>NC_141877.1:214169876-216669876 GCF_056163025.1 Triticum urartu | reverse complement strand
TTCATGAGCTCCGTTAATAAAAGAAAACAAACCACCACTTCAAGGTACTGTAATTAACTCATTATTGATTTATATTGGTGTTAAACCTACTGTATTCCAACTTTTCTATGGTTCCTAAACTTTATTACTAGCCATAGATTCATCAAAATAAGCAAACAACACACGAGAAACAGAATCTGTCAAAAACAGAACAGTCTGTAGTAATCTATAGGTTTCGACCACTTCTTGAACCCCAAAAATTCTAAAATAAATTGATGGACCCGAGTAATTTATATTTTAATCATATTCAAAAATAATCAACTAAATATCACTCTCCAGTAAAAATGGAAGCAATTCTCGCGAGCGCTAAAGTTTCTGTTTTTTACAGCAGGATAAAAAAGACTTTCCCCAAGTCTTCCCAACGGTTCTACTTGGCAAAAACACTAATTAAACACAAAAACACAATAAAAACAGAGGCTAGATAAATTATTTATTAATAAACAGGAGCAAAAAGTAAGGAATAAAAATAAAATTGGGTTGCCTCCCAACAAGCGCTATCATTTAACGCCCTTAGCTAGGCATAAAAGCAATGATAGATCTAGGTATTGTCATCTTTGGTATGCAATCCATAAGTGGCCCTCATAATAGATTTATAAGGTAATTTAATTTTATTTCTAGGAAAGTTTTCCATGCCCTTTATTAATGGAAATTGGAATCTAATATTCCTTTCCTTCATATCAATAATTGCACCAATAATTCTAAGGAAAGGTCTACCAAGAATAATAGGACATGAAAGATTGCAATCTATATCAAGAACAATGAAATCTATGGGCACATAGTTCCTATTTGCAATAATAAGAACATCATTAATTCTTCCCATAGGTTTCTTAATTGTGGAATCCGCAAGGTGCAAGTTTAGAGAACAATCATCAAATTCACGGAAACCTAGCAAATTTCACAAAGATTTTGGAACCGTGGAAACACTAGCACCCAAATCCCACAAAGCATAGCATTCATGATCTTTAATTTTAATTTTAATTGTAGGTTTCCATTCATCATAAAGTTTTCTAGGGATAGAAACTTCCAACTCAAGTTTTTCTTCGTAAGATTGCATCAAAGCATCAACGATATGTTTAGTAAAAGCTTTATTTTGACTATAAGCATGAGGAGAATTTAGCATGGATTGCAACAAGGAAATACAATCTATCAAAGAGCAATTATAATAATTAAATTCCTTGAAATATAAGATAGTGGGTTCATTGCTATCTAAAGTTTTGACCTCTTCAATCCCACTTTTACCAATTTTTGCATCAAGATCTAAAAACTCCGAATTTTTGGGACGCCTTCTAACTAAAGGTGACTCATCTCCAGTCCCATCATTATCAAGATTCATATTGCAAAACAAGGACTTAATAGGGGACACATCAATTACTTTTAGATCTTCATCTTTATTGTCATGAAAACTAGAAGAACATGCTTTCACAAAGCAATCTTTCTTAGCACGCATCCTAGCGGTTCTTTCTTTGCACTCATCAATGGAAATTCTCATGGCTTTGAGAGACTCATTGATATCATGCTTAGGTGGAATAGATCTAAGTTTCAAAGAATCAACATCAAGAGAAATTCTATCCACGTTCCTAGCCAACTCATCAATCTTAAGCAATTTTTCTTCAATCAAAGCATTGAAACTCTTTTGGAAGTGATAAATTCTTTAATACTAGATTCAAAATCAGAGGGCATCTTATTATTAATTCCATAAGAATTGTTGTAGGAATTACCATAATTATTAGAGGAATTACTAGGAAACGGCCTAGAATTAAAATTACCTCTATACGCGTTATTACCAAAATTGTTCCTACCAACAAAATTCACATCCATAGATTCATTATTATTCTCAATCAAAGTAGACAAAGTCATATCATTAGGATCAGTAGGATCACTCTTATAAGCAAACAATTTCATAAGTTCATCCATCTTTCCACTCAAAACATTAATCTCTTCAATTGCATGCACCTTTTTACTTCCAACTCAAGTGATTTCCATAAAACTGCCTCCCGCGGCCGAATCTAAAAGATTTCTAGAAGCAAAATTCAATCCGGCGTAAATTTTTTGTATAATCATCCATAAATTAAGACCATGTATAGGGAAATTACATATAATTAATTTCATCCTCTCCCAAGATTGTGCAACATGTTCATGATCAAGTTGCTTAAAATTCATAATATCGTCTCTAAGAGAGATGATCTTAGCGGGAGGAAAATACTTAGAGATAAAAGCATCTTTGCACTTATTCCATGAATCGATACTATTTTTAGGCAAATACGAAAACCAAGCTTTACCACGATCTCTAAGCGAAAACGGAAATAGCTTAAGTTTGACAATATCGTTGTCCACATATTTCTTCTTTTGCATATCACACAAATCAACAAAGTTGTCTAGATGGGTAGCGGCATCTTCACTAGGAAGGTGTAACAACACAAATTTTCAAGTTGGAATGTTATACATAGTCATCCATGCATATCATATTTTATTTGCATTCCGTCTCGCGATCCTCAAAATCCTAAGCAACTCAAGGACCCTCAGAGAGAGTTGGGGATTTTTCTCGGTTTTCAAATTTGATTTTACAAAATTTTGAAACGAGGATTTTGGTTTTAATTATTTTTCTCTCCAAAAATATTTCATATCAAAATATATGAGAAGAGATAATATGATTTCTCCAAGATAATTGAAACATTGGAGATAAAATGTTAAAATCAAATATTTGTTTTATTTGGATTTTTTGTAATTTTGTTTGCATTAGAAAAATTGCACGTTTTCAAAATTGCATTTTAGGGCCAAGAAAATGTTCATCTCGTTCTAAATATTTTATTTAGACGGTGAAAATTTATTTTGGCATTTTAGATTTTTTATTTATTTTTTCTAGGATTTTATTTCGATCGGCGAAATTATTTAAAAAAAAGTTCCCGCGCCCGACTGGGCCTAAGGCCCAGCCGAGCCAGGCCACCGCCGCCTTCCCCGCGTGCGCATCGCCGCCGCCGACTCGGACGAGGAGTCCAAGCCGGACTCCGCCGCCGCCGCCTTGGCCCCTCCTCCAAGCCGCCTCGCCCCGCCCTTTATATACGCGCCACCCGAGCCCCCCCACCCCCACAGCCACCGCCGCCCCGCGTCAACCCCGCCGCCCAGCGCCGCCGCCACCGCTTGCCGCCGCCCCGCCACCTCGCCTCGCCGGAGCCCCTCGCCGGAGGTAGCCACCGGATCCGAGCCGCCGGTTTTTTCTAAGAATCGTTCGTTTTTTTAGAAAACCCTAGATTCATTTTTTTTGGATCGCCGGTTTTTCTCGGTTCTTCTAGTTAGCGGATGTTTGTCCGTACGTTCGTTTTAACGAACGGTTTTCGCCTGTTAGTTACAGCTAACGAACACTCGTTCGTTAGTCTGTTCGTCAGTTTTCTTTTATCGGATTTATTCCGCGAGTTTTCTGATCGCGATTTCTGATCCGATCTTAGTTTATGTTTATCTTCTCGCTCGTTAGTTAGAATCAGGCGATTCAAGCGCCTAGAGTTTCGTCTCGAAACCCTCTTTCCATTTAACCAACTTAAATAAGTTTTTGCTACTGTAAAATTTGACCTAGGTTCAGATTAGTAAATGAAGCTTCTTTCTTTCGCCGTTTGAGTTTCGTTGCTCCGTTTGCTTTGATTCTTTTTGCGAACCAGAGTTCTTAAGTTGAACCTTCTAGTCAACCTCTTTTATTTGAGTTTTTGCTTGTGCATCTTTGCTTGTTGCTTATGTATGTTATTGTTTGTTTGCGATAGAGCACTCAGAGTGCGAAGCGTGCTACTACGAGTCCCTAGGTTTCGCGGACCGTCAGCAAGGCAAATAACACTTTGATCATATCCCTTTTATCACCCAGTTTTTATGCATTAGTTCCAATCCTCAAAAATTGCATGATTAGGATGTCATTAACATGTGGGTTGGGAAGTAGTTTATGAGGTAGAACCTATTACCCTGTTACATTCAAACCCTTGGGAGTTACTTCTACGCGTTGCTTATATTGCTATGCTATGCTATGCTCGTAGACGTGGTTTGGGTTTGAGTGAAATCCATGACAGATGTGAGATTGTTAATTAATGGTTCAACTTAAGGTGGCAACTTAAATACACATCTGGGTGGATTGAGGCACCTAGAGTACCCAGTGTTGCCTGTATTTTTGGAAATCCCAGAGTAACCGTGTGATCTTCCTATGGACCGCCACCCAGGCTCAAAGGGAACTGAGATTATTCATGCTAGAAACTTCCGTGTGCAGCCACAGGCTATTATGGGCTCTAGCATAGTTGAGTAAGTTACGTGAAGCTCTTGAAGAGGCAGATCAGCAGGTAGTGGCATGTAGGTTTGGTATGGTCTGTCCGGAGTAGAGAGTTAATGTTTCTGAAAGACTGTGTCTCGGTCATCCGTTTCTCAAACACCTTGTAGTGCGAGAAATCCAACGGAGTTGATCGAGTCTTGTGGGGAAAAGTGCACAAACCTCTGCAGAGTGTATAATCTAATCATGGTTAGCCGTGTCCCAGGTTATGGACAATTCTTGAGTATCTAGTATTTGGGTTATCACATGTATCTCATCATTCTTAAATAATATTGTTGGGATGTTAATCACTTTAATTGGGATTGAGTTGGAGGAACCTTCTCAATGATGTTTCAACTACCATGATAGTTAAATTAAAATCTATTCCTTTGTTGTAGGGAAAAATTGGCTTTTCGCAAAAACTATAACCATAGAGCTTTCCACCAGCCAAATATGCATGTAGTGATAGCATTATTCTGTTCCTGCTCTACTGTGTTACTTTGCCAGCATATTCCTTGTGCTGACCCGTTTTCGGGCTGCAACGTGTTATGTGGCAGACTTTTCAGATGAGTAAGGTTCGTTAGGTCATTGCCGTGCAGCTCAGCTATGCCGTTGGAGTTGATGGAGTCGCTTTATCTTGCAAGCCTTCCGCTGCTATCGCATTAGATGGCCTTAAGCCATATTATTGTAATAAGTTCTCTTTTGAGGCTTTCGATGTAATAAGTGTGTGATTGCCACTCTGTTATAAATCCTTCGAGTACTGTGTGTGTCAGTGTTACCGATCCAGGGATGACACTGAAGCACAGAGACTTGGCCATCTGAGGTCGGGTCGCTACAAGATGGTATCAGAGCACACGCTAAGTGTAGGACACGACCACTAAGATAAACCCTAGGTCACACTTCTCTACTCATTTCTGACTTCTCTCCATTTTCTACTCTTTTGGATGGCGGAGATGAAGAACAAGTTTGCGCAACCAGATGAAGACACACCTTTTGGATGCCACTTGAAGGAAGTCACTAGGTACTTGAACATTGGAATACCAAGCTTCACTGGAACGTACAACGCCACTTTACCTGAAGAGGAGCGCTGGATGGTTCAAGTACAAGTTCCAGGAAGGACGTTCTCGCCAACTTCTAAACCCATAGAGTTTTCTTTTAAAGCACCCACCTGGAATCTAGGCAAGAGCATGGCAGCCCACATTACCATGGGACGCATTGGAGAAGCCTACAACAGGGAGCTTAAGGACACTATCTACCAAATATGTGGGCGCCGAGACAAGAAATGGGAAGTAATCAGCACCAGGAAGGATAGATCCATTGCAGCTTTCATCCAGGAGTTAAACCAGCACATTCAACGTCAGGAGAACCAGATGTGCGCGGACATGATGGACTTGAAAAAGGCGAAGACTAGAATCATCGAGCTGGAGGAATAACTCAAGTTTACACGCGATGGATATGAGGAGGAAATCAAGACACTACTGGAGAAGAATGATGACCTAGTCAAGAAGATCGGAGTATTCATGGGAGGACCGACACCAATAGAAGAAGAAGAAGAGCCCAAGGAGATACGCCCCGAGGACTAGATCATCATCGACGACACCGATTCCAATCCTAGTGATGATGACTTTGAAGACGAAGCTGGAGCAGACATCATGGAGTCCTCACTGATCAAAATTTCTAGATGACCACCAAATATTAGTAGTATTTCCCCATGTAATTAGTAGTAGAAGAGCACATTGTGATAGTCCTAGACCGTTTGTATGCCCTTGCTTGATTGATTGAATGAAATGTTTGTGTTTGTCTCATGTGCACATGGCTAGTGTTTTCTCATTAGACCCCTTTTCTATTCTGATCTCTTCCATCTAAACCCATCAGATGCCTCCGAGATGTGACACCGGTTTTGCTTTCCCACCGGAGCTCACCCAGTTGATCCAGCAGCAGAATACTTTGATGCAGTTGCTAGTTCAGAACCAGGGCAACAACAAAAACAATAACAACAACATCAACCTGCCGCCAGTGGACAACCTAGCCCATTTCCTAAGGTTACAACCGCTGGTGTTTTCCAGTAGCACTGAGCCAATAGTTGCTGATGATTGGCTACGCCGTAATGGAAGGGAGTTAACCACTGCAGGCTGCACAGATGCTGAGAGGGTGCGCTTTACCGCACATCAATTGGATGGACCTGCAGCCTCATGGTGGGAGAATTACACAGCCACTTTCCCCATAGCCAACGTCACTTGGGACCAGTTTCAGCAATCTTTCTGCACGGCCCATGTCTCAACTGGAGCTATGCAGATGAAGAAGCGGGAGTTCTGCAACCTACGCCAGGGGAACCGTACGGTGGCTCAGTACGTGGATGATTTTAGCAAGTTATCATGCTATGCCCCTGATGATGTGGCCATAGATACCGCGAAGCAGGAGAAGTTTATGGAAGGGCTGAACGATGAGATGAGCATGCAGTTGATGGTAGCAACCTTCAATAACTACCAGGAGTTGGTAGATAAGGCTCTTATGATTGAAGGGAAGCAGCAGCAGATTGAGAGCCGCAAGAGAAAGTATGGATAAGGGGAGTATAACTCAGGAGCACAGTAGAAGCCATGCCTAACCCCGAATTCGAGAGGACTTGTTCATAACCATGGAAGTCACAACCACACTGGAGGAGGATCACATAACCATAATGGTTCTAAGAATGGGAATGGGAACGGAACCAACAATAATCAGAACCGCCCCAATCCAGCCACACCCGCCAAAAGAGATCTAAGTCACGTTACTTGCTTCAAGTGTGGGAAGACTGGACACTACGCCACAGAGTGCCCTGAAGGAAAGAATGGAAATGGAAATGGGAGCGCTGGGAAGAAACCCAATCCATTCAACAAAGGACAATTGAACCACGTTAACGTGGAGGAGGTTGAAGAGCAGTCGGACACGGTAATAGGTAAGTTTTTGGTTAAGTCATTTACCGCTCTTGTTCTTTTCGATACTGGTGCATCGCATTCATACATATCAAGGGGATTTGTGGATAAGTTTAAACTACCAACACAAACCCTTAGGACCCCTCTGTTAGTAAGCTCACAGGAGCAGAATACATGGCTAGCCGATGGTGCGACCAGGTACCCTTAACCATTGGCACACATGTTTTTCCGTCCGACCTAATTATCTTGGAGTCACAAGGATTGGATTTGATATTAGGTATGGACTGGATGTCAAAGTTTGGAGGGAGTATTGACTGTGCTAGTAAGTCGATTTATCTTACCACCCCGGAGGGAAAAAGGATTAAGTATGTGTCTAGGCATGTGCCTAGGAGGAGCCAAGTGAATGCCCTTACGGGAGTTGTACAAGATGAAGTGCCTGTAGTGAAGGATTATCCGGATGTTTTTCTCGAGGAGTTACTAGGCATGCCACCGGATAGAGACATTGAGTTTTTGATAGAGCTGTTGCCAGGAACAGGACCAATATCCAAGAGACCCTATCAGATGCCCGCAAATGATCTAGAGGAAATCAAGAAACAGATCAAGGAGTTATTGGAAAAAGGATACATTTGAAGAAGTTCATCACCTTGGGGAGCCCCTGTGCTTTTGGTTGAGAAGAAGGACAAATCCCTAAGGATGGTTGTTGATTATCGAGCCTTGAATGAGGTGACGATTTAGAACAAGTACCCACTGTCGATGATCAACGATCTGTTTCATCAGTTGCAAGGAGCTAAGGTGTTTTCGAAGATCGATCTGCGATCAGGATACCATCAGTTGAAGATACGTGAGAAGGATATACCAAAGACAGCGTTCACGACGCGGTATGGATTATACGACTACCTGGTCATGTCATTTGGACTAACTAATGCCCCTACTTATTTCATGAGCATGATGAACAAGGTGTTCATGGAGTATTTGGACAAATTTGTTGTGGTGTTTATTGATGATATTATGGTATACTCGAAGAACGAGGAGGAGCACAAGGAGCATTTGCGCTTAGTTCTCGAGAAACTCAGGGAACACCAGTTGTATGCTAAGTTTAGCAAATGCGAGTTTTGGTTGAAGGAAGTCGGGTTCCTTGGACATGTTATATCGGGAGAAGGTATAGCAGTAGACCCCAGCAAAATCCAGTCAGTCACTGAATGGTTGGCACCCACCTCAGTTAGCGAGATCCGCAGTTTCCTTGGACTCGCAGGTTACTATCGGAGATTCATTGAGAACTTTTCCAAGATTGCGAAGCCAATGACTGAACTGTTAAAGAAGGATACTAAGTTTAAATGGATAGAAGATTGTGAGGCAAGTTTCCAGGAGTTGAAGGAACGGTTGACTACAGCACTAGTGCTAATGCGGCCGGATATACATAAGGAATTCCAAGTGTATTGCGACGCCTCTCGCTTAGGACTTGGATGTGTACTTATGCAGGATGGAAGAGTTGTTTCGTATGCCTCACGACAACTAAAACCTCATGAGTTGAACTATGCCATGCATGATTTGGAGTTAGCAGCCGTAGTGCATGCATTGAAGACCTGGAGGCATTACCTTATTGGAAACCGATGTGATGTATACACGGACCATAAGAGTTTGAAGTACATCTTCACCTAGAAGGAACTGAACCTTAGACAGAGGAGATGGTTGGAGCTTATAAAGGATTATGATATGAAGCTACACTATCACCCAGGAAAGGCCAATGTTGTAGCAAACGCCTTGAGCAGGAAGAGTTATGATAATAGCCTTGAAAGTAAGGGATTGCCGAAGGAGTTAGCAGAGAATATCATGGAACTTCGATTGGAGATTGTTCCTAGAGGATTCGTTGCAACAATGGAGGTCCAGTCGACATTGCTGGACAAGATTCAGGAAGCTCAGAAGGATGACAGGGAGATTGCCGAGATAAAGGAGAAGATGAGCAAAGGAAAGGCCAAAGGTTTTCATGAAGATGAGCACGCTACCCTATGGTTTGAGGACCGAGTTTATGTGCCCAATAACCAGGAGATCAGGACGCTAATACTTCAAGAGGCTCATGACTGACCATACTCGATGCACCCCAGAAACACCAAGATCTATCTGGATTTGAAGGAACGTTTCTGGTGGACCGGTATGAAGAAGGATATTGCCGAGTATGTAGCCGTATGTGATGTATGTCAGCGAGTGAAGGCAGAACATCAGAAGCCAGCAGGATTATTACAGCCTATGCCGATACCCGAATAGAAGTGGGATAAACTTGGCATGGATTTTATCACCGGATTGCCCAGGACTAAAGCAGGATATGATTCCATACGGGTAGTGGTTGATCGCTTGACCAAAGTGGCTCACTTCATCCCAGTGAAAACCACTTATACCAGTGCAAAGTTGGCCAAGATTTATATGTCCACGATTGTATGTCTGCATGGAGTTCCGAGGACCATCGTATCAGATAGAGGAACATAGTTTACTTCAAAGTTTTGGCATCAATTACACCAGACTTTGGGGACGAGGTTAGAGTTCAGTACAGCTTTTCACCCACAGACAGATGGACAGACCGAGTGAACCAAATTTTGGAGGACATGTTGAGAGCCTGTGCGCTAGATTATGGATCTAGTTGGGATGACAATTTGCCTTACGCAGAGTTCTCCTACAACAATAGCTACCAAGCCAGTTTGAAGATGGCACCGTTTGAAGCCCTGTATGGATGCAGGTGCAGAATACCCTTGATGTGGGATGAGGTAGGAGACCAACAGTTGTTTGGACCAGACTTGATCAAGGAGTCTGAGAAGAAGGTTAAATTGATTCATGATAGATTGAAGATTGCTCAGTCCAGGCAGAAGAGTTATGCGGACTCAAAACGCAAAGAAGTAACCTATGAAATTGGAGATAGAGTATATCTGCGAGTATCTCCCTTGCGAGGAGTGAAACATTTTGGAGTTAAGGGGAAATTAGCTCCGAGATTTGTAGGACCATATCGTGTTTTGGAACGGATAGGAGAAGTTGCCTACAAGTTGGAATTATCCGAGGGATTGTCAGGTGTTCATGATGTGTTTCACGTTTCACACCTGAAGAAGTGTCATGCTGAGATGGCCGATATACTGTTAAGAGATACAGTACCCTTGGAGGCAATTCAGTTGGACAGCGATTTGACTTACGAGGAGAAGCCAATAAAGATTCTTGAGTTTTCCAGTAGAGTCATTCGCAGTAAGGTTATCAAGTTTTGCAAGGTCTAGTGGAGCCACCATACCGAGGACGAAACCACCTGGGAACGAGAGGATGATCTTCGCAAAGACCACCCACACCTATTTTCTAGCCAACCCGAATCTCGAGGGCGAGATTCATCTTAAGGGGGGTAGGTTTGTAACATCCCAAATTTTCAATTTAGAATGTTATACATAGTCATCCATGCATATCATATTTTATTTGCATTCCGTCTCGCGATCCTCGAAACCCTAAGCAACTCAAGGACCCTCGGAGAGAGTTGGGGATTTTTCCCGGTTTTCAAATTTGATTTTATCAAATTTTGAAATGAGGATTTTGGTTTTAATTATTTTTCTCTCCAAAAATATTTCATATTAAAATATACGAGCAGAGATAATATGACTTCTCCAAGATAATTGAAATATTGGAGGAAAAATATTAAAATCAAATATTTGTTTTATTTGGATTTTATTGCAATTTTTTTTTCATTAGAAAAATTGCACGTTTTCAAAATTGCATTTTAGGGCCAAGAAAATGTTAATCTCGTTCTAAATATTTTATTTAGACGGTGAAAAATTATTTTTTTTCTAGGATTTTATTTCGGTTGGCGAAATTATTTTAAAAAAAAGTTCCCGCGCCCGACTAGGCCTATGGCCCAGCCGAACCAGGCCGCCGCCGCCACCGCCTTCCCCGCGCGCGCGCCGCCACCGCCCACTCGGACGAGGAGTCCGAGCCGGACTCCACCGCCGCCGCCTTGGCCCCTCCTCCAAGCCGCCCCGCCCCGCCCTTTATATACGCGCCGCCCGAGCCCCCCACCCCCACAGCCACCGCCGCCCCGCGCCAACCCCGCCGCTTGCCGCGCCCAGCGCCGCCGCCGCCCCGCAAGCTGCCGCCCCGCCACCTCGCCTCGCCGGAGCCCCTCGCCGGAGGTAGCCGCCGGATCCGAGCCGCCGATTTTTTTTCTAAGAACCGTTCAGTTTTTTTAGAAAACCCTAGATTCGTTTTTTTCAGATCGCTGGTTTTTCTCGGTTCTTCTAGTTAGCGGACTTTCGTCCGTACGTTCGTTTTAACGAACGGTTTTCGCCCTTTAGTTACAGATAACAAATGCTCGTTCGTTAGTCTGTTCGTCAGTTTTCTTTTATCGGATTTATCGCGCGAGTTTTCTGATCGCGATTTCTGACCCGATCTTAGTTTCTGTTTATCTTTTCGCTCGTTAGTCAGAATCAGGCGATTCAAGCGCCTAGAGTTTCTTCTCGAAACCCTCTTTCCGTTTGACCAACTAAAATACGTTTTTTCTACTGTAAAATTTTACCTAGGTTCATATTAGTAAATGAAGCTTCTTTCTTTCGCTGTTTGAGTTTCGTTGCTCCGTTTGATTTGATTCTTTTTGTGAACCGGAGTTCTTAAGTTGAACCTTCTGGTCAACCTCTTTTATTTGAGTTTTGCTTGCGCATCTTTGCTTGTTCTTTATGTATGTTATTGTTTGTTTGCGATAGAACACCCGGAGTGCGAAGCGTGCTACTACGAGTCCCTAGGTTTCGCAGACCGTGAGCAAGGCAAGTAACACTTTGATCATATCCCTTTTATCACCTAGTTTTTATGCATTAGTTCCAATCCTCAAACATTGCATGATTAGGATGTCATTAACATGTTGGTTGGGAAGTAGTTGATGAGGTCGAACCTATTACCCTGTTACATTCAAACCCTTGGGAGTTACTTCTACGCGTTGCTTATATTTCTATGCTATGCTATGCTCATAGACGTGGTTTGGGTTTGAGTGAAATCCATGACAGATGTGAGAGTGTTAATTAATGGTTCAACTTAAGGTGGAAACTTAAATACACATCTGGGTGGATTGAGGCACCTGGAGCCAGTGTTGCCTGTATTTTTAGAAATCCCGGAGTAACCGTGTGATCTTCCTATGGACCGCCACCCAGGCTCAAAGGGAACTGAGATGATTCATGCTAGAAACTTCCGTGTGCAGCCATAGGTTGAGTAAGTTACGTGAAGCTCTTGAAGAGGCAGATCAGCAGGTAGTGGGATGTAGGTTTGGTATGGTCTGTCCGGAGTAGAGAGTTAATGTTTCTGAAAGACTGGGTCTCGGTCATCCGTTTCTCAAACACCTTGTAGTCCGAGAAATCCAACAGAGGCGATCGAGTCTTGTGGGGAAAAGTGCACAAACCTCTGCAGAGTGTATAATCTAATCATGGTTAGCCGTGTCCCCGGTTATGGACAATTCTTGAGTATCTAGTATTTGGGTTATCACATGTATCTCATCATTCTTAAATAATATTGTTGGGATGTTAATCACTTTAATTGGGATTGAGTTGGAGGAACCTTCTCAATGATGTTTCAACTGCCATTATAGTTAAATTAAAATCTATTCCTTTGTTGTAGGGAAAAATTGGCTTTTCGCAAAAACTATAACCATAGAGCTTTCCACCATCCAAATATGCATGTAGTGATAGCATTATTCTGTTCCTGTTCTGCTGTGTTACTTTGCCAGCATATTCTATGTGCTGGCCAGTTTTTGGGCTGCAACGTGTTATGTTGCAGACTTTTCAGACGAGGAGTAAGGTTCGTTAGGTCGTTGCCATGCAGCTCAGCTATGCCGTTGGAGTTGAATAACTTACTTTATCTTCTAAGCCTTCCGCTGTTATCCTATTAGATGGCCTTAAACCAGAAAACGGATCTTTCATGACAAGATTCAGCAAAGCAGTATTAATTTCACAAGATTCAGCATCGGTAAGAGGAGCAATTAGAGTGCTAATAAAATCATTATTGTTGGTATTGGCAAAGTCACACAATTTAGTATTAACTTGAGCCATCGTGACAAGTAAGCAACCAAACACACAAGCAAACAAGAAACATGCAAAAGAGGCAAACGAAAAAGAGGCTAACCGAAAAGAGAGGGCGAATAAAAAAGGCAAGGGTGAAGTGGGGGAGAGGAAAACGAGAGGCAAATGGCAAATAATGTAATGCGAAGGATAAGAGTTGTGATCGGTACTTGGTATGTCTTGACTTGGCGTAGATCTCCCCGGCAACGGCGCCAAAAATCCTTCTTGCTTCCTCTTGAGCACTGCGTTGGTTTTCCCTTGAAGAGGAAAGGGTGGTGTAGTAAAGCAGGGTAAGTATTTCCCTTAGTTTTTGAGAACCAAGGTATCAATCCAGTAGGAGACCATGCGCAAGTCACCACATACCTACACAAACAAATAAGAACCTCGCAACCAACGCGATAAAGGGGTTGTCAATCCCTTCACGGCCACTTGCAAGAGTGAGATCTGATAGAGATGATAATAATAAGATAAGTATTTTTGGTATTTTTATGATATAGATTGAAAGTAAAGATTGCAAAATAAAATAGATTGGAAACTTGTATGATGGAAAATAGACCCGGGGGCCATAGGTTTCACTAGTGGCTTGTCTCAACATAGAGTAAGTATTACGGTGGGTGAACAAGTTACTGTCAAGAAATTGATATTAAAGTGAATAATTATGAGAATATCTAGGTATGATCATCTATATAGGCATCACGTCCATGACAAGTAGACCGACTCCTGCCTGCATCTACTACTATTACTCCACACATCGACCACTATCCAGCATGCATCTAGAGTATTAAGTTCATAAGAACATAGTAATGCTGTAAGCAAGATGACATGATGTAGAGGGATAAAATCATGTAATATGATGTAAACCCCATCTTTTTATCCTCGATGGCAACAATACAATACGTGTCATTTCCCTTTCTGTCACTGGGATCGAGCACCGCAAGATTGAACCCAAAGCTAAGCACTTCTCCCATTGCAAGAAAGATCAATCTAGTAGGTCAAACCAAACTGATAATTCGAAGAGACTTGCAAAGATAAACCAATCATCCATAAAAGAATTCAGAGAATATTCAAATATTGTTCATACATAAACTTGATCATAAACCCACAATTCATCGGATCTCGACAAACACACCGCAAAAGAAGATTACATCGAATAGATCTCTAAGAGAATCGAGGAGGACCTTGTATTGAGATCCAAAGAGAGAGAAGAAGCCATCTAGCTACTAGCTATGGACCCGAAGGTCTGAGGTAAACTACTCACACATCATCGGAGGGGCCATTGAGTTGATGTAGAGGCCCTCCGTGATCAATGCCCCCTGCGACAGAGCTCCAAAAAAGGCCCCAAGATGGGATCTCTTGGGTACAGAAGGTTGCGGCGGTGGAAATAGGGTTTCGTGGTGCTCCTGGATGTTTGCGGGGTATGTGAACATATATAGGAGGAAGAAGTAGGTCGGTGGAGCTATGAGGGGCCCACGAGGTGGGGAGGGCGCGCCCAGGGGGGTAGGTGCACCCCTGCCTCGTGGCCGCCTCGTTGATTGCTTTACATCCACTCCGAGTCCTCTGGATCACGTCTTTTCCAAAAATCACGTTCCCGAAGGTTTCATTCCGTTTTGACTCTGTTTGATATTCCTTTTCTAAGAAACACTGAAATAGGAAAAAACAGCAATTTGGGTTGGGCCTTCGGTTAATAGGTTAGTCCCAAAAATAGTATAAAAGTGTAAAATAAAGCCCATTAACATCCAAAACAAATAATATAATAGCATGGAACAATCAAAGATTAAAGATATGTTAGAGATGTATCACTTGGCTTGAGGATTACCGAGTGGCTGTACAGGTCGGTGGTGGAAACGATGTGGTGGCCATGAAGCACCTTCCCTGATGCTTGAAGGGTCAGCTAGGGCTTGGTTGAATCAGTTGGCTCCGGGTAGTATATCAAGCTGGGACGAGTTGGCCCGAGTGTTTGTCAAAATGTTCGAGGGCACATTGAAAGGACCTGCAGGGTTGGCAGAATTGCAGCATTGTGTGCAAAAACCGAATGAAACTTTGAGGGATTACATCTAGAGGTGGACCAGTCTGCATCACACTATGGAGAATGTGTCCCAACATCAAGCAGTTTGTGCCTTCAAGGAGGGTGTTCGGTATCGGGATCTTACCTTGAAATTCGGTCGGTCAGGAGACATGATCCTGACACGAATGATGGAAATATCCACTCGGTACGCAAATGGCGAAGAAGAAGACCGACTCCGCAGTGGCAAGAGCAAACCAGTTGCCCAAGAAGCCGGAGGAGGAAATTCCAATCGGAAACAGAAGCGCAAGGCCGAACCCGCCGCTCCTGGTGAAGCTGCAGCAGTGACTCAGGGAAAATTCAAGGGAAAACCAAAAGGGCCATGGGTCCCCAAAAAGGTGAAGGATTCAGCAGGGAATGATGTGTTAGATTTGCCATGTCACATTCACATTAAGAAGGATGAAGAGGGTAATCTGATTTATCCCAAACATACCACTCGACAGTGTCGAGTCCTTATACAATAGTTCTAAGAAAAACAACCTAGTGAGAAAGAGAAAGAATCTGGTAAGGATGAGAACAAGGAAGAGGATGATGATGGATTTCCCAATGTCAATTCCACTTTGGTGATTTTTGCTGACATTGAAAGTAAAAGTCGACTGAAAGTCATAAACAGAGAAGTGAACATGGTTGCTCCGGCAACGACGACGTATCTGAAATGGTCAAAGACTCCCATCACATTCGACCAGTCCGACCACCCGCTGTGCGTTGCCACCCCCGGGAGGCAAGCGTTGGTGTTCGACCCGGTCGTTGGGGCACCCGATTGGCCAAAGTCTTAATGGATGGCGGCAGTGGTTTGAACATTTTTTATGCTGAGACTCTCCGAGGGATGGGCATTCCGATGTCCAAGCTCAGCGAGAGCAACATGCGGTCCCATGGAGTTATCCCTGGAAAGAAAGACGATTCACTCGGCCAGATCACTCTTGACGTGGTTTTCGATGATTCAAAGAATTACCATAATGAAAAGTTGACATTATGAAGTTGTGGATTTTCACAGTGCCTATCATGCTATCCTGGGCAGAACTCTGTATGCTCGTTTCATGGCTCGACCATGTTACGTGTACATCAAACTCAAGATGCCTGGCCCTAGGGGCATGATTACAGTCACTGGTAATCGGCAGCAAGCAGAAGAATGTTTCCAGAAAGGCTCAAAGATTGTCGATGAATAGATGGCAGTAGTAGAAATGGAAGAATGCAAGAAGACTGCAGATTCGAGTGATTTGTTGAGAGCTAAGAAGCCCGCTTCAGCCTCTGCATTTAAGTCGTCTGGTGAAACAAAGTCATTTCATATTCACCCGACTGATCCCAATGCTGCTCCGACTCATATCTCAACAACACTCGATAGAAAATAGGAAGAAGCGCTCATCCAGTTCCTCCATGAGAACCGGGACATCTTCGCATGGAAACCTTCTAACATGCCAAGTCTACCCAGGGGACTGGCTGAGCACCGTTTGCGAGTTGACCCAAAAGCAAAACCTGTCAAAGAGCATCTCCGACGGTCCGCCGTGGAGAAAAGAAAGGCAATTGGCGAGGAAGTGGCTCGGCTTCTAGCAGCTGAGTTCATCCAAGAGATTTACCGCTCCGAGTGGCTCGCCAACGTCGTCATGGTCCCCACAGAAGATGATTCACTCCCTATGTGTATTAACTTCAAGCATATCAATCGGGCCTACTTGAAAGATCACTTCCCTCTCCCCCGCATCTATCAAATAGTCGACTCGACTGCGGGATGTGAGCGATTGTCCTTTTTGGACGCATATTCCGGGTACCATCAAATTCGACTGTATGGACCCGACGAAATAAAAACATCTCTTATCACCCCATTCGGGTGCTTTTGCTATGTTATTATGCCCTTTGGTCTCAAGAATGCTGGTGCCACATTCATGTGCATGATACAGAAGTGCCTACTCACTCAAATCAGTCGGAATGTGGAAGCATACATGGATGACATCGTGGTTAAGTCGCATAAAGGTTCTGACCTGCTGACCGACCTTGCTAAAACCTTTGCCAATCTGAGAAGATATGGTATCAATCTTAATCCGTCAAAGTGTACATTTGGAGTTCCAGGTGGAAAGTTACTCGGTTTCCTCGTTTCCGAACGTGGGATTGAAGCAAACCCAGACAAAGTAGGCGCAATACTCCGAATGAAATGCCCTATGCGAATACATGACATTCAAAAGCTTACCAGTTGTTTTGGCGCTTTGAGTCGATTCATCTCTCGTCTCGGTGAAAAGGCATTGCCTCTTTAGTGATTGATGAAGAAATCTGGTAAGTTCGAGTGGACTCCTGAAGCTGACGCATCATTTGCAGAGCTCAAAACCCTGCTTTCCACCCAGCCGGTGCTCGATGCTCCAGTCAGCCAATTGCAGCCACTGTACAAGTTGTCAGTAGAGTACTCACGGTCGAGCGGGAAGAAGAAGGTAAAGCCTACAAGGTTCAGCGCCCAGTGTACTATATTTCCGAAGTCTTAACTCTGTCCAAGCAGAGATATCCGCATTACCAGAAGCTTGTCTATGGAATTTACATGACCACGAAGAAGGTTGCACATTATTTCTCAGATCACTCTATCACAGTCGTCAGCTGATACGTCTCCAACGTATCTATAATTTTTTTTATTGTTCCATGCTATTATATTATCTATTTTGGATGTTTAATGGGCTTTATTATACACTTCTATATTATTTTTGGGACTAACCTACTAATCCAAGGCCTAGTGCAAATTGTTGTTTTTATGCCTATTTCAGTGTTTCGTAGAAAAGGAATATCAAACGGAATCCAAACAGAATAAAACCTTCAAGAGAGTTATTTTTGGAACAAACGTGATCCAGGGGACTTGGAGTAGACGTCAAGAAAGAAGCAAGGAGGCCCCAGGGCGCGCCCCCACCCTCGTGGACCCCTTGCAGCTCCACCGACCTACTTCTTCCTCCTATATATATCCATATACCCCCAAAACATCCAGGAGCACCATGAAACCCTATTTCCACCGCCGCAACCTTCTCTACCCAAGAGATCCCATGTTGGGACCTTTTCCGGAGCTCCGCCGGAGGGGGAATCGATCATGGAGGGCTTCTACATCAACACCATAGCCTCTCCGATGATGTGTGAGTAGTTTACCACAGACCTTCGGGTCCATAGTTATTAGTTAGATGGCTTCTTCTCTCTCTTTGGATCTCAATACAAAGTTCTCCTCGATCTTCTTGGAGATCTATCGATGTAATTCTTTTTGCAGTGTGTTTGTCGAGATCCGATGAATTCTGGGTTTACGATCAAGTTTATCTATGAATAATATTTGATTCTTCTCTGAAATCTTTTATGTATGATTTGTTATCTTTGCAAGTCTATTCGAATTATCAGTTTGTTTTGGCCTACTAGATTGATCTTTCTTGCCATGTGAGAAGTGCTTCGCTTTGGGTTCAATCTTGCGGTGTCCTTTCCTAGTGACAGCAGGGCAGCAAGGCACGTATTGTATTGTTTCCATCGAGGATAAAAATATGGGGTTTATATCATATTGCTTGAGTTTATCCCTCTACATCATGTCATCTTGCCTAATGCGTTACTCTGTTCTTATGAACTTAATACTCTAGATGCATGCTGGATAGCAGTCGATGTATGCAGTAATAGTAGTAGATGCAGAATCGTTTTGGTCTACTTGTCGCGGCCGTGATGCTTATATACGTGATCATGCCTAGATATTCTCATAATTATGCACTTTTCTATCAATTACTCGACAGTAATTTGTTTACCCATCGTAATACTTATGCTATCTTGAGAGAAGCCACTAGTGAAACCTATGGCCCCCGGGTCTATCTTCTATAATATAAGTTTCCAATCTATTTTACTTTGCAATCTTTACTTTCAATCTATATCATAAAAGTACCAAAAATATTTACCTTATTATCTCTATCAGATCTCACTCTCATATGTGACCGTGAAGGGATTGACAACCCCTTTATCGCGTTGGTTGCGAGGTTCTTATTTGTTTGTGTAGGTTCGAGGTGACTTGCGTTAGTCTCCTACTGGATTGATACCTTGGTTCTAAAAAACTGAGGGAAATACTTACGCTACTTTGCTGCATTACCCTTTCTTCTTCAAGGGAAAACCAACGCAGTGCTCAAGAGGTAGCAAGAAGGATTTCTGGCGCCGTTGCCGGGGAGATCTACGTAGAAGTCAAGACATATCAAGTACCCATCACAAACTCTTATCCCTCGCATTACATTATTTGCCATTTGCCTCTCGTTTTCCTCTCCCCCGCTTCACCCTTTCCATTTTATTCGCCCTCTTTTTTCCGCCCGCCTCTTTTTCGCTCGCTTCTTCTGTGCTTGTGTGTTGGATTGTTTGTCACGATGGCTCAAGATAATACTAAATTGTGTGATTTTTCCAATACCAACAATAATGATTGTATTAGTAATCTGATTGCTCCTCTTACCGATGCAAAATCTTGTGAAATTAATACTGCTTTGCTGAATCTTGTCATGAAAGATCCGTTTTCTGGCCTTCCTAGTGAAGATTCCACTACCCATCTAAACAGCTTTGTTGATCTGTGTTATATGCAAAAGAAGAAAGATGTGGATAATGATATTGTTAAATTGAAGCTATTCCAGATTTCGCTTGGAGATCATGCTAAAACTTGGTTTTCTTCTTTGCCTAAAAATAGTATTGATTCTTGGAATAGGTGCAAAGATGCTTTTATCTCTAAGTATTTTCCTCCCGCTAAGATCATCTCTCTTAGAAACGATATTATAAACTTTAAGCAACTAGATCATGAGCATGTTGCACAAGCATGAGAGAGGATGAAATTAATGATTTGCAATTGCCCTACTCATGTTTTGAATTTATGGATGATCATACAAAAAATTTATGCTGGATTGAATTTTGCTTCTAGAAATCTTTTAGATTCGGCCGCGGGAGGCACTTTTGTGGAAATAACTTTAGGAGAAGCTACCAAACTCCTAGATAATATTATGGTTAGTTATTCTCAATGCCACACCGAAAGATCTACTAGTAAAAAGGTTCATGCTATAGAAGAAATTAATGTTTTGAGTGGAAGGATGGATGAACTTATGAAATTGTTTGCTAATAAGAGTGTCTCTTCTAATCCTATTGATATGCCTTTGTCTACCTTGATTGAGAATAATAATGAATCTATGGATGTGAATTTTGTTCGTAGGAACAATTTTGGTAACAACGCGTATAGAGGAAACTTTTATCCAAAGCCGTTTCCTAGTAATTCCTCTAATAATTATGGTAATTCCTACAAAAATTCTTATGGAAATTATAATAAGATGCCCTCTTATTTTTAATCTAGTATTAAAGAATTTATTAGTTCACAAAAGAGTTTCAATGCTTTGATTGAAGAAAAATTGTCCAAGATTGATGAGTTGGCTAGGAACGTGGATAAAATTTCTCTTGATGTTGATTCTTTGAAAATTAGATCTATTCCACCTAAGCATGATATCAATGAGTCTCTCAAAGCCATGAGAATTTCCATTGATGAGTGTAAAGAAAGAACTACTAGGATGTGTGCTAAAAAGATTGCTTTATAAATGCGTGTTCTTCTAGTTTTGATGATAATAAGGATGACAATCTAAAAGTGATTGATGTGTATCCTATTAAATCTTTGTTTTGCAATATGAATCTTGATAATGATGGGACTGCAGATGAGTCTACTTTAGTTAAAAGGCATCCCATGATTCCGAGTTTTTAGATCTTGATGCAAAAATTGGTAAAAGTGGGATTGATGAGGTCAAAAATTACATAGCAATGAACCCACTATTTTGGATTTCAAGGAATTTAATTATTATAATTGCTCTTTGATAGATTGTATATCCTTTTTGCTATCTGTGCTAAATTCTCCTCATGCTTATAGTCAAAATAAAGCTTTTACCAAACATATCGTTGATGCTTCAATGCAATCTTATGAAGAGAAGCTTGAATTAGAAGTTTCTATCCCTAGAAAACTTCATGATGAGTGGGAACCTACTATTAAAGTTAAAATTAAAGATCATGAATGCTATGTTTTATGTGATTTGGGTGCTAGCGTTTCCACGATTCCAAAAACTTTGTGTGATGTTTTAGGTTTTCGTGAATTTGATGATTGTTTTTAAATTTGCATCTTGCGGATTCCTCTATTAAGAAACCTATGGGAAGGATTAATGATGTTCTTATTGTTGCAAATAGTAATTATGTGCCCATATATTTCATTGTTCTTGACACTGATTGCAATCCTACATGTCCCATTATTCTTGGTAGACCTTTCCTTCGAACAATTGGTGCAAATATTGATATGAAAGAAGGGAATATTAGATTCCAATTTACTTTAAGGAAATGCATGGAACACTTTCCTAGAAAGAAAATAAATTATCATATGAATATATTATGAGAGCCACTTATGGATGGCATACCAAAGATGATAATACCTAGATCTATTCTTGCTTTTATGCCTAGCTAGGGGCGTTAAACGATAGCGCTTGTTGGGAGGCAAACCAATTTTATTTTTGTTTCTTGCTTTTTGGTTCTTATTAGTAATAAATAAATAATCTAGACTCTGTTTATATGTGGTTTTATGCTTTTAATTAGTGTTTGTGCCAAGTAGAACCTTTGGGAAGACTTGGGGGGAGTTTTTGCGATCTTGCTGTAAAAACAGAATCTTTAGCGCTCATGAGATTTGCTGCCATTTTTTACTGGAGAGTGTGATTAGGTTTATTATTTTTGAATATGATTAATAGACAAATTCCTCATATCCACCAATTTATTTCATAGTATTTCAGATTACAGAAGTATTCTAAACCTACAGATTACTACAGACTATTCGGTTTTTGACATATTCTGTTTTTCATGTGTTGTTTGCTTATTTTGATGAAACTATGGCTAGTATCGGAGGGTATGAACCATAGATAAGTTGGAATACAGTAGTTTAACACCAATATAAATAAATAATGAGTTCATTACAGTAACTTAAGTGGTGGTTTGTGTTCTTATATTAATGGAGCTCATGAGATTTTCTGTTAAGTTTTGTGTTGTGAATTTTCAAGTTTTGGGTACAGATTTGATGTATTATGCAATAAGGAGAGGAAAGATCCTAAGATTGGGGATGCCCAAGGCACCCCAAGGTAAAATTCAAGGACAACCAAAAGCCTAAGCTTGGGGATGCCCCAGAAGGCATCCCCTCTTTCGTCTTTGTCCATCGGTAACTTTACTTGATGCTATATTTTTATTCACCACATGATATGTGTTTTGCTTGGAGCGTCTTTTATGATTCGAGTCTTTTATTTTTAGTTTACCACAATCATCCTTTCTGTACACACCTTTTGGGAGAGACACGCATGAATCGGAATTTATTAGAATACTCTGTGTGCTTCACTTATATCTTTTGAGCTAGATAATTTTGCTCTAGTGCTTCACTTATATCTTTTAAGGCACGGTGGTGGTTTTTTTATAGAAATTATTGATCTCTCATGCTTCACTTATATTATTTTGAGAGTCCTTTAGAACATCATGGTAATTTGCTTTGGTTATAAAATTGGTCCTAATATGATAGGCATCCAAGATTGGTATAAAAAAAACTTTCATAAAAAAGTGCATTGAATACTATGAGAAGTTTGATACTTGATAATTGTTTTGGGATATAAAGAAGGTGATATTAGAGTTGTGCTAGTTGAGTAGTTCTGAATTTGAGAAATACTTGTGTTGAATATTTCAAATCCCGTAGCATGCACGTATTGTAACCGTTGTGTAACAAATTTGAAACATGAGGTGTTCTTTGATTGTCTTCCTTACAAGTGGCGGTTGGGGACAAGCGATGGTCTTTTCCTACCAATCTATCCCCCTAGGAGCATGCACGTAATGCTTGGTTTTTGATGACTTGTAGATTCTTGTACTAAGTATGTGAGTTATTTATGACTAATGTTGAGTCCATGGATTACACGCACTCTCACCTTTCCATCATTGCTAGCCTCTTCGGTACCGTCCATTGGCCTTTCTCACCTTGAGAGTTGGTGTAAACTTCGCCGGTGCATCCAATCCCCATGATATGATACGCTCTATCACACATAAACCTCCTTATATCTTCCTCAAAACAGCCACCATACCTATCTATTATGGAATTTCCATAGCCTTTCCGAGATATATTGCCATGCAACTTTCCACCATTTCATTTATGACACGCTTCATCATTGTCATATTGCCTTGCATGATCATGTAGCTGCCATCGTATTTGTGGCAAAGCCACCATGCATGATTTATCGTACATTTCACGCTTGGTTCATTGCCCTTCCTGGTACACCGCAGGAGGCATTCACATAGAGTCATATTTTGTTCTAGTATCGAGTTGTAGCCATTGAGTTGTAAATAAATAGAAGTGTGATGATCATCATTAATAGAGCATTGTCCCAAATAAAAAAATGGGGGAAAGGCCGAATAAAAAAAGAAAGGCCCAAAAAAAGAAATAAAAAAGGACAATGGTACTATCCTTTTTCCACACTTGTGCTTCAGCGTAGCACCATGATGTTTATGATAGAGAGTCTCTTGTTTTCTCACTTTCATATACTAGTTGGAATTTTTCATTATAGAACTTGGCTTGTATATTCCAACAATGGGCTTCCTCAAATGCCCTAGGTCTTCTTGAGCAAGCAAGTTGGATGCACACCCACTTAGTTTCTTTTTGTCGAGCTTTCATACATTTATAGATCTAGTGCATCCGTTGCATGGCAATCCCTACTCCTTGCATTGACATAAATTGATGGTCATCTCCCTAGCTCGTTGATTAGCCGCGTCGATGTGAGACATTCTCCTTTTTTGTCTTCTCCACATAACCCCATCATCATATTCTATTCCACCCATAGTGCTACATCCATGGCTCACGCTCATGTATTGCATGAAAATTGAATTTTTTTTGAGATTACTAAACTATGAAACAATTGCTTGGCTTGTCATTGGGGTTGTGCATGATGAGAGCATTCTTGTGTGACGAAAGTGGAGCATCACCAAACTATATGATTTTGTAGGGATGAACTTTCTTTGGCCATGTTATTTCGAGAAGACATGATTGCTTAGTTAGTATGCTTGAAGTATTATTATTTTTATGTCAATATTAAACTTTTGTCTTGAATCTCTCGGATCTGAATATTCATGCCACAATAAATAAAATTACACTGATAATTATGCTAAGTAACATTCCACATAAAAATTCTGTTTTTATCATTTACCTACTCGAGGACGAGCAGGAATTAAGCTTGGGGGATGCTTGATACGTCTCCAACTGGTATCTATAATTTTTGATTGTTCCATGCTATTATATTATCTGTTTTGGATGTTTAATGGGCTTTATTATACACTTTTACATTATTTTTGGGACTAACCTACTAACCCAAGGCCTAGTGCAAATTGTTGTTTTTTTGCCTATTCAATGTTTCGCAGAAAAGGAATATCAAACGGAATAAACCTTCGGGAGAGTTATTTTTGGAACAAACGTGATCCAGGGGACTTGGAGTAGACGTCAAGAAAGAAGCAAGGAGGCCACGAGACAGGGAGGCACACCTGCCCCCTTGGGCGCGCCCCCACCCTCGTGGGCCCCTTGCAGCTCCACCGACCTACTTCTTCCTCCTATATATGTCCATATACCCCAAAACATCCAAGATCACCACGAAACCCTATTTCCACCACCGCATCCTTCTGTACCCAAGAGATCCCATCTTGAGGCCTTTTCCAGAGCTCCACCGGAGGGGGAATCGATCACGGAGGGCTTCTACATCAACACCATAGCCTCTCCGATGATGTGTGAGTAGTTTACCATAGACCTTAGGGTCCATAGTTATTAACTAGATGGCTTGTTCTCTCTCTTTCGATCTCAATACAAAGTTCTCCCCGATCTTCTTGGAGATCTATTCGATGTAATTCTTTTTGCGGTGTGTTTATCGAGATCCAATGAATTGTGGGTTTATGAACAATATTTGATTCTTCTCTGAAATATTTTATGTATGATTTGTTATCTTTACAAGTCTCTTCGAATTATCAGTTTGGTTTGGACTACTAGATTGATATTTCTTGGAATAGGGAGAAGTGCTTATGTTTGGGTTCAATATTGTAGTGTCCTTTCCTAGTGACAACAGGGGCAGCAAGGCACGTCTTGTATTGTTGCCATTCAGGATAAAAAGATAGGTTTTATATCATATTGCTTGAATTTATCCCTCTACATCATGTCATCTTGCCTAATGCATTACTCTATTCTTATGAACTTAATACTCTAGATGCATGCTAGATAGCGGTCGATGTGTGGAGTAATAGTAGTAGATGCAGAATCATTTCGGTCTACTTGTCACGGGCGTGATGCCTATATACATGATCATGCCTAGATATTCTCATAATTATGTACTTTTCTATCAATTGCTCGACAGTAATTTGTTTACCCACTGTAATACTTATGCTATCTTGAGAGAAACCACTAGTGAAACCTATGGCCCCTGGGTCTATCTTCTATCATATAAGTTTCCAATATATTTTACTTTGCAAACATTACTTTCAATCTATATCATAAAAATACCGAAAATATTTACCTTATTATCTCTATCAGATCTCACTCTCGTAGGTGACCATGAAGGTATTGACAACCCCTTTATCGCGTTGGTTGCGAGGTTCTTATTTTTTTGTGTAGGCTCGAGGTGACTTGCGTGTAGTCTCCTACTGGATTGATACCTTGGTTCTCAAAAACTGAGGGAAATACTTACGCTACTTTGCTGCATCACCCTTTCCTCTTCAAGGGAAAACCAACGCAGTGCTCAAGAGGTAGCATCAGCGATGCTCCATTGTCAGAAATTCTGAACAACGGAGATGCAACTGGTCGAGTGGCAAAGTTGGCGATTGAACTCCTTCCATTGGATATCAAGTTTGAGGCAAAGAAAGCAATCAAGTCCCAAGCAATAGCGGATTTCCTCATCGAGTGGATCGAACAGCAGCAACCGACTCAAGTTCACTCAGAACATTGGACTATGTTCTTTGATGGATCCAAGATGTTGAATGGTTCTGGCGCTGGAGTAGTTCTGGTATCCCCCCGTGGTGACAAACTCAGTTATGCCCTTCTAATTCACTTTGATTCCTCCAACAATGAAGCTGAATACGAAGCACTTCTGTATGGGTTGCGAATGGCCATTTCAATCAGCGTCTGTCGCCTAATGGTCTAAGGCGACTCAGATTTGCTGGTCAATCAAGTGATGAAGGAGTGGGACGTCAGAAGCCCAGCTATGACTGGCTATTGCAATGAAGTGAGAAAGTTAGAAAAGAAGTTTGAAGGGCTAGAGGTCCACCACATTCCCCGACTAAAGAACCAGGTAGCGGATGACCTGGCAAAGATAGGTTCCAAGCGGGAGCCCATTCCCAGCAATGTGTTCCTGGAGCATCTTCACACACCATCAGTTCAAGAGGATCCCTTCACGGAAGGGCCCCCTCAGCCTAAGAGTTCTAATGATCCTATTAAAGTTGAAATCCCAGCCGTGGTCGACTTAATCATGGAAGTTTTGGTCGTCATTCCTGATTGGACAGTGCCATATATCACATATATTCTCAGGAAAGAGCTTCCAGAAGACGAAGATGAAGCGTGTCAGATTGTCCATCGTCCAAAGACTTCACTGTGATAAGTGGTCGACTGTACATGGAGAGTGTGACTGGAGTTGCTCAACGATGCACTACCCCAGAGGAAGGTCGAATGATCCTCAATGATATCCACTCGGGGACCTGTGGTCACCATGCGTCCTCTCGGACAATCGTGGCCAAAGCATACCAAGAAGGTTTTTACTAGCCACGTGCAAATGAAATGGCAAAAGAAATAGTCGACAAGTGTGAGGGCTCCAGTTCTACTCCAACATGTCTCACAACCTGCTTCAGCTTTGAAGACCATTCCACTCATCTGGCCATTCGTTGTTTGGGGGTTGGATATGGTTGGACCCCCGAGGACTGGTAGAAGTGGTTTCACCCACCGGCTTGTTGGAGTCGACAAGTCCACTAAATGGATTGAAGCCAAACCCATCAATAACCTCGACTCAGGTACCGCCGTCAGCTTCATCAGAGAGTTGACATTCAGATATGGAGTCCCACATAGCATCATCATAGACAATGGTTCAAACTTTGATTCAGATGATTTCAGAGCTTTCTGTGCTTCCCAAGGCACCCGGGTCGACTATGCTTCACTCGGTCACCCACAGTCGAATGGACAAGCAGAAAGAGCAAATGGTTTGATCCTCCAAGGGTTGAAGCCCAGATTGATGCATGACCTCAAGCATGGAGCTGGTGCTTGGGTAGATGAATTACCATCAGTACTGTGGGGTCTGAGAACAACGCCAAATCGGTCGACTGGACGGACTCCCTTCTTCATGGTCTATGGAGGCGAAGCCGTGCTGCTGACAGATTTACTCCACAATGCCCTGCAAGTAGAGCTTTTCTCAGAGGCAGAAGCAGAACAAGCCCGGCAATATGCTATTGATCTTCTGGAAGAGGAAAGAGAGATGGCCCTGATCAGGTCGACCATTTATCAGCAAGACCTTTGTCGGTTCCACGCTAGAAACGTAAGAGGTCGAGCATTTCAGGAGGGGGACCTGGTTCTTCGAGTGGATCAGCAATGACCACACAAGCTTGGTCCCGCCTGGGAAGGCCCCTTCATCATCACCAAAGTGATCCACAACGGAGCATGCCACCTATACGATGTGGAACACAAGAAAGACGAGCCATGTGCTTGGAATGCGGAGCTGCTCCGCCATTTTTATACTTAAGGATTCAGATTGTTGAGATGTAATAAGAAGTACCTTTCAGTTTGTTTATCAAACACATGGTTTTACAATCCCCTAAATGATTGTTATTACTTATACATGTGTTCAAAATCCCCCAGTGGGTGGCTTAGCTACGAATCTGATTCTCCTAAGTTTCAAAAACAAAATCCTACCAAGTGAAGAGCAAACCTCTCACTCGGAGGCTAAGCTGCGAATCCGATTCGTCTAAGTTTGAAGAGATCCCACCGAGTGAATAGCATGCCTCTCACTCGGGGGCTTAGCTGCAGTTCCGTACTCGCCTAAGTTTAAAAAATAGTACCGAGTGAAGAGCAAGCCTCTCACTCGGAGGCTTAGCCGCAGTCCCATACTCGCCAAATTTCAAAAAATCCTATCGAGTGGAGTGCAATACTCCCACACGGAGGCTTAGCTGCAGTCCTATACTCGCCTAAGTTTAAAAAATCCTACCGAGTGAAGAGCAAGCCTCTCACTCAGAGGCTTAGTTGCAGTCCCGTACTCGGCTAAGATTAAAAAATCCTACCGAGTGGAGAGCAATCCTCCCACTCGGGGGCTTAGCTGCAGTCCCGTACTCGCCTAAGTTTAAAAATCCTACCGAGTGGAGAGCAATCCTCCCACTGGGGTTAGCTGCAGTCTCGTACTCGCCTAAGTTTAAAGAATCCTACCGAGTGGAGAGCAATCCTCCCACTCAGAGGCTTAGTTGCAGTCCCATACTCGTCTAAGTTTAAAAAATCCTACCGAGTGGAGAGCAATCCTCCCACTCGGGGGCTTAGCTGCAGTCCCGTACACGCCTAAGTTTAAAGAATCCTACCGAGTGGAGAGCTCCCACTCAGAGGCTTAGTTGCAGTCCCATACTTGCCTAAGTTTAAAAAATCTTACCGAGGGGAGAGCAATCCTCCCACTCGGGGGCTTAGCTGCAGTCCCGTACTCGCCTAAGTTTAAAAATCCTACCGAGTGGAGAGCAATCCTCCCACTCGGGTGCTTAGCTGCAGTCCCGTACTCGCCTAAGTTTAAAAAATCCTACCGAGTGGAGAGCAATTCTCCCACTCGGAGGCTTAGCTGCAATTCCGTACTCGCCTAAGTTTGAAGGCATCCCACCGAGTGAAGAGCAATCCTCTCACTCGGGGGCTTAGCTGCAGTTCTGTACTCACCTAAGTTGAAAACACGCTTCGAGTGAAAAATGATTCTCTCGCTCCATCCTGATCCACAAGCACGACGAGGTGCAGGTCGACTGCGACCTTATCCTTAGAGCTGCACCACAAGTACAATGTACGCTCCATCCTGATACGCAAGGACGACGAGGTGCAGGTCGACTCCGACCTTATCCTCAGAGTTGTGCCACAAGTACAATGTGCGCTCCATCCTGATCCTCAAGGATGACGAGGTGCAGGTCGACTGGGATTTTCTCCTCGGAGCTGCACCACAAGTACAATGTCCGCTCCATCCCGATCCGCAAGGATGACGAGGTGCTGGTTGACTGTGATTTTCTCCTCGGAGCTCCGCCACAAGTACAATGTGCGCTCCATCCCAATCTGCAAGAACGACGAGGTGCAGATCGTTCGTGACCCCCTCCTCAGAGTAGCATCACAGGAACAAAAGTCTGCTCTGAGTGAAGATACAAGTTCCATTTGGAAATAAAGACAAACATATTTAAGAAAAAACCAAGTTCAGATAAATCCCACGAGGTTCCGGACCGCAGATTAAATTACTCGGGCATCAAGCCCGAAGGAGTTTAACGGTTACAAAACCACTCCGCATACTGAGGCAAATTTAATCGGATCGTAAAAGTTTGTTCACTCTACAGGAGGAGGACTAGCAGGCTCGACGAACTCATCCAGGTCGATTGCATATGCAATTCGAGTAGCAGCATCAATGAAGGTCTCCATAAAAGACTGGAAGTCAAGTCTCTTGGTGTTGGGAACCTTGATCGCTGCTAACTTCTCTTCTTTGGCCTCCTTGCAATGGACGCGAACATGGGACAGAGCTACGTCAGCACCGCATTGAGCACACGATTTCTTCCATTCCTGCACTCAACTAGGGATCTCATTTAGTCAAGTCATCAAAGACTTGAGGTGATTTTGGAGCGTCTCCTTTGGCCAAAGCACCATGTCAAGCCGCGACACCGCAACCTTCAGTCGAGTGAGGTAGTCTGTAACACTGGCAAGACAGGATTCTAGTCGAAGCACATTCATGGCAGCTTCATCCTTTACAGGGGAATTGATAGGGTCCAAGCTTGTCTCGATCCGCCCAGTTTCTTCCTCAAAGTTTTGGCAGAATTCGGCAATTACAAAGAACTAATGAGTCGATGGCTTTATGGTGAAACAACGATAGCGAAACAGTCGGACAAGGAAAGATACCTTCAAGCATAAGGAATAACTTCTTGGCGTGTCCCCCCCAGATAAGCCTCCAGGCCATTTATCTTCTGAGAGAGATCTTCAATCTTGTCATTCAAGGCTACTTTATCCTTCTTTAGACGGGTCACTCCTTTGTTAGCTTCGGCAAGAGCAGTCTTTAGCTTGGCATTGTCTTCCTATAACGCCTCGACTAAAGGCAGCTTCTTGTCGGCGAGTGCTGTTTTCTCCTGAGCCTCCTTTTGTGCTGCGGCAAGATCAAGGTCCTTTTGTGCTAGAGCCTGCCTCATTCTCTCTCTCTCTCTATATATATATATATATATATATATATGTATATAACAATCAACACCCAGTTCAGAGAGAAGAACGAGGAGATGACAAGGAAAGATACCTTCAAGCATAAGGAATAACTTCTTGGCGTGTCCCCCCAGATAAGCCTCCAGGTCATTTCCCTTCCAAGAGAGATCTTCAATCTAGTCGTTCAAGGCTACTTTGTCCTTCTTTAGACGGGTTACTTCCTTGTTAGCTTCGGCAAGATCAAGGTCCTTCTATGCCAGAGCTTGCCTCATTCTCTCTCTCTCTCTCTCTCTATATATATATATATATAACAAACAACACTCGGTTCAGAGAGAAGAACAAGGATATGACTCGAGAGACAGCCTAATCCCACAGTCGACAAGTTTTACCTTTCATACCAGCTATTTCGTCTTTGCCTTCTGCAAGTTCTGCTTGGCCAACTCCAAGTCAAGATTGAGATGGATCTGCTTCCTCTCAAATTTGGCAAATTGGGAGATGAGCTCACAGGATTTCTGAAGTCAAAAAAAAGATATATTAGTGGACAGAATCAAAGATTATTCGCTTTCAAGTGAAAAGAATTCTAAGACTACTGCAGAATCAAACATTCAACAGTAGTCTCAGGGACTACACCCGGTGGGTGCACTTGGCGTGCCCCCACTGGTACTCGACTTGGTCAGCCCAGTCGCTAAAAAAAATGTCTCAGACCATGGCCGACTGCCCGCAGTCGACCACAGTCTCGGGGACAACACTCAGTGGGTGCACTTGGTGTGCCCCCACTGGTTTAAGAATTCACTCGACAGGATTTTTATCAACAGAGATTCAAGACCCCGGTTGAATCAAACATTCGACGGTGGTCTCGGGGACTACACCCAGTGGGTGCACTCTGCGTGCTCCCACTGATTCGAAAGTTCACTAGACGTCGATTCAAGAGAAGAAGATTGTGTAGTAAAGGAACGCACCCAGTGGGTGAATAGATGCGCATGAAGTTTGAAAGTGTGAAAACGATCATCCACGAACATCTTACAAATAAGAAAACAACAGTTCTCGAGCATCAAGTTGGAGGGTCAGTCGGAAATCACCTAACCTGGACATTGTCTTGGAGAGCTGCACTGGCATCATAGGCAGCTTGGCTGGTCTCATGTGCCGTCTTCATCTGCTCCATCATGAGGTCTGCTTGGCGTATAGCTTCCTTAGCAGCGCTTGCCTGATCCTCCGGAACATGATGGGTGACAAACAGCGAAGACAGTGGAATAGTCGCGGGAGCTTGAGGATCCGAGGTGTGGTGTTGTACAGACAAAACAGGGACTTGTGTAGTCGATGATGAAGGACGTTCACTCGACACTGGAATGGCAAAAGTAACAGAAGCCTGGTTGAGGTCTCGGGACTGCTGAATCACTGGTCCAGTTACCGGTGATGACTGGGACGTCTTGCTAGCTGGTGCCTTCCTGCTCGAAGTCCTGCCCCTCCTTCCCATGGGTCTCTGTGGCACATCTTCGTCATCATCTGGAAGTTCAATAACATTCGGCGGAGCTGCAAAGCAATCAATTGCAAGAGTTCAGTCTACCATCAAAGTGGCTGCAAAAGTAAAGACAAGATGTCAAGAATTATACCCGCGTTGGAAGTGACCTCGTCTTCCATCTCCTCCTCATCATCATCTTTATAAATAGAAGGCCCAGAGGCAGCAGCACTGCAAATTTCAGAATCCACTCGGTCAAAACAGGAAAGTGAGTCGACCGAAGATCGAGTCATGCAAAAACTAAGAGGTCAAGCACAATAATTACCCAGAAGCGATGGGGACGACCACTTTAATCTTGGGCAAGGCCTACCGGGGCTTTAATGGCGTGACTTTGGGCTGCTTCCGAGCTTTCTCAGTCGGAACAGGAGAAGATGTTCGAGTGTGCTTTGAGGTCTGTCCGGTCAGTGGAGTCGCTTTGCCACGATAACTTGCTGGGTCCTGCCTCTGCTTGGAGCGTCTTTCCGAGCAAGGTGGAGAGTCGACCTCCTCACCACTGCTCGAGTCTTCACTCTCCTTGTCTCCTCCTCCGTCAGAATGCCAGTCGCCGCTGTCACCCCCGCTCGCCTCTCCCTCCTACTCCTGCTCCTGCTCTCTGTTGGGCATCGAATACATCTCAGTGTAGATCTGCAAGGCACGGAGTCGAGTAGATATTAATCAGTTTCGAGAACGAATACATGTCAGAACAAAAGACACTCGGAAGAAAAGAGTCAGACCTTGTCTGGTTCGTTGGTGTTGTCGAGTGGAGGAATCCTCCTAGACACCTTGGGGTTGTCCTTGTTGCTAGTGATGCCCTAAAGCCACTGCGCCACCGTCTCCTCGTTAACTTCCTTTGGGTGGATTCGAGTGTTGTCATCAGTACCCGAGTACATCCACATTGGATGATCATGGGCTTGGAGTGGCTGGATGCGTCGACTAAGAAACACCGCTAACAAGTCCATGCCAGTCACACCGTCACAGACAAGTTGGACTACTCGCTCAACCAACATATTCACCTTCACTTTCTTAGCTGGAGTCACTTTCAAGGGAGAAGGCTTCTCAACTCGCTCTATGGAAAACGGGGGAAGGCCAGTCGACTGACCAGGGGTCCGTTGGTCCTTATAGTAGAACCAGGTCGACTGCCACCCTCTAACTGAATTGGGAAGAATCATAGCAGGGAAAGTACTTTTACTCCTCATCTGGATCCCTAGACCTCCACACATCTGGATCACATGTGTCCTCTAATCACTCGGATTAGCCTTTTTTACAGACTGAGAACAACGGGTGAAAATGTGTTTGAAGAGACCCTAGTACGGTCGACAACCCAGAAAATTCTCACACATGGACACGAATGCAGCAAGGTACAAGATGGTGTTGGGGGAGAAGTGATGAAGTTGGGCTCCAAACTAGTTCAAAAAACCCCGAAAAAAGGATGGGGGGCAGGGAGAAACCGCGGTCGACGTGAGTCAGAAGAAGGACACAGTCACCCTCATGCGGCTGAGGTTCGGCCTCGTCCTCTGGAAGCCGCCAGGAACTGGGGGGGCATCAATCCCCCCTCAACCAAATCCTCCAGATCCTCCTGCTAGATCGTGGACCAAATCCAGTCGCCCTGGATCCAGCCGAGCGGCAGGCCAGATCTCGACGACAACCCTCCCCGGCTCGTCTTCTTGCCCTTCGCCTTCGCCGTCGCCTTCTTCGCATGCTCCAGGGCCGCCGTCTTGTCCTTCGCCATCGCTGCGAGTGGCGCTCGGGCTGGGCGGCGGCGTCGAGGGTGGAGGCGGACGCAATGGAGAAGCAGATGAGGAAGAAAGGAAATGGGACGCACTATGCAGAAATCACCAGCCCAGACGCCTTATATGAGCCTGATCTTCGAGTGAGTGACTTTTGGGCCCAGGCAATCCTATCAAATCCCGAAACAGGCATGCACTCGGTACGTGGCGAAAAAGGAGGTGCGAGAATCGAGGCGCCCCTGGCTAATCTGCCCCGCTCACTACGGTCCTCTCCATCCCGCATGTTTCCCCAAATTTTGAATCCAGTGAGATCCGGAGATGGCAGTGAAGTTGATCGTGCCAGAGATTTTATACCATATCAGCATTCGAAGCCTATTAGCGAAATTCACTCGACAACCTAGGAATGGATCAAGGCGACTGAAAATGAGGTCGAAGTTTCTGCATGGTTCACCAATCCAATTAAAACGCTCCTGAAGCATGAAAATTTGGTCGGAACCACATTCAACTCCATCTCCACTCAGACCCTGAACCATTCGGAGGCTAATGATGATGACATGTACCTAGGGTAGGGTAATAGACCTGATCTAGACACCTGTCCCAAGGAGACTACCCTACAGTCAAAGACATTCAAAGGACAGCAAATTCTACCGACTGAAATCACCTCAGGATGCAACTCACTCGACCATGAGTTCCACTTGGACAACCCAATTCTATTTGACCAGGATATAAACATTCGACGATATTAGAAACCACTCGGAGTACCGAAGATCTAAGGTCACTCTGGATGGCAACGGTTAGGCGTTCACTCTGTAGTCCTAAAGATCTTTTATATGACTTTAATATTGACGTTACCAGTAACGTCCCATCTTTATGTACATTGAACCTGATGTAACGGGGGATGGCTGGGGTCCTGGCGCACTCTATATAAGCCACCCCCCTTCTTTGGGACAAGGGTTTGCACCCCTGTAACTTCACGCATAATCCAATCGACCAGCCTCCGAGCACCGAGACGTAGGGCTATTACTTCCTCTGGGAAGGGCCTGAAGTCATAAATCTTGCGTGCACAACTTCACCATAGCTAGGATCTTGGCTCCCCATACCTACCCCCATTCCCATTTTGCTGTCAGACTTAGAACCACGACACCTGCAACCCCCGAATCCATGAATCCCGGCCCCCATTCCCGCACCCCCTTCTTGCAAAGATGACACCGTGGAAACGCTTCGTGAAGGCCCGTAGGATGGCCGCGTCCCCCCCCCCCCCCCGAGCGCCGCCACCTGCGCCGAGAGCGCGGCTGCCTACGCCGAGAGTGCTGCCGCATCCGCATTGAGCGTGCCTGCTTCCGCAGAGAGGGCGTTTGCGGCAGCTGACAGGGCAGCTGCAGCAGCCGAGACGGCCGCAGCTGCTGCTGCGACGGCGGCTGCAAATGCCGAGAGCGCTTGAGCTGCCGTCCTTGCCGCTGATGTCGCCCTAGCCCGGGTCGAGGGCATCCACGCCAAGATCGAGGATTCACACGCCAAGATATTTTAGGCCACCTCGGACTTCATCATGCAACCCACGTCTGAAAAGACGGTGGTGGCCATGGAGCACCTGTTTTCTCATGAGGTCACCGAGTGGGAGCTGCAGATGTAGGCGGCAGCGGAAATCAAGGAGTGCTGGGAGGAGGAGTTGCGCGTGGCCGAGGTCGAGGTAGAGAAGAGTCTGTCCGTGGAGGAATCGGCGGTGGAGTACCAACACGAGCTCTGGCGCAGCCACCACTACGAGTACTACAACCTTAAGGGTGGCACCGAGGACGAGGACAAGGACGCGGTCAACTTCAATAGGGGGACGCGTAGTCCACCAGCAGCAGCATGTCGCCAGGACAAGTCATCGACGTCTCATCTCACACCGGCGATGCATAGGCCGGTGCGGCGGTGGATTTGTTAAAATTATGCTTACTTAGGCTTTGTTTTTAATGCTGGTCTTTTGTTTAGCAATGTTTATGTCAACTGGCTCTGTTTAATTACTAAAATTGCTCGATTCAGTAAGTGTGGTCTGTCTGTTGTATGCTCTTTTGTGTGCCGAAATTAGCAAGCAATGTTAAATTATGCAATGACGTACCTGTGGAAATTTCTACCAAAATATGAATTCTCAAACTTATCCCATGCGCGTAAAGCAGAAGAATCATTTGTGATGCACACAATCGTTCAAAGTGAATGGTCCGGCGGCACCGCGCGCAAAGTTTCCCTCCACATTTCCAAAATTTTGGCCTACCACCAAAATATCTACCCCCGCCCCCCTTCCCCACCCCCTTTTCTCCCCGACCACAAGTCACATTTCCCCTGTTTCCTCCTTCCTTCCTTGCTAAGCTATAGCCGCTTCCTCGCTCTCGCCGTCTCGCATCCTACCGTCGGGGTCGCCATGGTCTTCTTCAAAGACATCTCCTGCGGTTCCTCCTCCAGCGACTACTCCTTCACCACCTGGGTATGCCTCTCTTCTCTCTCTCTCAGGCTATGACTGGGAATGAAGGATTTTTACCCGGCGTTCGATTTGAGTCATTTCTTCCTCTTGTAGCTCCGTAAGACCATCAGTGGAAACGAATGGAGCGGGGTGGCTGAAGATCTATCTGCTCGTTGTCACCATCAATCTCCAAGCGTGAAGATAGTTGCGTTTGATTCTATCAATGTTGGGGATATCGCTTATCGGGAACTTATAGGTCGACCCATGATAAGGGGTAAATCGGCCAGTTTATCGGCATATCGGCCGATTTTATCGCCATATCGGCTGATTTATCAGCCGATTTATCTTATCGGTCTGACAGCGGTAAGCGATAAATCGGCCGATTTATCGGCATATCGGAAGATATCTAGAACAGTGGATTCTATGGACATCGGGAGGAAGTTTCTAGCATGTGCAGAGAAGGTTAGACCCTCTTTCGTTGTTAAAAAACATTTGTTAGATGTGATTCAGACACTGTCACAGTCCCAATCCATTCACACCACACCTTCAACCAAACGCATCCTAAGACAGTGTCACAGTTTGTACCTAGTATCTTAAATTGTCGCCATCTCATCAGCGGTGCCATTAGAAAATTATTTGGCACTGCTTCAGCAGTTTGTGCAGCCAACTTTGGTCCACACATCCGAGCAGCCAAGCAGTCAAATACTAAATCTTTATGGCGCAAAGGAACTAGGCATCGGAGCAACTACGTGCTCCGGAGTCCGGGTCCCTGATTTTTTTCCACTGGATCGTCTCGCCAGTGCAGGGCACCGGTGCGAGATGTAGCAACAGTTATCTTTATCCCAGTTTTGGCATACATAGTGGACGGCCTTAGTGCTATTAGTTCTATGTTACAAAATTTGTGCATGTACACACCTGTTAATATCAATTTGTTGTCATCCAAACACTGTCGCTATGCTGTTGCAGTTATATCTACCTTCCTCATAAAATGTTCAATTTGTTATTTATTGTACATGAGTAAGAACTTGTAGCATCGTTGTAGTTAATTATAGCTTTTGATGTTCCAGAATTTGGTTGTTGTCTCAGTACCAATTATTTCATTTGCACATTGATCTTTTTGAGAAGATATATCATAATTAACATGTTTCTTTAGTTTTTCAAAATAAGCATTGGTGATTTTCTATGTTGCTATAAATCCATTTTCCCCTACAATTGTTACTGATCTAGTTTTAAATATTATAAGATGAACGGAAGTGTTCTTACTTGGGGTGGGTTGATCAAGAGTGGCCACAGTCTTTGAAGATGTGCCTACGAAGCTTTGGAGCATGTATGAGGAAGAGAACACACGTAGGCTTAGAGAAAGTGTTGTCAACACTGAAGCATATTTCAAGATGCGGGATAAAAGTTGAAGGTGGAGAATGAGCTCAGATATTTTAAATCAGACTTTGCTAAGATGGTGTTGGCGAAGGTGGAGGGACTTTCCCAGATGGCCCGTGCAAAACGGGTTCTTACTGAACTGAAAGCAGAGGTGGATAAGACGAGCCTGGATGATCTAGATTAGGGAAATGAATATATTGTTCTTATGAAGTTGAACTAGCTATATGTTGTATTGTGTTGTTTTCCTGTAGCTACCGTACTGTGATGTTATAATATATTTATGTGCCTGATATGAAATTGGCAAACAGCTGTTCGATCTGAAATGTGTTGCGTAATACTGGAATTATTAATTGTAAACTAATAAACCTGCTAAATGTGTCATGGACCTTCGCAGACGGTTCTAGCAGAAAAAACGCTTGCGATGGATAGCGCAATGCCACACAATTTTCTTCATCAAATTGTGTGTGATATAGTTGACAAAACAAAATAGTTAACCATGGCAAACCATGTGTGATAGTTACACCTTTGACACACAAGCCTACACATAAAACTGTGTGGGATGTACGCCCGAACAGAAACATGTTCCCTGGATTGACTGTGTGGGATGTACATAAGAACGGAAACATATTCCTTGGATTGACTGTGTGTGATACATACGAACAGAAATGTTTTTCTGGGATTCACCGTGTGGGATGTACATACCTACGGAAATGATTTTCTGGATTACCGTGTGGGATGTACATACCTACGAAAATTATTGGGTTTCGATGGCTCGCCCGATCGCACACGGCCCCAGCGTGGGTCCCAGGAGGGCATATCCCCCATGATTTCTGGGTCATGTGTGAAGGACACGCTATTGCACACACTCACTTGGCAACGGTCCCAAATACCATCGCGGAAAGGGGTTAAAAATTGTTTGTTTAGGACTGACACGCACCAGTGCATGTTTATTGCAATACGGTTATTCATTTAAGTCAAAGAATAATTGTTGTTCTGTTTACATCAATAAAACCTTCTATGGTCATACACTTAATATAAATGGTTTATTGAATCTCGATCGTAGTGATACACATATTTCTAATATTGAAGCCAAAAGTTGCAAAGTTAATAATGATAACGCAACTTATTTGTGGCACTGCCGTTTAGGTCATATTGGTGTAAAGCTCATTTAGAAACTCCATGTTGAATGGCTTTTGGAATCACTTGATTATGAATCACTTGATACTTTTGAACCATGCCTCATGGGCAAGATGACTAAGACTCCGTTCTCCGAAACAATGGAGTGAGCCACTGACTTATTGGAAATAATACATACCGATGTATGCGGTCCGATGAGTGTTGAGGCTCGCGGCGGGTATCATTATTTTCTGACCTTCACAAATGAATTGAGCAGATATGGGTATATCTACTTAATGAAACATACGTCTGAAACATTTGAAAAGTTCAAAGAATTTCAGACTGAAGTGGAAAATCATCGTAACAAGAAAATAAAGTCTATACGATCTAATCACGGAGGCAAATATTTGAGTTACGAGTTTGGTATTCATTTGAAACAATGTGGAATGGTTTCGCAACTCACGCCACCTGGAACAACACAACGTAAAAGGTGTGTCCGAACGTCATAACCATACTTTATTAGATATGGTGCGATCTATGATGTCTCTTACTGATTTACCACTATCATTTTGGGGTTATGCATTAGAGACAGCTACATTCACGTTTAATAGGGCACCATCTAAATCTGTTGAGACGACACCGTATGAACTGTGTTTGGCAAGAAACCTAAGCTGTCATTTCTTAAAGTTTGGGGCCATGATGCTTATGTGAAAAACCTTCAGCCTGATAAGCTCAAACCCAAATCGGAGAAATGCGTCTTCATAGGATACCCAAAAGAAACTGTTGGGTACACCTTCTATCATAGATCCGAAGGCAAGATATTCGTTGCTAAGAATTGATCCTTTCTAGAGAAGGAGTTTCTCTCAAAAGATGTGAGTGGGAGGAAAGTAGAACTTGATGAGGTACCTATACCTTCTCCCAAATTTGAAAGTAGTTCATCGCAGAAATCAGTTTCAATGATGCCTACACCAATGACTGAGGAAGTTAATGATGATGACCATGAAACTTCAGATCAAGTTACTAGCAAACCTCGTAGGTCAACTAGACTACGTTCTGCACCAGAGTGGTACGATAACATTATTCTGGAAGTCATGTTGCTAGACCATGATGAACCTACGAACTATGAGGAAGCGATGATGAGCCCAGATTCCAATAGGCCATGAAATCTGATATATGATCCATATATAAAAACAAAGTGTGGACTTTGGGGGACATGGCAGATGATCGGCAAGCCATTGAGAATGAATGGATCTTCAAGAGGAAGACGGACGTGGATAGTAGTGTTACTATCTACAAAGCTCAACTTTTTGAAAAAGGTTTTTGACAAGTTCAAGGTGTTGACTATGATGAGACCTTCAAGTCTGTTTGAATCGTGTTATAAATTGCCACATTTTATGAAATCTGGCAAATGGATGTCAATACTACATGCCTTAATGGATTTATTAAAGAAGAGATGTATATGATACAACCAGAAGGTTTTCTCAATCCTAAAGGTGCTAACAAAATGTGCAAGCTCCAGTGATCCATCTATGGACTGGTGCAAGCATCTTGGAGTTAGAATATACGCTTTGATGAGTTGATCAAAGCATATAGTTTTATACAGATTTGCGGTGAAGCCTGTATTTACAATAAAGTGAGTGGGAGCACAACAACCTTTCTGATAAGTATATGTGAATGACATATTGTTGATCATAAATGATGTAGATTTTTCTGGAAAGTATAAAGGAGTGTTTGAAAGGAGTTTTTCAAAGAAAGGCCTCGGTGAAGCTGCTTACATATTGGGCATCAAGATCTATAGAGATAGATCAAGACGCTTCATAAGATTTTTCAATAAGAACATACCTTGACATGATTTTGAAGTAGTTCAAAATGGAACAGTGAAAGAAGGAGTTCTTGCCTGTGTTGCAAGGTTTAAAGTTGAGTAAGACTCAAAATACGACCACAACAGAAAATAGAAAGATAATGAAACTCATTCCCTATGCCTCAGCCACAGGTTCTATAAAGTATGCTATGCTGTGTACCAAACCTATTTTGTACCTTGCCATGAGTTTGGCAAGGGGGTACGATATTGTTCCAGGAGTGGATCACTAGACAACAGTCAAAATTATCCTTAGAAGACTAAGGAGATATTTCTTGGTTATGGAGGTGATAAAGAGTTCATCGTAAAGAGTTACGTCGATGCAAGATTTTACACCGATCCGGATGACTTTGAGTCTCAATCTGGATACATATTGAAAGTGGGAGCAACTAGCTAGAGTAGCTCCATGCACAACATTGTAGACCTAGAAAATTTGCAAAATACATACGACTCTGAATGTGACGGACCCATTGACTACGCTTCTCTCACAAGAAAAACATGATCACACCTTAGTACTCTTTGGGTGTTAATCACATAGCGATGTGAACTATATTATTGACTCTAGTAAAGCCATTTGGGTATTAGTCACATGGCGATGTGCACTAATCACATAAAAATGTGAACTATTGGTGTTAAATCACAAGACGATGTGAACTAGATTATTGACTCTAGTGAAAGTGGGAGACTGTAGAAAATATGCCCTAGAGGCAATAATAAAGTTGTTATTTATATTTCCTTATATCAAGATAAAATTATTCATGCTAGAATTGTATTAACCGGAAACTTGATACATGTGTGGATACATAGACAAAACAAAATTCCCTAGTATGCCTCTACTTGACTAGCTGTTTAATCAAAGATGGTTAAGTTTCATGACCATAGACATGTGTTGTCATTTGGTGAATGGGATCACATCATTAGGAGAATGATGTGATGGACAATACCCATCTGTTAGCTTAGCATAATGATCGTTAAGTTTTATTGCTATTGCTTTCTTCATGACTTATACATATTCCTCTGACTATGAGATTATGCAACTCCCGAATATTGGAGGAACACCTTGTGTGCTATCAAACGTCACAACGTAACTGAGTGATTATAAAGATGCTCTACAGGTGTCTCCAGTGGTGTTCGTTGAGTTGGCAAAGATCGAGATTAGGATTTGTCACTCCATGTATTGGGGATGTATCTCTGGGCCCTCTCTGTAATGCACATCACTAGAAGCCTTGCAAGCAATGTGACTAATGAGTTAGTTACGGGATGATACATTACAGATCAAGTAAAGAGACTTGCCGGTAACGAGATTGAATTAGGTATGAGGATACCAACGATCGAATCTCGGGCAAGTAACATACCGATGACAAAGGGAGTAACGTATGTTGTTATGCGGTTTGACCGATAAACATCTTCGTGGAATATGTAGGAACCAATATGAGCATCCAGGTTCCGCTATTGGTTATTAATCGTAGATATGTCTCAGTCATGTCTACATAGTTCTCGAACCCGTAGGGTCCGCACGCTTAGCATTCGATGACAATTTGTATTATGAGTTATGTGATTTGATGAGAGAAGCTTGATCGGAGTCTCATATGAGATCACGAACATGATGAGTAGTCTCAAAATGGTCGAGAGGTAAAGATTGATATATTGGAAGGTTAGATTTGGACACCGAAATGGTTCCGAAGTGTTTCTGGTATTTTTGGAGTACCGGGAGGTTACTGGAACCCCGCGGGGAACTAGTGGGACTTAATGGGCTTTAGTTGAAAGGAGAGAAGGGCTGCAAGGGGTGGCTGCACGCCCCTCCATGGCAAGTCCGAATTGGACTAGGAGGGGTGGCGTCCCCCTCTTTCCTTCTTCCTCTCTTCCTCCTTCCCTCTCTCTCCCTCTTGGAAAAGGAAGGAGACACCAACTAGGATTGGGAATCATAGTTGGACTCCCCTATGGTGCGCGCTCCCCTTGGCCGATCTCCTCCTCCCCCCTCCTTTATATACATGGGTAAGGGGCACGCCAAAGCACAACAGACAATTTCTTAGCCGTGTGTGGTGCCCCCTCCACAGTTTAACACCTTGGTCATATCGTCGTAGTGCTTAGGTGAAGCCCCGTGCCAGTAACATCATCATCACTGTCGCCACGCCGTCGTGCTGACGGAACTCTCCCTCGTCCTCAACTAGATCAAGAGCTTGAGGGATGTCATCGTGTTGAACGTGTGCTGAACACGAAGGTGACGTATGTTCGGTACTTGAATCGGTTGGATCATGAAGACGTTCGACTACATCAACCGCGTTACTAAACGCTTCTACTTTCGATCTACGAGGGTACGTGGACACACTCTCCCATCTCGTTGTTATGCTTCTCCTAGATAGATCTTGCGTGATCGTATGAATTTTTTTGAAATACTGCGTTCCCCAACAGCCAAGACCACCTGCTCCCGCCTCCTACTGCTAGCATCTCTGCTTAGTACGCTTCACTGTGAAGCACTACCCCATCGCCTGCCAGGCCATCCCTCCACCCCTCCACACCTCATGTTCTTCCCCACCGACTACCGAACTGCACCGCACCAGAACCAGTTAACCCTCGTACACCTCTCCGTCTATGACTCCACTCCTGCGTCTTCCCATCTCCGGCTCGTTTCTGTTCGGGGCCTCGCCGTCGTCCACCACCTTGGATGCGTTTGGCGCGGTCTGGTCAATGTGGTCAACGAACGACATCCATCAGAAGTGTACTGTACGTGGAGAGGCTGAGAGCTGGGTCCACTGCCGCACACAAGGAAATGCCTCCTTAGTACGCGCGAAATGATGATTCCTCCACCTAATAGCTGGGACCCACCGGAAGGGCCTCTATATTTCACAAAAAACATTCCCCCCGCTGACAGGTCGGACCCACCAACTATATCTTCGCACGCAAGGAAGTGCCTCCTTATTACACACACAAAAAATGAATACCCCCTGCTAGCTGGGACCCACCATAGTTGACGGGAACGGAGGGCTTTGTCAACTTAGTCAATATGAATGATTCTAGATCCATTGACCGTACGATGTCCATCCAACGACTGTAGTGCTTCTTCAACCTCTGGTCTTCTTGCTGCAGCCGCCAAACCAGCGCCGGTCGTGCCGCGAGCTCCTGCCTCCCGTGGTCGGTTGTGATGCCGGGGAGGCCTCACCACCCCCTACTACTCCCACCGCTGGCAAGAACATCCCTCTACTCACCCACACCCCTATTATTCTATGGGGATGGCAGCCTCACATCGAAGCCGAACAAGTGAACCCTAGTACTCCTCTCTGCGTGGGCATCCACTGCCATGTCTTCCCCGGCTCCGCATCGTCCCCTTCCTAGGCCTCGCCGTCGTCCATCGCCTTGGCGCTCTCGGCACGGCGTGGTCAATGTGGTCAAGGAATGACTTCCATCGGAAGAGTACTGTACGTGGATAGGCTAGGTCCATGGCCGCAGCAAGGAAGTGCCTCCTTATTACACGCAAAATAATGATTCCTCCACCTCACAGCAGGGACCCACTGGACATGCCACCGTATTTTGCAAAAAAACGTTTCCTCCCTGACTGCTGGGAGCCACCAGCTACATCTTTGCACGCAAGGATGTGCCTGACAGTCGGGACCCACCATATTGAAGCATACATAGCGTTGTCGTTCTGGTCGCGAACATGTACACACATACGATCGCCCTGTTTGCAGGCTGCAGTGATGAACCGTGGTCGTGTAAGGAAGGGCACGCGTCGTAGTATAGGCGCGCACGTGTCATAGTAGAGGTGCACACATAGCATGTACACGTACCTACAGCCAGGCTGCAAGAAAGTAAATACGGCCACGTACGTACATACGGGCGGGGTCTCGAACGCCTACTCACGCATACGTACGGCCAGGGCTCGTGTACATGGCTGGGTCGAAACGGAGAAACTGCGTCGTGTTCATCAGGAGCCAACCGGCTTGGACGGAACAACCGATCGAAATGAGGCCTGGCGTACTGCAGAACGGAGGAAATGACCTTGTGTTCGACCGGCCACGGTCGAAACAGGATCCTGTTCATCGGGAGGGGTCTGGTGTACCGCAAAACGGAGGAAACAGACTTCTCTTGGACCTCCTGCGGTCGAAAGGGGTCCTCTTGATCGGGAGGGGTGTGGCGTACCACAAAATGGAGGAAACGGACTTGTGTTGGAGCAATACATTCAAAATGGGGGTCCTATTCATCGGGAGGGGTGTGGCGTACCGCAAAACAGGACTCCATGGGATACTGTTCATCTCCACCATCGACTTCCTCCAACCTCCACAGGCTACTATTCATCCACCGTCGACCTCCTCCAGCCTCCACCTGCGACTATTCATCCATGGGCTCCTATTCATCCAGCCTCCACCGCTCCTCCACCGGCTACTATTGAACCAGCCCTCTTCACGAGGTCCTGTTCAACCACCCCTCCATGGGCTATTGTTCATCCAGCCCTCCACTGGCTACTGTTCACCCAGCCCTCCATGGGGTCCTGTTCATCGACCCCAACCAGATCGATTGGGGTCCTATTCATCCAGCGGCAACGGCCTCTACTACCACAGGGTCCTGTTCATCCAACCCCCCACCCATCGGGAACTGTTCATCCAACCCCCCAAGAACGCTCAATGTTCATCAAGAGGTAGCATCAATCGACTTCAGTTAGCACCAGTAGCGAAGGAATCACTCGGGTTCAGTTAACAGCAAGTGATTGATCGGGGTTCAGTAACGTAGCTAGTGCAATTGCTCGGGTTCAGTTAGAGCCCAACGCCTCACTTGGGTTCAGTTAGAGTGCAATGCCTCGCACACACACGCGTACGTGTGCGAGAGAAACGCGCAAACCTCTTTGCATCACTCGGCCCCGACCACCCACCGTAACCGGGAACTACCCGATATTTTCCTCGCTCTCGCTTCTACCATGTTTTTTTCATCATGCAAGGCCCAAAGAATGTCATGCAGCTACCTCTCTGGCCCACCCAGGACGAAAAGCCCATTTTCTGTCATGCTATTTTGTCATAGAATTAGGAGCTCACCGCATCTATGATGATACCCGGCTTTGTCATAATTATCGTCATAGAAGTTTCATAAGCATGATAGAAAAAATTCTTTCGGCCCAAAATTTCACGGATGTGTCTTTTGTAGTGGTCATTGCACTCAAAACTAGCTTTCTACAAAATTACCTTCTGAGAATTATATCATGCATTGTTGTACCTTGATCCAAAACATGGGTTGCTTGCGAGTACATTGAAAGTACTCATTGGCTTGCCACTGGTTATTTAATTGGCCAGGCATGGAAGAACAGGAGTTTGAAGAAGAATTCTTTGGAGATGAACATGCGAACTAGGACGCTTTCCCAATCAGAATGCTTGTAGGATTAAGGCAGATGGCATGGGTTCTACTTATCGACGAAGATTTTTGTTCCATGTGTTTTATCTGATGTTCAGCACTTCAGGCTTTATATATGTAAGAATTGACCATAATGGTCATAATTTGTGTAAGATTGTATGTATGGATGTAAGACTCTTGTTATTCAGCTTCTGTGTGTTCAGTGAGCATTGATTTCTGGGATCACTGAGTGCATTCGGGGATCACGACTTATGAGTCGGGGTCCCCACGCAAAAAGTGGTGCATGAACGCGATAACATTTCACAAAGCCCACCATGTAGGCACAAAATAACCATCAAAATCATCACATAAAGTGGACAAATCAGAATGGTGGGTTAGCCTCTCCGCCAACTGTGTACCCAACAGATCAAAAGCGATGGCATCCCTTACTATGCTCATTACTTGGACCGTATGGAAAAACGCACAGGTGTTCTGGCACAAGAGTGCTCCTTCTGATGTGCTTCTCAACATCATCAAGCTAGAGGCTAGGCTTTGGGTCACCATTGGCGCAAAGAAACTAGGGATAACAATGGCGTGAGAGTGATTATTTTGTAATAAGGGTTCTGGTAACACAAACTGTATTCTCTCGTTAATTAATAGATGAGGCAAATATTATGGCTCCATTTCGAAAAAGAAGAAGTGGTTGCTAAGCTGATCTTCCTGAATCCTGGTGAGGTCGTTACCTACTACTTCTAGTGCTGGCAATATCCAAATGCACAGATTATATGGTGGCTTATACTCTCCTTTTTTCTTGCGAAGAGAAATTCTCACTTTCTCTCGTTCTGAGACTTGCATAATACAGTAAATAACAATTACTCTCTTCGTTTCTAAATAACAATTTCAATACAAACTACATATATATATATGTATATAAACATATTTTAGATTGTAGATTCACTCATTTTACTCTGTATGTAGTCCTTCAATGGAATCTCTAAAAAGACTTATGCTTAGAATGGTGGGAGTAGTAATAATTTTTCTCTGTCCAAATACGGGAAATGTAAAGTTTGCAAGACTCGAAAGTGTCTAACAGGTTTCCTTTAAAAACCTAGCTTTCGGTGGGACCCAAGTGGCGGCCCGTATTGGTCAATTTGTAGGCCCTGTTTGGTTCGGATGTGGATTTCTAAAAGCAGTTTTGAAAAATCTGTTATGGAAAAACAGCTGTGAAAAATCTGATGCGAAAAAGATGTAGGTCATTTGGCAAACCAGCTGATACAACTTTTTCTGATTTTGGCCCGTAGCGGAATCAGATTTTGGAAAGCACGTCCTGGGCCGCTTCCGCTTTTGGTTCAGATTTTGGCAGCGGATTTCTGGAATCGAATTCTGCTGGGTTCGCCCTTTGGTTCAGCTTCTGCTGCGCCGCAGCGGAATCCTTCGATAAAACCTGAACCAAACAGGGCCGTAATACCCTGTTGGTCTTTTAGGTGGTTTTGCCAGGTTTTCCGAAAGCAAAAACCCTCAGTATGTAAACCCTCTTTTTGTTCGAAATGAAAATGATGTGCTCTTGCCGATTCCTCGAATAAAAAAAATTCTAGTATCACAACTCAGTCGAACGGTCAACTGTACTAGAAGTGTAGAAGTGCATGCTCTAGCCAATGCAACCAAAAGATCGATCTGAGGGAAGAGACTAGGCAGCACATTATACGCCAACACTCCCCCTCACGTGTGGCTCCCTCAGGCCTAAACGTGGACCGAAAGTGGGCTGCAATTTAATTGGACCAGCCGGTTCTTGAACTCAAGACCTCTTGGCTCTGATACCATGTAGAAGTGCATGCTCTAGCCAATGCAACCAAAATACAGATATGATGGAAGAGACTAGGCAGCACATTATACGTCAACAAGAAGTACTAGTACTTAGGAGAGACTAGAACTAATTCTAGATACTGTAATATATTAAGGCGGTCGCCCAGCGTTTGTTGATTAGTTGATGCAAGCTTTTCAACAGTGTGTTGTCACCGGTTCTAGTTTACCCAGAAAGCCAGCTAATAGTACTAGTACGTACTTCCTCTGTCCGAAAATACTTGTCATCAAAATGGATAAAAAGGTATGTATCTAGAACTAAAATACGCCTATATGCATCCCTTTTTATTCATTTTGATGACAAGTATTTCCGGGCGGAGGGAGTATATGATATGATATGCACACCAGTCTATATCTACCATAACGGAATATGGAATTTTTCACACGGACGACCATGTAATTTTCTTCAGACTATTTCCTCGAGCTTGATCTTCATGCTAAGATTCTTGGATGTGCTCTCGCAACCAAAAAAACACTTGGATGTGATTGATCTGTAGAATTTACTTTGGAACTACTATCGGTTTGTCAAACAAAAGGTTTCGAAGGTTGAAGACGCCATACCGAGAATAATTGGCAGCGACGCGTGTGCCTTCTTACGTGAAGCCCGGACAGCGACTGCAACGCAAGAAACGGCCAGACATGTAGAATTGGACGGACAGACGTGGGTCTTGACTCGCTCCAGAAGACGATCTGTGTCCAGGATAAATTAGGGGCCTTTTAGGAAGAAAAATGCCAAACCAGATCGTTTTTAGAAAATTAAAGCTTCGTTGCATCCACACAAATGAAAACGCATACAATCAAATTATCAATGCATCACACGTCCACACCAACACTTCCATGCAACACTCTCGACTGTCAACTGGTTTTTGGTACAATTGTTGTCAACTGAGCCCTCTTGAGACACGGATCTGTAAGGACTAGACCACCACTCTTATAGCTGATTGCTTCACCACCACTCCTTAGATCCACTCGCCGGATCATCCCCCTAGCCAAACTGCTACCGTTAAAGATAGTTTTTTAAGATAGCAGGAGAGCTGCTGCGATTTTACTGAGGAGAAGGTTGCGATTCCGATGAAAGGAGACATCTAAACGACTGTCAAAATGGCATGATGTCTTGGAAGAAGATGTGCAAAACTGCAATCAAATTGAAACAAGTCTGTTGGAATTTATACCATCCAACTATATTCAAAATTATAAAAAATATTAATATTCCGAAAAGCCTCATTATGGAATTATACATGTATTTCTACATGGCACTTTGGAATGTAATTAAGTATTATGTGCTCAAGGAAGTTGGTCAGTTACCAATGAAATACAGTATATTTTGTATTTATATTGAAAAGATTACTCTGTACATGGATAATTGGACAGAACTAGGTCATGGATTAGGTTACGGCCCTAATAGTCGACCTGCATGGTTAAGGAAATTTATACATGACCATGACGCATTGCTCACAAGCGCGTATTCCGCGGACTCATCCGATAGAATCCGCTAACAGGCAAATTATATCGTGGTTAGTAGTTTGATCTAGACTGTTGTTAAAAATATAACTTGTTGAGACACGTTGTTAGGATAGTAACAACCTTATCCCTACATGTTGTAACAACATTGTTGAAAGTGCAACTAATTCCCGGGTGGTTTTGGTAATCCTTAACAACATATATATCATTGAACTAATGCTTATTGAATTAGATTTCAGAGAAGTTCAATGATTGGCATGCCAAGGACATAAGAATGTGGACCCCTCAAAATGCTAAGGACATGGATTGGCAAAGTTTCAAGACTCTACATTTTTTGTTAAGTGATCCAAGGTCACATTTAGTCCATAAGAAAGTCAGTACTATTAAAAAGAGATGAGGTTTTGATCATGACTCAATTGCTCAAGTTCTTGAAGATATTGCTCCAAACTATGAACTCAAAATTTTCAAAATCAGCTATGTTTTGTGATGCTCATCTATTCCACTCCTCCTATTCTACTTCACAGGGTCAGTGTTCAGCATGTTAGACGCAGAGGACATGCAGAACATGTCTGTAGAGGCCAATGTTGAATTGGAGACAGGCACTAGTCCCGAGGAAAGTTTCGATGGAGAGAGGAGTTTGACGTGGTCATGTATTAAAGGTAGGGTCATGGACCCACATGCGACCCATCACCACCATAGGTAGGTCCCTGGACCATGCCAGCATACGGATACTTGCATCAAGATGTCAGCTCGGACGGCTCGACGGCACTCGGACGGCCACACGTCACTCGGCTGATGGACCTCCACTCGGACATAGAAGGCAGGAGGGTGTCGCAGGAGCTGCAACGGTCGAGGGATCCTATGTCATCCACTAAATAGAGTTGTAGCTACCGTTACCTGTAACTGCCGTAGTAGATGCTCATTATACTAGTAACTGGCCCATTCAGTGTCATTAAATGCCCAAACAATGCGGAGGACGTGGGGCTGCGGCGCACTCTATATAAGCTGCACCCCCACTCCTCGGCAGACACAAGCAACCTTTGTAACCATACCCATCAAATCAAAGTAAGCCTCCGGGCGCGAGACGTAGGGCTTTTACCTCCGCCGAGAGGGGCCTGAACTCATTAAACACCGAGTGTTATGCCTGCGCCGTAGCTAGGCTCTGCCCCTTATTCGTACCCCTAGTAATCAGTGTTAGGATCGTAACCCCGACAGTTGGCGCCCACCTTGGGGCTAGGCATCTAGCCAAATTTCACGGCGTAGGTGGATTTCTTCATCATCATATTAGTCGGCAGCGAAATCCATTTCGGGGCACTCTCCTTCATTGCCGACGACTCAGCATGGCTTCATGAGGCCCCGCTGGACGTGGAGGCATTGCCGTCCGTGGCGCGACACATTTACGCGCATCGTCATACGAAGTCCTTCTCTGACTGCCCTCGACTCTGTGCCAAGTGGCTTCCCACCCTGCCATCACACATCGCCGCAAGTGTTCCGGGCGTTCGCAGCTACAACGCTGGATTAAGCACGCCGTGGCCACCTAGGCCGCGACGGAACATGCAGTGACTCTCGAGTTCGACGAGCTCGCCCTCGACCTCTCTGAGGGGTCATTCGGCGACTCCTCTGATGGGTCCGAGTGCGAAAGCACCGAGTCGACTGTTAGTGTCAAAACCAGCCGATCTCATGTAGGGGATCCCGAACGGTGCGTCTATGGATCAAAGGTAAGAAGGGACACGGGGAACACGATGTTTACCCAGGTTCGGGCCCTGTTAATGGAGGTAAAATCCTACGTCCTGCTTGATTGTATTTGATGAGTATACGGGTTACAAGTGTCGATCTACCTCGAGATCGTAATGGCTAAACCCTATAAGTCTAGCCTATGTGAATTCTGATAGCCTTTATGGACTAAACCCTCCAATTTATATACACACCGGAGGGGCCTAGGGTTGTACAGAGTCGGTTTGCAGAAGAAGGAAATTACATATCCGGACGCCAATCTTGCCATTCACGCATAGGAGAGTCCTATTCGGACATGGGGGAAGGTCTTCTACCTTGTATCTTCACGGCCCATCAGTCCGGCCCATATCACACAGCCCGGACACCCGAGGACCCCCTAATTCAGGACTCCCACATCGACCGCTAAGGATATCATGGAGGATAACTCTGAGCACCACACGCCCCCAGGATACACGGACGGTCGCATGGGTACGTCACCTGGCAACACAAATTGTGGTGCTGAGGGACATGAGCCTTACGTGCCCCAAGCTCTCACCCGGGAGCAGCGAGATGAGCTTCGTCACAAGAACGAACAACTACTGAACACTCCCATCACCGAGAAGACTGCCGAAGTGTTGGCCATGGAGTCAACTCACCTGGCTCCTTGGCCGAGCACGATTGCCTCGAGCAGCTTCAGAGGGAGCTGGAGGAATGCGAGTGCCATCAACCCAGTTTTGGTCGGCACAAATGTCAGCTCTTCTCGAATGACCAGCTGTCCATGTCAAAATTGGTGGATCTCGGGTAGGGGGTCCCGAACTGTGCGTCTAAGGTCGATGGTAACAGGAGACAGGGGACACAATGTTTTACCCAGTTTCGAGACCTCTCTATGGAGGTAATACCCTACGTCCTGCTTGATTGAACTTGATGAATATGAGTATAACAAGAGTTGATCTACCACGAGATCGTAATAGCTAAACCCTAGAGGTCTAGCTTGTATGGCTATGATAATTTCTATCCTCCGGACTAAGTCCTCTAGTTTATATAGACACCGGGAGGATCTAGGGTTACACAAGGTCGGTTACAAAGAAAGGAATCTACATATTTAGTCGCCAAGCTTGCTTTCCACGCCAAGGAGAGTCCCATCGGGACACGGGTGTAGTCTTCGGTCTTCGCATCTTCACAGCCCATCAGTCCGGCCCATGACTAACAGGCCGGACGCCCGAGGACCCCTTAGTCCAGGACTCCCTCAGTAGCCCCTAAACCTAGCTTCAATGACAAGGTATCCGGCGCGTAGGCATACCTTCAGCATTGCAAGGCGGGTTCCTTCTTCCAAACTCCAAAATAGTCTTCGGATGTATCGACGTTTCCGGACCTGTAACACACACCACACACAACCGCAGAGAGAATATAGTATTCCAGGAGTCCAATCTGCTGTCAACTTTTTACAACGTGACATCACGCTCGCCCAGTTTTTCGAACCGTTTCCTGTCCCGTTGTTCCACATTTCGAGGCGCGGTTGCTATTGCCATGTTCTGTCCAAGCAGAGATCGTGTCCCCTTATTGCGGGATTTTCATTAATACGAGCACAAGTAACCCAACTGTTCCGTTGGAAAGATTCCTTAGGAATAGGCAGGCTTTCAGGCTCAGGAAGAGGCATTTAATCCCCGCTGCCTTTATAAAGGAACCAAGGGCCGTCCTTTTCGACGCCAAACTTCTCCTCAGCCTCTCCAACCTCGAGTTCTAGCACCCAAAGTTTCGACTTCGAGCTTCCCCATTATGTCCGGACCCAGCCCTCAAGGCCAGTGGGTGGCTTCCTCCGTTACAGAGGAGGATATTGCGAAGCTTCGAGCGGCCAGATACCTGACCGTGGAAATCCACCATAGGCTTCCTGCTCAAGGGCAGGTTATCCTGACCCCCAGATCCGGCGAGAGGGTCATGTTCATCTCACACTTCCTTGGAGGGCTAGGGCTCGCTCTTCACCCCTTCATCCAGGGACTAATGTTCTATTATGGACTAGATTTTCACCATCTAGTCCTGGAGTCTTCCCTCCATGTCTCGGCGTTCATCATTATGTGCGAGGCCTTCCTCCGAATCCCCCCACACTTCGGCTTATGGCTCAAGACCTTTAGTGTCAAACCAAACTTAGTCGACAGGGAACAGGTGGAGTGCGGCGGTGCTGTAGTCAGCCTTCTCACCAACACTCCTTGGCCAAAAGGCTCTTTTGCCAAAACTTCCAATCAATGGTAGCGAGAGTGGTTTTACGTTACAGAGCCCCACAGCACCAAGTGGGTAGCTACACCCACGTTTTGCCCTAGCCCACCGTTACAGCTTGCATCATGGGCCAACAAGGGGGCTGGATTGGGGATCAGTTGATGAAGTGTGAAGTCTACAAAGCCGCAACCGAACCCTCTTCGAGAGGGACATCGATCTGGTCAGCGTGATTCAAGTAATGTTGAATCGCCGAATCCTTCCATGCCATCACAGGCCTCTCCGTATGTGGGAGTTCAATCCAGTTGGACCAAGAACCCTCCAACATTCTTCGGCATTACGCACAAAGGGATGTGGCAGTTGTTTTTCAGAAAACGAAAATGTTGGCCGGACACTACTGAGGACACAGGCCTTGACTGTAACTGTCTGCATACCTCGGTAAGCACTTGACTTCCGAACACCCCCCTCCCCTCTTTTTTAAGTATGACATAATACATAACTGATCAAACTATCTCCTTCCAGGGCTGGATAAAGAAAGTGGAGCTGATTAGGTGTCCGGCCCCTCACCCCGAGGGTTCAGCGGTTCCTGTATTAACAAGGATGCTAGCCCCGGCACCGTACCTGATCCCTGTGAAGGAGGGCAAGGCAGAGAGGACCAAAGATGGACCCCATCCCGAAGGTGCGCCAGACATCACGTCTGGAGGAATCAATATTCCATCGTCTGAAGACAAAAATGAAGGGGAAGTCAACGTCTCTACCCCCATGGGAAGAAAAGGGCCGCCTCCGAAGATTGGGAAGAAAAGGCTCCTAAGCGAGGCAAGATGCCTTCGTCGGGTGGCTCGGGCTTGGAGGACAACATCATCGCGCAGTCCCATGACAAGGACAAGCCTCAGGCCAAATCGTAAGTGAACAAGGGTGTTTTAAACACCTTCCGTCCCTTTCTTGTAACGTCTAGAATATATGCTTTTTTGAAGTTCGGCACGTAGTCTTCTTCAACAATCATCTTCCTCGGGGGATCTTCTCCGACAGATGATGGAAAGCGAGATGTCTCCACCAATCTCCTCGTCCAATAGGGCGGACGACTTCTAGGTGTTGTCGCGGAGGGTCTCCCCCGATCAACAAGTGGTGCAAGGGATGATGAAGACACAACTCGGAGGTGATACTTCGGTGGCCCAGGGTCCAGGGACGAACAATAAAGGCCCCGAACATTCTGGTCTACTGCAGGATACGAATAAACAGATCCCTTCAAAGGAAGGCCGCACTCCTACAGCAGCCTCCGTGGACCCAGAGGCGCCTGATATATTGACGAACATGCTGCGACAGGCGTCCGTCCTAGAGGAACATCGTACCTTGATGGGCACGGTAATCGAAAAGGTCCTGGCCGCGAAAAGCGGATTGAATGAGGCCTTCGTGGGCCTGCTAAGAGGCTTTGTGGTTTGTACCATAATATGTTCGATTGTGTTTTATTCAAGAATACACCTGTGTATAGATAGTATCCCCTGAGACTCTGATGGGCTTCCCGAGGGAGGCGATCAAAGGATCAAATGATATGCCCAGGAAGTAATATGATTAATTGGAACACAGGTTGTGACCTCCCCAGAAAATGTCCCGACTATAGAGAATGCGGATTTGCAACGCAAGATTAATGCGTCAGGTACTGATATCGCGCTTATCAATAGGCATCTTGACGATTCGCAAGGTACGTATTCGATGCAATCCTTACATATACGTTTTTATAATATAAGCATGACGCTGAAAGTTCCATACTGGAATATGCATGGCAGCAGATGGTGCCACCACCATTGAGATTCTTCGGGCGGAGCTGGCCCAGGCCAAGGAGCAGGCCCGGTTTAGTAATGCAGCTGCCGAAAAGGCATCGACCGAGTTAAAGGCCGAACAAGCTGCTCGACACCAAGATGAAGAGAAAATATCCTCGATGGTGCTCGAACTGAAAAATGCTACTAGCCGCTATGAATTCCAAGAGGAGGAGAATAAAGCCAAAGCGGCTGAGCTTGACAAGGCCTTGCCAGACGCAAAAGAAGCACGGTCCAAATCTAGAGTAGCCCGTGAGGAGATCAGGCATGCTAGGGAGATTGTGGCTGGTAAGCCCTTTTTATTACAGACGAAGTTCGGCGATCCGAATTATGCTCAGCTTAACCAAGTATGGAGTTCTCCAGACGTGTTTTTGGACCTGCCGAAGTGTTCATCCAAGGTGGCGCAGTTTTATCAAGCGCAGGAGGGATATACAACGGAGAAGCTTTTCTGGTCACAGTTCGGTGCATCAAAATTTCCTCTGCTGCTAAATGACCAGATGTCCCAATGGGCCGAGCTTCACAGGATGTCTGGCGCTGCCATGAGGAACGTCATTCTTCAGCTGTGGCCGATTGAGCCGATTCCGAATAGCTATTTCGGCTTGGTGTGGCGGCTTGCTGATGCGGTGCCCCACATCGACACCATCAAGCAGTCGACGTGCATTGAAGGTGCCTGGATGGCCTTTGCCCGAGTAAAGAAATACTGGGGAAGATGAAGGCTGCTGATGTTGCAGCGCAAGGTCCACCCAAGGGCAAGGACCATCATGCACCAGAACATTACTTTGAGGACGTCTTAGAGGCTACCCGCTTAATAGGGGTCAATGTTCGAAAGGCGTAATATTTGAGTGAACTCTTTACAAATTGTAAAAGACAATTGTTATAATCAGTCTATATTATTATTTCGCCTAAAGGCTTTTGTTCCTCCTATGCGGCCGTTTGTATATGACCTGAAAGTTTTCCAGTCATCGGCTTCAGCCCCCTCGTAGGATGTACGGGGGTGTTCGAAAAAGCATCTGATCACTCTTGACCCAACGTCTTGGTCCGTGAAGGAGGTGTCAATGCGGCGAACCAGGCAACCATACTATAGGGCGTTAACACTTTCACTTAGCCATAGGAGTTTTATGGTGGGTCTACGACATAGCCCCTAGTATGTATGCGGCTTATTCATGCGATGCGTTTACATATTTGACCGGAAAGAGGTCCTTCGTGTGACACAGAGGGAATCGCGAAAGATTCCGATAAGTCATCGACTGGTTGGCCAGCTCTCGCCACATCATGACAGTAAGTTTTTGGCTTTCTCTACTGAGGTGCTTAACCAAGTGAACCGGAAGCACAATCGCAGTAGTTCTCCCTTTACTACCCTAGCCGATAGAGCGGAACGTAGGATAGCAAGCACAAGAGCTGGGCAACCCAACTATTGACCCAAGACATGATTTGGAGATGATGCATATAAGGCCAAACTCGCGAAGTTGAAGTACGCTATAGAGCTATTCAGACTTGTCGGCAACTCCTTTGTTCCTATATCGAGCCCCTGGCAAGTTATGCCGAGGTGTACGTTTGAGGTAACCGTAGGGGCAAAACTTGATCCTTTTAGAAAAGAGTGGATTATTTTTACTAGGATCTGAGTGATGTGCCAATCGTGTATATAGATAACAAAGCCACAACCCCGGCTATTTGATATGCCAGGGGTCGAAGGCGGAGGAAAAAGGCACCTTACAGTATCAAAATACAGAGTAAGGTCTAGAAAAAGTTACTTTGGACCTCCTGTCGCACGTCTGTGCCGCCTGTCGTCGGTGAAGGGACTCGTTGACAAAAATAGCCCTTAGGTGAGTGTACGAACCCGAACTCCGATAGAGTCCGAGGCCAGCCATTGAGCCACCTGTGGAGGGAAACAAGAAGAAAAGTTAAAAAAAGGAAAGTTATGGGAGTACTTTCAGGTCCGTCCGTGTTGTGCTTCCACCATTGCCCAGGGTATTTTAAGTGTATAGTTATGTATGTGCGGTACAGATTTTCCAGGTATATGAGGTGCACAGTGGAAGCCGAACTTCTAGTCCTATGTGGGATTTGAACGGTCATGTTGAATGGAGACCGGTGGCTTGATGGCCGACGAGGTATGTGGTGTAATGACCCCACTGTGTAGTTCGGCTGAGGTAGCCGTAGTTTGATCCTTTGCACGGAGAGAACACTCCATGCATTCCCAGTTGGAGACGGTGCCATGTGTACCATGTTCACTGTCTTTACTTTGGGGGGAAACTGCTTCTGCTCCCGGGTGTTTGGTTGGCGAGTTTCATCGTTGTCACCGTCGCCGGGCGGCTTCTTCCCCTTGTATTCGGTGCTTAACTTGCCGGCCTGTTTGAAGACCCAATAGCTTCTGTTGGTGTGGTTAGCTAGTTTATTGGGGTGGCCATGAATCTGGCAGGGCCTATCCAATATCTTATCCAAATTGGATAGTCCGTCTCTGTTTGCCTTGAATGGCTTCTTCCGTTGACCGGGTTTGGGGCCGCTGAATCTGGCATTGGCCGCTGTGTCATGCGCGCCCTCATTACTATTGCCACGTTTGTGCATATTGCTTGGTGATTTCCCGTTGCCGTCTCGAACGTCGGAAGTGCCTGGGGCGCTGGCACTGTTGCTTCTACAAGCGAGCCAGCTGTCTTCCCCCGTGCAAAAGCGGGTCATCAGAGCGGTAAGGGCTAACATGGATTTTGGTTTTTCCTGGGCGAGGTGGTAGGCGAACCACTCATCCCGGACACTGTGTTTAAAGGCTGCCAGGGCATCTGCGTCCGGATAGTCTACGATTTGGTTCTTTTTAACTAAGAACCTAGTCCAAAGCTTTCTGGTTAACTCTCCGGGGTGTTGGATGATGTGACTTAAGTCATCGGCGTCTGGTGACCGGACATATGTACCTTGGAAGTTGTCGTGGAAAGCGTCTTCCAGATCCTCCCAGCTGCCGATAGAGTTTTCAGGCACATTGTTTAACCAGTACCTTGCTGGTCCTCTAAGTTTTAGTGGGAGGTATTTGATGGCATGAAGGTTGTCTCCGCGAGCCATGTGAATATGGAGAAGAAAATCCTCGATCCAAACCGCGGGATCAGTTGTTCCATCATACGATTCGATATTCACGGGTCTAAACCCCTCTCGGAATTCATGCTTCATTACTTCGTCAGTGAAGTTGAGTGGGTGTGCGGCGCCTCTATATTGGGCCACGTCGCGACGTAGCTCAGATGGAGTCCGTCTGCAGATTTTGGCCTGGGCATAACTAGACTTGTCCCTCCCGAATAGGTAGCCGACATCGTGTGTTGAGGCACGTCCTCGCGACCGTGGATCGGCCAGGTTTGTCGTGCTCTGCCATCCAGGTTCTGCTGAGGGTCGTATGTATGACGTTGAGCTGTTTTGTCTCTGTTTTTCTTTGGGGTGAGGCGGGATGCTGTTCAGCTTGAGCTGCCGCTTTATCCCGACTGCATAGTGGTCGGTTAGCCGCATTGTCCCGACCGCATGGTACAAGTGCCAGCGCCTCCTCATCGAACTGAGGTAGCAAGCTGTGCTTAAGGTAACCCTTGGTTGTGTGCTTGGGGCTTTATTCTTTGGCCACTAGGATGTCTATCCATCTATCCTTGAGCAGGTCTTGGTCAGCTTGAAGCTGATGCTGTTTCTTTTTCAAGCTCCTTGCCGTGGCTAATAGCCAGCGTTTAAAGCGCTCCTGCTCAAGAGGTTCCTCAGGCACGATGAAATCCTCGTCGCCGAGGCTCTCCTCGTCCTCGGAGAGCAGAATATAATTACTATCCTCCGAGTCTTCGTGTATGGCCTGTTCATGCGGGCTATCGTGCCTGTCCTCTAGTTCATCCTATTCGGATGTTTCCCCAATAGGGGCTTCATTGTCTTCGACATCGTCTGGGGTGTTGTTTTCTCTGGTGCCGGTATTACTGTCTTTTGCACGACGTGACTTAGAGCGGCGCCACTGATGCCGGCGTATGGGCTATGTCTCAGGAGGTTTATCCTCAACTGGATCTTCTTTGTCATCGTTGTTAGTTTTTTAGGTGTATCCACCATGTATACATCGTATGATGAGGTGACTGTCCCGCATCCGGTGAGTGGCGGGTTTCGGCCCTGCTCTTCTTCGACATCGTCGTCTATACCGCCGAAGTCTTCGGAGCCGTAATCGAGCATGTCGGGTTGAGTCCTCGGCAGTGGCTATGGAGTGGGTGGCGGGTGGGAAGCAAGATTATCCATCATCAGCCCCTAGTTCCAACCGAACATAGTTCGGCTGTGAGTCCCCCGCCAAGGACAGGTTTTTCAATGAGTTTAGCATGTCGCCCAAAGGCGAGTGCTAGAAGATGTCTGCAGCGCTGAATTCGAAGATTGATAAATGATCAAGTTCGGCATCCGTGGGCTCACATGGTTTAGAACTTACGACCGGAAACGAGTCCAGAGTTCCGATGGCACAGGTATCGTGTCAGATCAAGTCTATGTGCGGCTCCAATGCCGTGGAATCTGTGGCCTCCGTGGCAGGGTCGATCCTCCCGTCCTTGGATTGCGTAGTCTGCTCTGGATCTAGGCTCTGAGCGGTTATGGGAGTTGTTTCCTGGATGCGGTCCGATGACAGATTTAGGTCATGTCCCTCGGGGTGACCAGGAGTGGTAGCCCCGGTCTCAAATCCGGTGAAGATCAAGTCTCCATGGATGTCCACGTAGTTCAAGATCCCAAATCTGACCAGATGGCCAGGGGCGTAGCTTTCAATCTGCTCCAGATGGCCAAGCGAGTTGGCACGCAGAGCGAAGCCGCCGAACACGAAGATCTGTCCAGGGAGGAAGACTCCCCCTTGGGCAGCATCGTTGTAGATGGTTGAAGGAGCCATCGAACCTCTTGATGACGGCACAGTGGAACTCTCAATGAAAGCACCAATGTCGGTGTCAAAACCGGCTGATCTCGGATAGGGGGCCCCGAACTGTGCGTCTAAGGTCGATGGTAACAGGAGACAGGGGACACAATGTTTTACCCAGGTTCGGGCCCTCTCTATGGAGGTAATACCCTACGTCCTTCTTGATTGATCTTGATGAATATGAGTACTACAAGAGTTGATCTACCACGAGATCGTAATAGCTAAACCCTAGAGGTCTAGCTTGTATGGCTATGATAATGTCTATCCTCCGGACTAAGTTCTCCGGTTTATATAGACACCGGGAGGATCTAGGGTTACACAAGGTCGGTTACAAAGTAAGGAATCTATATATTTAGTCGCCGCGCTTGCTTTCCACGCCAAGGAGAGTCCCATCCGGACACGGGTGTAGTCTTTGGTCTTCGTATCTTCACAGCCCATCAGTCCGGCCCATGACTAACATGCCGGACGCCCGAGGACCCCTTAGTCCAGGACTCCCTCACCAGCCTTGTAAGTATCAAGTCCTCAGCACTCCATTGCAAAATTTGGCAGCTACCACTCGGATCACGGATTCTATCCAGCCCTCTGGCTCTATGGCCGGAGAAGGGATTCGGTAGATCCAGGCACTCCTGAAGACAGCGCTGTCGCAGAACGCGGTGGTGTCTCCGTCTAGAGATTGGATTCACAGCACGCCAATGCGCGCGGAGACTATTCAGTCGGCTCATTGCCCACTCAGCTTGGGTACACGCCGAGTCACCTCCTCCTTAAGAGATCATCACGAAGATTCGAGGCGCGATCGAGTTGCATCGCCCCAGTGTCACGACGACTACGACCGCGCCCTGATGCCTCCACCATGAGATGGTGCATATGGGTGCCAGCCTTACAACGATAGGCGAACACACAGCGCCAATTGCAGGCCGAGTCCCACTCGTCACACAAGGGACACTCGAGACCCGCGGTTCAATGCGAGACCAGTTCTCGCTCAGAACCTGGTCGACAGAGGCCCAGCCCCGTGAGAGGGCGAGGATCATGACGTACCGAGTGGTTCTGTAGCATCGGGTCCCGAGTGCTTCAGTCGTTACATACGGACAGCGGAGACTCCCAACAACTTCAGGTTGGCTACGGGATCAGCAAGTTCACTGGCGAGTCCAAGCCTGAGATTTGGCTGGAAGACTACCGAGTGGTAGTTCAGATTGGCGGTGCCAATGACAATGTGGCCATGAAGCGTTTGCCGCTTATGCTCGAGGGCTCTGGTCAGGCATGGATTACACAAGTTCCGCTAGGTAGCAATTTGTGTTGGGACGACTTGGCAAGAGTGTTCATCAAAACTTTTGAAGGCACTTACAAGAGACCGGGTGGCCTAGCCGAGCTGCAGCACTGTGTGGAGAGGCAAAATAAGACTCTCCGTGAGTTCATTCAGCGGTGGACCACCTTGCACAATACAGTGGAGAATGTCACCGAGCACCAGGACATCTGCACCTTCAAGGACGGAGTTAGGTACCGGGAGCTGAACATGAAGTTTGCTCAAACTGAGACAACAACTATTACTCGGGCTATGTTAATAGCCAATTGGTACGCCAGTGGTGAAGAGGAAGATTGATAACCCACAAGTATAGGGGATTAGTTGTAGTCTCTTTCGATAAGTAAGAGTGTCGAACCCAACAAGGAGCTAAGGGTAGAACGAATATTCCCTCAAGTTCTATCGACCACTGATACAACTCTACGCATGCTTTACGTTTGCTTTACCTAGAACAAGTATGAAACTAGAAGTACTTTGAAGGTGTTGTAGGATAGGTTTGCAAGATAATAAAAAACACATAAATAAAAACTAGGGGCTATTTAGATAAAGAAACAACTAAGTTAGTTTTAATAGAGAGCCTTTTGTCACAAGAAAGTTATTTGTCCCTAGGCAATCGATAACTAGACCGGTAATTATTATTGCAATTTTATATGAGGGAGAGGCATAAGCTAACATACTTTCTCTCATTGGATCATATGTACTTATGACTGGAACTCTAGCAAACATCCATAACTACTAAAGATCATTAAGGTAAAACCCAACCATAGCATTAAAGTATCAAGTCCTCTTTACTCCCATAGAAAAACAACCTACTTACTCAGCTTTAAGCTTCTGTCACTCTAGCAAACCACCATAAGCAAATCATGAACATATTGCAAACCATACAGTGGGGATTTGCTACTTCTTGAGCTTGTGTTGGTGTTTTCCTTAAATAGGAAAGGGTAATGCAGCAAAGTAGATATAAGTATTTCCCTCAGTTTGAGAACCAAGGTATCAATCTAGTAGGAGACAACGCACAACGAACAAATCACCGAATACATGCACAAACAATCAAACAACTTGCACCCAACGCGATAAAGGGGCTGTCAATCCCTTCACGGTTACTTGCAAAGGTGAGATCTGATAGAGATAGATAAACGATAAAGTAAATATTTCTGGTATTTTTGGTTTATAGATCGGAAAGTAAAAGATTGCAAAAGTAGTAAATCGGAAACTAATATTGTAGATCGGAAACTTGTATGATGGAAAATAGAAACTTATATGATGGAAAATAGAAACTTATATGATGGAAAATAGATGCGGGGGCCATTGGTTTTACTAGAGGATTCTCTCATGATAGCAAATAGTACAGTGGGTGGAAAAATTACTGCCGAGCAATTGATAAAAAAAGCGCAAAGTTCTGACGATATCTAAGGCAATGATCATGAATATGGGCAGCACGTCCGTGTCAAGTAGACTGAAACTATTCTGCATCTACTACTATTACTCCACACATCGACCGACTCCTGCTTGCATCTAGAGTATTAAGTTCATGAAGAACAGAGTAATGCATTAAGTAAGATGACATGATGTAGAGGAATTAACTCAAGCAATATGAAGAAAACCCCATCTTTTTATCATCGATGACACCAATACAATATGTACCTTGCTGCCCCTACTGTCACTGAGAAAGGACACTGCAAGATTGAACCCAAAGCTAAGCACTTCTCCCATTGCAAGAAAAACCAATCTAGTTGGCCAAACTAAACAGATAGTTCGAAGAGAATTACAAAGATATCAAATCATGAATAAAAGAATTCAGAGAAGATTCAAATATTATTCATAGATAAGCTGATCATAAATCCACAATTCATCGGATCTCGACAAACATACCGCAAAAGAGTATTACATCGAATAGTTCTCCAAGAACATCGAGGAGAACATGGTATTGAGAATCAAAGAGAGAGAAGAAGCCATCTAGCTACTAGCTATGGACCTGTAGGTCTGAGGTAAAATACTCACGCTTCATCAGAAGGGCAATAGAGTTTATGTAGAAGCCCTCCGTGATCGAACCCCCCTCCGGTAGGGTGCCGGAAAAGGCCCTAGATGGGATCTCACCGGCACAGAAGGTTGCGGCGGTGGAAAAGTGTTTTTGTGGATGCCTCTATTGGTTTAGGGATATTTGGGAATATATATGCGAAAGAATTAGATCAAGAGGTGCATGAGGGGCCCACAAGGGTGGGGGCGCACCCTCCATCCTTGTGCCCCCCTCGTGGCTCCTCCAACTTCATCTACAAGTGTCTTGGTTTGCTTCTGGTCCAGGAAAAATCATGCGAAGGTTTTATTCTGTTTGGACTCCGTTTGGTATTCCTTTTCTACAAAACTCAAAAATAGGGAAAAAACAGGAACTGACACTGGGCCCTAGGTTAATAGGTTAGTCCCAAAATAATATAAAATAGTACTAATGCATATAAAACATCCTAAACAGATAATATAATAGCATGGAACAATCAAAAATTATAGATACATTGGAGACGTATCTAGATCCCTCACGCTTGCGCAACACCGAGAAGACCAAAGGACAGCACCAATAATAAAACATACAACTCGAACCAATCACGTTCATAGGAAAAAACGGATCTACTCAAACATCATAGGATAGCCATACATCATTGGGAAATAATATATAATGTTGAGCACCATATTTAAGTAGAGATTAGAACGGGAAGAAGAGGTGTTACACCTCTTCATAGAGGGGAAGAGAGTTGGTGATGATGGAAGCAAAGTTGTTGTTATAGATCACTGTCACGACGATGGCCCCAGCGGCGTTCAGCCGCCACCGGGAGAGAGGGGTAGAGAGCCCCCTCCATCTTCTTCTTCCTTGGCCTCCCCCTAGCTGGGAGGAGGGTTTCCCCTCTAGTCTTGGCCTCCATGGCGGCAGAGGGGCAGGATCCCCTCCAAGATTGGATCTCTCTCTGTCCCCTCTCTCCTCTCTCTCTCTCTCTCTCTCTCTCTGTCTCTCTGTCTCTCTGTCTCTCTCTCTCAGTTTCCTTCTGTTTCAGCGCTCCCTGTTTCTGGCCTTTCACCGTTTCTTAAATTCCCCGAGATCTGTAACTCCAATTGGGCGGAAATTTTAACACGATTTTTATCCAGATATTAGCTTTCTTGCGGACGAAGAAGGGCACCAACCGCCTTACAGGGTCGCCACAAGGGCCCAGGGCGCGCCCCCTACCTTGTCGCCGCCTCTAGCATCGTCCCGTGTTGATTCCACTTCCAAAAATTAACATATATTCCAAAAAAATCTCCGTAAGTTTTTATCGCGTTTGGACTCCATTTGATATGGATTTTCTGCAAAACAAAAAATATGCAACAAATAGGAACTGGAGCTGGGCACTGGATCAATATGTTACTCCAAGAAAATCATATAATTGTTGCCAAAAGTATGTAAAAGTTGTAGAACATTGGCATTGAACAATAAAAAATTATAGATACGATGGAGACGTATTAGCATCCCAAGCTTAATTCCTGCTCGTCCTCGAGTAGGTAAATGATAAAAAAGATAATTTTTGATGTGGAATGCTACCTAGCATAATCTTGATCATATAATCTAATCATGACATGAATATTAAGACACGAGTGATTTAAAGTAATAGTCTATCATTTGACATAAAGACAATAATACTTCAAGAACACTAATAAAGCAATCATGTCTTTCTCAAAATAACATGGCCAAAGAAAGTTATCCCTACAAAATCATATAGTCTGGCTATGCTCCATCTTCATCACACAAATTATTTCATCATGCGCAACCCCGATGACAAGCCAAGCAATTGTTTCATAATTTTAATGTTCTCAAGCCTTTTCCAATTTCACGCAATACATGAGCGTGAGCCATGGATATACCACTATAGGTGAAATAGATTATGATGGTGGCAGTTGTGTGGAGAAGACAAAAGGAAGAAAGTCTCACATCGACGCGGCTAATCAACGGGCTATGGAGATGCCCATCAATTGATGTCAATGCGAGGAGTAGAGATTGTGATGCAATGGATGCACTAAGAGATATAAGTGTATGAAAGCTCAAACTGAAAACTAAGTGGGTGTGCATCCAACTTGCTTGCTCATGAAGACCTCGGGCATTTGAGGAAGCTCATCATTGGAATATACAATCCATGTTCTATAATGAAAATCCCCACTAGTATGTGAAGTGATAACTCAAGAGACTCTATATATGAAGAACATGGTGCTACTCTGAAGCACAAGTGTGGTAAAAGGATAGTAGCATTGCCCCTTCTCTCTTTTTCTCTCATTTTTCCTTTTTTACCTTTTTTGGGCTCTCCTGTTTTGGGCTCTTCTATTTTATTTTATTTTTCGTCCGGAGTCTCATCCCGACTTGTGGGGGAGTCACAGTCTCCATCATCCTTTCCTCACTGGGACAATGCTCTAATAATGATGATCATCACACTTTTATTTACATACAACTCAATATTACAACTCGATACTAGAACAAAATATGACTCTATATGAATGCCTCTAGCGACGTACCAGGATGTGCAATGATCTAGCGTAGCAAAGATATCAAAAGACGAACAATCCATGGAAATATCATGCTAGATATCTTGTGATCATGCAAAGCAATATGACAATGAATGCTCAAGTCATATATATAATGATGATGGAAGTTGCATGGCAATATATCTCGGAATGGCTATGGAAATGCCATGATAGGTAGGTATGGTGGCTGTTTTGAGGAAAACATAAGGAGGCCTATGTGTGATAGAGCGTATCATATCACGGGGTTTGGATGCACTGGCAAAGTTTGCACCAACTCTCGAGGTGAGAAAGGGCAATGCACGGTACCGAAGAGGCTAGCAATCCATGGACTCAACATTAGTCATGAAGAACTCTCATACTTATTTCAACAATTTATTAGCTATCAAAACAAAGTACTACACGCATGCCCCTAGGGGGGTAGATTGGTAGGAAAAGACCATCGCTCGTCTGCGACCACCACTCATAAGGAAGACAATCAAAACTAAATCATGCTCCCACTTCATCACATAATGGTTCACCATACGTGCATGCTTCGGGAATCACAAACCATAACACATGTATTTCTACCAATCCACAATTACTCACTAGCATGACTCTAATATCACCATCTTTATATCGCAAAACTATTGCAATGAATCAAAGATATCACATTCAGTGATCTACAAGTTATGTAGGATTTTATGACTAACCATGTGAATGACCAATTCCTGTTGACTCTCTAAATAGATATAAGTGAAGCAAGAGAGTTCCATTGTTTGTACAAAAGATATGCCCACACTTCAACAAATATAACTAAAGAAAAAGAGCATTCTAAAAACGGAAGTTTTCTATGCATAGACAAAGAGGCAATCCAAACATCAAATGATATAACCGAAGCACATGAAGCATTCTATAAAGCCATACTCAAAAGATCTAAGTGAAGTGCATGAATCATTCTACAAATCAACCAAGGACTATCTCATACCATCATGGTGCATTATTAAAATAAAAATAAAAAGCACACGACGCTCCAAGATTTACGTATATCATGTTACGAATAAAATATAGCTCCAAGTAACATTACCGATGGTCATTAGCAGAAAGAGGGGATGCCTTTTGGGGCATCCCCAAGCTTAGTTGCTTGGGAGTCCTTGAATATTACCTTGGGGTACCTCGGGAATCCCCAAGCTTAAGCTCTATCCACTCCTTATTCCTTCATCCATCATTTTATCAACCAAAACATGAAAACTTCAACCACACAAAACTTAACAAAACCCTCATGAGATCCGTTAGTAAGATAAAGCAAATCACCACTTCAAATACTGTTGCAAACCCATTCAGATTTTATTTTTTGCATTGTAGCTACTATATAATAACTTCTCCATGGCTTATACCACCGATAAAATCGATAGTTTCATCAAAACTAGCAAAACAATGCGTCAAAAACAGAATCTATCTTAAACAACAGAGTCTGTAGTAATCTGAACATCTACCATACTTCTGTAACTCCAACAGTTCTTACAAATTTGGAAAAAAATAAACAATTTGTATAGCAGTACTGTGCAAAAAAATTCAGAATTTTCTCACCTTCTGATGACCCACAAGTGTAGGGGATCTGTCGTAGTCCTTTCGATAAGTAAGAGTGTCGAACCCAACGAGGAGCAGAAGGAAATGATAAGCAGTTTTCAGTAAGGTATTCTCTGCAAGAACTGAAATTATCGGTAACAGATAGTTTTGTGATAAGGTAATTTGTAACGGGTAACAAGTAATAAAAGTAAATAAGGTGCAGCAAGATGGCCCAATCCTTTTTGTAGCAAAGGACAAGCCTGGACAAACTCTTATATAAAGGAAAGCGCTCCCGAGGACACATGGGAATTATCGTCAAGCTAGTTTTCATCACGTTCATATGATTCGCGTTCGGTACTTTGATAATTTGATATGTGGGTGGACCGGTGCTTGGGTACTACCCCTCCTTGGACAAGCATCCCACTTATGATTAACCCCTCTTGCAAGCATCGGCAACTACAAAAGAAGTATTAAGGTAAACCTAACCATAGCATGAAACATATGGATCCAAATCAGCCCCTTACAAAGCAACTCATAAACTAGGGTTTAAGCTTCTATCACTCTAGCAACCCATCATCTACTTATTACTTCACAATGCCTTCCTCTATGCCCAAACAATGGTGAAGTGTCATGTAGTCGATGTTCACATGACACCACTAGACGAGAGACAACATACATCTCATCAAAACGAGTACCAAATTCACATGACTACTTATAGCAAGACTTCTCCCATGTCCTCAAGAACAAACATAACTACTCACAAATCATATTCATGTTCATAATCAGAGGGGTATATCTATGCATAAAGGATCTGAACATATGATCTTCCACCGAATTAACCAACTAGCATCATCTACAAGGAGTAATAAACACTACTAGTAACCCATAGGTACCAATCTGTGGTTTTGAGACAAAGATTGGATACAAGAGGTGAACTAGGATTTGAGATGAGATGGTGCTGGTAAAGATGTTGATGGAGATTAACCCCCTCCTGATGAGAGGATCGATGGTGATGACGATGGTGATGATTTCCCCCTCCCGGAGGGATGTTTCCTCGATAGAACAGCTCCGCCGAAGCCCTAGATTAGTTCCGCCTTGTGGCGGCGAAGTTTCATTCCGTGAGCTTCCTTTTGATTTTTTCTCGAACGAAAGACTTCATATAGCAGAAGATGGGCACCAGAGGCCTGCCAGGGGGCCCACGAGGCAAGGGGCACGCCCAGGGGTACGGAGCGCACCCACCCTCGTGTATGGTGGTTGCCCCCCTCTGGTGCTTCCTACGCCCAATATTTTTTTTATATTCTGAAAATGACTACCTTGGAGTTTCAGGACTTTTGGAGCTGTGTAGAATAGGTCTCTAATATTTGCTCCTTTTCCAGCAGAGAATTCTAGCTGCCCGCATTCTCCCTCTTCATGTAAACCTTGTAAAATAAGAGAGAAAAGGCATAAGTATTGTGACATAATGTGTAATAACAACCCATAATGCAATAAATATCGATATAAAATCATGATGCAAATATGGACCTCGCTTGTCCTCAAGCGGAAGCTAATATCGAAAATATCTCCACATATTTAGAGATAGAGGTGTCGATAAAATAAAATATGGACATGAGCGCATCATGATCATTCTTAGAACAGCAACATATATATAGATATATATGTATATATATATATTGTCATATGATTTCTTATGCTAAAGTAACAATTCATTCACAATTTCAAGTATGAATCAAAAACTTCATTGAAAACTAAAAAACTATAATCTCAGTCATTGAAGCAATTTCAATTTATCATAATATCGGAAAGAGTCAATATAAGAGCTTTTCAGCAAGTCCACATAATCAACTATCATTTAGTCTTTCACAATTGTGAACACTCACACAATATTTATGGGTATGAAGTTTTAATCGGACACAGAGAAAGATAAGGGCTTATAGTTTTGCCTCCCAACCTCTTACCTCAAGGGTAATGTCAACAATAATAGTTCATGAAAACTCACATCCAATTAGCTATATGTATCAGGATCTTTCCAACACACAGTGCTTTCCAAAGGATAAAATGTAAAAAGGAAAGGTGAAGATCACCATGACTCTTGTATGAAGTATAAGACAAGAATAAAAGAAAGGCCCTTCACAGAGGGAAGCAGAGGTTGTCATGTGCTTTTATGGTTGGATGCACGAAATCTTAATGCAAAAGAACGTTACTTTATATTGCCACTTGTGATATGGACCTTTATTATGCAGTCCGTCGCTTTTATTTCTTCCACATCAGAAGATCGTATAAAGCTTATTTTCTCCACACTAATAAAACATACATATTTAGAGAGCAATTTTTATTTCTTGCAACAATTGCAACTTACTTGAAGGATCTTACTCAATCCATAGGTAGATATGGTGGACTATCACGGCAAAACTGGGTTTAAGGATATTTAAAGCACAAGTAGTATCTATACTTGGTGCAAAGAATTTGGCTAGCATGAGAGGGAAAGGCAAGCTCAACATGTTGGATGATCCATGAAATATAATTTATTTCGAATGTAAGAAAGCATAACCCATTACGTTGTCTTCCTTGTACAACCTCAACCTTTTTGCATGTCATATTTTAATGAGTGCTCACAATCATAAAAGATGTCCAAGATAGTATATTTATATGTGAAAACCTCTCTTTCTTTCTTACTTCCTATTAATTGCAACAATGACCAAGACTATGCTTGTCAAGTCTCAACAACTTTTATTCATCATACTCTTTATATGTGAAGTCATTACTCTCCAGAAGATCCATATGATCTCTTTATTTATTTTTATTCTTTTTTTTCTCTTTTATTTTTATTCCCTCCAGATCATGGCAAGATAATCAGGCCCTTGACTCATAACTAATCTGTATTATATATAGTGCTCACGGACTCGATTACATAGAAGGACCATAAAGCAAAACTCAAAACTAGATCATACTAAAACTTTATTCTACAAGATCAAGATATTACTAAAAGGATCGAACTAAGAAAAATGGTAAAGATAGGAGTGTGATGGTGATACGATACCGGGGCACCTCCCCCAAGCTTGGCAGTTGCCAAGGGGAGTACCCATACCCATGTGTTTATGTCTCTTTCTTCAGGGGTGGTGATGTGGTATTCTTCGCGATGATGCCCCTCATGATACGATTCTCTTCCTCGAGCTTATTGACTTGCTGCTTGAAGTCCATTATTTCCTTACGCAGATTGCCCGTGACGGCTAAAGCTCCTTTCACCCAAGGATGTTGCATAGATGCGGGAGAACAAGTAACACTCTTTTTCATATTTTCATAAGAAAGAAATCTAACGTTGGAAGGGATGACCGAGTTTGTAATAGATGAGTTCTATAGTTCCCCGACCATGAATCCGGCTCGAAAACGAGAAGTAGCTTCTTGATCCTCCTCCATGGCATCTATCCTTTTCAAGTCGGCATCCATCTCTTCCTCAGTTGATGGACCAAAGTGGTCAGCATCGTTGTTTGCTCTTGGCCCCGGTATCGGATGAGACACCCAACTCTCCCTGACTGACTCTTGAGAAGACATCTTGCTCTAAATCTGCAGCAGAAATAGCTCGAAACAAAAACAAAGGATGTTTGTGTGGTACGATGGTCAAAACCTTTGGGAGATTATATATTGAATTTTTACCGACCAAAAGAAGTATCGTGCAAGAAATCGGAGTCCGGAGAGCACACGAGGTGCCCACGAGGCAGGGGGCGCTCCCAGGGGGGTAGGGCGCACCCTCCACCCTCATCAAAATATCGAAAGAATACCAAATTCACATGACTACTTATAGCAAGACTTCTCCCATGTCCCGAGGAACAAACGTAACTACTCAAAAATCATATTCATGTTCAATAATCAGAGGGGTATTAATATGCATAAAAGATCTGAACATATGATCTTCCACCAAATAAACCAACTAGCATCAACTACAAGGAATAATTAACACTTTCAGTAACCCACATGTACCAATCTAAGGTTTTGAGACAAAGATTGGATACAAGAGATGAACTAGAGTTTGAGATGAGATTGTGCTGGTGAAGATGTTGATGGAGATTGACCCCCCCCCCCCGATGAGAGGATCCATGGTGATGACGATGGTGATGATTTCCCTCTCCCGGAGGGATGTTTCCTTGGTAGAACAGCTCCGCCGGAGCCCTAGATTGGTTCCGCCAAGGTTCCGCCTCGTGGCAGCGGAGTTTCATCCCGTGAGCTTGCTTATGTTTTTTCTCGGACGAAATACTTCATATAGCAGAAGATGGGCACCAGAGGCCTGCCAGGGGGCCCACGAGGCAGGGGGCGTGCCCGGGGGTAGTGCGCGCCCCCCACCCTCGTGGATGGTGGGTGGCCCCCCTCTGGCGCTTCCTTCGCCCAATATTTTTTATATATTCTGAAAATGACTCCCATGGAGTTTCAGGACCTTTGGAGCTGTGCAGAATAGGTCTCTAATATTTGCTCCTTTGCCAGCCCAGAATTCCAGTTGCTGGCATTCTCCCTCTTCATGTAAACCTTGTAAAATAAGAGAGAATAGGCATAAGTATTGTGACATAATGTGTAATAACAGCCCATAATGCAATAAATATCGATATAAAAACATGATGCAAAATGGCCGTATCAACTCCCCCAAGCTTAGACCTCTCTTGTCCTCAAGCGGAAGCCGATATCGAAAAATATGTCCACATGTTTAGAGACAGAGGTGTCGATAAAATAAAATACGGACATGAGGGCATCATGATCATTCTTAGAATAGCAACATATATATATATTGTCATATGATTTCTTTTCTTATGCTAAAGTAACAGTTCATTCACAATTTCAAGTATGAATCGGAAACTTCATTGAAAACTAACAAACTATAATATCAGTCATTGAAGCAATTGCAATTTATCATAACATCGGAAAGAGTCAATATAAGAGATTTTCAGGAAGTCCACATACTCAACTATCATTTAGTCTTTCACAATTGCTAACACTCACGCAATATTTATGGGTATGAAGTTTTAATTGGACACAGAGAAAGATAGGGGCTTATAGTTTTGCCTCCCAACCTTTTACCTGAAGGGTAATGTCAACAATAATAGTTCATGAAAACTCACATCCAGTTAGCTATATGTATTAGGATCTTTCCAACACACAATGCTTGCCAAAGGATAAAATGTAAAAAGCAAAGGTGAAGATCACCATGACTCTTGTATGAAGTATAAGACAAGAATAAAAGATAGGCCCTTTGCAGTGGGAAGCAGAGGTTGTCATGTGCTTTTATGGTTGGATGCATGAAATCTTAATGCAAAAGAACGTTACTTTATAATGCCACTTGTGATATGGACCTTTATTATGCAGTCGATCGCTTTTATTTTTTTCCACATCACAAGATCGTATAAAGCTTATTTTCTCCATGCTAATAAATCATACATATTTAGAGAGAAATTTTTATTCCTTGCAACAATGACAACTTACTTGAAGGATCTTACTCAATCCCTAGGTAGATATGTTGGACTCTCATGGCAAAACTTGGTTTAAGGATATTTGGAAGCACAAGTAGTATCTCTACTTGGTGCAAAGAATTTGGCTAGCATGAGAAGGAAAGGCAAGCTCAACATGTTGGATGATCCATGACAATATAATTTATTTTGGATGTAAGAAAGCATAACCCATTACGTTGTCTTCCTTGTACAACCTCAACCTTTTTGCATGTCATATTTTAAGGAGTGCTCACAATCATAAAAGATTGTCCAAGATAGTATATTTATATGTGAAAACCTCTCTTTCTTTATTACTTCCTATTAATTGCAATGAAGACCAAGACTATGCTTGTCAACTCTCAACAACTTTTATTCAACATACTCTTTATATGTGAAGTCATTACTCTCCATAAGATCCATATGATCTCTTTATTTCTTTTTATTCTTTCTCTTCTCTTTTATTTTTATTCCCTCCAGATCATGGCATGATAATTAGTCCCTTGACTCATAACTAATCTTTACTATATATAGCTCACGGACTCGATTACATAGAATGATCATAAAGCAAAACTCAAAACTAGATCATATTAAAACTTTATTCTACTAGATCAAGATATTACTAATAGGATTGAACTAAGAAAAATGGTAAATATAGGAGTGTGATGGTGATACGATAACGGGGCACCTCCCGCAAGATTGGCAGTTTCCAAGGGAAGTGCCCATACCCATGTGTTTATGTCTCTATCTTCGGGGGTGGTGATGTGATATTCTTGGCGATGATTCCCCTCAGGATACGATTCTCTTCCTAGAGCTTATTGACTTGCTGCTTGAGGTCCATTATTTCCTTACGGAGCTTGCCTGTCACGGCTAAAGCTCCTTTCACCCAAGGATGTTGCATAGCTCCGGGAGAACAAGTAACACTCTTTTTCATATTTTCATGAGAAAGAAATCTAACATTGGAAGGGATGACTGAGTTTGGAATAGATGAGCTCTGTAGTTCCCCCATCGTGAATCCGGCTTGGAAACGAGAAGTAACATCTTGATCCTCCTCCATGGCATCTATCCTTTTCAAGTCGGCCTCCATTTCTTCCTCAGTTGCTGGACCAAAGTGGTCATCATCGTTGTTTGTTCTTGGCCCCGGTATTGGATGAGAAACCCGACTCTCCATGACTGACTCTTGAGAAGACATCTTGCTCTAAATCTGCAGTAGAAACAGCTCGAAACAAAAACAGAGGATGTTTGTGTGGTACGGTGGTCAAAACCTTCGGGAGATTATATAATGAATTTTTACCGACCAAAAGAAGTATCGTGCAAGAAATCAGAGTCCGGAGAGCACATGAGGTGCCCACGAGGCAGGGGGCGCGCCCTCCACCCTCGTGGAAGCATCGTGTCCTTCCCGAACTGCTTCTTATTTTCCTATTTTCTTAAATATTCCAAAATGGAGAAAAATTGCTATTAGTACTGTTTTCGAGTCGGTTTACTTACCGCACTGCATACCTCTTCCTTTTCAGAGTCTGAAACATTCTAGAAAGTGTCCTTTATGTATTCCTCTGGGGTTACGGTTTCAATAACATTAGTTTCAACATTTATGGGATTACCTGAGATATAATGTTTGATTCTTTGACCGTTCACCACCCTCGGATTTGTGCCTTCGAAGTGGTTGATTTTTATGGCACCGGAACGATAGACCTCCTCGATGACGTAAGGACCTTCCCATTTAGAGAGGAGTTTTCCTGCAAAAAAACTTAAAATAGAGTTGTATAACAATACATAATCACCTACATTAAACTTGCTTTTTTGTATCCTTTTGTCATGCCATCTTTTAACTTTTTCTTTAAACAGTCTGGCATTATCATAGGCCTAGGTTCTCCATTCATCAAGTGAGCTAATGTAAAAAAGCCTCTTCTCACTGGTAAGTTTGAAGTCATAGTTGAGCTCTTTAATGGCCCAATATGCCTTGTGTTCTAGTTCGAGAGGTAAGTGACAAGCTTTTCCATAAACCATTTTATATGGAGACATACCCATAGGATTTTTATATGCAGATCTATAGGCCCATAATGCATCATCAAGCTTCTTTGACCAATTCTTTCTGGATCTATTAACAGTCTTTTGGAAAATTAATTTAACCTCTCTATTACTCAATTCTACTTGACCACTAGACTATGGATGATACGGAGATGCAATTCTATGATTAACATCATACTTAACAAGCATTTTACGAAAAGCACCATGGATAAAAATGTGAACCACCATCAATCATTAAATATCTAGCGAGTCCAAACCTCGAAAAAATAACTTCTTTAAGCATCTTAATAGAGGTGTTATGATCAGCACTACTATTTGGAATAGCTTCTACCCACTTAGTAATGTAATCAACATCAACTAAAATATGTGTATACCCATTAGAGGAAGGAAACAGTCCCATATAATCAAAGCCCAAAACATCAAATGGTTCAATAACAAGTGAATAATTCATAGGCATTTCTTGACGTCTACTAATATTACCAATCTTGTGACATTCATCACAAGACAAGACAAACTTAAGGGCATCCTTGAAGAGAGTAGGCCAAAAAAACGGGGTTGCAATACCTTATGTGCGGTTCTATCTCCAGCATGGTGTCCTCCATAAGCCTCAAAGTGACACTTGCGTAGGCTCTGCTCCTGTTCATGCTCAGGTACACAATGTCTAATAACACCATCTACTCCTTCTTTATAAAGGTGTGGGTCATCCCAAAAGTAATGTCTTAAATCATAGATGAACTTTTTATTTTGATGGTATGTGAAACTAGGTGGTATAAATTTAGCAACTATGTAATTAGCATAATCAACATACCATGGAGCAGTACAAGAAGCATTTATGACAGCTAGTTGTTCATCAGGAAAGCTATCATCAATAGGTAGTGGGTCATCAAGAACATTCTCTAACCTAGACAAGTTGTCTGCAACGGGGTTCTCAGCTCCCTTTCTATCAATAATATGCAAATCAAATTCTTGTAGCAAGAGAACCCATCTAATAAGTCTATGTTTAGCATCTTTATTTTCCTTAAGATATTTAATAGCAGCATGATCAGTGTGAACAGTTACTTTAGAATCAACAATATAAGGTCTGAACTTTTCACAGGCAAATACAACTGCTAAAAATTCTTTTTCAGTAGTAGCATAATTTCTTTGGGCACTGTCTAGAGTTTTACTAGCATATTGGATAACATTTAGTTTCTTATCAACTCTTTGTCCTAGAACAACACCTACAGCATAATCACTAGCATCACAAATAATTTCAAAGGGTAAATTCCAATCAGGAGGCTGAACAATAGGTGCAGAAATCAAGGCTTTCTTAAGTATTTCAAATTCTTCTACACAATCATCATCAAAGACAAAAGGAACGTATTTTTGTAAGAGATTAATCAGAGGCCTAGAAATTTTAGAGAAGTCCTTAACGAACCTCCTATGAAAACCGGCATGACCAAGGAAACTTCTTATACCTTTAATGTCCCTAGGACACGACATCTTTTCAATAGCATCAACTTTAGCTTTATCAACATCAATACCTCTTTCAGAAATTTTATGCCCTAAGACAATACCTTCATTAACCCTAAAGTGGCACTTCTCCCAATTCAAGACAAGATTAGTTTCTTCATATCTCTGCAAAACTCGATCAAGGTTGCTTAAGCAATCATCAAAAGAAGTTCCATATACAAAAAAATCATCCATGAATACCTCAACAATATTTTCACAAAAGTTAGAGAATATAGCAGTCATACATCTTTGAAAGGTAGCAGGTGCATTGCATAAACCAAAAGGCATACGTCTATAAGCAAAGGTACCGAAAGGGCAAGTGAAAGTTGTCCTTTCTTGATCCTCTTTTGACACAAGTATTTGAGAAAAACCAGAATAACCATCTAGAAAGCAAAAATGTGTATGTTTGGATAATACCTACCTTCTTAGGGACACAATGGACATGACTTACCCACTGACTATCAACAATGGGATAAATTATACCTGCCTCCAGAAGCTTTAGTATTTCTTTTCTCACCACTTCTTTCATCTTAGGATTTAACCGTCATTGGTGATCAACAACCGGTTTCGCGTCTTTCTCCAATTTTATTTTGTGCTGGTATAGAGTGGGACTAATGCCCTTAAGATCATCAATAGTATATCCAATAGCAGCACGGTGCTTCTTCAGAGTTTTCAATAATTTCTTTTCTTCATGCTCTGAAAGGTTAGCACTAATAATAACATAGTATATCTTTTTCTCATCAAGATAAGCATATTTAAGAGTATCAGGTAAAGGTTTAAGCTCAAACACGTGATCACCCTAGGGTGGAGGAGGATCCCCTAGAATTTCAACAGGCAAGTTGTGTTTCAAAATAGGTCCCTGCTTAAAGAATACTTCATCTATTTCCCTTCTTTCATTCATGAACATATCATTTTCATGTTCAAGCAAATATTATTCTAAGGGATCATTAGGAGGCATGACAATAGAAGCAAGACCAATAATTTCATCTTTACTAGGCAATTCTTTATCATGGGGTTTTCTACGAAATTTAGCAAAATTAAACTCATGAGAGATATCCCCCAAACCAATAGTAACTACATCCTTTTTGCAATCTATCTTAGCATTAACAGTATTCAAGAAGGGTCTACCAAATATAACGGGACAAAAGTTATCTTGTGGGGAACCAAGAATAAGAAAATCAGTAGGATATTTAACTTCCCCACACAAGACTTCAACATCTCTAACAATCCCAACTAGTGAAATAGTGTCTCTATTGGCAAGCTTAATTGTAACATCAATTTACTCTATCTCACCAGGTGTAATATCATGCATAATTTCTTTGTATAAGGAATGAGGTATTGCACTTGCACTACCACCCATATCACATAAGCCATGATAGAAATGATCTCCTATTTTAATAGAAATAACAGGCATGCCTACAACAGGTCTATGTTTATTTTTAGTATTGGGTCTAACAATTCTAGCCACTTCATCACAGAAGTAAATAACATGCCCATCAATATTATCGGCCAAGAGATCTTTAACCATAGCAATACTAGGTTCAACTTTAATTTGCTTAGAGGGTGTAGGTGTTCTAGTATTACTCTTACGAACCACAGTTGAATCTTTAGCATGATCCTTTATTCTAACAGGGAAAGGTGGTTTCTCAAAATAAGAAGTAGGAACAACAGGATCAACATTATAAGTGATAGTCTTTTCTTCAACTTTAATAGGTGCAACTACTTTTACTTCAATGAGAGGATTATATTTAAACCACTTCTCCTTAGAGAGATCCACATGAGTAGCAAAGGATTTACAGAAAGAAGCTACTATCTCAGAGTAAAGTCCATATTTAGTGCTAAATTGACGAAAGGCATCGGTATCCATAAAAGAATTAACACAATCAAACTTTGGGGTTATACCAGACTCCTTACCTTCATGGAGATCCCAATCTTCAGAGCTGCGTTTAATTCTTGGGCATACCTGCAAGCTTAAATAATCCACAAACTTAAATAATCCACCAACTTCATCCACATAGATTAGGTGCAAATCGGGATGTAATGTTCCCTCATCTGTGAAAGGATTAGCTAGCAGTTTCTCTATCATAACCGAAGGAATTTCAAAGTAAACATTTTCAGTAGGTTCAGTAGGTTCAGGAGCAACTCTTTGCTCTATTGGTCAGGGTGAGGATACCCCGAACAAGCCCCTCAAAGGATTATGTTCCATAGTAACAAGTGACAGTAAATTTCAGCACACTATATAAATTTTTCCTTACCAAATTCCACCTACCAAAGGCGCTTCACTCCCCGGCAACGGCGCCAAAAAAGATTCTTGATGATCCACAAGTGTAAGGGATCTATCGTAGTCCTTTCGATAAGTAAGAGTGTCGAGCCCAACGAGGAGGAGAAGGAAATGATAAGCAGTTTTCAGTAAGGTATTCTCTGCAAGCACTAAAATTATCGGTAACAAATAGTTTTTTGATATGGTAATTTGTAACGGGTAACAAGTAATAAAAGGAAATAAGGTTTAGCAAGATGGCCCAATCGTTTTTGTAGCAAAGGACAAGCCTGGACAAACTCTTATATAAAGGAAAGCGCTCTCGAGGACACATGGGAATTATCGTCAAGCTAGTTTTCATCACCACTACCAAAAAAATACACTTCCGTGATGATACATGTTTGTCAGAGTAGGTCGCGTTTTTTTTCATGCATGTACATCCATGACGATTTAATGACAGAATCAAGATAGTCGTACCTGTGCTGCCGTAGAAGTGTTCCATGACATTACTAAAATTATCATCATGGAAGTGTCCACTTCCATGATGATAAATCGCGCATCACAGAAGTGCTTTCATCAAGGGTGACCGACACGTGGCATCCACCGCAACGGAACGGCGTTAAGCTATCGGGTCGGATTTTGGATCAGATAACCCGTTAACAGCCCTGACCAATGGGAAATTTCCACGTGTAAAATTCTGATTGGCCAAAGGGAACACTTGTCAGCTCGTCAGTGGGCCAGATGTCGCCCGTCCATTAGAGGAGACATGCCTATGATACGTCGACACGTGGCTGGGCCCAATAGAGGCCCATATAGGTTGAAAAGGCCGGCCCAGTCAAAGGCCCATAGAACTTAATCAGGTACTACTGGGCCAGCCCAATAATGGCCTTCTTAATAAAGGCCCATTTACGACCCGAAGCCAGATCTGGCCCATTAATTATTCGCCCAATATTTGGGCCCATTTACGGCCCGAAGCCAGATCTGGCCCGTTAATTGTTCGCCCAATATTTGGGCTCATTTGCGGCCCGAAGCCAGATCTGTCCCGTTAATTGTTCACCGAATATTTGGGCCCAACTACAGCCCAGTGACTTTCGGCCTGTTAGAGGCCTGATGTAGACATGGGCCCATTTCAGCCCGATGTGACTTTCGGCCTGGGAATGGCCCGTGCTGCCCATGGGCCATATATGGTCCGACGGGACATCGGGCCCATTAACGACCCGTGCTAAAGGTGGAAACAGTTAAGCCCAACGTGACTTTGGGCCTGTTAAAGGCCTGTTGCATAATTCAGCCCGTTGATGCATGTGCTAAGGTTTCGGCCTCTTAAAGGCCCATGGTATCAGTGGGCCAACTAAGGCCCAAGATATGTTTCGGCCTGGTAACGGCCCGTGAGCTAACTGGGCCCAAAACGGCCCGTCTACATTTTGGCCATCTGAAGGCCTGTCGACGACTAGTGAAAATTGAGGCCCAACATGCATTTTGGCCTGCTAAAGGCCCGTGGTTTCATCTCGGCCGTAACAGGCTAGTACAATATTTATCCTGTTAATGGCCCAACGCTACCTGGGCCAAACTAAGCGCTAGGTCGACAAAAGGCCCAACTAAAATATAGGCCGGTGTAAGTTTGGGCCTGGCGCAATGTGTGAAGGCCCCAATCATTCGGGCCCAAGAAAGACGCAGGCCGGCCCAATTGTGGCCTACTAAAAACCTGGCCTGTTAGAGTCGAATGTTTCGGTCCAGTCGACTACATCTGATATTTTTTTCAGATAGCGAATGATGGCAGTAACTAGTAGGAATTAAGAACAAACCTACTCTATACAGTAAAGAAATTATGGCTTAGTAACTAAGAATAAACCTACACTATACAATAAAGGATTTAATGTATATTACATCCACTAGGCATCAAAGTTGGCCACCAGTGATCATAAAGCGCAACGAAGAAGCAGATTACAAAAATTGGGCACCATTGCAGCGTAACAAAATAATACTAAACCGAGACCACTTCCAAGACAGTTCAAGAAAGGTTAGCCTTGTGGGGGAACTGTTGCGCAAGCTGCTAAGCAAGGCTGTGAGACCGGCCTAGCATGTCGTTCATAGCTTCCAGGTGTAGCTTTTTAGCGATGAGGTTCTCATTGGTGTTCTCTGCAATCTTTCGTAGATATAGGACTTCAATTCAAAGTTGAGTTGCAGAATGCCTTTCTACTAGAACTTGGGACTGAAGAAGTCGAACTGATTGAGATAACGAATTCTGTGAGCTTGTCTGACTGTTAGTCTCAAGTAACTTGAACACTACATCAAGACAAGACTTTGGGGTTGTCTCGCTATCTTCAAGATGTTTTGCCTTCTTGCTGCAATATATGTTGGGTTTGTCTCACAGCCTTCAGCAGACTTGTGCATGCCATCAGGCATATCACCCTGAAACAAAGCAGAGAGATGATAGGTTTTGCACGTGTATAAAGAAAGATGATAACTATTCTGTCAATTCTATCCAATTTCAAATTAGAAAATAAAGAGTAAGTTCAAAATATCAATAGCATAATTTGGCATTGTTCATAATGTGGGGAGCTTCACCACACTATTGGATTACCATGTCAACACAACAAGCATAGATGAAGGGTAAAGAAAATCATTGTATCTATTTTGGATAATGTGCATGGCATGTTGTTCATATCATCAGCCACATCAGTAAGATAAAACAGGAGATGACAAGGTGCAAACATGGGCTGCTTCACCACACATTGGATTATAGATCCAAATAAACAAGCATACATATAGGGAGTATTAAGTAATGTGCATGGTATGAATAAGGAATTTGGTTTTACAAGTAAAACTTAGAACTTACGGTTCTTACGAACATGCATTTTGGTAGAAACAGCAAACTAAATAGCAGTAAACGATAGGGAGTATGAGCAAATTAAACAACAGTTGAGGATAAAGGCTTTAGAAGGACTAACATACATTAACAGTTAACACCGGCTTTATAACGCCCTTCTCCATCTCAAGGGAAGGATAACTCAAGAATTTCAGCACATAATCTTCTTCATAAGCATTGCATGTACTCTACATTTTGTAGAGTGTAATTATAGATATCATAAGACTGGAAGGGATAGAGGATAATGAAGATAAGATGTAGATTGATGCTACATAATCAACTACCAATCCCTGGAAGTACAAGCATTACAGGACAAAATGTACTGACAAGAGCAATGGGCTACACTTCTGCACTGGCATTGTCTGTGTATTCTACTTGTTGGTAAGATTAAATATAGATCTGATCTTTTTTAGTAAATGGTGGGCGAGGGAGATAAGATGCAGAATGCTACAAAATGAACCAATCCCTCTTCCCATAATACAAGAGTGTTTTCAAAACTTGTGTACTATACAAAACATTCTTATATTATGGACAAGAGGGAGTAGCTGTTAAGTAAGTACAGTGATAGACCACGTTCAGTCCTTACAAGAGGACTGCAGAGCTAAACCTCTTCAAAAGCATTGGGTTGATTCTAAATTAATGTAAGAGTCCATACAGATCTTATAATGTCCACCAAATGGACGATTACGAGGCTAACATGTGCAGTGATGCTACATAATCAAACAACTATGGAAGTAAGTATGGTCATACAGGGCAAGAGGTACTCACAAGAGCAATGCAGTGTGCAGTATAGTTGCGAGATTCTGTGGTCCCTTGAGAACGAATGTTCTTATGCTAACAGTTTTTGTACAAGTGAGACATTAAGGCAAATGTAGAAATCTAGTTCAAATTGTGATGTGATATCATAGACAGTACCTTATGCTGCAGCCGAGACCAATGTGTAACAAGATTATTCCAGTCACCGTCGGATAAATGTAGCACCTGAGACTTTACAGAAATTTCGTTCAGAGGCTTGCCATCGAAGTGCGCTTGCCTCAGGTAGGAACGATACTTCATCAACGAGTGCTTGAAAAGTGCAACCAACCCTTGATCGTCATCACAATCTAGTTTGCTCCTGGCCTATTTAAAAGAATGAAATATTGTGTCTTCTGTCAGCAGAAACATATGCAGTAATGACCATGAATAACATTAGTACATTACTTACGCGTAAGTTGTGGAGGAAGACTGGAAATTGTTCTATGTGTGCGGTATAATCTTTCCATGAAGGAAAGATGCACACAAAGTTCCTGACAACAACATAAGCATCGTCTTCTAAACTAGGAAGAAATGGAATAGGGGTCCTATTTGCTGCAACTGGGGCTCTCTCTGGTTCAAAAAGGGATTTGGCAAATGGATTTGGTGTACTCTTTGCTGGAATGGGGTTTTTGCGTCGTACAGCTGGTGCTATGTCAACTGGCATAATCATACTGTTTGCTGCAGTTGGGGTCTGCTGAGTTGGGGCATCAGAAATGACCAGTGTAGTAGGGCTAGAGTCTGCTAGAGTTGGGGTATTTTGTGGGTCAGGTGATATTGCAAGTACACCTAATGGGCTATTTGATTTATCAGGTGCCACTACCTTTTCCAAATACTTTGCTTGTGCTCCTCCATGATCAGCAATCGCCCTCTTCCTTTTGAACGTCTGATACACAAGAACAACATTTGAATGGATAAATATGGTATGATGACAGATGGAATATGTACTGAAAATGGATAGGCAGGGCGTATTCACATACACGATGTGTAAACTAAGCTAATGGCAGTTCAACAAAGTAGAAGCAATGCAAAGCATTAGTTGCAAGATATGTGCGAGCAATGTAACCTTGGAAAGTTAGAGCAAGTACTTTGATAGGTGAATAAGATAGGGCATCTTCCTCTGACTCCTCCGCTAGGGAGCTACATTGACTTAGGTCTCCCTCTAGCTCAGAATCACTATTAGGATCATATTCAAAGCATGAATCTGTAGGTGGAGAGTGTTTGCATTGCATTGCATCCAGACTTGATTTCAGTCCCTTAATGCCAAGTTTGACAACCATAGCATTGTTCTGCTTTATTCTTTTCATGTGTGCAAGCTCATAATCATTATGATGCTGTTCAGAATCTGAGATTCATGAAAACATAATAAGTAGTCAGATTATCTATGGAATGCATTGTGGATTCAACTCGGAGAGTGTCTCCCTATAAACCCCTGCATATGCAAAGTTCACCTCCCCAACCGTGCTGACCAGACCACACAGAGAAATACAAACCCCTTATGTCTCTATAACAGGCAGGCACACATTTCAAAACTGAAGTAGGAACATTAGAATCATATGAAAATGCGTATTTGAACAAATAAACTAAGCAATTATGAGTGGCGTAATGTTTAGCTTCAAGGGTGGAGCGTTGGTACTGCGACACAAAGCAAGTAGGCAGATTGTATTCCATGTAAAAGATCGAAACCTATGTAAAAGCTAGAAATGGCACTTTCTTTCTATACAATGCAGTGTTCGTTACCCACACATGATGGAAGAGATCACATAGAGAAATACTATTCACTCATGTCTACGGTTCCAGTATTTAGAAATAGGGTGTTCCACCCTAAAAGAATATTGACAACAAATATGACAAGGAAAGCATAGATGTAGTGAATCAATCATTTACTTGTGAGCTTACTAGGACAAGTATGCAGAATTGTAACTGCAGTAAGAGACCGTCCAAAATCTGAATGAAGAAGTTTGTCTAGCACTTATTCTCTGCAACTAATCGACGTGAATAATTGGATATTATATCGAATGAGTAAGAAAGACAAGTAAAATTGTCAAGAAACCTGGCTTGCAGTTGTAATCTGGGTCAATGTCACTACGACCAACAATCCAAAATGACTAGTTTCTGTTCTAAGGGCCGGAATTTTGAAAACCCTGTGAACTTTAGAGGTACTAAAGATTACCGAAATACATCTGAACCATTAAGTGTAGGTAGCACTGGGCACACAACAAACCCTAATGACAGTCCTGCCTAATGAGTAATGAATCAATTATAAAATGGGTGATGAGGAGTGGTTGCTGAGTGTTGAGGACGTATCTCAGGATAAATCGGGTTGGCTTGGTGGGTGCTGCATGCCTGAGCCCTGAACGGACTGGGAAGGTAGGCACGGCGGCGCGCCCAGGCAGCGGTGACGCTGTTGGGCGAGCAGCTCCTGGCCTCCTATTAGTCAGGCGTCTCCTCCTAGAGTCATGACGTCTGGGGAAGGCAAGTCACCGGCGAGCCAGGCGGCTGGGGGCGAGTAGAGATCGGTAGCGCGCAGCAGAACAGAGGGGAATCGGGGCCTGGGACGACCCAAAATCCCAGGGTGGGCCGGCCCACCGTGGGCACCCTGTAGAGATACACACCCGAGCGGCAAACATGCATTTTCGAAACTAATTTAGGAACATTTAGCTGACCAATTAAACAACTTTGTTTTAATAATATCAGATTCGTATTTGAACAACTAAGCTTGTTTAGCTTGATGGGTGGAGCAGTGTTATTATGATACGAAGCACGTATTCTGATCGTATAGTGATCATAAAAGGGGGAAACTCTAAGCATATTTTTTTAGCAAAAGAGGGTTTCCCCTCCGATTTCTATTAAAGATACCACCACGGAACCAACATGATCAATTAAACCCTAAGCATGATCAATTAAACCGTATTATGGCTGTGCCATGGCAGATTTGAAGCTGCAAACCGGAGAAATGATATTTAGCATCCATTGTTTGCTTCGAACTAAGAACTAAATTCTAAGAGCTGAAAAGAAAGTAGAGTAACCAAGTTAAGATCTATTTTCTGGTTGAGATCAAGAAGTTGAGGAGACATGAAGTACCACCTCTCATGTGGTGCCATGTAGGTATCGGGGGTGCGATGGTTGTCGGTGGCGTTGAAGCAGATCTACGACGGTAGACGGGTGCATCGGCGGATAAGTCCCATTGCGGTGGAAGAGAAGGTCGTGTGAGCGGACCCGACAAAGAGGACGACGGTGCCGAATAAGCGAGAGGACGCGATGCAAGGCTATTGGTCCATCGTCGTGGATGAGAAACATTCATATCTAGCAGTGGACGACGCGGTCTTGGTAGGCGCTCCAGCATGGTGGAGGACGGTGGCGATGGATGTGGTGGAGGATGGCGACGATGGATGGGGTGGCGGACGGAGGCTGGTGTGGGGATGGGGTGTTCTAGCGCGGACGGTGTATGAATGGAAAAATGGAGGGAGAGGTACGGGGAACCATGTTTTTGGGACGGACCTATCTGAAATATGGGAAAGTTACGAACTTAGCCCTCGTTTAAAATTTGGATAGGACGGTAATCTCGCATCTCGCCAATATTTGCCAAGAGCGATTTCGGGCGAGGAGAGGTTGGTTGGCGCCCATGGTTGGCGCCCATGGTGTATGAACGGGGCTGACAGGTAGGGTGGTTGTGTCACGTCTGAGTGAAGTTACAAACCTGCCCCTATTGAAAATATTTGCCTACATCGATTTCGGCCGAGTCGAGTTTGTTTTGCCACCCACCGTGTATGAATGGGGAATGGAGGGAGAAACAGAGGTCTTTCGAACAAGCTTGAATCAAATGAGTTTTTCCGCCCATGTTTGACGCCCACCGTGCCGGAATGGGCTTAGAGGCAGTCGTGTCACGTCTAATTGAAGTTACTAACCTACCCCTATTTAGAGCAGTGGAAATCATGCCGATGGATTGTCCGTGTAATTGTTAGACAGTAATTTCCATCTCCCAAACACTTGGCTTCGGGCAGCCGTCGTGGGAGTGGACACTTTGCTGCTTCTTTCGAATTTTGGGACAATAAGCATCCATGTTTATCCTGGCAACTAAATTTGAATCCATTTTTGTATTCCTATATGAATCTTTATAAATCATTCTATGTGTTTTTATATATCTTCAAAAGGACGACAAAGATGTATTCCACTGTCATATATGAATATGGTTTACAAATGCCGATACTCAAATTCAGAAACTAGAATCCAGTTTAAGGTGAATTCGAATATTTGGAACACTTCAAGTCCAACTCAAATGTCGCACGCAGCATAATGTGTACTCCCATTTAGATATGTACACAAGCGATGTATCAAGATTCAAATACCGAGTCAATCAACCAAGAATGTACAGAACTAACAGACATATAAACACTTATACAGTATATGGATCAATAATATCAACTAACATACATAAGCCAGGCCAATGTACTTTTTTTGGCTACAACAACATCCTTTTTTAGCCAGCATCTTGGCCCTTTCCGATGCATGCCACTTATGGTCCATCTATACTACTACTATTGTTGAATGCACATTCAGCCCGATTGGCTTATTTGTAGGTCTGGCGCAGCAATCCAAATGAAATGTCTCCGAGTCTTATCAATTAATATAGACTTGTGCTCAAATAAAATTACAAACCAAAAAACCAAGAAAACAATTATTACATGATCTCTAAAACAAATGGTTTGATTGATTACATGAATAGACAACACAAAGGTTATTCAACTATGGAAAGAACATTTTACCTATGATTTACCAATTAGGAATTTAATTTCCTTTTTTCCTTCAGGACCTTAACAATCTGGTCAGTCTCAGCTTGCTTCGTTTTGAAATCTACCAAATATTTAATGGTTTTCTTGAGTACTGCTTGTGATTGTGTTGTTTGCTTCCTCAACATGTCAACTTCATCTCTAAGTGCAGAAGCAGAATCTCTTTCTACCACTAGTTTAGCCTCTAGAGCATCAGCAGTTGGCAATTCATAATGCACGATTGGGCCGGTGCCACTGTTGTGGGATGATGCAACGTCCATGGGGACCTCGCTCTTTGATCTTGGGCTAACATGTTTTGCCATTAAAGTTCCGATTGGATTCAGAAAAGTTGAAGTTAGCAAAACATCTCAACTGGGAGTAATAACAACAAACCAGTTAAACAAACAAGGAATTAAAGAGTTTCAATTGGATGTTGAAAAGTAGTTATTAACATCATTGCAACCCGCTGTTGCAGCAGCAAAGCAGCAAACAGGTACTTCTTAACAGTAAGTATCAAACACATAGATAGGCGCAGTCTACAATATGATTAACAGGCTGTGCCATTATGTAATCAGTAGTAAACTAAATTAAGCCAAGCAACGTAATTCAACAATTTTGTAATAAGTGGCTAACTCAAATTCCGAGAAGCAGGTAACTGAACTTACGCTAGTTCTTTGTACATGCACACTGCAACTTATTTTTCGCTTACAAGGTTGTATGAAGGAGTCCATGGCATCAATTACTTGGATACGCAGTCCCAATACTTCTTTCTTCCCACACTGCAAGGGTAAGTCGAATGGTTAATCTGGTAAGATGGTGCGTCCTTGATATGTTATATGAGGACGTGTAGTCAGACTAGTTGTAGCCAAACACATCACACTGGCTTTTACTATATATTTCATGCGATCACTTTTGGCATATCGAGATCTAAGCAATCTACAATAGGATGAAAAGACTGGCACCCTTCACATTATTGGCAAACTCAGTTCATAGAAACAAGCTATTCAACCATTCTGTGGGTAAACCAAAAGTGCCACTGGAATATTTTTCACTATAAAATCATACACGTAAAAAGGGGCGACGCCACCATAGGGGCTGGTATGGGCGGCCGTCTCAGGTGGCTGGAAAGTGTGCACCTAGTTTGAGTCGTCCAGGTTGGCCCATGCTAGTTTTGTTCGTCCCAATGCACGGGCAGGCAATGTAAAAAATGAAGAAAAATGTTTCAATTTGGATGGGCCAATAACATAAGTGCAAGGCAGGCCGTATAGCAGGCTCGCGGCCCAAACGAGCGCCTCCCATATTGATCGACAGCAGGAAAAATCCCAGTTCATTCGCTCCAGCCTCCAGTCTGGTTCGCTCCTAACCTAGCCGCCACTGGATAGACCGACACAGCACTTCCTCGCGCCCTCATTGGAGGGCGGTCGCCGGGCTTCAAGCGAACGGAAGGACAAGAAGATGAAGATCCAACCCTAGGTGTAGCCTGCGTGGGAGGCAGCGGCGGCAGCACGGGCATGGCATCGAGCTTGCGCAAACGGACAGTCGCAGCTTGCAAGAGTAGCATGCGCAACGAGCAGGTACATCACATCCCTGATTATATCTAATTCAAATCTTCAATTTTTGGCCAATAGTTAAACTTGACGGTGTTGTAAAACTGCTTGTATGTAGGGAATCTATGAGAAAATGAAACCAATTTCTACTTATTTTATAAGTCCCCCAATCAATACTGAACTGACTGAATCTGATGTATCTAATCAAGTTTCCGGTGCAAACATACAAGCTCATGTTGTTCTTGAGCCTGAAGTGTCTAATGAACAGACTGCTAATGAAGGATTTGATGCAAACATTTTAGATGCTCCTAGTGATGAACATATAGTGTCTAATGAGGGATCTAATGCAAGCATTTTGCAAGCTCATTGAAGGATTTAGTGTCTAATGATGATCTACTATGTTGAGAAAGATAGAGATTTGCAGGCATCGATGACAAGCAAATTATAGTGCATTTTCATAGCTTGAGGAAACGTCGATGCCATCTACCAGAAAGTCCCCGTATCATGACAACATAGGATAAATACTTTTCTAATCTGTTGTTTGAAATTATTGGCATACTTGTGCAGGATAAATATATTGATATGCAGTTTGCGCACTAGTTATACGTGCAATTACACTTCGATATTTTCAGCCAGAGAACGAATAATTCAAGCAGGTACAGACCATATTTGTAGTCCTTGTACACCATGTTGCATTTTGTGTGTTTTGGTACTTTGGATCATTAGTTGGTTTCCAAAGTGCATGTAGCTTCACATTTCTCAAGTTATGTTGATTTCCGGAGTGCAAGTGCCTTCGTATTTTTTAAGTTAAATGTTTGCCCCTGGTAACTTGAATTCGTTGATCAGCCACTTCACACAAATCATAAACGAATGCCAGTACGAATTAAATGAAATATAGGGACTTACGCTAGCTCGTTGTACTGGCTCATTGCAGCTCTGCTTGCGCTTGGGATGTTCCATGTACAAGTCCATGTTACCACTTTCTTGGATGTGCAGGCCTTGTGCTCCTTGCATCCCCCTTTGCATTTTTGACCCGATGAATGGTTGATCAAATAAGAGGAATCGACCTTGATGTTGTACAGGAGGACAGATACTTACAAGGTTATACGGGTGTGCAGGATGTGTAACAGATCCCGTAGCACCGTCATGCTTCGCTAAAAAATGGATTTGCTTGTTTTAGATGATATCTCCAGAAGAAATAAGAGTTAAAGTCAGAGTTGCATAGGCGTGTAAGCTAACAGAGCAGTGAAAGGATATCCAAACATCGTCCGAACAGTGCACAAGGGAGTGATGTGTGGATACCTAGTTCGGGCCGGTGTTTGGGCATGCTCGCCTAGCTAGAGTGCGGGTCACTTCAGAGCCGTTGAGGGTGATGCGTTGGCGTTGGCTGGCCGCGCACGGATGCAGTCTTGAGTGGCAGCGGAGTGCTACAATGCGGTGGACGAGACCGTTGGTGAAGCCCCAATGGCCTCGGGGGGCGGAGGTGCGACGATGTGCTCGGTGAAGTAGCCCCGGTGAGCTGGGAGACGGCATCGGTTAAGCGCACCTGAGGCGGTGGAACTCGGTTTCTGTGAGGCACGTCGGTTGCGGCGGCCGACGTTGTCGGTGGACCACCCGGTGCGGTGGACGAGGGCGTACATGAGGTAGCTCCGGTGCGGTGGTGAAGCGCGACCGTCGTCTTCATCGTCGTCGTCCGGCACAGAGGTGCGGAACGATGGGGAAAGAGACGAGACGAGGGGCGATTCGAGGGTTGGCGGCGAATTAGGGAATTGCGGAAAATCTGGGCGCGGAAGGGGACGATGGAGAAGAGAGATTTTGCAGGGCTGGAATTGGGGCCGCCAGATATTTCAATCCGAAACGTGGAAGCGCGAACTTATATTGTCGTCGAACGTTTTTTTTGGGGGGGAGGGGGTGGGTGGCTGGGTGCTACGCGTCCGTCCGACACACGCGACCACCCCGACAGGACTATGCTTCGGTGCCTTCAGGCACCTGCCTTTGTGTCCATGACATGTGGGCCCAACAGGTGGCTGGCCCACATGTCAGTGACCCAAAGGCAGTTGCCTTTAAGGCACCGAAGCAGCGTCCACCCCGACACAACCCTGGTCTGCCTAGTGCGCCTACATTTGAGAATGCAAACGAATCTTCTTTCCTTTGCAAACGAATCTGTATGTATTACCATGCCCGTGTTTTCCTTGCAATAATTAGTCATTCAAAATGAGATACTCCATCCGTTCACTTTTGTAAATCGTTTCAGACAACTTAAAATGAACTGTTTTGCACATTGTCTGAAATGTCTTCAAGGCCTTATAAAAGTGAACAGAGGGAGTACTATAAATTAATTAATGAGGAGTTATTTGAAAAAAACCGAAACGGTACCCATGCTAACATGGATTAGAGTGTCTGTCACATAATTAGTTATTTGAATTAGAGTGTGTGTCACGTAATTAGTTATTTGAATTAGAGTGTGTGTCACGTAGCGATCTCCAATTCTAACATGGATTTTGCATTTCACTGTATCCATGCTACTTTTTCAATACAAATTCATATGTATATGATGAACACCATGGTAATGAGAAAACTTTTGGATGGATTCAAACATATGGCCTACAAAATAGCACAATAAACTGAGTCAATGTCAACTTTTCGAAACATAGTATGGCACGAATTCAAAATAATTACCCGTATGCGTGGTCCTCGGTTCAAATCTTAGAATGTACACCAAATTGAAACATTGATATTAATTCTCGTACTATGTACATTCAAATGATGTTTTTAGCCCCCCCCCCCGCGCACAAACGCTACATACATCCTTTATCGGTCAATCTTCCTCTCCTAACCACCTTAGGAAGCTATCGGTTTCCAACACACGTTCATTCTTTCTCTCCATGTTTCGATCTATGTCTCCCAAATACACAACCCCTTTTTCCACTCTGTTACCAAATGTATTTACCTCACACACCCACCATTGCACCCCATGCCGAGCTCTCTCTCTCCCCCCTCTCCCTCTCACCCTCTCGCGCTAAATACATGCATTGCCTATCTAGCCCCCCCAACCTCTCATGCGCACGCACGCACGTTGTATATCAAGGTCACTCCCTCGAGACTCGGGCCTCGATCAACACACTCTATACTCTCTCATGCAGATTGTCTATCTAGGTCAGTCCATCCAAGCCGCCGCCACTCTTTCGACCTCATGGTGGGCCACACTCACTCAATCTCTCTCTCTCCGCATGTCTCGATTGACCTTGCTCTTTCTCGGACAAAAATGATATATCACCATGTTTGAGCCCAATTAGACCTATTCACATTGTATACTCTCTCACGCACATCATCTATCTAGGTCACTCTCTCCAACCCGTCTCACTCTTTCGATCGCACGGCGACCCTATGTGATCGGTTGACCTTGCTTCCTCCCACGCACAAAATATATCTACACGTTTGTGACTAGATCATCTCTCAAGCTCTATCTTACAGCACTCACCCTTGCCAAAAAGGTCAATCGGACAATATCTCTCCAGAGCATATATATTTGTTCAATGAATGTCGGACCACACTCACTTTGTCTCTCTATCTATATGTCTCTCGATTGACCTCGCTTTCTCACATCGTATCTTCCACGCGTTGAAGCTACTACCTCTCCATCCCTCACAAAGCCGGAGCTATTTACATTGTGAGGGGCACTCCAACCTTGGATTAATTTGTGTAGGCATTTATTCTGGTCAGTTTGGATTATATTTTCGTAGCATTCGGCCTACAACTACTCCAAACACCGTTGCAACCCACGCAACTCCCCTAGTTGATTTCCCTCTGGCTCGGTCATCGCTCTCTCGCACTCCTTTCTCGCCTTCAATGTCGCACCATGGTATTATTGAAAAAACCATGTTGTTCTCTTTAATTATTATAAATAAGCTACAAAACTACACACCGATAGTCCACTTGGAATGGAACAAATTTCGACCCACAAATTAAAGTGCTACAAACTACACACCGACGAGCCCACATGTCATGAAACAAATTTGGACCCATATACAAATTAAAAAATAAAGGACGAGGATCGAACATGCGACCGAGCCTTCAAGACGCACGTCAATAGGCAACATACATAGAATAGCAATGTTTGTTGTACCCCCTTTGTTCACATAATGTTTTTATATTATCACAGCCTAATTAATGGATAACATGTCATATTATTATTAGTACTATTCGCCTTCACTTACTGGTGGGTTCCATGTGTGCTCTCTCTCTCCTCCCCTTCTGCATTTAGACGCACGGGCAAACAAGAAGAACTCGTAGGCGATGTTGCCGTTGACCATATCTGGACGCGTTCACAAGTCACGGTACCAGTTTCACATACGAGCAGCACTAGTCAGTGTGTACGTGCAATGCACGTTAATTTGGAAGTATATTAAGTGCATGCGGATATTAACTACTAGGATATTATTTGCATGTTGTCATGTGATTAGCACTATTTTTGGCATGAAATTAACTGCACGCTAAACGTGTTGAGCGCTCGACATTGAAGCAGTCTAGGTCGTTGGATGACAATGAATACATGTGGCTTGATGAAGTTTTATATTTAATTTGATACGGCTCTAGTAGAAAATTCAATCGATCAAACCATACATTTTGTTCAGTCTGACTCCGACTTTAAATTATATAACGATCGATATAAAATAAACGGAAATGATAAACGTTCGGATTTTAAGCATGCCAATCCGAACATTTTTCATGGCAAATTTAGATTATGCGGCGGCGGCGGGGGCGTCTCTCGGTGGGAAGCAGCTCCTCTGTCGTGCTTTGTGTGTCGTCGGGCCACTGACCGACGGCGACGGCGACGTCTTGCACCGTTGTTGGCGTACTCCTGGACATTTGCCTAGCTTCAAGGAAGGCCAAAATGTTCTGGACTTCGGAGCGAGTCAACTGGCGGGAGGAGACGACTAGCGTTGGTGCAAGGAAGGGGTCGACGGCGGCCATCCATGCCGTTCAGGGGGGCACTGGCACCCGCGCGGGGACAGGCGCTGTCAACGGCGCGGCGGAGACATTCGTGTGCACGGGCATCGGCATGGGCGCGCACGTCAGTGCACACGCAGGCGCATGCGCTGGCAGGTGCACGGGCATCGGGACGGGCGTGCGCGTCAGTGCATGCACAGGCGCATGCGCTGGCAGATGCACGGGCGCGTGAAAGTCGGCGGGTGGAACCCCGTGGGATCAAGCTCGGCGGCAATGTGCGGCTCCCAACCCATCAATGCGACGGGGATGGGGCTGGCGCAGTCGGGGTGACGAGAGCCGGAACAGGAGCGGGGACAGGCGCGGGGTCTTCCCGCAAGGCTAGTTCAAGCTCGTCCCAAAGCGCCTTATGTTCTCGAGACTCCGACTAGGTGTCTTCCTCAGGGAACTAGAAGACTAAGGGCAGACTATCGTGATGCGGCATGGCGTACGTTTAGGTCAGGCTAGTTGGAGGTAGACGACAGGAGAATCAGAGAGGAAGAGAGAGGATTGTAGCGATACCGGGCAGGGTTGATTTTAAAATACAGCGCCGGCGACATTAGAAGTGGGAGCAGTTGGGACGACGGTGGGCGGCGGAGCCTGGTCAAAGGGCTCGCCTCCCGGTGAGCCTACACAGCGGTCTGCTCGCACGCCTCCCTGACAGCCGGTGCAGCGGTCTGCTCGCACGCCTCCCGTCGACTCACACGCTTGCTCGGACGGCACCTGCCGATGAGAAGCGGGGACTCGTGGCGGCACGTAAACGCCCACGGTTTCAATAGTGAAAGCATTCGCCTTAATGTGACAGGTCTTCCTTCCAAAATACCTTGGCTCTTCATTTGTGCAACTTCTCATAAGCAGCTTGTCTCAAATTGAAGAAAAAACTTACGAAGTAATATTTGTGCCATATCATGTGACCATGCTTAGTTTCAAGAATTTATGCTCACTTTTGGATTTTCTGAAATTTAAGATCCAGGATTCGAAACAATATCATAACCTCCATCATGCAATAAATTTTCAAGCCGTACATCTGTCCTGTTGTATTTCTTAAGAAAGGATTTGGTCAAACATTTTGCTTAGTTAGACTTCAGACAAGTTATATATGCAGAGTAAAAGGATAATCCCTCCGTACCAGTGCATTGCCTGATATATTAACGCAAGTACTAGGCACGAACAAACGGGCTCAATTATGTGCTCATCCTGGTGTAGTAGTAGTAGTACTAGGCAATGCAGTTGACGGGTGACCTTGACGAGCGGCGACCCAGGGAATTGAACCATGCTCGGCACAGTAGGTAACGTTGTCTAGTTACTAAAGCATCCCTCCATTGTTCATCGGTAGTAATTATGGACCGGGGACATGAGGGGAATTTCCTAGGGCTGGAATTCTGGCCGCCAGATATTTCGACTTGAAACGCTGAGGCTCGACTGGTTGGGGTTTCCTAATGTGCGTACCACGCACGCCACAGAAGGACACGAGCCTGGTTTTTTTAGGATCAACATGGGCCAAGGTCTGGCTGGTACGCCGTTGGGTCCTACCATTCGAGAATACGAAAGGAACCTTTTAAATTGCCGAAAGAATCTATGTGTATTACAATACCCATATTTTCCTTGCAAATACTAATCTCAACGTGGTAATTGATTTATGACGAGTTGTTGAATTAGAGTGAGTTTGTGATATAGTGATCTCAACGTGGATTTCACATTTCATGGTATCCCTAGTAAGTTTTCAAATGCAAATTCAAATTTAAAAGATGAACAATATGGAGGTGAGAAAACTTTGTATGTATCAAGCATATGACCACACACACACACACAGAGACACACACGCACGAACACAACAACAATCCAATAAGTATAGTGCATCTATTTTTCCAAACCATGCATGTATGACACGAATTCAAAAATACTCCTTCTATTCCTAAATATTAGTCTTTTAGAGAGTTCAACAAGTGACTACATACGGACCAAAATGAGTGAATCTAGACTCTAAAATATGTCTATATACATCTGTATGTGCCAGTCCATTGAAGCCTCTAAAAAGACTAATATTTAGAAACGAAGGGAGTAAAATGTAAGACATCCATGGTCCTAAGTTCAATATTTAAAATGAACATGAAACTGAAACATGAATATTAAGTCTAGTACTACAGTACATGCAAATGTTGTGTTTAGGCGGAGCTATGATTGTCGGGGGTCAACCCCTCGACCTTAGATAAAATTTTGGAGCTCTGTTTAGGGTTGTTTAGATTATATTTGTCCCCGCCCTCCCAACCACCGATTTTTTGTGCACCCCACCCCTCCTCCCCAGGAGAATATCATGTGCCCCCATACCTTAGATGCTATATGCCGATACGAGTTGCTTGGAGCTTGTAGATCTGAGATATAGCAGCTCACATGATGTGTCTTAATATTTTTGCACGAAACTTTGATGAGTTTGAGAATTGCACACAATTTATACAAAAACTACTTAGATGCCCTTTGATCCCATATCCAACGACCTCGAAGCTCGTATCACCGTAGCATCTAAGATGAAGGAGGACATCATATTCTCCTGGATGTAAGAATATCATGTGCTACCACACCTTAGATGCTTTGGTGATACAAGCTCTTCGGAGGCATTGGATTTGTGACCCAACACCTCCTCGGTGGTTCGAATGGTTTTTTGCAAAAAAGCCCCAAAAGAGTTCGGCCACTGCTTACAAGCACAAAGACTGCTCAGATGCCATTGGATCTCAGATCAAACGACCTCCAAGCTCGTATCACCATAGCATCCAAGTTGCGATAGCACCTTATGTTTTCTCGCACGGGAGAGTATAAGTTGCTCCCGCACCGTAGATTCTATGGTGATACGAGTTCACTGAGATCTAATGGCCCACAGTAGGAGGTTTGAATGTTTTTGCAATATACGGCTGATAGAGTTTGGGAAATGCACAGAAAGTACAAGTACTATGCATGTGCCATCTGATCACTAATCATACGACCTAGATGCTCATATCACCGTAGCGGGTAATTAAGCTACGGTGAGCACCTAATATGTAACGCCCCGAGACCAATGTGCCAGGTGTCGTTCAGTTATTTGCTGTTGTTGCCTTGTCATTGATTGTGTGTCATGCATTACATATCATTTCATCATGTGCATTTCATTTGCATACGTGTTCGTCTCATGATTCCGAGAATTTTCCCCGTTGTCCATTTTGCATTCCGGCGCTTCGTTCTCCTCCGGTGGTCATTTCGAGCTTTCTTTTGTGTGTGGGGATTAAACATTTCCGGATTGGACCGAGACTTGCCAAGCGGCCTTGGTTTACTACCGGTAGACCGCCTGTCAAGTTTCGTACCATTTGGACTTCGTTTGATACTCCAACGGTTAACCGAGGGACCGAGAAGGCCTCATGTGTGTTTCAGCCCAACACCCTTCCATTTTGGCCCAAAACCCACCTAACTCTGCTCCATCATCTCGGTCGTTCGATCATGACCGCGTGGCCGAAAACCGCACCTCATTAGGACTCTCCTAGCTCCCTCTACCTTTAAATATGTGTGTCCCTCCGAAATTTCCGCGCAAATCAAACCCTAGATCCAACTCCCTCCGCGCCGCCGGAAGTTTCTTCCCGCGCCGGACATGTCCGCTCCCCCGCCACCTCACTTTGTCCAATGTTGCTTCGAAGTCAAATGTTGATTCCATACCTTTTCCAAGTGGTGTTCTCATACTTCTATGTGAATACTAATCCGTCATGATAATCGAGATTGTCATGTCAATCCTTTTCACCGATGTGCTTCTCCTCAAGTGGATCCGTTCACTTCAACATTCACAAGTTCAAGTATCAGTTCTTCTCAACGGTGTTCGTTTCATCCATCTCAAGTTGCATTTTTTTTCCCACCCTCCCACCCTTTTTATTCAAGGACTCAGATTTCGTAATCAAGTGTCCATCCTATTCATGTGAAGTCTCTCCATTCTTTCCGTCAATATTCTTATCCGGGGATTCTCATGAAGATTCTAACGGAGCTTCCAGTTCGTCATTCTTCATTCTTTCATCTCTGATGGTTTCAAGTCAAGTTTTGTTGATCATATTCTTTTTCCTCGTTTCAAATACCTTCTCATACCGGTGCACCTCTTAATCATCCACTCCTCGCTATTCATTTGTTTCGGAGTGCTGAAGATATCTTGAGGTTGTTATCTCATTCAAGTCATTTAATTCAACCGGTGCTTTCTCTCTTTTAAATCTTTTCAACAGTGCTTATTTTGGGTGGGCCCTAACCCACAGGTCTTTTCCCAGGATCTTACCTGACTCTTCTATTTTCCCGGAGCTATCCTCAAAAATTTCCTTTCGACGTTTGACGTAAGAATGAGTTATCATCAGTCAAATGCCATCTCCTAGATCGTTCAAATTATTTTCATCGTGGAATCAATCTCTTCACTTTTGATTCTTCCGGAGTGCCTAAATAAGTCATGATGGCATTTCTCGTCGTCATTCTCAGTTTGGAAGACCGAAGAAGATTCTTCTTTCAACCTTGCTCCATTCTCTTCAAGTTTCATCATTCGAGATTGTTGCAATCCTCTCATAATTGTTTTCGATTGTCACAATTCTTTCTCACCCATCCGTTGTAATTCAAGAGTCTTCTTAGTTTGATTATCCGGAGTTCATCAAATAAGACTTATCCATTCCAGTTTTCACTTATCTTTCTCCAAATCGTACTGGCGCATCATTCAAGTATTCTCTTATCAGCTCGTGATCGCTTCATTCTCATATATCTAAATTCTCTCAAGCACCTTCGTTCATTTGCTAATTCTTACCGGTGATGCACCCCTACTTCGATCATTTTCAATTCTTACGGTGGGTTCATTCAAGATTTCTTCTTCTTTCTTATCATATCAATTTATTCGTTGTTTCTATCCTACTGATGGTTCGTTGAAGATTTTCTCGAGTTTATGCGATATCTCTCTTAATCCTTTCTACGAGAATGAGTAGTGTGCCAAATCCATTGATTGTCATCAATTTAAATTGGTGATGGATAAGCATAATGTAATTCTTATTCTTGTTTCATCCTAATGATTAATTCCCTATTCCGGAGGCTCATCAAAATTCTTGGTCTCAATTATTCATCTTATTTTTTTCCCGGAGTTCCTACCTCTCGCAATTATATCACCACGGAGATTCATCTAAATCTTTGCAAGTCTTCACCTTGTGTTGCCATCTTCTCTTGCCTTTCGTTTGAGCATCCTTGTGTTTACCGGAGTACTTCATCAAGGTTCTACATGTTGGTTCATCAAGGATTTAATTCCTTCTCAAAGTTTTCATCGAGATTCTTTTAAGAAGCTCAAGCATTCTTCATCGTGCAATCTGGAGTGCAATTCTTTAACCGTTCCATTCGAGGTGGTATTATGTCATTCTTGATAATTTGAATTCATGTTTCATGATTCACATGTTGTCATGAATGAGATATTTTAAATCCATCAATCTCGTCATTGGAATTATCTTGGGTTATATTTCACCTAAAGCCTTCCCTAAGGATTGTTGCTACTTATGGTGCTCATATATGATCCAAGTTTTTCATCTACCCTCCCGGTGAAATAAGTTTCTCGTCTCCTTGTTGATATCAATCCAATATATCGTTTCCGTTAGTGGCAGATTTTCACCTCTTAGTTTTGAGATGTTTTCCATAAGCCCACTTCAAGCCTATCTTTTCGTTGTTGGTGTTCCAACAACTCAGTTCGACCCTTCTCCTAAGGATGCCTTCTCAACCTCTTTTGGCAGTAGTTGGCATTTTCTCCTCATTTCTCCTATTCCAATTATCTTTATTCTATTCTTTTGTTCCGGAGGCATTGTGATGTCGCTGTTTTCAACCTATCAACTCATTTCTCTAAGATCATGTTCTTTTCATGATTGTCCATTTAACCGGAGTGTCGTGCCCTCTTTTCAAGTTCTGTCTCCTTATCAAGTTCTTATTCAATTATTTTCATTTCAACCGAAGTGCTGCCCGAATTTGGACTTCCTTGATCCCCTTCTTTAACCGGAGTGTTTTCAATATATATTTTGCCCTTCGACCCCAAGGTTTTTTTCGCAATGTTCTTTGTCCCTCTTTTCTAACGGAGTGTTTTCAACTTCGTTCATCTTCGTTGTATTCTTTTCTCGAAATGGCTTAAACTTTTTCAAGGTTCTTTGGTTTCACTCGTTTGTCAAAGAAGCAATTTGTTTTACCTCTTCTCTTTCTCTTCCGTTTTTCCCTCCGGTGCCATTCTAGATCTCGGGACGAGATCCTCTCGTAGTGGTGGAGTGTTGTAACGCCCCGAGACCGATGTGCCAGGTGTCGTTCAGTTATTCGCTGTTGTTGCCTTGTCATTGCTTGCGTGTCATGCACTACATATCATGTCATCATGCGCATTTTATTTGCATACGTGTCCGTCTCATGCATCCGAGCATTTTCCCCGTTGTCCGTTTTGCATTCCGGCGCTTCGTTCTCCTCCGGTGGTCATTTCGAGCTTTCTTTTGTGTGTGGGGATTAAACATTTCCGGATTGGACCGAGACTTGCCAAGCGGCCTTGGTTTACTACCGGTAGACCGCCTGTCAAGTTTCGTACCATTTGGACTTCGTTTGATACTCCAACGATTAACCGAGGGACCGAGAAGGCCTCGTGTGTGTTGCAGCCCAACACCCTTCCATTTTGGCCCAAAACCCACCTAAGTCTGCCTCATCATCTCGGTCGTTCGATCACGACCGCGTGGCTGAAAACCGCACCTCATTTGGACTCTCCTAGCTCCCTCTACCTATAAATATGTGTCTCCCTCCGAAATTTCCGCGCAGTTCAAACCCTAGATCCAACTCCCTCCGCGCTGCCGGAAGTTTCTTCCCGCGCCGGACATGTCCGCTCCCCCGCCACCTCACTTTGTCCAATCAGGAGAGGCCACGTCATCGCGCCGCCGCCCTCGTCCACTCCCCTCGCGCCATCTGTCCGCCGTCGTCGTACCCGCGGCCGTGGCCCGCCGAGCCCATCGCGGGTCCGCGCAGGCCCGACCGTGCCGCCGCTCGCCGCGAGCTCCCCGAGCCTCGCACGCGTCCACGTCCGGCCGCCTCCTTCGCCGGCACCGCCACCGCCATCGCCGGCAGCCGCTTTCGCTCGCCGGACTTCTCCGCCGCCTCGCCGGAGTGCCCCTCCTCCACCTCGCCTCGCCGGAGTGCCCTCCTCCACCTCGCTGCGCCGGCGCCACCCCGTGGCCGCCCGGCCCCGGATCTGGCCGGAATAGGTCCGGAGCGACCGGATCCGGCCGTCCCCACATCTCCCCGCCGTGCCCGCCTGCCGGAGTCGCCGCTACACCGCCGTTGACCTAGGGCGCCGCCGCCCCAGTTCCTGTTCGTGCGCCAGGCACGAGGAGGACGACGCCCTCGCTCGCCTGGGCTGCCTCCCTCGCTCGCGTGGGCCGCTTTGGCCTCCCAGGCCCAGCGCCCGAGTCCGGCCCAGCGCGCCGCCCCCGCCTCGGCCTGCCCTCTCTCCGTGCCGGCCTGCTTCCCCTCCAGCTGGGCCGAAGCCCATGGGTGAGCCGCACCCAGCGCCCCGCCTCTGTTTTTTTCCTCCTGTTGGGCCAGCTTGTTTCGGCCCATGCCATGTTTTTTTCAGCGCCTGGCATTTTCCTATTTTTCCAGGAGATTGTCAGTTTTGCAGAATAGTCCCCCTAGTTCATGCATTTGATAACTCACTAACCGTGCATCGGATTAAAATGTTTTATATATGAAACTTGCTCAGAATTTTGTGTAGATTAATAATATCCAACTTTCACCCATGTTTAAAATGTTGGAAATGCTGTTTGATTAAATTTGATCCTATGCCATGTTAAAATGATTTAATTCATAACTAATTCACCGTAACTCCGAATTTAATAAATTATATATGTAAATGGGGTAGAAAAATGTCTAGTTTAACATGTTGCACTCATCTTGCATGTTTAACAACTCTAAAATAATGTTTAGGGCAGAACAGTACCAAACCTAATTTATGCTCATGAGGAGTTTCCGGAATTGTTGTTCGTTGTTTCCGGCCTCATTTAACCTTGACTAGATAGGAAGTTTTCATTTGCTTCACCCTCTTGCCATGTTTAACAACATTTAATATTGTTGGGTACATAAAAGGGATCAAACTAAATAACTTATCGTGGTGTTCCGTCAATATGCAACTCGTTGCATATTTGAGCTCCACTTAATTTGTAGGATTGTTTGTGCACTTTGCCATGCCATGCCTCATTAAACCGGACATGCATCATACTTGTTTGCACATCATGCCATGTCTATGTGGTGGTTGTTTACTATGTTGTGTGCTTCTTTTCCGGAGATTGCTTCTTCGGGTTGGTTCCGATAACGTCGAGTTTGTGAGGAACCGTTCGACTACGTCCGTTTGTCTTCTTCATGGACTCGTTCTTCTTCCTTGCGGGATTCCAGGCAAGATGATCATACCCTCAAAATCACTACTATCTTTGCTATGCTAGTTTGCTCGCTCTTTGCTATGCCAATGCTACGATGCCTACCATTTGCTTGTCAGCCTCCCAAAATGCCATGTCAAACCTCTAACCCACCTTGTCCTAGCAAACCGTTGATTGGCTATGTTACCGCTTTGCTCAGCCCCTCTTATAGCGGTGCTAGTTGCAGGTGAAGATTGGAGGCCGTTCCTTGTTGGAACATTTATTTACTTGTTGGGATATCATTATGTTGCTATGTTATCTTAATGCATCTATATACTTGGTAAAGGGTGGAAGGCTCGGCCCCTCGCCTAGTGTTTTGTTCCACTCTTACCGCCCTAGTTTCCGTCATATCGGTGTTATGTTCCCGGATTTTGCGTTCCTTACGCGGTTGGGTTATAATGGGAACCCCTTGATATTTCGCCTTGATTAAAGCTTTTCCAGCAATGCCCAACATTGGTTTTACCATTCGCCACCCAGCCTTTTCTTTCCCTTGGGTTCTGCAGACTCAAGGGTCATCTTATTTTACCCCCCCCCAGGCCAGTGCTCCTCTGAGTGTTGCTCCACCTGTCAGCTGCCGGTGGGCACCAGGGGCAACTCTGGGCTGGTCTACCCGTACCTAAGACAATCTGAGTGTGCCCTGAGAAAGAAATATGTGCAGCTCCTATCGGGATTTGTCGGCACATTCGGGCGGTGTTGTTGGTCTTGTTTTAACCTGTCGAAGTGTCTTGAGTTACCGAGATACCGAGTCTGATCGGAACGTCTTGGGAGGAGGTCTATTCCTTCGTTGACCGTGAGAGCTTGTCATGGGCTAAGTTGGGACTCCCCTGCAGGGATTGAACTTTCGAAAGCCGTGCCCGCGGTTATGGGCAGATGGGAATTTGTTAATGTCCGGTTGTAGATAACTTGAACCTTAATTAATTAAAATGAATCAACTGAGTGTGTTACCGTGATGGCCTCTTCTCGGCGGAGTCCGGGAAGTGGACACGGTGTTGGAGTAATGTTTGCGTAGGCTGTTCTCTAGCTTCTCGCCCGTGCTCTGCCTCCTCTTCTTGCTCTCTTTTGCGAATAAGTTAGCCACCATACTTGCTAGTCGCTTGCCGCAGCTCCACATATATTTGCCTTGCCATTCCTATAAGCTTAAATAGTCTTGATCGCGAGGGTGTGAGATTGCTGAGTCCCTATGGCTCACAGATACTATAACTCCAGATGCAGGTCCAGGTGATTCCACTCTAGGTGACAAGTACGAGCTCAAGTGGGAGTTCGACGAGGACTCTCAGCGTTACTACGTGTCTTTTCCTGATGATCAGTAGTGGTGCCCAGTTGGGGGTGATTGGGACCGTTGTCGCATGTTGGGTTTTCTTCTATTTTGGTGCCGTAGTCGGGCCATGAGTGTTTTGGATGATGTAACGTTATTTATGTTCTTGTTTGACGTGGCGAGTGTAAGCCAACTATGATCTTCCCTTTATTATTCTTATTACATGGGATGTTGTGAAGATTGCCTAACTTGCGACATATGCCTTCAATGCGATTATGTCTCTAAGTCGTGCCTCGACACATGGGAGCTATAGTCGCATCGAGGGTGTTATCTAATATGAGCATCGGGGAGCCGTTGGATCGAAGATGCAGCGGCACACACAAGGCCTGAATGTTTTATTTGCAAAAAAACCTTTGGAGAGTTTGGAAATTGCGCATAATTACAAAGACTACTCCCAAGCCATTGGATCTCACTTCCAACGGTGTAAAAACTCATGTCACCATAGTATCTAAGCTGCGGGGTGGATGTGATATTCTATGGCGCTGCCATTTTTGTTCGTAAACTTCCAAAAAACGTGTAACTCGTGGTGTTACTTGTCTAAACGCGCAAAGTGTTTGTCCAAAAAAACCATCCTACACTGAAATATCGGAACAACACATGGGGTTCCCACTTGTCATTAATCAAATTTGGACCTAAAACTAACAAATCTGAAAGACGAGATTCGAACTGGCAACCTAGACTACAAAGCGTAAGTCGATGGCCTGAAAAAACGAACGGATGTTGGCTTTGTCCCATAACTTGATTTTATATAGTACTTGCGTTGAGTAGAGTAGAGGGAGTGCCTCGTCAACACGTGCATGACCGTTGTCTCACTTACTGGTGGGTCCCAGGTCTGCGATCTCAATCTCTCTTCTCTCCATCGTCTAAACTTTGCACGGGCACACACGAAGAGCGGCGCTAGCCTGCCATGGTGTTATTACAACTAAAAAAAGCTTGGAAAATAGAAGAATCACCTAGAACAAGAGACATTGTGGCTGGTCGAGACGGAGCTAACCACATCTATCCTCCGTGCAACGTTTGCATGATGAAGTTGTGTCGCTAGTAGGGTGTTTTCGACCAACTGGCTGGGTCCAGAGGTCGAACCATAGGTACTACGTCTGATACAGTATATTTTTACATGCACATTTTTCCTCTGTGCCGAGATGTGGCACACCCTGCCACGCAGTTTCGGGGTCCTCCCGGGTGGTGCACGCATATATTCTTCCTGACGTGGGATGCCCTACCGCTCATTTTATGGGTCCTCCTTGGTCGTAGCGCCAAAGCAAGTAAATGAGTCGTCAAATCACGAAAGACCACCTTTCCATCCGAGTACATCAGTGAAGCACGGCGGCTAGTTAGTTGGGCTAGTTCAACCGGTTAGCTAGGCCGCCGCCACATTTGTTTTTCATCTCTTTTTTATCTACTTGCCGGCAGGTAAATTTAAATATCCACCGCGGCGTTGCTCTGGTGTTTGGGTGCGGCAGGATTTTTAACTTTTTGATTGACGGGAGCAGGCGCGGTAGGATTTTTAATTTTTTGATTGAAGGGAGCAGGCATGGCAGCAATTAGTCACGATGACTGCACCTGTAAAAACCCACTGCTCCCTGATGTGAGAAGTCGTCGACTAGTGTTTTACCATGGTGAAAACCAAAAGATTCCCCGCTCCCTCCGCCTTCCCGTAGATTGCATTGCCTTTCAGCTGTTTCGCCCCCTTTGCTTCCTCTCCCCATTGCTTCTACCTGGTGCCATGGCGGCGCAGCAGATCACGGAGTCTGAGATGAGGCGCCTGACACAGGCTCTCGTTGACCGGGAGCGGGCTTTGCGGGCGGTTGCACCCTGCATCACCAACGTCGTGCGCCTCGAGAAGCAGAGGGACTTCGGTGGTGTTTAGGCGCCCTCTGCATGGGCATGTCCATGTCTCGGCGCAACATGACCGTTGGATCAAACTCAGACGGTGCAGATCAGTCATTGTAGCACAAAGTGTGTGGGTGTGTTTGGTTGCATTCTCATCTCAATATAGTTGTTTCCTCTTTGTGTATTTTTGTCAACCTACTAGTGTGGACTCATGCACCCTTCATGCACTCTGCCAAACACCCAAAAGTGGGTCGAGAAGGGAACTTTTGCTCCCATCCCATGCACCCTTCATACACCCTGCCTAACACTATTCGTGCTTCATATGGTTCATGTTTCGTGGAGTACTGTAGCACCATACTCTCCGTGTGCTGTGGACCTAGTTCTGTTAACATTGAACTCACCGTTCATTCTCGACCAGACAGTCGAAAAAGCGGTACTATGTTACATATAGGAGTAGTTGACATGCGCACAACATCATTTGTTATCGTCATATCTTACATACACTAGCAACAAGATTGTGTAGTACTGACATATGAACCACTGCACATGCCTAGTAGTAGGAGCACTATGTATGTTCAAGTGGTTGTCGTGTTTCGCACTCCTCCGTCGTAAGAGTGGAAACACCTGCTGTAATCATTTTTTCTTCGGAAAAACAGTGGACACGCTCTACCGTGCGGATCCTCCTCCAGCCATGCACTAAAGTACTCACTTTCACCGACGTGTGGGATAGTCAACACCTGGGTCCACCAGCCATGCACTAAAGTACTCACTTTCACCGACGTGTGGGATAGTCAACACCTGGGTCCACCAGCCATGCACTAAATTACTCCATAGTAGAGTGACGGTAGACTATCCCGATCGAACCGCCGCAGTAATGCCCAATGAGCCGTCAAATCACAAAACCCCCTCCTTTCCAGTAGTAAGTTGGATGAACGAAGCAACCATCATTTCACTCTTCTCTATCAGCTTCCTCTCTTGAAGAAAACCCCCACTCACTTTGCTTCTCCCTCATCTCGTTCCTCCTTTCACTCTTCTCTCTTAGCTTCCTCTCTTGGATGGACGCCAGAGCACCGGCCGACGTGATGTCTATGGCTCTGGCCAAAACCATCGAGGCTCATGGTACGAAGAAGCGCAAGCACCCTGCTGAGACTACCGTAGACAAGCTCAAAGCCATCGCCCTGTCCAAGCCCCCCTCTCCGGGATCCCTCATTAAGCAAGTCCAGGTAATGTCTCTTGTTGACGATCTTTTTATCGATCTTGATTGTGTTTTTTCACCTAAACGCAGTACTAGTACTGGTGGTACAACTTTCTAGGTGATCTTGCATGTGATTTTAGTGTGCCAAATGACGGTTCTAAATTCCTCTTTTGACCAAAACATGCGAGAGGTTGACACAGATTTCTTATAGATTACTTTCAACTACTCCCTCTGTCCCAAATTTCTTGTCTTAGATTTGTCTAGATACGGATGTATCTAATACTAAAATGTGTCTTGATACATCCTTATCTAGACAAATCTAAGACAAGAATTTTGGGACGGAGGGAGTACTTTATGAACATCAATGCTACCTTTTAAGAGGGTATATTTTCCTCAGTAACTTGTGTTATGGATATTGCATGTAATCCCTCTGCTCTCATGCCTTTGAAGACATGTTCTAGTGTCTTTTTTCACACATTTCTGTGTCTATATGTAGTCATATATGGAGTATAATATCGAAAATCATCTTATATTTCTGAAAGGAGGTAGTAATAAAATATGGTTTCTGTTTGAATTAGAACCAGGTCTGCGGTGGAGATGAAGTTCTCAAAGTCATGCCGTGTGAACTGGAAGACCTGATGATGAGTTCTACTGCTGAACTATCCAGCTGATGTGTCCTTGTTGCCACGTGTCCTGAACTAGTGTTTTCCTGTAGCATTGTTGTCAGGCGTGTTCTCGAGGCTGTACTTGACCACAACAATTTCCTGGCTGTGGCTTCGATTACGAAGGGTGTGGTTCTTGTAAAGCTTCCCAACAAATCTGATGCGGCATGTCTTCATCATCATGTTTATGAGTGGAAAGACCACTCTATTAGATTCTCCAAGGTTGACAAGATGGGGATGGTGCATGTAGACATCTCACACGAAGTCCATGCCCTAGTCAGTTATGCGGGGTTCATCCCTTAGGTCGGTGGCAAGAAATAGTCTGCAGAGTTTAGTTAGTGCAACTTTGCTTGTCTGTAGTAAGTACTATTGTTCAGTACATCATTGGTATTTGCGAACCCTGTATTGTTTATTAGTACTCCCACTTTTGGTGTGTGGTCAGTCCTAAGAACGGTCTATGTTAATGTCTGTCCACTCAATTCAGTCTGTATATTTTGAAGTATCCATATCATATTTTTGTGAGGGCGGTTTATCAATTATGGTTACACTCCAATATCTGTATGCATTGCAGGGTTTATCGCACCCAACAGTATTTCCAGTCCCATGGATGTTCGGTCCATACGATTTTTCACGATCTTTGGACTGTCCTGCTTGTGGGAGTAGGCGGGGCCCCTGCATGCCACGCGTAGTTGGACGATCAATCTTTTGTTTAGTACTTCAACATAGTGATTCCCTGGTAAGGATTCACTCGTGTCACATCAAGTAAATCTTATTGATTTCTGTCTAAATCTGATTGATTTAATGTCATGTTTTCTTTCTTTTCCTGCAATTTTATGATGTAGGTTTTTCCATGTGACATTCATCACAAGATAAACCGTTTGGTTTGCTCTACGATGGCTATTTTTGCAGGTTTCAGTTCTTATGTCGTGTCAGTAACAAACGCACTGTCCATCACTTATATTACTGGAAAAAATTGGATTAGTCTGTTGTTTGAGTACAAGCTGAATCTTTATGATGAACTGTTGTTTGGTTTAACAAAAACGCCAGAATTAGTCCTTCTCGCATTTAAAAGAAATGAAAAAAAAAACTGGATCACGGTCACGGATCCTAGTCAAGTTAGAAAGCTGATCATAGCAGACCAGACATGATCGCCACTGTCTCGCACAGATCGAGCACCGGCAGTTGCTCTAGCACTGACAGCGGCAGTAGCTCAGTCTAATCCAGCTGAGGATTGGGCACCGACAGCGTCAGAGGATCAGTCTGATCTACCGAAGGATCGGGCATCGACACCGTCACCTGCTCCGACACCGGCACCAACTCTACAAGGAGCATCATCTCCGGCAGCAGCAGCGGATTCGGCACCTGCATTAACACTTGCACTTGCATCTACTCCAGCCCGTGCAGTTGCATCGGCAGCATACTGGGCTGCAGTTCGCACTTCATATACCAAAGTCCTTACAAAACCCGACATGTCCACGTTCTTCGTAAGCATTGGCCGCCCAAGTGCTTCATTCTTTTTTCTTTCCATGTTGTTTCACATGATTCACTGTGTTGATCTAACTGTTTGGGTATGTCTTCTTGTTTGCAAACAGAGAATTCCTAGAGCAACGAGGGAGTCGTTCAACAATCCGGGCGACCGCGGCCAAGTTTCTCTTACCATGCGCAGCCATGGTGTGAATGAACCTGCTCAATATACAGTAAGTACAAAGGATGGTCGCATGATGATTGATGCTAAAGGATGGTCAAGGTTCAAATCTAAATCATATCTTGCGGTAGGGGATGATGTCAAAATCGAACTTTCTTGGCAAGGAGAGCTGGTCCAAATCAACTTTGAAATTCTTTAGTAGCAGCACACAACTACCGGACTGATCTATCCTCCGAGAGATTTTGATGTAATAATCTGGCATGGTGAAACAAGTGTCCTGTGTGTATAAGTAGTACGACAGTATTATTTATCAAATGGTATATCATTGATAGAATTGCAACTCTGACGGCTGGTTAGGAACTGTCGTTCGATTTCATTCCAACACCTGCCGTGCTTTATTCAATTTTGTGTATTCGCCTTGCGATAGCATCTAAAACCAGCGCCGTACCGATAGTTTGCAATATGAAAAGCGCTGAGGTAGAACACATGGGCCCCCAAACATGTAGGGTCGGCCTGCGGCCCAAAGTCCAGAACCGTGAGCCTATCTGAGTATTATATTCTCAGATGAACCCCCATAAAAAAGCTGAACCCCCATAATGCCCGTGCGTTGCAGAGGGAGTATATTTCTTGGCAAGGTGGGCCTGTGATATAAAAGATTTGTATATTTCTTTACAGAGGGAGTATCTCTCTGTCAAAAAATATATTTATGTGTAACTAGTTACTCCTGTCTTTCTACTTCCTTTTGCTGATATGTGGGGCAACCGGCAATGGGGTCCACGTGCCATATGCACAAACTAGAGTGCACAACTTCACGGTAGACACACCCCGGTTGTAGCGCCGCGGTAATGCCCAATGAGCAGTCAAATCACAACCCCCCCTTTCCAGCTTTACCAGTAAGCTGGACGGACGAAGCGACAATATTTCACTGGGCCTGAATCCCCCTCTCCCTCGTCTGCTTGTTCAGAGAAAACCCCCTCTCGGCGATTGCATAGGGTTTTCTCATGGAGAACCAGGTACGAATTCTTCATTGATCCCCGATAAATCCAAGTCCCTTGGTCGCAGGTAATGCTAGGATGGCAGCCGCTGCCGTTGATGCATTTTTCTTCCTACTGAATCTAGTGTGTTTATTTGCAATGCCCAAAGTGTGAGTACCCTATAGGTTTTTGTGCCCTCGGCGAGAAGCCACACTTGTTCCTTCTCATCCTAACACAACATTTTGAAACGCGCACAGTATGTTCCTAGAATCCTCTTTTCTATCCGGGAGGGTGGGTTTTTTTTAACATGCTGTGTTCTCATATTATTTTTCCTGCAGTGTATTATTTGCTCTGCCAGAACACATGTACTCAAGATGCTCGGCCTTGCCATAACTGAACACACTAGTTTAATGGTCAAAGTGAAGAAAAGCCATGGATATATGTTCCGAGTTGGGTTCATGAACCAAGAAGATCGCTGCTTTTTTTATGGCCGAACTTGGATAAACTTTCTCAAGTGTTACGGACTGAAAGTTGGCGCACGAATGTTGATGGAAATAGCAGAACCTGGTCTCATCTTCACTGTGATCTTCCACCCCGACGTCATTCCAATTGTTCATCCATGTTAGTTTTGTATCTGGTTCTTTCTTGTTGCCTCGATTACTTCTTAATCCACCAATTCTGTCTAACTAATCACAATTTAACTTTAGAAGTAGCAACGAATCTCTCACGAAGATGCTACTTCTAACTACTATTTTCTTATAATTGGTGGCACGTGTAGGTTTTTTCAGAGTTAAGCAGTCTGCTCGTTTGTTACTCTGTAATAACTCGGCTGTTAGTAATGGCACTAAAGTTGACTGGATCGACATCCACAAGTTCCTACACTTTATTGCTCGTCTTGAGGTCCTTGTGGGGCGTTTCAATGGTGGAAGGCCACGTGGGATATGTGTGCCACTGTGCACTCGTTGAACAGGTCCAACTGTGTCGAGAAACTATGGTACGAGCTGTTTTCTGTTATATATGTTGTTCATAAACTATTGCTTATACACAGTTTACAGTTGTGATCTTCTTGAAACAGGAACTGCCGAGTTCTATTGTTCCTATACAGATGCTTGACCATGGTCGGGTCAGACTTGCGCTTGGTCACAACATGATGTTTATGTCGACCTACTCAATTCCCCTTGGAGGTGAAAAGATACTTCTTCATGGGTGGTCTCAAATAATGAAGGCCCATCCATCTTGGAGAATAGGACAGAAGATTATGTTCATGCTTTTCCACGGCTCTAAAGTGAATATCCTGTTTATTGACCACGTTGCGAGATGAAGCCGCTTTCAGAAGGTTGTGGATGCGTGGGGTGGCGCCTGGGCCTTGTCCTGGGGCTTGGCGGCCTCACCCTTGGTTAACTGTAGCCAAAGTAATACTTTTCGAGGCGTGCTTTGTACGGTTGAACCTGTATAAGTACTCATACTGCTTTCAGCTTTGGTTGTTAAGTGCCCCTGCTAGTTTCAGTTAAGGCTGTGAAGTACTCCTGCTGCTTTTAGAGTCTGTCGTGTTTCTTCAGTCATGTCTTCCTCCAGCCACCAAAACCAAACCAGCGCCGGCGGGGCCACCTGCTTCTGCCTCCCACGGCTGGCTGCACCTCAGCGCACGCATCGCTGCCCCACCGTCTCCTAAATCGTTAACGCCAACGTCCTCCGCGCGCTTTGGTGCGCTCGGCGCGGCGCCGCCCTCTCGCATTGTCAACATGGTCAACAAACAATAGGAATCGGCATAAGTACGTGGAGAGGATGACAGTAGAGGCCCACCACGTCAGCGTATGAAAAAATAAAATGCTTCCTCCTAGTGTTTTCCTGACATCTGGGACCCACGACATTGTGAGCGTATATAGTCAATAGACAAGAGAACAGCACAAGATCGGCTGACACCTGGGACGTAGCTACTCGAGCAGTATTTTTTTGTTTGGTATTGTTGAGACGGAGCAGGGTTTGAACTGGGTTGTGGCCCGTCTAGCCCAGGCTTATATTTTATGTTCACCATGTAACCAGCCCACCTATTTTTTCTTTGTGAAAATGAGCCCAGTTTATTTTTTCTGAAGAATACCCAATCCAGGCCTACTTATTTTCCTATGCCCTGATGGGTTGCAACTCTTTCAAGACGCCTGCAAATCTTGAAAGTAATATGAAATGGGTTGTAAATATAAATACAGATGACAAATTGGCAATTACTTTATAATTTCGGAATTTTTTCACATTTTCAGATTCCTATTTCACTGGGCATTTACCTAATTTAAATAAATCTTCAAAGTACTTTAAATCTGGCTCGACATTTCGGTATTAAAAATAGTTTGGAACACACAGAAATATGCGAAATTGGCCCTGGCCAACCAAAAAAACGACTGCCATAAATTGCATAAGAAGTTTCCATGAGCTATATATAAATTATTAAAAAAAGAGGGAGTGGTCTGACTTGTGGGCCTGTTTAGTTGACGCGTATGCAAGATTTTTTTAGTTTTTGTATACGTCAACAAACGATTCTAGCAGACGTAACCGTTGGATGTCAATCCAACGGCCATCGTGTTTCTTCAATCTCTGATCTTCTTGCTCCAGCCGCCAAAGCAGCGCCAGCGGGACCGCCTACTCCAGACTCCAGTGGCCGGCTGTGATGCCGCGCAGGCCTCAGCGCCCCCTACTACTCCCACCGCTGGCCAGGGCATCCCTCTACTCACCCACACCCCATGTTATTCTGCGGCGACGGCAGCCTCACACCGCAGCCGAACGAGTGAACCCTCATACTCCTCTACGCGTGGGCATCCACTGCAGCGTCTTCCCCGTCTCCACATCGTCCCCTTCCTAGGCCTCGCCATCGTCCACCGCCCTGGTGCTCTCGGCGCGGCGTGGTCAACGTGGTCAAGGAATGGCTTCCATCAGACGTGGACTGTACGTGGAGAGGCTGATAGCTGGGTCCATGGCCGCAGCAAGGAAGTGCCTCCTTATTACGCGCAAAATAATTATTCCTCCACCTGATAGTGGGGACCCACCGTATTTTTCCAAAAAATGTTTCCCCCTGACTGCTGGGACCCACCAGCTACATCTTCGCACGCAAGGAACTGCGTCCGAAAAAAAAACGATTCACCCCCTGACTGCTAGGACCCACCAGCTATAGCTTCGCACGCAAGGAAGTGCGTCCGAAACAAAAACGATTCGCCCCCCCCCCCCCCGACTGCTGGGACCCACCAGTTACATCTTCGCACGCAAGTGTGTCCGGGCAAAAAAATGATTCCCCCCTAACTGCTGGGACCCAGCAGCTACACCTTCGCACGCAAGGAAGTGCGTCCGGGCAAAAAAACTAAAACAAAACGATTCGCCCCGCTGACTGCTGGGACCCACCAGTTACATCTTCGCAGGCAAGGAAGTGCCTGACAGTCAGGACCCACCTGGTCGAAGCGTACGTAGCGTTGTCATTCTAGTCGCGAACGTGTACATACAAATATACTGGTCGATGTAGAGGCGCGCACGTTGTAACGCCCTCGATGCGGCTATATCTCCCACGTGTCGAAGCATGACTTAGAGGCATAACCGCATTGAAAGCAATGTCGCAAGTGACATAATCTTCACACAACCCATGTAATACATAACGGAAAGAGATACATAGTTGGCTTACAATCGCCACTTCACACAATTACAAGAATAAAGCATTACAACATCCAAATACAATCAAGGTCCGACTACGGAACCCAAAATAAAAGAAGACTACCCCAAATGCTACACAGATCCCCGATCGGCCCCAACTGGGCTCCACTACTGATCAACTTGAACGAAACAAAACAAAGGACAAGGTCTTCGTCGAGCTCCTCCTGAGCTGGGTTGCGTCATCTGCACGGACTCATTGGCACCTGCAAGCTGGTTTTGGAAGTATCTGTGAGCCATGGGGACTCAGCAATCTCACACCCTCGCGATCAAGACTATTTAAGCTTATGGGTAAGGTAAAAGGTATGAGGTGGAGCTGCAGCAAGCGACTAGCATATATGGTGGCTAACATACGCAAATGAGAGTGAGAAGAGAAGGCAAAGCACGGTCGATAAAAGTATGATCAAGAAGTGATCCTAAAACAACTTACGTCAAGCATAACTCCAACACCGTGTTCACTTCCCAGACTCCGCCGGAAAGAGACCATCACGGTTACACACGCGGTTGATGCCTTTTAATTTAAGGTCAACTTTGGGTTTTCTACAACCGAACGTTAACAAATTCCCATCTGCCCATAACCGCGGGCACGGCTTTCGAAAGTTCAAATCCCTGCAGGGAAGTCCCAACTTAGCCCATGACAAGCTCTCACGGTCAACGAAGGAATAGACCTCCTCCCGAGATGTTCCGATCAGACTCGGTACCTCGGTTCTTCAAGACACTTCGACAGGTTAAAACAAATCCAGCAACACCCCCCGAATGTGCCGACAAATCCCGATAGGAGCTGCACATATCTCTTTCTCAGGGCACACTCAGATGAGACTAGCTACGAGTAAAACCAACCCTCAAGTTTCCCCGAGGTGGCCCCGCAGGCAGCTCAGTTCGGACCAACACTCAGAGGAGCACTGGCCCGGGGGGGATAGAATAAAGATGACCCTTGAGTCTGCAGAACCCAAGGGAAGGTGGTAGGTTGTTAGTGAAAATGGTAAAACCAAGGTTGGCATTGCTGGAGGAGTTTTATTCAAGGCGAACTGTCAAGGGGTTCCCATTATTACCCAACTACGTAAGGAACGCAAAATCCGGGAACATAACACCGATATGACGGAAACTAGGGCGGCAAGAGTGGAACAAAACACCAGGCATAAGGCCGAGCCTTCCACCCTTTACCAAGTATATAGATGCATTAATTAAATAAGAGATATTGTGATATCCCAACAAAATATCCATGTTCCAAACATGGAACAAGCTTTAATCATCACCTGCAACTCACAACGCTATAAAAGGGGCTGAGCAAAGCGGTAACATAGCCAAACAACGATTTGCTAGGACAAGGTGGGTTAGAGGCTTGGTTCAACAATATAGGCGGCATGATAAGCAAGTGGTAGGTATCGCAGCATAGGCATAGCAAAAGAGCGAGCAACTAGCAAGCAAAGATAGAAGTGATTTCGAGGGTATGGTCATCTTGCCTGAAATCCCGCAAGGAAGAAGAATGAGTCCATGAAGAAGAAAAACGGACGTAGTCGAACGGGTCCTCACAAACGCTACATTATCGGAACCAACCCGAAGAAGCAAACACCGGAAAAGAAGCACACAACATAGTAAACAACCAACACATGAACATGGTATGATATGCGGGATGCGGTATGCGATGCATATGCATGATTTGACAAGGAATGAATGAACCTGGCCTCAACTTGGAAATCAAAGTGTGCCACTGGAAAAATGAGATGAAATCGCTTGAAAACGATATAAAGATCACCGGAATCGGAGTTACGGTTTGGAAATGGCAAGCAATTCAAATATGGCACCGGTCTGCGAAATATAGCAAGTAGCCATCTAAATGCAATGAGATGAACAAGCTACATCACCCAAACATGGCAACAAAATACATGGCAGGGATTCACTCAAGAAGCTTAACAAAAGATGAACACTGAGCTACGGCTAATTCATCCGTTAACAGGTTCAAACAAGCATGGCGAAAATACATTTAGTAAACAGATCTCAGACTTAGTGAAATTAACACAGGCCTGGAATTTTAGATCAGATAGCACTCTTTGGAGTATGAAAACTATATGCTACAGGAACTTAACATGGCAAAGCAAGGCATGGCATGGAGCTTTTCAAAGAGCTTAACAAAAGTCCCTTAGTGACCTTGAGCCAAAAGGGATCAGAAAATACAATTGCAAGCATGAGAACATGGCAAAAACATAATCAGGTCACAGACTTAGTGGAAAAACTGGAGCATGCAAAATCAGATATCAAGTAGGCATGTTTACGAGCTCGATGCGCTCACTACAGAGCAAGTCATGACAAGCTAAGCATACACCCATCAAGAATACACAAAATGCAAGCTAGACATGGCAAGAACAATAACATAGCATGCACGGATCAACTACAACATCCTCGGCAAAATCGCTAACAAGTAGACAATCTGCCCAGATTCACGAAGTGACAAAAGTAGAGCTCTATTGACTCAAGCTAGGGTGCCCCATAATTTCAAACAAAGACATGGATGGATAGATCACTACAAGATTAACAAAACATACATACTGATCATCCTCAAAAGAGGCACGGATCACTAGGAAACAACATGAACATATGACCATATGAGATAAACAGGTCAAGGACTTAGTGGAAATGCTAAGTCCCTGAAATCAGCATTAACAAATGCCTCACTTTGCAAGCTTGTGCTAGTCACCACACACATCACAAAAATACATGGGTTGCACCTATGGATAGATGGCAAAACATATAACAAAACACATGTAGAGCTCATGGGCATATCATGCACACAATAATCATGGCAAACATGACAAATATCTAATTAGAGCAGCAGATCTGACAATTATCCCAAATAGCATTCTTCTAACAGCATTTCGGGCATCAAGATGAACTCAAATGAAAATGATGCAATGAGATGAAATGATGTACTCTCTGAGACGAACATTTTGATATGCTATATGCACAAAACGGAGTTACGGATGCGGAGATATAGCATGATGAAAAACGCAAATTATTAGGGTTTCGGGAGTAGAAAGTCAACCGAGGCAAACGGATCTCAGATCCAGATCGGGCCGGCACTGTTCATGCACGCAGTCCGAGGTTCGCCGGAGGCGGATCTCGCCGGAAGGAAGGACGGGGAGGAGCTCCGGTGGCCGGATCTGGAGCATTACGCGGCGGTGGCGGCGGGGCGCCTCGGTGGCGGCGGCGGGGCCGCGCCGACGAAGGGCGGCGCCGGCGGGAGGGAGCGGTGGCGCCGGACAGTGACCCTGGCCGGCGAAGGCGGCGGCGAGAGCAGCGCGGCCACGGGCGGGCGGGGATGGCGGCGCTCTGCAGCGCGGGAGGCGAGGCGCGCGGGTGGCGGCGGCCGGCGGATCTGGGCCCGCGCGGGCCTGCCTCGGGCCCCGCGGGCCGGCGGTGGTGTGAGGAGGAGAGAGACGGCGGCGGGGTGAGGTGGCGAGGCCGGATTGGCTGAGGGTGAGGGCGGACACGTCCGGTCACTGGGCGGACATGTCCGGCGGCGCGAGGGAGAGGGAGGCTAGGGTTTCGTCCGCAAAAATGGACGGGGAGGACATATTTATAGGTAGAGGGAGCTAGGAGAGTCCAAATGAGGTGCGGTTTTCGGCCACGCGATCGTGATCGAACGACCGAGATGATGGAACAGGTTTAGGTGGGTTTTGGGCCACTTTGGAAGGGTGTTGGGCTGCAACAGACACGAGTCCTTTTCGGTCCCTCGGTTAACCGTTGGAGCATCAAACGAAGTCCACATGGTACGAAACTTGACAGGCGGTCTACTGGTAGTAAAACAGGGCCGCTTGGCAAGTGTCGGTCCAATCTGGAAATGTTTAATCCCCACACACGAGAGAAAGGTAGAAATGACCATGGGAGGAGAACGGAGCGCCGGAATGCAAAACGGACAACGGGGAAAATGCTGGGATGCATGAGACGAACACGTATGCAAATGAAATGCACATGATGACATGATATGCAATGCATGACACGCAAGCAATGACAATGCAACAACAGCGAATAACTGGATGACACTTGGCACATCGGTCCGGGGCGTTACACACGTGTCGTAGTAGAGGCCTGTAAGTGTCGTAGTAGAGGCGCGCACGTAGCATGTACACGTACGTACAACGGCCAGGGTGCAAGAAACAAAATACAGCGACGTACGTACATACGGGCAGGGTCTCGAACGCCTACTCGCGCATATGTACGGCTAGGGCTAGTGTACATGGCTGGGTTGGAACGGAAAAACAGTGTCGTCGTGTTCGTGGGGAGGCAACGGAATGCGTTGTGTTCATGGGGAGGCAACAGAATGCGTCGTGTTCATGGGGAGGCAACGGAATGTGTCGTGTTCATCGGGAGGCAACGGAATGTATCGTGTTCATCGGGAGGCAACGGAACGCGTGGGAGCCAACCGACTGGGTCGGAACGGAATGCATGGTCGTGTTCATCGGGAGGGCTTGGACGGAACAGTCGATGGAAACGAGGCCTAGCGTACCGCAAAACGGAGGAAACGGCCTTGTGTTCGACCGGCCATGTTCAAAACGGGATCCTGTTCATCGGGAGGGGTCTGGCGTATCGCAAAACGGAGGAAACGGACCTCCTACGGTCGAAATGGGGGTCCTGTTGATCGGGAGGGGTGTGGCGTACCGCAAAACGGAGGAAACGGACTTGTGTTGGAGCCCTAAGGTCGAAATGGGGGTCCTGTTGATCGGGAGGGGTGTGGCATACCGCAAAATGGGACTCCACGGGATACTGTTCATCTCCACCGTCGACTTCCTCTAGCCTCCACGGGCTACCGTCGACCTCCTCCAGCCTCCACGGGCTCCTGTTCATCCAGCCTCCACCGCACGCTACTCCACCGGCTACTGTTCAACCACCCCTCCAGGGGCACCCCTCCACCGTCTACTGTTCATCCAGCCCTCCACACCATGGGGTCCTGTTCAACCACCCCTCCACGGGCACCCCTCCATCATCTACTGTTCATCCAGCCCTCCACACCACGGGGTCCTGTTCATCCAGAGGCAACACCACCGCTCACTGTTCATCCACCCCCCTGCAACGCTCACTGTTCATCCAATCGATCGGCTTCAGTTAGCAGCAGTAGCGAAGGAATCGCTCGATCGGGTTCAGTTAACAGCCATCGATTGATCGCTCGGGTTCAGTAACGCATAGCCTGCAGTGCAATCGCTCGGGTTCAGTTAGAGCCCAACGCCTCACTCGGGTTCAGTTAGAGCCAACGCCTCGCACACACGCGCGTACGTGTACGAGAGAAACGCGCATCGCTCGGCCCCCGAACTCCCACCGTAACCGAGAACTCCCCGAAATTTTCCTCCCCCTCGCTTCTACCATGGTTTTTTCCGTCATGGACGGCCCAAAGAATGTCATGCAGCTGCGTTTCTGGCCCGCTCTGGACGAAAAGCCCATTTTCTGTCATGATTTTTTTGCCATAGAAGTACAAGCCCACCACATCTATGATTATACCGGGTTTTGTCACAGTTATCGTGATAGCAAGAGAACCCATCTAATAAGTCTAGGTTTAGCATCTTTATTTTCCTTAAGATATTTAATAGCAGCATGATCAGTGTGAATAGTTACTTTATAATCAACAATATAAGGTCTGAACTTATCACAAGCAAATACAACTGCTAAAATTCTTTTTCAGTAGCAGCATAATTTCTTTGGGCATTGTCTAGAGTTTTACTAGCATATTGGATAACATTTAATTTCTTATCAACTCTTTGTCCTAGAACAACACCTACATCATAATCACTAGCATCACACATAATTTCAAAGGGTAAATTCCAATCAGGAGGCTGAACAATAGGTCCATAAATCAAAGCTTTCTTAAGTATTTCAAATGCTTCTACACAATCATCATCAAAGACAAAAGGAACATCTTTTTGTAAGAGATTAGTCAGAGGCCTAGAAATTTTAGAGAAGTCCTTAATGAACCTCCTATAAAAACCAGCATGACCAAGGAAACTTCTTATACCTTTAATGTCCTTAGGACACGGAATCTTTTCAATAGCATCAACTTTAGCTTTATCAACTTTAATACCTCTTTCAGAAATTTTATGCCCCAAGACAATACCTTCATTAACCATAAAGTGGCACCTCTCCCAATTCAAGACAAAATTAGTTTCTTCACATCTCTGCAAAACTCGATCAAGGTTTCTTAAGAAATCATCAAAAGAAGTTCCATATACAGAAAAATCATCCATGAATACCTCAACAATCTGTTCACAAAAGTCAGAGAATATAGCAGTGATACATCTATAAGCAAAGGTACCGAAAGGGCAAGTGAAAGTTGTCTTTTATTGATCCTCTTTTGACATAGGTATTTGAGAAAACCAGAATAACCATCTAGAAAGCAAAACTGTGTATGTTTGGATAATCTTTCTAGCATTTGATCAATAAAAGGTAAAGGGTAATGATCCTTTTTAGTAGCTTTATTTAATTTGAGGAAATCAATTACCATTCTATAACCTATAACAATTCTTCGTGGGATCAATTCATCTTCATCATTAGGAACAACAGTAATACCTCCCTTCTTAGGGACACAATGGACAGGACTTACCCACTAACTATCAGCAATGGGATAAATTATACCTGCCTCCAGAAGCTTTAGTATTTATTTTCTTACCACTTCTTTCATCTTAGGATTTAACCGTCGTTGGTGATCAACAACCGGTTTCGCGTCTTTCTACAATTTTATTTTGTGTTGGCATAGAGTGGGACTAATGCCCTTAAGATCATCAAGAGTATATTCAATAGTAGCACGGTGCTTCTTCAGAGTTTTCAATAATTTATTTTCTTCATGCTTTGAAAGGTTAGCACTAATAATAACATGATATATCTTTTTCTCATCAAGATAAGCATATTTAAGAGTATCAGGTAAAGGTTTAAGCTCAAACACGTGATCAACCTTGGGTGGAGGAGGAGCCCCTAGAATTTCAACAGGCAAGTTGTGTTTCAGAACAGGTCCCTGTTTAAAGAATACTTCATCTATTTCCCTTCTTTCATTCGTAAACATATCATTTTCATGGTCGGGAAAATATTGTTCTAAGGGATCCTTAGGAGACCAATAATTTCATCTTTACTAGGTAATTCTTTATCATGGGGTTTTCTACAAAATTTAGCAAAATTATACTCATGAGAGATATCCCCCAAACCAATAGTAACTACATCCTTTTTGCAATCTATCTTAGCATTAACAGTATTCAAGAAGGGTCTACCAAATATAATGGGACAAAAGTTATCTTGTGGGGAACCAAGAACAAGAAAATCAGTAGGATATTTAACTTTCCCACACAAGACTTCAACATCTCTAACAATCCCAACTGGTGAAATAGTGTCTCTATTGGCAAGCTTAATTGTAACATCAATTTCCTCTATCTCACCAGGTGCAATATCATGCATAATTTCTTTGTATAAGGAATGAGGTATTGCACTTGCACTAGCACCCATATGACATAAGCCATGATAGCAATGATCTCCTATTTTAACAGAAATAGCAGGCATGCCTACAACAGGTCTATGTTTATTTTTAGTATCTGGTCTAACAATTCTAGCAACTTCATCACAGAAGTAAACAACACGCCCATCAATATTATCAGCCAAGAGATCTTTAACAATAGCAATACTAGGTTCAACTTTAATTTGCTCAGAGGGTGTATGTGTTCTAGTATTACTCTTACAAACCACATTTGAATCTTTAGCATGATCCTTTATTCTAATTGGGAAAGGTGGTTTCTTAATATAAGCAGTAGGAACAACATGATCAACATTACAAGTGATATTCTTTTCTTCAACTTTAATAGGTGCAACTACTTTTACTTCAATGGGAGGATTATATTTAAACCACTTCTCCTTAGAGAGATCCACATGAGTAGCAAAGGATTCACAGAAAGAAGCTACTATCTCAGAGTCAAGTCCATATTTAGTGCTAAATTGACGAAAGGCATCGATATCCATAAAAGAATTAACACAATCAAACTTTGGGGTTATACCTGACTCCTTACCTTCGTGGAGATCCCAATCTTCAGAGCTGCGTTTAATTCTCGGGCATACCTGCAAGCTTAAATAATCCACAAACTTAAATAATCCACCAACTTCATCCACATAGATTAGGTGCAAATCGGGGTGTAATGTTCCGTCACCTGTTTAAGGATTAGCTAGCAGTTTCTCTATCATACCCGAAGGAATTTCAAAGTAAACATTTTCAGTAGGTTCAGTAGGTTGAGGAGCAACTCTTTGCTCTATTGGTCGGGGTGAAGATACCCCGAACAAGCCCCTCAAAGGATTATGTTCCATAGTAACAAGTGACAGTAAATTTCAGCACACTATATAAATTTTTCCTTACCAAATTCCACCTACCAAAGGTGCTTCACTCCCCGGCAACGGCGCCAGAAAAGAGTCTTGATGACCCACAAGTGTAGGGGATCTATCGTAGTCCTTTCGATAAGTAAGAGTGTCGAGCCCAACGAGGAGCAGAAGGTAATGATAAGCAGTTTTCAGTAAGGTATTCTCTGCAAGCACAGAAATTATCGGTAACAAATAGTTTTGTGATAAGGTAATTTGTAACGGGTAACAACTAATAAAAGGAAATAAGGTGCATCAAGATGGCCCAATCATTTTTTGTTGCAAAGGACAAGCCTGGACAAACTCTTATATGAAGGAAAGCGCTCCCGAGGACACATGGGAATTATCGCCAAGCTAGTCTTCATCACGTTCATATGATTCGCGTTCGGTACTTTGATAATTTGATATGTGGGTGGACCGGTGCTTGGGTACTGCCCTTCCTTGGACATGCATCCCACTTATGATTAACCCCTCTTGCAAGCATCCGCAACTACAAGAGAAGTATTAAGGTAAACCTAACCATAGCATGAAATATATGGATCCAAATCAGCCCCTTACGAAGCAACTCATAAACTAGGGTTTAAGCTTCTGTCACTCTAGCAACCCATCATCTACTTATTACTTCCCAATGACTTCCTCTAGGCCCAAACAATGCTGAAATTTCACGTAGTCGACGTTCACATGACACCACTAGAGGAGAGACAACATACATCTCATCAAAATATCGAACGAATACCAAATTCACATGACTACTTATAGCAAGACTTCTCCCATGTCCCCAGGAACAAATGTAACTACTCACAAATAATATTAATGTTTATAATCAGAGGGGTATTAATATGCATAAAGGATCTAAACATATGATCTTCGACCGAATAAACCAACTAGCATCAACTACAAGGACTAATCAACACTACTAGTAACCCACATGTACCAATCTGAGGTTTTGAGACAAAGATTGGATACAAGAGATGAACTAGGGTTTGAGATGAGATGGTGCTGGTGAAGATGTTGATGGAGATTGACCCCCTCCCGATGAGAGGATCGATGGTTATGACAATGGTGATGATTTCCCCCTCCCGGAGGGATGTTTCCCCGGCAGAACAGCTCCGCCGGAGCCCTAGATTGGTTCCTCCTTGTGGCGGCGAATTTTCATCCCGTGAGCTTGCTTATGATTTTTTCTCGGATGAAAGACTTCATATAGCAGAAGATGGGCACCGGAGGCCTGCCAGGGGGACCATGAGGTAGGGGGGCACGTCCAGGGGCGTAGGGCGCGCCCCCACCCTCGTAGATGGTGGGTGGCCCCCCTCTGGTGCTTCCTTCGCCCAATATTTTTTATATATTCTTGAAATGACTCCAATGGAGTTTCAGGACTTTTGGAGCTATGTAGAATAGGTCTCTAATATTTGCTCCTTTTTCAGCCCAGAATTCCAGCTGTCGGCATTCTCCCTCTTCATGTAAACCTTGTAAAATAAGAGAGAATATGCATATGTATTGTGACATAATGTGTAATAACATGCCATAATGCAATAAATATCGATATAAAAGCATGATGCTAAATGGACATATCATCTTCCAGTAAAAAATGTAAATTCACGCGCTATAGCAAAACTTTCTATTTTTGTGGTGAACATACCAAACAAGCAATGTAATCATCCTAAAGGCGAATCTTGGCACATTATTTTTATAATACAATGGATTTGTACAAGGAGATAATTATTTTTCTTGAAATGTTTTTGTAATCAAGATTCACAAAGTTTCCATGGGCATGAACAGAGTTCAAGGACGCCCCCCATTTCAACAGAGTTCGTCTTTCTCACTTACACTTTTCTTTCTGAAAAGTTTTAGGTTCCCCACCTTTTTTTTGTTTTTAAACTTTTTTAAAAGCACTCAACAGAAATAAATGACTCTCTAAAACTTCTGGGTTGTCTCCCTGGCAGTGCCTTCTTTACAGCCATTAAGCTAGGCATATAGTGCTCAAGTAATGGATCCACCCAAATCCCAAGGTATATCAAAGCCAATTTCAATTAACAATTCATCTCCATAATCATCACTCATATTGACATCATGGCCACAAGCATAGCAGGCATCAATTTCATCAAAAAGGGATATTTCAAATGTATCCAAGGGATCATATCCATCATCATAGCATTGATCCTTCAATAAGCACGAAGGGAAATTAAACAATGTATGAGTTGAAGAGTTACTATCATTAGAATGTGGGCATGGGTAGCTAATCCGCTATTCCTCCTTTTGTTCTTTGCTCTCCTCGTCATCTTTTTCATCTAATGAGATCACAGTGTCATCAATTTCTTCTTCCATAGTTTCCTGCAAAATATTAATCTCTTCTTGGACAGCGGAGACTTTCTTAGTAAACGCATCAATATCAGCATTATATTCATAATTCTCATAGCAATATTTAAGTATAGCAAAATTTTCAGGCCTATAAACATCATCATCAAAAGCTTCATACTTTTCAAACAAATATTCAATTTCATAAGCACCCTTAAAAGCAATGAATTCTTCTATTCGCTCCACATCATAGTAATCATATATACCATTAGCATAAGAAGCCAAGGTTTCATTATCCTTAAATTTACAAGTATAATCATATCTCAAGCATAAATTCCGAGCATACCAATGCAACATATGAATTTGATCCCATAACAATTTCCCTTTTGATTCAAGCGATAATCCCTAAAGTATCCACGTCGATCCAACGTGTATCCCATTATATAATTGAATGGGGTTTTCTCAGGATTATTAAAGTAGTGCATAACATCGAGCATCAAGGGTTTTAGGAGGTTCCCCATCTCCATGAGTAGAAAGTAAACCTATTTTTTTGGTATTTCATGTTCCATATCCATAACTAAAGACAGAGAATAACTTAGAACAACAAATAAAATCTACTTAATGATAAAGCAAAAAAAGCACACACGAGAATATTCACCCCATGCTATTATTCCCCGGCAACGGCGCCAGATAGCCCACAAGTATAGGGGATCAGTTGTAGCCTCTTTCGATAAGTAAGAGTGTCAAACCCAATGAGGAGCTAAAGGTAGAACAAATATTCCCTCAAGTTTTATCGACCACCGATACAACTCTACACATGCTTTACGTTCGCTTTACCTAGAATAAGTATGAAACTAGAAGTACTTTGAAGGTGTTGTAGGATAGGTTTGCAAGAAATAAAGAGCACATAAATAAAAACTAGGGGCTGTTTATATAAAGAAACAACTAATTTAGTTTTAGTAGAGAGCTTTTTGTCACAAGAAAGTTACTTGTCCCTAGGCAATCGATAACTAGACCGGTAATCATTATTGCAATTTTATATGAGGGAGAGGCAAAAGCTAACGTACTTTCTCGCCTTGGATCATATGCAGTTATGATTGGAACTCTAGCAAACATCCGTAACTACTAAAGATCATTAGGGTAAAACCCAACGATAGCATTAAAGTATCCAGTCTTCTTTACTCCCATACGCAAACAACCTACTTACTCGTGTTTAAGCTTCTGTCACTCTAGCAACCCACCATAAGCAAATCATGAACATATTGCAAACCCTACAGTGGAGATTCCTCACGCTTGCGCGACACAAAGAGCACCATACGACATCACCAATAATAAACCATACAACTCAAACCAATCACGATCATTAATTAACCCATAGGACAAAATGGATCTACTCCTCTCTGTTTCCTTCTGTTTTTGCGCTCCCTATTTCTGGCCTTTCACCATTTCTTAAATTTCTGGAGATCTGTAACTCCGATTGGGCTGAAACTTTAACACAATTTTTATCCGGATATTAGTTTTCTTGCGGCCGAAGAAGGGCACAAACCGCCTTATGGGGTTGCCACAAGGGCCCAGGGCACCCCCCTACCTTGCCGCCGCCTCGGGCATCATCTTGCGTTGATTCCACTTCCCAAAAAACACATATATTCAAAAAAATGTCTGTAAGTTTTTATCGCGTTTGGACTCCGTTTGATATGGATTTTCTGTGAAACAAGAAACATGCAACAAACAGTAACTGGCACTGGGCACTGGATCAATATATTAGTCCAAGAAAATCATATAAATTGTTGCCAAAAGTATGTAAAAGTTGTATAATATTGGCATGGGACTATCAAAAATTATAGATATGATGAAGATGTATAGAAGACCAACTAAGAAGCGGCAAAAGCCAAACATGCAATGCTCATCAGTCGGACAACAAGGGCAAGAAGCACAAGCGGAACGCCGAAGATGGAGGGAGCGCTGAGTCTACGGCTCTGGCTAGCCAGGGCAGAAGCAAAGGCTCCCAAAATCAAAAGAAGGACTGGAAGGGGAAAAGCAAGTCACCCGGAAAAGTGACATCCTCGACCAACCCTGCCAGGTCCACATGACGAAAGATGAGGAGGGCAATTTGATTTTGCCCAAGAACACCACTCGGGAGTGTCGACTCCTGAAGCAAGAGATGTGGCAAGATTCCTCTAGGGACAAGGTTGAAGATGCCGATGACGGAGGCAAAGGTACTTCCAGGTACCCAAATGTCGAGAACGTCTTGAAGATCTTCGCCAATGTCGAGAGCAAGAGTCACCTCAAAGTCATTAACCTAGAAGTCAACAAGGTAGTTCCGACTGTCACCAAGTACCTCGACTGGGCCAAGACACAAGTGACCTTCGATCAGTCGAATCACCCAACCCACATACTGACCCCCGGGTAGCAGGCGTTGGTAGTTAACCCAGTCGTTGCTGGAGTCCGATTGCGCAGAGTCCTAATGGATGGTGGTAGTGGGCTCAACATTATCTACGCCGACACGCTGCAAGCAATGGGCATTCCGATGACCCAGCTCAGCAAGAGCAACATGCAGTTCTACGGGGTAATCCCTGGGAAGAAATACAAATCACTTGATAGATTACACTCGACGTCGTATTCGGCGAAGAGAAGAATTTCTAGAAAGAGCAGCTAACTTTTGAAGTGGTGGACTTCTGAAGTGCTTACCATGCTATCCTGGGTAGGACAGCCTACGCACTATTCATGGCTTGACCATGTTACGTGTATCTCAAGCTTAAGATGCCAGGACCGAAAGGCGTGATCATCATCACGGGCAATCGGAAGTTGTCCGAAGAGTGTATCTAAAAGGGTTGTCAGATCGCCGATGAATAGATGGTGATGGCCGAGTTAGATGAGTACAAAAAGGCGGTGGATTCAAGTGAGCTGCTGAAATCCAAGAAGCCAATTGTGGAATCCGCTTTCCAGTCGGCAAGGGAGACGAAGTCGGTGCACATCTAGCCCAAGGACCCAAATGTTGCCCCAAACAACATCTCCACCACCCTTAACAGCAAATAGGAAGGCAAGCTTGTGAAGGAAATATGCCCTGGAGGCAATAATAAAGTTATTATTTATTTCCTTATATCATGATAAATGTTTATTATTCATGCTAGAATTGTATTAACCGGAAACATAATACATGTGTGAATACATAGACAAACAGAGTGTCACTAGTATGCCTCTACTTGACTAGCTCGTTGATCAAAGATGGTTATGTTTCCTAACCATAGACATGAGTTGTCATTTGATTAAAGGGATCACATCATTAGGAGAATGATGTGATTGACTTGACCCATTCCTTTAGCTTAGCACTTGATCGTTTAGTTTGTTGCTATTGCTTTCTTCATGACTTATACATGTTCCTATGACTATGATATTATGCAACTCCCCTTTACCAGAGGAACACTTTGTGTGCCACCAAACGTCACAACATAACTGGGTGATTATAAAGGTGTTGTACAGGTGTCTCCGAAGGTACTTGTTGGGTTGGCGTATTTCGAGATTAGGATTTGTCACTCCGATTGTCGGAGAGGTATCCCTGGGCCCACTCGGTAATGCACATCACTATAAGCCTTGCAAGCATTGCAACTAATGAGTTAGTTGCGGGATGATGTGTTACGGAATGAGTAAAGAGACTTGCCGGTAACGAGATTGAACTAGGTATTTAGATACCGACGATCGAATCTCGGGCAAGTAACATACCGATGACAAAGGAAAGAACGTATGTAGTTATGCGGTCTGACCGATAAAGATCTTCGTAGAATATGTGGGAGCCAATATGAGCATACAGGTTCCGCTATTGGTTATTGACCAGAGACGTGTCTCGGTCTTGTCTACATAGTTCTCGAACCCGTAGGGTCCGCACGCTTAAAGTTCGATGACAATTATATTATGAGTTTATGTGTTTTGATGTACCGAAGGAGTTCGGAGTCCCAGATGAGATCGGGGACATGACGAGGAGTCTCGAAATGGTCGAGACGTAAAGATTGATATATTGGACGACTATATTCGGACATCGGAAAGGTTCCGAGTGATTCGGGTATTTTCGAGAGTACCTGGGAGTTAGTGGGCCATACGGGAAAGGAGAGAAAGGCCACAAAGGGTGGCCGCACCCCTCCCCATGGGCTGGTCCGAATTGGACTAGGGAGGGGGGGCGCCCCCTTCCTTCCTTCTCCTTTTCCCTTCCCTTTCCTTCCCTCCTACTCCTACTACTTGGAAGGGCTCCTAGTTCTACTAGGAAAGGGGGAATCCTTCTCCCGGTGGGAGTAGGACTCCCCTAGGGCGCGCCATAGAGAGGGCCGGCCCTCCCCCTCCTCCACTCCTTTATATACAGGGGCAGGGGGCACCCCAAAGACACACAATTGATCTCTTGATCTCTTAGCCATGTGCGGTGCCCCCCTCCACCATAATCCACCTCGATCATATCGTAGCGGTGCTTGGCGAAGCCCTGCGTCGGTAGAACATCACCATCGTCACCACGTCGTCGTGCTGACGAAACTCTCCCTCAACACTCGGGTGGATCGGAGTTCGAGGGACGTCATCGAGTTGAACGTGTGCAGAACTCGGAGGTGTCGTGCATTCGGTACTTGATCGGTTGGATCGTGAAGACATACGACTACGTCAACCGCGTTGTGCTAACGCTTCCGCTTTCAGTCTACGAGGGTACGTGGACACACTCTCCCCTCTCGTTGCTATGCATCACCATGATCTTGAGTGTGCGTAGGAAATTTTTTGAAATTACTACGTTCCCCAACAGTGGCATCCGAGCCAGGTTTTATGCATAGATGTCATATGCACGAGTAGAACACAAGTGAGTTGCGATCGATATAAGTCATACTGCTTACCAACATGTCATACTTTGGTTTGGCGGTATTGCTGGATGAAGCGGCCCGGACTGACATTACGCGTACGCTTACGCGAGACTAGTTTTACCACCGTGCTATGCACACACGTGACTAGTGGGTGTCAGTTTCTCCAACTTTAGTTGAACCGAGTGTGGCTACGCCCGGTCCTTGAGAAGGTTAAAACAGCACTAACTTGACAAATTATCGTTGTGGTTTTGATGCGTAGGTAAGATCGGTTCTCGCTCAGCCCGTAGCAGCCACGTAAAACTTGCAACAACAAAGTAGAGGACGTCTAACTTGTTTTTGCAGGGCATGTTGTGATGTGATATGGTCAAGACGTGATGAGGTATAAGTTGTTGTATAAGATGATCATGTTTTGTTGAAGTTATCGGCAACTGGCAGAAGCCTTATGGTTGTTTATTTATTGCATAAGATGCAAGAGCCAAATAATTGCTTTACTTTATCGCTATGCGATAGCAATAGTTGCAATAGCAATAGTTGGCGAGACGACCATGTGACGACACATTGATATAGATCAAGATGATGGAGATCATGGTTTCATGTCAGTGACGATGGAAATCATGACGATGCTTTGGAGATGGAGATCAAAGGCACAAGATGATGATGGCCATATCATGTCACATATTTTGATTGCATGTGATGTTTATCTTTTATGCATCTTATCTTGCTTTGATTGACGGTAGCATTATAAGATGATCTCTCACTAAATTTCAAGATAAAAGTGTTCTCCCTGAGTATGCACCATTGCCAAAGTTCGTCGTGCCCAGACACCACATGATGATCGGGTGTGATAAGCTCTACGTCCATCTACAATGGGTGCAAGCCAGTTTTGCACACGCGGAATACTCAGGTTAAACTTGACGAGCCTAGCATATGCAGATATGGCCTCGGAACACTGAGACCGAAAGGTCGAGCGTGAATCATATAGTAGATATGATCAACATAATGATGTTCACCATTGAAAGCTACTCCATTTCACGTGATGATCGGTTATGGTTTAGTTGATTTGGATCACGTGATCACTTAGATGATTAGAGGGATGTCTATCTAAGTGGGAGTTCTTAAGTAATATGATTAATTGAACTTTAATTTATCATGAACTTAGTCCTGGTAGTATTAGCATATTTATGTTGTAGATCAATAGCTCGCGATGTTGCTCCTAGTTTATTGTGTTCCGAGAGAAAAATTATGTTGAAAAATGTTAGTAGCAATGATGCGGATTGGTTCCGTGATCTGAGGATTATCCTCATTGCTGCACAGAAGAATTATGTCTTTGATGCACTGCTAGGTGACAGACCTATTGTAGGAGTAGATGCAGACGTTATGAACGTTTGGCTATCTCAATATGATGACTACTTGATAGTTTAGTGCACCATGCTTAAACGGCTTAGAATCGGGACTTCAAAGACGTTTTGAATGTTATGGACCATATGAGATGTTCCAGGAGTTGAAGTTAATATTTCAAGCAAATACCCGAGTTGAGAGATATGAAGTCTCCAACAAGTTCTATAGCTAAAAGATGGAGGAGAATAGCTCAAGCAGTGAGCATGTGCTCAGATTGTTTGGGTACTACAATCGCTTGAATCAAGTGGGAGTTAATCTTCCAAATAAAATAGTGATTGACAGAATTCTCTAGTCACCATCACCAAGTTAGTAGAACTTCGTGATGAACTATAATATGCAAGGGATAACGGAAACGATTCCCAAGCTCTTCGTGATGCTGAAATCGACGAAGGTAGAAATCAAGAAAAGCATCAAGTGTTGATGGTAAACAAAACCACTAGTTTCAAGTAAAGGGACAAAGGGAATAAAGGGGAATTCAAGAAGAACGGCAAGCAAGTTGCTGCTCAAGTGAAAAACCCAAGTCTGGACCTAAGCCTGAAACTGAGTGCTTCTTCTACAAAGGGACTGGTCACTAGAAGCGGAACTACCCCAAGTAATTGGCAGATAAGAAGGATGGCAAAGTGAACATAGGTATATTTGATATACATGTTATTGATGTGTAATTTACTAATGTTTATAGAAACCCCTCAGTATTTGATACTAGTTCAATTGCTAAGAATAGTAACTCGAAACGGGAGTTGCAGAATGAACAGAGACTAGTTAAGGGTGAAGTGACGATGTGTATTGGAAATGGTTCCAAGATTGATATGATCATCATCGCACACTCCCTATACTTCCGGGATTAGAGTTAAACCTAAAATAAATGTTATTTAGTGTTTGCGTTGGGCATGAATATGATTGGATCATGTTTATTGCAATACGGTTATTCATGTAAGTTAGAGAATAATTCTTGTTCTGTTTACATGAATAAAACCTTCTATGGTCATACACCCAATGAAAATGGTTTGTTGGATCTCGATCGTGGTGATACACATTTTCATAATATTGAAGCCAAAAGATGCAAAGTTGATAATGATAGTACAAATTATTTGTGGCATTGCCGTTTAGGTCATATCGGTGTAAAGCGCATGAAGAAACTCCATACTGATGGACTTTTGGAACCACTTGATTATGAATCACTTGGTACTTGCGAACCGTGTCTCATGGGCAAGATGACTAAAACGCCGTTCTCCGGAACTATGGAGAGAGCAAAAGATTTGTTGGAAATCATACATAATGATGTATGTGGTCCAATGAATATTGAGGCTCATGGCAGGTATCATTATTTTCTGATCTTCACAGATGATTTGAGATGAGCCCAGATTCCGCGAAATGGCTTGAGGCCATGAAATCTGAGATGAGATCCATGTATGAGAACAAAGTATGGACTTTGATTGACTTGCCCAATGATCGGCAAGCCATTGAGATTAAATGGATCTTCATGAGGAAGATGGACACTGATAGTAGTGTTACTATCTACAAAGCTAGAATTGTCGTAAAAAGGTTTTCGACAAGTTCAAGGTGTTGACTACAATGAGAGTTTCTCACACGTATCTATGCTTAAGTCTGTCCGAATCATGTTAGCAATTGCCGCATTTTATGAAATCTGGCAAATGGATAAACAAAACTGCATTCCTTAATGGATTTATTAAAAAATAGTTGTATATGATGCAACCATAAGTTTTTGTTAGTCCTAAAAGTGCTAACAAAATATGCAAGCTCCAGCGATCCTTCTATGGACTGGTGCAAGCATCTCGGAGTTGGAATATACGCTTTGATAAGTTGATCAAAGCATATAAGTTTTATACAGACTTGCAGTGAAGCATGTATTGACAAGAAAGTGAGTGGGAGCACTACAGCATTTCTGATAAGTATATGTGAATGACATATTGTTGATCGGAGATAATGTAGAATTATTCTGCAAAGCATAAAGGAATGTTTGAAAGTAGTTTTTCAAAGAAAGACCCCGGTGAAGCTGCTTACATATTGAGCATCAAGATCTATAGAGATAGATCAAGACGCTTGATAAGTTTTTTCAATGAGTACATACCTTGACAAGATTTTGAAGTAGTTCAAAATGGAACAGTCAAAGAAGGAGTTCTTGCCTGTGTTACAAGGTGTGAAGTTGAGTAAGACTCAAAACCCGACCACGGCAGAAGATAGAGAGAGAATGAAAGTCATTCCCTATGCCTCAGCCATAGGTTCTATAAAGTATGCCATGCTGTGTACCAGACCTATTGTATACCCTGCCCTGAGTTTAACAAGGCAGTACAATAGTGATCTAGGAGTAGATCACTGGACATTGGTCAAAATTATCCTTAGTGGAATAAGGATATGTTTCTCGATTATGGAGGCGACAAAAGGTTCATCGTAAAGGGTTACGTCGATACAAGTTTTGACACTGATCCAGATGACTCAAAGTCTCAATCTCGATACATATTGAAAGTGGGAGCAATTAGCTAGAGTAGCTCCGTGCAGAGCATTGTTGACATAGAAATTTGCAAAATACTTACGGATCTGAATGTGGCAGACCCGTTGACTAAACTTCTCTCACAAGCAAAACATGATCACACCTTAGTACTCTTTGGGTCGTAATCACATAGCGATGTGAACTATATTATTGACTCTAGTAAACCCTTTGGGTGTTGGTCACATGTCGATGTGAACTATGGTGTTAATCACATGGTGATGTGAACTATTGGTATTAAATCCCATGGCGATGTGAACTAGACTATTGACTCTAGTGCAAGTGGGAGACTGAAGGAAATATGCCCTAGAGGCAATAATAAAGTTATTATTTATTTCCTTATATCATGATAAATGTTTATTATTCATGCTAGAATTGTATTAACCGGAAACATAATACATGTGTGAATACATAGACAAACAGAGTGTCACTAGTATGCCTCTACTTGACTAGCTCGTTGATCAAAGATGGTTATGTTTCCTAACCATAGACATGAGTTGTCATTTGATTAAAGGGATCACATCATTAGGAGAATGATGTGATTGACTTGACCCATTCCGTTAGCTTCGCACTTGATCGTTTAGTTTGTTGCTATTGCTTTCTTCATGACTTATACATGTTCCTATGACTATGAGATTATGTAACTCCCGTTTACCGAAGGAGCACTTTGTGTGCCACCAAACGTCACAACGTAACTGGGTGATTATAAAGGTGCTCTACAGGTGTCTCCGAAGGTACTTATTGGGTTGGCGTATTTCGAGATTAGGATTTGTCACTCTGATTGTCGGAGAGGTATCTCTGGGGCCACTCGGTAATGCACATCACTATAAGCCTTGCAAGCATTGCAACTAATGAGTTAGTTGCGGGATGATGTGTTACGGAACAAGTAAAGAGACTTTCCAGTAACGAGATTGAACTAGATATTGAGATAACGACGATCGAATCTCGGGCAAGTAACATACCGATGACAAAGGGAACAACGTATATAGTTATGCGGTCTGACCGATAAAGATCTTCGTAGAATATGTGGGAGCCAATATGAGCATCCAGGCACCGCTATTGATTATTGATCAGAGACGTGTCTCGGTCATGTATACATAGTTCTCGAACCCGTAGGGTCCGCACGCTTAAAGTTCAATGACGGTTATATTATGAGTTTATGTGTTTTGATGTACCGAAGGAGTTCGGAGTCCCAGATGAGATCGGGGACATGACGAGGAGTCTCAAAATGGACGATACGTAAAGATCGATATATTGTACGACTATATTCGGACATTGGAAAGGTTCCGAGTGATTCGGGTATTTTCGGGAGTACTAGAGAGTTACGGGAATTCGTATTGGGCCTTAATGGGCCATACGGGAAAGGAGAGAAAGGCCTCAAAGGGTGGCCGCACCCCTCCCCATGGGCTGGTCTGAATTGGACTAGGGAGGGGGGCGCCCCCTTTCTTCCTTCTCCTTTTCCCTTCCCTTTCCTTCCCCCCTACTCCTACTACCTGGAAGGGCTCCTAGTTCTACTAGGAAAGGGGGAATCCTACTCCCGGTGGGAGTAGGACTACCCTAGGGCGCGCCATAGAGAGGGCCGGCCCTCCCCTCCTCCACTCCTTTATATACAGGGGCAGGGGGCACCCCAAACACACACAATTGATCTCTTGATCTCTTAGCCGTGTGTGGTGCCCCCCTCCACCATAATCCACCTCGATCATATTGTAGCGGTGCTTAGGCGAAGCCTTGCGTCGGTAGAACATCACCATCGTCACCATGCCGTCGTGCTGACGAAACTCTCCCTCAACACTTGGCTGGATCGGAGTTCGAGGGACGTCATCGAGTTGAACGTGTGTAGAACTCGGAGGTGCCGTGGGTTCGGTACTTGATCGGTCGGATCATGAAGACGTACGAATACATCAACCACGTTGTGCTAATGCTTCCGCTTTCGGTCTACGAGGGTACGTGGACACACTCTCCCCTCTCGTTGCTATGCATCACCATGATCTTGAGTGTGCGTAGGAAATTTTTTGAAAATACTACGTTCCCCAACAGCTTGTCCAGTTCCTCCGTGAGAACTGGGACATCTTCACGTGGAAGCTTTCTGACATGTCGGGTGTTCCCAGGGAGCTGACCGAGCACAGACTCCGTGTCGACTCAAAGATGAAGCATGTCAAAGAGCACCTTCGATGATCCTCCACCGAGAAGCGCAAGGCAATTGGCGAGGAGATAGCACGACTCTTAGCCGGTGAGTTCATACGAGAGGTGTACCACTCTGAGTGGCTCGCCAGCGCCATCATGGTGCCAAAGAAAAATAACTCCCTCCGAATGTGTATTGATTTTAAGCACATCAACCGGTCCTGCCCGAAGGATCATTTCCCTCTCCCCTACATAGATCAGATAGTAGATTCTACTGCTGGGTGTGAGTGATTGTCATTTTTGGATGCGTACTCTGGGTACCAGCAGACCCGGATGTATGGTCCTGACGAACTAAAAACAACGTTCATCACCCCATTCAGGTGTTTTTGCTATATCACTATGCCATTTGGGTTGAAAAATGTTGGCCCGTGTTCCAGCATATGACGCGGAATTGCGTGCGAAAATAGATCAGTCGGAACATGGAGGCCTACATGGATGACATCATGGTCAAGTCCAGGAATGGTTCCGACCTCCTGACTGACCTTGCCGAGACTTTTGCAAATTTGTGCACTTTTGGAATCAAGCTCAATCCAGCTAAGTGTACATTCGGTGTCCCCGCAGGCAAATTTCTCGGTTTCCTTGTTTCCGAACATGGGATCGATGCCAATCCGGAAAAAATTGGGGCCATCGTCTGAATGAAACAACCAGAGCGTCTCCATGACATACAGCGCCTTATGGGCTCCCTGGCAGCCCTGACCGGATTCATCTCAAGACTCAGTGGAAAATCCCTGCCGCTTTACCGATTGATGAAGAAGTCTGATAGGTTCGACTGGACTCCCGAAGCGCAAGTTGTGTTCCAAGAACTCAAAGCCCGGCTTTCCACCTAGTCGATGCTAGTCGCTCCAAGTAGAAAAGAGCCTTTTCTCCTATACATCGCGGCCCCGAGCTGACTTGTTAGCACGGTTCTCACTTTGGAACGGGAAGAACAAGGCAAAACCTTTAAGCTCCAACAACCTGTCTACTACATCTCTGAAATCTTAAACCCTTCCAAGCAAAGGTATTCACATTATCAGAAGCTAGTATGTGGAATATATCTAAGTGCAAAGAAGGTGGCACACTACTTCCAAGAATACTCGGTCACAATGATAAGTGACACTCCTTTCTTTGAGATCACAAATAACAGAGATGCCATAGGTAGAGTGGCAAAGTGGGCCATCGAGCTCCTTCCACTAGACATCAAGTTTGAAGCCAAGAAGGCCATCAAGTTGCAAGCCCTGGTGGATTTTCTTGCCGAGTGGATTGAGCAAGAGCAGCCTGTCCTGAGCGTTCCCGAACACTAGACAATGTTCTTTGATGGCTCCAAGATGCTCCACGGCTCCGGGACTGGAGTAGTCTTGGTGTCTCCTAAAGGCGACCAACGTAGTTATGTGCTTCAGATTCACTTTGACTGCTCTAACAACAAAGCTGAATATGAAGCTCTCCTATATGGGCTACGAATGGCAATTTCCCCGGGAATTCGCCAACTGATAGTCTATGGCGACTCAGACCTGGTGGTCAATCAAGTCATGAAGGAGTGGGATATCCATAGTCCGGTGATGACTGGCTACTGTAACACCGTCAGAAAATTAGAAAAACACTTCGAAGGATTGGAACTCCACCACATCCCACGCCTCAACAACCAAGCAGGTGATGATTTGGCAAAGATGGGTTCCACTCAGAAAGTGGTACCCCACAACGTGTTCCTAGAGCACCTGCATTCGCCCAGGATCAAGGAACTCCCTTTCATGGAGGAGCCCCCGCAACCAGTCGACCCATCCAATCCAATTTAAGTTGATGTCCCTGCAGTAATTGACTTGGTCCAGGAGATCCTCGTTATCACACCCGAATGGACTGAGCCATATCTAGCGTACATGCTCAGGCAGGAGGTCCCAAAAGATGAAGCTGAAGCCCGTCAGATCGTCCGCCGATCCAAAGCCTTCACCGTCATGGGAGATTAGTTGTACAAGAAAAGCACCACCGGGGTCGTTCAACGATGCATATCGCCGTAGGAAGGACAACAAATTATGTAGGAGATTCACTCGGGAACATGTGGACACCGTGCATCCTCTCGGACCTTGGTCGCCAAAGCATTCAAAGCTGGGTTCTACTGGCCCCGAGCCAATGAAGCCGCCTGAGATATAGTTTATCATTGCGTCGGGTGTTAGTTCTACTCGAACCAGTCACACAAGCTGGCATCTGCTCTGAATAATATTCCCCTCACTTGGTTGTTCGCCGTCTGGGGACTCGATATGTTCGGCCCACTCCAGACAGGTCCGAGTTGTTTGACGCACCTGCTGGTGGAAGTCGATAAGTTCACCAAGTGGATCGAAGCCAAGCCAATAAAGAAGTTGGACTCACGCACTGCCATTCAGTTCATTAGAGAGATAATCTTCAGATTCGGAGCCTCTTACAGCATCATTACCGACATTGGATCTAACTTCAACTCAGATGAGTTCCGGGAGTTTTGCTACACCCAAGGCACTCGGGTCGATTACGCCTTCGTGGCACACCCGTAGTCGAATGGGATAGCCGAGCAGGCAAATTGACCAATACTTCGAGGTCTGAAACCTCGGCTCATGCGTGATCTAATGCATGCGGCGGGGGCTTGGGTAACCGAGCAACCATCTGTCCTTTGGGGCCTGGGGACGACCCCAAATCGATCCAACAATCGCACCCCATTCTTCATGTTGTATGGGCCAGAAGCAGTCTTACCGAGTGACCTGCTCAACAATTCCCCCTGAGTGGATCTTTAATCCGAAGCCGAAGCTGAAGAGGCAAGGAAAAACTTCCTAGATCTCCTGGAGGAAGAATGAGATGGCACTCATAAGATCAACCCTGTACCAACAAGATCCACGCCAATACCACGAGAAGCATGTCAGAGGTCACACTTTTTAGGAAGGAGAGTTGGTCCTCTGAGTGGATCAGCAGAAAGCCCACAAACTGCCCCCACTTGGGAAGGACCATTCACCATATCTAAGCTTCTTCATAATGGAGCATACCTACTTTACAACTTCGTCAAAGGAACAAAACAACCCAGAGCGTGGAACGTCGATCTGCTCCACGAGTTTTATACATAATAAAATTTCTCCTCTATAATAGTTAGTCCGGATGAACTTAGATGAATAAAAGTCTAACTTTTCTCATATATCGTCTAGTTCGACCTACAGTCGCATTTTCACCCAGCTGACTAACTGCATTGGATACAAATACACCTCCAGTGAGTGTAGATAGGAGGAGAGGGCTTAGCTGCGAACCAATTTTAACCTAAGTTAAAAACAATCAGAGTGAGGATCTGCTCCACACTCGGCGGCTTAGTGGCAAACCATCTTTCGCCTAAGTTAAAAACAATCCCAGTGAGGATCTACTCCACACTCGGGGGCTTGGCTATGAACCAGATTTTGCTTAGGGGTAAAACAATCCGAGTGAGGATCTGCTCCACACTCGAGGGCTTAGCCACGAACCATTTTTAGCCTAAGTTAAAAACAATCCAAGTGAGGATCTCCTCCACACTTGGGGCTTAGCTGCGAACCAGCTTTCGCCTTAGTTAAAAACAATCCAAGTAAGGATCTGCTCCACACAGGGGCTTAGCTGTGAACCAGCTTTCGCCTAAGTTAAAAACAATCTGAGTGAGGATCTGCTCCACACTCGAGGGCTTAGCTGCGAACCAGCTTTCGCCTAAGTTAAAAACAATCCAAGTGAGGATCTGCTCCACACTCAGGGGCTTACCTGCGAACCAGCTTTCGCCTAAGTTAAAAACAATCTGAGTGAGGATCTGCTCCACACTCGGGGGCTTAGCCGCGAACCAGCTTTCACACAAGTTAAAAACAATCCAAGGGAGGATCTGCTCCATACTCAGAGGCTTAGCTGCAAACCAGTTTTCTGCTAACTCAAACAAAAGCATAGAAAGCAAATAAATCCTCAAAGGAACACAAATCAAGTATTCGATCCATCCAAATGTTTCAAGCAAAAGTAAAATGAGCCCAAGGCCTGACGAAATATTCGATTACATCAACCACCCGGCATTCCGGGGCAAATTTAACCAAGTGTTTTCAAGCCTGAGGCGGAGGGCTAGCTGGGTCGACAAAGGTCTCCAGGTCGATCCTGTCAGTGATGTGGGTGGCGGCTTCAGCGAAGGTCTCCATGAAATCCTCAAATTTGAGGTTCTTCTTATTCATCACTCGAAGGCCTTCAGCTTCTCCTTGTCAACGTTCTTGCAATGAACGCAGACGAGTGACAGTGCCACATCAGCACCACTAGGAGCAGCCAACTTCTTTGAAGCCTTCACCCACGCAGGGATTTCATTGAGATGCGTCATGACGGACTCCAAGTCCATCTGAGTCTCATCGCCGAGCTGCAGTTCCTTATCGATCCGGCCCAAAGCACCCCTTGTCCGAGTGATATATCCTAGAGCATTCTCCAATCGGCCTTCCAGTTGCAGGATGGTGAGGGCTGCTTTGTCAGGCATGAGTGACCTGGAAGGATGCAAATCCCTCTCGAGCCTCTCCATTTCCAGCTCCTTGTTATAGCAATGCTCTGTTGGGGGGAAAAGAAATTCGTAAGCGAAGGACAGAGGAAAGCTTGATGACATATGGATTTGACTCGGCCAAAGAAAAATTTCCAGCAAGCTTCTCGCTGAACTCCGTGTAGAACTCCGCAATGTGTGTCTCCAGGGCATTCTTCTTCTCAGTCAGCTGCACGACCTTCTCCTCCAGCGTCTGCCTCTCCTGCGTAAAGGCACTGGTTTTATCTTCACATTTATTCTTCCATTCAGAAGACTCACCTTCGGTAGCGGAAATGGTATCCTTGAGGTCCTTGATCTCGTCCTCCAACTTACCAACTGAAGCAACTTCTCGTCAGCAAGCTTGGTCATGCTCTTGGCTTCCTTCTGGGCCAACGCTAGATGCTTGTCTTTGTTCTCCAGAGCATGCTTCATGGTTTCAAAAGAAATAGAAGTCATGAGCCTCGCTACGAGTGGGTGTTCTTGCTATGAACATCGGTTTGAGCGGAATGACTCGGATCAAAATGGGAAAACAGTATGCAGCTACCGAGCGGAGGAAAGGATGTACCTCCCAAGGCTTTCTTCTCTTTCTCCAGTCGGGCGCTCTTGAGCTTCTCAGCTTCTAGATCTAGTTGAAGGGATATCACCTCCTTCTCCATGGCAGCGTAGTGGGATCACAACTCGCAAGTCCTCTGCAGCATACAAGAAATGATCATTCGGAGGACTAGAAGGACAAAACAAAACATTAAGTCGCGAACATCCGAAGAGGTGCTACCGGAAGGAACAAGTTAGACTAGTACCAGATCCTCAAGTACCCTCTGGCTACCGAGTCGGCTGCACACTACCGAGTAGAACAAGATTGATCAATACCAAATCCTAAAGTACCCTTGGGCTACCAACTCAGTCAAGCCCCCCAAGATGAACAAGCTTGACCAGTACCAAATCCTCAAATACACTCTCGTTACTGGGTCGTCCAAGCACCTCCGAGAGGAGAAAGCTTGATCAATACCAAATCCTGAAGTACCCACTGATCTAACCTCACTCGGCCATCTCCCGAGATAGTGATGAAGAAGATAGAGGACAACAACATGAGATGATCTGCTTCATTAAGCTAATCTCTGAGTCGACAATGAAGAAGATCCTACCTATTGTCTCACCAACACTCGGGTGGTGCTGAGTGTCCTAAATGTCTGGTAGCAGTTCTAAAGAAAACCACCGATTGCCCGTAATCGATGGCAGTCTCGGAGGTACACCCAGTGGGTGCACTCAGTGTGCCCCCACTGGAAAGTTACTCGTCGATGAGCTAAAAAATGACAAACAACCTTAGGGAGAAACAACCACAAGTTCTAAGACTATCATCGACTGCTCTTGTTGATGGTATCCTCGGGGCTACACCAAGTGAGTGCACTCAGCATGCCCCCACTGGATCATGTCCGCTCGGATATGCTCCGACTAGACTCCGAGTGAATACAACAAAAAACACAAAAAGTTCGAAGACTCCTGCCGAGCCTCGGGGACTACACCCAGTGGGTGCACTTAGCGTGCCCCCACTAGATCATGAACACCCACTGGGTGTGCCCTATGCAATCCCATTGACAAAACTGTAACAAGGGAAAAATAAAAAACTTTTACTGGAAATTATACACACAATGGTACTTACTCGAACGTTGGCCTGCAGTACCGCGCTGGCTTCTTAAGCCTCCTTCAGCCAGTTGCACATCAACTCCACCTGGATCAAAGCCTCCTTGCTCGCCCCCACTTGTTGTTCAGGGACATGGTACAGGGGGGAGGAGGTAGCTGGGGCCGATGGAGACGCAGACACAGGCCTCAGAGCCGGAACCACCGCTGACCCACTTAGAGGAGCCTGAGTAAACCCTGTAGGCGGTACCACTATGGTCGGGCGCCGAGCCACCCTAAGCCAGAGGACTCAGCCCTGCAGCCCTTGCGGTGGCCTTCGCCGGAGAAACGCGGGCCACTCAGCAAGGGGAGGCGTCCGGCATTGGCACATCAACATTCGGCTTTCACTACTGCAGGATGCTGCTAACGCTAACATGATCAGAGACCCTTCGACGAAACTGTGTGCGATGCCATAATCGCAAACGGTGGTGTAAAAAACCCATCAAAAAAGGTGCAAAACGTTCACGATGGAGGATGCATCAAACATGGTTCAGATTTTAGTTGCGTGTGCGATGCAGGGCATACGATTCAGCGCAATTAACCATTTGCGATGAGGAGGAACAAAATAAACGGGCAGCCAGATGAAGGTGTGTGTGCGATGTACAAAATAGGGTTCACTCGGATGAACTGTTTGTGATTAGGCAACACAAAAGAAACGGGCAGCCAGATGAAGGTGTGTGCGATACGACATGCGGTTCACTCGGATAAATTGTTTGCGTTGAGGCAAGAGAACAGAAACGGTTCAATATAACAAGATGTTTGTGATACGCCGCAAACAGGTCTGTAATCAGAAATGTGTGTGAATACCGATAATAACAGAAATGGTTCCCTAGTGTGGTCCGTGTTCATCTGATCATCATCTCCTTCTTGTGCTAGCTCGATGTTCCTTCTATGCTAAGTTTCCATTAATTGATGGTGTTTTATGAACACGCCACCATTTCCCGCCATTTCCTCACTTGTTTCCCGCCACCCAGCGATATTGCGCATAGGCGATGCGTGACGCACGGACGCGACAAGCGCATCCTATAGCACATCCACCTTTTCCAAGCATGCCAACCCACCAAAGCGTTGCCTCTGCCATCAAACTCGTCGACGAGGAAAACGAGCAGGCGCTATGGCCTGTCAAGGCCAAGGTGCTCCCCGGCAACGCGATGGACGACGCCCTAATGCGCGTCATCGCCAGGGTTAAGCAGACCTTTGGTGCATGGCGGTTCAGCGCCGCGAATCAAGATAGGCATGTCGGCGCTGACAGGCTATAGCTCGCCGCACAACATGATCGATGGCGTTCCGTAGAGAAAGCTAGGCGCGTCCGCGCTGATAGGCTGCGGCTCGCCGCACGGAGAGACCGTTGGAGCACCGCAGAGCGAGAGGCGCGGCGTGCCGCACAGCAAGAGCGGAACCATCGGCGCTTTCCTTCTGTCGACACGGCATCGCAGCTGGGTACACGTCCGGTCAGTACCCCCATTCCTCGCCATGAATGGGCAAAGGCCCTAATCGCCGTACTTGCACCAAAGGCCGGCCGCGCCGTACTTGCACCGGACGCCCGCCATGCCATTCGCATGGGTGCCGCCGTTCGCCTTGTCCGCGGCCCGCTGGATGCCAACGCACTGGTCCATAGGCTCGGCCGCCTCCTTGGCCTAGGTGTCCACCTGGGCGCAATAGAGGAACATGTCTGTCGCTTCCTCGAGCTGGTGATCTCTGATGAAATAGCCAACTTGGAACTCGAGATCACGCTCCAGATGTACCGCGAGCGTGTCGACCGCTTGGACGAATGCCTGCACGAGTTTAGGCAGAGCCAAGAGCTACCATAGGCAAGGGCTGCTAGTCATGGTCTCATGGACGCATTTTACTTTGAAAAGTCGTTTCGATGTGCATAGCTATGTATTAACAGCGATCATGGTATTGCTCTATTTGTTGCTCTGTTTCAATATGTGTACTCTGTTTCCCATTCTTATACGTTCTGTTTCAATGTGTGTCTATACGCTTTCCATTCTGTATATGTGGATGATAACAACTAGATTCAAATTAGTATACAAAAACAGTTAGAAAATGGAATTCATAATATATATATATATATATATATTAAATGCTCATTAGTTCATCACAAAAAAAAAAATATATATATATATATACATATATAATATCATCACAGATACGTGATGATACTTAACTACTAGGTACAATGCATAAAATTGAAAACGAAGAATACTAAAACTAATAATCCCTCCTGGGTCCGGTATTCCGGCAGCCCCTTTCCAGCAGCTCCCTGGTGCGTGGCGTCTTCCCAGTGCGGAGGTAGTACTCCACCACCTCTGCCTCGCAGCGCTTGATGTACCAATCTGCCACTTGCTGGCGGACGCGCGCGGCCGATCTTGCTATTTCGTTGGGCGCCCACCAGAGCTCCTCGTCGGTGGCACGCTGGAGCTTATCGGCCCACCTCCACGCAGCGACGAGGCGCCTAGCGCCTATGACCTTCCTCGCGAAGTACCCATCTTCGTACACCTCCTCGGCACGATGACACGCCCGGCCCCAAAGCTCCACCCCCTCCTTTTTCCAGGCGGCATCACGAGCTTCACAGGTCGCCTGGTACCTAGCTTCCTTCTCCACCATCTCCTTCTTGAAGGCCACTTGCCTAGCTTTCTCAACCGGCGGCAGCGACTTCCACAGACAAAGATTGTACTGGCCCCAAAACCAATCCAACTTTGGGGGTCCGGCGCAACCTCGTCAGGCAGCGCGTAGGGGTCCTCATCGCTGCTAATAGAGTGAGTGTCCTCGGGGGGCGGCGACTCCAAGTCGACGCGTGGGCAGACCGGCGGCGCCATGGTAGAGATTTGAGAGAGAGAGAGCGAGGGGAGGATGTAGATGAGAATGCAGGCAGGACGGCGTGAGCAAGGTAGTATTTATTGGCGGCCGGAATATAGATCGATGGGGACAGCAAAAATGCCGGTCGCTGGAATTTATAAGTACTGTAATTTGAATTACACACGGTTCCAACAGCAAAATCCGTGTGTGAACATAATAGATGACGGTTTCCAATGCAGAACCGTGTCTGATTAATGATCCCCGCCATTCACCTACCAAACCTCGAGCCGCAACATAGACTGCCAATCGTGTGGGAGCTGATGTCGGCGTTCTGGGAACAGGGGTTCCCGGACTTGCCTGCCTGCGGCCCGCGGCGTGGCGGAGCCATTAGGCCGTACGACCTGTCTTCACCAACAAAGCATCCAAGACCCTCGCGAGGCGGACGATGCAAGACCTCCTCTGTAGTGGCCTAGCTATGCAGGCTCACGAGGAGCGGAGATATCAAGGCAAGGCGAACCTCACGAGGCTCTCGTGATGTGAGCCATGACGATCGACACCACGCGGGCGCCAGGCGGGCGCCAGCGCGCGCAGCATCCTTGTTTCCTCTTTGGTGCAAAGGGGGCAAGCGCAGCCGCGGAGTACCAAGGCATCAGGCAAAGGTTGCCATTCTGGTGCAACAAGACCAAGACCACGGAGTGCAAGACGGAGGTCATCATGGAGCCCAAAGTAGCGTCACCACCAGAGCTTTGTGCAGGCGAAGACTACTTTTGTCAGGATAGCTTGTACTAGCTGCCCCCCTTCAAATTATCATGCGATTGTTGGCTCCCTTCCAGCTCGATATTTGGGAAGAGGACTAGGGCCTCTATAAATAGGACTAGCCACCATAGTAGAGAGGGGATCCGAGAGAAGAGATCCGGGGAGAGCCCGAGAGATCATCAGAGATCGAGAGACACACCACAAGCTCACACGCGCAAGAACACCTCAACCTCAGGAGGCTGTTCTCCCCTTGTATTGTTCATCATCAGCCCAAGAGGCAACCCACCACCACCACACTAGAGTAGGGTATTACACCACAATGGTGGCCCGAACCAGTATAAACCCTGTGTCTTCCTATGTTGTGAGTTCGTTGAGTTTGTTCGCAAGATCTTAGCGAGCTAGAGAGAAGATCGATAGGAGGGAAAGACTTCATGCGCACCCCAGTGTTCGAAACTTAAGGGTTTTCCGGAGCCCCACATCCGACATTTGGTGCGCCGGGTAGGGGTACTCCGCAGCCTCTTCTCCGCCAATCAGCTCTCCGACATTCACCGGCGACGATGTCTGGCGATCCAAGGGCCGGATCCGACCACTGGGCAGCCTGGCCGGCCAGCACGGCGCCGCCTACCCATGAAGATCTCGACCCCGCACCCCAGGTGGCACGGGCGCCACCAAGCTCTGTCGGGCGTGGACAGCGCGGCCAGGCATCATCCACCCTCACCCCGCGGCAAGCACGAGTCGCGACGAGAGCAGCGAGGTGCACCGCAGCAACGGCGCCGCACTCACGGCGGGAGCAAGCGAACATGTGGGCGGCACTCACAGTGGCAAGGAAGCTGCTGCGATGCAGGCTGATGGAGAGCGGCCGGGACACGCTGCTTGAGCGTGTTGTTGAGCTGCTGGACGCAGCGGCGTCGGGAGCGCCACCCTTCAGCTATCGAATCCCCCACCAGGGCAATGCAAGGTCGTGCGGCGAGCCTCACCACATCTGCGCGCCGTCGACTATGCCCGGGGGCTTCGCCAACATCAGCACGGCTGGCAGCGTAGGGGGCTCCAACCCCCCCCCCCCCCCCCATGCCGCCCTCGACAAGCACGAGCGCAAGCGTCACCCCCCATGGTCCCGGACGGATGCCATATTATCATCCCCAAGACGCCATCATGGGCAGAGCAACATGGAGTGTGGGGCACCATGGTGAGGTGTTCGGGGTGACGGCCCTAGAAGCCTACGTGCCCCGCATGATGGACCAAGGGCACGCACCAGAGGACGACATCGACTCATTCGTTGGAGAATATTGGGGAGAAGGGGCGCTAGGAGTCGAAGCCTTCCCAGAGACAGCAGAGAACCACAGTGATCACGCCAGCGACGGCAACTACAGGGTACCGCTAACCTCTCAGGAACAGGCTTATACTAACCATGGGCTACAGATGAATCAGGTTGCAGCACCGATCGACGACGCCGGCATGGAGGCACCTGTCTCAACAAGGGAGACACGCTGGGGGCCGCCGAGAGGGAGCCAGGAGCAAGGCCCATCCCAAAGGCACGCTAGGGGACACCTGGAGGTAGGCCCTCTGCCGGGGTGGCTTCAACGACCCTTCCTCCGTCAGAGGACCCGTGGTCGCCGAGGGAACCGCTGGCGTCCTCTTTCCCTCCTTTGTGTCGTCCTGGTCTCTGGCCGGCTCAAAGGAGGTCAAGAGTGGCACAAGGCGAGGCCCTCGTCTGGCGATATGAAGCAACGCCGGTACCTGTGAAGAAGGCCCGGTGCCTGTGAAGCTCACCGCCATAACACTCTCTCGTAATAATGAGTCTCAGGCCCTAGGGCTCCGTCCCACGCCTAGTGGATGGCACTTAGCTCTGCGCTGGTGAGAAAACTTGAAGACCCGAAGACTAGAGTAGGTGCCGGACGCGGCCTTTTGCTTTGGATCTCTCTTTCTGTGGCTTTGCTTTCTGATTCTGGACTTAAGTTGAAGCTGAATTTGTATCGTTGCGTGCGGGGGGTGCCTTTTCTTGTTCTAGCCATTTTTCGCCTGCTGGATCTTGTTTGGTTTGGGACTCACGTCCGTCGCGTCTCCCTTGCAAAGCTCCTCGCGAGCCGGACTGCGCAGAGCACGCGCTAGCACTACGCCTGGTGCTCACCCCTTGTGGGGCCCCCCTCAAACGGGGCGATAAGCTCCGCAGGATTCTCAGGAACTCGTCGCCGCACGACCCAGCCCTAAGTTGGCGCTGACTAAGGTAATCCACGTCAGAAAACTCACCCCCAGCTCCATGAACTCACGAGGACACATACCCACATCACATAGGAAAGTAAAAACTGCGGCTTGCTCGCACGAGGGGCTCCCCCTCTCAAAATTCACTTACAAGTTTTCCAAGGGCCACGCTGGAGTTTTGCGTGAAGAATAAAACAACAGGAGAATATGGGATCAGCCAGAGACATCGCTCGCTGCGTAGTCCAGGGACGCATCGCTCGCATCGTCATCACCTTCGTCGGAATCGTCGACGCCGTCGGCGACACCCCCATCACCGTCGTTGACCACGTCACCTTCGTCTGTGAAGACCACCACCCCATCGGTCTCCGAGTGAAGGGCCTGACCAACGCGTCGACATGGTCCTCTAGCCAATGCGTCACGTCGCCCCGAACGGCAATGGGCACAGGAGGAATGGCGGCATCAAAGTTGAAGTTGGGGTCGGCGTTTAGAAGGTGGCTGAAGACACGAGAGAAGGCGCGCTGAAGCAGGCCACGACCCCTCTCCTCCACAAGCTGCCGAGCTCTGGCAGATTGAGCCTCCAGGCGCGTCACCACCTCGGTGAAGAAGGTCAGGTGGCTGGTGTAGTCACTTGGGTGAGGGGTCGGGGCGTTCTCATCGCAAATATAACCCAGAGCGGTGTTGGCCTTGTTCCGAACGTCTTGAAGCATAGGATCATGCTCGCGCTCCAGCGTTCGGTGTTGGAGCAGTTCCTCTCTGTTTTGCCGAGCGATGGCCTAGGCGTCATCAATTCGTCTCCAAAGGGAAAGCAGCTCGGCGTGGGCGGAGGCCAGGTCCGCCTGCGCCGTAACCAGGGCGGCAGTTGTGGCCTCAGCACGCCTCTCGGCCTCGTCCAACCTGGGCCTGAGGGCGGCGGCCCTGCCCGCACCCTCCTGTCCGGCGAGCTCCAGCCTCAAGCTGTACCTGCCCTCCAGATCAGCACGAACCACGGCCACGCGGCGATTGATCTCTTCCTCGACTCTGGCCTCGCGGGCCCTGACGGCATCTTCAGCTTGAGCGACTTGACGCTCCCTCGTCTCCAGTCGCTCGACCTCGAGGCTGCGCTCCACAGCCTCCAGGGCCAGCGTATCCTCGCACCGCCGGACCTCCTCTTCTTCCGCAGGCGTCCCCCTCATAGATGCAAGGGCGGCCCCGCGCGCCTCGACTTTCTGCTCAAGGGACGCGCTCCAGGACTGGAGTTGCCATGCGCACTCCTCCGCAGCCTCGCGACGGCGATCGGCCTCATGAGCTTCCACCAAAGCTCGTGAGCGGGCCTCATTGGCAATCTAGAGGGACTCCTGAGCCTTCGCGTTCTCGAGGTCGCGATGATAACGGCCAAGGTTGATGGCCACTCGCAGCTTGCGCCGCTCTTCCACCAACCGAAGACCTTCAGCCTCAAGACGCGAGTCGACACCAGCAAGCTCTTCACCAAGACGGTTCATTGCGCCCATCGCCTCATCGAAGAGCTCGTGGGGAACCACGCCACGCCTGTGCTCGAGCTCGAACGCTCGGCCCACCTCGTCCTCTGCCTCGGGGGCTGTGGGTGGAGCATGAAGTGGTGCGCCATCTCTCGGTTGGGGGCTGGGGGCTGGCGCGGCCCCAGGTTCCAGCTGACCCTCACGAGGGGCCCAAACCGAACAAGGCCTTCTACTTGAAGGAGGCTCTAGAATCGAGGCTAGCCGTCTACCAATCGTGACCAAGGGAGGAGCCATAGGCACTCCTGTCGCGCTCCGAGCAAGGCCGCGAAGAAAGGACGGAGAAGGCGCAAGCTCGGGGTGCCTTAATGACGGACCAGCTCCTGAGGCTGACCCCACACCGTGGGCAACATCCGAGCCTGAAGCACTGTTGCTTGGAGAGTGCGATGGGATGAGAGGGAGCTGCTTCTCTGGAGATTTCGCGGCCTTATCAGAAGGGTACCTGAGGGGACAATCGTCAGGAAAGGAAGGCGGCACATAGAGGATCACCAAGATAAGGTACTTACTCGTCGACGGTGATGTACTTCCGTCACTTCAACATCCCGAAGATGTTGCTGCCGCTGGGGGATCCCTTCCTCTTGCGGAGCTCCTCGAAGTCCACGCAAAGTCGACCGAAGTGCTGGACGTGATGGCCGACGCGCGGCGGAGCCGAAGAAGAACCAAGAGGGATAGCCTTAGGAGAGCCTGGCTGTGGCAAACAGCCAGGCTCTTCCTCGCTGCGACCTCCCGAGGCCCCTGGAGCCTCGGCCTCGGGAGCCGCATGCTGCATCTCGTCAGCAACCGGCGCCTCAGGAGGGGCGTCGCAACCTCCCAAGGACGATGCCCCGGATCACCGCTCGGCATGTGCTCCTCAACATCTGAGCAGCCGGCACCCGTCTCCGCTCGCTCCCCCGCACCGTCACCTGGGGCGAGCTTGGCACCGGCGGCGAAGAATGGGACCACGATGACGGGATTCTCGCAGGGACCAACCAAGCCAATTGGGCGCACTCCCCACTCATCAAAGGAAGGCATGCTCGCGGCAAAGGTGACCTTGTTCTCGCAGCGGTACAACATGAAGCTTTTCTTGGGCATCTCGTCCGGCAGAGGGACACCAGATAGGACCATGAGCACCACTTGCCACGTAGTGAGAGGGAGACCCTCCTCCTGAACCCTCATGTTGTCCTGACTGCTGAGCAAGTCCCACATTGGGCGAGAATGGCGCTGAAGCGGAGCAACTCGATGCCTGACGAACTCCCGCACCCCCATGGCCGTGGTCACACCAAGGTCCTTCAACCACCGCAGCCTGGCCTAGACGGGGGCAAGGCAGGGGCTCGTGAGCTTCTGATGGCCCCAGCCAGAGTTTGGAATGGCAGGCCCCACCGGAGCTTGGAGCAGAGGGTTGAGCACGCCGGCATCAACAAACACCCATCGCATGCGGAACTCGCTCGCACATGAAGGGAGCTCGAAGTCGATCCACATGCCTGCTGTCGCAGCCACGGCCTGGAAGCCCACATACCCTGAGCTCTGCCGGGCACCAGTGAGATGCAGGGAGAAGGAGTGGCGGAGGAGCGCCACGGAGGGGGAAATGCCCACCATGGCCTCACACACGAAAGCGAAGACGGCAAGAAGGGTCAGAGATTGAGGTTCGAGATGGAGCATGTGGATCTGATAGTGCTCGAGCACCGTGTTGAAGAAGGTGGAGAAGGGAGGAAGCAGGCCAGCCCAGAGGGCGTCGATGAAGATCGGAACCTCGGTGACTGCCCGGGCCATGCTGGGGCCAGACGCAGGCCAGGCCGGTGTCTCTCCCCACTCGTTGAAGCCGGGGGCGAGCATGGGGCGCACCATGCCCATGGCCTCGTCGTTGACCACCCTAGGCCAGCCGAGCACCGGCTCGAAGGATGGGGGCGCAGTTGGCGAGGGCAGAGGTTTCTCCCCCTTGTCGGCATGCTTCGGTGCCATGACGGTGAAGCGGGCGGAGCGCTGGTCGAATTGAGGAGGCGGAGTAGGGCGTCGAGGAAGCAGGGAGATTGGAAGATTGGAAGAGCCAAACGCGGAGAGGGAAGAATAACTATGCAAGAAGCGGGGCCGCATAGCCAGGCGGATTCGAAGGCAGCGTGGGGGAAGCGGAGACGCCCACGCCCAATCAACCGCCACACGTCAACCGATGTCGCAGGCTTTTGGGGCCCACGGTGCTTCGAGCTTGACCCTTGGCTTTGACGCGAAGCCAAGCCCGAGCGCTCCTTGGGCCCGGGGGCTACTGTCGGCGTTCTGGGAACGGGGGTCCCTAGACTTGCCTGCCTGCGGCCTGCGGCATGGCGGAGCCAGCAGGCCGTACAGCCCGTCTTCAACAACAAAGCATCCAAGACCATGGCGAGGGGCCAAGCCTCATGAGGCGGAGGATGCAAGACCTCCTCTCGAGTGGCCTAGCTAGGCATGCTCATGAGGAGCGGAGATATCAAGGCAAGGCGAACCTCACGAGGCTCTCGTGACGTGAGCCATGACGATCGACACCAGGCGGGCGCCAGCGCGCGCAACGTCCTCGTTTCCTCTTTGGTGCAAAGGGGGCAAGCGCAGCCGCGGAGTACCAAGGCATCAGGTAAAGGTTGCCATTCCGGTGCAACAAGACCAAGACAACAGACTACAAGACGGGGGTCATCGTGGAGCCCAAAGCAGCGTCACCACCAGAGCTTTGTGCAGGCGAAGACTACTTTTGTCAAGATAACTTGTACTAGCTATCCTCCTTCAAATTAGCCCGCCATTGTTGGCTCCCTTCCCGCTCGATATTTGGGAAGAGGACCAGGGCCTCTATAAATAGGACTAGCCACCATAGTAGAGAGGGGATCCGAGAGAAGAGATCAGGGGAGAGCCCGAGAGATCATCAGAGATCGAGAGACACACCACAAGCTCACACGTGCAAGAACACCTCAACCTCAGGAGGCTGTTCTCCCCTTGTATTGTTCATCATCAGCCCAAGAGGCAATCCACCACCACCACACTAGAGTAGGGTATTACACCACAACGGTGGCCCGAACCAGTATAAACCCTGTATCTTTCTGTGTTGTGAGTTCGTCGAGTTCGTCCGCAAGATCTTAGTGAGCTAGAGCGAATATCGGTAGGAGGGGAAGACTTCGCGCGTACTCCTGTGTTCGAACCTTAAGGGTTTGCCGGAGCCCCACATCCGATAGCCAATTGTCTTGCCAGCTCTTTACATTTTCTTTTTTGAACACCAGATATTTACACCGTCTGATGATTTTTTAACTCGCACACAAGTACCCAAAAATATGATTTTTCAAACTGTTATGGTTAGGCGTTGCATGTAGATGTAGTTCAAATTTGAATTACGGTCAATAAATGGTTAGAAAATCACTTAAATGTCTTTAAAAGGTCAAATGACCTCCAAATTTTCAGAAGAAACTTGTATTAGTGCACGTTAAATGTAGAAAAAATTTGAAGCCTGTAAGAGAAAGCTATCTCCCGTTCGTCATCAAACATGCATTCTTCCCTCTCGAAAACACGAACCTTCTAGTGAGTTGCTACGGTTTGTGAGGGGTGTGTGTCCAAACCTTCATCAAACATGACATTAAATCAAGCAAGGTTTCATGTTTTTCTGATCACTTTCTAATTTTTTGGAATTAAAATGCCATGCTACTCCATGCATGTGTTCCCATGCCTTGAGACCAATATGTTTGAAAATTCCTTCTGATTTACTGCACATGGAATTAACTAGCACACAAGTACACAAAAATATGATTTTTCGAAAAATTATGGTTAGGCGTTGCATGTAGATGTAGTTCAAATTTGAATTATGGTCAATAAATGGTTAGAAAATCACTTAAATGTCATTAAAAGGTCAAATGACCTCCGAAATTTACCAAATTTTCACAAGACAGTTGTATTAGTGCATGTTAAACATAGAAAAATTTGAAGCCTGTAAGAGCTATCTCCCGTTCGTCATCAAACATGCATTGTTCCGTCTCGGAACCACGAACCTTCTAGTGAGTTGCTCTGGTTTGTGAGGGGTGTGTGTCCAAACTTTCATCAAACACGACAATTTTTTTACCACATCATCCCGGTGGCATGACATTAAATCAAGCAAGGTTTCATGTTTTTCTGATCATTTTTTAATTTTTTTGGAATTAAAATGCCATGCTACTCCATGCATGTGTGCCCATGCCTTGAGACCAATATGTTTGAAAATTCATTCTGATTTACTACAAATGGAATTAACTCGCACACAAGTACACAAAAATATGATTTTTCAAAAATTTATTGTTAGGCGTTGCATGTATATGTAGTTCAAATTTGAATTACGGTCAATAAATGGTTAGAAAATCACTTAAATGTCTTTAAAAGGTCAAACGACCTCCAAAATTTTCCAAATTTTCACAAGACAGTTGTATTAGTGAACGTTAAACGTAAAAAAATTGAAGCCCGTAAGAGGAAGCTACCGCCCGTTCATCATCAAACATGCATTGTTCCCTCTCGGAACCAAGAACCTTCTAGTGAGTTGCTCCGGTTTTTGAGGGGTGTGTGTCCAAACGTTCTGAAAATGGGCAATTTTTTCACCACATCATCTTGGTGGCATGACATTAAATCAAGCAAGGTTTCATGTTTTTCTGATCATTTTTTAATTTTTTAGAATTAAAATGCCATGCTACTCCATGCATGTGTGCCCGCCTTGAGACCAATATGTTTGAAAATTCCTTCTGATTTACTGCACATGGAATTAACTCGGACACAAGTACACAAAAATATGATTTTTCAAACAATTATGGTTAGGCGTTGCATGCAGATGTAGTTCAAATTTGAATTTCAGTCAATAAATGGTTAGAAAATCACTTAAATGTCTTTAAAAGGTCAAATGACCTTGGAAATTTTCCAAATTTTCACAAGACATCTGTATTAGTGCACGTTAAACATAGAAACAATTTGAAGCCCGTAAGAGGAAGCTATCTCCCATTCGTCATCAAACATGCATTGTTCCCTGTCGGAACCACGAACCTTCTAGTAAGTTGCTCCGGTTTGTGAGGGTGTGTGTCCAAACTTTCATCAAACAGGACAATTTTTTTACCAAATCATCTTGGTGGTATGACATTACATCAACCAAGGTTTCATGTTTTTCTGATCATTTTTTATATTTTTGGATTTAAAATGCCATGCTACTCCATGCATGTGTGCCCATTTCTTGAGACCAATATGTTTGAAAATTCCTTCCGATTTACTGCACAGGGAATTAACTCGCACACAAGTACACAAAAATATGATTTTTTGAACAATTATGGTTAGGCGTTGCATGTAGATGTAGTTCAAATTTGAATTATGGTCAATAAATGGTTAGAAAATCACTTAAATGTCTTTAAAAGCTCAAATGACCTCCGAAATTTACCAAATTTTCACAAGACAGTTGTATTAGTGCACGTTAAACGTAGAAAAATTTGAAGCCTGTAAGAGCTATCTCCCGTTCGTCATCAAACATGCATTGTTCCGTCTCGGAACCACGAACCTTCTAGTGAGTTGCTCTGGTTTGTGAGGGGTGTGTGTCCAAACTTTCATCAAACACGACAATTTTTTTACCACATCATCCCGGTGGCATGACATTAAATCAAGCAAGGTTTCATGTTTTTCTGATCATTTTTTAATTTTTTGGAATTAAAATGCCATGCTACTCCATGCATGTGTGCCCATGCCTTGAGAGCAATATGTTTGAAAATTCATTCTGATTTACTACAAATGGAATTAACTCGCACACAAGTACACAAAAATATGATTTTTGAAAAATTTATTGTTAGGCGTTGCATGTATATGTAGTTCAAATTTGAATTACGGTCAATAAATGGTTAGAAAATCACTTAAATGTCTTTAAAAGGTCAAACGACCTCCAAAATTTTCCAAATTTTCACAAGACAGTTGTATTAGTGAATGTTAAACGTAAAAAAATTGAAGCCCGTAAGAGGAAGCTACCGCCCGTTCATCATCAAACATGCATTGTTCCCTCTCGGAACCAAGAACCTTCTAGTGAGTTGCTCCGGTTTTTGAGGGGTGTGTGTCCAAACGTTCTGAAAATGGGCAATTTTTTCACCACATCATCTTGGTGGCATGACATTAAATCAAGCAAGGTTTCATGTTTTTCTGATCATTTTTTAATTTTTTAGAATTAAAATGCCATGCTACTCCATGCATGTGTGCCCGCCTTGAGACCAATATGTTTGAAAATTCCTTCTGATTTACTGCACATGGAATTAACTCGCACACAAGTACACAAAAATGTGATTTTTCAAACAATTATGGTTAGGCGTTGCATGCAGATGTAGTTCAAATTTGAATTTCGGTCAATAAATGGTTAGAAAATCACTTAAATGTCTTTAAAAGGTCAAATGACCTTGGAAATTTTCCAAATTTTCACAAGACATCTGTATTAGTGCACGTTAAACATAGAAACAATTTGAAGCCCGTAAGAGGAAGCTATCTCCCATTCGTCATCAAACATGCATTGTTCCCTGTCGGAACCACGAACCTTCTAGTAAGTTGCTCCGGTTTGTGAGGGTGTGTGTCCAAACTTTCATCAAACAGGACAATTTTTTTACCAAATCATCTTGGTGGTATGACATTACATCAACCAAGGTTTCATGTTTTTCTGATCATTTTTTATATTTTTGGATTTAAAATGCCATGCTACTCCATGCATGTGTGCCCATTTCTTGAGACCAATATGTTTGAAAATTCCTTCCGATTTACTGCACATGGGATTAACTCGCACACAAGTACACAAAAATATGATTTTTTGAACAATTATGGTTAGGCGTTGCATGTAGATGTAGTTCAAATTTGAATTATGGTCAATAAATGGTTAGAAAATCACTTAAATGTCTTTAAAAGGTCAAATGACCTCCGAAATTTACCAAATTTTCACAAGACAGTTGTATTAGTGCACGTTAAACGTAGAAAAATTTGAAGCCTGTAAGAGCTATCTCCCGTTCGTCATCAAACATGCATTGTTCCGTCTCGGAACCACGAACCTTCTAGTGAGTTGCTCTGGTTTGTGAGGGGTGTGTGTCCAAACTTTCATCAAAGACGACAATATTTTTACCACATCATCCCGGTGGCATGACATTAAATCAAGCAAGGTTTCATGTTTTTCTGATCATTTTTTAATTTTTTGGAATTAAAATGCCATGCTACTCCATGCATGTGTGCCCATGCCTTGAGACCAATATGTTTGAAAATTCATTCTGATTTACTACAAATGGAATTAACTCGCACACAAGTACACAAAAATATGATTTTTCAAAAATTTATTGTTAGGCGTTGCATGTATATGTAGTTCAAATTTGAATTACGGTCAATAAATGGTTAGAAAATCACTTAAATGTCTTTAAAAGGTCAAACAACCTCCAAAATTTTCCAAATTTTCACAAGACAGTTGTATTAGTGAACGTTAAACGTAAAAAAATTGAAGCCCGTAAGAGGAAGCTACCGCCCGTTCATCATCAAACATGCATTGTTCCCGCTCGGAACCAAGAACCTTCTAGTGAGTTGCTCCGGTTTTTGAGGGGTGTGTGTCCAAACGTTCTGAAAATGGGCAATTTTTTCACCACATCATCTTGGTGGCATGACATTAAATCAAGCAAGGTTTCATGTTTTTCTGATCATTTTCTAATTTTTTAGAATTAAAATGCCATGCTACTCCATGCATGTGTGCCCGCCTTGAGACCAATATGTTTGAAAATTCCTTCTGATTTACTGCACATGGAATTAACTCGCACACAAGTACACAAAAATATGATTTTTCAAACAATTATGGTTAGGCGTTGCATGCATATGTAGTTCAAATTTGAATTTCGGTCAATAAATGGTTAGAAAATCACATAAATGTCTTTAAAAGGTCAAATGACCTTGGAAATTTTCCAAGTTTTCACAAGACATCTGTATTAGTGCACGTTAAACATAGAAACAATTTGAAGCCCGTAAGAGGAAGCTATCTCCCATTCGTCATCAAACATGCATTGTTCCCTGTCGGAACCACGAACCTTCTAGTAAGTTGCTCCGGATTGTGAGGGTGTGTGTCCAAACTTTCATCAAACAGGACAATTTTTTTACCAAATCATCTTGGTGGCATGACATTACATCAACCAAGGTTTCATGTTTTTTTGATCATTTTTTATATTTTTGGATTTAAAATGCCATGCTACTCCATGCATGTGTGCCCATTTCTTGAGACCAATATGTTTGAAAATTCCTTCCGATTTACTGCACATGGAATTAACTCGCACACAAGTACACAAAAATATGATTTTTCAAACAATTATGGTTAGGCGTTGCATGTAGATGTAGTTCAAATTTGAATTACGGTCATTAGATGGTTAGAAAATCACTTAAATGACTTTAAAAGGTCGAATGACCCCTGAAATTTTCAAAAAATTCACATGACAGTTGTAATAGTGCGCGTTAGACGTATAAAAAATTGAAGGCCGTAAGAGGAAGCTATCTCCCGTTTGTCATCAAACATGCATTGTTCCCTCTCAGAACCACGAACCTTCTAGTGAGTTGCTCCGGTTTGTGAGGGGTGTGTGTCCAAACTTTCATCAAAGACGACAATTTTTTTACCACATCATCCCGGTGGCATGACATTAAATCAAGCAAGGTTTCATGTTTTTCTGATCATTTTTTAATTTTTTGGAATTAAAATGCCATGCTACTCCATGCATGTGTGCCCATGCCTTGAGACCAATATGTTTGAAAATTCATTCTGATTTACTACAAATGGAATTAACTCGCACACAAGTACACAAAAATATGATTTTTCAAAAATTTATTGTTAGGCGTTGCATGTATATGTAGTTCAAATTTGAATTACGGTCAATAAATGGTTAGAAAATCACTTAAATGTCTTTAAAAGGTCAAACAACCTCCAAAATTTTCCAAATTTTCACAAGACAGTTGTATTAGTGAACGTTAAACGTAAAAAAATTGAAGCCCGTAAGAGGAAGCTACCGCCCGTTCATCATCAAACATGCATTGTTCCCTCTCGGAACCAAGAACCTTCTAGTGAGTTGCTCCGGTTTTTGAGGGGTGTGTGTCCAAACGTTCTGAAAATGGGCAATTTTTTCACCACATCATCTTGGTGGCATGACATTAAATCAAGCAAGGTTTCATGTTTTTCTGATCATTTTTTAATTTTTTAGAATTAAAATGCCATGCTACTCCATGCATGTGTGCCCGCCTTGAGACCAATATGTTTGAAAATTCCTTCTGATTTACTGCACATGGAATTAACTCGCACACAAGTACACAAAAATATGATTTTTCAAACAATTATGGTTAGGCGTTGCATGCATATGTAGTTCAAATTTGAATTTCGGTCAATAAATGGTTAGAAAATCACATAAATGTCTTTAAAAGGTCAAATGACCTTGGAAATTTTCCAAATTTTCACAAGACATTTGTATTAGTGCACGTTAAACATAGAAACAATTTGAAGCCCGTAAGAGGAAGCTATCTCCCATTCGTCATCAAACATGCATTGTTCCCTGTCGAAACCACGAACCTTCTACTAAGTTGCTCCGGATTGTGAGGGTGTGTGTCCAAACTTTCATCAAACAGGACAATTTTTTTACCAAATCATCTTGGTGGCATGACATTACATCAACCAAGGTTTCATGTTTTTTTGATCATTTTTTATATTTTTGGATTTAAAATGCCATGCTACTCCATGCATGTGTGCCCATTTCTTGAGACCAATATGTTTGAAAATTCCTTCTGATTTACTGCACATGGAATTAACTCGCACACAAGTACACAAAAATATGATTTTTCAAACAATTATGGTTAGGCGTTGCATGTAGATGTAGTTCAAATTTGAATTACGGTCATTAGATGGTTAGAAAATCACTTAAATGTCTTTAAAAGGTCGAATGACCCCTGAAATTTTCAAAAAATTCACATGACAGTTGTAATAGTGCGCGTTAGACGTATAAAAAATTGAAGGCCGTAAGAGGAAGCTATCTCCCGTTTGTCATCAAACATGCATTGTTCCCTCTCAGAACCACGAACCTTCTAGTGAGTTGCTCCGGTTTGTGAGGGGTGTGTGTCCAAACTTTCATCAAACAGGCCAATTTTTTTTACCACATCATCTTGGAGGCATGACATTAGATCAAACAAGGTTTCATGTTTTTCTGATCATTTTTTAAATTTTTTGGAATTAAAATGCCATGTCGCTCCATCCATATGTATGCGTGTGTCCATGTCGTGAGACCAATATGTTTGAAAATTCCTTCTAATTTAGTGCACATGGAATTAAGTTGCACACAAATATATAGATATGATTTTTTGAACCGTTTTGGTTAGGCATTGCATGTAGATGTTGTTCAAATTTGAATTACGGTCATTTAAATGGCTAGAAAATCACTAAAATTGTTTAAAAGGTCAAATGGCCCCTAGAATTTTCACAATTTTCACATTACAGTTGTAGTAGTGCAAGTGAGATGTAGAAAAAAATTGAAGGCTGTAAGATGAAGCTATCTCCCGTTCGTCATCAAACATGCATTGTTCCCTCTCGGAACCACGAGCCTTCTAGTGAGTTGCTCCGGTTTGTGAGGGGTGTGTGTCCAAACTTTTGTCAAACATGCCAACTTTAGTACCAGATCATCTTGGTGGCTTGACATTACATCCACCAAGGTTTCATGTGTTTCTGATATTTTTTAAATTTTTGGAATAAAAATGCCATGTCACTCCATGCATACATATGCATGTGTCCATGTCGTGAGACAAATATGTTTGAAAATTCCTTCTAATTTACTGCACATGGAATTAACTCGCACATAAGTACACAAATATGATTTGTCAAACCGTTATGGTTAGGTGTTGCATGTAGATGTAGTTCAAATTTGAATTAAATGGCTAGAAAATCACTTAAATGTCTTCAAAATGTCAAATGACCCCTAGCATTTTCCAAAATTTCACATTACAGTTGTAGTAGTGTAGGTTAAACATAGGAAAAAATTGAAGGCCGTAAGAGGAAGCTATCTCCCGTTCGTCATCAAACATGCATTGTTCCCTCTCGGAACCACGAGCCATCTAGTGAGTTCTCCTGTTTGTGAGGGGTGTGTGTCCAAACTTCCGTCCAATAGCCAATTTTTTTACCACATCATCTTGGTGGCATGACATTACATCAACCAAGGTTTCATGTTTTTCTTATCATTTTTTAAATTTTTTGGAATTAAAATGCCATGTCACTCCATCCATACGTATGCATGTGTCCATGTCATGAGACCAATATGCTAGAAAATTCCTTCTAATTTACTGCACATGGAATTAACTCGAACATAAGTACACAAATATGATTTGTCAAATCGTTATGGTCAGGCGTTGCATATAGATATAGTTCAAATTTGAATTAAATGGCTAGAAAATCACTTAAATGTCTTTAAAATGTCAAATGACCACTAGAATTTTCCAAAATTTCACATTACAGTTGTAGTAGTGCAGGTTAAACATAGAAAAAATTGAAGGCTGTAAGAGGAAGCTATCTCCCGTTCGTCATCGAACATGCATTGTTCCCTCTCGGAACCACGAGCATTCTAGTGAGTTGCTCCGGTTTGTGAGGGGTGTTTGTCCAAACATATGTCCAACAGGCCAATTTTTTTACCACATCATCTTCATGGCATGACATTAGATCAAGCAAGGTTTCATGTTTTTCTGATCATTTTTTAATTTTTTTGGAATTAAAATGCCATGTCACTCCATCCATACGTATGCATGTGTCCATGTTGTGAGACCAATATGTTTGAAAATTCCTTCTAATTTACTGCACATGGAATTAACTCGCACACAAGTACACAAAAATATGATTTTTCGAACCGTTATGGTTAGGCGTTGCATGTAGATGTAGTTCAAATTTGAATTACGACCATTAAATGGTTAGAAAATCACTTAAATATCTTTAAAAGGTCAAATGACCCTCGAAATTTTCAAAAATTTCACATGACAGTTGTATTAGGGCACGTTAGACGTAGAAAAAAAAATTGAAGGACGTAAGAGGAAGCTATCTCCCATTCGTCATCGAACATGCATTGTTCCCTCTTGGAACCACGAGCCATCTAGTGAGTTGCCCCGATTTGTGAGGGGTGTGTGTCCAAACTTTCGTCAAACCTGCCAATTTTATTACCACATCATCTTGGTGGCATGACATTACATCTACCAAGGTTTCATGTGTTTTTGATATTTTTTAAATTTTTTGGAATAAAAATGCCACGTCACTCCATGCATACATATGCATGTGTCCATGTCGTGAGACAAATATGTTTGAAAATACCTTCTAATTTACTACACATGGAATTAACTCGCACATAAGTACACAAATATGATTTGCCAAACCGTTATGGTTAGGCGTTGCATGTAGATGTAGTTCAAATTTGAATTAAATGGCTAGAAAATCACTTAAATGTCTTTAAAATGTCAAATGACCCCTTGAATTTTCCAAAATTTCACATTACAGTTGTAGTAGTGCAAGTTAAACATAGAAAAAAATTGAACTCTGTAAAAGGAAGCTATCTCCCGTTCGTCATCAAACATGCATTGTTCCCTCTCGGAACCACGAGCCTTCTAGTGAGTTGCTCCGGTTAGTGAGGGGTGTGTCCAAACTCTCTTCCAACAAGCCAATTTTTTTACCACGTCACCTTGGTGGCATGACATTAGATCAACCAAGGTTTCATGTTTTTCTGATCATTTTTCAGTTTTTTGGAATTAAAATGCCATGTCACTCCATCCATGCGTATGCATGTGTCCATGTCGTGAGACCAATATGTTTGAAAATTCCTTCTAATTTACTGCACATGGAATTAACTCGCACACAAGTACACAAAAATATGATTTTTCGAACCGTTATGGTTAGGCGTTGCATGTAGATGTAGTTCAAATTTGAATTACGACCATTAAATGGTTAGAAAATCACTTAAATGTCTTTAAAAGGTCAAATGACCCCTGAAATTTTCAAAAATTTCACATGACAGTTGTATTAGTGCACGTTAGAAGTAGAAAACAATTAAAGGCCGTAAGAGGAAGCTATCTCCCGTTCGTCATCAAACATGCATTGTTCCCTCTTGGAACCACGAGCCATCTAGTGAGTTGCTCCGGTTTGTGAGGGGTGTGTGTCCAAACTTTCGGCAAACATGCCAATTTTATTACCACATCATCTTGGTGGCATGACATTACATCAACCAAGGTTTCATGTGTTTTTGATATTTTTTAAATTTTTTGGAATAAAAATGCCACGTCACTCCATGCATACATATGTATGTGTCCATGTCGTGAGACAAATATGTTTGAAAATACCTTCTAATTTACTACACATGGAATTAACTCGCACATAAGTACACAAATATGATTTGTCAAACCGTTATGGTTAGGCGTTGCATGTAGATGTAGTTCAAATTTGAATTAAATGGCTAGAAAATCACTTAAATGTCTTTAAAATGTCAAATGACCCCTTGAATTTTCCAAAATTTCACATTACAGTTGTAGTAGTGCAGGTTAAACATAGAAGGAAATTGAACTCCGTAAGAGGAAGCTATCTCCCGTTCGTCATCAAACATGCATTGTTCCCTCTCGGAACCACGAGCCTTCTAGTGAGTTGCTCCGGTTAGTGAGGGGTGTGTGTCCAAACTCTCTTCCAACAGGCCAATTTTTTTACCACGTCACCTTGGTGGCAAGACATTAGATCAACCAAGGTTTCATGTTTTTCTGATCATTTTTCAGTTTTTTGGAATTAAAATGCCATGTCACTCCATCCATGCGTATGCATGTGTCCATGTCGTGAGACCAATATGTTTGAAAATTCCTTCTAATTTACTGCACATGGAATTAACTCGCACACAAGTACAGAAAAAATATGATTTTTCGAACCGTTATGGTTAGGCGTTGCATGTAGATGTAGTTCAAATTTGAATTACGGCTATTAAATGGTTGGAAAATCACTTAAATGTCTTTAAAAGGTCAAATGACCCCTGAAATTTTCAAAAATTTCACATGACAGTTGTATTAGTGCACGTTAGACGTAGAAAAAAATTGAAGGCCGTAAGAGGAAGCTATATCCCGTTCATCATCAAACATGCATTGTTCCCTCTTGGAACCACGAGCATTCTAGTGAGTTGCTCCGGTTTGTGAGGGGTGTTTGTCCAAACATATGTCCAACAGGCCAATTTTTTTACCACATCATCTTCGTGGCACGACATTAGATCTAGCAAGGTTTCATGTTTTTCTGATCATATTTTAATTTTTTTGGAATTAAAATGCCATGTCACTCCATCCATACGTATGCATGTGTCAATGTTGTGAGACCAATATGTTTGAAAATTCCTTCTAATTTACTGCACATGGAATTAACTCGCACACAAGTACACAAAAATATGATTTTTCGAACCGTTATGGTTAGGCGTTGCATGTAGATGTAGTTCAAATTTGAATTACGGCCATTAAATGGTTAGAAAATCACTTAAATGTCTTTAAAAGGTCAAATGACCCCTGAAATTTTCAAAAATTTCACATGACAGTTGTATTAGTGCACGTTAGACGTAGAAAACAATTAAAGGCCGTAAGAGGAAGCTATCTCCCGTTCGTCATCAAACATGCATTGTTCCCTCTCGGAAGCATGAGCCTTCTAGTGACTTGCTCCGGTTTGTGAGGGGTGTGTTCCCAAACTTTCGTCAAACATGTCAATTTTATTACCACATCATCTTTGTGGCATGACATTACATCAACCAAGGATTCATGTGTTTCTGATATTTTTTAAAAAAAATTGAATAAAAATGCCATGTCACTCCATGCATACATATGCATGTATCCATGTCGTGAGACCAATATGTTTGAAAATTCCTTCTAATTTACTGCACATGGAATTAACTCGCACACAAGTACATGAAAATATGATTTTTCAAACCGTTATGGTTAGGCGTTGCATGTAGATGTAGTTCAAATTTGAATTACGGCTATTAAATGGTTAGAAAATCACTTAAATGTCTTTAAAAGGTCAAATGACCCCTGAAATTTTCAGAAATTTCACATGACAGTTGTATTAGTGCACGTTAGACGTAGAAAAAAATTGAAGGCCGTAAGAGGAAGCTATATCCCGTTCATCATCAAACATGCATTGTTCCCTCTTGGAACCACGAGCCTTGTAGTGAGTTGCTCCGGTTTGTGAGAGGTGTGTGTCCAAACTTTCGTTAAACATGCCAATTTTATTACCACATCATCTTGGTGGCATGACATTACATCTACCAAGGTTTCATGTGTTTCTGATATTTTTTAAATTTTTTTGAATAAAAAATGCCATGTCACTCCATGCATACATATGCATGTGTCCATGTCGTGAGACAAATATGTTTGAAAATTCCTTCTAATTTACTGCACATGGAATTAACTCGCACGTAAGTACACAAATATGATTCGTTAAACCATTATGGCTAGGTGTTGCATGTAGATGTAGTTCAAATTTGAATCAAATGGCTAGAAAATCACTTAAATGTCTTTAAAATGTCAAATGACCCCTAGAATTTTCCAAAATTTCACATTACAGTTGTAGTAGTGCAGGTTAAACATAGAAAAAATTGAAGGCCGTAAGAGGAAGCTATCTCCCGTTCGTCATCAAACATGCATTGTTCCCTCTCGGAACCACGAGCATTCTAGTGAGTTGCTCCGGTTTGTGAGGGTTGTTTGTCCAAACATATGTCCAACAGGCCAATTTTTTTACCACATCATCTTCGTGGCATGACATTAGATCAAGCAGGGTTTCATGTTTTTCTGATCATTTTTTATTTTTTTTGGAATTAAAATGCCATGTCACTCCATCCATACGTATGTATGTGTCAATGTTGTGAGACCAATATGTTTGCAAATTCCTTCTAATTTACTGCACATGGAATTAACTCGCACACAAGTACACAAAAATATGATTTTTCGAACCATTATGGTTAGGCGTTGCATGTAGATGTAGTTCAAATTTGAATTATGACCATTAAATGGTTAGAAAAGTACTTAAATGTCTTTAAAAGGTCAAATGACCCCCGAAATTTTCAAAAATTTCACATGACAGTTGTATTAGGGCATGTTAGACGTAGAAAAAAAATTGAAGGACGTAAGAGGAAGCTATCTCCCGTTCGTCATCGAACATGCATTGTTCCCTCTTGGAACCACGAGCCATCAAGTGAGTTGCTCCGGTTTGTGAGGGGTGTGTGTCCAAACTTTCGTCAAACATGCCAATTTTATTACCACATCATCTTGGTGGCATGACATTACATCAACCAAGGTTTCATGTGTTTTTGATATTTTTTAAATTTTTTGGAATAAAAATGCCACGTCACTCCATGCATACATATGCATGTGTCCATGTCGTGAGACAAATATGTTTGAAAATACCTTCTAATTTACTACACATGGAATTAACTCGCACATAAGTACACAAATATGATTTGTCAAACCGTTATGGTTAGGCGTTGCATGTAGATGTAGTTCAAATTTGAATTAAATGGCTAGAAAATCACTTAAATGTCTTTAAAATGTCAAATGACCCCTTGAATTTTCCAAAATTTCACATTACAGTTGTAGTAGTGCCGGTTCAACATAGAAAAAAATTGAACTCCGTAAGAGGAAGCTATCTCCCGTTCGTCATCAAACATGCATTGTTCCCTCTCGGAACCACGAGCCTTCTAGTGAGTTGCTCCGGTTAGTGAGGGTTGTGTGTCCAAACTCTCTTCCAACAGGCCAATTCTTTTACCACGTCACCTTGGTGGCATGACATTAGATCAACCAAGGTTTCATGTTTTTCTGATCATTTTTCAGTTTTTTGGAATTAAAATGCCATGTCACTCCATCCATGCGTATGCATGTGTCCATGTCGTGAGACCAATATGTTTGAAAATTCCTTCTAATTTACTGCACATGGAATTAACTCGCACACAAGTACACAAAAATATGATTTTTTGAACCGTTATGGTTAGGCGTTGCATGTAGATGTAGTTCAAATTTGAATTACGGCCATTAAATGGTTAGAAAATCACTTAAATGTCTTTAAAAGGTCAAATGACCCCTGAAATTTTCAAAAATTTCACATGAGAGTTGTATTAGTGCACGTTAGACGTAGAAAACAATTAAAGGCCGTAAGAGGAAGCTATCTCCCGTTCGTCATCAAACATGCATTGTTCCCTCTCGGAACGATGAGCCTTCTAGTGAGTTGCTCCGGTTTGTGAGGGGTGTGTTCCCAAACTTTCGTCAAACATGTCAATTTTATTACCACATCATCTTGGTGGCATGACATTACATCAACCAAGGATTCATGTGTTTCTGATATTTTTTAAATTTTTTTGAATAAAAATGCCATGTCACTCCATGCATACATATGCATGTGTCCATGTCGTGAGACCAATATGTTTGAAAATTCCTTCTAATTTACTGCACATGGAATTAACTCGCACACAAGTACACGAAAATATGATTTTTTTGAACCATTATGGTTAGGCGTTGCATGTAGATGTAGTTCAAATTTGAATCACGGCTATTAAATGGTTGGAAAATCACTTAAATGTCTTTAAAAGGTCAAATGACCCCTGAAATTTTCAAAAATTTCACATGACAGTTGTATTAGTGCACGTTAGACGTGGAAAAAAAATTGAAGGCCGTAAGAGGAAGCTATATCCCGTTCATCATCAAACATGCATTGTTCCCTCTTGGAACCACGAGCCTTGTAGTGAGTTGTTCCGGTTTGTGAGGGGTGTGTGTCCAAACTTTCGTCAAACATGCCAATTTTATTACCACGTCATCTTGGTGGCATGACATTACATCTACCAACGTTTCATATGTTTCTGATATTTTTTAAATTTTTTTGAATAAAAATGCCATGTCACTCCATGCATACATATGCATGTGTCCATGTCGTGAGACAAATAAGTTTGAAAATTCCTTCTAATTTACTGCACATGGAATTAACTCGCACGTAAGTACACAAATATGATTCGTTAAACCGTTATGGCTAGGTGTTGCTTGTAGATGTAGTTCAAATTTGAATCAAATGGCTAGAAAATCACTTAAATGTCTTTAAAATGTCAAATGACCCCTAGAATTTTCCAAAATTTCACATTACAGTTGTAGTAGTGCAGGTTAAACATAGAAAAAATTGAAGGCCGTAAGAGGAAGCTATCTCCCGTTCGTCATCAAACATGCATTGTTCCCACTCGGAACCACGAGCATTCTAGTGAGTTGCTCCGGTTTGTGAGGGGTGTTTGTCCAAACATATGTCCAACAGGCCAATTTTTTTACCACATCATCTTCGTGGCACGACATTAGATCTAGCAAGGTTTCATGTTTTTCTGATCATTTTTTAATTTTTTTGGAATTAAAATGCCATGTCACTCCATCCATACGTATGCATGTGTCAATGTTGTGAGACCAATATGTTTGAAAATTCCTTCTAATTTACTGCACATGGAATTAACTCGCACACAAGTAAACAAAAATATGATTTTTCGAACCGTTATGGTTAGGCGTTGCATGTAGATGTAGTTCAAATTTGAATTACGGCCATTAAATGGTTAGAAAATCACTTAAATGTCTTTAAAAGGTCAAATGACCCATGAAATTTTCAAAAATTTCACATGACAGTTGTATTAGTGCACGTTAGAAGTAGAAAACAATTAAAGGCCGTAAGAGGAAGCTATCTCCCGTTCGTCATCAAACATTCATTGTTCCCTCTTGGAACCACGAGCCATCTAGTGAGTTGCTCCGGTTTGTGAGGGGTGTGTGTCCAAACTTTCGTCAAACATGCCAATTTTATTACCACATCATCTTGGTGGCATGACATTACATCAACCAAGGTTTCATGTGTTTTTGATATTTTTTAAATTTTTTGGAATAAAAATGCCACGTCACTCCATGCATACATATGCATGTGTCCATGTCGTGAGACAAATATGTTTGAAAATACCTTCTAATTTACTACACATGGAATTAACTCGCACATAAGTACACAAATATGATTTGTCAAACCGTTATGGTTAGGCGTTGCATGTAGATGTAGTTCAAATTTGAATTAAATGGCTAGAAAATCACTTAAATGTCTTTAAAATGTCAAATGACCCCTTGAATTTTCCAAAATTTCACATTACAGTTGTAGTAGTGCAGGTTAAACATAGAAAAAAATTGAACTCCGTAAGAGGAAGCTATCTCCCGTTCGTCATCAAACATGCATTGTTCCCTCTCGGAACCACGAGCCTTCTAGTGAGTTGCTCCGGTTAGTGAGGGGTGTGTGTCCAAACTCTCTTCCAACAGGCCAATTTTTTTGCCACGTCACCTTGGTGGCATGACATTAGATCAACCAAGGTTTCATGTTTTTCTGATCATTTTTCAGTTTTTTGGAATTAAAATGCCATGTCACTCCATCCATGCGTATGCATGTGTCCATGTCGTGAGACCAATATGTTTGAAAATTCCTTCTAATTTCCTGCACATGGAATTAACTCGCACACAAGTACACAAAAATATGATTTTTCGAACCGTTATGGTTAGGCGTTGCATGTAGATGTAGTTCAAATTTGAATTACGGCCATTAAATGGTTAGAAAATCACTTAAATGTCTTTAAAAGGTCAAATGACCCCTGAAATTTTCAAAAATTTCACATGACAGTTGTATTAGTGCACGTTAGACGTAGAAAACAATTAAAGGCCGTAAGAGGAAGCTATCTCCCGTTCGTCATCAAACCTGCATTGTTCCCTCTCGGAACGATGAGCCTTCTAGTGAGTTGCTCCGGTTTGTGAGGGGTGTGTTCCCAAACTTTCGTCAAACATGTCAATTTTATTACCACATCATGTTGGTGGCATGACATTACATTAACCAAGGATTCATGTGTTTCTGATATTTTTTAAATTTTTTTGAATAAAAATGCCATGTCACTCCATGCATACATATGCATGTGTCCATGTCGTGAGACCAATATGTTTGAAAATTCCTTCTAATTTACTGCACATGGAATTAACTCGCACACAAGTACACGAAAATATGATTTTTTGAACCGTTACGGTTAGGCGTTGCATGTAGATGTAGTTCAAATTTGAATTACGGCTATTAAATGGTTGGAAAATCACTTAAATGACTTTAGGAGGTCAAATGACCCCTGAAATTTTCAAAAATTTCACATGACAGTTGTATTAGTGCACGTTAGACATAGAAAAAAATTGAAGGCCGTAAGAGGAAGCTATATCCCGTTCATCATCAAACATGCATTGTTCCCTCTTGGAACCACGAGCCTTGTAGTGAGTTGTTCCGGTTTGTGAGGGGTGTGTGTCCAAACTTTCGTCAAACATGCCAATTTTATTACCACGTCATCTTGGTGGCATGACATTACATCTACCAACATTTCATATGTTTCTGATATTTTTTAAATTTTTTTGAATAAAAATGCCATGTCACTCCATGCATACATATGCATGTGTCCATGTCGTGAGACAAATATGTTTGAAAATTCCTTCTAATTTACTGCACATGGAATTAACTCGCACGTAAGTACACAAATATGATTCGTTAAACCGTTATGGCTAGGTGTTGCTTGTAGATGTAGTTCAAATTTGAATCAAATGGCTAGAAAATCACTTAAATGTCTTTAAAATGTCAAATGACCCCTAGAATTTTCCAAAATTTCACATTACAGTTGTAGTAGTGCAGGTTAAACATAGAAAAAATTGAAGGCCGTAAGAGGAAGCTATCTCCCGTTCGTCATCAAACATGCATTGTTCCCTCTCGGAACCACGAGCATTCTAGTGAGTTGCTCCGGTTTGTGAGGGGTGTTTGTCCAAACATATGTCCAACAGGCCAATTTTTTTACCACATCATCTTCGTGGCACGACATTAGATCAAGCAAGGTTTCATGTTTTTCTGATCATTTTTTAATTTTTTTGGAATTAAAATGCCATGTCACTCCATCCATACGTATGCATGTGTCAATGTTGTGAGACCAATATGTTTGAAAATTCCTTCTAATTTACTGCACATGGAATTAACTCGCACACAAGTACACAAAAATATGATTTTTCGAGCCGTTATGGTTAGGCGTTGCATGTAGATGTAGTTCAAATTTGAATTACGGCCATTAAATGGTTAGAAAATCACTTAAATGTCTTTAAAAGGTCAAATGACCCCTGAAATTTTCAAAAATTTCACATGACAGTTGTATTAGTGCACGTTAGAAGTAGAAAACAATTAAAGGCTGTAAGAGGAAGCTATCTCCCGATCGTCATCAAACATGCATTGTTCCCTCTTGGAACCACGAGCCATCTAGTGAGTTGCTCCGGTTTGTGAGGGGTGTGTGTCCAAACTTTCGTCAAACATGCCAATTTTATTACCACATCATCTTGGTGGCATGACATTACATCAACCAAGGTTTCATGTGTTTTTGATATTTTTTAAATTTTTTGGAATAAAAATGCCACGTCACTCCATGCATACATATGCATGTGTCCATGTCGTGAGACAAATATGTTTGAAAATACCTTCTAATTTACTACACATGGAATTAACTCGCACATAAGTACACAAATATGATTTGTCAAACCGTTATGGTTAGGCGTTGCATGTAGATGTAGTTCAAATTTGAATTAAATGGCTAGAAAATCACTTAAATGTCTTTAAAATGTCAAATGACCCCTTGAATTTTCCAAAATTTCACATTACAGTTGTAGTAGTGCAGGTTAAACATAGAAAAAAATTGAACTCCGTAAGAGGAAGCTATCTCCCGTTCGTCATCAAACATGCATTGTTCCCTCTCGGAACCACGAGCCTTCTAGTGAGTTGCTCCGGTTAGTGAGGGGTGTGTGTCCAAACTCTCTTCCAACAGGCCAATTTTTTTGCCACGTCACCTTGGTGGCATGACATTAGATCAACCAAGGTTTCATGTTTTTCTGATCATTTTTCAGTTTTTTGGAATTAAAATGCCATGTCACTCCATCCATGCGTATGGATGTGTCCATGTCGTGAGACCAATATGTTTCAAAATTCCTTCTAATTTACTGCACATGGAATTAACTCGCACACAAGTACACAAAAATGTGATTTTTCGAACCGTTATGGTTAGGCGTTGCATGTAGATGTAGTTCAAATTTGAATTACGGCGATTAAATGGTTAGAAAATCACTTAAATGTCTTTAAAAGGTCAAATGATCCCTGAAATTTTCAAAAATTTCACATGAAAGTTGTATTAGTGCACGTTAGAAGTAGAAAACAATTAAAGGCCGTAAGAGGAAGCTATCTCCCGTTCGTCATCAAACATGCATTGTTCCCTCTTGGAACCACGAGCCATCTAGTGAGTTGCTCCGGTTTGTGAGGGGTGTGTGTCCAAACTTTCGTCAAACATGCCAATTTTATTACCACATCATCTTGGTGGCATGACATTACATCAACCAAGGTTTCATGTGTTTTTGATATTTTTTAAATTTTTTGGAATAAAAATGCCACGTCACTCCATGCATACATATGCATGTGTCCATGTCGTGAGACAAATATGTTTGAAAATACCTTCTAATTTACTACACATTGAATTGACTCGCACATAAGTACACAAATATGATTTGTCAAACCGTTATGGTTAGGCGTTCCATGTAGATGTAGTTCAAATTTGAATTAAAGGGCTAGAAAATCACTTAAATGTCTTTAAAATGTCAAATGACCCCTTGAATTTTCCAAAATTTCACATTACAGTTGTAGTAGTGCAGGTTAAACATAGAAAAAAATTGAACTCCGTAAGAGGAAGCTATCTCCCGTTCGTCATCAAACATGCATTGTTCCCTCTCGGAACCACGAGCCTTCTAGTGAGTTGCTCCGGTTAGTGAGGGGTGTGTCCAAACTCTCTTCCAACAGGCCAAAATTTCACATGACAGTTGTATTAGTGCACGTTAGACGTAGAAAACAATTAAAGGCCGTAAGAGGAAGCTATCTCCCGTTCGTCATCAAACATGCATTGTTCCCTCTCGGAACGATGAGCCTTCTAGTGAGTTGCTCCGGTTTGTGAGGGGTGTGTTCCCAAACTTTCGTCAAACATGTCAATTTTATTACCACATCATCTTGGTGGCATGACATTACATCAACCAAGGATTCATGTGTTTCTGATATTTTTTAATTTTTTTTGAATAAAAATGCCATGTCACTCCATGCATACATATGCATGTGTCCATGTCGTGAGACCAATATGTTTGAAAATTCCTTCTAATTTACTGCACATGGAATTAACTCGCACACAAGTACACGAAAATATGATTTTTTGAACCGTTACGGTTAGGCGTTGCATGTAGATGTAGTTCAAATTTGAATTACGGCTATTAAATGGTAGGAAAATCACTTAAATGACTTTAAAAGGTCAAATGACCCCTGAAATTTTCAAAAATTTCACATGACAGTTGTATTAGTGCACGTTAGACGTAGAAAAAAATTGAAGGCCGTAAGAGGAAGCTATATCCCGTTCGTCATCAAACATGCATTGTTCCCTCTTGGAACCACGAGCCTTGTAGTGAGTTGCTCCGGTTTGTGAGGGGTGTGTGTCCAAACTTTCGTCAAACATGCCAATTTTATTACCACATCATCTTGGTGGCATGACATTACATCAACCAAGGTTTCATGTGTTTCTGATATTTTTTAAATTTTTTTGAATAAAAATGCCATGTCACTCCATGCATACATATGCATGTGTCCATCTCGTGAGACAAATATGTTTGAAAATTCCTTCTAATTTACTGCACATGGAATTAACTCGCACGTAAGTACACAAATATGATTCGTTAAACCGTTATGGCTAGGTGTTGCATGTAGATGTAGTTCAAATTTGAATCAAATGGTTGGAAAATCACTTAACTGTCTTTAAAATGTCAAATGACCCCTAGAATTTTCCAAAATTTCACATTACAGTTGTAGTAGTGCTGGTTAAACATAGAAAAAATTGAAGGCCGTAATAGGAAGCTATCTCCCGTTCGTCATCAAACATGCATTGTTCCCTCTCGGAACCACGAGCATTCTAGTGAGTTGCTCCGGTTTGTGAGGGGTGTCTGTCCAAACATATGTCCAACAGGCCAATTTTTTTACCACATCATCTTCGTGGCATGACATTAGATAAACCAAGGTTTCATGTTTTTCTGATCATTTTTTTATTTTTTTTGGAATTAAAATGCCATGTCACGCCATCCATACGTATGCATGTGTCCATGTCATGAGACCAATATTTTTGAAAATTCCTTCTAATTTACTGCACATGGAATTAACTCGCACACAAATACACAAAAATATGATTTTTCGAACCGTTATGGTTAGGCGTTGCATGTAGATGTAGTTAAAATTTGAATTACAGACATTAAATGGTTAGAACATCACTGAAATGTCTTTAAAAGGTCAAATGACCCCTAAAATTTTCAAAAATTTCACATGACAGTTGTATTAGTGCACTTTAGACGTAGAAAAAAATTGAAGGCCGTAAGAAGTAGCTATCTCCCGTTCGTGATCAAATATGCATTGTTCCCTCTCGGAACCATCAGCTTTCTAGTGAGTTTCTCTGGTTTGTGAGGGGTGTGTGTCCTAATTTTCGTCAAACATGCCAATTTTATTACCACATCATCTTGGTGGCATGACATTACTCAACCAAGGTTTCATGTGTTTCTGATAGTTTTGAAATATTTTTGAATAAAAACGCCACGTCACTCCATGCATGCATATGCATGTGTCCATGTCGTGAGACAAATATTTTTTAAAATTCTTCTAATTTACTGCACCTGGAATTAACTCGCACATAAGTACACAAATATGATTTGTCAAACCATTATCGTTAGGCGTTGCATGTAGATGTAGTTCAAATTGGATTAAATGGCTAGAAAATCACTTAAATGTCTTTAAAATGTCAAATGACCCCTAGAATTTTCCAAAATTTCACATTACAGTTGAAGTAGTGCAGGTTAAACATAGAAAAAAATTGAAGGCCATAAGAGGAAGCTATTTCCCGTTCGTCATCAAACATGCATTGTTCCCTCACGGAACCACGAGCCTTCTAGTGAGTTGCTCCGGTTTGGGAGAGGTGTGTGTCCTAACTTTCATCAAACAGGACAATTTTTTTACCACATCATCTTGGTGGCATGACATTAAATCAACCGAGGTTTCATGTTTTTTTGATCATTTTTTAAATTTTTCGGAATTAAAAATGCCATGTCACTCCATCCATACGTATTTATGTGTTCATGTCGTGAGACCAATATGTTTGAAAATTGCTTCTAATTTACTGCAAATAGAATTAACTCGCACATAAGTACACAAATATGATTTTTCAAATCGTTATGGTCAGGCGTTGCATCTAGATGTAGTTCAAATTTGAATTAAATGGCTAGAAAATCACTTAAATGTCTTTAAAATGTCAAATGACCCCTAGAATTTTCCAAAATTTCACATTACAGTTGTAGTACTGCAGGTTAAACATAGGAAAAATTGAAGGCCATAAGAGGAAACTATCTCTCGTTCGTCATCAAACATGCATTGTTCCCTCTTGGAACCACGAGCCTTCTAGTGAGATGCTTCGGTTTGTGAGGGGTGTGTGTCCAAACATATGTCCAACAGGCCAATTTTTTTACCACAACATCTTCATGGCATGACATTAGATCAACCAAGGTTTCATGCTTTTCTGATCATTTTTTATTTTTTTGGAATTAAAATGCCGTGTCACTCCAGCCATACGTATGCATGTGTCCATGTCGTGAGACCAATATGTTTGAAAATTCCTTCAAATTTACTGCACATGGAATTAACTCGCACACAAGTGCACAAAAATATGATTTTTCGAACCGTTATGGTTAGGCGTTGCATGTAGATGTAGTTCAAATTTGAATTACAACCATTAAATGGTTAGAAAATCACTTATATGTCTTTAACAGGTCAAATGACCACCGAAATTTTCAAAAATTTCACATGACAGTTGTATTAGGGCACGTTAGACGTAGAAAAAAAATTGAAGGACGTAAGAGAAAGCTATCTCCCGTTCCTCATCGAACATGCATTGTTCCCTCTCGGAACCACGAGCCTTCTAGTGAGTTGCTCCGGTTTGTGAGGGGTGTGTGTCCAAACTTTCGTCAAACATGCCAATTTTATTACCACATCATCTTGGTGGCATGACATTACATCAACCAAGGTTTCATGGGTTTCTGATATTTTTTAATTTTTTTGGAATAAAAATGCCATGTCACTCCATGCATACATATGCATGTGTCCATGTCATGAGGCAAATATGTTTGATAATACCTTCTAATTTACTACACATGGAATTAACTCGCACATAAGTACACAAATATGATTTGTCAAACTGTTCTGGTTAGGCGTTGCATGTAGATGTAGTTCAAATTTGAATTAAATGGCTAGAAAATCACTTAAATGTCTTTAAAATGTCAAATGACCCCTTGAATTTTCCAAAATTTCACATTATAGTTGTAGTAGTGCAGGTTAAACATAGAAAAAAATTGAAGTCCGTAAGAGGAAGCTATCTCCCGTTCGTCATCGAACATGCATTGTTCCCTCTCGGAACCACGAGCCTTCTAGGGAGTTGCTCCGGTTTGTGAGGGGTGTGTGTCCAAACTTTCTTCCAACAGGCCAATTTTTTTACCACATCACCTTGGTCGCATGACATTAGATCAACCAAGGTTTCATGTTTTTCTGATCATTTTTTAATTTTTTGGAATTAAAATGCCATGTCACTCCATCCATACGTATGCATGTGTCCATGTCATGAGACGAATATGTTTGAAAATTCCTACTAATTTACAGCACTTGGAATTAACTCGCACACAAGTACACAAAAATATGATTTTTCGAACCGTTATGGTTAGGCGTTGCATGTAGATGTAGTTCAAATTTGAATTATGGCCATTAAATGGTTGGAAAATCGATTAAATGTCTTTAAAAGGTTAAATGACCCCTGAAATTTTCAAAAATTTCACATGACAAATGTATTAGTGCACGTTAGACGTAGAAAAAAATTGAAGGCCGTAAGAGGAAGCTATCTCCTGTTTGTCATCAAACATGCATTGTTCCCTCTTGGAACCACGAGCCTTCTAGTGAGTTGCTCCGGTTTGTGAGGGGTGTGTGTCCAAATTTTCGTCAAACATGCCAATTTTATTACCACATCATCTTGGTTGCATGACATTACATCAACCAAGGATTCATGTGTTTCTGATATTTTTTAAATTTTTTTGAATAAAAATGCCATGTCACTCCATGCATACATATGCATGTGTCCATGTCGTGAGACCAATATGTTTGAAAATTCCTTCTAATTTACTGCACATGGAATTAACTCGCACACAAGTACAAAAAAGTATGATTTTTCGAACCGTTATGGTTAGGCGTTGCATGTAGATGTAGTTCAAATTTGAATTACGACCATTAAATGGTTAGAAAATCACTTAAATGTCTTTAAAAGGTCAAATGACCCCCGAAATTTTGAAAAATTTCACATGACAGTTGTATTAGGGCATGTTAGACGTAGAAAAAAAATTGAAGGACGTAAGAGGAAGCTATCTCCCGTTCGTCATCGAACATGCATTGTTCCCTCTTGGAACCACGAGCCATCTAGTGAGTTGCTCCGGTTTGTGAGGGGTGTGTGTCCAAACTTTCGTCAAACATGCCAATTTTATTACCACATCATCTTGATGGCATGACATTACATCAACCAAGGTTTCATGTGTTTTTGATATTTTTTAAATTTTTTGGAATAAAAATGCCACGTCACTCCATGCATACATATGCATGTGTCCATGTCGTGAGACAAATATGTTTGAAAATACCTTCAAATTTACTACACATGGAATTAACTCGCACATAAGTACACAAATATGATTTGTCAAACCGTTATGGTTAGGCGTTCCATGTAGATGTAGTTCAAATTTGAATTAAAGGGCTTGAAAATCACTTAAATGTCTTTAAAATGTCAAATGACCCCTTGAATTTTCCAAAATTTCACATTACAGTTGTAGTAGTGCAGGTTAAACATAGAAAAAAATTGAACTCCGTAAGAGGAAGCTATCTCCCGTTGGTCATCAAACATGCATTGTTCCCTCTCGGAACCACGAGCCTTCTAGTGAGTTGCTCCGGTTAGTGAGGGGTGTGTGTCCAAACTCTCTTCCAACAGGCCAATTTTTTTACCACGTCACATTGGTGGCAAGACATTAGATCAACCAAGGTTTCATGTTTTTCTGATCATTTTTCAGTTTTTTGGAATTAAAATGCCATGTCACTCCATCCATGCGTATGCATGTGTCCATGTCGTGAGACCAATATGTTTCAAAATTCCTTCTAATTTACTGCACATGGAATTAACTCGCACACAAGTACACAAAAATGTGATTTTTCGAACCGTTATGGTTAGGCGTTGCATGTAGATGTAGTTCAAATTTGAATTACGGCGATTAAATGGTTAGAAAATCACTTAAATGTCTTTAAAAGGTCAAATGATCCCTGAAATTTTCAAAAATTTCACATGAAAGTTGTATTAGTGCACGTTAGAAGTAGAAAACAATTAAAGGCCGTAAGAGGAAGCTATCTCCCGTTCGTCATCAAACATGCATTGTTCCCTCTTGGAACCACGAGCCATCTAGTGAGTTGCTCCGGTTTGTGAGGGGTGTGTGTCCAAACTTTCGTCAAACATGCCAATTTTATTACCACATCATCTTGGTGGCATGACATTACATCAACCAAGGTTTCATGTGTTTTTGATATTTTTTAAATTTATTGGAATAAAAATGCCACGTCACTCCATGCATACATATGCATGTGTCCATGTCGTGAGACAAATATGTTTGAAAATACCTTCTAATTTACTACACATTGAATTGACTCGCACATAAGTACACAAATATGATTTGTCAAACCGTTATGGTTAGGCGTTCCATGTAGATGTAGTTCAAATTTGAATTAAAGGGCTAGAAAATCACTTAAATGTCTTTAAAATGTCAAATGACCCCTTGAATTTTCCAAAATTTCACATTACAGTTGTAGTAGTGCAGGTTAAACATAGAAAAAAATTGAACTCCGTAAGAGGAAGCTATCTCCCGTTCGTCATCAAACATGCATTGTTCCCTCTCGGAACCACGAGCCTTCTAGTGAGTTGCTCCGGTTAGTGAGGGGTGTGTCCAAACTCTCTTCCAACAGGCCAAAATTTCACATGACAGTTGTATTAGTGCACGTTAGACGTAGAAAACAATTAAAGGCCGTAAGAGGAAGCTATCTCCCGTTCGTCATCAAACATGCATTGTTCCCTCTCGGAACGATGAGCCTTCTAGTGAGTTGCTCCGGTTTGTGAGGGGTGTGTTCCCAAACTTTCGTCAAACATGTCAATTTTATTACCACATCATCTTGGTGGCATGACATTACATCAACCAAGGATTCATGTGTTTCTGATATTTTTTAATTTTTTTTGAATAAAAATGCCATGTCACTCCATGCATACATATGCATGTGTCCATGTCGTGAGACCAATATGTTTGAAAATTCCTTCTAATTTACTGCACATGGAATTAACTCGCACACAAGTACACGAAAATATGATTTTTTGAACCGTTACGGTTAGGCGTTGCATGTAGATGTAGTTCAAATTTGAATTACGGCTATTAAATGGTAGGAAAATCACTTAAATGACTTTAAAAGGTCAAATGACCCCTGAAATTTTCAAAAATTTCACATGACAGTTGTATTAGTGCACGTTAGACGTAGAAAAAAATTGAAGGCCGTAAGAGGAAGCTATATCCCGTTCGTCATCAAACATGCATTGTTCCCTCTTGGAACCACGAGCCTTGTAGTGAGTTGCTCCGGTTTGTGAGGGGTGTGTGTCCAAACTTTCGTCAAACATGCCAATTTTATTACCACATCATCTTGGTGGCATGACATTACATCAACCAAGGTTTCATGTGTTTCTGATATTTTTTAAATTTTTTTGAATAAAAATGCCATGTCACTCCATGCATACATATGCATGTGTCCATCTCGTGAGACAAATATGTTTGAAAATTCCTTCTAATTTACTGCACATGGAATTAACTCGCACGTAAGTACACAAATATGATTCGTTAAACCGTTATGGCTAGGTGTTGCATGTAGATGTAGTTCAAATTTGAATCAAATGGTTGGAAAATCACTTAACTGTCTTTAAAATGTCAAATGACCCCTAGAATTTTCCAAAATTTCACATTACAGTTGTAGTAGTGCTGGTTAAACATAGAAAAAATTGAAGGCCGTAATAGGAAGCTATCTCCCGTTCGTCATCAAACATGCATTGTTCCCTCTCGGAACCACGAGCATTCTAGTGAGTTGCTCCGGTTTGTGAGGGGTGTCTGTCCAAACATATGTCCAACAGGCCAATTTTTTTACCACATCATCTTCGTGGCATGACATTAGATAAACCAAGGTTTCATGTTTTTCTGATCATTTTTTTATTTTTTTTGGAATTAAAATGCCATGTCACGCCATCCATACGTATGCATGTGTCCATGTCATGAGACCAATATTTTTGAAAATTCCTTCTAATTTACTGCACATGGAATTAACTCGCACACAAATACACAAAAATATGATTTTTCGAACCGTTATGGTTAGGCGTTGCATGTAGATGTAGTTAAAATTTGAATTACAGACATTAAATGGTTAGAACATCACTGAAATGTCTTTAAAAGGTCAAATGACCCCTAAAATTTTCAAAAATTTCACATGACAGTTGTATTAGTGCACTTTAGACGTAGAAAAAAATTGAAGGCCGTAAGAAGTAGCTATCTCCCGTTCGTGATCAAATATGCATTGTTCCCTCTCGGAACCATCAGCTTTCTAGTGAGTTTCTCTGGTTTGTGAGGGGTGTGTGTCCTAATTTTCGTCAAACATGCCAATTTTATTACCACATCATCTTGGTGGCATGACATTACTCAACCAAGGTTTCATGTGTTTCTGATAGTTTTGAAATATTTTTGAATAAAAACGCCACGTCACTCCATGCATGCATATGCATGTGTCCATGTCGTGAGACAAATATTTTTTAAAATTCTTCTAATTTACTGCACCTGGAATTAACTCGCACATAAGTACACAAATATGATTTGTCAAACCATTATCGTTAGGCGTTGCATGTAGATGTAGTTCAAATTGGATTAAATGGCTAGAAAATCACTTAAATGTCTTTAAAATGTCAAATGACCCCTAGAATTTTCCAAAATTTCACATTACAGTTGAAGTAGTGCAGGTTAAACATAGAAAAAAATTGAAGGCCATAAGAGGAAGCTATTTCCCGTTCGTCATCAAACATGCATTGTTCCCTCACGGAACCACGAGCCTTCTAGTGAGTTGCTCCGGTTTGGGAGAGGTGTGTGTCCTAACTTTCATCAAACAGGACAATTTTTTTACCACATCATCTTGGTGGCATGACATTAAATCAACCGAGGTTTCATGTTTTTTTGATCATTTTTTAAATTTTTCGGAATTAAAAATGCCATGTCACTCCATCCATACGTATTTATGTGTTCATGTCGTGAGACCAATATGTTTGAAAATTGCTTCTAATTTACTGCAAATAGAATTAACTCGCACATAAGTACACAAATATGATTTTTCAAATCGTTATGGTCAGGCGTTGCATCTAGATGTAGTTCAAATTTGAATTAAATGGCTAGAAAATCACTTAAATGTCTTTAAAATGTCAAATGACCCCTAGAATTTTCCAAAATTTCACATTACAGTTGTAGTACTGCAGGTTAAACATAGGAAAAATTGAAGGCCATAAGAGGAAACTATCTCTCGTTCGTCATCAAACATGCATTGTTCCCTCTTGGAACCACGAGCCTTCTAGTGAGATGCTTCGGTTTGTGAGGGGTGTGTGTCCAAACATATGTCCAACAGGCCAATTTTTTTACCACAACATCTTCATGGCATGACATTAGATCAACCAAGGTTTCATGCTTTTCTGATCATTTTTTATTTTTTTGGAATTAAAATGCCGTGTCACTCCAGCCATACGTATGCATGTGTCCATGTCGTGAGACCAATATGTTTGAAAATTCCTTCAAATTTACTGCACATGGAATTAACTCGCACACAAGTGCACAAAAATATGATTTTTCGAACCGTTATGGTTAGGCGTTGCATGTAGATGTAGTTCAAATTTGAATTACAACCATTAAATGGTTAGAAAATCACTTATATGTCTTTAACAGGTCAAATGACCACCGAAATTTTCAAAAATTTCACATGACAGTTGTATTAGGGCACGTTAGACGTAGAAAAAAAATTGAAGGACGTAAGAGAAAGCTATCTCCCGTTCCTCATCGAACATGCATTGTTCCCTCTCGGAACCACGAGCCTTCTAGTGAGTTGCTCCGGTTTGTGAGGGGTGTGTGTCCAAACTTTCGTCAAACATGCCAATTTTATTACCACATCATCTTGGTGGCATGACATTACATCAACCAAGGTTTCATGGGTTTCTGATATTTTTTAATTTTTTTGGAATAAAAATGCCATGTCACTCCATGCATACATATGCATGTGTCCATGTCATGAGGCAAATATGTTTGATAATACCTTCTAATTTACTACACATGGAATTAACTCGCACATAAGTACACAAATATGATTTGTCAAACTGTTCTGGTTAGGCGTTGCATGTAGATGTAGTTCAAATTTGAATTAAATGGCTAGAAAATCACTTAAATGTCTTTAAAATGTCAAATGACCCCTTGAATTTTCCAAAATTTCACATTATAGTTGTAGTAGTGCAGGTTAAACATAGAAAAAAATTGAAGTCCGTAAGAGGAAGCTATCTCCCGTTCGTCATCGAACATGCATTGTTCCCTCTCGGAACCACGAGCCTTCTAGGGAGTTGCTCCGGTTTGTGAGGGGTGTGTGTCCAAACTTTCTTCCAACAGGCCAATTTTTTTACCACATCACCTTGGTCGCATGACATTAGATCAACCAAGGTTTCATGTTTTTCTGATCATTTTTTAATTTTTTGGAATTAAAATGCCATGTCACTCCATCCATACGTATGCATGTGTCCATGTCATGAGACGAATATGTTTGAAAATTCCTACTAATTTACAGCACTTGGAATTAACTCGCACACAAGTACACAAAAATATGATTTTTCGAACCGTTATGGTTAGGCGTTGCATGTAGATGTAGTTCAAATTTGAATTATGGCCATTAAATGGTTGGAAAATCGATTAAATGTCTTTAAAAGGTTAAATGACCCCTGAAATTTTCAAAAATTTCACATGACAAATGTATTAGTGCACGTTAGACGTAGAAAAAAATTGAAGGCCGTAAGAGGAAGCTATCTCCTGTTTGTCATCAAACATGCATTGTTCCCTCTTGGAACCACGAGCCTTCTAGTGAGTTGCTCCGGTTTGTGAGGGGTGTGTGTCCAAATTTTCGTCAAACATGCCAATTTTATTACCACATCATCTTGGTTGCATGACATTACATCAACCAAGGATTCATGTGTTTCTGATATTTTTTAAATTTTTTTGAATAAAAATGCCATGTCACTCCATGCATACATATGCATGTGTCCATGTCGTGAGACCAATATGTTTGAAAATTCCTTCTAATTTACTGCACATGGAATTAACTCGCACACAAGTACATGAAAATATGATTTTTCAAACCGTTATGGTTAGGCGTTGCATGTAGATGTTGTTCAAATTTGAATTACGGCTATTAAATGGTTGGAAAATCACGTAAATGTCTTTAAAAGGTCAAATGACCCCCGAAATTTTGAAAAATTTCACATGACAGTTGTATTAGGGCATGTTAGACGTAGAAAAAAAATTGAAGGACGTAAGAGGAAGCTATCTCCCGTTCGTCATCGAACATGCATTGTTCCCTCTTGGAACCACGAGCCATCTAGTGAGTTGCTCCGGTTTGTGAGGGGTGTGTGTCCAAACTTTCGTCAAACATGCCAATTTTATTACCACATCATCTTGGTGGCATGACATTACATCAACCAAGGTTTCATGTGTTTTTGATATTTTTTAAATTTTTTGGAATAAAAATGCCACGTCACTCCATGCATACATATGCATGTGTCCATGTCGTGAGACAAATATGTTTGAAAATACCTTCAAATTTACTACACATGGAATTAACTCGCACATAAGTACACAAATATGATTTGTCAAACCGTTATGGTTAGGCGTTCCATGTAGATGTAGTTCAAATTTGAATTAAAGGGCTTGAAAATCACTTAAATGTCTTTAAAATGTCAAATGACCCCTTGAATTTTCCAAAATTTCACATTACAGTTGTAGTAGTGCAGGTTAAACATAGAAAAAAATTGAACTCCGTAAGAGGAAGCTATCTCCCGTTGGTCATCAAACATGCATTGTTCCCTCTCGGAACCACGAGCCTTCTAGTGAGTTGCTCCGGTTAGTGAGGGGTGTGTCCAAACTCTCTTCCAACAGGCCAATTTTTTTACCACGTCACCTTGGTGGCATGACATTAGATCAACCAAGGTTTCATGTTTTTCTGATCATTTTTCAGTTTTTTGGAATTAAAATGCCATGTCACTCCATCCATGCGTATGCATGTGTCCATGTCGTGAGACCAATATGTTTGAAAATTCCTTCTAATTTACTGCACATGGAATTAACTCGCACACAAGTACACAAAAATATGATTTTTCGAACCGTTATGGTTAGGCGTTGCATGTAGATGTAGTTCAAATTTGAATTACGACCATTAAATGGTTAGAAAATCACTTAAATGTCTTTACAAGGTCAAATGACCCCTGAAATTTTCAAAAATTTCACATGACAGTTGTATTAGTGCACGTTAGAAGTAGAAAACAATTAAAGGCCGTAAGAGGAAGCTATCTCCCGTTCGTCATCAAACATGCATTGTTCCCTCTTGGAACCACGAGCCATCTAGTGAGTTGCTCCGGTTTGTGAGGGGTGTGTGTCCAAACTTTCGGCAAACATGCCAATTTTATTACCACATCATCTTGGTGGCATGACATTACATCAACCAAGGTTTCATGTGTTTTTGATATTTTTTAAATTTTTTGGAATAAAAATGCCACGTCACTCCATGCATACATATGCATGTGTCCATGTCGTGAGACAAATATGTTTGAAAATACCTTCTAATTTACTACACATGGAATTAACTCGCACATAAGTACACAAATATGATTTGTCAAACCGTTATGGTTAGGCGTTGCATGTAGATGTAGTTCAAATTTGAATTAAATGGCTAGAAAATCACTTAAATGTCTTTAAAATGTCAAATGACCCCTTGAATTTTCCAAAATTTCACATTACAGTTGTAGTAGTGCAGGTTAAACATAGAAGAAAATTGAACTCCGTAAGAGGAAGCTATCTCCCGTTCGTCATCAAACATGCATTGTTCCCTCTCGGAACCATGAGCCTTCTAGTGAGTTGCTCCGGTTAGTGAGGGGTGTGTGTCCAAACTCTCTTCCAACAGGCCAATTTTTTTACCACGTCACATTGGTGGCAAGACATTAGATCAACCAAGGTTTCATGTTTTTCTGATCATTTTTCAGTTTTTTGGAATTAAAATGCCATGTCACTCCATCCATGCGTATGCATGTGTCCATGTCGTGAGACCAATATGTTTGAAAATTCCTTCTAATTTACTGCACATGGAATTAACTCGCACACAAGTACAGAAAAAATATGATTTTTCGAACCGTTATGGTTAGGCGTTGCATGTAGATGTAGTTCAAATTTGAATTACGGCTATTAAATGGTTAGAAAATCACTTAAATGTCTTTAAAAGGTCAAATGACCCCTGAAATTTTCAAAAATTTCACATGACAGTTGTATTAGTGCACGTTAGACGTAGAAAACAATTAAAGGCCGTAAGAGGAAGCTATCTCCCGTTCGTCATCAAACATGCATTGTTCCCTCTCGGAAGCATGAGCCTTCTAGTGACTTGCTCCGGTTTGTGAGGGGTGTGTTCCCAAACTTTCGTCAAACATGTCAATTTTATTACCACATCATCTTTGTGGCATGACATTACATCAACCAAGGATTCATGTGTTTCTGATATTTTTAAAAAAAAATTGAATAAAAATGCCATGTCACTCCATGCATACATATGCATGTGTCCATGTCGTGAGACCAATATGTTTGAAAATTCCTTCTAATTTACTGCACATGGAATTAACTCGCACACAAGTACACGAAAATATGATTTTTTTGAACCATTATGGTTAGGCGTTGCATGTAGATGTAGTTCAAATTTGAATCACGGCTATTAAATGGTTGGAAAATCACTTAAATGTCTTTAAAAGGTCAAATGACCCCTGAAATTTTCAAAAATTTCACATGACAGTTGTATTAGTGCACGTTAGACGTGGAAAAAAAATTGAAGGCCGTAAGAGGAAGCTATATCCCGTTCATCATCAAACATGCATTGTTCCCTCTTGGAACCACGAGCCTTGTAGTGAGTTGCTCCGGTTTGTGAGAGGTGTGTGTCCAAACTTTCGTTAAACATGCCAATTTTATTACCACATCATCTTGGTGGCATGACATTACATCTACCAAGGTTTCATGTGTTTCTGATATTTTTTAAATTTTTTTGAATAAAAATGCCATGTCACTCCATGCATACATATGCATGTGTCCATGTCGTGAGACAAATATGTTTGAAAATTCTTTCTAATTTACTGCACATGGAATTAACTCGCACGTAAGTACACAAATATGATTCGTTAAACCATTATGGCTAGGTGTTGCATGTAGATGTAGTTCAAATTTGAATCAAATGGCTAGAAAATCACTTAAATGTCTTTAAAATGTCAAATGACCCCTAGAATTTTCCAAAATTTCACATTACAGTTGTAGTAGTGCAGGTTAAACATAGAAAAAATTGAAGGCCGTAAGAGGAAGCTATCTCCCGTTCGTCATCAAACATGCATTGTTCCCTCTCGGAACCACGAGCATTCTAGTGAGTTGCTCCGGTTTGTGAGGGGTGTTTGTCCAAACATATGTCCAACAGGCCAATTTTTTTACCACATCATCTTCGTGGCATGACATTAGATCAAGCAAGGTTTCATGTTTTTCTGATCATTTTTTAATTTTTTTGGAATTAAAATGCCATGTCACTCCATCCATACGTATGTATGTGTCAATGTTGTGAGACCAATATGTTTGAAAATTCCTTCTAATTTACTGCACATGGAATTAACTCGCACACAAGTACACAAAAATATGATTTTTCGAACCGTTATGGTTAGGCGTTGCATGTAGATGTAGTTCAAATTTGAATTACGACCATTAAATGGTTAGAAAATCACTTAAATGTCTTTAAAAGGTCAAATGACCCCCGAAATTTTCAAAAATTTCACATGACAGTTGTATTAGGGCATGTTAGACGTAGAAAAAAAATTGAAGGACGTAAGAGGAAGCTATCTCCCGTTCGTCATCGAACATGCATTGTTCCCTCTTGGAACCACGAGCCATCAAGTGAGTTGCTCCGGTTTGTGAGGGGTGTGTGTCCAAACTTTCGTCAAACATGCCAATTTTATTACCACATCATCTTGGTGGCATGACATTACATCAACCAAGGTTTCATGTGTTTTTGATATTTTTTAAATTTTTTGGAATAAAAATGCCACGTCACTCCATGCATACATATGCATGTGTCCATGTCGTGAGACAAATATGTTTGAAAATACCTTCTAATTTACTACACATGGAATTAACTCGCACATAAGTACACAAATATGATTTGTCAAACCGTTATGGTTAGGCGTTGCATGTAGATGTAGTTCAAATTTGAATTAAATGGCTAGAAAATCACTTAAATGTCTTTAAAATGTCAAATGACCCCTTGAATTTTCCAAAATTTCACATTACAGTTGTAGTAGTGCCGGTTCAACATAGAAAAAAATTGAACTCCGTAAGAGGAAGCTATCTCCCGTTGGTCATCAAACATGCATTGTTCCCTCTCGGAACCACGAGCCTTCTAGTGAGTTGCTCCGGTTAGTGAGGGTTGTGTGTCCAAACTCTCTTCCAACAGGCCAATTCTTTTACCACGTCACCTTGGTGGCATGACATTAGATCAACCAAGGTTTCATGTTTTTCTGATCATTTTTCAGTTTTTTGGAATTAAAATGCCATGTCACTCCATCCATGCGTATGCATGTGTCCATGTCGTGAGACCAATATGTTTGAAAATTCCTTCTAATTTACTGCACATGGAATTAACTCGCACACAAGTACACAAAAATATGATTTTTTGAACCGTTATGGTTAGGCGTTGCATGTAGATGTAGTTCAAATTTGAATTACGGCCATTAAATGGTTAGAAAATCACTTAAATGTCTTTAAAAGGTCAAATGACCCCTGAAATTTTCAAAAATTTCACATGACAGTTGTATTAGTGCACGTTAGACGTAGAAAACAATTAAAGGCCGTAAGAGGAAGCTATCTCCCGTTCGTCATCAAACATGCATTGTTCCCTCTCGGAACGATGAGCCTTCTAGTGAGTTGCTCCGGTTTGTGAGGGGTGTGTTCCCAAACTTTCGTCAAACATGTCAATTTTATTACCACATCATCTTGGTGGCATGACATTACATCAACCAAGGATTCATGTGTTTCTGATATTTTTTAAATTTTTTTGAATAAAAATACCATGTCACTCCATGCATACATATGCATGTGTCCATGTCGTGAGACCAATATGTTTGAAAATTCCTTCTAATTTACTGCACATGGAATTAACTCGCACACAAGTACACGAAAATATGATTTTTTGAACCATTATGGTTAGGCGTTGCATGTAGATGTAGTTCAAATTTGAATTAAATGGCTAGAAAATCACTTAAATGTCTTTAAAATGTCAAATGACCCCTTGAATTTTCCAAAATTTCACATTACAGTTGTAGTGGTGCAGGTTAAACATAGAAGAAAATTGAACTCCGTAAGAGGAAGCTATCTCCCGTTCGTCATCAAACATGCATTGTTCCCTCTCGGAACCACGAGCCTTCTAGTGAGTTGCTCCGGTTAGTGAGGGGTGTGTGTCCAAACTCTCTTCCAACAGGCCAATTTTTTTACCACGTCACCTTGGTGGCAAGACATTAGATCAACCAAGGTTTCATGTTTTTCTGATCATTTTTCAGTTTTTTGGAATTAAAATGCCATGTCACTCCATCCATGCGTATGCATGTGTCCATGTCGTGAGACCAATATGTTTGAAAATTCCTTCTAATTTACTGCACATGGAATTAACTCGCACACAAGTACAGAAAAAATATGATTTTTCGAACCGTTATGGTTAGGCGTTGCATGTAGATGTAGTTCAAATTTGAATTACGGCTATTAAATGGTTAGAAAATCACTTAAATGTCTTTAAAAGGTCAAATGACCCCTGAAATTTTCAAAAATTTCACATGACAGTTGTATTAGTGCACGTTAGACGTAGAAAACAATTAAAGGCCGTAAGAGGAAGCTATCTCCCGTTCGTCATCAAACATGCATTGTTCCCTCTCGGAAGCATGAGCCTTCTAGTGACTTGCTCCGGTTTGTGAGGGGTGTGTTCCCAAACTTTCGTCAAACATGTCAATTTTATTACCACATCATCTTTGTGGCATGACATTACATCAACCAAGGATTCATGTGTTTCTGATATTTTTTAAAAAAAATTGAATAAAAATGCCATGTCACTCCATGCATACATATGCATGTGTCCATGTCGTGAGACCAATATGTTTGAAAATTCCTTCTAATTTACTGCACATGGAATTAACTCGCACACAAGTACATGAAAATATGATTTTTCAAACCGTTATGGTTAGGCGTTGCATGTAGATGTTGTTCAAATTTGAATTACGGCTATTAAATGGTTGGAAAATCACGTAAATGTCTTTAAAAGGTCAAATGACCCCTGAAATTTTCAAAAATTTCACATGACAGTTGTATTAGTGCACGTTAGACGTAGAAAAAAATTGAAGGCCGTAAGAGGAAGCTATATCCCGTTCATCATCAAACATGCATTGTTCCCTCTTGGAACCACGAGCCTTGTAGTGAGTTGCTCCGGTTTGTGAGAGGTGTGTGTCCAAACTTTCGTTAAACATGCCAATTTTATTACCACATCATCTTGGTGGCATGACATTACATCTACCAAGGTTTCATGTGTTTCTGATATTTTTTAAATTTTTTTGAATAAAAATGCCATGTCACTCCATGCATACATATGCATGTGTCCATGTCGTGAGACAAATATGTTTGAAAATTCTTTCTAATTTACTGCACATGGAATTAACTCGCACGTAAGTACACATATGATTCGTTAAACCATTATGGCTAGGTGTTGCATGTAGATGTAGTTCAAATTTGAATCAAATGGCTAGAAAATCACTTAAATGTCTTTAAAATGTCAAATGACCCCTAGAATTTTCCAAAATTTCACATTACAGTTGTAGTAGTGCAGGTTAAACATAGAAAAAATTGAAGGCCGTAAGAGGAAGCTATCTCCCGTTCGTCATCAAACATGCATTGTTCCCTCTCGGAACCACGAGCATTCTAGTGAGTTGCTCCGATTTGTGAGGGGTGTTTGTCCAAACATATGTCCAACAGGCCAATTTTTTTACCACATCATCTTCGTGGCATGACATTAGATCAAGCAAGGTTTCATGTTTTTCTGATCATTTTTTAATTTTTTTGGAATTAAAATGCCATGTCACTCCATCCATACGTATGTATGTGTCAATGTTGTGAGACCAATATGTTTGAAAATTCCTTCTATTTTACTGCACATGGAATTAACTCGCACACAAGTACACAAAAATATGATTTTTCGAACCGTTATGGTTAGGCGTTGCATGTAGATGTAGTTCAAATTTGAATTACGACCATTCAATGGTTAGAAAATCACTTAAATGTCTTTAAAAGGTCAAATGACCCCCGAAATTTTCAAAAATTTCACATGACAGTTGTATTAGGGCATGTTAGACGTAGAAAAAAAATTGAAGGACGTAAGAGGAAGCTATCTCCCGCTCGTCATCGAACATGCATTGTTCCCTCTTGGAACCACGAGCCATCAAGTGAGTTGCTCCGGTTTGTGAGGGGTGTGTGTCCAAACTTTCGTCAAACATGCCAATTTTATTACCACATCATCTTGGTGGCATGACATTACATCAACCAAGGTTTCATGTGTTTTTGATATTTTTTAAATTTTTTGGAATAAAAATGCCACGTCACTCCATGCATACATATGCATGTGTCCATGTCGTGAGACAAATATGTTTGAAAATACCTTCTAATTTACTACACATGGAATTAACTCGCACATAAGTACACAAATATGATTTGCCAAACCGTTATGGTTAGGCGTTGCATGTAGATGTAGTTCAAATTTGAATTAAATGGCTAGAAAATCACTTAAATGTCTTTAAAATGTCAAATGACCCCTTGAATTTTCCAAAATTTCACATTACAGTTGTAGTAGTGCCGGTTCAACATAGAAAAAAATTGAACTCCATAAGAGGAAGCTATCTCCCGTTGGTCATCAAACATGCATTGTTCCCTCTCGGAACCACGAGCCTTCTAGTGAGTTGCTCCGGTTAGTGAGGGTTGTGTGTCCAAACTCTCTTCCAACAGGCCAATTCTTTTGCCACGTCACCTTGGTGGCATGACATTAGATCAACCAAGGTTTCATGTTTTTCTGATCATTTTTCAGTTTTTTGGAATTAAAATGCCATGTCACTCCATCCATGGGTATGCATGTGTCCATGTCGTGAGACCAATATGTTTGAAAATTCCTTCTAATTTACTGCACATGGAATTAACTCGCACACAAGTACACAAAAATATGATTTTTTGAACCGTTATGGTTAGGCGTTGCATGTAGATGTAGTTCAAATTTGAATTACGGCCATTAAATGGTTAGAAAATCACTTAAATGTCTTTAAAAGGTCAAATGACCCCTGAAATTTTCAAAAATTTCACATGACAGTTGTATTAGTGCACGTTAGACGTAGAAAACAATTAAAGGCCGTAAGAGGAAGCTATCTCCCGTTCGTCATCAAACATGCATTGTTCCCTCTCGGAACGATGAGCCTTCTAGTGAGTTGCTCCGGTTTGTGAGGGGTGTGTTCCCAAACTTTCGTCAAACATGTCAATTTTATTACCACATCATCTTGGTGGCATGACATTACATCAACCAAGGATTCATGTGTTTCTGATATTTTTTAAATTTTTTTGAATAAAAATGCCATGTCACTCCATGCATACATATGCATGTGTCCATGTCGTGAGACCAATATGTTTGAAAATTCCTTCTAATTTACTGCACATGGAATTAACTCGCACACAAGTACACGAAAATATGATTTTTTGAACCATTATGGTTAGGCGTTGCATGTAGATGTAGTTCAAATTTGAATCACGGCTATTAAATGGTTGGAAAATCACTTAAATGTCTTTAAAAGGTCAAATGACCCCTGAAATTTTCAAAAATTTCACATGACAGTTGTATTAGTGCACGTTAGACGTGGAAAAAAATTTGAAGGCCGTAAGAGGAAGCTATATCCCGTTCATCATCAAACATGCATTGTTCCCTCTTGGAACCACGAGCCTTGTAGTGAGTTGTTCCGGTTTGTGAGGGGTGTGTGTCCAAACTTTCGTCAAACATGCCAATTTTATTACCACGTCATCTTGGTGGCATGACATTACATCTACCAACGTTTCATATGTTTCTGATATTTTTTAAATTTTTTTGAATAAAAATGCCAAGTCACTCCATGCATACATATGCATGTGTCCATGTCGTGAGACAAATATGTTTGAAAATTCCTTCTAATTTACTGCACATGGAATTAACTCGCACGTAAGTACACAAATATGATTCGTTAAACCGTTATGGCTAGGTGTTGCTTGTAGATGTAGTTCAAATTTGAATCAAATGGCTAGAAAATCACTTAAATGTCTTTAAAATGTCAAATGACCCCTAGAATTTTCCAAAATTTCACATTACAGTTGTAGTAGTGCAGGTTAAACATAGAAAAAATTGAAGGCCGTAAGAGGAAGCTATCTCCCGTTCGTCATCAAACATGCATTGTTCCCTCTCGGAACCACGAGCATTCTAGTGAGTTGCTCCGGTTTGTGAGGGGTGTTTGTCCAAACATATGTCCAACAGGCCAATTTTTTTACCACATCATCTTCGTGGCACGACATTAGATCTAGCAAGGTTTCATGTTTTTCTGATCATTTTTTAATTTTTTTGGAATTAAAATGCCATGTCACTCCATCCATACGTATGCATGTGTCAATGTTGTGAGACCAATATGTTTGAAAATTCCTTCTAATTTACTGCACATGGAATTAACTCGCACACAAGTACACAAAAATATGATTTTTCGAACCGTTATGGTTAGGCGTTGCATGTAGATGTAGTTCAAATTTGAATTACGGCCATTAAATGGTTAGAAAATCACTTAAATGTCTTTAAAAGGTCAAATGACCCCTGAAATTTTCAAAAATTTCACATGACAGTTGTATTAGTGCACGTTAGAAGTAGAAAACAATTAAAGGCCGTAAGAGGAAGCTATCTCCCGTTCGTCATCAAACATGCATTGTTCCCTCTTGGAACCACGAGCCATCTAGTGAGTTGCTCCGGTTTGTGAGGGGTGTGTGTCCAAACTTCCGTCAAACATGCCAATTTTATTACCACATCATCTTGGTGGCATGACATTACATCAACCAAGGTTTCATGTGTTTTTGATATTTTTTAAATTTTTTGGAATAAAAATGCCACGTCACTCCATGCATACATATGCATGTGTCCATGTCGTGAGACAAATATGTTTGAAAATACCTTCTAATTTACTACACATGGAATTAACTCGCACATAAGTAGACAAATATGATTTGTCAAACCGTTATGGTTAGGCGTTGCATGTAGATGTAGTTCAAATTTGAATTAAATGGCTAGAAAATCACTTAAATGTCTTTAAAATGTCAAATGACCCCTTGAATTTTCCAAAATTTCACATTACAGTTGTAGTAGTGCAGGTTAAACATAGAAAAAAATTGAACTCCGTAAGAGGAAGCTATCTCCCGTTCGTCATCAAACATGCATTGTTCCCTCTCGGAACCACGAGCCTTCTAGTGAGTTGCTCCGGTTAGTGAGGGGTGTGTGTCCAAACTCTCTTCCAACAGGCCAATTTTTTTGCCACGTCACCTTGGTGGCATGACATTAGATCAACCAAGGTTTCATGTTTTTCTGATCATTTTTCAGTTTTTTGGAATTAAAATGCCATGTCACTCCATCCATGCGTATGCATGTGTCCATGTCGTGAGACCAATATGTTTGAAAATTCCTTCTAATTTACTGCACATGGAATTAACTCGCACACAAGTACACAAAAATATGATTTTTCGAACCGTTATGGTTAGGCGTTGCATGTAGATGTAGTTCAAATTTGAATTACGGCCATTAAATGGTTAGAAAATCACTTAAATGTCTTTAAAAGGTCAAATGACCCCTGAAATTTTCAAAAATTTCACATGACAGTTGTATTAGTGCATGTTAGACGTAGAAAACAATTAAAGGCCGTAAGAGGAAGCTATCTCCCGTTCGTCATCAAACATGCATTGTTCCCTCTCGGAACGATGAGCCTTCTAGTGAGTTGCTCCGGTTTGTGAGGGGTGTGTTCCCAAACTTTCGTCAAACATGTCAATTTTATTACCACATCATCTTGGTGGCATGACATTACATCAACCAAGGATTCATGTGTTTCTGATATTTTTTAAATTTTTTTGAATAAAAATGCCATGTCACTCCATGCATACATATGCATGTGTCCATGTCGTGAGACCAATATGTTTGAAAATTCCTTCTAATTTACTGCACATGGAATTAACTCGCACACAAGTACACGAAAATATGATTTTTTTGAACCGTTACGGTTAGGCGTTGCATGTAGATGTAGTTCAAATTTGAATTACGGCTATTAAATGGTTGGAAAATCACTTAAATGACTTTAAAAGGTCAAATGACCCCTGAAATTTTCAAAAATTTCACATGACAGTTGTATTAGTGCACGTTAGACGTAGAAAAAAATTGAAGGCCGTAAGAGGAAGCTATATCCTGTTCATCATCAAACATGCATTGTTCCCTCTTGGAACCACGAGCCTTGTAGTGAGTTGCTCCGGTTTGTGAGGGGTGTGTGTCCAAACTTTCGTCAAACATGCCAATTTTATTACCACGTCATCTTGGTGGCATGACATTACATCTACCAAGGTTTCATATCTTTCGGATATTTTTTAAAATTTTTGGAATAAAAATGCCATGTCACTCCATGCATACATATGCATGTGTCCATGTCGTGAGACAAATATGTTTGAAAATTCCTTCTAATTTACTTCACATGGAATTAACTCGCACGTAAGTACACAAATATGGTTCGTTAAACCGTTATGGCTAGGTGTTGCTTGTAGATGTAGTTCAAATTTGAATCAAATGGCTAGAAAATCACTTAACTGTCTTTAAAATGTCAAATGACCCCTAGAATTTTCCAAAATTTCACATTACAGTTGTAGTAGTGCTGGTTAAACATAGAAAAAATTGAAGGCCGTAATAGGAAGCTATCTCCCGTTCGTCATCAAACATGCATTGTTCCCTCTCGGAACCACGAGCATTCTAGTGAGTTGCTCCGGTTTGTGAGGGGTGTTTGTCCAAACATATGTCCAACAGGCCAATTTTTTTACCACATCATCTTCGTGGCACGACATTAGATCAAGCAAGGTTTCATGTTTTTCTGATCATTTTTTAATTTTTTTGGAATTAAAACGCCATGTCACTCCATCCATACGTATACATGTGTCAATGTTGTGAGACCAATATGTTTGAAAATTCCTTCTAATTTACTGCACATGGAATTAACTCGCACACAAGTACACAAAAATATGATTTTTCGAACCGTTATGGTTAGGCGTTGCATGTAGATGTAGTTCAAATTTGAATTACGGCCATTAAATGGTTAGAAAATCACTTAAATGTCTTTAAAAGGTCAAATGACCCCTGAAATTTTCAAAAATTTCACATGACAGTTGTATTAGTGCACGTTAGAAGTAGAAAACAATTAAAGGCCGTAAGAGGAAGCTATCTCCCGTTCGTCATCAAACATGCATTGTTCCCTCTTGGAACCACGAGCCATCTAGTGAGTTGCTCCGGTTTGTGAGGGGTGTGTGTCCAAACTTTCGTCAAACATGCCAATTTTATTACCACATCATCTTGGTGGCATGACATTACATCAACCAAGGTTTCATGTGTTTTTGATATTTTTTAAATTTTTTGGAATAAAAATGCCACGTCACTCCATGCATACATATGCATGTGTCCATGTCGTGAGACAAATATGTTTGAAAATACCTTCTAATTTACTACACATGGAATTAACTCGCACATAAGTACACAAATATGATTTGTCAAACCGTTATGGTTAGGCGTTGCATGTAGATGTAGTTCTAATTTGAATTAAATGGCTAGAAAATCACTTAAATGTCTTTAAAATGTCAAATGACCCCTTGAATTTTCCAAAATTTCACATTACAGTTGTAGTAGTGCAGGTTAAACATAGAAAAAAATTGAACTCCGTAAGAGGAAGCTATCTCCCGTTCGTCATCAAACATGCATTGTTCCCTCTCGGAACCACGAGCCTTCTAGTGAGTTTCTCTGGTTAGTGAGGGGTGTGTGTCCAAACTCTCTTCCAACAGGCCAATTTTTTTGCCACGTTACCTTGGTGGCATGACATTAGATCAACCAAGGTTTCATGTTTTTCTGATCATTTTTCAGTTTTTTGGAATTAAAATGCCATGTCACTCCATCCATGCGTATGCATGTGTCCATGTCGTGAGACCAATATGTTTGAAAATTCCTTCTGGTTGTAGTTCAAATTTGTGTACTTGTGTGCGAGTTAATTCCATGCGTACTGCACATGGAATTAACTCGCACACAAGTACACAAAAATATGATTTTTCGAACCGTTATGGTTAGGCGTTGCATGTAGATGTAGTTCAAATTTGAATTACGGCCATTAAATGGTTAGAAAATCACTTAAATGTCTTTAAAAGGTCAAATGACCCCTGAAATTTTCAAAAATTTCACATGACAGTTGTATTAGTGCATGTTAGACGTAGAAAACAATTAAAGGCCGTAAGAGGAAGCTATCTCCCGTTCGTCATCAAACATGCATTGTTCCCTCTCGGAACGATGAGCCTTCTAGTGAGTTGCTCCGGTTTGTGAGGGGTGTGTTCCCAAACTTTCGTCAAACATGTCAATTTTATTACCACATCATCTTGGTGGCATGACATTACATCAACCAAGGATTCATGTGTTTCTGATATTTTTTAAATTTTTTTGAATAAAAATGCCATGTCACTCCATGCATACATATGCATGTGTCCATCTCGTGAGACCAATATGTTTGAAAATTCCTTCTAATTTACTGCACATGGAATTAACTCGCACACAAGTACACGAAAATATGATTTTTTGAACCGTTACGGTTAGGCGTTGCGTGTAGATGTAGTTCAAATTTGAATTACGGCTATTAAATGGTTGGAAAATCACTTAAATGACTTTAAAAGGTCAAATGACCCCTGAAATTTTCAAAAATTTCACATGACAGTTGTATTAGTGCACGTTAGACGTAGAAAAAAATTGAAGGCCGTAAGAGGAAGCTATATCCCGTTCATCATCAAACATGCATTGTTCCCTCTTGGAACCACGAGCCTTGTAGTGAGTTGTTCCGGTTTGTGAGGGGTGTGTGTCCAAACTTTCGTCAAACATGCCAATTTTATTACCACGTCATCTTGGTGGCATGACATTACATCTACCAACGTTTCATATGTTTCTGATATTTTTTAATTTTTTTTGAATAAAAATGCCATGTCACTCCATGCATACATATGCATGTGTCCATGTCGTGAGACAAATATGTTTGAAAATTCCTTCTAATTTACTGCACATGGAATTAACTCGCACGTAAGTACACAAATATGATTCGTTAAACCGTTATGGCTAGGTGTTGCTTGTAGATGTAGTTCAAATTTGAATCAAATGGCTAGAAAATCACTTAAATGTCTTTAAAATGTCAAATGACCCCTAGAATTTTCCAAAATTTCACATTACAGTTGTAGTAGTGCAGGTTAAACATAGAAAAAATTGAAGGCCGTAAGAGGAAGCTATCTCCCGTTCGTCATCAAACATGCATTGTTCCCTCTCGGAACCACGAGCATTCTAGTGAGTTGCTCCGGTTTGTGAGGGGTGTTTGGCCAAACATATGTCCAACAGGCCAATTTTTTTACCACATCATCTTCGTGGCACGACATTAGATCAAGCAAGGTTTCATGTTTTTCTGATCATTTTTTAATTTTTTTGGAATTAAAATGCCATGTCACTCCATCCATACGTATGCATGTGTCAATGTTGTGAGACCAATATGTTTGAAAATTCCTTCTAATTTACTGCACATGGAATTAACTCGCACACAAGTACACAAAAATATGATTTTTCGAGCCGTTATGGTTAGGCGTTGCATGTAGATGTAGTTCAAATTTGAATTACGGCCATTAAATGGTTAGAAAATCACTTAAATGTCTTTAAAAGGTCAAATGACCCCTGAAATTTTCAAAAATTTCACATGATAGTTGTATTAGTGCACGTTAGAAGTAGAAAACAATTAAAGGCCGTAAGAGGAAGCTATCTCCCGTTCGTCATCAAACATGCATTGTTCCCTCTTGGAACCACGAGCCATCTAGTGAGTTGCTCCGGTTTGTGAGGGGTGTGTGTCCAAACTTTCGTCAAACATGCCAATTTTATTACCACATCATCTTGGTGGCATGACATTACATCAACCAAGGTTTCATGTGTTTTTGATATTTTTTAAATTTTTTGGAATAAAAATGCCACGTCACTCCATGGATACATATGCATGTGTCCATGTCGTGAGACAAATATGTTTGAAAATACCTTCTAATTTACTACACATGGAATTAACTCGCACATAAGTACACAAATATGATTTGTCAAACCGTTATGGTTAGGCGTTGCATGTAGATGTAGTTCAAATTTGAATTAAATGGCTAGAAAATCACTTAAATGTCTTTAAAATGTCAAATGACCCCTTGAATTTTCCAAAATTTCACATTACAGTTGTAGTAGTGCAGGTTAAACATAGAAAAAAATTGAACTCCGTAAGAGGAAGCTATCTCCCGTTCGTCATCAAACATGCATTGTTCCCTCTCGGAACCACGAGCTTTCTAGTGAGTTGCTCCGGTTAGTGAGGGGGGTGTGTCCAAACTCTCTTCCAACAGGCCAATTTTTTTGCCACGTCACCTTGGTGGCATGACATTAGATCAACCAAGGTTTCATGTTTTTCTGCTCATTTTTCAGTTTTTTGGAATTAAAATGCCATGTCACTCCATCCATGCGTATGCATGTGTCCATGTCGTGAGACCAATATGTTTGAAAATTCCTTCTAATTTACTGCACATGGAATTAACTCGCACACAAGTACACAAAAATATGATTTTTCGAACCGTTATGGTTAGGCGTTGCATGTAGATGTAGTTCAAATTCGAATTACGGCCATTAAATAGTTAGAAAATCACTTAAATGTCTTTAAGAGGTCAAATGACCCCTGAAATTTTCAAAAATTTCACATGACAGTTGTATTAGTGCACGTTAGAAGTAGAAAACAATTAAAGGCCGTAAGAGGAAGCTATCTCCCGTTCGTCATCAAACATGCATTGTTCCCTCTTGGAACCACGAGCCATCTAGTGAGTTGCTCCGGTTTGTGAGGGGTGTGTGTCCAAACTTTCGTCAAACATGCCAATTTTTTTACCACATCATCTTGGTGGCATGACATTACATCAACCAAGGTTTCATGTGTTTTTGATATTTTTTAAATTTTTTGGAATAAAAATGCCACGTCACTCCATGCATACATATGCATGTGTCCATGTCGTGAGACAAATATGTTTGAAAATACCTTCTAATTTACTACACATGGAATTAACTCGCACATAAGTAGACAAATATGATTTGTCAAACCGTTATGGTTAGGCGTTGCATGTAGATGTAGTTCAAATTTGAATTAAATGGCTAGAAAATCACTTAAATGTCTTTAAAATGTCAAATGACCCCTTGAATTTTCCAAAATTTCACATTACAGTTGTAGTAGTGCAGGTTAAACATAGAAAAAAATTGAACTCCGTAAGAGGAAGCTATCTCCCGTTCGTCATCAAACATGCATTGTTCCCTCTCGGAAACACGAGCCTTCTAGTGAGTTGCTCCGGTTAGTGAGGGGTGTGTGTCCAAACTCTCTTCCAACAGGCCAATTTTTTTGCCACGTCACCTTGGTGGCATGACATTAGATCAACCAAGGTTTCATGTTTTTCTGATCATTTTTCAGTTTTTTGGAATTAAAATGCCATGTCACTCCATCCATGCGTATGCATGTGTCCATGTCGTGAGACCAATATGTTTGAAAATTCCTTCTAATTTACTGCACATGGAATTAACTCGCACACAAGTACACAAAAATATGATTTTTCGAACCGTTATGGTTAGGCGTTGCATGTAGATGTAGTTCAAATTTGAATTACGGCCATTAAATGGTTAGAAAATCACTTAAATGTCTTTAAAAGGTCAAATGACCCCTGAAATTTTCAAAAATTTCACATGACAGTTGTATTAGTGCATGTTAGACGTAGAAAACAATTAAAGGCCGTAAGAGGAAGCTATCTCCCGTTCGTCATCAAACATGCATTGTTCCCTCTCGGAACGATGAGCCTTCTAGTGAGTTGCTCCGGTTTGTGAGGGGTGTGTTCCCAAACTTTCGTCAAACATGTCAATTTTATTACCACATCATCTTGGTGGCATGACATTACATCAACCAAGGATTCATGTGTTTCTGATATTTTTTAAATTTTTTTGAATAAAAATGCCATGTCACTCCATGCATACATATGCATGTGTCCATGTCGTGAGACCAATATGTTTGAAAATTCCTTCTAATTTACTGCACATGGAATTAACTCGCACACAAGTACACGAAAATATGATTTTTTTGAACCGTTACGGTTAGGCGTTGCATGTAGATGTAGTTCAAATTTGAATTACGGCTATTAAATGGTTGGAAAATCACTTAAATGACTTTAAAAGGTCAAATGACCCCTGAAATTTTCAAAAATTTCACATGACAGTTGTATTAGTGCACGTTAGACGTAGAAAAAAATTGAAGGCCGTAAGAGGAAGCTATATCCCGTTCATCATCAAACATGCATTGTTCCCTCTTGGAACCACGAGCCTTGTAGTGAGTTGCTCCGGTTTGTGAGGGGTGTGTGTCCAAACTTTCGTCAAACATGCCAATTTTATTACCACGTCATCTTGGTGGCATGACATTACATCTACCAAGGTTTCATATCTTTCGGATATTTTTTAAAATTTTTGGAATAAAAATGCCATGTCACTCCATGCATACATATGCATGTGTCCATGTCGTGAGACAAATATGTTTGAAAATTCCTTCTAATTTACTTCACATGGAATTAACTTGCACGTAAGTACACAAATATGGTTCGTTAAACCGTTATGGCTAGGTGTTGCTTGTAGATGTAGTTCAAATTTGAATCAAATGGCTAGAAAATCACTTAACTGTCTTTAAAATGTCAAATGACCCCTAGAATTTTCCAAAATTTCACATTACAGTTGTAGTAGTGCTGGTTAAACATAGAAAAAATTGAAGGCCGTAATAGGAAGCTATCTCCCGTTCGTCATCAAACATGCATTGTTCCCTCTCGGAACCACGAGCATTCTAGTGAGTTGCTCCGGTTTGTGAGGGGTGTTTGTCCAAACATATGTCCAACAGGCCAATTTTTTTACCACATCATCTTCGTGGCACGACATTAGATCAAGCAAGGTTTCATGTTTTTCTGATCATTTTTTAATTTTTTTGGAATTAAAACGCCATGTCACTCCATCCATACGTATACATGTGTCAATGTTGTGAGACCAATATGTTTGAAAATTCCTTCTAATTTACTGCACATGGAATTAACTCGCACACAAGTACACAAAAATATGATTTTTCGAACCGTTATGGTTAGGCGTTGCATGTAGATGTAGTTCAAATTTGAATTACGGCCATTAAATGGTTAGAAAATCACTTAAATGTCTTTAAAAGGTCAAATGACCCCTGAAATTTTCAAAAATTTCACATGACAGTTGTATTAGTGCACGTTAGAAGTAGAAAACAATTAAAGGCCGTAAGAGGAAGCTATCTCCCGTTCGTCATCAAACATGCATTGTTCCCTCTTGGAACCACGAGCCATCTAGTGAGTTGCTCCGGTTTGTGAGGGGTGTGTGTCCAAACTTTCGTCAAACATGCCAATTTTATTACCACATCATCTTGGTGGCATGACATTACATCAACCAAGGTTTCATGTGTTTTTGATATTTTTTAAATTTTTTGGAATAAAAATGCCACGTCACTCCATGCATACATATGCATGTGTCCATGTCGTGAGACAAATATGTTTGAAAATACCTTCTAATTTACTACACATGGAATTAACTCGCACATAAGTACACAAATATGATTTGTCAAACCGTTATGGTTAGGCGTTGCATGTAGATGTAGTTCTAATTTGAATTAAATGGCTAGAAAATCACTTAAATGTCTTTAAAATGTCAAATGACCCCTTGAATTTTCCAAAATTTCACATTACAGTTGTAGTAGTGCAGGTTAAACATAGAAAAAAATTGAACTCCGTAAGAGGAAGCTATCTCCCGTTCGTCATCAAACATGCATTGTTCCCTCTCGGAACCACGAGCCTTCTAGTGAGTTTCTCTGGTTAGTGAGGGGTGTGTGTCCAAACTCTCTTCCAACAGGCCAATTTTTTTGCCACGTTACCTTGGTGGCATGACATTAGATCAACCAAGGTTTCATGTTTTTCTGATCATTTTTCAGTTTTTTGGAATTAAAATGCCATGTCACTCCATCCATGCGTATGCATGTGTCCATGTCGTGAGACCAATATGTTTGAAAATTCCTTCTGGTTGTAGTTCAAATTTGTGTACTTGTGTGCGAGTTAATTCCATGCGTACTGCACATGGAATTAACTCGCACACAAGTACACAAAAATATGATTTTTCGAACCGTTATGGTTAGGCGTTGCATGTAGATGTAGTTCAAATTTGAATTACGGCCATTAAATGGTTAGAAAATCACTTAAATGTCTTTAAAAGGTCAAATGACCCCTGAAATTTTCAAAAATTTCACATGACAGTTGTATTAGTGCATGTTAGACGTAGAAAACAATTAAAGGCCGTAAGAGGAAGCTATCTCCCGTTCGTCATCAAACATGCATTGTTCCCTCTCGGAACGATGAGCCTTCTAGTGAGTTGCTCCGGTTTGTGAGGGGTGTGTTCCCAAACTTTCGTCAAACATGTCAATTTTATTACCACATCATCTTGGTGGCATGACATTACATCAACCAAGGATTCATGTGTTTCTGATATTTTTTAAATTTTTTTGAATAAAAATGCCATGTCACTCCATGCATACATATGCATGTGTCCATCTCGTGAGACCAATATGTTTGAAAATTCCTTCTAATTTACTGCACATGGAATTAACTCGCACACAAGTACACGAAAATATGATTTTTTTGAACCGTTACGGTTAGGCGTTGCGTGTAGATGTAGTTCAAATTTGAATTACGGCTATTAAATGGTTGGAAAATCACTTAAATGACTTTAAAAGGTCAAATGACCCCTGAAATTTTCAAAAATTTCACATGACAGTTGTATTAGTGCACGTTAGACGTAGAAAAAAATTGAAGGCCGTAAGAGGAAGCTATATCCCGTTCATCATCAAACATGCATTGTTCCCTCTTGGAACCACGAGCCTTGTAGTGAGTTGTTCCGGTTTGTGAGGGGTGTGTGTCCAAACTTTCGTCAAACATGCCAATTTTATTACCACGTCATCTTGGTGGCATGACATTACATCTACCAACGTTTCATATGTTTCTGATATTTTTTAATTTTTTTTGAATAAAAATGCCATGTCACTCCATGCATACATATGCATGTGTCCATGTCGTGAGACAAATATGTTTGAAAATTCCTTCTAATTTACTGCACATGGAATTAACTCGCACGTAAGTACACAAATATGATTCGTTAAACCGTTATGGCTAGGTGTTGCTTGTAGATGTAGTTCAAATTTGAATCAAATGGCTAGAAAATCACTTAAATGTCTTTAAAATGTCAAATGACCCCTAGAATTTTCCAAAATTTCACATTACAGTTGTAGTAGTGCAGGTTAAACATAGAAAAAATTGAAGGCCGTAAGAGGAAGCTATCTCCCGTTCGTCATCAAACATGCATTGTTCCCTCTCGGAACCACGAGCATTCTAGTGAGTTGCTCCGGTTTGTGAGGGGTGTTTGTCCAAACATATGTCCAACAGGCCAATTTTTTTACCACATCATCTTCGTGGCACGACATTAGATCAAGCAAGGTTTCATGTTTTTCTGATCATTTTTTAATTTTTTTGGAATTAAAATGCCATGTCACTCCATCCATACGTATGCATGTGTCAATGTTGTGAGACCAATATGTTTGAAAATTCCTTCTAATTTACTGCACATGGAATTAACTCGCACACAAGTACACAAAAATATGATTTTTCGAGCCGTTATGGTTAGGCGTTGCATGTAGATGTAGTTCAAATTTGAATTACGGCCATTAAATGGTTAGAAAATCACTTAAATGTCTTTAAAAGGTCAAATGACCCCTGAAATTTTCAAAAATTTCACATGATAGTTGTATTAGTGCACGTTAGAAGTAGAAAACAATTAAAGGCCGTAAGAGGAAGCTATCTCCCGTTCGTCATCAAACATGCATTGTTCCCTCTTGGAACCACGAGCCATCTAGTGAGTTGCTCCGGTTTGTGAGGGGTGTGTGTCCAAACTTTCGTCAAACATGCCAATTTTATTACCACATCATCTTGGTGGCATGACATTACATCAACCAAGGTTTCATGTGTTTTTGATATTTTTTAAATTTTTTGGAATAAAAATGCCACGTCACTCCATGGATACATATGCATGTGTCCATGTCGTGAGACAAATATGTTTGAAAATACCTTCTAATTTACTACACATGGAATTAACTCGCACATAAGTACACAAATATGATTTGTCAAACCGTTATGGTTAGGCGTTGCATGTAGATGTAGTTCAAATTTGAATTAAATGGCTAGAAAATCACTTAAATGTCTTTAAAATGTCAAATGACCCCTTGAATTTTCCAAAATTTCACATTACAGTTGTAGTAGTGCAGGTTAAACATAGAAAAAAATTGAACTCCGTAAGAGGAAGCTATCTCCCGTTCGTCATCAAACATGCATTGTTCCCTCTCGGAACCACGAGCTTTCTAGTGAGTTGCTCCGGTTAGTGAGGGGGGTGTGTCCAAACTCTCTTCCAACAGGCCAATTTTTTTGCCACGTCACCTTGGTGGCATGACATTAGATCAACCAAGGTTTCATGTTTTTCTGCTCATTTTTCAGTTTTTTGGAATTAAAATGCCATGTCACTCCATCCATGCGTATGCATGTGTCCATGTCGTGAGACCAATATGTTTGAAAATTCCTTCTAATTTACTGCACATGGAATTAACTCGCACACAAGTACACAAAAATATGATTTTTCGAACCGTTATGGTTAGGCGTTGCATGTAGATGTAGTTCAAATTTGAATTACGGCCATTAAATAGTTAGAAAATCACTTAAATGTCTTTAAGAGGTCAAATGACCCCTGAAATTTTCAAAAATTTCACATGACAGTTGTATTAGTGCACGTTAGAAGTAGAAAACAATTAAAGGCCGTAAGAGGAAGCTATCTCCCGTTCGTCATCAAACATGCATTGTTCCCTCTTGGAACCACGAGCCATCTAGTGAGTTGCTCCGGTTTGTGAGGGGTGTGTGTCCAAACTTTCGTCAAACATGCCAATTTTATTACCACATCATCTTGGTGGCATGACATTACATCAACCAAGGTTTCATGTGTTTTTGATATTTTTTAAATTTTTTGGAATAAAAATGCCACGTCACTCCATGCATACATATGCATGTGTCCATGTCGTGAGACAAATATGTTTGAAAATACCTTCTAATTTACTACACATGGAATTAACTCGCACATAAGTACACAAATATGATTTGTCAAACCGTTATGGTTAGGCGTTGCATGTAGATGTAGTTCAAATTTGAATTAAATGGCTAGAAAATCACTTAAATGTCTTTAAAATGTCAAATGACCCCTTGAATTTTCCAAAATTTCACATTACAGTTGTAGTAGTGCAGGTTAAACATAGAAAAAAATTGAACTCCGTAAGAGGAAGCTATCTCCCGTTCGTCATCAAACATGCATTGTTCCCTCTCGGAAACACGAGCCTTCTAGTGAGTTGCTCCGGTTAGTGAGGGGTGTGTGTCCAAACTCTCTTCCAACAGGCCAATTTTTTTGCCACGTCACCTTGGTGGCATGACATTAGATCAACCAAGGTTTCATGTTTTTCTGATCATTTTTCAGTTTTTTGGAATTAAAATGCCATGTCACTCCATCCATGCGTATGCATGTGTCCATGTCGTGAGACCAATATGTTTGAAAATTCCTTCTAATTTACTGCACATGGAATTAACTCGCACACAAGTACACAAAAATATGATTTTTCGAACCGTTATGGTTAGGCGTTGCATGTAGATGTTGTTCAAATTTGAATTACGGCCATTAAATGGTTAGAAAATCACTTAAATGTCTTTAAAAGGTCAAATGACCCCTGAAATTTTCAAAAATTTCACATGACAGTTGTATTAGTGCACGTTAGAAGTAGAAAACAATTAAAGGCCGTAAGAGGAAGCTATCTCCCGTTCGTCATCAAACATGCATTGTTCCCTCTTGGAACCACGAGCCATCTAGTGAGTTGCTCCGGTTTGTGAGGGGTGTGTGTCCAAACTTTCGTCAAACATGCCAATTTTATTACCACATCATCTTGGTGGCATGACATTACATCAACCAAGGTTTCATGTGTTTTTGATATTTTTTAAATTTTTTGGAATAAAAATGCCACGTCACTCCATGCATACATATGCATGTGTCCATGTCGTGAGACAAATATGTTTGAAAATACCTTCTAATTTACTACACATGGAATTAACTCGCACATAAGTACACAAATATGATTTGTCAAACCGTTATGGTTAGGCGTTGCATGTAGATGTAGTTCAAATTTGAATTAAATGGCTAGAAAATCACTTAAATGTCTTTAAAATGTCAAATGACCCCTTGAATTTTCCAAAATTTCACATTACAGTTGTAGTAGTGCAGGTTAAACATAGAAAAAAATTGAACTCCGTAAGAGGAAGCTATCTCCCGTTCGTCATCAAACATGCATTGTTCCCTCTCGGAACCACGAGCCTTCTAGTGAGTTGCTCCGGTTAGTGAGGGGTGTGTGTCCAAACTCTCTTCCAACAGGCCAATTTTTTTGCCACGTCACCTTGGTGGCATGACATTAGATCAACCAAGGTTTCATGTTTTTCTGATCATTTTTCAGTTTTTTGGAATTAAAATGCCATGTCACTCCATCCATGCGTATGCATGTGTCCATGTCGTGAGACCAATATGTTTGAAAATTCCTTCTAATTTACTGCACATGGAATTAACTCGCACACAAGTACACAAAAATATGATTTTTCGAACCGTTATGGTTAGGCGTTGCATGTAGATGTAGTTCAAATGTGAATTACGGCCATTAAATGGTTAGAAAATCACTTAAATGTCTTTAAAAGGTCAAATGACCCCTGAAATTTTCAAAAATTTCACATGACAGTTGTATTAGTGCACGTTAGACGTAGAAAACAATTAAAGGCCGTAAGAGGAAGCTATCTCCCGTTCGTCATCAAACATGCATTGTTCCCTCTCGGAACGATGAGCCTTCTAGTGAGTTGCTCCGGTTTGTGAGGGGTGTGTTCCCAAACTTTCGTCAAACATGTCAATTTTATTACCACATCATCTTGGTGGCATGACATTACATCAACCAAGGATTCATGTGTTTCTGATATTTTTTAAATTTTTTTGAATAAAAATGCCATGTCACTCCATGCATACATATGCATGTGTCCATGTCGTGAGACCAATATGTTTGAAAATTCCTTCTAATTTACTACACATGGAATTAACTCGCACACAAGTACACGAAAATATGATTTTTTGAACCGTTACGGTTAGGCGTTGCATGTAGATGTAGTTCAAATTTGAATTATGGCTATTAAATGGTTGGAAAATCACTTAAATGACTTTAAAAGGTCAAATGACCCCTGAAATTTTCAAAAATTTCACATGACAGTTGTATTAGTGCACGTTAGACGTAGAAAAAAATTGAAGGCCGTAAGAGGAAGCTATATCCCGTTCATCATCAAACATGCATTGTTCCCTCTTGGAACCACGAGCCTTGTAGTGAGTTGCTCCGGTTTGTGAGGGGTGTGTGTCCAAACTTTCGTCAAACATGCCAATTTTATTACCACGTCATCTTGGTGGCATGACATTACATCTACCAAGGTTTCATATCTTTCTGATATTTTTTTAAAAAATTTGAATAAAAATGCCATGTCACTCCATGCATACATATGCGTGTGTCCATGTCGTGAGACAAATATGTTTGAAAATTCCTTCTAATTTACTTCACATGGAATTAACTCGCACGTAAGTACACAAATATGACTCGTTAAACCATTATGGCTAGGTGTTGCTTGTAGATGTAGTTCAAATTTGAATCAAATGGCTAGAAAATCACTTAAATGTCTTTTAAAATGTCAAATGACCCCTTGAATTTTCCAAAATTTCACATTACAGTTGTAGTAGTGCAGGTTAAACATAGAAAAAATTGAAGGCCATAAGAGGAAGCTATCTCCCGTTCGTCATCAAACTTGCATTGTTCCCTCTCGGAACCACGAGCATTCTAGTGAGTTGCTCCGGTTTGTGAGGGGTGTTTCTCCAAACATATGTCCAACAGGCCAATTTTTTTTCCACATCATCTTCGTGGCATGACATTAGATCAAGCAAGGTTTCATGTTTTTCTGATCATTTTTTAATTTTTTTGTAATTAAATTGCCATGTCACTCCATCCATACGTATGTATGTGTCCATGTTGTGAGACCAATATGTTTGAAAATTCCTTCTAATTTACTGCACATGGAATTAACTCGCACACAAGTACAAAAAAGTATGATTTTTCGAACCGTTATGGTTAGGCGTTGCATGTAGATGTAGTTCAAATTTGAATTACGACCATTAAATGGTTAGAAAATCACTTAAATGTCTTTAAAAGGTCAAATGACCCCCGAAATTTTGAAAAATTTCACATGACAGTTGTATTAGGGCATGTTAGACGTAGAAAAAAAATTGAAGGACGTAAGAGGAAGCTATCTCCCGTTCGTCATCGAACATGCATTGTTCCCTCTTGGAACCACGAGCCATCTAGTGAGTTGCTCCGGTTTGTGAGGGGTGTGTGTCCAAACTTTCGTCAAACATGCCAATTTTATTACCACATCATCTTGGTGGCATGACATTACATCAACCAAGGTTTCATGTGTTTTTGATATTTTTTAAATTTTTTGGAATAAAAATGCCACGTCACTCCATGCATACATATGCATGTGTCCATGTCGTGAGACAAATATGTTTGAAAATACCTTCAAATTTACTACACATGGAATTAACTCGCACATAAGTACACAAATATGATTTGTCAAACCGTTATGGTTAGGCGTTCCATGTAGATGTAGTTCAAATTTGAATTAAAGGGCTAGAAAATCACTTAAATGTCTTTAAAATGTCAAATGACCCTTTGAATTTTCCAAAATTTCACATTACAGTTGTAGTAGTGCAGGTTAAACATAGAAAAAAATTGAACTCCGTAAGAGGAAGCTATCTCCCGTTCGTCATCAAACATGCATTGTTCCCTCTCGGAACCACGAGCCTTCTAGTGAGTTGCTCCGGTTAGTGAGGGGTGTGTCCAAACTCTCTTCCAACTGGCCAATTTTTTTACCACGTCACCTTGGTGGCATGACATTAGATCAACCAAGGTTTCATGTTTTTCTGGTCATTTTTCAGTTTTTTGGAATTAAAATGCCATGTCACTCCATCCATGCGTATGCATGTGTCCATGTCGTGAGACCAATATGTTTGAAAATTCCTTCTAATTTACTGCACATGGAATTAACTCGCACACAAGTACACAAAAATATGATTTTTCTAACCGTTATGGTTAGGCGTTGCATGTAGATGTAGTTCAAATTTGAATTACGGCCATTAAATGGTTAGAAAATCACTTAAATGTCTTTAAAAGGTCAAATGACCCCTGAAATTTTCAAAAATTTCACATGACAGTTGTATTAGTGCACGTTAGAAGTAGAAAACAATTAAAGGCCGTAAGAGGAAGCTATCTCCTGTTCGTCATCAAACATGCATTGTTCCCTCTTGGAACCACGAGCCATCTAGTGAGTTGCTCCGGTTTGTGAGGGGTGTGTGTCCAAACTTTCGTCAAACATGCCAATTTTATTACCACATCATCTTGGTGGCATGACATTACATCAACCAAGGTTTCATGTGTTTTTGATATTTTTTAAATTTTTTGGAATAAAAATGCCACGTCACTCCATGCATACATATGCATGTGTCCATGTCGTGAGACAAATATATTTGAAAATACCTTCTAATTTACTGCACCTGGAATTAACTCGCACATAAGTACACAAATATGATTTGTCAAACCATTATCGTTAGGCGTTGCATGTAGATGTAGTTCAGATTGGATTAAATGGCTAGAAAATCACTTAAATGTCTTTAAAATGTCAAATGACCCATAGAATTTTCGAAAATTTCACATTACAGTTGAAGTAGTGCAGGTTAAACATGGAAAAAAATTGAAGGCCGTAAGAGGAAGCTATTTCCCGTTCGTCATCAAACATGCATTGTTCCCTCACGGAACCACGAGCCTTCTAGTGAGTTGCTCCGGTTTGGGAGGGGTGTGTGTCCTAACTTTCGTCAAACAGGACAATTTTTTTACCACATCATCTTGGTGGCATGACATTAAATCAACCGAGGTTTCATGTTTTTCTGATCATTTTTTAAATTTTTCGGAATTAAAAATGCCATGTCACTCCATCCATACGTATTTATGTGTTCATGTCGTGAGACCAATATGTTTGAAAATTGCTTCTAATTTACTGCAAATAGAATTAACTCGCACATAAGTACACAAATATGATTTGTCAAATCGTTATGGTCAGGCGTTGCATGTAGATGTAGTTCAAATTTGAATTAAATGGCTAGAAAATCACTTAAATGTCTTTAAAATGTCAAATGACCCCTAGAATTTTCCAAAATTTCACATTACAGTTGTAGTACTGCAGGTTAAACATAGAAAAAATTGAAGGCCGTAAGAGGAAACTATCTCTCGTTCGTCATCAAACATGCATTGTTCCCTCTTGGAACCACGAGCCTTCTAGTGAGATGCTTCGGTTTGTGAGGGGTGTGTGTCCAAACATATGTCCAACAGGCCAATTTTTTTACCACAACATCTTCATGGCATGACATTAGATCAACCAAGGTTTCATGTTTTTCTGATCATTTTTTAATTTTTTTGGAATTAAAATGCCGTGTCACTCCAGCCATACGTATGCATGTGTCCATGTCGTGAGACCAATATGTTTGAAAATTCCTTCAAATTTACTGCACATGGAATTAACTCGCACACAAGTACACAAAAAATATGATTTTTCGAACCTTTATGGTTAGGCGTTGCATGTAGATGTAGTTCAAATTTGAATTACGGCCATTAAATGGTTAGAAAATCACTTAAATGTCTTTAAAAGGTCAAATGACCCCTGAAATTTTCAAAAATTTCACATGACAGTTGTATTAGTGCACGTTAGAAGTAGAAAACAATTAAAGGCCGTAAGAGGAAGCTATCTCCCGTTCGTCATCAAACATGCATTGTTCCCTTTCGGAACCATGAGCCTTCTAGTGAGTTGCTCCGGTTTGTGATGGGTGTGTTCCCAAACTTTCGTCAAACATGTCAATTTTATTACCACATCATCTTTGTGGCATGACATTACATCAACCAAGGATTCATGTGTTTCTGATATTTTTTAAATTTTTTTGAATAAAAATGCCATGTCACTCCATGCATACATATGCATGTGTCCATGTCGTGAGACCAATATGTTTGAAAATTCCTTCTAATTTACTGCACATGGAATTAACTCGCACACAAGTACACGAAAATATGATTTTTCAAACCGTTATGGTTAGGCGTTGCATGTAGATGTAGTTCAAATTTAAATTACGGCTATTAAATGGTTGGAAAATCACTTAAATGTCTTTAGAAGGTCAAATGACCCCTGAAATTTTCAAAAATTTCACATGACAGTTGTATTAGTGCACGTTAGACGTAGAAAAAAATTGAAGGCCGTAAGAGGAAGCTATATCCCGTTCATCATCAAACATGCATTGTTCCCTCTTGGAACCACGAGCCTTGTAGTGAGTTGCTCCGGTTTGTGAGGGGTGTGTGTCCAAACTTTCGTCAAACATGCCAATTTTATTACCACATCATCTTGGTGGCATGACATTACATCTACCAAGGTTTCATGTGTTTCTGATATTTTTTAAATTTTTTTGAATAAAAATGCCATGTCACTCCATGCATACATATGCATGTGTCCATCTCGTGAGACAAATATGTTTGAAAATTCCTTCTAATTTACTGCACATGGAATTAACTCGCACGTAAGTACACAAATATGATTCGTTAAACCGTTATGGCTAGGTGTTGCATGTAGATGTAGTTCAAATTTGAATCAAATGGCTAGAAAATCACTTAACTGTCTTTAAAATGTCAAATGACCCCTAGAATTTTCCAAAATTTCACATTACAGTTGTAGTAGTGCTGGTTAAACATAGAAAAAATTGAAGGCCGTAATAGGAAGCTATCTCCCGTTCGTCATCAAACATGCATTGTTCCCTCTCGGAACCACGAGCATTCTAGTGAGTTGCTCCGGTTTGTGAGGGGTGTCTGTCCAAACATATGTCCAACAGGCCAATTTTTTTACCACATCATCTTCGTGGCATGACATTAGATAAACCAAGGTTTCATGTTTTTCTGATCATTTTTTTATTTTTTTTGGAATTAAAATGCCATGTCACGCCATCCATACGTATGCATGTGTCCATGTCATGAGACCAATATTTTTGAAAATTCCTTCTAATTTACTGCACATGGAATTAACTCGCACACAAATACACAAAAATATGATTTTTCGAACCGTTATGGTTAGGCGTTGCATGTAGATGTAGTTAAAATTTGAATTACGGACATTAAATGGTTAGAACATCACTGAAATGTCTTTAAAAGGTCAAATGACCCCTAAAATTTTCAAAAATTTCACATGACAGTTGTATTAGTGCACTTTAGACGTAGAAAAAAATTGAAGGCCGTAAGAAGTAGCTATCTCCCGTTCGTGATCAAATATGCATTGTTCCCTCTCGGAACCATCAGCTTTCTAGTGAGTTTCTCTGGTTTGTGAGGGGTGTGTGTCCTAATTTTCGTCAAACATGCCAATTTTATTACCACATCATCTTGGTGGCATGACATTACCTCAACCAAGGTTTCATGTGTTTCTGATATTTTTGAAATATTTTTGAATAAAAACGCCACGTCACTCCATGCATGCATATGCATGTGTCCATGTCGTGAGACAAATATTTTTTAAAATTCTTCTAATTTACTGCACCTGGAATTAACTCGCACATAAGTACACAAATATGATTTGTCAAACCATTATCGTTAGGCGTTGCATGTAGATGTAGTTCAAATTGGATTAAATGGCTAGAAAATCACTTAAATGTCTTTAAAATGTCAAATGACCCCTAGAATTTTCCAAAATTTCACATTACAGTTGAAGTAGTGCAGGTTAAACATCGAAAAAAATTGAAGGCCATAAGAGGAAGCTATTTCCCGTTCGTCATCAAACATGCATTGTTCCCTCACGGAACCACGAGCCTTCTAGTGAGTTGCTCCAGTTTGGGAGAGGTGTGTGTCCTAACTTTCGTCAAACAGGACAATTTTTTTACCACATCATCTTGGTGGCATGACATTAAATCAACCGAGGTTTCATGTTTTTTTGATCATTTTTTAAATTTTTCGGAATTAAAAATGCCATGTCACTCCATCCATACGTATTTATGTGTTCATGTCGTGAGACCAATATGTTTGAAAATTGCTTCTAATTTACTGCAAATAGAATTAACTCGCACATAAGTACACAAATATGATTTGTCAAATCGTTATGGTCAGGCGTTGCATGTAGATGTAGTTCAAATTTGAATTAAATGGCTAGAAAATCACTTAAATGTCTTTAAAATGTCAAATGACCCCTAGAATTTTCCAAAATTTCACATTACAGTTGTAGTACTGCAGGTTAAACATAGAAAAAATTGAAGGCCGTAAGAGGAAACTATCTCTCGTTCGTCATCAAACATGCATTGTTCCCTCTTGGAACCACGAGCCTTCTAGTGAGATGCTTCGGTTTGTGAGGGGTGTGTGTCCAAACATATGTCCAACAGGCCAATTTTTTTACCACAACATCTTCATGGCATGACATTAGATCAACCAAGGTTTCATGCTTTTCTGATCATTTTTTATTTTTTTGGAATTAAAATGCCGTGTCACTCCAGCCATACGTATGCATGTGTCCATGTCGTGAGACCAATATGTTTGAAAATTCCTTCAAATTTACTGCACATGGAATTAACTCGCACACAAGTGCACAAAAATATGATTTTTCGAACCGTTATGGTTAGGCGTTGCATGTAGATGTAGTTCAAATTTGAATTACAACCATTAAATGGTTAGAAAATCACTTAAATGTCTTTAAAAGGTCAAATGACCACCGAAATTTTCAAAAATTTCACATGACAGTTGTATTAGGGCACGTTAGACGTAGAAAAAAAATTGAAGGACATAAGAGAAAGCTATCTCCCGTTCCTCATCGAACATGCATTGTTCCCTCTCGGAACCACGAGCCTTCTAGTGAGTTGCTCCGGTTTGTGAGGGGTGTGTGTCCAAACTTTCGTCAAACATGCCAATTTTATTACCACATCATCTTGGTGGCATGACATTACATCAACCAAGGTTTCATGTGTTTCTGATATTTTTTAATTTTTTTGGAATAAAAATGCCATGTCACTCCATGCATACATATGCATGTGTCCATGTCATGAGGCAAATATGTTTGATAATACCTTCTAATTTACTACACATGGAATTAACTCGCACATAAGTACACAAATATGATTTGTCAAACTGTTCTGGTTAGGCGTTGCATGTAGATGTAGTTCAAATTTGAATTAAATGGCTAGAAAATCACTTTAATGTCTTTAAAATGTCAAATGACCCCTTGAATTTTCCAAAATTTCACATTATAGTTGTAGTAGTGCAGGTTAAACATAGAAAAAAAATTGAAGTCCGTAAGAGGAAGCTATCTCCCGTTCGTCATCAAACATGCATTGTTCCCTCTCGGAACCACGAGCCTTCTAGGGAGTTGCTCCGGTTTGTGAGGGGTGTGTGTCCAAACTTTCTTCCAACAGGCCAATTTTTTTACCACATCACCTTGGTGGCATGACATTAGATCAACCAAGGTTTCATGTTTTTCTGATCATTTTTTAATTTTTTGGAATTAAAATGCCATGTCACTCCATCCATACGTATGCATGTGTCCATGTCATGAGACGAATATGTTTGAAAATTCCTTCTAATTTACAGCACTTGGAATTAACTCGCACACAAGTACACAAAAATATGATTTTTGAACCGTTATGGTTAGGCGTTGCATGTAGATGTAGTTCAAATTTGAATTATGGCCATTAAATGGTTGGAAAATCAATTAAATGTCTTTAAAAGGTTAAATGACCCCTGAAATTTTCAAAAATTTCACATGACAAATGTATTAGTGCACGTTAGACGTAGAAAAAAATTGAAGGCCGTAAGAGGAAGCTATCTCCTGTTTGTCATCAAACATGCATTGTTCCCTCTTGGAACCACGAGCCTTCTAGTGAGTTGCTCCGGTTTGTGAGGGGTGTGTGTCCAAATTTTCGTCAAACATGCCAATTTTATTACCACATCATCTTGGTTGCATGACATTACATCAACCAAGGTTTCATGTGTTTCTGATATTTTTTAAAAATTTTGGAATAAAAATGCCATGTCACTCCATGCATACATATGTATGTTGTGAGACCAATATGTTTGAAAATTCCTTCTAATTTACTGAACATGGAATTAACTCGCACACAAGTACACAAATATGATTTGTCAAAATGTTATGGTTAGGCATTGCATGTAGATGTAGTTAAAATTTGAATTAAATAGCTAGAAAATCACTTAAATGTCTTTAAAATGTCAAATGACCCCTAGAATTTTCCAAAATTTCACATTACAGTTGTAGTGGTGCAGGTTAAACATAGAAAAAAATTGAAGGCCGTAAGAGGAAGCTATCTCCCGTTCGTCATCAAACATGCATTGTTCCCACTCGAAACAACGAGCCTTGTAGTAAGTTGCTCCGGTTTTGTGAGGGGTGTGTTGCCAAACTTTCGTCAAACATGCCAATTTTTGAACCACATCATCTTGGTGGCATGATATTAAATCAAGCAAGGTTTCAGGTTTTTCTGATCATTTTTTAATTTTTTGGAATTAAAATGCCATGCTACTCCATGGATGTGTGCCCATGCTTTGAGACCAATATGTTTGAAAATTCCTTCTGATTTGCAAAACATGTGATTAACTTGCACACAAGTACACAAAAATATGATTTTTCAAACAGTTATGGTTAGGTGTTGCATGTAGATGTAGTTCAAATTCAAATTGCGGTCATTAAATGGTTAGAAAATCACTTAAATGTCTTTAAAAGGTCAAATGACCCCTGAAATTTTCAAAAATTTCACATGACAGTTGTGTTAGTGCACGTTAGACATAGAAAAAATCGAAGGCCAAAAGAGGAAGCTATCTCCCGTTCGTCATGAAACATGCATTGTTTCCTCTCGGAACCACGAACCTTCTAGTGAGTTGCTCCGGTTTGTGAGGTGTGTGTGTCCAAACTTTCATCAAACAGGCCAATTTTTTTACCACATCATTGATACGTCTCCGTCGTTTCTATAATTTTTGATTGTTCCATGTCAATATTATTCAACTTTCATACACTTTTGGAAACTTTTTATACTATTTTTGGGACTAACATATTGATCCAGTGCCCAATGCCAGTTCCTGTTTGTTGCATGTTTTTTGTTTCGCAGAATATCCATATCAAACGGAGTCCGAACAGAATAAAAACTGACGGAGATTTTTTTTGTAATATATATGATTTTTGGGAAGAAGAATCCACGCGAGACGATGCTCGAGGGGCCCACGAGGTAGGGCGGCACGCCCCAGGGTGTCAGGCGCTCCCCTGACCCTCGTGGACACCCTGTAAGGCAATTGGTGCCCTTCTTTCGCCGCAAGAAATCTAATTTCCGGATAGAGATCGTGTCAAAATTTCAGCCCAATCGGAGTTACGGATCTCCGGGAATATAAGAAACGGTGAAAGGGAAGAATCTGAGAAGGCAGAAACAGAGAGAGACAGAGAGACAGATCCAATCTCGGAGGGGCTCTCGCCCCTCCTATGCCATGGAGGCCAAGGACCAGAGGGGAAACCCTTCTCCCATCTAGGGAGGAGGCCAAGGAAGAAGAAGGCGAAGGGGCCCCCCTCTCCCCTTCTCTTCCGGAAGTGCCGGAACGCTGCCGTGGCCATCATCATCATCACCTCGATATACTCCAACACCTCCTCCATCTTCACCAACATCTCCATCACCTTCCCCCCTCTATCTATAGCAGTTCACTCTCCCGCAACCCGTTGTACCCTCTACTTGAACATGGTTCTTTATGCTTCTTATTATTATCCAATTATGTGTTGCCATCCTATGATGTGTGAGTAGATTTTCGTTGTCCTATCGGTGGTTGATGAATTGCTATGATTGATTTAATTTGCTTGTGGTTATGTTGCTGTCCTTTGGTGCCCATCATATGATTGCGCACGTGGATCACACCCTAGGGTTAGTTGTATGTTGATAGGACTATGTATTGGAGGGCAAGAGTGACAGAAGCTTCAACCAAGCATAGAAATTGATGCATACGGGATTGAAGGGGGATCAATATATCTTAATGCTATGGTTGGGTTTTACCTTAATGAACATTAGTAGTTGCGGATGCTTGCTAATAGTTCTAATCATAAGTGCATAGAATTCCAAGTCAGGGATGACATGCTAGCAGTGGCCTCTCCCACATAATACTTGCTATCGGTCTAGTAAAGTAGTCAATTGCTTAGGGAAAATTTCGCAACTCCTACCACCACTTTTCCACACTTGCTATATTTACTTTATTGTTTCTTAATCTAAACAGCCCCTACTTTTTATTTACATACTCTTTATTATCTTGCAAACCTATCCAACAACACCTACAAAGTACTTCTAGTTTCATACTTGTTCTAGGTAAAGCAAACGTCAAGCGTGCGTAGAGTTGTATCGGTGGTCGATAGAACTTGGGGGAATATTTGTTCTACCTTTAGCTCCTCGTTGGGTTCGACACTCTTACTTATCAAAAACTGTTGCGATCCCCTATACTTGTGGGTTATCAAGACCTTTTTCTGGCGCTGTTGCCGGGGAGTCTTAGCGTGGGGTGAGTATTCTCGTGTGTGCTTGTTTTCTTTATCACTAAGTAATTTTTATTTGCTGTTCCTAGTTGTTTTCTATCTTTAGTTATGGGTAGGAAACTCAAAATACCAAAAAAATTAGTTGTACCTACTGAACCAATGGTTGAAGAACCACTCAAAATCTATCACACTGCTAAAGCTTATTACTTGGATCATCTTCGATCCCTTTGTGCTCGTGCCGAAACCCCAACTAGCTTAGTTGAGGGCAAATCTTTAGATGAGCATGCTTGTTATGTGCGACAACGTATATCTAAAGAAGGGAAACTATTATAGGGTCAAATTCAACGTTTGCAATGCTATGCTTGGAATTTATGTGAAATATATGATTTTACTTGTTGCTCTGAAAACCCTAAGAAACACCTTCCCTACCAATGTGAGTTTATTGATAATGGAATCTTATCTTCATATGCGAAGGGTGTTTATAATTACTATGATGTTCAACAAATTGAAGAATTTGTTGCTTTTAAGGGTGCTTTTGAAATTGATTCTTTGATTGAAAAGTATGATGCTACTCTTCACAAATCTGAAAATTTTGCCATATTTAAATATTGCTATGATAATTATGCTTCTAATGCCTATGTTGAACCATATATTGAGTACTACTCCGCTGTCCAAGAAGAGACTAATATTTTGCAGGAGTCTATGGAAGAAGAAATTGATGAAACTGTGAGCTCATTGGATGAAAAAGATGATGAGGAGAGCGAAGAACAAAAGGAGGAAGAGCGGATTAGCTACCCGTGCCCACCTTCTAATGGGAGTAACTCTTCAACTCGTACATTGTTTAATTCCCCTTCGTTCTTACCGAAGGATGATTGCTATGATGACTATTATGATCCCTTGGATTCTTTTGAAATATCCCTTTTTGATGATGCTTGCTATGCTTATGGACAAGATGCCAATATGAATTATGCTTATGGAGATGAACTTGCTATAGTTCCTTATGTTAAACATGAAATTGTTGCTATTGCACTCACACGTGATAGTCCTATTATCTTTTTGAATTCTCCCAACTACACTATATCGGAGAAGTTTGCACTTATTAAGGATTACATTGATGGGTTGCCTTTTACCGTTGCACATGATAATTTTGATGAATATAATATGAATGTGCTTGCTGCTCCTACTTGCAATTATTATGAGAGAGGAACTATATCTCCACCTCTCTATGTCTCCAACATGATAAAATTGCAAGAAACTGTTTATACTATGCATTGGCTTTTACTAGGTGTGCATGAATTGTTCTTTTATGACATGCCGATGCATAGGAAGAGAGTTAGACTTCGTCATTGCTTGATATGTGTTGATTTGTGATCACTACTAAATTACAAATCATTGTTAATTAAAATTGGCTTTGATATACCTTGGGATCCGGGTGGATTCACTACTTGAGCACTATATGCCTAGCTTAATGGCTTTAAAGAAAGCCCTGCCAGGGAGACAACCCGGAAGTTTTAGAGAGTCATTTATTTCTGTTGAGTGCTCTCATATAGTTTTAAAACAACAAAAATAAAGAGGGGAACCCAAAACTTTTCAAAAAGGAAAGTGAAAGTGAGAAAGACAAGCACTGTTGAAGTGGGAGAGCTCCTTGAACTTTGTTCATGCTCACGGAAACTTTGTGAATCTTGATTACAGAAACTTTTAACAAAAATAATTATCCCCTTGTACAATTCCATTGTATTACAAAAATAATGTGCCAAGATTTGCCTTTAGGATGTTTACATTTGCTTGATGGTTTGTATGGTGCAGGACAGAAACTTTGGCTGTAGTGCGTGATTTTACATTTTTAGCTGGAACGTCAAATGGTTCTGATTCTTTCTGCACTGCCTTCCTATACAAATTTTTTATTTTCCTAATTTTGGTAGTATTTTTCAAGTTCCACAAGTATGGTGAATGTTCAGATTGTTACAGACTGTTCTGTTTTAGACAGATTCTGTTTTTGATGCATAATTTGCTTGTTTTGATGAAACTATCAATTTATATCAGTGGATTAAGCCATGAAAAAGTTATACTACAGTAGACATAATGAAAAAGCAAAATATGAATTGGTTTTCAACAATACCTAGAGTAGTGATTTGCTTTATTATACTAACAGATCTTACCGAGTTTTCTGTTGAAGTTTTGTGTGGATGAAGTGTTCGATGATCGAGAAGGTTTCGATGTGAGAAGAAGGAAGAGAGGCAAGAGCTCAAGCTTGGGGATGCCCGAGGCACCCCAAGTAAATATTCAAGGAGACTCAAGCGTCTAAGCTTGGGGATGCTAGGGAGGCATCCCCTCTTTCTTCAACAAGTATCGGTATGTTTTTGGATTCGTTTCGTTCATGCGATATGTGCAATCTTGGAGCGTCTTCTGCATTTAGTTTTCACTTTTCTTTTATGCACCATGCTGGTATGAGATAGTACTTGGTTGATTTATAGAATGCTCTTTGCACTTCACTTATATCTTTTGAGTATGGCTTTATAGAATGTTTCATGTGCTTCACTTATATCATTTGAAGTTTGGATTGCCTGTTTCTCTTCACTTAGACAACCGCCATTTGTAGAATGCTCTTTTGCTTCACTTATATTTGTTAGAGCACGGGCATATATTTTGTAGAAAGAATTAAACTCTCATGCTTCACTTATATCTATTTAGAGAGATGACAGGAAATGGTCACTCACATGGTTAGTCATAAAATCGTACATAAACTTGTAGATCGCTGAATATGATATGTTTGATTCCTTGCAATAGTTTTGCGATATAAAGATGGTGATATTAGAGTCATGCTAGTCGAGTAATTGTGAAATTGAGAAATACTTGTGTTGAGGTTTGCAAGTCCCGTAGCATGCACGTATGGTGAACCGTTATGTAACAAAGTCGGAGCATGAGGTGTTTATTGATTGTCTTATGAGTGGCGGTCGGGGACGAGCGATGGTCTTTTCCTACCAATCTATCCCCCTAGGAGCATGCGCGTAGTACTTTGTTTCGATGACTAATAGATTTTTGCAATAAGTATGTGATTTCTTTATGAATAATGTTGAGTCCAAGGATTATACGCACTCTCACCCTTCCATCATTGCTAGCCTCTTCGGTACCGTGCATTGCCCTTTCTCACATCAAGAGTTGGTGCAAACTTCGCCGATGCATCCAAACCCCGTGATATGATACGCTCTGTCACACATAAACCTCCGTATATCTTCCTCAAAACAGCCACCATACCTACCTATTATGGCATTTCCATAGCCATTCCAAGATATATTGCCATGCAACTTTCCACCATTACGTTTATCATGATGCATCATCATTGTCATATTGCTTTGCATGATCATGTAGTTGACATCGTATTTGTGGCAAAGCCACCGTTCATAATTTTTCATACATGTCGCTCATGATTCATCGCAATCCCGGTACACCACCGGAGGCATTCATATAGAGTCATCTTTGTTGTAGTATCGAGTTGTAATCATTGAGTTGTAAATAAATAAAAGTGTGATGATCATCATTAATAGAGCATTGTCCCCAAAAAAGAGAAAGGCCAAATAAAAAAAGGCCAAATAAAAAAGGGGGAAGGCCAAATAAAAAAAAGAAGGCCCCAAAAAAGGGGCAATGCTACTATCCTTTTTCCACACTTGTTCTTCAAAGTAGCACCATGTTATTCATATAGAGAGTTTCATATGTTATCACTTTCATATACTAGTGGAAATTTTCATTATAGAACTTGGCTTGTATATTCCAACAATGGGCCTCCTCAAGTGCCCTAGGTCTTCATGAGCAAGCAAGTTGGATGCACACCCACTAGTTTCTTTTGTTGAGCTTTCATACATTTATAGCTCTAGTGCATCCGTTGCATGGAAATCCCTACTCCTTGCATTAACATCAATCGGTGGGCATCTCCATAGCCCATTGATTAGCCTCGTTGATGTGAGACTTTCTCCTTTTTGTCTTCTCCACATAACCCCCATCATTATTCTATTCCACCCATAGTGCTATATCCATGGCTCACGCTCATGTATTGCGTGAAAGTTGAAAAGGTTTGAGAACGTCAAAAGTATGAAACAATTGCTTGGCTTGTCATCGGGGTTGTGCATGATGTAAATATTTTGTGTGGTGAAGATGGAGCATAGCCATACTATATGATTTTGTAGGGATGAGCATTCTTTGGATATGTTATTTCAATAAGACATAATTGCTTGGTTGGTATGCTTGAAGTATTATTGTTTTTATGTCAAAGGATAGATTATTGCTTTAAATCACTCGTGTCTTAATATTATGCTAGGTAGCATTCCACATCAAATTTTTTTATCATTTACCTACTCGAGGACGAGCAGGAATTAAGCTTGGGGATGCTGATACGTCTCCGTTGTATCTATAATTTTTGATTGTTCCATGCCAATATTATTCAACTTTCATATACTTTTGGCAACTTTTTATACTATTTTTGTGACTAACATATTGATCCAGTGCCCAGTGCCAGTTCATGTTTGTTGCATGTTTTTGTTTCGCAGAATATCCATATCAAACGGAGTCCAAATGGAATAAAAACTGACGGAGATTTTTTTTGGAATATATATGATTTTTGGGAAGAAGAATCCACGTGAGACGATGCTCGAGGGGCCCACGAGGTAGGGGGCGCGCCCCAGGGTGTCTGGCGCGCCCCTGACCCTCGTGGCCACCCCGTAAGGCGGCTGGTGCCCTTCTTTCGCTACAAGAAAGCTAATTTCCTAATAGAGATCGTGTCAAAATTTCAGCCCAATCGGAGTTACGGATCTCCGAGAATATGAGAAGGCAGAAACAGAGAGAGACAGAGAGACAGATCCAATCTCGGAGGGTCTCTCACCCCTCCTATGCCATGGAGGCCAAGGACCAGAGGGGAAACCCTTCTCCCATCTAGGGAGGAGGCCAAGGAAGAAGAAGACGAAGGGGCCCCCTCTCCCCTTCTCTTCCGGTGGCGCCGGAACGCTGCCGTGGCCATCATCATCATCACCGCGATCTACTCCAATACCTCGGCCATCTTCACCAACATCTCCATCACCTTCCCCCCTCTATCTACAGCGGTCCACTCTCCCACAACCCGTTGTACCCTCTACTTGAACATGGTGCTTTATGCTTCATATTATTATCCAATGATGTGTTGCCATCCTATGATGTCTGAGTAGATTTCAGTTGTCCTATCGGTGGTTGATGAATTGCTATGATTGATTTAATTTGCTTGTGGTTATGTTGCTGTCCTTTGGTGCCCATCATATGATTGCGCGCGTGGATCACACCCTAGGGTTAGTTGTATGTTGATAGGACTATGTATTGGAGGGCAAGAGTGAGAGAAGCTTCAACCTAGCATAGAAATTGATGCATACGGGATTGATGGGGGACCAATATATCTTAATGCTATGGTTGGGCTTTACCTTAATGATCATTAGTAGTTGCGGATGCTTGCTAATAGTTCCAATCATAAGTGAATAGAATTCCAAGTCAGGGATGACATGCTAGCAGTGGCCTCTCACACATAATACTTGCTATCGGTCTAGTAAAGTAGTCAATTTCTTAGGGAGAATTTCGCAACTCCTACCACCACTTTTCCACACTCTCTATATTTACTTTATCGTTTCATAATCTAAACAGCCCCTACTTTTTATTTACATACTCTTTATTTCTTGCAAACCTATCCAACAACACCTACAAAGTACTTCTAGTTTCATACTTATTTTAGGTAAAGCGAACGTCAAGCGTGCGTAGAGTTGTATCGGTGGTCGATAGAACTTGAGGGAATATTTGTTCTACCTTTAGCTCCTCGTTGGGTTCGACACTCTTACTTATCGAAAACTGTTGCAATCCCCTATACTTGTGGGTTATAAAGACCATTTTCTGGCGCCGTTGCCAGGGAGTCATAGCGTGGGGTGAGTATTCTCGTGTGTGCTTGTTTTCTTTATCACTAAGTAATTTTTATTTATTGTTCCTAGTTGTTTTCTATCTTTAGTTATGGGTAGGAAACGCAAAATACCAAAAAAAATAGTTGTACCTACTGAACCAATGGTTGAAGAACCACTGAAAATCTATCACACTGCTGAAGCTTATTAATTGGATCATCTTCGACACTCTTACTTATCGAAAACTGTTGCGATCCCCTATACTTGTGGGTTATCAATCATCTTGGTGGCATGACATTAAATCAAACAAGGTTTCATGTTTTTCTCATCATTTTTTTAATTTTTTGTAATTAGAATGCCATGTCACTCCATGCATACTTATGAATGTGTCCATGTCGTGAGACCAATATGTTTGAAAATTCCATCTAATTTACTACACATGGAATTAACTTGCACACAAGTACACAGATATGATTTTTCATACTATTTTGGTTAGGCGTTGCATGTAGATGTAGTTCAAATTTGAATTACGGTCATTTAAATGGCAACAAAATCACATAAATTTTTTAAAAGGTCAAATGACCCCTAGATTTTTCAAAAATTTCACATTACAGTTGTAGTAGTGCATGTTAGATGTAGAAAAAAAATTAAAGGCCGTAAGAAGAAGCTATGTCCCATTCGTCATCAAACATGCATTGTTCCCTCTCGGAACCACGAGCCTTCTAGTGAGTTGCTCCGGTTTGTGAGGGGTGTGTGTCCAAACTTTCGTCAAACATGCCAATTTTTTACCACATCATCTTGGTTGCATGACATTACATCAACCAAGGTTTCATGTGTTTCTGATATTTTTTAAAATTTTTGGAATAAAAATTCCATGTCACTCCATGCATACATATGCATGTGTCCATGTCGTGAGACAAATATGTTTGAAAATTCCTTCTAATTTACTGCACATGGAATTAACTCGCACACAAGTACACAAATATGATTTGTCAAACCGTTATGGTTAGGCATTGCATGAAGATATAGTTCAAATTTGAATGAAATGGCTAGAAAATCACCTAAATGTCTTTAAAATGTCAAATGACCCCTAGAATTTTCCAAAATTTCACATTACAGTTGTAGTAGAGCAGGTTAAACATAGAAAAAATGGAAGGCCGTAAGAGGAAGCTATCTCCCGTTCGTCATCAAACATGCATTGTTCCCTCTCGGAACCACGAGCCTGCTAGTGAGTTGCTCCGGTTTGTGAGGGGTGTGTGTCCAAACTTTTGTCAAACATGCCAATTTTTTAACCACATCATCTTGGTTGCACGACATTAAATCAAACAAGGTTTCATGTTTTTCTCATCATTTTTTAATTTTTTTTGGAATTAAAATGCCATGCTACTCCATGGATGTGTGCCCATGGCTTGAGACCAATATGTTTGAAAATTCCTTCTGATTTGCAAAACATGTGATTAACTCGCACACAAGTACACAAAAATATGATTTTTCAAACATTTATGGTTAGGCGTTGCATGTAGATGTAGTTCAAATTTGAATTGCGGTCATTAAATGGTTAGAAATCACTTAAATGTCTTTAAAAGGTCACATGACCCCTGAAATTTTCAAAAATTTCACATGACAGTTGTATTAGTGCATGTTAGACATAGAAAAAAATCAAAGGCCATAAGAGGAAGCTATCTCTCGTTCGTCATGAAACATGCATTGTTTCCTCTCACAACCACGAACCTTGTAGTGAGTTGCTCCGGTTTGTGAGGGGTGTGTGTCCAAACTTTCGTCAAACAGGCCAATTTTTGACCACATCATCTTGGTGGCATGACATTAAATCAACCAAGGTTTCATGTTTTTATGATCATTTTTTTAATTTTTTGGAGTTAAAATGCCATGTCACTCCATGCATACGTATGCATCTGTCCATGTCATGGGACCAATATGTTTGAAAATTCCTTCTAATTTACTGCAAATGGAATTAACTCACACACAAGTACACACATATGATTTGTCAAACCGTTATGGTTAGGCGTTGCATGTAGATGTAGTTCAAATTTGAATTAAATGGCTAGAAAATCACTTAAATGTCTCTGAAATGTAAAATGACCACTTAAATTTTCCAAAGTTTCACATTACAGTTGTAGTAATGCAGGTTAAACATAGAAAAATAATTGAAAGCCGTAAAAGGAAGCTATCTCCCGTTCGTAATCAAACATGCATTGTTCCCTCTCGGATCCACGAGCCTTCTAGTGAGTTGCTCCGGTTTGTGAGGGGCATGTGTCCAAACTTTCGTCAAACAGGCCAATTTTTTGACCACATCATCTTGGTGGCATGAAATTAATTCAAGCAAGGTTGCATGTTTTTCTGATCATTTTTTAATTTTTTTGGAATTAAAATGCCATGCTACTCCATTGATGTGTGCCCATGCCTTGAGACCAATATGTTTGAAAATCCCTTCTAATTTACTACACATCTAATTAACTCGCACACAAGTACACAAAAATATGATTTTTCAAACAGTTATGGTTAGGCGTTGCTTGTAGATGTAGTTCAAATTTGAATTACAGTCATTAAATGGTTAGAAAATCACTTAAATGTCTTTAAAAGGTCAAATGACCCCTAAAATTTTCAAAAATTTCACATGATAGTTGTATTAGTGTACGCTAGACGTAGAAAAAAAATTGAAGGTCGTAAGAGGAAGCTATCTCCCGTTTGTCATCAATCATACAGTGTTCCCTCTCAGAACAACGAACCTTCCAGTGAGTTTCTCCGGTTTGTGAGGGGTGTGTGTCCTAACTTTCTTCAAACATGCCAATTTCTTTACCACATCATCTTGGTGGCATGACATTAAATCAACCAAGGTTTCATGTGTTTGTGATGTTTTTAAAATTTTTGGAATAGAAATGCCATGTCACTCCATGCATACATATGCATGTGTCCATGTCATGAGACAAATTTATTAGAAAATTCATTCTAATTTACTGCACATGGACTTAACTCGCACACAAGTACACAAATATGATTTGTCAACCCGTTATGATTAGGCGTTGCATGTAGATATAGTTCAAATTTAAATTAAATGGCTAGAAAATCACTTAAATGTCTTTAAAATGTCAAATGACCCCTAGAATTTTCCAAAATTTCACATTATAGTTGTAGTAGTGCACGTTAAACATGGAAAAAAATTGAAGGCCGTAAGAGGAAGCTATCTCCCGTTCGTCATCAAACATACATTGTTCCCTCTCGGAACCACGAGCCTTATAGTGAGTTGCTCCTGTTTGTGAGTGGTGTGTGTCCAAACTTTGGTCAAACAGGCCAATTTTTTTACCACATCATCTTGGTGGCATGACATTAAATCAAGCAAGGTTTCATGTTTTTTTGTTCATTTTTGAGTTTTTTGGAATTAAAATACCATGCTACTCCATGGATGTGTGCCCATGCCTTGAGATCAATATGTTTGAAATTCCTTCTAATTTACTGCACATAGAATTAACTCAAAGAGAAGTACACAACAATATGATTTTTCAAACCGTTATGGTTAGGCGTTGCATGTAGATGTAGTTCAAATTTGAATTACAGTCATTAAATGGTTAGGAATCACTTAAATGTCTTTAAAAGGTCAAATGACCCCTAAAATTTGCTAAAATTGCACATGACAGTTGTATTAGTCCACGTTAGACGTAGAAAAAAATTGAAGGCCGTAAGAGGAAGCTATCTCCCGTTCGTCATCAAACATGCATTGTTCCCTCTCAGAACCACGAACCTTCTAGTGAGTTGCTCCGGTTTGCGAGTGGTGTGTGTCCAAAGTTTTGTCAAACAGGCCAATTGTTTTACCAAATCATCTTGGTGGCATGACATTAAATCAACCATGGTTTCATGTTTTTTTGATCATTTTTTAAAAAATTTGGAATAAAAATACCATGTCACTCCATGCATACATATGCATGTGTCCATGTCGTGAGACAAATATGTTTGAATATTCCTTCTAATTTACTACCCATGGAATTAACTCGCACACAAGTGCACAAATATGATTTGTCAAATAGTTATGGTTAGGCGTTGCACGTAGATGTTGTTCAAATTTGAATTAAATGGCTAGAAAATCACTTAAATGTCTTTAAAATGTCAAACGACCCCTAGAATTTTCCAAAATTTTATATTACAGTCGTAGTAGTGCAGGTTAAGCATAGAAAAAATTGAAGGCCATAAGAGGAAGATATCTTTCGTTCGTCATCAAACATGCATTGTTCCCTCTCGGAACCACGAGCCTTCTAGTGAGTTGCTCCGATTTGTGAGGGGTGTGTGTCCAAACTTTCGTCAAACAGGCCAATTTTTGACCACATAATCTTGGTGGCATGACATTAAATGAACCAATGTTTCATGTTTTTATGATCATTTTTTAATTTTTTGGAGTTAAAATGCCATGTCACTCCATGCATACGTATGCATCTGTCCAAGTCATGAGACCAATATGTTTGAAAATTCCTTCTAATTTACTGCACATGGAATTAACTCGCACACAAGTACACACATATGATTTGTCAAACCGTTATGGTTAGGCGTTGCATGTAGATATAGTTCAAATTTGAATTAAATGGCTAGAAAATCACTTAAATGTCTCTAAAATGTCAAATGACCACTTGAATTTTCCAAAGTTTCACATTACAGTTGTAGTAATGCAGGTTTAACATAGAAAAATAATTGAAAGCCTTAAAGGAAGCTATCTCCCGTTCGTAATCAAACATGCATTGTTCCCTCTCGGAACCACGAGCCTTCTAGTGAATTGCTCCGGTTTGTGAGGGGCATGTGTCCAAACTTTCGTCAAACAGGCCAATTTTTTGTCCACATCATCTTGGTGGCATGACATTAATTCAAGCAAGGTTGCATGTTTTTCTGATCATTTTTTAATTTTTTTTAGAATTAAAATGCCATGCTACTCCATTGATGTGTGCCCATGCCTTGAGACCAATATGTTTGAAAATCCCTTCTGATTTACTACACATCTAATTAACTCGCACACAAGTACACAAAAATATGATTTTTCAAACAGTTATGGTTAGGCGTTGCTTGTAGATATAGTTCAAATTTGAATTACAGTCATTAAATGGTTAGAAAATCACTTAAATGTCTTTAAAAGGCCAAATGACCGCTGAAATTTTCAAAAATTTCACATGATAGTTGTATTAGTGTACGCTAGACGTAGAAAAAAAATTGAAGGTCGTAAGAGGAAGCTATCTCCCGTTTGTCATCAATCATACAGTGTTCCCTCTCAGAACAACGAACCTTCCAGTGAGTTTCTCCGGTTTGTGAGGGGTGTGTGTCCTAACTTTCTTCAAACATGCCAATTTCTTTACCACATCATCTTGGTGGCATGACATTAAATCAACCAAAGTTTCATGTTTTTCTGATCATTTTTTTAATTTTTTGGAATTAAAATGCCATATCACTCCATCCATACGTACGCCTGTGTCCATATCGTGAGACCAATATGTTTGAAAATTACTTCTAATTTACTGCACATGGAATTAACTTGCACACAAGTACACAGATATGATTTTTCAAACCGTTTTGGTTAGGCGTTGCATGTAGATGTAGTTCAAATTTGAATTACGGTCATTTAAATGGCTAGAAAATCACTTACATTTTTTAAAAGGTCAAATGACCCCTACAATTTTCAAATATTTCACATTACAGTAGTAGTAGTGCATGTTAGACGTAAAAAAAATTGAAGGCCAGAAGAGGAAGCTATCTCCCATTCGTAATCAAACATGCATTGTTCCCGCTCGGAACCACGAGCCTTCTAGTGAGTTGCTCCGGTTTGTGAGGGGTGTGTGTCCAAACTTTCGTCACACATGCCAATTTTTTTACCACATCATCTTGGTAGCATGACATTACATCAACCAATGTTTCATGTGTTTATGATGTTTTTAAAATTTTTGGAATAGAAATGCCATGTCACTCCATGCATACATATGCATGTGTCCATGTCATGAGACAAATTTATTAGAAAATTCATTCTAATTTACTGCACATGGACTTAACTCGCACACAAGTACACAAATATGATTTGTCAACCCGTTATGATTAGGCGTTGCATGTAGATATAGTTCAAATTTAAATTAAATGGCTAGAAAATCACTTAAATGTCTTTAAAATGTCAAATGACCCCTAGAATTTTCCAAAATTTCACATTATAGTTGTAGTAGTGCACGTTAAACATGGAAAAAAATTGAAGGCCGTAAGAGGAAGCTATCTCCCGTTCGTCATCAAACATACATTGTTCCCTCTCGGAACCGCGAGCCTTATAGTGAGTTTCTCCTGTTTGTGAGTGGTGTGTGTCCAAACTTTGGTCAAACAGGCCAATTTTTTTACCACATCATCTTGGTGGCATGACATTAAATCAAGCAAGGTTTCATGTTTTTTTGTTCATTTTTTAGTTTTTTGGAATTAAAATGCCATGCTACTCCATGGATGTGTGCCCATGCCTTGAGATCAATATGTTTGAAATTCCTTCTAATTTACTGCACATAGAATTAACTCGAAGAGAAGTACACAACAATATGATTTTTCAAACCGTTATGGTTAGGCGTTGCATGTAGATGTAGTTCAAATTTGAATTACAGTCATTAAATGGTTAGGAATCACTTAAATGTCTTTAAAAGGTCAAATGACCCCTAAAATTTGCTAAAATTGCACATGACAGTTGTATTAGTCCACGTTAGACGTAGAAAAAAATTGAAGGCCGTAAGAGGAAGCTATCTCCCGTTCGTCATCAAACATGCATTGTTCCCTCTCAGAACCACGAACCTTCTAGTGAGTTGCTCCGGTTTGCGAGTGGTGTGTGTCCAAAGTTTTGTCAAACAGGCCAATTGTTTTACCAAATCATCTTGGTGGCATGACATTAAATCAACCATGGTTTCATGTTTTTCTGATCATTTTTAAAAAAAATTGTAATAAAAATACCATGTCACTCCATGCATACATATGCATGTGTCCATGTCGTGAGACAAATATGTTTGAATATTCCTTCTAATTTACTACCCATGGAATTAACTCGCACACAAGTGCACAAATATGATTTGTCAAATAGTTATGGTTAGGCGTTGCACGTAGATGTTGTTCAAATTTGAATTAAATGGCTAGAAAATCACTTAAATGTCTTTAAAATGTCAAACGACCCCTAGAATTTTCCAAAATTTTATATTACAGTCGTAGTAGTGCAGGTTAAGCATAGAAAAAATTGAAGGCCATAAGAGGAAGATATCTTTCGTTCGTCATCAAACATGCATTGTTCCCTCTCGGAACCACGAGCCTTCTAGTGAGTTGCTCCGATTTGTGAGGGGTGTGTGTCCAAACTTTCGTCAAACAGGCCAATTTTTGACCACATCATCTTGGTGGCATGACATTAAATGAACCAATGTTTCATGTTTTTATGATCATTTTTTAATTTTTTGGAGTTAAAATGCCATGTCACTCCATGCATACGTATGCATCTGTCCATGTCATGAGACCAATATGTTTGAAAATTCCTTCTAATTTACTGCACATGGAATTAACTCGCACACAAGTACACACATATGATTTGTCAAACCGTTATGGTTAGGCGTTGCATGTAGATATAGTTCAAATTTGAATTAAATGGCTAGAAAATCACTTAAATGTCTCTAAAATGTCAAATGACCACTTGAATTTTCCAAAGTTTCACATTACAGTTGTAGTAATGCAGGTTTAACATAGAAAAATAATTGAAATCCTTAAAGGAAGCTATCTCCCGTTCGTAATCAAACATGCATTGTTCCCTCTCGGAACCACGAGCCTTCTAGTGAATTGCTCCGGTTTGTGAGGGGCATGTGTCCAAACTTTCGTCAAACAGGCCAATTTTTTGACCACATCATCTTGGTGGCATGACATTAATTCAAGCAAGGTTGCATGTTTTTCTGATCATTTTTTAATTTTTTTTAGAATTAAAATGCCATGCTACTCCATTGATGTGTGCCCATGCCTTGAGACCAATATGTTTGAAAATCCCTTCTGATTTACTACACATCTAATTAACTCGCACACAAGTACACAAAAATATGATTTTTCAAACAGTTATGGTTAGGCGTTGCTTGTAGATATAGTTCAAATTTGAATTACAGTCATTAAATGGTTAGAAAATCACTTAAATGTCTTTAAAAGGCCAAATGACCGCTGAAATTTTCAAAAATTTCACATGATAGTTGTATTAGTGTACGCTAGACGTAGAAAAAAAATTGAAGGTCGTAAGAGGAAGCTATCTTCCATTTGTGATCAATCATATAGTGTTCCCTCTCAGAACAACGAACCTTCTAGTGAGTTTCTCCGATTTGTGAGGGGTGTGTGTCCTAACTTTCTTCAAACATGCCAATTTCTTTACCACATCATCTTGGTGGCATGACATTAAATCAACCAAGGTTTCATGTTTTTCTGATCATTTTTTTAATTTTTTGGAATTAAAATGCCATGTCACTCCATCCATACGTACGCCTGTGTCCATATCGTGAGACCAATATGTTTGAAAATTACTTCTAATTTACTGCACATGGAATTAACTTGCACACAAGTACACAGATATGATTTTTCAAACCGTTTTGGTTAGGCGTTGCATGTAGATGTAGTTCAAATTTGAATTACGGTCATTTAAATGGCTAGAAAATCACTTACATTTTTTAAAAGGTCAAATGACCCCTACAATTTTCAAATATTTCACATTACAGTTGTAGTAGTGCATGTTAGACGTAAAAAAAATTGAAGGCCATAAGAGGAAGCTATCTCCCATTCGTAATCAAACATGCATTGTTCCCGCTCGGAACCACGAGCCTTCTAGTGAGTTGCTCCGGTTTGTGAGGGGTGTGTGTCCAAACTTTCCTCACACATGCCAATTTTTTTACCACATCATCTTGGTAGCATGACATTACATCAACCAATTTTCATGTGTTTCTGATGTTTTTAAAATTTTTGGAATAGAAATGCCATGTCACTCCATGCATACATATGCATGTGTCCATGTCAAGAGACCAATATGTTAGAAAATTCCTTCTAATTTACTGCACATGGACTTAACTCGCACACAAGTACACAAATATGATTTGTCAACCCGTTATGATTAGGCGTTGCATGTAGATATAGTTCAAATTTAAATTAAATGGCTAGAAACACTTAAATGTCTTTAAAATGTCCAATGACCCCTAGAATTTTCCAAAATTGCACATTATAGTTGTAGTAGTGCACGTTAAACATGGAAAAACTTGAAGGCCGTAAGAGGAAGCTATCTCCCGTTGGTCATCAAACATACATTGTTCCCTCTCGGAACCACGAGCCTTATAGTGAGTTGCTCCTGTTTGTGAGGGGTGTGTGTCCAAACTTTGGTCAAACAGGCCAATTTTTTACCACATCATCTTGGTGGCATGACATTAAATCAAGCAAGGTTTCATGCTTTTTTGTTCATTTTTTAATTTTTTGGAATTAAAATTCCATGCTACTCCATGGATGTGTGTGCATGCCTTGAGATCAATATGATTGAAATTCCTTCTAATTTACTGCACATAGAATTAACTCGAAGAGAAGTACACAACAATATCATTTTTCAAACCGTTATGGTTAGGCGTTGCATGTAGATGTAGTTCAAATTTGAATTACAGTCATTAAATGGTTAGGAATCACTTAAATGTCTTTAAAAGGTCAAATGACCACTAAAATTTGGTAAAATTGCACATGACAGTTGTATTAGTCCATGTTAGACGTAGAAAAAAATTGAAGGCCTTAAGAGGAAGCTATCTCCCGTTCGTCAACAAACATGCATTGTTCCCTCTCGGAACCAGGAACCTTCTAGTGAGTTGCTCCGGTTTGCGAGTGGTGTGTGTCCAAAGTTTTGTCAAACAGGCCAATTGTTTCACCAAATCATCTTGGTGGCATGACATTAAATCAACCAAGGTTTCATGTTTTTCTGATCATTTTTAAAAAAATTTGTAATAGAAATACCATGTCACTCCATGCATACATATGCATGTGTCCATGTCGTGAGACAAATATGTTTGAATATTCCTTCTAATTTACTACTCATGGAATTAACTCGCACACAAGTGCACAAATATGATTTGTCAAATAGTTATGGTTAGGCCTTGCACGTAGATTTTGTTCAAATTTGAATTAAATGGCTAGAAAATCACTTAAATGTCTTTAAAATGTCAAATGACCCCTAGAATTTTCCAAAATTTTATATTACAGTCGTAGTAGTGCAGGTTAAGCATAGAAAAAACTGAAGGCCGTAAGAGGAAGATATCTTTCGTTCGTCATCAAACATGCATTGTTCCCTCTCGGAACCACGAGCCTTCTAGTGAGTTGCTCCGGTTTGTGAGGGGTGTGTGTCCAAACTTTCGTCAAACAGGCCAATTTTTAACCACATCATCTTGGTGGCATGCAATTAAATCAAACAAGGTTTCATGTTTTTATGATCATTTTTTTAATTTTTTGGAGTTAAAATGCCATGTCACTCCATGCATACGTATGCATCTATCCATGTCATGAGACCAATATGTTTGAAAATTCCTTCTAATTTACTGCACATGGAATTAACTCGCACACAAGTACACACATATGATTTGTCAAACCGTTATGGTTAGGCGTTGCATGTAGATGTAGTTCAAATTTGAATTAAATGGCTAGAAAACCACTTAAATGTCTCTGAAATGTAAAATGACCACTTGAATTTTCCAAAGTTTCACATTACAGTTGTAGAAATGCAGGTTAAACATAGAAAAATAATTGAAAGCCGTAAAAGGAAGCTATCTCCCGTTCGTAATCAAACATGCATTGTTCCCTCTCGGAACCACGAGCCTTCTAGTGAATTGCTCCGGTTTGTGAGGGGCATGTGTCCAAACTTTCGTCAAACAGGCCAATTTTTTGACCACATCATCTTGGTGGCATGAAATTAATTCAAGCAAGGTTGCATGTTTTTCTGATCATTTTTTAATTTTTTTGTAATTAAAATGCCATGCTACTCCATTGATGTGTGCCCATGCCTTGAGACCAATATGTTCGAAAATCCCTTCTGATTTACTACACATCTAATTAACTTGCACACAATAACACAAAAATATGATTTTTCAAACAGTTATGGTTAGGCGTTGCTTGTAGATGTAGTTCAAATTTGAATTACAGTCATTAAATGGTTAGAAAATCACTTAAATGTCTTTAAAAGGTCAAATGACCCCTGAAATTTTCAAAAATTTCACATGATAGTTGTATTAGTGTACGCTAGACGTAGAAAAAAAATTGAAGGTCGTAAGAGGAAGCTATCTCCCGTTTATCATCAATCATACAGTGTTCCCTCTCAGAACAACGAACCTTCCAGTGAGTTTCTCTGGTTTGTGAGGGGTGTGTGTCCTAACTTTCTTCAAACATGCCAATTTCTTTACCACATCATCTTGGTGGCATGACATTAAATCAACCAAGGTTTCATGTTTTTCTGATCATTTTTTTAATTTTTTGGAATTAAAATGCCATGTCACTCCATCCATACGTACGCCTGTGTCCATATCGTGAGACCAATATGTTTGAAAATTACTTCTAATTTACTGCACATGGAATTAACTTGCACACAAGTACACAGATATGATTTTTCAAACCGTTTTGGTTAGGCGTTGCATGTAGATGTAGTTCAAATTTGAATTACAGTCATTTAAATGGCTAGAAAATCACTTACATTTTTTAAAAGGTCAAATGACCCCTACAATTTTCAAATATTTCACATTACAGTTGTAGTAGTGCATGTTAGACGTAAAAAAAATTGAAGGCCATAAGAGGAAGCTATCTCCCATTCGTAATCAAACATGCATTGTTCCCGCTCGGAACCACGAGCCTTCTAGTGAGTTGCTCCGGTTTGTGAGGGGTGTGTGTCCAAACTTTCGTCACACATGCCAATTTTTTTTACCACATCATCTTGGTAGCATGACTTTACATCAACCAATGTTTCATGTGTTTCTGATATTTTTAAAATTTTTGGAATAGAAATGCCATGTCACTCCATGCATACATATGCATGTGTCCATGTCATGAGACAAATTTATTAGAAAATTCATTCTAATTTACTGCACATGGACTTAACTCGCACACAAGTACACAAATATGATTTGTCAACCCGTTATGATTAGGCGTTGCATGTAGATATAGTTCAAATTTAAATTAAATGGCTAGAAAATCACTTAAATGTCTTTAAAATGTCAAATGACCCCTAGAATTTTCCAAAATTTCACATTATAGTTGTAGTAGTGCACGTTAAACATAGAAAAAAATTGAAGGCCGTAAGAGGAAGCTATCTCCCGTTCATCATCAAACATACATTGTTCCCTCTCGGAACCACGAGCCTTATAGTGAGTTGCTCCTGTTTGTGAGTGGTGTGTGTCCAAACTTTGGTCAAACAGGCCAATTTTTTTACCACATCATCTTGGTGGCATGACATTAAATCAAGCGAGGTTTCATGTTTTTTTGTTCATTTTTTAATTTTTTGGAATTAAAATGCCATGCTACTCCATGGATGTGTGCCCATGCCTTGAGATCAATATGCTTGAAATTCCTTCTAATTTACTGCACATAGAATTAACTCGAAGAGAAGTACACAACAATATGATTTTTCAAACCGTTATGGTTAGGCGTTGCATGTAGATGTAGTTCAAATTTGATTTACAGTCATTAAATGGTTAGGAATCACTTAAATGTCTTTAAAAGGTCAAATGACCCGTAAAATTTGCTAAAATTGCACATGACAGTTGTATTAGTCCACGTTAGACGTAGAAAAAAAATTGAAGGCCGTAAGAGGAAGCTATCTCCCGTTCGTCATCAAACATGCATTGTTCCCTCTCAGAACCACGAACCTTCTAGTGAGTTGCTCCGGTTTGCGAGTGGTGTGTGTCCAAAGTTTTGTCAAACAGGCCAATTGTTTTACCAAATCATCTTGGTGGCATGACATTAAATCAACCATGGTTTCATGTTTTTCTGATCATTTTTAAAAAAAATTGTAATAAAAATACCATGTCACTCCATGCATACATATGCATGTGTCCATGTCGTGAGACAAATATGTTTGAATATTCCTTCTAATTTACTACCCATGGAATTAACTCGCACACAAGTGCACAAATATGATTTGTCAAATAGTTATGGTTAGGCGTTGCACGTAGATGTTGTTCAAATTTGAATTAAATGGCTAGAAAATCACTTAAATGTCTTTAAAATGTCAAACGACCCCTAGAATTTTCCAAAATTTTATATTACAGTCGTAGTAGTGCAGGTTAAGCATAGAAAAAATTGAAGGCCATAAGAGGAAGATATCTTTCGTTCGTCATCAAACATGCATTGTTCCCTCTCGGAACCACGAGCCTTCTAGTGAGTTGCTCCGATTTGTGAGGGGTGTGTGTCCAAACTTTCGTCAAACAGGCCAATTTTTGACCACATCATCTTGGTGGCATGACATTAAATGAACCAATGTTTCATGTTTTTATGATCATTTTTTAATTTTTTGGAGTTAAAATGCCATGTCACTCCATGCATACGTATGCATCTGTCCATGTCATGAGACCAATATGTTTGAAAATTCCTTCTAATTTACTGCACATGGAATTAACTCGCACACAAGTACACACATATGATTTGTCAAACCGTTATGGTTAGGCGTTGCATGTAGATATAGTTCAAATTTGAATTAAATGGCTAGAAAATCACTTAAATGTCTCTAAAATGTCAAATGACCACTTGAATTTTCCAAAGTTTCACATTACAGTTGTAGTAATGCAGGTTTAACATAGAAAAATAATTGAAAGCCTTAAAGGAAGCTATCTCCCGTTCGTAATCAAACATGCATTGTTCCCTCTCGGAACCACGAGCCTTCTAGTGAATTGCTCCGGTTTGTGAGGGGCATGTGTCCAAACTTTCGTCAAACAGGCCAATTTTTTGACCACATCATCTTGGTGGCATGACATTAATTCAAGCAAGGTTGCATGTTTTTCTGATCATTTTTTAATTTTTTTTAGAATTAAAATGCCATGCTACTCCATTGATGTGTGCCCACGCCTTGAGACCAATATGTTTGAAAATCCCTTCTGATTTACTACACATCTAATTAACTCGCACACAAGTACACAAAAATATGATTTTTCAAACAGTTATGGTTAGGCGTTGCTTGTAGATATAGTTCAAATTTGAATTACAGTCATTAAATGGTTAGAAAATCACTTAAATGTCTTTAAAAAGCCAAATGACCGCTGAAATTTTCAAAAATTTCACATGATAGTTGTATTAGTGTACGCTAGACGTAGAAAAAAAATTGAAGGTCGTAAGAGGAAGCTATCTTCCGTTTGTGATCAATCATACAGTGTTCCCTCTCAGAACAACGAACCTTCCAGTGAGTTTCTCCGGTTTGTGAGGGGTGTGTGTCCTAACTTTCTTCAAACATGCCAATTTCTTTACCACATCATCTTGGTGGCATGACATTAAATCAACCAAGGTTTCATGTTTTTCTGATCATTTTTTTAATTTTTTGGAATTAAAATGCCATGTCACTCCACCCATACGTACGCCTGTGTCCATATCGTGAGACCAATATGTTTGAAAATTACTTCTAATTTACTGCACATGGAATTAACTTGCACACAAGTACACAGATATGATTTTTCAAACCGTTTTGGTTAGGCGTTGCATGTAGATGTAGTTCAAATTTGAATTACGGTCATTTAAATGGCTAGAAAATCACTTACATTTTTTAAAAGGTCAAATGACCCCTACAATTTTCAAATATTTCACATTACAGTTGTAGTAGTGCATGTTAGACGTAAAAAAAATTGAAGGCCAGAAGAGGAAGCTATCTCCCATTCGTAATCAAACATGCATTGTTCCCGCTCGGAACCACGAGCCTTCTAGTGAGTTGCTCCGGTTTGTGAGGGGTGTGTGTCCAAACTTTCATCACACATGCCAATTTTTTTACCACATCATCTTGGTAGCATGACATTACATCAACCAATTTTCATGTGTTTCTGATGTTTTTAAAATTTTTGGAATAGAAATGCCATGTCACTCCATGCATACATATGCATGTGTCCATGTCAAGAGACCAATATGTTAGAAAATTCCTTCTAATTTACTGCACATGGACTTAACTCGCACACAAGTACACAAATATGATTTGTCAACCCGTTATGATTAGGCGTTGCATGTAGATATAGTTCAAATTTAAATTAAATGGCTAGAAAATCACTTAAATGTCTTTAAAATGTCCAATGACCCCTAGAATTTTCCAAAATTGCACATTATAGTTGTAGTAGTGCACGTTAAACATGGAAAAATTTGAAGGCCGTAAGAGGAAGCTATCTCCCGTTGGTCATCAAACATACATTGTTCCCTCTCGGAACCACGAGCATTATAGTGAGTTGCTCCTGTTTGTGAGGGGTGTGTGTCCAAACTTTGGTCAAACAGGCCAATTTTTTACCACATCATCTTGGTGGCATGACATTAAATCAAGCAAGGTTTCATGCTTTTTTTTTAATTTTTTAATTTTTTGGAATTAAAATTCCATGCTACTCCATGGATGTGTGCGCATGCCTTGAGATCAATATGATTGAAATTCCTTCGAATTTACTGCACATAGAATTAACTCGAAGAGAAGTACACAACAATATCATTTTTCAAACCGTTATGGTTAGGCGTTGCATGTAGATGTAGTTCAAATTTGAATTACAGTCATTAAATGGTTAGGAATCACTTAAATGTCTTTAAAAGGTCAAATGACCACTAAAATTTGGTAAAATTGCACATGACAGTTGTATTAGTCCATGTTAGACGTAGAAAAAAATTGAAGGCCTTAAGAGGAAGCTATCTCCCGTTCGTCATCAAACATGCATTGTTCCCTCTCGGAACCAGGAACCTTCTAGTGAGTTGCTCCGGTTTGCGAGTGGTGTGTGTCCAAAGTTTTGTCAAACAGGCCAATTGTTTCACCAAATCATCTTGGTGGCATGACATTAAATCAACCAAGGTTTCATGTTTTTCTGATCATTTTTAAAAAAATTTGTAATAGAAATACCATGTCACTCCATGCATACATATGCATGTGTCCATGTCGTGAGACAAATATGTTTGAATATTCCTTCTAATTTACTACTCATGGAATTAACTCGCACACAAGTGCACAAATATGATTTGTCAAATAGTTATGGTTAGGCGTTGCACGTAGATTTTGTTCAAATTTGAATTAAATGGCTAGAAAATCACTTAAATGTCTTTAAAATGTCAAATGACCCCTAGAATTTTCCAAAATTTTATATTACAGTCGTAGTAGTGCAGGTTAAGCATAGAAAAAATTGAAGGCCGTAAGAGGAAGATATCTTTCGTTCGTCATCAAACATGCATTGTTCCCTCTCGGAACCACGAGCCTTCTAGTGAGTTGCTCCGGTTTGTGAGGGGTGTGTGTCCAAACTTTCGTCAAACAGGCCAATTTTTAACCACATCATCTTGGTGGCATGCAATTAAATCAAACAAGGTTTCATGTTTTTATGATCATTTTTTTAATTTTTTGGAGTTAAAATGCCATGTCACTCCATGCATACGTATGCATCTATCCATGTCATGAGACCAATATGTTTGAAAATTCCTTCTAATTTACTGCACATGGAATTAACTCGCACACAAGTACACACATATGATTTGTCAAACCGTTATGGTTAGGCGTTGCATGTAGATGTAGTTCAAATTTGAATTAAATGGCTAGAAAACCACTTAAATGTCTCTGAAATGTAAAATGACCACTTGAATTTTCCAAAGTTTCACATTACAGTTGTAGTAATGCAGGTTAAACATAGAAAAATAATTGAAAGCCGTAAAAGGAAGCTATCTCCCGTTCGTAATCAAACATGCATTGTTCCCTCTCGGAACCACGAGCCTTCTAGTGAATTGCTCCGGTTTCTGAGGGGCATGTGTCCAAACTTTCGTCAAACAGGCCAATTTTTTGACCACATCATCTTGGTGGCATGAAATTAATTCAAGCAAGGTTGCATGTTTTTCTGATCATTTTTTAATTTTTTTGTAATTAAAATGCCATGCTACTCCATTGATGTGTGCCCATGCCTTGAGACCAATATGTTTGAAAATCCCTTCTGATTTACTACACATCTAATTAACTCGCACACAAGTACAGAAAAATATGATTTTTCAAACAGTTATGGTTAGGCGTTGCTTGTAGATATAGTTCAAATTTGAATTACAGTCATTAAATGGTTAGAAAATCACTTAAATGTCTTTAAAAGGCCAAATGACCGCTGAAATTTTCAAAAATTTCACATGATAGTTGTATTAGTGTACGCTAGACGTAGAAAAAAAATTGAAGGTCGTAAGAGGAAGCTATCTTCCGTTTGTGATCAATCATACAGTGTTCCCTCTCAGAACAACGAACCTTCCAGTGAGTTTCTCCGATTTGTGAGGGGTGTGTGTCCTAACTTTCTTCAAACATGCCAATTTCTTTACCACATCATCTTGGTGGCATGACATTAAATCAACCAAGGTTTCATGTTTTTCTGATCATTTTTTTAATTTTTTGGAATTAAAATGCCATGTCACTCCATCCATACGTACGCCTGTGTCCATATCGTGAGACCAATATGTTTGAAAATTACTTCTAATTTACTGCACATGGAATTAACTTGCACACAAGTACACAGATATGATTTTTCAAACCGTTTTGGTTAGGCGTTGCATGTAGATGTAGTTCAAATTTGAATTACGGTCATTTAAATGGCTAGAAAATCACTTACATTTTTTAAAAGGTCAAATGACCCCTACAATTTTCAAATATTTCACATTACAGTTGTAGTAGTGCATGTTAGACGTAAAAAAAATTGAAGGCCATAAGAGGAAGCTATCTCCCATTCGTAATCAAACATGCATTGTTCCCGCTCGGAACCACGAGCCTTCTAGTGAGTTGCTCCGGTTTGTGAGGGGTGTGTGTCCAAACTTTCATCACACATGCCAATTTTTTTACCACATCATCTTGGTAGCATGACATTACATCAACCAATTTTCATGTGTTTCTGATGTTTTTAAAATTTTTGGAATAGAAATGCCATGTCACTCCATGCATACATATGCATGTGTCCATGTCAAGAGACCAATATGTTAGAAAATTCCTTCTAATTTACTGCACATGGACTTAACTCGCACACAAGTACACAAATATGATTTGTCAACCCGTTATGATTAGGCGTTGCATGTAGATATAGTTCAAATTTAAATTAAATGGCTAGAAAATCACTTAAATGTCTTTAAAATGTCCAATGACCCCTAGAATTTTCCAAAATTGCACATTATAGTTGTAGTAGTGCACGTTAAACATGGAAAAATTTGAAGGCCGTAAGAGGAAGCTATCTCCCGTTGGTCATCAAACATACATTGTTCCCTCTCGGAACCACGAGCATTATAGTGAGTTGCTCCTGTTTGTGAGGGGTGTGTGTCCAAACTTTGGTCAAACAGGCCAATTTTTTACCACATCATCTTGGTGGCATGACATTAAATCAAGCAAGGTTTCATGCTTTTTTTTTAATTTTTTAATTTTTTGGAATTAAAATTCCATGCTACTCCATGGATGTGTGCGCATGCCTTGAGATCAATATGATTGAAATTCCTTCTAATTTACTGCACATAGAATTAACTCGAAGAGAAGTACACAACAATATCATTTTTCAAACCGTTATGGTTAGGCGTTGCATGTAGATGTAGTTCAAATTTGAATTACAGTCATTAAATGGTTAGGAATCACTTAAATGTCTTTAAAAGGTCAAATGACCACTAAAATTTGGTAAAATTGCACATGACAGTTGTATTAGTCCATGTTAGACGTAGAAAAAAATTGAAGGCCTTAAGAGGAAGCTATCTCCCGTTCGTCATCAAACATGCATTGTTCCCTCTCGGAACCAGGAACCTTCTAGTGAGTTGCTCCGGTTTGCGAGTGGTGTGTGTCCAAAGTTTTGTCAAACAGGCCAATTGTTTCACCAAATCATCTTGGTGGCATGACATTAAATCAACCAAGGTTTCATGTTTTTCTGATCATTTTTAAAAAAATTTGTAATAGAAATACCATGTCACTCCATGCATACATATGCATGTGTCCATGTCGTGAGACAAATATGTTTGAATATTCCTTCTAATTTACTACTCATGGAATTAACTCGCACACAAGTGCACAAATATGATTTGTCAAATAGTTATGGTTAGGCGTTGCACGTAGATTTTGTTCAAATTTGAATTAAATGGCTAGAAAATCACTTAAATGTCTTTAAAATGTCAAATGACCCCTAGAATTTTCCAAAATTTTATATTACAGTCGTAGTAGTGCAGGTTAAGCATAGAAAAAATTGAAGGCCGTAAGAGGAAGATATCTTTCGTTCGTCATCAAACATGCATTGTTCCCTCTCGGAACCACGAGCCTTCTAGTGAGTTGCTCCGGTTTGTGAGGGGTGTGTGTCCAAACTTTCGTCAAACAGGCCAATTTTTAACCACATCATCTTGGTGGCATGCAATTAAATCAAACAAGGTTTCATGTTTTTATGATCATTTTTTTAATTTTTTGGAGTTAAAATGCCATGTCACTCCATGCATACGTATGCATCTATCCATGTCATGAGACCAATATGTTTGAAAATTCCTTCTAATTTACTGCACATGGAATTAACTCGCACACAAGTACACACATATGATTTGTCAAACCGTTATGGTTAGGCGTTGCATGTAGATGTAGTTCAAATTTGAATTAAATGGCTAGAAAACCACTTAAATGTCTCTGAAATGTAAAATGACCACTTGAATTTTCCAAAGTTTCACATTACAGTTGTAGTAATGCAGGTTAAACATAGAAAAATAATTGAAAGCCGTAAAAGGAAGCTATCTCCCGTTCGTAATCAAACATGCATTGTTCCCTCTCGGAACCACGAGCCTTCTAGTGAATTGCTCCGGTTTCTGAGGGGCATGTGTCCAAACTTTCGTCAAACAGGCCAATTTTTTGACCACATCATCTTGGTGGCATGAAATTAATTCAAGCAAGGTTGCATGTTTTTCTGATCATTTTTTAATTTTTTTGTAATTAAAATGCCATGCTACTCCATTGATGTGTGCCCATGCCTTGAGACCAATATGTTTGAAAATCCCTTCTGATTTACTACACATCTAATTAACTCGCACACAAGTACACAAAAATATGATTTTTCAAACAGTTATGGTTAGGCGTTGCTTGTAGATATAGTTAAAATTTGAATTACAGTCATTAAATGGTTAGAAAATCACTTAAATGTCTTTAAAAGGCCAAATGACCGCTGAAATTTTCAAAAATTTCACATGATAGTTGTATTAGTGTACGCTAGACGTAGAAAAAAAATTGAAGGTCGTAAGAGGAAGCTATCTTCCGTTTGTGATCAATCATACAGTGTTCCCTCTCAGAACAACGAACCTTCCAGTGAGTTTCTCCGATTTGTGAGGGGTGTGTGTCCTAACTTTCTTCAAACATGCCAATTTCTTTACCACATCATCTTGGTGGCATGACATTAAATCAACCAAGGTTTCATGTTTTTCTGATCATTTTTTTAATTTTTTGGAATTAAAATGCCATGTCACTCCATCCATACGTACGCCTGTGTCCATATCGTGAGACCAATATGTTTGAAAATTACTTCTAATTTACTGCACATGGAATTAACTTGCACACAAGTACACAGATATGATTTTTCAAACCGTTTTGGTTAGGCGTTGCATGTAGATGTAGTTCAAATTTGAATTACGGTCATTTAAATGGCTAGAAAATCACTTACATTTTTTAAAAGGTCAAATGACCCCTACAATTTTCAAATATTTCACATTACAGTTGTAGTAGTGCATGTTAGACGTAAAAAAAATTGAAGGCCATAAGAGGAAGCTATCTCCCATTCGTAATCAAACATGCATTGTTCCCGCTCGGAACCACGAGCCTTCTAGTGAGTTGCTCCGGTTTGTGAGGGGTGTGTGTCCAAACTTTCGTCACACATGCCAATTTTTTTACCACATCATCTTGGTAGCATGACATTACATCAACCAATTTTCATGTGTTTCTGATGTTTTTAAATTTTTTGGAATAGAAATGCCATGTCACTCCATGCATACATATGCATGTGTCCATGTCAAGAGACCAATATGTTAGAAAATTCCTTCTAATTTACTGCACATGGACTTAACTCGCACACAAGTACACAAATATGATTTGTCAACCCGTTATGATTAGGCGTTGCATGTAGATATAGTTCAAATTTAAATTAAATGGCTAGAAAATCACTTAAATGTCTTTAAAATGTCAAATGACCCCTAGAATTTTCCAAAATTTCACATTATAGTTGTAGTAGTGCACGTTAAACATAGAAAAAAATTGAAGGCCGTAAGAGGAAGCTAGACATTAAATCAACCATGGTTTCATGTTTTTTTGATCATTTTTTAAAAAAATTGGAATAAAAATACCATGTCACTCCATGCATACATATGCATGTGTCCATGTCGTGAGACAAATATGTTTGAATATTCCTTCTAATTTACTACTCATGGAATTAACTCGCACACAAGTGCACAAATATAATTTGTCAAATAGTTATGGTTAGGCGTTGCACGTAGATGTTGTTCAAATTTGAATTAAATGGCTAGAAAATCACTTAAATGTCTTTAAAATGTCAAATTACCCCTAGAATTTTCTAAAATTTTATATTACAGTCGTAGTAGTGCAGGTTAAACATAGAAAAAATTGAAGGCCGTAAGAGGAAGATATCTTTCGTTCGTCATCAAACATGCATTGTTCCCTCTCGGAACCACGAGCCTTCTAGTGAGTTGCTCCGGTTTGTGAGGGGTGTGTGTCCAAACTTTCGTCAAACAGGCCAATTTTTTTACAACATCATCTTGGTGGCATGACATTAAATCAAACAAGGTTTCATGTTTTTCTGATCATTTTTTTAATTTTTTGGAATTCAAATGCCATGCTACTCCATGGATGTGTGCCCATGCCTTGAGACCAATATGTTATAAAATTCCTTCTAATTTAGTGCACATGGAATTAACTCGCACACAAGTACACAACAAATATGATTTTGCAAACCATTATGGTTAGGCGTTGCATGTAGATGTAGTTCAAATTTGAATTACGGTCATTAAATGGTTAGAAAATCACTTAAATGTCTTTTAAAGGTCAAATGACCCCTGAAATTTTCAAAAATTTCAAATGATAGTTGTATTGGTGCACGTTAGACGTAGAAAAAATTTGAAGGCCGTAAGAGGAAGCTATCTCCCGTTCGTCATCAAACATGTATTGTTCCCTCTCGGAACCACGAACCTTCTAGTGAGTTGCTTCGGTTTGTGAGGAGTGTGTGTCCAAACTTTCGTCAAATAGGCCAATTTTTTTACCACATCATCTTGGTGGCATGACATTAAATCAATCAAGGTTTCATGTTTTTCTGATCATTTTTTAATTTTTTGGAATTAAAATGCCATGTCACTCCATGCATACATATGCATGTGTCCATGTCAACAGATCAATATGTTTGAAAATTCCTTCTAATTTACTACACATGGAATTAACTTGCACACAAGTACACATATATGATTTTTCGAACCGTTATGGTTAGGCGTTGCATGTAGATGTAGTTCAAATTTGAATTACGGACATTAAATGGTTAGAAAATCACTTAAATGTCTTTAAAAGGTCAAATGACCACTAAAATTTTCAAAAATTTCACATTATAGTTGTAGTAGTGCATGTTAGACGTAGAAAAAAAATTGAAGGCCGTAAGAGGAAGCTATCTCCCGTTCGTCATCAAACATGCATTGTTCCCTCTCAGAACCACGAACCTTCTAGTGAGTTGCTCCGGTTTGCGAGTGGTGTGTGTCCAAAGTTTTGTCAAACAGGCCAATTGTTTTACCAAATCATCTTGGTGGCATGACATTAAATCAACCATGGTTTCATGTTTTTCTGATCATTTTTAAAAAAATTTGGAATAAAAATACCATGTCACTCCATGCATACATATGCATGTGTCCATGTCATGAGACAAATATGTTTGAATATTCCTTCTAATTTACTACTCATGGAATTAACTCGCACACAAGTGCACAAATATGATTTGTCAAATAGTTATGGTTAGGCGTTGCACGTAGATTTTGTTCAAATTTGAATTAAATGGCTAGAAAATCACTTAAATGTCTTTAAAATGTCAAATGACCCCTAGAATTTTCCAAAATTTTATATTACAGTCGTAGTAGTGCAGGTTAAGCATAGAAAAAATTGAAGGCCGTAAGAGGAAGATATCTTTCGTTCGTCATCAAACATGCATTGTTCCCTCTCGGAACCACGAGCCTTCTAGTGAGTTGCTCCGGTTTGTGAGGGGTGTGTGTCCAAACTTTCGTCAAACAGGCCAATTTTTAACCACATCATCTTGGTGGCATGCAATTAAATCAAACAAGGTTTCATGTTTTTATGATCATTTTTTTAATTTTTTGGAGTTAAAATGCCATGTCACTCCATGCATACGTATGCATCTATCCATGTCATGAGACCAATATGTTTGAAAATTCCTTCTAATTTACTGCACATGGAATTAACTCGCACACAAGTACACACATATGATTTGTCAAACCGTTATGGTTAGGCGTTGCATGTAGATGTAGTTCAAATTTGAATTAAATGGCTAGAAAACCACTTAAATGTCTCTGAAATGTAAAATGACCACTTGAATTTTCCAAAGTTTCACATTACAGTTGTAGTAATGCAGGTTAAACATAGAAAAATAATTGAAAGCCGTAAAAGGAAGCTATCTCCCGTTCGTAATCAAACATGCATTGTTCCCTCTCGGAACCACGAGCCTTCTAGTGAATTGCTCCGGTTTCTGAGGGGCATGTGTCCAAACTTTCGTCAAACAGGCCAATTTTTTGACCACATCATCTTGGTGGCATGAAATTAATTCAAGCAAGGTTGCATGTTTTTCTGATCATTTTTTAATTTTTTTGTAATTAAAATGCCATGCTACTCCATTGATGTGTGCCCATGCCTTGAGACCAATATGTTTGAAAATCCCTTCTGATTTACTACACATCTAATTAACTCGCACACAAGTACACAAAAATATGATTTTTCAAACAGTTATGGTTAGGCGTTGCTTGTAGATATAGTTAAAATTTGAATTACAGTCATTAAATGGTTAGAAAATCACTTAAATGTCTTTAAAAGGCCAAATGACCGCTGAAATTTTCAAAAATTTCACATGATAGTTGTATTAGTGTACGCTAGACGTAGAAAAAAAATTGAAGGTCGTAAGAGGAAGCTATCTTCCGTTTGTGATCAATCATACAGTGTTCCCTCTCAGAACAACGAACCTTCCAGTGAGTTTCTCCGATTTGTGAGGGGTGTGTGTCCTAACTTTCTTCAAACATGCCAATTTCTTTACCACATCATCTTGGTGGCATGACATTAAATCAACCAAGGTTTCATGTTTTTCTGATCATTTTTTTAATTTTTTGGAATTAAAATGCCATGTCACTCCATCCATACGTACGCCTGTGTCCATATCGTGAGACCAATATGTTTGAAAATTACTTCTAATTTACTGCACATGGAATTAACTTGCACACAAGTACACAGATATGATTTTTCAAACCGTTTTGGTTAGGCGTTGCATGTAGATGTAGTTCAAATTTGAATTACGGTCATTTAAATGGCTAGAAAATCACTTACATTTTTTAAAAGGTCAAATGACCCCTACAATTTTCAAATATTTCACATTACAGTTGTAGTAGTGCATGTTAGACGTAAAAAAAATTGAAGGCCATAAGAGGAAGCTATCTCCCATTCGTAATCAAACATGCATTGTTCCCGCTCGGAACCACGAGCCTTCTAGTGAGTTGCTCCGGTTTGTGAGGGGTGTGTGTCCAAACTTTCGTCACACATGCCAATTTTTTTACCACATCATCTTGGTAGCATGACATTACATCAACCAATTTTCATGTGTTTCTGATGTTTTTAAATTTTTTGGAATAGAAATGCCATGTCACTCCATGCATACATATGCATGTGTCCATGTCAAGAGACCAATATGTTAGAAAATTCCTTCTAATTTACTGCACATGGACTTAACTCGCACACAAGTACACAAATATGATTTGTCAACCCGTTATGATTAGGCGTTGCATGTAGATATAGTTCAAATTTAAATTAAATGGCTAGAAAATCACTTAAATGTCTTTAAAATGTCAAATGACCCCTAGAATTTTCCAAAATTTCACATTATAGTTGTAGTAGTGCACGTTAAACATAGAAAAAAATTGAAGGCCGTAAGAGGAAGCTAGACATTAAATCAACCATGGTTTCATGTTTTTTTGATCATTTTTTAAAAAAATTGGAATAAAAATACCATGTCACTCCATGCATACATATGCATGTGTCCATGTCGTGAGACAAATATGTTTGAATATTCCTTCTAATTTACTACTCATGGAATTAACTCGCACACAAGTGCACAAATATAATTTGTCAAATAGTTATGGTTAGGCGTTGCACGTAGATGTTGTTCAAATTTGAATTAAATGGCTAGAAAATCACTTAAATGTCTTTAAAATGTCAAATTACCCCTAGAATTTTCTAAAATTTTATATTACAGTCGTAGTAGTGCAGGTTAAACATAGAAAAAATTGAAGGCCGTAAGAGGAAGATATCTTTCGTTCGTCATCAAACATGCATTGTTCCCTCTCGGAACCACGAGCCTTCTAGTGAGTTGCTCCGGTTTGTGAGGGGTGTGTGTCCAAACTTTCGTCAAACAGGCCAATTTTTTTACAACATCATCTTGGTGGCATGACATTAAATCAAACAAGGTTTCATGTTTTTCTGATCATTTTTTTAATTTTTTGGAATTCAAATGCCATGCTACTCCATGGATGTGTGCCCATGCCTTGAGACCAATATGTTATAAAATTCCTTCTAATTTAGTGCACATGGAATTAACTCGCACACAAGTACACAACAAATATGATTTTGCAAACCATTATGGTTAGGCGTTGCATGTAGATGTAGTTCAAATTTGAATTACGGTCATTAAATGGTTAGAAAATCACTTAAATGTCTTTTAAAGGTCAAATGACCCCTGAAATTTTCAAAAATTTCAAATGATAGTTGTATTGGTGCACGTTAGACGTAGAAAAAATTTGAAGGCCGTAAGAGGAAGCTATCTCCCGTTCGTCATCAAACATGTATTGTTCCCTCTCGGAACCACGAACCTTCTAGTGAGTTGCTTCGGTTTGTGAGGAGTGTGTGTCCAAACTTTCGTCAAATAGGCCAATTTTTTTACCACATCATCTTGGTGGCATGACATTAAATCAATCAAGGTTTCATGTTTTTCTGATCATTTTTTAATTTTTTGGAATTAAAATGCCATGTCACTCCATGCATACATATGCATGTGTCCATGTCAACAGATCAATATGTTTGAAAATTCCTTCTAATTTACTACACATGGAATTAACTTGCACACAAGTACACATATATGATTTTTCGAACCGTTATGGTTAGGCGTTGCATGTAGATGTAGTTCAAATTTGAATTACGGACATTAAATGGTTAGAAAATCACTTAAATGTCTTTAAAAGGTCAAATGACCACTAAAATTTTCAAAAATTTCACATTATAGTTGTAGTAGTGCATGTTAGACGTAGAAAAAAAATTGAAGGCCGTAAGAGGAAGCTATCTCCCGTTCGTCATCAAACATGCATTGTTCCCTCTCAGAACCACGAACCTTCTAGTGAGTTGCTCCGGTTTGCGAGTGGTGTGTGTCCAAAGTTTTGTCAAACAGGCCAATTGTTTTACCAAATCATCTTGGTGGCATGACATTAAATCAACCATGGTTTCATGTTTTTCTGATCATTTTTAAAAAAATTTGGAATAAAAATACCATGTCACTCCATGCATACATATGCATGTGTCCATGTCATGAGACAAATATGTTTGAATATTCCTTCTAATTTACTACTCATGGAATTAACTCGCACACAAGTGCACAAATATGATTTGTCAAATAGTTATGGTTAGGCGTTGCACGTAGATGTTGTTCAAATTTGAATTAAATGGCTAGAAAATCACTTAAATGTCTTTAAAATGTCAAATTACCCCTAGAATTTTCTAAAATTTTATATTACAGTCGTAGTAGTGCAGTTTAAACATAGAAAAATTGAAGGCCGTAAGAGGAAGATATCTCCCATTCGTCATCAAACATGCATTGTTCCCTCTCGAAACCACGAGCCTTCTAGTGAGTTGCTCCAGTTTGTGAGGGGTGTGTGTCCAAACTTTCGTCAAACAGGCCAATTTTTTTACCACATCATCTTGGTGGCATGGCATTAAATCAAGCAAGGTTTCATGTTTTTCTGATCATTTTTTATTTCTTTGGAATTAATATGCCATGCTACTCCATGCATGTGTGCCCATGCCTTGAGACCAATATGTTTGAAAATTTCTTCTAATTTACTACACATGGAATTAACTCGCACACAAGTACACAAAAATGTGATTTTTTGAACAATTATGGTTAGGCGTTGTATGTAGATGTAGTTCTAATTTGAATTACGACCATTAAATGGTTAGAAAATCACTTAAATGTCTTTAAAAGGTCAAATGACCCCTAAAATTTTCAAAAGTTTCACATGACAGTTTTATTAGTGCAAGTTAGACGTAGAAAAAAAATTGAAGGCCGTAAGAGGAATCTATCTCCCGGTCGTCATCAAACATGCATTGTTCCCTCTCGGAACCACGAACCTTCTAGTGAGTTGCTCCGGTTTGTGAGGGGTGTGTGTCCAAACTTTCGTCAAACAGGCCAATTTTTTTACCACATCATCTTGGTGGCATGACATTAAATCAACCAAGGTTTCATGTTTTTCTGATCATTTTTTTAAATTTTTTGGAATTAAAATGCCATGTCACTCCATGCATACGTATGCATCTGTCCATGTCGTGAGACCAATATGTTTGAATATTCCCTCTAATTTACTGCACATGGAATTAACTTGCAGACAAGTACATAGATATGATTTTTCAAACCGTTTTGGTTAGGCATTGCATGTAGATGTAGTTCAAATTTGAATTACGGTCATTAAATGGCTAGAAAATTACTCAAATTTTTTAAAAGGTCAAATGACCCCTAGAATTTTCAAAAATTTCACATTACAGTTGTAGTAGTGCACGTTAGACGTAGAAAAAAATTGAAGGCCGTAAGAGGAAGCTATCTTCCGTTCGTCATCAAACATGCATTGTTCCCTCTCGGAACCATGAGCCTACTAGTGAGTTGCTCCGGTTTGTGAGGGTTGTGTGTCCAAACTTTCGTCAAACATGCCAATTTTTTACCACATCATCTTGGTGGCATGACATTACATCAACCAAAGTTTCATGTGTTTCTGAAAAAAAATTTGGAATTAAAATGCCATATCACTCCATGCTTAATTGTGTCATAGCCTTGAGACCAATATGTTTGAAAATTCCTTCCAATTTACTGCACATGGAATTAAATCATGCAAAAGTACACAAAATATGAGTTTTCAAACCGTTATGGTTAGATGTTGCATGTACATGTAGTTCATATTTAAATTACGGTCATTAAATGACTAGAAAATCACTTAAATGTCGATTGTACTCCAAATTCGTCTTTCACAGCTAATAAAAAATATATACAACATGACACAAAGTTGTTTTCGAGGAACCGTTTGCGATCAAAATATCTAGGTCTATTTAAGTCTCCCTCCTTAAGCTTCGCTGGCTCCTCTGCTCCAGTGCCTACAACCCCCGAATCCATGAATCCCAACCCCCATTCCCGCACCCCCTTCTTGCAAAGATGACGCCGTGGGAACGCTTCGTGAAGGCCTGTATGATGGTCGCGTCCCCCCGAGCGCCACCGCCTACACCGAGAGCGCGGCCACCTACGCCGAGAGTGCCGCCGCATCCGCATTGAGAGCGGCCGCTTCCGCCGAGAGGGCGTCTGCGGCAGCCGACAGGGCAGCTGCAGCAGCCGAGATAGCTGCAGCTGCTGCTGCGACGGCGGCTGCAAACGCCGAGAGTGCTTGAGCTGCCATCTATGCCGCTGATGTCGCCCTGGCCCGGGTTGAGGCCATCCATGCCAAGATCGAGGATGCACATGCCAAGATATTCCAGGACACCTCGGACTCCAGCATGCAACCCACGTCTGAAAAGGCGGTGGTGGCCATGGAGCACCTGCTTCCTCACGAGGTCGCCAAGCGGGAGCCGGAGATGCAGGAGGCTGCGGAGATCAAGGAGCGCCGGGACAAGGAGTTGCGTGTGGCCGAGGTCGAGGTAGAGAAGAGTCTGTCCATCGAGAAATCAGCGATGGAGTACCAACGCGAGCTCTGGCGCAGCCACTACTACGAGTACTACAACCTTGAGGGTGGCGCCGAGGACGAGGACGCGGTCGACTTCAGCAGGGGGGATGCGGAGTCCACCAATGGCGGAATGTTGCCAGAACAAGTCATCGACTTCTCATCTCACCGGCAATGCATAGGCCGGCGCGGCGGTGGATTGTTAAAATTATGTGTACTTAGGCTTTTGCTTTTAATGCTGGTCTTTTGTTCAGCAATGTTTAGGTCAACTGGCTCTGTTTAATTACTGAAATTGCTCGATTCAGTAAGTGTGGTCTGTCTATTGTACGCTCTTTTGTGTGCCCAAAATTAGCAAGCAATGTTAAATTACGCAATGACGTACCCGGGGAAATTTCCACCAAAATTTGAATTATCAAACGCATCCCATGTGCGTAAAGAAGAAGAATCTTTTGTGATGCACACAATCATTCAAAGTGAATGATCCCGCGGCACCGCGCGCAAAGTTTCCCTCCACATTTCCAAAATTTTGGCCTACCACCAAAATATCTACCCTCGCCCCCCTTATCCCCTTCCCCACTTCTGTCCCCGACCACAAGTCACATTTCCCCTATTTCCTCCTTCCTTCCATGCTAAGCTATAGCCTCTTCCTCGCTCTCGCCGTCTCGCATCCTACTGTCGGGGTCGCCATGGTCTTCTTCAAAGACATCTCTATCGGTTCCTCCTCCGGCGACTACTCCTTCACCACCCGGTTATGCCTCTCTTCTCTCTCTCGGGCTATGACTTGGAATGAAGGATTTTTACCTGGCGGTCGATTTGAGTCATTTCTTCCTCTTGTAGCTCCCTAAGACCATCAATGGCAACGAATGGAGCGGGGTGGCTGAAGATCTATCTGCTCGTTGTCACCATCAATCTCCATGCATGTAGATAGTTGTGTTTGATTCTGTGGATAGTGGGAGGAAGTTTCTGGCATGTGTAGAGAACGTTAGATCCTCTTTCATTGTTACAAATTATTTGTTAGATGTGATTCAGACACTGTCATGGTCCCAACCCATTCATACCACACCTTCAACCAAACGCATCCTAAGATAGTGTCATGGTTTGTATCTAGTATCTTAAATTGTTGCCATCTCATCAGCGGTGGCATTAGAAAATTATTTGGCACCTCTTCAGCAGTTTGTGCAGCCAACTTTGGTCCACACATCCGAGCAGCCAAGTAGTAAAATACTAAATTATTATCGCACGAAGGAACTAGCCATTGGAGCAACTACGTGATCTGGAGTCCGGGTCCCTGAATTTTTTTTTGCTGCATCGGCTCGCCAGTGCAGGGCACCAATGCGAGATGTGGCAACAGTTGTCTTTACCCCAGTTTTGACATACATAGTGGACAACTTTAGTGCTATTTGTTCTATATTACTAAATTTGTGCATGTACACACCTGTTAATATCAATTTGCTGTCATCCAAAAACTATCGCTATGTTGTTGCAGTTATATTTACCTTCCTCATAAAATGTTCAATTTGTTATTTATTGTACATGAGTAAGAACTTGTAGCATCGTTGTAGTTAATTATAGCTTCTGATGTTCCATAATTTGGTTGTTGTCTCAGTACCAATTATTTCATGTGCATATTGATCTTTTTGAGAAGATATGTCATAATTAACATGTTTCTTTAGTTTTTCAAAATAAGCATTGGTGATTTTCTATGTTGCTATAAACCCATTTCCCCTACAATTGTTACTGATCTAGTTTTAAATATTATAGGATGAACGGAAGTGTTCTTACTTGGAGTGGGTTGTTCAAGAGTGGCCACAGTCTTTGAAGATGTGCCTAGTGAAGCTCTGGAGCATGTATGAGGAAGAGAACACACGTAGGCTTAGAGAAAGTGTTGTCAACGCTGAAGCATATTTCTAGATGCGGGATAAAAAGTTAAAGGTGGAGAATGAGCTCAGATTTTTTAAATCAGACTTTGCTAAGATGGTGTTGGCAAAGGAGGCACTTTCCTAGTTGGCCCGTGCAAAACGGGTTCTTACTGAACTGAAAGTAGAGATGGATAAGTCGAGCCTGGATGATCTCAATTAGGGAAATGAATATATTGTTCTTATGAAGTTGAACTAGCTATATGTTGTACAGTGTTGTTTTCATGTAGCTACCGTACTGTGATGTTATAATATATTTATGTGCCTGATATGAAATTGGCAAACAGTTGTTCGATATGAAATGTGAATTTGCGTAATATTGGAATTATTAATTGTAAACTAATAAACCTGCTAAATGTGTCATGGACCTTTGCGAACGGTTCTAGCAGAAAAAGCACGTGCGATGGATAGCCCAGTGCCACACAGTTTTTTCATCAAATCGTGTGTGATAAAGTTGATAAAAGCAAACAGTTAATGATGGCAAACCATGTGTGATAGTTACACCTTTCACACACGAGCCTACACATAAAACTGTGTGGGATGTACGTCGAACAGAAACGTGTTCGCTGGATTGACTGTGTGGGATGTACATAAGAACAGAAAAATATTCCTTGGATTGACTATGTGTGATATACATACGAATGGAAATGTTTTTCTAGGATTCACCGTGTGGGATGTGCATACCTACGGAAATGATTTTCTCGGATTACCGTGTGGGATGTACATACCTACGGAAATGATTGGGTTTCGATGCCTCGCCCAATTGCACACGGCTCCAGCTTGGGTCCCAGGAAGGCCTATCCCCAATGATTTATGGGTCATGTGCGAAGGACACGCTATCACACACACTCACTTGGCGACGGTTCCAAATGCCATCGCAGAAAGGGGTTAAAAACCGTTTGTTTAGGACCACCCGCACCAGTGGTTTCCTCCCTGATGGCCTCCGAATTGGGCGCGTTAGTCCTCTCGTCATCATCCAGCTGAATGATCTCGGGTGGAGCTGCATGAATATATGAACCAAGTAAATCTTTAGAGTTCAGTCGGAGACGACCTAACCATCTCAGTAGGTCGGTGCAACGTACCATTGGAAGTGGTGGCATCCGCCGCATCAGCGTCATTCGGACTCGGCTTACGAGCATGCGGATCCGCAGATGTCGTTGAGGTGTCATTGCTAAATGAGTCAAACAACACTCGGTCATCAATGAGATCAATGTTACGTCTCCATCGTATCTACTTTTCCAAACTCTTTTGCCCATGTTTTGGACTCTAACTTGCATGATTTGAATGGAACTAACCCGGACTGACGTTGTTTTCAGCAGAATTACCATGGTGTTATTTTTGTGCAGAAATAAAAGTTCTTGGAATGACATGAAACTTCACGTAGAATATTTTTGGAATATATAAAAAATAATGGCGAATGAATCAACACCAGGGGGCCCACACCCTATCCACGACGGTGGGGGCACGCCCCCTATCTCGTGGGCCCCTAAGGCTCCACTGACCTCAACTTCAACTCTATATATTCACGTTTGGGGAGAAAAAAATCAGAGAGAAGGATTCATCGCGTTTTACGATACGGAGCCGCCGCCAAGCCCTAATCTCTCTCGGGAGGGCTGATCTGGAGTCTGTTCGGGGCTCCGGAGAGGGGAATCCGTCTCCATCGTCATCATCAACCTTCCTCCATCACCAATTTCATTATGCTCACCGCCATGCATGATTAATTCCATCGTAGGCTTGCTGGACGGTGATGGGTTGGATGAGATTTACCATGTAATCAAGTTAGTTTTGTTAGGGTTTGATCCCTAGTATCCATTATGTTCTGAGATTGATGTTGCTATGACTTTGCTATGCTTAATGCTTGTCACTAGTGCCCGAGTGCCATGATTTCAGATCTGAACCTATTATGTTTTCATGAATATATGTGAGTTCTTGATCCTATCTTGCAAGTCTATAGTCACCTATTATGTGTTATGATCCATTAACCCCGAAGTGACATTAATCGGGATACTTACCGGTGATGACCGTAGTTTGAGGAGTTCATGTATTAACTAAGTGTTAATGCTCTGGTCCGGTACTCTATTAAAAGGAGGTCTTAATATCCCTTAGTTTCCAATAGGACCCCGCTGCCACGGGAAGGTAGGACAAAAGATGTCATGCAAGTTCTTTTCCATAAGCATGTATGACTATATTCAGAATACATGCCTACATTACATTGATGAACTGGAGGTAGTTCTGTGTCACCCTAGGTTATAATTGTTGCATGAGGAATCTCATCCGACATAACTATCCATCACTGATCCAATGCCTACAAGATTTTCATATATTGATCTCCACTTATTTACTTTACCGTTGCCACTGTTACGCTTGCTATAAAACTGCTACTGTTACTTTTGCTACCGTTACCGCTACTAGCATATTACTTTGCTACTAAATAATTTGCTGCAGATATTAAGTCTTTTAGGTGCAGTTGAATTGGCAACTCAACTAGTAATACTTGAGAATATTCTTTGTGTGTCGAATCAATAAATTTGGGTTGAATACTCTACCCATGAAAACTGTTGCGATCCCCTATACTTGTGGGTTATCAAGTCTATTTTTTGGCGCCGTTGCCGGGGAGCATAGCTCTATTCTTTGAGTCACTTGGGATTTATATCTATTGATCACTATGAGGAACTTGAAAGATGAAAGAACCAAGACTTTTCCCTCAACTATGAGGGGAGGTAAGGAACTGGCATCTAGCTCTGCACTTGATTCACCTTCTATTTTGAGTAAACTTGCGACACCTACTCCTACTATTTATTCTGATATGTCGCATGTTATTGATGATGCCACTTCTGCTATGCATGATGCTTATGCTGAAACTACTTCTATGCTTGATAATACTATGCCACTAGGTGAATTTCTTGATGAAAAACTTGCTAGGGTTAGATATAATGACATTAGTGAAACTGATAATATTGATGAAAGTGATGATGAAGATTCTCCCCTAGATATGAATTGCTTGTTGTGCCTGAGGGTTATGTTATGGATGCAGAAACTGCTAGAGACTTTTCAGCTTGCAATGATAGATATGATCTTAAGAAACTGTTAGCTAAGCTGAAAGAAAAGTCTTTGAATACTAGAATGAAAGATGACCCTGCTTTTGCTACTTCATCTATCTGTATTTCCGATAAGGATTATGATTTCTCTGTCGATCCTGAGATCATTACTTTTGTTGAATCTGATCCTTTTTATGGCTATGAATCTGAAACTGTTGTGGCACATCTTACTAAACTAAATGATATAGCCACACTATTCACTAATGAAGAGAAAACTCGCTACTATTATATCCTTAAGTTATTTCCGTTCTCATTAAAGGGTGATGCTGAAACATGGTTTAATTCTCTTTATCCTGGTTGTGCGCGTAGTCCCCAGGATATGATTTATTACTTCTCTACTAAATATTTCCCCATTCATAAGACTAACTTGGGGGAATATATAATTTTGTGCAAATTGAAGAAGAGAGTCTCCCACAAGCTTGGGGGATGCTTCTCTGATTACTTAATACTTTTCCTGATCATCCTCTCAACAAGAATGAAATAGTTAATATCTTTTATAATGGACTAACCGATGCTTCCAGAGATCACCTAGATAGTTGTGCTGGTTGTGATTTCAGGGAAAGAACTGTTGATCAAGCTGAATTGCTATTGAATAATATGTTGAGTAATGATAATGATTGGACACTTCCTGAACCAACTCCTAAGCCAACTATGAAGTAAAGGGGTATTCTATTTCTCAGTCCTAAAGATATGCAAGAGGCAAAGAAATATATGAAAGAAAAAGGTATTAAAGATGAAGATGTTAAGAATTTACCACCCATTGACGAAATACATGGTCTTAATAACCTGACACAAGTAGTAAAGGTAAATTCTCCCTATAGATTTGATGAAGGTGATATTCCTTGTTATAAGTCCGCTATCCAGTGCTTAGATGAGGTTGGTAATTTTATTGTTAAACAAGAAAACTTCAATGCTTATATTGGTAGACAATTGAAATGTAATGCTTATATGATTGAACACTTGAGTGATTATATGTATAGAGTTAAAGGTGAACTTAAACTTATTAGTAAACATGCTTCTATGGTTACCACTCAAGTAGAACAAGTGCTTAAGGCTCAAAATGAATTTCTCAATGAATTAAATAATAAGAAAAATGATAATGTTGTTAGAGTTGTGACTAGAGGGGGTAAAATGACTCAGGAACCTTTGTATCCTGAGGGCCACCCTAAGAGAATTGAGCAAGATTCTCAAAGAACTAATGTTGATGCACCTAGTCCTTCTAAAAAGAAGAAAAAGAAAAATGATAGGACTTTGCACGCTTCTAGTGAACCTGTTGTTGACACACCTGAGAATCCCAATGATATTTCTATTTCTGATGCTGAAACATAATATGGTAATGAACATGAACCTACTGATAATGTTAATGATGATATTCCTATTGATGCTCAACCTAGCAATAATAATGATGTAGAGATTGAACCTGCTGTTGATCTTGATAACCCACAATCAAATAATCAACGTTATGATAAGAGAGACTTCGTTGTTAGAAAGCACGGTAAAGAAAGAGAACCATGGGTTCAGAAACCCATGCCTTTTCCTCCCAAACCATCCAAGAAAAAGGATGATGAGGATTTTGAGCGCTTTGCTGAAATGATTAGGCCTATCTTTTGCGTATGCGTTTGACTGATATGCTTAAAATGAATCCTTATGCTAAGTACATGAAAGATATTGTTACAAATAAAAGAAAGATAGCTGAAATTTCCACCATGCTTGCTAATTATACTTTAAGGGTGGAATACCTAAGAAACTAGGGGATCCAGGACTACCAACTAATCCATGCTCCATTAAGAGAAACTATGTTAAAACTGCTTTATGTGATCTTGGAGCCGGTGTTAGTGTTATGCCTCTCTCTTTATACCACAGACTTGATTTGAATAAGTTGACACCTACTGAAATATCTTTGCAAATGGCCGATAAATCAACTGCTATACCTGTCGGTATTTGTGAGGATGTGCCTGTTGTGGTTGCAAATGTTACTATTTTAACATACTTTGTTATTCTTGATATTCCCGAGGACGACAGTATGTCGATAAACCTTGGTAGACCCTTTCTGAATACTGCAGGGTCTGTTATTGATTGTAACAAAGGCAATGTCACTTTTCATGTTAATGGCAATGATCATACGGTACACTTTCCGAGGAAACAACCTCAAGTTCATAGTATCAATTCTATTGGAAAAACTTCAACAATTATTATTGGAGGTTTTGAATTTCCTCTTCCTGCTTTCAAGAAGAAATATGATATTAGTATTGTTGGGGACATGCATATCCCCGTTGAGGTAACATAGTGTTATTTGAAAATTCTCCGGTTTCATGTTATTCGGAAAGAGTTTGTTAACAAGACTTGATCAACCTTGTTAATGGATTATTTTTTATGAGCATGAGATTAATGACGTTAGAAAGCACAACCTTCTGTACCCTCCTTTTACTTTCTGTTATTTAGATTAAATAAAGCAATAATAGTATTTTCTGTCTGTTTTCTTAATTATCCATGCAATAAAAAATACCCCGAAAATGAAAGTTCTCCAAATGCCCCGAAAATTAAATATGATTTTTTTCTAGATTATTTAAGAATTATTGGCACTGAGAACACACCAGGGGGAGCCACCACCTGGCCACGAGGGTCCAGGGCGCGCCCACCCCCCTGAGGCACGCCCCTACCTCGTGGGCCCCACGTGGCACCCTCCACTTATTCCAGCACCCACACACTTTGTCTTCCTCCAAAAAAAATCATCCACCAGCTCAAACCCGAGTTATAGCTCATCTTGCTGCCATTTTCGATCTCCTTGCTCAAAGCTCCATTCACAAAACTGCTTTGGGGGATTGTTCTTTGGTATGTGACTCCTCCAATGGTCCAATTAGTTTTTGTTCTAGTGCTTTATTTATTGCAATTTTTTACTGCTTAGGTGACCCTGTTCTTGAGCTTGCATGTCAAATTTATGTGGTAAAAAGTAGTTTTATTGCATGATATGGCCTCTAGGCACTTGTGGGAGTAGTTGCTATCAATATGGTTGAGTTTGGTTCACTTTCATTTTGAGTTACTAAAATTTCAGAATTTTTTTAGAGGAAATGATGAAGAGATTGTTGAGGGGCTCTTTGAGCCGAAGCTCGAAGGATAAGCAAAGTGAAGAAAATAAGAAGCCCAAATATAATCTCCCTCGCACTGCGGATGTTCTGTCGTGCGAATGGCCTTGTGATGAGTTCTTGAGAGCAGCCGGGATTTATGAAGACTTTTATTATTTGGCTGAGAATGCAGGCCTCGTCGACTTCCTCCGCGACCAGCACGAACAATATCTCCTCCTCACTAATATTTTCGTGCAAATTTTTTACTTTCATGCTATGAAATCACCACCTTCGGTGGATTTTTGTTTATGTGATGAGGTTAAGGAGATGTCACTATATGAGTTTTGTAGGGTTTGTAAGATACCCTTTGCGGGCAACATAGAGGAACCACATCGTAATGATGTTGAGGGATTTATTGATATGATTGCTATAGGGGAAACGAGGAAAGTTTCCGATGCAAGAATTACTAGAATACATTTTCCTGTTCTACATTACTTTGCAATATTTGCTAGTATATGCTTAATTGGTTGCGGGAACAGTGGAAATATTAGTGCCCCTGATATTGTTATTTTGCGCCATGCCTTGTTTCGTGATACCACTTTCAGTTTGGGCGCTATTGTTGCTAAACGGTTAAATCTGAACCGTACAAATGGTCCCGTATTTCGAGGCATCTTTGCCTCGCGCCTTGCTGCACACTGTAACATACCTATTAGGCATTATGAGAAAGAGGAAAAGTTGATGCCCCCTATTTTTCTAGATTATAAGAGTATGGTAGCACATGATTTTATTCTTAAGGATAAGAAGAAGATGATTAAATATAGATTGATATTTGATAAAAATTACTTTGAGACTATTACCTTGCCTGCTCCCTCTTTGTTAAACATATTTTCAGGCACGTACCTTGTTTTGCCGGAGGCCGTTCATGCATACTGGAGCCTGACATCAGCTCGAGAGCCTGAGCCGGAGCCACCACTTGATTATTACCGTCAGTCTGTTTATCAGTGGGATCCGGAGGAGATCGCCAACTAGTGGCACCCAGAGGACACCCCTCCGTACACCGGAGAGGGCGCCTTTGAGCCGTGGCCATAGACCAACTTAGGCCAAAATCCTAAGCTTGGGGGAGTACGAATTCCTCACCGACATTACATTCATGTTCACACTCATGCCAGTTGTCAGTGCTCATACTTTTTCATTGTACTATCCATGCTAGTTTATTTTCTTTTTAAGCCTTCTTCTTGTGTGTTTGACAAACCTTAATAAAAACCAAAAAATTAGTTGTAGCTTTTAGCTAGTTTACTTTCCATGCGTGTAGTAGTAGTAATTAAAAAGAAAACCCAAAAATATTTCTCGTTCCTCTGTTGCTTGTTGGGGGCTTTCCCGTGTAAATAGTTTTATTTCCTTTCTTTTCTTTGGGGGTCGAGAGGAGAAGACCATGATGAAATTGTTGAGTGGCTCTCGTATGAATTATTGTTGATCTAACAGAGAGCCCATATTACCTTGTCTTCTCCTGTGTATTAAATGCTTGTAGATTCCAGCTTAGTCCAATGCACGTGCACTATCATTATTATCCACACCGTTCGGTCGTGCAAGTGAAAGGCAATAACGACGATATATGATGAACTAGTTGAGATGAGAAAAGATGGTATGAACCCAACCTCTCTTGTTTTTGTAAATATGATTAGTTCATCGTTCCTAATTTAGCCTATTATGAATGAAACATGTTTGCAATGACAATTAGAGATTATAGTTGCTTATGGCATGCTTAATTATCTAGGAGTTTATAATGGTTTACCTTGGGTGCCAACATGCTATTAAAATGGTTGTGATGTGGTATGATAGGGTGGTATCCTCCTTTGAATGATTCGAGTGGCTTGACTTGGCACATGTTTGCGCATGTAATTGAAACAAAATCAACATAGCCTCCATGATATTTATGTTCAGGGTGAATTATATCCTACTCATGCTTGCACTCAGTGTTGTTTAATTTTACTGCATGTTCATGACTGTTGTCGCTCTCTAGTTGGTCGCTTGCTAGTCTTTTTCTAGACTTCACTTGTACTAAGCGGGAATACTGCTTGTGCATCCACTTCCATAAACCCCAAAGTTATTCCATATGAGTCCACTATACCTTCCTATATGCGGTATCTACCTGCCGTTACAAAGTAAATTTGTATGTGCCAAACTCTAAACCTTCAAATGAAATTCTGTTTTGTATGCTCGAATAGCTCATGTATCAACTAGGGCTATCTGTATCTTCCATGCTAGGCGGGTTATTCTCAAGAGGAGTGGACTCCGCACCTCACTCACGAGAAAATGGCTGGTCACCGGGATGCCCAGTCCCATGCTCAAACTAAATCAAATTAATTGCAAACAAAACTCCCCCAGGATTGTTATTAGTTGGAGGCAACTGTTGTTTCGGGCAAGCCATGGATTGATGCTTGTTGGTGGTGGGGGAGTATAAACTTTACTCTGTTTGGAAACCGCCTATAATGTGTGTAGCATGGAAGATATCGAGATCTCTTGGTAGTTATGTTGACAATGAAAGTATACCACTCAAAATATTATTTATCTCTGTTTCAAAATCGAGCGCTGGCACCTCTACAACTCCCTGCTTCCCTCTGAGAAGGGCCTATCTATTTACTTTTATGTTGAGTCATCATCCTCTTATTTAAAATCACCAGTTGGAGAGCACCGCTGTCATTTGCATGCATTAGTATTAGTTTACATTGAGTATTATTGTGACTTGATATCTTTTACCATGAATTACAATGTCTAGTTAGTACTTGATCTTCATAGGTGCTCTGCATTTATGTTTTGCAGTCTCAGAAATGGCTAGCGAGATACCATCTTGTTATATCATATTATGATTGTTTTAGAAAGTGTTGTCATCCGAGATTTATTATTATTGCTCGCTAGTTGATTATGCCATTGATATGAGTAAACATGAGACCTAAATGTTATTGTGAATATGGTTAGTTCACAATCTTTGTTGAAAACTTGAATGCTGGCTTTACATATTTACAACAACAAGAGCAAACAGGGTTTGTAAAATTTTTTCTTTATCACTTTCAGTTTGTCAACTGAATTGCTTGAGGACAAGCAAAGGTTTAAAGCTTGGGGGAGTTGATACGTCTCAATCGTATCTACTTTTCCAAACACTTTTGCCCTTGTTTTGGACTCTAACTTGCATGATTTGAATGGAACTAACCCGGACTGACATTGTTTTCAGCAGAATTACCATGGTGTTATTTTTGTGCAGAAATAAAAGTTCTCGGAATGGCCTGAAACTTCACGGAGAATATTTTTGGAATATATAAAAAACACTAGCGAAAGAATCAACACCAGGGGGCCCACACCCTGTCCACGAGGGAGGGGGAGCGCCCACCCCCCTGGGGCGCGCCCCCCTATCTCGTGAGCCCCCTGAGGCTCCACCGACCTCAACTCCAACTCTATATATTCACGTTCGGGGAGAAAAAAACCCAGAGAGAAGGATTCATCGCGTTTTACGATACAAAGCCGCCGCCAAGCCCTAATCTCTCTCGGGAGGGCTGATCTCGAGTTCGTTCGGGGGTCCAAAGAGGAGAATCCATCGCCATCGTCATCATCAACCTTCCTCCATCACCAATTTCATGATGCTCACTATCGTGCATGAGTAATTCCATCGTAGGCTTGCTGGACGGTGATGTGTTGGATGAGATTTACCATGTAATTGAGTTAGTTTTGTTAGGGTTTGATCCCTAGTATCCATTATGTTCTGAGATTGATGTTGCTATGACTTTGCTATGCTTAATGCTTGTCACTAGGGACCGAGTGCCATCATTTCAAATCTGAACCTATTATGTTTTAATGAATATATGTGAGTTCTTGATCCTATCTTGCAAGTCTATAGTCACCTATTATGTGTTATGATCCGTTAACCCCGTAGTGACAATAATCGGGATACTTACCGGTGATGACCGTAGTTTGAGGAGTTCATGTATTCACTCAGTGTTAATGCTTTGGTCTGGTACTCTATTAAAAGGAGGCCTTAATATCTCTTAGTTTCCAATAGGACCCTGCCACCACGGGAGGGTAGGACAAAAGATGTCATGCAAGTTCTTTTCCATAAGCACGTATGACTATATTCGGAATACATGCCTACATTACATTGATGAACTGGAGCTAGTGCTATGTCACCCTAGGTTATAACTGTTGCATGAGGAATCGCTTCCGACATAACTATCCATCACTGATCCAATGCCTACGAGCGTTTCACATATTGTAGCGACCCAACCTCAAATGGTCAAGTCTCTGTGCTTCAGTGTCCTCCCTGGATCGGTAATGCTGACACACACAGTACTCGAAGGATTTATAACAGAGTGGCAATCACACACTTATTACATCGAATGTCTCACGGGAGAACTTAATACAATAAATATGGCTTAAGGCCATCTAATACCATAACAACGGAAGGCTTGGAAGATAAAGTGAGTCCATCAACTCCAACGGCATAGCTGAGTGCATGACAAATGACCTATCGCACCTTACTCCTCGTCTGAAAAGTCCTCAAAGTGATATGTTGCAGCCCAAAAATGGGTCAGCACATGGAATATGCTGGCAATGTACCACAGGAGAGTAATGAACAGATAAAAACCATCACTACATGCATATATGGCTGGTGGAGGCTGTATGGTTAATATGTTTTGCGAAAAGCCAATTTTTTCCTACAACAAAGGAATATATTTTATTTAACTATCATGGTATTTGAACAATATTGAGAAGGTTCCTCCAACTCAATTCCAATTAAAAGTAATTATCAAACCAACAAATTAATATAGAGTGATGAGATCCATATGATAATCCAAGAACCAGATACTCAAGATGCCCATAACCGGGGACACGACTAACCATGATTAGTTTATACACTCTGCAGAGGTTTGCGCACTTTTCCCCACAAGACTCAATCTCCTCCATTTGATTTCTTGCACTACAGGGTATTTGAGAAACGGATGACCAAGACACAATCTTTCAGAAGCATTTGCTCTCTACTCCGAGCGGACCGATTCACCTACAATCCCCTACATCTGCTAGTCCACCTCTTCAAGAACTCACGCAACTTACTCAACTATGCCAGAGCCCATAATGGCTTGTGGCTGCACACACAAGTTTCTAGCATGAATAGTCTTATGATCCCTTTGAGCCTGGGTGGTGGACCGTAGGATGATCACACGGGTACTCCGGGATATCCTAGGACAACACTGGATTCTCTAGGTGCCCACAAGCAATCCACCCAGATGTGTATTAAAGTTGCCACCTTAAGTTGAACCATTAATTAATAACTCACATCTGTCACAGATACACTCAAACCCAATCCACGTCTACGAGCATAGCATGGCAATATAAGCATAACATAGAAGCAACTCCCGGGGGTTTGAGAATAAAACAGGTAATAGGTTCTACCTCATCATCTACTTCCCAGACCCACATGTTAAGAGATCCTACCCATGCAATGTGTGAAGGTTGAAACTAATGCATAAAAACTGGGTGATGAAGGGGTATGATCAAAGTGTTACTTGCCTTGCTGACGATCTGCAAATCCTGAAGACTCGTAGTAGCACGCTTCGCACTCCGGGTGTTCTATAGCAAACAAACATTAGCATACATAAGCAAATCAAGCAAGGATGAACGCGTAAATCTCAAATGAGAAGATCTAACCGGAAAGTTCAACTAAAGAACTGCGGTTTGCAAAAAGAATCAAATCTAACGGAGCAAAGAAACTCACACTGCGAAAGAAACAAGATCCGATTACTAATCTGGACTAAAGTCAAATTTTACAGTACCAAAATCTTGTTCAAGTTGGTTAAACAGAAAGATGGATTTGAGACGAAGATCCAGGCGCTTGAATCGCCTGATTCCGATAAAGGAGCGAAAAGATAAACTAAAATGAAAAACATGGCACAAATCGCGATCGATAATAATCGCGGAAAAACCCTGGAAAAAGAAAACTGACGAACAGGCTAACGAACGAACGTTTGTTGTCTGCGGTTAACGGGTGAAAACCGTTCGTTAGAACGAACGTACGAACAGGCGTTCGCTAAATAACTAAACCAAAAAAACTAAAAACCGATCTAAAAAAGGCATCTAGGTTTTCGTATAAAAACCGAACGTTTTTTAGAATAAAACCGACGGCTACCACGCGGATCGGGACGGCGGCGTCGGCGGGGCGGCGGCGAACTCCGGCGGCGGCGGCGCGGCGACGGCGGGGCGGCAGTGAGGCAACGGGCGACGCCGCGCGGCGGCGAACTCCGGTGGCGGCGACAGCGGCGTGGATTTCGAGGTGGGGCGGGGCGCTAGGGTTTGGGGCTGGGGCAGCTCGGGCCTCGGCCTTAAAAAGGCCGGCCGGGTGCAGTGTCCTAGTCCGACACGGCCCGATAAGGCGGCTGACTTTTTTTAAAATAATTCTGACGCGCAGAAAAACAAAGAAAAGAAATACTAAACGGACTCCAAAAATCCTGATATAAATTTTCCCCGTCCTATAAAAATATGGCGGACAAGGTGAACATTTATTTGGGCTTCTAATGCAATTTTGAAAAATGCATATTATTCCTAATTCAAATAAAATAGCGATAAAACCCCAAATAAAAATACAAACTGATTCTAATATTTTTCCTCCAACATTTCATTTATTTTGGAGAAGTCATATTATCTCCTCTCATATAATTTTAATATGAAATATTTTTAGGGAGAAAAAAATAATTAAAACCAAAGTGATCCTGGTTTCAATATTTGATAAAACTCAAATATGAGAACGGGGGAAAATCCCCAACTCTCTCCGAGGGTCCTTGAGTTGTTTAAGATTTCGAGGATCACTAAACGAAATGCAATAAAATATGATATGCATGAATGACCTATGTATAACATTCCAAATTGAAAACCTACCCCCCTTAAGATGAATCTTTCCCTCGAGATTCGAGTTGGTTAGAAAATAGGTGTGGGTGGTCCTTGCGCAGATCATGCTCTCTTTTCCAGGTGGCTTCGTCCTCGGTATGATGGCTCCACTGAACTTTGGAAAACTTGATAACCTTGTCGCGGGTAACTCGACTGGCAAACTCGTGAATCTTGACTGGTTTCTCCTCATACGTCAAATCACTATCTAAATGAATTGCTTCCAGGGGCACTGTATCTCTCAGAGGAATATCGGGCATCTCGTCATGGCACTTCTTTAACTGGGGAACATGAAACAGATCATGAACTCCTGACAGTCCTTCAGGTAATTCCAACTTGTAGGCAACCTCTCCCATGCGCTCCAGAACACGGTACGATCCTACAAATCTCGGGCCTAACACTCCCTTAACTCCAAAATGCTTAACTCCTCGCAGAGGTGACACTCCCATATATGCTCTGTCTCCGATTTCATAGACTACCTCCTTATGTTTCGAGTCTGCATAACTCTTCTGTCTGGAATGAGCTACTTTCAGTCTATCTCGAATCAGCTTAACCTTCTCCTCTGACTCCTTAATCAAATCCGAACCCAACAACTCGCGGTCTCCAACTTCATCCCACATCAACGGTCTTCGGCATCTTCTTCCGTATAGGGCTTCAAACAGTGCCATCTTCAAACTGTCCTGGTAGCTGTTGTTGTACGAGAACTCCGCGTAGGGTAAATTGTCATCCCAACTAGACCCGTAATCTAGTGCACAAGCTCTCAACATGTCCTGCAGAATCTGATTGACTCTCTTAGTCTGTCCATCTATCTGCGGGTGAAAAGATGTACTGAACTCCAGCCTGGTTCCCAAAGTCTGGTGCAGTTGATGCCAAAACTTTGAAGTAAACTGTGTTCATCTATCTGATACGATGGTCCTCGAAACTCCATGTAGATATACGATCCTGGTCATATATATCTTGGCCAACTTCGCACTTGTATAGGTGGTTTTCACTAGGATAAAGTGAGCTACTTTGGTCAAGTGGTCCACTACTACCCAGATAGAATCATATCCCGATCGGGTCCTGGGTAATCCGGTGATAAAGTCCATGCCAAGCTTTTCCCACTTCCATTCGGGTATCGGCATAGGCTGTAGTAATCCTGCTGGCTTCTGATGTTCTGCCTTCACTCTCTGACATACATCACACATGGCTACATACTCGGCAATATCCTTCTTCATTCCAGTCCACCAGAAACGCTCCTTCAAATACATTACATCTTGGTGTTTCCGGGGTGTATCGAGTATGGTGAGTCGTGAGCTTCCTGTAATATCAATTTTCTGATCTCGGCATTATTGGGCACAAAAATACGGTCCTCAAACCACACCGTGTCGTGCTCATCCTCATGAAAACCTTTGGCTTTGCCTTCACTCATCTTCTCCTTTATCTCGACAATTTCTTTGTCATCCTTCTGGGTTTCTCGAATCTTTCCCAACAAGGTCGACTGAACTTCCATGGTTGTAACAAAACCTTTGGGAACAATCTCTAAACATAGCTCCCTGAAATCTTCTGCTAACTCCTTTGGCAATCCTCCTGTTACTAAGGTATTGGCATAACTCTTTCAGCTCAAAGTGTCTGCTACGACATTGGCCTTTCCCGGATGATAGTGCAACTTCATATCATAATCCTTTATAAGCTCCAACCATCTCCTTTGCGTGAGGTTCAACTCCTTCTGTGTAAAAATGTACTTCAAACTCTTATGATCCGTGTACACATCACAATGGTTCCCAATAAGAAAATGTCTCCAGATCTTGACTGCATGTACTACGGCTGCCAACTCCAAGTCATGTGTGGCATAATTCAACTCATGCGGTCAAAGTTGTCATGAGGCATATGAAAGAACGCTTCCGTCTTGCATGAGTACTCCTCTAAGTCCTAAGCGAGAGGCGTCGCAATACACTTGGAAATCCTTGCGTATATCCGACAGGATCAGCACTGGGGCTGTAGTTAACCATTTCTTCAACTCCTGGAAACTTGCCTCACATTCCTTAGTCCAATGGAACTTGGTGTCCTTCTTCAACAACATCGTCATAGGCTTCGCAATCTTAGATAAATTTTCAATGAATCTTCGATAGTATCTCGTGAGTCCAAGAAAACTACGGATCTCTCCAACTGAGGTGGGTGCCAACCATTCAGTGAGTGACTGAACTTTGGTGGGGTCTACTGCTATACTTTCTCCTGATATAACATGCCCAAGAAATCCAACTTCCTTCAACCAAAACTCACATGTGCTGAACTTGGCATACAACTGATGCTCCCTGAGTTTCTCGAGAAGTAAGCACAAATGCTCCTTGTGTTCCTCTTCATTATTTGAGTATACTAAAATATCATCAATGAACACCACGACAAACTTATCCAAGAACTCCATGAACACCTTATTCATCATACTCATGAAATCGGCAGGGGTGTTAGTCAATCCAAATGACATAACCATATACACATAAAGCCCATACCTTGTGGTAAACGCTATCTTAGGTATATCCTTTTCTCGAATCTTTAGCTGGTGGTAACCTGATCGCAGGTTGATCTTCGAAAACACTTTAGCTCCTTGCAGCTGGTCAAACAGATCATTGATCATCGGTAGTGGGTACTTGTTCTTGATTGTCACTTCATTCAATGCCCGATAATCGACAACCATTCTTAGAGATTTATCCTTGTTCTCAACCAATAGCACTAGGGCTCCCCATGGTGATGAACTCTGTTGGATGTAACCTTTCTCCAATAACTCCTTAATCTGTTTCTTGATCTCCTCTAGATCATTCGCGGGCATCCAGTATGGTCTCCTTGATATAGGCCCGGTGCCTGGCAACAGCTCTATCGAAAACTCAATGTCTCGATCTGGCGGCATGCCTGGTAACTCCTTTGGAAATACATCTGGGTAATCCTTCACAACATGCACTTCCTCCTGAACAACTCCCATGAGAGAATGTACTTGGGTTCTCCCTGGCGCATGCCTGGATACATACTTGATCCTTTTTCCCTCCGGGGTAGTAAGCAGAATTGACTTACTGGCGCAATCAATGTTTCCTCCATACATCGACAGCCAATCCATTCCTAGTATCACATCAATCCTTGCAACTCCAGATTTATCAAGTCAGAGGGGAAAACATGACTACCTATGGTTAATGGCATCTGAAAACATCCACTTCTTGCCATATACTTGGCTCCGGGTGAGGTTACTAGCATAGGTGTCTTAAGAACTCTAGTGGGCCACTTATACTTATCCACAAATCCCCTTGATATGTATGAATGCGATGCACCAGTATCAAAAAGAACGATTGTAGTAAACGTCTTAACTAAAAACTTACCGATAACTGCATCTGGTTGCTCTTCAACCTCCTCCCCGTTCACGTGGTTCACTTGTCCTTTGTTAAATGGATTGGGCTTCTTCCCAGAGCTCCCATTACCATTTCCGTTCTTCGCTTCAGGGCACTCCGTGGCATAGTGTCCAGTCTTCCCGCACTTGAAACAAGTAACATGGCTTAGGTCCCTCTTGGCGGGTGTGGCTGGATTGAAACGGTTCTGATTGCTTCTTGCCCCATTCCCATTCCTTGGGCCGTTATGATTATGGGAACTTCCTACATTGTGAGTGTGGCATCCATGGTTATGGGTAAGCCCTCCCGAATTTGGGGTGAAGCGAGGCTTCTGCTGAGCTCCTGAATTGTACTTCCTTGTCCATATTTCCTCTTGCGGCTCTCTATCTGCTGCTCCTTCCCTTCGATCATGATAGCTTTATATACCAACTCCTGGTAGTTGTTAAATGTTGCCACCATTAACTGCATACTCATCTCATCATTTATCCCTTACATAAACTTCTCCTGCTTCGCGTCATTTGTGGCCGCATCATCTGGAGCATAGCGGGATAACTTACTAAACTCCTCAACATACTGGCCTACAGTACGGTTCCCTTGGCATAAGTTGCAAAACTCACGCTTCTTCATGCTCATAGCTCCAGTGTATACGTGGGCCGTGCGGAATGCTTGCTGCAACTGCTCCCAAGTGATATTGGCTATAGGAAAAGTGGATGTGTAATTCTCCCACCATGCGGCTGCTGGTCCATACAATTGGTGTGCGGCAAAACGCACCTTCTCAGCATCTGTGCAACCTGCGATGGTCAACTCCCTTCCAATCCTGCACAGCGAATCATCAGCAACTATTGGCTCGGTGCTACTGGAAAACACCAGCGGCTGCAGCCTCAGAAAACAGGCTAAGTTGTGAACTGGTGGTGGTGGCGGTGGCTTGTTGTTGTTGTTGCCTTGGTTCTGAACTAACAACTGCATCAAGGCATTCTGTTGCTGCATCAACTGAGTGAGCTCTGGTGGGAAAGAAAAACCGGGGTCAGGTCTCGGAGGCATTTGATTGGTTTAGAGGGAAGAGATTAGAGTAGAATGAGGTCTAATGACAAAACACTACCCATAGGCACATGAGACAAACACAATCATATCATATCACTCAATCAAGCAAGCAAGGGCATATAATTGGTCTAACTATTGTTATAGTGCTCAGACTACTAATATTTACATGGGGGGTACTACTAATAGTATGGGGGTCTACTAGAAATTTTGATCGGTGGAAGACTCCATGATATCCGATCCAGATTCGTCTTCATAGTCATCATCACTAGTATCTGGGTCGGAGTCGGTGTCTTCTATGATGATGTAGTCTTCAGAACGAATCTCCTTGGGTTCGTCGTCTTGTCCTCCTGGCGTGGGGTCTCCCAAAAAAACGCCTAGCTTCCTAGTCATGTCGTCATTCCTCTCCACAAGTATCATCATTTCCTCCTCATATCCATCGCGTGTAGACTTACTCTCCTCTTCTAGCTCCGTGATCCTGATCATCGCCTTCTTCAAATCTATCATGCTTGCGCACATCTGGTTCTCCTGGCGACAACTGTGGTGGTTTAATTCCTGGATGAATGCTGCAATGGACCTGTCCTTCCTGGTGTTGATCATCTCCCATTGCTCATCTCGGTGCCCACATATCTGGTAAATAGTGTCCTTTAGCTCCTTGTGGTAAACTTCGTCGATGCGTCCTATAGCGATGTGGGCTGCCATACTCTTGCCTAGACTCCAGGTAGGTGCATCAAAGGAAAACTCTATGGGTTTAGTGACTGGCAGGAACATCCTTCCTGGAACTTGAACTCGAATGTTCCATCGCTCCTCTTCTGGTAAAGTGGTGGAGTACGTCCCGGTGAAGCTTGGTATTCCAATGTTCAGGTACTTAGTGACTTCCTTCAAGTGTCGTCCAAAAGGTGTGTCGTCATCCGGTTGTGCAAACTTGTTCCTCATATCCACCATCCTAAAGAGTAGAAAATGGAGAGGAGTCAGAAATAAGTAGAGAAGAGTGGCCTATGGCTTTTCTTAGTGGTCGTGTCCTACATTCAGTGTGTGCTCTGATACCATCTTCTAGCGACCCGACCTCAAACGGTCAAGTCTGTGCTTCAGTGTCATCGCAGGATCAGTAATGCTGACACACACAGTACTCGAAGGATTTATAAAAGAGTGGCAATCACACACTTATTATATCGAATGTCTCACGAGAGAACTTAATACAAGAAATATGGCTTAAGGCCATCTAATACGATAACAGCGAAAGGCTTGGAAGATAAAGTGAGTCCATCAACTCCAATGGCATAGCTGAGTGCATGAGAAACGACCTATCGCACCTTACTCCTCATCTGAAAAGTCTGCAACATGATACGTTGCAGCCCGAAAACGGGTCAGCACATGGAATATGCTGGCAATGTAACACAGGAGAGTAATAAACAGATAAAAACTATCACTACATGCATACATGGCTGGTGGACGCTGCATGGTTAAAATGTTTGGCAAAAAACCAATTTTTTCCTACAACAAAGGAATATATTTTATTTAACTATCATGGTAGTTGAAAAATATTGAGAAGGTTCCTCCAACTCAATCCCAATTAAAAGTAATTATCGACCCAACAAATTAATTTAGGGTGATGAGATCCATATGATAATCCAAGAACCAGATACTCAAGATGTCCATAACCGGGGACACGGCTAACCATGATTAGTTTATACACTCTGCAGAGGTTTGCGCACTTTTCCCCACAAGACTCGATCTCCTCCATTGGAGACACAGGGTGTTTGAGAAACGGATGACTGAGACACAATCTTTCAGAAGCATTTGCTCTCTACTCCTTGAGGACCGGTACACCTACAATCCCCTACATCTGCTATTTCACCTCTTCAAGAACTCACGCAATTTACTCAACCATGCCAGAGCCCATAATGGCTTGTGGCTGCACACAGAAGTTTCTAGCATGAATAGTATTATGATCCCTTTGAGCCTGGGTGGTGGACCGTAGGATGATCACACGGGTACTCCAGGATATCCTAGGACAACACTAGATTCTCCAGGTGCCCACAAGCAATCCTCCTAGATGTGTATTAAATTTGCCACCTTAAGTTGAACCATTAATTAATAACTCACATCTGTCGTGGATACACTCAAACCCAATCCACGTCTACAAGCATAACATGGCAATATAAGCATAACGTAGAAGTAACTCCCAGGGGTTTGATAACAAAACATGTAATAGGTTCTACCTCATCATCTACTTCCCAGACCCACATGTTAAGAGATCCTAGTCATGCACTGTGTGAAGGTTGAAACTAATGCATAAAAATTGGGTGATAAAGGGGTATGATCAAAGTGTTACTTGCCCTGCTGACAATCTGCAAATCCTAAAGACTCGTAGTAGCACGCTTCGCACTCCGGGTGTTCTATCGCAAACAAACAATAGGATACATAAGCAAATCAAGCAAGGATGCACGGGGAAATATCAAATGAGAAGATCTAACTGGAAAGTTCAACTGAACAACTTCGGTTTGCAAAAAGAATCAAATCAAACGGAGCAACGAAACTCAAACTGCGAAAGAAACAAGATCTGATTACTAATCTGGACTAAAGTCAAATTTTACATTCCCAAAATCTTGTTCAAGTTGGTTAAACAGAAAGAGGGCTTCGAGACAAAGATCCAGGCGCTTGAATCGCCTGATTTCGATAAACGAGCAAAAAGATAAACTAAAACGAAAAAAGGGTAGAAATCGCGATCAAAATAATCACGGAGAAACCCTGGAAAAAGAAAACTCAGGAACAAGCTAACAAACGAACGTTCGCTGTCTGCGGTTAACGGGTGAAAACCGTTCGTTGAAACAAATGTACGAACGGGCGTTCGCTAAGTAACTAAACCGAAAAAAACTAAAAACCGATCAAAAAAACGCATCTAGGTTTTCGTATAAAACCAAACGGTTTTTTAGAATAAAACCGACGGCTACCTCGCGGATCAGGACGACGGCGGCGGCGCGGCATCGGGGTGGCAGGGCGGTGGCAAGGCGACGGGCGTCGGAGGCGCGGCGGCGGTGGCGGCGCGGCGTCGGTGGGGCGGCGGCGAGGAGATGGGTGGCGGTGAACTCCGGCAGCGGGGCACTAGGGTTTGGGGCTGGGGCGGCTCGGGCCTCGGTCTTAAAAAGGCCGGCCGGGTGCAGTGTCCTAGTCGGACACGACCTGGTAAGGTGGTTGACTTTTTTTTTAAATAATTCCGATGCGCAGAAAACGAAGAAAAGAAATACTAAACGGACTCCAAAAATCCTGAAATAAATTTTCCCCGTCCTCTAAAAATACGCCGCACAAGGTGAATATTTATTTGGGCCTCTAATGCAATTTTGAAAACACATATTATTCCTAATTCAAATAAAATAGCGATAAAACCCCAAATAAAAATACAAATTGATTTTAATTTTTTTCCTCCAACATTTCATTTATTTCGGAGAAGTCGTATTATCTCCTCTCATATAATTTTAATATGAAATATTTTTGGGGAGAAAAAATAATTCAAAGCAAAGTTATCCTTGTTTCAATATTTGATAAAACTCAAATATGAGAACGAGGGAAAATCCCCAACTCTCTCCGAGGGTCCTTGAGTTGCTTAAGATTTCAAGGATCACAAAATCAAATGTAATAAAATATGATATGCATGAATGACCTATGTATAACATTCCAAATTGAAAATTTGGGATGTTACACATATTGATCTCCGCTTAGATACTTTACTGTTGCCACTGTTACTTTTGCTACCGTTACCGCTACTATCATATTACGTTGCTACTAAATACTTTGCTGCAGATATTAAGTCTTTCAGGTGCGGTTGAATTGACAACTCAACTGTTAATACTTGAGAATATTCTTTGGCTCCCCATGTGTCGACTCAATAAATTTGGGTTGAATACTCTACCCTCGAAAACTGTTGCGATCCCCTATACTTGTAGGTTATCAATCAGTACAAAAGGAAGCAAATAATTGATAGAAATACGCACGTCGAACCCACATGCAACACCATCTAGATCCGGGGCACCGTGGCCTTTCAAGGCTTCATGGAGACCTGCTTGGGCAGCTTGGACAGCTTCTCGATCGAGCTCTCACCCTCGGCGCGTGCACGCTTGGAGCTATGGGTCGTCCACCCCGAAGCAGTTGGTTGTGTCACTGCTACTTCTTGAGCTTGTGTTGGTTTTTCCTTGAAGAGGAAATGATGATGTAGCGAAGTACAGATAAGTATTTCCCTCAGATTGAGAACCAATGTATCAATCCAGTAGGATACCTCGCACAAATCACTGAATAAATGCACAAACAATCAAACAACTTGCACCCAACGCGATAAAGGGGTTGTCAATCCCTTCATGGTTACTTGCAAAGGTGAGATCTGATAGAGATAGATAAACTATGAAGTAAATAATTTTGGATTATAGATCAGAAAGTAAAAGACTACAAAAATAATAAATTGGAAACTAATATTGTAGATTGGAAACTTGTATGATGGAAAGTAGAAACTTATATGATGGAAAATAGGAACTTATATGATGGAAAATAGACCCGGGGGCCATATGTTTAACTAGAGGCTTCCCTCATGATAGCAAATAATACGGTGGGTGAACAAATTACTACCAAGCAATTGATAGATAACCGCAAAGTTATGACAATATCTAAGGCAATGATCATGAATATAGGCATCACGTCCATGTCAAGTAGACCGAAACAATTCTGCATCTACTATTATTACTCCACACATCGACCGACTCCTGCCTGCATCTAGAGTATTAAGTTCATGAAGAACAGAGTAACACATTAAGTAAGATGACATGATGTAGAGGAATTAATTCAAGCAATATGACGAAAAGCCCATCTTTTTATCCTCGATGGCAACAATACAATACGTGCCTTGCTGCCCCTACTGTCACTGGGAAAGGACACCGCAAGATTGAACCCAAACCAAAGCACTTCTCCCATTGCAAGAAAAACCAATCTAGTTGTCCAAACTAAACTGATAGTTCGAAGAGAATTACAATGATATCAAATCATGCATAAAAATAATTCAGAGAAGATTCGAATAACATTCATAGATAAGCTTATCATATATCCACAATTCATCGGATCTTAGCAAACACACCGTAAAAACACACCGTAAAAAAGTTTTACATGGAATAGATCTCCAAGAACATCGAGGAGAACATGGTATTGAGAATCAAAGAGAGAGAAGAAGTTGTCTAGCTACTAGTTATGGACCCGTAGGTCTGAGGTAAGCTACTCATGCTTCATCAGAAGGGCAATAAAGTTGATGTAGAAGCCCTCCATGATCGAGTCCCCCTGCGGCAGGGTGCCAGAAAAGGTCCCTAGATGGGATCCCACGGTTAGAGAAGGTTGTGGCGGTGGAAAATTTTTTTGTGGATGCCTCGATTGATTTGGGGATATTTGGGAATATATAGGCGAAAGAATTAGGTCAGGAGGTGCACGGGGGGCCCACAAGGGTGGGGCCGTGACCTACCCCCTGGGCACGACTCCGTCCTTGTGGCTGCCTCGTGGCTCCTCCGACTTCATCTCTAAGTCTCCTGGTTGTCTTCTGGTGCAAGAAAAATCATCGCGAAGGTTTTGTTCCATTTCGTATTCCTTTTCTGCGAAACTAAAAAACAGGGAAAAAACAGGAACTGGCACTAGGCTCGAGGTTTATAGGTTAGTCCCAAAAATAATAGAAAATAGAATATTAATCCATATAAAACATCCAAAACAAATAATATAATAGCATGGAAAAATAAAAAATTATAGATACATTGGAGACGTATCAAGCATCCCCAAGCTTAATTCCTGCTCGTCCTCGAGTAGGTAAATGATAAAACATAATTTTTGATGTGGAATGCTACCTAACATATTTATCCATGTAATTTTCTTTATTGTGGCATGAATGTTAGATCCATAAGATTCAAAAAAAAGTTTAATATTGACATAAAAACAATAATACTTCAAGCATACTAACAAGGCTATTATGTCTTCTCAAAATAACATGGCCAAAGAAAACTTATCCCTACAAAATCATATAGTCTGGCTATGCTCCATCTTCATCACACAAAATATTCAAATCATGCACAACCCCGATGACAAGCCAAGTAGTTGTTTCATACTTTTGTTGTTCTCAAAAATTTTCAACTTTCACGCAATACATGAGCGTGAGCCATGGACATAGCACTATAGGTGGAATAGAAGGTGGTTGTGGAGAAGACAAAAAGTGGGAGATAGTCTCACATCAACTAGGCGTATCATCGGGCTATGGAAATGCCCATCAATAGATATCAATGTGAGTGAGTAGGGATTCACTACAGGAATCAGGCACTTTGCCGTCTACCATGGCTGACAGCAAACGCATGCCTAGCGGATGGCAAAGGCCTTTGCCGTGAGCCAGTACACGGCAACACAACCGGCTCAACACACTACGGCAAATGGCACTTTGCCATCTGCTGTCAGACGACAAAGATGCAAAGGCCTTTGCCGTCAGCCAGCAGACGGCAAAGCGCATGGACAACACACGTGGTAGCTTTGGTCCGTTAAGGGGTTGACGGCGTGCTTTGCCGTCTGCTGGCAGATGGCAAAGACCTTTGCATCTTTATCGTCTGCCAGCAGACGGGAAAACTACCAAATAGTGCAGCCCAAATCCCCCAGGTAGCTGACACGTGGCATGCTATGCCATCTACTGGCAGATGGAAAAGATGGAAAAGTCTTTGTTGGCTGCTAGCAGATGGCAAAGCTGCCAAATAGGCCAGCCCAGTGCACCCCAGGTTTCATAGCTAGCTGCCACATGGCAGCTTTGTTGTATGCGCTGGCTGATGGAAAAGCTCTTTGCCTCTGCCAGCAGACGACAAAGTGCCTGTATATCCCCTGTTTTTTTTCTTAAATCCAATAAATTTCATAGAATTTCACATATATATATACACACATTTGAAAATACTTGCAACAAGCATACCATCACATATACATACCAAATCATATCCCTGCCATATGGATATGATCATCCAACACATATACATACCAAATCAAAAGTCCATATGCAACAAATATAGCTAGCCAACATATCCAACAACAAGCATACAATGGCTTCATCCATACATACATATATAGCTAGCAAGTTTAACATGGTTCATCCTACAAAATCAAAACAAAAAGGAATCACTAGGAGAAGAGTAGACTCCATCAACGCAAGCTTCCTCATCTAAAGCAAATCTGCAAATTGGGAAAGAAGAAAGTTAGAAGAAGAAGGAGACTAGCTAGAAGAAGAAGAAGAAGAATTTTTCTTCACTTTCTTTTTCTCCTCTCCTCTTCTTTAACTTCTTCATCTTTTCTTCTTCTAACTAAGGTAACCTAGGTAATTATGCCATTTTTTAGCTAAGCTAGGTAAATAGGTCATTTTGGAGCTTAGAAAGGTTATTATGTCATTTTCGAGGAAAATAAGCTAAGTCTCTGTCATTTTGGAGATAACCAAGATTATCGTGCCAGTTTTGACCTAAGTATGCTAAGTATGTCATAAATGAACCAAAGAAGCTAATTATAGGTTATTTTGAGCTAAGCTAGGTAGTTATGTCATTTTTGAGATAACTAAGCATATTTATTCATTTTGGAGGACAAAATGGTAAGTGTAGGTCATTTTAGAGCTATGCTAGTTAAAATCAGTCATTTTGGAGGTAGGTAAGGTTATTTTGTCATTTTGGAGGAAAATAAACTAATGATACGATAGTTTGGAGCTAAACCAAGGTTATTATGCCATTTTTTACCCAAATATGCTAAGTATGTCATAAATGAACTAAAGAAGCTAAGTATGGGTCATTTTTGAGCTAACCTCGGCAGTTATGCCATTTTTTAGCTAACTAAGCATATTTATTCATTTTGGAGGACAAAATAGTAAGTCTAGGTCATTTTAGAGCTATCGTAGTTGAAATCGGTCATTTTGTAGCAATGTAAGGTTATTTTGTCATTTTGGAGGAAAATAAACTAATTATATGATAGTTTGGAGCTAAACCAAGGTTATATGCCATTTTTACCTAAGTAAGCTAATTATGTCATAAATGAACTACCTAAGCTAAGTATAGATCATTATTGAGCTATCCTAGGTAGTTATGCCATTTTTAGCTAACTAAGCATATTAAGTAATTTAGGAGGAAAAAATGCTAAGTATAGGTCATTTTATAGCAATCCTAGGTAAAGTATGTCATTTTGGAGCAAAGTAAGGTTATTATGTCATTTTCAAGGAAAATAAGCTAAGTATAGGTCATTTTGGAGCTAAATAGGTCATTTCTTAAGCTAAGTATGCATTTGTGAAGGAAAACACTTGGGAAAACATACCATCATCATGGAGGTGAAGGACCAGTCGGGTGGCACTAGTGCCAGATAAAGAAGGATTGGTCGATGCTTGTCGGGAGGCATGCTGCATCAAAGATCATTTGCAATGTCTCGTTAGCATGACGCAACTCAAATGTGAATACTAGTAAATAATGACCATTCAAATGAAAATCACCGTGCGTGCTATACCAATCTGGGGCTTCGGTGGAGGGGTCTAACCGTTGTTCTGGCACACGGTCTTCACATTTTGTCTTCATGAGTCAGTCATATTAGTTTGTAATGAAACGAACATTACGTGCTTGATTTGGCTAATATGCAGGAGAAACTTACCACGAGGAGCTCGTATAGGGCCTGGTGGGCCGCGTCATTCCGGTTCCTTTCAACCTCTAGCAGACTAGCCATCCTCTCCTCCATATCCCTCTCCCTCTCTGCCGCTTGCCTGTTTGCCTCCGCCAAAAGCTCCTGGGCCCTAGTTGTTCGGTAACGCAGTAATTTCAAAAAAAATCCTACACACACGCAAGATCTATCATGGTGCATAGCAACGAGAGGGGAAGAGTGTTCTCCACGTATCCTCATAGACTGTAAGCAGTAGCGTTATGACAACGCGGTTGATGTAGTCGTACGTCTTCATGATCTGACCGATCCTAGTACCGAAAGTACGGCACCTCCTAGATCTGCACACGTTTGGCTCGGTGATGTCCCACAAACTCTCCATCCAGCTGAGTGTCGAGGGAGAGCTTCGTCAGCACGACGGCGTGATGATGGTGATGATGTAGCTACCGGGGCAGGGCTTCGCCTAAGCACTACGACGATATGACCGAGGTGGATTATGGTGGAGGGGCGCACCGCATACGGCTAAGAGATCAATGATCAACTTGTGTGTCTATGGGGTGCCCCCTGGCCACGTATATAAAGGATGGAGGGAAGAGGAGGCCGACCCTCATAGGGTGCGCCCAAAGTGTGGAGTCCTACTAGGACTTCCTAGTCCTAGTAGGATTCCACCTCCCACATGGAATAGGAAAAAGGGAAGGGAGAAGGAGAAGGAAGGAAGGGGGCGCCCCTTTCCCTAGTCTAATTCGGACCAGTCCATGGGGAAGGAGCACGACTACCCTTGAGGCCTTTCTCTCCTTTCCCATATGGCCCATTAAGGCCCAATAAGAATTCCGGTAACTCTCCGGTACCCCGAAAAATACCCGAATCACTCGGAACCTTTCCGATGTCCGAATATAGCCTTCCAACATATCGATCTTTACGTCTCGAACATTTCGAGACTCCTTGTCATGTCCCCGATCTCATCCGGAAATTCGAACAAACTTCGGTCATCAAATCACATAACTCATAATACAAATCGTCACAGAACGTTAAGTGTGCGGACCCTACGGGTTCGAGAACTATGTAGACATGACCGAGACTCATCTCTGATCAATAACTAATAGCGGAACCTGGATGCTCATATTGGTTCCTACATATTGTACGAAGATCTTTATCGGTCAAAGATAACAACATACGTTGTTCCCTTTGTCATCGGTATGTTACTTGCCCAAGATTCGATCGTCGGTATCTCAATACCTAGTTCAATCTCGTTACGGGCAAGTCTCTTTACTCGTTTCGTAATGCATCATCCTGCAACTAACTCATTAGTCACATTGCTTGCAAAGCTTATAGTGATGTGCATTACCGAGAGGGCCCAGAGATACCTCTCCGACAATCGGAGTGACAAATCCTAATCTCAATCTATGCCAACTCAACAAACACCATCAGATACACCTGTAGAGCACCTTTATAATCACCCAGTTACATTGTGACATTTGGTAGCACACAAAGTGTTCCTCCGATATTCGGGAGTTGCATGATCTCATAGTCATACGAACATGTATAAGTTATGGAGAAAGCAATAGCAACAAACTAAACGATCATCGTGCAAAGATAATGGATGGGTCAAGTCAATCACATCATTCTCTAATGATGTGATCCTGTTAATCAAATGACAACTCATGTCTATGGTTAGGAAACATAACCATCATTGAATCAACGAGCTAGTCAAGTAGAGGCAAACTAGTGACACTCTGTTTATCTATGTATTCACACATGTGCTAAGTTTCCGATTAATACAATTCTAGCATGAATTATAAACATTTATCATGATATAAGGAAATATAAATAATAGCTTTATTATTGCCTCTAGGGCATATTTCCTTTAGTCTCCAACTTGCACTAGAGTCAATAATCTATTTCACATCGTCATGTGATTTAACACCAATAGTTCACATCTTTATGTGATTAGTTCACATCTCCATGTGACTAACACCCAAAGGGTTTACTAGAGTCAATAATCTAGTTCACATCGCTATGTGATTAACACCCAAAGAGTGATCATGTTTTGCTTGTGAGAGAAATTTAGTCAACGGGTCTGCCACATTTAGAGCCGTAAGTATTTTGCAAATTTTCTATGTCTACAACCTTTGCACAGAGCTACTCTAGCTAATTTCTCCCACTTTCAATATGTATGTAGATTGAGACTTAGAGTCATCCAGATCGGTGTCAAAGCTTGCATCAACATAACTCTTTACGATGAACTCTTTGTCACCTCCATAACCGAGAAACATTTCCTTATTCCACTAAGGATATTTTTGAAAGCTGTTGAGTGATCTACTCCTAGATCACTATTGTACCCTCTTTCCAAACTTATGGTGAGGTACACAATAGGTCTGGTACACAGCATAGCATACTTTATAGAACCTATGACTGAGCCATAGGGAATGACTTTTCATTCTCTTTCTATTTTCTGCCATGGTCAGGTTTTGAGTCTTTACTCAACTTCACACCTTGCAACACAGGCAAGAACTCCTTCTTTGACTGTTCCACTTTGAACTACTTCAAAATCTTGTTAAGGTATGTACTCATTGAAAAAACTTATCAGGCGTCTTGATCTATCTCTATAGATCTTGATGCCCAATATGTAAGCAGCTTCACCGAGGTCTTTCTTTGAAAAAATCCTGTCAAACACTCCTTTATGCTTTCCAGAAAATTCTACATCATTTCTGATCAACAATATGTCATTCACGTATACTTATCAGAAAGGATGTAGTCCTCCCACTCACTTTCTTATAAATACAGGCTTCACCCAAAGTCTGTATAAAACTATATGCTTTGATCAACTCATCAAAGCATATATTCCAACTCCGAGATGCTTGCACCAGTCCATAGAGGGATCGATGGAGCTTGCACACTTTGTTAGCACCTTTAGGATTGACAAAACTTTCTTGTTGTATCGTATACAATTCTTCTTTAAGAAATCCATTAACGAATGCAGTTTTGACATCCATTTGCCAGATTTCATAAAATGTGGCAATTGCTAACATGATACGTTGCAGCCCAAAAATGGGTCAGCACATGGAATATGCTGGAAAAATAACACAGTAGAGCAAGAACTGACTAATGCTATCACTACAAGCATATTTGGCTGGTGGAAAGCTCTATGGTTAAAGTTTTGCGAAAAGACAATTTTTTCCTACAACAAAGGAATATATTTTATCTAACTATCATGGTAGTTGAAACATCATTGAGAAGGTTCCTCCAACTCAATCCCAATTAAAAATAATTATCAACCCAACAATATTAATTTAGAGTGATGAGATACATATGATAATCCTAGTACTAGATACTCAAGATGTCCATAACCGGGGACAAGGCTAACCATGATTAGTTTATACACTCTACAGAGGTTTGCACACTTTTCCCCACAAGACTCGGTCTCCTCCATTGGATTTCTCGCACTACCTGGTGTTTGAGAAGCGGATGACCGAGACACAGTCTTTCAGAAGCATTAGCTCTAACCCCAGGTAGACAGTACCAACGTACATCCCTCTACATCTTCTAGCCTACCACTGGAAGAGGTCATGCAACTTACTCAACTATGCTAGAGCCCATAATAGCTTGTGGCTGCACACGTAAGTTTCTAGCATGAAATATCTCAGTTCCCTTTGAGCCTGGGTGGCGGACCTTAGGATTATCACACGGGTACTCCAGGATATCCTAGGAAAACACTGGATTCTCCAGGTGCCCGACAAGCAATCCACCCAGATGTGTATTAAAGTTGCCACCTTAAGTTGAACCCTTAATTAACAATCTCACATCTATCATGGATTCACTCACCCAAACCACGTCTACAAGCATAGCATGGCAATATAAGCAATACGTAGAAGTAACTCCCAAGGGTTTGATAATAACAGGGCCATAGGTTCTACCTCATCAACTACTTCCCAATCCCACATGTTATCAAGCCCTAACCATGCAATGTTTGAGGGTTGAAACTAATGCATAAAAACTGGGTGATAAAGGGATATGATCAAAGTGTTACTTGCCTTGGTGATGATCCGCAAAACCTAGAGACTCGTAGTAGCATGCTTCGCACTACGGGTGTTCTATCGCAAACAAAAAATAGCATGCATAAGCAATCAAGGAAATATGCATGGGCAAAGAATGAATAGGAAGATCTAACCAGAAAGTTGAACTTAAGAACTCCGGTTTGCAAAAAGAATCAAATCGAACAGAGCAACGAAACTCAAACTGCGAAAGAAACAAGATCCGATTACTAATCTAGACTAAAGTCAAATTTTACTGTATCAAAGTATTTTTCAAGTTGGTTAAACGGAAATAAGGCTTCGAGGCGAAGATCTAGGCGCTTGAATCGCTTGATTCTGATAAACGAGCGAAAAGATAAACTAAAACGAAAATCAGATCAGAAATCGCGATCGAAAATAATCGCGGAAAATCCGAAAAAAGAGAAAAACTGACAAACAGGCTAACGAATGAACGTTCGTTGTCTGTAGCTAACAAGTGAACACCGTTCGTTAAAACGAACATACGGATGAACGTCCGCTAGGTAACTAAACCGATAAAATCGACGAACCGATCTAAAAAAACTGAAACTAGGGTTTTAAAAAAACAACGGTTTTACCTAAATCGAAAAAAAAACCAAGCGGCTCCGGATTGGATCGGATCGGCGGTGGCGACTCTGGCGGCGCGAGGTGGGGCTGCGGGGTGGCGGCAATGGCGGTGCGGTGCGGCATGGCGGCGGCGCAAGGCGAGGCGAGGCGCAGCAGGCGGTGGCGGCTCCTGCGGCTGCTGCTTGGCGGCGGCGGTGGTGGCGGTTTGGGGCGGCAGTGGCGGCGGGGTATTTAAGAGGGGGACGGGCGGGGTCGACTTGGGGAAGGGGCGGGAAGAGTCCCTGGCGGCGACGGCGGCGGCTGCCGTGTCCTGGCCGGACTCGGGCACGGGGAGGCGGTGGCGCGGGGGTTGGGCCGGCCTGGCTCGACTGCGCTTCGGCCCAGTCGGGCGCTGAAGTTTTTTAAACAGATTCCACCAAAAATAAATCCTAGAGAAAAAATAAAAAATCTAAAAATGCCAAAACAAGTTTTCACCTTCTAAATAAAATATTTAGAACAAGATGAACATTTTCTTGGCCATAAAATGCAATTTTGAAAACGTGCAATTTTTCTAATGCAAATAAAATTGCAATATTATCCAAATAAAAGCAATTATTTGATTTTAATATTTTTCCTCCAATATTTCATTTCTTTTGGAGAAGTCATATTATCTCCTCTCATATATTTTAACATTAAATATTTTCAGAGAGAAAAATAATTAAAACCAAAAATCCTCGTTTCAATATTTGATCAAATTCAAATATGAAAACAGTGAAATCCCCAACTCTCTCTCCGAGGGTCCTTGAGTTGCTTAGGATTTCGATGATCAAGCCAAAATGCAATAAAATATGATATGCAATGATGACCTAATGTATAACATTCCAAATTGAAAATTTGGGATGTTACAAACCTACCCCCCTTAAGATGAATCTCGCCCTCGAGATTTGGGTTGGCCAGAAAATAGGTGTGGGTGGTCTTTGCGAAGATCATCCTCTCGTTCCCAGGTGGATTCGTCCTCAGTATGGTGGCTCCACTGAACTTTGCAAAACTTAATAACCTTGCTGCGGGTAACCTGACTGGAAAACTCAAGAATCTTGACTGGTTTCTCCTCATAAGTCAAATCATTGTCCAACTGAATCACTTCCTACGGTACTGTATCTCTCAGAAGAATGTGAGCCATCTTTGCGTGGCACTTCTTCAACTGAGAAACATGGAACACATCGTGAACTCCTGACAATCCTTCGGGTAATTCCAACTTATAAGCAACTTCTCCCATACGTTCCAAAACTCTGTATGGTCCCACAAAGCGTGGTGCTAACTTTCCCTTAACTCCAAAGCGCTTAACTCCTGGGAGTGGTGATACTCGAAGATACACTCTGTCTCCATTTTCATAGACTACCTCCTTGCATTTTGAATCTGCATAACTCTTCTGTCGGGACTGACCTACCTTCAGTCTATCTCTAATCAATTTAACCTACTCTTCTGATTCCTTAATCAAATCTGGTCCAAACAACTGATGGTCTCCAACTTCATCCCACAACAACAGTGTCCTGCACCTCCTTCCGTACAAGGCTTCAAAAGGTGCCATCTTCAAACTGTCCTGGTAACTATTGTTGTATGAGAACTCTGCTTAGGGCAAGTTGTCATCCCAACTAGATCCATAATCTAGTGCACAAGCTCTCAACATATCCTCCTGAATCTGGTTGACTCTCTCGGTCTGTCCATCTGTTTGCGGGTGAAAACCTGTACTGAACTCTAGTAGGGTTCCAAAAGTTTCATGCAACTGATTCCAAAACTTTGAGGTAAACTGGGTTCCTCTATCTGATTCAATGGTCCTCGGAACTCCATGCAAACATACGATCCTGGTCATGTATATTGGCCAACTTCACACTTGTATAGGTGGTTTTCACTGGGATAAAGCGAGCTACTTTGGTCAAGCGATCAACTACTACCCATATAGAATCATATCCTGATTTGGTCCTAGGCAATCCGGTGATGAAATCCATGCCAAGCATATCCCACTTCCATTCGGGTATCTGCATAGGCTGTAACAATCCTGCTGTCTTTTGATGTTCTGACTTCACTCTCTCACATACATCACATACGGCTACATACTCGGCAATATCCTTCTTCATACCAGTCCACCAGAAACTCTCCTTTAAATCCAAATATATCTTGGAGTTTCTGGGTTGCATAGAGTATGGTGAGTCATGAGCCTCCTGAAGTATTAACTTCCTGATCTCTGTGTTATTGGGCACATAAACACGGTCCTCAAACCACAAGGTGTCGTGTTCATCCTCACAAAAACCTTTGGCCTTTCCTTTGCTCATTCTCTCTTTTATCTCGGCAATCTCTTTGTCATCCTTCTGAGCTTCTCAAATCTTTCCTAACAATGTAGACTGAACTTCCATTGTTGCAACAAAACCTCTAGGGACAGTCTCCAATCGAAGTTCCCTGAGATCCTCTGCTAACTCCTTTGGCAATCCTGTGCTTACGAGGGTGTTAGCATAACTCTTCCGGCTCAAAGCGTCTACTACGACATTAGCCTTGCCTGGATGATAGTGAAGCTTCATGTCATAATCCTTTATAAGCTCCAACCATCTCCTCTGCCTAAGGTTCAGCTCCTTCTGTGTGAAAATGTACTTCAAACTCTTATAGTCAGTGTACACATCACAATGGTTTCCAATAAGGTAATGTCTCCAAGTCTTCAATGCATGCACTACGTCAGCCAACTCCAAATCATGTGTGGCATAATTTAACTCATGCGGTTTCAGTTGTCGTGAGGCATACGAAACAACTCTTCCGTCCTGCATCAGTACTCCTCCAAGTCCTAAGCGAGAGGTGTCGCAATACACTTGGATCCTTGCGTATATTCGGCAGAATCAGCACTGGGGCTGTAGTCAGACGCTTCTTTAATTCCTGAAAACTCGCCTCACACTCTTCCGTCCATTTAAATTTGGTATCCTTCTTCAATAACTCCATTATTGGCTTCGCAATCTTGGAAAAATTCTCAATGAATCTCCGGTAGTATTCCGTGAGTCCAAGAAAACTGCGGATCTCGCTAATTGAAGTGGGTGCCAACCATTCAGTGACTGACTGAACCTTGGTGGGGTCTACTGCTAGAGCTTCTCATGATATAACATGTCCAAGGAATCCAACTTCCTTCAACCAAAACTCACATTTGCAGAACTTGGCATACAACTGATGTTCCCTGAGTTTCTCGAGAACTAAACGCAAATGCTCCTTGTGCTCCTCTTCATTCTTTGAGTATACCATTATATCATCAATGAACACCACAACAAACTTATCCAAATATTCCATGAACACCTTGTTCATCATGCTCATGAAATAGGCAGGGGCGTTAGTCAGTCCAAATGACATGACTGTATAGTCATATAACCCGTACCTTGTGGTAAATGCGGTTTTAGGTATATCCTTCTCCCGAATCTTCAGCTGGTGATATCCTGATCGCAGATCGATCTTTGAAAACACCTTAGCTCCTTGCAACAGGTCAAACAAATCATTGATCATCGGCAGTGGGTATTTGTTCTTGATCATCACCTCATTCAATGCACGATAATCAACAACCATCCTTAGAGACTTATCCTTCTTATCAACCAAAAGCACTGGGGCTCCCCATGTTGATGAACTCCGTTGGATGTAAATCTCCAATAAATCCTTGATCCACTTCTTAATCTCCTCCAGATCATTTGCGGGTATCTGGTAGGGTCTCTTTGATATTGGCCCTGTACCTGGCAATAGCTCTATCAACAACTCGATGTCTCGATCCAGTGGCATTCCTAGTAACTCCTCTGGAAAAACATCTGTGTAATCCTTCACTAAAGGCACTTCCTCCTGAACAACTCCCGTGAGGGTATTTACTTGGCTCCTCCTAGGCGCATGCCTAGATACATATTTGATCCTTTTTTCCTCCTAGGTGGTGAGATAAATCGACTTACTAGCACAGTCAATGCTTGCTCCATACTTTGACATCCAGTCCATGCCTAATATCACATCCAATCCTTGTGACTCCAAAATTATCAGGTCTGACGGGAAAACATGGCTACCAATGGTTAAGGGTATCCGGTCGCACCATCGGCTAGCCATATACTCCGCTCTAGGTGAACTTACTAACAGAGGGGTCCTAAGGGCTTGGGTTGGTAGTTTAAACTTATCCACAAATCCCCTTGATATGTATGAATGTGATGCACCAGTATCAAAAAGAACAAGGGCGGTAAAAGACTTAACCAAAAACATACCGATAACTGCGTCTGGCTGCCCTTCAACCTCCTCCACTTTAACGTGGTTCACTTGTCCTTTGTTGAATGGATTGGGCTTCTTTCCAGCGCTCACATTACCATTTCCATTCTTCGCTTCAGGGCACTCCATGGCATAGTGTCTAGTCTTCCCGCACTTGAAGCAAGTAATGTGACTTAGGTCTCTCTTGGCGGGTGTGGTTGGATTGGAGCGGTTCTGATTGTTGCTTACTCCGTTCCCAGTCCCATTCTTGGAACCATTGTGGTTATGCGAACTTCCTCCGTTTTAGTTATGGCTTCCATGGTTATGAACATGTCCTCCCGAGTTCGGGGTTAGACGAGGCTTCTGCTGGGCTCCTGAGTTGTACCTTCCTTGTCCATACTTCCTTTTGTGGCTCTCAATTTGCTGCTTCTTCCCTTCAATCATAAGAGCCTTGTCTACCAACTCCTGGTAGTTGTTAAATGTTGCCACCATCAATTGCATGCTCATCTCATTGTTCAACCCTTCCATAAACTTCTCCTGCTTCGCGGCATCTGTGGCCACATCATCAGGGGCATAACTAGACAGCTTACTAAATTCATCCACGTACTGCCCCATGGTACGGTTCCCTTGGCGCAAGTTGCGAAACTCACGCTTCTTCATGCTCATAGATCCCGTTGACACATGGGCGGTGCGGAATGCTTGCTAAAATTGATCCCATGTAACAGTGGCTATAGGATAGGTGACAGTGTAATTCTCCCACCATGAGGCTGCTGGTCCATCCAACTGATGTGCGTCAAAATGCACTTTCTCAGCATTTGTACATCCTGTAGTGGTTAACTCCCTTCCAATCCTGCGGAGCCAATCATCTGCTACTATTGGCTCGGTGCTACTGGAAAACACCGGCGGTTGCAACCTCAGAAAACGGGCTAAGTTGTCAACTGGTGGTGGTGGTGGGTTGTTGTTGTTGCCTTGGTTCTGAACTAACAACTGCATCAGTGTATTCTACTGTTGGATCAACTGAGTGAGCTCCGGTGGGAAGGTAAATCCGGGATCACGTCTCGGAGGCATCTGAGGGTTTAGAGGGAAGGGAATAGAATAGAATAAGGTCTAGTGAGAGAAACACTACCCATATGCACGTGAGACAAACACAATCATATCACTCAATCAATCAAGCAAGGGCATACAATCGATCTATCTATCATTGCGAAAGTGCTCGGACTATACTATATACATGGTGGAATACTACTACTGATGTGGTGGTCTACTAGAAATATTGATCGGTCGAAGACTCCATGATGTCCGCTCCAGCTTCATCAACGTAGTCATCATCGCTATTGTCGGGGTTCGAGTCGGTGTCGTCGATGATGATGTAGTCCTCAGAACGAATCTCTTTGGGTTCATCGTCTTCTCCTCCTGGCGCGGGGTCCCGCATGAATACTCCTAGCTTCCTTTCCAGATCGTCATTCTTCTCCACTAGTACGACGATTTCCTCCTCATAATCTTCGCGAGTAGCCTTGAGTTCTTCCTCCAGTTCTGTGATCCTTGTCATCGCCTTCTTCAGATCTATCATGCCTGGATGCTGATCATCCTGGATGAAAGTTGTGATTGATCTATTCTTCCTGGTGCTGATCATCTCCCATTTCTCATCTCGGCGCCCACATATCTGGTAGATAGTGTCCTTAAGCTCCTTATGGTAAACTTCTCCAATGCGTCCCATGGTGATGTGAGCCGCCATACTCTTTCCTAGACTCCAGGTTGGTGCATAAAAGGAAAACTCTATGGGTTTAGTGACTGGCGCGAATGTCCTTCCTGGAACTTGAACTTGAATCATCCATCGCTCCTCTTCTGGTAAAGTTTTGTTGTAAGTCATGGTGAAGGTTGGTATTCCAATGTTCAGGTACTTAGTGACTTCCTTCAAGTGTCGTCCAAAAGGTGCTTCCTCATCCGGTTGTGCAAACTTGTTCCTTGCGTCCGCCATCCTAAAGAGTAGAAAATGGAGAGGAGTCAGAAATAAGAAGAGAGTAGTGATCTAGGGCTTTAGCTTAGTGGTTGTGTCCTACACTGAGTGTTTGCTCTGATACCATCTTTTAGCGACCCGACCTCAAACGGTCAAGTCTCTGTGCTTTAGTGTCATCCCTGGATCGGTAATGCTGACACAGACAGTACTCGAAGGATTTATAACAGAGTAGCAATCACACACTTACTACATGGAATGTCTCAAAAGAGAACTTATTACAATAAATATGGCTTAAGGCCATCTAATACGATAACAGCGGAAGGCTTGGAAGATAAAGTGAGTCCATCAACTCCAACAGCATAGCTGAGCTGCACGGCAACGACCTAACGAACCTTACTCCTCGTCTGAAAACTCTGCAACATAATACGTTGCAGCCCGAAAACGGGTCAGCACATGGAATATGCTGGCTAAATGTAGGGGGTTGTGTGCGACATATGCCAAAGGATGGCTTATCATGGTGGGAGCGAGTAGAACGTCGCCGGTGCCTGGAAACAGGATAAGGCGAAGGCATGCACGCCGGCGAATCTTACCCAGCTTCGGGGCTCTCCGTGGAGATAATACCCATACTGCTGCTCTGCGGGGTCTCCGCATGATCACTATGGCAAAGTGTGTACACGGTTGCTCCCTGAGCTGTTTCCTGGAGGTAGGAGAAGGCAAGGCTAGCTCTCTCCTTCCTATATGATCTGGTCTAGTGCTAATGGATTCCAACCCTTTGCATGGGTGCCCTGGGGGGTTTATATAGGCCTACCCCCAGGGGTACAATGGTAATCCGGCTGGACGTGGGCCCAGCCGTCAGTCTCTCTGGCTGCCGTCTTATCCGCCGACTGGCTCGGTACAGAGCCGACAGGCCGCGTCCGCCGTGGGCGGGTCTTGCCGGCTGTAGATTACTATAGTCGTGCCTCTAATGACCCGGGCTCGGTCATGGGGTCGTGGCGGCAGCTCCGCCGTCTGGCGGGCGATCACTGTGGCCCCTCCCTGTCGTGTCTGGTTAATGGCGCATGTGGCCCGTGGGAGGGGCCGGCCGACTCCTGGGGGCCGACTCCCAACTGGGCCGACTGGTGGCGCTCTCGCCGTCTTCTGTAGGCCCGCCAATTGGTGGGACCCGTCGTCCCTAGGTCGTACCGGCAGGCCGTCGTGGGCACAGGACTCCGCCCACTAGGGCTAACGTCAGGGCCGGCATAGCAATAGTGTCGCGTCGGGCGGAGATCTCCGCGGGTACGACATACTGTGGCCACGCCTGCCCTTGGAAAAGGGTGGGAGTGGACCTTACTGTGGCCACTCCCCGTCCCGTCCCTCTTTATGAGGGCATGGGGGTTGTTGCCGTCGCGGGCCAACTCCCCATGGCCGGCTTCTCTCGAAGTTTCCAGTCAGGAGTCGGCTCATCCTGAAGTCGTCCTCGGGACTCGGCTGCGAGTGGGCAGTCGGCTGCCTTGCAGCCGACTCTCAGAAGGCGGCTTTTCGTCCTGGGGTCTTGAGGGGTGCAGCCTGCTCCAATGTCTTGAAAGGTTCTGGGCCTGGGTTAGCCTACCCGTGGCCCATTACTCCGACAGTAGTCCCCGAAGCTGGTGAGGCACCGAGGGCGATATGTCGAGGAGCCTCAATAGTTTCTTCTTTCCTGCGGTTGGATCTGGGCCTCGCTAGCCGTCTTATGTCAAGCCGACTAGTTGGAGCCGGACTTGCTTAAGGCCGACTTGCCCCTAAAAAAGTTTGAACGTCGCGGCGGAGTCCAGGCGGCGTGCCTGATAAGCCTCTGGGTTGCCGTCCGTTGTGGACCCATCGCGAGGCGCCACGTGGCTGAGCTAGTCTGCCCACCCACGCGCGCGACGGGACAGGCCTACAGGCGGGGCCCGCCACTACCGCACCACGGCATGTGAATGGATCCGTTGTGGTCGTGCAGACGATTGAGGTTCCCACGCAGTTATTGCACGCAGTAACTTCGTGTGGTAAATCGTGGGGGTCATGGGGTCCTGGGCGCAGTTAATCCCACGACTGCCCCCTCGGCTTCTCAGCCCACGAGCCTACAAGTAGGCGGGGGGAGGGGGGCGGCGAAGCACGCGCGCCCATCCTCCCTACTCCCTTTCGCTCTTTCTTGCTTCTTCTTCCTCTCGCCGCTGCTTCTCCGAACCACGCCGCGCCCGCAGCGTTGAGCTCTTCCTCCGCCGCCGCGCCTCCTACTGTGCGCTCCGGAGTGTGGGACAGCTCCGAGGTCGATGACAACGACGTCGAGATCCTCCACAAGACATGGCGGCTGCCCGGTCAGGGCTTAGTGCGGGTCCGCCTCGCGCCGGAGGGGGAAATGTCGCCGGCGCCGGAGTAGGGCGAGCGGGTCATATTCCGCTCACACCTTATGCGCGGCCTGGGGCTGCCAGCGAGCGGCTTCTTCCACTCCTTCTTGGAGTTCCACGGGCTGTAGCCGCACCACCTTACTCCGAACACAGTGGTGCTGCTGGCTGCCTTTGCCACCTTGTGCGAAGGTTTCCTCGGCGTTCTTCCCACCATCGAGCTCTGGGGTGAGTTCTTCTAGTCCAAGCTCGGCACGCACGTTGCCGGCGTGCCGGCCCAATGCGGTGCATTTATCGCGATGCGGAGATCAGTGGCCGACAATCTGTTTCCCACCATCGTGCTGATTAAGTCGGTGAAGATGTGGCAGCGGTCCTACTTTTATGTGAAGAATGTCGCCCCAGAAGGCGACTGGGTCAACCTACCGGCTTATGAAGCCGGCGCACCGGCTGGAAGGCTCCCCAGCTGGTCACACCGAGCCAGGTCGTTGTCTCCTGCTGGCGCTGCCGCCGTCGCGCGACTCCAAGTGCTGACGCAGTCGGAGGGCTTGACCGGGGCCGACTTGCTGGCCGCCTTTGTGGTGCGCCGAGTCCTCCCACACCAAGGCTGACCTCACCTGGTCTGCCAGATGAGCGGTCATGGGGACCCAAGTCGGATGTGCTCCAAGGACATGCCTCACGCGGAGGTGGCAGACACGGTGAACTACATCGCGAACTGCGGTCTCTCGGTGGATTGGCGGTTCGGCAAGGAGCCATACTCACGCGCCAACCCCCCGCCTATTGTAAGTCGTCTTCCTTCTTCTTCTGTTTCTTTTGTTACCGAGTCCGACTTGTCCAGTCTGACCGTTTTTGTTTTGAATCAGAACACTCTCGTCCCTCCTTTAGCTGGCACCACGGGGCCGGCTCGTCAGTTTGTCCCCGATCGGGCGGAGAGCGACGTCGACGATCCTGACATGGGGGCGGCTGCCATGGAGGCCGACGCCGAGGGAGGAGGAGGAGAAGCAGGCGGCTCCAGGCCTACGGCCACTTTCGCCGACCGGCCTGATGACAATGCTGAGGGGAAGTCGCCCCGCGTCACCAGCCAAAGGCTGGCCAGCCAAGCGCTAGTTCCTCCGCCGTCTTGGACGGTCAAGGCGGCGCGAAGAAGCGCCGAGCCGGGCCGAGTACACTTGGTGGCCGGTCGAAGAAGTTTAAGGGAGTGGCCGCCGCGACCAAGCGGGAAGAGGCGGCCGCGAAAGCCAACCGCTTCCGCAAAGAAGTGAAGAAGCCTCCGCTAGTCTCTGCGTAAGCGCCTCCGTCCCTTATCTTTATTTTCTCTTTGTTGATCTTGTCTGAGTCTTTCGTATGCTTCCCTCGCTTCAGGGCTCCCCTCACTCTTGAGAGGGTTGCCGCCGCCTACGTTATGGGGTCGGCGGAGACGTCTGCCACTACTCGGCGGATTGACCCCGCCGCCGACCTCCGGGAGGCGACGGAGCGGAACGCGCAGGAGAAGCGCGAGGAGGAAGAGGCCGCCCGCCTAAAGAAAGCGGAGGCCAAGAAGGCGGAGGCCTCCGCCCTGAAAAAGCTGGAGGAGGCCATGGCCGCCGTCGCGGCAAGGCGGCAGGCTAAGGAAGTTGTGCACCGGCGGTCGGCGGTGTTCGTCACCCCTCTGAACTCTGCACCGCCGGCCCCGGAGTTCACGGGGCAGTCAGGGGAAGACGACGGTGAGTTCCCGATCGTGGAGAGGGGCGGCGGCGACGCTTCCATGCCGGATGCGGTCGTGCCGCCACCGCCACCGTCTAGGAGTGCGCAAGGCAAACAGCCGGCAGACCCGCCCTTGCCGCCGACTCAAGACGAGGCCGTGGCAAGGCTACTCCTTCAAGTCGGCTCGCCAATGCGCCGCCGTCTTGAGAAGGCGACTTCGGCACCACGCCCCTTGGAGACCGGCGTCGCTAGCCCGACGATCCCAGACGCCGAAGCGACGAGCGCCGCACCCATTGGGTGGGTGCAAGGAGGCGGCACGGGCCTGCTGAACCAGGCGCTTCTGGATGTCCATACAAAGCTGCGAGCTGAGAGCGACGCTATCCAAAACTGCGCCAAGGCACACCTGGCGTCGCGGGCAGCCATCCGGGTATGCTTTCTCCTTTGTCTTTGTTTTCTTGTTCCTCTCTGTGGGGGCGCGCCAGCGCACCCACTGGGTGTAGTCCCCGAGTTTCGGGCCGGCTGCTGAGCAAGCGGCCCGGAACTCCAATTGGTGAGTTCCGGGTACTAACTTTTGTCTGAAATACTTGTCGCAGGACTATCACAACCTCCGTGTCACCGCCTTCAACCGCAACGTTAAAGAGCTGGGGAAGCGGCCGCCGACTTGTCGGAGAACCGGAGTGAGTCCTTTTTCTTCTTTGCGGGGGCGCGCTGGCGCACCCGCGGGTTGTAGTCCCCGAGATTCGGGCCGACTACTGAGCAGTCGGGCCGGATCACCCCGGCGACCTTCTTTGTTGATGACTTAACGCCTTCTTTCTTCTTTCTCTTCAAAGGCCAACGCCACTCTTCAATAGCTCGCTGCAGAGCACGATCTGCTGGCCGCACAATTGGCAGAGCAGAAGGAGCTGCTTAAGAAGACGTAGAAGGAGGCGGAAGAAGAGGAGGCCACCCTCCTGTCTGAGTTCGCGAGCGAGCGCTCCTCCTGGACTGACAAGGAGGCAATGCTGGCCTCCGTCTTCACGAGATCGAGGACCTCGTCGACGGTGAGCTTCTTTGCTTTTCTTCTTCGAGCCGCCGACTATAGGTCGAGCCGGATCCTGGTTTTTTGACTTGTTCTTCATTCTTTTCGTCTTGGCAGACTTCTTCCCCGGCCACTCGCAGGCCGCCAATCAAGCTATCGAGGCTGATCGCGAGGAGCGGAGGGCGGATGGCGCGGAGATCGCCGCCGATGCCCCCCAGACCCTTGACAAGCATATTCTGAGCATTGGGGCTCCTCTACGGCCGGCCCACCGGATGCTGCGCCAGCTTCAACGTGTCGGCACCCAAACGATCGCTGCCCTGTGGCCAGACATGCAGGCTCCGTGCACCCCCAGTCGGACTTCCGGCTGGCTGGAGGTCGCGGCTGGCCGTCTTGAGGCCTGGAAGTGTTCCTCGGCCCGGGCTGGAGCGCGCCGAGCCTTGGAATTCGTCAAGGCGTGGTATCCGGGGCTTGACCTAGACCGGCTGGCCACACTCCGGTCAGAGGCCCAGCCGGAGCTAGCAGCCACGGAAGACGCCCTTGTCAAGCGTGCGGCGGCGATCGCCGAGTACACCGACACCGGCATCTTTGTCCCCGAGCGGGCTGAAGATGGCGGGGAGGTACCGCCGGAGTGGTTTTGGATGAACCCAGACTACGGCGAGGACTCGGCGGAGGTGATCGGCTCTAGCATCGAGGAAGAAGATGAGGCGGTGGATGGAAACGAGACGGAGGCACCGGAAGACGGAGCGGACGGCCAGCCTCAGCTCGACCGCGCCTCCAGCAACGAGCCGTGCCCGCCCGAGCCAACTGCCACAGGAGGTGATCAAGCCGAGACCGCCCAGCCGGCCGCCCCAACATCCGACACCGCCGTCACCTCCGATCCTCCGAACCCGTCTGCTGCCTCCTAGGCTGCCACCTTATCTTTGTTTTATCTGCTTTAATAATCTTTGAAGAACTCGTTAATTCGCACAATTCCACCCGCGGGGTGTATTTTGAACGTCTGCCCGAAGGTTCAGCCAAGGGCCTTTGTTATGTAAATATTCATCCGACTTCTATCTTTTCTTGCTCATTGCTCTTTTGGCTTTTTCCTTTGCCGCCTTCCCTCAGTTGCCGTCTTTGTCAGTCGGATAGCCGCTCTGCGGACTGCTGCTGGATCAAATTCTTGGTCACTTTGGGAAGGCAGGTACTTAGCCATTTTAGAGTTGTTTAGCAAGTCGGATAGAAGGCGGCAAGCCGACTGTTCAATAGTCGGTTTGCGAAAAAAGGCTGGAAGCCAGCTTTAAGATATGTTTATGCTTTGTGTCCTTAGCCATTTTTCATGTGGACGCCCATTCTTCCTTACTCCTTCCCACCAGACAGTTGCTCTGCGAGCTGCGGCTTCTGACAGGAGACGGCTTAGGCGCCACACACTACTTGTTCGGCTGCAGGAAGCATTTCATAGCACAGGGCGGCAAGTCCCCGGGCCGACTAGTCGAACCCGGTGCCAAGCGGCATAACAAAGAGTAATATACTCGAAGGCATAATTCTTATCATATAGATAAAAGAGGATAGTCCCCGAGCTCTTCTCGGGGGGGGGGGGCGAAGTCTTGGTACTTTTAATACAAAAGGTAGCGTGGTACATATTGCGTTTAACTGTAAAATTTTCAGAGGAGATTTGCATTCCATGGCCGCTCTGTCTCTTTGCCAGAGTCGTCCCTCTTGCGTGCTCGGGGCTTCTGAGCGTCGATCAGGTAGTAGAGTCGTTGCCCAGCACTTTGCTGATGATGAAGGGGCCTTCCCAATGCGCCGGCAACTTGTGCTGGCCGGCTGTTCGCTGGATCAGTCGGAGCACAAGGTCGCCCTCTTGGAAAGATCTCGGCCTGGCCTTCTTGTTGTAGTATCTGGGCAGGCTCTGCTAGTAGATGCTGGACCGGATGAGTGCTAACAGCCGGCCCTCTTCTAGCAGATCGACGCCGTCTTGACGTGCTTCTTCTGCTTCTTCCTCGGTGTACATGGTGACTCGCGGGGAATCGAACTCTATGTCCGTTGGGATGACGGCTTCAGCACCGTAGACGAGGAAGAAAGGCGTGAAGCCGGTTGACTTGTTTGTAGTCATGCGCAGACTCCAGAGGATGGCTGGCAACTCATCGAGCCAGCAGCCAGCCGAGCGCTCCAGAGGCTCGACCAGTCGGGGCTTGATGCCGGACAGGATGAGGCCATTTGCTCACTCCACCTGGCCGTTTGACTATGGATGGGCGACAGATGCTAGGTCCAGTCGGATGCCCTGTGTCGCGCAGAAACAGGCCAAGGCTCCTTTGGCAAAATTCGTGCCGTTGTCGGTGATGATGTTGTGTGGTACGCCGTACCGAAATGTGATGTCGGAGATGAAAATCACGGCAGTCGGACCATTCAGCTTCTTGATTGGCTTCGCTTCTATCCACTTGGTGAACTTGTCCGCCGCGACAAGTAAGTGAGTTAGGCCACCTCGTGCCGTCTTGAATGGTCCCACCATGTCTAGGCCCCAAACTGCGAAGGGCCAGGCAATGGGGATGGTCTTGAGTGCAAAAGCCGGCTGATGCGGCTTGGAGAAGAACTTCTGGCACACATTGCATTTTTGGACCAATTCCTTGGCCTCTTCTAAGGCCGTTGGGCAAAAGAAACCAGGTCGGAAGGCTTTGGCGACGAGTGCTCTTGAAGCCGCATGGTGGCCGCACTCGCCTTGATGGATGTCTTTGAGAATTGCTTGGCCTTGCTCTGGCTCTACGCAGCGCTGGTAGACACCAGTGACATTGCGCCTGACCAGCTCTCTGTTGACTATGGTGTAGGCTGCAGCTCGGCGTTGTACTTGCCGAGCTAAGATCTCATCAGTCGGCAGCTCTTTGCTCACCAGGTATTTGAGGGTGGGCTAGGCCCATGAGGGTGCTGCTATTTCTTCGACTGCCAGAACTGAGACTTGGACGAGGGCGGCTGGGCTGGGAGGCGGCAGGCTGGAGTCAGCAACCGCTTGCTGGATTAATGAAGTCCCCGGGCCGACTGGTGCAGCCCTCGGGCCGAGTTCTGGAGTCTTTGGGCTGGCCGCCGCAGTCCCCGGGCCGGGTTCTGCAGTCCCTGGGCCGGCTTTGACTGTGGCGGCTTTGGAGCCATCTGCCAAAATCCTCGTACCGTCTGCTGGGGCTCTGGAATCGGATCCGACTTCTTCGGGGGGAGCCGGCACAAAGATGGAGTCTGATTCTGGTGAAGGCTTGACAGACGGCTTGAGGAGGCGCTGAAGGGCAACGCCGGATGGTATTTCTTGGCGGGTGGAGCCGATTCGTGCCAGGGTATCTGCTTGGTCGTTGTCGCTTCTTGGCACATGGAGGAACTCGCACCCCTCGAAATATCCACTGAGTTGCTGCACGAGGAAATGGTAACTCGCTATATTTGCATCTTTTGCATCCCAGTCGCCAGACGACGGCTGAACCACTAAGTCGGAGTCGCCATAACACAGGATCCGGTGAATGCCAAGTTCTTTGGCAAGCCAGAGCCCGTGAATAAGCGCCTCGTATTCGGCGATGTTGTTGGAGGTGGCAAAGTGGATTTGCAGTGCCTATTTGAGCTTGTCGCCCTTAGGAGAAGTGAGGACAACGCCGGTTCCCAAGCCGGTGCGCATCTTGGAGCCGTCGAAATGCATCTGCCAATGGGTGGAGTCGGGCGCTGGTGGTAGGTACTGGGTCTCGGCCCAGTCGATGAGGAAGTCGGCCAGTGCTTGTGACTTGATGGCGGTGCGGGGCTGGTAGTAGATGGTGTAGGGAGCCAGCTCTATGGCCCATTTGGCCACTCGGCCAGAAGCATCTCGGCTTTCGATGATCTCGGCAAGTGGGGCCGTGCAGACCAGAGTGATTGGATGCTCTTGAAAGTAAGGCTTCAACTTCTTGGCGGCAAAGTGCACGCCATAGCACATCTTCTAGTAGTGGGGGTAGTTCTGGTTGGAGGTCGACAGCACTTCGCTCAGGTAATATACCGGTCTCTGGACAGGTAGTGCCTTGCCTTCCTCCTTGCGTTCCACTACAATGACTGTGCTGACTACCCGGCTGGTTGCGGCGATGTACAGGAGCATGGGCTCCTTAGGAGTCGGAGCTGCCAGAACGGGTGGAGTAGTCAACATCTTCTTCAACTGGAGAAAGGCTTCGTCCGCCTTGTGGTTCCACTCGAAAAAAGTGGTCGTCTTCATGAGCTGGTATAAAGGGAGTGCTTTCTCGCCCAGCCGACTCATGAATCGGCTGATGGACGCCAAGCAGCCAGTGAACTTTTGCACGTCGAGCAGTCGGCTGGGTACCTTCATCCTCTCAATGGCCTTGATCTTTACAGGGTTGCACTCTATTCCACGTTCAGAGACCAGGAAACCAAGGAGTTGGCCGGCTGGTACTCCGAAGACGCACTTCTAAGGGTTGAGCTTGATCTGGAATCGGCACAGGTTCTCAAAGGTCTCCTTGAGGTCTTCCAGCAGTGTTCCATGCTTCTCCGTCTTCACCACCACATCGTCCACGTAGACGTGGGCGTTTCTGCGGAGTTGCTTGAGGAGGCACTTCTGCATGCAACTCTGAAAGGTGGCGCCGGCATTCCTCAAGCCGAATGTCATGGTTAGGTAGCAGAAGGCTCCAAATGGTGTGATGAAGGTAGTCTTCAGTCTGTCAGCCGGGTTCAGCTTGATCTGGTGATATCCTGAATATGCATCCAAGAATCTCAACAGCTCGCATCCGGATGTGGAGTCTATCACCTGATCAATTCTCGGCAAAGCAAATGGGTCCTTGGGGCAAGCCTTGTTGAGGCTTGTGTAGTCAATACACAGTCGCCACTGCTTGTTCTTCTTCAGTACCAGGACCGGGTTGGCTAGCCACTCTGGAAAGAATACTTCCATAATGAAGCCGGCTGCTAGGAGTCGGGCTATCTCTTCTCCGACAACTCTTCTCTTTTCTTCTGATAGGCGGCGCAAGGGCTGCCTAACTGGCTTTGCATCAAATCGGACATGTAACTTGTGCTCGCCGAATTCCATCGGTACACCTGGCATGTCTTTGGGGGACCATGCGAAGATGTCCCGATTCTCACGGAGGAAATCGACGAGCTCGCCTTCCTATTTGCTGTCGAGGTTTGCGCCTATGACAACGTACCTCTCTGGGTGATCCGGGTCCAAGGGTATCTTCTTCATCTCTTTGGCCGGCTTGAACGAACCCTCAGCCTCCGACTCCTTGGGGTTAGGCGACACCTCTAGCTGCTCGCCGGCCATCGCCACAACCCGGTCAAGGAGCCGCTTCTCGGCCGCGATCACCAGGGACTCGGCCAACCGACTACTTCCAGCCGCATTGGCAGACGACTTCCGGTAGTCGCCGGCTACGGTCAGAATCCCCTTGGAACTAGGCATCTTCATCTTGAGGTAGGCGTAGTGGGGGACCGCCATGAACTTGGCCAGGGCGGGTCGGCCAAGTAATGCATGGTATGGGCTCTCGAGATCCACCACCTCAAACCAAACTGACTCTCGGTGGAAGTGATCTTTGTCTCCAAAGAGGACGTCCATCGGGATCTTGCCGATTGGTGAGCAGGAAAGGCCAGGAACAATGCCGTGGAATACAGTCCGGCTGTTCTGAAGCTATCTTTGCTTGATTCATAACTTCTCCATGGTGTCCTTGTACAAGATGTTGATGATGATGCCTCCGTCTATCAGAACTCGCGAGAAACGAGCAGCTCGTCTATCTGTGGCAAATGTGGCATCCAAGACCAAGGCATAGGAGCCAGGACTCGGCATCACCTCTGGGTGATCAGCTCTGCTCCAGCTGATAGGCTTCTCGGACCAGTGCATGAATTCTGGTGTCTCTGATGCTACTGCATTCACCTTTTGCTGCTGCAGCTGCCTGCTACGTCGATCATCAGCCACGCTGGTAAATACCACGTAGGCTCCGTGCTCTTCGGGGTACTCGTCTTGTACTACACCGACTGGCCTGACAGCCGGCTACTGGGGCGGAGGCTGCTGCCCAGCAGGCGGGGTTGGCAGGAGGCCGTCTCCTTTGGCGATCCTGGTGAGCCAGTGGCACTTCTGTGTGATGTGGTTCGACGGCTTCGCGCCGCTGTGGAACTTGCAAGGACCATCCAGAGTCTGCTCGTATGAGAAAGCCGGCAACTAGTTGGGCTTGCCACCTTTCTATCGCTTGGGTGGAGGCTGCCCTTCCGGCTACTGGTCTTCAACTGTCGAGGGTTTCTGGCTCGTCGCAAAGGAGCTTGTGCTTGAGGAGGGTGCCTTCTCTGCACCTGGCGGTGAAGTACTCGATAGCCTGCACCTCGTGCACGCCCTCACAAGAGTTCCGGAGCTCGGCCCAACGCGTGAGGTAGTCGCGAGTCGACTCGTTGGGGCCTTGCACGCACAAGGAAAGCTGACGAGGCTTGGAAGGACGCTTGTACGTGCTTGTGAAGTTGCGGACGAATGCATCGGTAAAATCAACCCATCTGTTGATGCTGCGGGGCTTCAGGCTGTTCAGCCATGTCCGGGCCGTGCCCTGGAGCATGAGCGGAACGTATTTTACGGCAACACGTTTGTTGCTGTTCGCTATGTTGACGGCCGTGGAGTAGTCAACCAGCCAGTCCTCTGGCTTCATGGAGCCAGTGTACTTGGGCGTGTCTCTTGGGAGCGTGAACCCTTTGGGAAAGGGCTCGTCTCGAATGCAGGGTCCGAAACAAGGCGGACCCAACTCGTCTTCTTCTTCCAGCGCCAGGGATCAGTGAAGTCGGTCGATCCGGTGGCGGGCGTCGTTTTCTCCGACTCCCTCTCGGTGGCCAAGGCGGTCGCCGAGGGTCAGATGGTCAACAGGCGGCGGGGAGACTCACCTTTCCTTGCGAGGAGGAGGAGGCGGACAGTCTTCCCGTCGTTCCACTCCTCTCGAGCGGCCGTCTTGGTCGCGCTCTATGGTAACGCGAATCCGACTGCAGCTGATAGCCGGATCCTTGTCTTTCCTTCCGCGGGCGACGCCAGTCGGCGTCCGAGACGTTGCGACTTGGTCTCGTTGTGGAGGCGGGTCGTCGTTTTGTCGCCGCGGCGCCTCTGTGCGGCAGCCGGCCTCGTTCTGCGCGGCAGCCGCGTCGAGGAGCCGCTAGACTCACTCCACCATCAGGTGGCGCTCTTCACCCTTCAAGTTGTCCAGCTCGTCTGCCGCCGCCTGGGCGGCATGAATGTTCTCCGTAGGCGTGGCTACACAGGGCAATTTGTCCCGAATAGGTTGGTGATGGCCATGCCGCGCTGCTGGACCGCGCCTAGGCGGTTGGGCCCAGTTGGGGCTGGCGAGGCACCTACATCACGATCCATCTCACGCTGGTAGGCTTCTGACAAGCGTCTCATGCTAGCCAGCTTCTTCGCGCCTTCGACGAGCTGAAGGTGACGCGCCTCTAACGTCTCCGCGTCAGCGTCTTCCGGAATGGGCGCGGTCAGGTCTTGCAGTGCCGCGCCAATTGGGTCATGCGCTCCTCCGCCGGGATGCTCGTCATGACTGATGACGAGCACCTCTATGATGGTGCTTCCGTCGCTCTCCGCGCGAGGGAGCGGCTCGTCGTAGACCACCACATTGGTGGGGAACGCGTCGAGTGACGCGGTGTCGGAGTCGACTAGCATCGGGTCGGTGGAGCCTACAGACTCCAAGTCCACGGCAGGCTCGCTGGCGACGTGGAGTTGGTCAAGGAGGCCCGCGAGGAGGCTCTCGGGGCCGCCCGTGTCTGCATCGGATGCAGGCTCGTCGGAGAGGCGAACCTCGCCGATAAGATCGGCGAGGCAGCTGGCTGTGCAGGCGATCTCAGCGCCCTGTAGTGCGTCGGCATAAACTCCGTCTGGCGTGCTGGGCTGGCTGCGCTCGCTAGGGAGAAAAAGGGTTCCCGTCCAGAGCAGGTCTTCGGACGACGGTGCACCAGGCCCCACGGTGGGCGCTAAATGTCGGGGGTTGGGTGCGACATATGCCAAAGGATGGCTTATCATGGTGGGAGCGAGTAGAACGTCGCCGGTGACTGGAAACGGGATAAGGCGAAGGCATGCACGCCGGCGAATCTTACCCAGCTTCGGGGCTCTCCGTGGAGATAATACCCCTACTGCTGCTCTGCGGGGTCTCCACATGATCACTATGGCAAAGTGTGTACACGGTTGCTCCTTGAGCTGTTTCCTGGAGGTAGGAGAAGGCAAGGCTAGCTCTCTCGTTCCTATATGATCTGGTCTAGTGCTAATGGATTCCAACCCTTTGCATGGGTGCCCTGGGGGTTTATATAGGCCTACCCCCTAGGGGTACAATGGTAATCCAGCTGGACGCGGGCCAAGTCTCAGTCTCTCTGGCCGCCGTCTTATCCGCCGACTCTTGGGGCCTGCCGACTGGTGGGCCCCGCCGACTGGTGGGCCCCGCCGACTGGTGGGCCCCGCCGACTGGCTCGGTACGGAGCCGACAGGCCGCGTCCACCGCGGGCGGGTCTTGCCGTCTATAGATTACTGTAGCCGTGCCTCTAATGATGCGGGCTCGGTCATGGCGTCGTGGCGACATCTCCGCCATCTGGCGGGCGATCACTTTGGCCACTCCCTGTCGCGTCTGGTTAATGGCGCGTGGGGCCCGTGGGAGGGGCCGGACGACTCCTAGGGGCCGACTCCCAACTGGGCCGACTGGTGGCGCTCTCGCCGTCTTCCGTACGCCCGCCGACTGGTGGGACCCATCGTCCCTGGGTCCTACCGGCAGGCCGTCATGGGCACAACACTCCGCCCACTGGGGCTGACGTCAGGGCCGGCATGGCAACAGTGTCACGCCGGGCAGAGATCTCCGCGGGTACGGCGTACTATGGCCACGCCTGCCCTTGGAAAAGGGTGGGAGTGGACCTTACTATGGCCACTCCCTGTCCCGTCCCTCTTTATGAGGGCATGGGGGTTGTTGGCGTCGCGGGCTGACTCCCCATGACCGGCTTCTCTGGAAGTCGCCAGTCAGGAGTCGGCTCATCCTGAAGTCGTCCTCGGGACTCGGCCGTGAGTGGCAGCCGGCTGCCTCGCAGCCGACTCTCAGAAGGCGGCTCTGCGTCCTGGGGTCTTGAGGGGTGCAACCTGCCCCGATGTCTTGAAAGGTTCTGGGCCTGGGTTAGCCTACCCGTGGCCCATTACTCTGACACTAAATAACACAGTAGAGCAAGAACTGACTAATGATATCACTACATGCATATTTGGCTGGTGGAAAGCTCTATGGATAAAGTTTTGCGAAAAGCCAATTTTTTTCCTACAAGAAAGGAATAGATTTTATTTAACTATCATGGTAGTTGAAACATCATTGAGAAGGTTCCTCCAACTCAATCCGAATTGAAAATAATTATCAACCCAACAATATTAATTGAGAGTGATGAGATACATATGATAATCCAAGTACTAGATACTCAAGGTGTCCATAACCAGGGACACGGCTAACCATGATTAGTTTATACACTCTGCAGAGGTTTGCGCACTTTTCCCCACAAGACTCGGTCTCCTCTGTTGGATTTCTCGCACTACCGGGTGTTTGAGAAGCGGATGACCGAGACACAGTCTTTCAGAAGCATTAGCTCTAACCCCAGGTAGACAGTAGCAACATACATCCCTCTACATCTGCTAGCCTACCACTGGAAGAGTTCATGCAACTTACTCAACTATGCTAGAGCCCATAATAGCTTGTGGCTGCACACGTAAGTTTCTAACATGAAATATCTCAGTTCCCTTTGAGCCTGGGTGGCGGACCTTAGGATTATCACACGGGTACTCTGGGATATCCTAGGACAGCACTGGATTCTCCAGGTGCCCGACAAGCAATCCACCCAGATGTGTATTAAAGTTGCCACCTTAAGTTGAACCCTTAATTAACAATCTCACATCTGTCATGGATTCACTCACCCAAACCACGTTTACGAGCATAGCAATATAAGAAATACGTAGAAGTAACTCCCAAGGGTTTGATAATAAAAGGGCAATAGGTTCTACCTCATCAACTACTTCCCAATCCCACATGTTATCAACTCCTAACCATGCAATGTTTCAGGGTTGAAACTAATGCATAAAAACTGGGTGATAAAGGGATATGATCAAAGTGTTACTTGCCTTGCTGATGATCCGCAAAACCTAGAGACTTGTACTAGCACGCTTCACACTCCGGGTGTTCTATTGCAAACAAACAATAGCATACATAAGCAATCAAGCAAAGACGCACAGGTAAAGCACAAATAGGAATATCTAACCAAAAAGTTCAACTTAAGAACTCCGGTTTGCAAACAGAACTAAATCGAACGAAGCAACGAAACTGAAGCTGCGAAAGAAACAAGATCCGATTACTAATCTGGACTAAAGTCAAATTTTACTGTACCAAAATCTTGTTCAAGTTGGTTAAATGGAAAGAAGCCTGATTCCGATAAACGAGCGAAAAGATAAACTAAAACGACAATCAGATCAGAAATCGCGATAGAAAATAATTGCGGAAAATCTGAAAAAGAGAAAAACTGACGAACAGGCTAACGAACGAATGTTCGCTGTTTGTGGCTAAGGAGTGAATACCGTTCGTTAAAACGAACGTATGGGCGAATGTCTGCTAAGTAACTAAACCGAGAAAACCGACGAACCGATCTAAAAAAACCGAAACTAGGGTTTTAAAAAACCGACGGTTTTATCTAAACCGAAAAAAACCGAGCGGCTCCGGATCGGATCGGATCAGATCGGTGGTGGCAGCTCCGGCGGTGCGAGGTGGGGCTGCAGGGTGGTGGCGATGGCGGGGCGGTGCGGCGCGGCGGCGGCAGCGCAAGGCGAGGCGACGCGCGGCAGGCGGTGGCGGCTGCTGCTGCTGCGGCTTGGCGGTGGTGGTGGTGGTGGTTTGGGGCGGCGGAGGCGGGGTATTTAAGAGGGGGAGGGGCGGGGTCGGCTTGGGGAAGGGGCGGGAGGAGTCCCAGGCGGCGATGGCGGCGACTGCCGTGTCCTGGCCGGACTCGGGCATGGGGAGGCGGTGGCGCGGGGGTTGGGCCGGCCTGGCTCGGCCGGGCTTCGGCCCAGTCGGGCACTGAAGTTTTTTTTAAACAGATTCCGCCAAAAATAAATCCTAGAAAAAAATAAAAAAATATATAAAAATGCCAAAACAAATTTTCACCGTCTAAATAAAATATTTAGAACAAGATGACATTTTATTGGCCCTAAAATGCATTTTTGAAAACGTGCAATTTTTCTAATGCAAATAAAATTGCAATAAAATCCGAATAAAAGCAAATATTTGATTTTAATATTTTTCCTCCAATATTTCATTTCTTTTGGAGAAGTCATATTATCTCCTCTCATATATTTTAACATTAAATATTTTCGAAGAGAAAAATAATTAAAACCAAAAATCCTTGTTTCAATATTTGATAAAATTCAAATATGAAAACAGTGAAATCCCCAACTCTCTCTCCGAGGGTTCTTGAGTTGCTTAGGATTTCGAGGATCAAGCCAAAATGCAATAAAATATGATATGCCATTATGACCTAATGTATAACATTCTAGATTGAAAATTTGGGATGTTACAATATTACTTAAGAACTCCCACTTAGATAGACATCCCTCTAGTCATCTAAATGATCACGTGATCCAAATCAGCTAAACCATGTACGATCATCATGTGAGATGGAGTAGTTTTCAATGGTGAACATCACTATGTTGATCATATCTACTATATGATTCACGCTCGACCTTTCGTTCTCCAGTGTTCCGAGGCCATATCTGCATATGCTAGGCTCGTCAAGTTTAACCCGAGTATTCTGCGTGTGCAAAACTGGCTTGCACGAAGAACTGTCGCAACTGTGCATACTCAAGAAGAACACTTATACCTTGAAATTTTAGTAAGGGATCATCTTATAAAGCTACCGCTGAACTAAGAAAAATAAGATGTATAAAAGATAAACATCACATGCAATCAATATGTGACATGGTATGGCCATCATCATCTTGTGCTTTTGATCTCCATCTCCAAAGTACTGTCATGATCACCATTGTTACCGGCGTGACACCATGATCTCCATCATCTTGATCTTTTATCAATGTGTCGTCACATGGTCGTCTCACCAGCTATTGCTTTTGCAACTATTGCTATCGCATAGCGATAAAGTAAAGCAATTGCATGGCACTTGCATCTTATGCAATAAAGAGACAACCATAAGGCTCCTGCCAGTTGCCGATAACTTTAACGAAACATGATCAACTCATACAACAATTTATATCTCATCATGTCTTGACCATATCACATCACAACATGCCCTCCAAAAACATGTTAGACATCCTCTACTTTGTTGTTGCGAGTTTTACATGGCTGCTATAGGCTGAGCAAGAACCGTTCTTACCTACACATCAAAAACCACAACGCGGTATAGTGATTGCTTTTTGATCTTCAGAAAGAACCTTGTTCGTTGAATCTGATTCAACTAAAGCTGGAGAAATAGACACCCACTAGTCACCTATGTGCAAAGCACGTCGGTACAAACAGTCTCGCGTAAGCGTACGCGTAATGTCGGTCTGGGCCGCTTCATCCAATAGTGCCGCTGAATCAAGAATCAACTAGTGATGGCAAGCAATATGTATATACCCACGCCCACAACTCCTTTGTGTTCTACTCGTGCATATAACATCTATGCATAAATCTGGCTCGGATGCCACTGTTGGGTAACGCAGTAATTTCAAAGAAAATTCCTACGCACACGCAAGATCTATCATGGTGATGCATAGCAACGAGAGGGGAAGAGTGCTGCCCATGTACCCTCGTAGAACGTAAGCGGAAGCGTTATGACAACGCGGTTGATGTAGTCGTACGTCTTCACCATACTACTGATCCTAATACCGAAAGTACGGCACCTCCGTGATCTGCACACGTTCGGCTTGGTGACGTCCCACGAACTCTCGATCCAGCTGAGTGTTGAGGAGAGCTCCGTCAGCACGACAGCATGATGACGGTGATGATGAAGCTACCGGCACAGGGCTTCGCCTAAGCACTATGACAATATGACCGAGGTGGATTATGGTGGAGGGGGGGGGCACCGCACACGGCTAAGAGATCAATGATCAACTTATGTGTCTATGGGGTGCCCCCTGGCCACGTATATAAAGGATGGAGGGAGGAGGAGGCCAGCCCTCATAGGGCGCGCCCAAAGTGTGGAGTCCTACTAGGACTCCCTAGTCCTAGTAGGATTCCACCTCCCACATGGAATAGGAAAAAGGGAAGGGAGAAGGAGAAGGAAGGAAGGGGGCGCCCCTTTCCCTAGTCCAATTTGGACCAGTCCATGGGGAAGGGGCGCGGCCACCCTTGAGGCCTTTCTCTCCTTTCCCGTATGGCCCATTAAGGCCCAATACGAATTCCCGTAATTCTCCGGTACTTCGAAAAATACCTGAATCACTCGAAACCTTTCCGATGTATGAATATAGCCTTCCAATATATCGATCCTTATGTCTCGACCATTTCGAGACTCCTCGTCATGTCCCTGATCTCATCCGGGTCTCCGAACAAACTTCGGTCATCAAATCACATAACTCATAATACAAATCGTCACAAAACGTTAAGCGTGCGGACCCTACGGGTTCGAGAACTATGTAGACATGACCGAGACTCATCTCCGGTCAATAACCAATAGTGGAACCTGGATGATCATATTGGTTCCTACATATTCTACGAAGATCTTTATCGGTCAAACCGGATAACAACATACGTTGTTCCCTTTGTCATCGGTATGTTACTTGCCCGAGATTCGATCGTAGGTATCTCAATACCTAGTTCAATCTCATTACCGGCAAGTCTCTTTACTCGTTCCATAATGCATCGTCCCGCAACTAACTCATTAGTCACATTTCTTGCAAGGCTTATAGCGATGTGCATTACCGAGAGGGCCCAGAGATACCTCTCCGACAATCGGAGTGACAAATCCTAATCTTGATCTATGCCAACTCAACAAACACCATTGGAGACACCTGTAAAGCACCTTTATAATCACCCAGTTACGTTGTGACGTTTGGTAGCACACAAAGTGTTCCTCCGGTATTCGGGAGTTGCATGATCTCATAGTCATAGGAACATGTATAAGTTATGGAGAAAGCAATAGCAACAAACTAAACGATTATTGTGCTAAGCTAATGGATGGGTCAAGTCAATCACATCATTCTCTAATGATGTGATCCTGTTAATCAAATGACAACTCATGTCTATAGTTAGGAAACATAACCATCATTGATTCAACGAGCTAGTCAAGTAGAGGCAAACTAGTGACACTCCGTTTGTCTATGTATTCACACATGTACTAAGTTTATGGTTAATACAATTCTAGCATGAATAATAAAAATTTATCACGATATAAGGAAATATAGATAACAACTTTATTATTGCCTCTAGGGCATATTTCCTTCACTAGCCTCGATGGCGAGTTCCATTGGCCGTGGATGAGGCCTTATCACGGTATCGGAGCTCGTCTGGCGCTTCTTGATCTCCAGGAGAGTTCTAGGACAACGTATAAGTCCATCCCCAGTGGCTACCGAGCGATGGTACCTCCCGCCACAAGATAGCTTCACGATCTCTGGATCAAAAGGACTCTGGCTCTGGTTGAAGTCCTCCCCTTTCTTCGTCTTCCCAACGTCTCTGTACCTCACGAGCTTGTTGGGGAGAATATGTTGGTGAAGCTCTCTGGATGATCGAGGTCATCCTCAGAGAATGCCTTGGCCTTCTTGTATGGGGCAGTATGGGCCATGGCATAGAGGTCGAATAGTGGTGGCACGTCCTTCTTGTTGTCTCGCGCCTAAAAGAGAGGAACAAAATATTAGTTAAGGGCTCAAGCTAGCATGAAGAATGAAATTGCATGAATCGTGAAGCAAACCACATACCCAGTGATCCCTGTACTCAAACAGGTTGGAGCTCCCTTGATGGTGTGGCACACCTTGCGTTTGGGCACGCTTATCCCTGGCCTTGTTGTGGACGGCTAGCCATTGGGGAGAGCACCACTCATCCACCAATGCTTCTCAACAGTCCATCCTATCTGCGCACCATCTCGGGGCACCTAAGTTAGACCAGAGAAATTTCAGCGCTACGCCTACGAATCAAATCAAGGAAACCAAGTACAAGGCCTTAAGAATAGGTAATTACCCTCATGTACTTCTCCTTACTCAGAAACTTGGTGCAGCACTTCGTCTTGGACCTCTTAATGTTAGTTGAGGCATAGTAGTCTCGAACAACCTGCACCTGAGCTTCATGCCGTATGTTCTGAAGTAGTCGCTTGCACTCGGTTATGAGACCCATAGCCACATCCGCCTCGTGTTCCTTAAGACACCTGTAGAAGGTCTGCAATCAAACAAGATAACACTGATTAGTACAATCACTAGGTATTGTTGATTTTTAATTCTGTAAAAGAGAAATTACCCAAAACCGCCGGATCACAATGTCGGCCACTGTCTCGCACAAGACACCATCGACCCTCTCCTTCGGCGGGGCCGGGGCAGCCACGTACAGCTCCCAGCTCAGTGCTAGCTGTGCAACCTCACCCTCACCAGGCAACGTGACCCACCCCGGGAGTGGTGCCGGCAGAGCACACCAAGGACCTAATTGGGCCTGCGGACACTAGGGGTGTGTTTCCTACCCCTGCAGTATGACAAGGCCAACACATTAGATATTAACTTGAAGAAACATGAAGGAAAAAGGTTAAAAAGAGTACATGCACCTACTTCTTCCCATTAGGCTCAATCAACAACCTCTGATCGTAGGTCGCCGGCACGGACGGGAGCTTTGTACCACCACGCCGGTACACCTTCTTACCCCCTCAACCAGCTCGCCCTCGCTATAGCTATCCTCAAAAATGCTGTCCTCGCCACCATCACCATGACCACTAGCCTCTGGAGTCATGTGGGACGAGGACTTTGGGACCCGAGTCTCATGGGACGAAGGCTCGGCGACCCAAGGCTCATGTATCGGAGTCCGAGACGGGTCCACCTCAGACGAAGCAGTCCTGTGGTCGGGAGAATTAGAAGGGGGTGGCGGCGAGGAAGGCGTAGCAGCCTTCCTAGCTCTCCCGCTGCCACGTCCACATCTAGGACCCCTGTTTGTCTTCCGTGACCTCTCCCGGCCGAAGAAGAAGCGCCCTCAAGTGGTGTCTTCATACTGTCTAGAAGTGCTCTCCGGATGTGCTGGGGTGGAATGGAAACACCCCTCCCAGCACGCGCCGAGGAAGGAGGCTTGGAGCGCTCTCGACCCGCACCAACCATCTGTCAACACCTGCAATGACAAAGAGTAAACGAAATTAGTACAGCATAAACATAATAAAAAAATTAAGTGTATCATCATCATGAACATAATAAAAAATTGAATACCTAATAACATGAACTAATTAATAATATATAATGTACATAATAATAATTAAATACCAGACATTACTAATATTACTCTTCATCGTCTATATATGCTCCGGGATCAATAAACGCATCATCATCACTATGAGTAATGGCGTGCTCATCATCATCATCAATAAATGTATCAACATGTGGAAGGCCTCCTTTACTTAATTAGTCAAGCATTGATAGGTCATCCGCAGCAGTAACCTCTTCTAGTCCCGGCTCTTCTTGTTCCGGCTCTTCATTATCGTTGTCTACTTCAATGTTCTAGGGTGAAGTAGAGCGGTTCTTGAAACGTTTTTTGGAAAGATGTGTTTCTTGGAAGAATTCTCCTTCATATGTGTCTGGGTTAATGTGAGGTTCATAATCCTCTTCATTGGGGGGAGGTGGTCTAACATGTGGCGGCATTTCATAAACGACATCCCAACCATTGAGATTTGGATCACTTTGACATGCGTATGGTAGATAGAAAACTTGGCTTGCCTGTTGAGCCGTAATATAGACATCGAGAACATCCAAATGGGTGCTTTGTTTGATTTCCACTAGCCCTATATTTTCATGAGTCGTTCTAGTCTCCTTCAGCTGGAAATTTGAAGACTACGACGTTTGGTGGGTTTGCACCATAGAATTGAAGTTCATAAATTACTTCAACTCTTCCATAATACTCGGTATCTCCTTCGTTGATAGCAGAGACACAACAATCGTAGACTTTCGGTCGGCCATAGATAGCTCTTTTCCATAGGTATGAAAGCGATACCCGTTGATGTCGTATTTGTCAAATGAACAGACCTCGAAGTCAAAACGATTAGCGACTTGTCTCAAATTGGTGCCCATAAACTCTGAATTCGCCTACAAGTTTAATACGAAAGGATTGTTGCATTAGCTGCAAATTAGAAGAAGCAACGAAATGGTCTAATGGAAATTATCGTTTGTTTGAACCAAGAGATGAAACCGGGATAGCCGCCTTAATGCTTTGCTAGAAGCTCATACTCTTCGACGGAAGCCTTTTGGATCACCGCTCCATACGGGAATTTGGCGATGTATCGACTGTATCAAATTTATCTAGGAATAAGAGCAATTCAAAGGAATTAGAAGTTGTGAAACACAATGTATCGAGAAATTACTCGATGTATGGCCGCACTTCTATCATTAGGTTGTTGAAGATATACAACGAAATGGTCCGCCATTCTTTGACATCCAATGTTAAGGAGGCTAGTGCCAGATCCCCTTTGAATAGGCTAAGGTTGGATCCACCCTTTTTAGGGTCTCCAGCATTGTACCGAGGCTTTGGATTATGCAAATGACGATTTTTGGCTTCGTAGTGTGTTGTCATGAAGTTTGCTGCCTCCTCAGTAATGAATGCCTCGACCATCGATGCTTCAATTCTACGTTTATTTTTTACATTTTGCTCGAAGCGTCTTCTGCATCCTCTTAGTTGTGTAGAACCAGCGATTTTGCACGCCCCCCCCCCCTATTTTGCCTCGGTTGGGAGATGCAAAATCAACAGCTACATTGGATTAAAGAAGCCCAACGAAAAGATCTTGTCTAACTTGCAGATCAACTCTGGTGCAAACTCTTCGGTTTCTTCTAGCACACTAGGCGATAGTTCTTTCGCACAAAGAACACGGAAGAAATAGCTCAGCTCTGCTAGTACTAGCCATTCATCCTCAGGGATGAAGCCATGCAACATGACCGACATTACCCACTCAATCCATATGTGCCAATCATGACTCTTCATACCAAATATCTTCAATTTTTCAAGACTCGCTCCCCTCTTTAGATTCGCTGCATACCCACCGGGGAACATCAACTACATTTTCACCCACAAGATAATTTCCCTCATAGATGGCCTTCCTAGATTGAACCATGCCTTTGGCTTTGTCCAGTTCTACTTTCCTTTCGGTGGTTGCATGTTTTGTAACGGTCTATCACATAGCGCCACCAGACCGACTCTAGCCTTAGTATTATCCTTTAACTTCCTGTCTATGCGAAACAATGTACCAAAAAGTGCCTCGACGATATTCTTTTCAGTGTGCATCATGTCGATGTTGTGTGGGCAAAGGAGGTCTTTGGAGTAAGGCAGATCCCACAACATGTCTTGTGAGTCCAGGGGTGTTTCGAATTATACCCCTTTAAATACTCTAGACGCTCTAGATGTGGCTCGAGAGCGTTTAATTGATCCAGGATCTCTTGGCTTGTCAACGCAGGTGGTGCAGAGTTTTTGACAACTCTACCTTTGATGAAGTTCTTCTTGTCTTTCCTGAACTTATGGCGAGGATCCAGGAACTGTCTATGCAAGTCGAAGCAAGAAAACTTCTAACCGGCCTGAAGCCAATGAAACTCAAGAGCTCCCTTGCATGTGGAGCATGAGAACCTTCCATGAACACACCAGCCAAATAATAGCGTATACGCCGGCAAGTCATGCATCGAGTACATGTACCAGACATGCATTATGAAGTTCTGTTTGCTAAAGGCATCATATGTCTTGAACCCATTATCCCAGGCTTCCTGCAATTCGTCCTTCAGTGGTTGCATGTACACATTCATATTCTTCCCTGGATAGTTGGGCCATGGAATTATCAAAGTCAGGAAAATGTTCTTTGTTTGCATAATCTATCCAAGGGGGGGAGATTGAGTGGAATGAAAAATACGGGCCAACAACTTTATTGGGATGCCATCAGACCAAACACACTGAACTCATCCATGCTGATGGCGACTCGAGGATGCCTTGGATTTGCCGCTTTTTATGATGTAATGCATCGAAGCGCTTCCACGCTTCACCGTCCGATGTGTGCACCATCATCAGCTTCCCATCTGCATCTATTTGGGTTCTTTTGCCCGTTTTGTGCCATGTCATCTGTCTGGCCGTCTCTTTGACCATGAAAAGACATTGAAATCTTGGTATGATTGGCATATACCAAAGAACATTCACTGGGATTTTGGTCTACATATTCTCACCCATACCGTGTCTACCACAACATACCTGGATGACTTGCAAATGGGACAATAGTTCAAGTCCGCATACTAAAGCCTAAATAAGGCACGTCCTTTCTCACAAGCATGTATTTTCTCATAGGGTATCTTAATAGCACGGAGGATTTTCTCTAAATGGCACATGTTTGTAGTTAGTACATGGCCTTTGGGTAGAAAACATCCAAATATTGTCATCATCGCCTCGTAGCATTCTCTGCCCAAGTTGAATTGAGCCTTGAGAGCCATTATTTGTGAGATGGCCTCCAGCTGACAAAGCTCGGTGTGCTCGCGGAGAGGACGTTTTGAAGACTCCAACATTTTATTGAAGGCCTTTGCAGATTCCTCCATCTCATCGTCTAAGTCCCGAGTATCATCAAAGTCTTGCACCATGTCTTCCATCCCTGTACCATGCTCGTCGGTGCGATGATGAAGCCCCTCACCTCTGGCATGTCGGGCGGACTCGCCAAGAAATGTCCATATCGTACCACCTGGCGTAAAACCCCTCTTCTGTAGGTGTCTGCCCATTTCATCCTCGGTCCTCTTGTGCCAACTGTCGCACCCGGCACAGCGGCACCAGGTTGTCCTCTGTCCATTTGCAGATGCGACTCTCACAAACAACTTGGTTCTTGTTAACCATTCATTGGTCATGTTTTTCTGACTAGTGTGACCGATGTACATCCATGCACGATCACTCATCTTGTCTAGCTACTGGACACATAAGAAATATATATATATATATCAGCATGTATATATTCATCCATTAATGGAGTTTGTCACTTTTATTACGTCCATGCAACCTAGACGCTAATAGGTAAATATAGGTCCTAATCCCACCCGAGTATGTGTAGATTGGGTTCGTTTTCCCATGCGCTGCTCCAGATCTGACGCAAAATTTTGGCAGCACCTCCCCGCTGTTCTCCTGACACACGTCTCAGTAATAAGGAGAGAGGATGTGTACCTAGAGAACAACAGGGAGGCACTGACGAAATTCTGCATCAGATCCGGAGCAGAGCATATGGGAAAACGAACCCAACCTACACATACTCGGGCTGTCCATGGATAACGTTGGACAATCAAAAGAATCACAGTTATAAATATGCAAATGCATGAATATTTATAGATGTAACCCTTTCGAACAGGAGACGCATAGTGGTCACGCATACTGATGATTGAAGACACATATAGCTAGCAAGTTTCATTGGCACGAAGACCGGAACGGAGGAAATGAAGGGGGGAGGAGGAGATGTCATTTGTGCTCACCCACAAATGTAGGGGCGGAGCTCGTCAAATGCACGGAGAGGTTGTCGAACACCAGACCCTCACAGCGATGAAACAATTGCACATTTAAAACCACCTGATCAACACAAATATGATGTTTTTATAACAAAATCGAAAAAATATGACCTAACACATAATTCACAAATATATGACCTCGTCGGCCTCTGGAAGGCTGAAGAGCACCTTTTTCAGGATGTGTCGGGGGTGTCTTGTCGGGGTCAGGGTTGCCGTGTCGGGGTGTCGTGTCGGGGTGTCGGTGGTGTCGTGTCGGGGTCGGGGTGCTGTGTTGGGGTCGGTGGTGCCATGTCGGGGTCAGGGTGCTGTGTCGGGTTCGTGGTGTCGGGGTCGTGGTGTCGGGGTGTCGTGTCGGGGTCGGGGTGTTGGGGGTGTCGTGTCGGGTCAGGGTGTCGGGGTGCCGGTCATGCCTTCTTCTTCTTCTTCTATTCTTCTTCTTCTCCTCCTCCTCCTCCTCCCCTCATCTTCTTCTTCTTCTCCTTTATTTTCGTTTTTCCTCTCCTTTTTTATTATTCTTCCTTCTTTTCCTTCTTCCTCTTGTCTTCGTTTTCTTCTTCTTTTTCCTTATTTTCCTTTTTCCTCTCCACTTCTACTTTTTCTTCTTTTCTTATTTTTTTCATCTCACAAAATGTACTAATAACCTAAAATATGACTAACCTAAAATCTACTAACCTAAAATATGACTAAATATAAACAAAACTAACCTACAATCTACTAACCAAAAATCTACTAACCTAAAAAAGCAACTAAATCAACTAACCTAAATTACTAATAGTACAACCTAAATCAAAAAATAGCAAGAAAAAATAAAGAAAGAAAAGTGAAGAACCTCACCAAGGGACGGCTGGACGGAACGGCGCCGGGCGACGGGGGGTGGCTAAACGGAGAGGCGCCGGGCGGCGGGGGGCGGAGCGGCGACGGGCAGCGGGGCGCAGGGGTGCCGGGGCGGCCGCAAGGCCTGGGTGGGGCGGCGGGCAGACTTGGGGGTCGGGGCGGTGGGGGTGAGGTGAGGGGGGAGAGAGAGGGGTAGGGCGCGGGCGCTGACCATTTTTTAGTTAGGTCAAAGCTCTTTGTCGTCTGCTAGCAGACGGTAAAGAGCCTAGCTAGTGGGATGGGGCCGGGGGAAACGCCCGTTAGGTTGGCCACTTTCTTTATCGTCTGCTAGCAGAGACAAAGAAGCTTAGCTATCTGCTAGCAGACGACAAAGAAAGTGGCCATTAGGTCATTCTCATTAGTGGGCCACCCTCCCTCTTTGCCGTTTGCTAGCAGACTCCAGAAATTTTATGCCGTCAGCTAGAAGATGGCAAACATGATCTTTGCCGTCAGCTCATTCTTTGCCATTAGTTTTTTGTAAGATGATGGCAAAGATCTTCTTTGCCGTCAGCTAGCAGACAACAAAGAGCTGGCTGACGGCAAAGATCCTGATTCTAGTAATGATTGCCATGCAACGGATGCACTAGAGCTATAAGTTTATGAAAGCTCAAAAATAAAACTAAGTGGGTGTGCATCCAACTTGCTTTCTCATGAAGACCTAGGGCAATTTGAGAAAGCCCATCATTGGAATATACAAGCCAAGTTCTATAACGGAAAATTCCCACCGGTATATGAAAGTGACAACATAGGAGACTCTCTATCCTGAAGATCATGGTGCTACTTTGAAGAACAAGTGTGGTAAAACGATAGTAACATTGTGCCTTCTTTCTTTTCTCTTATTTTTTGCGGGCCTTCTCTCATTTTAGTGGCCTCTTTTTTTCATCTGGAGTCTCATCCCGACTTGTGGGCGAATCATAGTCTCCATCATCCTTTCCTCACATGGCACAATGCTCTAATAATGAAGATCATCACACCTCTATTTACTTACAACTCAAGAATTACAACTCGATACTTAGAACAAAATATGACTCTGTATGAATGCCTCTGGCGGTGTACCGAGATGTGCAATGACTCAAGAGAGACATGTATAAAAAATGATGAAAGGTGGCTTTGCCACAGATACGATGTCAACTACATGATCATGCAAAGCAATATGACAATGATGAAGTGTGTCATAATAAACGGAATGGGGGAAAGTTGCATGGAAATATATCTCAGAATGGCTATGGAAATGCCATAATAGGTAGGTATGGTGGCTATTTTGAGGAAGGTATATGGTGGGTTTATGGCACTGGCAAAAGTTGCGCGGCACTAGAGAGGCTAGCAATGGTGGAAGGGTGAGAGTGCGTATAATCGATGGACTCAACATTAGTCATAAAGAGCTAACATACTTATTGCAAAAATCTCTTATTTATCGAAACAAAGTACTACGCGCATACTCCTAGGGGGTAGATTGGTAGGAAAAGACCATCGCTCGTCCCCGACTGCCACTCATAAGGAATACAATCAATAAATAAATCATGCTCCGACTTCATCACATAACGGTTCACCATACATGCATGCTATGGGAATCATGAACTTTAACACAAGTATTTCTCAAATTCACAATTAGTCACTAGCATGACTCTAATATCACCATCTTTATATCTCAAAACAATCATAAGGAATCAAATTTCTCATAGTATTCAATGCACTTTATATGAAAGTTTTTATTATATCCCTCTTGGATGCCTATAATATTAGGACTAAATTTATAACCAAAGCAAATTACCATGATGTTTAAAGACTGTCAAAATAATATAAGTGAAGCATGAGAGTTCAACAATTTCTATAAAATAAAACCACCGCCGTGCTCTAAAAAGATATAAGTGAAGCACTAGAGCAAAATTGCCTAGCTCAAAAGATATAATTGAAGAACATAGAGTATTCTAATAAATCACGATTCATGCGTGTCCCTCTAAAAAGGTGTGTATAGCAAGGATGATTGTGGCAAACTAAAAAGCAAATACTCATATCATACAAGAGGCTCCAAGCAAAACACATATCATGTGGTGAATAAACATATAGCCTCAAGTAAAGTTATCGATAGACGAAGAGGAAAGAGGCATCCCCAAGCTTAGGCTCTTGGTTTTCCTTGAATATTACCTTGGGGTGCCTTTGGCATCCCCAAGCTTAGGCTCTTGCCACTGCTTATTCTATAGTCCATCAAATCCTTACCCAAAACTTGGAACACAAAAGTCAACAGAAAATCTCATAAGCTCCATTAGTATAAGAAAATAAATCACCACTTTTGGTACTGTTGTGAACTCATTCTTTATTTATATTGGTGTAATATCTACTCTATTCCAACTTTTCCATGGTTCATACCCGGTGATACTACTCATAGAATAATCAAAATAAGCAAACAACACATAGAAAATAGAATGTGTCAAAAACAGAACAGTCTGTAGCAATATGTAACTCTCGAATACTTCTGTAATTCCAAAAATTCTGAAAACATAGGACAGCGTGAGAAATTTGTTTATTAATATTCTGCAAAAAGAATAAGTATTTTATCACGCTTCTGTTGAAAATGAGAATTGTTTTCCTGAGCGCAAAAGTTTATGTTTTTCAGCAAGATCAAATTAACTATCACCGTAAGCGATCCCAAAGGTCTTACTTGGCACAAAAACTAATTAAAACATAAAAACCACATCTAATCAGTGGATAGATGAATTATTTATTGCAAAACAGAACCTAAAAAGAAAAAATAAAAAATAAACTTGGGTTGCCTCCCAACAAGCGCTATTGTTTAACGCCCCTAACTAGGCATAAAAACACGAATAGATCTAGGTATAATCGTAATAATGGTAAGGGAAATCTCAGAAACTCATCTCATACTCCCTTCGTTCAGCAGAAAGTTTTCATTGTGGTAAGCAAAAGTTATCAAAAGTGCTAAATTTAATGGGATAAGAGTCCCCAAGATCAAGTTCAGGAGGAATTGGTTCCTCCTTCGGCCCCTCATATTGTATGACCAACTCATCATTATAAGCATTCTTTTCGCAAAAAGTCATGAGCTTGTATCCAAGAGAGAAACCAAATCCGTTGTTCTGTATAGCAAAATTATCATTAAGCTCGGAAATCTTATCAACTAAAACATCGGTAGGGACTCCCTTTCTTAAATTTTCGTTATAAGCAGCATGATCTAAAGAACGTAAACTCATTATGTCCTCTTGGTTAAAAAGAATTCCTTCTATGGGAGGACGACCACCATCTACTCTATAATGCGCAAAAATTTCACTAGCTTCTTTCATAATAAATCTATACTCGTCGGCTAGAAATATAGTGGTGGAGCACTTAACAGAAGAATGCTCAATATTAGAAAACTCTAGAAAAATCCTTTGTATGGTTGGATGCATATGCACAAATTGTCTTTCAAGTTCAACTACGAGCAAGGATATAACATCCGCAAGACTACTAGTTTTATGGAGAATAGATCCACCAGAAGTGGGAAGTGCACCGACACAAGTAAAGAAATCTTGGATAACCCCTTTTCCAATAATATTGCCGCTACCTATGCGAAGCCTTTTAATGTGCAGAATAGTACATTCTTCATGAGGATTAGTATTAGCAAGAGCATCAAAGTTCCCCCCCCATCATTACTACTATCCTTTTCAATGATATCCTCCCCAATTTCATACATGGTGCCAATAAACCAATCTAGCAAACGAGCAACCCGAAAGCAAACAAGGAAGATGAATAGAAGAGGGGCGAAGAAATGGCAAATCTTTTCAAAAATCTTTTTAGAGGTGGGGGAGAGGAAAACGAGAGGTGAATGGCGAATAATGTAATGCAAGAGATGAGAGTTTATGATGAGTACTTGGTATGTCCTGACTTTGCGTAGATCTCCCCGGAAACGGCGCCAAAAATTCTTCCTGCTACTTCTTGAGATTGTATTGGTTTTTCCCTTGAAGAGGGAAGGGTGATGCAGCAAAGTAGAGATAAGTATTTCCCTCAGTTTGAGAACCAAGGTATCAATCTAGTAGGAGACCACGCACAAATCACAGAATAACTGCACAAACAATCAAACAACTTGCACCCAACACGACAAAGGGATTCTCAATCCCTTCACAGTTACTTGCAAAGGTGAGATCTGATAGAGATAGATAAACGATAAAGTAAATATTTTTCATATTTTTGATTTATAGATCAAAAAGTAAAAGATTGCAAAAATAGTATATCGGAAACTAATATTGTAGATCGAAAACTTGTATGATAGAAAGTAGAAACTTATATGACGAAAAATATAAACTTATATGATGGAAAATAGACCCGGGGGCCATAGGTTTCACTAGAGGCTTCTCTCATGATAGAAAATAATATGGTACGTGAACAAATTACTGCCGATCAATTGATAGAAAAGCACAAAGTTATGACGATATCTAAGGCAATGATCATGAATATAGGCATCACGTCCATGTCAAGTAGACCGAAACGATCCTGCATCTACTACTATTACTCCACGCATCGACCGACTTCTGCTTGTATCTAGAGTATTAAGTTCATGAAGAATAGAGTGACGCATTAAGTAAGATGACATGATGTAGAGGAATTAACTCAAGGAATATGCCGAAAACCCCATCTTTTTATCCTCGATGGCAACAATACAATATGTGCCTTGCTGCCCCTACTGTCACTAGGAAAGGACACTAAAAGATTGAACCCAAAGCTAAGCACTTCTCCCATTGCAAGAAAAACCAACCTAGTTGGCCAAATTAAACCGATAGTTCGAAGAGAATTACAATGGTACCAAATCATGCATAAAAGAACTCAGAGAAGATTCAAATATTATTCATAGATAAGATGATCATAAATCCACAATTCATCGAATCTCGGCAAACACACCGCAAAAAAGTGATAAATCAAATAGATCTCGAAGAATATCGAGGAGAACATGGTATTGAGAATCAAAGAGAGAGAAGAAGCCATCTAGCTACTAGCTATTGACACGTAGGTCTGAGTTAAACTACTCACGCTTCATCCAAAAGGTAATAGAGTTGATGTAGAAGCCCTCCTTGATTGAATGCCCCTCCGGCAGGGTGCCGGAAAAGGGCCCTAGATGGGATGTCACGGGTACAGAAGGTTGCGGCGGTGGAAACGTGTTTTTGTGGATGCCTTTGTTGGTTTGCGGATGTTTGGGAATATATAGGCGAAAGAAATAGGCCAGGAGGTGCACGGGGGGCCATAAGGGTGGGGGCATGCCCTCCGTCCTTGTGGACGCCTCGTGGCTCCTCCGACTTCATATCCAAGTCTCCTGGTTGTTTTTTGGTGCAAGAAAAATCATCGCGAAGGTTTTATTCCGTTTGGACTCCATTTGGTATTCCTTTTCTGTGAAACTCAAAAACAGAAAAAAAAAAAGATATTGGCACTGTGCTCTAGCTTAATAGGTTTGTCCCAAATATAATATAAAATTGCATATAAAACATCCTAAACAGATAATATAATAGCATGTGTCAGTGTCAAAACCGGCGGATCTTGGGTAGGGGGTCCCGAACTCTGCGTCTAGGTCGGATGGTAACAGGAGACAAGGGACACGAAGTTTTACCCAGGTTCGGGCCCTCTCTATGGAGGTAAAACCCTATGTCCTGCTTGATTAATATTGATGATATGGGTAGTACAAGAGTAGATCTACCACGAGATCGAAGAGGCTAAACCCTAGAAGCTAGCCAATGGTATGATTGTTGATGTGTATGTCATCCTACGGACTAAAACCCTCCGGTTTATATAGACACCGGATAGGGTTAGGGTTACATAGAGTCGGTTACAATGGTAGGAGATCTAAATATCCGCATCGCCAAGATTGCCTTCCACGCCAAGGAAAGTCCCTCCCAGACACGGGATGAAGTCTTCAATCTTGTATCTTCATAGTCCAGGAGTCCGGCTGAAGGTATAGTCCGGCTATCCGGACACCCCCTAATCCAGGACTCCCTCAGTAGCCCCTGAACCAGGCTTCAATGACGACGAGTCCGACGCGCAGATTGTCTTCGGCATTGCAAGGCGGGTTCCTCCTCCATGTACTTCATAGAAGATTTTGAACACAAAGATAGTGTACGGCTCTGCAAAATAAGTTTCCACATATTGCCATAGAGAGAATAATATTTACACAAATCTAATCTGCTGACATATTCCATAGTGTGACACACCACGGCCCAGCCTTTATCCGAGTCGTTTCATTATCCCACCCCAGCGCGTCATGCGAGGCGGTTTCCTTGGCACGTCTTGTTAAAGCAGAGATCGTGTCCCCTTATTCCAGGATTCTCATCAATACGGGCGTGGGTAACCCAACCACGCCATTGATTACGGCGGTTGGGAGATAAGCGAGTTTTACCAGGCTGGTGGGGACACGTAGTTGCGTCCACCTATATAAGGGGATAAGGATCCACCTTTTTACCTACGCCTTCTTTCTCCCTTGCTTATCAATTCTCGCGCACTCGAGCTCCAGCGCCCAAGTCCGCACTCCCCACCTCAACCTTCTCCAGCCATGTCCGGAGCGGGAGGCAAGTGGATGGTCTCATCCGTCACGGAGGGGCACATCAAAAGACTAAGGAAGGCCGGATACCTGTCTAACGACATTGCGCACCGGCTTCCCGAAAAGGGGCACCTCATCCCCACCCCTAGGCCCCATGAGAGGGTGGTGTTCCTACCCCATTTCCTCCGCGAACTAGGCTTCCCTCTCCATCCATTTGGCCGGGGGCTCATGTTCTACTATGGCCTGGATTTCCACGATCTGGCCCCGAATTTTGTCCTCAACATCTCAGCGTTTATTGTCGTGTGCGAGGCCTTCCTCCGCATCCGCCCCCATTTCGGCCAATGGCTCAAGACTTTCAACGTCAAGCCGAAGGTGGTGCGCGGCGACCAGGCGGAGTGCGGAGGCGCCATGGTGGTCAAGATGGCCAACGTCTTATGGCTTGAGGGCTCCTTTGTGGAGACCCTGAAGGGGTGGCAATCGGGATGGTTTTACATCACCGAGCCACACGACCCCGAATGGGTCGCAGCCCCCGAGTTTCGGTCCGGACCCCCTACGCGGCTCACCTCCTGGAAGGAGACCGGCCTGTCCTGGGGTAAAAAAGGAGAGCTGACCAGACTCCAAACATGCATCCAATCCCTGGTGGACAAGAAGCTCAGACTTGTCAATGTAGTCCAGGTTATGCTCATCCGCCGGATCCTCCCGTGTCAACAACGGGCTTTCAACCTGTGGGAGTTCGACCCGGCGCGACACCAAACTCTGAACAGGCTCTTCAACACGACGTACGAAGATGCCTGGAAGGTGCTTTTCAAGGGCGCCGAGGCTCCCGCATCCGCTACCGAGGATCACGGATTCAGTGCGCAGCATCATGCTCTCGCAGTAAGCGGTTTTTTCCCTTTACAGGGTATCAGTTTTTCATAGTTTGACCTCATGCGGGATCTAAACTCCCTTACCTTTGACAGGATTGGCAAGAGACATCCGGACAGATCAATTGTCCGGCTCCTTTGCCCCAAGGCCCAGTGGACGCTCACCTAGCAAAGCTGCTGGTTCCGGCACCCTATGTGGTGCCGGAGAAGAAGGCCGCAAAAAAGGCAACGGGGACTCGAAAGAGTGCCCGGCACCAGGAGGCGTCGGATCCATCATCCGATGGTTCCGAGGCGCATTCCTCCCGTGAAGACGAGGAGGAAGAAGAAGAGACCTCTCCCCCTCCAGCGGGGGGAGAGAAGAAACGGAAGGCCGCCCTCTCTGGGGAGGTCGGAGGGTCCAAGAAGGGGAAAACCCTTCCTCCGGACTACTCCACAGACGCCGACGACGGCGGAGAGGAGTGGGCACCCAGGGCCAAGCCCCTGGCCAAATCGTAAGTATCCGGATACCAAAGTAATTCATAGTATCCGTTTATTGCACAGCTTTCCCTTATGTCGAATATGTTTATGCAGTCCCCCCAAAGACCGGCTCGACGCGTCATCGAGCGGCTCACTGGACTCGTCGGAGGTGAACTTGCTTCCGACGGCTTCCTCCCCCCGCCCTACGGACGACACTGAAGTGTTGTCCCAACAGGTTCCAATCCAGGAGGGGGTGGTCCTGGAGACGCCGCGAGGCAACCTCCCGGACGCCAGGAGTAAAGGGGATGAGACCCCCCAGGGCTCCAAGTCCGGCCCTAGGCCGGACACCGCTCCGGAACCTTCAAAGGTTCCAGAGTCCGGTGGGGGACCTCCTTACAAGAGGAGCAAGCCCACCGTGCCGGAAACCTCCGTCCAACCGGAGGCGCCGGACAATCTGTTGGAGGCGCTCCAAGGCGCCTCCATCGACGAGGGGCACTGCACCATTATGAGTGCAGTGGTCCAAAAGGTTCAGTCGGCCAAGAGCGGACTGACTGAAGCTTGTACTAGCCTTTTAACAGGCTTTGAGGTAAGTAAAGAATGTGTAAATAATATTACCGCATAGATAGTAGCCCCTGATGCTCTGTTTGGCATTCGGAAAGAAAAGCCGAATAGAGGATCAAATAAAATTCGCAGGAGTCTAACAAAAAGGAGTCAATATTCGTGTGCAGGCTTCCCTGCTGGCGTCCGCCGCACTGACTGCGGAAGTGGACACGCTAAAGCAGAACCTCGAGCGGTCCGAGCAAGAGCTCGGGCGTGCCAAGAAGCAGCTCGAGGACAATGAAGGTAAGAAATACCTTGTTTTAATATATATAAAAAGGTGCAATTGCCAAAAAATGACAGGATTATCGTGGCTATTGTAGGGGCCATGTCTGAGGTGGCGACCCTTAAGCAAGCGCTGCTTGAGGCCGAGAAGACGGCGGCCACGGAGCGCACCGAGCGGGAGATGTATGAGGCCGAGGTTGGCAAGGTACAGCAAGAGCTCCAGGCTCTCATGGAAAAGCATGAGAGTTTGGAGCGTGACTCAAAGACGTGAGCGCCCGAGCTCGCGGTGGCTATTGAAAATGCCAAGTCTGCCAAGGCCGAATCCCAGAAGACCCTCCAGGAGTTGGATGAAGTGAAGAAGATAGCGGCGGGTAAGGCATTCTTTATGCAAAGCAAACACATAAACGTGAGTTACTTGTTACTTACCCGAATCCGGAGCTCTCCAGGAGCGTTCGCAGATCTTCCCCAGAGTGTGTCTGATGCCGCCGCATTCTATCGAGCCGAGGAGGGCAGCTCGACAGAGAAGGTGTTCTGGTCTCACTATGCTGAGGCCAGACAACCTGTGCCCCTGAGCAACCTGCTGAAGCAACCGGTTGAGCTCCACAAGGCGGCCGAACAGGCCATGAGGGGCCTCATAGTTCGGCTGTGGCCTAGAGAGGCTCTGCCTGGGAGCTATTTCGGGCTGGTGCGGCGGCTGGTGGAGGCCTGTCCAAGGCTCGAAGTCATCAAGCGCTCCGTCTGCATTGAAGGTGCCCGTAGGGCCCTTGCCCGTGCTAAGGTGCACTGGGGCAAGCTGGATGCTGAGAAGCTTGTGAAGGACGGGCCACCGCCGGGGAAAGAGAATCGCAAGCCCGAGAATTATTATAAGGATGTTCTGAAGGGTGCCCGCCTTGTGGCGGATGAATGTTCTAGGGATGTAATTTTTTAGTGAACCGGGGTGATGAGGATGGCCACCGAAGAGGGATTCCCCCTCCGGTAGGGTGCTGGAACGGGTCTAGATTGGTTTTCGGTGGCTACTACAGCTTCTGCCGGCGGAAATCCCAATCTATCATGCTCTCCGAAGTTTTTAAGGTATATGGGTATATATGGGAGGAAGAAGTACGTCAGGGGAGCCACGAGGGGCCCATGAGGGTGGAGGGCGCGCCCCTACCTCGTGCCTTCCTCGTTGCTTCCCTTACATACACCCCAAGTCTTCTGGATTGCTTCCGTTCCAAAAATAAGTTCCATGAAGTTTCAGGTCAATTGGACTCTGTTTGATTTTCCTTTTCTGCGATACTCTAAAACAAGGAAAAAACAAAATCAGGCACTGGGCTCTGGGTTAATAGGTTAGTCCCAAAAATAATATAAAAGTATATAATAAAGCCCATAAACATCCAAAACAAATAATATAATAGCATGGAACAATCAAAAATTATACTCCCTCCATTTTTGTATACAAGGCCACAAACTCGGATTATAGGTACCTATGTAAAATTTAATGCCTGCTTTACAATTCTTGTTTACTGGGATCATTAATACTCCGCATGCATGCAAAGAAACTGAGTGGAGGAAGTAGCTGACTGTCATTATGACTGCATGCATGCAAGTATTAAACAGGTTGTTAGTACGAGAAAATATCATTAATTTTGCCTCGATTACTATTGGTGGTATTGTATAGATGTAAAATGTATATTTCATAGTGGCCTTGTATATAAGAATGGAGGGAGTAGATACGTTGGAGACGTATCAGCATCCCCAAGCATAATTCCTGCTCGTCCTCGAGTAGGTAAATGATAAAAACATAATTTTTGATGTGGAATGCTACCTAACATTTTTCTCTATGTAATTCTTTATTGTGGCAAGAATATTCAGATCCATAAGATTCAAGGCAAAAGTTTAATATTGACATAAAAATAATAATACTTCAAGCATACTAACAAAGCAATTATGTCTTCTCAAAATAACATGGCCAAAGAAAGCTATCCCTACAAAATCATATAGTCTGGCTATGCTCCATCTTCACCACACAAAATATTGAAATCATGCACAACCCTGATGACAAGCCAAGCAATTGTTTCATACTTTTGATGTTCTCAAACTTTTTCAATCTTCGCAATATATGAGCGTGAGCCATGGATATAGCACTATAGGTGGAATAGAATGGTGGTTGTGGAGAAGACAAAAAGGAGAAGATAGTCTCACATCAACTAGCCGTAACGGATGCACTAGAGCTATAAATGTATGAAAGCTATCAATGTGAATGAGTAGGGATTGCCATGCAATGGATGCACTAGAGCTATAAATGTATGAAAGCTCAATAAAAGAAACTAAGTGGGTGTGCATCCAACTTGCTTGCCCACGAAGACCTAGGGCACTTGAGGAGGCCTATTGTTGGAATATACAAGCCAAGTTCTATAATGAAAATTTCCCATTAGTATATTAACGTGAGAAAACAAGAGACTCTCTATCATGAAGATCATGGTGCTACTTTAAAGCACAAGTGTGGTAAAAGGATAGTAGCATTGCCCCCCCCCTTTTTCTTGCCTTTTTTTGGCCTTTCTTTTTTTGGCCTTTTTTTATTTGTCCTTTCTCTTTTTTGGGGGACAATGCTCTATTAATGATGATCATCACACTTCTATTTATTTACAACTCAAAGATTACAACTCGATACTAGAACAAGATATGACTCTATATGAATGCCTCCGGCGGTGTACCGGGATGTGCAATGAATCAACAGTGACATGTATGGAAGAATTATGAACGGTGGCTTTGCCACAAATACAATGTCAACTACATGATCATGCAAAGCAATATGACAATGATGAAGCGTGTCATAATAAACGAAACGGTGAAAAGTTGCATGGCAATATATCTCGGAATGGCTATGGAAATGCCATAATAGGTAGGTATGGTGGCTGTTTTGAGGAAGGTATATGGTGGGTTTATGGAATCGCTGAAAGTTGTGCAGTACTTGAGAGGCTAGCAATGGTGGAAGGGTGAGAGTGTGTATAATCCATGGACTCAACATTAGTCATAAAGAACTCACATACTTATTGCAAAAATCTATCAGTTATCGAAAGAAAGTACTACGCGCATGCTCCTAGGGCAATAGATTGGTATGAAAAGACCATCGCTCGTCCCCGACCGCCACTCGTACGGAGGACAATCAATAAATACATCATGCTCCGACTTCTTAAAAAACGGTTCACCATACATGCATGCTATGGGAATCACAAACTTCAACACAAGCATTTCTGAAATTCAAAACTACTCAACTAGCACGACTCTACTATCACCATCTCCATATCTCAAAACAATTATCAAGTATCAAACTTCTCTTAGTATGCAATGCACTCTAATGAAAGTTTTTATTATATCCCTCTTGGATGCCCATCATATTAGGACTAGTTTCATAACCAAAGCAAACTACCATTCTGTTCTAAAGACTCTCAAAATAATATAAGTGAAGCACAAGAGTTCATCTATTTCTTTAAAATAAAACCACCACCATGCTCTAAAAAGATATAAGTGAAGCACTAGAGAAAATGATAGACTACTCTGAAAGATGTAAGTGAAGACCAATGGGTAGTCGAATAATTATACAACTATGTGAATACTCTCTAACATTAGAGAATTTCAGATCTTGGTACTTAATTCAAACAGAAAGCAAAACTAAACAAAATGATGCTCCAAGCAAAACACATATCATGTGGTGAATAAAAATATAGCATCAAGTAAAGTTACCGATGAACGAGGACGAAAGAGGGGATGCCTTCCGGGGCATCCCCAAGCTTAGGCTATTGATTGTCCTTGAATATTACCTTGGGGTTCCTTGGGCATCCCCAAGCATAGGCTCTTGCCACTCCTTATTCCATAATCCATCGAATCTTTACCCAAAACTTGAAAACTTCACAACACAAAACTTAACAGAAAACTCGTAAGCTCTGTTAGCGAAAGAAAACAAAACACCACTTCAAGGTACTGTAATGAACTCATTATTTATTTCTATTGGTGTTAAACCTACTGTATTACAACTTCTCTATGGTTTATAAACTCTTTTACTAGCCATAGATTCATCAAAATAAGTAAACAACACATGAAAAACAAAATCTGTCAAAAATAGAACAGTCTGTAGTAATATGTAACTAATGCAAACTTACCGGACCCCAAAAATTCAAAAATAAATTTCTGGACGTGAGGAATTTATCTATTAATCATCTGCAAAAATAATTAACTAAATAGCACTCTCCAATAAAAAATGGCAGCAATTCTCGTGAGTGCTAAAGTTTCTATTTTTTACATTAAGAACAACAAGACTTTCCCCAAGTCTTCCCAACGGTTCTACTTGGCACAAACACTAATTAAAACATAAAAAATCAATCATAATAGAGGATAGATGATTAATTTATTACTAAACAGGAACAAAAATCAAGGAACAAAAATAAAGTTGGGTTGCCTCCCAACAAGCGCTATCGTTTAACGCCCTTAGCTAGGCATGATGATTTCAATGATGCTCACATAAAAGATAAGAATTGAAATATAAAGAGAGCATCATGAAGAATATAACTAGCACATTTAAGTTAACCCTCTTCCTATGAATAGGGATTTTGTGAGCAAACAACTTATGGAAACAGCAATCAACTAGCATAGGAAAGTAAAACAAGCATAACTTCAAGATTTTAAGCTCATAGAGAGGAAACTTGATATTATTGCAATACCTACAAGCATATGTTCCTCCCTCATAATAATTTTCAGTAGAATCACGAATGAATTCAATAATATAACCATCACATAAAGCATTCTTTTCATGATCTGCAAGCATAGAATTTTTATTACTCTCCACATAAGTAAATTTCTTCTCATGAATAGTAGTGGGAGCAAGCTCAACAAAATAACTATCATGTGAGGCATAATCCAATTGAAAACTAAAATCATGATGACAAGTTTCATGGATATCATTATTCTTTATAGCATACAATTCATTACAATAATCATCATAGATAGCAACTTTGTTCTCATAATCAATTGGAACCTCTTCCGGAATAGTGGATTCATCACAAAATAAAGTCATGACCTCTCCGAATCCACTTTCATCAATATAATCATCATAAATTGGAGGCATGCTTTCATCATAATAAATTTGCTCATCAAAACTTGGGGGACAAAAACTGTCATCTTCATCAAACATAGCTTCCCCAAGCTTCTGGCTTTGCATATCATTAGAATCATGGATATTCAAGGAATTCATACTAACAACATTGCAATCATGCTCATCATGCAAAGATTTAGTACCAAACATTCTAATGCATTCTTCTTCTAACACTTTGGCACAATTTTCCTTTCCATCATACTCGCAAAAGATGTTAAAAAGATGAAGCGTATGAGGCAAACTCAATTCCATCTTTTTTTGTAGTTTTCTTTTATAAACTAAACTAGTGATAAAACAAGAAACTAAAAGATTCAATTGCTAGATTGAAAGATATACCTTCAAGCACTAACCTCCCCGGCAACGGCGCCAGAAAAGAGCTTGATGTCTACTACACAACCTTCTTCTTGTAGTCGTTGTTGGCCTCCAAGTGCAGAGGTTTGTAGGATAGTAGCAAATGTCCCTCAAGTGGATGACCTAAGGTTTATCAATCTGTAGGAGGCATAGGATGAAGATGGTCTCTCTCAAGCAACCCTGCAACCAAATAACAAAGAGTCTCTTGTGTCCCCAACACACCAAATACAATGGTAAATTGTATAGGTGCACTAGTTCAGCGAAGAGATGGTGATACAAGTGGTATATGGATGGTAGACAAAGGTTTTTGTAATCTGAAAATATAAAAACAGCAAGGTAACTAATGGTAAAAGTGAGCACAAACGGTATTGCAATGTGTTGAAACAAGGCCTAGGGTTCATACTTTCACTTGTGCAAGTCCTCTCAACAATAATAACATAATTGGATCATATAACTAGCCCTGAACATGCAACAAAGAGTCACTCCAAAGCTACTAATAGTGGAGAACAAACGAAGAGATTATTGTAGGGTACGAAACCACCTCAAAGTTATTTTTTAGGATCAATCTATTAAAGAGTTCGTACTAGAATAACACCTTAAGACACATATCAACCAAACCCCTAATGTCACCTAGATACTCAAATGTCACCTCAAGTATCCGTGGGTATGATTATACGATGTGCATCACACAATCTCAGATTCATCTATTCAAACCAACACAAAGTACTTCAAAGAGTGCCCAAAGTTTCTAACGGAGAGTCAAGACGAAAACGTGTGCCAACCCCTATGCATAGATTCCTAAGGTCACGGAACCCGCAAGTTGATCACCAAAACATACATCAAGTGGATCATAGAATACCCCATTGTCACCACAGGTATATCCCACACAAGACATACATCAAGTGTTCTCAAATCCATAAAGACTCAATCCGATAAGATAACTTCAAAGGAAAAACTCAATCCATTACAAGAGAGTAGAGGGGTAGAAACATCATAAGATCCAACTATAATAGCAAAGCTCGTGATACATCAAGATCGTGCCACCTCAAGAACACGAGAGAGAGAGAGAGAGAGCTCAAACACATAGCTACTTGTACATACCCTCAGCCCCAAGGGAGAATGTGACGCCCCAAGACCGGAGCTTCCGATGCCTTCCAGGGTTTCTGGGTTCGTTGTGTGTTTTGTTTGGTTCGTTGCATTCATCATTGCATCATGTGCATTGCGTCATGTCATCATGCCATCATCGCATAAATCTTTTGCAACTCAAACAAATAAAACGTATGGATTTTCAGTCCATTTAAACCGAGGGAATTCACATGGTGATTCTCTTTATAACATATCCTCTCGATATTTAGAGAGCTATAGTAAATATTCCAATTATTTGGATTTACCGCAAACACACTTGCAAAAATCCCAATGCATTTTGTTATTTCAACTCTTGGCCTCTATCTTTGCCGCATGTCCTTTTCGTCATTTTCCGGAGCTCCACCTAATTTCTCAACATTTTTGGGCACTTCGAAAAACCTGTCCTAGTTCAAACCTTTTGATTTAAATTCAAATGAAATTGAATTTAATGTTTCAAACTTGACCTTTTCTATTTTTCTCGGGCCGTGCACATTTCCACTAGTTCGTGAAAATTATCCCCATGCCCAGAGTCCTCCCCTACCTTCTCTTTCTTTTCTTTCTCTTTTTCTGTTTTATTTTAAATGGAAAAAGATGGGAAAGAGTGAGAGAAAGCGGAGAGCCCAACTGGGCCTCCCTAGGCCTAGCTTGGCCCTTGCCTACCTCCTAGGCCATCCACACCTGGGCTGCCCATCTCCCGCACCAGGCCCAGTCGCTCCGGCCCATCCTTAAACCTAGGCCAGCCGAACATCTCCCTCGAAGCCCTCCTCCTCCTCCTCCTCCTTCGTTACTCCCTCCCGCACCGCCAGGAGAGGAGCGCCCGCGCCCGAGTCAATCTCTCCCTCGATCCCCCCTCGTCCTTCACGCCCTATCGCTGCTCCCAGCGCCGGAGACCCGTCCGACCGTGACAACCCCGCCGCCAAGTGCCGCCTCTAGCAGCCTCCTCCCCTCGCGTTCCTGCCTTGCCCGCCATGGACGCCGCAAGACCTCGCCGCTGCCTTCCCGTCTCCGGCCATGGCGTCCGCGCCGGTGACCCGACCTGCCAGTGCCGCCGCCCTCCTTCATCGCGCCCTCGCCTCCCTCTTCCTCAGTTTGGGCCAACGCCGCCGCCACCGGATCAGGCTGCGCTTCGCCCAGGTCCTCCCCTGCCGCTGGACCGGCCCTGCAGGAGCTTCTTGTCCCTCGCCATCCGATGCTGCTCCGCCCTGCCGCCTCTTGCCGAGCTACCTGTCACCTGCGTCGTCTACGTGCTGCTTCCCTGCTGCCTTTTTGTTGTCATTGCCAAGGCCACTGAATCCAGGGATGCAAGACCGCCTCCGTGGAATTTCGCCAAGTACACCACCGACAAGACCAAACGGATGCTCGAACGAGTACCGAACGAAATGCCAAGACCTACCAGAACGACTTCGTGGACCGACGAGTACCACGACGACCGTTGTTCGCCAAGTACACCTTCGGATGGCCAAGTTCCTCTTCAAATGTATAACTACACGGTGTTGCGCCAAGTACCACGATGCCCGGAGCCCTCGGACCATCAAGTTTCACTACCGCCGACTAGCATGACTACCGTCACAAAAACGAGACCGTCAAGACCCGACCGACAAGTACCCCGACGACCCTGAACATCTACGATTGTGTATGACTACCGCCGCCGTGGTTTTCGACAAGACGTGGTGAGCCTCTACTTCCACTACCGCTCCGATGATCGCCGATGAACGATAGGATGACTACTTCGACCACCTTCGCGTGAACCACTACTTCCCTCTACGTCCGGAGAACGTCTACTTCCACTACACCACATCGAACTTGAACCCCTCCGATAAGACACGCTTCGAAGGTATAACCTCGAGACGGCGTCCGTAAATGAATGCTTGCGATGTTTGAGATGCTCGCGTTTGCACCATGCCTGACATGTTTTCTTGCATGTTCCCCGTTGCCATACCGTCGTCTCGTGGGACACTCGGAATCCGGGAGCGCCCCACCATCTTTTGCACGCATCCGCACACTTCTCCTTTGCATCGGTATATCAATCGAGTTACCGGAACCGGAATGCTGCCGTGGCACCGTTTCGTTATCATTGCTGTGGCACCCCTTTACTTTCTACCACAGTGACAAATGCTTCATAATGCTCTTGTCAACTTTTAATAAAAATTGCATAAACTTGTTCATGTCATCCGCATCATGATAACAACTTCAAGAATGTTCAAAGTGTTGTTTGCATTAAATTACTAATGCATATGGGGATTTACGGGGTTTGTTGTTTGTTATATCCGGCCCCATTTAAATTGTTTAGATGGTATAGTTTTGTTTTGTTTCACCTCTTGACATGCTTAACAACATTTAATATTGTTGGGTACATAAACGAGATCGAACTAAATAACTTGAATGTGGTGTTTCGTCAATATGTAACGGAGTTGCATGTTGAGCTCCACTTAATTTGTAGGATTGTTTGTGCATATTTCCATGCCATGTTTCATTAAACTGGACATGCATCATACTTGGTTGTGCATCATGGCATGCTTATGTGGTGGTTGTTTACTATGTTGTTTGCTTCTTTCCGGTGTTGCTTCTTCGGGTTGGTTCCGATAACGTCGCGTTTGTGAGGACCCGTTCGACTACGTCTGTTTGTCTTCTTCATGGACTCGTTCTTCTTCCTTGCGGGATTTCAGGCAAGATGACCATACCCTCGAAATCACTTCTATCTTTGCTTGCTTAGTTGCTCGCTCTTTTGCTATGCCTATGCCGCGATACCTACCACTTGCTTATCATGCCTCCCATATTGTTGAACCAAGCCTCTAACCCACCTTGTCCTATCAAACCGTTGTTTGGCTATGTTACCGCTTTGCTCAGCCCCTCTTATAGTGTTGTGAGTTGCAGGTGAAGATTGAAGTTTGTTCCTTGTTGGAACATGGAGATGTTGTTCCTTGTTGGAACATGTTTACTTGTTGGGATATCACAATATATCTTATTTAATTAATGCATATATATACTTGGTAAAGGGTGGAAGGCTCGGCCTTATGCCTGGCATTTTGTTCCACTCTTGCCGCCCTAGTTTCCGTCATATCGGTGTTATGTTCCCGGATTTTGCGTTCCTTAATCGGTTGGGTTATAATGGGAACCCCTTGACAGTTCACTTTGAATAAAACTCCTCCAGCAAGGCCCAACCTTGGTTTTACCATTCGCCACCTAGCCTCTTTTTCCCTTTGGTTAGGCCAGCCCAAGGGTCATCTTTATTTTAAACCCCCGGGCCAGTGCTTGTCTAAGTGTTGGTCCAACCCAGAGCACCGTGCGGGGCCGTCCCTTGGCAACTTGGGTTACGTTGGCTCCCGTACGCTTAGCTTATCTGGTGTGCCCTGAGAACGAGATATGTGCAGCTCCTATCGGGATTTGTCGGCACAACGGGTGGTCTTGCTGGACTTGTTTTACCATTGTCGAGGATGTCTTGTAACCGGGATTCCGAGTCTGATCGGGTCTTCCCTCTAGAAGGAATATCCTTCGTTGACCGTGAGAGCTTGTGCTGGGCTAAGTTGGGACACCCCTGCAGGGTTATGAACTTTCGAAAGCCGTGCCCGCGGTTATGGGCAGATGGGAATTTGTTAATGTCCGGTTGTAGAAAACCTGAAGTTGACCTTAATTAAAATACATCAACCGCGTGTGTAACCGTGATGGTCTCTTCTCAGCGGAGTCCGGGAAGTGAACACGGTGTTGGAGTAATGCTTGACGTAGGTTGTTCTAGGATCACTTCTTGATCATAGTTGTTCGACCATGCTTTTGCCTTCTCTTCTCGCTCTCTTTTGCGAATATGTTAGCCACCATATATGCTAGTTGCTTGCTGCAGCTCCACCTCATACCTTTACCTTACCTATAAGCTTAAATAGTCTTGATCGCGAGGGTGTGAGATTGCTGAGTCCCCGTGACTCACAGATACTTCAAAACCAGCTTGCAGGTGCCATTGAACCGTGCAGATGACGCAACCAAGCTCAAGGAGGAGCTCGATGAAGATCTTGTCCTTCGTGTTGTTTCGTTTCCAGTCGATCAGTACTGGAGCCCAGTCGGGACGATCGGGGATCTGTGTAGCATTTGGGGTAGTCTTCTTTTATTTTGGTTCCGTAGTCAGACCCTGAATGTATCTAGTTGATGTAATGCTTTATTCATGTAATTGTGTGAAGTGGCAATTGTAAGCCAACTATGTATCTCTTTCCCTTATGTATTACATGGGTTGTGTGAAGATTACCTCACTTGCGACATTGCTTTCAATGCGGTTATGCCTCTAAGTCGTACTTCGACACGTGGGAGATATAGCCGCATCGAGGGTGTAATAGAGAACTACTCCTCCTCGTCATGGAGAGCGCCAGGATGATGAAGATGGCCACCGGAGAGGGATTCCCCCTCCGGCAGGGTGCCGGAACGGGTCTAGATTGGTTTTCGGTGGCTACGGAGGCTTCTGGCGACGGAACTCCTAGTCTATCATGCTCTCCGAAGTTTTTAGGGTATCTGGGTATATATGGGAGGAAGAAGTACGTCAGGGGAGCCACGAGGGGCCCACAAGGGTGGAAGGCGCGCCCAGGGGGGTGGGCGCGCCCCCTCCCTCGTGCCTTCCTCATTGCTTCCCTTACATACACCCCAAGTCTTCTGGATTGCTTCTGTTCCGAAATTAAGTTCCGTGAAGTTTCAGGTCAATTAGAGTCTGTTCGATTTTCCTTTTCTGTGATACTCTAAAACAAGGAAAAAACATAAACTGGCACTGGGCTCTGGGTTTATAGGTTAGTCCCAAAAATAATATAAAAGTATATAATAAAGCCCATAAACATCCAAAACAGATAATATAATAGCATGGAACAATCAAAAATTATAGATACGTTGGAGATGTATCGTCATTCGACCCCTCGTACAACCACATGGGGCGAGCCGTGGCCTGCAGCAGTTGAATCCGCTGAGTAAGAAAGGTCTCCAGTAGATCCATGTCATTCATGCCAACGTTTATAATTCCCACCAGGGCAGTGGCCAAGATGGCGACCTCCGTATTCTCCTCCTTCGCCACCGAAAGGGACTCGGGGGCCCTCACCCTCTTTGCGGAGTACAGAGGGAAACCTGACTGGTTAGGGCCATTTGGGCCATCCCTGCAATAAAACCATGTCCCCTGCCACCCCTTGATGGAATCGGGGAAACTCATCTTCGGGGAGGCACTCCCCTCGGACTTGGATGCCCAATCCCCTGCATAGCTGGGTTACGTGGGTCTGCGCGTTGGCTAACGAGTCCTTGACGATCATCGACCGACAAGTGAAAATGTTCTTAAAGAGGCCCCAATGGGGGTGGCATTCGAAGAAGTTCTTGCACAGGGAGATGAAAGCCGAAAGATAGATGATGGCATTGGGAGGAAGATGATGGAGTTGCACACTGAAATTGTCAAGAAACACTCGGAAAAAGGGTTGGGTAGCATGGAGAAGCCCCGCGCGACGTGGGTGATGAGCAGGACTCGCTCATCTTCCTGCGACGCCGGCTCGACCTCGCCGCACCCACGAGACACCACCCTCCGATCGGGATGAGTCCCTCCTCTGCGAGCTCCTTCAATCGACGAGCCGTGACGTGCGACGGGATCCAATCCCCCGACACGCCTCCGGACACCGCGCCCCCAGAGGAAGACTGTCGGATCACGGGTTCCGGCAAAACCCTTAAAGTTCAAACACTGGGGTGCGCGTGAAGACCTCCGCCCCTATCGATCTGCGTCCTAACTTAGCCTAGATCTCACGAACTAACTCGACGAACTCGCAGCACAAAGGACATGAGATTTATACTGGTTCGGGCCACCGTTGTGATGTAATACCCTACTCCAGTGTGGTGGTTGATTGCCTCTTGGGTTGAGGATGAACAGTACACGGGGAAGAATAGCCTCCTGAGGTTTAGGTGTTCTTGTGCTTGGTCCACTTGTGTGGCTGGGGATGACCTCGATGATTCTTCCTCGTCTCCCCACCTATGGTGGTGGCTAGTCCTATTTATAGAGGCCCTGGTCCTCTCCCCAAATATTGAGAGGGAAGGGAGCTAACAACGGCCAATTTGAAAGGGGACAGCTAGTACAAGCTATCCTGACAAAAGGTGGTTTTCTCCTGCCAAAGGTTCTGGTGGTGACGCCATCCTGGGCTCCATGGTGACCTCCGTCTTGCTGTCCTTCTGGTCTTGGTCTCGTTGCACCAATATGGAAACCTTTGCTTGATGCCTCGGTACTTCGCGCCTACGCTTGCCCCCTTAACCCCAAAGAGGAAACAAGGACGTTGCGCGCGCTGGTGCCCGCCTGGCGCCCGCCTGGTCTCGATCGTCATGGCTTACGTCAAGAGAACCTCGCGAGGTTTGCCCGACCTTGAACTCTCTGCCCCTCGCGAGCCGGCATGGCGAGGCCGCTCATGAGGAGGTCTTCTATCATCCGCCTCGCAAGGGTCTTGATTCCTTGTTGATGAAGATGGGTCGTACAGGCCTGCCAGCAAAGCCACGCCATGGGCCGCAGATAGGCAAGTCTGGGGACCCCCATTCCCAGAACGCTGACAGTAGCCCCTGAGCCCATGGCGTGCTCGGGCTTGGCTTCGAGGCGAAGCCAAGGGTCAAGTGCAGAGCACCGCAGGCCCCAATAGCCTGCGGCCTCGGTCGACCCGTGGCGGTTGATTGGACGTGGGCGTCTCCGCTTCCCCACGCTGCCTCGGCAACTGCCCGACTGTCAAAAGGCTGGCGTAGACAGCGTTTACCTTTACTGTTTCCTTTCACCTTGCTCAGATCCCCTTTCTTGCTCCCTTCTTCCGAAATCTTCAGATCCGCTCCCATCCTTTCCTGCGTCAGCGACCAATGGCGCCCCGGAGGGTCAAGCATGCCTCGTCGCCGGTGCCGTCTACGGCGAAGGCTTGGTACAAACCTGCCCTCGACTCGCCCAACCTCTCGTAGAAAAACCTCGCCGCCACGCGCCTGCTGACGGCGGGGGAGAGTAATGAAAGGGGGAAGACGGAGCTCCGGGTTTCTTCCGGCGTACCAGAGTCCGAGGGGAGCGCGTTCTTCCCCTTCTTCATGAGCAGTATCGCCGCCAGGTTGGTTCCTCCCTTCTCCGATTTCTTCTATGAGGTCCTCAACCACTACGGGCTGCAGGTGTTGCATCTCCATCCCAACTCTGTCCTCCTATTGTCCATCCTCGCCTACTACTGTGAGGCGTATCTGGGCGTGATGCCGTCCGTGGACCTGCTTCACCACTTTTTCTTCCTCCGTGCCGGCGAGGGCCATATCTCCAGGTGCGCCAATTTCAATGCGGCCGGCAAGGCCAACTCGATCTCAAACACCGGGAAGAAGGCCAACAACCTTAGGGCCAAGTGGGTCATGATGAGCGCCAAGCGTGTCCACCCGCGCTTGGTGCTGCCGACGGAGAAGCCCCAGGCCGACAAGGCGTGGTCCTGCGTGAAGCTCACCGACGAGCGGGCGACATTGGTGCTAGAGCAGATGAAGTCCGACCTGAAGCCCGGCAATGCGAAGGCGGCGAGGATTACAGGGGCCATGCTCCTGAGGGAGTTTCTGGCGCTACGCGTGGCCTCGCTGCAGGCCCGCTCGCGCCCCTTGTGGGAACTCAGGGATGAAGAGGACAAGGTTCGCCTGAGCTCGGAGGCGTTGTCCGGCGAGGAGCTGACCGCAGCTCTCCGCCTCCTAGTCGTGGACGATCAGGAGTATCCTCCGAATGTCTTTAATCCCTTGTTCCGCCACAAGAACAGTGCGCTGATCGTGGCCTCCAAGCCGACCTTTGACGGGCGTGGACTAGTGCTGCCGGTGCTCACTGGGGCCCCAGTGGCGCCGACGCTGGTGGAGCTGTCTTCTGGTGAGTCCCATGAAGAAGAAGAGGAGGAAGAAGACTCGGAGGTGACCCCCGAAGGGACGGGGGAGACCTCCCCCTAAGTAAGGCTGACATCCTCCGTGCCTTCCATGACGATGACGAGGCCAGCGCTTTCTAGGAGAAGGAGCAACTGGCCGTGATCCCGACAAGAGGCAGGTCGGCGCTGATCCTCTGAGCTTCTGCTGCTACTCCGGTGCCGGCTGGAGCCGCCTCTGGTTCAACTGCTGCTCCTGCTTCAGCTTCTGGGGCAGGTGCGCCCGCGCCTCGGGTCACGACGCTCTCCGGCTTCAAGCTCACCAAGCGGAAGGTGGACTATGTCGCTATTGACCAGTAAGTGCCCTGCCTCACCTTGTTGCTACTGCTGATGCTTGTTTCTGACTCTCTTTCCTTGCTGCGTGACCAGGCTGTCGTCTGCGGTGAAGAGGAGAAGGGAGAGCAAGGTGCTGCCTCTTGAATCCATGCCGCCTCCTGCGACCGTGCCCCTCTCCACGGGCGAAGGAGGGGATGGTGCTCATGCTTCTCCAGCGCGACCGTCCTCGCGAGGCCCGGTGGAGCATCCTCGGGAGGAGTCAGCCCCGAAGTGCCGCCGGCTCAGGAGATGCCGGTGTCCGGCACGGCTGGTGAGGTTCAGGAACCCTTGATCTCCCAGGCTCTAGTGACAATGTCGCCCCCTTCTCCTGCTGCGTCACCGGCCCAAGGTTCTTCTGCTTCCTCAGCCGTCTTGGAGTGCGCCCTTTCGGAGATGGCCTAGCTGCGGGAAGATCTCCACGGCACGGACTCGCACCTGGTGGTAGGGCGCTTGGATCTGGTCTCTGGCTGGCTTCACTCCGACTCGGCGGTTCGAGCGTCGCTGAGCCAGGCCACAGCGGCCTCTGAGAAGGAGAAGCAGGCCGTCGCCAAAGCTACGGCCGATCGCGAGGCGGCATTGAAGGACGCCGAGGCCGCCTGCGGCCGCTGCCGAGAGCTGGAGGACAAGTTGAAGGGCCTGCGCGACCATCATGCGGAAGAAGCACGCGGCCGCCAGGCGAAGGAGGAGGAGATGAAGGCCCGGGAGGATGCCATCAAGGGCCGCAACGCTGAGCTCGGGGAGCTGGCGAAGGCGCAGGCAACGGAGAGCAACCGGCTAGAGGAGTTGGAGCGAGGCGAGGGCGAAGGAGGCCGACCTTGACGCTAAGGCGCGGGTCCTTGCCGAAGGCCGCGCGGCCTTCTTGACCTTCGAGGAGAGGTCCCGCGTGGCGCTGAAGACATTGTACGAGAAGGGCTTGGAGAAGCCGCTGGCCAGCGACGAGGATGGCCCTGCTCAGCTGCTTCCCTTCCTGGTTAAGGCGCTTGAGGAGGTCGTGGAAGGCATATGTCCCATGGAGGATGTAGAGGCTCACGTCCTTTCCTCAGCCATGCCGACACGGATCTTCATCCACCTGCACCTTCGCGACCCCAGCGCTCGTCTTGATGAGCTGCTGGTACCTGTAGCTGACGAACACTGCGCGGCTGCCGCTACGACCGTGAAGGGTCAAGTGGAAGCCTTGCTGAAGAAGTTCGATGCCTTCGCCTCCGCGCCCTCGACCGGTGATGCAGGTGAAGGTGACGCTACCCAAGAGGGGGCACCTTTTGCAGGTGCACGCGGTGTCCAGGGGTGACTTGCGGCTACTTTTCTTCTTTGTTCCTGCAACATGTGCCATGCCTCGTGGAGGCGTTAAACTTGCGTCTAATATTGTGAGAACAATATGTATTGTAATATTTGCTTTGAGATTTTGAGATTTTCTTCCTATTTGCATTGTGTTCTGCGTCGGTAGAGCCCGACCCCGCACATACCTCAACCATCGTTGGGCCGACCGGAAACCAGGACGGACCAAGGAGCGAGGGGCTACATGACCAGTTAGGCTCCTGAGTCGCGATGCTCAGGAGTCCCCCTTGACGCACAAACAGCCTATAGGAAGGATACACGAGGATAGGTTAATGTTCTACGTCGGCAGAGCCCGGCCCCGTGCATACCTCAACCGCCGTTGGGCCGACCAGAAACCAGGACGGACCAAGGAGCGAGGGGCTACGTGACCAGTTAGGCTCCTGAGTCGCGATGCTCAGGAGTCCCCCTTGACGTGCAAACATTCTCCGTACCTTTGCCCTTGCTGAGGCTCGGCTCGGGAGGGGCGTGCGACGACCAGGTTCGGGGACCTGGTTGGGTGACATACGCTTGGGCGTGACCCAAGCGCAGCCCCCGTGCCCAGCCACCTCGTGCGGCTCTCCCGAGGGGAGGCGTTGCGGTGATGCCGGACACTGACCTCTGGGGCTCCCTGAGGTTGGTACGACTGTGGGGCTACCCTCAGTTGTTTATCACCAGCGCGGAGCATTGTGCTTCTGCTTGTGCATGGGCATAGCCGCTCCTCGGCAGTGTCGACGGCCAACACGGAGCATGGTGCTTCCACTGGGGCGTGAGAGGGGGACTCCCTACTGTGGAGAGCCCCCGGGGCATGTACAGCCCCGCCCTGACGCGTGGCTTGCACGACAGGGCTAGAAGAGGTGTATCTGGGCACTCACGAGCCAGCGCGGGACTCACGAGGCCCTACCTCAAGGCGGGTTGCGCCTGGTCTTGGTTCTTGTTCGCTGTCTTGGTCCAGCGAGGTGGTTAGACAACCTGCGCCGAGTGAATCTCCTGAGGTCATCGCGTGAAAAAGCCAAGCACCAACGGCCCTAGGAGGTGACGTGAACGGGGCCGACCCACCAGACAGAGCTCAGCCGCTGGATTTATCGATGCTGCAGGGACGGGCTCGAGCATAGACGCCATGCTTTAATTACTCACGCGAAGGGTCCTGAAGAAAGACGGCTGGCGCGCGACTCCCATGGTGGGAGACAATCTAGCAGTCGATAGTCATAGATAGAATAAGCATGGAAAGCAACCTAGCTTAGGTAAATGCAGGGAAGATGCATGCCACCGAGTCCGGCCCGAGTGGCTTGGGGACGATGCAACCCGAGGGGCGCCCGCAACAGGGTAAGCTAAAGACATAAAAGGAAAGATACATGCCACAGGGACGGACCCACGCGGCCTGGGAATGATGGAGCCCTGGGGGCGCTCCCAGCTGAATGAAATTTGGAAAATGTCACCTGGCTCTGTTGACAAAGGAGATTTGGGGTAGCTGAAGGCATGCGGCGAAGGGGGTGCACCTCATGGGCCACCGGGCCCCTGAGCCTCGGAAGGCTCTGGTAGTCCAGGGGGTTCCTTGAGGACCGTCTTCATCTCCGCCAGCACCGCACGGTGCCTGGCCTCCTGAGCCGCCAGGATGCTCGGCAGGTTGCGTTGATAGACAGCCGCTACGCTCAGTAGGCCAAAGGGCATGCGAACGTAGGTGTGAGGTGGGCCCGCGTAGCGTCCCATGCGCGGAGGGCAGAGAAGCTCCTGAGAGGCGGCCCGATTGAGCCCTGGGACGTCGATGCAGACGCACAGCCCGGCATCCTTGCCTGGATGGGGACCTACGCCTGGTGAGCGGCGGCTCCCGCGCATGGCCCTCGCGTCTTGCAGTTCCTGAGTGGTCTTGGTGATGAACTCCTGAGCGGTGGGCACTCCTTTCCCTATGTTTTCCTGAGGGAAACATGCCGCGAAGCACGCCTCCATGTGGTGCCCAAGCGCCTCTCTCGTGATGCTAGCAAAGTTTGACGCCCTCCAGAAGAGAGACCCCGAGCCCTGCCTGAGAGGGGCACTGGGTGCGCCTTCCTATGCGATGGAGGGAGGTGCCCCAGGCGTGGACGCCAATCCTGACAAGGCGCCGCTTGCCTGAGGCCCTGCGTGACGCAGCTGCTTCTTCTTCTTGGGGGTGGCATCAGGAGGGCGCTTGCCCTAACTGTCGGGGCCGTCGATTGCTGCAGCTTGGAAGGCACGCTTGAGGGAGCACACCACGTCTCTTTCTTCGCATGGAACTGTGATGATTCCGCCCCTTCCCGGCATCTTGAGGACATTGTAGCCGTGATGGGTCACCGCCATGAACTTGGCCAGGGCTGGATACCCGAGGATGGTGTTGTATGGCAGGTGGATGTAGGCGACGTCGAAGTCGATGAGTTCAGTGCGGTAGTTGTTGCGTTCTTCGAAGGTAACAGGGAGGCAGTTCTCACAAGGCCGGTCGTGCCACTCCTGGCGCGGGCCACGGTCATCCCAGCGTCCGCCACCATGTCCTCCTCTTTGGCCGTAGCCCCAGTCGCTGCGCTTGGGGCGTCGACCGAAGCGTCCTTCTCGAATGGCTCTGAGCTCTTGACAGTCGTTGGTGTTGTGGGTATGCAGGTTGTGGAAGGCGCAGAACGGTCAGCTGCCCTTGGATGACTTAGGCTGGTCTCTACCGTGCTTGGTGTCTGGCTCCGTCGCGAGCACGGCTGCTCCCTAGCACTTCACGTCCATGGCCTTGGTCTTTTTCTCCTCTGGGTCTGCAGCAGGGAGCTCAAGGAGGGAGAGGCACCCCTCCTCAGCTCTTGCATACTTGGTTGCGATGTTGAACAGCTCCAAGGTCGTGCACAGATCCTCATGTATGGCAAGCTCCTCCTTCATCTTGACGTCGGACGCCGTTGGAGAACGCTAAGATGATGGCCTCATTGGTCACCTTGGGGATCTTGATCCGTGCACTTTTGAAGCACTGAATGTACTTCTGCAGGGTCTCTCCTGGTTGTTGCTTGATGTGGCGCAGGTCGCCCGCGACCGGGGGGGCGGTCGCGAGTGCCCTGGAAGTTGGCGATGAAGCGGTTGCGCATCTTGTCCCGGGAGGAAATTGAGCCTGGCGGCAGGTTCAAGAGCCAGGAGGTGGGGCCATCCTTGAGGGCCATGGGAAACCAGTTTGCCATGACTTTCTCGTCGCCATTAGCCGCCTCGATGCTCAGCTCGTAGAGCCGCAGGAACTCCGCGGGGTCGGGGGTGCCGTCTTAGCGAGGAGGTAGATATGGCTTGAACTTGCCCGGCCAGGCGACACTACGCAGCTCGGGGGTGAAGGCGCTGCAGCTGGCCGTGGTCACTGGGGCCCACCTTGGAGGTGGAGGTTCGCCTTGGCGCCCGCGTGCTGCTACGGCCAGCGGCGCGGGGCCTTGCCGCAGCAAACGATCCTGGCACGGCGGAGCGAGGAGTGGCGGAGTGTTCGCTTGCGGTCGAGGGATTTCTTGGCAGCTTCTTTGTTCGCGCGCGGGCACCGGACGCGGTGGGTCACGCCGTGGAGCCACGTGCCTCGGCTCTAGGGACCCGCCTTGGGGAAGAGGTGGTGGAGGTGCTTCATGAGTTGCATCGCCCATGGCTGGCAGAGGGCGAGGCAGAGAGTGGGACGGCGCAGGGGAGCCCCCTGCGGCGCAGACAATCTTGGCGATGCGGTTAAGCCAGTCCTCGTAGAGGTCATCGACTGGGTGGTAGCGCAGGAGCTCGTGCGCGCGCCATAAGGAGCGCGGCCCGTGCGTCAGTGGGAACGCGACGAGCATGAGACGGCGAGCCAGCGGGAGTCAGCGATGGAGTGGCAGTGCGGCCGTCCTGCCGCACCGAGGGGTGTAGCGAGGATGCTTACTGCTCGTTCCCCACCGGGCTGGTGGCGGCATTGGCGGCAGGCGATGGAGAGCGATGGGGTGGCCCGTCGATGGGGGCCGTCTGAGCAACATGGGTGGCGAGGGCAGCCCGGCGCTCGGCACGGGCGCGACGCGCGTCCGCCATGGAGATGATGAAGCGACGTGATGCAGAGCGACTGAGGGGAAGCTTCGGCGCACCCCTACATGGCGCGCCAAATGTCGGATCATGGGTTCCGGCAAAACCCTTAAGCTTCCAACACTGGGTGCGCGTGAAGATCGCCCCCCTATCGATCCGCGTCCTAACTTAGCCTGGATCTCACGAACGAACTTGACGAACTCGCAACACAAAGGAAACAAGATTTATACTAGTTCGGGCCATCGTTGTGGTGTAATACCCTACTCTAGTGTGGTGGTGGATTGCCTCTTGTGCTAAGGACGAACAGTACAAGGGGAAGAACAGACTCCTGAGGTTGAGGTGTTCCTGTGGTTGGTGCACTTGTGTGGCTGGGGATGACCTCGACGATCCTTCCTCGTCTCCCCGCCTATGGTGGTGGCTAGTCCTATTTATAGAGGCCCTGGTCCTCTCCCCAAATATTGAGCGGGAAGGGAGCCAACAACGGCCAATTTGAAAGGGCACGGCTAGTACAAGCTATCCTGACAAAAGGTTGTCTTCGCCTACCAAAGGTTCTGGTGGTGACGCCGTCCTGGGCTCCATGGTGACCTCCGCCTTGTCGTCCTTCTGGTCTTGGTCTCATTGTACCAATATGGAAACCTTTGCTTGATGCCTTGATACTTCGCGCCTGCGCTTGCCCCCTTAGCACCAACGAGGAAACAAGGACGTTGCACGCGCTGGCGCCCTCCTGGTCTCGATCGTCATGGCTTACGTCATGAGAACCTCGCAAGGTTTTGCTGACCTTGAACTCTCCGCCCCTCGCGAGCCGGCATGGCGAGCCGCTCCTGAGGAGGTCTTGTGTCGTCCGCCTTGCGAGGCTTGGCCCCTCGCGAGGGTCTTGATTCCTTGTTGATGAAGATGGGACATACAGGCCTGCCAGCAAAGCCACGCCGTGGGCTGCAGGCAAGCAAGTCTGGGGACCCCCATTCCCAGAACACCGACTGAGGGAGTCCTGGATTAGGGCTATTCGGGCAGCCGGATTATATCCATTGGCCGGACTGTTGGACTATGAAGATAGAAGATTGAAGACTTCGTCCCATGTCCGGATGGGACTCTCCTTGGCGTGGAAGGCAAGCTTGGCAATACGGATATGCAGATCTCCTTCCTTGTAACTGACTCTGTGTAACCCTAGCCCCCTCCGGTGTCTATATAAACCGGAGGGTTTAGTCCATAGGACGAACAACAACAATCATACCATAGGCTAGCTTCTAGGGTTTAGCCTCTTCGATCTCGTGGTAGATCAACTCTTGTAATACTCATATCATCATGAACAATCAAGCAGGACGTAGGGTTTTACCTCCATCAAGAGGGCCCGAACCTGGGTAAAACATTGTGTCCCTTGCCTCCTGTTACCATCCGCCTAGACGCACAGTTTGGGACCCCCTACCCAAGATCCGCCGGTTTTGACACCGACATTGGTGCTTTCATTGAGAGTTCCTCTATGTTGTCATCATTAGGCTTGATGGCTCCTCCAATCATTGATAGCGATGCAGTCCAAGGTGTGACTTTTGTCCCTGGACAGATCTTTGTATTCAGCGGCTTCGCACTGCGGGCCAACTCGCTTGGCCATCTGGAGCAGATCGAGAGTTACGCCCCTGGCCACCAGGTCAGATTTGGAAGCTTAAACTACACGTTCGATATCTGCGGAGACTCGATCTTCGACGGAATCTAGCCCCTGCCGAGTGCACCACACGATCACGATGAGCATGATTTAGCTCTACCATCGGACAGTGTTCAAGAGATCGCACTGGCAACTGCTCTGACCCTCAATTCGGACCCAATCGCGCCATCCATGGACGGGTGGATAGACCCCACCACGGAGGCCGCATCCTCAGTGGCGATCGAGCTGAGTATCGACCTTACCCTTCACGGGAGCCGTGACGCCGAACTGCCAGATTCTTCCCCAGCCACGGACTCCGAACCGCCTGCGCCCGTGCCTATCGAATCTGACTGGGCGCCGATCATGGATTTCACCTCCATGGATATCTTACAGCACTCGCCCTTCGGCAACATACTGAACTCATTAAGGTCTCTCTCCTTGTTAGGAGAGTCCTGGCCAAACTATGTCCGGCAGGATTGGGATGCGGATGACGAAGATATTCGTCGCCCACCCACCACCCACTTAGTAGGCACTGTCGACGATTTGACCGACACGCTCGACTTCGACTCCGAAGACATTGACGGTATGGACAACGATGCGGGAGATGAACATGAACCACTGCCCACAGGGCACTGGACAACCACCTCATCATATGATATATACATGGTGGACACACCCAAAGAAGGCAATGGCGACGGGACAGGGGAGGATGACCCCTCCAAGAAGCAACACAAGCGCCGACGTCAGCGGCGCTGCTCTAAGTCTCGCCAAAGCAAAAGTGGTGATACCGGCACAGGAGATAATGGCACTCCGGACAGTGCCGAAGATGACAACAATCCCCTCCAGCAAAATTTAGAGCAGGAGGATGGAGAAGCCAGCCCTCCCGAGAGAGCGGCAGATGGAGAGGCGGAGGATGATAATTACATGCCTCCCTCCGAAGACGAGGCAAGCCTCGACGATGACGAATTTTTTGTGCCTGAGGATCCCATCGAGCAAGAGCGCTTCAAGCGCCGGCTTATAGCCACGGCAAATAGCCTTAAGAAAAAGCAACATCAGCTTCAAGCTGATCAAGATTTGCTAGCTGACATATGGACTGAAGTCCTTGCGGCCGAGGAATATGAAATTGAATGCCCCTCAAAGAGTTACCCAAAGCGCAGGTTGCTACCCCGACTGGAGGAGGAAGCATTAAAACCTACATCTCCAGCATATGACGCGGCTGATCAGCCACCTCGTGGCCGCGACAGAGAGGCATTTCAGCCAAAAGCTCAGCCCGCACCCCGACGCCACTCAAATAAAAATGTCAACGCACGGGGAAACACGCTAGACCTGCGAGACGTATTGGAGGACAAAGAAAAACACACAAGATCGATCTACAGATCACGAGGGTGCGCCACTACGTGAGACGATAAATGTCACGCCGGATATAGTAAAAGTAAATCCGGTCGGGCCGAACACAGCGGACAAGACTCATTTGAGTTGCATCGTGACATAGCCCAGTACAGAGGCGCCGCACACCCCCTATGCTTCACAGATGAAGTAATGGATCACCAAATCCTAGAGGGTTTCAAACCCGTAAATATCAAATCATACGACGGCACAACAGATCCTGCGGTATGTATCGAGGACTTCCTCCTGCACATCCACATGGCCCGCGGTGACGATCTACACGCCATCAAATACCTCCCACTTAAACTCAAAGGACCAGCTCGACATTAGCTCAACATCCTGCCAGCAGAATCCATTGCCTGTTGGGAAGATCAGGAAGCCGCATTCCTCGACAACTTCCAGGGCACTTATGTGCGACCACCAGATGCCGATGACTTGAGCCACATAATTCAGCAGCCAGAGGAATCGGCCAGGCAATTCTGGACATGGTTCCTGACAAAGACAAATCAAATCATCGACTGTCCAGATGCAGAGGCCCTAGCAGCTTTTAAGCACAACATCTGCGACGAGTGGCTCACCCGGCACCTTGGCCAAGAAAAGCCGAAATCTATGGCAGCCCTCACGACACTCATGACCCGCTTTTGCACGGGAGAGGAGAGCTGGCTGGCTCAGCAATAACATATCAAAGAACCATGGTACTTCAGATACCAAGGATAGCAATGGCAGGTCACGTCGCAACAAACATAAGTGTCGCTTCAACAACGACAATACCGAGAATACGACAGTCAATGCCGGATTCAGAGGCTCTAAACCCGGTCAGCGGAAAAAGCCATTCAAAGAAGCACTTCGGGCCCGTCCAGTTTGGACCGTATACTCGATCGCCCATGTCAAATACACGGCACCCCCGACAAGCCAGCCAACCACACCAACAGGGAATGTTGGGTGTTCAAACAGGCTGGCAAGTTAAATGATGAAGACAAAGATTAGGTGCCACATAGCGATGACGAGGAAGAGCCCCGGCCGCCGAATACCGGAGGACAGAAGAGGTTCCCCCCACAAGTGCGGACGGTGAACATGATATACGCAACCCACATCCTCAAGAGGGAGCGGAAGCATACGCTAAGGGACGTATATGTGTTGGAGCCAGTCGCCCCAAAGTTCAACCCATGGTCCTCCTGTCTGATCACCTTCGATCGCAGGGACCACCCCACTAGTATCCGTCATGGTGGATTTGCCGCACTGGTCCTAGACCCAATCATCGATGGATTTCACCTCACTCGACTCCTTATGGACGGCGGCAGCAGCCTGAACCTGCTTTATCAGGACACAGTGCACAAAATGGGTATAGACCCCTCAAGGATCAAACCCACAAAAATGACCTTCAAAGGCGTCATACCAGGTGTAGAGGCCCATTGCACAGGCTCAGTCACACTGTAAGTGGTTTTCGGATCCCCGGATAACTTCCGAAGCGAGGAGTTAATCTTCGATAAAGTCCCGTTCCGCAGTGGCTATCATGCACTTCTCGGGTGAACCGCATTTGCGAGATTCAATGCGGTACCACATTATGCATACCTCCAGTCAATGGAAACACAGAGCGCTCTCTCCGCACGGAGGAGCACACTGCGCCCCTCGTAGCAGAAGCACAAAGCAGCCTCTTAAGGCAATCCACCAGTTCGGCGATTGAACACCCGGACACCTTCAAGCACGCCCGGAGTAATCGGCAACAAGACTGCCTGGCACCTTCCGAGCTCACATAGCAATGCGGCCCCCACCCCAGTCCCAGCCAAACGGCAAAATCCGTGCCACGCGTACATAATTACGCATTGAAAATACCATGGGCATAGGTGGGGAGGGGGGCACGACTACGGCACGCCTCAAGATGCAGCTCAACCGCACTAGGGGCTTCCCGCTTTGTTATTTTTCTCTCTTTCAGGACTTTACTCTCTGGAAACCCCGTTCGGCAGTACGATTGCTGGACACACGATGCAACAACCAAGGAGGCAGAAAGCTACGTCTCACCATGGAACTCCCAGGTGGTCTCTGATGACGAGTGAAATACTTGCTTTAAATACCATTCCTCAGCTTTCCCTTGGAGGGGACATGTCAAATAGTCCTACTTTTTGCTTATCAAACTACTTGCATCATTCTGCTTCAACGCACCTTTTTGAATAAACAATGCATAGCACTAGACTATTACTGCGTTCTCTATTCCTTTTATATATATATATATGTTCATTCATGACATTCAGCATCCGCACACTCTAGTAAGGCCAATACGCCAGGGGCTTAAGCGTACCCCATAATACGGCGTGAGAAGTCCGAACACTTTCGACAGTGCGGCACCCCGAACTTATAGTATTATATGCATCAGCTCCGAATCATGTCTTGGGTCAATAGTTGGGTTTGCCCAGCTCCCATGTTTTGGTACCTTACGTTCCGCTATATCGGCTATGGTAGCACTGGGAGAACTACTGCGATTGTGCCTCGGTTCATCTGGGCGAAGCACCTCAGTAGAGAAAGCTAAAACTGATTGTCATGATAAGGCGAGAGCTGGTCGCTATTCGAGAGGTCTCGAGTCCCTAAAACTTATGCCGCTTAGGGCGAGGAGTCGGCTTTGTCCGGCTTAGGCGTGTATAGCGCCCCGAATTCGGCCTTCCGAATACTAGGGGCTTCGCCAAAATTTAAAATTGTAGACTTCTATGGCTAAGTGAGAGTGATAAAGCATTATAGTCCGATTGCCTTGTTCGTTGTGCTGAGCACCTCCCTCGAAGGACCCAATAATGGGAACAAGAGTGCTTAGATTTATCCCGAACACCCCAGCACTCGCGGCATGGGGGCAGAAGCCGACGACTGGCCATCTCTCAGTTTTAAAAACCAGCCGCACAGAAGGTAATATTTTAAATTCAAACAAGCGTTGCATAGAGCATATGAACAAGTTTTCATCTTACAGGATCACACGAGCAAGTTCATTCAAAAATTACATCCTTCGCATACTCGTCCGCCACAAGACGGGCACCCTTCAGGACACCCTCATAATACATTTCGGGGTGGCGATGCTCCTTACCCTACGACGGCCCCTCCTTCACCAGCTTCTCAGCGTCCATCTTGGCCCAGTGCACCTTCGCACGGGCAAAAGCCCGGCGTGCACCTTCGATGCAGATGGACCGCTTGATGACTTCCAGCCGTGGGCAGGCATCCACAAGCCGCCTCACCACGGCGAAGTAGCTGTTGGGAAGGGAGTCGCCAGGCCACATCTGGACTAAAAGGCCCCTCATGGCCTGTTCGGCCGCCTTGTGCAGCTCGACCAGTTGCTTCAGCTGGTCGCTCACAGGCATCGGGTGTTCGGTCCCAGTTTACTGAGACGAGAACAACTTCTCCGTCGAGCTTCCCTCCTCGGCCCGATAGTACTCTGCGGCATCCGACATGCTGCGGGGCAAATCTACGAATGCTCCTGGAGAGCTCCGGACTCGGGTAAGTAATAAGTAATTTACTTTCACATTCTTGCTTTGCATAATGAATGCCTTACCTGCCGCTATCTTCCTCATCGCCTCAATTTCCTGGAGGGCCTTTTGGGCTTCAGCCTTGGCATACTTTGTGCTCTCGAGGGCCACGGCAAGCTCGGACTCTCGCGTCTTCGAGGCAAGCTCCAAAGTCTCGTGCTTCTTCACGAGAGCCTGGAGCTCTTGATGCACCTCGCCCACCCATGCCTCTTGTTTCTCCCGCTCGGTGCGCTCCTTGGCCGCTTTGTTTTCGGCCTCGGACAGCGCATGCTTCAGGGTCGCCCCTTCGGTCGTGGCCCCTGGCACATCCATGATGATCCTGTCATTTTGCAACCACATCTTTTATATATATATATAGACAAGGTTTTACTTACCTTTGTTCTCCTCGAGCTGCCTCTTGGCAAGGCCGAGCTCTTTCTCGGACCGCTCGAGGTTCTGCTTTAGTGCGGCGACGTCCACAGTCAGTGCGGCAGAGGTCAGCAGTGAAGACTGCATAAGCATCCAGACGTACTTATATTAGACTCCTGCAGATATTTTTTGATCCTCTATTCGGCTTTTCTTTGTGAACACCAAAGAGAGCATCAGGGGCTACTGTCTATGCGGTAATATTTTCCTATATTTTAAATACTTACCTCAAAGCCTGTTAGAAGGCTGGCACAGGCTTCAGTCAGTCCGCTCTTGGCGGACTGAACCTTCTTGATCACCGCACTCATAATAGTGCGGTGCTCTTCGTCGATGGAAGCACCGCGAAGCTCTCCCAGCAGGTTGTCCGATGCCTCTGGATGGACAGTGGTCACCGGCACAGACGGCTTGCCCCCCTTGGTAGGGGGCCGCCTACCGAGTCCGGAACCACTGGAGGTTCCGGCGCGGTGTTCGGCTGAGGGTCAAACTTTGAGCCCTTGGGAGTCTTGCTCCCTTTGCACCTGGAGTCTGGAAGGCCGCCTTGAGGCGCCTCCAGGACTACCTCCCCTCGGTTCGGTGCCCCTTGAGACAATACCTCAACATTGTCCGTAGAGCGACGAGAGGAGGCGGATGGAAGTGGATCGCTATCCATATCTGACGAGTCCAAGGAACCGTCCGACGAGGATACGTCGATACGGGCTCGGGGCGGACTGCATGATCATATTCGACGTTAGGAGAAGCAGTGCAATAAAAGTATGCTATGAGTTACTCTGGCATCCGAATACTTACGACCTCGCCAGGGGCTTGGCCCTGAGTAGCCACTTGTCTTCTCCGTCGGCAGCGGTGGTGGAACAGTCCAGAAGGAGAGTCCTTCCCTTCTTGGACCCTTCGGCCTCCCCAGTTGGGGCGCCCTTCCTTTTCTTGTCTCCCCCGACTGGAGGGGGAGAATCTTCATCTTCCTCCTCCTCACTTTCACAGGAGGAGTGCATCTCAGAGTTATCGGACGATACCACCTAGCGCCGGGAACTCTTTCGGGTTCCCATGGCCGTCTTCTTGGTCTTCTCCAGCACCCCATAAGGAGCCGGAGTCCGCATCTCCGTCAGGAGAGCATCTGCAGGGTCTTCAGGCAGAGGGGCCGGATAGTTAATCTGCTCCAATGTCTCCACCCAGTCCTGTCAAAGGCATGGGAGCTTAGACTCCACACATGGTTAAGCTATGGGAAATAAATACCCTACCAGATGTACAAAACTTACCAGATTAGCAGGGCGCTTAGCGCTTTGCCCGCGGTCCTCGGTAAGAGAAGGGGGGACCTCGGCGCCCTTGAACATCACCTTCTAGACGTCCTTATGCGTCGTGTCGAAGAGCTCGCGTAGAGTCTGGTGCTAGGCCGGGTCGAACTCCCATAAGTTGAAAGCTCGTTGTTGACACAGGAGGATCCGACGGAAGAGCATGACCTGGACTATGTTGACAAGCTTAAGTTTCTTTCTTATCCGTCTAACTCCACCGATGAGCCACAGGACAGACCCTTCTCCTTCCAGGAAGTGAGCCGCGCGGAGATTCCGGATCAAAACTCGGGGGCCGCCACCCAGTTGGTGTCGCGCGGCTCGGTGATGTAGAACCACCCGGATTGCCACCCCTTTATGGTCTCCATGAAGGAGCCCTCGATCCATGTAACCTTGGGCATTTTGCCCACCATGGCTCCACCGCATTCCGCTTGTTGGCTGCCTACTATCTTCGGCTTGATATTGAAGGTCTTCAGCCACAGGCCAAAGTGGGGCCGGATTTGGAGGAAAGCCTCGCACACGACGATGAACGCAGAGATGTTGAGGATGAAATTCGGGGCCAGATCATGAAAGTCCAGCCCATAATAGAACTACGGGTTTTTATCAGTTATTCCACCGTTTGTGTCCCACTACTCAGTTCTGCCACTAGAAATTTCAACTGCTCAAAAATGCCATCGCTTCATTAGACACATGCTCAAAAATGCCACTAAACACCATTATTGTGATCTCAAATCTCTTTTGCCATGTTATAATGACATAAATACCTATGAACCAACATGCCAGCTCTCCCTCTATCTCACTACAATGAAGTATGGGGCCCACTTGATCCCAACAGCATTCTTATTTTCCTGTAAAATTATTTGCTTGTCTACTCCTGACAAGTGGGGCCACACATATCATTGTGAGATAGAGAGAACTGACATGTGGGTCGGCTTATTTTTGTCATAGAACATGGTCAACGGGTTTGACGTAAAAATAACAATGTCTAATGGCATTTTTGAGCAAACATCTAACAAAATGATGGCATTTTTGAGATATCTAATGGCATTTTTGAGCGAGCATCTCACGGATTGATGGCATTTTTGAGTAGTTGTAACTTCTAATGGCAAAACTAAGTAGTGGGACACAACTAGTGGCATAAATGATAAAAACCCGAAGAACTTAAGGCCGCGGACGAATGGATGGAGGGGAAACCCCAGTCCACGGACGAAGTGGGGGAGGAAAACCACCCTTTCGTAAGGTTCCGGGGCAGGGACGATCTACCCCGCGGCTGGCAGCCGGTTCGCGATATCCGCGGCTAAGTATTCGGCCCCATGTAGTTTTTTGATGTGTCCCTCCGTGACAGAGGAGACCATCCACTTGCCTCCTGCTTCGGACATGTTTGGAGAGAGTTGAGGAGAAGGATGTGGACTTGGGCGCTGGAGCTCGAGTGCGTGAGAATGGATGAGCAAGGAGGAAGAGGGCATGGGTAGAAAAAGGTGAAACCTTATCCCTTTATAAGGGCAGACTAAACTATGCGCCCCCACTAGCCTGGTAAAACTCGCTTATCCCCCAAGCGCCGTAATTGATGGCGCGGTTGGGTTACCCACATCCGTATTGATGGGATTCCCGTAATAAGGCGACACAATCTCTGCTTCGACAAGACGTGCCAAGGAAACCGCCTCGCGAAACACGCTGAGATAGGTTATGAAAAATGATTCGAATAAAGACCTGGCTGTGGTGCGATGTCCTGCTACGGGGTACGTCAGCAGATTAGATTTGTGGAAATATTATTCTCTCTATGGTGGTATGTGGAACTTGTTTTGCAGAGCCGGACACGATCCTCGTGTTCAAAATCTTCTATGAAGTATTCGGAGGAGGAACCCGCCTTGCAATGTCGAAGACAATCTACGCGCCGGACTCATCGTCATTGAAGCCTGGTTTAGGGGCTACTGAGGGAGTCCTGGATTAGGGGGTATCCGGACAGCCAGATTATATCCTTTAGCCGGACTGTTGGACTATGAAGATACAAGATTGAATACTTCATCCCGTGTCCGGATGGGACTCTCCTTGGCGGGGAAGGCTAAACCGGAGGGTTTAGTTCGTAGGACGAACAACAACAATCATACCATAGGCTAGCTTCTAGGGTTTAGCCTCTTCGATCTCGTGGTAGATCAACTCTTGTAATACTCATATCATCAAGAACAATCAAGCAGGACGTAGGGTTTTTCCTCCATCAAGAGGGCCCGACCATGGGTAAAACATCGTGTCCCCTGCCTCCTGTTACCATCCGCCTAGATGCACAGTTTGGGACCCCCTACCCGAGATCCGCCGGTTTTGACATCGACATGGACAAAGACGCCTTCCCCACTTTCTTCGGCTTCTCCGCCTTGGCTGTGGATCCCTTCACCATCGTTGCACACTCGAGTGGAGGAGAGAAGTGGAGGAGTCAGAGCAAGAGAAAGGGGACCTGAGGCCCAAACCTCTATCTCCAAATCTTTTATATCGCTGGACGAATCTCGAGCCGGATGTCCCACCGAAGATCTTTGGATCAATGGCCCGCACGAGAGGCCAAGCGCAGGGCAAGTGCGGCACGTGGCGGATGTCATGCGCAAAAATTGAGGAGCCACGCCCCCACTTTCCCCACTAATGCACGACGTTACCGCTTCTGCGCTCGCATGCGCAAATTCAAATCCCGCAATTTTTGGGCCGAATCAATCTAATTGATTGCCCACAATTCCCTTCCTAAAGGGCACACATCAGTCCGACTGACCACCCTCTGCGTGGACCCATGCACTCGGCCAGGTTAAATACCCGACTGAAGTCTTCTTTAGGATCGTTATGTGACGAGTTTGACGTCCCTCCACGGGTTCACTTGGCCCTCTTAGTAGGCTCCAAGGCGCATGACTCATAAATATGGATTCGTAGAAGGCATGCACTGGCGTTCCCCTGTGATAAGGAGTGGCATCTCTCCGGAGAGTCAGACCACACGCTGGTGTCACCACTCGAGGTGTAATGGCATGCCCTCACTCGGGCCCCTAGTCTATCTCTTTCGAGAGACAAAATGAATGCCAACAGGTTTTTCTCGATGATCAACAACACCCGGTCAACTGGGAAACCTATAATCCAAAATCTGTTCTGTTTTCATCTAAAGGAACAATAAGCCACGACTCGGAAACATATTCCGAATGCCATCGGAACACTTGGATTCAACCGAAGGATCGGTTTGTTTGTTCTACGAAATCCAAACTAATTCGGGGGCTAATGATGTGGTCATCTATTACAGGTAGGGTCAAGGACCCATCATTCAGGACCCACATGGGGCCCATCGCCACCATAGGTAGGTCCTTGGATCATGCCAACATACGAATACTGACATCAAGATGTCCACTCGGACGGCTCAACGGCACTCAGACGACCACACGTCACTTGGCTGATGGACCTCCACTCGGACATAGAAGGCAGGATGGCGTCATGGGAGCTGGAATGGTCGAGGGATCCTAAGTCATCCAATAAATAAAGTCGTAGCTACAGTTACATGTAACTGGCTGTAGTAGAGGCTCATTATACTAGTAACTCACCCATTTAGTGTCATTAAATGCCCAAACGACATGGAGGGCATGGGGCTGCGATGCATTCTATATAAGATATACCCCCACTCCATGGCATGACACGAGCAACCTTTGTAACCATACCCGTGAAATTAAAGCAAGCCTCCGGACATGAGACGTATGGCTTTTACCTCCATGAGAGGGGCTTGAACTCGTTAAACATCAAGTGTTACGCCTGCGCCTTAAATAGGCTCTCTCCTTTATTCATACCCCTAGTACTCATTCTCAGGATCGTAACCCCGACAGAGTTCTCCTAGCTTCCCAAAGGCAGCCACCAGGGCTAGGAAGAAGAAAAATTCAGATGAGGAAGATGAGGACTTCCAACCTAAGGAGGTCACTTCCAAGAAGAAGAATGTTGTTGTTGCCAAGGACCAAGGAGTATGGCAATGCTCAAAGGGAGAGGCATGGAAATTTTTCTGAGATTGCAGCTAGCTCAAGGCCAGGTCAAGGAAAATCTTTGGCCAAAATGGTTGGTAAGAAGAGAGGGAGGACATAGGCTGCCCATGTGGTGTTCAAGCCCACATCTATGAGGAGAGAGGAGGAACCAGTTGCTAATGAGCGACCTCCAAACCAACAGAAGCTCATGGCAGATGTTATGCCTAAGAAGGCAGCCACAACCTCCAAGACCAACACAGCTGCTTCCCCCAAGCCTAAGGGGAAGACAACAAGAAACAAATCGACTACTAAGAAGAACAAGGCCCAGTGCCTGAGAGAGATGAAGATGCTGATGATGATGTTGTAGTGTCGAAAAAGCTCGGACTAAGACTGCAAGAGCACGATGATTCACATCCTCAGGTAGAGAACATGGCTAAGAAAATGGAGAGAACCAGACACGTATTCAGTGAGGAGGACGACTACTATTGACTACCGCTTCCACACCAAGGAGCAGCAGGACTTCTATGAGACAACTCTACTTGATAAAAACCCATAGTGAGTGACATGAGATGGGTCGAGATTGGAAGTTCATCGATGCAAATGAAGGCAACTTCGCAAATGTGCATGAGAACTTCAAGACTATAGGCATTGATGAGTTCACATGCACAACATGGACATATGAGCTCATCATGCAGTTTTACTCTACTACACACTTCTATCCCGATGGGAGGATAGTTTGGATGACTGAGGATAGTTTGGCTATGATCAATACCATTTAGAGGCATACCTTGGTGCCCAAGTCAGGTGATGACAAAATGATTAGAGGACACTCAATCAACAAGCTGCATTTGGTGGACAATTTTTCAGAGGTTGAGAGTGATGGATGTGATTGTTGAGATAATCAAGAGGGTTGCAGAAGATCAAAAGCGCTCATGTGGCTTTGCTCCACACATCAACTCCAAGGTTGGTAGCAAAGTCTACTTGCTTGACCGTCTGCACCTGTCACTCCAGCCTGAGCTAGAGGACTGCATTGTGACCACAACTGAGGATCATCCTACATCTGCTAAGTCTACAAGCAGCGCCAGAAGCTGCGAAGAGTGTTGTTCCTAGCTCTTCCATAGTTCCAAATCTAAAGACGAAGGCTAATCAGATTCTATATCTTCTCCATGCTTCTTAGAGGATTGAGCAGCGTCTGGTCAACCTCATGGAAAGCCAAGAGAGCTTTGAGAGGATTATAGAAACCAACCTCCATGACCTAGATGTTAAGGTCACTGAGGTGCAAACCACAATAGAGATTATGAAGAACAGGTCTTCACACTACTACTCAATTTCAGACAATGCCTAGGTCAGCAGCCGTGCTAGTCACCGACACCAGAGCCACAGTCTCAGCTCCAGCTGTTGCAACATCAGTTGCTTAGTTAGTCCATCCAGCTGTATCTACACCACCAGTCTAGTAGACATCATCCAAGATCTTTGCAGACACACTCATCTCTACATCAACCACGTCTACACACACCAGAGATGTAAGTTAGTGGAGTTTAGCCCTAGGAGCTACTGGAGCCGAGCAGCGTTTAGCTCTTTACTCTTCCAAACTTTTTGGTACTTGTTGCCAAAGGGGAGAATTAGTATAGATCATTAGGGCTTTGAGAGAGAGTGCTTTGCTTTTCTCGTTTGGTTTTCTTTGAGTTTTGTGCTACTTCGTGATACTTTTAGTTGATGCTCATTTTTCGATGCTATGCATGCTTAAATATCTATCCATATGCTCTTTGTATGATCATTCACTTATGTGCTTGGTGATGACTGCTTGTCAAATTTCAGTCTTATCATTTTGAGCGCTCCACCAAGATGTATGTGATATGGAAGAGTGACCCATGATCCTAATCGATTGTGCATTCTCATTCAAACGCAAATTTTTCATAATGCACAATTTAGGGGGAGCTCTTGCTTATCACATACTTCTCTAAGTGATGATGTATTTTATAGATTATATCGTTTGTCAAAGCTTTGATCTATATGTTGTCATCAATTACAAAAAGGGGGAGATTGAAAGTGCAACTAATCCCCATGTGGTTTTGGTAATTCATAACAACATATATATCATTGAACTAATGCTTATTGAAAATAGATTTCAGAGAAGTTGAACGATTGGCATGGAAAGGACATAAGAATGTGGACCCCTCAAAATGCTAAGGACATGGATAAGCAAAGCTTCAAGACTCTACATTTTTGGTTAAGTGATCCAAGGTCACATTGAGTCCATCGGAAAGCCAATATTGTTAAAAGGGGATGAGGTTTTGATCTTGACTCAGTTGCTCAAGTGCTCGAAGATATTGCTCCAAAAACCCTCAAGAACTTTCTCCAATTCATATATGTCCAAACCCTAAAGCGCCAACTTGGTCCCGCAAAAAACATTCATTCCAAACTCACCGAGTTGATCCTATACACTGCCAGAGCCAAACCCTAGAATTTCGGCCTCACCGAGATGATGATTGGTTTCACCAAGTTGCACTCACCAAGTTTCTTTAACCCAGTTTGTTCATTTCAGAAACACCAAGTTGAACTGATGAGAATTACCAAAACGAAGTCTTGCTTAGGTCATCTCATTTCAGTCCGTTCGAGATTCCTAGTTCGGTCCCACCGAAAAGCCCAACGTTCATATCTTTTACACAGGTCGGTCTCACCGAGTTTTTGGTTCAGTATCATTGAGTTGAGTCAAAAGAGTGTAATGATTGGATTTTTTGTGTAGGCCATAAATGCCCCTCCACCCCCACCTTCTCTTAAAGAGATCCATCATAATGAAACTACACTTACACCATTCATTTTTTGAGAGAGAACCACCTACTCAAGTGTTGAGATCAAGGCATTCCAAACCAACCATTCGAACCTTGATTTCTAGCCTCTTCAAGTTGCTTTTGTCGGATTTCGGGTTCCGGCAAAACCCTTAAGGTTCGAACACTAGGGTGTGCGCGAAGATCTCTCCCTCACTGATCATGCCCTCAAGCACTTCGCGATCTCAAAGGCTAGCTCGACGAACTCGCAACACAAGGGACACAAGATTTATACTGAGCAGAAAGGTGGTGCCCCAAATATTGAGCGGGAAGGGAGCCAACAACGGCCAATTTGAAAGGGGACAACTAGTACAAGTTACCTTGACAAAAGCAGTCTTCGCCTGCCAAAGGCTCTGGTGGTGACGCCATCTTGGGCTCCACGGTGACCTCCGTCCTGCCGTGCTGCTGGTCTTGGTCTCGTTGCACTGATATGGAAACCTTTGCTTGATGCATCGGTACTCTTCGTCTCCACTTGCCTCCTTAACACCAAAGAGGAAACAAGGACACCGTGAGCGCTGGCGCCCGCCTGGAACCCACCTGATCTCGATCGTCATGGCTCACGTCATTGGAACCTCGTGAGGTTTGCCTTGCCTTGATCTCTCCGCCCCTCACGAGCCAGCCTAGTGAGGCCGCTCCTGAGGAGGTCTTGTGTCGTCCCCCTCGTGAGGCTTGGCCTCCCATTGCGAGGGTCTTCAATGCTTGTTGGTGAAGATGGGCCGTACGGGCCCACTTGTAGAGCCATGCCGTGGGCTGAAGGCAGGCAAGTCTGGGGACCCCCGTTCCCAGAACACCGACAGTAGCCCCGGGCCCAAGGCGCGCTCGGGGTTGGCTTCGAGGAGAAGCTAAGAGGCAAGTGCGGAGCGCCGCGGGCCCCCAATAGCCTGGGGCCCTAGTCGACGCGTCGCGACTGATTAGACGTGGGCGTCTCTGCTTCCCCATGCTGCATTGATACCCATCTGGCTAGGCGGCTACCGCGGTCTACACGGTTTCCCTCCCGTTGCTGCCGCGCACTCCCCAATTCTTCCGCTTCCTCAAAGCTCAGCCTCTCCCGCGATCCGATCTGAGCTCAATCCTAACATTGCCATGGCATCGAACCAGTCGGAGAAAGGGAAGAGTCCCCTATCCTTCGTCGGGCCTCGCCCGGCTGCTGAGCCTACCGTTGGCAGGTCGCTGGTGCTCAACCAAGAAGCCATGGACAAGGTGCGTCTCATGCTCGCCTCCAGCTTCAATTAGTGGGGAAGGGCGGTGGCCTGGCTTGCGTCTCGTGCCCGTATCGACCGGATAGCCACCGAGGTCCCATTCTTCATCGACGCCCTTTGGGCTGGCCTGGTTCCTCCTTTCTTCGCCTTCTTCAACGCAGTGCTTGCCCATTATCAGATCCACATGCTGCACCTTGATCCCCAATATGTGACCCTTCTTGCCGTCTTCGCCTTTGTTTGTGAGGCCATGGTGGGCATTGCTCCTTCCGTGGCCCTTCTCTGCCACTTCTTCTCATTTCACCTGATTGATCGCCGGCAGAGCTCAGGGTGCCTGAGCTTTCAGGCCGTGGCGGCGACGGCCGGCGCGGGGATTGACTTTGAGCTCCCACCATCCACGAGCAAGTTTCGGACACGGTGGGTATTTGTTGATGTCGGGGTGCTTAGCCCCATGCTCTCTTCTCCATCAGCGCCCGCCATTCCTAGCTCCGGCTGGTGCCACCAAAGGCTCACCGATTCACGCCTTGCCCCCATCTGGCTCAGGCTGAAGAGGCTCAAGGACCTTGACGTGACTGCGCCTATGGTGGCGAAGGAGTTCGCCCGGCACCGAATCGCTCCACTTCTGCACCACTCTCCACCGATGTGGGCCTTGCTCAATAGCAAGGACCACATGAGACTTCAGGGGTCTGGGCTTCCCCTTGAGGCGCGGCGAATGGTGCTCGAGGTATTGACGGGTGTCCCATTGCCAGACGACTTGCCAAGAAAGAATTGCCTTCTGTACCGCTGCTTGAACAAGGCGACATTTGTGGAGCAGATGCCCTCCTTCGATGAGTGGGGGCTGCGTCCAGTCGTTCTGGTGGGGCCCCGTGAGAACCCCGTCGACGTGGTGCCCCTCCTCGCTGCTGGCGTCGGGCTCGCCCAAGTGTGGATGCAGGGGGGCGAGCACCGCTGGAGGCCGATGGCGCAGGCGCCGAGGTGCTGATGCCGCCCAGGGCTCCCGAGGCGTCGTCCTCAGGAACTTGTGACTCTTGCCCTGGGGCGGCGGTTGAGGGGGCGGTGCAGTCCACGTCTCCCGAGGCCGGGGCTCCTGAGGCCTCGGCAGGTCGCTTCGAGGCAGAGCCCGGTAGCTCCCCTCAGCTTGGCGCTCCTGAGGCTGCCCCTTCGAGCACTTCTCCAGTTGCGCCTCGTGTTGGCCGCCATGTCCAGTTCTTTGGTCGGCTTCGCGTGGACTTCGAAGAGCTCCGCAAGAGGAAGGGGTCCCCAAGCCATGGCAGCGGCACCTTCGGGCCATTAAAACGGATGAAGTACATTGCCGTTGACGAGTAAGTACCTTATCTTGGTGATTCTCCGCGTGTTGCTTCCCTTCCTGACGACGTCTCTTCAGGATCCCTTCCGCCAAGGACGTGAAATCTCCAGAGAAGTAGCCTCCTCTCGCCTCGTTTCTCCCGCCAGACTCGAGCGCTGCAAGCCCGCGCGCTGCTCACTGGAGATTTGCTTGGAACTCACGCCCGTCGACAAGGCGTCTTGAACTCGCGCCAGCCCGTCGACAAGGCGTCTTGAACTCGCGCCCTCTCCATCCTTCCTTCACGGCCTTGCTTGGAACAGAACAAGTGTGCCAAGGGTTCCTCCCCTGGTCGTGGACGGTGGCTGGGTGGCTTCGGTCTTGGGATCCTCTTCAAGCAGCGGGCCTCCACTCGTTCGGGCTCCACTTGAGGCATGGCCTGCAACTAGGTGGGCGCCAGCCCCCAGCCCATTGCTGAGAGGGGGCGAGCTGCTTCGAGCCCCATCTGCGGTCCCCGCGGTAGAGGACGGAGTCTGCAGCATGCTTAAGTCGGCGCAAGAATGGAGTGTCGTCCTCCACAAGCTCTTTCAGGAGGTGATGGGCGTGATGAACCGGCTTGGTGAAGATCTCGTGGACATGGACGCGCACCTCCTGGCCGAGGGTCTTCGGCTGGTGGAGGGGCGGTGTAAGCTGAAGGTGGCTATCAACCTCGGGGGCCATCAGCGTGAGCTTGATAATGTGAAGGCCGAAGTTTCCCTCGCAGCCTCTCGTGAGGCCTGCTCCCAAGCTCTGGAAGAGTCTCAAGAAGCTAACCGCTGTCGTGAGGCCGCGGAGAAGCGCATGTGGGAGATCCAAGCCTGGAGCGCCTCCTTCGATCAGCAAGTGGAGGCTCGCAGAGCCATCCTTGCGTCGTTGAGGGGGACGCACGCTGAAGAGGAAGAGATCCGGAAGCGCGAGGAGGCGTTGGCGCTGGAAGCCGTGGAGTGTAGCCTTGAGCTTGAACGTCTGGAGACGAGGGAGCGTGAAGTTGCCCAAGCGGAGGATGTCGTTGGCACGTGTGAGGCTAGGGCCCAGGAGGAGGTCGATCGCCAAGTGGCCGAGGCTCGCCCGGATCTCGAGGGCAGGTACGACCTGAAGCTGAAGCTCATGGAAGCTCAGGCCGCTGGTAGGACTCCTGCCCTCAAGTCCAGTTTGACCGAGGTGGAGTGGCGAGAGGAGGCCGCCGCAGCCGCCCTGGTCTCGGCGCGAGCCGAACTGGCCTCCGCCCGCGCCGAGCTGCTCCCCCTTCAGTAGCGAGTTGCTGACGCCGAGTCTGTCACGCGGTAGAACAGGGAGGAAGTGCTTCAACGGCGGATGTTGGAGTGCGTGCACGCCCCCATGCTCCATGACCTCAGGAACATGGCCAATATCGCCCTGGGCTACATCTGTGATGAGAATGCTCCTCATCCCCACGTGAACCACTACACCAGCCAACTTCGCTTCTTCACCGACGTGGTGACACACCTGGAGAGTCATTCCGACAGAGCTCGCCAACTTGTTGAAGAGAGGAGCCGCGGCCTGCTCAGGCATGCGTTCTCCCGCGTCTTCAGCCATCTCCAGAACATCGACCCCGACTTCGATTTTGACGCCGCCATCGCTCTCGTACCCGAGGCCATCCGGGGTGACCTGTCGCGATGGGTGGAAGACAATGTGGACGCGCTGGTCAGGGCCTTCACTTCTGATGACGATGGGGTGGTGATCGCGGCGGACACGGGTGACGTGGTCGACGACGGTGATGGTGGCGCTGGTGGAGGTGATGGTGATGCCAGCGATGGTGGCAGTGATGCCAGCGACGCGTTTGAGGGCGATCTGGGGGACGTGGCGAGCGACATGTCTGACCGATCCCGTGTTTCCCAGCTGTTTGTCCTGCACACAAAGGCTCGGGCGCAGCCCTTGAGGTTGTAAGAGCATTTTTGGAGGGGAAGCCCCTCATGTAAATATACTACTGCCTCTATCTTGTTAGGTCGAGTTGAATATGTGTCTTCGTGAACTCACGTATCCTGGGGCAAAGTTGCTGTTGCGGTTTACCTTAGCCTGGATGAGCCAGAAACCGACTCGTGAGATTGCGAGTTTCCGGGAAGCTCCTGAGGAACTCGTCGACACGCCCGAGGGGGCCGCGTGATAAGCAAGCACTAGCCGTGGCGCGACATCGCGTGGCGCGCGTGTGCCATGCCTAGCCCCGCTCGCGAGGGGCCTGCGAGGGGGAAGCAACAGGAGCGAACTCCAAATTAAGGCAAGAATCAGATAGCAAGAAATTGCTCGAACGATAAAAGGCACCCCCAGCGCGCATCGATGAAAATTCAACTTCAACTTAAATCTAAATCCAGAAGGCAGGGTTACAAAAAAGAGATCCAAAGCAAATGGCCGCGTCCGGCGCCTAGTATAGTATTCTTGTCTTCGAGTCTTCTCACCAGCGCGGAGCTAAGTGTTGCCACTAGGACGTGGGAGGGAGCCCCCGAGACCCGAGGGCGGCACTCTTGAGGCTCCGAGGCGTGTACAGCCCCACTCATTATGACATGAGAGTGTCACGAGCAGAGACCTTCATAGGCATGAGCCTTACTTCATATCGCCAGACGAGGGCCCCGCCTTGCGCCTCCCTCGACCACCGTTGGGAGCGACCGATAACCTGCACAACACCAAGGGGCAAATGGGACGCCAGCAGCGCCCTCGGCGACCACGGGTCCTCTGCCGGGGGAAGGCTCTGGAGCACCTCCCCGGCAGAGGGCCTACCTTTGGGGGACGCCTTGCTTCGTGCGGCGCGGGGAGGGGCCTTGCTCTAGACCCCTCTCATGCAGCCCCCAGCGTGCCCCCCTGGCGGCAGGGAGGCCAACGAGCTGGGGCCGCCATCCACCGCTGCAACCTGATCCTCCTACGTCCCATGGTTAGCGTAAGCCTGCTCCTGAGAAATTAGTGGTACCCTGTAGCTGTTGTCGCCGCCGTGGTTGGTGAGGCATCCATAGGGCTCCTGAAAGGTGCCGGCTTCTAGCGCCTCCTCCTCCCAGCCCGACTCGAGGAACGAGCCAGGGTCGTCCTCCAGCATGTACTCCTGGTCCACCATGCGGGGCAAGTAGGCCTTCGAGGCCGTCGCCTCAAAGACCTCGCCATAGTGCCCCACGCTCCATGTTTCCCCGCCCAGCGTGCCGTGTTGAGGATGGTAGGGTTGCATCCCACCGGGGCCATAGGTGGCAGCGCTTGTGCCCGCGCCGCCGGAGGTGGCACGGGTGCGAGCGAGCGTCCAGCCCCGTTGGTTGCGCTTGTGTCAGTGAAGCCTGGTGGCACGCCCGTGGGCACGCGGGCACGGCGAGGCCCGCCATGCGGCCCGGCCGCGGCTTGAGGTGTGAGCAGAGAGCAGAAAGGTGGTGCTCCCGAGGCCACGACGTCCAAGAGCTCAGCGATGCGCTCTAGTAATGCATCCCGGCTGCTCTCCATTAATTGGCATCGCAGCAGCTCCCGAGCCACTGTGAGTGCAGCCCTCATGTTTTCTTGCTCTCGTTGGGTGTGTGGTGCCGTGGCTGTGGCGTGGCTTGAGGCTCTTGCGGTTGCCCGCACTTGTCACGGAGTAAGGGCGGACGGCGGCTGACCGCGTCGCCCACGCCCCGCAGTGTTTGGTGGTGCACGTGCTGCCTGGGGTGCTAGCTTGAGGTCTTCTTGAGCGGGCGGTGTTGTTCCTTGAGTCGCTGTACATCGGAGTCGCGGAGTGTCGGGGGACCAACGAGCGGATCAACTGGCGGAACAAGAGCTCCGGCGCACCCCTACCTGGCGCGCCAAATGTCGGATTTCGGGTTCCGGCAAAACCCTTAAGGTTCGAACACTGGGGTGCGCGCGAAGATCTCTCCCTCACCGATCACGCCCTCAAGCACTTCGCGATCTCAATGGCTAGCTCGACGAACTCGCAACACAAGGGACACAAGATTTATACTGGGTTGGGCCACCATTGTGGTGTAATACCCTACTCCAGTGTGGTGTGGTGGATTGCCTCTTGGGCTGATGATGAACAGTACAAGGGGAAGAACAGCCTCCTGAGGAGAGGTGTTGTTGTGCTTGGTGGGTGTGAGGATGGGTTGGATCTAGTCCAAGTTGAGATGGCTCCGGTTCTCTCTCTCCCTTACTATGGTGGCTAATCCTATTTATAGAGGCCCTGGTCTTCTCCCCAAATATTGAGCGGGAAGGGAGCCAACAACGGCCAATTTGAAAGGGGACAGCTAGTACAAGCTATCCTGACAAAAGCAATCTTCGCCTGCCAAAGGCTCTAGTGGTGACGTCGTCCTGGGCTCCACGGTGGCCTCCGTCCTGCCGTGCTGCTGGTCTTGGTCTCGTTGCACCGATATGGAAATCTTTGCTTGATGCCTCGGTACTCTTCATCTGCGCTTGCCTCCTTAACACTAAAGAGGAAACAAGGACACTGTGAGCGTTGGCGCCCGCCTGGCACCCGCCTGATCTCGATCATCATGGCTCACGTCATTGGAACCTCGCGAGGTTTGCCTTGCCTTGATCTCTCCGCCCCTCGCAAGCCAGTCTGGTGAGGCTGCTCCTGAGGAGGTCTTGTGTCGTCCGCCTCGCGAGGCTTGGCCCCCCTCGCGAGGGTCTTGAATTCTTGTAGGTGAATATGGGCCGTACGGGCCCGCTTGCAGAGCCGCGCCATGGGCCGCAGGCAAGCAAGTCTGGGGACCCCCATTCCCAGAACGCCGACAGCTTTCTACTCCAATCCTTCTCCTACCAAAGCCAAATCTGTGAGAGAGTGATTGAGTGTTGAGGAGACCATCATTTGAAGCACAAGAGCAAGGAGTTCATCATCAACGACACCATCTATTACCTTTTGGAGGGTGGTGTCTCCTAGATTGGTTAGGTGCCACTTGGGAGCCTCTAAGATCTTGTCGAGTTGAACCGATGAGTTTGTAAGGGAGGGAGATCGCCTACTTCATGAAGAACTACCCTAAGTGAGGCTAGTCCTTCATGGACGTAAGCCATGATGGAATAGACAAGGTTGCTTCTTCGTGGACCCTCCGTGGGTGGATCCCTCCGTGGACTCGGGCAGCCATTACCCTCCATGGGTTGAAGTCTCCATCAACGTGGACGTATGATAGCACCACCTACCGGAACCACGCCAAAAATCACAGTGTCTTCATTGCATTTGATATCTCTGATCCCTCCTTTACGTTCATATGCAAAGTTCGGTGGTAGCATTATAAGATGATCTCTCACTAAATTTCAAGGTATAAGTGTTCTCCCTGAGTATGCACTGTTGTTATAGTTCGTCGTGCCGATACACCACGTGATGATCGGGTGTGATAAGCTCTACGTTCACATACAACGGGTGCAAGCCAGTTTTGCACATGCGAAATACTCGGGTTAAACTTGACAAGCCTAGCATATGCTGATATGGCCTCGAAACACTGGAGACCGAAAGGTCGAGCGTGAATCATATAGTAGATATGATCAACATAGTGATGTCACCATTGAAAACTACTTCGTCTCACGTGATGATCGGACATGGTTTAGTTGATATGGATCATGGTCTATCTAAGTCGGAGTTCTTAAGTAATTTGATTAATTAAACTTTAATTTATCATGAACTTAGTACCTGATAGTATTTTGCATGTCTATGATGTTGTAGATAGATGGCCTGTGTTGTTGTTCCATTGAATTTTAATGCGTTCCTAGAGAAAGCTAAGTTGAAAGATGATGGTAGCAACTACACGGACTGGGTCCGTAACTTGAGGATTATCCTATTGCTGCACAGAAGAATTACGTCCTGGAAGCACCGCTAGGTGACAAACCCGCTGCAGGACCAACCCCAGATGTTATGAACACCTAGCAGAGCAAAGCTGATGACTACTGGACAGTTCAGTGTGCCATGCTTTACGGCTTAGAACCGGGACTTCAACGACGTTTTGAACATCATGGAGCATATGAGATGTTCCAGGAGTTGAAGTTAATATTTCAAGCAAATGCCCAGATTGAGAGATGTGAAGTCTCCAATAAGATCTATATCTCCAAGATGAAGGAGAATAGTTCTGTCAGTGAACATATACTCAGAATGTCTGGGTACCACAACCACTTGACTCAACTGGGAGTTAATCTTCCTGATGATAGTGTCATTGACAGAGTTCTTTGATCACTGCCACCAAGCTACAAGACCTTCGTGATGAACTATAATATGCAAGGGATGGATAAGATGATTCCCGAGCTCTTCGCAATGCTAAAGGCTGCGGAGGTAGAAATCAAGAAGGAGCATCAAGGGTTGATGGTCAACAAGACCACCAGGGTCAAGAAAAATGGTAAAGGGAAGAAGGGGAACTTCAAGAAGAACAGCAAGCCAGTTGCTTCTCAAGTGAAGAAACCCAAGTTTGGACCTAAGCCTGAGACTGGGTGCTTCTACTGCAAAGGAACTAGTCACTAGAAACGGAACTGCCCCAAGTATTTCGCGGAGAAGAAGGATGGCAAAGTGAAAGGTATATTTGATATACATGTTATTGATGTGTACCTTACTAATGCCCGCAGTAGTGCCTGAGTATTTGATACTGGTTTAGTTGCTAATATTTGCAACTTGAAACAGGGGCTATGGATTAAGCGAAGATTGGCTAAGGACGAGGTGACGATGTGCGTGGGAAATGGTTCCAAAGTCGATGTGATCGCCGTCGGCACGCTACCTCTACATCTACCTTCGGGGTTAGTTTTAGACCTAAATAATTGTTATTTGGTGCCAGCGTTGAGCATGAACATTATATCTGGATCTTGTTTGATGCGAGACGGTTATTCATTTAAATCAGAGAATAATGGTTGTTCTATTTATATGAAAAATATCTTTCATGGTCATGCACCCCTGATGAGTGGTCTATTCTTACTAAATCTTGATAGTAGTGATACACATGTTCATAGTATTGAAGCCAAAAGATGCAGAGTTGATAATGATAGTGCAACTTATTTGTGGCACTGCCGTTCAAGTCATATTGGTGTAAAGCGCATGAAGAAACTCCATTCTGATGGACTTCTGGAATCACTTGATTATGATTCACTTGGTACTTGCGAACCATGTCTCATGAGCAAGATGACTAAAACTCCGTTCTCTCGAACAATGGAGCGAGCAACAGCGTTATTGGAAATCATACATACTGATGTGTGTGGTCCAATGAACATTGAAGCTCGCGGCGGATATCGTTATTTTCTCACCTTCACAGATGATTTGAGCAAATATGGGTATATCTACTTAATGAAACATAAATCTGAAACATTTGAAAAGTTCAAAGAATTTCAGAGTGAAGTGGAAAATCATCGTAACAAGAAAATCAAGTTTCTATGATCTAATCGTGGAGGCGAATATTTGAGTTACGAGTTTGGACTTCATTGGAAACAATGCGGAATATTTTTGTAACTCACGCCACCTAGAACACCACAGCGTAATGGTGTGTTCGAACGTTGTAATCATACTTTACTAGATATGGTGTGATCTATGATGTCTCCCACTGATTTACCGCTATCATTTTGGGGTTACGCTTTAGAGACAGCTCCATTCACGTTAAATAGGGCACCATCTAAATCCGTTGAGACGACGCCTTATGAACTATGGTTTGGCAAGAAACCCAAGTTGTCGTTTCTTAAAGTTTGGGGTTGTGATGCTTATGTGAAAAAGCTTCAACCTGATAAGCTTGAACCCAAATCGGAGAAACGTATCTTCATAGGATACCCAAAGGAGACTGTCGGGTACACCTTCAATCACAGATCCGAAGGCAAGATATTCGTTGCTAAGAATGGATCCTTTCTAGAGAAGGAGTTTCTCTCGAAAGAAGTGAGTGGGAGGAAAGTAGAACTTGATGAGGTAATTGTACCTTCTCCCTTATTGGAAATTAGTTCATCACCGAAATCAGTTCAAGTGATTCCTACACCAGTAAGTGAGGATGCTAATGATGATGATCATGAAACTTCTGATCAAGTTACAACCGAACCTCGTAGGTCAACTAGAGTAGGATCCGCACCAAAATGGTACGGTAATCCTGTTCTGGAAGTCATGTTACTTGACCATGATGAACCTACAACTATGAGGAAGCGATGATGAGCCCATATTCCGCAAAATGGCTTGAAGCCATGAAATATGAGATGGGATCCATGTATGAGAACAAAGTATGGACTTTGGTTGACTTGCCCGATGATCGGCAGACCATAGAGAATAAATGGATCTTCAAGAAGAAGACTGACGTTGACGGTAATGTTACTGTCACAAAGCTCGACTTGTTGCGAAAGGTTTTCGACAAGTTCAAGGAGTTGACTATGATGAGACCTTCTCACCCGTACCGATGCTTAACTCCGTCCGAATCATGTTAGCAATTGCCGCATTTTATGATTATGAAATTTGGCAAATGGATGGAAAAACTGCATTCCTTAATGGATATATTAAAGAAGAGTTGTATATGATGCAACCAGAAGGTTTTGTCGATCCAAAAGGTGCTAACAAAGTGTGCAAGCTCCAGGGATCCATTTATGGACTGGTGCAAGCCTCTCAGACTTGGAATATACGCTTTGATAGTGTGATCAAAGCATATGGTTTTATACAGACTTTTGGAGAAGCCTGTATTTACAAGAATGTGAGTGGGATCTCCGTAGCATTTCTGATATTATATGTAGATGACATATTGTTAATCGGAAATGATACTGAATTTTTGAATAGAATAAAAGGATACTTGAATAAGAATTTTTCAATAAAAGACCTCGGTGAAGCTGCTTATATATAGGGCATCAAGATCTATAGAGATAGATCAAGACGCTTAATTGGACTTTCACAAAGCACATACCTTGATAAAGTTTTGAAGAAGTTCAAAATGGATTAGGCAAAGAAAGTGTTCTTGCCTGTATTACAAGGTGTGAAGTTGAGTCAGACTCAATGCCCGACCACTGCAGAAGATAGAGAGAAAATGAAAGGTGTTCCCTATGCTTCAGCCATAGGCTCTATCATGTATGCAATGTTGTGTACCAGACCTGATGTGTGCCTTGCTATAAGTTTAGCAGGGAGGTACCAAATTAATCCAGGAGTGGATCACTGGACAACGGTCAAGAACATCCTGAAATACCTGAAAAGGACTAAGGATATGTTTCTCTTATATGGAGGTGACAAAGAGCTCGTTGTAAATGGTTACGTCGATGCAAGCTTTGACACTGATCCAGATGACTCTAAGTCACAGACTGGATACGTGTTTTTATTAAATGGTGGAGCTGTCAGTTGGTGCGGTTCCAAGCAGAGCATCATGGCGGGATCTACGTGTGAAGCGGAATACATAGCTACTTCGGAAGCAGCAAATGAAGGAGTCTAGATGAAGGAGTTCATATCCGATCTAGGTGTCATACCTAGTGCATCGGGTCCAATGAAAATCTTTTGTGACAATACTGGGGCAATTGCCTTGGCAAAGGAATCCAGATTTCACAAGAGAACCAAGCACATCAAGAGACGCTCCAATTCCATCCGTGATCAAGTCAATGAGGGAGACATAGAGATTTGCAAGATACATACGGATCTAATGTTGCAGACCCATTGACTAAGCCTCTCGACTAAGCCTCTCTCACGAGCAAAACATGATCAGCACAAAGACTCCATGGATGTTAGAATCATTACAATGTAATCTAGATTATTGACTCTAGTGCAAGTGGGAGATTGAAAGAAATATGCCCTAGAGGCAATAATAAAGTCGTTATTTATATTTCCTTATATCATGATAAATGTTTATTATTCATGCTAGAATTGTATTAACCGGAAACTTAGTACATGTGTGAATACATAGACAAACAGAGTGTCACTAGTTTGCCTCTACTTGACTAGCTCGTTGAATCAATGATGGTTATGTTTCCTAACCATAGACATGAGTTGTCATTTGATTAACGGGATCGAATCATTAGAGAATGATGTGATTGACTTGACCCATCCGTTAGCTTAGCACGATGATCATTTAGTTTGTTGCTATTGCTCTCTCCATAACTATACATGTTCCTATGACTATGAGATCATGCAACTCCCGAATACCGAAGGAACACTTTGTGTGCTACCAAAAGTCACAACGTAACTTGGTGATTATAAAGGTGCTCTACAGCTGTCTCCGATGGTGGTTGTTGAGTTGGCATGGATCAAGATTAGGATTTGTCACTCTGATTGTTGGAGAGGTATCTCTGGGCCCTCTCGGTAATTTACATCACTATAAGCCTTGCAAGCAATGTAGCTGATGAATTAGTTACGGGATGTAGCATTACGGAACGAGTAAAGAGACTTGCCAGTAACGAGATTGAACTAGGTATTGAGATACTGAGGATTGAATCTCGGGCAAGTAACATACCGATGACAAAGGGAACAACGTATACCGTTATCCAGTTTGATGATAAAGATCTTCATAGAATATGTAGGAGCCAATATGAGCATCCAGGTTCCGCTATTGGTTATTGACCGGAGACATGTCTCAGCCATGTCTACATAGTTCTCAAACCAGTAGGGTCCGCATGCTTAACGTTCGGTGATGATTGGTTATACGAGTTTATGTGTTTGGATGTACCGAAGGTAGTTCGGAGTCCCGGATTTGATCACAGACATGAAGAGGAGTCTCGGAATGGTCGAGACATAAATATCGATATATTGGAAGCCTATATTTGGACATCAGAATGGTTCTGAGTGGTTTGGGCATTTTTTCGGAGTACCGGGAGGTTACCGGAACCTCCCGGGGAGTATATGGGCCTTATTGGGCCTTAGTGGAATAGAGGAGAGGGCAGGGAAAAGAGGGAGGTGCGCCCCCCAAGCCCAATCCTAATTGGGAGGGGGGTCGGCGCCCCTTTCCTTCCTCCCTCTCTCCTCCTTCCTTCCTCTCCTACTGCTACTTGGAAGGGGGGAATCCTACTCCCGGAGGGAGTAGGACTCCCCTAGGGCGCGCCATAGAGAGGGCCGGCCCTACCCCTCCTCTACTCCTTTATATACGGGGGAGGGGGCACCCCATGGACACACAAGTTGATCATTGATCTTTTAGCCGTGTGCGGTGCCCCCTCCACCGTAATCCACCTCGGTTATATTGTAGCGGTGCTTAGGCGAATCCCTGTTCCGGTAGCAACATCATCACCATCATCACGTCGTCGTGTTGACGAAACTCTCCCTCGAAGCTCTACTGGATCGTGAGTTCGCGGGACTTCACCGAGCTGAATGTGTGCAGATCATGGAGGTGTCGTACCTTCGGTTCTAGATCGGTCGATCGTGAAGACGTACAACTACATCAACCGCGTTGTCATAACGCTTCCGCTTACGGTCTATGAGGGTACGTGGACGATAATCTCCCCTCTCATTGCTATGCATCACCATGATCTTGCGTGTGCGTAGGAATTTTTTTTGAAATTACTGCGTTCCCCAACAGTGCATACCTGCTCCCTCTGCTAGCCTCTTCACTGCCTGCCTCACCAATTGCAACTAGCTCATGTTGAAGGCCAAAATTCTTCCTCCTTTGCGCATTGCCAACTCCCTTGGCTATTTCAATGGTTCCATCCAATCTCGTGATTAGCGCCTCCCTACTAATGACAAAGGAGAGAGGATGCCTAACCCCGCGTACGCTGACTGGGTTCGTCATCACCAGATCGTCTTCAACTACCTCCTCGCCTCTCTCACCGAGAAAATTCTCCAACAAGTGATCATGTTGCAAACCTCTCGTCAGATCTAAAAGAACCTAGAGCATATGTACTCTTCCCACTCCCATGCTACTGTTGTCCAGATCAAGCTCGAGATAGCAAATTTTCGCAAGGGCAATGTATCCATGGTTGAGTACTTCAACAAGATTCGGATGAACACCAATCATATTGCTGCTCCCAGCCACCCTATGCGCAATGTGGACATTATCACCACCGTCCTCACCTGCCCTGAAAGAGACTATGAGCTGCTCATCACCGCCGCCACCACACACCTTGATGTCATGACGCTCGAGGAGTTATACTCCCACATGATCGGCTTTGAGCGGCATCGCGAGTATAATGCTACATGTCTGCATCAAGCCTTTGGCCACTCGTCTATCAACTACACCGCATGTGACAAGGGTGATTATCACAGCAAGGGCCACGACAACAACGGTGACTACCAAGGCACCAACTACTTCTACCACGGTGATCGCGGCAACCTTGAGTAGTAATCACCGCGGTCACCATGGCCACGCCTGTGATGACCGCGGTCACCATGGCGGATGCAAGGATGGTCATCCGCGTGGCCAGCTCTGCTGTAGTATGGGGCATCGTGTGTGGGAGTGTATCCAATGCTTCAACTTTGCCTTCTAGCCATAGAAAACCAGGATACCGGGCCTGGCAACAGTATCACCACCGTCCATCCTAGGTGATCCAACCTAATATACGAACACCAAAGCAACAAACAACATCACATCTGATCTGGATCGCCTCACCACGCAGGAGAAGTACACGTGCCGAGCTGCATCCATATAGCTGATGATTCCAATTTGCCTATATCTCATCGGGGTCATGCATTCCTTCCGACTCCTTCTGCCACATTCCAACTTTGCAATGTTCTTCATTTCCCTAACATGGATAAAAACATCCTCTTTGTTAGTCGTCTTATCACTATAATAATGCTTATCTAAAGTATTATCCCACTTATTTTCTTATGAAGGATTTAGCCACCAAGATAATTCTTCTTCGATGCAAATCTGAGGATGGACTTTACCAAATACAGCCATACTCCTTCCATGCACTCAAATCGGTCACAATCACAGTGAAAGATTGGCATTCTCGGCTTGGCCATCCGGCATCTCAAGTAGTTCAACATGTTTGGGCATTAAATAAATTAGCTTCCTCAATTAGGTCCTTGAATATTATTTGAAATGCATGACAACAATGAAAGTCACAACAGTTACCTTTTTTATATCATCTATTGTTTCCTATTTTCCTTTGGAACTTGTCTTTTCAGATGTATTGAGACCGGTTAAGAATTCTTCTAGTGGGTTCCAAAACTATGTATAGCTAATTCATTTGGATCTATCTTCTTAAGAAAAAAGAGTGACATGTTTGATATGTTTCATGATTTCCTTCCACATGTTGAACAAGTTCTCTCTCGCAAAATCCTATGTGTCCAGTCCAATTAGGTTGTGAATACGAGAAACTTAGCAATGCCTTTTTTCGTCAACTAGGTATTGAACATCACGTGTCTCGACCGGCATTATATTCATGTTCACACATTTCATTGTCGCTGTTGGTGTTCATACTTTTTCATTGTATTATCCATGCTAGATTTATTTTCTCGCTTTCTTCTTATGTGTTTGAAAAACATTGAAAAAAAATCCAAAAATAGTTCCTGCTTCTTTTGATTTTTCTTTCTAGTTTGATTTAGTTGTAGTATTAAAAGAAAACCCCAAAAAGATTCCCCATTTCTTATTTTGTTTGTTGGGAGCTTTCCCATGTAAATAGTTTTTCTCGTTTATGTTTTTATTTCTTAAATTTCTCTTTTTAAGAAAAACTAAAAACTCCAAAAAAAATCAGTGTGTTTCTCTGAAATTCTTTTTTTTGTTGAGTCGTACCAAGGAGATGACCATGATGAAAAAGTTGAGTGGCTCTCATGTGCATTATTGTTGATCTAACAACAGCACATATTATTTTGGTGCCCTTAGTTGTGTCCCACTCGGCAGGTTTACCCCTAGTTTCCGAAAACACTTGTTCCTGCCAAAACCACTTTGCTCGTCTTATGCTTTTGCCCTTTGACCGTTTGATCATCACTTTGAAAACTTCATAAAAAATAATACTAAATCAGAAAAATTCAAATAAGATATCAAAATGTTCAGAAAAGCATCACCTATATGTGCATGTCATTTGCATTCATGAAAAAAGTGTTGCTAGTCCCCATCTCAGTTTTAGCTCATATGATCTTAGCATGAACAGTAAAATCTAAAAAGCTTCTCAAAATTCTAAAAACATTTGGTGGCAAACTTTGACCAATGTTTTGAGTGCTTACCAATTTTCATAAGGGAATGGCATTCGTGGAAATCATGGTAAAAAAATGAAATTTTGGAGCATTGATTTTTGTTTTTTTGCCAAGACTTCCACGAATGTCATTCCCTCATGAAACTTCGCAAGCACTCAAAACATTGGTTAAACTTTGCCACAATTTTTTTTTTCAATTTTTTGAATTTTTTTTATATTTTGCTGTTCATGCTAAGATCATATGAGCTAAAACTAAGATGGGGGTTGGCCAACACTTTTTTCATGAATGCAAATGACATGCACATATAGGTGATGCTTTTCTAAAAAAATTGATATCTTATTTGAATTTTTCTGAGTTAGTATGAATTTTTATGAAGTTTTCAAAGTGATGGTCAAACAGTCAAAGGGCAAAATCATAAGAGGAGCAAAGTGGTTTGGGCAAGAACAAGTGTTTTCGGAAACTAGGGGTAAACCTATCAAGTGTGACCCAACTAGGGGCATAAATCAATTATCCCTATTATTTTATCTTCTCCTCTGAATAAAATGCTGCAGTCTCCAGCTTAGTCCATGACACTGTTGCACTATTATTATTTTCATATCATTCAGTTGTGGAAGTGAAGGCAATAATGATGATATTTGATGAACTTACTGTGGTAGGGAAAAGCGGGTATGAACTCAACTTTTTTTTGTAAATATGTTTAACTCGGTATCCATGATTCTGCACATTATGATTAAACATGTTTGGAATGACAATTAGAGATTATAGTTGCTCATGCCATGCTTAAGTAGCTAGGAATGTATAATGATTTATCTTGGGTGTCAACATGCATCAAAATAATTGTGATGTGGTATGATGATATGGTACCCTCCTCTGAATGTTTCAAGTGGCTTGACTTGCGCATGTTCATGCATGAGTTGAATCAAAACCAGCATAGCCTCCACGATATTTATGTTCATGGTGTTTATATCCTACTCATGCTAGTATTCAATTTGATTATCCAAAATGCATGCTCATGACCGTTTTCGCTCTCTAGCTGGTCGCTACCCTACCTATTTTCTAGCCTTCGCATGTACTAAGCGGGAACATTGCTAGTGCATCAAAATCCTTATACCAAAGTTATTCCAGATGAGCACACTATATCTACCTATATTCGGTATTATCTTGCTGTTCCAAGTAAATTTGCATGTGCCACCTCTAAAAGTTCAAATGAACATATGTTTTGTGTGCCTGGACCGCTCATGGAGCGACAGGGGGTGGTCAGTATCTTCCATGCTAAAAGGGTTATTCTCATGATCCTTGCATGAGAGGGCTGGTAATAGGGATACCCAGTCCCAAAATAAAAAAATTGTAAATAATTAAATAAAACTCCCCCAGGACTGTTGTTGGTATGGAAGGTACCCATGGATTTGGTTAACCATGGCTTGTGTTTGTTGGTGGAGGGGGAGTAACATTTACTTTTATCGCTTGGGAACTGCTGCTAATTTATTTAGTATCAAAGATATTGAAAACTCTTGGTCGTAACGTTGACTTCAAGGGTATACCTCCCAATATTATATTATCTCTGATTTAAGCTTCGAGCTCTGGCACCTCTGCAAATCCGTACTTTCCTCTACGAAGGGCCTATACATTTACTTTTATGTTATTTTACTTTTATGTTGAGTCATCACCTTTCAAATAAGCACCAAACTTGAGAGCACTATTTTCATCCCCATGCATTGTGTATAGTTAATGTTGAATGCATCATGACTAGATCTCTTCTACCATGAATTACAATGTTTAGTCGCTGCTAGAACTTTGGGGGTGCTTTGCATTTATGTTTTGCGGTCACAGAAAGGACGAGCGAGATACCATTATTGCCATATTATATCATGATTGTTTTGACAAATTTTAGCTTTCGGGATATCTTATTATTGCTCACTAGTATTGACACATGAACACGTCATGAGTACCCTCGACACAGGGGGTGATGCACCATAGCTCACGTCGAAGGAGACCCGACCGACAGCGCGATACGTAAGACAGTCGGCGGGCGCTTTTGTAGACCCGAAACCCCGCGCACCTGGGAGGGACCCCGTCAAAGATTGCGGCAGCTATGGGCTGCCCTAGGTCGATTTGCTTGCCCCTAGAGCCTCGAGACTTTCATCTCTCAAACACGAAGAACAGCGAAGAACGAGAGAGAAAAAACGGTGGGGAAATAAAACGTAGACTGAAAAAGTAGTATATTTATTTGTTCGATTGTGTGTTGTTGTTCAATCGGCCGTCACCCCTTAGGTATATAAGAGGCGGCTGGACTTCCCATGCAAGGAAAAGGCTTGGATTCACGTTCAAAACCCTAGTCAAATTTGGATTGGGTTTTTCCAAACTTTCCAAAATTGTTCGGTTTAAACTGGCTGCACCTTGCGGGTCTTTTTTGTGGTGGTAAACAACCTCAGATGGAAACGATCCCAAAAGCAATCTTGACCGTTTCGATGAGGTGAACAACTTTCATGTTGAAAGTTTTTTTATCAGAGGTCATCTTCAGGGTCAAATTGCTCCAGCAAAACAGCTAAATACTCATGCAGCTTATCAGACATACCCACACATGTGTCTGGTTTCGGGCATCATATTTTGCCCATTGAAGGGTCATGCTGTGCGGGCTCTACCTTTTGCATACGACCTCGGATTGGGACAATATTTATATCAAAATCAATCATTTCAACGAGACGAAGACGATCCGTGCAGATCATTTTTCCATACAGGGCAGTGTTAGGGGCGTAATGAGCCGAACAGTGTCCTGAATACAAAATCTCAGTATTTCAAACACAACTTTTGCCTTCAAGATGAGATCCGATGGCGATGGCCCAAACTTCAAAGATGTTCATATCAACAATACGAAACTTTTTTATGTAGATCACTTCTCCATTTGAGGACATATTAATTAAGTTCTTGACCGTGCCAAAATCTGTGGTCAACACATGCCCCCCTCTTTTTTCGGCACAACTTGGATGCCGGAAAATAATTTGCCCAGAGTTTGTTCTAAGGACGATGTTGTAAGTGCATCTAGTGCCACCCCTAGTTGGTTTTGGAGTATTGACGACAAACCTGGTTGAGGGACTAATGTGTTTGTGGGAATTGCATGATAACACATGTAGTAGTCCCTCATTGATTCAGTTTACCTACCGGAGATGACCCCTAAAAATGTATGAAGACATTGAAGACAAAGGTGGTATGTGAAGATATTCACATTGAAGACTACGACAAGAGAAGACATCGCATGAAGACTATGGAGTGCGAAGACTTAGTTGTTTCGTTGTTTCCTTTTCTTCTTTGTTGAGTCACAGGAACCAACATACTGTTAAGTGGGGTCCCAGTGAACAAAGTCAGAGTGACTAAAGTGATGCTTAACCAAAATCCTATGTCTTCGAGCAAAGAAAATGAGAGCAAAACTTATCCAGAGCTAGATAAGTCAGCTTTACTTGTAGCCCAAGTAAAGTTGCCGCATGTGTTTGAAATCTGACCGTTGGAACACGTGTCAGTTCCTTAGTGACCCAGGGTCATTTCGGACAAATCAGGTCAGGTTTCCTAGTGGCTATAAATAGCCCACCCCCTACACCATAAATTGGTGGATGCTCAGAGTTAGTGCACGGCTTTTGTCGTTTGAGAGCAACCCACCTTGAAGCCTTTGAGAGAGAAATCCTTGCGAGGACAAAGCCCTAAACACTCAGAGCCAAAGAGTGTTAGGCATCACTGAAGTCTTCCTGTCTGTGTGATCTGAAGACTTGTCACACTTGAGGACTGTGAATCCTCCAACCGGTAAAGCGTCGCATTCTGAGCATCCAAGAGTCATTGTGGATCGCCGGTGAACGAAGTTTGTGAAGGTTTGGAAGTCTACCTTGAAGACTTACCAGAGTGATTGGGCGAGGATTGGGTGTCCTTAGCTCAAGGGGAATAAGGTGAAGACACGGTCTTCTAAGTTAAATCTTAGCCTCCCTAACCAGACATACAGTTGTCATAGCAACTGGAACTGGTCCAACAAATCATTGTATTCAACAAGCCACTGGTTCTATCCTTCCCATCTCTTTATTTACAGTTGGTCCTTGTGAAGTCATTGCCTGTTTGCATTGTCCATTTGTCTTCACTTTGTGACTGTTTGTTTAGATTGGTTTCATACTACCTTCCATCCTGATCCGTACCACCTAGCTGCTATTAGTCTTCGTGCTCTCACTTCATTGAATACTTGACTATGGCTTGTCTAGTGTAGTCTACCTTCCATTGCATGGTTATAGGTTCATTTCTATCATTTGTCTTCGAAACTCCCATGTTTTGAAGACTTCCATAAAAACTGCCTATTCACCCCCCTCTAGTCGATAACTAGCACTTTCAATTGGTATCAGAGCAATGTACTCCCTTGTTTTGTGTGATTCGGTTTAACAACCTGGAGTTTTAGCTATGTCGACTGCAGGGATAATCAAAGTCTCCGCTGCGTGCCCTATCTTCGATGGCACTGATTATCCCAAATGGAAGACTATGATGAGGAAGCGACTCCTTTCAATGGAAAGTGAGCTTTGGACGGTCACGGAGATTGGCCTCACCGACTTATGCAAGATGGCGGATGCCGAAGACATTCAAAAGTCACTCTGCGGGATGTCAAGGCGAAGGACATTGTATGCTCCTCTCTGTCCAGAGATGAGTTTAGGCGCATCATGCATCTCTGCAATGCAAAGCTTATATGGGATCGGATTTCTAATGTTTATGAAGGTCATCGGACACGCCAGGATCCCTGTTCCTCGACTTCAAGGAGTCACTTAAAACAATGTCTCCCGAACCCAAGCCATCCTCTCCGACCTACTGCTTCATGGCACGTGGTGCCAAGGTAAACTCCCGTGATGCCTACTTTCAAACATCCAGTGAAGATGACTCTGATTGTGGTTCCAAACCCAGCTACAAAACACTTGCCAAAATTGCAACTGAACAACAGAAAGCTATGGAACATATTCAAAAATTGTTAGACAAGAGCGATGACCTGTTCGACGCTGAAATGACTTGATCGCAGTACTTAATTGAATACATAAAAAATCTTCATGAAACTTTCTCAAAAACTCATGAAAAGCTTTCCTATGATTATCTTCAAAGGAAGCAAGAACTTGAGAAATTGAGAGCGGTTCATGAAGATCGTCAAAAGGAAAACGAGTCAGTTCGCGCTGAACAGATCAGTCCCGCTCAGGAAGGATTTGAACCACCATGTCTTAAATGCCTTGAGCGTGATAACACTACTTCTGTTGCTGAATGTTCTACTGCTGCTACTGTTGCAATATCTTCAACTTTTGATGTGGTAACTAACCCCTCTGCTGGGGATGCCACTGCTATTGCTGATGAAAATGCTAGGTTGAAGACATTGCTTGAAACAGGGATGTACAAAAGTCTCAAAGGGCATCAGACACTATGTGATGTCCTCAAAAGGCAGATTCTGAACCGAAACCCTAGGAAAGAGGGTGTTGGGTTCGAAAGGAAAATGAATGCTAATGACTCTTACTAGAAGCCTGAGCAGTACCCCAAAACCACATGGGTTGCTGCAAAGGAACCTTCAGTGGATCCATCCACCCTATCTGGCTTCACTTGTGCTTATCCTATTGTCATTGATGAATCCTTTAATGCAAACTATAAACTATTTAAGAATCAGAATGGTGAAGTGTTTGCCAGGTATATTGGTACTAACTGTGGGAATGGTCCACCTATGAAGAAAGTTTGGGTGCCCGAAAGGTGTCTAGAGAATCTTCCTATGAATGTCGTCATGACACCACAAGGGAAGAAGACAAACCCCAGACCACAGGCTTCATACGGTCCAAAGGCTTCATACAGACAGAGGACTCACCTGGGTCACACTAACACAAATGTTTTGCAAGGAAATCATACCCAGGCCTGTGAATATGAGCGTGTTTCGTCAAACTGCCATGTTCATAAGACCAAGAACTACTCTGCTTATTCCTATGAGTATTATTCACCTCCTGCAAAACTATTTGCTAGAGCTTCAAAGCCAAAGTTCTTAGATGCTGCACTTAGACTCATTGCTTCGAAGCCACCCTTGAAGATGTGGGTGGCTAAGAAACATTAACTCTCTTTTGCAGGGAAAGGTCTCCAGCTGAAAATTAAATGCATCTGAAGCTATTGCTGGGGACCTAAAACATCTTGTAGGGCACAAGATGAGATGCCCGAATGGTCTTATTATGTATTTTGTTCCTGAGTCGCTTGCTATTTGTCCTATCAGTCCTAACCTCGATCTCAGCTTTCATAATCCACTTGCTCGTCAAATTTTTATGCTTCACAATGCTCTTCGTGAAGCCTATCCCCCTAACTGCACTGTAGGGTATGACACCAGCTGCTTCAGAATGGATTATTGATAGTGGATGTACTAATCACATGACTGGCGAACGAAGTCTTCTCATGGACTCAACTTTACGTCCATCTGAAAAAAATCACGTCACATTTACTGACACTGGTAAAAGCAAGGTATTGGGTCTAGGTAGAGTTGCAATCTCAAAGGATCGGCACATGGATAAAGTGATGCTTGTTGAATCCCTTGGTTTCAACTTAATGTATGTCTCAATGCTTTGCGATTTGAACATGATTGTGATATTTGGAAAATATCATTGCTTTGTTCTAATGGAATCTGACAAGTCTCTAGTCTTTGAAGGGTATCGGAAAGATGATTTGTACATGGTAGATTTCTCAGCAGGACCACAGCTTGCCGTATGTATTCTTGCAAAAGCTTCAGAGTGCTGGCTCTGGCATCGGAGGCTAGGGCATGCTGGATGAGGAACTTGCATACTCTTGCAAAGAAGAAGCACATCATAGGCATCGAGGGCGTCAAGTTCAAGAAGGATCACTTATGTGGTGCCTGCGAAGCTGGAAAGATGACGAGGGCCGAGCATCCCTCGAAGACAATCATGACAATGACTCAACCCTACGAACTGCTACACATGGACCTCTTCGGCCCTACTCACTACTCTACCCTTACTACTACTGCTTGTCTCTATGGCTTCGTCATTGTTGATGATTATTCAAGATATACATGGGTACATATAATCCTTTACAAGAATGAAGTGCAGGATGTCTTCGGATGCTTCGCCAATCGAGCCATGAACAACTATGGCGTCAAGATCAAGCACATCAGAAGTGACAATGGTACTGAATTCAAGAACACCGGCCTCGACACTTATCTTGATACATTGGTCATCACTCATGAGTTTTTAGTTCCGTACACGTCGTAGCAGAATGGCATCGTGGAACGCAAGAACAGAACACTCATTGAGATGGCTCGGACGATGCTCGATGAATACAAGACACCAAGAAAGTTCTGGCCTGAAGCTATTGATACTGCATTCCATGTCATCAACCATGTTTATCTTCACAAGCTTCTGAAGAAAACATCCTATGAAATCCTCACTGGTAAGAAGCCAAATGTCAGTTACTTCAGAGTATTTGGTGCTAGGTGCTGGATCAAGGATCCACATCACACTTGAAAATTTGCACCGAAAGCACATGAAGGTTTTATGCTTGGTTACGGAAAGGATTCGCACTCCTACAGAGTCTTCACCTCTTTCACTATAAAGTGGTTGAAATTGTGGATGTGCGGTTCGACGAGACTAACGGCTCGCAAAGAGAGCACCTGCCAAGTGTGCTAGATGAAATTACACCTAGTGAATCCATCAAGCTTATGGGAACTGGAGAAATCATATTGTCTGAAGTACAGCTTGAAGAGGAACTTATCATTTATGCACCTAATCAACCTGAAGACAATGCTCAGCCTGAAGACAATCCTTCAAACGATGACAATGATCAGCAAGAGCAAAATCTTCATCCAGTTCATCCTCGTGTTGCAAAGGAAGTACAGATTGAGAAGATATTTGTAGCATCAATGCACCTGGTCCACTCACTCGTTCAAGGGCAACACAACTAGCAAATTTCTGTGGGCACTTTGCATTCGTCTCAATATCTGAACCCAAGAAAGTTGATGAAGCCTTCATGGAACCTGAATGGATTCAAGCTATGCAAAAAGAGCTGCAACAGTTCGAGCTGAATAATGTATGGGAACTGGTCAAGCGTCATGATCCTTATAAACACAATATCATAGGCACTAAATGGATATATCGCAACAAGCAAGTTGAGCATGGTGTGACGCCCGGATAATCGTGCTACAGTAATCTCACGTTAATGGTGACACGTCACCTCTGTCAGTTTAGTTAATCTCGGGTTAGTTCAAAACCGTTTCAAATTCAAAATTCAATTAAAGGCAAATAATAAAAGTTTTCAAACAACGAAACCAAAATGTTCAAGGTGGGTCAGATAAATCATGTGTAAATACGATGGAGAAACCAAACCTTGATAAAATGTTTAAGGGCTCTAAACTAACTAAAACAGTAGTGAAAACAATTAAACAAATACCTATTGGATTTTATAAAATATTAAAATATTTTATTATGGGTTAAGAATTGATGTGACAGCACTTTGTTTATAAATACTACTTTAGATACTAGTGGTGATTTTTGTAAAAACTAAAGATTAAAAGAAACTAGAAATAAGATAGAAAAGAAAATAAATAAAAAGAAAAGGTCTAAACAAAAACAAAACAACAAAGAAAGAAAAGGAAGAAAGACCCCCCCTGCTGGGCCAAGTGGCCCAGCTGGCCTCCACCGGCCCAGCCGGCCAGCCCACTCCCTCCCCTTAACCCCCGAAACCCTAGCCGTAACCACCCGTCGCCCCACTCGCTCCCCCCACTCCCCTCGACCCCCCCCCCCCCCCCGTCTCTTCCCTCTCCCCCCGATCTGGATCGAGGGGCGCACGCCCAACTCCGTGCGAGCGCGCCGCGCCCCCAGACACCGCGAGCCTCTGCGCCCCCGCCTCCTACCACCGGCGCCCCGCCATCCTTCGCGCGTCCCGCCCCTACCACACGTCCATGTCGTCGGTGCCGTCCCTGACGCCGCCGGCACTCACCGTGGCCACCGTCCTTGCGTGTCGTCCTCTTCGTCGCCGGTGCCGCATCGCCGGACCTCCCTGACTCCTCCACGAGCCCGCTGCCATGCCCCTCCTGCTCCCCTGTGAGCCGCCGTCCTCCATTCCTCTCCTCTTCCCTATAGATCGAACGCGCCCGCGCCGTACCGATTCACCGCGACCTCACCGCGCCCCTGCTGCGCTCGGGCCGTGCCTGGCTGAGCCCTGCACACGCCGCCCGCGCGTGTCCGCAGCCCCGCGCTATGGCCGTGCTCGCCCGCGCCTTGTCCGAACACGTCCACGCCACACCCAGCGACGCCCGCGGTCGCCTTGCTTCTCCTCCTGTGCCGCTGTCACCGGCGACCGCAGCTGCTGCGTCCCCGGCCGCACCCTCTGCTGCTCATGACCGAGCACCCTCGGCAACGCTCCACTGCAGGCGCGCACCCGCCGCCCCACGTCTCTGTCCTGCCGGCCTCGATCATGGCCTCGCCGGAGCCGGGTTCGGCCACCGCGCCCCTGCCCTTCCCTGTGCGCGTTCGTGCACAGGAGGGAGGTGGCCTGAGCCACTTACAGGTGGGGCCCTCCCCCTGTAAATCAGATAAAAGGATAAGAGTAGAGAAAAATGAAAATGGAAAATAAAAGGAAATAGTAAAGTGAATTAATTAATTAACCTTGCTTAATTTGACCTAATTAACTAGCTTAGGTGTTTAAGCCTATTTTAATTAAATTGTGACAATGACATGTGGGTCTCACATGCACTATTCACACCATTGACCAGTCAACCATTGACTTGGTCAACTGGGTCTCCTGGCCCCACAGGTCATAGGCTGTGGCTGGCTTCTGTTGTGTACACATAGCTTTTTACTACTTAAATTGAATTAAAATAATTTAGCAAATGAATTAAAACTTTAGAAATTAACATAAAATAATCCGTAACTCGGATGAAAATACTTTGTACATGAAAGTTGCTCAGAACGACGAGACGAATTCGAATACGTAGCCCGTTCATCCGCCACACATCCCTAGCATAGAGAACACGCAACTTTCCCCCTCCGTTTCATCTGTCCGAAAACGCGAAACACCGGGGATACTTTCCCGGATGTCATCCCCCTTCACCGGTATCACCTACTACCACGTTAGGGCACCTCTAACGCCGTTACTTGTCATGTCATGCATCACTATGCATCTGTTTGCTTAAGTATTTATTGTTTCTTCCCCCTCTTCTCTCGATAGACACCGAGACCGACGCCGCTGCTGCCCAGTACGACTACGGAGTTGACGACCCCTCTCTCTTGCCAGAGCAACCAGGCAAGCCCCCCTTTGATCACCAGATATCGCCTACTCTTCTCTATACTGCTTGCATTAGAGTAGTGTAGCATGTTACTGCTTCCCGTTAATCCTATCCTGATGCATAGCCTATCCTTGCTACTACTGTTGATACCTTTACCTGCAATCCTAATGCTTAGTATAGGATGCTAGTTTATCATCAGTGGCCCTACATTCTTGTCCGTCTGCCATGCTATACTATCGGGCCGTGATCACTCGGGAGGTGATCACGGGTATATACTATATACTTTATACATGATACATGTGGTGATTAAAGACGATTCTGCTCGTAGGAGCACCCGCGAGTGGATCTTTGAGGCGGAGCGACAGGGCAGGTTCAGACCACCTAGGAGAGAGGTGGGCCTGGCCCTGGTCGGCGTTCACGGATACTTAACACGCTTAACGAGATCTAGGTATTTGATCTGAGTCTGACCATTTGGTCTATACGCACTAACCATCTACGCGGGAGTAGTTATGGGTATCCTAGCGTCGTGGTATCAGCCGAAGCCTTCGTGATGTCAGCGACTGAGCGGCGCGCCGGATTGGAACGTAAGCCTGCTCTTGTATTAAGGGGGCTAGTTCTGCTTCCGGCCGCGTTCGCAACGTGCAGGTGTGCTAAGGGCGATGGGCCCAGACCCCTGTGCGCTTAGGTTTAGACCGGCGTGCTGACCTCTCTGTTGTGCCTAGGTGGGGCTGCGACGTGTTGATCTTCCGAGGCCGGGCATGACCCAGGAAAGTGTGTCCGGCCAAATGGGATCGAGCGTGTTGGGGTATGTGGTGCACCCCTGCAGGGAAGTTAATCTATTCGAATAGCCGTGATCTTCGGTAACAGGACGATTTGGAGTTGTACCTTGACCTTATGACAACTAGAACCGAATACTTAATAAAACACACCCTTCCAAGTGCCAGATACAACCGATGGTCTCTCTCTCACAGGGCGACGAGGGGAGGATCATCGGTTAGGGTTATGCTATGCGATGCTACTTGGAGGACTACAGTCTACTCTCTTCTACATACTGCAAGACGGAGGTTGCCAGTAGCGTAGTCTTCAAAAGGATTAGTTATCCCCCTCTTATTCTGGCATTCTACAGTTCAGTCCACCTATGATAACCTTATTCCATTTGATACCCATGCATTGTAGTGTAGCTCCTTGCTTGCGAGTACTTTGGATGAGTACTCACGGTTGCTTTCTCCCTCTTTCCCCCCTATCCCTTCTACCTGGTTGTCGCAACCAGATGTTGGAGCCCAGGAGCCAGACGCCACCTTCGACGACGACTCCTACTACACCGGAGGTGCCTACTACTACGTGCTGCCCGCTGACGACGACCAGGAGTAGTTAGGAGGATCCCAGGCAGGAGGCCTGCGCCTCTTTCGATCTGTATCCCAGTTTGTGCTAGCCTTCTTAAGGCAGACTTGTTTAACTTATGTCTGTTCTCAGATATTGTTGCTTCCGCTGACTCGTCTATGATCGAGCTCTTGTATTCAAGCCTCCGAGGCCCCTGGCTTGTAATATGATGCTTGTATGAATTTTTATTTGTAGAGTTGTGTTGTGATATCTTCCCGTGAGTCCCTGATCTTGATCGTACACGTTTGCGTGTATGATTAGTGTACGATTAAATTGTGGGGCGTCACAAGTTGGTATCAGAGCCGACTGCCTGTAGGAATCCCCCTTCCACACTCTTTGGCCGAAGTCGAGTCTAGACATTGCAAAACTTTTACTAACATGGTTGTGTGTCTCACGGGCACACGTCGCCATTGGGTGGTTGTAGGATCTTTTATTCCTCGTCTATACTCTGGGATTCTAATCTCTCTTCTATTCGGGTTTAATGAATTTGCTAAAAATCTAATTTAAGTTCTCGAAAATACTTTCTCCCGGAGAGCCCTTCAGTCCAGATGATCGCCGGCTGCACTAGAAGATTTCGAAGATACTCTCCGATATTCTGTCGAGACCTTGTGCGTGTTGCTTTTCCAATTCCCTTCTATCGATAAACCTTTATGGATAACCACGTACACGTGCCATTCATATAATCATTCCTCATTGATCTTGTTATTAAAAGATGCCCCAAAATTCTCTCTATTGTTCCGAGAATACTTTGTGTCTACTGCTTTGCATTTATTTGCCACATGAATACCACTATGGGTAAATTTCTAGCACTCACCGGATATTTGCTCATCCCCAGTTGGTTCATGTATTTCACAAAAGTCTTCAAAATACTATTTGAACTTCCGAAAATCTTGAGTAGCCTATTACTCTTGAAGTTCTTACTTGCTTGCACTATGGTTAATCCCATAAGTCTATAATTTTATTGGCATCCCTTATCATCATCATTTTGAGTCTATTGATTCAAAATGTTGTGAATGCTCGCCATCCTCAATCAGATCCAATGATTCATCCTTCCGGCTCACACGTCATTTTGAACATGAGCTGGTTATCGACCAATCAAATTGTCGTTGATTGTACCCCTAAGTCTATTCGACTGATCCATTCTTAATGAGAGCGTTGGCTTTTGATCCCTTGATTTGGAAATGATAATTCCTTTGTATTTAAGATTTGAAATACTCAGTTGTTTATATAATCTGATGCCCTTTCATTCCATCTTCCTCAGATAGAGTACCGATACTCGCATCAGCTCCATTGTAGACCGGAGGATCCCTTGTTGGATTATTATCCGGCAGTGTCCTTCCTATTCAATAATCTTGTGAGCCTTTCCATGGGTATATGATACCTTTGGTAAATTGTATCATCTGTTTTGCTAACCATGCTCTACTTTCGAGCTTGTGATATTTACTCTTGAAACTTGTGGTATACGTTTCTATGAAACCCCGATGGGTTGAACCTATACAACCTTCTCTAAAACCGTGTGAACTCGAAAGTTTTCACGAGTCATACACTTCTGGTATTTTGCCAGATGAAATTTCAACAATACAACTTCTTCAAAAGTGAGGAGGGATTGAAAGGTTATGCATTGGAGAAGTGGGAGTCGACCTTGAACTTTGGGTTCATGCCCATGGACACGATGTAGATCTTATCGTTAAAGCTTCTCTTAAATTAAATTATTCCTTTAGTATAAGTTCATCTTATATCTGAGATCTGACCTTTTGCAATCGTGGTTCCGACCATGTTCTCCTTTAAATACCATTTCGCGTGCAAGTTTAAGCGCTTGTATTTTGCAGAGCAATACCCCAGTCCAACCTCTACTTTGACTTGTCATCGAGTATTACCCCCTCTGGTATCTCGAGATTATCACGGAACTGCATAACTTCTTATGAGTTCTTCTTCAAGTATTATTTGACTTTCGCTGCATCATCATTTGACTTGATGTCATCGCCAACTGATTGCATCTTCATGAAATTTCTCGACAAATGTGTCGTGGTCATCATCAACATCCTGAGCTCTTCCAAGAATTATATCAAATTCTTGATGAGAAATACCATCCTCGCCCCTCAATGGTTTGTGTTATCTCCGACCACTTTATTGCCTTCCGTTAAACACAAAATCATTCGTGTTTTGTGTTATACCTTGAGATCCTTGCTATCCAGCATTTGCTCTTCTTTACCTTGGAATATTACTACCTTTTATGTCAAGAATGTCGTGGTAATTTTACCACCTCTTGAGAATTCTTGATATAGTAATATCTCTCGCCTTTTGCGTTCATTTCTTGGTCTCCGTGTTAATTCTAACCGGAATACCGACAAATGGTCTGTGATGTGTAAATTCTAAACTTCTAGCAACCCTATTTTCTTTGAAGTTATTGGTCTACAGTTCCATTCTAAGTCTATTGCTTATTGAATCATCATTCGAACATTGATCGTGCTACCTAGTCCAGATTCCTGGGTGCACCCTTCTATCATTGTTCAGTTGTGTATGTTTCCCTCGAGCATACATCATTATATCATTTGATCCGACAAATGATATTTCCTTGTTCACATAATTGTGGAAATCAAATCCTTTGGAAATCTCGATGATTTGTTGCTGAGCCTATCAGCCACCTCATCCTCTCCTTGGTTTAATGATGAACTCCTGTTGCGGAACTCGCTTCCATAGTTCAATTCCCGAGAATCTTAAAATGTCATCTTGACAATTTGTGTTGCACTTTCTTCTCAGGTATCCTGAAATCTGAGTTATCCTAACACCATTCAGATCTGAACCTCAGTCGGATATGATGGTTGGAACATATTTCCAAGAGTTATAACATTGGTCTTTATGTGACCCAGTAAGGTGATGTCGTGCCTAGCACACCTGTCCCGAGGACCTATCATTATAGTTTCCTTTTTAACAAGGTTAACCATTCTTCCATGAGGAAATTGTAAGACTTATTCTACAAGTTATTCCTGATGGATCCTTTGTGTTTCCAAAGTCTGATCTCCATAGGATGACCATGTCAATGCTATCTCGAAGCATGTCTATGGTACTCTGAATTTCAACAAGAACATTTGAAGCCCAATGCTAAATGTTTCCTGCTCTATTATCCAAACACCGTTGTATGGATAATGTCATGAAAATCTCTCTCCCCTACCTAAAGAGTTTTCTACGTTATATCCTGTCATGGATATCATGCTCAGCTTGTCCTTGAGAAGGATATACCCTTGAAATATGTTGAAATATGTGTTTAAACACATTTTTCCTTTCCATTGTTCTGTTTAACCTGAGGATCACCTTTTCCTTTCCATTGGTTTGTTTAACCCTTCTTGTGATCTATATGATCTAAACAGTAAGGTTCTTCTGCTCATGTAAACACATCGGTGTACGATTCTGTCAGCAAGACCCTGTTACTATTGTTTATGGCATTCCGGTAGCCACCGATGGATGAGAACTTTGCCTATTGGCCCGCCTCGTTCAACGAGCAGGAAAATGGTTCTCTTTGTCCCTCGCCCTTGGTACTGATGTTGTTGCTGACATAAATGATAGGCTATCCTCTGACATACCTTGCTTACATGATCGTGCAAGACGTCACCGCCCTTCCTACTTTTAACCCACATGGTGGGCCCATAAACCACAGTTCCACAGGATCGAAACCTGACTCTCCTGTACACCCCCTGTTCCTAAAGTTATTCCTCGTGCGTGGCCTTGTATGTAATTCACGGACCACCGTCCTAGTGATCTATTCTGGTAATAGACGCAATACTCAATCTCGTTGCTCTGGACCCCTTTCGCGTGTTGTTTCAGACATCGAACGATTGCCTATCCATTTGAAACTTCTCATGGTACCTCCGTACCTTACTCTTGATGTATTTTATATGTTCAACTCGAGAGATAATCTTATGTTCATTCATGGGTTATCCCCAGATTGTTTCCCTCATAAGCATTCTATCGTAGCCAAGCTGCCCCTTACCTATTCGTAATTACGTTGGAGTTCCCGAAGAAAAGGACGACTTCACCATGATGACCTGAAGCGGAGGAATGAAAACATCAACGTAAAGGATCGACCATTTCGAGAAGAGCAAGCAAGACCGAGATGACTCGTTAGAATTTCGTAACCAGATCTTTCCCCCTTACTCCCCTCTTAAATCTCGGGACGAGATTTCTTGTAGTGGAGGAGAATTGTGACGCCCGGATAATCATGCTACAGTAATCTCACGTTAATGGGGACACGTCACCTCTGTCAGTTTAGTTAATCTCGGGTTAGTTCAAAACCGTTTCAAATTCAAAATTCAATTAAAGGCAAATAATAGAAGTTTTCAAACAACGAAACCAAAATGTTCAAGGTGGGTCAGATAAATCATGTGTAAATACGATGGAGAAACCAAACCTTGATAAAATGTTTAAGGGCTCTAAACTAATTAAAACAGTAGTGAAAACAATTAAACAAATACCTATTGGATTTTATAAAATATTAAAATATTTTATTATGGGTTAAGAATTGATGTGACAGCAGTTTGTTTATAAATACTACTTTAGATACTAGTGGTGATTTTTGTAAAAACTAAAGATTAAAAGAAACTAGAAATAAGATAGAAAAGAAAATAAATAAAAAGAAAAGGTCTAAACAAAAACAAAACAACAAAGAAAGAAAAGGAAGAAAGACCCCCCCTGCTGGGCCAAGTGGCCCAGCTGGCCTCCACCGGCCCAGCCGGCCGGCCCACTCCCTCCCCTTAACCCCCGAAACCCTAGCCGTAACCACCCGTCGCCCCACTCGCTCCCCCCCACTCCCCTCGACCCCCCCGTCTCTTCCCTCTCCCCCCGATCTGGATCGAGGGGCGCACGCCCAACTCCGTGCGAGCGCGCCGCGCCCCCAGACACCGCGAGCCTCTGCGCCCCCGCCTCCTACCACCGGCGCCCCGCCATCCTTCGCGCGTCCCGCCCCTACCACACGTCCATGTCGTCGGTGCCGTCCCTGACGCCGCCGGCACTCACCGTGGCCACCGTCCTTGCGTGTCATCCTCTTCGTCGCCGGTGCCGCATCGCCGGACCTCCCCGACTCCTCCACGAGCCCGCTGCCATGCCCCTCCTGCTCCCCTGTGAGCCGCCGTCCTCCATTCCTCTCCTCTTCCCTATAGATCGAACGCGCCCGCGCCGTACCGATTCACCGCGCCCCTGCTGCGCTCGGGCCGTGCCTGGCTGAGCCCTGCACACGCCGCCCGCGCGTGTCCGCAGCCCCGCGCTATGGCCGTGCTCGCCCGCGCCTTGTCCGAACACGTCCACGCCACACCCAGCGACGCCCGCGGTCGCCTTGCTTCTCCTCCTGTGCCGCTGTCACCGGCGACCGCAGCTGCTGCGTCCCCGGCCGCACCCTCTGCTGCTCATGACCGAGCACCCTCGGCAACGCTCCACTGCAGGCGCGCACCCGCCGCCCCACGTCTCTGTCCTGCCGGCCTCGATCATGGCCTCGCCGGAGCCGGGTTCGGCCACCGCGCCCCTGCCCTTCCCTGTGCGCGTTCGTGCACAGGAGGGAGGTGGCCTGAGCCACTTACAGGTGGGGCCCTCCCCCTGTAAATCAGATAAAAGGATAAGAGTAGAGAAAAATGAAAATGGAAAATAAAAGGAAATAGTAAAGTGAATTAATTAATTAACCTTGCTTAATTTGACCTAATTAACTAGCTTAGGTGTTTAAGCCTATTTTAATTAAATTGTGACAATGACATGTGGGTCTTAGATGCACTATTCACACCATTGACCAGTCAACCATTGACTTGGTCAACTTGGTCTCCTGGCCCCACAGGTCATAGGCTGTGGCTGGCTTCTGTTGTGTACACATAGCTTTTTGCTACTTAAATTGAATTAAAATAATTTAGAAAATGAATTAAAACTTTAGAAATTAATATAAAATAATCCGTAACTCGGATGAAAATACTTTGTACATGAAAGTTGCTCAGAACGATGAGACGAATTCGAATACGCAGCCCATTCATCCGCCACACATCCCTAGCATAGAGAACACGCAACTTTCCCCCTCCGTTTCATCTGTCCGAAAACGCGAAACACCGGGGATACTTTCCCGGATGTCATCCCCCTTCACCGGTATCACCTACTACCACGTTAGGGCACCTCTAACGCCGTTACTTGTCATGTCATGCATCACTATGCATCTGTTTGCTTAAGTATTTATTGTTTCTTCCCCCTCTTCTCTCGATAGACACCGAGACCGACGCCGCTGCTGCCCAGTACGACTACGGAGTTGACGACCCCTCTCTCTTGCCAGAGCAACCAGGCAAGCCCCCCTTTGATCACCAGATATCGCCTACTCTTCTCTATACTGCTTGCATTAGAGTAGTGTAGCATGTTACTGCTTCCCGTTAATCCTATCCTGATGCATAGCCTATCCTTGCTACTACTATTGATACCTTTACCTGCAATCCTAATGCTTAGTATAGGATGCTAGTTTATCATCAGTGGCCCTACATTCTTGTCCGTCTGCCATGCTATACTATCGGGCCGTGATCACTCGGGAGGTGATCACGGGTATATACTATATACTTTATACATGATACATGTGGTGATTAAAGACGGGTCGGCTCGTAGGAGCACCCGCGAGTGGATCTTTGAGGCGGAGCGACAGGGCAGGTTCAGACCACCTAGGAGAGAGGTGGGCCTGGCCCTGGTCGGCGTTCGCGGATACTTAACACGCTTAACGAGATCTAGGTATTTGATCTGAGTCTGACCATTTGGTCTATACGCACTAACCATCTACGCGGGAGTAGTTATGGGTATCCTAGCGTCGTGGTATCAGCCGAAGCCTTCGTGATGTCAGCGACTGAGCGGCGCGCCGGATTGGAACGTAAGCCTGCTCTTGTATTAAGGGGGCTAGTTCTGCTTCCGGCCGCGTTCGCAACGTGCAGGTGTGCTAAGGGCGATGGGCCCAGACCCCTGTGCGCTTAGGTTTAGACCGGCGTGCTGACCTCTCTGTTGAGCCTAGGTGGGGCTGCGACGTGTTGATCTTCCGAGGCCGGGCATGACCCAGGAAAGTGTGTCCGGCCAAATGGGATCGAGCGTGTTGGGGTATGTGGTGCACCCCTGCAGGGAAGTTAATCTATTCGAATAGCCGTGATCTTCGGTAACAGGACAATTTGGAGTTGTACCTTGACCTTATGACAACTAGAACCGAATACTTAATAAAACACACCCTTCCAAGTGCCAGATACAACCGGTGGTCTCTCGCTCACAGGGCGACAAGGGGAGGATCATCGGTTAGGGTTATGCTATGCGATGCTACTTGGAGGACTACAGTCTACTCTCTTCTACATACTGCAAGACGGAGGTTGCCAGTAGCGTAGTCTTCAAAAGGATTAGTTATCCCCCTCTTATTCTGGCATTCTACAGTTCAGTCCACCTATGATAACCTTATTCCATTTGATACCCATGCATTGTAGTGTAGCTCCTTGCTTGCGAGTACTTTGGATGAGTACTCACGGTTGCTTTCTCCCTCTTTCCCCCCTATCCCTTCTACCTGGTTGTCGCAACCAGATGTTGGAGCCCAGGAGCCAGACGCCACCTTCGACGACGACTCCTACTACACCGGAGGTGTCTACTACTACGTGCTGACCGCTGACGACGACCAGGAGTAGTTAGGAGGATCCCAGGCAGGAGGCCTGCGCCTCTTTCGATCTGTATCCCAGTTTGTGCTAGCCTTCTTAAGGCAGACTTGTTTAACTTATGTCTGTTCTCAGATATTGTTGCTTCCGCTGACTCGTCTATGATCAGGCTCTTGTATTCGAGCCTCCGAGGCCCCTGGCTTGTAATATGATGCTTGTATGACTTTTTATTTGTAGAGTTGTGTTGTGATATCTTCCCGTGAGTCCCTGATCTTGATCGTACACGTTTGCGTGTATGATTAGTGTACGATTAAATTGGGGGCGTCACAAGTTGGTATCAGAGCCGACTGCCTGTAGGAATCCCCCTTCCACACTCTTTGGCCGAAGTCGAGTCTAGACATTGCAAAACTTTTACTAACATGGTTGTGTGTCTCACGGGCACACGTCGCCATTGGGTGGTTGTAGGATCTTTTATTCCTCGTCTATACTCTGGGATTCTAATCTCTCTTCTATTCGGGTTTAATGAATTTGCTAAAAATCTAATTTAAGTTCTTGAAAATACTTTCTCCCGGAGAGCCCTTCAGTCCAGATGATCGCCGGCTGCACTAGAAGATTTCGAAGATACTCTCCGATATTCTGTCGAGACCTTGTGCGTGTTGCTTTTCCAATTCCCTTCTATCGATAAACCTTTATGGATAACCACGTACACGTGCCATTCATATAATCATTCCTCATTGATCTTGTTATTAAAAGATGCCCCAAAATTCTCTCTATTGTTCCGAGAATACTTTGTGTCTACTGCTTTGCATTTATTTGCCACATGAATACCACTATGGGTAAATTTCTAGCACTCACCGGATATTTGCTCATCCCCAGTTGGTTCATGTATTTCACAAAAGTCTTCAAAATACTATTTGAACTTCCGAAAATCTTGAGTAGCCTATTACTCTTGAAGTTCTTACTTGCTTGCACTATGGTTAATCCCATAAGTCTATAATTTTATTGGCATCCCTTATCATCATCATTTTGAGTCTATTGATTCAAAATGTTGTGAATGCTCGCCATCCTCAATCAGATCCAATGATTCATCCTTCCGGCTCACACGTCATTTTGAACATGAGCTGGTTATCGACCAATCAAATTGTCGTTGATTGTACCCCTAAGTCTATTCGACTGATCCATTCTTAATGAGAGCGTTGGCTTTTGATCCCTTGATTTGGAAATGATAATTCCTTTGTATTTAAGATTTGAAATACTCAGTTGTTTATATAATCTGATGCCCTTTCATTCCATCTTCCTCAGATAGAGTACCGATACTCGCATCAGCTCCATTGTAGACCGGAGGATCCCTTGTTGGATTATTATCCGGCAGTGTCCTTCCTATTCAATAATCTTGTGAGCCTTTCCATGGGTATATGATACCTTTGGTAAATTGTATCATCTGTTTTGCTAACCATGCTCTACTTTCGAGCTTGTGATATTTACTCTTGAAACTTGTGGTATACGTTTCTATGAAACCCCGATGGGTTGAACCTATACAACCTTCTCTAAAACCGTGTGAACTCGAAAGTTTTCACGAGTCATACACTTCTGGTATTTTGCCAGATGAAATTTCAACAATACAACTTCTTCAAAAGTGAGGAGGGATTGAAAGGTTATGCATTGGAGAAGTGGGAGTCGACCTTGAACTTTGGGTTCATGCCCATGGACACGATGTAGATCTTATCGTTAAAGCTTCTCTTAAATTAAATTATTCCTTTAGTATAAGTTCATCTTATATCTGAGATCTGACCTTTTGCAATCGTGGTTCCGACCATGTTCTCCTTTAAATACCATTTCGCGTGCAAGTTTAAGCGCTTGTATTTTGCAGAGCAATACCCCAGTCCAACCTCTACTTTGACTTGTCATCGAGTATTACCCCCTCTGGTATCTCGAGATTATCACGGAACTGCATAACTTCTTATGAGTTCTTCTTCAAGTATTATTTGACTTTCGCTGCATCATCATTTGACTTGATGTCATCGCCAACTGATTGCATCTTCATGAAATTTCTCGACAAATGTGTCGTGGTCATCATCAACATCCTGAGCTCTTCCAAGAATTATATCAAATTCTTGATGAGAAATACCATCCTCGCCCCTCAATGGTTTGTGTTATCTCCGACCACTTTATTGCCTTCCGTTAAACACAAAATCATTCGTGTTTTGTGTTATACCTTGAGATCCTTGCTATCCAGCATTTGCTCTTCTTTACCTTGGAATATTACTACCTTTTATGTCAAGAATGTCGTGGTAATTTTACCACCTCTTGAGAATTCTTGATATAGTAATATCTCTCGCCTTTTGCGTTCATTTCTTGGTCTCCGTGTTAATTCTAACCGGAATACCGACAAATGGTCTGTGATGTGTAAATTCTAAACTTCTAGCAACCCTATTTTCTTTGAAGTTATTGGTCTACAGTTCCATTCTAAGTCTATTGCTTATTGAATCATCATTCGAACATTGATCGTGCTACCTAGTCCAGATTCCTGGGTGCACCCTTCTATCATTGTTCAGTTGTGTATGTTTCCCTCGAGCATACATCATTATATCATTTGATCCGACAAATGATATTTCCTTGTTCACATAATTGTGGAAATCAAATCCTTTGGAAATCTCGATGATTTGTTGCTGAGCCTATCAGCCACCTCATCCTCTCCTTGGTTTAATGATGAACTCCTGTTGCGGAACTCGCTTCCATAGTTCAATTCCCGAGAATCTTAAAATGTCATCTTGACAATTTGTGTTGCACTTTCTTCTCAGGTATCCTGAAATCTGAGTTATCCTAACACCATTCAGATCTGAACCTCAGTCGGATATGATGGTTGGAACATATTTCCAAGAGTTATAACATTGGTCTTTATGTGACCCAGTAAGGTGATGTCGTGCCTAGCACACCTGTCCCGAGGACCTATCATTATAGTTTCCTTTTTAACAAGGTTAACCATTCTTCCATGAGGAAATTGTAAGACTTATTCTACAAGTTATTCCTGATGGATCCTTTGTGTTTCCAAAGTCTGATCTCCATAGGATGACCATGTCAATGCTATCTCGAAGCATGTCTATGGTACTCTGAATTTCAACAAGAACATTTGAAGCCCAATGCTAAATGTTTCCTGCTCTATTATCCAAACACCGTTGTATGGATAATGTCATGAAAATCTCTCTCCCCTACCTAAAGAGTTTTCTACGTTATATCCTGTCATGGATATCATGCTCAGCTTGTCCTTGAGAAGGATATACCCTTGAAATATGTTGAAATATGTGTTTAAACACATTTTTCCTTTCCATTGTTCTGTTTAACCTGAGGATCACCTTTTCCTTTCCATTGGTTTGTTTAACCCTTCTTGTGATCTATATGATCTAAACAGTAAGGTTCTTCTGCTCATGTAAACACATCGGTGTACGATTCTGTCAGCAAGACCCTGTTACTATTGTTTATGGCATTCCGGTAGCCACCGATGGATGAGAACTTTGCCTATTGGCCCGCCTCGTTCAACGAGCAGGAAAATGGTTCTCTTTGTCCCTCGCCCTTGGTACTGATGTTGTTGCTGACATAAATGATAGGCTATCCTCTGACATACCTTGCTTACATGATCGTGCAAGACGTCACCGCCCTTCCTACTTTTAACCCACATGGTGGGCCCATAAACCACAGTTCCACAGGATCGAAACCTGACTCTCCTGTACACCCCCTGTTCCTAAAGTTATTCCTCGTGCGTGGCCTTGTATGTAATTCACGGACCACCGTCCTAGTGATCTATTCTGGTAATAGACGCAATACTCAATCTCGTTGCTCTGGACCCCTTTCGCGTGTTGTTTCAGACATCGAACGATTGCCTATCCATTTGAAACTTCTCATGGTACCTCCGTACCTTACTCTTGATGTATTTTATATGTTCAACTCGAGAGATAATCTTATGTTCATTCATGGGTTATCCCCAGATTGTTTCCCTCATAAGCATTCTATCGTAGCCAAGCTGCCCCTTACCTATTCGTAATTACGTTGGAGTTCCCGAAGAAAAGGACGACTTCACCATGATGACCTGAAGCGGAGGAATGAAAACATCAACGTAAAGGATCGACCATTTCGAGAAGAGCAAGCAAGACCGAGATGACTCGTTAGAATTTCGTAACCAGATCTTTCCCCCTTACTCCCCTCTTAAATCTCGGGACGAGATTTCTTGTAGTGGAGGAGAATTGTGACGCCCGGATAATCATGCTACAGTAATCTCACGTTAATGGGGACACGTCACCTCTGTCAGTTTAGTTAATCTCGGGTTAGTTCAAAACCGTTTCAAATTCAAAATTCAATTAAAGGCAAATAATAAAAGTTTTCAAACAACGAAACCAAAATGTTCAAGGTGGGTCAGATAAATCATGTGTAAATACGATGGAGAAACCAAACCTTGATAAAATGTTTAAGGGCTCTAAACTAATTAAAACAGTAGTGAAAACAATTAAACAAATACCTATTGGATTTTATAAAATATTAAAATATTTTATTATGGGTTAAGAATTGATGTGACAGCAGTTTGTTTATAAATACTACTTTAGATACTAGTGGTGATTTTTGTAAAAACTAAAGATTAAAAGAAACTAGAAATAAGATAGAAAAGAAAATAAATAAAAAGAAAAGGTCTAAACAAAAACAAAACAACAAAGAAAGAAAAGGAAGAAAGACCCCCCCTGCTGGGCCAAGTGGCCCAGCTGGCCTCCACCGGCCCAGCCGGCCAGCCCACTCCCTCCCCTTAACCCCCGAAACCCTAGCCGTAACCACCCGTCGCCCCACTCGCTCCCCCCCACTCCCCTCGACCCCCCCGTCTCTTCCCTCTCCCCCCGATCTGGATCGAGGGGCGCACGCCCAACTCCGTGCGAGCGCACCGCGCCCCCAGACACCGCGAGCCTCTGCGCCCCTGCCTCCTACCACCGGCGCCCCGCCATCCTTCGCGCGTCCCGCCCCTACCACACGTCCATGTCGTCGGTGCCGTCCCTGACGCCGCCGGCACTCACCGTGGCCACCGTCCTTGCGTGTCGTCCTCTTCGTCGCCGGTGCCGCATCGCCGGACCTCCCCGACTCCTCCACGAGCCCGCTGCCATGCCCCTCCTACTCCCCTGTGAGCCGCCGTCCTCCATTCCTCTCCTCTTCCCTATAGATCGAACGCGCCCGCGCCGTACCGATTCACCGCGACCTCACCGCGCCCCTGCTGCGCTCGGGCCGTGCCTGGCTGAGCCCCGCGCTATGGCCGTGCTCGCCCGCGCCTTGTCCGAACACGTCCACGCCACACCCGGCGACGCCCGCGGTCGCCTTGCTTCTCATCCTGTGCCGCTGTCACCGGCGACCGTAGCTGCTGCGTCCCCGGCCGCACCCTCTGCTGCTCATGACCGAGAACCCTCGGCAACGCTCCACTGCAGGCGCGCACCCGCCGCCCCACGTCTCCGTCCTGCCGGCCTCGACCATGGCCTCGCCGGAGCCGGATTCGGCCACCGCGCCCCTGCCCTTCCCTGTGCGCGTTCGTGCACAGGAGGGAGGTGGCCTGAGCCACTTACAGGTGGGGCCCTCCCCCTGTAAATCAGATAAAAGGATAAGAGTAGAGAAAAATGAAAATGGAAAATAAAAGGAAATAGTAAAGTGAATTAATTAATTAACCTTGCTTAATTTGACCTAATTAACTAGCTTAGGTGTTTAAGCCTATTTTAATTAAATTGTGACAATGACATGTGGGTCTCACATGCACTATTCACACCATTGACCAGTCAACCATTGACTTGGTCAACTGGGTCTCCTGGCCCCACAGGTCATAGGCTGTGGCTGGCTTCTGTTGTGTACACATAGCTTTTTACTACTTAAATTGAATTAAAATAATTTAGCAAATGAATTAAAACTTTAGAAATTAACATAAAATAATCCGTAACTCGGATGAAAATACTTTGTACATGAAAGTTGCTCAGAACGACGAGACGAATTCGAATACGTAGCCCGTTCATCCGCCACACATCCCTAGCATAGCGAACACGCAACTTTCCCCCTCCGTTTCATCTGTCCGAAAACGCGAAACACCGGGGATACTTTCCCGGATGTCATCCCCCTTCACCGGTATCACCTACTACCGCGTTAGGGCACCTCTAACGCCGTTACTTGTCATGTCATGCATCACTATGCATCTGTTTGCTTAAGTATTTATTGTTTCTTCCCCCTCTTCTCTCGCTAGACACTGAGACCGACGCCGCTGCTGCCCAATATGACTACGGAGTTGACGACCCCTCTCTCTTGCCAGAGCAACCAGGCAAGCCCCCCCTTTGATCACCAGATATCGCCTACTCTTCTCTATACTGCTTGCATTAGAGTAGTGTAGCATGTTACTGCTTCCCGTTAATCCTATCCTGATGCATAGCCTATCCTTGCTACTACTGTTGATACCTTTACCTGCAATCCTAATGCTTAGTATAGGATGCTAGTTTATCATCAGTGGCCCTACATTCTTGTCCGTCTGCCATGCTATACTATCGGGCCGTGATCACTCGGGAGGTGATCACGGGTATATACTATATACTTTATACATGATACATGTGGTGATTAAAGACGGGTCGGCTCGTAGGAGCACCCGCGAGTGGATCTTTGAGGCGGAGCGACAGGGCAGGTTCAGACCACCTAGGAGAGAGGTGGGCCTGGCCCTGGTCGGCGTTCGCGGATACTTAACACGCTTAACGAGATCTGGGTATTTGATCTGAGTCTGACCATTTGGTCTATACGCACTAACCATCTACGCGGGAGTAGTTATGGGTATCCCGGCGTCGTGGTATCAGCCGAAGCCTTCGTGATGTCAGCGACTGAGCGGCGCGCCGGATTGGAACGTAAGCCTGCTCTTGTATTAAGGGGGCTAGTTCTGCTTCCGGCCGCGTTCGCAACGTGCAGGTGTGCTAAGGGCGATGGGCCCAGACCCCTGTGCGCTTAGGTTTAGACCGGCGTGCTGACCTCTCTGTTGAGCCTAGGTGGGGCTGCGACGTGTTGATCTTCCGAGGCCGGGCATGACCCAGGAAAGTGTGTCCGGCCAAATGGGATCGAGCGTGTTGGGGTATGTGGTGCACCCCTGCAGGGAAGTTAATCTATTCGAATAGCCGTGATCTTCGGTAACAGGACGATTTGGAGTTGTACCTTGACCTTATGACAACTAGAACCGGATACTTAATAAAACACACCCTTCCAAGTGCCAGATACAACCGGTGGTCGCTCTCTCACAGGGCGACGAGGGGAGGATCATCGGTTAGGGTTATGCTATGCGATGCTACTTGGAGGACTACAGTCTACTCTCTTCTACATACTGCAAGATGGAGGTTGCCAGTAGCGTAGTCTTCAAAAGGATTAGTTATCCCCCTCTTATTCTGGCATTCTACAGTTCAGTCCACCTATGATACCCTTATTCCATTTGATACCTATGCATTGTAGTGTAGCTCCTTGCTTGCGAGTACTTTGGATGAGTACTCACGGTTGCTTTCTCCCTCTTTCCCCCCTATGCCTTCTACCTGGTTGTCGCAACCAGATGTTGGAGCCCAGGAGCCAGACGCCACCTTCGACGACGACTCCTACTACACCGGAGGTGCCAACTACTATGTGATGCCCGCTGACGACGACCAGGAGTAGTTAGGAGGATCCCAGGCAGGAGGCCTGCGCCTCTTTCGATCTGTATCCCAGTTTGTGCTAGCCTTCTTAAGGTAGACTTGTTTAACTTATGTCTGTTCTCAGATATTGTTGCTTCCGCTGACTCGTCTATGATCGAGCTCTTGTATTCGAGCCTCCGAGGCCCCTGGCTTGTAATATGATGCTTGTATGACTTTTTATTTGTAGAGTTGTGTTGTGATATCTTCCCGTGAGTCCCTGATCTTGATCGTACACGTTTGCGTGTATGATTAGTGTACGATTAAATCGGGGGCATCACACATGGTCAAGTTGTCAGAAACAAGGCTCGTCTTGTTGCTCAAGGATACACTCAAGTTGAAGGAATTGACTTCGATGAAACATTTTCTCCTCTGGCTAGGCTTGAAGCTATAAACATACTGCTAGCCTATGCAAATCAGCATAACATCCTTCTGTATCAAATGGATGTGAAGAGTGCCTTTCTCAATGGCAAGATTGAAGAAGTGTATGCTGCACAACCGCCTGGTTTTGAAGATCCAAAACATCCTGACATGGTTTACAAGCTCAACAAGGCACTGCTTGGTATGACACATTCAAGGACTTCCTGAAGAGCAAAGGCTTCAAACCTGGTTCCCTGGATCCCACACTCTTCACGAAGACATATGATGGTGATCTGTTTGTGTGCCAAATATATGTGGATGACATTATCTTCGGCTGCACTAATCAGAAATACAGTGATGAGTTTGGACATATCATGCAAGAGCAATATCAGATGTCCATGATGGGTGAGCTAAAATTCTTCCTTGGTGTTCAAATACGGCAGCAATGCAACAAGATCTTCATATCTCAAGAGAAATACCTCAAAGATTGCATGAAGAAGTTTGGAATGCAAGACTGCAAAGGTTATACGACGCCAATGCCAACCAAAAGTCATCTGGGTCCTGACGCCAATGGTAAAGAGTTTGATCAAAAGGTATACCGCTCCATGATTGGTTCTTTGCTTTATTTATGTGCATCTAGGCCATATATCATGCTTAGTGTTTGCATGTGTGCCCGATTCCAAGCGGCACCAAAGGAACCGCATCACTTAGCTGTGAAGCGAATTCTTCGATATTTGGCTTACACCCCAACACAAGGATTATGGTATCCAAAGGGCTCAGAGTTTGATCTAGTTGGATTCTTGGATGCTGATTATGCTGGTGACAAGGTGGATCACAAGTCTACATCAGGCACATGTCACTTTCTGGGACTATCACTTGTGTGTTGGTCTTCAAAGATGCAGAACTGTGTATCTCTCTCCACTGCTGAATCTGAATACATTGCTGCTGGATCTTGCTGCGCTCAGCTTCTATGGATGAAGCAAACACTCAAAGACTATGGCATTCATCTGAATCAAGTGCCACTCTACTGCGATAATGAAAGCGCCATCAAGACTGCCAACAACGCAGTTCAGCACTCGAAGACAAAGCACATTTAGATCCGTCATCACTTTCTCAGAGATCATGTCATGAAGGAAGATATTGATATCATTCACATCAACACTGAAGAGCAACAGGCTGATATCTTCACAAAGCCCTTGGATGAGAAAAGGTTTTGCAAGTTGCGGTGTGAGCTAAATATTTTGGAATCCTCAAATGTCCTGTGATCATGCACACATCCTGACACTTATGCATGTTGATGACTTAGATGAGCAACACACGAAGTAACATATATCTTCAAATAATGAAGACTTACACTCTAAGTGTGAATACATTAACGTGGAATTTGACTTCGGAGCGCCATGATAATTGTGCGCCGTGTCTGGGTCTAATACTTCCTATACGGTGGGTAACGCCACCACCAAACTTTTGTTTGGAGTGTTTTCTGTTGGCGTTACATTTGCAAAGTCTTCGCATTTGGTTTGTCTTCAATATTAACATGAATTCATGTTTATCTTCACTATATTGATTTGGTCTTATTCGGATGTATTCATATATTTGCATTCTGTCCTCTACAACATTCACTTATAGCTATGTCTTCTCGTTTGGATCTTTTGAACTAAGTGAATGTGATCGGACCCTAACCTTTCTATGCTCCCGTCTCAAATCTATCTATCCAAATCATATGCATTCTATTGAAACTGTCAAATGTCTTTGCTGCGTCCTTGTCAGCAGAAGATACAAAGACAAACATTAAATCTATTTTAAATGATCAATCCTTTTTGTCTGAAACCCAGAGAAGCAGGAACGACCACCCGACAATCCAGGCGTGCGTGGGAACATGGAACAACCTCCAATGTGTTGCATGTTCGCCATGTGTCCTTCAGATGTGAACCGCCAGGGGCACCTGCGTAATAACGCTGCACTGTCCCTGTCCTTATAAATACACGCCACACCCCAGTCATTATCTCTTCTTCCACTTCTCCTTCTCGCACAAACCCTAGCGCCACCGCTAGCCCTCGACGATGCCGGCGACGAAGCGCTTAGCTTCCGTGACCTCACCGACACCGTCCTCACGCCGGCCACGGACATCGTGTTCTCCGCCGTTGCCGTAGGTGTCCTCCGTCGCCAAGTTAGGGCACGGAAGATCGAACTGCTCGGTCTCATCTCCTACTCCATCTAGCAGTTCCTCGTGTGGTAAATAAAAACTCTTTTTACAGTCCTTTTTGATCCAATATATTCATCTTTTTCAACCACAAGTGGTTTCTGTCCCAACACATTGAATCTATTCCTTTCTGAATCTCATAAAATGCCAAGTATGTTCACTTATGCTTCACAAAGTAGTTAGATTCCTCACTTGTACTTATCCATGGATTCGTACAAATCTGGAACCAAGTCTCTACATATGAGTGAAAATCTTTGCACTATGAGGTCAATGTCTTCTAAACTGATTTATCTTCAAAATCTTCTGAGAATGCATATGACCTCTTCCCCTTCCCTTGGATCTCTAATGTTGTCACAGGTACATGCCCGTGGGAGAATCCCTTGGTTCTCGTAGTCTGCATTCATTTGCAAAGTTCTTACAGCATCACATCAATAATCCCGAAGCTAATTCTTGTCTGACCAGCAGAAGGAAGCCTTTGCATGTTCTGAAGCCTTTCAGTCTGAACTTCATGGCAACAGAAAAATCAGTCAGGAAGGGCGGCAGACAGCACCGTGAAAACACTGCTAAGGACCTGCCACCGGATCTGTATGAGTTATACAAGTCAGATCCAGAAGAGACCTATGGAGAACGCAAGAACCGAATCCAATGGATTCGAAGACATTGGGCAGAGGAATGGTTCAAGTACAGATTTGTCACTGACGGATATGCTGAAAAGAATGCCATCAAGGGCCCCAGGGGAGATATTATATACAAAGGTCTACAGCCCAAGTCGAAGTCCGAAGCTATTGCTCAAGGCTTCTACCCCTACATGATCCATGGACCTCAGCCTGCTAATGCCGACCCATCCTCTCTGTTATGGTGTCGTGAAGACAATCTCTTTAAGAGCAACTTCCAGTTTGCCAAAACTTTTGCCAAAGAGAACAAGAAGTCACTAGGGCTAGACTTCAACCCCGGTCCCTCTGCTCCTCGTGCCAACGGCACACGTGATGCTGAACCCAATATTGTTGGGCCCTTCTACAACCTTGAAGGTCTCATCACTCACATTCAGGTTCAAGGGGCAGTCGTGGATCACTCTTCAGATGACGCTGATTCTGACGAAGCGCCTGCACCACCGAAGCTTGTGAAGCAAAAGAACCCAAAGGCTTCAAAGCCCTCCTCCGCACCAAAGGTCTCGCGGGCGAAGCCTCTGGCCACTGCACCCCCTGAAGCCAGTGTGCAGTCTGAAGATCTCTCTCGTATCTCCAAGTCTGACAAGATGAAGAAGCCCATGCAACCAACTAGTCAAGCATTCACACCTACTACCGTTCTGAGGAACGAGAACGAAGCCATTGATCTGTCTAGTGACGACGATCTTGGCGATGATGCTCTTGAGCTGCTTATAAAGAGCAAGCAAGAGGCAGAAATCTTTGATGCGGAGATCCTGTACAAGTTCATTGATGAGTGGTTTGACAGCCTAGACCTCGGTTTTGATGATCTTTAGCTCCCAATTGGCCTCAGCTTCTCTTTCCATGGAGCCATTGCTCCTGAGCTGGCTCTTGCATAGAAAATTGTTGAGCTGAAGCACAAGATTGATTATGAAAAGGCTCAGTTCAAGAAGCACAAGGCCAAGCTCAACGTGGAAGACGTCCAAAACTTCAAGGTCATGCTGCATGAGCTCAAGGAGGCGTTCCGGAAGAAACGTGAAGAAGCAAAAGGTTCTCGTGAGCGCATGAAGAATCTTGCTGCCAAATGTGTTCAAGGCTACAATGAAGCTGAAAAGCGCAAGGCTTTGGGGCGACCAGGCATCGACCCCAGAATGGCTGCTAAGAAGAAGAAGAAGTCTGCTGTGGCCCAACCAGAAGCATCAAGGCATGAAGAACCTCACATTGTCTTCCCGGCCAGTATGATAGGCTCGAGGCCTAAAGTCCCCACAGTGGCTTCAGAGCTCAAGAAAACTGGGGCAGCTGAAGCCGAAGCCCGAAAGTGCAAGACCAAGGCCACCACTGATGATGCTCCACCGACCAAGAAGAGAAATACAAAGAAGAAAGACCGGGCTGATCCCACAGAGCCCCTTGTTGTCGAGCCAATCTCAGTGGCTCGTCATGCATCTGAACATCGTGAGCGACAGTTGATAGTTCATGAGCGTGCTTCCATAGAGGCTCCAAAAGTTGAAGACATTCCAGCTGTTGACCCCACCGCAGCTGAAGACATTGGTCATCAAGACAATGTTGATGATGATGAAGTCCTTCCTCAGATCGAACACAATGTGGTATCATCGTCTGTTCTCACGAATAGCGAACTCATCAGCATTAGTCGTCCATTGACGCCAATTGCTCAAGATGACTCATGGGCTGATCACCCACAAGACTCCCTGATACGTCTCCAACTTATCTACTTTTCCAAACACTTTTTCCCTTGTTTCGGACTCTAACTTGCATGATTTGAATGTAACTAACCCGGACTGACGCTGTTTTTAGCAGAATTACCATGGTGTTATTTATGTGTAGGAGCAAATGTTCTCGGAATGACCTGAAATTTCACGGAGACACTTTTCAGAAAATAAGAAAAATACCTGCCAAAGATGAAGGCCAGGGGGGCCATCACCTTGCCACGAGGGTGGGGGCGCGCCTACCCCCCTAGGGCGCGCCTGCCCCCCTATGGCGCGCCCCCTTCCTCGTGGGCCCCCTGTTGCCTCTCCAACTCCAACTCCACCTCCATATATTGAGTTTCAGGGAGAAAAAAATCAGAGAGAAGAAATCATCGCGTTTTACGATACGGAGCCGCCGCCAAGCCCCAAAACCTCTCGGGAGGGCTGATCTGGAGTCCGTTCGGGGCTCCGGAGAGGGGAATCCGTCACCATCGTCGTCATCAACCATCCTCCATCACCAACTTCATGATGCTCACCGCCGTGCGTGAGTAATTCCATCGTAGGCTTGCTGGACGGTGATGGGTTGGATGGGATCTATCATGTAATCGAGTTAGTTTTGTTAGGGTTTGATCCCTAGTGTCCACTATGTTCTGAGATTGATGTTGCTATGACTTTGCTATGCTTAATGCTTGTCACTAGGGCCCAAGTGCCATGATTTCATATCTGAACCTATTATGTTTTCATCAATATATGAGTGTTCTTGATCCTATCTTGCAAGTTTATAGTCACCTATTATGTGTTATGATCCGTTAACCCCGAAGTCACAATAATCAGGATACTTACCGGTGATGACCGTAGTTTGAGGAGTTCATGTATTCACTATGTGTTAATGCTTTGTTCCGGTTCTCTATTAAAAGGAGACCTTAATATCCCTTAGTTTCCGTGAGGACTCCGCTGCCACGGGAGGGTAGGACAAAAGATGTCATGCAAGTTCTTTTCCATAAGCACATATGACTATGTTCGGAATACATGCCTACATTATATCAATGAACTAGAGCTAGTTCTGTGTCACCCTAGGTTATGACTGTTACATGATGAACCACATCTGGCATAATTCTCCATCACCGATCCATTGCCTACGAGCTTTCCATATATTGTTCTTCGCTTATTTACTTTTCCATTGCTATTGCTATCATTACTACAACATGCCAAAAATATTACTTTTACTACTGTTATCTTTTCCTACCGTCATCACCACTATCATATTACTTTGCTACTAAACACTTTGCTGCAGATATTAAGTTTCCAGGTGTGGTTGAATTGACAACTCAGCTGCTAATACTTGAGAATATTCTTTGGCTCCCCTTGTGTCGAATCAATAAATTTGGGTTGAATACTCTACCCTCGAAAACTGTTGCAATCCCCTATACTTGTGGGTTATCAAGACTATTTTCTGGCGCCGTTGCCGGGGAGCATAGATCTATTCTTTGAGCCACTTGGGATATATATCTGCTTATCATTATGAAGAACTTGAGCGATCCAAAAACCAAGATCTGTCCCTCAACTACGAGGGGAGGTAAGGAACTGCCATCTAGCTCTGCACTTGATTCACCTTCTGTTTTGAGTAAGCTTGCGACACCTACAGTTGCTTCTGCTATTCGTTCTGATATGTCGCATGTTATTGATGATGCCACTTCTGCTATGCATGATACTTATGATGAAACTACCTCTATGCCTGATACTACTATGCCACTTAGTGCTTTTCGTGATGAACAACTTGCTAGGGCTAGAGAAATTGAAAATATTGAATCTGATGATACTGATGAAAGTGATGATGAAGAACCACTTGCCATCCCTAAGGGTTATGTTTTTGATCAAGATGCTTCTTTAGCTATTTTAGCTTGCAGAAATAGAACTGAACTTAAAAAATTATTAGCTAAATGGAGTAAGCAATCTCTAAATGCTAGAATGAAACCTGACCCTACTTTTGCTACTTCACCTATCTTTGTTACTGATAAGGATTATGAATTCTCTGTTGATCCTGATATAATTACTTTGGTTGAATGTGATCATTTTCATGGTTATGAATCTGAAACTGTTGTGGCACATCTTACTAAATTGAATGATATAGCTACCCTATTCACTAAAGATGAGAGAACTCGCTATTTTTATATCCTTAAAATATTTCCGTTCTTATTAAAGGGTATTGCTAAGATATGGTTTAATTCTCTTGATCCTAGTTGTGTGCGTTGTCCCAAGGATATGATTTATTACTTCTCTGCTAAATATTTCCCTGCTCATAAGAAACAAGCTGCTTTAAGGGATATATGTAATTTTGTGCAAATTGAAGAAGAGAGTCTCCCACAAGCTTGGTGGAGGCTTCTCCAATTACTTAATGCTTTGCCTGATCATCCTCTTAAGAAAAATGAAATACTTGATATCTTTTATAATGGACTAACCGATGCTTCCAGAGATTACCTAGATAGTTGTGCTGGTTCTGTTTTCAGGGGAAAAACGCCGGATGAAGCTGAAATTCTATTGAATAATATGTTGACAAATGAAAATAATTGGACACCTCCGGAGCCAATTCCTGAGCCTATTCCTAAATCAATTCCGAAGAAGAGGGGTATTCTATTTCTCGGTCCTGAAGATATGCAAGAGGCAAAGAAATCTATGAAAGAAAAAGGTATTAAAGCTGAAGATGTTAAGAATTTACCTCCTATCGAAGAAATACATGGTCTTAATTTACCGCCTGTTGAAGAAACATATAATCCAAATCCTTTACCTATTGAAGAAACTCATGGTCTTGATAACCCGACACAGGTAGTAAAGGTAAATTCTCTCTGTAGATATGATAAATCTGAAATCCCATTTACTAAATTTGCTAGCCCATTCTTAGATGAGTTTGATAAATTTATGGCTAAGCAAGAAGATTTTAATGCTTATTTTGGTAGACAATTAAAATACAATTCAAATATGCTTGGACACTTGGGTGATTATATGGCTAATGTTAAAAGTGAACTTAAACTTATTTGTAAACATGCTTCTATGGTTACCAATCAAGTAGAACAAGTACTTAAAGCTCAAAATGATTTGCTCAATGAATTGAATAGTAAAGATAATGATTATGCTGTTAGAGTGGCTACTAGAACTGGTAGAATGACTCAGGAACCTTTGTATCCTGAAGGCCATCCAAAGAGAATTGAGCAACATTCTCAGAGAAATAATATAGATGCACCTAGTTCTTCTAAAAAGAAGAAAAAGAAAAATGATAGGACTTTGCATGCTCCTAGTGATCCTATTGTTGAAACACCTGAGAATCCAAATGATATTTCTATTTCTGATATTGAAACACAACCTGGTAATGAACCAGAAACTAGTGATAATGCTAATAATAATGTTCATAATGATGCTCAACCTAGTAATGATAATGATATAGAAATTCAACCTGTTGTTGATCTTGATAACCCACAATCAAAGAATCAACGTTATGATAAGAAAGACTTTGTTGCTAGGAAACATGGTAAAGAAAGAGAGCCTTGGGTTCAGAAACCCATGCCCTTTCCTCCCAAACCATCCAAGAAAAAGGATGATGAGGATTTTGAGCGCTTTGCTGAAATGATTAGACCTATCTTTTTGCGTATGCGATTAACTGATATGCTCAAAACCAATCCTTATGCTAAGTGTATGAAAGATATTATTACAAATAAAGAAAGATACCGGAAGCTGAAATTTTCACCATGCTTGCTAATTATACTTTTAAGGGTGGAATACCAAAGAAACTTGGAGATCCATGAATACCCACTGTACCATGCTCCATTAAAATAAACTATGTTAAAACTGCTTTATGTGATCTTGGAACCGGTGTTAGTGTTATGCCTATCTCTTTATATCGTAGACTTGATTTGAATAAGTTGACACCCACCGAAATATCTTTGCAAATGGCTGATAAATCAACTGCTATACCTGTCGGTATTTGTGAGGATGTGCCCGTTGTAGTTGCAAATGTTACTATTTTAACGGACTTTGTTATTCTTGATATTCCCGAGGACGATAGTATGTCTATTATTCTTGGAAGACCCTTTTTGAATACTGCAGGGGCTGTTATTGATTGCACCAAAGGCAATGTCACTTTTCATGTTAATGGTAATAAGCATATGGTACACTTCCCGAGGAAACAACCTCAAGTTCATAGTATCAACTCTATTGGAAAAATTACATCGATTATATTTGGAGGTTTTGAATTTCCTCTTCCTACTGTCAAGAAGAAATATGATATTCTTATTATTGGGGATGTGCATATCACCGTTGAGGTAACATAGTGTCATTCGAAATTTCTCCGGTTCCATGTTATTCGGAATGAGTTCGTTAACAAGACTTGATCAACCTTGTTAGTGGATTCCTTTTGATGATCATGAGATGGATGAAACTAGAAGGCACAACTTTCTGTATCCCACTTTTACTTTCTGTTATTTATATTAAATAAAATAAAATAATTATTTGTCTGTCTGTTATCTGATTATCCGTGCAATATAAAAATACCTCGAAAATAAATGTTCTCCAAATGCCCTAAAAAATAAACATGATTTTTTCTAGAATATTTGAGGATTTATGGAACAAAGAACACACCAGGGGGGCCAACCACCTTGCCACGAGGGTGGAGGGCGCGCCCCCCCTGCCTCGTGGGCCCACGGTGGCCCTCCTCCACTTATTCCTGCACCCACACACTTCATCTTCCTCCCACAATCACGAATAACCAGCTCAAGCATGAGTTCTAGCTCATCTTGCTGCCATTTTCGATCTCCTTGCTCAAAGCACCTCTCACAAAACTGCTTGGGGAGATTGTTCCTTGGTATGTGACTCCTCCATTGGTCCAATTAGTTTTTGTTCTAGTGCTTTATTCATTGCCAATTTTTGCTGCTTAGGTGACCCTGTTCTTGAGCTTGCATGTCAAATTTATATGGTTCCAAGTAGTTTTGATGCATGATATAGGCCCTAGGCACTTGTAGGAGTAGTTACTATCAATATTATTGAGTTTGGTTTACTTTTATTTCCAAGTTACTAAAAATTTCAGAGTTTTTCAGAAAATTATGAGGAGACTTTTGAGGGGCTCATCGAGCCAAAGCTCGAAGGAAAAGGCACCAAAGTCTAAGTATAATCTGCCTCGCACCGCGGAGGTTCGGGCGTGTGAATGGCCTTCCGAGGATTTCTTAAGAGCAGCCGTGATTTATGAAGATTTTCATGAATTGGCTCAGACTGCAGGCCTTACCACGTTCCTCCATGACCAATGCGATCAGTCTCTTGCTCACAAATACCTTTGTGCAAAACTTTCATTTTCATTCTAGGAACTCACCACCTACGGTGGAGTTTCATTTATATGATGAGCATAAGGAGATGTCACTTTATGATTTCTGTCGGATTTGTTTAGTCCCTTTTGAGGGCAATACAGAAGAACCACATCGTGATTATGTGGAGGGATTTATTGACACTATCACTGTAGGGGAAACAAGGAAGGTTTCCGATGCACGAATCACTAGCATTCACTTTCCTGTTTTACGTTACTTTGCATTATTTGCTAGTCGTTGCTTAATTGGTTGTGGAAACTGTGGAAACCTGAGTATCCCTAATATTATTATTTTGCACCACGGTTTATACGGTGATAACTCTTTTAGTATGGGCGGCATTATTGCCAAACGGTTAAGTCTGAATCATACCAAGGGCCCCATCTTTGGAGGCATCTATGCTACACGCCTAGCTGCACATTTTAACATACCTATTAGGCACGCTGAGAAGGAAGAAAAAGTGTTGCCTCGTGTTTATCTAGATTATAAAAGTATGGTAGCACATGATTTTATTGTTAAGAATAGGGAAGGAGAGCTTAAATATCAATTGTTCTTTAATAGACATCATCCTGAGACTCTTACCTTCCTTGCTCCTTCTTTGTTTGATTTGACTGTAGGCATGTACCTTGTTCCGTTGACGGCTATCCACGCCTACCGGAACCCTGCACCAGCCGAGGAGCCAGAGCCGGAACCACAATTTGATCCTTCACGACAGTCTAATTATCAGTGGGATCCGGAGATGATTGTCAGACAGTGGCAATCGGAGTCTTCCTCGTCTGCACCACAGTACGACCCCAACTACTATTATGGATATCAGCCAGGCCAGCCGTGGCCATAGACCAACTTAGACCAAAAGCCTAAGCTTGGGGGAGTACGTATTTCTCACCGACATTACATTTATGCTCACACACTCATTGCTAGATGTCGGTGCTCATACTTTTTCATTGTATCATCCATGCTAGTTTATTTTCCTTTTTATGCTTTCTTCTTGTGTGTTTAATAAACCTTAAGAAAAACCAAAAAATTAGTTGTAGCTTTTAATCAGTTTACTTTCCATGCTTGTAGTAGTAATTAAAAATAAAACCAAAAAATATTTCCTGCTCTTCTTTTGCTTGTTGGGAGCTCTCCCATGTAAATAGTTTTTTTTTCTTTTCTTTTCTTTGGGGGTCGATAGGAGAAGACCATAATTAAATTGTTGAAGTGGCTCTTATATGCATTATTGTTGATCTGACAAAAGAGACCATATTGCCTTGTCTTCTCCTGTTTATTGAATGCCTGCAGATTCCAGCTTAGTCCAATGTACATGCACTATTATTATTATTCACACTATTCGGTCGTGCAAGTGAAAGGCAATTATGACGATATACGATGGACTGACTGAGATGAGAAAAGCTGGTATGAACTCGACCTCTTTTGTTTTTGTAAATATGATTAGTTCATCGTTCCTGATTCAGCCTATTATGAATAAACATGTTTGCAATGACAATTAGAGATCATAGTTTCTTATGCCATGCTTGATTAGCTATGAGTTATAATGGTTTACCTTGCGTGAAAACATGCTATTAAAATGGTTATGATGTGGTATGATAGGGTGGTATCCTCCTATGAATGATTTAAGTGACTTGACTTGGCACATGTTCACGCATGTAGTTGAAACAAAATCAACATAGCCTTCACGATATTTATGTTCATGGTGGATTATATCCTACTCATGCTTGCATTCGGTGTTGATTAATTTTAATGCATGTTCATGACTGTTGTCGCTCTCTAGCTGGTCGCTTCCCAGTCTTTTGTTAGCCTTCACCTGTACTAAGCAGGAATACTGTTTGTGCATCCAATCCCTTAAACCCCAAAGTTATTCCACATGAGTCCACTATACCTACCTATATACGGTATCTACCTGACGTTCCAAGTAAATTTGTATGTGCCAAACTCTAAACCTTCAAATAAATATATTGTTTTCTATGCTCGAATAGCTCATGTATCAACTAGGGCTGCATGTATCTTCCATGTTAGGCGGGCTATTCTCAAGAGGAGTGGACTCCGCTCCTCACTCACGAGATAGATGGCTGGTCACCGGGATGCCCAGTCCCATGCTTTATGCAAACTAAATCAAAATAATTGCAAACAAAACTCCCCCTGGGACTCTTGTTAGTTGGAGGCACTCGTTGTTTCGAGCAAGCCATGGATTGATGCTTGTGGTGGAAGGGGGAGTATAAACTTTATCATTCTGTTCAGGAACCTCCTATAATGTGTGTAGCATGGAAGATATCGCCATCTCTTGGTTGTTATGTTGACAATGAAAGTATACCGCTCAAAATATTATTCACCTCTATTGCAAAACCGAGCTCTGGCACCTCTACAAATCCCTGCTTCCCTTTGCAAAGGGCCTATCTATTTACTTTTATGCTGAGTCATCATCCTCTTATTAAAAAGCACCAGTTGGAGAGCACTGCTGTCATTTGCATTCATTGCTGTTAGTTTACATTGAGTATGACTTGACTGGATCTCTTTTACCATGAATTACAATGTCTAGTCAGTCCTTGGTTTTTAAAGGTGTTATGCATTTATGTTTTGCGGTCTCAGAAAGGGCTAGCGAGATACCATCCTGTTATATCATATTATGATTGTTTTGAGAAAGTGTTGTCATCCGAGTTTTATTATTATGGCTCGCTAGTTGATTATGCTATTGGTATGAGTAAACTTGAGACCTATGCATTATTGCGAATGTGGTTTATGTTATAATCTTTGCTGAAAACATGAATGCTGGTTTTACATATTTACAACAACAAGAGCAAACAGAGTTTGTAAAAGTTTTTCTTTATAACTTTCATTTTATCAACTGAATTGCTTGAGGACAAGCAAAGGTTTAAGCTTGGGGGAGTTGATACGTCTCCAACGTATCTACTTTTCCAAACACTTTTGGCCTTGTTTTAGACTCTAACTTGCATGATTTGAATGGAACTAACCTGGACTGACGTTGTTTTCAGTAGAATTACCATGGTGTTATTTATGTGCAGGAGCAAACGTTCTCGGAATGACCTGAAACTTCACGGAGACACTTTTTAGAAAATAAGAAAAATAACTGCCAAAGATGAAGGCCAGGGGGCACCACCTTGCCACGAGGGTGGGGGGCGCGCCTGCCCCCCTATGGCGCGCCCCCTGCCTCGTGGGCCCCCTGTTGCCTCTCCAACTCCAACTCCACCTCCATATATTGAGTTTCAGGGAGAAAAAAATCAGAGAGAAGAAATCATCGCGTTTTACGATACGGAGCCGCCGCCAAGCCCCAAAACCTCTCGGGAGGGCTGATCTGGAGTCCGTTCGGGGCTCCGGAGAGGGGAATCCGTCATCATCAACCATCCTCCATCACCAACTTCATGATGCTCACCGCCGTGCGTGAGTAATTCCATCGTAGGCTTGCTGGACGGTGATGGGTTGGATGGGATCTATCATGTAATCGAGTTAGTTTTGTTAGGGTTTGATCCCTAGTGTCCACTATGTTCTGAGATTGATGTTGCTATGACTTTGCTATGCTTAATGCTTGTCACTAGGGCCCGAGTGCCATGATTTCATATCTGAACCTATTATGTTTTCATCAATATATGAGTGTTCTTGATCCTATCTTGCAAGTTTATAGTCACCTATTATGTGTTATGATCCGTTAACCCCGAAGTCACAATAATCAGGATACTTACCGGTGATGACCGTAGTTTGAGGAGTTCATGTATTCACTATGTGTTAATGCTTTGTTCCGGTTCTCTATTAAAAGGAGACCTTAATATCCCTTAGTTTCTGTAAGGACCCCGCTGCCACGGGAGGGTAGGACAAAAGATGTCATGCAAGTTCTTTTCCATAAGCACGTATGACTATGTTCGGAATACATGCCTACATTATATCAATGAACTAGAGCTAGTTCTGTGTCACCCTAGGTTATGACTGTTACATGATGAACCGCATCCGGCATAATTCTCCATCACCGATCCATTGCCTACGAGCTTTCCATATATTGTTCTTCGCTTATTTACTTTTCCATTGCTATTGCTATCATCACTACAACATACCAAAAATATTACTTTTACTACTGTTATCTTTTCCTACCGTCATCACCACTATCATATTACTTTGCTACTAAATACCTTGCTGCAGATATTAAGTTTCCAGGTGTGGTTGAATTGACAACTCAGCTGCTAATACTTGAGAATATTCTTTGGCTCCCCTTGTGTCGAATCAATAAATTTGGATTGAATACTCTACCCTCGAAAACTATTGCGATCCCCTATACTTGTGGGTTATCACTCCCCCCGTCAAGAAGAATCCCCAAGTACTCCCCGACCTCAAGTCACCACTTCGGTGCTTGAAGACGATGACTTTGTGGCCCAGCCAACTCCCTCTCCAAAGGCGTCGCCCACACTCCACAGGCTTCGCAAAGGACCAAGGCCACAGGTCACTTTGTGAAGTGTTGCAGAAGGAGAAGAGCGCCAATCTGTTTCACGCAAAGTATTTCCTAAAGCCTCTCCTACTGCGAACATCCCCGACTCTGAAGCCAAAGCGGCTGAAGATATTTCGGCTGCATTAGTCGATGAACAAGAAGAACCAAGACATGAAGAAGAACGTGTTGCTACACCCCCAACCAACCCTGACGTTGTTCTCGAGGAGAACGTGTCCGACCCTCCAGCTACTCGAGTGGAGGTTGATAACATTGAGGCGACCACCAACACCCATACTGACACCAATGACGTTGTCATGGCTGAAGCTACTTTGGCGCCTGAAGTTAATGTGGTGCCAGAAGTGATTGCACCTGAAGCCAATCTGCAGCCAAACGTCAATGCCACTACTCCTGTACCGCCTCCACGGCCACACACCCTTGAGCAACCATTCTATCAAGGACAACTTACCACCGTCCGCTGGCCCATTCTGGTTCCTCCACCTGCTGCCGGTCCGCAATTTGACTATCATGTGGAGCACAGGCCTTAGGTCCAGAAGACAAAGCCAAGGATACCAAGGTTTCCAGGTACTGGAACTTCACCAGGATCGTTTAATCTGAATGGCTTCAAGGCACACAACACATTCTTTGACAGTGTCAAGAACCCCTACACAAGGCCAAGAATCTCCTCAGATCGATTCTGGAGTTATCAGCAGCACATCTACTATTCCTGCATCTTATACAATCAGGGGCGCATTTTCCCTCATATACGTATAGACAACGAAGCCATGGCTGGCCTGCCCTGCCTAGAAGAAGCCCTTCACTGCTTCAGAGATGCTGGCCTTCTACAGTTTGTGACTACCAAAGAACATTGGAATGAAGATCTTCTGCTACAATTCTACGCTACCCTTCACATTCACGGCTACAACAGGGATCCGAAGACTTGGATCCTTGAGTGGATGATAGGCGATGTACACCATGAAGCTAAATCCCAAGACATCATTGAGCTTACTGCCCTGCCCACTCCTGGCAAACATTATGAACCAGGTTGTCAGCTACACCAGAATGCGTTGGGAAGCATCTTCCAGAAGCCAGAGCCAAATATGAGCTACATGTTGAGCATGATGAAGCCACTGCCACAAGACGCTGACTATCCTAAGGAGTTCTTTGTTGAAGACCTAGAGTATCTTCCCCGCACTATTTATCATATTATCAGGCGAACTCTCTAGCCGGTCAAAGGCCATTCTCCTGTAGCGAAGCTTGAAGGAGCAATGAAGACATTGGTTTTCTATATCTTCAATGGCATCAGCTTCAATTCTCAAGACTTCTTCATCAGGCAATTGGCTGCATCTGGCACCGATATCTTTGGTCTGAAGTTCTATGCTCCATGGATGATGCGCCTCATCAAGCTTCATTCTACTATCAACTATCAGCCGTCTGCGCGCAATCACCTTATATTCTTGCCAGAGGTTGATCTGTCTGTCGAAGCCATTTACCCATAGCCTGCAAAGGAGCCAATTTATCTTCACAATGTCAATCATCAAAGCTTCACCCAGCCCATTGAAGGAGTTCAGGCCGTTTCTCGTGTTTATCCCTTGGCTGGCAATACACGTGCCCCTCGCACCCAAAGGCCTCGGAAGCGATCTCGTGTTCTCAATGACTGAGAGCTTCTCATCACTCTACATCAGAAATAGGATAAGCATCATGACTGGCTTAAGCGTCAGATGCAAAGCCTCTTGGTGGACGTCAATCGCATTCAAAATCTTGCCACCAAGAATGTTTTTGTTACACATGAAACCTGTCGGAGGTCTTGGATGAGTTTGACGTTACTCAGTGCTGAAGCTGGTCTTCAAGATGATGTCTTCACAGAGAGATTCAAGTTTGACTCAACTCCTCCGAGGAATGCTCACTTGCGTCAGACTCCCTCACTTGAAGACTCTGACTATTCTTCCTCAGCTGCAACAGTTAATTACAGAGTCATAGATGATCAAGATGATGATACCTCGCCACCTCCAACTTCGGCGTGTATCGACACTGCACCAAGTTCGTCTGCACCACCAAACCTCAACGACGACCCTGCTTCATCGCGTACTCCATATGGGGGAGAAGAATATGAGTTGATAGTCTTCAAGCGGGTCCATATGGGAGGTTGCTATACTTTTTCTACATTTGCCAAGTGCTTACAACTATCGCTTTTGATACATTTGGTTCGTTTTGAGTTGTAACACTTAAACTTGATGTTCGTCTGCTACCTTTTCGACACTATGTGATGCGATGATAAATTCCACATGTGCGACGATAAATTCCCCACAAAGTCATTTTGCAGACATCCATTTTTCATTATGCATGTCATTATCTTCATTATATCCTTTCATGCATGATAAATTGTCTTCATAAGTAGAAGAGGAGCTCCGCAAGTACGACCTGCCATGTGCATTTGCACTCAAAAGCAAAATACTTATATGCACATCTTCAGGGAGAGCCTTTCTGCAACTTACGAAGACAATACCTAAATCCTTTACAATTTCACATACTTTTATCCCCGTTGAAAACTTCAACCAGTTTGTCATCAATCACCAAAAAGGGGGAGATTGTAAGTGCATCTAGTGCCACCCCTAGTTGGTTTTGGAGTATTGACGACAAACCTGGTTGAGGGACTAATGTGTTTGTGAGAATTGCACGAAATCACAGGTAGTAGTCCCTCATTGATTCAGTTTACCTACCAGAGATGACCCCTAAAAATGTATGAAGACATTGAAGACAAAATTGGTATGTGAAGATATTCACATTGAAGACTATGACAAGAGAAGACATCGCGTGAAGACTATGGAGCGTGAAGACTTAGTTGTTTCGTTGTTTCCTTCTCTTCTTTGTTGAGTCATAGGAACCACCGTACTATTAAGTGGGGTCCCAGTGAACAAAGTCAGAGTGACTGAAGAGATGCTCAACCAAAATCATATGTCTTCGAGCGAAGACAATGAGAGCAAAACTTATCCAGAGCTGGATAAGTCATCTTTACTTGTAGCCCAAGTAAAGTTGCCACGTGTGTTTGAAATCTGACCGTTGGAACACGTGTCAGTTCCTTAGTGACCCAGGGTCATTCCAGACAAATCAGGTCGAGTTTCCTAGTGGCTATAAATAGCCCACCCCTACACCATAAATTGGTGGCTGCTCAGAGTTAGTGCACGGCTTTTGTCATTTGGGAGCAACCCACCTTGAAGCCTTTGAGAGAGAAATCCTTGTGAGGACAAAGACCTAAACACCAAGAGCCAAAGAGTGTTAGGCATCACTGAAGTCTTCCTGTCTGTGTGATCTAAAGACTTGTTGCACTTGAGGACTGTGAATCCTCCAGCCAGTTAGGCGTCGCATTCTGAGCATCCAAGAGTCATTGTGAATCGCCGGTGAACGAAGTCTGTGAAGGTTTGGAAGTCTACCTTGAAGACTTACCAGAGTGATTGGGCGAGGACTGGGTGTCCTTAGCTCAAGGGGAATAAGGTGAAGACACGGTCTTCTGAGTTAAATCTCAGCCTCCCTAACCAGACGTATAGTTTTCACAGCAACTGGAACTGGTCCAACAAATCATTGTCTTCAACAAGCCACTGGTTCTATCCTTCCCATCTCTTTATTTACAGTTGGTCCTTGTGAAGTCATTGCCTGTTTTCATTGTCCATTTGTCTTCTCTGTGTGACTGTTTGTTCATATTGGTTTCATACTATCTTCCATCCTGATCTGTACTGCCTAGCTGCTATTAGTCTTCGTGCTCTCACTTCATTTTATACTTGACTATGGCTTGTCTAGTGTAGTCTACCTTCCGCTGCATGGTTATAGGTTCATTTCTATCGTTTGTCTTTGAAACACCCATGTTTTGAAGACTTCCATAAAAATCGCCTATTCACCCCCCCCCCCTCTAGTCGATAACTAGCACTTTCAGATGTCAACACTCCATCGTCCATTTATATGTGCTTAGGGCGGTAATTATATATCGGCTGTTGCCTATCTAGGCTTCTTGCCACACATTTGGGTGATACTTCTTTAAATACTTGCGATTGAGAGCTCGAGGTAACATTTTGCCTTGTACGGATTCCACCAAATATGAGTTTCCGGGAACTACTCTAGTAATCTTAAAAGGACCTTCCCAACTAGGAGACCACTTCCCGAATTTTCTATCTTTTGAACCAATTGGTAGAATCACCTTCCACACGACATCGCCAACTTGGAAATTCTTCAACTTGACCTTCTTATTGTAAGCTCTTGCCACCCTCAACTTATCTCTCTCTATGGCCTTCAAAGCAGCCAAACATTTATCGGTGACTTCATCAATATTTTCCATCATCAATTTATAAAAGTCTACCGCCGACAAATCATTTTGTTTGGCTATTCTCAAAGCATTCAAATTCACTTCCACTGGTAAAATGGCCTCTTGACAATATACGAGCTCATATGGAGTTACCTTTGTAGCACCATGCCTTGAGATTCTGTGTGCCCACAAAGCTTCGGACAGTAGCTCATGCCATCTCCTTGGATTATCCTCAATCTTCTTCTTGATGAGCTTGATTAATATTTTATTGCTAGACTCAGCTTTTCCATTTGCTTGGGCATAATATGGGGAGGAATTGAGCAACTTTATCTTATATGATTCGGCAAATTCTCTAACTTGATGTGACATAAAGTATGAACCTTGGTTCGTTGTTAATGTTTGAGGAATGCCGAATCTATGAAGAATGTGCTCAGTTATGAATTGAATTACCTCTGTATGCGTCATATTTTTGAGCGGTATTGCTTCAAAACATTTAGTGAAATAATCAGTTGCCACCAACACGAACAGATGCCCTTTTGAAGAAGTATGAATCTCTCCAATAAAGTCTAATCCCCAACCTCTAAAAGGCCACGGCTTGATAATAGGATGTAACATAGCAGCGTGAGCCAAGTGAATATCACCAAACTTTTGAAAATCTTCACATCCTTTATAATACTGGAAGCAATCATTAACCATTGTCGGCCAATAAAACCTAGCACTTCGTAATAACCATTTCATCTTGGGGGCTGACTGATGAGTGCCACAAATACCTTCATCGACCTCTCCCATAGCAACTCTTGCTTGGTCCTCGTCCAAGCACTTTAAAAAAACATCATCAACCGTTCGACGATAGAGATCATCATCTCTCATTGTGTATTTGAAAGCCATACGCCGAATAATCCTGTCCACCCTTTTACTAGGATCACACAAATAATCAATAATGGGTTTCCTCCAATCTTGATTTTCTCCTGCATTAAATATTTTATTAGTGGCCGAAACGGTGGGCTCTGGTTCAGCCTCCCCTATGTTGGGAAGACCAGACATCGGCCTTTCAGAAATATGAAACATGCGACGATAAACATGATAGCCAGATGCTTGTTGTGCCAACTCATTTGCTCTCCAATTGTCATGTCTTGATATATGAGCAATGCTAAAATAATCCAGAACAGAAATTATATCTAGACATTTATCAAGATAAACATTAAGTGATTCGTCAAAACATTGAAAAACTTTGGATATCTGCTGCACTACTAATAACGAATAACCAAAAGCCTCAATATGTGTAACACCTATGGCAAGCAACATCTCTAAGCCGAATAACAATGCTTCATATTCGGCTTGATTATTTGTGCAAAAATATTCTAAGCGGCACGAGGCTTCAAAAACAACACCATGAGGAGATATGTAAACAATAACGACACCTTGGTCGTTGCTACAAACTGAACCATCAAAATATAATCTCGATGGTACTAATGAGACAAGGTTTATATCAATATCATGCTTGGCATCAATCTAATGCTCAACAATAAAATTCGCAACAATTTGGCCTTTCATGGATTTCATAGATTCATAAGCCAAATCAAATTCAATTAAAGCATAAGCCCACTTGCCAATTCTACCACTAAGAATTGGCCTATGCAACATGTATTTGATGACATCGGTTTGACAAGCTATAATGCAAGTACTAGGCACTAGATAATGTCTCAATTTTGTGCAAGCATAATATAAGAACAAGCATAATTTCTCTTTAAATGTATACCTTGTCTCGGCTTCCAATAAGCGTCGGCTCAAATAAGTAATAGCATGCTCCTTCCCTTCGGTCTCTTGAGTCAAAACATCACCAATAATACCTTCCTCCGCTGCAATGTACAGTCTAAATGGCTCCCTATGCCTGGGCGCTTTCATAACCGGAGGAGTGCACAAATATTTCTTAATCATATCAAATGCCTCTTGTTGTTTTGCCCCCAAGTAAAATCAACATCATTTTTTAACCGAAGGATAGGAGTGAATGCATCAACCTTCCCTGATAGATTGGCTATGAACCTCCTCAAATAGTTGACCTTGCCAAGGAATTTTTGCATATCTCTCTTGCATGTTGGAGCCTCTACTTTTTGTATAGCTTCTATCTTTTTGGAATCCATTTCCACGCCATCTTCATGAATAATGAAACCCAGAAACTTCCCAGCCGATACACCAAAGGCACACTTCAAAGGATTCATTTTCAGCCAATATTTCTTCATTCTTTCAAAAGCCAAACGCAAATCAGCTAAGTGAGATTCAAAAGCATCCGATTTGACAACAATATCATCAATACAAACTTCAAGTATGACACCGAGTAAATCATGAAAAATCAAATTCATAGCCCTTTGATATGTGGCGCCATCATTTTTTAACCCGAATGTCATCACTGTCCACTCGAATAAACCAAGAAAACTAGGGCAACGAAAAGTTGTCTTGGACATGTCCTCTTTGGCCATAAAAATTTGATTGTATCCGGCATTACTATCTAGAAAGCTAATAACCTTATGTCCAGAAGCATCATTAATAAGCATATCGTCTATTGTCATGGGATACTCATCTTTGGGTATATCCCTATTCAAATCTCTGAAGTCAATGCACACCCTTAACTTGTCGGATCCTTTCTTCTCCACTGGGACAATGTTAGAAATCCCCTCAGCATACCTGCAAGGTCTAATAAAATTAGCTTTAAGAAAACGACCGATCTCTTCCTTGATCCGGTCATATGTTTTTGGATTAAACTTTTTGGCCGATTGTTTATATGGTCTAAAACCAGCCTTTATAGGTAACCGATGCTCCACTAGCTTCGGCTTAAACCTGGCATCTCATGATATTCCCATGCAAAGCAACAAACATATTCTTTCAATAGCTCGATTAACTTAGCTTTACAATCGGCTTTCAAATTTTTGTTTACAAACGTCGGCCTAGAAATTGAACCATCTCCTATATCTATCTCTTCTAATGGATTGACCGATGTAAAACCTTGTCCTAATTTATCCATATCATCTAACTCTTCTATGGACTCATACATATCGTTCTCATTGGACCGATATTCTACAAGTCGCGTTTGTAACCACTCTGAGTTAGGATCCATTTAAACATATCATACCTTGGAGCCGATTGCATTCAGTCAGCTTTAACGAGACGGGCACGAAACCATTCTTGGTCGTGCTAAGAAAACCGAACTCTGACAAGTCACGTCCTATCAAGCAAGTAGCATTTGGGTGTTGCAAATCCACCGATGCCTCGGCCAAAGCAACATAGGTCGAGTTATCCGCATGAATGACTTCCACTTCATCATCAAGCCACTGAATCAAAAACTGGTGCATAGTGGATGGCATGCACTGGTTTGCATGAACCCAATCACGACCTAGTATGACGTTGTAGTTACCTTTCACCTCAGCGACAAAGAATGCGGTAGCCAAAGTTTTACTTCCCACCGTGAGCTCCACATACATCACACCTTTGGCTTCAGTTTTCTCTTTGCCTTCAAATCCATTGAGCACCATGTTGGTCTTTATCAACTCTTCATCATGCAGCCCCAATTTTTTGAAGACCGAATACGGCATAAGGTTCACCACAACACCACCATAAACAAGTATCCGAGTGAGCAGTGACCCATTGATATGACCTTTGAAATATATAACTGTTTAAGATGCGTTACTCGGTCTTTTGGCTTCTCGAATATTGCATTTTTAGGGCCAAAATCCAGCTGAGCCACCTCCCCTTCCTCATCTATAGCACGAAACTAAGCGGGTAAGTAATACACCATATTAATATCCATACCATCATGAACCGGTGTAGACTTGTAATCTAACAAATCCTCCTCTTCCCCTAGTGTATCCACCAATTCTGAAATTTGTTCGAGCGAAGAGGAAGCAATAGGTAACGCAGACAATGCAATGATTACATCGTCCTCTTTTGGTGGTGTAGGTCCTGCTGTGATAGGCGTAGAAGCCACTGCATCTTGTATTTATTTAGGCCTCCACACTTGTTTTGTAGGTACCATGGGTCGAGTGTCATTGAACAACTTATCCCTTTGCTTCTTGGCCTCTTGTTCTATCATCTCTTGACTCCTTAACCTCTGTAGTTTCCTCTTTTGTGTCTTAGTTAGCCCTGGAGGACACCACTTTGGCTGAGTGTATTTAGGATCTCTCGTCTTTACTTGGCTAGTGCTTGCTTCATGGTCATTAGCTGAGTGCTTTGGCGCGATAGCAAGTATCGGCTTAGTTGGATTGCTATGCATAATCGGCTGTTGTATGGTGAATGTTTCGTGCCCAAGATGAGTGAGTCGGCATCGATTTTTTCCTTGCTTTTGCTTGACTCGACCATTGCAGCACTTAGCGACTTAACATGCCATTCTTGCTTGCCGACCCTTTTTTGATTATCTTGCACTGGACAACTGACATCATTGTTCAAATGACCTCGTGTGGGATAAGAAAGTCTCCCATGAACGGGCCTCCTTGGTTCTGCCCAACCCGGATGAAAAGCATAAGGGGCCATTGGGGGCGGCCACCATCCTCCATTGAAGTCTCCCATGTAGCATGGCACATAGGGGGTGGCGACATCCATGGTCCCGGCGCCCACAATCCATATGGCCTTGCATGATGCTGAAATTCTTCCCGAGGAGGTGACCTTGAGCGCTTCAAATTTGATGACCGGTTAGAGCTAGAACCGGCCGCATGATTGGCATACTTGGACAACAACATATCAAAAGTTGGCTTGACTTTCTTGCGCTGCACTTCAGCTTCATTCGTCTTCCACTTACCAAACTCTGGATTCTTGGGCTTCACAAATTTGAAATGAGTGTTCTGTTGCACTTGTGGTTGCCCCCCGAGTGTCGGATTCTTGATGGTGATCTTGATTATCTCCTTGCCACCGGATTGCTTGTCAAGTTCGCTACCTCTGGCCGAACGTGTAGCTTCTTCCCCTCCAAATCCATGGTATTCATTGGAAAAGGTTGTTTATCAACTTGCATCTCAGAAAAGTTCAATCGTCCATCATTAATGGCCGATTGTATCTGTCGCCGAAAAACATTTCAATCGTTAGTAGCATGAGAAAAAGAATTATGATACTTGAAATAAGCACGTCATTTTAGCTCTTCAAATGGCGGTAAAGTATGAGATATCCTAATAATTTTAGCTTGCAGCAAAGCATCAAATATTCTATCACACTTAGCAATGTTAAAAGTAAACTTCATCTCTTCATCACGATTCTTATGAATTGGTTTCAGATCATTGCAAGTAAAGGGTTTGGCCTTAGATGGCCAAACAAATTCAATAGAAAAAACATCACCCTCGTTGCCCGAGTGATCACTATCATATTCAACCATATTCATCTTTGGACGATCGACTTTGTATGTATGCATTTATTTGAGATCTTTGCTTCGGCTTTCCTGAGCCAAAGCCCTTTGTAAGACTTGGTTCATATTTAAGAACTCATAACCTTCTAGATTTTCTCTAATGGCAGTTCTCAAACCACTCAACACTAGGTCCGCCAAGTCCCTCTAGGTTATCACCAAACTAAAACATCGGTTTTTTGTTTCTCTGAATTTCTTAACATAATCTGAGACCGATTCATCATGCTTTTGTTTAACCGATGTTAGATGTGATAACTTGAGTTCATTGTCACCATTATAAAAGTGATCATGAAATTTCTGCTCTAGCTGCGACCAAACTCGAATGGAACCATGTGGTAAAGAAGAAAACCATGAAAATGCGGTACCAGTTAATGATAAAGGAAATAAACGCACTTTCAATTCATTTAATGAGCCTGCCTCACCCAATTGTGCTAAATATTGACTAACATGTTCCCATGTGGTTTTTTTTGCCTTCTCCATTAAACCTAACAAAATCTAGAATTTTATATCCTGGAGGGCACTGGATGGCATACTCGGGGTATGGGTTTTGGTAAATCCGATTCCGAGGTATCTCAACTCCAAAATTCTCTTGAAGCATCTTAGCCATACCCTCTCTAAGATTAGCTAGACAATCATCCATAGTGGATGATGTAGCTTGTGGCAGTGGCATAGAAGGAATAGGAGTACTAGCTATAGGTAGGAATTGTGGCATGTACGTCGACCCAAAATTTGGTAGTGGTCGAGTGGATGTAGCTGTAGGTAGGGTTTGGTTTGGCGTTGCCACCGAACCTGTCATGCTAATAATAGGATTAATGGGTGTAGCCACAATCTGATTTGTTTGGGTAGGATAATAAGTCATCAGCATGGGAGGCGCCGATGAGATAGGTAAAGCCAGATTAGGGTTTTGCACATTAGCAGCTACACCATCATTACCACTAGACGATTGAGATATATTCTTCTGAGCATTAGTATTTTCTATGAAAGTTTGATAGACTAGATTGTTACTGAGGGAGTCCTGGATTAGGGGGTATCCGGACAACAGGATTATATCCTTTGGCCGGAATGTTGGACTATGAAGATACAAGATTGAAGACTTCCTCCCGTGTCTGGATGGGACTATCCTTGGCGTGGAAGGCAAGCTTGGAAATACGGATATATAGATCTCCTTCCTTGTAACCGACTCTGTGTAACCCTAGCCCCCTCCGGTATCTATATAAACCAGAGGGTTTAGTCCCTAGGACCAACAACAACAATCATACCATAGGCTAGCTTCTAGGGTTTAACCTCTTCGATCTCGTGGTAGATCAACTCTTGTACTACTCATATTATCAAGAACAATCAAATAGGACGTAGGGTATTACCTCCATCAAGAGGGCCTGAACCTAGGTAAACATCGTGTCCCTTGCCTCCTATTACCATCCGCCTAGACGCACAGTTCGGGACCCCCTACCCGAGATCCACCGGTTTTGACACCGACATTGGTGCTTTCATTGAGAGTTCCTTTGTGTCGTCATCGTTAGGCTTGATGGCTCCTTCAATCATCGATAGCGATGCAGTCCAGGGTGAGACTTTTCTCCCCGGACAGATCTTCGTATTCAGTGGCTTCGCACTATGGGCCAACTCGCTTGGCCATCTGGAGCAGATCGAGAGTTACGCCCCTGGCCACCAGGTCAGGTTTGGAAGCTTAAACTACACGGCTGACATCCGCGGAGACTTGATCTTCGACGGATTTGAGCCCCTACGAGTGCGCCGCACGGTCATGATGAGCATGATTTAGCTCTACCATCGGACAGTGTTCAGGAGACCGCACCGGCAACCGCTCTGACCCTCAATTCGGAGCCAATTGCGCCATCCATGGACAGGTGGATAGACCCTGCCACGGAGGCCGCATTCTCAGCGGCGATCGAGCCGAGTATCGACCTTACCCTTCACGAGAGCCGTGATGCCAAACTGCCAGATTCTTCCCCGGCCACGGACTCCGAACCGCCTGCGCCCGTGCCTATCGAATCCGACTGGGCGCCGATCATGGAGTTCACCTCCGCGGATATCTTTCAGCACTCTCCCTTCGGCGACATACTGAACTCATTAAGGTCTCTCTCCTTTTCAGGAGAGTCCTGGCTGAACTATGTCCGGCAGGATTGGGATGCGGATGACGAAGAAATTCGCCACCCACCCACCACCCACTTAGTAGCCACTGTCGACAATTTGACTGACATGCTCGACTTCGACTCCGAAGACATCGACGGTATGGACGATGATGTAGGAGACGAACAAGAACCACTGCCAACAGGGCACTGGATAGCCACCTCATCATATTATATATATATATATATGGTGGACTCACCCAAAGAAGGCAATGGCGACGGGACAGCGGAGGATGACCCCTCCAAGAAGCAACCTAAGAGCCGACGTCAGCGGCGCCGCTCTAAGTCTCGCCAAGGCAAAAGCGGTGATACCGGCACAGGAGATAATAGCACTCCGGACAGTGCCGAAGATGAAGACAATCCCCTCCAGCAAGATTTAGAGCAGGAGGATGGAGAAGCCAGCCCTCCCGAGAGAGCGGCAGATGGAAAGGCGGAGGATGATAATTACATGCCTCCCTCCAAAGACGAGGCAAGCCTCGACGATGACGAATTTGTCGTGCCTGAGGATCCCGACGAGCAAGAGCGCTTCAAGCGCCGGCTTATAGCCACGGCAAATAGCCTTAAGAAAAAGCAACATCAGCTTCGAGCTGATCAAGGTTTGCTAGCTGACAGATGGACTGAAGTCCTTGCGGCCGAGGAGTGTGAACTCGAACGCCCCTCCAAGAGTTACCCAAAGCACAGGTTGCTACTCCAAGTGGAGGAGGAAGCATTAAAACCAACATCTCTAGTGTATGACGCGGCTGATCGGCCACCTCGTGGCCGCCACAGAGAGGCATTTCAGCCAAAAGCTCAGCCCGCACCCCGACGCCACTCAAATAAAAATGTCAAGGCACGGGGAAACACGCTAGACCTGCGAAACGTATTGGAGGACAAAGCAAAACATGCAAGATCGATCTACGGATCACGAGGGCACGCCACTATGCGAGACGATAACCATCATGCCGGATACAGTAAAAGTAAATCCGGCCGGGCCGAACACAGCGGACAAGACTCATTTGAGCTGCATTGCGATATAGCCCAGTACAGAGGCGCCGCACACCCCCTATGCTTCACAGACGAAATAATGGATCACCAAATCCCAGAGGGTTTCAAACCCGTAAATATTTAATCATACGACGGTACAACAGATCCTGCGGTATGGATCGAGGACTTCCTCCTGCACATCCACATGGCCCGCGGTGACGATCTACACGCCATCAAATACCTCCCACTCAAACTCAAAGGACCAGCTCGGCATTGGCTCAACAGCCTGCCAGCAGAATCCATTGGCTGTTGGGAAGATCTGGAAGCCGCATTCCGCGACAACTTCCGGGGCACTTATGTGCGACCACCAGATGCCGATGAGTTGAGCCACATAATTCAGCAGCCAGAGGAATCGGCTAGGCGATTCTGGACACGGTTCCTGACAAAGAAAAATCAAATCGTCGACTGTCCGGATGCAGAGACCCTAGCATCTTTTAAGCACAACATCCGCGATGAGTGGCTCGCCTGGCACCTTGGCCAGGAAAAGCCGAAATCTATGGCAGCCCTCATGACACTCATGACCCGCTTATGCGTGGGAGAGGACAGCTGGCTGGCTCGAAGCAATAACATATCAAAGAACCATGGTACTTCAGATACCAAGGATAGCAATGGCAGGTCACGTCACAACAAACACAAGCGCCGCATCAACAGCGACAATAACGAGGATACGGCAGTCAATGCCGGATTCAGAGGCTCTAAACCCGTTCAGCGGAAAAAGCCATTCAAAAGAAGCACTCTGGGCCCGTCCAGTTTGGACCGTATACTCGATCGCTCATGTCAAATACACGGCATCCCCGACAAGCCAGCCAACCACACCAACAGGGATTGTTGGGTGTTCAAGCAGGCTGGAAAGTTAAATGTCGAAAACAATGATAAGGGGTCACATAGCGATGACGAGGAGGAGCCCCGGTCGCCGAACACCGGAGGACAGAAGAGGTTCCCCCCACAAGTGCGGACGGTGAACATGATATACGCAACCCACATCCCCAAGAGGGAGCGGAAGCGTGCGCTAATGGACGTATATGCGTTGGAGCCAGTCGCCCCAAAGTTCAACCCATGGTCCTCCTGTCCGATCACCTTCGATCGCAGGGACCACCCCACTAGTATCCGTCATGGCGGATTCACCGCACTCGTCCTAGACCCAATCATCGACGGATTTCACCTCACTCGAGTCCTTATGGACGGCGGTAGCAGCCTGAACCTGCTTTATCAGGACACAGTGTGCAAAATGGGTATAGACCCCTCAAGGATCAAACCCACAAAAATGGCCTTCAAAGGCGTCATACCAGGTGTAGAGGCCCATTGTACAGGCTCAGTCACATTGGACGTGGTCTTCGGATCCCCGGATAACTTCCGAAGCGAGGAGTTAATCTTCGATACAGTCCCGTTCCGCAGTGGCTATCATGCACTGCTCGGGTGAACCGCATTTGTGAGATTCAATGCGGTACCGCATTATGCATACCTCAAGCTCAAGATGCCAGGACCTCGGGGCGTCATCACAGTCAATGGAAACACAGAGCGCTCTCTCCGCACAGAAGAGCACACTATAGCCCTCGCAGCAGAAGCACAAAGTAGCCTCTTCAGGCAATCCACCAGTTCGGTGATTAAACACCTGGACACCGGCAAGCGCACCCGGAGTAATATGCAACAAGACCGCTTGGCACGTTCTGAGCTTGCATAGCAATGCGGCCCCCACCCCAGCCCCAGCCAAACGGCGAAATCCGTGCCACGCGTACATAATTACGCAATGAAAATACTATGGGCATAGGTGGGGGGCACGACTACGGAACGCCCCAAAACGCGGCTCAACCGCACTAGGGGCTTCCCGCTTTGTTATTTTTTCTCTCTTTCAGGACTTTACTCTCCGGAAACCCCATCCGGTAGTACGATTGCCGGACACACGATACAACAACCAAGGAGGCAGAAAGCTATGTCGCACCATGGAACTCCCAGGTGGTCTCTGATAACGAGTAAAATACCTGCTTTAAATACCATTCCTCAGCTTGCCCTTGGAGGGGACATGTCAAATAGTCCTACTTTTGGCTTATCGCACTACTTGTATCATTCTGCTTCGATGCAGCTTTTTGAATAAACAATGCATAGCACTAGACTATTACCGCATTCTCTATTCTTTTATATATATATATATATATATGTTCATTCATGACATTCAACACCCGTACACTCTGGTACGGCCAATACGCCAGGGGCTTAAGTGTACCCCATAATACGGCGTGAGAAGTCCGAACACTTTCGAAAGTGCGGCACCCCGAACTTATAGCATTATATGCATCAGCTCCGAATCATGTCTTGGGTCAATAGTTGGGTTTGCGCGGCTCCCATGTTTTGGTACCTTACGTTCCGCTATATCGGCTAAGGTAGCACCGGGAGAACTACTGCGATTGTGCCCCGGTTCATCTGGGCAAGCACCTCAGTAGAGAAAGCTAAAACTAACTGTCATGATAGGGCGAGAGCTGGTCGCTGTTCGAGAGGTCTCGAGTCCCTAAAGACTTATGCCGCTTAGGGCGAGGAGTCAGCTTTGTCCGGCTTAGGCGTGTATAGCGCCCCGAATTCGGCCTTCCAAATACTAGGGGCTTTGCCAAAATTTAAAATTGTAGACTTCTATGGCTAAGTGAGAGTGATAAAGCATTATAGTCCGATTGCCTTGTTCGTTGTGCTGAGCACCTCCCTCGACGGACCCAACAATGGGAAAAAGAGTGCTCAGATTTATCCCGAACACCCCAGCACTCGTGGCATGGGGGCAGAAGCCGACGACTGGCCATCTCTCAGATTTGATAAACAGCCGCACAAAAGGTAATATTTTAAATTCAAACAAGTGTTGCATAGCGCACATGAACAAGTTTTTATAATACAGGACCACACAAGCAAGTTCATTCAAAAATTACATCCTTCGCACACTCGTCCGCCACAAGACGGGCACCCTTCATGACACCCTCATAATACATTTCAGTGTGGCGATGCTCCTTGCCCTGCGGCGGCCCCTCCTTCACCGGCTTCTCGGCGTCCATCTTGGCCCAGTGCACCTTCGCACGGGCAAAAGCCCAGCGTGCACCTTCGATGCAGGCGGACCGCTTTATGACTTCCAACCATGGGCAGGCATCCAGAAGCTGCCTCACCCGGCCGAAGTAGCTATTGGGAAGGGAGTCGCCAGGACACATCCGGACTATAAGGCCCCTCATGGCCTATTCGGCCACCTTGTGCAGCTCGACCAGTTGCTTCAGCTGGTCGCTCACATGCATCGGGTGTTCGGTCCTAGTATACTGAGACCAGAACAACTTCTTCGTCGAGCTTCCCTCCTCGGCCTGGTAGTACGTTGCAGCTTCCGACACGCTGCGGGGCAAATCTGCGAACGCTCCTGGAGAGCTTTGGACTCGGGTAAGTAACAAGTAATTTACTTTCACATGCTTGCTTTGCATAATGAATGCCATACCCGCCGCTATCTTCCTCATCGCCTCAATTTCCTGGAGAGTCTTTTGGGCTTCAGCCTTGGCATGCTTTGTGCTCTCGAGGGCTGCGGCAAGCTCGGACTCTCGCGTCTTCGAGTCAAGCTCCAAAGTCTCGTGCTTCTTCATGAGAGCCTGAAGCTCTTGCTACACCTCGCCCATCCGTGCCTCTTGTTTTTCCCGCTCGGCGCGCTCCTTAGCCGCTTTGTTTTTGGCCTCGGACAGCGCTTGCTTCAGGGTCGGCACTTCGGTCAGGGCCCCTGGAACATCCATGACGATCCTATCATTTTGCAACCGCATCTCTTTATATATATATATATATATAGACAAGGTATTACTTACCTTTGTTCTCCTCGAGCTGCCTCTTGGCAAGCCCGAGGTCTTTCTCGGACCGCTCGAGGTTCTGCTTCACTGCGGCGACCTCCGCAGTCAGTGCGGCAGAGGTCAGCAGCGAAGCCTGCATAGGCATATAGACATACTTGTATTAGACTCCTCCAGATATTATTTGATCCTCTATTCGGCTTTTCTTTGTGAACACCAAACAGAGCATCAGGGGCTACTGTCTATGCGGTAATATTTTCCTATATTTTAAACACTTACCTGAAAGCCTGTTAGAAGGTTGGCACAGGCTTCAGTCAGTCCGCTCTTGGCAGACTGAACCTTCTTGATCACCGCACTCATAATAGTGTGGTGCTCTTCGTCGATGGAAGTGCCGCGAAGCGCTCCCAGCAGGTTGTCCGATGCCTCTGGATGGACAGAGGTCACCGGCACAGGCGGCTTGCCCCTCTTGGAAGGGGGCCGCCTTCCGGATTCCGGAACCACTGGAGGTTCCAGCGCGATGTTCGGCTGAGGGCCAAACTTGGAACCCTTGGGAGTCTCGCTCCCTTTGCGCCTGGAGTCCGGAAGGTCGCCTTGAGGCACCTCCAGGACTATCTCCCCCCGGCTCGGTGCCCCTTGAGACAATACCTCGACATTGTCCGTAGGGCGAGAAGAGGGGGCGGTTGGAAGTGTATCACTATTCATATCCGACGAGTCCAAGGAACCGCTCGACGAGGATACGTCGATACGGGCTCGGGGCGGACTGCATGATCATATTCGGCGTTAGGGAAAGCAGTGCAATAAAAATATGCTATGAGTTACTATGGTATCCGAATACTTACGACTTCGCCAGGGGCTTAGCCCTTAGTAACCACTCGTCTTCGCTGTCGGCGGCGGTGGTGGAACAGTCCGGAAGGAGAGTCCTTCCCTTCTTGGACCCTTCGGCCTCCCCGGTTTGGGTGGCCTTCCTTTTCTTGTCTCCCCCGGTTGGAGGGGGAGAACCGTCATCTTCCTCCTTGTTTTCACGGGAGGAGTGCGCCTCGGAGTTATCGGATGATGAGTCCGATACCACCTGGCGCCGGGAACTCTTTTGGGTTCCCGTGGCCTTCTTCTTCGTCTTCTTCTCCGGCACCTCATAAGGAGACGGAGTCCGCATCTCTGTCAGGAGAGCGTCTGCAGGGTCTTCGGGCAGAGGGGCCGGGCAGTCAATCTGCTCTAATGTCTCCACCCAGTCCTGTCAAAGGCATGGGAGCTCAGATCCCGCACATGGTTAAACTATGGAAAATAAATACACTATGAGATGTACAGAACTTACCGGATTTGCAGGGCATGTCGCGCTTAGCCCATGGTCCTCGGTAAGGGGAGGGGGGACCTCGGCACCCTTAAACAGCACCTTCCAGACGTCCTTATGCATCGTGTCGAAGAGCTCGCGTAGAGTCTGGTGCTGGGCCGGGTTGAACTCCCATAAGTTGAAAGCCCGTTGTTGACACGGGAGGATCCGGCGGAAGAGCATGACCTGGACTATGTTGACAAGCTTGAGTTTCTTGCTTATCATGTTCCGGATACACCTCTGGAGTCTGTCTAGCTCCACCGATGAGCCCCAGGACAGGCCTTTCTCCTTCCAGGAAGTAAGCCGAGTGGGGATTCTGGATCAAAACTCAGGGGCCGCCACCCAGTTGGTGTCGCGTGGCTCGGTGATGTAGAACCACCCCGATTGCCACCCCTTTATGGTCTCCACGTAGGAGCCCTCGAGCCATGTAACGTTGGGCATCTTGCCCACCTTGGCTCCACCGCATTCCACTTGTTGGCCGCCTACTACCTTCGGTTTGACATTGAAGGTCTTCAGCCACAGGCCGAAGTGGGGCCGGATGCGGAGGAAAGCCTCGCACACGACGATGAATGCCGAGATGTTGAAGATGAAATTCGGGGCCAAATCATGGAAGTCCAGCCCATAATAGAACATAAGGCCGCGGACGAATGGATGGAGTGGAAACCCCAGTCCACGGACAAAGTCGGTGAGGAAAACCACCCTTTTGTAAGGTTCCGGTATAGGGACGACCTACCCCGCGGCTGGCAGCCGGTGCGCAATCTCCGCGGCTAAGTATCCGGCCCCGCGCAGCTTTTTGATGTCTCCCTCCGTAACGGAGGAGACCATCCACTTGCCTCCTGCTCCGGACATGTTTGGAGAGGGTTGAGGAGAAGGATGTGGACTTGGGCGCTGGAGCTTGAGTGCGCAAGAATGGATGAGCAAGGAGGAAGAAGGCGTGGGTGGAAAAAGGTGAACCCTTATCCCTATAAGGGCGGACGAAACTATGCGCCCCCACCAGCCTGGTAAAACTCGCTTATCCCCCAAGCACCGTAACTGATGGCGTGGTTGTGTTACCCACGTCCATATTGATGGGAATCCCGTAATAAGGGGACACGATCTCTGCTTCGACAAGACGTGCCAAGGAAACCGCCTCGCGAAACACGTTGAGGTTGGTTGTGAAAAGCGATTCGAATGGTGACCTGGCTGTGGTGTGATGTCACACTGCGGAATGCGTCGACAGATTAGGTTTGTGAAAATATTATTCTCTCTACGGTTGTATGTGGAACTTGTTTTGCAGAGTCGGACACGATCCTCGTGTTCAAAATCTTCTATGAAGTATTCGGAGGAGGAACCCGCCTTGCAATGTCGAAGACAATCTGTGCGCCGGACTCATCGTCATTGAAGCCTGGTTCAGGGGCTAATGAGGGAGTCCTGGATTAGGGGGTATCCGGACAGCCGGATTATATCCTTTGGCCGGACTGTTGGACTATGAAGATACAAGATTGAAGACTTCATCCCGTGTCCGGATGGGACTCTCCTTGGCGTGGAAGGCAAGCTTGGCAATACGGATATATAGATCTCCTTCCTTGTAACCGACTCCGTGTAACCCTAGCCCCCTCTGGTGTCTATATAAACCGGACGATTTAGTCCGTAGGACCAACAACAACAATCATACCATAGGCTAGCTTCTAGGGTTTAGCCTCTTCGATCTCGTGGTAGATGATCAAGATGATGATACCTCGCCACCTCAGCTGCAACAGTTAATTACAGAGTCATAGATGATCAAGATGATGATACCTCGCCACCTCCAACTTCGGCGTGTATCGACACTGCACCAAGTTCGTCTGCACCACCAAACCTCAACGACGACCCTGCTTCATCGCGTACTCCATATGGGGGAGAAGAATATGAGTTGATAGTCTTCAAGCGGGTCCATATGGGAGGTTGCTATACTTTTTCTACATTTGCCAAGTGCTTACAACTATCGCTTTTGATACATTTGGTTCGTTTTGAGTTGTAACACTTAAACTTGATGTTCGTCTGCTACCTTTTCGACACTATGTGATGCGATGATAAATTCCACATGTGCGACGATAAATTCCCCACAAAGTCATTTTGCAGACATCCATTTTTCATTATGCATGTCATTATCTTCATTATATCCTTTCATGCATGATAAATTGTCTTCATAAGTAGAAGAGGAGCTCCGCAAGTACGACCTGCCATGTGCATTTGCACTCAAAAGCAAAATACTTATATGCACATCTTCAGGGAGAGCCTTTCTGCAACTTACGAAGACAATACCTAAATCCTTTACAATTTCACATACTTTTATCCCCGTTGAAAACTTCAACCAGTTTGTCATCAATCACCAAAAAGGGGGAGATTGTAAGTGCATCTAGTGCCACCCCTAGTTGGTTTTGGAGTATTGACGACAAACCTGGTTGAGGGACTAATGTGTTTGTGAGAATTGCACGAAATCACAGGTAGTAGTCCCTCATTGATTCAGTTTACCTACCAGAGATGACCCCTAAAAATGTATGAAGACATTGAAGACAAAATTGGTATGTGAAGATATTCACATTGAAGACTATGACAAGAGAAGACATCGCGTGAAGACTATGGAGCGTGAAGACTTAGTTGTTTCGTTGTTTCCTTCTCTTCTTTGTTGAGTCATAGGAACCACCGTACTATTAAGTGGGGTCCCAGTGAACAAAGTCAGAGTGACTGAAGAGATGCTCAACCAAAATCATATGTCTTCGAGCGAAGACAATGAGAGCAAAACTTATCCAGAGCTGGATAAGTCATCTTTACTTGTAGCCCAAGTAAAGTTGCCACGTGTGTTTGAAATCTGACCGTTGGAACACGTGTCAGTTCCTTAGTGACCCAGGGTCATTCCAGACAAATCAGGTCGAGTTTCCTAGTGGCTATAAATAGCCCACCCCTACACCATAAATTGGTGGCTGCTCAGAGTTAGTGCACGGCTTTTGTCATTTGGGAGCAACCCACCTTGAAGCCTTTGAGAGAGAAATCCTTGTGAGGACAAAGACCTAAACACCAAGAGCCAAAGAGTGTTAGGCATCACTGAAGTCTTCCTGTCTGTGTGATCTAAAGACTTGTTGCACTTGAGGACTGTGAATCCTCCAGCCAGTTAGGCGTCGCATTCTGAGCATCCAAGAGTCATTGTGAATCGCCGGTGAACGAAGTCTGTGAAGGTTTGGAAGTCTACCTTGAAGACTTACCAGAGTGATTGGGCGAGGACTGGGTGTCCTTAGCTCAAGGGGAATAAGGTGAAGACACGGTCTTCTGAGTTAAATCTCAGCCTCCCTAACCAGACGTATAGTTTTCACAGCAACTGGAACTGGTCCAACAAATCATTGTCTTCAACAAGCCACTGGTTCTATCCTTCCCATCTCTTTATTTACAGTTGGTCCTTGTGAAGTCATTGCCTGTTTTCATTGTCCATTTGTCTTCTCTGTGTGACTGTTTGTTCATATTGGTTTCATACTATCTTCCATCCTGATCTGTACTGCCTAGCTGCTATTAGTCTTCGTGCTCTCACTTCATTTTATACTTGACTATGGCTTGTCTAGTGTAGTCTACCTTCCGCTGCATGGTTATAGGTTCATTTCTATCGTTTGTCTTTGAAACACCCATGTTTTGAAGACTTCCATAAAAATCGCCTATTCACCCCCCCCCTCTAGTCGATAACTAGCACTTTCAGATGTCAACACTCCATCGTCCATTTATATGTGCTTAGGGCGGTAATTATATATCGGCTGTTGCCTATCTAGGCTTCTTGCCACACATTTGGGTGATACTTCTTTAAATACTTGCGATTGAGAGCTCGAGGTAACATTTTGCCTTGTACGGATTCCACCAAATATGAGTTTCCGGGAACTACTCTAGTAATCTTAAAAGGACCTTCCCAACTAGGAGACCACTTCCCGAATTTTCTATCTTTTGAACCAATTGGTAGAATCACCTTCCACACGACATCGCCAACTTGGAAATTCTTCAACTTGACCTTCTTATTGTAAGCTCTTGCCACCCTCAACTTATCTCTCTCTATGGCCTTCAAAGCAGCCAAACATTTATCGGTGACTTCATCAATATTTTCCATCATCAATTTATAAAAGTCTACCGCCGACAAATCATTTTGTTTGGCTATTCTCAAAGCATTCAAATTCACTTCCACTGGTAAAATGGCCTCTTGACAATATACGAGCTCATATGGAGTTACCTTTGTAGCACCATGCCTTGAGATTCTGTGTGCCCACAAAGCTTCGGACAGTAGCTCATGCCATCTCCTTGGATTATCCTCAATCTTCTTCTTGATGAGCTTGATTAATATTTTATTGCTAGACTCAGCTTTTCCATTTGCTTGGGCATAATATGGGGAGGAATTGAGCAACTTTATCTTATATGATTCGGCAAATTCTCTAACTTGATGTGACATAAAGTATGAACCTTGGTTCGTTGTTAATGTTTGAGGAATGCCGAATCTATGAAGAATGTGCTCAGTTATGAATTGAATTACCTCTGTATGCGTCATATTTTTGAGCGGTATTGCTTCAAAACATTTAGTGAAATAATCAGTTGCCACCAACACGAACAGATGCCCTTTTGAAGAAGTATGAATCTCTCCAATAAAGTCTAATCCCCAACCTCTAAAAGGCCACGGCTTGATAATAGGATGTAACATAGCAGCGTGAGCCAAGTGAATATCACCAAACTTTTGAAAATCTTCACATCCTTTATAATACTGGAAGCAATCATTAACCATTGTCGGCCAATAAAACCTAGCACTTCGTAATAACCATTTCATCTTGGGGGCTGACTGATGAGTGCCACAAATACCTTCATCGACCTCTCCCATAGCAACTCTTGCTTGGTCCTCGTCCAAGCACTTTAAAAAAACATCATCAACCGTTCGACGATAGAGATCATCATCTCTCATTGTGTATTTGAAAGCCATACGCCGAATAATCCTGTCCACCCTTTTACTAGGATCACACAAATAATCAATAATGGGTTTCCTCCAATCTTGATTTTCTCCTGCATTAAATATTTTATTAGTGGCCGAAACGGTGGGCTCTGGTTCAGCCTCCCCTATGTTGGGAAGACCAGACATCGGCCTTTCAGAAATATGAAACATGCGACGATAAACATGATAGCCAGATGCTTGTTGTGCCAACTCATTTGCTCTCCAATTGTCATGTCTTGATATATGAGCAATGCTAAAATAATCCAGAACAGAAATTATATCTAGACATTTATCAAGATAAACATTAAGTGATTCGTCAAAACATTGAAAAACTTTGGATATCTGCTGCACTACTAATAACGAATAACCAAAAGCCTCAATATGTGTAACACCTATGGCAAGCAACATCTCTAAGCCGAATAACAATGCTTCATATTCGGCTTGATTATTTGTGCAAAAATATTCTAAGCGGCACGAGGCTTCAAAAACAACACCATGAGGAGATATGTAAACAATAACGACACCTTGGTCGTTGCTACAAACTGAACCATCAAAATATAATCTCGATGGTACTAATGAGACAAGGTTTATATCAATATCATGCTTGGCATCAATCTAATGCTCAACAATAAAATTCGCAACAATTTGGCCTTTCATGGATTTCATAGATTCATAAGCCAAATCAAATTCAATTAAAGCATAAGCCCACTTGCCAATTCTACCACTAAGAATTGGCCTATGCAACATGTATTTGATGACATCGGTTTGACAAGCTATAATGCAAGTACTAGGCACTAGATAATGTCTCAATTTTGTGCAAGCATAATATAAGAACAAGCATAATTTCTCTTTAAATGTATACCTTGTCTCGGCTTCCAATAAGCGTCGGCTCAAATAAGTAATAGCATGCTCCTTCCCTTCGGTCTCTTGAGTCAAAACATCACCAATAATACCTTCCTCCGCTGCAATGTACAGTCTAAATGGCTCCCTATGCCTGGGCGCTTTCATAACCGGAGGAGTGCACAAATATTTCTTAATCATATCAAATGCCTCTTGTTGTTTTGCCCCCAAGTAAAATCAACATCATTTTTTAACCGAAGGATAGGAGTGAATGCATCAACCTTCCCTGATAGATTGGCTATGAACCTCCTCAAATAGTTGACCTTGCCAAGGAATTTTTGCATATCTCTCTTGCATGTTGGAGCCTCTACTTTTTGTATAGCTTCTATCTTTTTGGAATCCATTTCCACGCCATCTTCATGAATAATGAAACCCAGAAACTTCCCAGCCGATACACCAAAGGCACACTTCAAAGGATTCATTTTCAGCCAATATTTCTTCATTCTTTCAAAAGCCAAACGCAAATCAGCTAAGTGAGATTCAAAAGCATCCGATTTGACAACAATATCATCAATACAAACTTCAAGTATGACACCGAGTAAATCATGAAAAATCAAATTCATAGCCCTTTGATATGTGGCGCCATCATTTTTTAACCCGAATGTCATCACTGTCCACTCGAATAAACCAAGAAAACTAGGGCAACGAAAAGTTGTCTTGGACATGTCCTCTTTGGCCATAAAAATTTGATTGTATCCGGCATTACTATCTAGAAAGCTAATAACCTTATGTCCAGAAGCATCATTAATAAGCATATCGTCTATTGTCATGGGATACTCATCTTTGGGTATATCCCTATTCAAATCTCTGAAGTCAATGCACACCCTTAACTTGTCGGATCCTTTCTTCTCCACTGGGACAATGTTAGAAATCCCCTCAGCATACCTGCAAGGTCTAATAAAATTAGCTTTAAGAAAACGACCGATCTCTTCCTTGATCCGGTCATATGTTTTTGGATTAAACTTTTTGGCCGATTGTTTATATGGTCTAAAACCAGCCTTTATAGGTAACCGATGCTCCACTAGCTTCGGCTTAAACCTGGCATCTCATGATATTCCCATGCAAAGCAACAAACATATTCTTTCAATAGCTCGATTAACTTAGCTTTACAATCGGCTTTCAAATTTTTGTTTACAAACGTCGGCCTAGAAATTGAACCATCTCCTATATCTATCTCTTCTAATGGATTGACCGATGTAAAACCTTGTCCTAATTTATCCATATCATCTAACTCTTCTATGGACTCATACATATCGTTCTCATTGGACCGATATTCTACAAGTCGCGTTTGTAACCACTCTGAGTTAGGATCCATTTAAACATATCATACCTTGGAGCCGATTGCATTCAGTCAGCTTTAACGAGACGGGCACGAAACCATTCTTGGTCGTGCTAAGAAAACCGAACTCTGACAAGTCACGTCCTATCAAGCAAGTAGCATTTGGGTGTTGCAAATCCACCGATGCCTCGGCCAAAGCAACATAGGTCGAGTTATCCGCATGAATGACTTCCACTTCATCATCAAGCCACTGAATCAAAAACTGGTGCATAGTGGATGGCATGCACTGGTTTGCATGAACCCAATCACGACCTAGTATGACGTTGTAGTTACCTTTCACCTCAGCGACAAAGAATGCGGTAGCCAAAGTTTTACTTCCCACCGTGAGCTCCACATACATCACACCTTTGGCTTCAGTTTTCTCTTTGCCTTCAAATCCATTGAGCACCATGTTGGTCTTTATCAACTCTTCATCATGCAGCCCCAATTTTTTGAAGACCGAATACGGCATAAGGTTCACCACAACACCACCATAAACAAGTATCCGAGTGAGCAGTGACCCATTGATATGACCTTTGAAATATATAACTGTTTAAGATGCGTTACTCGGTCTTTTGGCTTCTCGAATATTGCATTTTTAGGGCCAAAATCCAGCTGAGCCACCTCCCCTTCCTCATCTATAGCACGAAACTAAGCGGGTAAGTAATACACCATATTAATATCCATACCATCATGAACCGGTGTAGACTTGTAATCTAACAAATCCTCCTCTTCCCCTAGTGTATCCACCAATTCTGAAATTTGTTCGAGCGAAGAGGAAGCAATAGGTAACGCAGACAATGCAATGATTACATCGTCCTCTTTTGGTGGTGTAGGTCCTGCTGTGATAGGCGTAGAAGCCACTGCATCTTGTATTTATTTAGGCCTCCACACTTGTTTTGTAGGTACCATGGGTCGAGTGTCATTGAACAACTTATCCCTTTGCTTCTTGGCCTCTTGTTCTATCATCTCTTGACTCCTTAACCTCTGTAGTTTCCTCTTTTGTGTCTTAGTTAGCCCTGGAGGACACCACTTTGGCTGAGTGTATTTAGGATCTCTCGTCTTTACTTGGCTAGTGCTTGCTTCATGGTCATTAGCTGAGTGCTTTGGCGCGATAGCAAGTATCGGCTTAGTTGGATTGCTATGCATAATCGGCTGTTGTATGGTGAATGTTTCGTGCCCAAGATGAGTGAGTCGGCATCGATTTTTTCCTTGCTTTTGCTTGACTCGACCATTGCAGCACTTAGCGACTTAACATGCCATTCTTGCTTGCCGACCCTTTTTTGATTATCTTGCACTGGACAACTGACATCATTGTTCAAATGACCTCGTGTGGGATAAGAAAGTCTCCCATGAACGGGCCTCCTTGGTTCTGCCCAACCCGGATGAAAAGCATAAGGGGCCATTGGGGGCGGCCACCATCCTCCATTGAAGTCTCCCATGTAGCATGGCACATAGGGGGTGGCGACATCCATGGTCCCGGCGCCCACAATCCATATGGCCTTGCATGATGCTGAAATTCTTCCCGAGGAGGTGACCTTGAGCGCTTCAAATTTGATGACCGGTTAGAGCTAGAACCGGCCGCATGATTGGCATACTTGGACAACAACATATCAAAAGTTGGCTTGACTTTCTTGCGCTGCACTTCAGCTTCATTCGTCTTCCACTTACCAAACTCTGGATTCTTGGGCTTCACAAATTTGAAATGAGTGTTCTGTTGCACTTGTGGTTGCCCCCCGAGTGTCGGATTCTTGATGGTGATCTTGATTATCTCCTTGCCACCGGATTGCTTGTCAAGTTCGCTACCTCTGGCCGAACGTGTAGCTTCTTCCCCTCCAAATCCATGGTATTCATTGGAAAAGGTTGTTTATCAACTTGCATCTCAGAAAAGTTCAATCGTCCATCATTAATGGCCGATTGTATCTGTCGCCGAAAAACATTTCAATCGTTAGTAGCATGAGAAAAAGAATTATGATACTTGAAATAAGCACGTCATTTTAGCTCTTCAAATGGCGGTAAAGTATGAGATATCCTAATAATTTTAGCTTGCAGCAAAGCATCAAATATTCTATCACACTTAGCAATGTTAAAAGTAAACTTCATCTCTTCATCACGATTCTTATGAATTGGTTTCAGATCATTGCAAGTAAAGGGTTTGGCCTTAGATGGCCAAACAAATTCAATAGAAAAAACATCACCCTCGTTGCCCGAGTGATCACTATCATATTCAACCATATTCATCTTTGGACGATCGACTTTGTATGTATGCATTTATTTGAGATCTTTGCTTCGGCTTTCCTGAGCCAAAGCCCTTTGTAAGACTTGGTTCATATTTAAGAACTCATAACCTTCTAGATTTTCTCTAATGGCAGTTCTCAAACCACTCAACACTAGGTCCGCCAAGTCCCTCTAGGTTATCACCAAACTAAAACATCGGTTTTTTGTTTCTCTGAATTTCTTAACATAATCTGAGACCGATTCATCATGCTTTTGTTTAACCGATGTTAGATGTGATAACTTGAGTTCATTGTCACCATTATAAAAGTGATCATGAAATTTCTGCTCTAGCTGCGACCAAACTCGAATGGAACCATGTGGTAAAGAAGAAAACCATGAAAATGCGGTACCAGTTAATGATAAAGGAAATAAACGCACTTTCAATTCATTTAATGAGCCTGCCTCACCCAATTGTGCTAAATATTGACTAACATGTTCCCATGTGGTTTTTTTTTGCCTTCTCCATTAAACCTAACAAAATCTAGAATTTTATATCCTGGAGGGCACTGGATGGCATACTCGGGGTATGGGTTTTGGTAAATCCGATTCCGAGGTATCTCAACTCCAAAATTCTCTTGAAGCATCTTAGCCATACCCTCTCTAAGATTAGCTAGACAATCATCCATAGTGGATGATGTAGCTTGTGGCAGTGGCATAGAAGGAATAGGAGTACTAGCTATAGGTAGGAATTGTGGCATGTACGTCGACCCAAAATTTGGTAGTGGTCGAGTGGATGTAGCTGTAGGTAGGGTTTGGTTTGGCGTTGCCACCGAACCTGTCATGCTAATAATAGGATTAATGGGTGTAGCCACAATCTGATTTGTTTGGGTAGGATAATAAGTCATCAGCATGGGAGGCGCCGATGAGATAGGTAAAGCCAGATTAGGGTTTTGCACATTAGCAGCTACACCATCATTACCACTAGACGATTGAGATATATTCTTCTGAGCATTAGTATTTTCTATGAAAGTTTGATAGACTAGATTGTTACTGAGGGAGTCCTGGATTAGGGGGTATCCGGACAACAGGATTATATCCTTTGGCCGGAATGTTGGACTATGAAGATACAAGATTGAAGACTTCCTCCCGTGTCTGGATGGGACTATCCTTGGCGTGGAAGGCAAGCTTGGAAATACGGATATATAGATCTCCTTCCTTGTAACCGACTCTGTGTAACCCTAGCCCCCTCCGGTATCTATATAAACCAGAGGGTTTAGTCCCTAGGACCAACAACAACAATCATACCATAGGCTAGCTTCTAGGGTTTAACCTCTTCGATCTCGTGGTAGATCAACTCTTGTACTACTCATATTATCAAGAACAATCAAATAGGACGTAGGGTATTACCTCCATCAAGAGGGCCCGAACCTGGGTAAACATCGTGTCCCCTGCCTCCTGTTACCATCCGCCTAGACGCAGAGTTCGGGACCCCCTACCCGAGATCCGCCGGTTTTGACACCGACAGTTACCATCAACAATACGACTCTCAATCTTAGCCCACTGCTCAGGAGAAAAGGCAGTACTCACAGAGGGTTTAACCTGCTCGGCTTGAAGAGGAGGGAACTTGATTTCTTCAATCGGAGTGATATTGCCTCGGAGATCCTTCTTGACCTTTGCAAGGAACTCCTGCAAGTCATTATCCTCATGCGCCATCTTGTACTCCTCATTGATTTGGCGATGATCGGCCGATATCTCATCAAGACTGGGCTTGATGATGTTATCAGCGTCTACCACAAATGGCTTGGGAAGATCGGACATGGTGGATGATGACGATTGATCTTCAGTCCCCAGCGGTGTTGCCAAAAGTGTGTTGACACACGAACACTTCACGTGTACCCTGAACGCCGGGGGTGATGCACCGTAGCTCACGTCGAAGGAGACTCGACCGACAGCGCGATACGCAAGACAGTCGGCGGGCGCTTTTGCAGACCCGAAACCCCGCACACCCGGGAGGGACCCCGTCAGGGATTGCGGCGGCTATGGGCTGCCCTAGGTCGATTCGCTCGCCCCTAGAGCCTCGAGACTCGCAGCTCTCAAACACGAAGAACAACGAAGAACGAGAGAGAGAAAATGGTCGGGAGATAAAATGTAGACTGAAAAAGTAGTATATTGGTTTGTTCGATTGTGTGTTGTTGTTCAATCGGTCGTCACCCCTTAGGTATGTAAGAGGCGGCTGGACTTCCTGTGCAAGGAGAAGGCTTGGATTCACGTCCAAAACCCTAGTCAAATTCGGATTTGTTTTGTCCGAACTTTCCAAAACTATTCGGTTTAAACTGGCTGCACCTTGCGGGTCTTTTTTGTGGTGGTAAACGACCTCAGATGAAAACGAGCCCAAAAGCAATCTTGACCGTTTCGACGAGGTGAACAACTTTCATGTTGAACGTTTTTTTTATCAGAGGTCATATTCAGGGCCAAATTGCTCACGCAAAACAGCTAAATACTCACACAGTTTATCACACATACCCACACATGTGTCTGGTTCCGGACGTCATATTTTGCCCATTGAAGGGTCGCGCTGTGCGGGCTCTAACTTTTGCATACGACCTTGGATTGAGACGATCTTTATATCAAAATCAATAGTTTCGACGAGACGAAGACAATCTATGTGGATCATTTTTCCATACGGGGCAATCTTGGGGGCGTAATGAGCCGAATAGTGTTTTGAATACAAAATCTCAGTATTTCGAACACAACTTCGGCCTTCAAGATGAGATCAGATGGTGATGGCCCAAACTTCAAAGATGTTCATATCGACAATACGAAACTTTTTATGTAGATCACTTCTCCATTTGAGGCCATATTAATTAAGTTCTTGACCGTGCCAAAATCTGGTGTCAACACATGCTCCCCTGTTTTTCGGCACAACTAGGATGCCGAAAAATAATTTGCCCAGAGTTTGTTCTAAGGACGATGTCAACACTCCATCGTCCATTTATATGTGCTTAGGGCAATAATTATATATCGGTCGTTGCCTATCTAGGCTTCTTGCCACACACTTGGGTGATACTTCTTTAAATACTTGCCATTGAGAGCTCGAGGTAACAATGTGCCTTGTATGGATTCCACCAAATATGAGTTTCCGGGAACTACTCTTTTAATATTAAAAGGACCTTCCCAACTAGGAGTCCACTTCCCAAATTTTCTATCTTTTGAACCAATTGGTAGAATCACCTTCCACACGAGATCGCTAACTTGGAAATTCTTCAACTTGACCTTCTTATTGTAAGCTCTTGCCACCCTCAACTTATCTCTCTATGGCCTTCAAAGCAGCCAAACGTTTATCGGTGACTTCATGAATATTGTCCATCATCAAGTTATAAAAGTATACCGCCGATAAATCATTTTGTTTGGCTATTCTCAAAGCATTCAAATTCACTTCCACTGGTAAAACGGCCTCTTGACCATATACGAGCTCATATACGCTGACTGGGTTCATCATCACCAGATCGTCTTCAATTATCTCCTCGCCTCTCTCATCAAGAAAATTCTCCAACAACTGATCATGTTGCAAACCTCTCGTCAGATCTGAGAAGTGCCTAGAGCATATGTACTCTTCCCACTCCCATGCTACTGTTGTCCAGATCAAGCTTGAGATAGCAAATTTTCGCAAGGGCAATGTGTCCATGGTTGAGTACTTCAACAAGATTCGGATGAACACCGATCATATTGCTGCTCCCGGCCTCCCTATGCGCAATTTGGACATCATCACCGCCGTAGTCACCTGCCCCGAAAGAGACCATGAGCTGCTCATCACCGCCACCACCATACACCTTGATGTCATGACGCTCGAGGAGTTATACTCCCACGCGATCGGCTTTGAGCGGCACCGCGAGTACAATGCTACATGTCTGCATCAAGTGGCCACTCATCTATCAACTACACCACATATGACAAGGGTGATTATCATAGCAAGGGCCACGACAACAACGACGACTGCCAAGGCAACAACTACTACCACGGTGATCACGACAACCTTGAACAGTAATCACTGAGGCAACCATGGCCATGCCCATGATAACCGTGGTGACCATGGCGGATGCAGGGATGGTCATTCGCACGGCCAGCTCTGCTGTAGTATGGGGCATCATGTGTGGGAGTGCATCCAACGCTTCAACTTTGCCTTCTAGCCATAGCAAACCAGGATACCGGGCCTGGCTACAGTATCACCACCATCCATCCTAGGTGATCCAACCTAATATACAAACACCGAAGAAACAAACAACATCACATTTGATCTGGATCGCCTCACCACGCAAGAGAAGTACACTTGCCGAGTTGCATCCATATAGTTGATGATTCTGATTTGCCTATATCTCATCTTGGTCATGCACTCCTTCCGACTCCTTATGCCACATTACAACTTTGCAATGTTCTTCATGTCCCTAACATATATAAAAACATCCTCTTTGTTAGTCGTCTTATCACTGATAATAATGCTTATCTAAAGTATTATCCCACTTATTTTCTTATGAAATATTTAACCACCAAGATAATTCTTCTTTAAGGCAGATCTGAGGATGGACTTTACCCAATACAGCCATACTCCTTTCATGCACTCTCCCCGGTCACAATCACAGCGAAAGATTGGCATTCTCGGCTTGGCCATCTGGCATCTCAAGTAGTTCAACATGTTTTGGCATTAAATAAATTAGCTTCCTCGAGTAGGTCCTTGAATATTATTTGCAATGCATGACAACAATGAAAGTCACATCAGTTACCTTTTGTTATATCATCTATTGTTTCCTATTTTCCTTTGGAACTTGTCTTTTCAGATGTATTGAGACCGGTTAAGAATTCTTCTAGTGGGTTCCAAAACTATGTATCATTCATTGATGATTATAGAAAATTCATTTGGATCTATCTTCTTAAGAAAAAAGAGTGACATGTTTGATATGTTTCATGATTTCCTTCCACATGTTGAACAAGTTCTCTCTCGCAAAATCCTATGTGTTCAGTCCAATTAGGTTGTGAATATGATAAACTTAGCAATGCCTTTTTTCATCAACTAGGTATTGAACGTCACGTGTCTCGACCGACATTATATTCATGTTAACACATTTCATTGTAGTTGTTGGTGTTCATAATTTTTCATTGTATTACCCATGCTAGATTTATTTTCTCGATTTCTTCTTGTGTGTTTGAAAAACTTTGAAAAAATCCAAAAATAGTTCCTGCTTCTTTTTGATTTTTCTTTCTAGTTTGATTTAGTTGTAGTATTAAAAGAAAAACCCAAAGGATTCCCCATTTCTTCTTTTTTTGTTGGGAGATTTCCCATGTAAATAGTTTTTCTCATTTATGTTTTCATTTCTTTAAATTCTCTTATTAAGAAAAACTAAAAACTCCAAAAAATAAGTGTGTTTCTCTGAAATTCTTTTTTTTGTTGAGTCGTACCAAGGAGAAGACCATGATGAAAATGTTGAGTGGCTCTCATATGCATTATTGTTGATCTAACAAGAGCCTGCCCTTAGTTGTGCCCCACTCAGCAAGTTTACCCCTAGTTTCCGAAAACACTTGTTCCTGCCAAAACCACTTTGCTCCTCTTATGCTTTTGCCCTTTGACAGTTTGACCATCACTTTGAAAACTTCATTAAAAAATAATAATAAATCATAAAAATTCAAATAAGATATCAAAATGTTCAGAAAAACATCACCTATATGTGCATGTTATTTGCATTCATGAAAAAGTGTTTGCTAGTCCCCATCTCAGTTTTAGCTCATATGATCTTAGCATGAACAGTAAAATCTAAAAAAATCTAAAAATTCTAAAAACATTTGGTGGCAAACTTTGACCAATGTTTTGAGTGCTTTCCAAGTTTCATACGGGAATGGCATTCATGGAAGTCATGGTAAAAAATGAAATTTTGGAGCATTGATTTTTGTTTTTTTGCCAGAACTACCATGAATGTCATTCCCTCATGAAACTTGGCAAGCACTCAAAACATTGGTTAAAGTTTTCCACCAATTTTTTTTTGAATTTTTTATATTTTACTGTTCATGCTAAGATCATATGATCTAAAACTAAGATGGGGGTTGCCAACACTTTTTTCATGAATGCAAATGACATGCACATATAGGTGATGCTTTTTTGAACATTTTGATATCTTATTTGAATTTTTCTGAGTTAGTATGAATTTTTTATGAAGTTTTCAAAGTGATGGTAAAACAGTCAAAGGGCAAAAGCATAAGAGGAGCAAAGTGGTTTGGGCAAGAACAAGTGTTTTCGGAAACTAGGGGTAAACCTCTCGAGTGTGACCCAACTAGGGGCATAAATCAATTATCCCTATTATTTTATCTTCCCCTCAGAATAAAATGTTGCAGATTCCAGCTTAGTCCACGACACTGTTGCACTATTATTATTTTCATCTCATTCGGTCGTGGAAGTGAAGGCAATAATGATGATATTTGATGAACTAACTGTGGCAGGGAAAAGCGGGTATGAACTCAACTGTTTTTTTTGTAAATATGTTTAACTTGGTATCCATGATTCAGCACATTATGATTAAACATGTTTGGAATGACAATTAGAGATTATAGTTGCTCATGCCATGATTAAGTAGCTAGGAGTGGATAACGATTTATCTTGGGTGTCAACATGCATCAAAATAATTGTGATGTGGTATGATGATATGGTACCCTCCTCTGAATGTTTCAAGTGGCTTGACTTGCGCATTTTCATGCATGAGTTGAATCAAAACCAACATAGCCTCCACGATATTTATGTTCATGGTGTTTATATCTTACTCGTGCTGGTATTTAATTTGATTATCCATAATGCATGCTCATGACCGTTTTCGCTCTCTAGCTGGTCGCTACCCTACCTATTTGCTAGCCTTCGCCTGTACTAAGCGGGAACACTGCTAGTCCATCAAAATCCTTATACCAAAGTTATTCCAAATGAGTCCACTATATCTACCTATATGTGGCATTATCTTACCGTTCCAAGTAAATTTGCATGTGCCACCTCTAAAATTTCAAATGAACATCTGTTTTGTGTGCTTGGACCGCTCATGGAGCGACACGGGGTGGTCAGTATCGTCCATGCTAAGAGGGTCATTCTGATGATGAGTGTTTATTCACTCATCCTTGCATGAGAGGGTTGGTAATAGGGATACCTAGTCCCAAAATAAAAAATGCAAATAATTAAACAAAACTCCCCCAGGACTGTTGTTGGTATGGAAGTTACCCATGGATTTGGTTAGCCATGGCTTGTGTTTGTTGGCTTGTGTTTATTTAGCATGGAAGATATTGAAAACTCTTGGTCATAACGTTGACAGCAAGGGTATACCTCCCAAAGTTATATTATCTCTGATTTAAGATTCAAGCTCTGGCACCTCTGCAAATCCCTGCTTCCATCAGCGAAGGGCCTATATATTTACTTTTATGTTATTTTACTTTTATGTTGAGTCATCACCTTCTCAAATAAGCACCAAACTTGAGAGCACTATTTTCATCCTCATGCATTGTGTATAGTTAATGTTGAATGCATCACGACTGGATCTCTTCTACCATGAATTACAATTTTTAGTCACTGCTTGAACTTTGGGGGTGCTTTGCATTTATGTTTTGCGGTCACAGAAAGGGCGAGCGAGATACCATTATTGCCATATTATATCATGATTGTTTTGACAAATTTTAGCTTTTGGGATATCTTATTATTGATCACTAGTGTTGACACACGAACACGTCACGTGTACCCCCGACATCGGGGATGATGCACCGCAGCTCACGTCGAAGGAGACCCGACCGACAGCGCGATACGCAAGACAGTCGGCGGGCGCTTTTGCAGACCCAAAAACCCGCGCACCCAGGAGGAACCCCATCAGGGATTGCGGCGGCTAAGTGCTGCCCTAGGTTGATTCGCTCGCCCCTAGAGCCTCGAGACTCGCAGCTCTCAAACATGAAGAAGAGTGAAGAATGAGAGAGAAAAAACGGTTGGGAGATAAAAGTAGACTGAAAAAGTATATTGATTTGTTTGATTATGTGTTGTTGTTCAATCGGCCGTCACCACGTAGGTATATAAGAGGCGGCTGTACTTCTCGTGCAAGGAAAAGGTTTGGATTCACGTCCAAAACCCTAGTCAAATTCGGATTGGTTTTGTCCAAACTTTCCAAAACTATTCGGTTTAAACTGGCTGCACCTTGCGGGTCTTTTTTGTGGTGGTAAACGAACTCGAATGAAAACGAGCCCAAAAGCAATCTTGACCGTTTCGACGAGGTGAAAAACTTTCATGCTAAATGTTTTTTGATCAGAGGTCATATTCAGGGCGAAATTGCTCGTGCAAAACAGCTAAATATTCACGCAGATTATCAAACATACCCACACATGTGTCTGGTTTCGGGCGTCATATTTTGCACATTGAAGGGTCCCGCTGTGTGGGCTCTAACTTTTGAATATGATCTCGGATTGGGACGATCTTTATATCAAAATCAATCGTTTCGACGAGACGAAGACAAACTATGTAGATCATTTTTCCATATGGGGCAGTCTTGGGGGCGTAATGAGCTGAATAGTGTTCTGAATACAAAATCTCAGTATTTTGAACACAACTTCGGCCTTCAAGATGAGATCGGATGGCAATGGCCCAAACTTCAAAGCTGTTCATATCGACAATACGAAACTTTTTTATGGAGATCACTTCTCCATTTGAGGCCATATTAATTAAGTTCTTGACCGTGCCAAAATCTGGTTTCAACAATTAGTTGATTATGCCATTGATATGAGTTAATATAATTTCTAAGTGTTATTGTTGGCATGGTTAGTCATGATCTTTGCTGAAAACCTGGGTGCTATTTAAGCATATATATGTAAACAAGAAAAAAAGAGTTCAGAAAAGTTTTTTTCTTTATCACATTAACTTTGTCAACTGAATTGCTTGAGGACAAGCAATGGGTTAAGCTTGGGGGAGTTGATACGTCTCCATCGTATCTAGTTTTCCTAACGCTTTTGCTCCTGTTTTGGACTCTAATTTGCATGATTTGAATGAAACTAACCTAGACTGACGCTGTTTTGAGAAGAACTACCATGGTGTTGTTTTTGTGCAGAAATAAAAGTTCTCGGATTTGGACAAAAAATTTTGGAGAATTGTTTTGGAATATATAATAATTTCTAGAACGAAGACCCACTGGGGGGCATCTGCCCATAAGGCACCAGTGCCTGCCACCACCCTCTGGCGCACCCTGGTGGGTAGTGGGGACCACGTAGCTCCCTGACCCTGATTCCAACTTTATAAATTCACGTATTCGGAGAAAAAAATAGGAGATTAAGTTTCATAATGTTTTACGATATAGAGCCACTGCCACCTCCTATTCTTCATCTGGAGGCCATATTAGGAGCCCGTTCGGGGCTCTGAAGAGGGGGATCTTCGGTCTTCGTCTTTACAAACCATCCTCCATCACCAATTTCATGATGCTCACCGCCGGGAGTGAGTAATTCCTTCGTAGGCTTGCTAGACGGTGGTGGGTTGGATGAGATTCATCATGTAATCGAGTTAGTTTTGTTAGGCTTTGATCCCTAGTATCCATTATGTTCTGAGATTGATGTTGCTATGACTTTTTCTATGCTTAATGCTTGTCAATAGGGCCCGAGTGCCATGATTTCAGATCTGAACCGTTTATGTTTTCACCATTATATCTATGTTCTTGATCCGATCACTACTGCAGGTTGGTCCAAACGCGACAGACCAATCAGAGACCCTTCGACGAAACTGTGTGTGATGCATTAATCACAAACGATGGTCTCATAAAACCGTTAAGAAAGATAAAACATTTGCGATGCTGATGACATTAAAGACGGTTCAGATTAGAGTTGCATGTGTGATGCATGGCAAACATTTAGTCTAGAAGAACTGTTTGCGATGAGGCAATACAACATAAACGGGCAGCCAGATGAGCAGGTGTGCGATATACGGCATATAGTACTAGGATGAACTGTGTGTGATTAGGAAACACAATAGAAATGGTCAGCCAGATCAAGGTGTGTGCGATGGAGGGCATACAGTTCACTCGGATGAACTGTTTGCGATGAGCCAAGACAACAGAAACAGTTCAACTGAACAAGATGTGTGTGATACGCAGTAAACAGGTCCATAATCAGAAATGTGTGTGAAGACCAATAATAACACAGACGATTGCTGCTAATAAGCCGTGTGATTTGTTCTGTCTACAGAAGAATAACATATATATATATATATATATATAATAAACAAACAATTACATAAGTGACTACAGATCATTCGCACACACCTCAATAAACAATTGCGTGCATTCTAAACTAGCAGAAAAGATCGTCTTGTCATCTACTTCTTGTGACGCTCCCGCTATTGCTCTATGGCTCGATCCCTCGTCTCAGGCAGGAAGAAGACACTCCCTCATGTCAAATATCTGCATGTACATCTCGTAGCTTGTGTACGCATCCTTGGCTACGTACTTGACATGCTGTTCATCTAGTCTCTGATGCCAGGCGTTCTTGTCCTTCTTGCTCTCATCCTTCATCTTCATGTAGTAGGGGTTGATGATGGCCGAGGCAAGGTCAACCAGGGAGTTCTGTTTGTTATTGCCGCTGCCCCAGACCTTGTACTAGTCCTGGATGTTGACAAGATTTGGCATTTCAAACCCGAAACCTTGAGCGCTTTTAGATCGTTGGTGGTGTCCACCATAGTGAAACTATAGTCAGAGTTGTTCATAAACCTGGAAAAACGCTTGCAAGGCCTTGTGGACAGGTGGTAGTGGTAGATGATGACCCACAAGTGTAGGGGATCTATCGTTGTCCTTTCGATAAGTAGGAGTGTTGAACCCAACGAGGAGCGGAAGGAAATGATAAGCGGTTTTCAGCAAGGTATTCTCTGCAAGCACTGAAATTATCGGTAACAGATAGATTTGTGATAAGGTAATTTGTAACGAGTAGCAAGTAATAAAAGTAAATAAGGTGCAGCAAGATGGTCCAATCCTATTTTTTAGCAAAGAGTAAGCCTGGACAAACTCTTATATAAAGGAAAGCGCTCCCGAGGACAGATGGGAATTATCGTCAAGCTAGTTTTCATCATGTTCATATGATTCGCATTCGGTACTTTGATAATTTGATATGTGGGTGGACCGGTGCTTGGGTACTGTCCTTACATGGACAAGCATCCCACTTATGATTAACCCCTAGTGCAAGCATCCACAACTACAACAGAAGTATTAAGGTAAACCTAACCATAGCATGAAACATATGGATCCAAATCAGCCCCTTACAAAGCAACGCATAAACTAGGGTTTAAGCTTCTGTCACTCTAGCAACCCATAATCTACTTATTACTTCCCAATGCCTCCCTCTAGGCCCAAACAATGGTGAAGTGTCATGTAGTCGACATTCACATGACACCACTAGAGGGATGACAACATACATCTCATCAAAATATTGAACGAATACCAAATTCACATGACTACTTATAGCAAGACTTCTCCCATGTCCTCAGGAACAAATGTAACTACTCACAAAGCATATTCATGTTCATAATCAGAGGGGTATTAATATGCATAATGGATCTAAACATATGATCTTCCACCAAGTAAACCAACTAGCATCAACTACAAGGAGTAATCAACACTACTAGCAACCCACAGGTACCAATCTGAGGTTTGGATACAAAGATTGGATACAAGAGATGAACTAGGGTTTGAGATGAGATGGTGTTGGTGAAGATGTTGATGGAGATTGACCCCCTCCCGATGAGAAGATCATTGGTGATGACGATGCTGATGATTTCCCCCTCTCAGAGGGAAGCTTCCTCGGCAGAACAGCTCCGTTGGAGCCCTAGATTGGTTCCGCCAAGGTTCCGCCTCGTGGCGGCGGAGTTTCGTCCCGTGATCTTGCTTATGATTTTTTCTCGGACGAAAGACGTCCTATAGCAGAAGATGGGCATCGGAGGGCCACCGAGGAGCCCACGAGGCAGGGGGCGCGCCCAGGGGGGTAGGGTGCGCCCCCCACCCTCATGGCTGATGGGTGGCCCCCCTCCGGTAGTTCTTGCGCCCAATATTTTTTATATATTCTGAAAAGTGCTCCCGTAGAGTTTCAGGACTTTTGGAGATGTGCAGAATAGGTCTCTAATATTTGCTCCTTTTCCAGCCCAGAATTCTAGCTGCCGGCATTCCTCCTCTTCATGTAAACCTTGTAAAATAAGAGAGAATAGGCATAAGTATTGTGACATAATGTGCAATAACAGCCCATAATGCAATAAATATCTATATAAAAGCATGATGCAAAATGGACGTATCAACTCCCCCAAGCTTAGACCTCGCTTGTCCTCAAGCGAAAGTCGAAATCAAAAAATATGTCCACATGTTTAGAGATAGAGGTGTCGATAAAAATAAAATAAAGATATGAGGGCATCATGATCATTCTTAGAGCAGCAACATATTATATATTTTTTCATATGATCTCTTATGCTAAAGTAACAATTCAATCACAATTTCAAGTATGAATCATAAACTTCATTGAAAACTAATAAACTCTAATCTCAGTCATTGAGGCAATTGCAATTTATCATAACATAGGAAAGAGTGAATATAAGAGCTTTCCAGCAAGTCCACATACTCAACTATCATTTAGTCTTTCACAATTGCTAACACTCACGCAATATTTATGGGTATGGAGTTTTAATCGGACACAGAGAAAGATAGGGGCTTATAGTTTTGCCTCCCAACGTTTTACCTCAAGGGTAATGTCAACAATAATAGCTCATTCAGACTCACATCCAATTAGCTATATGTATCTGGATCTTTCCAACACATTGTGCTTGCCAAAGGATAAAATGTAAAAAAGGAAAGGTGAAGATCACCATGAATCTTTGCATGAAGTATAAGACAAGAATAAAAGATAGGCCCTTCGCAGAGGGAAGCATAGGTTGTCACGCGCTTTTATGGTTGGATGCACAAAATCTTAATGCAAAAGAACGTCACTTTATATTGCCACTTGTGATATGAACCTTTATTATGTAGTCCATCGCTTTTATTGCTTCCATATCACAAGATCGTATAAAGCTTATTTTCTCTGCACAAATAAATCATACATATTTAGAGAGCAATTTTTATTGCATGCACCGATGACAACTTACTTGAAGGATCTTACTCAATCCATAGGTAGGTATGGTGGACTCTCGTGGCAAAACTGGGTTTAAGGATATTTGGAAGCACAAGTAGTATTTCTACTTGGTGCAAAGAACTTGGCTAGCATGAGAGGGAAAGGAAAGCTCAACATGTTGGATGATCCATGACAATATAATTTATCTCAGATGTAAGAAAACATAACCCATTACGTTGTCTTCCTTGTCCAATGTCAACTCTTTAGCATGTCATATTTTAATGAGTGCTCACAATCATAAAAGATGTCCAAGATAGTGTATTTATATGTGAAGACCTCTCTTTATTTGTCATATCCTACTAATTGCAACGATGACCAAAACTATGTTTGTCAACTCTCAACAACTTTTATTCATCATACTCTTTATATGTGAGCTCATTACTCTCCATAAGGTCCATATGATCTCTTTATTTATTTTTATTCTTTCTCTTTTATTTTATTCCCTCAAGATCATAGAAAGATAATCAAGCCCTTGACTCAACACTAATCTTTATTATATATAGCTCACGAACTCGATTACATAGATGGATCATAAAGCAAAACTCACAACTAGATCATACTAAAACTTTATTCTACTAGATCAAGATATTATCAAAAGGATCAAACTAAGAAAAATGGTAAAGGTAAAAGTGATGGTGATACGATACCGGGGCACTCCCCCAAGCTTGGCAGTTGCCAAGGGGAGTGCCCATACCCATGTGATTATGTCTCCTTCTTCGGGGGTGGTGATGTCATATTATTCGCGATGATGCCCCTCGGGATACGATTCTCTTCCTCGAGCTTATTGGCTTGCTACTTGAGGTTCATTATTTCCTTACGGAGCTTTCTAGTGACAGCTAAAGCTCCTTTCACCCAAGGATGTTGCATAGCTGCGGGAGAACAACTAACACTCCTTTTCATATTATCATAAGAGAGAAATCAAACATTGGAACGGATGACCGAGTTTGGAATAGCTGAGCTCTGTAGTTCCCCCATCGTGAATCCTGCCCGGAAACAAGAAGTAACTTCTTGATCCACCTCCATGGCATCTATCCTTTTCAAGTCAGCTTCCATCTCTTCCTCCGTTGAGGGCTCAAAGTGATAAGCATCGCTGTTTGCCCCTGGACCTGGTGTCGGATGAGACACCCGACTCTCCTCGACTGACTCTTGAGAGGACATCTTGCTCTGATCTGTGACAGAAACAGCTCGAAACAAAGACAGGAGATATTTGCGTGATACGGGGGTCAAACCTTTGGGAGATTATATAATGAATTTTTACCGACCAAAAGATGTATCGTGCAAGAAAACGGAGTCCGTATAGCGCACGAGGTGCCCACGAGGCAGGGGGCGCAACCAGGGGGTAGGGCGCGCCCTCCACCCTCATGGAAGCCTCATGTCCTTTCCGGTCTGCTTCTTATTTTCCTATTTTCTTAAATATTCCAAAATGGAGAAAAATTGCCATTAGAACTATTTTGGAGTCGGTTTACTTACCGTACCACATACCTATTCCTTTTCGGAGTCTGAAATGTTCCGGAAAGTGTCCCTTATGTATTCCTCCAGGGTTACGGTTTGAATAATATTAGTTTCAACATTTATGGGATTACCTAAGATATAATGTTTGATTCTTTGGCCGTTCAGCACCCTCGGATTTGTGCCTTCGAAGTTGTTGATTTTTATGGCACCGGAACGATAGACCTCCTCGATAACATAAGGACCTTCCAATTTAGAGAGGAGTTTGCCTGCAAAAAATCTCAAACGAGAGTTGTATAGCAATACATAATCTCCTACATTAAACTCATGTTTTTGTATCCTTTTATCATGCCATCTTTTAACCTTTTCTTTAAACAGCTTGTCATTTTCAGAAGCCTGGGTTCTCCATTCATCAAGTGAGCTAATGTCAAAAAGCCTCTTCTCACCGGCAAGTTTGAAGTCATAGTTGAGCTCTTTAATGGCCCAATATGCCTTATGTTCTAATTAAAGAGGTAAGTGACATGCTTTTCCATAAACCATTTTATATGGAGACATACCCATAGGATTTTTATATGCAGTTCTATAAGCTCATAATGCATCATCAAGTTTTTGGACCAATTCTTTTAGATCTATTAACAGTCTTTTGCAAAATTAATTTAAGCTCTCTATTGCTCAGTTCTACTTGACCACTAGACTGTGGGTGATAAGGAAATGCAATTCTATTATTAACGTCATACTTAGCAAGCATTTTACGAAAGGCACCATGAATAAAATGTGAACCACCATCAGTCATTAAATATCTAGGGACTCCAAACCTCGGAAAAATAACTTCTTTAAGCATATTAATAGAGGTGTTATGATCATCACTACTAGTTGGAATAGCTTCTACCCACTTAGTAACGTAATCAACAACAACTAAAATATGTGTATACCCATTAGAGGAAGGAAACGGTCCCATATAATCGAAGCCCCAAACATCAAATGGTTCAATAACGAGTGAATAATTCATAGGCATTTCTTGACGTCTACTAATATTACCAATTCTTTGACATTCATCACAAGATAAGACAAACTTACAGGCATCCTTGAAGAGAGTAGGCCAATAAAAATCGGATTGCAATACCTTGTGTGCAGTTCTATCTCCAGCGTGGTGTCCTCCATAGGCCTCAGAGTGACACTTGCGTAGGATATGTTCCTATTCATGCTCAGGTACACAACGTCTAATAATATCATCTACTCCTTATTTATAAAGATGTGGGTCATCCCAAAAGTATTGTCTCAAATCATAGAAAAACTTTTTTGTTTGATGGTATGTGAAACTAGGTGGTATAAATTTAGCAACAATGTAATTAGCATATTCAGCATACCATGGAGCAGTACGAGAAGCATTTATGTCATTTAGTTGTTCATCAGGAAAGCTATCATCAATAGGTAGTGGGTCATCAAGAACATTCTCTAACCTAGACAAGTTGTCTGCAACGGTGTTCTCAGCTCCCTTTCTATCAATAATATGCAAATCAAATTCTTGTAGTAGGAGAACCCATCTAATAAGTCTAGGTTTACCATATTTCTTTTCCATAAGATATTTAATAGCAGCATGATTAGTGTGAATAGTTACATTAGAATCAACAATATAAGGTCTGAACTTATCACATGCAAATACAGCTGCTAAGAATTCTTTTTCAGTAGTAGCATAATTTCTCTGTGCATTGTCTATAGTTTTACTAGCATATTGAATAACATTTATTTTTCATCAACTCTTTGTCCTAGAACAGCCCCTACAGCATAATCACTAGCATCACACATAATTTCAAAGGGCAAATTCCAATCAGGTGACTGAACAATAGGTGCAGAAATCAAGGCTTTCTTAAGTATTTCAAATGCTTCTACACAATCATCATCGAAGACAAAAGGAATATCTTTTTGCAATAGATTAGTCAGAGGCCGAGAAATTTTTGAGAAGTCCTTAATGAAGCTCCTATAAAAAACCGGCATGACCAAGGAAACTTCTTATACCTTTGATGTCCTTGGGACACGACATCTTTTCAATAGCACCAACTTTAGCTTTGTCAACTTCAATACCTCTTTCAGAAATTTTATGCCCCAAGACAATACCTTCATTAACCATAAAGTGGCACTTCTCCCAATTCAAGACAAGGTTAGTTTCTTCACATCTCTACAAAACTCGATCAAGGTTGCTCAAGCAATCATCAAAAGAAGATCCATAAATAGAGAAATCATCCATGAAAACCTCACGAATCTTTTCACAAAAGTCAGAGAATATAGCCATCATGCATCTTTGAAAGGTAGCAGGTGCATTACATAAACCCAAAGGCATACGTGTATAAGCAAAAACACCGAAAGGGCAAGTAAAAGTGGTCTTTGCTTGATCATCAGCTGACACAGGTATTTGAGAGAAGCCAGAGTAACCATCTAGAAAGCAAAAATGTGTATGTTTGGATAATCTTTCTAGCATTTGATCATTAAAAGGCAAAGGGTAATGATCTTTTTAGTAGCTTTATTTAATTTGCGGAAATCAATTACCATCCTATAACATGTAATAATTCTTTGCAGGATCAATTCATCTTCATCACTAGGAACAACAGTAATACCTCCCTTCTTAGGGACACAATGGACAAGACTGACCCACTGACTATCAGCAATGGGATAAATTAAACCTGCCTCAAGGAGCTTTAATATTTCCTTTCCTACCACTTCTTTCATCTTAGGATTTAGCCGTCGTTGGTGATCAATAACTGGTTTGGCGTCTTTCTCCAAACTTATTTTGTGTTGACATAGAGTGGGACTAATGCCCTTTAGATCATCAAGAGTATATCCAATAGCAGCACGGTGCTTCTTCAGAGTTTTCAATAATCTCTCTTCTTCATGCTCTGAATGGTTAGCACTAATAATAACAAGATATATCTTCTTTTCATCAAGATAAGCATATTTGAGAGTCAGGCAATGGTTTAAGCTCAACCACAGGATCACCCTTGGGTGGAGGAGGATCCCCTAGGATTTCAATAGGAAAGTTGTGTTTCAGAATAGGTCCCTGTTTAAAGAATACTTCATCTATTTCCCTTCTTTCATTCATAAACATATCATTTTCATGGTCTAGTAAATATTGTTCTAAAGGATCAGTAGGAGGCACGACAATAAAAGCAAGACCAATAATTTCAACTTTACTAGGCAATTCCTCACAAAGGGTTGTCTATGAAACTTAGCAAAATTAAACTCATGAGACATATCCCCTAAACCAACAGAAACAATATCCTTATTGCAGTCTATCTTAGCATTAACAGTATTCAAGAAGGTTCTACCAAATATAATGGGACAAAACATATCTTGTGGGGAACCAAGAGCAAGAAAATCGGCAGGATATTTAACCTTCCCACACAATACTTCAACATCTCTAACAATCCCAATTGGTGAAATAGTATCTCTATTGCCAAGCTTAATGGTAACATCGATATCTTCTATCTCAGCAGGTGCAATATCATACATAATTTATTTGTATAAGGAATGGGGTATTGCACTTGCACTATGACCCATATCACATAAGCCATGATAGCAATGATCTCCTATTTTAACAGAAATAACAGGCATGCCTACAACAGGTCTATGTTTATTTTTAGTATCAGGTCTAGCAATCAAGCAGTCTCATCACAGAAGTAAATAACATGCCCATCAATATTATCGGACAGGAGATCTTTAACCATAGCAATATTAGGTTCAACTTTAACTTGCTTAGGGGGTTTGTGTGTCCTAATATAACTTTTGTTGACTACAGTTGAAACTTTAGCATGATCCTTTATTCTAACAGGGAAAGGTGGTTTCTCAACATAAGCAGTAGGAACAATAGGATCATTGTAAGTGACAGTTTTTTCTTCAACTTTAATAGGTGAAACTACTTTTACTTAAATGGGAGGATTATATTTAAACCACTTCTCCTTAGGGAGATCAACAAGAGTAGCAAAGGATTCACAAAAGGAAGCTTATCTCAGAGTCAAGTCCATATTTAGTGCTAAATTCACGGAAAGCATCGGTATCCATAAAAGATTAACACAATCAAACTTAGATGTTATACCTGACTACTTACCTTCATCGAGGTCCCAATCTTCAGAGTTGCGTTTAATTATATCCAATAAATCCCATTTGAATTCAATAGTCTTCATCATAAAAGATCCAGTACAAGAAGTATCGAGCATGGAGCAATTACTGAGAGAAAGCCGAGCATAAAAATTTTGAATAATCATTTCTCTTGAGAGCTCATGATTGGGGCATGAATATAACATTGACTTAAGCCCCCCCAAGCTTGAGCGATGCTTTCTCCTTCGCGAGGCCAAAAATTATATATATAATTACGATCACGATGAACAAGATGCATAGGATAAAACTTCTGGTGAAATTCCAATTTCAATCGCTTATAGTCCCATGATCCCATATCATGACATAGCCTATACCATGTCAATGCATATCCCTTCAAAGATAAAGGGAAGACCTTCTTCTTGATAACATCCTCGGGCATACCTGCAAGCTTAAATAATCCACAAACTTCATCCACATAGATTAAGTGTAAATCGGGATGCAATGTTCCATCTCCTACAAAAGGATTAGCTAGCAGTTTCTCTATAATACCCAAAGGAATTTCAAAGTAAACATTTTCAGTAGGTTAAGTAGGTTGAGGAGCAACTCTTTGATCTACTGGTCAGGGTGAAGATCCCCCGAACAAGCCCCTCAAAGGATTATGTTCCATAGTAACAAGTGACAGTAAATTTCAGCACACTATACAAATTTTTCCTTACCAAATTCCACCTACCAAAGGCGCTTCACTCCCCAGCAACGGTGCCAGAAAGAGTCTTGATGACCCACAAATGTAGGGGATCTATTGTAGTCCTTTAGATAAGTAAGAGTGTTCAACCCAACGAGGAGCAGAAGGAAATGATAAGCGGTTTTCAGCAAGGTATTCTCTGCAAGCATTGAAATTATCGGTAACAGATAGTTTTGTGATAAGGTAATTTGTAACGAGTAGCAAGTAATAAAAGTAAATAAGGTGCAGCAACATAGCCCAATCCTTTTTGTAGCAAAGGATAAGCCTGGACAAACTCTTATATAAAGGAAAGCGCTCCCAAGGACACATGGGAATTATCGTCAAGCTAGTTTTCATCACGTTCATATGATTCACGTTCGGTACTTTGAAAGTTTAAACATATTTTTGAAAGTTTAAAATTTGGTTTCAAACAGATTTGAATTTGAATTTCTTTTGATTATAAATTTGAGTTTTGTAATTCTGATTTAGTTCATTCTTTTTGCAAATCAAAGTTCTTGACCTAAACATTCTGTTAAGATCTTTTTCTTGAGTTTTCCTTGCATCTTCATTTTTTGAGTGCTGATGTATTCTATTGTTTGTCTATGATAGATTTTCTGGAGTGTGAAGCTTGCTACTACGATCGTCGGCAAGGAAAGTTCACACTTTGATCATATTTTCAGACCCAGTTTTTATGCATTAGTTTTACCCTCAAAGATTGCATGAGTACGATTGGGAACATGTGGTTATTGCTATGTAGTTGATGAGGTAGGAACCTAATAACTTTGATCACTCTGGAAATATACGTTGTGCTCATATTGCTTAGCCATGCTCGTAGACGGGGATTGGTATGTGAGAATCAAGCAAGTTGTAAGAGAGATATTAACTAAGGGAAACTTTAGGTGGCTACTTTAACACCCATCTGGGTGGATTGGTTGCGGGAACCTGGGAAATCTAGTGTTGTCCTAGGAGATCCCGGGGTATCCGTGTGATCATCCTATGGAATGCCACCCAGGATCAAAGGGATCATATGATTATTCATGCTTAGAAACTTCCGTGTGCAGCCACAAGCCATTATGGGCTCTGGCATAGTTAAGTAAGTTGTCGGAAACCTTTCCATGATGGGCTAGCAAATGTAGGGCAATTGTAGGTGTACCGGCCTATCTATCGGTTAAGGGTACCTCTTCTCAAAAGCTATGTCTCGATATTCCGATCATGGATGCGGTTGAGTCTTGTGGGGAAAAGTGCGCAAACCTCTGCAGAGTGTACAAACAAATCATGATTTGTCATGTCCCCGATTATGGACGACTTTGAGTATCTGGAAGTGAATTATTGGTTGATCTCATCACTTTCTTAATAAATTTGTTGGGTTATTAATATTATTATTGATACTTAATAGTTGTGGGATTGAGTTGGGGTTACCTTATGAATAATGGCATAAACTTGGTAGTAAATAAAATCTATTCCTTTGTTGTAGGGAAAATTAGCTTTATGCTAAATTAAACTTAGGGCCTGCACCAGCCAAATATGCATGAGAAAATTCCTTATTTGATACTATCTTAAAATCTGTTTCCTTATTTGACACTGGAAAAGTTTTTCTTCCCTATTTGACACAAGTTCTAAATTTTATTCCCTATATGACATTTCCGTCCATTTTGAGCCTAAATGACACATGAAAAGACTCTTTTGCCCCTCATGTGGTATGTGTGTGAGGGGCAATAGCGCACGCACGCAGCATCAGTGCGAGGGCAAGAGAACACATGCAGCAACACATACACATGTACCAACACACACACGCGCGCACACACACGCAACAACACACACGCGCACGTGCACACACACACACATGCAACAACATGCACGCGCACGTGCACACACACGCACACACACGCAGCAACACACATGCACGCGCACACACACGCAGCAACACACACGCACGCAGCACACACACACATACACACACACACGCAGCAGCAGCACACACACAGGCAGCACATAGGCACGCAACAGCACACACACGCGCGTGCACGTACACACGCAGTAGCAAACACACACTGCAGCACACATGCACACACACATGCAGCGGCAGCACACATGTGCGCGTGCACTCACACACGCAACAGCACACACACATACCGCATGAGGGGCGAAATTGTCTTTTCAGGTGTCATTTAGGCTCAAAATGGACAGAAGTGTCGTATAGGGAATAAAATTTAGGACTAGTGTCAAATAGGGAAGAATAACTTTTCCAGTGTCAAATAAGGAACCAGATTTTAAGACAGTGTCAAATAAGGAATTTTCTCAATATGCATATAGAGGTAGACATTTTCATTATTATTCTATGGTTTGAAATTGCCAGTACATTCAATGTACTGAGCTACACGACTGCAACGTCTCATGTTGCAGGGTTCTTATGATGAGTAAGTGATAGGTTAGGGTTACGATGTCTACACTCAACTTTGCCGTTGGTGTTGTTGGGACTCCACAACTTTGTTGTTACTTCCGCTATATGGATTGAGGTAATAGTATTTACGTTACTCTATACATGTGATTTACCTCTGTTATAATCCTCGAGTACTGTGTGTGTCAGCATACCGATACAGGGATGACACTTACGCATAGAGACTTCGATCCATTCGGGTCGTGAAGCTACAATAAATTGCACGGTAATAAAAGTGGATAGCTTTTGTCAACAAGAAAGTCATTTTTCCCTAGGCAATCGACAACAAGTATCGATAATCATTCTTGCAATTTTACATGAGGGAGAGGCATGAGCTAAGATACTTTCTCTACTTGGATCATGTGCACTTATGATTGGACCCCTAGCAAGCATCCGCAACTACTAAATATCAATAAGGTCGTGAAACCCAACCATAGCATTAAGTATCAAGTCCTCTTTATCCCATAAGCAACAACCCACCTACTCGGGTTTAAGCTTCTTCCACTCTCACAACCCACCATAAGGAAATCATAAATGTATTGCAACAGCCTACAGCGGGGGGGGCACACGTTTGCGCGAGACGGAGGGCACCGTAGGAAAACACCATAAATAAAATATACAATCATACCAACCAAGATCATGCTGAACACACAGGACAAAACAGATCTACTCAAATATCATAGGATAACCATAGATCATTAGGAAATAATATAAGGAGTTGAGAACCATGTTTAAGTAGAGATTACAGCGGGAGAAGAGAGGTTACACCGCTGCATGGAGGGGGAAAGTTGGTGTTGACAGTAGCACGATTGTTGATGTAGATCGCCATCACAATACTTTCCCCGGTGGCACTCCGGCGCCACCGGGAGAGAGGGGGAGAGAGCCCCCCTCCTCCTCCTCCTCCTCCTCCTCCTTCTTCTTCTTCTTCTTCTTCTTCTTCCTTGGCCTCCCCCTAGATGGGAGTAGAGTTCCCCCTCTGGTCCATGTCCTCCATGGCGGCGGAGGGGTGGGAGCCCCTCTGAGATTGGATATCCCTCTCTGTTCTCTTCTATTTCGCTCTCCCTAGATCTGGCCGAAAACCGTTTCTTATATTCCAGGAGATCCGTAACTCCGATTGCGCTGACATTTTAACACGATTTTTTTCTGGATATATACTTCCTTGCACCCGAAGTAGAGCTCCAACCAACGTACGACGTGAGCACAACCCACCACCATGAGCCTGGCTCATGGGTTGCACCGTGGTGTCTTCTGGGCTGTGTGGGCCTCCGTTTGCATTGATTCCAAGTCCCAAAAATCACATATATTCCAAAATAATTCTCCATAATTTTTTTTCATTTGGTATTCATTTGATATGGATTTTCTGCGATACAAAAAACATGCAAAAAACAAGAACTCGCACTCGGCACTGGATCAATAGGTTAGTCCAATAAATCATATAAAAAGTTGCCAAAAATGTGTGAAAGTTGTATAATATTGGCATGAAACGAGCAAAAAATATAGATACGACGGAGACGTACCAGCACCCCCAAGCTTAATTCCTGCTCGTCCTCGAGCAGGTAGATGATAAAAAGGATAAGTTTTGATGTGGAATGCTACCTAGCATAAACTTGATCATATATCCAATCATGGCATGAATATTACGACATAAGTGATTCAAAGCAATAGTCTATAATTTGACATGATGTAGCGACCCGACCTCAAACGGTCAAGTCTCTGTGCTTCAGTGTCATCCCTGGATCGGTAATGCTGACTCACACAATACTCGAAGGATTTATAACAGAGTAGCAATCACACACTTATTACATCGAATGTCTCAAAAGAGAACTTACTACAATAAATATGGCTTAAGGCCATCTAATACGATAACAGCGGAAGGCTTGGAAGATAAAGTGAGTCCATCAACTCCAACGGCATAGCTGAGCTACATGGCAATGACCTAACGAACCTTACTCCTCATTTGAAAAGTCTGCAACATAATATGTTGCAGCCTAAAAACGGGTCAGGACATGGAATATGCTGGCAAAATAACACAGTAGAGCAAGAACTGAATAATGCTATCACTACATGCATATTTGGCTGGTGGAAAAGCTCTATGGTTAAAGTTTTTGCAAAAAGCCAATTTTCCCCTAAAACAAAGGAATAGATTTTATTTAACTATCATGGTAGTTGAAACATCATTGAGAAGGTTCCTCCAACTCAATCCCAATTAAAAGTAATTATCAACCCAACAATATTAATTTACAGTGATGAGATGCATATGATAATCCAAGTACTAGATACTCAAGATGTCCATAACCGAGGACACGGCTAACCATGATTAGTTTGTACACTCTGCAGAGGTTTGCACACTTTTCCCCACAAGACTCGATCTCCTCCTTTGGATTTCTCACACTACATGGTGTTTGAGAAACAGATGACCGAGACACAGTCTTTCAGAAGCATTAGCTCTAACCCCGGGTAGAAAGTACCAACCTACATCCCTCTACATCTACTAGCTACCACTGGAAGAGGTCATGCAATTTACTCAACTATGCTAGAGCCCATAATAGCTTGTGGCTGCACACGGAAGTTTCTAGCATGAAATATCTCAGTTCCCTTTGAGCCTGGGTGGCGGACCTTAGGATTATCACACGGGTACTCCGGTATATCCTAGGACAACACTGGATTCTCCAGGTGCCCGACACGCAATCCACCCAGATGTGTATTAAAGTTTCCACCTTAAGTTGAACCATTAATTAACAATCTCACATCTGTCATGGATTCACTGAACCAAACCACGTCTACGAGCATAGCAATATAAGCAATACATAGAAGTAACTCCCAAGGGTTTGATAATAACAGGGCAATAGGTTCTACCTCATCAACTACTTCCCAATCCCACATGTTATCAAGTCCTAACCATGCAATGCTTGAGGGTTGAAACTAATGAATAAAAACTGGGTGATAAAGGGATATGATCAAAGTGTTACTTGCCTTGCTGATGATCCGCAAAACCTAGAGACTCGTAGTAGCATGATTCGCACTCCGGGTGTTCTATCACAAACAAACAATAGCATACATAAGCAATCAAGCAAAGAAGCACGGGTAAAACACCAATAAGAAGATCTAACCAGAAAGTTCAACATAAGAACTCCGGTTTGCAAAAAGAATCAAATCAAACGGAGCAACGAAACTCAAACGGTGAAAGAAACAAGATCCGATTACTAATCTAGACTAAACTCAAATTTTACTGTACCAAAATCTTGTTCAAGTTGGTTAAATAGAAAGAGGGCTTTGAGACAAAGATCTAGGCGCTTGAATCGCCCGATTCCGATGAACACGCGAAAAGATAAACTAAAATGAAAATCAAACCAGAAATCGCGATCGAAAATAATCGTGGAAAATCCGAAAAAAGAAAAACTGACGAACAGGCTAACGAACGAACGTTCGCTGTTTGTGGCTAACGAGTGAACACCGTTCGTTAAAACGAACGTACGGACGAACGTCCGCTAAGTAACTAAACCGAGAAAACCGGCGAACCATTCTAAAAAACCAAAACTAGGTTTTTTTAAAACGACGGTTTTACCTAAACCGTAAAAAAACCGGACGGCGAGATTCTAACTCTGGCGCAGCTCCGGCGGCTTCTGGCGAGCGGGGTGGCGGCGCGGGCAACGGCGGGGTGCGGTGGGGCGGGGCGGGGTGGCATGGGGTGGCGCGGGGTGGCGTGAGGTGGCTAGCGGGCGGCGGCAGCAGCGGCGAGCGACGGCGTGCGGCGGCGTCGGCGCAGGGCGGCGGAGCGGCTAGCGGGCGGCGGCGGCTTGGGGCTCCAGGGGGCCTCGGGTCGGCTTTTAAAGGGGGGTGGCTTGTGGGAGGGGACAGGGAGGCGTGGCCGACTTGGCCTCGGCGGGCGGCGGCGTGGTGGTCGCGGTCTCCGCGAGGGAGACGGCGGCGCGGTGGCAGCTGGGCCAACTGGGCCTCGGCCCAGTTCGGTCCAGTGGGCTTCTCTCTTTTTTTTTAAATGCTCTGACAAAAATAAATCCTAGAAAAATAAATAAAAATATAAAAATGCCAAAACAAATTTTCACCATCTAAATAAGATATTTAGAACAAGATGAACATTTTCTTGGCCCTAAAATGCAGTTTTGAAAACGTGCAATTTTTCTAATGCAAATAAAATAGCAGTAAAATCCGAATAAAAGCAAATATTTAATTTTAGTATTTTTCCTCCAATATTTCATTTATTTTTAACAAGTCATATCATCTCCTCTCATATATTTTAACATGAAATATGTTCGGAGAGAAAAATAATTAAAACCAATAGTCCTCGTTTCAATATTTGATAAAATTCAAATATGAAAACAGTGAAATCCCCAACTCTCTCTCCGAGGGTCCTTGAGTTGCTTAGGATTTCGAGGATCAAGACAAAATGCAATAAAAATATGATATGCAATGATGACCTAATGTATAACATTCCAAATTGAAAATTTGGGATGTTACAAACCTACCCCCCTTAAGATGAATCTCGCCCTCGAGATTCGGGTCGGCTAGAAAATAGGTGTGGGTGGTCTTTGCGAAGATCATCCTCTCGTTCCCAGGTGGCTTCGTCCTCGGTATGGTGGCTCCACTAAACTTTGCAAAACTTAATAACCTTGTTGCGGGTAACCCGGCTGGCAAACTTGAGAATCTTGACTAGTTTCTCCTCATAAGTCAAATCATTGTCCAACTGAATCGCTTCCGGCGGTACTGTATCTCTCAGAGGAATGCCAGCCATCTCTGTGTGGCACTTCTCCAACTGATAAACGTGGAACACATCGTGAACTCCTGGCAATCCTTCGGGTAATTCCAACTTATAAGCAACTTCTCCCATACATTCCAAAACTCTATATGGTCCCACAAAACATGGCGCTAGCTTTCCCTTAACTCCAATGTGCTTAACTCCTCGGAGTGGTGATACTCGAAGATACACTCTGTCTCCGATTTCGTAGACTACCTCCTTGTGTTTTGAATCTGCATAACTCTTCTGTCGGGACTGAGCTACCTTCAGTCTATCTCTAATCAATTTAACCTTCTCTTATGATTCCTTAATCAAATCTGGTCCAAACAACTGACAGTCCCCAACTTCATCCCACAACAACGGTGTCCTGCACCTCCTTCCGTACAAGGCTTCAAAAGGTGCCATCTTCAAACTGGCCTGGTAACTGTTGTTGTATGAGAACTCTGTGTAGGGTAGGTTGTCATCCCAACTAGATCCATAATCTAGTGCACAAGCTCTCAACATATCCTCCAGAATATGGTTGACTCTCTTGATCTGTCCATCTGTTTGCGGGAGAAAAGCTGTACTGAACTCCAGTATGTTTCCTAAAGTTTCATGCAAGTGATTCCAAAACTTTGAGGTAAACTGGGTTCCTCTATCTGATACAATGGTCCTCGGAACTCCATGCAAACATATGATCCTGGTCATGTATATCTTGGCCAACTTGGCACTTGTATAGGTGGTTTTCACTGGGATAAAGTGAGCTACTTTGGTCAAGCGATCAACTACTACCCATATAGAATCATATCCTGATTTGGTCCTGGGCAATCCTGTGATGAAATCCATGCCAAGCTTATCCCACTTCCATTCCGGTATCGACATAGGCTGTAACAATCCGGCTGGCTTTTGATGTTCTGCCTTCACTCTCTGACATACATCACATATGGCTACATAATCGGCAATATCCTTCTTCATACCAGTCCACCAGAAACGCTCCTTTAAATCCACATACATCTTGGTCTTTTTGGGGTGTATCGAGTATGGTGAGTCATGAGCCTCCTGAAGTATTAACTTCCTGATCTCTGTGTTATTGGGCACATAAACACGGTCCTCAAACCACAAGGTGTCGTGTTCATCCTCACGAAAACCTTTGGCCTTTCCTTTACTCATTCTCTCTTTAATCTTGGCAATCTCTTTGTCATCCTTATGAGCTTCTCAAATCTTTACTAACAATGTAGACTGAACTTCCATTGTTGCAACAAAACCTCTAGGGACAATCTCCAATCGAAGTTCCCTGAGATCCTCTACTAACTCCTTTGGCAATCCTGCGCTTATGAGTGTGTTGGCATAACTCTTCCGGCTCAAAGCGTCTGCTACGACGTTGGCCTTGCCTGGATGATAGTGAAGCTTCGTCTCGTAATCCTTTATAAGCTCCAACCATCTCCTCTGCCTAAGGTCCAGCTCCTTCTCTGTGAAAATGTACTTCAAACTCTTATGATCAGTGTACAAATCATAATGGTTTCCAATACGGTAATGTCTCCAAGTCTTCAACGCATGCACTATGGCACCCAACTCCAAATCATGTGTGGCATAATTTAACTCATGCGGTTTCAGTTGTCGCGAGGCATATGAAACAACTCTTTTGTCCTGCATCAGTACTCCTCCATGTACTGAGCGAGAGGCGTCGCAATACACTTGGAAATCCTTGCGTATATCCGGCAGAATCAGTACTTGGTTGTAGTCAGACGTTTCATTAACTCCTGAAAACTCGCTTCACATTCTTCCTTCCATTTAAATTTGGTATCCTTCTTCAATAGCTCTGTCATTGGCTTCGCAATCTTGGAGAAATTCTCAATGAATCTCCGGTAGTATCCTGCGAGTCCAAGAAAACTACGGATCTCGCTAACTGAAGTGGGTGCCAACCATTCAGTGACTAACTGAACCTTGGCGGGGTCTACTGCTATACCTTCTCCTGATATAACATGTCCAAGGAATCCAACTTCTTTCAACCAAAACTCACATTTGCTGAACTTGGCATACAACTGATATTCCTTGAGTTTCTCGAGAACTAAACGCAAATGCTCCTTGTGCTCCTCTTCATTCTTCGAGTATACCATTATATCATCAATGAACACCACAACAAACTTATCCAAATATTCCATGAACACTTTGTTCAGCATGCTCATGAAATAGGCAGGGGCGTTAGTCAGTCCAAATGACATGACCGTATACTCATATAACCCGTACCTTGTGGTAAATGCGGTTTTAGGTATATCCTTCTCCTGGATCTTCAGCTAGTAATATCCTGATCGCAGATTGATCTTCGAAAACACCTTAGATCCTTGCAACTGGTCAAACAAATCATTGATCATCGGCAATGGGTATTTGTTCTTGATCGTCACCTCATTCAACGCACGATAATCAACAACCATCCTTAGAGACTTATCCTTCTTCTCAACCAAAAGCACTGGGGCTCCCCATGGTGATGAACTCCGTCGGATGTAACCTTTCTCCAATAACTCCTTGATCTGCTTCTTAATGTCCTCCAGATCATTTGCGGGTATCCGGTAGGGTCTCTTTGATATTGGCCCTGTACCTAGCAATAGCTCTATCAAAAACTCGATGTCTCGATCCGGTGGCATGCCTGGTAACTCCTCTGGAAAAACATCTGGGTAATCCTTCAGTATAGGCACTTCCTCCTGAACAACTCCCGTGAGGGTATTTACTTGGCTCCTCCTAGGGGCATGCCTAGATACATAGTTGATCCTTTTTCCCTCTGGGGTGGTGAGATAAATCGACTTACTAGCACAGTCATTGTTTCCTCCATACTTTGACATCCAGTTCATGCCTAATATCACATCCAATCCATGTGACTCCAAAATTATCAGGGCTGGCGGGAAAACATGGCTACCAATGGTTAAGGCTATCCGGTCGCACCATCGGCTAGCCATATAATCTGCTCCAGGTGAACTTACTAATAGAGGGATCCTAAGGGCTTGGGTTGGTAGTTTAAACTTATCCACGAATCCCCTTGATATGTATGAATGTGATGCACCAGTATCAAAAAGAACAAGGGCGGTAAAAGACTTAACCAAAAACTTACCGATAACTGCATCTGGCTGCCCTTCAACCTCCTCCACGTTAATGTGGTTCACTTGTCCTTTGTTGAATGGATTGGGCTTCTTCCCAGCGCTCCCATTACCGTTTCCATTCTTCACTTTAGGGCACGCCATGGCATAGTGTCCAGTCTTCCTGCACTTGAAGCAAGTAATGTGACTTAGATCTCTCTTGGCGGGTGTGGCTGGATTGAAGCGGTTCTGATTGTTGCTTACTCCGTTCCCAGTCCCATTCTTGGAACCATTGTGGTTATGCGAACTTCCTCCATTGTGGTTATGGCTTCCATGGTTATGAACAAGTCCTCTCGAGTTCGGGGTTAGACGAGGCTTCTGTTGGGCTCCTGAGTTGTACCTTCCTTGTCCATACTTCCTTTTGCGGCTCTCAATTTGCTGCTGCTTCCCTTCAATCATAAGAGCCTTGTCTACCAACTCCTGGTAGTTGTTAAATGTTGCCACCATCAATTGTATGCTCATCTCATCGTTCAGCCCTTCCATAAACTTCTCTTGCTTCACGGCATCTGTGGCCACATCGTCAGGGGCATAATGAGACAGCTTACTAAATTCATCCACGTACTGCCACACAATACGGTTCCCTTGGCGCAAGTTGTGAAACTCACGCTTCTTCATGCTCATAGCTCCCGTTGAGACATGGGCGGTGCGGAATGCTTGCTGAAACTGATCCCATGTAACAGTGGCTATAGGGTAGGTGACTGTGTAATTCTCCCACCATGAGGCTGCTGGTCCATCCAACTGATGTGCAGCAAAACGCACCTTCTCAGCATCTGTACATCCTGCAGTGGTTAACTCCCTTCCAATCCTGCGGAGCCAATCATCTGCCACTATCGGCTCGGTGCTACTGGAAAGCACCGGTGGCTGCAACCTCAGAAAGCGGGCTAAGTTTTCAACTGGTGGTGGTGGTGGGTTGTTGTTGTTGTTGCCTTGGTTCTGAACTAACAACTACATCAGTGTATTCTGTTGCTGGATCAACTGAGTGAGCTCCGGTGGGAAAGTAAATCCGGGGTCACGTCTCGGAGGCATCTGAGGGTTTAGAGGGAAGAGAATAGAATAGAATGAGGTCTAGTGAGAAAAACACTACCCATATGCACATGAGACAAACACAATCATATCACCCAATCAATCAGACAAGGGCATACAATCGATCTAACTATCATTACAGAAGTGCTTGGACTATACTATATACATGGTGGAATACTACTACTAATGTGGTGGTCTACTAGAAATATTGATCGGTCGAGGACTCCATGATGTCTGCTCCAGCTTCGTCTTCATAGTCATCATCGCTATCGTCGGGGTCCGAGTCGGTGTCGTCGATGATGATGTAGTCCTCAGAAGGAATCTCTTTGGGTTCATCGTCTTCTCCTCCTAGCGCGGAGTCTCCCATGAATAATCCTAGCTTCCTTTCTAGATCGTCATTCTTCTCCACTAGTATGGTGATTTCCTCCTCATAATCTTCGTGTGTAGCCTTGAGTTCTTCCTCCAGTTCTATGATCCTTGTCATCGCCTTCTTCAGATCTATCATGCCTGCTCACATCTGGTTCTCCTGGCGACGAATGTGCTGGTTTAACTCCTGGATGAAAGCTGTGATTGATCTATCCTTCCTGGTGTTGATCATCTCCAGTTGCTCATCTCGGCGCCCACAAATCTGGTACATTGTATCCTTAAGCTCCTTATGGTAAACTTCTCCAATGTGTCCCATGGTGATGTGAGCCTCCATACTCTTTCCTAAACTACAAGTTGGTGCATCAAAGGAAAACTCTATGGGCTTAGTGACTGACGCGAATGTCCTTCCTAGAACTTGAACTTGAATCATCCATCGTTCCTCTTCTGGTAGAGTGGCATTGTAAGTCCTGGTAAAGCTTGGTATTCCAATGTTCAGGTACTTAGTGACTTCCTTCAAGTGTCGTCCAAAAGGTGCTTCTTCATCCGGTTGTGCAAACTTGTTCCTTGCGTCCGCCATCCTAAAGAGTAGAGAATGGAGAGGAGTCAGAAATGAGAAGAGGGTAGTGATCTAGGGATTTAGCTTAGTGGTCGTGTCCTACACTCAGCGTGTGCTCTGATACCATCTTGTAGTGACCCGACCTCAAACGGTCAAGTCTCTGTGCTTCAGTGTCATCCCTGGATCGGTAATGCTGACACACACAGTACTCGAAGGATTTATAACAGAGTAGCAATCACACACTTATTACATCGAACGTCTCAAAAGAGAACTTATTACAATAAATATGGCTTAAGGCCATCTAATACGATAACAACGAAAGGCTTGGAAGATAAATGAGTCCATCAACTCCAACGGCATAGCTGAGCTACACGGCAATGACCTAATGAACCTTACTCCTCGTCTAAAAAGTCTGCAACATAATATGTTGCAGCCCGAAAACGGGTCAGCACATGGAATATGCTGGTAAAATAACACAGTAGAGCAAGAACTGAATAATGCTATCACTACATGCATATTTTGGTGGTGGAAAAGCTCTATGGTTAAAGTTTTTGCGAAAAGCCAATTTTTTCCTACAACAAAGGAATAGATTTTATTTAACTATCATGGTAGTTGAAACATCATTGAGAAGGTTCCTCCAACTCAATCCCAATTAAAAGTAATTATCAAACCAACAATATTAATTTAGAGTGATGAGATACATATGATAATCCAAGTACAAGATACTCAAGATGTCCATAACCGGGGAGACGGCTAACCATGATTAGTTTCTACACTCTGCAGAGGTTTGCACACTTTTCCCCCCAAGACTCGATCTCCTCCGTTGGATTTCTCGCACTACATGGAGTTTGAGAAACGGATGACTGAGACACAGTCTTTCAGAAGCATTAGCCCTAACCCTGGGTAGACAGTACCAACCTACATCCCTCTACATCTGCTAGCCTACCACTGGAAGAGGTCATGCAACTTACTCAACTATGCTAGATCCCATAATAGCTTGTGGCTGCACACAGATGTTTCTATCATGAAATATCTCAGTTCCCTTTGAGCCTGGGTGGTGGACCTTAGGATTATCACATGGGTACTCCAGGATATCCTAGGACAACACTGGATTCTCCAGGTGCCCGACAAGCAATCCACCCAGATGTGTATTAAAGTTGCCACCTTAAGTTGAACATTAATTAACAATCTCACATCTGTCATGGATTCACTCACCCAAACCACGTCTACGAGCATAGCAATATAAGAAATACGTAGAAGTAACTCCCAAGGGTTTGATAATAACAGGGAAATAGGTTCTACCAAATCAACTACTTCCCAATCCCACATGTTATCAAGTCCTAACCATGCAATGTTTGAGGGTTGAAACTAATGCATAAAAACTGGGTGATAAAGGAATATGATCAAAGTGTTACTTGCCTTGCTGATGATCCGCAAAACCTAAAGACTCGTAGTAGCACGCTTCGCACTCTGGGTGTCCTATCACAAACAAACAATAGCATACATAAGCAATCAAGCAAAGAAGCACAGGTAAAACACGAATAAGAAGATCTAACCACAAAGTTCAACTTAAGAACTCTGGTTTGCAAAAAGAATCAAATCAAACGGAGCAACGAAACTCAAACGGCGAAAGAAACAAGATTCGATTACTAATATGGACTAAAGTCAAATTTTACTGTACCAAAATCTTGTTCAAGTTGGTTAAACGGAAAGAGTGCTTTGAGACGAAGATCTAGGCTCTTGAATCGCCAGATTCTGATAAACGAGCGAAAAGATAAACTAAGACGAAAATCAGATCAGAAATCACGATCGAAAATAATCGCGGAAAATCCGAAAATAGAAAAACTGACGAACAGGCTAATGAGCGAACGTTCGCTATCTGTGGCTAACGGGTGAACACCGTTCATTAAAACGAATGTACGGACGAACGTCCGCTAAGTAACTAAACCGAGAAAACCGGCGAACCGTTCTAAAAAACCGAAACTAGGGTTTTTTTTTAAAAATGACGGTTTTACCTAAACCGTAAAAAATTCGGACGGCGAGATTCGAACTCCGGCGTGGATCCGGCGGCTTACAGTGAGCGGGGCGGCGGCGCGGGCAACAGCGGGGTGCAGCGGGACAGCGCAGGGTGGCGTGGGGTGGCACAGGGTGGCTAGCGGGCGGCAGCAGCGAGCGGTGACGTGCGGCGCCGTTGGCGCAGGGTGGCGGAGCGGCTAGCGGGCGGCGGCGGCGGCGGCTTGGGGCTCCAGGGGGGCCGGGTCGGCTTTTAAAGGGGGGAGGGTGTCTTGCGGGAGGGGAGGGGAGGCGTGGCCGACTCGGCCTTGGCGGGCGGCGGCGTGGTGGTCGCGGTCTCCGCGAGGGAGACGGCCGCGCGGCGGAGGTTGGGCCAACTGGGCCTCGGCCCAGTTCGGTCCGGCGGGCTTCTCTCTCTCTCTCTTTTTTTTAAAAGCTCCGACGAAAATAAATCCTAGAAAAATAAATAAAAAACTAAAAATACCAAAAAAAATTCACTGTCTAAATAAGATATTTAGAACAAGATGAACATTTTCTTGGCCCTAAAATGCAGTTTTGAAAACGTGCAATTTTTTCTAATGCAAATAAAATAGCAGTAAAATCCGAATAAAAGCAAATATTTAATTTTAATATTTTCTTCCAACATTTCATTTATTTGAAGAAATATTATCTCCTCTCATATATTTTAACATGAAATACGTTCTGAGAGAAAAATAATTAAAACCAATAATCCTCGTTTCAATATTTGATAAAATTCAAATATGAAAACAGTGAAATCCCCAACTCTCTCTCCGAGGGTCCTTGAGTTGCTTAGGATTGCAAGGATCAAGCCAAAATGCAATAAAATATCATATGCAATGATGACCTAATGTATAACATTCCAAATTGAAAATTTGGGATGTTACACATGAAGACATCAATACCTAGGCATTCCAACAAACAATCATGTCTTTCAAAATATCAACGCTAAAGAAAGCTATCCCTACAAAATCATATAGTGTCATGATTTGTGCTCTTAACACAAAGTATTTATCATGCCCAACCCCGATGGCAAGCCCAGCAATTGGTTCATACCTTTTAATGCGCTTCAGCCTTTTCAACCCTCACGCAATACATGAGTGCGAGCCATGGATATAGCACTATGGGTGGAATAGAGTATGACGATAAGGGGTAAATATAGAGAAGACAACAAAGTAAGAAAGTCTCACATCGACGCGGCTAACCAATGGGCTATGGAGATGCCCATCAATCGATATCAATGCGAGGAGTAGGGATTGCCATGCAACGAATGCACTAAGATCTACAAGTGTATGAAAGCTCAATATGAAAACTAAGTGGGTGTTCGTCTAATCATATAATGAAAAATTCCCACTAGTATATGAAAGTGACAACATAGGAGACTCTCAATATGAAAAACATGGTGCTACTTTGAAGCACAAGTGTGGTAAAGGATACTAACAATGCCCCTTCTCTCATTGTTTTTTTCTTTTTCTTTTTTTCTTCTCTCATTGTCTGGAGTCTCATCCCGATTTGTGGGGGATCATAGTCTCCATCATCCTTTCCTCACTGGGGCACTGCTCTAAAAGTGAATAATGATGATCATCACACTTCTATTTACTTATAAATCCAAAGAAATAAAAATTACAAGTCGATACCTATAACAAAGAATGACTCTATATGAATGCCTCTGGTAGTGTACCAGGATGTGCAATGATCTGGTGTAACATGTATGAAAAATGATGAATGGTGGCTGGGACACAAATACTATGTCAGCTATATGATCATGCAACACAATATGACAATGAATGCTCAAGTCATCAAATGGAAGCGGTGGAAGTTGCATGGCAATATATCTCGGAATGGCTATGGAATGGTCATAATAGGTAGTATGGTGGCTGTTTTGAGGAAGATATAATAAGGCTTATGTGTGATAGAGCGTATCATATCATGGGGTTTGGATGCACCTGCGAAGTTTGCACCGACTCTCGAGGTTAGAAAGGGCAATCCACGGTACCGTAGAGGCTAGCAAATTGCGGAAAGGTAAGGGTGCGTATAATCCATGGACTCACATTAGTCATAAAGAACTAATATACTTATTGCAAAAGTTTATTAGTCCTCGAAGCAAAGTACTACTACGCATGCCCCTAGCAGGATAGATTGGTAGAGAAAGACCATCGCTCGTCCCCGACCGCCACTCATAAGGAAGACAATCAATAATAAATCATGCTCCAACTTCATAGCATAACGAGGGACTATACATGCATGCTTCGGGAATCACAAACCTTAACACCAATATTCTTACTAACCACAACCGTTTACTAGTACCTCCCACATATTCCATCTCTATATCTCAAAACTATTGCAAGGAATCAAACATATCATATTCAGTGATCCATAAGTTTTATGTAGGATTTTATGACTAACCATGCAATTGACCAATTCCTGTTGACTCTCTATGTAGATATAGGTGAAGTAATATAGTTTCATTATTTATACAAAATACCATGCTCTAAGAAATATAATTTAAGCAAAAGAGCATTCTACAAACAACGGTTTTCTATGTGAAGAGAAACAGGCAATCCAAACTTCAAATGATATAAATGAAGCACATGAAGCATTGTATAAAGCCATACTCAAAAGATATAAGTGAAGTGCAATGAGCATTCCATAAATCAACCATGTACTATCTCATACCAGAATGGTGCATAAAAGAAAAATGAAAAATAAACACAAAAGACGCTCCAAGACTCAAACACATCACATGAACGAAACGAGAACAAAAACATACCGATACTTATTGATGAAAGACAGGATGCCTTCCGGGGCATCCCCAAGCTTAGACGCTTGAGTATCCTTGAATATTTACTTGGGGTGACTTGGGCATACCCAACCTTGAGCTCTTTCCTCTCCTCCATCTCCTCATATCGAGACCTCCTCGATCTTTGATCACTTCATCCACACAAAACTCAATAGAAAGCTCGGTAAGATCCGTTAGTATAATAGAGCAAATCACTACTCTAAGTACTGTTGCAAACCAATTCATATTTTGTTTTTGCATTGTAGCTACTGTAATATAACTTTTCCATGGCTTATACCACCGAGAAAAATCGATAGTTTCATCAAAACAAGCAAAACAATGCATCAAAAACAGAATCTGTCTTAAACAGGACAGTCTATAGTAATCTGAACATTCACCATACTTATGGTACTCCAAATATTCTGAAAAATTAGGAAAAAATAAACAATTTTTATATAATTATTGTGCAAAAATTTTATGAAACTTTTGACGTACCAGTAAAAAATGTAAAATCACGCACTACAGCCAAAGTTTCTGTTTTTGCACCGCACACACCAACAAGCAATCTACTCATCCTAAAGGCAAATATTGGCACATTATTTTTATAATACAATGGAATCGTACAAGGGGATAATTATTTTTGGTGAAAATTTCTTGCAATTCAAGATTCACAAAGTTTCCATGGGAATGAACAAGGTTCAAGGCATGTTCCCGCTTCCACGGTGCTCGTGTATCTCACTTTCACTTTTCTTTTTGTGAAGTTTTAAGTTCCCCTCTATCTTTTTTTGTTTTTAAACTTTATAAAAGCACTCAACAGAAATAAATCACTCTCTAAAACTTCTGGGTTGGCTCCCTGACAGCGCTTTCTTTAAAGCCATTAAGCTGGGCATATGGTGCTCAAGTAATGGTTCGACCCGGATCCCAAGGTGTATCAAAGCCAATTTTAATTAACAATGATTTGGCATTTAGTAGTGAGCACAAAGCAGCATATATCATGAAATGAAGAAGTCTAACTCTCTTCCTATGCATCGGCATGTCATACAAGAACAATTCATGCACATCAAGTAAAGGCTAATACATAGCATAAGCAGTTTCTTGCAATTTTATCGTGTTGGAAACATAGAGAGTTGGAGATATAGTTCCTCTCTCATAATAATTGCAAGTAGGAGCAGCAAGCACATGCATATTATATTCATCAAAATCATCATGTATAGTGGTAGAACGCAACCCATCAATGTAATCCTTAATGAGAGCAAACTTCTCCGATATAGTGTAGTTGGGAGAATCCAAAAAGATAATAGGACTATCATGTGTCGGTGCAATAGTAACAATTTCGTTCTTAATATAAGGAACTATAGAAAGTTCATCTCCATAAGCATAATTCATATTGGCATCTTGGACACAAGTATAGCAAGCATCAATTCATCAAAAAGGGATATTTCAAATGAATCAATGGGATCATAGCAAGTATCATAGAATTCATCGTTCGGTAAGCATGAAGGGAAATTAAATAATGTATGAGTTGAAGAGTTACTCTCATTCTCCTCATCATGTGATCAATCCGCTCTCCTCCGCTTGTTCTTCATTCTCCTCATCATGTTTTTCATCCAATGAGCTCACAGTTTCATCAATTCCTTCTTCCATAGACTCCTGCAAAATATTAGTCTATTCTTGGACAATGCAGATTTTCTAAATAAATTCATCAATATTGGAATTGTATTTATAAGTATCATAGCAATATTTAAGGATAGCAAAATTTTCAGGTCTATAAATTGAATCATCAAAATCTTCAAACTTTTCAAATGAAGATTCAATTTCATAAGCACCCTTAAAAGCAACAAATTCTTATATTCGTTCCACATCATAGTAATCATATATACCATTAGCATAAGAAGCCAAGGTTTCATATTCATTAAATTTGCATGGAAAGGGAAGATATGGATCATTCATCCTAGAGCAACAAGTATAATCATATCTCAAGCATAGCTCCCGAGCATACCAATGCAACATATGAATTTGATCCCATAAAAGTTTCTCTTTTTGAGTCAAGCGATAATCCCTAAAGTATTCACGTTGATCCAACGTTACTCCCATTATCAAGTTGAATGGGGTTTTCTCAGGATTATCAAAGTAGTGCATAATATTTTTCACATGCGGAGCATAGAGGGTTTTAGGAGGTTCCCCATCTCCATGAGTAGCAAGTACCACTATTTTTTGGTGTTTCCTGTTCCATATCCATAACTAAAGATAGAGAACAACTTAGAATAGGAAATAAAAACTACTTAGTGATAAAACAAACAAGCACACACGAGTATATTCACCCCACGCTATGGCTCCCCGGCAACGGCGCCAAAAAAAGGTCTTGCTAACCCACAAGTATAAGGGATCATTTGTAGCCTTCTTCGATAAATAAGAGTGTCGAACCCAACGAGTAGCTAAAGGTAGAACAAATATTCCCTCAAGTTCAATCGACCACCAATACAACTCTACGCACACTTGACGTTTGCTTTACCTAAAACAAGTATGAACCTATTTGGCAAGAATAAAACTACGAGTACTTTGCGAGAATAAACAATGAATAAATTGCACGGTAATAAAAGTTGATAGATTTTGTCAACAAGAAAGTCATTTGTCCCTAGGCAATCGATAACAAGTACCGGTAACCATTCTTGCTATTTTACATGAGGGAGAGGCATGAGCTAACATACTTTCTATACTTGGATCATATGCACTTATGATTGGACCCCTAGCAAGCATCTGCAACTACAAAAGTTCATTAAGGTCGTGAAACCCAACCATATCATTAAGTATCAAGTCCTCTTTACCCCAAGCGCAACAACCCACCTACTTGGGTTTAAGCTTCTGTCACTCTCGCAAACCACCATAAGAAAATCATGAATGTATTGCGACACCGTACAGCGGGGGCCCCTCACGTTTGCGCGATACAGAGGGCACTATAGGACAACACCATAAATAAAATATACAATCATACCAACCAAGATCACGATTAACCCATAGGACAAAACGGATCTACTCAAACATCATAGGATAACCATAGATTATTGGGAAATAATATAAGGAATTTAGAACCATGTTTAAGTAAATATTACAATAGGGAGAAGAGAGGTTACACCGCTGCATAGAGGGGAGAGAGTTGTTGTTGACTGTAGCAAGATTGTTGATGTAGATCGCCATCACGATCCTTGCCCCGGTGGCACTCCGGCGCCACTGGGAGAGAGGGGGAGAGAGCCCCCTCCTTTTTCTTCTTCTTCTTCTTCTTCCTTGGCCTACCCCCTAGATGGGAGGAGAGTTCCCCCTTTGGTCCATGGCCTCCGTGGCGGCGGAGGGGTGGGAGCCCCTCCGAGATTGGACCTCCCTCTCTGTTCTCTTCTGTTTCTTGCTCCCTAGAACTGGCCGAAAACCGTTTCTTATATTCCGGCAGATCTGTAACTCCGATTGCACTGAGATTTTAACACGATTTTTTCCGGATATAAGCTTCCTTGCACCCGAAGTAGAGCTCCAACCGATGTACGAGCTGAGCACAACCTACCACCACGCGCCTGGTTCCCAGGTCGCGCCGTGGTGTCTTGTGGTTGTGTGGGCCTCCATTTGCGTTGATTCCAAGTCCCAAAAATCACATATATTCCAAAATAATTCTCCATAAAATTTTATTGCATTTGGACTTCGTTTGATATGGATTTTCTGCGATACAAAAAACATGCAAAAAACAGGAACTGGCACTGGGAACTGGATCAATAGGTTAGTCCAGTAAATCATATAAAAAGTCGCCAAAAATATGTGAAAATTGTATAATATTGGCAAGAAACAATCAAAAATTATAGATACGACGGAGACGTATCAGCCACCGTGGCCATCACCCGCTCCGCCACAGCGGCCCGAAGGCGGGAGGTGGTGGTCGGGACCGCCACCCCATCGTCGGCCATCGTGGCCCCCAGTCCACTGTCAACCACAAGGGTCATCACCCGCTCCACCACTACCGCCCAAAGGAGAGAGGCAGAGGTGGAGGCCCGCACATGTGTCAGTGACCTTGAGCGCTACATCGAGTTCATGCGGGAGGAGGAGGAGCACCTCATCGAGCACGCAAAGAGCCTTACCGCCGATGTGACGCCCCTGATTCAATCGTACAGTAATCATACACAAAAACGTTTACGATCAATATCAGGAACTCATGGGAAGATATCACAACACAACACTAAAAAAATAAGCCATACAAGCATCATAATACAAGCCAGGGGCCTCGAGGGCTCGAATACAAGTGCTCGAGCATAGACGAGTCAGCGGAAGCAACAATATCTGAGTACAGACATAAGTTAAACAAGTTTTCCGTAAGAAGGCTAGCACAAAAGTAACAACGATCGAAAAGGCAAGGCCTCCTGCCTGGGATCCTCCTAAACTACTCCTGGTCGTCGGCGGCGACCTGCACGTAGTAGTAGGAACCTCCGGTGTAGGAGTCATCGTCGGTGGCATCTGGCTCCTGGGCTCCAACATCTGATCGCAACAACCAGGTATAGAAAGGGGAAAAGGGGGAGCAAAGCAACCATGAGTACTCATCCAAAGTACTCGCAAGCAAGGATCTACACTACATATGCATTGGTATCAATGAAATGGGTAGTATCTATGGTCTGAACTGCAGAATGCCAGAATAAGAGGGGGTAGCTAATCCTATCGAAGACTACACTTCTGGCAGCCTCCATCTTGAAGCATGTAGAAGAGAGTAGCTGGTAAGTTCACCATGTATTATCGTATAACACAATCCTACCCGGCGATCCTCTCCTTGTCGCCCTATGAGAGAGAGACTACCGGGTTGTATCTGGCACTTGTAAGGGTGTGTTTTATTAAGTATCCCGTTCTAGTTGTCATAAGGTCGAGGTACAACTCCGGGTCATCCTTCTACCAAGGGACAAGACTATTCGAATGGATCAACTTCCCTGCAGGGGTGCACCACATTACCCAACACACTCGATCCCTCTGGTGGACACACTTTCCTGGGTCATGCCCGGCCTCGAAAGATGAACACGTCGCAGCCCCACCTAGACTCAACACAGAGGTCATCATGCCGGTCTAAATCCTAAGCGCGCAGGGGTCTGGGCCCATCGCCCATTGCACTCCTACACGTTGCAAGGGCGGAAAGAAGCATACCTAGCCCCCTTAATACAAGCATAGGCTTATGGTCCAACCCGGCGCGTGCCGCTCCGTCGCTGACGTCAAAAGAGCTTCGGCTGATACCACGACGTCGAGTGCCCATAACTGTTCCCGCATAGCTGGTCAGTGCGTATAGGCTCATAGCCAAGCTCAGATCAAATACCAAGATCTCGTTAAGCGTGTTATTTTTAAGTAACCGCGGACGCCGACCAGGGTCCCGGCCCACCTGCCTCCTAGGTGGTCAGAACCTACCCTGTCGCTCCGCCACAAAGATCCACACAGAGGGCCGTCGGGAAAGTATGTCCTTTCAGCCCCCAATCCGTGAATTACACGAGGGTACTCAACAAGCTGACCTGACTTTAGTCACAATATGTATCATGTGTAATATGTATAATATATACCCGTGATAAACAACCGACATGATCACGGGCCTATAGTATAGGATTGCAGACAGACAAGAATGTAGGGCCACTAATGGAACACTAGCATCCTATACTAAGCATTTAGGATTGCAGGTAAGGGTAACAACTATAGCAACAATGTCAGGCTATGCAGCAGAATAGGATTAAACGAAAGCAGTAACATGTTACACTACTCTAATGCAAGCAATAGAGAGAAGGAATAGGCGCCGGGTTGATCAAGGTGGGGGGCTTGCCTAGAAGCTTAGTTGAGAAGGAGGGGTCGTCAACACCGTAGTCGTACTGGGTAGCAACGACGTCAGTCTCGGTGTCTACCGGAGAAGAAGAGGGAGAAGAAATAGTAAATACGAAGCGAACAAAGCATCACAAAATATAACAAGGCAATACGCAGTGCTAGGGATGAGCTAGCGCAGGGATAGGTGATACCGGCGAAGGGGGAAAACAACCGGAAAAGTATTCCCGGTGTTTCGTGTTTTCAAACAGATGGACCGGAGGTAGATTGTTGAATGTTCGCTATGCTAGGGTCATGTGGTGAATGAAGGGACAGTGTAGTCGGATTCGACTCGTCGTTCTGGGCAACTTTCATGTACAAATTATTATCATCCGAGAAACGGTTTATTTTTTATGATTTTTCAAAGTTAAAATGGTTTTCTGAAATTCCAAAGTTAATTTAATTCGAAATTATATTAAATACAAAATGCTATGGGTACACAGAAGTGTACCCAGAGATATGACTATTTGACTAACAGGCGGGCCCTGTTGACCGCCTAGTCAGAAGTCAACAGTCCACTTGCTAACTAGGTTGACTGGTCCAATTGACTTGTGGGGTCCATATGTCATAGACCCATGTTTTATCAGATTGATTTAATGTTTTGTTTAGTAGATGGTGTCCATCTGACATACTCTAGTTAGCATAATGATTAGCACTAATACTGGTTTAATGTTAATTAATCTAGGATTATTCCTTATCTAATTGTTGGGCCCATTTGGCAGTGACACAAGACAGCATTCATGGATGTGCACAGACGCACACGAGCAAAGGGCTCGGCCGTGGGTGCAGCTAGCGTGGAATGACCCGCAACTGGCGGGCTGGCGAGTGCGAGGTGGGTAGAGGCGGCCGCCGGCGGCAGCGGCAGTAGCGCAGGCGGGGGCACACTAGCGGGCGTTGGCACGGGGCAAGGAGGAGGCCACGAGCGGTAGCAAACGGCGAGCAGCAGAGTAAGCAGTAGGCGAGTGGACACGAGGGGGCAGTGGACGAGGTACAGCGGCGTGAGGCAGGCACTAGCAGCGCAGGGTATGCGGTCAGGGTACGGCCTGGCAGCCAAGGGCTCGCGGTAGGGCAGCCAGGTCGTGCGCGGAGCGGGGAACCGTGCACGGCAACGGGAGGACGTGGGCGGCGGTAACGGCGACGGGATTGAGGGGGAAAGATGGAGGGATCATTGGAGAGGCTCACAGCGGAGCTTGTGGAAGGGTTCGGTGAAGCTGGGGAGGTCGAGGGCGTGCGGTTCAACGGTGATGGCGAGGCGGAGTCCGGCGAGGGGAGCGGTTGCGGGCGACGTCGTGGGAGCTCACACGAGTGGCTGCCGGTTGCGGCTGCGACGACGTGAGGAAGGAGCTCGGGTGCAACGCTGGAGAAGAGGGCCGCGGGGAATTGTTGGGGTGGCACGGCTCGCCATTGCCAGAGGGCCGGACGAGCATGGCAAGGATCGAGCGCGATTGCCTAGCCTGTGTCACTGGCGATGCGAGGTGGGGGTCGAGGGGATCGGGACGGGAGGAGTGAGGGGTTAGGGTTTGCGGGTGGGTTGGATCGAGATTTGTAGGGGGCGGCTGGGTCGGCCTAGTCGACCTCGTGGCCAACTGGGTCGTGGCCCAGGGGGGGTCCATTTATTCCTTTTGTTTTTCATTTTATCTTTTTCCTTTTTATTTATATTCTTTTCTACTTTATTAAATTTTAGCTTTTATAAAATACAAAAGTTGTACCCAAAAGAGCATTAATAATTGTGCCACTACCACAATTAGCTTTGCACCTAAAACAAAATAGTTTGTAACTGTTTATCATTTTAAAAACATTTAAATAATTGTTTTTGCCATTGTTTTAATTATAATAGTGCAATTGAAAACTTTACAGAAGTGTGGTTTCTTCGCCAATATTTAGTATGAATTATTTGCCACAACCGAAACATTTTAGTTTTAATATTTGTAAACTTTAATTGTTTGTTTGATTTTGAATTTGAATTTGAATCGGTTTCGAACTAACGCGTGATTAACAACAGTAATCGAGGGGGCATGGCATCATTAACAAAGTTTTACTGTAGCTTATTTACCCGGGCGCACAAATCTCCTCCACTACAAGTAATCTCGGCCCGAGATTTAAGTGGTAGAGTAAGGGGGAAATAATTGGTTACGAAATTCTAACGATTCTTCTTCATCTTGGTTTCTCTTCTCGAAGAAGTCGACCCACTATGTTGATGTCTTCATTTCTCTGCTTCGGGTCATCATGATGAAGTCGACATCCTTTCTTCAGGATCTCCATCATACTTAGGGAAAAGTTAAGTGGAAAAACTCGGGAAGGACGGAGTTCAGCGCATGTTAGATACCTAGGGGCTATCTTAGTGAATGAGGTATAGAGGCATCTCTCGAGTTCACATTGAAGAAAGTCATTGAGAGTAAAGTAACAAGGTTTAATAAGATGTTTCAAGCAGATAGGCAATTGTTCTTTGCCTGAAACATAATGTGAGAGTTGTTAAGACCAATGGGAATAAGTGTTGTGTCTGATACTAGAATTGATGATCTCTCGGAAGGTGGCTCATGAATTACATACGAAGCCACATGTGAGGAACAATTTTGGAAAACAGGGATGTACAGGAGACTTAAGTTTCGATCCTATGGAACTGTGGGTTATGAGCCCACCATGTGGGTTAAAAGTAGGAGGAGCGGTGACATATTGCATGGTTATGATAGCAAAGCATGTCAGAGGATAGCCTATCAGTTATGTCGGCAACAACATCGGTACCAAGGGCGAGGGACGAAGAGAACAATTTTCCTGCTCGTCGAAACGAGGCAGACCAATAGGCAAAGTTCTCGTCCATCGGTGGTTATCGGAATGTCATCAACAATAGTAACAGGGTCTTACTGACCGAGTTGTACACCGATGCGTTTACATAATCAGGGAGATATTACTGCTTATGTCATATAGATCACAAAAAGGTTAAACAAAACAATGGAAAGGAAATTGTGATTATCAGATTAAATAGAACAATGGAAAGGAAAAAAGTGTTTAAACACATATTTCAGGGGGTATATCCTTCCCAAGGACAAGTAGAGTACGATATCCACGACAGGATAGAAAATAGAAACCATTTAGGTAAGGGATTTCATGGCATTACCCATACAACGGTGTTTGGATAATTGATAAAGAAAACTTAGCATTGTGCTTCAAATGTTCTTATTGAAGATCGGAGTACCACACACATGCTTTGAGATAGCATTGACAAGGTCTTCAAGCAAAGGTCGGACCTTGGGTACACAAAGGATCCATCAGGAAAAACTTATTAAACAAGTCATTCAATTTCCTCATCGAAGAATTGTTAACCTTGTAGAAAAAGAAACTAACACTATGTCTTGCGGCCAGGTGTGCTAGGCATGACATCACCTTACCTGGTCATAAGTGGACCAATGTCATAACTCTTGAAAATATGTTCCAACCATCGTATCTGACCGGGATTCAGATCTGATTGGTGTCAGGATACCTCAGACTCAGGATGTGTGAGAACAAGGTGCAACACATATTGTCGAGATGACATTGTAATATTATCAGGAAATGAACTATGGAAGCGAGCTCCTAAACCAGAGTTCATCATTAAACCAGGTGGTGGCAGATGGACTCAACCACATATCATCGAGATTTCCAAAAAGATGAATTTCGACAATTATGTGAACAAGGATATAACATTTGTCATATCAAATGATATAATGATGTATGCTTAAGGAACACACACAATTAACATTGGTTGCAAGGTGCACCCGAAATATGGGCTTAGGTAGCATGAATGATGTTAGAATGGTGATTCGATAACCAATGGTCTAAGAATGAAATGTCGACCATTAACTTAAAAGCAATAGGATTTCTAGAAGGGCAGATTCCAAACAACACCGTTCACTTGTTGGTATCTCGGTTAGAATCAACACGGGGACCAAGAAAGAATGGTGAAGGTGAGAAGTATCACTATATCAAAAATTCTTAAGAGGTGGATCAATCCTCACAAAATTCTTGATATAGAAGAAAGTAATTCTACAAGGTAGAACATAACCTAAGCTAGATAGCAAGGAAATTAAGGTACAACACAAAACATGAACAAGTTTGTGTTGGGGGAAGGCAAGAATGTTGTCGATGATAACACAATTCATCGAGGGGCAATGATGGTATTTCTCATCATGAATATGATTGATATCCAGGAAGGAGTCAAAATTTTGATGATGATCATGGCTCATTTGTTGAGAGGTTTCATGAGGATGCAATCGATCGAAGATGACATCAAGTCAAAGGAATGATGAAGCGAAAGGTTATTGGAACCAAGGATAGGTCACATACTCGAAATCAAGCTTTTTGTTCAAGGAGAAATGATATGATGAGGAAGATTCATGTAAGGTTAGCTCATCGTCGAAAATTGTGCTCCGTGAAGAAGGACCAGGTAGCACAGTTAAAAATTAGCACAATAATGATATAGTCAATCAGGCTAGGAATGAAGTGATCGGGTACAAACTCATAAGCAAGAAGATTGCTAAGAATTGTTGAATCACAGAACAGACGTGATTCAGTTATCGGTGTACTTGAGTGACTAACTACTCAGAACCCAGGAAAAATTGGAATGGGTGAGATGGTAGTACTTGATGAAGAACTCATAAGAAGTTATGTGGTTCCGTGATAATCTCGAGATGCCAGGGGGTAATACTCGACGACAGATCAAAGTAGAGGTTGGACAGGTGAAATGATCTGCAGAAGACAAGTACTTTAACTTGTCCGAGAAATGGAATCAAAGGAGAACAATCATGGTCGGAACCACGATTGAAAGACCAGATCCCAGATATAAGATATACTTATTCCAAGGTAATAATTAAGGGCCAATTCCAGTTCTGCCCCTAACTCGAACCCACTACTCAGTTTTGCCCCTAATTTTCAGGTATGCTCAGTTTTGCCCCTCCGCCGTTAGTGTCACTTATAGAAATGCCCTTTTGCGCCGTTACCGTCCGGTCAAAGTACTTTGACCATCCAGAAAAAAATAGCAAAAAAATCAAAAAAATATGGAATTTGGTGGGATCGAAGATAGTCATGTCCGCAAGGCGCGTGCATATTTTTGTGTTGGTTGGACACTCCGGGAGCTCGTGGCAAAGGAAAACAAAAATAATTTATGCCTATGAACAGTAAATTCGAAAAAAATAGCAAAAAAGTTCAAAAAAAATTGAATTTATTTGGCGTCAAAGAGGCTTGAGTGCACAAAGTGCTTGCAAGTTTTGGTGATCAAATGACGTACGGGGCGCTCTAGAGAAAAAAAACAAAATAGTGCATTTTTTCAAAGTTTTTTTGAGCTAAAATTTGTTTTTTTTCTCCACGAGCTCCTACAATGTCCAAACACAACAAAAACGTGCACACATCTTGCGCACCTGAATATCTTGAGTCCCACGAAATTTCATATTTTTTTGATTTTTTTTCTATTTTTTTTTAATTTACTGCTCGCATGCGTACAAAATTTATGTTTTCCTTTAACACGAGCTCCCGGAGTGTCCGAACGGCATGAAAATGTGCACGCGCCTTGCGGACATGACTATCTTCGATCCCACCAAATTTCATATTTTTTTGATTTTTTTTGCTATTTTTTCAGGACGGTCAAAGACCTTTGACCGGACGGTAACGGCAGAGAAGGGCATTTCTATAAGTGAAACTAACGGCGGAGGGGCAAAACTGAGCATACCTAAAAATGAGGGGCAAAACTGAGCATACCTAAAAATTAGGGGCAAAACTGAGTAGTGGGTTCGAGTTAAGGGCATAGATGTAAATGTCCCAATAATTAATATAAGAGAAGCTTCCATGATATGATCTACATCGTGCCCATGGGCATGAACACAAAGTTCAAGGTCGACTCCTACTTCTCCAATGCATGACCATTCATTTACTACTCTAATAAAATGATTTTAGTGTGAAAACCTACCTGGTGAATTTCTGGAGGAGTATGACCCGTGAAAACTTTCGGGCTCACACAGGTTAAGGAACGCATAGGTTCAACCAATCGGGGCATCTTAGAAAGATATACCACAACCTTCAAGAGTAAATATCACCAGCTCGAAAAACAGAGCATGGTTGGCCAAATCAGAGAATAGGATTTAATAGTGACATTATGTATCAGGGAAAGAACTTCCAAAGTGATTGAATATGAAGGACGCTATCGGATAAAATCAACAATGGATCCGGTGGTCCTCATGGGATCTGATGTGAACATCGGTACTCAACCAGAGGAAGAAAGAATGCAAGGAGATCAGAATATGGAAACAATTGATTAACTCAAAGCTCAAATGCAAAAGAATTAAGATCTTCAAATCAAGGGATCTGTCGGAGTTATTGGCGACGGGTATCCCGAAGACGGCAAGACGATATTTCAAGACATCGGGGCTAGCAAAGCCCCTCAGTCCGGCTCGCCGGCCACCCCTACCGGCTGCTGGCTACCGAATGCTCCACCATGCCGGCTGCTGGCTGCCGACTGCCCGGCCACCCATGCCGGCTGCTGGCTACCGACTGCTCCACCAGGCCGGCTACTGGCTGCCGACTGCTCCACCAGGCCGGCTGCTGGCTGCCGACTGCTCCAACCAACCGACTGCCCGAAGTCAACTGCAGCCTGACGAGACACCGACGAGACGACCATGCCGCGACGTCATCTATAGTGTACCGTGTCTCCTGGGTACTGATTTATACAGTACCCCAGTGGACAAGCATGACATGCACCATGCCACTAGCCATGCCTACATAGCTTGGCTTGTAAGCTACCCAAGGTAGCTTACAAACAAAGCCACTACCACCCATGCCAACTCCTATATATATAGGCACACATCCATCCATCAGGGGATGGACTCACGCACGCACACACACACAAGCAAGCTAGCTAGCAAGAGGGATAGCTAGCCAGCCATCCACACACATACGCATGCATACATGCCCAGGGGCACACAGCCATTTAGGCAGCCCCATGCCACTTGGCCACTAGAGCTTGCATGCTCATCTAGCCATCCACATATATACGAGGCCAGATGCCTATGGCACTGACCTCAAATACAACTCCAGGAGCACTTTGCACTGCCCGATGTACACCCCAGATATATACTCAGACATGCAGGAGTAGGGGTGTTATCTCTTTGGAGAGCCCCGAACCTAGGTAAACTAGCGCGTGCTACTCGCATACATGTCCCTGAATATTCCGGCATCAGTCTTGCCCTCACACGAGGCCACCTCGTGGCATATGTCGTCTTGCACCCCCCCCCCCCCCGTGAGAATACCACGACATTTGGCGCCCACCATGGGGCGGTACTATGCTACCGCGCTGCTGCTGGTTTCGCAGTCCGGGCGGGCCCCTTTTTTCTTCATCGCCTCGCCGCGGAGTCGCGCCGTCTCTCCGGTAGCGCTCGGGGGCTCAACATCGACCCGCCCCCGGAGCGGCCGCGAGGGGTGGCGCGTCCTCGCTGTCGGCCCCTTCGTCTTCACCGCTGCAGCGTCGCGCCGTCTCTCCGGTAGCGCTCGGGGGCTCGACTTCGACCCGCCCCGAAGTGACTGCGCGGGGTGGCGCGTCCTCGTCGTCGGCCTCTTCGTCACCACCGTTGTGACGCCGGCTGTCCGTCCATCTACGCGCACGCCGTGCGCGGGGCCTCATTTCGGTCGGCCGCATCCATCCATGCACCGCTCGCGTTTGCTTCTCTCTGCGCTGCGCCTTTCTTTGGCCGGAATGCACTTTTGCTCCTCCATATTTCACCTATAGAAGCTAGCTAGACGCTAGTCAAAGCGTGGTCAAACACAACCCGTACACTGGCTAGAGGCCAAGACGGATATTGCATGTGCATCACTCAGATAATCCCCGATGATCCAGAGATAAAACGCCTCCCCACACGTGGCCGTCGTCGCGCTCCTCGCGCTGCCGCTGCTCTCTTTGCCCGCTCGTGGCCGTTGCCTGCCGCAGCTCCGCCGGGTCCGCCCCGCACTGCTACGCCGGCGTCTGCCTCGCCCTGCAGGCCGGCCGGCTCCCCTGGCCCCGCTTGCATCCAGCCCCCTGCGCAGGCGCACGCCCGCGTTGCTGCAGGACGCCTGCACTCCGCCTGCGCCGGCCTCGCGCCTGTTCGCCGGGTCACCAGGAGCTGACCTCCCGCACCTCCGCCTGCGTTGTTCCCGCGCCTGTCCGCCAGGTCATCATGAGCTGACCTCCCGCACCTCCGCCTCTGCCGGCTTCGCCTCGGTCCTCCCGCGCTGCTCCGCCGTCTCCGCCCGCCGCACCAGGTCCGGCTCTTCCCGTGCCGCTGCGCCGGGTCTGGTTCCTCCTGCCCGCTCCGGCCTCTCCCGCGCTGATGCGCCGGGTCTGGCTCCTCTCGAGTCGCCTGCCGGGTCGCCACGCTCCCGCCCCGCGCCCCGTCCTGCCGCCTTCGCCCATGGCGGGAGCTCTGCTTCCACCGGGTCCGCCCGCGTGCTGGCTCCGCCCTCCTACGCACCCGGCCGCTGCCGCGCCCCTCGCCGGCTCCCGCTCCTGAGCACCCGGCCCCCGCTACGCCCCTCGCCGGCTCCGGCTCCCAAGCTCCCGGCTGCTCCCCTTGCTGGCTCTGGCTCCTGCGCACCCGGCCGCTGTCGTGCCCCTCGCCGGCTCTGGCTCCCGAGCACCCGGCTGCTCCCCTCGCCGGCTCCGGCTCCCAAGCTCCCGGCTGCTCCCCTTGCCGGCTCCGGCTCCTGCGCATCCGGCCGCTGCCGTGCCCCTCGCTGGCTCCGGCTCCCGAGCACCCGGCTGTTCACCTCGTCGGCTCCGGCTCCCAAGCACCCGGCTGCTCCCCTCGCCGGCTCCGGCTCCCGAGCACCCGGCCCCCGCTGCGTCCCCCGCCGGCTCCGGCTCCCAAGCTCCCGGCTGCTCCCCTTGCCGGCTCCGGCTCCTGCGCACCCGGCTGCTACTGCATTCCTCGCCGGCCCCGGCCCTCGGGCGCCCGCGCAGCACCGGTTTTTCCCGCGTCCTGGCCACTGGCTCCCGCCTCGTCCCGCTGTGGCCGGCTACTCCTGCAGGAGAAGGGTCGCTTGCCCATCCGGCTTCGATAGAAAAGTCAAGGCCGGCTCCCCATCGAAAAAAGAAAAAAAAAGAAAGAAGAGACAGGGGGCCGGCTTGCTGCAAAAGAAAAAGAAATGTGTGTGTGTGCATCCGGCTGCCCAGATCCGACTGAAGAAAATGCCGGATGCCCATGGCCGACTGGCAAGAAAAAAATGTGTGTGTGCGTCCGACCGCTGGCTGCCTGTCCGGCTACAATGAGCCCGAGTGTTGTGTCGGGGTCCGCCCATCCGACCGGCTGAAGAAGAAGACAAAGTAGTTGCCGGAAGATCCGGCCCGAGTGCTCAGCAGTCGACCCGAATTTCAGGGGCTACACCCAGCGGGTGCGCTGACGCGCCCCCGCAAAGAAGAAGACGAAGTAGTCACCGGGAGATCCGGCCCGACTACTCAGCAGTCGGCCCGAATCTCGGGGGCTACATCCAGCGGATGCGCTGACACGCCCCTGCGAGAAAGAAGACAAATTAGTTGCCGAGAGATCCGGCCCCACTGCTCAGCAGTCGGCCCGAATCTCGGGGGCTACATCCAGCGGGTGCGCTGACGCGCCCCCGCGAAGATTATAGACAAGAGAAGAATTTTGTCCGGCTCCGAGCAGCCGACAGAAGAGAAAGAGAAGAAGATAGGCGTTGCAAGATGCTCGCCGCCTGGCCGGTCGAGCCTGACCTGCCGGGACCCCTTCGAGCACCCGGAGGCTCAACCTCCGTCTCGACTACACGAAAATCAGTGTGAACTCCTCACCCGCATATTTTTTGCACCGCAAGAGCACGGATAACCCCGAGCGATACTCGGGGGCTAGCTCCACATTTTATTATGGTTACATCACTGTTCACCCTGGCGCCAGCCAGAGTTGGCCCGGGGGTTGGCCGCTTGGCCTGAGATGTTAGTTCACGCAGACGGCTAAGTAGCGTGCGCGGTACCAAAGGCCCACTCTCACTCACAGACCGCAGAGTGGCTGTCCGGCTGGCAAGAGTGAATGCTGGAGGCCACCCATGCGAAAAACGTCCGGGAAGAAAAACGGTTTGGGTGACCCAGCCGTTTCCTTTACAAGTATCTGCTCGGTCGAATCTTCTCCCAGAGTTTGAGTACTGTACACTCCACTTCGCGGCCCACTCTCAGCCACAGACCGCAGAGCGGCTGTCCGGCGAGCGAGAGCACAAGCCAAAAAGTGAAGGGAACACGAAAAAGATTTAGGGGGCTCGGACGGAACCGAGTCGGCACCCTTCGCATAAAACTTGCAATGCTAAAAGCAAACATTTGATATATCTGCATGGACTAACTTCATCTTTTTGCATGATCAATTTCCGTGGGGAACCTCCCTCCTCGCTCGGAGGCTTGGAGACTACATTAACACCTGCCAAGGAACCTCCGCCCAACTTTACCAAGTTGGCCGGAGGCTCGGGGGCTACTGTCGGAGTTATTGGTGACGGGTATCCCGAAGACGGCAAGACGACATTTCAAGACATCGGGGCTAGCAAAGCCCCTCAGTCTGACTACCCGGCCGGCTGCTGGCTGCCGACTGCCCGGCCGCCCCTGCCGGCTGCTGGCTACCGACTGCTCCACCAGGCCGGCTGCTGGCTGCCGACTGCTCCAACCAGCCGACTGCCCGAAGTCAAATGCAGCCTGACGAGACACCGATGGGACGACCATACCGCGACGTCATCTACAGTGTACCGTGTCCCCTGGGTACTGATTTATAAAGTACCCAGAGGACAAGCCTGACATACACCATGCCACTAGCCATGCCTACATAGCTTGGCTTGTAACCAAAGCCACTACCACCCATGCCAACTCATATATATATAGGCACACATCCATCCATCAGGGGATGGACTCACGCACACACACACACACACACAAGCAAGCTAGCTAGCAAGAGGGCTAGCTAGCCAGCCATCCACACACATACGCATGCATACATGCCCACGGGCACACACCCATTTAGGCAGCCCCATGCCACTCGGCCACTAGAGCTTGCCTACTCATCTAGCCATCCGCATATATACGAGGCCAGATGCCTACGACACTGACCTCAGATACAGCTCCAGGAGCACTTTGCACTACCAAATGTACACCCCAGATATATACTCAGACATGCAGGAGTTGGGGTGGTATCTCTCTGGAGAGCCCCGAACATGGGTAAACTAGCGCGTGCTACTCGCATACCCGTCCCTGGATATTCCGGCAGCAGTCTTGCCCTCACACAAGCCACCTCGTGGCATATGTCGTCTTGCACCCCCCTGTGAGAATACCACGACAGGATCAGAAGCAAACACTCTGATTAATGATGGATAAGTTGCGTAGGCTTAGGCATCAATCGACGACGATTTGATTGGTCGAGATCTAGCTCATATTTAAAATGACGTCTGAACCGGTAGGATGAATTATAGGATCTGGTTGAGGATTGCGAGCATTCGCAACTTATTGAATCAATGGACTCAAAATCATAGTGACAAAGGATGCCAATAAGATTACTATACTTATGGGATTAACCATAATGCAAGCAAGCAAGAATTTCAAGAGCAATGAGCTACTAAATATTTTCGGAAGATCGAATAGCATTTCAAAGAATTTTATGAAACACATGATCAACTGGGGATGAACGAATCCTCGATAACTATGAGGAATTATTTGCATGTGTATTCATGCTGAAAAGAGCTAGCAGTAGGCACAAAGGATTCTCGAGATATTGGAAAATATTCCGTGGTATCTAGCAATAACAAGAGCATCTTGGAATGAAGGTATGGACAACGAGTGTATGTATTTATCCATAGGGATATATCGGTGATAGGGAATTGCCAAAACAACGCGCACAAATTCTTGAGAGAACATCACAGAGTATCTTCTGAATCTTCTGGTGCAACAGGCGATCATCCGTGATAAGGGGCTCTCCGGGTGGAAGTGATCACGAGATCCTAATGTTAAATTAGCAAAATTCATTTAACCCGAATAGAAGAGAGATCAGAGTCCCAGAGTATAGATGAGGAATGAAAGATCCTACTACCACCCAATGGCGACGTGGGCTCGTAAGCCACACAACCATGTTAGTAAAAAGTTTCGCAATGACTAGACTCAACTTTGGCCAAGGAGTTTGGAAGGAGGATTCCTACAGGCAGTTGACTTTGATACCAACTTGTGACGCCCCTGATTCAATCATACACTAATCATACACGCAAACGTGTACGACCAAGATCTGGGACTCACGGGAAGATATCACAACACAAGTCTAAAAATAAAATAAGTCATACAAGCATCATAATACAAGCCAGGGGCCTCGAGGGCTCGAATACAAGTGCTCGATCATAGATGAGTCAGCGGAAGCAACAATATCTGAGTACAGACATAAGTTAAACAAGTTTGCCTTAAGAAGGCTTGCACAAAAGTAACAACAGTCAAAAAGGCAAGGCCTCCTGCCTGGGATCCTCCTAAACTACTCCTGGTCGTCTTCGGCGGCCTGCACGTAGTAGTAGGAACCTCCGGTGTAGTAGGAGTCGTCGTCGGTGGAATCTGGCTCCTGGGCTCCAACATCTGGTCGCAAGTACCAGGTACAGAAAGGGGGAAAAGGGGGAGCAAAGCAACCGTGAGTACTCATCCAAAGTACTCGCAAGCAAGAATCTACACTGCATATGCATTGGTATCAATGAAATGGGTAGTATCTATGGGCTGAACTGCAGACTGCCAGAATAAGAGGGGGATAGCTAGTCCTATCGAAGACTACTCTTCTGGCATCCTCCATCTTTAAGCATGTAGAAGAGAGTAGTTGGTAAGTTCACCATGTATCATCATATAGCATAATCCTACCCGGCGATCCTCTCCTCATCGCCCTATGAGAGAGCGATCACAGGGTTGTATCTGGCACATGTAAGGGTGTGTTTTATTAAGTATCTGGTTATAGTTGTCATAAGGTCGAGGTACAACTCCGGTTCATCCTTTTACTGAGGCACACGGCCATTCGAATGGATCAACTTCCCTACAGGGGTGCACCACATTACCCAACACACTCGATCCCTCTGGCCGAACAGACGTTCCTGGGTCATGCCCGGCCTCGGAAGATCAACACGTTGCAGCCCAACCTAGACTCAACAGAGAGGTCAGCACGCCCGTCTAAATCCGAAGGGCGCAGGGGGTCTGGGCCCATCGCCCATTGCACTCCTGCATGTTGCGAGGGCGGCCGGAAGCAAACCTAGCCCGCTTAATACAAGCGCAGGCTTACGGTCCAATCCGGCGCGCGCTGCTCCATCGCTGACATCAAAAGAGTTTCGGCTGATACCACGACGTCGAGTGCCCATCACTGGTCCTGCGTAGCTGGTTAGTGCGTATAGGCTCATAGCCAGACTCAGATCAAATACTAAGATCTCATTAAGCGTGTTATTTTTAAGTAAACGCGGACGCCGACCAGGGACCCAGCCCACCTGCCTCCTAGGTGGTCACAGCCTGCCCTGTCGCTCCACCACAAAGATCCACACAGAGGGCCGTCGAGAAAGTATGTCCTTTCAACCCCCAATCTGTGAATCACACGCGGGTACTCAACGAGCTGACCCGAGTCACAATATGTATCATGTGTAATATGTATAATATATACCCGTGATCAACACCCGACGTGATCATGGCCGATAGTATAGCATAGCAGACGGACAAGAATGTAGGGCCACTGATGGAATACTAGCATCCTATACTAAGCATTTAGGATTGCAGGTAAGGGTAACAACTGTAGCAACAATGTCAGGCTATGCAGCAGAATAGGATTAACCGAAAGCAGTAATATGCTACACTACTCTAATGCAATAAGTAGAGAGAAGGAATAGGCAATATCCGGTTGGTCAAGGGGGGGGGGGGCTTGCCTGGAAGCTCAGTCGAGAAGGAGGGATGTCAACACCGTAGTTGTACTGGGTAGCAGCGGCGTCGGTCTCGGTGTCTACCAGAGAAGAGGATGGGGGAATAGTAAATACGAAGCAAACAAATCATCACAAAATATTACAAGGCAATACGCGGTGCCAGAGGTGAGCTAACGCAGGGATAGGTGATACTGGCAAAGGGGGAAAAACATCCTGGAAAGTACTCCCGGTGTTTCACATTTTCGGACAGACGGACCAGAGGTGGATTGTTGCATGCTCGCTATGCTAGGGACGTGTGGTGAATGAATGGACTGCGTATTTGTATTCGTCTTGTCATTCTGAGCAACTGTCTTGTCATTCTGAGCAACTTTCATGTACAAATTATTTTCATCCGAGAAACGGTTTATTTTCTATGATTTTTCAATGTTAAAATGGTTTTCTGAAATTCTCAAGTTAATTTAATTCAAAATTACATTAAATACAAAATGCTACGGGTACACAGAAGTGTACCCAAAGATATGACTATTTGACTGACAGCGAGCCCTGTTGACCGCTTATTCAACAGTCAATAGTCAACTTGCTAACTGGGTTGACTGGTCCAACTGACATGTGGGGTCCATATGTCACAGACCCATGTTTTATCATATTGTTTTAATGTTTTGTTTAGTAGATGGGGTCCATCCGACATACCCTAGTTAGCACAAAGATTAGCACTAATACTGGTTTAAGGTTATTAATCTAGGATTAATCCTAATCAAATTGTCGGGCCCATTTGGCAATGACACAAGCCAGCCTTCGTGGTTGTGCACACACGCACACGAGCAGAGGGCTCAGCCGTGGGTGCAGTGAGAGCAGAACGACCCGCAGCCAGCGGGCGGGCGAGTGCGGGGCGCAGAGGCGGCCGCCGTCGGGAGCGGCAGTGGCATGGGCGGGGGTGCACACTGGCGGGCGTCGGAGCGGGGCGAGGAGGAGGCTGCGAGCGGTAGCGTACGGCGAGCAACAAAGTAAGCAGTAGGCAAGCGGCGGCACAAGGGGGCAGCGGACGACGAGGTACAGCGACGCGGGGTGTCCGGTCAGGGTACGGCCTGGCAGCCAAGGGCTCACGGTGGCGCAGCCAGGTCATGCGCGGAGCGGGGCACTGGGCGCGGCAACGGGAGGACGTGGGCGGCTTTTATGGCGACGGGATTGAGGGGGAAAGGTGGGGGGGTCGTCAGAGAGGCTCACAGCGGAGCTCGTGGAAGGGGTCGGTGAAGCCAGGGAGGTCGAGGGCGCGCGGTTCGACGGTGATGGCGAGGCGGATTATGGCAAGGGGAGCGGGTGTGGGCAACGTCGGGGGATCTTGCTCGAGTGCCTGCAGGTTGCGGTGGCGATGCCGCGAGGAAGGAGCTCGGGCGCAACGCTGCAGAAGAGGGGCGTGGGGAACTACTGGGGCGGCATGGCTCGCCATTGGCAGAGGGCTGGACGAGCATGGCAACGATCAAGCGCGAGTGCCTAGCCTCTGTCACTGGCGGTGCGAGGTGGGGGTCGAGGGGATCAGGACTGGAGGAGGGAGGGATTAGGGTTTGCGGTGGGTTGGATCAGGGTTTTTAAGGGGCGGCTGGGCTGGCCTAGTCGGCCTGCTAGCCAACTGGGTCGTGGCCCGGGGGGGTTCCTTTTATTCCTTGTGTTTTTCGTTTTATCTTTTTCCTTTTTATTTATATTCTTTTCTACTTTATCAAGTTTTAGCTTTTATAAAATACAAAATTTGTACCTAAAAGAGCATTAATAATTACGCCACTACCACAATTAGCTTCGCACCTAAAACAAAATAGTTTGTAATTGTTTATTATTTTAAAAACATTTAAATAATTGTTTTTGCCGCTGTTTTAATTATAATAGTGCAATTGAAAACTTTATAGAAGCGTGGTTTCTTCACCAATAATTAGCTTGGATTATTTGCCACAACCGGAACATTTTAGTTTTAATATTTGAAAACTTTTATTCTTTGTGTGATTTTGAATTTGAATTTGAATGGTTTTGAACTAACGTGAGATTAACAACAGTAATCCGGGGGTCGTGGCATCATTAACAAAGGTTTACTGTAGCTTAATTACCCGGGCGTCACAGCCACCATGGCCGTAGCACACGCCGACGCAAAGGCGAGGAATCAGGAGATCCACAAGGAGTCCCTCTACTTCGGGAGGGATCGTCTGGAGCAGCAGAGATCGTTCGAGGTCAGCGTTGCTGAAGGTGCAGCAGTGGCAGGCACTGTATTTCAGTTGTCCAGCTCGTCGGTAGGCTCCTCCTCTGCCTCTTACCGAGCACGCGCGGCAGAGGAGAGGCTACCAGAAGTAGTACAAAGCCCCTCCGTAGTAGTAGTATTTAGGGTCTATTTTGTTCAATTCATCTGACTATAGATGTGGTGGAACTGTACAACATACTTAAACATACATAGTATATATAGTTGAACTAGCTATTTCAGTGCGTGGTTGGCAACAATTGGGGATAAGTTTTGTGGGTTCAGCTGTCGAGTTGAACTGTTTGTATAAAGAACGACTTCTTAATCTATGAATTAAATCTATGCTTAATTACTGAATTTTAATTGCAAAAATTAGGGAGTGCTAGTGATTTTTCGCTGCATATTTTGACAAATGGCAGTGTTACAAGGTGGACAAATGGCAATGTTACTAGATCAACAAATGTCAATCTTTCCAGTGTTACAAATGGCAATATACCCAATATCACAGATGCAAATCTTACCAAATTGTCTATACATGGTTGCACATGGGTCATCCGAAAAAACCGTTTGCGTTGAAGGGAGGTACAAATACTGCTTGCCAGATTTTCTCTTGGTTTAGCGCCGAAGTCTCGCTTGGCTTATCTTATTCAATCTGAACTATTTGCGTTGAAGAGATGCACAAATCCCGCGTGGCAAATTTTCCGTTGGCTTACTGCGGAAGACCATAGCTCTCACTTTGCATACGGGTGTTCTATTCCTTGGCTTACTGGGGAAGCTGTCGGTTTACATACGGGTGTTCTATCTAAAATGTTTGTGATCAAAAGCTGCACAAATCCTGCTCGACACATTTTCCCTTGGCTTCCTTGGGAAGCTGTTGGTTTGCATACGGGTGTTCTAACTAAAATGTTTGCGATGAGTGTTTTATATGTAAAACCCGTATTAAACTGTGGCATGGGCGCCATTAATGGAGAGGATGCGAGCAAGGCGGGCAGCCATGGAAGTCAAAGGGCTCGCTTCCCAGTGAGCCTGCGCGGTGTATAGCTCGCACGCTTCTCGGTGAGCCTGCGCATTGGAGTACAGCTTGCATGGCTCCCGTTCAGTCAAGCACCTGTCCGCACGGCACCTCCTAGATATTAAAAGAATGAGGCATGGTGTCACGTGAATGGTTAACAGAACGCACATTATTTAAATTATAAAAAAACGTTTGAGATGTTAAAGTGGCAGCTATTTGTTTCACAATGCCTTTGTCGGTTGTTATTCGAGCGCGCCTTCTCTCAAAATGGACATGAAAAATAGCACAGCATGTAGGGTGCCATTCCATGATAGCATGCCAAGTTTCATGAATTTCGGACGAGTTTTGGATTTACTAGAATTTAAAAACAAAGTATCTCAACATTTTGCCGGCAATCAACAGTGCCCTGGTGTTTGAAATTCATTCGCAGTTCTTGCATGGGACCTAAGCATGCACCCAAGGACACACATTTGATATGTCAACCCATTTTTATGCCCTGGAGCATGTGCATGTAGTTGAAATTTGAATTATGCGCATAAAATGCCTAGAAAACCCAGTTAATGTATATAAATGTCATAGCGAACCCCGAAAAATCCCAAAAATTGACACAACACTCCTGCTGTTCTATGTTGACACTAGAAAAATTTTGAAAGAAAGAAGAAGCAACGGCTATCATTTCGTCCCCAAAGGTGGAACGTTCCCTACCGAAACCATCAGGTTGTTGTGAGAAGCTCTGGTTTGCGAGAAGCTGAATAATACCCAAACCTGCTCAAATGGGACAATTTTTTTTACCACGACATGTTAATGCCGCTCCATGATAGCATGTTAAGTTTCTTGAATTTAAGAGGTGTTTTAGATTTACTAGAATTAAAAAACAAAGTATCTCAACGTTTGCGGCCGAGCGATGGTGGCAAGGTGCTTGAAATTCATTCCCATTTCTTGCATGGGACCTATGGATGCACCCAAGGACACAGATTTGATTTTTCAACCAATTTATATGCACTGGATCATGTGCATGTAGTTCAAATTTGAATTATGCACATAAAATGCTTACACAACCCGGTTAATCTATAAAAATGTCCAAACGAACACCGAAGAATTCCAAAATTTAACACAACACTCCTATTGTTCTATGTTTACACTAGAAAATTTTTGAAAGCAATAAGAGGCAATGGATATCGTTTCATCCCCAAAGGTGGCACGTTCCCTACCGAAACCATCAGGCTTGTTGTGAGAATCTCTGGTTTGTGAGAAGCTTATACCCAAACCTGCCCCAAATGGGACAAAATTTTTACCACAGCATATTCATGCCGCTCCATTATAGAATGCCCAGTTTCATGAATTTCAGACGAGTTTTGGATTTACTAGAATTTAAAAACCGTGTATCTAAATGTTTGCAGCCGAGCAACGGTGGCAAGGTGTTTGACATTCATTCCATTTCTTGCATGGGACCTAAGAATGAAACCAAGGACATGGATTTGATTTTTCAACCAATTTATATGCATTAGAGCATGTGCATGTATTTCAAATTTGAATTATGCACATAAATGCATTGAAAACTTAGTTAATGTATAAAAATGTTCAAACAAATCCCAAAAAATTCCAAAATTTAACACAACACTCCCGTTTTTCTATGTTGACACTATAGAAAAAATTGAAATCAAGAAGAGGCAACGGATATCATTTCGTCCAGAAAGGTGAAATGTTCCCTACCGTAACCATGAGGCTTGTTGCGAGAAGCTCTGGTTTGTGTGAAGCCTACACCCCAACCTGCCCCAAATGGGACAATATTTTTACCACGGCGTGTTGATGTCGTTCCATGATAGCATGTCAAGTTTCATGAATTTTAGACGAGTTTTTTATTTACTAGAATTTTAAAACCATGTATCTCAATGTTAGCCGTCGAGCGACAGTGCCAAAGGTGTTTGACATTCATTCCCATTTCTTGCATGGGACCTAAGGTTGCAACTAAGGACACACATTTGATTTTTCAACCCGTTTATATGCACCGGAGCATGTGCATGTAGTTCAAATTTGAATTATGCACATAAATGCACATAAAACTCAGTTAATGTATAAAAATGTCCAAGCGAACCATGAAAAATCCCAAAAAATGACACAACACTCCTATTGTTCTACGTTGACTAGAAATGTTTTGAAAGAAAAAAGAAGCAATGGATATCGTTTCATTACACAAAAGTGTCACGTTTCCCTACCGGAACCATGAAACTTCTTGTGAGAAGCTCTGGTTTGTGAGAACCTTATACCATAACCTACCCCAAATGGGACAATATTTTTCACCCCAGCATGTTGATGTCATTCCATGATAGCATGCCAAGGTTCATGAATTTCAGACGAGTTTTGGATTTACAAGAATTAAAAAAGCAAGTACCTCAATGTTTGTCGGCATCTTGGGAACGGGGGTACCCAAACTTGCCTGCCTGCGGCCCATGGCGTGGATCCATCAGCTGCCCGGTACGGCCCAGTTTTGACAACAATGACTCAAGACCCTCGTGAGGGGCCAAGCCTCGCGAGGCGGACGACACCAAGACCTTCCTGGGGGGCGGCCTCACTAGACTGCCTCCCGAGGAGCGGAGATATCAAGGCAAGGTGCACCTCACGAGGTCCACATGACGTGAGCCATGACGACCAAGGCCAGGCGGGCGCCAGCGGGCACGGCGTACCAGTTTCCCCTTTGATTCCAAGGGGGCAAGCGCAAGCGCGGAGTCCCGAGGAATCAGGCGAAGGTTTCCATATTGGTGCAACAAGACCAAGACCACCGGGACGACAGGACGGAGGTCATCGTGGAGCCTACTACAACGTCACCACCAGAGCCTTTGCAGGCAAAGACTACTTTTGTCAGGATAACTTGTACTAGTTGTCTCCCTTTGAATTTAGCCGCTGTGGGATCCCTTCCTGCCTACATTTGGGAAGAGGACCAAAGGCCACAATAAATAGGACTTAGCCACCACCAAAGAAAGGGATCGGATCATTCAGACCATCCTCACAACCACCAGCTCATCGATCTCAAAAACACCTCACCTCCTGAGGCTGTTCACCCACTGTACTAGTTCATCCTCAGCCCCCCGAGGCAATCCACCACAAAGCTGGAGTAGGTATTACATCGCAAGGTGGCCCGAACTAGGATAAACTGTTGTGTCTCTTGTCCCTTGGGTTTGTCGAGCTAGGCCGTGGAATCGTTGGGCTGGCGGGTTGGGAAGAAGGAGTTCTTCGTACGCACCCCAGTGTCCGAACCTCTCAAGGATCTGCGGATCCCGGAATCCGACATTTGGCGCGCCAGGTAGGGGTGTATCGAAGTTCCGTCTTTCCGTCCGCCCCATCTCTCTGCCTGCTTCGTCCTTTCATTGGCTTCCATGGCAGGCGCCACCCCTCCGACTGGATCGACCAACATGCGCGGAGGCACCCAGGGCATCCGAGCTTTCATCCCTGCCTTTCGGCAAGTGCGATGTCCGCCCAAGTTCAGGACGGACCTGCCACCCCGATATGATGGCACGGTGGACCCGGAAGGCTTCCCCCAGGCGTGTGAGGAGGCCGTCTGGGCGGAGGGCGGCGATGACAAGGTCATGGCGAACTGGTTGCCCATGGCCCTCACTAGTGTACCACGCGCCTGGCTTCTCACTCTGTCGGGGTCTTCTGTGGCCTGCTCGGGGGAGCTGCATGGCCTCTTCATCACGCACTTCACGTCACCACCGCTCCACGCTGTCGCAGCCCTCCTTAGCGGTTCTCAGGCGCCGCCCTCGGACCGCCATATCAAGCAGTTCTTTCATCAAGCAAGTGCCGCATGCGTGCGACAGGGAGCTCCTCCGGGGTGGGCGGCATCTAAGGCCGACCTCATTTTCGGCGCGAGAGACCATCCAGTGACCACCGCGGGTGCGTGTGCGCTCCCGATGCTCTGCACGCCCACCATTTGTAACGTGGCGGTAACAAAGACCCTCATGAACGGTGGGGCTGGACTCAATGTGCTCTCCGTGGAAGCTATTGGCTTGCTCCACGTATCACACGGCCGGCTCCGCCCCACCAAGCCATTTTCTGGGGTTGTCGACGGCTCCACCAGCCCCCTGCGGCAGATCCGCCTCCCCGTCACCTTCGGTACCCGTGAAAACTACCGCACCGAGCTCATCGACTTCGACATCGCCCATATCGGCCTCCCGTACAACGCCATCCTCGGGTACCCGGCCTTAGCCAAGTTCATGGCAGTAACCCACCCCGCCTACAACCTCATGAAGATGTCGGGAAGCACCGGACCATCACCGTGGCCGGGGACACCAAGGAGGCACTGATGGCTCTCAAGATCGCCTTTAGGGCCATGGCTGTCGCGCGGCCGGAAGCGGGAGAGGTCCCTGAGGCCCCGGGGGTTGCACCGGCGAAAAAGAAGCAGTTGTTCTCTTAGGAAAGAGCCGAGACGAAGCAGGTGCCGGTCGACCAAGATGGGGCATCAGGAGCCACCATCACCATAGGCGCCAACCTCGCCCCAGACTAAGAAAAGGCACTGGTCGATTTCTTGCGCGCGAACAAGGAGGTGTTCGCATGGGAGCCCAAGGACCTGGCTGGAGTCCCAAGGGGGTGATTGAGCATCACCTCAATGTATGCCCCAATGTACGCCCGGTGAAGCAGAAGGCACGGCAGCAGTCCATAGAGAAGCAGTAGTTCATTGTCCAAGAAACCCGCAAGCTGCAAGACGCAGGTGTCATTCAGGAGGTGCGATTCCCAGAATGGATGGCGATCTCGGTCGTGGTCCCTAAGAAAGGCGGGAAGGAATGCATGTGCGTCGACTTCACCAACCTCAACAAGGCATGCCCTCAAGACCCCTTTCTGCTACCATGCATCAACCAGATTGTCGACTCCACTGCCAAATGCGACCTGCTGTGCTTCTTAGACGCATTCTCAGGGTATCGCCAGATCAAGATGGCGGTGCAGGATGTCGAGAGGACGGCTTTCCTGACCCCGTGCGGGATGTACTACTACACATGCATGCCCTTTGGGCTGCGTAACACCGGGGCAACCTTCCAACGGCTCATGCACATCACCCTCGGCCAGCATCTCGGGAGAAACGATGAGGCCTACATCAACGACATAGTGGTGAAATCTCGGGAGGCAAGGACCCTCATTGAGGACTTAGAAGAGACGTTCGCCAGCTTGCGCAAGGTGGACTTGCGGCTCAACCCAGAGAAATGTGTGTTCGACTTCCCCTCCGACAAGTTGTTGGGATTTCTGGTGTCATACAGGTGGATCGAGGCAAACCCGGAGAAGGTCAAGGTGATAGAAAGGATGAGCCTGCCATAGATACTTAAGGAAATGCAGAAGCTGGCCAGTTGTGCGACTGCGCTAGGACGCTTCATCTCCAAGCTGGGGGAGCGTGCCCTCCCATTCTTTAAGTTGATGAAGAAGAAGGGGTCGTTCGAGTGGACTCCGGAGGCCAATGCCGCATTCCAAGATCCCAAGAGATACCTCACCAGCCCGCCGGTGATGGTGGCGCCGCGTCCACTTGAGCCCCTGGTGCTCTACCTGGCCGCCACGCCTCACTTAGCCAGCGCGGCCCTGGTGGCTGTCAAGAAGGAGCACCAGTCCAAGGGTCTTCTACATGACTCCGCGCACTCGGTCAAGGCGGCGCAACCTCAAGGCGACACTCCTGAGGCCCTGGCTCCGCCAATAGGCGACCAAGCTCCTGAGGTCTGCCAGCCTCAGGAGGCGTCTCGGTCACATAAGATCTTGCACTGCATGAATGATCTTGCCCTTATTGAGCACCCGGTGTACTTCGTCAGCACGGTATTGTGGGACGCGCGAGCACACTACCCCATGCCACAGAAGCTCTTGCTTGCGCTACTCGTTGCCTCGCGCAAGCTACGCCACTACTTCCAAGAACACCCCATCAAGGTTGTTTCGGCCTACCCACTGGAGAGGATACTCCAGAGCCCCAATGATGCAGGTAGAGTCGCCGAATGGAACATCGAACTACATGCATTTCAGTTGGAGTTCAGCACCACCAGGGTCATCAAGGGGGCTGCGATCGCCGACTTCGTGGTGGAATGCACCGATGCCCCAAGACCAGAGGCAGGCGGGGACCGGACGCTCTCACCGGGGAGCGAAGCACCAGACGACTGGGTCATGTACTTCGACGGTGCCTTCACGCGGCAGGGCGCGGGGGCTGGAGCCGTGCTCGTTTCGCCTACTCAATACAAGCTCTACTACGCTGTGCAACTCTGCTTCCAACACGGCGAAAAGATCCCCAACAACATCGCGGAGTACGAAGGCCTGATCGCCGGCCTCAAGGCCACAACTGCTTTGGGTGTAAAGAGCCTCACCATCAAGGGCGACTCCCAGCTCCTCGTCAACTTCTCGAACAAAGTATACAAGCCGAAGGATGAGCACATGGAGGCATACCTGGCGGAGGTACGCAAGATGGAGAAGCAATTCTTGGGCCTAGAGCTACAGCACGTGCCCCGTGGCACGAACAAGGAAGCCGATGACATCGCCAAATGGACATCCAAGCGCCAGCCTCAGGAACCCGGAGTCTTCGAGGAGCGGCTCTTCAAGCCTTCAGCAGTCCCTCCAGCGGCGGAGGCAGCGCTGCCTGAGGAGGAGCTCCCGCCAGCACCAACCTCGGGAGCCCCTGCCTGCGGTGCGACCTCAAGAGCACACCTGCTCCTGGTAGCTCGAGCCTCAGGAGGGGTGCTGGACTGAAGAATTCAAGGCGTACCTGCTTCAGGGGACCCTGCCGAAGAAGGAAGAAGACGTTGAGCGCGTAGCTCGGCAGGCCGCGGCCTACTACCTTCGGGACGGTGAGCTCTATCGAAAACAACCAAATGATGTTTCCTTGCGATGCATCTCTAGGGAACAGGGGTGTGAGCTGTTAGCGGACATACACGGCGGGGACTGCGGGCATCACTCATCATCACACACCCTCGTGGGCAAGGCATTCCGCAACGAATTCTACTAGCCCACGGCGCTCAGCGACGCGACCGAGCTGGTGAGATCCTGTGAAGCCTACCAGTTCCACGCCAAGCAAATCCACCAGCCCGCCCAGGGACTTCAGACCATCCCAGTCTAGTGTCCATTTGTGGTCTAGGGGCTAGACATCTTGGGCCCGTTCCCTCGAGCGCCCGGGGGCTACCTCTACCTCTACGTTGCCATCGACAAGTTCACCAAATGGACGGAGGTGGAAGCAGTCCACACCATTCTGGCCGGCTCGGCGATCAAGTTCATCAAGGGTCTCGTGAGCCGTTTTGGAGTCCCTAATCGCATCATCACCGACAATAGCTCGCAGTTCACTAGCAATCTCTTCAAAACATATTATGCTAACCTTGGAGCGCAGATATGCTACGCCTTAGCGGCACACCCGACGTGCGACGGCCAAGCTGAGCGCGCCAGCGCAGAGGTCCTAAGGGGCCTCAAGACAAGAACCTTCAAGAAGAAGCTCGAGGCCTGCGGTAGGGGCTGGCTTGATGAGCTCCAGTCCGTCCGCACCACCACGATGAAGCCAACCGGTGAAACTCCATTCTTCCTCGTCTACGGAGCCGAAGCGGTTCTCCCACATGAGGTCAGGCATCGCTCCGCATGGATCTTGGCATTTGACAAGGCACGCCAGGACGCCGTGCGGGGGTTGGACCTCGTGCTGGGGGAGGAACGCCACCGTCAAGCATCGTTCTGGGTGGCAAGATACCAGCAGGCGTTGTGGCGGTATCACTGCTGCAGCGTCCGCTCCAGGACGCTCGAGGTGGGGGATCTTGTTGGGGAACGTAGTAATTTCAAAAAAAATCCTACGCACACACAGGATCATGGTGATGCATAGCAACGAGAGGGGATAGTATGTCTGCGTACCCTTGTAGACTGAATGCGGAAGCGTTAGCACAACGCGGTTGATGTAGTCGTACGTCTTCACGATCCGACCGATCCAAGTACCGAACGCACGGCACCTCTGAGTTCTGCACACGTTCAGCTTGATGACGTCCTCGCCTTCTTGATCCAGCAAGAGGGGCGAAGTAGTAGATGAGTTCCGGCATCACGACCGTGTGGTGACGGTGTTGGTGAAGAACAATCTTCCCAGGGCTTCGCCTAAGCACTACGAAAACTATGACGGAGGATAAACTAGAGGGGGCGGGGTTGCCGGCACACGGCTTGGTGTTTCTTGATGTGTCTTGGGTGCTAGCCCTACCCCTCTATTTATATGTTGAGCCTTGGGGTCTAAACTTGGAGTAAAAGCCTCAACAAAGTCGGTTTCACCCGAAAGGCAAGAGTCCTTCTCGGACTCCAGGGCCAGATGCCAGGGTTCCCGGCGTGTGGACCCAGACGCCAGGGACCCTGGCGTCTAGCCCCTGGACTCTGCAAAACTTCCTTTTGCGCTTTCCAAAAACCTTGTGGGCTTTCCCCTTTGGGCCAAATAAAGTTTTCTCGTACCCAAAAATTTTGGGAAACATCCGGAACCCCTTCCGGTGAATTCCAGAACCCTTCCGAAGACCAAACACTATTATGCAATATATCAAACTTTATCTCCGGACCATTCCGGGGTTCCTCGTCATGTCTGTGATCTTATCTGGAACTCCGAACAACATTCGGTTACCAACATACATAACTCATAAATACTATATCGTCAACAAACGTTAAGCGTGTGGACCCTACGGGTTCGAGAAATATGTAGACATGACCGAGACACTTCTCTGGTCAATAACCAATAGCGGAACCTGGATGCCTATATTGGTTCCTACATATTCTACGAAGATATTTATCGGTCGAACCACATAACAACATAGGTTGTTCCCTTTGTCATCGGTATGTTACTTGCCCGGGATTCGATCGTCGGTATCTCAATACCTAGTTCAATCTCATTACCGGCAAGTCTCTTTACTCGTTCCGTAATACATCATCCCGCAACTAACTCATTAGTTACAATGCTTGCAAGGCTTATAGTGATGTGCATTATCGAGTGGGCCCAGAGATACCTCTCCGACAATCGGAGTGACAAATCCTAATCTCAAAATACGCCAACTCAACAAGTACCTTCGGAGACACCTGTAGAGCACCTTTATAATCACCCAGTTATGTTGTGACGTTTGGTAGCACACAAAGTGTTCCTCCGGTAAACGGGAGTTGCATAATCTCATAGTCATAGAACATGTATAAGTCATGAAGAAAGCAATAGCAACATACTAAATGATCAAGTGCTAAGCTAAAGGAATGGGTCAAGTCAGTCACATCATTCTCTAATGATGTGATCCCGTTAATAAAATGACAACTCATGTCTATGGCTAGGAAACTTAACCATCTTTGATTCAACGAGCTAGTCAAGTAGAGGCATACTAGTGACACTCTATTTGTCTATGTATTCACACATGTATTATGTTTCCGGTTAATACAATTATAGCATGAATAATAAATATTTACCATGAAATAAGGAAATAAATAATAACTTTATTATTGCCTCTAGGGCATATTTCCTCCAGTCTCCCACTTGCACTAGAGTCAATAATCTAGATCACATCGCCATGTGATTTAACACCAATAGTTCACATCACCATGTGATTAATACCCATAGTTCACATCATCATGTGACCAACACCCAAAGGGTTTACTAGAGTCAATAATCTATTTCACATCGCTATGTGATTAACACCCAAAGAGTACTAAGGTGTGATCACGTTTTGCTTGTGAGAGAAGTTTAGTCAACGGGTCTGCCACATTCAGATCTGTACGTATTTTGCAAATTTCTATGTCAACAATGCTCTGCACGGAGCTACTCTAGCTAATTGCTCCCACTTTCAATATGTATCCAGATTGAGACTTAGAGTCATCTGGATCAGTGTCAAAACTTGCATTGATGTAACCCTTTACGATGAACCTTTTGTCACCTCCATAATAGAGAAACATATCCTTATTCCACTAAGGATAATTTTGACCGCTGTCCAGTGATCTAATCCTAGATCACTATTGTATTCCCTTGCTAAACTCAATGTAGGGTATACAATAGATCTGGTACACAACATGGCATACTTTATAGAACCTATGGCTGAGGCACAGGGAATGATTTTCATTCTATTTTTATCTTCTGCCGTGGTCGGGCTTTGAGTCTTACTCAATTTCACACCTTGTAACACAGGCAAGAACTCTTTCTTTGACTGTTCCATTTTCAACTACTTCAAAATCTTGTCAAGGTATGTACTCATTGAAAAAACTTATCAAGCGCCTTGATCTATCTCTATAGATCTCGATGCTCAATATGTAAGCAGCTTTGTCGAGGTCTTTATTTTGAAAAACTCCTTTCAAATACTCCTTTATGCTTTCCAGAAATATTCTACATTATTTCTGATCAACAATATGTCATTCACATATATTTATCAGAAATGTTGTAGTGCTCCCACTCACTTTCTTGTAAATACAAGCTTCACCGCGAGTCTGTATAAAACTATATGATTTGATCAACTCATCAAAGCGTATATTCCAACTCTGAGAGGCTTGCACTAGTCCATAGATGGATCACTAGAGCTTGTACATTTTGTTAGCACCTTTAGGATCGACAAAACCTTCTGGTTCCATCATATACAACTCTTCTTTAAGAAATCCATTAAGGAATGTAGTTTTGACATCCATTTGCCAGATTTCATAAAATGTGGCAATTTGCTAACATGATTCGGACAGACTTAAGCATCGCTACGAGTGAGAAAATCTCATCATACTCAACACCTTGAACTTGTCAAAAACCTTATGCGACAATTCGAGCTTTGAAGATAGTAACACTACTATCAGCGTCTGTCTTCCTCTTGAAGATCCATTTATTTTCTATGGCTTGCCGGTCATCGGGCAAGTCAACCAAAGTACATACTTTGTTCTCATACATGGATCCTATCTCAGATTCATGCCCTCAAGCCATTTCGCGGAATCTGGGCTCATCATCGCTTCCTCATAGTTCGTAGGTTCGTCATGGTCAATTAACATGACCTCCAGAACAGGATTACCGTACTACTCTAGTGCGGATCTCACTCTGGTTGACCTATGAGGTTCGGTAGTAACTTGATCTGAAGTTACATGATCATCATCATTAGCTTCCTCACTAATTGGTGTACGAGTCACAGAAACAGATTTCTGTGATGAACTACTTTCCAATAAGGGAGCAGGTACAGTTACCTCATCAAGTTCTACTTTCCTCCCACTCACTTCTTTTGAGAGAAACTCCTCTAGAAAGGATCTATTCTCAACAACAAATATCTTGCCTTTGGATCTGTGATAGAAGGTGTACCCAATAGTTACTTTTTGGTATCCTATGAAGATACACTTCTCTGACTTGGGTTTGAGCTTATCAAGATGAAACTTTTTCACATAAGCATCACAACCCCAAACTTTAAGAAACGATAGCTTAGGTTTCTTGCTAAACCATAGTTCATATTGTGTTGTCTCAATGGATTTAGATGGTGCCCTATTTAACGTGAATGCAGCTGTCTTCTAATGCATAACCCCAAATTGATAGTGGTAAATCGGTAAGAGACATCATAGATTGTACCATATCTAATAAAGTACGGTTATGATGTTCTGACACACCATTACGCTGTGGTGTTCCAGGTGGCGTGAGTTGCGAAACTATTTCGCATTGTTTCAAATGAAGACCAAACTCGTAACTCAAATATTCTCCTCCACGATTAGATCGTACAAACTTTATTTCTTGTTACGATGATTTTCTGCTTCACTCTGAAATTATATGAACTTTTCAAATGTTTCAAATTTATGTTTCATCAAGTAGATATACACATATCTGCTCAAATCATCTGTGAAGGTCAGAAAACAATGATACCCGCCATGAGTCTCAACACTCATTGGACCGCATACATCGGTATGTGTTATTTCCAATAAGTTAGTGGCTTGCTCGATTGTTCCGGAGAACGGAGTCTTAGTCATCTTGCTCATGAGGCATGGTTCGCAAGCATCAAAATAATTCATAATCAAGTGATTCCAAAAGCGCATCAGCATGGAGTTTCTTCATGCGCTTTACACAAATATGACCTAAACGGTAGTGCCACTAATAAGTTGCACTATCATTATTAACTTTGCATCTTTTGGCTTCAATATTATGAATATGTGTATCACTACGATCAAGATCCAACGAACCATTTTCATTGGGTGTATGACCATAGAAGGTTTTATTCATGTAAACAGAACAAAAATTATTCTCTAACTTAAATGAATAACCGTATTGCAATAAACATGATCAAATCATATTCATGCTCAACACAAACACCAAATAAAATTTATTTAGGTTTAACACTAATCCTGGAAGTATAGGGAGTGTGCGATGATGATCATATCAATCTTGGAACCACTTCCAACACACATCATCACTTCACCCTTAACTAGTCTCTGTTCATTCTGCAACTTCCGTTTCAAGTTACTACTCTTAGCAACTGAACCAGTATCAAATACCGAGGGGTTGCTATAAACACTAGTAAAGTACACATCAATAACATGTATATCAAATATAGCATTGTTCACTTTGCCATCCTTCTTATCCGCCAAATACTTGGGGCAGTTTCGCTTCCAGTGACCAGTCCCTTTGCAGTAGAAGCACTTAGTCTCATGCTTAGGTCTAGACTTGGGCTTCTTCACTTGAGCAGCAACTTGCTTGCCGTTCTTCTTGAAGTTCCCTTTCTTTCCCTTTGCCCTTTTCTTGAAACTAGTGGTCTTGTTAATCATCAACACTTGATGCTCTTTCTTGATTTCTACCTTCATCGATTTCATCATCATGAAAAGCTCGGGAATCGTTTTCTTCATCCCTTGCATACTATAGTTTATCACGAAGTTCTACTAACTTGGTGATGGTGACTAGAGAATTCTGTCAATCACTATTTTATCTAGAAGATTAACTCCCACTTGATTCAAGCGATTGTAGTACCCAGACAATCTGAGCACATGCTCACTGCTTGAGCTATTCTCCTCCATCTTTTATCTATAGAACTTCTTGGAGACTTCATATCTCTCAACTCGGGTATTTGCTTGAAATATTAACTTCAACTCCTAGAACATCTCATATGATCCATGACGTTCAAAACGTCTTTGAAGTCCCGATTCTAAGCTGTTAAGCATGGTGCACTAAACTATCAAGTAGTCATCATATTGAGCTAGCCAAACGTTCATGACGTCTGCATCTGCTCCTGCAGTAGGTCTGTTTCCTAGCGGTGCATCCAGGACATAATTCTTCTGTGCAGCAATGAGGATAATCCTCAGATCATGGATCCAATCCACATCATTGCTACTAACATCTTTCAACTTAGTTTTTCTCTAGGAACATATCAAAAATAAAACAGAGGAGCTAAACGCGAGCTATTGATCTACAACATAGATATGCCAATACTACCAGGACTAAGTTCATGATAAATTAAAGTTCAATTAATCGTATTACTTAAGAACTCCCACTTAGATAGACATCCCTCTAATCATCTAAGTGATCACGTGATCCATATCAACTAAACCATGTCCGATCATGACGTGAGATGGAGAAGTTTTCAATGGTGAACATCACTATGTTGATCATATCTACTATATGATTCACGCTCGACCTTTCGGTCTCCAATGTTCCGAGGCCATATCTGCATATGCTAGGCTCGTCAAGTTTAACCCGAGTATTATGCGTGTGCAAAACTGACTTGCACCCGTTGTAGATGAACATTGAGCTTATCACACCCGATCATCACGTGCTGTCTCGGCACGATGAACTTTGGCAACGGTGCATACTCAGGGAGAACACTTTTATCTTGAAATTTAGTGAGAGATCATCTTATAATGCTACCGCCGATCTAAGCAAAATAAGATGCATAAAGGATAAACATCACATGCAATCAATATAAGTGATATGATATGGCCATTGATACGTCTCCAACGTATCTATAATTTTTGATTGCTCCATGCTATATTATCTACTGTTTTGGACATTATTGGGCTTTATTATACACTTTTATATTATTTTTGGGACTAATCTATTAACCAGAGGCCCAGCCCAGGATTGCTGTTTTTTTTGCCTATTTTAGGGTTTCGAAGAAAAGGAATATCAAACGGAGTCCAAACAGAATGAAACCTTCGGGAACGTGATTTTTGGAACGAACAAGATCCATGAGACATGGACCCTACGTCAAGCAAACAACAGGGAGGCCACGAGGTAGGGGGGGCGTGCCTACCCCCCCCCCCCCAAGGCACACCCTCCACCCTCGTGAGCCCCCTGTTGCTCCACCGACATACTTCTTCCTCCTATATATACCTACGTACCCCCAAACGATCAGATACGGAGCCAAAACCATAATTCCACCACCGTAACTTTCTGTATCCATGAGATCCCATCTTGGGGCCTGTTCCAGAGCTCCGTCGGAAGGGGCGTCGATCACGGAGGGGTTCTACATCAACACCATAGCCTCTCCGATGAAGTGTGAGTAGTTTACCTTAGACCTACGGGTCCATAGTTATTAGCTAGATGGCTTCTTCTCTCCTTTTGGATCTCAATACAAAGTTCTCCCCCTCTCTTGTGGAGATCTATTCGATGTAATCTTATTTTGCGGTGTGTTTGTTGAGACCGATGAATTGTGGGTTTATGATCAAGTTTATCTATGAACAATATTTGAATCTTCTCTGAATTCTTTTATGTATGATTGGTTATCTTTGCAAGTCTCTTCGAATTATCATTTTGATTTGGCCTACTAGATTGATCTTTCTTGCAATGGGAGAAATGCTTAGCTTTGGGTTCAATCTTGCGGTGTCCTTTCCCAGTGATAGTAGGGGCAGCAAGGCATGTATTGTCTTGTTGCCATCGAGGATAACAAGATGGGTTTTTTATCATATTGCATGAATTTATCCCTCTACATCATGTCATCTTGCTTAAGGCATTACTCTGTTCTTATGAACTTAATACTATAGATGCATGCTGGATAGCGGTCGATGTGTGGAGTAATAGTAGTAGATGCAGGCAAGAATCGGTCTACTTGTCTCGGACGTGATGCCTATATACATGATCATACCTAGATATTCTCATAACTATGCTCAATTCTGTCAATTGCTCAACAGTAATTTGTTCACCCACCGTAAAATACCTATGCTCTTGAGAGAAGCCACTAGTGAAACCTATGCCCACCGGTTCTATCTTCATCATATTAATCTTCCAATACTTAGTTATTTTCATTGCTTTTATTTTACTTTGCATCTTTATCATAAAAATAACAAAAATATTATCTTGTCATATCTATCAGATCTCACTCTCGTAAGTGACCGTGTAGGGATTGACAACCCCTTATCGTGTTGGTTGCGAGGATTTATTTGTTTTGTGTAGGTGCGAGGGACTCGCACGTAGCCTCCTACTGGATTGATACCTTGGTTCTCAAAAACTAAGGGAAATACTTACGCTACTTTGCTCCATCACCCTTTCCTCTTCAAGGGAAAACCAACGCAGTGCTCAAGAGGTAGCAGCCATCATCATCTTGTGCTTGTGATCACCATCTCTGAAGCACCGTCTTGATCACCATCATCACCGGCGCGACACCTTGATCTCCATCGTAGCATTGTTGTCGTCTCGCCAACTTTTGCTTCTACGACTATCTCTACCGCTTAGTGATAAAGTAAAGCATTACAGGGCGATTGCATTGCATACAATAAAGCGACAACCATATGGCTCCTGCCAGTTGCCGATAACTCGGTTACAAAACATGATCATCTCATACAATTAAATATAGCATCATGTCTTGACCATATCACATCAGAACATGCCCTGCAAAAACAAGTTAGACGTCCTCTACTTTGTTGTTGCAAGTTTTACGTGGCTGCTACGGGCTGAGCAAGAACAGTTCTTACCTATGCATCAAAACCACAACGATAGTTCGTCAAGTTAGTGCTGTTTTAACCTTCTCAAGGACCGGGCGTAGCCACACTCGGTTCAACTAAAGTTGGGGAAACTGACACCCGCCAGCCACCTGTGTGCAAAGCACGTCGGTAGAACCAGTCTCGCGTAAGCGTACGCGTAATGTCAGTCCGGGCCGCTTCATCTAACAATACCGCCGAACCAAAGTATGACATGCTGGTAAGCAGTATGACTTGTATCGCCCACAACTCACTTGTGTTCTACTCGTGCATATAACATCTACGCATAAACCTGGCTCTGATATCACTGTTGGGGAACGTAGTAATTTCAAAGAATTTTCTATGCACACAAAGGATCATGGTGATGCATAGCAACGAGAGGGGAGAGTATGTCTACACATACCCTTGTAGAGTGAATGCGGAAGCGTTAGCACAACGCGATTGATGTTGTCGTACGTCTTCACGATCTGACCGATCCAAGTACCGAACGCACGGCACCTCCGAGTTCTGCACACGTTGAGCTCGATGACGTCCTCGCCTTCTTGATCAAGCAAGAGGGGCGAAGTAGTAGATGAGTTGCGGCAGCACGATGGCGTGGTGACGGTGTTGGTGAAGAACAATCTTCGCAGGGCTTCGCCTAAGCACTACGAAAACTATGAATGAGGATAAACTAGAGGGGACGGGGTTGCCGGCACACGGCTTGGTGTTTCTTTATGTGTCTTGGGTGCTAGCCCTACCCCTCTATTTATATGTTGAGCCTTGGGGTCGAAACTTGGAGTAAAAGCCTCCACAAAGTCGGTTTCACCCGAAAGGCAAGAGTCCTTCTCGGACTCCAGGGCCAGACGCCAGGGTTCCCGGCGTCTGGACCTAGACGCCAGGGACCCTGGCGTCTGGGTCCAGACGCCGGGAACCCTGGCGTCTGGCCCCTGGACTCCGCAAAACTTCCTTTTGCGCTTTCCAAAAACCTTGTGGGCTTTCCCCTTTGGCACAAATAAAGTGTTCTCGTACCCAAATATTTCGGGAAACATCCGGAACCCCTTCCGGAGACCAAACACTATTATCCCATATATCAAACTTTATCTCTGGACCATTCTGGAGTTCCTCGTCATGTCCGTGATCTTATCCAGAACTCCAAACAACATCCGGTTACCAACATACATAACTCATAAATACTATATCATCAACGAACGTTAAGCGTGCGGACCCTACGGGTTCGAGAACTATGTAGACATGACCGAGACACTTCTCTGGTCAATAACCAATAGCGGAACCTAGATGCCCATATTGGCTCCTACATATTCTACGAAGATCTTTATTGGTCGAACTGCATAACAACATACGTTGTTCCCTTTGTCATCGGTATGTTACTTGCCCGAGATTCGGTCGTCGGTATCTCAATACCTAGTTCAATCTCGTTACCGGAAAGTCTCTTTACTCTTTCCGTAATACATCATCCCGCAACTAACTCATTAGTTATAATGCTTGCAAGGCTTATAGTGATGTGCATTACCGAGTGGGCCCAGAGATACCTCTCCGACAATCGGAGTGAAAAATCCTAATCTCGAAATACGCCAACTCAACAAGTACCTTTAGAGACACCTGTAGAGCACCTTTATAATCACCCAGTTAGGTTGTGACATTTGGTAGCACACAAAGTGTTCCTTCGGTAAACGGGAGTTGCATAATCTCATAGTCATAGGAACATGTATAAGTCATGAAGAAATCAATAGCAACATACTAAACGATCAATTGCTAAGCTAACGTAATGGGTCAAGTCAATCACATCATTCTCTAATGATGTGATCCCGTTAATCAAATGACAAGTCATGTCTATGGCTAGGAAACTTAACCATCTTTTATTCAACGAGCTGGTCAAGTAGAGGCATACTAGTGACACTCTGTTTGTCTATGTATTCACACACGTATTATGTTTCCGGTTAATACAATTCTATCATGAATAATAAAAATTTATCATGAAATAAGGAAATAAATAATAAATTTATTATTGCCTCTAGGGCATATTTCCTTCAGATCTCATCCTACAGCGGGTGCTCTCCTAGGAAGGGCTGCATAAGCTCTCACTCATGTGGGAGGGCCCGTTTAGGGTCGCCCGCGTCTCTAGGCCTGGCACCGCGTGCATGGAGACGCAGGACGGGATCCCCATCCAGAACCCCTGGAACATCCAGCACCTTCGAAAGTTCTACCCATGGAGCAAGGCACAGTGCCTGTGAAGGTCTCTGCTCGTGACACTCTCACGTAATAATGAGTGGGATTGTACAGGCCCAGGAGTCTCCGGAGAGCCGCCCTCCGGCCTCGGGGGCTCGCTCCCACGTCCTAGTGGCAGCACTTAGCTCCGCGCTGGTGAGAAGACTAGACTAGGTGCCGGACGCGGCTGTTCATTTTCTTGCTTTCTGTAGTTGGTTTGCAATCTCTCTTAATGGAATTTGGAGTTCTCGCATTTTGGATTGCCATGTTGGATTTCCTCTTGCCCTTTCCCTTGCTTGTCGATATTGGCCCAGGAGGGGTCGCAGTTGCCCGCTGCCTTTCCTCACGCGTCTCGCGCATGGGGGCTGGGCTGGTATGCACGTACGCGTCGGGCCTGCCCCACACCATGAGCATACCTCGCCGCAGCCCAGTTTCCCAGGGCCTTGGCTTTTTCTATCCATGCGAGAATCCCTCAAATAGGATCGTGACCTATGCACCCTATAAAAGTCCATGCACCCCCCGAGTACTGCGACGCGGTGCACTGTGCCACGACCAGCCCATACCTAAGGGACCGCGCAGGGAAGAACAAGACGCTCGACCAAATTTTATAACAATTCCACAGCTTTAAGACATCTCCGGAGACCAATGGCCCCTGGGCCACTAGCAAGAGGGCATCCTCGAATAAACGAAGCGTGCGCCCTCACAAGGACGGAAACTACCGCAAGCATATCAAGCTAAGTTATCCTACCATACCTATTTGGAACATAAGCACCACAACATAACGCCAGAATAATAAACATAGCATAGTAACATGGGCATCACGGTTCACCACACGCCCCAGCAGGGCCCTCCGCTTTTTTCGAATTTAGGAGAAAGAGAAAGGTTAAACAAAAGCGGCCCCCACGAAGCGGCTCACGAGGCTCGGCTCTGAGGGCCTCCCGGACGCGGCTCAGCCTGAGCCCTCCTCACGCTTCACCGAAGCGTGGCGACGAGACGACCCGCCACCATCCTCGAAGAGAGCCGGTGGCGTGGCGGCTGGTCGTAACTGTCACTGCTGGCGCTCTCGCTGGAGAAGGAGCTTCCTCCGCTAGATGAACTACGACCGTCGCCAAGGTTGAGCCCGCCCTCAGCATCATCAGGACCGTTGTCAAGGCCGAGCTCGTCGTCGCTGCTGCTGCCTTCGGGGCAGCACCCCGCGCGGCAACCGTCTTCCCCAAACGCCCTCACAAAGAGGGTCGTGACGCCATCATACTTGAAGTGAAGGGTGCACCTCACGCTCAAGCCGCGCGCGCGGGCGAACGTCTGCCAGCCGCGGGTCAGGGCCACGCTTCGCGCGGCAAAGACCTCGACTGCGACCGATGAGGCCTTGCTGCAGCAACCGTCGGCCTGCAGCCAGAGGCCATCAAGACCCACAGCCGTCAGCTCACCGGCGAAGGAGCATGAAAGCTGGATCCAGGTGTCGGCCGGCCCCCCCGACCACACGATGAACTCAGGGAGCACCTCGGCCGAGTGGAAGCGCGGCCTGGGAGGTCGTGCGACCACGGCGTGCCTCCCCTCCTCGCAAGGGCTACCTCGCCCCGGGCGGCGCCCACTGCGAGAAGAAGCGCTGCCACGGTCGACTAGGGCGCGCCCGCGCCCTCGAGGAGCCACGACAGGGGTCGCGGCATGCTTGCGTGGGCGGCCCCGCCCCCTCTTAGGAGGGGGCGAGTCAGGTCCCTCCTTGGGGGCCTTTCCCTTCTCGACAATGGAGAACTTCCTTGTCAGCGCCATGGGAGCTGCAGCAAGATGGAGGGACCAGCAAGAAGAAGAGGAGCGGACTGCGAGAAGACAAAGATGAGCAAGGTGGCTCTGCCCCTTCCCTCATTTATAGCTAGGAGGAGGCCAACCGCCGGTCACCACGATCTCACATAATGATGGTTTTCCTCTGCATGCAGCAGAGTCTCATCAAGTCGAACGTTTGCCGAGGCAGCATGGGGAAGCGAAGACGCCCACGTCCCATCAATCGCCACGCGTCGATCAAGGCCGCAGGTGGTTGGGGCCTGCGGTGCTCCGCACTTGCCCTTTGGCTTCGCCTCGAAGCCAAGCTCGAGCGCGCCTTGGGCCCGGGGGCTACTGTCGGCATCCTAGGAATGGGGGTACCCAGACTTTCCTTTCTACAGCCCACGGCGTGGATCCATCAGCGGCCCGATACGGCCCAGTTTCAGCAACAACGACTCAAGACCCTCACGAGGGGCCAAGCCTCGTGAGGCGAACGACACCAGGACCTCCCTAGGGGGCAGCCTCACTAGGCTGCCTCCCGTGGAGCGGAGATATCAAGGTGCACCTCACGAGGTCCACATAACGTGAGCCATGACGACCAAGGCCAGGCGGGCGCCAGCGGGCGCAGCGTACTAGTTCCCTCTTTGATGCCAAGGGGGCAAGCACAGGCGCAGAGTCCCGAGGAATCAGGCAAAGGTTTCCATGTTGGTGCCGCAAGACCAAGACTGCCGGGATGACAGGACGGAGGTCATCGTGGAGCCCACTACATCGTCACCACCAAAGCCTTTGCGGGCGAAGACTACTTTTGTCAGGATAACTTGTACTAGTTGTCTCCCTTTGAATTTGGCCGTTGTGAGATCCCTTCCTGCCTACATTTGGGAAGAGGACCAAGGCCACTATAAATAGGACTTAGCCACCACCAGATAAAGGGATCAGATCATTCAGACCTTCCTCACATCCACCAGCTCATCGAGCTCAAGAACACCTCACCTCCTGAGGCTGTTCAGCCACTATACTAGTTCATCCTCAGCCCCTCGAGGCAATCCACCACAAAGGTAGAGTAGGATATTACACCGCAAGGTGGCTCGAACCAGGATAAATTGATGTGTCTCTTGTCCCTTGGGTTCGTCGAGCTAGGCTGTGGAATCATTGGGCTGGTAGGTTGGGAAGAAGGAGTTCTTTGTACGCACCCCAGTGTTTGAACCTCTCAATGGTCTGCAGAGCCCGGAATCCGACAACGTTTGCTGGAGAGCCATAGTGTCGTGGTGTTTGAAATTCATCCCCATTTCTTGCGTGGGACATAAGCATCAACCCATGGACACATATATATATCATTTTACAACCCATTTTGGTGAACCGGAGCATGTGCATGTAGTTTAATTTTGAATTGGGCACATAAAATGCCTAGGAAACCTAGTTAATGTATAAAAATGTCCAAACGAACCCCGAATAATTCCAATTTTTTTACGACACTCCAATAGTTGCATGTTCACTACAGACAAAAGTTCTAGAAATTCAAACACCATCCTTTGCAGCTGTGACCCCATTATGTAATTCAAATCAAGATGAAAAATCAAGTAGATCACACACAGTTTATTATCACCAACCGTGTGAGATGCAACACAAAATATCTTGGAGCACCATCGGAGTATAGTATGCATACGGCTTACTCGAGAAGGTGCGACGGCTACAGTCCACAACCGGCGTGTCAAGCACACTAGCTCGCTCCCCAAATATCATTTCACTGTTCAATCGTCGCCGGTGAAAGATGGAGACGTGGACCCGCTTCGTGAGGGAAACTTCGGCGGCCCACTACGACGAGAGTGCGGCCGCAGCCGCCGCACGCATGCTAACAAGCTTCGTGAGCACGGCCACAATCTGCGACCGGGCGGCCAAGGCAGCCCAAACGGCTGTTGTTGTTTCTCAGGTGGCGGCAGCAATCTCTGCCTCAAGGATAGCAACTGGCGAGAGCGGCACAACAGCTGTTTGTTCCGTAGCGGCAGCCTTAGCCCTGATGGAGGCCGCCTGCGACCATGTTGAGGCCGCCCACGCCTAGCTCATGGCGGTGACCGCACATATCGAACGAAGCTTCTCTGACAATGGTTGGCAAGCCACGACCGAAGAGTTGGCAATAGCTGAGAGCGTTCGAGCAACCGTCCATTCCTCCGTGGCATACCTTGCCATGATGGAGCCCATCCAAGCCCAGATCGCGGCCGCCCATGTTCAGCTCGTGACGACCGTTTCCAAAGAGAAGGCGGATGCGGATGGCGAGATGCTTGCCGAGTATGGTGCGATGGATGCCATGGATCCCCTTCCCTAGGAGATCATCAGACGCGAGTTGGACATGGAGGAGGCGGCGGAGATCGACGAGCACTAGCTGTAGTAGTACTCTTTGTTTTGTTTAATTAAGAGCATTGGTCTTTAATTTTTTAGAGTAATGTTTAGGCTAGCTAGCTCTATTTAATTGCTGAACTTGCTCGATAAAGAAGTGTGGGTGTGTTGTAGTCTCCTTTGTCTACCCAAATTATGCAATGACGTGGATGACCATTGTAACCAGGGAAATTCGAACCAAAATTTGCATGTTCAAACTCATCACACATGGGTTCAGGTATATGAATCATTTGTGATGTTCACATATCGTACACAGTGCTGAATAAGGGACCGTGTCTGATGACACTATGTGCTGCTAGTTATTTCGCTGCACTGATCCAAAACTTTTAGCTTCCGTAGAAATATCAACCTCCCCGCCCCCCTTACCAAAAGCCACATTTCCCCTGTTTCTGCCTTCCTTTCCAAGTTGAAACCTTCGCTCCTTGCTTGTAGTGCTGCTTCCTCGCTGGCGACCCTCCTTCACGTTGCTCAGCCTCGTTGATCCAGGCAGGTAATTCACACCCGACCCCCATCCTCCTCCTCCTTCCACATCCCACATGCCCCGAGCACCAGTGCGACACCTTCCACCCAAATCACCAACCCCTCCCCCAAATAAGTGCCTCCCTAAGCCATGGTGCACATAGTATAGCCAGGAGCTCAAGGAGCATTTGCCAGTGGAGAAGCAAATCATGGCCGCATGAGCGGATGAGGTCGTGATGGCTGCCATTCGTACCGACCCCCAGATCTTGGAGGAGCACCTTGCCATTTGCTAGCTACGCCATCACGAACTCATCCGCACGTGCGGCCGCAATTTGCTTCTCCGCTGCCAAATGCTCCTTCAGATCCTGGCTATACTGCGTGCACCATGGCTTAGGGCGGCGCTTATTTGGTGGAGGGGTTGGTGATTTGGGTGGAAGGTGTCGCGCTCGCGCCAGCAGTCGGGGCATGTGGGATGTGGAAGTAGGAGGAGGATGGGGGTCGGGTGTGGATTACCAGCCTAGATAGACGAGGCCGAACAACGTGAAGGAGGGTCGCCAATGAGGAGGCGGCGCTGCAAGCAAGGAGTGAAGGTTTCAACTTGGAAAGGAAGGTAGAAAGAGGGGAAATGTGGCTTTTGGTAAGGGTGAGGGAGTGGGGAGGTAGATATTTCCGTGGAAGCCGAAAATTTGGAATCGCTTCAGCCAAAAAAACTGGCGCGCAAAGTGCCATTAGACACGGTCCCTTATTCAGAACTGTGTACGATATGTGGACATCACAAATGATTCAGATAGCTTCACCTGTGTGTGATGAGTTTGAACGTCAAAAGTTTTGGTTCCAATTTCCATGGTTACAGTGATCATCCACATCATTGCATAATTTGGGTACACAAAGGAGACTACAACACACCTACACTTCTTAATCGAGAAAGTTAGCAATTAAACAGCGCTAGATGACCTAAACATTACTCTAACTAATTAAAGACCGACGCTCTTAATTAAAAAAACAAATAGTACTACTACGGCTGGTGCTCGTCGATCTCCGATGCCGCCTCCATGTCCATCTCACGCCCGACGGTCTCCTGGGGAAGGGGCTCCATGGCATCCATCGCACCATACTCGGCAAGCATCTCGCCATCTGCGTCTGCCATCTCTTTGGAAAAGACCGCCACGAGCTGGGTGTGGGCGGACGCGATCTAGGCTTGGATGGGCTCTGTCGTCGCAAGGTATGCGGCGGAGGAATGGACGGCTGCTCGAACGCTCTCGACAATTACCAGCTCTTCTGCCGTGGGTTGCCGACCATTGTTGGAGAAGCTTCATTCGATTTGTGCGGTGACCACCAGGAGCTAGGTGTGGGCGGCCTCGATATGGTCATGGGCGGCCTCCATCAGGGCTAAGGTCGCCGCTGCGGAACGGACAGCTGCCGTGCCTCTCTCGCCAGTTTCTATCCTCGAGGCAGATGTTGTTGCCACCACCTAAGAAGCAACAACGGCCGTTTGGGATGCCTTTTCCGCCCGGTCGCAGATTGCGGCCAAGCTCATGCGCCTTGTTAGCACGCGGATGGCGGCCGCGGCTGCAGTCTCGCCGGAGTGGGCTACCTAAGTTGCCCTCACGATGCGGGTCCACCTGCCCATCTTTCACTGGCGACGATTGAACAAAGAAATGATATTTGGGGAGCGAGCTAGTGTGCTTGAGATGCCAACTATGGACTGTAGCCGACACACCTTCTCGCGTAAGCCATAGGCATACTATACACCGATGGTGCTCCAGGATATTTTGTGTTGCATCTCACACGGTTGATGATAATAAACTGTGTGCGATCTACTTGATTTTTCATCTTTATTTGAATTACATAATGGGGTCATAGCGTCAATGGACGGTGTTTGAATTGCTAGACCTTTTATCTTGAGTGAACATGCAACTATATGTGTGTCGTAAAAGAATTGGAATTATTCAGGGTTCGTTTGAACATTTTATACATTAAATTGGTTTTCTAGCCATTTCAGGTGCATAATTCAAACTTGAACTTCATGCACATGCTCCAGTGCATATAAATTGGTTGAAAAATCAAATCTGTGTCCTTGGGTGCATGCTTAGGTCCCATGAAAGAAATGGGAATTAATTTCAAACACCAGGGCACCGTTGATAGCCGGCAAAACATCGAGATGCCTCGTTTTTAAATTGTAGTAAATCCAAAACCCATCTGAAATTCATGAAACTTGGCATGCCATCATGAAGCGGCATCAACATGACGTGGTAAAAATTTTGTCCCATTTGGGGTAGGTTTGGGTATATGCTTCTCACAAAGCGGAGCTTCTCACAACAAGCATGATGTTTTCGGTACAGAACATCCCACCTTTGTGGACGAAATGATATGCATTGCCTCTTATTGCTTTCAAATTTTTTCTCGTGTCAACATAGAACAACAGGAGTGATGTGTGATTTTTTGTGATTTTTTGGGGTTCGTTTGGACATTTTTATGCATTAACTAAGTTTTCAATGCATGTGCAAAATTCAAATTTGAACTACATGCACATGCTCCAGTGCATATAAATTGGTTGAAAAATCAAATATGTGTCCTTGGGTGCATTCTTAGGTCCAATGCAAGCAATGGGAATGAATTTCAAACACCAGGGCACCGTTGATTGCCGACAAAACGTTGAGATGCCAGGTTTTTAAATTCTAGTAAATCCAAAACCCGTCTGAAATTCATGAAACTTGGCATGCCATCATGGACTGGCATCAACATGCCGTGGTAAAAAAATTGTCCCACTTGGTGTAGGTTTGGGTATATGCTTCTCACAAACCGGAGCTTCTCACAGCAAGCATGATGGTTTTCGGTAGGGAACGTCCCACCTTCGGGGACGAAACGATACCCATTGCCTCTTATTTCTTTCAAATTTTTTCTAGTGTCAATGTAGAACAACAGGAGTGTTGTGTGATTTTTATTATTTTTCGGGGTTCGTTTGGACATTTTTATGCATTAACTGAGTTTTCAATGCATTTTTGTGCATAATTGAAATTTGAACTACATGCACATGCTCCAGTGCATATAAATTGGTTAAAAATCAAATCCGTGGCCTTGGGTGCATGCTTAGGTCCCAAGCAAGAAATGGGAATGAATTTCAAACACCAGGGCACCGTTGATTGCCGGCAAAACATTGAGATGCCTGGTTTTTAAATTGTAGTAAATCCAAAACCCATCTAAAATTCATGAAACTTGGCATGCTATCATGGAACAACATCAACATGCCGTGGTAAAAGTTTTGTCCCATTTGGGGCACGTTTGGGTATATGCTTCTCGCCAACCGGAGCTTCTCACAACAAGCATGATGGTTTTCGATATGCAACGTCCCACCTTTGGGGACGAAATGATATCCATTGCCTCTTATTGCCTCCAAATTTTTCTCATGTCAACACAGAACAACAAGAGTGTTGTTTGATTTTTTGTGATTTTTTGGGGTTCGTTTGGACATATTTACGCATTAACTAAGTTTTCAATGCATGTGCAAAATTCAAATTTGAACTACATGCAGATGCTCCAGTGCATATAAATTGGTTGAAAAATCAAATATGTGTCCTTGGGTGCATGCTTAGGTCGCATGCAAGAAATGGGAATGAATTTCAAACATGAGGGCACCGTTGATTGCCGGCAAAACATTGAGATGACTGGTTTTTAAATTTTAGTAAATCCAAAACCCATCTGAAATTCATAAAACTTGGCATGCTATCATGGAGCGGCATCAACATGCCGTGGAAATTTTTTTGTCCCATTTGGGGCAGGTTTGGGAATATGCTTCTCACAAACCGGAGCATCTCACAACAAGCATGATGGTTTTCGATAGGGAATGTCCCACATTTGGGGACGAAACGATATCCATTGCCTCTTATTGCTTTCAAATTTTTTCTCGTGTCAACATAGAACAACAGGAGTGTTGTGTGATTTTTTGTGATTTTTCGAGGTTTGTTTGGAATTTTTTATGCATTAACTGACTTTCCAATGCATTTATGTGCATAATTTAAATTTGAACTACATGCACATGCTCCAGTGCATATAAATTGGTTGAAAAATCAAATCTGGGACCTTGGGTGCCTGCTAAGGTCCCATGCAAGAAACGGGAATGACTTTCAAACAACAGGGCACTGTTGTTTGCTGGCAAAACATTGAGATGCCTAGTTTTTAAATTGTAGTAAATCTAAAACCCGTCTGAAATTCATGAAACTTGGCATGCTATCATGGAACGGCACCAACATGCCGTGGTAAAAATTTTGTCCCATTTGGGGCAGGTTTGGGTCTATGCTTCTGACAAACCGGAGCTTCTCACAACAAGCATGATGGTTTTCGGTAGGAACTTGGTTTAGCGCCCAAGGTCACTCACACACATGCGGGCATCCACCTCCACCTCCCGCCTTCGGGCGGCGGTAGTGGAGCGGGTGATGACCCTGGCGGTCGATGATGGGCTGGCGGCCACGGCGGCCGACGACGGGGTGACGGCCACGACCACCACCTCCCGCCTTTGGGCAGCGATGGCGGAGCGGGTGATGGCCATAGTGGCCGGTAATGGGGTGGCGATGGAGGGCATGATGGCCCTGGCTTTCGACAGTGGTGTGGCGGCAACGGCAGCCGGCAACAGCTGCCGACGGGCACCGGTGGTGGAACGTGTGGTGGGTGTTCCGCGCACACCCAACAGAGACGCCACACGCACTACACTTCACCGCGGACTGCGCCGCCGCCACGGTGTAGCCTCCCAGCTGGAGTTGTCCTCTGATGACGGCGGAGGAGGATAATCAGGGAGAAGAATCTAGAATCCCCTCTCCCCAAGGAAGGAAAAGGACCACCTCTGAAGACTTCGAAACGAAGGTTTCCAAACAAGGGAAGAAACCTTCGCCAGGGAGCCCTGCCCCGGAGGGCATCCTTACCGCACAGTGCCCGCAAGGGGGCCAGCCCTCCACCGAGCTGTAAGTGAACAAGAGTACTTTGGCAAATATATCCTGCTTTATCTCCGAGGAAAATAACCGAGACATATATCTTGCAGTCCGGCTCGTAGCCCTTCTCGAAAGAGTTCGTCTTCGAGGGATCTTCTTCCAGAGATGATGGAGAGCGAAACGCCTCCCCCTGTCTCCTCCTAGGGCGGATAACCCTGAGGTGTCATCACGGAGGATTTCTCCTGATCCGCCAAGGCCGGAAGGTAACCCTTCGGCCATCCGAAGTCCGGAGTATTCGGCTCCTAAGGGGAGCAACAGAAAGAGTCTGGGACTGTCCGATGCACAACCGGACGCACTGATGGGTCTTTTGGAGCAAGCAGCTATCTCAGAGGCGCATCGTACTTTAATGGGTACGGTGGTCGAGAGGATTTCATCCTCCACAAGTGGGTTGCATGAAGCTTTTATGAGCCTGCTAAGAGGCTTTGAGGTACGCAAAGTAATATATAAATTTTTTGACGATACCGCACACGCTAGGTGTGCTCTATATAGGTAGTAGCCCCTGAGACTCTGGTTGCTGTCTAGAGGCGGCAAACAGAGGATCCTAGTCCCAGGTAATTATCGCGTTGCTTTCATGTGCAGGCGGCTGAGGGTCCGGTGGCTGGCCGGACTACTGAGTCTGCCAGACTGAGGCGGCAACTTGCCATGGCAGATGCCGACATTGCGCTTGTGAACAAGTGGCTTGACGAGGCATAGGGTATGTATTTTTGGGTGGTCAACAAATATTAAGAGGAGCATGATGCTAGTATCTATAATATGCTGTGACTGCAGATGGAGCTGCCGCTGTGGAGACCATTCAGGCGGAACTTTCCTGAGCCAAGGAACAAGCCAGGAGAAGTGATGCAGCCGCCCTAAAGGCGGCCGAAGACTTAAGAGCCGAACAGGATGCTCATCGCTAGAGCGAAGATAAAATAGCCAAGATGGCTGTTGAGCTGAAAGATGCCGCGGGCCGATATGAGCTCCTTGAAAAGGAAAGCCAAGAGAAAAGCGGCTGACCTGAAGAAAGCTGTGGAAACAACTAAGGAAACCCGCTCTGAAATCAGAGCGGCGAAGGAGGAGCTCCGTCAAGCCGGAGATATCACGGCTGGGAAGCCCTTTTTGTTGCGGACAAAGTTCGGAGATCCGAGGTATGCCCCTCTGGGTCAATTATGGAGTGCTGCAGACGCGTACTCGGACTTGGCAATGAGTGCTGCTGATGGGACTGAGTTTTTCAAAGATCAGAAAGATCATGAAGTGGAAAGATTGTTCTAGTCGCAGTTCAGTGCTCCAACGCGTCCGCTGCCGTTAAATGAACAAGTGGCCAAGTGGGCCGAGCTCCATAGGTTGTCCGGACTTGCCATGAGGTCTGTCGTGGATCATCTTTGGCCGAAGGGACCAAGTCCGAATAGTTATTTTGGTTTAGTGCAACGATTCCTTGGTGTTGTGCCGCATATCGACGCTGTAAAGAGGTTGGCATGCATAGAGGGTGCGCGGATGGCTCTTGCCCGTGTTAAGACATACTGGGCAGAGATGGAGGCCACGGCTATTGCAAGCCGTGATCCGGCCATAGGCCAGGTCTCGGCTGAGCACTATTTTGAAGAAGTCCTAGAAGGCGCTCGTTTAATAGAGGCTCAATGCTCCAAGAGTATCATGTTTGAGTGACATGTATCCCAATTGTAAAAACAATGCTATTTGGATTATAAAGGCCGTGTTTATGCTTTTTCCTAAAAGTATTATGATGCCTCCTGTGCGGCCGTTTATGTATGTATATAACCTAAAAGTTTGCAGTCGTCGACTTCAGCCCCCACGCACATAATGCGGGGGTGTTCGGGAAAGCGCATATTCACACTTAACCCAACGTCTTGGTCCATTAAGGAGGTGATAGCGCGGCGAACAAGGCAATCGGACTATATATCTTTAACACTTTCACTTAGCCATAGGAGTTTGACTGTGGGGCTACTATATAGCCCCTGGTACTTCCGCGCTCATCCGAATACGGTGCACGTACATACATGACCGGGAAACCGGTCCTTCGTTAATGCAGAGGAATCGCGAAGATTCCGCTAATTCATCGAGTGGTTGACCAGTCTCGCGCTTTTTAATGAAAGTCAATTTTCGGCTTTCTCTACTGAGGTGCTCATCCAGATGAACCAGGGCACAATCGCAGTAGTTCTCCCGGTGCCACCTTAGCCGATAGAGCGGAACGTAAGGTAGCAAAACATGGGAGCCGGGCAAACCCAACTATTGACCAAAGACATGATTCAGAGCTGATGCATATAAGGCCAAACTCGCGACGCCGAACACTCCCTAAGATATTCGGACTTTACAGCATATACTGGGCTGAGTAACGCCCTTGATTATGAGCCCTGAATTTCCAGGTACTTGCATTAGTTTAACGTGACGAAATGTCAATAACGCCAGCATCCCTTTCGGTTGTGTTGAGTATCCGGAGGGAGTGAAGCAACAAGAGACAGTAAAAAAGGTTTACATAGGGTCTTAATCTAAAAAGAAGCCTTTGAGCGGGGCCCTGCTGCACGTCTGCGCCCGTGTCTCCGTTGTGCCGTATTCTGGAAGGGTGTAGCATGATGATCATCTGTAAAAGAGAAAAACACAGGAGAAAGTCTTCATGCAAAAAATTGGTTATTCTTAATGAACCATTAAAATGCAATCTAAATAGGGTCAAGCCGAACTGTAGCCCTTTTTTACATGCGGGAAGCCCCTAGCACCACCTATGGGGGTATATCCATCAATCCAATCTTAGGTTTATCTGAGCTGTTACAGCTAGTGGTGCGCCAGACTCGTCTAACCGTGTCCACGGTCTTGACGACCGATCATTTATTCTGGTTGGAGAGGCCATTCAGTGATTGGCTGCTAGAACCATCACATATTCCTCCGTACATGAGGAACGCTTTGTGTTTCTGCTAACTATGATGATGCCACGTGGACCGGGCATCTTAAGCTTAAGATAAGCATAGTGCGGTACTGCATTAAAACGAGCGAAGGCCGTTCTTCCGAGTAGCGCATGATGGACCTTCGCAATGGAGCAATGTCGAAGGTTAATTCTTCGGTTCGGAAGTTGTCGGGAGAACCGAATACAACCTCTAGTACTACAGAGCCCGTGCAGCGGGCCTCTGGGCATAGTATTAGTCCTTTAAATGTAGTATTGCTTTAGCTGATTCTTGTCGGGTCTATCCCCATTTTGCGGACGGTGTCCTGATATATCAGATTAAGACTACTGCCGCCGTCCATAAGGACTCGGGTGAGATGGTATCTGTCAATTATTGGGTCTAGCACCAAGGCAGCCGATCCTCCAGGTCGGATACTTGTCGGGTGATCCCTGTGATCAAAAGTGATCGAGCGGGCCGACCAAGGGTTGAACTTGGGGGTGACAGGCTCCATGGCGTATACGTCTCGGGGTGCGCGTTGGCGCCTCCTCTTCGGTATGTGAGTTGCGTAAATCATGTTCACTGTTTTGACCTCTGGTGGGAAATTTTTCTGTCCCCCAGTGTTCGGCTGGCGAGGCTCGTCCTTGTCTTCACTTGGTGTCTCCCTCCCCTTGTGTTCGGCATTTAGCTTGTCGGCCTGCTTGAAGACCCAGCATTCTCTGTTGGTGTGATTTGCAGGTTTGTCGGAGGTGCCATGAATCTGACATAATCTGTCTAGAATCTTGTTTAGGTTGGATGGTCCATCTATGCTGCCTTTAAATGGCTTTTTCCGTTGACCTGGTCGAGAGCCCCTGAATCCGGCGTTTACCGCCGTGTTGTCTGGACTGTCTTCGTTGTTTCGACGCTTGCTTTTGTTGCGTCGTCGTTTCCTGTTGCCATCCTGGACTTCGGATGTGCCTGGGTTGCTGGTGCCACTACGGGCCAGCCAACTATCTTCGCCCGCGCAAAAGCGGGTCATAAGGCTTGTTAGGGCTGTCATTGTCCTCGGTTTTTCCTGGCCGAGGTGTCTGGCGAGCCATTCGTCCCGGACACTGTGCTTGAAAGCCGCTAAGGCTTCGGCATCCGGGCAGTCGACGATTTGATTCTTCTTCGTAAGAAATCTATTTCAAAGCTTTCAGGCTGACTCTTCGGGCCGTTGAGTTATGTGACTTAAATCATCTGCGTCCGGAGGTCGGACATAGGTCCCTTGAAAATTGGCCCTAAAAGCATCCTCAAGCTCTTCCCAGCTTCCAATTGAGTTTTCAGGGAGGCTTTTCAGCGAGTGCTGAGCTAGTCCTTTCAGCTTGAGGGGCAGGTATTTGATGGCATGGAGATCATCTCCGCGAGCCACGTGGATGTGAAGGATAAAGTCCTCAATCCAGACCCCAGGGTCTGTCGTTCTGTCGTATGCCTCTATGTTCACGGGTTTGAATCCCTCTAGAAATTCATGGTCCAGCACCTCATCGGTGAAGCACAGGGGGTGCGCGGCACCCCTATATTTGGATGTGTCATGGCATTCTTCGGACGGTTGTAGCGTTTGGTTTTGATTCAGAGCTGTTATTCGGTCAGTATAGTCGTTTGGGCGGCCATGATTCTGTGCCGGAGCACGCTTCCTAGATCCATAGATGGACCTGGCCATACCGGCTTTTTTGTGCAGGTCTTCACGTAAATCGTGTGTTGACTTGTGTGCGACGTCGTTAGCCGCCTTGTCGCGGCCACTGGGTGGTCGATCCGGCTGATCGGCCATTTTATTTTTCGGCTGAATGGGCTCTAAAGCCTCGTTGTTGAATTCAGGCAGCAGCTTGCGCTTTGGATAGCTCTTTGTGTGGCAACTGGCGCCGTACTTTTCTTCAGTGTCAAGCACTTTGTTCCATCTGCTGTTGAGTGTATTCTGCGCGGCCTTAAGCCTTTGCTTCTGCTTCTTCAGGCTCCTTGCGGTGGCGATAAGCCTTCTATGGAGGTTCTCTTGTTCCAAGTGCCTTTCTGGGATGATGTGTGCATCGTCGTCCAGACTGTTCTCCTCTTCGGAGACAGGTTGATGAGCTTTACCCTCGGTGTCGACGTGATCGGACAGCGGCTCTGTACTATGTTCGCCGTCCGCTGGCTCATCCTGCTCCATAGTTGGGTCCATGTGGTCGTCGTTTCCTTTGGAGTCGACCGAGCTATTATTCTTTCTTGCGCTGTTATCGCTGTTTTTGCTGAGGCGGGATTTGGAGTGGCGCCTACGTCGTCGCTTTGGTTGCTTCTCGAGGGGACTATCCTTCGCTTCATCATTCCGTTCCTCATTGTTGTTTTCTTTGGGTGTATCCACCATGTATATATCGTGTGATGAAGTGGTTGTCCAGTGGCCTGTGGGCGGTGGTTCTTATTTCTCTCCTGCATCGTCGTCCATACCGTCGATGTCTTCGGAGTCGAAATCAAGCATGTCGGTTAAGTCTTCGACAGTGGCTATTAAGTGGGTCATGGGTGGGGAACGAATTCCTTCATCGTCTGCTTCCCACTCGAGCCGGACATAGTTCGGCCGAGGGTCTCCTAACAAGGAGAGAGACCTCAATGAATCTAGCACATCGCCCAAGGGAGAGTGCTGAAAAATATCTGAGGAGGTAAACTCCATGATCGGTGCCCAATCAGATTGGATAGGCACGGACGCAGGCGGTTCAGAGCCTGTGGCCGGGGACGAATCCAAGGGTCTGGTAACACAGGTCTCATAGGAGGTGAAGTCAGTATTTGACTCTATCGCCGCTGAGTGTGCGGCCTCCGTGGCGGGGTACATCCACCCGTCCTCGGATGGCACGATCTGCTCCAAATTGAGGGCCGGAGTAACTGCAGGTGCGATCTCCCGAACACCGTCCGATGGTAGAGCTAAGTCATGCTCGTCATGACTGTGCGGCGCGCCTGACATGACCTCAAATCCATTGAAGATCAAGTCTCTGCGAATGTCGGTAGTATAGTTCAAGTTTCCAAACCTGACCTGATGGCCAGGGGCGTAGCGCTCGATCTGCTCTAAATGGCCAAGCGAGTTGTCCCGTAGTACGAAGCCGCCGAATACGAAGATCTGTCCAGGGAGAAAAACCTCACCCTGGATCGCATCATTGCCGATGATCGAAGGAGCCATCATGCCTTTACGTGATGGCACAGTGGAACTCTCAATAAAAGCACCAATGTCGGTGTCAAAACCGGCGGATCTCGGGTATGGGGTCCCGAACTGTGCGTCTAAGGCTGATGGTAACAGGAGGCGCGGGACACAATGTTTACCCAGATTCGGGCCCTCTCGATGGAGGTAATACCCTACTTCCTGCTTGATTGATCTTGATGATATGAGTATTACAAGAGTTGATCTACCACGAGATCGTAGAGGCTAAACCCTAGAAGCTAGCCTATGATTATGATTGTTGTTGTCCTACGGACTAAACCCTCTGGTTTATATAGACACTGGAGGGGGCTAGGGTTACACAGAGTCGGTTACAAGGGAGGAGATCTACATATCCGAATTGCCAAGCTTGCCTTCCATGCAAAGGAGAGTCCCACCCGGACACGGGACGAAGTCTTCAATCTTGTATCTTCATAGACCAACAGTCCGGCCAAAGTATATAGTCCGGCTGTCCGAGGACCCCCTAATCCAGGACTCTCTCAGACACCACCAACAATCTAAAAGCGCTGAAGGTTTCGGACTTGAAATGCCCAAATCTTGTCAACATCCAAAGCCACTACAAGGTCTGGGGCAGCGACAAAAACAAACTGAACTCCCTGGTTAACCTCGCTTTGCCCATCATCGACCTCTACTACATGAAGATGAAGAATGAGAGTGATAAGGACAGGAACGCTAGGAACAGTGTGTGGCATAAGAGACTGGATGAACAACATGTCAAGTACGCGGCCATGGACGCGTACACAAGCTAAGAGATGTGCAGGCAGATCGTTGACATGAGGAACTATCTTCTTCCTGACCCAGACGAGGAATCAAGCCACATAGCAGTGGCGGGAGCGTCACAAGAAGTAGATGACTAGACGATCATTTCTCCTACTTTAGAATGCACGCAATTGTTTATTGAGGTGTGCGCGACTTATCTGTATAGTCACTTATGTAATTGGATGTTTATTTCAGTTATATATATATATATGTTATTCTACTATAGACAGAGAAAATCACACGACTTATTAGCAAAAATCGTGTCTCTTATTATTGGTCTTCGCACACATTTCTGATTACATACCTATTTGCCGCGTATAACACACACCTTGATTTGGCTGACCATTTCTTTTGTGTGGTGAGGGGGTCCTGGATTAGGGGGTATCCGGACAGCCGGGTTATATCCTTTGGCAGGACTATTGGACTATGAAGATACAAGATTGAAGACTTCGTCCCGTGTCCGGATGGGACTCTCCTTGGCGTGGAAGGCAAGCTTGGCAATACGAATATATAGATCTCCTTCCTTGTAACCGACTCTATGTAACCCTAGCCCCCTCTGGTGTCTATATAAACCGGAGGGTTTACTCCGTAGGACCAACAACAACAATCATACCATAGGCTAGCTTCTAGGGTTTAGCCTCTCTGATCTCGTGGTAGATCAACTCTTGTACTACTCATATTATCAAGAACAATCAAGCAGGACGTAGGGTATTACCTCCATCAAGAGGGACCGAACCTGGGTAAACATCGTGTCCCCTGTCTCCTGTTACCATCCGCCTAGACACACAGTTCAGGACCCCCTACCCGAGATCCGCCGGTTTTGACACCCACATTGGTGCTTTCATTTAGAGTTCCTCTGTGTCGTCATCGTTAGGCTTGATGGATCCTTCAATCATCGATAGCGATGCAGTCCAGGGTGAGACTTTTCTCCCCGGACAGATCTTCGTATTCGGTGGCTTCGCACTGCGGGCCAACTCGCTTGGCCATCTGGAGCAGATCGAGAGTTACGCCCCTGGCCAGCAGGTCAGGTTTGGAAGCTTAAACTACACGGCCAACATCCGCGGAGACTTGATCTTCGACGGATTCGAGCCCCTGCCGAGTGCGCCGCATGGTCATGATGCGCATGATTTACCTCTACCATCGGACAGTGTTCAGGAGACCGCACTGGCAACCGCTCTGACCCTCAATTCGGAGCCAGTTGCGCCATCCATGGACGGATGGATAGACCCCGCCACGGAGGCCGCATTCTCAGCGGCGATCGAGCCGAGTATCGACCTTACCCTTCACGAGAACCGTGACGCCAAACTGCCGGATTCTTGCCCGGCCACGGACTCCGGACCGCCTGCGCCCATGCCTATCGAATCCGACTAGGCGCCGATCATGGAGTACACCTCCGCGGATATCTTTCAGCACTCGCCCTTCGGCGACATACTGAACTCATTAAGGTCTCTCTCCTTGTCAGGAGAGTCCTGGCCGAACTATGTCCGGCAGGATTGGGATGTGGATGACGAAGAAATTGGCCGCCCACCCACCACCCACTTAGTAGCCACTGTCGACAATTTGACCGACATGCTCGACTTCGACTCCGAAGACATCGACGGTATGGACGACGATGCATGAGACGAACAAGAACCACTGCCCACAGGGCACTGGACAGCCACCTCATCATATGATATATATATGGTGGACTCACCCAAAGAAGGCAATGGCGACGGGACAGCGGAGGATGACCCCTCCAAGAAGCAACCCAAGCGCCGACGTCAGCAGCGCCGCTCTAAGTATCGCCAAGGCAAAAGCGGTGATACCGGCACAGGAGATAATAGCACTCCGGACAGTGCTGAAGATGACGACAATCCCCTCCAGCAAGATTTAGAGCAGGAGGATGGAGAAGCCAGCCCTCCCGAGAGAGCGGCAGATGGAAAGGCGGAGGATGATAATTACATGCCTCCCTCTGAAGATGAGGCAAGCCTCAACGATGAAGAATTTGTCGTGCCTAAGGATCTCGTCGAGCAAGAGCGCTTCAAGCGCCGGCTTATAGCCATGGCAAATAGCCTTAAGAAAAAGCAACAACAACTTCGAGCTGATCAAGATTTGCTAGCTGACAGATGGACTGAAGTCCTTGTGGCCGAGGAATATGAACTCGAACGCCCCTCCAAGAGTTACCCAAAGCAGGTTGCTACCCCGACTGGAGGAGGAGGCATTAAAACCTACATCTCCAGTGTATGACGCGGCTGATCGGCCACCTTGTGGCCGCGACAAAGAGGCATTGCAGCCAAAAGCTTAGCCCGCACCCCGACGCCAGTCAAATAAAAATGTCAAGGCACGAGGAAACACGCTAGACCTACGAGACGTATTGGAGGACAAAGCAAAACACGCAAGATCCGTCTACGGATCACGAGGGCGCGCCACTATGCGAGACGATAACCGTCACGCCAGATACACTAAAAGTAAATCCGGCCGGGCTGAACACAGCGGACAAGACTCATTTGAGCTGCGTCGTGATATAGCCCAGTACAGAGGCACCACATGCCCCCTATGCTTCACAAACGAAGTAATGGATCACCAAATCCCAGAGGGTTTCAAACCCGTAAATATCGAATCATACGACGGTACAACAGATCCTGTGGTATGGATCAAGGACTTCCTCCTGCACATCCACATGGCCCGCGGTGACGATCTACACGCCATCAAATACCTCCCACTCAAACTCAAAGGACCAGCTCGGCATTGGTCAACAGCCTGCCAGCAGAATCCATTGGCTGTTGGGAAGATTTGGAAGCCGCTTTCCTCGACAACTTCCAGGGCACTTATGTGCGACCACCAGATGCCGATGACTTGAGCCACTTAATTCAGCAGCCAGAGGAATCGGCCAGGCAATTCTGGACACGGTTCCTGACAAAGAAAAATCAAATCGTTGACTGTCCGGATGCAGAGGCCCTAGCAGCTTTTAAGCACAACATCCGCAACGAATGACTCGCCCGGCACCTTGGCCAGGAAAAGCCGAAATCTATGGCAGCCCTCACAACACTCATGACCCGCTTTTGCGCGGGAGAGGACAGCTGGCTGGCTCGAAGCAATAACATATCAAAGAACCATGGTACTTCGGATACCAAGGATAGCAATGGTAGGTCACGTCGCAACAAACACAAGCGCCGCATCAACAGCGACAATAACGAGGATACGGTAGTCAATGCCGGATTCAAAGGCTCTTAACCCGGTCAGCGGAAAAAGCCATTCAAAAGAAGCACTTCGGGCCCGTCCAGTTTGGACCGTATACTCGATCGCTCGTGTCAAATACACGGCACCCCCGACAAGCCAGCCAACTACACCAACAGGGATTGTTGGGTGTTCAAGCAGGCTGGCAAGTTAAATGCCAAAAACAAAGATAAGGGGTCACATAGCGATGACGAGGAGGAGCCCCGGCCGCCGAACACCAGAGGACAGAAGAGGTTCCCCCCACAAGTGCGGACGGTGAACATGATATACGCAACCCACATCCCCAAGAGGGAGCGGAAGCGTGCGCTAAGGGACGTATATGCGTTGGAGGCAGTCGCCACAAAGTTCAACCCATGGTCCTCCTGTCCGATCACCTTCGATCGTAGGGACCACCCCACTAGTACCCGTCATGGTGGATTCGCTGCACTGGTCCTAGACCCAATCATCGACGGATTTCACCTCACTCGAGTCCTTATGGACGGCGGCAGCAGCCTGAACCTGCTTTATCAGGACAAAGTGCGCAAAATGGGTATAGACCCCTCAAGGATCAAACCCACAAAAACAGCCTTCAAAGGCGTCATACCAGGTGTAGAGGCCCTTTGCACAGGCTCAGTCACATTGAAAGTGGTCTTTGGATCCCCGGATAACTTCTGAAGCGAGGAGTTAATCTTCGATATAGTCCCGTTCCGCAGTGGCTATCATGCACTGCTCGGGCGAACCACATTTGCGAGATTCAATGCGGTACCGCATTATGCATACCTCAAGCTCAAGATGCCAGGACCTCGGGGGGTCATCACAGTCAATGGAAACACAGAGCGCTCTCTCCGCATGGAAGAGCACACTACGGCCCTCGCAGCAGAAGCACAAAGCCGCTTCTTCAGGCAATCCACCAGTTCAGTGATTAAACACCTGGACACCGGCAAGCGTGCCCGGAGTAATCTGCAACAAAGACCGCCTAGCACGTTCCGAGCTTGCATAGCAATGCGGCCCCCACCCCAGCCCCAGCCAAACGGCGAAATCCGTGCCACACGTACATAATTATGCATTGAAAATACCATGGGCATAGGTGGGGGCACGACTACGGCACGCCCCAAAATGCGGCTCAACCGCACTAGGGGCTTCCCGCTTTATTATTTTTTCTCTCTTTCAGGACTTTACTCTCTGGAAACCCCATCCGGCAGTACGATTGCCGGACACACGATACGACAACCAAGGAGGCAGAAAGCTACGTCGCACCATGGAACTCCTAGGTGGTCTCTGATAACGAGTAAAATACCTGCTTTAAATACCATTCCTCAGCTTGCCCTTGGAGGGGACATGTCAAATAGTCCTACTTTTTGCTTATCGCACTACTGGTATCATTCTGCTTCGACGCACCTTTTTGAATAAACAATGCATAGCACTAGACTATTACCGCATTCTCTATTCTTATATATATATATATGTTCATTCATGACATTCAGCACCCGTATAGTCTGGTACGGCCAATACGCCAGGGGCTTAAGTGTACCCCATAATATGGCGTGAGAAGTCTGAATACTTTCGATAGTGCAACACCCCGAACTTATAGCATTATATGAATCAGCTCCGAATCATGTCTTGGGTCAATAGTTGGGTTTGCCCGGCTCCCATGTTTTGGTACCTTACGTTCCGCTATATCGGCTAAGGTAGCACTGGGAGAACTATTGCGATTGTGCCCCGGTTCATCTAGGCAAGAACCTCAGTAGAGAAAGCTAAAACTAACTGTCATGATAGGGCGAGAGCTGGTCGCTGTTCGAGAGGTCTCGAGTCCCTAAAGACTTATGCCACTTAGGGCGAGGAGTCGGCTTTATCTGGCTTAGGCGTGTATAGCGCCCCGAATTCGGCCTCCCGAATACTAGGGGCTTCGCCAAAATTTAAAATTGTAGACTCTATGGCTAAGTGAGAGTGATAAAGCATTATAGTCCGATTGCCTTGTTCGTTGTGCTGAGCACCTCCCTCGACGGACCCAACAATGGGAAAAAGAGTGCTCAGATTTATCCCGAACACCCCACCACTCGTGGCATGGGGGCAGAAGCCGACGACTGGCCATCTCTCAGATTTGATAAACAGCCACACATAAGGTAATATTTTAAATTCAAACAAGTGTTGCATAGCGCACATGAACAAGTTTTCATAATACAGGATCACGCAAGCAAGTTCATTCAAAAATTACATCCTTCACACACTCGTCCGCCACAAGATGGGCACCCTTCAGGACACCCTCATAATACATTTCAGGGTGGCGATGCTCCTTGCCCTGCGGCAGTCCCTCCTTCACCAGCTTCTCGGCGTCCATCTTGGCCCAGTGCACCTTCGCACGGGCAAAAGCCAGGCATGCACCTTCGATGCAGGCGGACCGCTTTATGACTTCCAGCCGTGGGCAGGCATCCACAAGCCGCCTCCCCAGGCTGAAGTAGATATTGGGAAGGGAGTCGCCAGGCCACATCTGGACTATAAGGCCCCTCATGGCCTGTTTAGCCGCCTTGTGCAGCTCGACCAGTTGCTTCAGCTGGTCGCTCACAGGCATCGGGTGTTCGGTCCTAGTATACTAAGACCAGAAGAACTTCTCCGTCGAGCTTCCCTCCTCGGCCTGGTAGTACTTTGCAGCATCCGACACGCTGCGAGGCAAATCTGCGAATGCTCCTAGAGAGCTTCAGACTCGGGTAAGTAACAAGTAATTTACTTTCACATGCTTGCTTTGCATAATGAATGCCTTACCCGCCGCTATCTTCCTCATCGCCTCAATTTCCTGGAGGGTCTTTTGGGCTTCAGCCGTGGCATGCTTTGTGCTCTCGAGGGCCGCGGAAAGCTCGGACTCTCGCGTCTTCGAGTCAAGCTCCAAAGTCTCGTGCTTCTTCACGAGAGCCAGGAGCTCTTGTTGCACCTCGCCCACCCATGCCTCTTGTTTTTCCCGCTCGGTGCGCTCCTTGGCCACTTTGTTTTCGGCCTCAGACAGCGCTTGCTTCAGGGTCGCCACTTCGGTCGGGGCCCCTAGAACATCCATGATGATCCTATCATTTTGCAACTGCATCTCTTTATATATATATATATATAGTAGCACTATTCTGATCCCGGGATCAAAATAGTTATTTGGATCACGGCGGCCCTATATAGGACTCGATGGACTTGTTCCCGAACTCCCAAACCTGCCGGTGTCAGAAAAAAGCCCACTCTCCCTCGATCCCCCACCTTCCGTCCAAAAAAAACCACCCCACCCCACCCGCTGCCCCGATCCCCACCTTGACCTCCCTTGATCCCCTCCCCCGAGCGCCGCCACCCTCGCTCGATCTCGCCGCCCTGCGCGCCTCCTCCAGCTGGCCGACCTATCCAAGGCGCCCCCCGGACCTACCAGCGCGGGGTCGCTGGGCGCCGCCCACACCACCGGGAACCTGTTGCCGCACTTCCGCCATGGCTGCACGCTCCTCCGCGGCCCAATCGTCGCCGCCGCCGGGGATCCTCGAGCACCATCATCCTGGCACGCAGTCCATGGCCGCCTCCCCATGCACACCATCTCGTCCTAGTTGCTGCTGTGTGAAGATCCGCTGTCCTGAAGATGCAAGAGGTAGTCTTTCTAGCTAATGCTAATGCTATTTTCTTCCTCCTAATGAAGTCGACGCCTTGATTTTCATGGATAAGCAAGAACAGAGGAAGATACAGAGCATGAGTAGAACATGGACTGCTCGCACGCGCCGCCATGGACTGCTGCGCTGCCATCCCTACTGACTGAATTCATCTTAAGAGTTTTATTCACAGATATAACGGACTGGTTCATACAAGTTACCAGTATTATTACAATTACAAAACAACAAGTTGCAGGTGTCATCAGTTTGATAGTTTAATAGGCTTTTTTTGGACAAGAATCACCCATCCCTGCGCATATCCGAATCTCTCGATCCACAAGTAGCTAGTCGTTAGATCTTATAGCAAGATGCCAACTTTTCTATTTTTTACCAAAAGGAAAAATAACTATGTTTAAGTGTTCCGCTGATGATCATGGGATTGGGAGACAGACATATAAACTTGTCTTCAGAAACAGATCACAAGCAAACAAACTGAAATCTGTTTTGCTCACAGGTTAATTGGTAGTAGTCATGTTTTCAATCCCAGAGCACCTGCCTGCCTGGGTTTGGTGGACAGAGTAGTCCTGCTTCTCACAGGTTTTGTTTTGTTTATTTGTCACTTCATTTTCTCGCTATTTTTTCAGACCTATTTGCCCAGCAAAATGCTGCACTTTTGGTGCAAAACCGTCAAAGATGAACTCAACAATCTCCGAGGCGACGGCACAACCAAAAAGTACGAGGAGTGGGACCGTGTGTACCGCTATGACTACTACAATGAGCTCGGTGAGCCGAACAAGGGCTATCCGCAGCCGGTTCTCGGCGGCACCGAAGAACTCCCCTATCCCCGTCTTGGTAGAACTGGCCGACCCCCATCAAAAATAGGTGAGTCCAGTGCAGTGTATATGTTTGTTCTTTTTCACATGTTGACAACCATGTCACCTTGCAATTGGACTCATATCGGGGATTTGATCTTTTCGCCAAACCCTAGATTGGAGAGCAGAATTCCTCAGTACAAGATACAGGAGGCCCTCAACGTCACTGTCCCGCGTGATGGTATTTATGCATCTTCCTAGTTGCTATGACAATGCTGGATTTAATCATCCTAGGAGAGAAGAAGCAAAAAGACAATCAAAGTGTGAGAGAACACGTACAATGATGAGAGGACAAAAAATGTGTGGTGGTGAATACCTCCACCGCATTGCCATTTGGCCCCATTTTACCCATTTAGCCAGTGTCCTCTTCAAAGTGTTAATCTTTAAAGATAATGGAACCAATTTCTTTAGTATGTACTTACAATTGCAACTCTGGGCGTCTGTGTAATGTTTGTAAACTTGTAAAGAAAATGGAAGTTCAGGGCGAAACCAGCTAGTCCATGGAACAAAAATCCAAACTTTTGAAACAAAGAGTGAGTAAAATTTGGAAAAAGTAGAACACTTACAAAACTAAAAAAATAAAATTCTTTATGTGAGAGAGAAGTCTAAACCTTCGCTGTTAAAAGTTGACGTAAATAACTATGGTATTTTCACATGAAGAAACTCAAGTGAAAAAAATAAAAAGAAGTAACTCAATGTTTAAAGGAATTTTAAACATTTCTAAAAACATTATAAAAATATAGAAGTCCAAATTTTATTTTAAAAAATGGCTTTTCCCCATCTTTAAGAAATGCTAGAGGTTCAAATTTATCTAACTAAGAAGTTCAATGTTCATTAAAAAACCAAGAAGGTTAAATTGAAAACACTTACAAGTTTAAATATAAAATAATAGAGAAGCTCAAAAAACCAAGAAGTTCAAATTTAAATAGCGGAGCGGTTCGATGTTTAATATGAAACATGGATTCCTTGTTACTAAAGAATATACTAAGAAGTTCAAATTTTTTAAAATACTATAGTTCAAAATTTATAAAAAATGGATTTTCCTCTTTTCTAAAAAAACCATAGAGGTTTAAATTTAAATAACGGAGATGTTGAATCTTTATTACAATACCAAGAAGGTTAAATTAAATAAACCAAGCAGTTTTAAAAGTTTATGAAAATAAATTTTCACTCTTTTCAAAAGGACCTAGAAATTCAAATTTAAATAATTGAGCGGTTCGATATTTGTTACATAACTAGGACGTTTCCCATTACCTAAGTAGAAGGTCATGTATTGGAAGTATCCAGTACGTCAAGAAATGGAGACCACAATTTTTTGCGGTAATTAGTACGGCTGTGTTGATCTTCTTCATTCTGTGTTCAAGTCCAATGTGTTCTGTTTGTTTCCGCAACTCTTCCTTATGTGAATCCCATTCGCTTTGGAGAAAAATGTACTTATAATTCGGGTAGAAGCTCACGTTTTGTTAAATAATGGCACACAAAAAGGTAGCTTTTGGCAAAACAAACACAATACACATAAAGCATAGAAGTTCAAATGAAAAGCAAAAGCGAAAAAATTCTTACAAGCGGGGTAGTTTTTCCAAAACACGCGTGAAAAAGTACGCAAAAAATGAAAAACAGAAAACTCTTGAAATTAATAGCACGCAAAGTTCTTGTTTCAAAAATTCCGAAGTTCACGTGTACCACGTGTAGAAGAAAAATCATCATATGAAAAAAGGGAACACCTAGGCCATTTCGCCGAAAATCAAAAAATGCATAAAATGTCGCGAAAAATAAAAGCTTAAAAGGTTTATTGAAAGAAGTTCAAGTGCTCTATCCGGAGAAGTTCAAAAATTCTTGTGAGAGAGGTTCACCTTGTATTTCCGTATAAAAATCGAATACTATTCTTTACTCAAAATATAAAAAGGTGAAGTTCAAATTGAAATAACACAAAAGTTCGGAGTTTATTAAAACCTAGGATTTACCTGTTCAAAAAATAAAAACACATCACCATTTTTGCACTTTTAAAAACAACCCATAAACGAAAAAAAGTTGCTAGAAGTTCAAGTGCTCGGCGAGGAAAAGTTCAAAAAATTCTTGTGAGAGAGGTTCACCGTGTATTTAGATGTCCAAAATACAAAAAAAATGTTGTTTTTTGTGTTTTAAAATAATTATCTCAAACCAGAGAGAAGTTCAAAGTGATAATAACCAAAAGTTAACGTAGTACATGGTGTGTATTTCATATAAGAAAAAAACAATTAAAGTGAAACAGAGTGAAGTTCATACAGACATGCCCGAGAAGTTCAACTACTTCACGCACTGCAAAAAATAGCACGTAAAAACAGAGTGAGGTTCAAACAGACATGCTCCAAAAGTTCAACTATTCATGCAGTGCGTTTTCGTTCGCGATGAAGGCAGAAATCATGATATCGTCATTTTCTAATTTACTTCAAAACGGCAGGAATATCATTTGTGTAAGTTCAAGTCATCGGTCGAAGAAAGTTAAAAAATATGTTGTGAGAGAGGTTTGTACAAAGAGAATATCATTTGTGTAACACTGACGAAATTGATGGGAAAATTTAAAACAAAAATACGTCACAGAAGTTCAACGTGAAAACAGCACGAAGTTCGACTACTATAGGGAATGAATTTGAGATGAAAAACTTTTAAAATTGTCGCGAGTATGAAAAAACGATAAACACGGGAAAGTTGCGTGTTTACAGCAGTTTTCCATCGGTATATCACTTGCTCAATTCCGGTGAGTGAATGGAGAGCTATGAGCAAAAAAATCACATGAAAAACAGAGTGAAGTTCAAGTACACGCGCCGAGAAGTTCAGGTTCTTCATGGAGTGCATTTTCAAAGAATCTGTTTCGCGATAAAGGCAGAACGCATGATCCCGCCGTTCTCGAAATTACTTGAAAACGCCATCCATGAACGCAAGCCCCTCATCTAAAGCAAATATTCAAATTGGGAAAGAAGAAGACTAGCTAGAAGAAGAAGAAAAAGAAGAAGAAGAAGAAGAAGAAGAAGAATTTTTCTTCTCTTTCTTTTTCTCCTCTCCTATTATTTATCTTCTTATTCTTCTTCTTCTAACTAAGGTAGGTAAAAACGCCATTTTTTAGCTAAGCTAGGTAAAAATGCTAAGTGTAGGTCATTTTAGGGCTAAGCTAGGTAAATAGGTCATTTTGGAGCTTAGTAAGGTTATTTTATCATTTAGGAGGAAAATAAGCTAAGTCTATGTCATTTTGGAGCTAAACCAAGGTTATCATGCCATTTTTTACGTAAGTGTGCTAAGTATGTCATAAATGAACTGAAGAAGCTATGTATAGGTCTTTTGAGCTAACCTAGGTAGTTATGCCATTTTGGAGCTAACTAAGCATATTTGGTCATTTTGGAGGAAAAAATGCTAAGTATAGGTCATTTTATAGCTATCCTAGGTAAAGTATGTCAGTTTGGAGCTAAGTAAGGTTATTATGTCATTTTCGAGGAAAATAAGCTAAGTATAGGTCATTTTGGAGCTAAACCTAGGTTATTATGCCACTTTTTACCCAAGTGAGCTAATTATGTCGTAAATGAACTAGCTAAGCTAAGTATAGATCATTATTGAGCTATCCTAGGTAGTTATGCCATTGTTTATCTAACTAAGCATATAAAGTCATTTTGGAGGAAAAAAATGCTTAGTATATGTCATTGTATAGCTATCCTAAAGTATGTCAGTTTGGAGCTAAGTAAGGTTATTATGTCATTTTCGAGGAAAATAAGCTAAGTATAGGTCATTTTGGAACTAAACCTAGGTTATTATGCCATTTTTTTTACCCAAGTGAGCTAATTATGTCATAAATGACCTAGCTAAGCTAAGTATAGATTAGTATTGAGCTATCCTAGGTAGTTATGCCATTTTTTAGCTAACTAAGCATATCAAGTCATTTTGGAGGAAAAAATGCTAAGTATAGGTCATTTTATAGATATCCTAGGTAAAATATGTCATTTTGGAGCTAAGTAAGGTTGTTATGTCATTTTCGAGGAAAATAAGCTAATTATAGGTCATTTTGGAGCTAAGTAGGTCATTTCTTAAGCTAAGTATGCATTTTTTAAGAAAACACTTGGGAAAACTTACAATCATCACGGAGGTGAAGGACCGGCCGGGTTTGCGCCAGTGCCAGACAGAGAAGGACCAGCTGGGGTTGCGCCAGTGCGAGACGGAGAAGGATTAGTCGACGCTTGTCCGGAGGCATGCTGCACGAAAGATCATTAGAAATGTCTCATTAGCATGATGCAACTGAAATGTGAATACTAGTAACTAATGAGCATTCAAATGAAACTCACCGTGTCCACTATACCAATCTGGGGCATCGGCGGAGGGGTCTTACCGTTTTTCTTGCACACGGACTGCACATTTTGTTTTCACGAGTTAGTCATATTAGTTAGTAACGAAACGAAGATTACATGCATGATTTGGCTAATATGTAGGAGAAACTTACCACAAGGAGCTCGTATAGGGCCCGGTGAGATGCGTCATTCTGGTTCCTCTTGGCCTCCGACAGACTAGCCGTCCACTCCCACAACTCCCTCTCCCTCTGCTCAGCCTGCCTGTTTGCCTCCGCCATAAGCTACTGGGCCCTAGCCTCGATGGCGAGCTCCATTGGCCGTGGACGAGGCGATATCTCAGGATCGGAGCTCGTCTAGCGCTTCTTTATCTCTCGTAGAGTTCGAGGACAACGTATGAGTCCATCCCCAATGGCTACCGAGCCATGGTACCTCACGTCGCTAGATAGCATCACGATCTCTGGATCAAAAGGACCCTGGCTCGGGTTGAAGTCTTCCCCTTTCCTCGTCTTCCCAACGTCTTTGTACCTCACGAGCTTGTTGTGGGAGGAGATTTTGGTGAAGCTCTCTGGATGATCGAGGCCATCCTCAGAGAATGCCTTGGCCTTCTTGTACGGGGCAGTATGGGCCATGGCATAGAGGTCGTACAGTGGTGGCACGTCCTTCTTGTTGTGTTTTGCCTAAAAGAGAGGAACAAAATATTAGTTAAGGGCTCAAGCTAGCATGAAAAATGAAATTGCATGAATCATGAAGCAAACCACATACCCAGTGATCCCCGTACTCAAACAGGTTGGAGCTCCCTTGATGGTGTGGCACACCTTGCATTTGGGAACGCTTATCCCTGTCCTTGTTGTGGAAGCCTAGCCATTGGGGAGAGCACCACTCATCCACAAATGCCTCCCAACAGTCCAACCTATCCGCACACCATCTCGGGGGCACCACACCATCTCGGGGGCACCTAAGTTAGATAAAGAGAAATTTTAGCTCTACACCTACGAATCAAATCAAGGAAACTAAGTACAAGGCCTTAAGAATAGGTAATTACCTTCATGTACTTCTCCTTACTCAGGTACTTGACGTGACACTTCTTCTTGGCCCTCTTAATGTTAGTCGAGGCATAGTAGTCTCGAACAGCCTGCAACCTAGTCTCGAACAGCCTGCAACCTAGCCTCGTGCCACTAGCCTCCGGAGTCATGTGGGACGAAGACTCTGGGACCCGAGTCTCGTGGGACGAAGACTTTGGGACCCGAGTCTCGTCGGATGAAGGCTCGGCGACCCGAGGCTCGTCGGCCTAAGGCTCATGGACCGGAGTCCGAGATGGGTCCAAAGTAGACGGGTCCACCTGAGACAGAGCACTCCGGTGGTTGGGAGAATCAGCTGGGGGTGTCGACGAGGAAGGTGCATTAGCCTTGCTACCTCTCCCGCCGCCACGTCCACCTCTAGTTGCACCCTCTTTGTCTTTCCCCGACCTCTCCTGGCCGAAGAATAAGCGCCCGCCCGTGTTGTCATACTGTCTACCAGCGCTCTCCGAAGGTGCTGGGGGTGGAATAATAGCACCCCTCCCAGCACTCGTCGAGGAGGGTGGCTCGGAGCGCTCTCGACCTATGCCCACTGAGGGAGTCCTGGACTAAGGGGTCCTCGGGCGTCCGACCTGTTATCCATGGGCTGGACTGATGGGCTATGAAGACATGAAGGGCGAAGACTATACTCGTGTGCGGATTAGACTCTCCTTGGCGTGGAAGACAAGCTTGGCGACCAACTATGAAGATTCCTTCTTATGTAACCGACTCTATGTAACCCTAGATTCCCCCCGGTGTCCATATAAACTGGAGGGGTTAGTCCGGAAAGGATATACTTGAAAGTGCGTTATATCGACTAGAGGGGGGGTGAATAGGCGATTTTTATGAAAATCTTCAAAACGTGAGAGTTATGAAGACAAACAGTGAAGATTATGCCTATTACTGTGCAGCGGAAGTTAGATTACACTAGGCCAGCCATGGTCATGTATTCAATAGAGTGAAAGCGCAATGACAAACAGCTTCAGTGTAATAAGGATCAGGTAGGAAGAAGTTATGAAGCCAAACAGATCATACATTCATGTTGTGAAGACAAAAGATAAAGCAAGCATGCAATGGCTTCACAATGAATAACTGTAAGTAAAAGGAAGTGAAGATGAAACCAGTGACACGTTGAAGACAATGATTTGTTGGACCAGTTCCAGTTGCTGTGACAACTGTACGTCTGGTTGGAGCGGCTAGGTATTTAAACCAAAGGACACACAGTCCCGGACACCCAGTCAAGGACACTTAGTCCAAGACACCCAGTCCTCACCGTTTTCTCCTTGAGCTAAGGTCACACAGACCTCGCACAATCACTCAGGTAAGTCTTCAAGGTAGACTCCAAACCTTCACAGACTTCGTTCACTGGCAATCCACAATTTCTCTTGGATGCTCAGAACGCGACGCCTAACCGTCTGGAGGATGCACAGTCCTCAAGTGTAATAAGTCTTCAGATCACACAGACAAGAAGACTTAAGTGATGCCCAATTTACTCTGGCTCTGGGTGGTTAGGGCTTTTCTCCTCACTAGGAATTTTTCTTTCAAAGGCTTCGAGGTGGGTTGCTCTCAAACGACAAAAGTCGTGCGCTGAAATCTGAGCAGCCAACCGTTTATGGTTGTGGGGGGTGGACTATTTATAGCCACTTGGCAACCCGACCTGATCTGTCCGAAATGACCCTGGGTCACTAAGGAACTGACACGTGTACCAACGGTCGAATTTTGAACTCACACGGCAACTTTACTTGGGCTACAAGTAAAGCTGACTTGTCTGACTCTGGACAAGATTTTCTCTCAAAGTCTTCGCTCGAAGACATAGGATTTTAATTAGGCATCACTTAAGTCATTCTGACTGGTTCTCTTGGACCCCACTTAACAGTACGGTGATTCCTATGACACAATATAAATGAAATAAAACTACGAAGGTTCTAAGTCTTCGAGTTCCATAAGCTTCATAGGGAGTCTTCTCATGTCATTGTCTTCAATATGAATATCTTCATAAACCACCATTGTCTTCAATGTCTTCATACATTTTTAGGGGTCATCTCTGGTAATAAAACCGAATCAATGAGGGACTTCTACCTGTGTTTTCCTGCAATTCTCACAAACACGTTAGTCCCTCAACTAGGTTTGTCGTCAATACTCCAAAACCAACTAGGGGTGGCACCAGATGCACTTACAATCTCCCCCTTTTTGGTGATTGATGACAAACTAGTTGAAGTTTTCAACGGGGAACATAATTTGTGAGATAGTAAAGGAATTTGTCTTCATAAGTTGCAAGGGCTCCCCCTGAAGATGTGCATATAAGTAATTTGCCTTTTGAATGCAAATGCACATGGCAGGTTGTACTTGTGGAGATCCACTTCAACTTATGATGACAATCCACTATGCATGTGAAAGTATATGAAGATAATGACATGCATAATGGAAAATGGACGTCTGCAGTAAGAGATGAGTGCGGAATTTATCGTCGCATAACGGAGTGACAAACAGGTAGCAGACGGCCATCAAGGCTAAGTGTTACAACTCAAAGAAGCAAATGTAGCAAAAACGGGAGTTGTAAGCACGAAGCAAAATGTAGCAAAATATAAAGGCACCCGCCCAAGTGACCCGCTTGAAGACTATAAACATCATGCTTCTCCCCCTTTTGTCAGTGATGACCAAAAAGGTTTGAAGACATAGAGTTTTCTACGCGTTCCCAGGCGCAGCAGGATCGGTGGAGTTGTTTGGTGGCGGTGCAGATGAGCTTGGTGCAGATTCGACGTGTGTTGAAGCAGGTGGAGATGATGTCGCGTCGTCGTCTTCTTCAATAATCCGGGCAGACACGGTGGCAGCAGAAGAAGAGAATTCTGACTCTTCAAGGGATGGTGTGCTTCGCATCACAGCTCTTCTTGGAGGCGTGGAGTCAAATTGGAATCTCTCTCTGAAGCCATCCTCTTGCAGTTCAGCTTCATTGCTCATCATGGTGAGGCCTTTCCAAGTGCGGCGACAGGTCTCATGTGCGACAAACGCATTCTTGGTTGCCAGATTTCTGATGCGATTGACGTCTTGCATGATGCTTCTCATCTGCCATTTAAGCCAGTCGTGATGCCTATCTTGCTTTTGGTGAAGAGCCACAAGAAGCTCTCGGTCATTGAGTGCTCGAGCGTGCTTCTTGGGTCTCTTGGCAGCTGTGCTGTCAGTGGCTTCAGTTGATGCAGGGGCACGTGTGGTGCCAGCCATTGGATACACTCGGGAGAGAGCTTCAACACCTTCAATATTTTGAGTGAAGCTCTGGTGTTCTGCATTTTGAAGACTTAATGGTTGCTTGCCAGGCTCTGGATATATTGCTTCAGCAGATGTGTCCACATCTGGCAAAAATATCCTATGGTTGCGGGCTGAGGGTTGATAGGAGATTGTAGAGTGAAGCTTGATCAGCCTCATAACCCAAGGAGCATAGAACTTTAATCCAAACAGTTCTGAGGCAGATGCTGCAAAGTGACGGATGAAGAGATCCTGTGCATTGAAGCATTTGCCATGAAGAATGCAGAAGATGAGAGTCTTCATTGCACCATCAATTGTTGCATATCGAGAGTGTCCCTTTATAGGCCATAGAGTCCGCCTTATGATGTGATATATTGTTCTGGGTAGGTACTCTAAGTCTTCAACGAAGAACCTAGTTGGATAGGGTGCATTAGGAGGCAGTGGCTTCATTATTGAGAGCATCTGACTCATATCTGGCTCAGGACGCTGAAATATGCTCTCAATTGCTTCAGCATGGAGTTGGCACCCTTCTTCAAAGAATTCGCCAGGAGTGGGAAGGCCGGTAAGCTCAATTAGGTCGAAAGCATTGGCTTCATGATGGATATTGCCTGTCATCCACTCCGAAATCCATGTCTTCGGATCTCTGTTATAGCCTTTGATATGCAAAGTGGCATAGAACTGGAGCAGAAGCTCTTCGTTCCAGTGCTCTTCATCAATGATAAATGGCAGCAAACCCACTTGCTTGAAGCAATCCAGTGCTTCTTCCAGACCAGGCAGACCAGCAACAGCTTCAACCTCAAGGCGCTTGTGAGGAAAGATGCGGCCTTGGTTGTATAGGATGCATGAATAATAGCTGCGCTGTTGATGGCTCCAGAACCTATCTGATACAATCCGTTCCCTTGAATAAGGGTTCTTGGAGCGGTCGAAAAACGTGTTATCTGCCCTGAAGCCGTTGATGTTGAAGGAACCAGGAGCTGATGCAGGACCGGGGAACCTTGGCAGTCGTGGGATCGGCTTCTGGACCTGGGGTCTGTACGCAATATGATAGTTGAATTGTGGTCCGGCAGCAGACTCAGGCACAGAATGTTCAGGAGCAGTAGCTTCATTGTCTTCTGAAGCTATTGTTGGGTTGGGCTCCACATTTGCTTCGGCGTTGTTTGTGGCAGCCTCAACATTTGCAGACTCAGGCACGTTCTCCTGGAGAACTGCTTCTTGTTGGTGTGGGGGAGTTGGAGCTTGTGGTATCTCTGCATGCTCTTCGGCTGATGCAGTCAGAATGTCGTCAGCAGCCTGAGCCCTTGGCCCTTTGCGAAGCCTACGGAATGTAGGCGCCGGTGGAGTTGTAGTGGGTTGGGGCTCATCTTCCTCCTATGGGCGATCTGCCCACAATGCATCTTGTGTGATTGGCGTTAATGGACGACCAATACTGATCAGTTCGCTTGTCTCAAGCTGAGGAAGGGCTGCATCACCTTGCACATTGTCTTGGAGACCAATGTCTTCAGCAGCGTTGGGTTCGTCTGCTGGAATGTCTTCAGCGTTGGGTTCATGCACAGTCAACTGACGATCTGCGTCAGGATAGTGGACGGAGAGGGGTTCAACTGTCAAGGGCTCTGTGGGAGCAGCCCGAGATTTCTTGGTCTTGCGCTTCTTGATGATGGGTTCAGAAGGAGAGGCTTCAGAATGTTTTCTCTTCTTAGCTTCAGCCTCTGTAGTCCGTGTCTTCTTGTGCTGTGAGGCGGTTGATCGACTCTTTGGCTTCGAGCCAGTCGTTGCAGCGGGGAAGACAATCGGAGCAGTTTCTGACCTTGGCGCTTCAGGTTCAGGCACAGCATCCTTCTTTTTCTTCTTCGCGGCCATCCTGGGGTCAATGCCGGGACGCCCAAGTGCCTTGCGCTTCTCTGCCTCATTGTAGGCCTGCACGCAGTGATCAGCCAAAGTCTTCATGCGCTTTCGCGAGCCTTGAGCTTCAGCACGCGTCTTCAGAAAGTTCTCTTTCAGTTCGTGCAACATGATCTTGAAGTTTTTCACTTCTTGCACGCTGAGCTTGGCCACGTGCTTCTTGAACTGAGCCTTTTCATAATCAATTTTCTACTTCAGTTCTACAATTCGCTGGGCTATTGCAAGTTCTGAAGCAATTGCACCTTGAAAGGCAACGCTGAGGCCTATTGGTAGCTACAGATCATCGAAGCTTATGTCTGGTGTGTCAAACCATTCATCAATGAAGCTGTGGATGACGGCGACATCAAACAGAGGCAGATTGTTGAAGATTTCGGCCTCCTCCTTGCTCTTGATGAGCTGCTCAAGTGCGTCATCTCCAAGATCCTCATCGCTTGATAGATCAATGTTTTCACAGCGCAGAACGGCAGCAGCTGTGAGCTCTTTGCCTGTGTGTGGCTGAGGCTTCTTGGCTTCTTGGGGCTTGGACACTCGTGATAAGCCTTTTGACTGCATACTGGCTTCAGGAGGTGCAGTTGCTAAAGGCTTCACTCTTGCGATCTTGGGAGAAGCGGCTGGCTTTGAAGCTTTTGGCTTCTTCTGCTTTGGCTTTGGCGCAGCAGGGGCGTCATCTGACTCAGTATCTGCTGGAGGGTCATTCACAGCAGTCCCTTGGACTAGGATGCGAGTGATGAGGCCTGCAAGATTGGCATACGGCCCGATGGTATTGGGATCGGCGTCGCGTGTGCCATCTGCCCTTGGTGAGGAGGGACCAGGGTTGAAGTCAAGCCCAAATTTCTTCTTATTTATCTTCGCTGATTGTTGTGCAAACTGAAAGTTGCGCTTGAAGAGATTATCATCGCGGCACCAGAGAAGTGATGACGGATGTGCTTCAGCTGGCTTTGGTCCTCTCACCATGCATGGATAGAAGCCTTGAGCAATAGCTTCGACTCTGGACCTGGGTACGAGATTTTTGTATAGTACGTCTCCCCACGGTCTCTTGATGGTGCACTTCTCCGCATATTCCTGAGTGACGAAGCGGTAGTGGAACCATTGCTCTGCCCAATATCTTCGAATCCATTGGATTCGTGTCTTGCGTTGACCATAGCTTTCTTCAGGATCAGTTTTGTACATCTCTGCCAATTCATCAGGCAGATCTTTGGACGTTTCACCACGTCGCTATCTGCCTCCCTTCCTTGCTGCTGTTTCTGAAGCCATGAATAACTTGGAAGGCTTCAAGATGTTCAAAGGCTTCAAAGGCTTCCTTTTGCAAGAACTGGCTTCAGGAGAGTTGATGTGATGCTGCAAGTACTCACACTTGGAACTGCTAGACAAAGTGAGAGTTGAGGTCGAGCAGTTCGATCCTCCGTGCCCTAACTTGGCGACGGAAGACACCTACGGCGACGGCGGAGAGAGCGATGTCCGCTGTCGGCGTGAAAACGGCGTCGGAGAGGTTGCGGCAGTGAAGTGCTTCGTTGCCGGCGTCGTCGAGTGCTAGCGGTGGCGCTAGGGTTCATGCGAGGGTGGAAGAAGGAGATAATGACCGCAGTGAATCGTGTATTTATAGGGATAGAGGCGGCACTGCGCTATTACGCAGGTACCCCTGGCGGTTCGCATTTGAGGCACGCGTGGCCAGTTAGAGGAAGATTGGGATTTGTTCCACGTCCCACGCACGCCTAAATTGTCGGGCGGTCGTTCCTGCTTCTCCGGATATTATGTGGAGGACTGAGCATTAAAAACGGACTTTTATGGTTGTCACTATGTCTTCAGCTGACAAGGACACGGTGAAGACATTTGACAGTTTCAACAGAATGCATATGACTTGGAGAGATAGAGTTTGAGATAGAAAGCATAGAGAGGTTAGGGTCCGATCACATTCACTTAGTTCAAAAGATTCAACCCAGAAGACATAGCTATAAGTGAATGCTGTAGAGGACAGAACATCAGTACATATATATCCATTTAATCAACGCAGTGAAGATAATTATGAAGACATATTGAGAATGAAGCCAAACCAAATGTGAAGACATTGAGAGGTAACGCCATGAGAGAAACACTTCAAAATGGAACGTTTGGTGGTGGCGTTACCCACCGTATAGGAAGTATTAGACCCAGACACGGCGCACAATTATCGTGGCGCTCCGAAGTCAAATTCCACATTAATGTATTCACACTTAGAATGTATGTCTTCATTGTTTGAAGATATACGCTACTTCGTGTGTTGCACATCTAAGTCATCAATATGCTTAAGTGTTAGGATGTGTGCCTGATCACAGGACATTTGAGGATTCCAAGATATTTAGCTCACACCGTAACTTGCAAAATCTCTTCTCATCCAAGGGCTTGGTGAAGATATCTGCCAATTGCTCTTCAGTGTTGACGTGTATGATATCAATGTCTTCCTTCACAACATGATCTCTGAGAAAGTGATGACGAATTTCAATGTGATTTGTCTTCGAGTGCTGAACTGGGTTGTTGGCAATCTTGATGGCGCTTTCGTTGTCGCAGTAAAGTGGCACTTGCTTCAGATGAATGCCATAATCCTTGAGTGTTTGCTTCATCCACAGAAGCTGAGCGCAGCAAGATCCAGCAGCAATGTATTCAGATTCAGCAGTGGAGAGTGATACACAGTTCTGCTTCTTTGAAGACCAACATACAAGTGATCGTCCCAGAAAGTGACATGTGCCTGATGTAGACTTGCGATCAACCTTGTCACCGGCATAATCAGCATCCGAAAATCCAACCAAATCAAACTCTAAGCCCTTTGGATACCATAATCCTAGAGTTGGGGTGTGAGCCAAATATCGAAGAATTCGCTTCACAGCTAAGTGATGCGACTCCTTTGGTGTCGCTTGAAATCGAGCACACATGCAAACACTAAGCATGATATCTGGCCTAGATGCACATAAATAAAGCAAAGACCCAATCATGGAGCGGTATACCTTTTGATCGAACTCTTTACCATTGTCGTCGGGACCCAGATGATGCTTGGCTGGCATTGGTGTTGTGAAGCCTTTGCAGTCTTGCATACCGAACTTCTTCAGGCACTCTTTAAGATATTTCTCTTGAGATATGAAGATGCCGTTGCGTTGTTGCCGTATTTGAAGACCGAGGAAGAACTTCAGCTCCCCCATCATGGACATCTGATATTGCTCTTGCATCATGTATCCAAACTCTTCACTATACTTCTGATTGGTGCAGCCGAAGATAATGTCATCCACATATATTTGGCACACAAACAGTTCACCATCATATGTCTTCGTGAAAAGAGTGGGATCCAGGGAACCAGGTATGAAGCCTTTGCTTTTCATAAAGTACTTGAGTGTATCATACCAGGCCCTAGGGGCTTGTTTGAGGCCATACAGTGCCTTGTTGAGCTTATATACCATATCAGGATGTTTTGGATTTTCAAAGCCAGGTGGTTGTGCAACATACACTTCTTCTTCAATCTTGCCATTGAGAAAGGCACTTTTCACATCCATCTGATAGAGAAGTATGTTATGATGATTTGCATAGGCCAGCAGTATGCGTATGGCTTCAAGCCTAGCCACAGGAGCAAATGTTACATCGAAGTCAATGCCCTCCACTTGAGTATATCCTTGAGCAACGAGACGAGCTTTGTTTCTGACAACTTGACCATGCTCATCTTGCTTGTTGCGGTATATCCATTTGGTGCCTATTATGTTGTGCTTCCGTGGATCAGGACGCTTAACCAGTTCCCATACATTATTCAGCTCAAACTGTTGAAGCTCTTCTTGCATAGCTTGGATCCATTCAGGTTCCATGAAGGCTTCTTCAACTTTCTTGGGTTCTGATATTGAGACGAATGCGAAATGCCCACAGAAGTTTGTTAGCTGAGTTGCCCTTGCACGAGTGAGTGGACCAGGTGCATTGATGCTGTCAAGTATTTTGTCAATTTGTACTTCATTTGCAACACGAGGATGTATAGGGCGAAGACTTTGCTCTTGTTGATCTGTGTTGTCATTTGGAGGTATACCTTCAGGCTGAGCATTGTCTTCATGTGGATCAGGTGCTGAGATGATAAGTTCTTCTTCAGGATGAGCTTCAGAAGGTACAATTTCTCCAGTTCCCATAAGCTTGCTTGATTCATTTGCTGGAACTTCATCTAGCACTTGGCAATTGCTCTCTTTGTGATCCATTGGTTTCATCAAATCGCACATCCACTGTTTCAACCACTTTGTAGTGGAAGAGATTGAAGACTCTGTAGGAGTGCGAATCCTTTCCATATCCAAGCATGAAGCCTTCATGTGCTTTTGGTGCAAACTTTGAGGTGTGGTGTGGGTCCTTGATCCAGCATTTTGCGCCAAATACTCTGAAGTAACTGACATTTGGCTTCTTGCCAGTTAGGAGCTCATAAGATGTCTTGTTCAGAAGCTTGTGAAGATAAACACGATTGATTGTATGGCATGCAGTATCAATGGCTTCAGTCCAGAATTTTCTTGGAGTCTTGTATTCATCTAGCATTGTTCTGGCCATCTCAATGAGTGTTCTGTTCTTGCGTTCGACGACGCCATTCTGCTGTGGCGTGTATGGAGCTGAGAATTCATGTGTGATCCCCAAGGTGTCCAGATATGTATCAAGGTCAGTGTTCTTGAATTCAGTGCCATTGTCACTTCTGATGTGCTTTATCTTGGCGCCAAAATTGTTCATAGCTCGATTTGCGAAGCGTCTGAAGACATCCTGCACTTCAGTCTTGTAAAGGATTATGTGCACCCAAGTATATCTAGAATAATCATCAACAATTACGAAGCCATAGAGGCAAGCAGAAGTAGTAAAAGTTGAGTAGTGAGTGGGACCGAAAAGATCCATGTGAAGCAGTTCGAAAGGTTGAGTAGTGGTCATGATTGTCTTCGAAGGATGTTTTGCCCTTGTCATCTTCCCAGCTTCACAGGCACCGCATAAGTGATCTTTCTTGAACTTGACGCCCTCGATGCCTATGACGTGCTTTTTCTTCGCAAGGGTGTGGAGGTTCCTCATGCCAGCATGCCCAAGCCTTCGATGCCAAAGCCAGCATTCTAAAGCTTTTGCAAGAAGACATACTGCAAGTTGTGGTCCTGCTGAGAAATCTACCACATACAAATCACCTTTCCTATACCCTTCAAACACTAGAGATTTGTCAGATTCCATTAGCACCAGGCAGCGATATTTGCCAAACATTACAATCATATTCAAATCGGAAAGCATTGAGACAGACATTAAGTTGAAGCCAAGGGATTCAACAAGCATGACTTTATCCATGTGTTGATCCCTTGAGATTGCAACTCTACCTAGACCCAATACCTTACTTTTACCAGTGTCAGCAAATGTAATGTGGCTCTTGTCGGATGGACGTAAAGTTGAGTCCATGAGAAGGCTTCTTTTGCCAGTCATGTGATTTGTACACCCACTGTCAATAATCCATTCTGAAGACTTTGAAGTCACTGGTGTCGTACCCTACAGTGCAGTTAGGGGGATAGGCTTCACGAAGGGTATTGTGAAGCATAAACATTTGACGAACCAGTGGATTATGAAAACTTAGATCCAGATTAGGACTAATAGGGAGAGTAGCATGCGATTCAGGAACGAAGTACATAATGATGCCATTTGGGCAGTTTATCTTGCGCCCCACAAGATTTTTATGGTCCCCAGCAATATCATCAGAAGATTTTGTTTTTGTGCTGGAGACCTTTCCCTGCAAAAGAGAGTTAAGCTTTCTTAACCACCCACATCTTCAAGGGTGGCTTAGAAGCTATAAGTCTAAGTGCAGCATCTGAGAATTTTGGCTTTGAAGCCTTAGCAAACAGTCTAGCAGGGGGACAATAATACTCATAGGCATAGGCAGAATAATTTTTGGTCATATGAACATGACGGTTCAATGAACCGCTCTCATATTCATATGCCTGAGTATGGTTTCCCTGCAAAACATTTGCGTTAGTGTGACTCAGGTGAGTCCTCTGTCTGTATGAAGCCTTTGGACCGAGGTTTGTCTTCTTCAAGTGAGGTGTCATGAAGACATTCACAGGAAGATTTTCCAGACATGTTTTCGGAACCCAGATCTTCTTCATAGGCGGTCCATTCCTGCAGTTAGTACCAATGTACCTGGCAAACACTTCACCATTCTGATTCTTAAACAGTTTATAGTTTGCATCAAAGGATTCATCAATGATAATAGGGTTAGCACAAGTGAAGCCAGATAAATTGGATGGATCTGCTGAAAGTTCCTTTGCAGCAACCCATGTGGTTTTGGGGTACTGCTCAGGTTTCCAGTAAGAGCCATCTGCATTAATTTTCCTCACGAACCCAACACCCTCTTTCCTAGGGTTTCGGTTCAGAATCTGCTTCTTAAGGACATCACATAGTGTCTGATGCCCTTTCAGACTTTTGTACATTCCTGTTTCAAGCAATGTCTTCAACCTAGCATTCTCATCAGCAATAGCAGTGGTATCCTCAGAAGAGGGGTTAGTTACCACGTTAACAGTTGAAGATATTGCAACAGTAGTAGCAGCGGAACATTCAGCAACAGAATTAGCATTATCACACTCAATGCATTTAAGACATGGTGGTTCAAATCCTTCCTGAGCGGGACTAATCTGTTCGGAGCGAAGTGACTCATTTTCCTTTTGAAGATCTTCATGATCCGCTCTCAACTTCTCAAGATCTTGCTTCTTTTGAAGATAATCATAGGAGAGCTTTTCATGAGTAGTTGAGAGAGTGTCAAGACGATCTTCAAGTTCCTGATACTTAACGTGAAGATTTTTTATGTCTTCAATTAAGGATTCAGAACGAGTCATTTCGGCACCCAACATATCATCGCTTCTGTCTAAAAGTTTTTGAATATGTTCCATGGCTTTCTGTTGTTCAGTTGCAATTTTAGCAAGTGTTCTGTAGCTAGGTTATGAATCACATTCAGAGTCATCGTCACTAGATGTTTCATAGTGAGTAGTACGTGTGTTTACCTTCGCACCGCGTGCCATGAAGCAGTAGGTAGGAGTGGAGTCGTTCTTGTCATTTGCGTCGGTGTCGGTGTTCCAGTCATTGTCTTCAGTGTTGAAGATGGACTTGGCGACGTATGCTTTAGCCAGACTCGCAATGCCAGAATCAGACTCCACCTCTGCCTCCTCAGATGCAGACTCCTCCTCTGAATCCATCTCCTTGCCAACAAACGCACGTGCCTTGCCAGATGAGCTCTTCTTGTGTGACGAAGACTTTGATGAAGACTTGGAAGAAGACTTTGAGTATTTCTTCTTTTTCTTGTCGTCAGAATCATATTCTTTGCTCTTCTTCTTCCTTCTGTTCTCATTGTCCCACTGTGGACACTCAGAAATGAAGTGTCTAGTTTTCTTGCACTTGTGACATGTTTTCTTCTTGTAGTCATGAGCAGAAACTTCATCATTCCTTGAGCTTGATCGTGAAGATTTTCTGAAGCCTTTCTTCTTGGTGAATTTTTGGAACTTCTTCACTAGCATTGCAAGTTCTCTTCCAATGTCTTCAGGATCATCAGAACTGCAGTCAGATTCTTCTTCAGATGAGGAGACAGCTTTTGCCTTCAAAGCACGAGTTCGCCCATAGTTTGGACCGTAGATATCTCTTTTCTCAGAAAGCTGAAACTCATGTGTGTTGAGCCTCTCAAGTATGTCAGACGGATCGAGTGTCTTGAAATCAGGACGTTCTTGAATCATCAGGGCCAGGATGTCAAACGAACTATCAAGTGATCTCAGCAGCGTCTTGACGATTTCATGTTTGGTGATCTCAGTGGCGCCGAGGGCTTGAAGCTCATTTGTGATGTCAGTGAGCCGGTCAAATGTGTGCTGGACATTCTCATTGTCATTTCGCTTGAAGCGGTTGAAGAGGTTGCAAAGAACACTGATTCTTTGATCTCTCTGGGTTGAGATGCCTTCATTGACCTCGGAGAGCCAGTCCCAGACTAGCTTTGATGTCTTCAAGGCACTCACACGGCCATACTGTCCTTTGGTCAGATGACCACAGATGATATTCTTGGCAGTAGAATCCAGTTGAATGAACTTCTTGACATCAGCAGCAGTGACACCTTCTCCAGCCTTGGGAACGCCGTTTTCAACGACATACCATAGGTCGACGTCAATGGCTTCAAGATGCATGCGCATCTTATTCTTCCAGTAGGGATATTCAGTTCCATCAAAGACGGGGCAAGCAGTGGAGACTTTGATTATCCCTGCAGTCGACATCGCTAAAACTCCAGGTGGTTAAACCGAATCACACAGAACAAGGGAGCACCTTGCTCTGATACCAATTGAAAGTGCGTTATATCGACTAGAGGGGGGTGAATAGGCGATTTTTATGAAAATCTTCAAAACGTGAGAGTTATGAAGACAAACAGTGGAGATTATGCCTATTACTGTGCAGCGGAAGTTAGATTACACTAGGCCAGCCATGGTCATGTATTCAATAGAGTGAAAGCGCAATGACAAACAGCTTCAGTGTAATAAGGATCAGGTAGGAAGAAGTTATGAAGCCAAACAGATCATACATTCATGTTGTGAAGACAAAAGATAAAGCAAGCATGCAATGGCTTCACAATGAATAACTGTAAGTAAAAGGAAGTGAAGATGAAACCAGTGACACGTTGAAGACAATGATTTGTTGGACCAGTTCCAGTTGCTGTGACAACTGTACGTCTGGTTGGAGCGGCTAGGTATTTAAACCAAAGGACACACAGTCCCGGACACCCAGTCAAGGACACTTAGTCCAAGACACCCAGTCCTCACCGTTTTCTCCTTGAGCTAAGGTCACACAGACCTCGCACAATCACTCAGGTAAGTCTTCAAGGTAGACTCCAAACCTTCACAGACTTCGTTCACTGGCAATCCACAATTTCTCTTGGATGCTCAGAACGCGACGCCTAACCGTCTGGAGGATGCACAGTCCTCAAGTGTAATAAGTCTTCAGATCACACAGACAAGAAGACTTACGTGATGCCCAATTTACTCTGGCTCTGGGTGGTTAGGGCTTTTCTCCTCACTAGGAATTTTTCTTTCAAAGGCTTCGAGGTGGGTTGCTCTCAAACGACAAAAGTCGTGCGCTGAAATCTGAGCAGCCAACCGTTTATGGTTGTGGGGGGTGGACTATTTATAGCCACTTGGCAACCCGACCTGATCTGTCCGAAATGACCCTGGGTCACTAAGGAACTGACACGTGTACCAACGGTCGAATTTTGAACTCACACGGCAACTTTACTTGGGCTACAAGTAAAGCTGACTTGTCTGACTCTGGACAAGATTTTCTCTCAAAGTCTTCGCTCGAAGACATAGGATTTTAATTAGGCATCACTTAAGTCATTCTGACTGGTTCTCTTGGACCCCACTTAACAGTACGGTGATTCCTATGACACAACATAAATGAAATAAAACTACGAAGGTTCTAAGTCTTCGAGTTCCATAAGCTTCATAGGGAGTCTTCTCATGTCATTGTCTTCAATATGAATATCTTCATAAACCACCATTGTCTTCAATGTCTTCGTACATTTTTAGGGATCATCTCTGGTAATAAAACCGAATCAATGAGGGACTTCTACCTGTGTTTTCCTGCAATTCTCACAAACACGTTAGTCCCTCAACTAGGTTTGTCGTCAATACTCCAAAACCAACTAGGGGTGGCACTAGATGCACTTACAATACTCATTACCATAGTCATACAGGCTAGGCTTCTAGGGTTTAGCCATTATGATCTCGTGGTAGATCAACTCTTGTAACACTCATATTCATCAAGATCAATCAAGCAGGACGTAGGGTATTACCTCCATAGAGAGGGCCCGAACCTGGGTAAACATCGTGTCCCCCGTCTCCTGTTACCATCGATCCTTGATGCGCAGTTCGGGACCCCCTACCCGAGATCCGCCGGTTTTTACACCGACATTGGTGCTTTCATTGAGATTTCCGCTATGCCATCGACGAAAGTTTCGATGGCCCCTTCAATCCTCTATAGAGACGCTGTCCGAGGAGAAACCTTCCTCCCCGGACAGATTTTCGTGTTCGGCGACTTCGTACTGCGGGCCAACTCGCTTGGCCATCTGGAGCAGATTGATAGCTACGCCCCTGGCCACCAGGTCAGATTTGGAATCTTGAAATACATCACGGATATTCGTGGATACTTGATCTTTAACGGATTTGAGACTGCAGCGATCGCTCCCCCTCGCCCCAATGAACATGACTCAAATTCAGGAGATGGCTCATGTCGCTGCAATGGCCTGAGAACCAGAGCAGATCATGCCATTCTAGGCCACAGAGTTCACGGCATTAGATCCGCATGCAGACTCGACACCCTACAATATTGGCGCCAACGGAACTCCGGACTCATCTCCGGCTATAAGTTCCAGACCATGTACGCATGTGGACACGAAGCTAGATCGGTTATCGGTCTTCGAATTCAGCGCCGCTGATGTTTTTCAGCACTCACCTTTGGGCGATGTGCTAAACTCTTCAAAGAACCTGTCATTCACGGGAGACTCGCAGCCGAACTATGTCCGACTCAAACTAGGGCCAAATGACGGAGAATTTCGCTTCCCACCCGCCACCCACTTCATAGCCACTGTCGAGGACTTAACCAACATGCCCGCTCCTGGCTCCGTAGACATTGATGGTATAGATGATGATGTCGACAAGGAGCAAGGCCAAGACCTGCCAGTCATTAGGCGTGAGACGGCCACCCCTTCACATGACGTGTACATGATCGATACACATAAAAAGCCTCGCGGCAAAGACAAGGGAGATCCAGTTAAAACTCCTGAGTCACAGTCTAAGTTTCGGTGCCCCAAATGCCGCCCCAAGTCAGACCGCAGCAACAATGGCACTGGAGAAAATAGTACTCCGAACGGCGCCGAAAGCAATGAAGACCCTATGGGAGCAACATCCGAGCAGGAGGAACAGGAAAACAGGCAAGCCAGCCCCGACGAACAGGCCCTGCCCAGCGATGGTTCGGAGGACGACAACTACCTTCCGCTTTCCGAAGATGAGGTAAGCCTCGGTGACGAAGACTTCATCGTACCCGAAGTGCCCCTCTAACAGGAGCACTTCAAGCGTAGGATGCTAGCTACAGCAAGGAACCTGAAAAAGAAGCAGCAGCAGCTTCAAGCTGACCAAGACTTACTCAACGACAGATGGACCGAAGTCCTGGTCGCCAAAGAATAGTGCCTTAGTAGCTGAGCCAAAGGCTACCCAAAGCACAGATTGCTATACCAGTCCGGTGAAGGGGCGCTGGAGCCCATACCATCGTCACACAATGTGACTGGTCGCCGGCAACTCTGTCCGAATAAAGAGGCAACTCAAGCCGAACACCAGACAGCCCCACCTCACCATAAAGGCAGGAACAACGCAGGTCACGATTACCCAAACGACCTGCAAAGAGACCTGGACAATAGAGCAGGACACGCAAGACCGATCTACGGATCGCGAAAGCATGCTTCGACATGCGACGACGGCTACCTATTCGGACGTGTCAAACCTCTCCACGCCCGGGCCGAAAACCGCAAAGGGACTCCTTCGGAGTTACGTCGCAGTGTGGCCCAGCATAGAGGCGCCGCACACCCTCTTTGCTTCACTGACGAAGTAATGGATCATGAATTCCCCGAAGGATTCAAACCCGTCAATATTGAATCATACGACGGGGCAACCGATCCTGCGGTGTGGATAGAAGATTTCATCCTCCACATCCATATGGCCCGTGGGGACGACCTCCATGCCATTAAATACCTCCCACTAAAATCAAAAGGGCCAACTCGGTACTGGTTAAACAGCCTTCCTGAAAATTCCATAGGCAGCTGGGAGGACTTGGAAGAGGCCTTCCTCGATAACTTTCGAGGAACATATGTCCGGCCACCGAATGCCGATGACCTAAGTCAATTGTCCAACAGCCCGGAGAATTAGCCAGGGAGCTCTGGACTCGGTTCTTAGTCAAAAAGAACCAAATCGTCGACTGTCCAAACGCGGAAACCCTTGCGTCTTTCAGACACGGCGTCCGGGACGAATGGCTTGCACGCCACCTTGGCCAAGAAGGACCTAAATCCATGACAACCCTCACTGCTCTGATGACCCGCTTTTGCGTAGGAGAAGACAGCTGGCTCGCTCGTAGAAGCAATAGCGCCAGCAACCAGGGCACCTCCGAAATCCGAGACGGCAACGGCAAGCCACGAGAACGCAAAAACAATAGTCACAATGACAATGAAAGATCAGGCGACACGGCGTTCAACGCCGGATTCAGCAACCCCAAGCCCGGTCAGCGGGAGAAGCCATTCAAGGCGAATCGAGACGAACCATCCAACCTGGACAGGATATTGGTCCGACCATGCCAGATTCATGGCCACCCCAATAAACCAGCTAATCATACGAACAGAAATTGCTGGGTCTTTAAACAGGTCGGCAAGCTCAACGCCTAACATAGCGGGAGGAGGCCGCCAAGCGACAGGGATGATGGAAAAGTTCACCAACGAAACACCGGGGGTCAGAAGCAATCTCCACCCGAGGATCATCTACTCCTAGAATGGAAATAGCAACCCGACTTCCGCTGCCCACTCCACACACCTACAAAATTTGTACCATGCATACATCATTACGCACTCAAGATACCATGGGCATTGGTGGAAGAACAATACGGACAAGCCTGCAAGCACTCCAGTAACTTTCATTTATTGCTTATTTTTTATTTCTTCCTTCGCTATCCTTTAAAAACAGGCGACGAATAGGATAAACATTTGAAACTGGCTCTATCGGAGTCCGGATCCGTACACTCACCCAAGGGGCCACTTCCATCAAGGATTCCCCCCATCGAGGACTGAAGGCGCATACGTCGACAGGAGGTCCAAAATAACTTTTTGTAGACTGCACTCCCTATTTCTTTAGCATGTACTATGCATGTTCCTCCGCCTCGAACCCCGAGCATGTCAAACAGCCGGGCAGATGGCTTATATATATAATAAGTAATCATTGGCATATCACTCAGTTACCAGTAAACAATATCCGAACTAATCATCCGTATTGTTTTCCCGACAAATATGGATCCTACGGTTATTTCACAGAAATACCTTGGCATAACCTGCCAGGGGTTCGGCGTGGGAACAAATGAGTTGCCAGTAAAAGTTCGAACAGCTCTATAGCATAATTCGGCGTCGCAAGTTTGGCCTTATATGCATCAGCTCCGAATCATTGTCTTGGGTCAAAAGTTGGGTTGCCCGGCTCATGTGCTTGCTACCCTACGTTCCGCTCTATCGGCTAGGGTAGTAAAGGGAGAACTACTGCGATTGTGCCCTGGTCTAAACCGGACGAGCACCACAGTAAAGAAAGCCGAAAAGTGACTGTCATGATGCAGCGTGAGCTGGTCAACCACTTGACTACTTATTGGAATCTTTAGCGATTCTCCGGGTCACATGAGGGATCTTTTTCAGATCAAATATGTAAGGCAGCATACGCCGCGTACATACCAGGGGCTATGTCGTAGCCCCACCATAAAACTCCTATGGCTAAGTGAAAGTGTTAACGCCTTATAGTCTGATTGCCTGGTTCACCGCATTATCACCTCCTTCATGGACCAAGACGCTGGATAAAGAGTGATTAAATGCTTTTCCGAACACCCCCGTACTTCCTACAAGGGGGCTGAAGTGGACGACTAGAAAACTTCCAGATTATATCAAAATAGCCGCACAAGAGGAATTCAAGCTTTCAAGCAAAACATAAATAGATTAACTATAAAATTGTCTTTTACAATTTTCATACACCTCACTCGAACATTATGTCTCTTGAGCACTGACCCTCTACAAAGCGGGCAACCTCTAGGATGTCTTCAAAATAATGCTCTAGTTCTGGACGGTCCTTGCCATTGGGTGGACCCTTTGTCGCAACATCGATGGCCTTCATCTTCCCCCATAACGTCTTGACTCAGGCAAAAGGCATCCGTGCACCCTCAATGCACGTTGACCCCTTCACAGCGTCGATACGCGGCACCGCGTCAACAAGCGTTTGCCCCAAACCGAAATAGCTATTCAGAATAGGCTCAGTTGGCCACAACCGAATTACCATGTCCTTCATGGCAGCGCCGGATATCCTATGAAGTTCGGCCCATTGGGACATCTGTTCATTGAGCAACAAAGGGCGCTTCAATGTGCCAAACTGCGACCAAAAAAGCTTCTCCGTTGCATATCCATCTCACGCTTGGTAATACTGCGCCACATCGGCAGAACTCTTCGGCAAGTCCAAGAACTCATCTGGTGAACTCCATACTTGGTTAAGCTGGGCATAGTTAGGATCACCGAACTTAGTTTGCAGCAGAAAGGGCTTTCCAGCCACAATCTCCCTTGCCTGTCGAACCTCCTCACGGGCTGCTCTGCATTCTGACCACGCTTCTCTCGCCTCTTGTAAGGCCTTGTCCAGATCAACCGTTAAGGCTTTACTCTCCTTCTCCAGAAATTCAGAGCGGCCGGTAGCATGCTCCAGTTCGAGCGTCATCGTGGATATCTTCTCCTCATCTTGGGGCCGTGCAGCTTGTTCGGCTTCTAATTCAGCTGATGCCTTTTCGGCATCATCATTTCTACACTGGGCCTGCTCCTTGGCCCGAGCCAGCTCCGCTCGAAGAACTTCAACGGCGGTGGCACCTTCTGCAGCCAAATCTCAGCATCATGCTTATACCACACAAATGTATGAGGATTGTCCTGAATACATACCTTGCGACTCGTCCTGACGCATATGTATTAAAGCAAGATCATCCACTGCCAGATCAAGCTTCCGCTGCAAATCGGCAATTTCCATAGTCCGGGAAGCGGCCAAGGGGGAAGCAGCCTGTGTTCAAAATTGATGAGGTTAGTCCTCAAATGATCCTTTTTGATCCTCTGGTTCGCTTCCCAGTGGAAGCCAACCCGAGCATCAGGGTCTACTACCTATACATAGGCGCATCTTTACAAATGAAGCATAGCTGAAAACATTATGTCACAAATCTCGAAGCCCTTCAGTAGACTCATGAAGGCTTCATTTAATCTGCTCTTCACGTACGAAATCTTCTCAATCACTATACCCATCAAGGTACGCTGTTCCCCCGAGACAAATGCTTTCCGCAACATGTCCCACAATATATCCAGAGTCTCTGGGTTTCCGGAAGCTACTCTAGGAGCACAATCATCCTTTGAAGGAATCTGTTCACCCGTCTCCAGAATAATTGTCGGATGCGAACCAGTCAGTCCGGGGCCTTTGTTATCATCAGCCCTGGACTCCCGGATGGTCGAAGCTCCACCTTCGGGTACTGCCTCTTATGTCCCCTGCGTAACTTGTTGGTCAAAAGGGACCCTCCGCGATGACACTTTAGAATCATCCGCCTTGTTGGGCGCGGAGGTTGGAGGAGGCGTCTCGCTCTCCATCATCTCTGGGAGGAGACTCCCCGAAGAAGAGGATCGCCCAGAAAAACTCTGTGCCGACCTATAGAAATACATGAATGCGTTACGTATATCTTCGGTAACAGCAACGGAGCGGGACGTTATCAAAGTGCTCCAGATTCTCTTGCGGTTCGGACGAGGGATTGTCCCCTTGTTGGAGCTGTTTAACGGTGTGGATTTCCAAACCCAGGCCGCTCGAGGTTGGCATCTTGCCCTTCTTGGGAGACCGCCCCTCCCAATCTTTGGAGGTGGCCCTTTTCCTCCTGTTTGGAGAAGGGATACTGGGTCCTTTTCCGCCTCCATTTTTGGGTGAGGAAAGGTCAATTTCTCTAGACTCAGTGTCTGACTTACCCTTGGAACCAAGGTCATCTTGGGTCTTCTCGCCCTCCCCTGCTGGCACCTAGTATGGCGCCGAGGCCATCATCCTTGTTAACACGGGAGTAGCTGAGTCTTTGGGAAGGGGAGCCGGACACCTAATCAGTTCCACCTTGTTTATCGAGCCCTGAAAAAAGGATGATAATGTTGGTATCTTGCCACTTGGTATCTGATTATAGGGTATTCGGTAAAGTGGTACTTACCGGGGTATCCGGACGGTTACAGTCTAGGCCGACATCTTCGGTGGTGTCTGGCCATTGCCTTTGTTTCCCGAAGAATAATTTCCACATTCCTTCATGCGTTGTGCCGAAGAAGTCCTGAAGAGTCCGCGACCCTTCTGGATTAAACTCCCATAGGCGGATGCAACTTTGTAGAGTTCGCACATCATTCGTTGATCCCCAATCCAGCCCCTTGTTGATCCATGATGCAAGCTAAATTGGGGGGCTGGATCGGAAGGAGGGTGCAGTTGCCCACTTGGAGCTGCGGGGCTCGGTGATATAGAACCACCCCTGCAGCCACAGATCGGAAGATTTGGCGAAGGATCCTTTCAACCAAATGGCGCTAGCAAGCTTGCTCACTGCAGCGCTACCGCACTTGGCTTGCTCCCCCTCTATCACTTGTGGCTTCACATCAAAGGTCTTGAGCCACAAGCCGAAGTGTGGAGTAGTTCAGAGGAAGGCTTCACACGCGACGATAATCACCGAGATAAGAAGGATAGAGTCCGGGGCCAGATCGTGAAAATCTAGCCCGTAGTAAAACATGAGCCTTCGGACGAAGGGGTTAAGTGCAAACCCTAACCCGCGGAGGAAGAGGGACACGAACATGACCCTCTCACCGGTTCTGGGGGTGGGAATAACCGGTCCCTCGGCAGGAAGGCGGTGACGGATTTCTGCGGTCAAGTATCTCGCTGCCCGAAGCTTTGCGATATCTTCCTCGGTGACAGAAGATGCTACCCACCGGCCTTGACGGTTGGATCCGGACATGATTGAGGCTTGTGGCGACCGAAACCCGGGTGTTGGAACTCGGGGTTGCAGGGGTCGAGGAAGAGGCAAGCGTAGAAGAAAAAGACGGGTCTGTACCCCTATATAAAGGCTGCAACACTACTAGGAAAAGGCCTACTAATGGCGCACCAGTTTTGCCTACTAATGGCGCATCACTGGTGTGCCATTAGTAGCACGCCACTAGTAATTTTTACTAATGGCACACTGGATGGTGCGCCATTAGTACCATGCGCCATTAATGTGCCTCCCAGGGGCCATATTTAACCATGTGCTTTGGCACACTAATGGCGCACTGCGGATAGATGCGCCATTAGTATACTTGGCATACTAATGGCGCACTCTGTAGTGATGCGCCATTAGTATGAATATTAGGTTTTATTTTTTTTACTTTTCTGATTTTTGCACATGTTACAAAATATATTATTTGACAGAATATAGACAGTAGCACACAACAACAGCAGATTCATCAAATATAATAGAAGATTAGTCTCCGAATTCAAAAGACCGAACAAAGATAAAACATTACAAGTCTCGAGACCGCGAGTATCGAGTTTGTCGGAAGTAATACTAATCCTAACAAGTCCTACTAATCATCATCATACAACTTCTAATCGTTATTCATAACAATTCATACGATCATCATCTTGATAGTCATCGAACCAACCCTACTTAATTGTTCTTAGCACATGATCATCAGTATTAGGCAGGACCTAAATACCCTATTTAAGCTAAAATAGCATAAAACAATATAGACCCTGACTCTCCATTATGGAGAATGGAGAACATCCTGTCTCCAATTCTTGCACTTCGCTTCCTTTTGCTTCCAAGAAGCTCCTTACGACTGTCCATACATTTTTTCCATCCTTTGATTTTCATGTCTCCACTTCTTTTAGAAATCTCGTATGGACAGTTGAGATTCGTAGGACGACCTGGCTGTATGTTCAAAACATTAACACTACCTTTCTGATACATCATATGAGGCACACAATTCTCTGGGATTATCTGTTGAAAAACATAGTAATAACTTCATAGTTAGCAATGATGTACTAGTTTTAGAAGTATACAAAAGATGCACGGATGTCGTAATAGTAAAAATCTTACCAGGGTATCTCCATGGTAGTTACCATAGTTGAACACATGCACTAGTGGCACGTATTTACCATAATGTTGAGGAGTTTGTTTGTGGATAATGTAATTCTCAATGTCAGTACAAAATCCGACCAGATGATTTTTCTCCTTGTAAGTTGTTAATTCGGAGCCATCGGTGTAGTGGGTTTTGTCTACCATCTCCCGCACATTCTTTGAACAATAAAAATAAGCTGTCAATGGAAATAAGCTGTCAACTATTTTGAAATAAACAATATAAATTAGCTAGTAACTATGTTTGAGAAACTCACATAGCGGTAGAACTGGAGGCGTATCAACAAGGACCCAAATGTCCATATTGTCTTGGTTGATGTCAGGATTACCAAGATCCATGGTGATAAGCATACCCTCATCAAAACCATACATCTTGCAAAATGCTTCCCAATTTTTGCAACCATAATGGGTTACGCTCTCAGAATTATATAGATTTACTTCAAAGTCCACATCGTGATGAGTCCTTAGGTGAATTTTCTTTGTTTCAGAAATTTCATGGTCTTCAAAATCCATCCTCTCCAAGACATAGCGTCTTGCATGGCATGGGATAAGCTATACTCGAATTGTAAAAGATGAAAATTACATGTTGAAATAGTTGAAGTCATGCTTAATTATGAAAATAACACTTGTCGTCGTTGTGTACCATTTCAACTTCGAAGGTCTCCTCGAGCTTAATGCCGAAGCGCCGATCATCGTCCAGGTGAGGCATGTTGCACAGACCTCGATCGTCGTGGCACCAGTCGCACTCCGCCGGGAGACTTTCGTCGTCCGATGATGATGATGGCATATCCTACGTTCATAATTCAAAACTACATCATTTAGGGTTTGTCGACACCGAGGCATCCTAAAAGCTAAGCTTTTATCATTTAGGGTTTGTCGACGCTGAGGCACCCTAAAAGCCTAAGCTTTCATCATTTAGGTTCTTATCGACACCGAGGCACCCTAAAAGCCAAGGTTTTATCATTTAGGGTTTGTCGACGTCGAGGCACCCTAAAAGCCTAAGCTTTCATCATTTAGGTTTTGTCGATGCCGAGGCACCCTAAAAGCCTAAGCGTACATCATTTAGGTTCTCATCGACACCGAGGCACCCTATAGAAGCGAAGTTAAGTTTTCATCATTTAGGGTTTATCGATGCCGAGGCACCCTAGGTTGGGCCTAATCACTTGGCACTAATCACTTGGCTCTATTGCCACCTATGTTGGGTTTATCATCTAGGGTTTATTGATGCTAATGAGAATTCTACGTTGGGCCTAATCACTTGGCTCTATTGCCACCTATGGTTTAATGCAGCAAGAATGGCGGGGCAGTTGATCCTACTTAACTAAGTACTAAGATACCCTGGCCCATGCATTAGTCGCAAGTACCTCATATGTCCTATTTTTTAGCAAAGTCATGCTAAAATTCACGGAAAATTTCAGCATGACCTTTGCTGAAAATAGGACATATGGAGTACCCGAATTTGCCGAAACGGAAGTTAATCGACATTCCAGCAAACTCAAGGGCCTCTCAGGGTACCTGAAAATTCATTACCCCACCCCCACCCAGCTGCAACCCCACAACACCCCACAATATCATCACGACATGATGGTCGGAGACAAAACCCCCCAATATCATCAAAATACTCTAGTTATGAAGTAAAATTCCTGAAGTGTTCCAGGAGTAGAACCTAAAGTGTAGTCAGTGGCTTCACCTATGTGCATAAAAATCATAAAAATTCAAAATCATTTGAAACCTGATCACTAGTCATAAAAATTCAAAATCATTCAAAATCAAAATCTACTAATTAGTTCTTGTGCTCATCCAGTAGCAACATCTTTCATACATGATCAGTAGTCATGTACCAAATTTTTATTTAAACTGAATTTGCAAATCAACAAGAGCTCTACTAGTTTCAGACTAGATTTAAACTAAATACACTAGAGTATTTGACCAGTAGTCATGTGAACTCTTTGAATTTGTAAACACTTCCAGACTTGAGCATTGAGAGTTCACAATTGCAAAAAATGTCCCTTGTTCCTGAACTTGTATTGTACTCCATTCATTCAAGCAGAAAGAAACAATTATTGTTGATACTCAAGCAGAATGCAAGATACAGACTGAATTTGATGTTCAAAAATAACTGATAGTAGGATGCTATGGTACAGATAAAGTTGGGTCATAGTAACACACAGTAACATTTCTGGAATCCAAATTGAAACAATAAATCACAGCTAGCTAGCAACTGAAAATCAAATTGGCACTTTCTCCAAACTCATACATATCTTCTCTTTTTGTAGCATCAGTGCTCACCTCGATGGATTAACTGAATTTTCTACAAACACCAAGTACTAGGGCACACAAAAGTTCTGAAATTTGTGTGCCTAACTGAATTAACTGAATTTTCAGTAACCAAAAGGTACTGAACTAGCAGCAAGCTTGTGTTATTGCTTACTAAGGTACTGAACTGATCAGAACTTTAGAACAGTGAGCTTTACATACTAATTTCAGAGGGATTTGAACCTAATTTGACCTAAATTCGAGAGGGATTTGACCCTATTTTGCATCTACACTAGCCCCTAATCCATGGCTAGAGCTAGTAGTAGTAACACATGGTAGAGTAATTAGGCAACCTTGAGGAACCCAAATCCATGGCTGCTAGATCGAATGAAACAAGGAGGGGAGTTGGGGGCACCTTCACCTTGGGTCGTCCTGGTCGCTTGCCGGCGCGGTCTACCTATAGAGACGAGACAAGAAGGGGTCAGGGGTTTGGAGTGGAGGGGGGCTTACGAGCGGAGGAGGACGGGCGGAGGAGGAGGGGGGCTTACGGGCGGAGGAGGACGGGCGGCGGCGCAGTAGGGGCGGCGGAGGGAGGCGCTGCTGGGCTCCTGTGCTGGCTGCGGGGCAGCGGAGGCTTCGGACGGCTGGGTGCGCCGTGGCGTCGGGCTGGCAGTCGTGGCGGCAGGCTTGGAGCCGGAGCGGGTGTGGAGCGGGCGCGGGGGTCGTTGGAGCGGGCCGGGGGTCGTCGGAGCGGGCGCGGCGGGGGAGGGAAGGGGGATCTGGCGAGGCAGAGGGAAGGGGGATCGGGCGAAGGGGTATCCAGCTAGACACTATAGCAATGGCGCACCGCCCACTGGTGCGCCATTAGTAGTTTTTTTTTCTGATAGCAATGGCGCACCCTCCTCTGGTGCGCCATTAGTAACTTTTTTTTCTGACAGCAATGGCGCACCCTCCTCTGGTGCGCCATTAGTAACATTTTTTTCATTATTTCTTGTTGCATCTAATAATTTGTTTTTTTATCAAATTTTTTATTTTCATGAGGACTAGAACGGAAGATATCATCAAAATTTTTTGAAAATATCATCAAATTTGTTTTTTATTTTTAATTGAAAATATCATCAAATTTGTTATTTGAAGATATCATCAAATTTCTTATTTGAAAATATCATCAAATTTGTTATTTAAAAATATCTTCAAAAGTGGGGGAGGGTGCGGGTGTCGGCGGCGGCGGCGGAGCGGGCCGGGGGAAGGTGCGGGGTGTCGGCGGCGGCGGTGGAGCGGGGGAGGGTGCGGTGGGTCATCGGCGGCTGTGGAGCGGGGGAGGGTGTGGTGGGTCGGCGGCGGCGATGGAGCGGGGGAGGGTGCGGTGGGTCGGCGGCGGCGGTGGAGCGGTGAACTTTTTATTATTATTTTTCAAAAAATGAAGAGGGGAGAGGAGGCGCGGGTGGGATCGAGATCGAGATGGAGGGGGAATCGAGATCGAGATGGAGGGGGATCGAGATCGAGTGTCCTCATGAATATTCAATATTTTATCATATTGAATATGAAAAAATATCATCAAATTTGAAAAAATATTCATGAATTCAAAAAGTGCCCATGAAATTTAAAAATATTCATGATATCAAAAAGTGCCCATGAAATTTAAAAATATTCATGATATCAAAATATATACTAATGGCGCACTTCTACAGGGTGCGCCATTAGTAGTTTAAACTAGTAATGGCGCACTGTGAGGCGGTGCACCATTAGTAGTTTTGCAAAAAAAAAGAATAAAAAATTCAGTACTGGTGCACTCCATGTCTGGTGCGCCATTACTAGTTAGAACTAGTAATGTCGCACTTCGGTAGGATGCGCCATTAGTATGTATGTAAAAAAATAAGAAATTTATCACTAGTGGCGCACCTATTTTCTGGTGCGCCATTAGTGTCTTCCACACTTATGGCGCATCACCAACTGGTGCGCCATTAGTATATAGTAGTGGCGCACTACTTCCCTGGTGCGCCATTAGTGTCAATCCTATCTATAGCCCTTTTCCTAGTAGTGCAAATATCAAACGTCTCCTCTTGGGCCTAAAAAACTTTCTTGTTTCCAAGGAGTTGTACCCCAGCGACGGTTGGGTTACCCACGTCCGGGTTGACAGAAATCCCTTTAAAAAGGGAGACACGATCTCCGCTTGGATAAGACGCGCCAATAAAGCCACGTCTTGGGACGTGGGCCGACGGGCCGGCTAAAATGGTTCACAAGTAGTGGCCGGGCAGGCGTGGTGTCATATTACCAAAAAATGGTCGATGAGGTGAACTCGTAAAATATTATGTCCTCTGCGGTTGTGTATACAAGTCTGGATACAATCATCACATCTGAAGATCAACTGGGAGTTCGGAAGGGGGAACCCGCCTTGCAATGTCGAAGACAATCTGTGTGCCGGACTCCTCGTCATTGAAGCCAGGTTCAGGGGCTAGTGAGGGAGTCCTAGACTAAGGGGTCCTCGGGCGTCCGGCCTGTTATCCATGGGCCAGACTGATGGGCTGTGAAGACATGAAGGGCGAAGACTGTACCCGTGTGTGGATTAGACTCTCCTTGGCGTGGAAGGCAAGCTTGGGGACCGACTATGAAGATTCCTTCTTATGTAACCGACTCTGTGTAACCCTAGATTCCCCCCGGTGTCTATATAAACCGGAGGGGTTAGTCCGGAAAAGATATACTCATTACCACAATCACACAGGCTAGGATTCTAGGGTTTAGCCATTACAATCTCATGGTAGATCAACTCTTGTAACACTCATATTCATCAAGATGGATCAAGCAGGACATAGGGTATTACCTCCATAGAGAGGGCCCAAACCCGGGTAAACATCGTGTACCCCGCCTCTAGTTACCATCGATCCTTGACACACAGTTCCGGAGCCCCCACCCGAGATCCACTAGTTTTGACACCGACACCCACCATCTGTCAACACCTGCAATGACAAAGAGTAAACGAAATTAGTACAACTTAAACATAATAAAATATTCAAGTGTGTATCATCATCATGAACATAATATAAAATTGAACACCTAATTACATGAACTACTTAATATATATATATATGTATATATGTTTATGTTTATGAGTTAGGTCGGTGTCTCACGGTGTCGTGCCGGGGTCTCGGGGTGTTGTGTCGGGGGTCGGGGTGTCGGTGGAGTCATGTCGGGGTGCTGTGTCGGGGTCGGGGGTGCCGTGTCGGGGTCGGGGTGCTGTGCCGGGGTCTTGGTGTCGGGGTATCGAGGCGGGCTCGGGGTGTCGTGTCGCGGTCAGGGTGTCGGGGTCAGGGGGTCAGGGTGTCGTGCTCGGGATGGCAAATCCTCAACCCCTTGACCCCTCGGCGACCCTCGACTCGGCCCCTTTTCCCCACGACTCCTCAACACCTCGATCCTCGACCCCTAGACCCTCGACTCATTTTCCCCTCGATCCTCGACCCCTCGACCCCTTTCCCCTCGAACCCTCGACACCTCGATCCTTGACCCCTAGACCATCGACTCCTTTTCCCCTCGACCCTCAACCCCTCGACCACTCGGCGACCCTCTTTTTCTACTTTTCCTACTTCTTTTTTTTCATCTTCTTCTACCACTTCTTTTTTCATCATCTTCCTTCTTATTCTTCTTCTTCTTGTTGTACTTATTGTTCTTTTTTCATCATCATCATCTTCTTCTTCCTCTTCTTCTTTTACTTTTTTTAAACTTTCTTGTTTATTCTTAAAAAAACCCTAAACTAATTAAACTAAACTAAGGCCCCGTTTGATTGCTCTTTTTTCTAAGTACTTTGAGAATGCTACAATATTTGATATTACCATAGTTTTATTTACTATGGTGTGTTTGGCTGCCACTAAAAACGATGCTGTTAATACTGAAGTATTTGCAAAACATTGGTATTTTCTCTATTTTTAAAAAAGAGCTATGGACCTCTTTTTTAAAACTGAGCTAGCGAAAGAAACGCTTCCATGGCCGGCCACTGACCCCCGCCTCCCGTCATTTACCCCTCCAGCCCCCGACAAATATTAGAGTCATGCAAACGACACTGAGTAGAGATGACACTAAAACCCCAGCTCTTGTTAAACTAATTAAACCTAAACTAACTAAACTAAAAAAACCTAAACTAATTAAACCTAAATCTAAACTAAGAAACCTAAACTAATTAAATGTGCATGTGGCATTTGATTAATTAACTAACCCCTGCTTCTAAACTAATTAAAATGAAAAACCTAAAGTAAATAGAAAAAAAATAGAAAAATAGGAGAGGGGGTGGCAGGGGCTCACTGTGGGGGCGGCGACAGGGCGGTGACGGGGCGAGGTGGTGACAGGGGGGGCGACGGGCGGCGCTCCTTGGGGGAGGTCAACCCGCAGCTACAATAGGGAGGCGGCGGGGGGGAGGCTCGGGAGGGGGTAGGGGGGCAGGGAGGGGGCGGCGACGGGACGGCGACAGGGCTGGGAGGGTGCGGCAGTGACGGCGTGGGGTGGTGATGTGTACTACACAACCTTCTTCTTGTAGACGTTGTTGGGCCTCCAAGTGCAGAGGTTTGTAGAACAGTAACAAATTTCCCTCAAGTGGATGACCTAAGGTTTATCAATCCGTAGGAGGCGTATGATGAAGATGGTCTCTCTCAAGCAACCCTGCAACCAAATAACAAAGAGTCTATTGTGTCCCCAACACACCCAATACAATGGTAAATTGTATAGGTGCACTAGTTCGGCGAAGAGATGGTGATACAACTGCAATATGGATAGTAGATAATGGTTTTTGTAATCTGAAAATATAAAAACAGCAAGGTAACTATGATAAAAGTGAGCGTAAATGGTATTGCAATGCTAGGAAACAAATCCTAGGGTTCATACTTTCACTAGTGCAAATTCTCTCAACAATAATAACATAATTGGATCACATACACTACAAAAAAAGACACACCCGTGGCATTTTGGGCCGAACGAGAAAATTTTCTGTCATACATATGACACTTCTATGACGATAATTGTGAAAAAACCCGGTATCATCATAGATGTGGTGGGCTCCTACTTCTATGACAAAAAATCATGACAGAAAATGGGCTTTTCGTCCTGGGCGCGCTGGAGACGCAGCTGCATGACATTCTTTGGGCGGTCCATGACGGAAAAAACCATGGTAGAAGCGAGGGGGAGGAAAATTTCGGGGAGTTCCTGGTTACGATAGGAGGTCGGGGGCCGAGCGATGCGCGCTTCTCTCGTACATGTACGCGCGTGTGTGCGAGGCTTTGGCTCTAACTGAACCCGAGCGAGGCGTTGGGCTCTAACTGAACCCGAGCGATTGCACTGCAGGCTACGCGTTACTGAACCTGAGCGATTGATCGATGGCTGTTAACTGAACCCGATCGAGCGATTCCTTCGCTACTGCTGCTAACTAAAGCCGACCGATTGGATGAACAGTGAGCGTTGCGGGGGGGGGGGGGGGTTGGATGAACAGTGAGCGGTGGTGTTGCCTTTGGATGAACAAGACCCCGTGGTGTGGTGGAGGGCTGGATGAACAGTAGACGGTGGAGGGGTGCCCGTGGAGGGGTGGATGAACAAGACCCCGTGGTGTGGAGGGCTGGATGAACAGTAGACGGTGGAGGGGTGCCCGTGGAGGGGTGGTTGAACAGGACCCCGTGGTGTGGAGGGCTGGATGAACAGTAGACGGTCGAGGGGTGCCCGTGGAGGGGTGGTTGAACAGGACCCCGTGGTGTGGAGGGCTGGATGAACAGTAGACTGTGGAGGGGTGGTTGTACAGTAGCCGGTGGAGTAGCACACTATGGAGGCTGGGTGAACAGGAGCCCGTTGAGGCTGGATGGACAGGAGCCCGTGGAGGCTCGAGGAGGTCGACGGTGGAGATGAACAGTATCCCGTGGAGTCCCGTTTTGTGGTACGCCACACCCCTCCTGATGAACAGGACCCCTGTTTCGACTGTAGCGCTCCAACACAAGTCCGTTTCATCTGTTTTGCAGTACGCCACACCCCTCCAGATCAATAGCACCCCCGTTTCGACCGTAGGAGGTCCATTTCCTCCGTTTTGCGGTACGCCAGACCCCTCCCGATGAACAGGATCCCGTTTTGAACATGGCCGGTCGAACACAAGACCGTTTCCTCCGTTCTGCTGTACGCCAGGCCTCGTTTCCATCGCCTGTTCCGTCCAAGCCCTCCCGATGAACACGACGCATTCCGTTGCCTCCCTTTGAACAAGACGCATTCCGTTGCCTCCTCATGAACACGACGCATTCCGTTGCCTCCCCATGAACACGACGACGACGCTGTTTTTCCGTTCCGACCCAGCCATGTACACGAGCCCTGGCCGTACGTATGCGCAAGTAGGCGTTCGAGACCTCGCCCGTATGTACACATACGTGGCCGTATTTTCTTTCTTGCACCCTGGCCGCTATACGTACGTGTACATGCTACATGCGCGCCTCTACATCGACCAGTATATATGTGCGTACACGTTCGCGACCAGAATGACAACGCTATGTACGCTTCGACCAGGTGGGTCCCGACTGCCAGGAACTTCCTTGCATGCGAAGATGTAGCTGGTGGGTCCCAGCAGTCAGGGGGGCGAAATACGGTGGCCGGTCCGGTGGGTCCCCGCTGTCAGGTGGAGGAATAATTATTTTGCACGTAATAAGGAGGCACTTCCTTGCTGCAGCCATGGACCCAGCTGTCAGCCTCTCCACGTACAGTCCATGTCCGATGGAAGTCGTTCCTTGACCACGTTGACGACGCCACGCCGAGAGCACCAGGGCGGTGGACGACGGCGAGGCCTAGGAAGGGGACGACGCGGAGCTGGGGAAGACGTGGCAGTGGATGCCCACGCGTAGAGAAGTACGAGGGTTCACTGGCTCGCTGTGGTGTGAGGTTGTCGTCGCCGCAGAATAACAGGGGGTGTGGGTGAGTAGAGGGATGGCCTGGCCAGCGGTGGGAGTAGTAGGGGGCGGTGAGGCCTCCGCCGCATCGCAGCCGGCCATGGGAGGCAGGAGCACGAGGCACGACCAGCGCTGGTTTGGGCGGCTGGAGCAAGAAGACTAGAGGTTGAAGAAGCACTACGGCCATTGGATGGACATCGTACGGTCACTAGAGCTAGAATCGTGCATATTGACTAAGTTGACAAAGCCCTCCGTCCCCGTCAACTTAGTAGGCCCACAAGTCAGCCTCCCACCAAGGTGGGTCCCAGCTAGCAGGGGGTATTCATTTTTTTGAGCGTAATAAGGAGGCACTTCCTTGCTTGTGAAGATATAGCTGGTGGGTCCGAGCTGTCAGCGGTGGTAATGTTTTTTTCGTGAAATACAGAGGCCCTTTCGGTGGGTCCCTGATGTCAGGTGGAGGAATCATTATTTTGCGCGTAATAAGGACGCATTTCCTTGCGTGCGGCCGTGGACCCAGCTGTCGGACTCTCCACGTACAGTCCACTTCAAATGCATGTCGGTCGCTGACCACGTTGACGAGGCCGCGCCGAGAGCACCAGGGCGGTGGACGACGGAGAGGCCTAGGAAGGGAACGACACAGAGGCAGGGAAGACTTGGCAGTTGTTTCCCACGTGGAGGGGAGTACGACTGTACGAGGGTTTACTGGTTCGTCTGCCGTCGCCGGAGAATAACAGCAGGTGTGGGTGAGTAGAGGGATGGCTAGGCCAGCGATGGGAGTACGGTGGGGCGATGACGCCTGCGCGGCAGCACAGCCGGCCGCGGGGAGGAGGGAGCAGGTAGTCCTGCCGGCGCTTGTTTGAGCGGCTGGGGCAGGAAGAGAAGAGATTGAAGAAGCACGACGACCGTTCGATGGACATCCAACAGTCACTGCTTGTGCGTCAACCTTTTTTTAGGAAAGCCTCAAATCTATGGAAAACAGCATACAACACATCTGCCATTATTTCTAATAATTTACAGCGCATTTGCTAATTCTTAAGGTTTTTTTGGAGCCCATATTCTTTTTGTTAGCATTACAGCCCATATTGTGGCCATGGTTAAAAAAATAACGAAACTTTGCATATTTCGGTGCGGTCCGAACTGTTTTTAATCCCGAAATTTCGACTCACATTCAAACTGATTTTAAAAATAAATGTATATCAATATAAAATCCAACAAATTCTCCACGCATAATAATTAATGTAATTTAAAATCTCGAAATGAAAAAAGATAATTTAAACTAATTGCCGGTTTGATGTGTTTTAAAAATGTATAGCCCATTTCTCATTACTGATGGGCCATTTTCGCGGCCAGCCGAATGAAGCTCTCCTCGTCTTGAAAGATTTACAGCCCAACAGGCCTGACAAAGCGACTTACTTGGAAAATCACAAAAAAAAACTGGGCTGTGGCCGTGGACCCAGCTGTCAGCCTCTCCACGTAGAGTACTCTTCCGATGGAAGTCGGTCGTTGACCACAATGACCACGCCACGCCGAGGGCACCAAGGCGGTGGACGACAGCGAGGCCTAGGAAGGGGACGACGCGGAGCCGGGGAAGACGCGGCAGTGGATGCCCACGCGGAGAGGAGTACGAGGGTTCACTGGTTCGGCTGCGGCATGAGGCTGCCGTCGCCGCAGAATAACAGGGTGTGTGGGTGAGTAGAGGGATAACATGGGCCGGCGGTGGAGTAGTAGCGGGCGGTGAGGCCTCCGCGGCATCACAACCGGCCACGAGAGGCAGGAGCACGTGGCACGACCGGTGCAGCTTTGGGTGGCTGGAGCAAGAAGACCAGAGGTTGAAGAAGCACCACGGCCGTTGGATGGACATCGTACGGTCAATGGAGCTAGAATCATTCATATTGACTAAGTTGACAAAGCCCTCCATCCTCGTCCACTTAGTAGGCCCACAAGTCAGCCTCCCACCATGGTGGGTCCCAGCTAGCAGGGGGAGTATTCATTTTTCTGCGCGTAATGAGGCACTTCCGGTGGGTCCAAGCTGACAGCGGGGGAGGGGAACGTTTTTTTTGCGAAATACGATGGTCCGTCCGGTGGGTCCCAGCAGTCAAGGCAAACGTTTTTTTTTCACGAAATACGATGGCCCGTCCGGTGGGTCCCAGCAGTCAGGGGGGAAACATTTTTTCCGCGAAATACTGGTGGCCCGTCCGGTGGGTCCCTGCTGTCAGGTGGAGGAATAATTATTTTGCGCGTAATAAGGAGGCACTTCCTTGCGGCTGCCGTGGACCCAGCTGCCAGCCTCTCCGCGTACAGTACTCTTCTGATGGAAGTCGGTCGTTGACCACATTGACCACGCCGCGCCGAGAGCACCACTGTGGTGGATGACGGCGAGGCCTAGGAAGGGGACGACGCGGAGCTAGGGAAGACGCGGCAGTGGATGCCCACGCGGAGAGGAGTACGAGGGTTCACTAGTTCGGCTGCGGTGTGAGGCTGCCATCGCCACAGAATAACAGGAGGAGTGGGTGAGTGGAAGGATGGCCTGGCCAGTGGTGGGAGTATTATGGGGACGGTGAGGCCTCCGCGGCAGCACAACCGGCCACGGGAGGCAGGAGCATGCGGCACGACCGGCGCTGCTTTGGGCGGCTGGGGCAAGAAGACCAGAGGATGAAGAAGCACTATGTCCGTTGGATGGACATCGTTGACCACGCCGCACCGAGAGCACCAGGGCGGTGGATGACGGCGAGGCCTATGAAGGGAACGACACGGAGCCGGGGAAGACACGGCAGTGGCCGCCCACACGGTGGAGAGTACGAGGGTTGACTGGTTCGGTTGCCGTCGCCGGAAAATAACAGGAGGTGTGGGTGAGTAGAGGGATAGACAGGCTAGGGATGCGAGTATGATGGGGCCGTGAGGCCTTCCCGGCAGCACTGCCGGCCACGGGAGGCGGGAGCCGGCGGTTCCTACGGCACTGGTTTGGGCGGCTGGGGCAGGAAGATCAGAGACTGACGAAGCACGATTGCCTTTAGATTGACATCTAACGGTCTGATGCTGGTAGAGTCAATTGTTGACTAAGTTTCTTTTTTGAGAAACCTTGTGTACGCATGAACTTAGTAGGCCCACAAGTCAGCCTCCAAATCTGTGGCAGACAACATAAAGCCCATTTGCTATTTTTTATAATTTGCAGCCCATTTGCTAATTCTTAAGTAATTTATTACAGCCCATTTTCTGCCCACGTCCACGGTCAAAAAGTCCAACCTTATTTTGCATATTTCGGTGGAGTCCGAACTGTTGTAATCCCAAAATGATAAACATTTTTCTAAGAACTTATTGATTTGCCAAAAAAATCGTTTTGTTTTTGTAAGCAAATAAGACGTGGGACAATTTAGTTGGTTTAAGGGAAAACCAGTGGTAAAAAAAATCAGTGCTGGGTGGGAAAAAACAACAAAAATAAGGATGTAAACATGAAAAGGGAATTTTATGTGTTTTCAATATAATGATACGTGTATATGAACTAGTAAAACTATATGTAGAGATTAGAAAACGGATGTAGGACATGCGTTTCAAGAGGAAAATAGAACTGGGATGTGTGTTTGATTCAGTAAAAAAACTGCCTACGGATGTTGTAAGACAAAATATAACTAACGCTGGCGGGCCAGAGGCCAGTAGATACCTGTTGGATCTTTGTACCCCGTTGTCGTCATGGGCTGGGCCTGTTAAAAACAAAACAACCCTGGGCAATCTACATCCCAGTTGAAACTTGCTCGGCCTGAAAAAACAATATACGTGCTCAATAAACGAGAGAATTCTACAAGTACAGACTGATAACTGGGAGGCAGCATGGATATTGTTTTTTTATCGTGATAATAAGTGCATGCACTTGTTTCGAAAAAATTGGAGAACTGGGAATTCGAACGGCGGGTGCTTATGCTACCCATCAAATAAAAATCAGGTGCCTGAAAATTCGTTTCGAAACAAATGATTCAGCTTTATATCCACGTCAACCCTCGGCATGATGGTTGGAAGCAAATGCAAGTTCATACCAAAAGATCGTTAACAACAATACTAACTTGCAGACGACAAGGTAGTACAACTACCAATACCAAACTAACTTATAATCTTTTTACTCCTGGCCCTAGTGTTCGTCTGGTAGAAAATCTTGCAGAGGACCAGCTCCCGCTCCTTCTCTTGCTCCAGGTCACCGAGGTGGTACTGGTGCATCACCCAGTTGGTCCTCTGCTGGTCGAAGTTCTTGTTGGTGTGCAGCACCAGAACCTTTTTTGCCGCCCGTCTGCCGGCCGTTGACCATCACCGGCAAGGTATTGCCGGTCTTGTGCCACATCGCGTGCATGCCGCACTCCGACTGTATCTTGCGACACGTCCATGCGCCCCTTTTGAACACCCTGGAATTGCGCTGGAAGAAATGCTTCCTTAGGCCACTCAGTGTGATACCTGCAGTATTGTGGAATACAAGTTTTAGTGTACCTAGTTGGCATTTTCATAACATGTTTGGCATGTTGCAGTCACTTGTTTCACTTTTTATTAACTGTCAAATTGTAATTGCTTCACCAGGTCTGCGTCTAAAAAGAAAAGTAGAGCTATAAACAAAGGAATATGTTTGTGCAAGTAGACGGCTGATCGGTGTCTTACCTGGAAGTTTCTCAGGTTGGGTGTAACATATGCCGTGCTCGCTGTCGATGGTTGGTATGAACAAAATCGATGAGAGACTGAAATCTCACGCTGTCAGCACTCACTTTGGCCTCAAGGTGCTCGATCAGCTCATGATCCGTGGGATCGAACTTGACGCCAGCCGGCAGCACGGGCCAATCCTTCTTCGACTTGCATCGGCAATTCCAATTATATGGTACTCAATGTATGATCAATCGACTGTTTTAAGTGAATGATGAAAGATTTCAACAGATAAGTGGTACTCCAAATCTGAAGTCCAGAATACCCGAACACGACGCCGGGATTTTTGTGTCACCTCACGCGCAGCGTGTTGTCACGTCAATTCAATGTGTGGACATGATGAATAATTTGACCGACATATACTAGCACTGCTACTGTACTACATACTAGTCATATTTAGTGTCACAATTTATACATAGGTTTAACTAAGAAGTACGCACTTGAAGCCTAACTGATATATATATGGCTTCTACACAGCATCTCCATCATCATTATCAGTACATCCTACGCAGGTGAGTTAGGATGCACTTGATCCTAGGAAGGTATCTATCCTTCAAACCAGAGGAGTGCTCAAACTAACAACAATACATAATATCCAACAAAAGAGGGTCGTGCTACAGCAACAGAATACATGACTCGGTCTAGATATCAGCACGAATCAAGTTGTGCATATTTGTTGTTGGCATGAACCACATCGCCGCATGTCGGGTTTGCAAAAGCCATCCATCGCATGGAAGCTTGATGCCTTTCACACACTGAAGATTATCTGGCAACAAGCTGTGTCAACGAATCCATGGATATGGTGATTCATGAAACCCATGGTATGATGTGTAAACACAACCCCCCTTGCAAATGGAAGTTGCATAGGACAGTAATCATCGCCGGTGATATGATCGATGATTGGTTGGATGATCGGATAATTGAGCCCAAGGAACAAGGAGTGGTTGCCGAGGCTGTAAATCCGCCTCCAGTTGAATACGCCTGGCCCAACGGAGCTGGGATCTTTCTCGAACACAAAGCATCCATAGCCATCAATGTCATGAACGCCCCACACATTGTACTGCATGTGGTTTGATGTAATGGTTTGGTCAATTTGGTACGCGAATGAGCATCAAATGACCGCCGTCAGCTGAACGAGCGATAAACCACCACCCATCGGCTGGTATGATTCCAGGTCCTGGAATCATGAAGGCCAGCGCATTTGCGTCTGCTGCAATAATTCAAATTGGAGACCAAAAGGACAAAAATAAACAATCATGTTCAGAGTATGTGTGGAATTAAGATTATTATAACAGTGACACATATCATAGACAGAGAATTGCAATGCCGTGGTCATAATCATACCCCAAGTTAAAAAAATAAGCCAATGGCTTTCATATTCTAGCAATATGTCATGGTTCAAACATCATGTACAATGAGAGGAAAACAGCTATGACAGCGCCTACTCATATTCTACCATAGCACTTACTACTACTGTTCTCATATCAACTCTAAGCAATAACATGCGTTGTTATAAAAATCTTGTAAACGAGAGTAACATATAGCAATCATGATGTTATGCTCATAATATGTATTCTAACAATCATTAGATGCCAATTGTTCTCATATCAACTCTAACAATAACATGTGTGGTCATAAAAATCTAGGAAATGAGAGGAACATATAGCAATGATGTGGTTATAGACATGCTATGCATTCTAAATTTGTAACAAATGAATAGACAGTCGTATTCATAAGGTAAAGATGAGATGAGATAGAACAATTACACGACGATAGATTCCACCAATATAGGTAGCCAATCTGTGCGTCGACCGCGTAAACGATGCCATCGTGCACTATAGCATCACACAGAAATGTTTCCTCAACAGGATTGATGATGAGCCATAACCATGTATGGCGACCGGATTCCAGATAGACTAATCCCTTGTTGAACAAGGCAATGAGCTTGTAATCCATGTAGTCTTCTGATGGTGTGGGCACTTCGCAGATTACAACTTTCTGCAAACAGAGGTCGAGCCAAAAGCTTGACACGTCTCGTGCGTAGTAGGCAGGAGTGTCCGGCGGGCCGCGAGGCTCGATGGCGGCGGTATCCAATGATGGAAGGGTGATCTCTCGCTAGGTGTAGATATCCACGAGACGCCACGGACAACCGGTGTGGTGGATGAGGACGATCCAGTTGGCCTTCATGCCCGCCCAGTAGTGGCCGCGCATGAAGGAAAGGTGGGAGGGTAGTGGTAGCATGTCGAGGGGCACCACGGCAACCTCCGTAGGATCGTCAAGTCGATGTCTGGGCCACCTGCGAGGATCGGGCATCAACAAGCAGGGTGTCTTGAAAAGAGCCGGCCGGTTGTAGACAAGTAGACGGTACAAAGACACCGAGCATGCGGCCAGACGGACGATGCTGAGTAGGTCCATACGACTACAGATATGCTCCAAGAGAACATCGGGGAGGGAATTCCAATCGCGGCTCTACGTGTCAGTCGGTTCTGCCATTTGGGTTTTCGGTGCCTGCGAGCCAACGGGGAAGTGGATTCGGGCGGGCGAGCGAAGAAGCTTCTCCTTGTGTGGCTGAGCAGTGAGCGGGGGGATATGGTACGCGCGAGCTACCAAGGAAGATGGCGCGGGCGGGCGAGCAGTGAGCGGGGGTAAATGGTGTGCGGCCGACGATGGGGAAGAGAGGAGGAAGAAGAAGAGACTAGTTGAATAGTTCTCTCCAACAGAGATGGGGAATAAATGGATCGCGAGGACTTCCTTTCTACAGTATCCCTATGCCTCTACGCTCACTTCACTCATTTTGCTCCGTACCTAGTCACTTGTTGACATCTGTAGAAAGACAAATACTCCGTATTTCGGAACAGAGGGAGGCTTTTACTCCGTACTATTTGGGAACAGAGGGAGTATCACCATATGGAGGGAACAGAGGAAGCTTGAAATATGAACATGTCAATGGGAGGGAGTAAGCCCCATGCATGCATGCATGCATGCACGCAACATGCAACACTCACACGTACACATGGACGCATGCAACACTCACGCACCCATGCGGCACACAGCACACGAAGCAACACACACGCTCATGCTCAAGTGCTCAACCTACTCCCTACGTCCGTGAAATACTGTACATTTAGAGATTTACACATTGACTAGGGCATAATTAACGCCCAAAAGTAGCAGACTTATGTGTGCATGCGACCATTGAGATAAGAAGATTAAATGAAGGCCGTTGCATGCTGTAATTAAGGATAGACATGTAGCCTATACCTACAGCACAAGTTGGTGCATTAGTCAATCAATATCGATATAGATTAAAGGCTAAATGCATTGGAAGTGTAGATGTACATCATGTAGTACACTCTTTGTTGGAAGACCGAGGGAGGACACGTGCATGCACTCACATACACAGCTAGGGTGGTTCGCGCACAAGGGTTGGACTCGTGTCGCGCCTGCGTAAAGTTTTGTTTAACTGATTTCTTTGTTGTGCCAACTGACAGGTGGGACCCAGAAACCAGGTGACAATTTAACCAGTCAACAAAGTGCCACGTCGACTATGTGGCCGGTCAGTAGGGTGCAATATGGTGCTCTATGATGAGCTAGTGATCCCATAATCGTCACAAAACTATATATATAGTGACCGTAAAGAGCGTACTGTTACATACTTTGACCGCCAATGTATTTTTCTTGTTTCGAATTAAGCCATATTAATCAGAAAGGACGAAGTATGGACTACTACTACTAGTACTAGTACTGCATTGATGTGTCCCGTCAACTCACCGAACGAGGAGAAGCTTGCTTACTACGCCTCTCCCTCGCCCACGCGCGCGGTGGTTCGCAGGACGAGGAGAGGGTTTTGACTACAGGGCCCTCTCCCTCTCCCTCTCCCTCGCCCTCGCCCTCGCGGTGGACGTGCAGTAGTTCAATCGGTGTTAGATTGCCAGAAGCATATTGTACTGTAGTATCATCATTGTTGGACCTTCCAAAGAGGCGAAGAGCCAAGTGCAAGGTTCACACGAGTACGAATTGTTGAACCTCCCGAAGAGGCAAAGAGCCAAGCACAAGGTTTTATAGGAGTTGTCGTCCTAGTAGGAGTGTACTAGTACAACTATAGCGAACGATGCTACTGTATGATGCCGCCACATCACGTATATCCAAAGTTGTGCCTCCTTTTTTTTCTCAAAGAGCGTGTTGGAGCCCGTGCAACAACCACACAAGTTTCACGTACACATAACACATTTACTAGTAATAAATTCTAAAGGACAAATGCCAGTATGCCACAAAAGTTCATCTCCAACTCATGTGATAAATTTGTGCACGACTAGTCTACATATATTCACAGCGCTACCGTTCACAATTACCGTACTCCACTTACACGTTATAGATGGGCTACATGTCCTCCTCTAGGTTCCAGTCCCAGGTGTTCTTCATGGATGGCACAATCCATAGCGGTGGGAAATGGGAATCATTGTCGCAGCTTTCTAGTCCGGTTCCACACGATGGAGACTCATCCAAGCTGAAGCAGCATAAATCAGGGATAGCGTGTCCCAGCATGTCGTTCATCCGGCGGTGCGCACTGAAGACACAACCATGCTTCATGAACGGAAGGCCTTTCGTGTCGTGCATGGAAGGTGGCATCCGCTTCACAATGGGGTAGCTGTCCCCGATGAAAAGCGAGTACTCTCCAAGAGTTTTCCTCGGCACCCATGTAGCATCACGGGGGTTGAACTCGGCGTCGTTCATCTGGTACACGCGGCATCCCAGATCTGGACACATGGTGACGTACATAATCAAGGTCCATGCATAATAATGTTGTGCTCAAATGTGGCGGTCAGTAGTACTGTGCAGCAAATAGTACTACCCCGGTATAGAGGAAGTAAAATAACCAGCTTATTATATATAGCCACTCTTGGCTACATGGATGAGATAGTAAGACATGGAAAAACAAAAATGGTGGCAGCTAGTGGGTTCAAGTCTTCAAGGGCCTAGCTAGCTATACGCGTCCTCCAAGGTAAAAAGTACTCCTACTAGTACTACAAAGTATACTACTAGTGCAACAATGAAAGACAAGGCGAGAGGGCTAACAAATGGAATACCTGGGTAGATGGTGACGGTCCGATCGTGGTAGATTATGTGACCATGTTCCACATCAGTGGTACCATGGGTAACGACTGCTAAGATAGTTGATCCCAATATGCCAAAGTCAGCTACAAGGTTCCAGGTTAGACTGAATCATGGATGCAAATGCACATCCAGGATCGGCGATCTTATTTTGATCGGGGGATGACTGGTCCCTGCAAAATAATGGAGTACCGTTAGGGATGCAAATGATGGTTTGTGCATTCCGTTTGTAATCTCCCGTATCGTAGGATGTCAACCAGATGAAACAAGTCCCCTGGCTTGTCACCGTGAAGATGCGGCCTAGATGGCGCACGACGTCCTCGAACATGTAGGGGTACAAATCTGCCGCCGGCAACATGCACCAGCCTCTACCGTTACTGCCTCCTGCATTGATGGCAATCCTTATGTCAAACACGGAGATGAGATAGTAATTGTCGTAGCCGCATCGCTTTGTCGGTGGGTCCGCAATTGCTATCTTCTTCAATCTCATGTAGGCATCATCATACGTATTCTTGCCCAGCCAGTCCGGAAGGCCGATCCCAATGGTGGAGAAGGGGTCTACCGGAACGGCCGCACTGCTGTGGATGTTGTGCAAAATGATGGTGGTATCCGGCCGGAGGTATGCAAGACAATCTTTGGTGGCACCGACCCAGACCTATATATAAGACAGTGGGCAGTGGAGAAATTACGGGATGGAAATGGAATAACTAAGTACTACATGATCAAACTCCATTACTGACCTGCTCATCGGACAAAATCCGACTACCTCTCAACGTCGGCAACTCTAGCGGAGTCAACGTGCAACCATGGCCAGGGAGCAGTGGACTGTTCGAAGGATTGTCCCATAGAAGAACCTTCTCCTCGAGGATGCATGGAAGACCAACAAGTATGGACTGTTTAAGCAGCGTCTTGAAAAAGTTGGTGCAGGAAGCACCGAGTCTTGCGGTGGTGAGGACGTCGGAGCGGCGTGCGATTTCTCCCACAGGATCGTCGTCCAAGGTCTCCCAGCCCCGACGAGGAGGAGAACCGCCTGGCAAATCCATGGGAGCAGTGACGAACTGCCTTCTCTCCGGGGGGAGTGGAACTGGCGAGGAGGAGATAAGAGCGTAGTAACCGCAGGGCCTCGTCCCTTCCAACTGTAGATCGTTCCTCAGCGAAGGGGTGAGGCTATTATTTACTACTAGTACTCCCTCCGATTCTTTTTACTCTGTGCATAAGAGTAGACCCGGATACCAAGGCAGGGGATCGCTGCATGCTTTCTGGACGGAAATACCCCTGGCGCATGGATGGGAGGAGTTAGCAGCTATAAATGCCTCATGCAGCCCATTGGCTGTCCGCCCGTGTTCTCCTCTCTCTGCATGCTGCATGGATGTCTCCCTCTCTCTCACATGACTGCATGCGGTGGCGCTGGCCTATGAGAAGCTCGCGTGGAGATAGCAATCTTCTCTCCAGAAGAGATTTTTTTGAAAGAAAGGGATTATGGAACGTTATGGGGTTGCATTATACTATAAATAATAGCACTAGTTAGAAATTTTTGGCACTAGGTAGTAGTTTTTGGCATGGATTAAGAAATTTTGGGTATGCTTTTGCCATTTTTTGTACACGCCAACTAGTGTCAAAAAACGTCTTACATTATGTGACGGAGGAGTACGTACTCGTACTGTAGCAGTACTAGTACTACTTTTCTCAACTAGTAGTGCGATGTACTGTACTTCTAGTCTAGTCTAGTATAGTGCACCAGTTTTGAACTCTTGAATCTCAGGGCCAAGGAGCTACAGTTGGAAGTGGAGGGTACTACTGTTCTTTAGAACAATCGCTGTATTATCAATGTAGGGGAAGTACACCTGCGTAGTGGCCTAGTGGGTACTCTCGGTGCTCTATTCAGCCGCTCCTCTCACGTAGCTGGCCTACTTAGCTGCTCCTCTCACGCACACACTAGCAGCCTGTTTATCAGCGACGGTTACTGCGGGGGCAGAACATTTGAGTTATTTGATACAGCGAGACTAGGCTTTTTGCTTCCATTTGTGGAGGTGTAATGGATCTCATCGACCTATGTTAGTAGTTCCTTCTTTATGAATGAGATGAAGCAAAGCTTTTGCCTCCGTTTCAAAAAAAACATGGCAAGAGGAATTTCTTTTATAGTAGAGCCGATAATGGAATGAAGTCCATGCATGCAACGCCACAAGCTACAGAGTAGTAGTAGAGCACTTTACGTACAGAGCCATATTGCACAGTTCCCAATGCCCCGCCAGGCTTTTCCGGCTCCTCGGGATTAATTGGGAGGCGCTAGTTTAAATATGCTACTAGCTGGAAGCTAGAAGCGAGGTGCGGCTAGGGCGAGCACGCGAGCCACGGGATGCTGGGAAGGAAAACCCGTTCACGTGGCTAGGCTATCCAGTGCACCCAGATTGTGGGGCTGCACGTCCGTTTGACTTCAAAACTAAAACTACCCGTGTAAAATATTGGCTCGCAGCGAAGTGTAGTAGTACTATTTAAAAAAAGGGCGCCGTGCGTTCGGCCGGGATCGAACCCACAAAACGAGGTATACACTCCCGCAACCACTAGTAGTACTCGTTGGAGTACAATGCAACCTAGAATCGCCTTTTGTCACTAGTAGTACGTACATTGTTCCTTACAAGAAACCCCTAAGAGCATGGTTAATAGTATAGCCAGCTGCTGGCTATAAGCCAGTGCCATGTCATCTACAGCCCATCTTATAGCCAACATGTAGTAGTAGTTTATTTCTTATAGCCCGCTGACTCAGCTCTATTGTACTTGCTCTAATAATGCAAGAAACCACTAAAATGCCAAGAAACTACTACCACTTTCATACGTGGCAGACTTAAGATAAGACTACCTTATCAACCATTGTACATGCTCTTACCAACAAAAATCCTCGAGTGACCTCCTACCTCCGGCCCGTCCACCTAGTCATCCTCGGCCATGGGACGCAGCTACCGCCGCCGACAGAAGGCGAGGTCAAAACCGCCGGCGGTGCGAAGCCCATGTTGCGGCAGCCCGGATGCCAGCTCCGTCCGGCGCTCGCGGCCGCTAGCTAGCCAAGATAGCTCCATCCGGCTGCTTGTCTGCAAGGTTTGCTAGCTAGATTGGCAAGGCAGCACGGCGGCTTGCTCGCGCGCGCCGCGCTAAGGCCAGCCATCTGGCTCGAGCGAAGGCCAGCGCGGTGGCTTGCTCGCTCGTGAGTCACGCTCGGGCCAGCCTGCCAACCCGTGCGGAGGCCAGCGCGGCGTCCGGCTCGTCCGGCGAAGCGGCGGCCAACTCGCTCAACACCGGCGCCACCAACGAACATGCATCCATACTGTTTGAAGTAATGTTCAGGAAAAATAATGATTTGAGGGGGAATAACAGGATATAAGGTCAGATGTGGGTCCCTCGTGTCAATGGCCAAACAAAATGTGTTGGTTTAAGCTGCCTCGTCAGCACGAACATGTGGGCCAACCCTGTCATAAATGGGTTTAAACGAACCTAATCGGTAGGAGTACTAGGTAGTTCTTGGCGTGGATTAAGAAATTTTGGGTAGTTTTTGCTATTTTTTTACAATAGATTCCTCCCAGGGCTGGTTGAAAGTGGTAGTTTTTTGTTAAATACTCTACATATTGTAAGTAGGAGTGAAAGTTAAGCTTTGGAAGCCAATAAGCAAGGCTAGTTACATAGTGCATATGTGTACATGATTGAAAGTAAATATCAACCATGAGTGACTAATATCTTGATGGAAAACTCGAAACTATGGAATACTAGGAAAAGAAATGCATGGTTGGAAATACTAGCAATGTTCATGTCCGTTGCAACGAATCATAATTAGAATAATACTTATTCACAAACTTGGTACAAAATACTCTAATTTTTATATACATATGTCACTAGGGATATATTATGTTTCAATTAGAATATATTCCTTGGGCTATTTTGGTGAGGTGATGGAGGGATGTGGTTGGTTTTAAGATACTAATTATGGGTTTTTCTACAAATTGGTAGACAAGTGGGATGTTGGTGAGAAAAGGCAATAACTTACCTCACAATCGTTAGATGTAGATCTAATGGTCAGAAACGACGGATGGCAGACACACCAGCATCACCAACTTAGTCTTGTGTAGGAGTACTAGCAAGATCCGTGCATTGCACGGAACATCAAGATGCATTTTTTTATAAAACACTTGTTGTGATTGACCCTTGTGGGAGTAATCCCATGTGTAAAAACTAACGATATCTCGAGAAATATGAGATAAGGTGAAGAGGAGTGGGGTGTGGTGGTGGTTGGTGTCGAACTGAGCGGACGCATGGGGATTGACGACGCCGGCAGCGGCCACCAGGCCAGTTTGTTCCAGAGGCTTCCTTTCTCAATTGCTCAACAATGAGGTTTGTTGGAGATAAGGATGAACGAGGTAAGGCCTTGTCTGCAAATGTGGAGAGGGGTGCGGGTATCTTTTAGTTTAATTTCCATCCGTCAGATATAGATCGGACGGTCTATATTGCAAGATGGCACACGTACCATCATCACCAACTCGGTTTTTTATAAGAGAAGAAATATAAGTATGGAGATACAAACTTATTATCGATACTTGCTTCCGTAAACTAGCATCTACATTCTATTCAACGCCTCGGCATGTGGGGCCTTAGCACAATGACTTCTCGACTGTGAAACGAAGATTTTCCCGTCGCCGACAAGGAGGGGGTGATGGCGGCGTGCTTTTTGGCTTGCCCTAGTCCTAGTAGTCATACTAGGTGGTCTAAGCATGGGTAGATTTATTATTTTTCACGTCTCGTGTTTGCCGTACTGCCACGGCTGTTCATGAATAGACGGTAAGTTATTCACGGGGAAACCCTTGTTGAGCGTGTTTGCGAGAGAGAGAGAGAGAGAGAGAGAGAGAGAGAGAGAGAGAGAGTGTGCGTGTATGATATGTTAGAGACTGAGGCAATGATAACAGATTCTTTGTGTCTATGTGTGTGGAGGATAGAGAGAGACATGTACATGGGGCTTTGAGTTGTGTAACATGAAGACACATATACATAATTAGAGAGTGAGTGTGTGAGATACACATGCAGACATGAGGAGAGATAAGGATCCAGGTAAATGGGTGTTTGTGCGTGTCTGTGTGTGTTTATGCACGCGTTTGTGTGTGAGAGGGAGAGAGTGTATGTGGAGTAGAGAGACCACTGATGATGTAAACCTAGTATAAGGGAAGGGGGAATGGTGTGACATGTGTAGTAGCGAGATAGCACGGGTGCGGGCGGGGGGAGAAGACTATTTGGAAGAGACATCGAGTGTGAGTGTGGGAGAGGGGTGTGAGAGCCAGAGAAAGAGAGAGCTAGCGACGGAGAGAGAGGGAGAGGGGAAGAGAGGGGGCGAGAGGGGTCGTTTGTGTCCATAAATGGCGTATAGATAGGGAGACAATGTTGATGTTGTCCGAAATTGGCCTATGAACGGAGACGCAAGGGAAGCGAGTCATCGTGTGTGTGATAGGGACTTCATGAGAGAGCTAGAATAGATGGTGTAGAGAACAATGTGCGAAATCGAGAACGATTATACATTAGGGAGCTATGCAAAGAGTCATGACATATATGTATACAGGGAAGGAGCTAGGGCGGGTCCGCATGTGGGAGAGATAGAAAGAGGAGAGTGGTGCACAAGGAGACAAAGTGTGCTTGTTTGCAGTGGGGGTGGTGTGTGAGGTGAGTGCGCGAGAACCACATAACTAGGGAGATAGACGTTTGGGGGCGACATTTTGTGTGTATGGGAAATATACACTCTAAATAGTGTGTGTGCTTGGGTAAGAGAGATAACGGGAGACCTAGAGAGTGAGGGAAGAGATGTGTGCATGCCCGAGAGACAAAGTGATAGAGACCTATGTTGGGGTCCCGACTTTACAAGAGAGAGGGGTGTTAATGTGCTCGTGTGTTGGTGTTTGGGGGAGAGAACGACTTCTCTTTGTGTGTGTGTGTGGTGGTGGTGGGGGGGGGGGCTTGACTTCAGATAAAGAGTGAGGTGTCTATATTTGAGGGACTTTAGCGTAATTGAGATATTGTGCACTCATGGTTGATCAATTTGTTTCATAGTTTGTACTATGAGATAACGATACTTTTGAACATGCGTGATATACCTTGATGTACCAGAATTACAAACCTAAGATTGGAATTTTGGAATTCGACTCCATCATTAGCTTTTGAAATTCATTTAAACGGAGGTACATTTTTTAAGCCGGGATTTCGTGATTTAAAATTCATATATCAAACCTAGAGATATACACATACGAGCATGTTCAAACTTTATAATCATCCACTTTATTCATACACATACATATTTTTGCTTTTGTCATCATATTTAGGATAAACACATTTGGAATTTCATTTGATTTGGACCGTATGATGGTATTTTCTTGTAGTAGCTCAATGATCCATATTTGACTTGAATGGACAATCTAAGTTTCGAGTTGGAGACATTGATTTTCAAAACTTGCACGTTTTTTTGCATGCAAAACAAACAAATTGTCGGCCATAATATCATAGTCGGCCGTACGAGAGCAGAATACTTATAATTTTAGGCGCCAAAAGCTTTCAAACTTCCCGCTCACATCGAAATATCACGCGCCCGAAAGTTTAGCCCTGCGATATTCCTGTTTTACCCCTGCCACATGAACGGAAAAGGGCTGCTTTGGTAACTCCATTGTTTTCCCCTCTTTGCCCCCAATATTCTTCCCCAGAGCCCCTCCCCTTCCCCTCCCCGACCCCCCAACCATGGCAAGCCGCCGAATCTAGTCCTCCGCCGCAGCGGTGGACCTCACACCCCGCCGGATCTACCTTCCGCACCTTGGAACCCCCAACTGCCAACTCACCACTTCACCAGAGCCGCTTCAGCGACTGGCTTGTCCACCGCTCCAGATCTCCTTGACCGCCATCATGGTCCACCGCACTGGATCTGCTTAACCGGCGCCCTCGTCCACCACAGCATAGGCCCTTCACTGACTCCCTCGTCCGCCCCTTCGCTGGCCCTTCATACAAGCCCTCGTCCGCCGCAACAGATCCGCCTCACCAAAAGCACTGTACAACGCGCCCGCCGAAGCCTTCGTCTACTTCAGCGGACCCGCTCCATGGACGCCATATTCAACTCCACCGGCCCTGCTTTACCGACGCTGCAGCCTCATCAGGTTATTTCGATTTGTACTACTTCGGTTTTTCTCTTTATCATGCAACTGTTCACTTACCATAGATGAGCTTTCTTGTATGTCGACAGGCGCCGCAACCGTAGCACCGGAGCTGCTTCAGCGACGGCGACAGCCGGCCCAAACTCAACCGCAACACAAGCACCATCGACGATCCTTAGCTATCAAGTATGACAACGATACCCATACGCCACCGAGAATCAGGTTCTATGATGCAACGGCCTGCGCCTACGTTCACTTTCCTAGCATAAGCACCGCACCTTTGAATTTCTTCAGGGCATCATTCAGTTTTTCATGAGACGCGTTATTCTGCTTGCACCTGTAGGGCCATACTTCTGGCAGTGAACATGTTACATGTGCTAAATTACATACCAGTGCACATATAGTTAATATGCTTTAGTTGTGTTCTGATGCCACCTGTTGGTTCCATCAGACTGCTTAATATTCTCTATGCTTAATTACACATCAACAAACTAGCATGTGGTTCCGCTGCTTTTTGTTTGTTTTACCCTACATTTTCTGATACTAGCTATTACATCACTGCTCCGAGCCTCTGTTCATTACTTGTTTGTGTGTTCTTGATCTTCCCAAGTTGCATGACTAATCTGATGCATCTATTAATTATGGAGCTGCCAACCCCATCAAGCAAAATATTTGTTCTTTTGGGGCTGGCACCTCGAACAAGCATAAAAATAGAGGGAAGCAGATATACTCCCTCCGATTCTATTTACTGTACGCATAACTCTTGACCCGCATACCAAGGAGGGCACTGGTTTAATTTTTCTGGACTAATTTGCCAATTAATTAGGGCAGAGGCGGATGGGGCGGGGCACAAAAGGAAACTAGCACTAGGAATCAGTAACGCGCAGACTAATACGAGAAAACTGAGAAAAAGTTATACGCAAAGTAAAAAGAATCGAAGGGAGTATTGTCGTGTATGCACACACCCTTCTTTCATTAGTTTAGATGAACCATTGATGATCAATTCGGACCAGTGCATGCGATTAAAATTAATTTTACCTAAATAGATGGTGCAAAATAAACTACAACAATTAGATTTGCAACCACGGGATGCTGACGATATCTTCAAAGAACATTGCAACAGCAGCTAGGCTTCACAGCAACATATGGTAAGCCAGTGTGTTTTAGTACATGTGAAATGTACTGCGAGTGGGCTGCTTTCTTGGCTTGTGCCCTCAACGTGTAATCCTACCGAATTACAAATAGTTCAGTTGTCTGCTTTGTTGTATTGCTTGATCCAAATGCTTATTTGTTGTTACGCTATACCTGAGTTGGCCAATATGTCAGCAGTGCCTGCTGTACTATCGTAAAGAAATGCATGCCTATTTCATTTGAGTCCTTAACTTTTCCTCTCAACTTCATCACAAGACTGTCTTCGTAGTTTATATGAGGCCACACTGTTAAGTGCTTTCTCAGATTATTTCAACTGCTTAGATGCCTTGGCAACTTAAATATAGAGGTTGTACACTCCCTTTCAACTAGGGATGTCAACTGGGTCCGGTTTAATCTCGATTAAAGTCCACTAGTGGTATGATAGTTCAAAAGAGTTTCTGTTTTTTTTTGAGGAAAATGAACTAGGGAGGTAGGAAAAACTAACTAGATGGGACTGGCGGATTTCGTTTATTTGCCACTTACATCCCTAGTTTCATCTTACCATTTTAATTTCTTTTCGCCTGATGCTGCTTCGAACCATTTAAATATAGTTTGCCATGCTTGGCAATAATTCGTCCGTCGTTTACCATGTAAACTTACTGCCTGGATCATACGATAACTATCTCTTACTGATGTCCAGCGGAAACCTTTCAGGATGCTGTTCACACTAGGACATAATGTACAACCCCAGAATCTATTTGTGGAAGCAGTGCGCCATCCATGTTACCAGATGGTAGCAGTTTAGAGGCAACACCGCCAGAGAGCAGTCTGAGCACAGATATTATAGTGCTTGAGGCTCTACTAGAGGCAGAAAGAGATGGTGTGGCTGCCATGAATGAGGTAATATTTATCTTGAGGCTGGAAATTATGGAATTAGCGGCACACATTATGCAAGCAACCCAAGAATTGGAGGAAGTAAGAATGTTGCATTTGAAGACGGAGGAGGTCCTGCTGTTTCTGCTATCTGAAGCCCAAGATAATCCCGGTTCTTCTTTAGATACCAGTTGAAATTCTCATTAGATTATTATACTTGCATGTTGTGTCATGTCTCTGAATGGATTATGTTGCAAGACCCCCTATGTTGTCCATGTGTTGTAATGATCCGAATTTTTTACGCGATGTAATCCTCAGAACATGTATGATTGACATAAGGTGAACTGTTTGTCATGTGAGCATATTGTATTGGATGAAATAACTGTTTGACTCAGAGTGTATCCAACCTACTGAATTCGAAGATCACGACATTTCTAAATCATAATCATATATAAAGGTGGAATAAATCTTTGTTGTGGTTTTGAAGAAATAAATAATAAAACATATAATTATCTATGGATATTCGTAATCGAATACAAATTGGATTTGAATTTAGTTTGCCAGGTCCCAGGGCAAACGTGAATGCTAATTCTCCCAAGTTTTGAACGAAGCGCCTAAACACCCACTATAATTTGTGGGCTGCTCGAAGCAAGTGTTTGCGAGATGGAAATTACTGTCTACCCCTGACACTTGACATCCTTATCGACAGGCTTTACACTGATGTCGATAGGGGTAGACTAGTAACTTCAATCAGACGTGACACGACGGCCTCTGAGCCCATTCAGACACGATGGGCGCCAAACATGGGAGGCAAAACACATTTGATTCAAGCTCGTCCGAAAGACATGTGTCTCTTCCTCCAATTCCCCATTCATACACGGTGGGCGGCAAAACAAACTGTCCTCGTCCAAAATCGATGTAGGCTTATATTTTAAATAGGGGCAGATGTGTAACTTCCATCAGACGTGACACAACCACCCTACCTGTCAGCCCCGTTCATACACCGTGGGCGCTAACTGTGGGCGGCAAAACACCCTCTCCTCGCCCGAAATCGATGTAGGCTAATATTTTAAATAGGGGCAGATGTGTAACTTCCATCAGACATGACACAACCGCCCTACATGTCAGCCCTGTTCATACACCGTGGGCGCCAACCGTGGGCGGAAAAAAACCCTCTCCTCGCTCGAAATAGTTACCGGCAAATATTTGGGAGATGCGAGATTACCGTCCTATCCCCAATAGATGCGATGTCCGAAATTTTAAACGGGGGATAAGTTCGTAACTTTCCCCCATTTCAGAAGCGTGTCCAAAAGTTTGAGATCCCCCCTCCCCTCCATTTCCCCATTCATACACCGTCGGCGGCACGACAACCTCCGCAATGTGGCCAGCCTCCTCCGTCGCCTCCTCTCGCTTCATCGACGCCGTCGTCCACCTTGCCGTTGCCGCTCCTACAACCGCCTCGTCCACGGCAACCGGATATATCCCCCGACCCGGCCGTCTGCTGTCTAAATTCTTCTTCCCCGCCACCGACAGCCATCGCACCCGCAGCACCCTCAACGTATCAGCATAGGCCTACACGGTGTCGCAAGAGAGGTGGTACTCTTCCATATGTGCTTAAGTTATTTATCTCACCCGGAAAATAGATTGTAATTAGTTTACTGTACTTTTCTTGTCCGTACCAAATCGTAGTGGCTAGTTGAAAGCAAACATTGGTTGCGAAGTAGCTTTGTCCGGTTTGCACCTTCAGATCCGCCATGGCACGGGCACTATACTCGTAAAGCTTATGGTTTCCCCTGTTTATATTCACTACCATCATCGTAGGTGCTTCGTGTCGTGCTAGCACTGCTCCTCAAGACCTCAACCCAAAGCTTATGTGTTGAAATACGAATCTGATATGATGCTCATATCACTAAAATAGAGAACTTTTAATTGGTCACCTAATGTTCCTATATTCGTTTCGAAAAGCTGTGCGCCACCCACTGGTCCAGCTAGTTCCACTTTCCTGATTTTTCTGTTGATGCTTAGGGTTTTCCCCTTTTATCTACTCTACTATGATCTGCGTAGGTGCTTTCTGTCGTACTAGCATTACTCCACCCTTCAAGCTAAACAACACAATACTCAGAATTCGAAAGCTTAGTTGTTCAAATATGATTGTGATATGATACTGATATTAGTTAACCGACACATTTAATTGGTTAGCTAAAGGTCCCACTTGAGTTTCCAAATGCATGTCGCGACATATAGAGAGACAGCATAATTGCATTTCTTTGTCACTTGTTGACCGTACTTTCTTGTCCATACCAAATCTTAGTTGTTATTTCAAAGCAAACATCGGTTGCTAAATACCCTTTGCGCGGTTTGCAGCTTCAGATCTGCAATCCCACTGCCACGGTCAACACTGTACTCATCATGCTTATGTTTTCCCCATTTTATGATGACCACAGTCAACCTATGTAGTTCGTGTCATAATAGCACTGCTCCACCCATCGAGCTAAACAAGCTTAGTTGTACAAATTCATATCTGATATTATTGCTGATATTAGTAAAACTGAGAGATGTTTAATTGGTTAGCTAAATGTTCCTACTTTAGTTTTGAAATGCATGCGAGCCACATATGGAGAGATCGGAAAGAATAGTATTTCTCTGTTCGCTCTAGTTCATCATGGGTGGCCAACCGACATTGTATTAAAAGACTTGTAATATCTTCAATCTGCTTGCTCTTCTACTCTTCTTTAAGATGATACTCTTCTCTTGCTGTCGACTGGTCAGGTGGAGTTGTTCTCCCTTAGTATATTTTGAATCTGTCAGGTCAGGTCGACTTGTTCTTCTTTACTATATGTTGAAGCTATCATCTGCGAAGTGTCATCACTTCTGGAGCTCTCATATTTTGAGTAGTAGGCCACATTATATTAATGCACACAACAAATTACAGCATGCATGGCATCTTTTAAAAGAATTGCAGAGATAGCACAAAGGGGTTTACAGGGAGGCAGTATTGGATTAGAATCACTTCTGCATCACAAACAAAATCTCACTTGTTTTTATGTTTTCATGCATGTCAGATATTGAACATTATCAAAATGAATATGAGAATGGGCGCACGAGAGGAATATTGCGGAATGATCCACTACCTAACAAACTTGGCATGGTGGAGGATGGCCTATCTTATTCACCCATCAAGGTGCTTGCTCTAACTTTGCAAAGTTGTATTGGTCGCACATATTTTGCTTCTGACCTCTTGCATTACTTCTACTTTGTTACACCATCTTCTTAGTTTAAGCATCATATATGAGTATATGCCATACCTATCCATTTTCTGTACCTATTCCATGTGTCATCACACTATGTTTTTCCAGTCAAATGTTGTTCTTTCGTAATAGGTGTCCAAAAGGAAGAGGGTGAGTGCAGGTCGTCAAGGAGTGCAAACTAGGTATTTGGAAAAGGTAGTGATACCTATTAAATCAGATAGATCAGCCGCCACAGAAAACACAGGCCCAACTGTACCACACTTTACCCCTACTCTAGTGGCCAAACCCCTATTAGAACTGCTGGGAGCCCAGCGTCAGGTACTGTCTATGATATCAATTCAAAATTTGAACTCCTAAATTTCTACTTGTGCCTTACCTTCTCTCTTGTATGAAAACTAATTTCATATGAATCTCCTTGCTCAAAGGATCATACGATCTCAAAACAATAATGGGCTCTGCATTGCTCTTGTCAGTGCCTCTCTCCCTTTTGCCTTGTAACACTGTACTTAATTAATTGCTATTTGATTATGTATCATCAGTCTGCACCTGAGCTTCATTATCCTCTGTTTCTTCCAATATTATTTGATCTATATTTAGTCTTTGCAAAATGTAGAATAATGGTAACGCTTATAAAGAATTTTATTTGGGAAATTTATTGAATTATCCTTCCATCAACATGGAGAAGGGCTTTGTCCAGCCCGCGTTAACATGTAATGTAAGTTCATCCTTCTCAAGCCTTCAAACTTTGTTCTAGTATAGATTTGGATAGGCATCATTTCCTCCACTGTTGTTTGCTTTGCTGTTTACATCTGATTGGATGTTTGCAACAACTACCAGTTTCAAATTGTTGTTGTAAAAATATGTTCCTTATGCAGAATAGATCCATTTACTTGCTTATATAATTGTGAAACCTGTTGTGTGTCTCCTTGTTTCTCTTTCAGACTCGTATCTCTTACGCCAGGCAGAACTTTAGGGAAGATAGTGAGCCAAACCATCTTGAGGACAGCGAGATGACCCCAAGGTCCTGTCTTGATGAAGACAGTGAGTTGAAGCTACTCACCAGCAGGTCTGAGACAACCTCTGTGCAGTCCCTGCCTCAATAAGTTCGACTTCTTCAGTGTCAACTTAAAGCGGAAAGGCTTGCTTCAGCTCAGCTCCGACTTGAAGTCAAAGATGCAATGAAGATGTCAGAGGACTGTCGTGCGCACCATCATGCCTTAAATCTATTGTTGATGCATCTATCGTTGACACAACTGAGGTCTACTCAGCTTCTTCAGCTGTTTGGGGGGGGCGACCTGGCCAGGCCTACTACCTTCTGAAGTGCTCTCAGTTTCATATATTCGTTTGTCGGCGCGTTTATTTGCACTAGTGGCAAACTTTGATGCCCAGTGGATGTAATATGTGTGATAGCCGTGATAGCCTAGCGTAAGTTGCTTGCTTATTTATTTCCTTGTTGTCTTGTTTATTTGTTTGCTTCTAGTCATTACAGTTTTTTTTCCACGGTTTGCTAGTGGCTGCAATAACCTATTTTTTAATACTAGGCCACAATAACCATGGGCTAATATTTACTGTAGTGACACTGGGCCTCCTACGGGCCATAGAAATAGTGGGCCTTCTATGGGCCATAGAAACAATGGGCCTTCTACGGGCCGTAGAAACAATGGGCCTTCTATGGGCCGTATCATCAATGGGCCTTATACGGGCAGTATGATCGATGGCCAAACATGGGCCAATAACAGGCCGCATTATGGCAGTAAACGGGCTAGAGTTGGAATCGTCCGTTCATGGGCCGACCATAACGGGCCATCGTGTGACGCCCCCGATTCAATCGTACACTAATCATAAACGCAAATGTGTATGATCAAGATCAGGGACTCACGGGAAGATATCACAACACAACTCTACAAATAAAATAAGTCATACAAGCATCATATTACAAGTCAGGGGCTTCGAGGGCTCGAATACAAGAACTCGTTCATAGATGAGTCAGCGGAAGCAACAATATCTGAGTACAGACCTAGGTTAAACAAGTTTGCCTTAAGAAGGCTAGCACAAACTGGGATACAGATCGAAATAGGCGCATGCCTCCTTCCTGGGATCCTCCTAAACTACTCCTGGTCGTCGTCAGCGGCCTGCACGTAATAGTAGGCACCTCCAGAGTAGTAGTAGTCGTCGTCAACGGTGGCGTCTGGCTCCTGGACTCCATCGTCTGGTCACAGCAATCGGGTATAGGAAGGGGAAAAGGGGGGAACAAGGCAACCGTGAGTACTCATCCAAAGTACTCGCAAGCAAGGAGCTACACTACAGGTGTATGCATTGGTATCAAATGGAAAAGGGGTATCATATGTGGAATGAACTGCAGAATGCCGGAATAAGAGGGGGATAACTAGTCCTGTCGAAGACTACGCTTCTGGCCACCTCCATCTTGCAGCATGTAGGACAGAGTGGATGGTAAGTTCACCACGTAGCATCATTATAGCATAATCCTACCCGATGATCCTCTCCTCGTTGCCCTGTGAGAGAGCGATCACCGATTTTATCTGGCACTTGGAAGGGTGTGTTTTATTAAGTATCCGGTTCTAGTTGTCATAAGGTCAAGGTACAACTCCAAGTCGTCCTATTACCGAAGACCACGGCTATTCGAATAGATTAACTTCCCTGCAGGGTTGCACCACATAACCCAACACGCTCGATCCCATTTGGTTGGACACACTTTCCTGGGTCATGCCCGACCTCGGAGGATCAACACGTCATAGCCCTACCTAGGCACAACAGAGAGGTCAGCACGCCGGTCTAAATCCTATGGCGCAGGGGTCTGGGCCCATCGCCCATTGCACACCTGCACGTTGCGAGGGCGGCCGGAGAGCAGACCTAGCAACCTCCATTACAAAGGAAGTTGCGTTACGCGGTCCAACCCGGCGCGCGCCGCTCAGTCGCTGACGTCACGAAGGCTTCGGCTGATACCACGACGTCGAGTGCCCATAACTGTCCCCGCGTAGATGGTTAGTGCGTATAAGCCAGTGGCCAGACTCAGATCAAATACCAAGATCTCGTTAAACGTGTTATCTTGAAATTACCGCGAATGCCGACCAGGGCCAGGCCCACCTCTCTCCTAGGTGGTCTCAACCTGCCCTGTCGCTTCACCACAAAGATCCACACAGAGGGTCGTTGGGACAAAGGTACTTTCAGCCCCCAATCCGTGAATCACTCGCGGGTGCTCCACGAGCCGACCCGACTTTAGTCACCACATGTATCATGTATAAAGTATATAGTATATACCTGTGATCACCTCCCGAGTGATCATGGCCCTATAGTATAGCATGGAAGACGGACAAGTAGGTAGGGCCACTAATGATAAACTGGCGTCCTATACTAAGCATTAGGATTGCAAGTAAAGGTAACAACAGTAGTAGCAAGGACATGCTATGCATCAGGATAGGATTAACGGAAACCAGTAACATGCTACACTACTCTAATGCAAGCAGTATAGAGAAGAGTAGGCGATATCTGGTGATCAAGGGGGAGGGGCTTGCCTGGTTGCTCTGGCAAGAGAAAGGGGTCGTCAACACCGTAGTCGTACTGGGTAGCAGCGGCGTCGGTCTCGGTGTCTAGCGACAGAAGAGGGGAAAGAAACAATAAATATTAAGCAAACAGATGCATAGCGATGCATGACATGACAAGTATCGGTGCTAGGGGTGCCCTAACGCGGTACGAGGTGGTACCGGTGAAGGGGAAAACATACGGGAAAGTATTCCCGGTATTTCGCGTTTTCGGACATATGAACTGGAGTGGGAAAGTTGCGTGTTTGCTATGCTAGGGATGCGTGGCGGACGAACGGGCTGCGTATCCAGATTCGTCTCGTCATTCTAAGCAACTTTCATGTCCAAAGTTTTTTCATTCGAGCTACGGTTTATTTTATATTAATTTTAAAAGATTTAAATCATTTTTAGGATTTATTTATTTAATTAAATCAACATTATCCAGAATAGTGTTTGCTGACGGCAATCAACAGGTCAGTTGACTTAGTCAAACCGACATGTGCGGTCCGCATGTCATAGGCTGATTAACTAACTAACAGATTATTTAGATTAGTTAGCTAATTATATTATCTAACACTGGTTAATTAAGTTAACTTAATTAAGTTAATTAATTAATCCTTTTAAATCCTTTTTTATTTTCGTTTTGGGGCTGGGCCCGTTCGGTCACTGGCCTAGGGCCATTGCGGGCGTGCGGGCCGCCAGCAGTGCGGTTACGGGCGCAGAGGGGCTGTGCGGGCGTCGTCCATGGGCAAGCCTGCCCGAGCACGGGGGAGGCCGTCGGGGCGCGGCGGGGCACCGGCGAGGTGCGGATTGGGGCCAAAGGGGGGCGTGGCCAGGGGTGGCGCAGAGCAGTGGGTGGGCGGCGGAGGAGGTGCCGCAGCTGCTGCTGCGTGGTGGGGCGGGACGGTGCGGTGCCATGGTCGTGGGCGCCAGCGGTGGCGGTGAGGCGAGGGATGCAGGGGCGGAGCGGGCTAGGCGGCAGGTGCAGGCGGAGCTGCAGCGGGGCTCGGGGGGCGCGAGGCGGGCGGGAGGAGGGCAAAGCCCTGGTGCGTCCGGGGAGGGCGCCGGCGAGCGCGAGGCGCTGGAGGCGAGGCCAGTGGCAGGGAAGCGATGACCGGAGCGAGTGGCGCGGGGAAGGGAGAAGGGAGTGGAGGCCAGAGGTGGCCTCACCGGCGTTGCAGAGAAGCAGGGCGGGAGGCTCGGGGGCGACCGTTGTGGAGGAGGATGGGAACGAGGCGTCGTCGCGGCGTCGGGGAGGCGGGCGTAGTCCGGCGGGGAGGAGGATGGGGACGCGGCCACGAGGTCCGGCGATGGCGCGGCAGCTTCGGGGCGGCGGTAGTGAGGTGACGGCGCTAGGGATGGGCGCCTGCGTCGAGGTCGGGCGCGACCTTCGGGCGGCGCAGGGCGCGGTCATCAGGTGGCGCGGGGCGCGGTCATCGGGCTGGATCCCCGATCCAGATCGGGTGGGAGTGGGAGGAGCGAGGGGGGAGTGGGGGGGAGTGGGGTGACTGGGAGGTTAGGGTTTCCTGGGGTGTGGGGATAAGGGAGGCCGGTTGGGCCAAGGGGGAGCTGGGCTGGCCGGGTGGGATGGGTTTTGATTTGTTCGCTGGCTTTATTCTTTTCTTTTATTTATTTTCCTTTTCTATTTGTAGTTTCTTTTATTTTTAGTTTTATAATAATTACCACTAGTGCCTAAATTTGTATTTATCAACAAACTACTGTGAGATTAATTCTTAACCCATAATAAAATTGTTTTAGCATTTTATAAATTCAATAGGCATTTGTTTAATTGTTTTCACTACCGTTTTAATTGTTTTAGAGCCTAAAACATTTTATCAAAGTTTGGTTTCTCCACCATAATTACTTACGATTTATTTGACACAACCCGAACATTTTAGTTTTTATATTTGAAAATTTTACTGTTTGCCTATATTTTAAATTTTAATTTGAATCATTTTTTGAACTAGCTCGAGTTTATCAACAGTAACCGAGGTGACGTGGCACCATTAGTAGAGGTTTACTGTAGCTTGATTATCCGGGCGTCACACATCGTTAATAGGCCATATTTGATGACGCTATGAAAACGGCCCAACGTATTAACGGACCACAAACGGGCCGACTGTAACCACGGGCTGAATTTGGCCCACAAGCAGAAAATGACAGTAACGGGCCGTAAGTAAACGAATGCTAGAAATGAGCCCAAGAATAAATGGGCTCTGAAAAGGCCGAAAGATAACATGGGCTGGAAACGGCCCAACGGAATAACGGGTCGTTAATGGGTATAAAGTGATACACTGTTCATTACGGGCCAGTTTTACCACGGGCCGTTAATGGGTGTAAAGTGATACACTGTTCATTACGGGCCAGTTTCACCACGGGCCGTTAGTAGGCCAAGAGTTACATAGGGCCTCATATGGGCCGAAAGACGTCATGGGCCAAACATGGGCCAGAAGTAAAAACGGGCTGGAATCATATTGGGTGGCCCAGATGACGCTACTGGGCCTAATTCGGATAGGGCGTAACGGGCCATGGGTTAGCGGGCTGTAAATGGGCTATATGTGAACAGGTCGTTAACAGGCTTTACATGGGCCGGCCCGCCACCTTTTGACCAAGTCAAACGGGCCGGCCTTTTCACAGGAATGGGCCTCTGTTGGTCCGTGCCACGTGTCGACGTATCATACGCGCCTATCTGACCCACTGACGAGCTGACACGTGTTTCGTCCGGCCAATAAGAATTTTACACGTGGAAATTTCCCATTGGTCAGGGCTGTTAACGGGTTATCGGATCCAAAACCCGACCCGATAGCTTAACGGTGTTCCATTACGGTGGGTGCCACGTGTCGGTCACCCTTGACGAAAGCACTTCTATGACGCGCGATTTATCGTCATGGAAGTGGACACTTCCGTGATGATAATTTTGGTAATGTCATGGAACACTTCTACGACAGCACATGTATGACTATCTTGATTCTGTCATAAATTTGTCATGGATGTACATGCATGACAAAAAACGCGACCTACTGTGACAAACACATATCATCAGGAAGTGTATTTTTTTGTATTGATAACTATCCCTCAACATGCAACAAAGAGTCACTCCAAAGTCACTAATAGCGGAGAACAAACAAAGAGATTATCGTAGGGTACGAAACCACCTCAAAGTTATTCTTTCCAATCAATCCATCGGGCTATTCCTATAGGTGTCACAAACAGCCCTAGAGTTCATACTAGAATAACACCTTAAAACACAAATCAACCAAAACCCTAATGTCACCTAGATACTCCAATGTCACCTCAAGTATCCGTGGGTATGATTATACGATATGCATCACACAATCTCAGATTCATCTATTCAAACCAACACAAAGTACTTCAAAGAGTGCCCCAAAGTTCCTACTGGAGAATCACAACGAAAACGTGTGCCAACCCCTATGCATAGGTTCATGGGTGGAAGCCACAAGTTGATCACCAAAACATGCATCAAGTGAATCACGTGATATCCCATTGCCACCACAAATACGCACGGCAAGACATACATGTCAGGACCCCGATTCTAAGTCACATCGATCTAGCCTGTAACACCTCATATCACTTTGCGGCCTCACGCACGGTATTTCCACGGGTGTCGCCTTACCATGGCCCGGGATCGTTTGCGCCTTTTGGCTTACGTATATGATAGTGTCGCTAGCATCCATATGACAGAGAACCCAGGCTGACATGACTAGTTGTGAACCCAAAGTGGCACTAACTTACGGGAACAGGCATACATGAATCAACATCGAGCATGTCGGTCAGCAGCGTGCGAATTCGGGCTGTAGCACTGGGCTAACAGGACTCCGGATGTCACCGCGTGACATTTCCCCGAAGGGACAGACACGGGAACGAAGTGAATCACATGCCGGCCAGTCAAGTGTTCCGGAGCAGTAGTGCTGGGCTAGCAGGACTCCGGTGAAACGGGCTGTAGCGGACTACTATGGCTCATGGAAGCACAAGACTACATTTCCCCATAAGAGAGGCTACCAAGGATAAACCACTAGGTTGTCGGATCCCACACATACCAAGCATTTCAATCATACACACAATATGCTCGATATGTGCAAATACAACATGGCATCACAACATAACTCTATGACCCAAAGTATTTATTCATTAGGCTCCGAGGAGCGAGATATTACAAACATGGGTCACATGACCCAACATTCAGAGCATACAAGTCAAACACATGCGGAAGCTTAACATGTCTGAGTACAGACATCTACAAATGAAAAATACTAAGAAGCCTGACTATTTACAAGACCCTCCCAAGGGTACAAGATCGTAGCTGAGGTAACAAGCTAAACGTCGAAGTCCAAGCGGAACTACTAGTGATACTGACGTCTCTCTGCAAAACATAAATTAAGCAAACGTGAGTACAAATGTACTCAGCAAGACTTACATCAGATCTAACTACATATGCATCATTATCAACGAAGGTATGGTGGAGTTTAACTGCAGCAAGCCAGCTTTGACTCGGTGGCTATCCTGAACCACGACTACAAGCAACTCTTTTGAGTTGGCGCACACGAGTCCACATATTCACCATCCAATACACCACTATGGATCCGCTCCCGTCTCCCTACGAGAAGGCCATCCACAGCACTGACACGGCTATTCGAATAGATCATTTATAACCCTGCAGGGGTGTACTTCGTCACACATGTTTCCACCTCTTAGCGTCTGCACACGACATGTGCTCGGCAGACTTCAAGCGAAAGCCGACGTGGGTGTAGACCACGACCTGACTAACCACACAAGTCTCTAGTCCAGGTTTATCGCCAATTCGGGTTCCATCCGCAAGGAAATTCGGCCGGGGTGTCCTCAACGGCCCCAAACGATGTGTACAGGGTCCCGAGACGCCAAACGGGCGCCCGGCATACCCGGCCACAGTGTATCTACCGCATCATAGCCCACCCCTAGGGTCAGCGCTACGCACGGCCGCCAACACATAACCTACAAACACCATAAACTAGTTGCAACTCCTAGACAGAGGACGAGAGGGGTCAATAAGTCGAGCGGGGCCATATTTCAGGGCCCAATGTGTGGTAGTAGTTGTTTCATGGATCACAAACACAGAACTCAGTTCCTGAGGACGGTTTCAGTGAGACAACCCACCATGTACTCCTACATGGCCTCTCACCGCTACCTTTACCAAATCGTGTTCACACACTTAGCTCACACACCGTAGGACATGTTTACACACCTCCGATTCATCCCCGATGAACCAGACCTGACACGACTCTATGCAATAGCAGGCATGACAAATAAGCATGAATGAGTAGGCACATCAGGGCTTAAACAACTCCTACTCATGCTAGTGGGTTTCATCTATTTAGTGTGGCAATGACAGGTCATGCAGAGGATAAGGGGTTCAACTACCGCAGCTAGTAAAAGATGAATCGTTGTTGTCCTAATGCAGTAAAAGAGAGCAGGAGTGGGAGAGTGGGATTGTATCGAAATGAGCAAGGGGGTTTTGCTTGCCTGGCACTTTTGAAGATAGTATAGTTCTTCATCGGTGTCATCGATCACATCGTCGGAACGTCGTCTACTGAAGGGGGACAAACACCGGCAAAAGAGAAGAACACAATCAATGCATAGCGACAATATGATGCATGACCATGACATGGCAATATGCTGTGATTTGAGCTAATGCATCTAGTTATGATTTAAATGAAGTTGGTTTGAATACAAGATTCAAATTCCAACTCCATATATGATTATTTAAATGCCATTTATTTGTTTTGTCCAAAATAGAGGACAAACATTGTTCAAACATGCATGAAAATGGTACAAATGGATTCCTTGAATTTTTCTGATAATTTTTCATATATAATTTATTTCATTTGGAGTTACGGTTGAATTTCTATGATTTTTAGAAGTTTAGGCAATTTTCTGGAATTTTCTGAATTATTTTTAATCTAGAAATGACTTATTTTGTCAGCACTGCGTCATGCCTGCGTCAGCAAGTGAACAGCAGCGGTCTAGGTCCAACCTGACCAGTGGGGTCCACTGGTTAGTGACACAATGCTGGCATGAGTCACTGGCATGTGGGGTCAGTCAACGTTGACTTGACCAAAGTCTAAGCTGACACGTGGGGTCCGCAAGATTAGCACTAATCTATACAGAAATTAAACTAATTAATTTCGGCACCGGGGCCCACACGACAGTGGCACTAGGGTGTTAGTTATGGCGTCATTAGAGGCTAATGACATCGCCACGTCGGCTTCGCCAGAGTTAGGCCGCCGGCGATGGCCAGGCGCGGCGGAGGTGCTCGGAGTCGAGCTGTGGTGCTTCGTTCGAAGCTTGGCTGGGCTCTCTAGAAAGCTGGCGCGACGGTGTGTCGAGTGGTGGTGGTTGTCGGGCCTGGGACAGCCGGAATCGACGCCGGCGACGAGCCTTGCGGCTGCCGGAGTTTGGGCGATGCCGAAATCGTCATTGCGGTGGCTCTGGAAGAACGGGGCCAGCTCCTACGTGATCTACACGATGCAGTGAGTGGGTTGGACGCATCAGGCGGACCATTTGGTCGTCGGAGTCACTTCGGCGGTGAGCGCAGGCGGCGGCGGGTTCGGGCGTAGGCGGTCCGGTGGCTATGGAGGCCTACGGGGAAGAAGAGACGGATGGGCAGGGTCCGAGGCTCACGGCGAGTTGGACGGGGAGGTCAGCGAGCTCGGAGACGGTCCGGAGCAGTTGGGGCGGCAAGGAGGATCTCCGGCGACCGGCGAGGAAGAAGATGACGTTGGCGGCATCACAGGGCTTCCGGCGCCTTCCGCCTTGGGGAGGAGGAAGAGGGGAACGAGGCGGGGCTTCTTGGCGCGTCAGCGAGGCGTGGGGTGGCCGGTGGCCGTGTTAGAGCACGGTGGCACCCTGTGGTGCGCTCGGGAAGAGAGGGAGAGGGAGCCAGAGGAGGGAAAAGAGGTCCAGGGAGAGAGGGGAGAGGACGAGGGGGTCGGGGGGGGGGGGTGCGTGGCAGCGACCAGGCAGTCAGGGGGGCACGCAGGCAGGGAGGAGCCAGCGCGGCTCGCCTGCGCATTTGGCACGCAGCTGCTTCTCCTCCTGGCAGGAGGAAGAAGACGGCGCTGCCCCTGGTGGGCCGGGCTAGCTTTGGCCAGTAGGCCAATACAGTGGTGGGCTGCACGGTAAGGTTTCTTTTTTTATTTCTGTTACCTTTTATAATTTTTCTCTATTTTGTTTTGTTTTTATTTATACATTTTGCCACTGATTCAAAATTCAAAATGAATTCAAAACAGTGCCAAAACACTGAGATATTTTATGTTACCTCTCTGGACTATTCCAAAAGTACATAAAACATTTCAAAGCATTTCAAAATATATTCATTATATTTTATCAATATATCCCCAAATTCAAATAGATTATTGATTTGAATTCAAAGACCAAATAATTCCTTAAAAATGTTCCAGAATTTTGGTTTGATATATAATTCTTGCCAAAATTCATAAAACTATTTTTAGGGCATTTTGGATTCACAGAATTCTATTTAAAGGGTGCTTGCCCTTCGTTTAAAATGATTTCTGAGGCTTTCAATTTCCTCATTTCAAGTTTCTTGAAAATAACAGGATGCATGATGCTCACTGATGCAACTATCTGCAACCAAGGCTAGGGCTGTGACAACTTACCCCCACTAAAAAAGAATCTCGTCCCGAGATTCCAGACGTGAGGTAAGAAGACAGAGGGAGCACAAGCTAACACGGTCTTCACGATCCAGGTTGCACTTCAAAGGAACGTTGACATGATCACCGGCTTTTTCTCGATGTCTTGCTTTGAGAACTCCATCCAACACGATAACGGAAAGAAAAGAAACCCTCGAAGAATTGATCTTCTCGAAAATCAAGCAACCGACAATCAACTCTCAAAACGAGACATAGCGACATCTGTCGAGATGAGACACGATACACACATTAAGAATGATGGAAATGAGCATATGACAAGGTTTAAATAAGTAGCGGAATTCCCACACCTAGGAGGGTGGTGAACGGTGTCAACGTAGCAAGGAGTTGGGTTGCCATGATACCACAACAAGACACCTTTAAGAAGGTGACTCGCAGAGATATTCCCTTAAGTGGCAAAAATAATTACTTTTGATCCATAGATCATTGAAACTCTTCATTCCAGCTTAAGGCAATTTACAACTGATCGTTTGAAATAGCTCGAAGAAATGGCATACTCAGACTAGGATGGATGATGTGGACTACCTTGTTGAAGACAACGCAAGGGATGATTTTGCTTGCGTGTGCTCTCAGGAACTTGAGAATTTCCATATTCATCAAGGTTCTACCAACATCCGTGTCGAGGATCCTGGCAACACATCTTACTACCTTGACAAATAGTGATGGACAATGCAGATGCATAGAAAGACGCCCCTTTCTCAGATTTCACCTTAGCGAGGCCAAGGGAACGAAATCTGGATGATCGACCGAGAGACATTTAGCACCCCGCTTCTAATGTTCTCCTTGATGTGCTAGCGCAACCCATTTGTACATATGGTTTGATAACTAGAACATCAATTAAAAGGTCGGACTTCGGAAGCTTAAGAATCCATAAGGAATAACTACGGAGGCAGATCCTGCGAGATCCTTATGGGGAGGTGACTGAGGGAGTCCTGGATTAGGGGGTGTTCGGATAGCCGAACTATACCTTTAGCCGGACTCCTGGACTATGAAGATACAATATTGAAGACTTCGTCCCGTGTCTGGAAGGGACTTTCCTTGGCGTGGAAGGCAAGCTTGGCGATACGGATATTCAGATCTCCTACGATTGTAACCGACTCTATGTAACCCTAACCCTATCCGGTGTCTATATAAATCGGAGGGTTTTAGTCCGTAGGACAACATACACATCAACAATCATACCATAGGCTAGCTTCTAGGGTTTAGCCTCTCTGATCTTGTGGTAGATCTACTCTTGTACTACCCATATCATCAATATTAATCAAGCAGGACGTAGGGTTTTACCTCCATCGAGAGGGCCCGAACCTGGGTAAAACTTCGTGTCCCTTGCCTCCTGTTACCATCCGGCCTAGACGCACAGTTCGGGACCCCCTACCCGAGATCTGCCGGTTTTGACACCGACATTGGTGCTTTCATTGAGAGTTCCTCTATGTCGTCGCCGTCAGGCTCGATGGCTCCTACGATCATCGATAACGATGCAGTCCAGGGTGAGACCTTCCTCCCCGGACAGATCTTCGTCTTCGGCGGCTTCGCACTGCGGGCCAATTCGCTTGGCCGTTTGGAGCAGATCGAAAGCTACGCCCCTGGCCGTCAGGTCAGATTTGGAAGTTTAAACTACACGGCTGACTGCCAAGCGCGCCACACTGTCCCGACGAGCATGATCTAGCTCTGCCGCCGAACAGTGCCCTGGAGGCCGCACCCGCATCGGCTCCGATCCTTAATTCGGAGCCAACTGCGCCGATCGAGGATGGGCGGTTGGACGCCGCCTCGGGGGCTGCGATCCCAACGGTGATTGAGCCGAACACCAGCCCCGCACTCCGCGAGACTCGTGACTCCAAGGAGCCGGACTCCTTTCCGGACTCCGAACCCTCCGCGCCCCGGCCAATCGAATCCGATTGGGCGCCGATCATGGATTTTACTACCGCGGACATCTTTCAGCACTCGCCTTTTGGCGATATTCTGAAGTCACTAAAGTCTCTCTCTTTATCAGGAGAGCCCTGGCCGGACTGCGGCCAGCAGGGTTGGGATTCTGATGATGAAGAAATTCAAAGCCCACCCACCACCCACTTTGTAGCCACTTTCGACGACAAAACGACATGCTCGACTTCGACTCCGAAGACATCGACGATATGGACGCCGATGAAGGAGATGATGAAGAACCAACGCTTATTAGGCCCTGGAAAGCCACCTCGTCATATGACATATACATGGTGGACACCCCAAAAGAGGGAGATGGCGATGGAACAGCAGAGGATGACCCCTCCAAGAAACAGCCTAAGCGCCGGCGTCAGAGGTGCCGCTCAAAATCCCGCCAAAACAAACACGGCGATTCCAGCACGGGAGATAATAATACTCCAGAAAGCGCCGAAGAAAACCCCCTCCAGCAAGATTTAGCACAGGAGGATGGAGAAACCAGCCCTCATGAGAGAGCGGCAGACAAAGAGGTCGAGGACGATAATTATATGCCTCCCTCCGAAGACGAGGCAAGCCTCGACGACGACGAATTCGTCGTGCTAGAGGATCCCGTCGAGCAAAAGCGTTTTCAAAGCAGGCTTATGGCCACGGCAAGAAGCCTCAAGAAAAAACAGCAACAGCTTAGAGCTGATCAAGATTTGCTAGTCGACAGATGGACCGAAGTCCTTGCGGCCGAAGAGCATAAACTCGAACGCCCCTCCAAGAGCTACCCAAAGCGCAGGTTGCTACCCCAATTAGAGGAGGAAGCACTTGATGCGGCCGACCGGCCACCTCGTGGCCGCGACAGAGAGGTCTCTCGGCCCTCCACTCAAGCCACACCCCGTACCAAGGCACGGGAATATGCGCCGGACTTACGAGATATGTTGGAGGACAAGGCTAGACAAACAAGATCGATCTACGGATCGCGTGGGCACCCCATGGCTCGAGACAGCATCCGTCACGCCGGCCACAAATTCGGCAGGGCCGAACACAGTAGACAAGGCTCACTGGAGCTACGTCATGATATAGCCCAGTACAGAGGCGCCGTACACCCACTCTGCTTCACAGACGAAATAATGGATCATCAAATCTCCGAGGGTTTCAAACCTGTAAACATCGAATCATATGATGGCACAACAGATCCTGCGGTATGGATTGAGGATTATCTCCTTCATATCCACATGGCCCGCGGCGATGATTTCCACGCCATCAAATAACTCCCACTCAAGCTTAAAGGACCAGCTCGGCATTGGCTCAACAGCTTGCCAACAGGATCAATCAGTTGTTGGGAGGACCTGGAAGCCGCATTCCTCGACAATTTCCAGGGCACTTATGTGCGACCCCCAGATGCCGATGACCTAAGTCACGTAATTTAGCAGCCAGATGAATGGGACAGGCAATTCTGGACACGGTTCCTAACAAAGAAAAATCAAATAGTCGACTGTCCGGACGCTGAGGCCCTAGCAGCCTTCAAGCACAATATCCGTGACGAGTGGCTAGCCCGGCACCTTGGACAGGAAAAGCCAAAATCTATGGCAGCACTCATGACACTCATGACCCGCTTTTGCGCAGGACAAGACAGCTGGCTTGCTTGTAGCAACAATATAACCAAGAACCCTGGTAGTTCAGATACCAGGGACATTAGTGGCAGGTCGCGTCGCAACAAGCAAAAGCGCCGCATTAACGGCGACAATGCTGAGGATACGGTAGTTAATGCCGGATTCAGAGGCTCTAAATCCGGTCAGCAGAAAAAACCATTCAAAAGGAATCCTAGGGGCCCGTCCAGCTTGGACCGAATACTCGACCGCTTGTGCCAAATACACGGCACCCCCGAAAAGCCGGCCAATCACACCAACAGGGATTGTTGGGTGTTCAAGCAGGCAGGCAAGTGAAGCGCCGACAATGAAGACAAGGGGTTGCATAGCGATGACGACGAGGAGCCCCGGCCGCCAAACAATAATGGACAGAAGGGTTTTCCCCCACAAGTGCGAACGGTGAACATAATATACGCCACCCATGTTCCCAAAAGGGAGCGGAAGCGCGCGTTAAGGGACGTATACGCGGTAGAGCCAGTCGCCCCAAAGTTCAACCCATGGTCCTCCTGCCCGATCACCTTTGATCGAAGAGACCATCCCACTAGCATCCGTCATGGCGGATTTTCCGCATTGGTTCTAGACCCAATTATTGACGGATTTCATCTCACTAGAGTCCTCATGGACGGCGGCAGCAGTCTGAACCTGCTTTACCAGGATACAGTGTGAAAAATGGGCATCGATCCCTCGAGGATTAAGCCCACCAAAATGACCTTTAAAGGCATAATACCAGGTGTAGAGGCCAACTGTATAGGCTTAGTCACACTTGAAGTGGTCTTTGGATCTCCAGATAATTTCCGAAGTGAAGAGTTAATCTTCGACATAGTCCCGTTTCGCAGTGGCTATCACGCACTGCTCGGGCGAACCGCATTCGCCAAGTTCAATGCGGTACCGCATTACGCATACCTTAAGCTCAAGATGCCAGGCCCTCGAGGAGTAATTACAGTCAATGGAAACACCGAACGCTCCCTCTGAATGGAGGAGCACACGGCGGCCCTTGCAGCGGAAGTACAAAGCAACCTCTCCACGCAGTTCTCCAGTCCGGCCAGTCAACGACCGAACACCGTCAAGCGCGCCCGGAGTAACCTACAACAAGACCGCCTGGCACGATCCGAGCAGGCGTAGCAATGCGGCCCCAACCCCAACCCTCGCAAAAAGGTGACGCTAGTACTTCGCGTACATAACTATGCTCTAGAGATACCATGGGCACAGGGGGAGGGGCACCATCACGGCACGCCCGAAACACGGCTTAAACCGCACCAGGGGCTGCTGATTTTCTAATTTTCTCTTACTTTCAGGACTCCACTCTTCGGAAGGCCTGTTCAGCAGTTCAATTGCCGCACAAACGATGCAAGAACCAGGGAAGCAGACAAGCCACGCCGCATTATGGAACTCCCAGGTGGTCTCTATCACGAGCAGTATACCTGTTTCGCATATTATTCCGCAGCTTGCCCCTGGAGCGGACATGTTAAATAGTCCAACCTTTTGCTTATCGCATTAATTGTATCGTTCTGCTTTGATCGCAGCCCTCTTTAATAAACAATGCATAGCTTTTCTCTATTTTTGCATTGCTCTTTTTTTATATTTATATATGTTCCTTAACGACATGTTGCACCCGTACACTTTGGTACGGCCAAAATATGCCAGGGGCTTCAGTACCCCTCAACATGGTGTGAGAAGTCTAAACACTTTAACAAGTGCGGCACCCCGAACTTATAGCATTATATGCATCGGCTCTGAATCATGTCTTGGGTCAATAGTTGGGTTTGCCCGGCTCCTATGTTTTGGTGCCTTACGTTCCGCTATATCGGCTAAGGTAGCACTAGGAGAACCACTGCGATTGTGCCCCGGTTGAGCTGGGTCGAGCACCTCAGTGGAGAAAGCTAAAACTGACTGTCATGATGAGGCGAGAGCTGGTCGCTGTTCGAGAGGTCTTTTCGAGTCCTTAAAGACTTATGCCGCTTAGGGAGAGGAGCCAGCTCTGTCCGGCCAAGGCGTGGATAGCGCCCCGAACTCGGTCTTCCGAATACCAGGGGCTTCGCCGAAATTTAAAATTATAGAATTCTATGGCCAAGTGAGAGTGTTCACGCATTATAGTCCGATTGCCTTGTTCGTTGGGCCGAGCGCCTCCCTCGAAGGACCCAAACATGGGAAAAAGAGCCCTCAGGTTTATCCCCGAAAACACCAGCACTAGCGGCACGGGGGCAGAAGCTGACGACTCACCATCTCTCAGAATTGATAAACAGCCGCACAGAAGGTAATATTTTAAATTCAAACATCATTGCTTAAGCGCATATGAACAAGTTTTCAGCGCACAGGACAAAACGAGCGAGTTTTACTCAAAGATTACATCCATAGAACATTCATCCGCCACAAGGCGGGCACCCTTCAGAACATCCTTATAATAATTTTTGGGCTTGCGATGCTCCTTCCCCGGCGGTGGCCCGTCCTTCACAAGCTTCTCAGCATCCAGCTTCCCCAGTGCACCTTCGCACGGGCAAGGGCCCTACGGGCACCTTCAATGCAGACGGAGCGCTTGATGACTTTGAGCCTTGGACAAGCCTCCACCAGCCGCCGCACCAGCCCGAAATAGCTCCCAGGCTGAGCCTCTCCAGGCCACAACCGAACTATGAGGCCCTTCATGGCCTATTCGGCTGCCTTGTGGAGCTCGACCAGTTGCTTCAACTGGTTGCTCAGGGGCACGGGGTGTCCGGCCTCAGCGTATTGAGACCAGAACACCTTCTCTGTCGAGCTGACCTCCTCGGCTCGATAGAATGCGGCAGCATCAGATATACTCTGGGGAAGATCTACGAACGCGCCTGGAGAATTCCGGATTCGGGTAAGTAACATGTAACTCACGCTTATGTGTTTACTTTGCATAAAGAATGCCTTACCCGCCGCTATCTTCTTCACCTCATCCAACTCCTGGAGGGTCTTTTAGGATTCGGCCTTGGCAGACCTGGCACTTTCAGTAGCCGTCGCGAGCTCGGAAGCTCGAGTCCTTGAGTCACGCTCCAAACTCTCATGTTTTTCCATGAGAGCCTGGAGCTCTTGCCGCACCTTGCCAACCTCGGCCTCATACTTTTCCCGCTCAGTGCGCTCCACGGCCGACCTCTTCTCGGCCTCGAGCAACGCTTGCTTCAGGGTCGCCACCTCAGACGCGACCCCTACAATAGCCACAATACTCCTGTCATTTTTCGCAATTGCACCTTTTTATACACATTTTGTACAAGGTATTTCTTACCTTCACTGTCCTCGAGCTGCTTCTTGGCACGTCCGAGCTCTTGCTCGGACCGCTCGAGGTCCTGCTTTAGCACGTCCACTTCCGCAGTCAGTTCGGCGGACGCCAGCAGGGAAGCCTGCACACGCATATTGACTTCTTTTTGTTAGACTCCTGCGAATTTTATTTGATCCTCTATTCGGCTTTTCTTCCCGAACGCCAAACAGAGCATCAGGGGCTACTGTCTATGCGGTAATGTTATTTACACATTCTTTACTTACCTCAAAACCTGTTAAAAGGCTTGTACAAGCTTCAGTCAGTCCGCTCTTGGCGGATTGAACCTTCTGGATCACCGCACTCATGATAGTGCGGTGCCCCTCGTCGATGGAGGCGCCTTGGAGCGCCTCCAACATATTGTCCGGCGCCTCTGGTTGGACGGAGGTCGCCAGCACGGTGGGCTTGCTCCTCTTGGAAGAAGGCCCCCTGCCGGACTCTAGAACCTTTGAAGGTTCCGGAGCGGTGTCCGGCCCAGGGCCGGACTTGGAGCCCTGGGGGGTTCCGTCCCCTTTACTCCTAGAGTCCGGGAGGTCGCCTTGCAGCGCCTCCAGGACCACCTCCTCCCGGATTGGAACTTGTTGGGACAACACTTCGGTGTCATCCGTAAGGCGGGGGGAGGAAGTCGTCGGAAGCGAGTTCACCTCCGACGAGTCTAGTGAGCCGCTCGACGACGCGTCGAGACGGTCTTTGGGGGGGCTGCATAAACACATTCGACATAAGGGAAAGCTATACAATAAACAAATACTATGCATTACTCTGGTAACCGGATACTTATGATTTCGCCAGGGGCTTGGCCCTGGGCGGCCACTCCTCTTCGCCGTCGTCGGCGTTGGTGGAGTAGTCCGGAGGATGGGTTCTCCCCTTCTTGGACCCTTCGGCCTCCCCAGTTGGGGCGGCCTTCCTTTTCTTCCCTTCCCCCGCTAGAGGGGGGGTCTCTTCTTCCTCCTCCTCATCTTCATGGGAGGAGTGTGTCTTGGATTCGCCGGATGGTGAATCCGACACCTCCAAGTGCTGGGCACCCTTTCGAGTCCCCGCGGCCTTTTTTGCGGCCTTCTTCTCCGGCACCACATAGGGTGCCAGAACCAGCAGCTTTGCCAAGTGGCCATCGGCTGGGACTTCTGGCAAAGGTGCCGGACAGTCGATCCGTCCGGACTTCGCCTGCCAATCCTGTCAAAGGTAAGGGAGCTTAGATCCCGCACAGAGTTAAACTATGAAAAACTAGTGCCCTGTAAAAAGTACCAAAAGCTTACCGCGCTAGCATGACGCTGCGCGCAGAATCCGCGATCCTCGGTAGCGGATGCGGGAGCCTCGGCGCCTTTGAAAAGCACCTTCCAGGCATCTTCGTATGTCGTGTCTAAGAGCCTTCTCAGAGTTTGGTGCCGCGCCGGATCAAACTCCCACAGGTTGAAAGCCCGTTGTTGACACGGGAGGATCAAGCGGATGATCATAACCTGGACTACGTTGACAAGCCTGAGCTGCTTGTTCACCAGGGATTGGATGCATGTTTGTAGTCCGGTCACCTCCTTTTGGCTGCCTCACGACAGGCCCGTCTCTTTCCAGGACGTGAGCCGCGTTGGGGGTCCGGACCGGAACTCGGGAGCTGCGACCCACTTAGGGTCGCACGGCTCGGTGATGTAAAACCACCCCGATTGCCACCCCTTCAGGGTCTCCACAAAGGAGCCCTCGAGCCATAGGACGTTGGCCATCTTGCCCACCATGGCTCCTCCGCACTCTGCCTGGTTGCCGTGCACCACCTTCGGCTTGACGTTGAAAGTCTTAAGCCATAGGCCGAAATGGGGGCGGATGCAGAGGAAAGCCTCGCACACGACGATAAACGCCGAGATGTTGAGGACAAAATTCGGGGCCAGATCGTGGAAATCCAGGCCATAGTAGAACATGAGCCCCCGGACAAATGGATGGAGAGGGAAACCCAGTCCGTGGAGGAAATGGGGAAGGAACACCACCCTCTCATGGGGCCTAGGGGTGGGGATGAGCTGCCCCTCTTCGGGAAGCCGGTGCGCAATGTCGTTAGACAGGTATCCGGCCTTCCTTAGTTTTTTATGTGTCCCTCCGTGACGGAGGAGACCATCCACTTGCCTCCCGCTCCGGACATGGCTGCAGAAGGTTGAGGTGGGGAGTGCGGACTTGGGCGCTGGAGCTCGAGTGCGCAAGAATGGATAGGCGAAGGAGGAAGAAGGCATAGGTAAAAAGGTGGATCCTTATCCCCTTATATGGGTGGACGCAACTACGTGTCCCCACCAGCCTAGTAAAACTCGCTTATCTCCCAAGCGCCGTAATCGATGGCGCAGTTGGGTTACCCACGCCCGTATTGATGAGAATCCCGGAATAAGGGGACACGATCTTTGCTTTAACAAGATGTGCCAAGGAAGCCACCTCGCATAACGCGCTGAGATGGGACAGTAAAACGGTTCGAATAAAAGCTTGGCCGTGGTGTGATGTCACACTACGGAATACGTCGGCAGATTAGATTTGTGTAAATATTATTCTCTCTATGGCAATATGTGGAAACTTATTTTGCAGAGCCGGACACTATCTTTGTGTTCAAAATCTTCTATGAAGTACTTGGAGGAGGAACCCGCCTTGCAATGCCGAAGACAATTTGCGCGCCGGACTCGTCGTCATTGAAGCCTGGTTCAGGGGCTACTGAGGGAGTCCTAGATTAGGCGGTGTTCGGATAGCCGAACTATACCTTCAGCCGGACTCCTGGACTATGAAGATACAAGATTGAAGACTTTGTCCCGTGTCCGGAAGGGACTTTCCTTGGCGTGGAAGGCAAGCTTGGCAATACGGATATTCAGATCTCCTACCATTGTAACCGACTCTATGTAACCCTAACCCTATCCGGTGTCTATATAAACCGAAGGGTTTTAGTCCGTAGGACAACATACACATAAACAATCATACCATAGGCTAGCTTCTAGGGTTTAGCCTCTCTGATCTCGTGGTAGATCTACTCTTGTACTACGCATATCATCAATATTAATCAAGCAGGACGTAGGGTTTTACCTCCATCGAGAGGGCCCAAACCTGGGTAAAACTTCGTGTCCCTTGCCTCCTGTTACCATCCGGCCTAGACGCACAGTTCGGGACCCCCTACCCGAGATCCGCCGGTTTTGACACCAACAGTGACCAACTTCTTCAACCAAGATATTAAAATAATAGACCTTCCGGCTAGGTGGGTTGGCCACGACATCCACGTTACCGGGTTACCGAGAGACCAATATTATAATTCTTGGGACACGTTCCAACCATCATATCTGCGTGAGATTCATATCTGGTTGGTGTCAGGATATCCAGACTTGTCGAATCTAGAAAGAAAAGTGAAAGTTTGCAACACAAATCGACGAGATGACGTTGCGAGATTCTCGGGAAATGAGCTACGATAGCAAGCTCCAGAACATGAGTTGGTCCTGCTAAACATATATGAACATGCTGTCCTAGACAAGCATGACCACATAGTAGTCTTATAGTAAAACACTACCGAGTTCAGATTGGGAACCATCATCGAGGATAACGAAGTCCTAACATAAGTCATGACTAGCTCTTATGAAGGAACTCCTTCTTCTTGAACAAATCAATCAGTGGCTTGGTGTGCTAGGGATACGTATTGAATGAAGATGATCAGTCTATCAGACCATAGAATACTTCGCACGTGCATGACTGACTTGGGATGATTCCAGAGGAGGTAGAACAAGCCTTCTCAAATTCATGGCGGCAACTTGCATCAAGTGCACATGAATTAGAGGGACTCACTTCTTTCGTCCAAACATATGCTTCACGAACGGGTCATGAAGAAAATGCTTAAACAAGTTTCCAACACTGGTGTAATGTTCAACCAAATCATGGAGGAGACCAAGATGTTGTCGATGGGCTCAACAAAAATTCATCCAGGTTTCCATATAAATGGAACTCCACAATCATGTGAACAAGGTGTTAGCATTAGTCAGACCCAAAAGATATAATGGTGTATGCTCGAGGAACAACCACGAGTAAGACAACATTACGAATATCGTTGGTTCTGATTTGATTTGACGCTAGCCCATACTCAAATCAAGGATTGGTTAAGACAATAGCACCGACAGTTGATCACGAGGATCAGTCGATGAAGATGTCATCTTTCTTCAACACACACACATAAAAGATATCCCTTAACATGATCTAATTCAGACAAGCTTTTATCTTCCAACTCTCCAAGTTATTGTTTAACTTAACCAACTAGCTCAGGGGTATCCAACACAGATTCTTGGAGAATGGGTGGTTTGGAGGAAAAACCATCATGATCACGAACTCAACATAGCGGTCAGGTGACAACCTGGTAATACTTCCGATAAGATATTCGGAACATCACGAACCACCGATATGTTACTAAGCTCGAGAACAATATTTCTTTTCAGAGAAAGACGATATGAATAAATAAGCAAGGGATTGAATAATCCTAACTCATTGATCGAAGAGTGCACCGGAAATAAGGACAAGGTAGCACGATCAATCCTAGAATAGTGTTTCAATAACCAACATGCTAAGAATGATATTAGTGTCCATTAACTACCGAGCAACACGGTTGCTAGGAGTATTGATTTCACACATCATGGTTCACTTGCCGGCATTCCGGTTGCGACAACATGGGACCAAGGAATGGAAAATGATGGCAAGAAGTATCACTGTGTCAATAATTCATGAGAGATGGTGCAATTCTCATGACAATCCTGACATAAAAGGGGTAATACTCCAGGGTAGAACAGAGCAAAAGCTGGATGGGCATTTGATCTACAGAACACAACTACTTTGACCCAATCCTGGATATGGATGAGGTACTGGAGTTTGTTTCTCCTAGTCATTCTGAAATAGAATGGCTTGACGGACCACAAGAATAATAGGCATCGATGAACACGAATGCACAACTATTCTTGACTATCAATTTATAGATGATGGTCGGAATACAGCTGAGAATGGACAACTCAAAGAGCATATAACATTTTGAGTTGTGGATTCACGGGTTAGTATGTCGAACGAGTTCAACATTTTTCTTCCGGATAACCCATGCAGAAAGGTAGAACTGGCAGAATCACAATTATGAATGGAGAACTCCTCAGGAGTACTCTAATAGTGATCTTTTGGTTCAAAGAACTTCTGCCTTAATGGTTCATGGTATTTGGAAGAAGGAAATACCACGGACCTCGAGGACTATCGCAAAGGTTACTAATATCTTAAGGGAACTAGCAAATACTAACGACATGAAGTAGGGTGAATCTCGGGTTCAAACACCCAGGAATAGAATATCTACTACTAAATGGCATCACGGGATGCTTTCAAGAATGATGGCCAGAATCATCAAACCGGAACACAAAACATGGCTAGATTACTAGGTGACTCCCTAAAACACCTAGGGTCGTAATAATAGCTCCAACATATATGTCTAGGCAATAGAGTACCTCAACTGACCGGTAGTGCAATTAATCTGGCCCAAATGGACATCAGGAACAGGAGGAAGGGGTTTGCAAATGCATCAGACTACTTAGAAACCTGGGATGACTCGGACAGCCTAACGGCTATAAATGCTCAAAAGATCTGAGACATCCTGCAAAATGGTGGCATAACCACTCAACAACACAATATCAAGGTTCTGAGGCCAGCTATGAACATATGGAAGTAGTAGGAACTGAACTGAGGCTTAAATCCAACAATCCTCGGCAACTACGGTTTAGTAACACGTGATCCTGATAGAAAGATGAGAAGCCCAGTTCTTAATCCCCATAGAAGAGAAGAGGGTGACTCAGATCAGAGGGCACGAGATATAAGGAGTAAAAAGAGCCTTACGTTCCATCCCACAATCAATTCCCTTATATAACTAAAGCATTTCTAGACTCAACTTCGATCAGTCTGGCTTGGTAATCCTACAGGCAGTCAGGCTCTAATACCAAAACTGTCAGGACCCCGATTCTAAGTCACATTGATCTAGCCTGTAACACCTCATATCACTTTGTGGCCTCACGCACGGTATTTCCGCGGGTGTCGCCTTACCATGGCCCGGGACCGTTTGCGCCTTTTGGCTTATGTATATGATAGTGTCGCTAGCATCCATATGGCAGAGAACCCGGGCCGACATGACTAGTCGTGAACCCAAAGTGGCACTAGCTTACGGGAACAGGCATACATGAATCAACATCGAGCATGTCGGTCAGCAGCGTGCGAATCCGGGCTGTAGCACTAGGCTAACAGGACTCCGGATGTCACCGCGTGACATTTCCCCGAAGGGACAGACACGAGAACGAAGTGAATCACATGCCGGCCAGTCAAGTGTTCCGGAGCAGTAGTGCTGGGCTAGCAGGACTCCGGTGAACCGGGCTGTAGCAGACTACTATGGCTCATGGAAGCACAAGACTACATTTCCCCATAAGAGAGGCTACCAAGGATAAACCACTAGGTTGTCGGATCCCACACATACCAAGCATTTCAATCATACACACAATATGCTCGATATGTGCAAATACAACATGGCATCACAACATAACTCTATGACCCAAAGTATTTATTCATTAGGCTCCAAGGAGCGAGATATTACAAACATGGGTCACATGACCCAACATTCAGAGCATACAAGTCAAACACAAGCGGAAGCTTAACATGTCTGAGTACAGACATCTACAAATGAAAAAGACTAAGAAGCCTGACTATTTACAAGACCCTCCCAAGGGTACAAGATCGTACCTGAGGTAACAAGCTAAACGTCGAAGTCCAAGCGGAACTACTAGTGATACTGACGTCTCTCTGCAAAACATAAATTAAGCAAACGTGAGTACAAATGTACCCGGCAAGACTTACATCAGATCTAACTACATATGCATCATTATCAACGAAGGTATGGTGGAGTTTAACTGCAGCAAGCCAGCTTTGACTCGGTGGCTATCCTGAACCACGACTACAAGCAACTCTTTTGAGTTGGCGCACACGAGTCCACATATTCACCATCCAATACACCACTATGGATCCGCTCCCGTCTCCCTACGAGAAGGCCATCCACAGCACTGACACGGCTATTCGAATAGATCGTTTATAACCCTGCAGGGGTGTACTTCGTCACACATGTTTCCACCTCTTAGCGTCTGCACACGACATGTGCTCGGCAGACTTCAAGCGAAAGCCGACGTGGGTGTAGACCACGACCTGACTAACCACACAAGTCTCTAGTCCAGGTTTATCGCCAATTCGGGTTCCATCCGCAAGGAAATCCGGCCGGGGTGTCCTCAACGGCCCCAAACGATGTGTACAGGGTCTCGAGACGCCAAATGGGCGCCCGGCATACCCGGCCACAGTGTATCTACCGCATCATAGCCCACCCCTAGGGTCAGCGCTACGCACGGCCGCCAACACATAACCTACAAACACCAGAAACTAGTTGCAACTCCTGGACAGAGGACGAGAGGGGTCAATAAGTCGAGCGGGGTCATATTTCAGGGCCCAATGTGTGGTAGTAGCTGTTTCATGGATCACAAACACAGAACTCAGTTCCTGAGGACGGTTTCAGTGAGACAACCCACCATGTACTCCTACATGGCCTCTCACCGCTACCTTTACCAAATCGTGTTCACACACTTAGCTCACACACCGTAGGACATGTTTACACACCTCCGATTCATCCCCGATGAACAAGACCTGACACGACTCTATGCAATAGCAGGCATGATAAACAAGCATGAATGAGTAGGCACATCAGGGCTCAAACAACTCCTACTCATGCTAGTGGGTTTCATCTATTTACTGTGGCAATGACAGGTCATGCAGAGGATAAGGGGTTCAACTACCGCAGCAAGTAAAAGATGAATCGTTGTTGTCCTATTGCAGTAAAAGAGAGCAGGAGCGGGAGAGTGGGATTGTATCGGAATGAGCAAGGGAGTTTTGCTTGCCTGGCACTTTTGAAGATAGTATAGTTCTTCATCGGTGTCATCGATCACATCGTCGGAACATCGTCTACTGAAGGGGGACAAACACCGGCAAAAGAGAAGAACACAATCAATGCATAGTGACAATATGATGCATGACCATGACATGGCAATATGCTGTGATTTGAGCTAATGCATCTAGTTATGATTTAAATGAAGTTGGTTTGAATACAAGATTCAAATTCCAACTCCATATATGATTATTTAAATGCCCTTTATTTGTTTTGTCCAAAACAGAGGACAAACATTGTTCAAACATGCATGAAAATGGTACAGATGGATTCCTTGAATTTTTCTGATAATGTTTCATATATAATTTATTTCATTTGGAGTTACGATTGAATTTCTATGGTTTTTAGAAGTTTAAGCAATTTTCTGAATTATTTTTAATCTAGAAATGACTTATTGCATCAACACTGCGTCATGCCTGCATCAGCAAGTCAACAGCAGCGGTCTAGGTCAAACCTGACCAGTGGGGTCCACTGGTCAGTGACACAATGCTGGCATGAGTCACTGGCGTGTGGGGTCAGTCAACGTTGACTTGACCAAAGTTTGAGCTGACATGTGGGGTCCGCAAGATTAGCACTAATCTAAACAGAAATTAAACTAATTAATTTTGGCGCCGGGGCCCACACGGCAGTGACACTAGGGTGTTAGTCAAGGCGTCATTAGAGGCTAATGACATCGCCACGTCGGCTTCGCCGGAGTTAGGCCGCCGGCGATGGCCAGGCGCGGCGGAGGTGCTCGGAGTCGAGCTGTGGTGCTTCGTTCGAAGCTTGGCTGGGCTCTCTGGAAAGCTGGCGCGATGGTGTGTCGAGTGGTGGTGGTTGTCGGGCCTGGGACAGCCGGAATCGATGCCGGCAACGAGCCTTGCGGCTGCCGGAGTTCGGGCGAGGCCGAACTCGTTGTTGCGGTGGCTCTGGAAGAACGGGGCCAGCTCCTACGTGATCTACACGATGCGGTGAGTGGGTTGGACGCGTCGGGCGGACCATTTGGTCGCTGGAGTCGCGTCGGCGGTGAGCGCAGGCGGCGGCGGGTTCGGGCATAGGCGGTCTGGTGGCTACGGAGGCCTACGGGGAAGAAGAGAGGGATGGGCAGGGTCGGAGGCTCACGGCGAGTCGGACGGGGAGGTCAGCGAGCTCGGAGAAGGTCCGGAGCAGTTGGGGCAGCAAGGAGGATCTCCGGCGACCGGCGAGGAAGAAGATGACGTTGGCGGCGTCATAGGGCTTCCAGCGCCTTCCGCCTTGGTGAGGAGGAAGAGGGGAACGAGGCGGGGCTTCTTGGCGCGTCGGCGAGGCGTGGGGTGGCCGGTGGCCGTGGTAGAGCACGGCGGCGCCCTCTGGTGCGCTCGGGAAGAGAGGGAGAGGGAGCCAGAGGAGGGAAAAGAGGTCCAGGGAGAGAGGGGAGAGGACGAGGGGGTCGGGGGGCGTGCGTGGTGGCGACCAGGCAGTCGGGGGGGGGGCACGCAGGCAGGGAGGAGCCAGCGTGGCTCGCCTGCGCATCGGGCACGCAGCTGCTTCTCCTCCTGGCAGGAGGAAGAAGACAGCGCTGCCCCTGGTGGGCCGGGCTGGCTTTGGCCAGTAGGCCACTACAATGGTGGGCTGCATGGTAAGGTTTCTTTTTTTATTTCTGTTACCTTTTCTAATTTTATCTCTGTTTTGTTTTGTTTTTATTTATACATTTTGCCACTGATTCAAAATTCAAAATGAATTCAAAACAATGCCAAAACACTCTGAGATATTTTATGTTACCTCTCTGGACTATTCCAAAAGTACATAAAACATTTCAAAGCATTTGAAAATATATTCATTATATTTTATGAATATATCCCCTAATTCAAATAGATTATTGATTTAAATTCACAGACCAAATAATTCCTTAAAAATGTTCCAGAATTTTGGTTTGATATATAACTCTTGCCAAAATTCATAAAACTATTTTTAGGGAATTTTGGATTCACATAATGCTATTTAAAGGGTGCTTGCCCTTCTTTTAAAATGATTTCTGAGGCTTTCAATTTCCTCATTTCAAGTTTCTTGAAAATAACAGGATGCATGATGCTCACTGATGCAACTATCTGCAACCAAGGCTAGGTCTGTGACAATACATCAAGTGTTCTCAAATCTTTAAAGACTCAATCCGATAAGATAACTTCAAAGGGGAAACTCAATCCATTACAAGAGAGTAGAGGGGGGAGGAAACATCATAAGATCCAAATATAATAGCAAAGCTCGCGATACATCAAGATCGTGCCAATTCAAGAACACGAGAGAGAGAGAGATCAAACACATAGCTACTGGTACACACCCTCAGCCCCGAGGGAGAACTACTCCCTCCTCGTCATGGAGAGCACCGAGATGATGAAGATGGCCACCGGAGAGGGATTCCCCCTCCGGCAGGGTGCCGGAACGGGTCTAGATTGGTTTTCGGTGGCTACGGAGGCTTCTGGCGGCGGAACTTCTGATCTATTGTGCTCCTCGATCGTTTTAGGGTATATGGAGATATATAGGCAGAAGAAGTACGTCAGGGGAGCCACGAGGGTGGAGGGCGCGCCCAGGAGGGTGGGCGCGCCCCCTACCTCGTGGCTTCCTCGAAGCTTCCTTGACGTGGACTCCAAGTCTCCCGGGTTGCTTTCCTTCCAAAAATAAGTTCCGTGAAGTTTCAGGTCAATTGGACTCCGTTTGATTTTCCTTTTCTGCGATACTCTAAAATAAGGAAAAAATAGAAACTGGCACTGGCACTGGGCTCTGGGTTAATAGGTTAGTCCCAAAAATAATATAAAAGTGTATAATAAAGCCCATAAACATCCAAAACAGAAGATAATATAGCATGGAGCAATCAAAAATTATAGATACGTTGGAGACGTATCAGCATCCCCAAGCTTAATTCCTGCTCGTCCTCGAGTAGGTAAATGATAAAAACAGATTTTTTTATGCGGAGTGCTACTTGGCATAATTTCAATGTAATTCTTCTTAATTGTGGTATGAATATTCAAATCTGATAGATTAAAGATAAAAGTTCATATTGACATAAAAATAATAATACTTCAAGCATACTAACTAAGCAATTATGTCCTCTCGAAATAACATGGCCAAAGAAAGTTCATCCCTACAAAAGCATATAGTTTAGTCATGCTTCATTTTCATCACACAAGAATGCTCTCATCATGCACAACCCCGATGACAAGCCAAGCAATTGTTTCATACTTTAGTAATCTCAAACTTTATAAACCTTCATGCAATACATGAGCGTGAGCCATGGATATAGCACTATGGGTGGAATAGAATATGATGATGGGGGTTATGTGGAGAAGACAAAAAGAAGAAAGTCTCACATCAACGAGGCTAATCAATGGGCTATGGAGATGCCCATCGATTGATGTTAATGCAAGGAGTAGGGATTGCCATACAACGGATGCACTAGAGCTATAAATGTATGAAAGCTCAACAAAAGAAACTAAGTGGGTGTGCATCCAACTTGCTTGCTCACGAAGACCTAGGGCACTTGAGGAGGCATGTCGGTGTCAAAACCGGCGGATCTCAGGTAGGGGGTCCCGAACTGTGCGTCTAAGGCGGATGGTAACAGGAGGCAGGGAACACGATGTTTTACCCAGGTTCGGGCCCTCTTGATGGAGGTAAAACCCTACGTCATGCTTGATTTATTCTTGATGATTTGAGTATTACAAGAGTTGATCTACCACGAGATCGGAGAGGATAAACCCTAGAAGCTAGCCTATGGTATGATTGTATGTTGTATATCATCTATTGACTAGCCTGGCCTCGGTTTATATAATGCACCAGAGGCCTAGGATAACAAGAGTCCTAGCCGAATACGCCGGTGGGGAGGAGTCCTTTTCTTGATCGCCAAGTCTTGTGGAATCTTCCTTGTATGTGGCAGCTGTCCGAACTGGCCCATGAGTATATGGCCACGGGGGTTCTCGGCCCAATCTAACAGATCGGGAGATGACGTGTTGAGTACCCCCTAGTCCAGGACACCGTCAGTAGCCCCCTGAACCGGTCTTCAAGTTAGGGACGCTCCTCGATTCTTCTGAACTGTTCTTCATCTTTGGTTGTCGGTCTTGAAAACTGGTTCAACAAATCTTCTCATCTTCGATCTTGAGGATCGCCGAAATGCATTCGACGAGTTTACATGTTGGGTATCCGAGGAGCCCCTTTAATTTTCCGGCTTTTACCAATGCCTGGTTATTTCTATGCCACACCTCGGGTTTGAAGTTGTTCCCGCGAGGCAGTATCCTCTTGCTCCAACACCGGACTGCATTCGAGGTATCTTTTGTAGCCGAGCACCAATGCCGGACTGCTTTTCGAGCTCCAACACCGGAATGTATCTGAGCTGCAACGCCGGACTATATCCGAGGTGTTATATCACCTTGGTTCAAAAACGTTGAAGGAGTTTAACCGAGCTTAATGCTGGAAATGCCCTCTATGGAGCCAGCCACTAGCGCCCGAGCTTTATGCCGGACTGCTTCCGAGGTGGTGCACCACCGCGACCGCGGGCTGATTTATTGTGAATATTTTTTATTGGTGCAATTTATTCTCTGCCGAGATATATAGCCAGTAGCCCTCAAGGTGTGTATCGGTCTAAAACCCGAGATGCACCTGAAGGATGACGTAAGACCGCTGATCCCAGTAGCCGCTGAGACTCATATTGATTTGCAAAATCAGCCTGAGGATCAAGTCCTAGCTCGGCAGAATACTTCAGGACACAAAAAGCGGCGTGCTCAGTCCTCGAGACTCAGGTTGGGTGCGGTCGGCCAACCTGAGGATCAAAATCTCCTCGGGAACTGTATTGCACTTAAAATTTTCTGCATTGAACAGGCAATCCAGTAGCCCCCGAGACACTGGTCGGATGGCAACACCAGATCAGGGGATCGATACGCCCCTTTAATATTTGTAAATAATAAGCCCGAAGCCTAGTAGCCCCTGAGCCTTAATGCGGGCACGGGTGGCCGAATTAAGGATCGATATCCAGAGTAAAATCACAAATTATGTGTAATGATTCTATGTATCCAAGTACTTTACATCATTAATGCTCGAATCCACATTGTACAAAACTTTGTTGACCGACCATCAGCTTCCACCTCCTCAGCCCGTAGCTGAGGAGTGTTTGGCCTACTTTATAAAGCCTTTATGAGGGCAAAGATTTACGACAAACAAGGCAATCTGGCCATACGGTTTTATAAACAAAGGTACGTAGAGAGATATGTTATATTACTGTTTAACATAAGAAATGTCTTCCAAAGAAAATAGTCCCGCTATCAGTTCCTTTCTTTGGTTTGTCATGCTAAGCATGATCATGAAACCTCAGCTCTAATGTAAGAGCAAAATATCGAGGATTTAGTTTGGGAGGCCAGTTAATAGCCCCCGGTAGTGTTCGGCGACAGTCGAGGTCAAGCCGTAAACACTTCGGCCATTGTTACGAATGGCCCGTAATTTAACACAGTCATCGGATCGCTGACCACTTTACGCTTATTGTGACAGTCAGTTTTCGGCTTTCTCCACTGAGGTGCTTAACCATGTGAGCTGGAAGCACAATCGCAGTGGTTCTCCCTTTGCACGCCTAGCCGAAAAAAGCGGAACATAGGAAGAAAGTGCAGGAGCCGGGCAGCCCAACTATTGACCGAACACACAATTCGAAACTGATGCATATATAGCAGTATCCGAGAATGTTTTTGCCGAATCTCTAAAGGTGTCCGGCATTGCACTGCGAGACTTGTGCTGAAAACACACAAATAGTTTAAAAGTGCCATAAGCTTGGAAAACCAAAAAATGTCAGTAAAAACTTGACGTCCGAACAAGATCAAGTGTTCGGTGCCAATCCAAAAATTGGTCTTAGAGAAAAAAAGTGCTTCTGTCGTGCTTTAACATGACATATCCTATCTCAAGACTTTAAGCAGGACAGCCTATGGCTTCAACATCCTATCCCGAAGGCGGAGCACTTCTCATTAGGCCAGTTAAGCAAACTAAACTCTAGCGGCTTTGAGAGAGAAATTAGGCTCCCCGACTAGGGACCACACACTTGTGTCGAAAAGAGGAGTGATAAAGAATAATAGTAAGAAAAACTTTGCAACGGCTGAGAAGAAGAACACTTATTATAAAACGGCTCATATAAATTTAAGAGCCCCCAAGTGACTTGGGTAAAAAGAATTTTATGTATAATGATTGTATGTACCTAAGTACTAATATCATATCTTTGTTCACCCACACTTTAAACGCGTCTTAACCGACCATCGGCTTCTCCCTCTTTGGCCAAGGGCCGAAAAGTGTCATGTACTCCACCTGTCGAGAATATCGACGGTGTTTCCGATGACCAGGCAATCAGGCCATAAGGCTGTAACAGACAAGGCGCGCTCAGGGAACTTATGCTATATTACTGATGAAGTGTAAGAAGCATCTTCTAAGAAAATAGTACCCCCACCGATACCTTTCTTCGGTGCTCATTATTACTATGAGACTTGTGCAATAAATTTTTTGTACTCATGAATTCCGTTGTGTGCCGACCATGATTGAAAACAATAAGAGCGCTAGCTTTCGGCTTCACCCAGTCTGAGGTTAGAGCTCGGAGGACCCGGTCATGACAATCACAGAGTTGCTCCCTTTACTCCCTAGCCGAACAATCGGGAATGTAGGGGTAAGCACAGGAGCCAGGCAACCCAGCTTGCAAATTGCTTAAGTCAATATGGTGCATATTGTGGCGTAATACACGAACAAGGAACGAAGCCGTACAAGTATAATCATATGCATCAGGAAAAGCTCCATCAAGGGAGCCCCCAAGTAAATGGGGTATTTGAATTTGTGTGTCACAAACAAAGTTTGGACAAGGAAATTTTGTACAAGCAACTTTTTTCCAAAAAAGTATAATGCTTGGTCGAACCGAACACAAGTTAAAAATTAAAACTTTGAGCATGAAAGCGACTTAGCTGGTTAATGTGTTCGGCATTGATGACGCGGTCCGAGCTTGATGCGGGACAAGGTTCCATCCCCCAAGCCGGTCCCGAGGTGGCGGAGCGGAGAGCTCGACACACCGAAGTGGTGACATAGCACGGTCAATGCAAACCGGAAGAATGACGACGAAGTCCCCGGATCATTTTCCTGTGCACAAAAAATAGTGCGAACCAGAGATAATAGTAATAATAATAATTAAAAAATCATTGCATAATAAATAATTTATGCAAAGTGAGTAATAAAAGAAATATGGCCTGGCGCCGAAGTCAATGTCGATGTAGGGCGTCGGCGTGATGCGGTAAAGGCGTGGCAAAGCCTGAATTCACAGGTCGGTCCGAGTTCCGGATGCGGCGTTCACCGGACTATGTATGGAAACTGACTGAACCACCACGCGGCCGTCATTAATGCGTCCATCATTTGATAGACCTGTGTACAGATGATGGACAAACCAGAGTAATAATTCCTTGGGAAAAATAAACCCAAACAAGCAAAAAATACTAGGATTAATAGCACCTAGTTTATTTGTTATAGCAATCCGAAGAAAGGTGATTCCCAAAATTGGGACTCGATCTGCACACCCATTGCCTGATGGGCGATAAAGCGACGGTATGGCGATGCTGGCAAAGGTTGGCTCGCCGAGGCAAAGCCCTCGGTCCAGCTAACGTGACAGAGCTGGTCGGCTAGTGACGCCGAAGTCTCCGGAGTAGGTTGATGAAGAGATGGCGAAGTCCCCGGTCCAGCCGAGATGTCGAAGCCTTGATGTCAGCCGATGAGTCGAAATAGGTCGGCGTGATGGACACCAGCTTGAAGAAGCAATAGTGCGGCCCTGCTGATGCAGGTCGTGACGTGGTCGATGCTGGCTTGATGAAGTGACCGTGTGGCGATGCCGGTATGCCCGCTCCGTGTAATCCATGGGGCGGCGATGTTGGTGATGATTTATCCTTCGCGATGCCGGATTCTTGTTCGGCTTGCCGAGATGATGATCCAAAGAAGTTGAGCTCGGCTCAACAAAGTGACGACGTGTCTAGCGCAGGTCAGCAGCCTCGGAGCAATATCGCTGGACTGGTTTGACACCAGCATGATGATGAAGGCAACCTCAGGGGAGGCTTAAAAATTTACGGGCACATGTTTAAAAACAACGCACAATACCCTAGAAGAGAATTCCTCTAAAAAGGTTGTCCAATGTCACGTTCATAAAAAAACATGAATTCAGGTCGGATCCGTATTCGTGCAGAAAACGGATCCAAAAATTGATCCCCTCATCAGAAGGTTCCCGGAGTTTGAACCGTCGGATCGAGCTGAAATTTGGAGGGGTGGTAGATATGGGAATTCCGCAGTAGATGAACGATTGGATCTTCCAAAGTACCTCCGAGCTAGGCTCTGGAGACCACGCCCTAAACTCGTCCAGATTCCCGTCCAGATTTGACAGGGCTCCGATATATCGTAGATTGTCGGAGATTCCTCCATCGGAACTCGACGAAATTTTGCATGGCCGTTGTAGACTCAATTCCGCACAATTCCACCAAAGGGATCGTCAAAGCGATGCTCTAACAGGTGGTGGAAGTGGATACAAGTTCGTTGTTCGGAAAAACAGCACAGTCGCCCGAGGGCAGTGTTGACATTGAGCCCCCAAGCTCCATGGATGATTCCTCCATGATCTTGATAGAGATCGGAGTTGATGGTGAAGAAGGCCCTCGTTCGAACATGATGATCGGAGATGGAGTACGGTCCTCGGTCGAGCCAAGGTGACCAGTCGAGCCGGTGACGAAGACGTCGACATCGCAGTTGACCTGCAGACGCGCCATCGATCCTTTTGCCGATCACACAACGGAACTCTCAATGAAAGCACCAATGTCGGTGTCAAAACCAGTGTATCTCGGGTAGGGGGTCCTGAACTGTGCGTCTAAGGCGGATGGTAACAGGAGGCAGGGGACACGATGTTTTACCCAGGTTCGAGCCCTCTTGATGGAGGTAAAATCCTACGTCCTGCTTGTTTTATTCTTGATGATTTGAGTATTACAAGAGTTGATCTACCACGAGATCGGAGAGGCTAAACCCTAGAAGCTAGCCTATGGTATGGTTGTATCTTGTATATCATCTATTGACTAGCCTGGCCTCGGTTTATATAATGCACCAGAGTCTTAGGATAACAAGAGTCCTAGCCGAATATGCCGGCGGGGAGGAGTCCTTGTCTTGATTGCCAAGTCTTGTGGAATCTTCCTTGTATGCGATAGCTGTTCGAACTGGCCCATGAGTATATGGCCACGGGGGTCCTCGGCCCAATATAACAGATCGGGAGATGACGTGTTGAGTACCCCCTAGTCCAGGACACCGTCAAGGCCCATTGTTGGAATATACAAGCCAAGTTCTATAAGGAAAAATTCCCACTAGTATATAAAAGTGACAAAACAAGAGACTCTCTATCAAGAGGATTATGGTGTTACTTTGAAGCACAAGTGTCGCAAAGGATAGTAGCATTGTCCCTTTTATTTTTTTTATTTTTTTTACTTGGCCTTTTTTTTATTTGGCCTTTCTTTTTTTGGCCTCCCCCCTTTTTTTGGGACAATGCTCTAGAAAATGATGATCATCACACTTCTATTTATTTACCACTCAATGATTACAACTCGATACTAGAAAAAAAGTATGACTCTATATGAATGCCTCCGGCGGTGTACCGGGATTGCAATGAATCAAGTGTGACATGGATGAAAAATTATGAACGGTGGCTTTGCCACAAATACGATGGCAACTACATGATCATGTAAACCAATATGACAATGATGATGCGTGTCATAATAAACGGAATGGTGGAAAGTTGCATGGCAATATATCTCGGAATGGCTATGGAAATGCCATAATAGATAGGTATGGTGGCTGTTTTGAGGAAGATATAAGGAGGTTTATGTGTGATAGAGCGTATCATAGCACGGGGTTTGGATACACCGGCGAAGTTTGCACCAACTCTCAATGTGAGAAAGGGCAATGCACGGTACCGAAGAGGCTAGCAATGATGGAAGGGTAAGAGTGCGTATAATCCATGGACTCAACATTAGTCATAAAGAACTCACATACTTATTGCAAAAATCTACAAGTCATCAAAAACCAAGTATTACGCGCATGCTCCTAGGGGGATATATTGGTAGGAAAAGACCATCGCTCGTCCCCGACCGCCACTCATAAGGAAGACAATCAAATAACACCTCATGTTTCAAATTTGTTACATAACGTTTACCATACGTGCATGCTACGGGACTTGCAAACTTCAACACAAGCATTTCTCAAATTCACAACTACTCAACTAGCATGACTTTGAATATCACTACCTCCATGTCTCAAAACAATCATCAAACTTCTCTTAGTATTCAACACACTCATAAGAAAGTTTTTACTAGTCTTGAATACCTAGCATATTAGGATTAAGTACATTACCATGCTGTTTAAGACTCTCAAAATAATCTAAGTGAAGCATGAGAGTTCATTTATTTCTACAAAATAAAACCACCACCGTGCTCTAAAAAGATATAAGTGAAGCACTAGAGCAAATGACGGACTACTCCGAAAAATATAAGTGAAGATCAATGAGTAGTCGAATGATTATGCAACTATATGAAGACTCTCTAACATTTAATAATTTCAGATCTTGGTATTTTATTCAAAAATCAAGCAAAACAAAAGAAAATAAAATGACGCTCCAAGCAAAACACATATCATGTGGTGAATAAAAATATAGCTCCAAGTAAAGTTATCGATGAACGAAGACGAAAGAGGGGATGCCTTTCGGGGCACCCCCAAGCTTAGGCTGTTGGTTGTCCTTGAATATTAACTTGGGGTGCCTTGGTCATCCCCAATCTTAGGCTCTTGCCATTCCTTATTCCATATTCCATCGAATCTTTACCCAAAACTTGAAAACTTCACAAGACAAAACTTAACAGAAAACTCGTAAGCTCCGTTAGCGAAAGAAAACGAAACACCACTTCAAGGTACTGTAATGAACTCATTATTTATTTATATTGGTGTTAAACCTACTGTATTCCAACTTCTCTATGGTTTATAAACTATTTTACTAGCCATAGATTCATCAAAATAAGCAAACAACACATGAAAAACAGAATCTGTCAAAAACAGAACAATATGTAGTAATCTGTGACTAACGCAAACTTCTGGAACCCAAAAATTCAAAAATAAATTTCTGGACGTGAAGAATTTATCTGTGAATCATCTGAAAAAATAATTAACTAAATATCACTCTCCAATAAAAAATGGCAGCAATTCTCGTGAGCGCTAAAGTTTCTGTTTTTACAGCATGATCAACAAGACTTTCCCCAAGTCTTCCCAACGGTTCTACTTGGAACAAACACACAAAAAACACAACCAAAACAGAAGCTATATGAATTATTTATTACTAAACATTAGCAAAAAGCAAGGAACAAAAATAAAGTTGGGTTGTCTCCCAACAAGCGCTATCGTTTAACGCCCCTAGCTAGGCATGATGATTTCAATGATGCTCACATAAAAGATAAGAATTGAAACATAAAGAGAGCATCATGAAGAATATGACAAGCACATTTAAGTATAACCCACTTCCTATGCATAGGGATTTTGTTAGCAAACAACTTGTGGGAACAATAATCAACTAGCATAGGAAGGTAAAACAAGCATAGCTTCAAAACTGTAAGCACATAGAGAGGAAACTTGATATTATTGCAATTCCTACAAGCATATATTCCTCGCTCATAATAATTTTCTGTAGCATCATGAATGAATTCAACAATATAAATATCACATAAACCATTCTTTTCATGATCTAAAAGCATAGAAATTTTATTACTCTCCACATAAGCAAAATTCTTCTCATTTGGAATAGTGGGTGTATCATAAGAAACTCGAATACTATAAATTGTTTCCATATTAAAAGAGTAATGTTCAGAAAAGTGGTAATCATAATCATGACAAGTTTTATAAATATAATCATCACTAATTTTTATAGCATATGTATCATCACAATAATTATCATAAGTAGCAACCTTGTTCTCATCATAGTCGATTGAAACCTCTTCCGAGATAGTGGAATCATTACTAAATAAAGTCATGACCTCTCCAAATCCAATTTCATCAATATAATCATCATAAATAGGAGTCATTCTTTCATCATAATAAATTTTCTCATCAAAACTTGGGGGACAAAAAATATCATCTTCATCAAACATAGCTTCCCCAAGCTTGTGGCTTTGCATATCATTAGCATCATGGGTATTCAAGGAATTCATACTAACAACATTGCAATCATGCTCATCATTCAAAAATTTAGTGCCAAACATTTTAATGCATTCTTCTTCTAACACTTCGGCACAATTTTCCTTTCCATCATACTCACGAAAGATATTAAAAAGATGAACCGTATGAGGCAAACTCAATTCCATATTTTTTTGTAGTTTTCTTTTATAAACTAAACTAGTGCTAAAACAAGAAACAAAAAAATTCGATTGCAAGATCTAAAGATATACCTTCAAGCGCTAACCTCCCCGGCAACGGCGCCAGAAAAGAGCTTGATGTCTACTACACAATCTTCTTCTTGTAGACGTTGTTGGGCCTCCAAGTGCAGAGGTTTGTAGGACAGTAGCAATTTTCCCTCAAGTGGATGACCTAAGGCGTAGGATGAAGATGGTCTCTCTCAAGCAACCCTGCAACCAAATAACAAAGAGTGTCTTGTGTCCCCAACACACCCAATACAATGGTAAATTGTATAGGTGCACTAGTTTGGCGAAGAGATGGTGATACAAGTGCAATATGGATAGTAGATAATGGTTTTTATAATCTGAAAATATAAAAACAGCAAGGTAACTAATGATAAAAGTGAGCATAAACGGTACTGCAATGCTAGGAAACAAGGCCTAGGGTTCATACTTTCACTAGTGCAAGTTCTCTCAACAATAATAACATAATTGGACCACATAACTATCCCTCAACATGCAACAAAGAGTCACTCCAAAGTCACTAATAGCAGAGAACAAACGAAGAGATTATGGTAGGGTACGAAACCACCTCAAAGTTATTCTTTCCAATAAATCCGTTGGGCTATTCCTATAGGTGTCACAAACAACCCTAGAGTTCGTACTAGAATAACACCTTAAGACACAAATCAACCAAAACCCTAATGTCACCTAGATACTCCAATGTCACCTCAAGTATCCGTGGGTATGATTATACGATATGCATCACACAATCTCAGATTCATCTATTCAAACCAACACAAAGTACTTCAAAGAGTGCCCCAAAGTTCCTACCAGAGAATCACGACGAAAACGTGTACCAATCCCTATGCATAGGTTCATGGGTGGAACCCGCAAGTTGATCACCAAAACATACATCAAGTGAATCACGTGATATCCCATTGTCACCACAGATACGCACGGCAAGACATACATCAAGTGTTCTCAAATCTTTAAAGACTCAATCCAATAAGATAACTTCAAAGGGGAAACTCAATCCATTACAAGAGAATAGAGGGGGAGAAAACATCATAAGATCCAACCATAATAGCAAAGCTCGCGATACATCAAGATCGTGCCAATTCAAGAACACGAGAGAGAGAGAGATCAAACACATAGCTACTGGTACATACCCTCAGCCCCGAGGGAGAACTACTCCGTCCTCGTCATGGAGAGCACCGGGATGATGAAGATGGCCACCGAAGAGGGATTCCCCCTCCGGCAGGGTGCCGGAACTGGTCTAGATTGGTTTTCGGTGGCTACGGAGGCTTCTAGCCGCGGAACTCCTAATCTATTGTGCTCCCCGATCGTTTTAGGGTATATGGAGATATATAGGCAGAAGAAGTACGTCAGTGGAGCCACGAGGGGCCCACGAGGGTGGAGGGCGCGCCCAGGGGGGTGGGCGCACCCCCCTACCTCGTGGCTTTCTCTAAGCTTCCTTGACGTGGACTCCAAGTCTTCCGGGTTGCCTTCCTTCCAAAAATAAGTTCCGTGAAGTTTTAGGTCAATTGGACTCCGTTTGATTTTCCTTTTCTGCGATACTCTAAAACAAGGAAAAAACAAAAACTGGCACTGGGCTCTGGGTTAATAGGTTTGTCCCAAAAATAATATAAAAGTGTATAATAAAGCCCATAAACATCCAAAACAGAAGATAATATAGGATGGAGCAATCAAAAATTATAGATACGTTGGAGACGTATCAGGTGGCAGGGAGGGGGCGACGACCGGGTGGGTAGGGGGCAGCGATGGGCGGCGACGGAGCGGGGTGGCATGGAGTGGGCGGCGACAGAGAGGGGGTGGGCCGGTGGGCTGGCGGGGCAGTGGGGCGATGGTGCGACGGCGGTTCTCGTCGGGCGGGGAGGAAAGAGGAGAGGGGAAAGAGAGAGGGAGACAGTGGGGGCGCTGCCCGTTAAGATAATTTTAAAGTTTGCCGTTCGCCTCACCTTTGCCATCTACTAGTGGATGACAAAGAGGGGGCCCGTTAGGGTTTAACAACTAGTGGGCCAAACCCCCTCTTTGTCGTCTGCTAGCTGACGGCAAAGAGTTGACTGATGGGAAAGCCTACCTTTGCCGTCTACTACCTCTTTGCCGTCTGCTTTCTGGTGGCTGATGGCAAAGCCTACCTTTGCCGTCCGCTAGCGGATGGCAAAGAATGGGCAGATGGCAAATCTGCTGATTCCAGTAGTGCATGGAGATGTTGGATGTCAATGATGTTGTCTCTGCCAAATACTTTACTATGGTGTTAGAAGGGCCAACTCGTACATGGTTAAAAAGTTTACCTCCTAATTCTATCATCTCATGGGCAGAGTTGAAAGTGCGTTTCATCAAAAATATTCAAGGGACTGATGTCTACTACGCAACTTTATTCTTGTAGACACATGTTGGGCCTCCAAGCGCTGAGTTTTGTAGGACAGTAGCAATTTTCCCTCACGTAGATGACCTAAGGCTAATCAAACCGTGAGAGGTGTAGGATGAAGATGGTCTCTCTCAAACGACCCTACAACCAAATACAAGAAATCTCATGTGTCCCCAACACACCCAATACAATGGAAAATTGTATAGGTGCACTACTTCGATGAAGAGATGGTGATAAAAGTGTAATATGGATGGTAGAAATATATTTTTATAATTTGAATCAATAAAAACAGCAAGGTAGAAAATAGTAAACGGGCACAAAAACGGTATTGCAATGCTTGAAAATCAGGCCTCGGGTCCGTACTTTCGCTAGTGCAATCTCTCAACAATGCTAATATAATTGGATCATAAAACCACCCCTCAAAGTGCGATAAAGAATCACTCCAAAGTTCCTATCTAGTGGAGAACATAAGAACAAATTGTTTGTAGGGTACGAAACCACCTCAAAGCTATCGAGGGAGTCCTGGATTAGGGGGTGTTCGGATAGCCGGACTATACCTTCAACCGGACTCCTGGACTATGAAGATACATGATTGAAGACTTCGTCCCGTGTCCGGGAGGGACTTACCTTGGCGTGGAAGGCAAGCTTGGCGATGCGGATATGTAGATCTCCTACCATTGTAACCGACTTTGTGTAACCCTAACCCTATCCGGTGTCTATATAAACCGGAGGGTTTTAGTCTGTAGGACAACATACACATCAACAATCATACCATAGGCTAGCTTCTAGGGTTTAGCCTCCTCGATCTCGTGGTAGATCTACTCTTGTACTACCCATATCATCAATATTAATCAAGCAGGATGTAGGGTTTTACCTCCATCGAGAGGGCCCGAACCTGGGTAAAACTTCGTGTCCCTTGCCTCCTGTTACCATCCGGCCTAGACGCACAGTTCGGGACCCCCTACCCGAGATCCGCCGGTTTTGACACCGACATTGGTGCTTTCATTGAGAGTTCCTCTGTGTCGTCACCGTCAGGCTTGATGCCTCCCACGATCATCGATAGTGATGCGGTCCAGGGTGAAACTTGTCTCCCTGGACAAATCTCTGTCTTCGGCGGCTTTGCACTGCGGGCCAATTCACTTGCCCATCTGGAGCAGATCGAAAGCTATGTCCCTGGCCGTCAGGTCAGATTTGGAAGTTTAAACTACACGGCCAACATCCGCGGGGACTTGATCTTCAACGGATTCGAGCCACTGCCGAGCGTGCCGCATTGCCACGACGAGCATGATCTAGCTCTGTCGCCTAACAGTGCCCTGAAGGCTGCACCCGCATCGGCTTCGACCCTTAATTCGGAGCCAACCGCGCTGATCGAGGATGGGTGGTTGGACGCCGCCTCGGGGGCTGCGATCCTAACGGCGATTGAGCCGAACACCAGCCCCGCACTTTGCGAGACTCATGATTCCAAGGAGTCGGACTCCTCTCCGGACTCCGAACCATTCGCGCCTCTGCCAATCGAATCCGATTGGGTGCCGATCATGGAGTTTACTGCCGCGGACATCTTTCAGCACTCGCCCTTTGGCGATATTATAAAATCACTAAAGTCTCTCTCTTTATCAGGAGAGCCCTGGCCGGACTACGGTCAGCGAGATTGGGATGCGGATGATGAAGAAATTCAAAGCCCACCCACCACCCACTTTGTAGCCACTTTCGACAATTTAGCCGACATGCTCGACTTCGACTCCGAAGACATTGCCGGTATGGACGCCGATGAAGGAGACGACGAAGAACCAGCGCCCATTGGGCCCTGGAACACCACCTCGTCATATGACGTATACATGGTGGACACACCAAAAGATGACGACGAGGAGCAGAAGGACGCACCGAAGGCTTGTTCCCTCGAAAAGCAGTCAAAGCGGCGATGCAAGCGCCGCTCCAAATCCCGCCTCGACAGAAATAGCGATCACACAGACCCAGCGCTGGAGTAGGGCGAACCGCTGCCGGACAACGGCAATCTGGATAATCAAACCGAACAAACAAATCCTATCAAGGATAATGGTCCGGACGACATAACACCGGACATACACCCGGAGCAGCAGACTGCCCGTAAAAGGCTTGTTGCCACCGTGAGGAGCCTGAAAAAGCAGAAGCAAAGGCTCAAGGCCGCGCAAAGACACACTCCAATTCAGATGGAGTAAAATACTCAGCACTGCAGCAAGGTACGGTGAAAATCGCCCCTCCAAGAGCTACCCAAAGCGGAAGCTGCTACCCGAATTCGATGAGGAGGCCTCAAAACCCCCACAACCAAATATCAAAGAAGCCACCTGGTCGGATAGACGACCCTGTAGGGGAACGTAGTAATTTCAAAAAAAATCCTACGCACACACAAGATCATGGTGATGCATAGCAACAAGAGGGGAGAGTGTGATCTACGTACCCTTGTAGATCGACAGCGGAAGCGTTAGCACAACGCGGTTGATGTAGTCGTACGTCTTCACGGCCTGACCGATCAAGCACCGAAACTACGGCACCTCTGAGTTCTAGCACACGTTCAGCTCAATGACGATCCCCGGACTCTGATCCAGCAAAGTGTCGGGGAAGAGTTCCGTCAGCACGACAGCGTGGTAACGATCTTGATGTACTACCGTCACAGGGCTTCGCCTAAGCACCGCTATAATATTATCGAGGATTATGGTGGAAGGGGGCACCGCACACGGCTAAGAATATGATCACGTGGATCAACTTGTGTGTCTATGGGGTGCCCCCTGTCCCCGTATATAAAGGAGCAAGGGGGAGGCCGGCCGGCCCTTGTGGGCGCGCCAAGGAGGAGTAGGATTCCTACTCCTAGTTGGAGTAGGTTTCCACCTTTCCTAGTCCAACTAGGAGAAGGGGGGAAAGGGGGGAAGAGGGGAAGGAAGGGAGAGAGGGGTCACGCCCCAAATCCCTTGTCCAATTCGGACTGGGCTTGGGAGGGGCGCGCGCCACCTCCTGGTCCTTCCCACTAAGGCCCATTAAGGCCCATTGCTTCTTCCTCGTATTCCCGTAACTCTCCGGTACCTTCGAAAATACCCGAATCACTCGGAACCTTTCCGATGTCCGAATATAGTCGTCCAATATATCGATCTTTACGTCTCAACCATTTCAAGACTCCTCGTCATGTCCCCGATCTCATCCGGGACTCCGAACTCCTTCGGTACATCAAAACTCATAAACTCATAATATAACTGTCATCGAAACCTTAAGCGTGCGGACCCTACGGGTTCGAGAACAATGTAGACATGACCGAGACATGTCTCTGGTCAATAACCAATAGTGGAACCTGGATGCTCATATTGGCTCCCACATATTCTACGAAGATCTTTATCGGTCAGACCGCATAACAACATACGTTGTTCCCTTTGTCATCGGTATGTTACTTGCCCGAGATTCGATCGTCGGTATCTTAATACCTAGTTCAATCTCGTTACCGGCAAGTCTCTTTACTCGTTTCGTAATACATCATCTCGCAACTAACTCATTAGTTGCAATGCTTGCAAGGCTTATGTGACGTGCATTACCGAGAGGGCCCAGAGATACCTCTCCGACAATCGGAGTGACAAATCCTAATCTCGAAATACGCCAACCCAACATTTACCTTTGGAGACACCTGTAGAGCTCCTTTATAATCACCCAGTTACGTTGTGACGTTTGGTAGCACACAAAGTGTTCCTCCGGCAAACGGGAGTTGCATAATCTCATAGTCATAGGAACATGTATAAGTCATGAAGAAAGCAATAGCAACGTACTAAACGATCGGGTGCTAAGCTAATGGAATGGGTCATGTCAATCACATCATTCTCCTAATAATGTGATCCCGTTAATCAAATGACAATACATGTCTATGGTTAGGAAACATAACCATCTTTGATTAATGAGCTAGTCAAGTAGAGGCATACTAGTGACGTTTGGTTTGTCTATGTATTCACACAAGTATTATGTTTCCGTTTAATACAATTCTAGCATGAATAATAAACATTTATCATGAAATAAGGAAATAAATAATAACTTTATTATTGCCTCTAGGGCATATTTCCTTCAGACCCCTCTACCAACACAGAGCGGCATACAACGCCGCTCATAATACAATACGCGACCCATGCGAGGGCTCGCACCCAAAGGACAGCGCAACCAGATCCATCTATGGACCACGCAAGCGCGCCCCAGCATACAATGCAACACAACAAACATCCGAACAACACGGTACACCCAGCTACAGGGGTGCCGCACACCCCCTATGTTTCACCGATGAGGTACTGGACCATGAATTTCCAGAGGGATTCAAGCCCGTAAACATAGAGGCATACGACGGAACAACAGACCCTGGGGTCTGGATTGAGGACTACATCCTTCATATCCATATGGCTCGAGGAGATGATCTCCACGCCATCAAGTACCTACCCCTCAAGCTCAAAGGGCCAGCTCGTCACTGGCTCAAAGGCCTCCCCGAAAGCTCCATTGGAAGTTGGGAAGAGCTCGAAGACGCCTTTCGGGCAAATTTTCAAGGGACTTATGTCCGACCTCCAGATGCGGACGATTTGAGTCATATAACTCAACAGCCCGGAGAGTCAGCCGGAAAGCTTTGGAACAAGTTTCTTACTAAAAAGAACCAGATTGTCGATTGTCCGGATGCCGAAGCCTTGGCAGCTTTCAAGCATAGCGTCCGTGACGAATGGCTCGCTAGACACCTCGGCCAAAATAAGCCGAGAACGATGGCCGCATTAACGAACCTCATGACTCGCTTTTGCGTAGGTGAGGACAGCTGGCTAGCCAGATGCAGCACCAGTGACCCCAGTACATCTGAAGTTAGAGATGGAAATGGGAAATCATGGCGCAACAGCAATAACAAACGCCGGAATAAAGAAGACAGCCCGAAGGGCACGGCAGTAAATGCCGGATTCAAAAGCTCTCGGCCAGGTCAAAAGCCGTCCCCTAAAGGCACCAGGGATGAACTGTCCAGCCTCAACAAAATTCTAGACCAAGTATGTCAGATCCATAGTACCCCTGGTAAACCTGCTAATCATACCGACACAGAATGTTGGGTCTCCAAGCAGTCCGACAAGCTCAACGCCGTACATAAGGGGGAGGATACACCAAGTGAAGACGAGGACGAGCCTCCCAAGCAAGACACGGAGGAACAAAAGAAATTTCCACCAGAAGTCAAAACAGTAAACGTGTTACATGTGATCAAGGGAAAAAACAACACGGCACTCCCAGGAAAATATACCCAAGTGCCTATCACCGCGAAGTCCTGCCACTGGTCATCTCAACCGATCACTTTCGACCATCGCGATTACTCATTAAGTATCCGACACGCAGGATGGGCTGCCCTGGTATTAGACCCAGTAATTGGCGGATATCACTTCACACGTGTCTTGATGGACGTCGGCAGTAGCCTAAACCCAATATATCAGGATACAATCCGCGGGATGGGGTTAGACCCAACACAAAAAATTCGCCATAGCAATCCTACCTTTAAAGGAGTAACGCCAGGCCCAGGGGCTCGTTGTACGGGCTCCCTCTTACTACAAGTTATATTCGGCTCCCCCGATAACTTTCGTCGCGAGCATTTAACTTTCCACATCGCTCCGTTTTCAAGTGGCTATCAAGCACTGCTTGGACACGAAGCTTTCACTCGCTTTAATGCAATACCACACTACGCCTCTCTCACACTCAAGATGCCCGGTCCACGTGGCATCATTACAGTGCACGGAAATATCAAGCGCTCTCTGCGCGCCGAAGAGAGTGAGGCTGCCTTGGCAGCCGCACATTAAAGGCGTCCGGACCAGCGAAAGCATCCAATAGGTCGTCAAGACCTCAGATACAACTAATCAAGTCCGGCGCCGCTATTTATACCGAATAAGTGGTCACACCCCTATTTTTCAACACAAGGGGCTCAACGCGCGCAGACAAGTGGCAATTTCTTATCATCTTCAATTGTACATGGTTTCTTTACAAACTAACTTTTTGCACGACAACTTTTTCACTTAACTTCCTCTCTTTTACAGACGATCATCGTCCTACACCTGTCAAAGATACGGCACAACAGAGACACAGGCGCAGACGTGCAGCAGGGACCCGCTCTAAGGATTCTTTTTAGATTAAGACCCTACGTAAACCTTTTTTACTGTCTCTTATTGATACATATCCACCGTTGAGAAGGATGTTGATGTCTTGGCATGTGGCCATGCCAGAACAATGCACGTACCTGGACACAAGGGGCTTCTTACAAAGGCCATTATATAGGCCCGGTTTATACCACAAAGACCGAATACCTTAGGGAGTGTTCGGTGTCGCGAGTTAGGCCCTATATTCATCAGCTCCGAATCATTGTCTTTGGTCAAATGTTGGGTTTGCCCGGCTCCTGCGTTTTGGTGCCTTACGTTCCGCTTTACCGGCTAAGGTAGCACCAGGAGAACTACTGCGATTGTGCTCTGGTTCATCCGGACGAGCACCTCAGTAGAGAAAGCCGAAAACTGACTGTCATGATATAGCGTGAGACTGGTCAACCACTCGATGACCTATGGGAATGTTAGAATTCCTCCGCCTTAACGAAGGGTCATTTTCTGGCCAGGCATGTACGCACCCCGGAATCGAGAGAGTGCGGAGCCACCAGGGGCTATCTAGTAGCCCCACTGTCAAACTCCTATGGCTAAGTGAAAGTGTTAAAGCATTATAGTCCGGTTGCCTCGCTCGCTCCGCTATCACCTCCTTAATAGGACCAAGACGTTGGGTTAAGTGTGAACACGTGTTTTTGCGAGCACCTCCGCATTATATGCGTGGGGGTTGAAGCCGACGACTGCAATCTTTCAGGTTATACACATGTATACATAAACGGCCACCCAGGAGGCATCATATTACTTTCAGGCAAAAGTATAAAAATAGCCTTATAAAAATTCATAAAAGCATTTCGCTTACAATGAGATTACATATCACTCAAACATAATATTTTTTGAGCATTGGGTCTCTATCAAACGGGCACCCTCAAGAACTTCTTCAAAGTAGTGCTCAGCAACCTTTCAACCTATGGCCGAATCCCGCGTTGCAACATTGGTAGCATCCATCTCCACCCAGTTTGCCTTAACACGGGCAAAGGCCATCCGTGCGCCCTCTATGCACGCCGACCTCTTCATCGCATCAATGCGCGGCACCACGTCAAGGAACTGCTGCACCAAGCTGAAATAGCTGTTCGGTTTTGACCCTTCCGGCCATAGCTGGTCCACAACAGACCTCATGGAGAGTCCGGACAACCTATTTAGTTCGGCCCATTCGGCTAATTGGTCAGTCAATGAAAGCGGACGCTCGAGAGAATGGAATTGTCTCCAAAACAGCTGGTCTACTTCACGGTCTGGCTGACCCTGGAAATACTTGGCCACATTCACAGCGCTCGCCGCCAAATCCATATATACATTCTCCGAACTCCACAGCCGATCCAGAGGGGCATCCCGTGGATCTCCGAACTTCCTCCGCAACATAAAGGATTTCCCAGCTACAATATCCCCGGCTTCCCGCAGCTCCTCCTTCTTTGCCCTCATAGCAGAGCGGAGGTCTTTTCTCGTCGCAGCAGCCTTCTCAAGGTCCGATGCCTTCGCCTGGTTTTCCTTTTCAAGAACCCGGCAACAGTCGGCGGCGGCTTTTAATTCTATGGACATCTTGGCCATCTTGTCTCGGCTCTCGCCATGTGCGGCCTTCTCGACTTGCAACTCTTCAGCCGCCTTCAAAGTAGCCGCATTACCCAACCTCGCTTGTTCCTTGGCTCGGGCAAGTTCTGCCCGCAAGGCTTCAACAGTGGTAGCTCCATCTGCAGTCACAACATATTAAAGATACTGGCATTATGCTGCTCTTCCTATGTGACGTTTACCAGATAATGACACTTACCCTGTGCCTCGTCAAGCCTTTTGTTAACAAGCTCGATGTCGGCGTCTGCCGCATCCAACTGCCGTTCTAAATGGGTAAACTCGCTAGTCCGGCTAGCCACCGGAGCTTCCATCACCTGCACATAGAGGCAGTATGGTTATTACCTGGGATTATGATCCTCTGTTCGTCGTCGTTTCCGACGACAACCAGAGTCTCAGGGGCTACTATCTACACAGGACACACCTAGCATGTGCAGGACTATCATACATTCTTTTACGTACCTCAAAGCCTGTCAGTAGACTCATAAAAGCTTCATGCAATCCGCTTTCAGCGCATGATATTCTCTCCATCACCGTATTCATCAGCACACGGTGTTCATATGAGATGGCCGCTCGCCCCACCAACTCCCTCAGAACATCTGATCGCACACTAGACAGTGCCGGACTCTTTTGTCTGCTCTCTTTGGGAGCTGGAGAATGGGAGCCTCCGAGGTCAATGGGATTATCTTCTGGCCTCACCGGACTCGAAGAGGCCCCCCGCGACGACACTTCAGGATCGCCCACTTCCGGAGCGGAGGAGTTCGGAGGAGGCGTTTCGCTCTCCATCATCTCTGGAAGAAGATCCCCCGAAGACGAGCTCATTTGAGAGGGGCTAAGGCCCGAACTGCAAAAATATATGCGGTGGTTATCTTCTCAGAAGAAAAAGATGGCATATCTATACTATTAAAGTATTTCGGGTCACTTATGACTCGCGGGAGAATTGATTCCCCCGCGGACTTTGTGCAGTAATGACGCCCCCCAAGGTAGGACCCTCTGTGGGAGACTTCTTCTCCCATTTGGAAGTTTCGGCTTCCGAATCGCGGGCGCAGTCCTTTTCCTCTTCTGGTCGTCTTCCTTCATGGAGACGCTCGCTCCCTCGGCTAGAATGGGCAGCGTTGGGGGCCCGCGTCTGCCCGCATTATCCTCCACAGTATCTTCCTTCAAGGGCTCCGGGCAAGGTGCGGTCTGGAGCATCTTTTCCAATACCGGATTTTCCAAACCCTCAGGGAGGGGGGCCGAACACCGAATCAACTTCGCCTTTGTTAGCCAGTCCTGGTCAAAAAGAGAACTCTTAGAAATAACTTCATGACAAAGGAGAGATAGTATGTTCGGCCGAAAGATGCCTTACCTGTTCGGCGGCGTGGTTACTACTAAGGCCACGTCCTCGGTGATTTCCGGACACTCCACCTGAGGTCCGAAGAATGACTTGTACATCTCCTCGTGCGTCAGGCCGAGAAAGTTTTGAATGACACGCGGTCCCTCAGGATTGAACTCCCATAGGCAAAGAGGCCGGCGTTTGCAAGGCTGGACTTGAGGAACCAGCATAACTTGTACTACCGCAACCAAACTGAAATCTCCATCAAAGAGATCTTGAATGCGGATTTGCAGTATAGGCACGTCCTTGGCTGGACCCCAGCTCAGACCTCTGCTGATCCATGACATCAGTTGTGGTGGAGGGCCCGAGCGGAAAACAGGGGCAGCCGCCCGCTTGGCACTTCTAGGAGCCGTGATGTAGAACCACTCCTGTTGCCACAATTCAGACACCTCTGGGATGGGACCTTTGGGCCACGGAGCTCCCGTCATCTTGCGTATTGAGGCGCCTCCACACGCTGCATGTTGCCCCTCGATCATCTTCGGCTTCACTTCAAAGGTCTTGAGCCATAGGCCAAAGTGAGGGGTAACCCGGAGGAAGGCCTCGCATACGACAATAAATGTCGTGATGTGAAGAAAGGAGTCCGGAGCTAGATCATGGAAGTCTAGCCCGTAATAAAACATCAAACCCCTGACGAAAGGATCCAGAGCAAGGCCTAGACCTCGGAGGAAGTGGGAGACGAACACGACATTCTCGTTGGGTTCGGGGGTAGGGACGGCCTACCCTCGGGGAGGCAGCCGATGCGAAATCTCGGCGGTCAGATATCTGGCCTCCCTCAACTTTTTGATGTCTTCCTCCGTGACGGAGGAAGGCACCCATCGGCCTTGAAGGCTAGATCTGGACATGACTGAAGGTTCGGAACACCTGACCTGAACTTTGGGTGCTTGAGCTTGAGGTGGGGGAAGGATTCGATTGAGCACGGGAGGGAAAAATAAAAGCCATGTCCCTTTATAAAGATGGTGAATATCAAGCGTCCTCTCCGTGTTCATTTTGGATTTGCCTATAATCTAGGAGTCCTAGAAGCGGTTGGGTTACCCACGCCCGTATTGATGACAATCCCGGAATAAGGGGACACGATCTCTGCTTTAACAAGACGTCCCAAGGAAACCGCCTGACATGACGTGCTAAGGTGGGATAATGAAACGACTCGGATAAAGGCTTGGCCGTGGTGTGTCACACTACGGAATACGTCGGCAGATTAGATTTGTGTAAATATTATTCTCTCTATGGCAATATGTGGAAACTTATTTTGCAGAGCCGGACACTGTCTTTGTGTTCAAAATCTTTTATGAAGTACTTGGAGGAGGAACCCGCCTTGCAATGCCAAAGACAATCTGCGCGCCGAACTCGTTGTCATTGAAGCCTGGTTCAGGGGCTACTGAGGGAGTCCTGGATTAGGGGGTGTTCGGATAGCCGGACTATACCTTCAGCCGGACTCCTGGACTATGAATATACAAGATTAAAGACTTCGTCCCGTGTCCGGGAGGGACTTTCCTTGGCGTGGAAGGCAAGCTTGGCGATACGGATATGTAGATCTCCTACCATTGTAACCGACTTTGTGTAACACTAACCCTATCCGGTGTCTATATAAACCGGAGGGTTTTAGTCCGTAGGACAACATACACATCAACAATCATACCATAGGCCAGCTTCTAGGGTTTAGCCTCCTCGATCTCGTGGTAGATCTACTCTTGTACTACCCATATCATCAATATTAATCAAGCAGGACGTAGGGTTTTACCTCCATCGAGAGGGCCCGAACCTGGGTAAAACTTCGTGTCCCTTGCCTCCTGTTACCATCCGGCCTAGATGCACAGTTCGGGACCCCCTACCCAAGATTCGCCGGTTTTGACACCGACAGCTATTCTTTCCGTTTGATCTATTCAAGAGTTCTTACTAAAATAACACAAAGCTATTCTTTCCGTTCGATCTATCCTAGAGTTTGAACTAAAGTAACACCAAAGCAAATTCATATTCATAATACTCAATCCAACACAAATAACTTCAAAGAGTGCCCCAAGATTTCTACCGGAGAAACAAAGACAAGAACGTGCATCAACCCATATGCATAGATTACCCCAATGAAACCTCGAGAATTCACGAGTTGAGTGCCAAAACATATATCAAGTGAATCAACACAATACCCCATTGTCACCATGAGTATTCAATTGCATGACATATATCAAGTGTTCTCAAATCCATAAAACTATTCAATCCAATAACAACGAAATCTCAAAGGGGAAAACTCAATTCATCACAGCAAGATAGAGAGGGGAAAACACCATATGATTCGACTGTATTAGCAAAGCCTGTGATACATCAAAATTGTGACATCTCAAGAACACAAGAGAGAGAGAGAGATTAAACACATAGCTACTGATACAAACCCTCAGCCCCGAGGGTGGACTACTCCCTCCTCATCGTGGTGGTCGCCGGGATGATAAATTTGGCCACTGGAGACGATTCCCCCCTCTGGCAGGGTGCCGGAAAGGGTCTAGATTGGTTTTTGGTGGCTACAGAGCCTTGCGGCGGCGGAACTTCTGATCTAGTTTAATCCCCGAGGGTTTTTGGAATATTTGGGAATTTATAGGGTAAAGAGGGGGTGTGGGAGGCCACCGAGGTGGTCACAACCCACCTGGGCGCGCCTGGGCTCCCAGGCGCGCCCTGGTGGGTTGGGCCCCCATCGGGGCACCCCCCAGGTGCTGCTCTAGCCCATTGGTGGTCTTATGGTCCATAAAAAATGCACAAAAAGTTTCGCGGTATGTGGACTCCGTTTGATATTGATTTACTGCGATGTAAAAAACATGCAAAAAACAACAACTGGCACTTGGCACTATGTTAATAGGTCAGTCCCAAAAAATGATATAAAATGACTATAAATGATTATAAAACATCCAAGAATGATAATATAACAACATGGAACAATAAAAAATTATAGATACATTGAAGACGTATCGGCATCCCCAAGTTTAATTCATGCTCGTCCTCGAGTAGGAAAATGCTAAAAACAAATTTTTTGATGTGGAATGCTGCCTAACATGTCATCTCATATTCTTTTCTTTATAGCATGGACATTGGGACTTTTATATGGTTCAAAGCAATAGTCTAGTTTTGACATGAGACTTAAATACTCAAGCATATCAACAAGCAACCATGTCTTTCAAAATATCAACGCTAAAATAAGTTATCCCTAGCCCATCATGCTCAATCATTGATCCATTCATGAAACACACTCGCATATTAGCTACACCCAATGCTCAATTACGATCATAGTGCCTCCTAGTTGGTGCTTTATAAGAGAAAATGGAGACTCAAATAAAAATAAAAAATGCATAAAGTAAAAGAAAGGTCCTTCACGGAGGGAAGTAGGGGTTTGTAGAGGTGCCAGAGCTCAAAGCGAAAATTGAGAGATAAAAACAGTTTGAGAGGCATACTTTTCCCACCAACAAAAACGACTTGGAGCTCCCAACACTTTCCATGCTAGATATATCATAGGCGGTTCCCAAATAGAAAATAAAGTTTATTCCTTTTTCCACCATACTTTCACTTTCCTTGGCTAACCGTATCCACGGGTGCCCTCCATACCAACACTTTCCAAGGAATTTATTATTTGACAACATAAAGTAAATTCATTTTCATTTCGGGACTGGGCATCCCTAATACCTTTGCCTTACTCTCGTGCAATGACAAGTGAATAAACACTCATCGTGAGAATAACACATCTAGCATGGAAAATATTGGCCACCCCTCACCGCCTCGCGAGCGGTACGAGCACACCAAAGAGAAATTTATTTTGAAAATTAGAGATGGCACATACAAATTTGCTTAGAACGGCAAAAGAATACTGCATATAGGTAGGTATAGTGGACCCACATGGCAAAACTAGTTTAAAGGATTTTGGATGCACATGTAGTGATCATACTTAGTGCAAAATGAAGGCTAGCAAAAGATTGAGAAGCGACCAACCAAGAAACGAATAATCTCATAAGCGAGCATTGAGCATAATTAACACCGAATAATGCTCCACAAGTAGGATGTAATTTCATTGCATAACTATTGACTTTCGTGCTTGCATAGGGAATCACAAACCTTAACACCAATATTCTTACTAAAGCATAATTACTCGTCAACATGACTCACATATCACATCATAATATCTCAAAAATATTACAAGGAATCTAGTTTATGTTGTCCAATGATCTTGATGAAAGTTTTTATTGTATCCTTCTTGGATATCTATCACTTTGGAACTAATTTTAATGTGTTGCTTCTGATAAGCTCAAACAAATATAAGTGAAGATCATGAGCATAATATTTATTTCTCTCAAATTAATTTAAGTGAAGCAAGAGATAATTTCTTCAAAAATACTAAAGCACACCGTGCTCAAAAAGATATAAGTGAAGCACTAGAGCAATTCCATAGGAAAGAGCTTGGTTGATGGGATGTGAATGCCGCTTACCTGGCCTCCCTGGCAACTATTTGAGGACTCTATTTTATTTAAAAACTTTCAGAACTAAGTATTTTATTAAAACATCAAGAAAAACGAAAATAAAATGACATTCTAAGAATAGCACAACTCATGTGAAGAAGCAAAAACTTAGGATCGACCAATACTAACCGATAATTGTTGAAGAAGAAAGGTGGGATGCCTATTGGGGCGTCCCCAAGCTTAGATGCTTGAGACTTCTTGAAATATTATCTTGGGGTGCCTTGGGCATCCCCAAGCTTGAGATTTTGTGTCTCCTTAATTCTTCTCATATCGCGGTTTTCCTAAATCTCAAAAGCTTCATCCACACAAAACTCAACAAGAACTCGTGAGATAAGTTAGTATAAACCAATGCAAAAACTTTATCATTATCTACTGTAGCAAATCACTAAAATTATTATTCAACATTGCATACTAAATGCCTCTGCATATTTAATACTCCTATCCTCAAATAGGATAATTAAAAAAGTAAACATATGCAAACAATGCAAACATAACAGCAATCTGCCAAAACAGTACAGTCTGTAAAGAATGCAAGCGTATCAATACTTATTAAACTCCAAAGGTTATGAAAATTTACCACATTGTGTAAAATTTATCATATCTTATTTTGCAAAAAGTTCCAACGTTTTATCACATTCTGACTTTTCTAGGGAATGTTTACAATATCGGTAAACTTTCTGTTTTCAAACAGCAACATGTATACTTGCAAAATAAGCATGGAAAAGGCTATCATTGCCACTTTTATTAAAATAAAAGATGCAAAACATTATTCTAAATAACAGCAAGCAAATCCTAACAAAATAAAATGATGCTCCAAGCAAAACACATATCATGTGACGAATGAAAACATAGCTCCAAGTGAGGTTACCGACAATGTTGGAGACGAAAGAGGGGATGCCTTCCGGGGCATCCCCAAGCTTAGTTGCTTGGATATTCCTTGAATATTACCTTGGGGTGCCTTGGGAATCCCCATTCTTAGGGTCTTTTCACTCTTTATTCTCCTCATATCGACATCTCACCCGAAACATGAAAAACTTCAATCACACAAAACTTAACGGAACTTTGTGAGATAGGTTAGTATGATAAAGAGCAAACCATTTCACTTTTGGTACTGTCAAAGACAAAATTCATAATTTTTCTCACACAATGCCTACTGTATCTTATAATTTCCACAATTTATATTGAGCAATATAAGCCATGGAAATTACAAAACAAGCAAACTATGCATTGAAAATAGAATCTGTCAAAAACAGAATAGTCTGTAGTAATCTGTACTCCAACCATACTTCTGCTACTCAAAAAATTCTTAAAAATAGGAAAACCTGGGTAACTTGTCTATTAATCTTCTGAAAAAATAATCAGCATGTTATCACACTTCTGTTAAAAATGAGAATTATTTTCCCAAGCGCAAAAGTTTCTATTTTTCAGCAAGATCAAATCAACTATCACCATAGACCATCCCAAACGTCTTACTTGGCTCTTTATTTAAATGAAAGCAATAAAACATGATTACTACAGTAGCCTAATTATGTCAACCCACAAAAATAGTAGGTAAAAGTATTGGGTTGTCTCCCAACAAGCGCATTTCTTTAATTCCTTTTAGCTAGGCATGATGATTTCAATGATGCTCGCATCAAAGATAAGAACTGAAACATAAAGGGAGCATCATGAAGCACATGACAAGCACATTTAATTCTAACCCACTTCCTACGAATAGGGATTTTGTGAGCAAAAAATTTATGGGAAAAAGAATCAACTATCATAGAAAGGCAAAACAAGCATAACTTCAAGATTTTCAACACATAGAGGGGAAACTTGATATTATTGCAATACCTACAAGCAAATGTTCCTCTCTCATAATAATTTTCAGTAGCATCATGAATGAATTAAAAAATATAGCTATCACATAAATCATTCTTTTCATGATGCATAAGCATATAAATTTTCTCACTCTCCACACAAGAAAACTTATTCTCATGAATAGTAGTGGGAGCAAACTCAACAAAATAACTATCATGGGATTGAAATTTAAAATCATGATGACAAGTTTCATGGTTATGATTATTCAATGTATCATACATGTCATCACCATAATCATCATAGATAGCAACTTTGTTTTCATAATCAATTGCAACCTCTTCCAAAATAGTGGATTCATCATCAAATAAAGTCATGACATCTCTGAATCCACTTTCATCAATATAATCATCATAAATAGGAGGTGTGCAATCATCATAATAAATTTTCTCATCAAAACTTGGGAGACTAAAAATATCATCTTCATCAAATATAGCATCCCCAAGCTTATGGCTTTGCATATCATTAGCATCATGGATATTCAAAGAATTCATACTAGCAATATTGCAATCATGCTCATCATTCAAATATTTTGTGCCTAACATTTTATTGACTTCTTCTTCTAACAATTGAGCACAATTTCCCGAACCATCATTTTCAAGAAAGATATTATAAAGATGATCAATAATATGATGCAACCTCAATTCCATTTTTATGTAGTTTTCTTTTATAAACCAAACTACTGATAAAAAAAGAAACTAAAAGATTCAATTGCAAGATCTAAAGATATACCTTCATGCACTCACCTCCCCAGCAACGGCACCAGAAAAGAGCTTGATGTCTACTACGCAACTTTATTCTTGTAGACGCATGTTGGGCCTCCAAGCGCACAGTTTTGTAGGATAATAGCAATTTTCCCTCAAGTGGATTACCTAGGGTTTATCAATTCGTGAGAGGTGTAGGATGAAGATGGTCTCTCTCAAACGACCCTGCAACCAAATACAAGAAATCTCTTGTGTCCCCAACACACCCAATACAATGGCAAATTGTATTGGTGCACTAGTTCGGCGAAGAGGTGGTGATAAAAGTGTAATATGGATGGTAGAAATATATTTTTATAATCTGAATAAATAAAAACAGCAAGGTAGCAAATAGTAAATGGGCACAAAAACTATATTACAATGCTTGAAAATGAGGCCTAGGGTCCGTACTTTCGCTAGTGCAATCTCTCAACAATGCTAATATAATTGGATCATATAACCACCCCTAAAAGTGCGATAAAGAATCACTCCAAAGTTCCTATCTAGCGGAGAACATAAGTTTGCATAAGTCATGACAGCAGTGCTCTCAGGTTCTAGCGCTTGTTTTAGAAGGTGATGACATAACATAAAAGTAAATATATATATAGTCCCTTCGCAGAGGGAAGCAATGATTTGCAGAGGTGCCAGAGCTCAAGTTATTAAAACTGAGGTAAATGATATTTTGAGACATGCACCCTTCTCATTGACTTCACGACTATCAGTTATCAATATCTTCAAATGCTAAGAACGCTAGTGGCGGTTCCCAAGCGATAAAAGTAAAGGTTTTGACTCCATTGGGAGTTTTTGTTTGATTATTTGTAATATTTTTCTGTTTGCAGTTTGGGACTAGGCATCCCTATTACCGCCTTTTTCTCGTGAGATGGCGAGCGAATAAAAACTTGACCTGAGAATAACCCGCCTAGCATGGAAGATACTGACCACCTCCTGTCGTTCCATGAACGATCCAGGCACACAAAAATGATATTTATTATAAGTTTTTAGAGGTGGCACATGCAAATTTACTTAGGACGGCAAGGTAATACCACATATCGGTAGGTATGGTGGACTCATTTGGAATAACTTTGGGTTCAAGGTTTTTGATGTACAAGTAGAATTCCCACTTAGTACAGGTGAAGGCTACCAATTAGATTGAGAAGCATCTAGCTAGAGAGCAACAATGGTCATGAACATGCATTATGCATAAGTAACACTGGACACTAGCATGAGTAGGCTATAAACACCATGAAGATAAATATCATAGAGGATATGTTGGTTTTGATTCAACTACATGCATGAACATGTGCCAAGTCAAGCCACTTGAACATTCAGAGGAGGATACCATATCATCATACTACATCACAATCATTTTAATGCAATGTTGATTTCCAAGATAAATCATTATCCACTCCTAGCTACTTATGCATGGCATGAGAAACTATAATCTCTAATTGTCATTGCAAACATGTTTAATCATAATGGGCTGAATCATGGATACTAGGTTAAACACATTTACACAAACAGTACAAGTCGATTTCATACCCATTTCTCTCTACCACGACCAGTTCATTGAATATCATCAATATTTCCTTTCACTTGCACGACCGAACGATATGAAAATAATAATAGTGCAAGAGTGCCGCGGACTAAGCTAGAATCTGCAAAACATTTTATTCAATAGGAGAAGACAAGGTAAAATGGGCTCTTTATTAGATAAATAGTTATTCAAACGAGAGCCACTCAACATTTTTCATTGTGGTCTTCTCCTCGGTACAACTCGAATAAAATGAAGAGAAATTTAGAGAAACAAAATGAAATATTTTTGTAGTTTTTGGTTTTCTTGAAAAAGCAAATAAAAGGCAAGAGCAAAAATGAGAAACTATTTACATGAGAAAGCTCCCAACAAGCAAACGAAGAACAAGGAAATCTTTTTGGGTTTTCTTTTTAGTATTACAACTAAGCATGCATAGAAAGTAAACTAACTCCAACTAATTTTTTTTGGTTTTTCTAAGATTTTTCAAACACACAAGAAGAAAGCAAGAAAATAAATCAAGCATGGATGATACAATGAAAAAGTGTGAACACCGACGACTGGAATGAAATGTGTGAACATGAATGTAATGTCGGTGAGAAACACGTACTCCCCCAAGCTTAGGCTTTGGGCCTAACTTTGTAATCAGTCAATAATCTGGAAAGTAGCCAGCGTGGTAGCTCACGGAGGCTCTCGGTGCAGATGCCTCGGCCTGCCGTGCTGCCTCCACTGCTGAGTTGTGGGCCCGGGCCTCGCTCTCAAGAACAAAATATCTTCCTTTGCTATGATAGTCAAAAAGAGCAGGCACAGGCCAATATGTGTGCAAAAAGATGCTTGGTTAAACAACAGATTGTAAGTGAAGTTATGAATTTTTTCTTTGCTGATCTTATGAATTTTTAAGGCATCAAAGTCTAAATACTGCCTGGGTAGGATAGGGTCAAAGTTCAAAGGTGAAACACACAGCCCTGGTGCTAAACGCGTGGCATATATTCCACCATAGAAATAGCAACTTTTAGCGTTATGTTGAAGTCTACGTGCAACAATTTCTTCAAGGTTATAACTCCTTTCACCAGTGAGAGCGGTGCGTATGAGGCTCAAGTATGGAGCACAAAGCATACTACAGTCTTGCTTGCCTACTATACATTTTCTGTTAAATAATGCAAAGTACTGAATTGCGGGAAAATGAATGCTCCTTATTCTACATTATGTCACTCCCCTCGTCTCACCATAGCAAAGACTAGTCAAGAATGATTGGTACTCAGCCATTGGCAGTTCGTCAAGCGAACCCTAGAATGGGAGTTTGATGTGCTGAGCAAAACTCTCTAGTGAGATGGTAAATGGATTTTCATAAAGCTTAAATGACACCCTAGACTCACGGGGATGGAATTTAAATCCTTTGACAAATGATTCGATAAGAGTGTGGTGTTGCTCGCACTTACCTGAAATGTAGGGACCGAGACCGGCACTGTGAACATATTGCTCAAATTCCTCCTTAATGCCCACACGCATCATATAATCATCGCAAGTCCATAAGCATATTTTAGTGGCTGCATCTTGAATGGAACTTTCACTTGGTTCGACGTAAGACACACGAGCGGAGTTGTCACTCGAAGATGTCCCCAAGGATCTCCTCCTCGAAGAACTCCTTCCAAATAGGTTCATTATGTTCGCGTACAATTTTTTGAAAAAGATTTAGTGACAAAAATTTATCAACAAAACTTTATAAAATTGATAGCAACTACTTATAGGGATACATAGAGGCCACAACAAGCATTCAAACTACTTAGAACTCTAAGAATTCAACATGCAAGCTCATCTACAGCAGCACCAAGAGTAGCTAATTATTTGAAATATAAACCACTAAAACAAAAACTAACTGGACAAACGGTGGAGTCACATACCAAGAAACAATCCCTCGAAACAGTTTGGGAAATGGAGCTTCGAGCAAAGAGATCGAAATCCGCGGGTTTGAGAGCAAGAACACGGGAGAGAGAGAGCAATGGAGAATTTTTTCAGGAGGTAAGTGATGATGTGCTACGAAGGGATAAGTGAGGGGGCCCACATGGGGACCACAACCCACCAGGGCGCGCCTGGGGGTCCTGGCGCGCCCAGGTGGGTTGTGCCCACCTGGTGCACCTCCCTCTAATATTATTTGCGCCAGAAACTCTTAAATATTCAGGAAAAAATCATATTAAATATTCAGATCATTCTGAGAACTTTTATTTTTGGGTCATTTTTTATTGCACGGGAAATTCAGAAAACATACAAAAGCATGGAATTTTATTTTATTTAACTAATAAAAACAGAAAACAAAAGGTAGGGATAGAAGGTAGTGCTTACTAAATTCATCAACTTCATACCGCTCAAAAATGATCCATTAATAAGTTTGATCAAGTCTTATTAACAACCACTTTCGATTAGCATGAAACCGAAGAACTTTCGTAAATCACTAAGTTACCTCAACGGGGATATGAATGTCCAAAACAATAAGCATTTCATATTTCTTTTTGACAGTAGGTAGAGGTATTTGGAAACTTCCAATAGTGATTGTCAGAGATTTTTCAATAACATTAATACCATTCACTTGGAATTGTTTCTTCGGAAAGTGCACCGTATGCTCATTACCATTGATATGAAAAGTGACCTTGCTTTTATTGCAATCAATAACAGCCCCTGCAATATTCAAGAAGGGTCTACCAAGGATAATCGACATGTTGTCGTCCTCAGGCATCTCAAGTATAACAAAGTCAGTCAAAATAGTAACATTAGCAACAACAATGGGCACATCCTCACAAATACCGATAGGTATGTTAGTTGATTTGTCAGCCATTTGCAAAGATATTTCAGTAGGTGTGAGTTTATTCAAATCAAGTCTTTTGTATAAAGAGAAAGGCATAACACTAACACCTGCTCCTAAATCACACAAAGTAGTTTTCACATAATTCTTTTTGATGGAGCAAGGTATAGTCGGTATTCCCGGATCTCCAAGTTTTTTAGGTACTCGATCCTTAAACGTATAATTAGCAAGCATAGTGGAGATTTCAGCTTCCGGTATTTTTCTCTTATTAGTGATGATGTCTTTCATATATTTTGCATAAGGAGGCATTTTCAAGATATCAGTCAAGCGAGTACGCAAAAAGACCGGCCTCAGCATTTCAGCAAAGTGTTCAAATTCTTCATCATCTTTCTTTTTAGTTGACTTAGGTGGAAAAGGCATTGGTTTTTGAACCCATGGTTCTCTTTCTTTACCGTGTTTTCTAGCAACAAAGTTATTTTTATCATACCTTCTATTCTTAGGTTGTGGGTTATCAAGATCAACAGGTGGTTCTATCTCATCATCATTGTCTTGTTCTTTTTCATTATTAGGTTGAGAGTCTTCATGAACATCAGCATTATCTTTTTCATTATCACTAGGTGAATGTTCATTAACAGACTGAGTTTTAGCATCAGAGATAGAAGTCTCACTATCATTATCAGGAGGTTTTCCTATTTCCGGTACACTAGGAGCATGCAAAGTCCTATCAATTTTCTTTAACCTTTTTGTTTTTAGAAGAACTAGGTGAAGTGGTGTTGTTCCTTTGTTAATCTTGTTCAATTCTCTTTGGGTGTCCCTCGGGATAAAGTGGTTCCTGAGTCATTTTACCTCATCTAGTTGCAACTCTAACAGCAAAGTCATGTATGTTATTATTCATTTCATCAAGCAACTCTCTTTGAGATTTAGCAAATTGTTCTAACTGAGTTTGAACCATAGAAGCATGCTTTCCAACACCTCAAACTTCATTTGAGATTATAAATAACAAGTCACTCAAGCGAGAAATCATATCAGAATTGTATTTCAATTGTTTCATAGCATTTGCATTGAAGTGATCTTGTGTTCTAATGTAGTTTTCAAACTCATAAATGCATTGGCTAGGGTGCATATTGTGAGGAATGTCATTATCATTGAACTTCATTAAAGAATTTACCTCTACCACCTTAGGCAGTGGTGGTGTGTTAAGCCCATGTATTTCTTCAATAGGAGGTAAATTTTTAACATCCTCAGCTTTAATACCTTTTTCCTTCATAGATTTCTTTGCCTCTTGCATATCTTCAGGACTGAGATATAATATTGTAGGATTGAAAGTATGTCTAGTGGGGGTGATTACACTACTTGACAAAATAAAAAATCTAGCCTTTTCCCAATTTTAAGTCTAGGCAGATTTTAACAAGTTAGCTCAAGTCAAGCAATCAACCTACACATGCAAGTCTAAGAGTATAGCAGCGGAATGTAAAACATTGCACATGAAGGTAAAGGGAGGAGTTTGGAGGGAGCAAACGCAATGTAGAAACAGAGATTTTTGGCGTGGTTACGATAGTAGTGCTATCGTACATCCATGTTGATGGAGACTTCAACCCATGAAGGGTAACAGTTGCGCGAGTCCACGGAGGGCTCCAACCCATGAAGGGTCCACGAAGAAGCAACCTTGTCTATCCCACCATGGCCATCGCCCATGAAGCACTTGCCTCAGTAGGGTAGATCTTCACGAAGTAGGCGCTCTCCTTGCCCGTACAAATTCCTTGGTTCAACTCCACAATCTTGACGGAAGCTCCCAAGTGACGCCTAACCAATTTAGGAGACACCACTCTCCAAAAGGTAATAGACGGTGTGTTGATGAACTCCTTGCTCTTGTCCTTCAAATGATAGTCTCCCCAACACTCAACTCTCTCTCACATATTTGGATTTGGTGGAAACATGACATGAGTGGAAAGCAACTTGGGGAAGGCTAGAGATCAAGATTCAAATGGTTGGAATGGAATATCTTGGTCTCAACACATGAGTAGGTGGTTCTCTCTCAGAAAATGAATGCTGAAGTGTAGGCACGTTCTGATGGCTCTCCTGACTAATGAAGGAAGGGTGGAGGGGTATATATAGCCTCCACACAGAATTACCAAACTCGGTGGGACCGAATCAGAAAACTCAGTCATACTGATTCAGTTCAAAATGTGAACGTTAGGCTTTTCGGTGGGACCGACATGCCAACTCGGTGGGACCGATTTCATTAGGGTTAGGGCATAACATAATCTCGGTGAGACACAAACTCATTGTGACCGATTTTGGTAATATGCTAACTAGAGAGTTGGTCAGGCAAACTCAGTGGGACCGAATCGCTCATTTCGGTGAGACCGAAACGTTACAAAACGGAAACTGAGAGTTTGCATTGCGAACTCGGTGGGACCGATGGCTCATCTTGGTTGGACCGAAACATTACGAAGAGATCCCTATCGGTGAGACCGAAGTGACTAGGGTTTGTGGCAGTGGATATGTCAAGTGAACTTGGTGGCGTCGGATAGAACATTTCGGTGGGGCCGAGTTTGACTTTTGATTTTGGGACATATGTGGATATGAGAAAGTGGTTGAGGGTTTTTGGAGCATATCACTAAGCATTTTGAGCAAGCAAGCCATTAAGCAACACCTCATCCCCTTTTAATAGTATTGGCTTTTCCTATGGACTCAATGTGATCTAGGATCACTAAAAGTAAACTGTAGAGTCTTGAGCTTGAGACAATATGTGTCCTTAGCATTTTGAGGTGTCCACAATCCTAATCAATGTCATGCTAATCATTGAACTTTCCTGAAATATTTATCTTGGAATAGCATTAGCTCAATGAGCTATATGTTGTTAATAATGACCAAAACCGCCCAGGGATAGTTGCACTTTCAATCTCCCGTTTTTGGTAATTGATGACGACATATAGATCAAATCTTCGACAAATGATAATAAGATTGAAATACATCATCCCTTTGAGAAGTATGTGATAAGCAAGAGCTCACCCTAAATTTGTGCACTATTAAAGATTTGCTTTTGAATGCAAATACACAATCGATTAGGATCATGGGTCACTCTTCCATGTCACATACATCTTGGTGGAGCGCTCAAAATGATATGAATTAAAACATGCACTCATCACTAAGAAAAGTGAATGATCATATAAGGATATCAAGGATAATGTCATCCAAGCAAACATTAAAGTAGAATATGATCAAATACATGATCATACAAGTATCTCACATAGACAGAATGTATCAAACAAGCACACAATAAAGTTCAATCAAAATGCAAGAGAGACAAAGAAGCAAAACACTCTCTCTCGAAGCATATGATCTATACATTTCTCCCCCTTTGGCAACAAGTTACCGAAAAGTTCGAAAATTCATAGTGCTATGCGTCTCTCAGGCTTGGTCTTCGGGAGGTGGTGTAGAGAGAACTCCAAGGACGAAAGCATCAGTTGATGTGGTTGGAGCTGATGGAGCAGATGAAGTAGCTCTTGTATCTGATACTGGCACTGAAGCTGACCTCTAACTCCTTGGCACACGCTGAAAAGCATCCGTGGTTGCCTTCCCTCTCTTCTCTTCTGCTTCCTCTTGGAGCTGCTCAACTGCAGTCTGTATCTCAGTCACCTTGAGGTCAAGGTCATAGAATTTTGTCTCAAAAATCCTTTCCAAGCTCTCCTAATTCTGAGTCAGGGTGGCCAAGCCCTTCTCAATCCTCAATGTTGCTTGTATCCGATAGCCTAGCTGATCTTGTTTGCTCTTTAAGAATACTTGAGATGCTTCCTCCGCATTTGGCATCCTTGCAGCCTTTTCTGCCATTGCCTTAGCTCTCTTCTCTTGTGCTTCTACTGATGAAGGTTCATTCTCATTCATCACAACTTCGTTATCTTCAAAATTTGGGTGCAAGGGTAAATGCTCGTTGTCAAACAAATAATTACCCTTGCCCATCTTTGAGTTGATGAGCACTTGAATGTGTGGAGCATAACCACAAGATCTTTTCCGGTCAGCAACTGTCCTCTTGATTGTCTCCACAATTAGACTCATGACCTTGAATTTTTGTGGTACATCAAAGATTTGCAGCAAGTTGATGGAATGTCCTCTGATCATCTTGTGATCTCTAGATTTGGGTAACAGAGTATGCCTTAAGATGGTGTTGATGGTAGGCAGACCAGACAACAAACAGTGCACATATCCAAGCTTATGTGTCTCCAAAGCTTTGTCAGGGATCTCCTTGTACATATTTGCCATTGAGTTGTGGTCTTTCTTCTTTTTGGCATACACATCCAAATCATCCTCTTGCTCTTCTGGGGCATTGATCACCTTTGCCCACTCATCTACAGTTGATTGGTACCTTGTACCTTCAGAATCTGAGGTTTTCTTCTTCCTTGACCTAGTGGCTGCCTTTGGCAAATTACTGGGAGTGCTCCTGCTTCCATCATCTGAGGTGCTTGAGGGACTAGTGCCCTCACTCATTTTCACTGGCTCTTTAGACTGTTTTGGCTATCACTCTGGTCAGACATCTTGGCAGGCAAACTGACAGCAAACCCTGTGAATAGATGTAGATGAGGTAGAATGGATGAGCATCACAATGTGCAGGGTTTTGGAAAACAGATGAGTCAAAAACATAGTTTTAGTTCTCCACAGAAAGCATTTCGGAACTACCGATTTGTTAAACTCAGTGACACCGAAGCAACTTTTGGAACCTAAAGTAGTGAACTCGGTCAGACCGAGTCACAGTTCGGCGGCACCGAGATTTCTAGGGTTTCATAGAGAGTCCAACTCGGTCACACTGATTTGCAATTTTCAGTCAGACCGAAAACGCATGTGCAATGGCCTAAGCCAAATTAGTGAGACCGATTTCTACAACTCGGTCGGTCCGAGATGAGTTCAGCGGAGACCTAACCCTAAATTTTCTAATCAAATCTAACCTAAAGGATGCTTTCTCTGGATAGATTGTTTTCATACATGGAAAAGATCATGGCGAAGCAATGTGCTAGGAATCCGAGTAAGGAAATAGCACAAAGTGTCAAACCCATACCCTAGTTCGGTGGGAGTTCGCTACAGCGACAACGACGGAGCAGAATTTCGTTGATGGCGACGGAAACCAGCGGCGGGAGGCCACTGGCGGCGAGTAGACGATCCGGAGACCCGAGGAGGCAGAGAAGGATACATGCATGCTGAGGGATTTTGAAGAAATTTCCAAAATCTCACCCATGGATATATATATCCCGACCCTGTCAGTGTGACCGAGTGGAACAACTCAGTGGCACCGAGATGCAGAATCGCAAGTGGTTACTGCAACTCGATGTGACCGAAAAGTTCAAATCGGTTGCACCAAGATGGAAAACCTAGATCAACTTGGTGAACTCGGTGTGACCGAAGTGAATGACTCGGTCATACCGAAATGCAGAAAGAGGTTCGGAAGTTTAATCCTATGACGAATCGGGAACTCTGAGTGCTCCTAAAATAGAGTGGTTCGAATATGACTTGATCAAACTTTGTGATGTAGCATGAATAGAGTTTGAGACGAGAAAAGCATAGATAACTAGAGGAGGTTCATAGGCATTCTTGTCCATCCATTTGGCAAAATAGAAAAGGCCAAACAATCAAGGCAACAAATGGATGTCCTCGAAGAGTAAAATATGCAACCAACATGCTCATTCAATAAAATGGGAAATGAAATATGTGGCAAAGCATGCACAAACATTCTATCATCTATCAAGCAATTGGCGATGACTAGGTCATCTATATATGAGTATATTGACTTAGGAGTCAAATGAGAACATTTGATCATAGGTCATACTCATTGTTTAAGCACAAGTGGGGTTACCACTTTTACATAAAGCATTGTTGTGTTCACACCTTAGAGTTGATTTAGCTCAATTGATTAGAGTAAACCTCCCCCTAGATGTGATATCCCCCCTAAGAGGGATGAACTAACCTTGGGTTTTGTCAATGATGACTTCGTGTAGATGTTGAACATGTGGATGCTCAATGTTGATGTACATCATTTGGAGCAATCCATTAGAGTGAGTTGCACTTTCAATACCTACACGGGTTAGTTCCACAAGGAACAAACAAGGATATCCATAGACATACACTACTAGGGAAAACCCTAGTAGTATTACTTGAAATATGAATAGTAATAGTGTTGGGTCCAGCGCTACTGCCACCGCGCTACAGCTAAGTTGTAGCAGTAGCGCTGGTATGGGAAGCGCTACTGGTAAGTATTGTTAGTAGTAGCGCTTCCTGCAGCAGTGCTACTGATAACTATCTGTAGCACTTGTTCATATGAAGCGCTGCTGCTAAGCCAGCGCTACTGCTAGGTGCTTTACATGGCTACTTCCAATGTTCCTGTCTTCACCAATTCGCACCCCCTACGTATTTGTGCGGTATTGATACAAGCTCTATACAATAGTTTCACCAGATCATACTAAACATACACTATTCTCATCATATCATAGACATACAGTAGTCTCGTCATACCATCATCGTCATCATTCAACACAAATACCATCACATCTCAAAAATAGCGATACACAAGTGCGATCATGTGATGTCTCGAATAAGTGCAACTGCATGGTCATGGCACACACACAAGTTTCATCATCTCTACCCAGTCAAAAAAGTTTCATCATCTCTATCTAAACCATGGTGTATAAGAGAAGAGCGATCAGCATGAGCCAGAGCACGACTATGTAGTACCGGTGGTCCCGCCCCTGCTCTTGTTGGAGTGTCCACCTCAAGTAACTACTTTCCGCTTCGGCTCTGCTGTCGAACCCTCTATGGCTAGCACCTAGGTACCTGTGCACTTGGGCCTGAGCGGCTGCCCAGTGGTCATAGACTCCTGGAACCCTCCCAACGTACACGACGTAGTAGCCCTTCGCCATCTCTGATCTATGTACTTGCATCGTGAGTTGATGAATTGAACGATAATATGCAACAAACTGTACTTAAGAAAACAAAGCGGCATAATTAGAAAAATACAAGCAACCAATAGTAAACATAAATGACGAAGTTCCTCATACCAAAAAAATTAACTAGAGCGGTCTACGCTAGTTTAGGACCACTTTTTAGTTACATCACATAGTTTCGCCGTGCATAAATTCAATGTTTTGCCATAGAAAGACACTAGTGACACATTGTCATCAACAATCAGTCCTCCATGTCGGCGGTCCAATCTTTATAGCCATGGAGGAAGCACCCGAGCTTCTTGAAAGGCTTAAGGTCTAGACGTTGAGCGAGTAGCAGTGCTCGGACATCCTTCCCGCGTGATTGGCCCATGGTAGAACATCCATGTTGGTTCGAGGACCTGCTTCATGATCACTTGGGCAAGTTCACACTATATGTGATAAAACTCAGCTCTGATTCGATGATCCAGTGTCCTTCCTATGCTTGTGGCCCAGCTGACAATCTTGGCATCGTTGGTAGTAGGTGACACGCGAAGGCATTGATTATCCCTTCTGTACTCGAGAAGGTGATGCATGATGTAGAATCCATCAGCCATACTGGTGTGCAGTTGCTGGATGCAGCAGAAGTCGGTCTTATGACCGAAAGCCAGCCCGCGATTCCTGTACTTTTTCACCTTGATATATCCACCAGACAGGCTGAAGGTAACAGGGCACTATCGAGAACACTCTTTATGTGCTTGTAATCCTTTTTCCCGAGGCTCTTCGATGAGTCCAAGTACATCGCATGGGAGTATTCCAGGGACAGAACGATGAGGACCGTCGGTGGCCTCTCGTATGGTCCCACATAGTAGTAGCGTGTTTCTGCTTCACAACGCTACTACTATAGAGTTACTAGTAGCGCTTGCCAGGAAAAGCGCTATTGCTAAATAGCTGCATCGTTTACTCTTTTCCAGCGCTACTACTATGCTACTGTGTATAAGCATTTTCCTAGTAGTGATCGAGTGATGTACACACAAGATGATGTCCATGAAAGCATTATGTTACCGTGTCCCTTGTCTTACCAACAAGAGGGTTTGTGACTCCTTGAAGTAGTGCAAGATGTGGAAGTTGTTTACACTTGTTCTCGCCAAAGTGATCTGAGTGAAGTATGTTGGCAGAGTCACCCTCAAGAACTCTCTAGTTCTTCTTCTTCGGGATCCACATCATCTTGATGGGAATTCTTGGACTTGTAGTCATACTTGATGTAGTAGAACTTGATGTAGTCTTGGGAACCCACTTGACCTAGGCCTTAGGAGCTTCTTAAAATGCATCAATTTCCTCTTGGAGCTTGTCCCTGCCTTTTTGCTTGTGCTCTTGTGGTGGAAGATCATCTTGAGCTTGTGTCCCTTGGAAAGAAGTAGGATCATACTTCTCTTGTTGAGGAACAAACTTCGTCTTTGGGTATTGATCGTCTTCCCACTCAAATCCATTGGCATTGAACTTTCGTTCAAAATCAATACCTTGATTCTGCCGGTGCCTTCCTTGCTTGCGTACAATTTCCTCAAATTGCTTACTTTTGGCATGACTCTTGTAGACACCTTTCTCTATAATTCCCTTCAATAGGCTATTTTCTTGCTCAAGTGTAACTTCGCTAAGAAAATCATTAGTGGAATCAAGAGAACTACTAGAGGCAACAATATTGGATTTAGCATGATTGTTGTTATTACTAGAAGAAGAATCTTTCTTACTCTTGTTGCTAGATTTAACTTGTGGCATGTAAGTAGACAAGAGTAAACGCTTGGCAATGTAAGAAATTTTCTTGCGAAGATCATTATTGATTTCCTTTAAGAACCCATGCTCTTGCTCAAGGTTGAGCTTTTCAAAGCGTAACTTCTCATGAGTCTTTAAAAGTTCTCGATGATCTTCCAAGGTAGTTTCATGAGCTAACTTAAGAGTGTTTAGTTCTTTAGTCAGATGCTCAATCTCCTTCTTATCATCATCATTCGTTTTATCTTGATTAGCATGATTATAGCAAGTTCATCATAGTTTTCATCACTAGAGGTAAATCATCATCACCTAGCAAATCATCTTCATCACTATTGACATCAACATACTCGGGGTGTGATACCTTTGGACCTTTAGCCATGAAGCATCTTCCAATTCCTTCATTTGGTGAGTCAAATATGTCGTAGGAGTTGGTTGACACAAGTGCTAGACCGGCAATACCTTCATCTTGAGTATATTCGGAGTCAGAGTGATAACTTCTCTCGGAGTGATTGTCGGAGTCAGAGTCGGAGCCGGATACCCGTTCACCAACATGAGCTTGATGTCTTCGTTTTGTGTAGCTCCTTGATGATTTGTCCTTCCTTTCCGAATCCTTGTTTCTCCGTGTTGTTCTTTGTGAAGGAAATATGCCCTAGAGGCAATAATAAAGTAATTATTTATTTCCTTATATCATGATAAATGTTTATTATTCATGCTAGAATTGTATTAACCGGAAACATGATACATTTGTGAATACATAGACAAACAGAGTGTCACTAGTATGCCTCTACTTGACTAGCTCGTTGATCAAAGATGGTTATGTTTCCTATCCATATACAAAGAGTTGTCATTTGATTAATGGGATCACATCATTAGGAGAATGATGTGATTGACTTGACCCATTCCGTTAGCATAGCACTTGATCGTTTAGTTTATTGCTATTACTTTCTTCATGACTTATACATGTTCCTATGACTATGAGATTATGCAACTCCCGTTTACCGGAGGAACACTTTGTGTGCCACCAAATGTCACAATGTAACTGGGTGATTATAAAGGTGCTCTACAGGTGTCTCCGAAGGTACTTGTTGGGTTAGCGTATTTCGAGATTAGGATTTGTCACTCCAATTGTCGGAGAGGTATCTTCGGGACCACTCGGTAATGCACATCACTATAAGCCTTGCAAGCATTGCAACTAAAGAGTTAGTTGCGGGATGATGTATTACGGAACAAGTAAAGAGACTTGTCGGTAACGAGATTGAACTAGGTATTGAGATACCGACGATCGAATCTCGGGCAAGTAACATACCGATGACAAAGGGAACAACGTATGTTGTTATGCGGTCTGACCGATAAAGATCTTCGTGGAATATGTAGGAGCCAATATGAGCATCCAGATTCCGCTATTGGTTATTGACCGGAGACATGTCTCGGTCATGTCTACATAGTTCTCGAACCCGTAGGGTTCGCACGCTTAAAGTTCGGTGACGATCGTAATTAGGGTTTTTGTGTTTTGATGTACCGAAGGTTGTTCGGAGTCCCGGATGTGATCACGGACATGATGAGGAGTCTCGAAATGGTCGAGACATAAAGATTGATATATTGGAAGCCTATATTTGGATATCGGAAACGTTCCGGGTGAAATCGGGATTTTACCGGAGTACCGGGGGGTTACCGGACCCCCCCCCCCCCCGAGGGTTATTGGGCCTACATGGGCCATAAGGGAGAAGAGGAGGGCCGGCCGGGGCAGGCCGCGCAGCCCCTCCCCCCTAGTCCGAATAGGACAAGGAAGGGGGGCAGCGCCCCCCTTTCCTCTTTCTCCCTTCCTCCTTCCTTTTCCAACAAGGCAAGATGGGGGAGTCCTACTCCCGGTTGGAGTAGGACTCCTCCAGGCGCACCCATAGGGCCGGCCGCACCTCCCCCTCTCCCTCCTTTATATACTGAGGCAAGGGGGCACCCCATGACACACAAGTTGATCCTCGTGATCGTTCCTTAGCCGTGTGCAGTGCCCCCTTCCACCATATTCCACCTCGGTCATATCGTAGCGGTGCTTAGGCGAAGCCCTCCGTCGATAGAACATCATCACCATCATCATGCCGTCGTGCTGACAAAACTCTCCCTCAACGTTTTACTGGATCGGAGCTCGAGGGACGTCACCGAGTTGAACGTGTGCAGAACTCGGAGGTGTCGTATGTTCGGTACTTGGATCGGTCGGATCGGGAAGACGTACGACTACTTCCTCTACGTTGTGTCAACACTTCCGTTGCCGGTCTACGAGGGTATGTAGACAACACTCTCCCCTCTCGTTGCTATGCATCACCATGATCTTGCATGTGCGTAGGATTTTTTTTTGAAATTACTATGTTCCCCAACAGTGGCATCCGAGCCTAGGTTTTATGCATTGATGTTGTGCATGAGTAGGACACAAGTGAGTTGTGGGCGATATAAGTCATACTGCTTACAGCATGTCATACTTTGGTTCGGTGGTATTGTTGGATGAAGCGGCCCGGACCGACATTACGCATACGCTTACGCGAGACTGGTTCTACTGACGTGCTTTGCACACAGGTGGCTGGCGGGTGTCAGTTTCTCCAACTTTAGTTGAACCAAGTGTGGCTACGCTCGGTCCTTGCGAAGGTTAAAACAGCACCAACTTGACAAACTATCATTGTGGTTTTGATGCGTAGGTAAGAACGGTTCTTGCTAAGCCCGTAGCAGCCATGTAAAACTTGCAACAACAAAGTAGAGGACGTCTAACTTGTTTTTGCAGGGCATGTTGTGATGTGATATGGTCAAGACATGATGCTAAATTTTATTGTATGAGATTATCATGTTTTGTAAATGAGTTATCGGCAACTGGCAGGAGCCATATGGTTGTCGCTTTATTGTATGCAATGCAATCGCGCTGTAATGCTTTACTTTATCACTAAGCGGTAGCGATAGTCGTGGAAGCATAAGATTGGCGAGACGACAACGATGCTACGATGGAGATCAAGGTGTCGTGCCGGTGACGATGGTGATCATGACGGTACTTCGGAGATGGAGATCACAAGTACAAGATGATGATGGCCATATCATATCACTTATATTGATTGCATGTGATGTCTATCTTTTATGCATCTTATGTTGCTTTGATTGACGGTAGCATTATAAGATGACCCCTCACTAAATTATCAAAGTATAAGTGTTCTCCCTGAGTATGCACCGTTGCGAAAGTTCTTCGTGCTGAGACACCACATGATGATCGGGTGTGATAGGCTCTACGTTCAAATACAACGGGTGCAAAACAGTTGCACACGTGGAATACTCAGGTTAAACTTGACGAGCCTAGCATATAACAGATATGGCCTCGGAACACGGAGACCGAAAGGTCGAGCGTGAATCATATAGTAGATATGATCAACATATTGATGTTCACCATTGATACTACTCCATCTCACGTGATGATCGGACATGGTTTAGTTGATTTGGATCATGTGATCACTTAGAGGATTAGAGGGATATCTTTCTAAGTGGGAGTTCTTAAGTAATATGATTAGTTGAACTTTAATTTATCATGAACATAGTCCTGGCAGTATTAGCATATCTATGTTGTAGATCAATAGCTCGCGATGTTGCTCCCAGTTTATTGTGTTCCTAGAGAAAAATTAGGTTGAAAAATGTTAGTAGCAACGATGCGGATTGGATCCGTGACCTGAGGATTATCCTCATTGCTGCACAGAAGAATTATGTCCTTAATGCACCGCTAGGTGACAGACCTATTGCAGGAGCAGATGCAGACGTCATGAACGTTTGTCTAGCTCAATATGATGACTACTTGATAGTTTAGTGCACCATGCTTAACAGCTTAGAATTGGGACTTCAAAGACGTTTTGAACGTCATGGATCATATGGATGTTCCAGGAGTTGAAGTTAATATTTCAAGCAAATACCCGAGTTGAGAGATATGGAGTCTCCAACAAGTTCTATAGCTAAAAGATGGAGGAGAATAGCTCAAGCAGTGAGCATGTATTCAGATTGTCTGGGTACTACAATCGCTTGAATCAAGTGGGAGTTAATCTTCCAGATAAAATAGTGATTGACAGAATTCTCTAGTCACCATCACCAAGTTAGTAGAACTTCGTGATGAACTATAATATGCAAGGGATAACGGAAACGATTCCCAAGCTCTTCGTGATGCAAAAATCGGCGAAGGTAGAAATCAAGAAAAACATCAAGTGTTGATGGTTGACAAGACAACTAGTTTCAAGAGAAAGGGCAAAGGGAAGAAGGGGAACTTCAAGAAGAACGGCAAACAAGTTGTTGCTCAAGTGAAGAAACCCAAGTCTAGACCTAAGCTTGAGACTAAGTGCTTCTACTTCAAAGTTACTGGTCACTAGAAGCGGAATTACCACAAGTATTTGGTGGATAAGAAGGATGGCAAAGTGAACAAAGCTACATTTGATATACATGTTATTGATGTGTACTTTACTAGTGTTTATAGCAACCCCTCGGTATTTGATACTGGTTCAGTTGCTAAGAGTAGTAACTCGAAATGGGAGTTGCGAAATAAACAGAGACTAGTTAAGGATGAAGTGACGATGTGTGTTGGAAGTGGTTCCAAGATTGATAAGATCATCATCGCACACTCCCTATACTTTCGGGATTAGTGTTAAACCTAAAATAAATGTTGTTTAGTGTTTGCGTTGAGCATAAATATGATTGGATCATGTTTATTGCAATAAGGTTATTCATGTAAGTTAGAGATAATTGTTGTTCTGTTTACATGAATAAAACCTTCTATGGTCATACACCTAATGAAAATGGTTCGTTGGATCTTGATTGTAGTGATACACATATTCACAATATTGAAACCAAAAAATGCAAAGTTAATAATGATAGTGCAACTTATTTGTGGCACTATCGTTTAGGTCATATTGGTGTAAAACGCATGAAGAAAATCCATGCTGATGGGCTTTTGGAATCACTTGATTATGAATCAATTGATGCTTGCGAACCATGACTCATGGGCAAGATGACTAAGACTCCATTCTCCGGAACAATGGAGCAAGCAACAGATTTGTTGGAAATCATACATACTGATGTATGTGGTCCGATGAATATTGAGGCTCGCGGCAGGTATCATTATTTTCTGATCTTCACAGATGATTTGAGCAGATATGAGTATATCTACTTGATGAAACACAAATCTGAAACATTTGAAAAGTTTGAAGAATTTCAGAGTGAAGTGGAGAATCATCGTAACAAAAATAAAAGTTTCTACGATATGATCGCAGAAGGAAAATATTTGAGTTACGAGTTTGGCCTTCAGTTAAAACATTGTGAAATAGTTTCACTACTCACGCCACCTGGAACACCACAGTGTAATGGTGTGTCTGAACGTCGTAACTGTACTTTATTAGATATGGTGCGATCTATGACGTCTCTTACTGATTTACCGCTATCGTTTTGGGGTTATGCATTAGAGACAGCTACATTCACGTTAAATAGGGCACCATCTAAATCCGTGGAGATAACACCGTATGAACTATGGTTTGGCGAGAAACCTAAGCTGTCGTTTCTTAAAGTTTGGGACTGCGATGCTTATGTGAAAAAGTTTCAACATGATAAGCTCGAACCCAAATCGGAGAAGTAAATCTTCATAGGATACCCAAAAGAAAATGTTGGGTACACCTTCTATCACAGATCCGAAGGCAAGATATTCGCTGCTGAGAATGGATCCTTTCTAGAGAAGGAGTTTCTTTCGAAAGAAGTGAGTGGGAGGAAAGTAGAACTTGATGAGGTAACTGTACCTGCTCCCTTATTGGTAAGTAGTTCATCACAGAAATATGTTCCTGTGACTACTACACCAATTAGTGAGGAAGCTAATGATGATGATCATGTAACTTCAGATCAAGTTGCTACCGAACCTCATAGGTAAACCAGAGTGAGATCTGCACCAGAGTGGTACGGTAATCCTGTTCTGGAGGTCATGTTACTTGACCATGACGAGCCTACGAACTATGAGGAAGCGATGATGAGCCCAGATTCCGTGAAATGGCTTGAGGCCATGAAATCCGAGATGAGATCCATGTATGAGAACAAAGTATGGACTTTGATTGACTTGCCCATTGATCGGTGAGCCATTGAGATTAAATGGATCTTCAAGAGGAAGACGGACGCTGATAGTAGTGTTACTATCTACAAAGCTAGAATTGTCACAAAAAGGTTTTCGACAAGGTGTTGACTACGATGAGAGTTTCTCACTCGTATCTATGTTTAAGTCTGTCCGAATCATGTTAGCAATTGCCGCATTTTATGAAATCTGGCAAATGGATAAACAAAACCGCATTCCTTAATGGATTTATTAAAGAAGAGTTGTATATGATGCAACCAAAAGGTTTTGTCGATCCAAAGGGAGCTAACAAAGTGTGCAAGCTCCAGCGATCCATTTATGGACTGGTGCAAGCCTCTCAGAGTTGGAATAAGCGCTTTTATAGTGTGATCAAAGCATTTGGTTTTCTATAGACTTTTGGAGAAGCCTGTATTTACAAGAAAGTGAGTGGGAGCTCTGTAGCATTTCTGATATTATATGTGGATGACATATTATTGATTGGAAATGATATAGAGTTTCTGGATAGCATAAAGGGATACTTGAATAAGAGTTTTTCAATGAAAGACCTCGGTGAAGCTGCTTACATATTGAGCATCAAGATCTATAGAGATAGATCAAGACGCTTGATAAGTTTTTTCAATGAGTACATACCTTGACAAGATTTTGAAGTAGTTCAAAATGGAACAGTCAAAGAAAGAGTTCTTGCCTGTGTTACAAGGTGTGAAGTTGAGTAAGACTCAAAACCCGACCACGGCAGAAGATAGAGAGAGAATGAAAGTCATTCCCTATGCCTTGGCCATAGGTTCTATAAAATATGCCATGCTGTGTACCAGATCTATTGTATACCCTACACTGTTTTTGGCAAGGGAGTACAATAGTGATCTAGGAGTAGATCACTGGACAACAGTCAAATTATCCTTAGTGGAATAAGGATATGTTTCTCAATTATGGAGGTGACAAAAAGGTTCGTCGTAAAGGGTTACATCGATGCAAATTTTGACACCGGTCCAAATGACTCTAAATCTCAATCTGGATACATATTGAAAGTGGGAGCAATTAGCTAGAATACCTCCGTGCAGAGCATTGTTGACATAGAAATTTGCAAAATACTTACGGATCTGAATGTGACAACCCATTGACTAAACTTCTCTCACAAGCAAAACATGATCACACCTTAGTACTCTTTGGGTGTTAATCACATAGCGATGTGAACTAGATTATTGACTCTAGTAAACCCTTTGGGTGTTGGTCACATGACGATGTGAACTATGGGTGTTAATCACATGGTGATGTGAACTATTTGTGTTAAATCACATGGCGATGTGAACTAGATTATTGACTCTAGTGCAAGTGGGAGACTGAAGGAAATATGCCCTAGAGGCAATAATAAAGTTATTATTTATTTCCTTATATCATGATAAATGTTTATTATTCATGCTAGAATTGTATTAACCGGAAACATGATACATGTGTGAATACATAGACAAACATAGTGTCACTAGTATGCCTCTACTTGACTAGCTCGTTGATCAAAGATGGTTATGATTCCTATCCATATAACTATGAGATTATGCAACTCCCGTTTACCGGAGGAACACTTTGTGTGCCACCAAACGTCACAATGTAACTGGGTGATTATAAAGGTGCTCTACAGGTGTCTCCGAAGGTACTTGTTGGGTTGGCGTATTTCGAGATTAGGATTTGTCACTCCAATTGTCGGAGAGGTATCTCTGGGCCCACTCGGTAATGCACATCACTATAAGCCTTGCAAGCATTGCAACTAATGAGTTAGTTGCGGGATGATGTATTACGGAACGAGTAAAGTGACTTGCCGGTAACGAGATTGAACTAGGTATTGAGATACCGACGATCGAATCTCGGGCAAGTAACATACCGATGACAAAGGGAACAACGTATGTTGTTCTGCCGTCTGACCGATAAAGATCTTCGTAGAATATGTAGGAGCCAATATGATCATCCAGGTTCCGCTATTGGTTATTGACCGGAGACGTGTCTCGGTCATGTCTACATAGTTCTCGAACCCGTAGGGTCCGCACGCTTAAAGTTCGGTGACGATCGTAATTAGGGTTTTTGTGTTTTGATGTACCGAAGGTTGTTTGGAGTCCCGGATGTGATCACGGACATGACGAGGAGTCTCGAAATGGTCGAGACATAAAGATTGATATATTGGAAGCCTATATTTGGATATCGAAAACGTTCCGGGTGAAATCGGGATTTTACCGGAGTATCGAGGGGTTACCGGAACCCCCCCGGGGGTTATTGGGCCTACATGGGCCATAAGGGAGAAGAGGAGGGCCGACCAGGGCAGGCCGCGTGCCCCCTCCCCCCTAGTCCGAATAGGACAAGGAAGGGGGTGGGGGCGGCGCCCCCCTTTCCTCTTTCTCCCTTCCTCCTTCCTTTTCCAACAAGGCAAGAGGGGGGAGTCCTACTCCCGGTTGGAGTAGGACTCCTCCAGGCACACCCATAGGGCCGGACGCACCTCCCCCTCTCCCCCCTTTATATACTGAGGCAAGGGGGCACCCCATGACACACAAGTTGATCCTCGTGATCGTTCCTTAGCCGTGTGCGGTGCCCCCTTCCACCATATTCCACCTCGGTCATATCGTAGCGGTGCTTAGGCGAAGCCCTGCGTTGGTAGAACATCATCACCGTCATCACGCCGTTGTGTTGACAAAACTCTCCCTCAACATTTTGCTGGATCGGAGCTCGAGGGACGTCACCAAGTTGAACGTGTGCAGAACTCGAAGGTGCCGTATGTTTGGTACTTGGATCGGTCGGACCGGGAAGACGTACGACTACTTCCTCTACGTTGTGTCAACGCTTCCGTTGCCGGTCTACGAGGGTATGTAGACAACACTCTCCCCTCTCGTTGCTATGCATCACCATGATCTTGCGTGTGCGTAGGAATTTTTTTGAAATTACTACGTTCCCCAACACTTTGTTCATAACGGTCATCTCTATCCTTCTCTCTCTAGGTGGTGATTCTTCTCTTCTATTTCTCCTTTTGGGTGAATCTTGTCTTCTTTTGTAGGGAGCCGTACACTCATTGGAGTAGTGTGTGGGTCTTCCACAATTGTACCAATTATGTTCACGACTCAAAGATCTTTTGTCATTGTAGGACCTTGACTTGGAACTCCTTTCCTTGCTCTACTCATGTAGAACTTGTTGAAGTTCTTCACCATTAGGCTCAATTCCTCATTGAAGGCTTGTTTCTCAGTTGATGATGTAGGAGCAACACATGAGGCTTTATAAGCACCACTTGACTTGTTGTGAAGCTCTTCCTTATCCTTGAGTGACATCTCATGATCAACAATTCTTCCAATGACTTCCGTTGGCTTGAGATCTTTGTAGTTAGGCATCATTTGGATCGATGTGCACACGGTATCATATTTTCCATCCAAGGCTCTTAGGATCTTCTTGATGATGAATCTATCGGTATCTCTTCACTTCCTAAGCCGGCAATCTCATTTGTGATAAGAGCGAGCCTAGAGTACATTTCAGCGACACCTTCACCATCCTTCATTTTGAAATTGTCAAGCTGACATTGAAGCACATCCAATTTGGATTCCTTGACGGAGTCGGTACCCTCGTGCATATCAATCAAAGTATCCCAAATTTCCTTTGCATTCTCAAGACGGCTGATTTTGTTGAATTCTTCGGGGCACAATTCGTTGAAGAGAATATCACAAGCTTGAGCATTGTATTGCAACATCTTTAACTCGTCCGCGGTAGCTTCACGGTTTGGTTCTCTCCCATCAAAGAATTCACCTTGCAAGCCAATTCACACAATAGCCCAAATGGCGGGGTTATGTCCAAGAATATGCATTTTCATCTTATGCTACCAACTAGCAAAATTAGTACCATCAAAGTAAGGACCTTTGCGGTGGCAATTTCCCTCGCTAGACGCCATACTCTCCTAGGTTGTGAAACCAAGGCTATGATCACCAAAAGATATGGAAATCAAGGCAAATGGAGACCAAAGCTCTGATACCACTTGTAGGTTCGAATGTATGACCAGAGGGGAGTGATTAGACTACTTGACAAAATAAAAATCTAGCCTTTTCCCAATTTTAAGTCAAGCAATCAACCTACACATGCAAGTCTAAGAGTATAGCAGCAGAATGTAAAACATTGCACATGAAGGTAAAGGGAGGACTTTGGAGGGAGCAAACGCAATGTAGACACGGAGATTTTTGGCGTGGTTCCAATAGGTGGTGCTATCGTATATCCACGTTGATGGAGACTTCAACCCACGAAGGGTAATGGTTGTGTGGTTCCACGGAGGGCTCCACCCACGAAGAAGCAACTTTGTCTATCCCACCATGGCCATCTCCCATGAAGGACTTGCCTCACTAGGGTAGATCTCCACGAAGTAGGCGATCTCCTTGCCCATACAAACTCCTTGGTTCAACTCCACAATCTTGATGGAGGCTCCCAAGTGACGCCTAACCAATCTAGGAGACACCACTCTCCAAAAGGTAATAGATGGTGTGTTGATGATGAACTCCTTGCTCTTGTGCTTCAAATGATAGTCTCCCCAACACTCAACTCTCTTACAGATTTGGATTTGGTGGAAAGATGATTTGAGTGGAAATCAACTTGGGGAAGGCTAGAGATCAACATTCAAATGGTTGGAATGGAATATCTTGTTCTCAACACATGAGTAGGTGGTTCTCTCTCAGAAAATGAATGCTGAAGCATAGGGACGTTCTGATGGCTCTCCTTACTAATGAAGGAAGGGTGGAGGGGTATATATAGCCTCCACACAAAATCTAACCGTTACACACAATTTACCAAACTCGGTGGGACCTAATCAGAAAACTCGATCATACCGATTTAGTTCAAAATGTGAACGTAGGCTTTTCGATGGGACCGACATGCCAACTCGGTGGGACCGATTTCATTTGGGTTAGGGCATAACGTAATCTCGGTGAGACCGATTACACAAACTCGGTGGGACCAATTTTGGTAATATGCTAACCAGAGAGTTGGTCTAGCAAACTCGGTGGGACTGAATCGCTCATTTCGGTTAAGCCGGAACGTTATGAAGGTGAAACAGAGAGTTTGCATTGCGAACTCAGTGGGACCGATCGCTCATCTCGGTAGGACTGAAATGTTACAAAGGGAAACAAAGAGTTTGCAATCCCATCTCGGTGAGACCGAGGTGACTAGGGTTTGTGGCAGTGGCTATGTCAAGTGAACTCGGTGGCGCCGGATAGAACATTTCGGTGGGGCCGAGTTTGACTTTTGATTTTGGGACATATGTGGATATGAGAAAGTGGCTGAGGGTTTTTTGGAGCATATCACTAAGCATTTTGAGCAAGCAAGCCATTAAGCAACACCTCATCCCCTTTTAATAGTATTGGCTTTTCCTACGGACTCAATGTGATCTTGGATCACTAAAAGTAAACTGTAAAGTCTTGAGCTTGAGCCAATATGTGTCCTTTGCATTTTGAGGGGTCCACAATCCTAATCCATGCCATGCCAATCATTGAACTTTCCTGAAATATTTATCTTGAAATAGCATTAGCTCAGTGAGCTATATGTTGTTAATAATTACCAAAACCACCCAGGGATAGTTGCACTTTCAAATATACCCCTCTTCTTCAGGGTGGTTTTAGCCGGTGGTTCAGGAAGAGTCCAATCATCATAATTTTTCAATATGTTATTTAATAATTTTTCAGCTTGAACAATAGTTCGTTCCCTGGAAACACAACAAGCACAACTATCTAGGAAATTCCTAGAAGCATCGGTTAGTCCATTATAGAAGATATCAAGTATTTCATTTTTCTTAAGAGGATGATCAGGCAAAGCATTAAGTAACTGGCAAAGCCTCCCCCAAGCTTGTCGGAGACTCTCTTCTTTAGTTTGCACAAAGTTAAATATTTCTTGTAAAGCAACTTGTTTCTTATGAGCAGGGAAATATTTTTCAAAGAAGTAATAAATCATATCCTGGGGACTACGCACACAACCAGGAGCAAGAGTATTGTACCGAGCTTTAGCATCACCCTTTAATGAGAAAGGAAATAATTTGAGAATAAAGTAAAAACATGTTTTCTCATCATGAGTAATGGGTGGTTATGTCATTCAACTTAGTATGATGTGCCACCAACAGTTTCAGTTTCATAACCATGGAAAGGATCAGATTCAACCAAAGTAATTAACTCTGCATTGACAGAGAATTCATAATCCTTATCATAAATAAAGATAGGTGAAGTATCAAACTTAGGATCATATTTCATTCTAGCACTCAGAGATTTTTCTTTGTACTTGCATAATAATTTCTCTAGATCATCTCTATCCCTACAAGCAACAATATCTCTAGTTGTCTCCTCATTCATAACATAGCCTTCTGGTACCTTAGGAAATTCTTATCTAGGAAGGTTAGTTCTAACAGGTGTTCCATGAGTTTCAGTTTCAAGCTCATCATCAGATTCAACAACATCATGTTCTATTACTCTAGCTATTTGTTCATCAAGAAATTCACCAAGTGGCACATCATCATTATCAAGAAAGGTACTAGCATCACCATAAGTATTATCCATATCAGAAGTAGCATCATCAATAACTTGCGACATATCAAGATTAATAGCATGTGGTGGTGTTGCAAGTTTACTTATAACTGAAGGTGAATCTAAAGCAAAACTGGATGGCAGTTCCTTACCTCCCCTCATCTTAGAGGGATAAATCTTAGCCTTAGCATCCTTCAAATTCTTCGTAGTAATAAATTGATAATAATCACAAGTGACTCAACAAATATAGCTATGCTCCCCGACAACGGCGCCAGAAAAAGGTATTGATAACCCACAAGTATAGGGAATCGCAACAATTTTCAAGGGTAGAGTATTCGACCCAAATTTATAGATTCGACACAAGGGGAGCCTAAGAATATTTGAAGGTATTAGCAGCTGAGTTGTCAATTCAACCACATCCGGAGATTAATTATCTGCAACAAAGTGATCAGTAGCACAGTAGTATGATAGTTTTGATAATAGTAGCAGCAGCAATGGTAACGTAACAGTGATAACAGTACTTTGTAGAAAGTGCAACAGTAACGATAGTAGTGGTAACTTAGCAAGATCAATATAAGATAAATTCATAGGCATTGGATCGGTGACTTGTGGGATGATATTCATCATGAGACAGTATAACCTAGGGCGAGACAGCACTAGCTCCAGTTCATCAACATAATGTAGGCATGTATTCTGTAAATAGTCATGCATGCTTATGGAAAGAACATGCATGACATCTTTTTTCCTACCTTCCCGAGGCAGTGGGGTCCAATTGGAAACTAAGGGATATTAAGGCCTCCTTTTAATAGAGAACGGGAACAAAGCATTAACACATAGTGAGTACATGAACTCCTCAAACTATGGTCATCACTGGGAGTGGCCCCGACTATTGTCACTTCGGGGTTGCTGGATCATAACACGTAGTAGGTGACTATAACTTGAAAGATTGGATCTAGAACATGGATATAATGGTGCTAACATAAACGGTTCAGAGCTGAAATCATGGCGCCCGGGCCCAAAGTGACAAGAATTAAGCATGGCAAATTCATAGCAACATCAATCTTATGACACAGTGGATACTAGGGATCAGGCCCTAATAAAACTAACTCTATTACATGATGAATCTCATCCAACTCCTCGCCGACGAGCGAGCCTACGAAGGAATTACTCACTCCCGATGGGGAGCATCATGGAATTGGCGATGGAGAAGGGTTAGTGATGACGAATAACAAAGATCCCCCTGTTCGGAACCCCAAACGGACTCCAGATCTGGCCTCCCAATGAAGAACAGGAAGTCACGGCGGCTCCGTCGAATGGATCATGATAATTCTTTCTCCCTGATTTTTTCTAGAAAAATAGGATTTTATTCGTTGGTTTCAAGGTCCGCGGGGCCACCAGGTGTGGACAACCCACCTAGGTGTGCCAGGAGGGGGGCGCCCTGGTGGCTTGTGCCTACCCAGGTGCCCCCCTCCGGTGGATCTTGGCTCCAGAAATTCTTGTTGATTGTATAAAAAATCTTCACAAAGTTTTGTTCCATTCCGAGAACTTTTATTTCTGCACAAAAACAACACCATGATAGTTCTGCTGAAAAAATCATCAGTCCAGGGTTAGTTTCATTCAAATCATGCAAATTAGAGTCCAAAACAAGAGGAAAATCGTTAGGAAAACTATGTACGTTGGAGACGTATCATTTACCGTTGCATTAATTACAATGAATGCATGCATGACCACTAAATTTCCATGAACTTCTACATGCATTGGTGAGTTCTCTTGATACTGCTTGCATTGGGTGATTTAATGCACCTCGAAATCCAAACATGTCATGGTACTACTAGTACTCCCTCCTTTCCGGTTTATAGGGCTTATTTCATCTTTTTTGTTTTTCCAATTTAGAGGGCTCATCTCCATCTCATTTTTAGTTTTCGTGGCGCATTAAATCTTTGCTTGCAAGAATTAAAAAGGAACACACCAATGCATGTAATGTTCCTACTCATCTAGTGGCCAAGCATGCATGCACTTCAATTAATCCAAATTAATGCATGAGTTTAATTTGAGTAGTTTTGTAAAGTACGAGATACATTCCTCCACTCACAAAATGCCTTGGTTGATGAGATTTCATATTTGAGCCCTATAAACCGAAAAGGAAGGAGTAGAATTGAGACTTATAAAACGGAAAAACGGATTTTTTTAGATGAGCCCTATAAACTGAAAAGGAGGGAGTAGTAAGTAGTACTACCTCCATAGTGGGTATGTACTCCATAAAATCAGATTTTCTCAAAACTAAGTCTCTCAACCTTTATTTGCTTGTTTCCCTTCCTGTCTCGTTGCCTCGAATAGACTATGCCAAAATCCCCTGCCTGTTGCACGGGAAAAGACCTTCCCTCGCCTTTTTTAGTCCGGGTTTGTATCAATGGATCACGCGAAGCAAGAAAAACCAAGCTGTGTCTTGTACTCCTCCATCGTACTAAAAGAGTGGAGACACTCGTTTTCATAAATTTTGTACTTCCTCTTGCTGACATGTGGGACATATAGCAACTGGGTCGACGTGTCATGCACCAAATAACAGTGCAGAACAGCAGGGGGACGCACCCCAGTCGTAGCGCCCCAATAGTAGTAATGAGCAATCACTACTGCAGGATAATGCTAACGCAACACTACGATGAGAGACCCTTTGCCGAAACTGTGTGAGATGCAATAATCGCAAACGGTGGTGTAAAAAACCGTCAAAAAGGTGCAAAACCTTTGCAATGGCGGAGCCATCAAACACAGTTCAGATTTTAGTTGCATGTGCAATGTAGGCCACACGGTTAATCCATTCAACCTGTCTGCGATGAGGCAGAACAACAGAAATGGGCAGCCATAATAATGTGTGTGCGATGCAGGACACACGGTTAATCTAGTCGAACTGTTTGCGATGAGGTAGAAGAACATAAACGGGCAGCCAATCAATGTGTGTGCGATATATGGCATACGGTTAACTCGGACAACTGTTTTCGATTAGGGAACACAACAGAAATGGTTCAACTTAACAAGATGTGTGTGATATGCGGCATACAGTTCACATGGATGAACTGTTTGCGATGAGCGAAAAAAACACAAATGAGTTGTGTAAACAAGATGTGTGTGATACGTGACAAAAATCCGACTTGGATGAACTGTTTGCGATGAGAAATTACAACACAGACGGTCAATGCAGTTACTTCGTGTGCGATTCTATGTGTAGAAAAAACTTTGAAAAATGCAAACTAGATGCTTGCGGTGGCGGAGTATCGCACACGATGCGTCTGGGAGTACTCGTGTGCGATGATTAGTATGTTACACATACATTTCCTTATGTTAACATGTGTGTGAATTTGTAATATGGACAGTTAATATGCAAATGCCTTCTGGTCATCGGGCACACGCTTAAACTCAATGAACTGTGTACAATACTAATACTTTCCATGAAAATTTATGAACTTGGGTAACAACATTTGAGTAACATATATATAGTGGTTACACTATTCGAAAAAAGGAGGATCTTCGTAACACAGTTTTGACAACCATATGGTCCATTCTACGTACTTAACATAGTAATAACTATCACATTTTAAGAGGCTAAGGGCCAACAACCATATGGTCCATATCTACATACTTAACATATAGAGTAATAGCTAGCACATTTTAAGAGGCTGAGGGTCAACAACCACAACAATCCACTTGAATTAGCTTGATCACGGCGACTCGGCATCTCGTCAATGAAAAGGAAGAGCCCTCCTGTGCCTTTGTAGATCATGAGTAGAACAGTGTCTCCAATTTTCCAATATGGATGCATTGCCACGAGAAGCGAGAACTTATTGATTTGAATGGTTCCATTTTTGTGGGAAATGCGGTACCTTGAAATCACTTTGGCGTTATTAGCAGGCACAAGTGTAATCCGACCATGCCGGGAAATCGATCTAGGAACTGCTAAGGGGGCAATTTCTGTTGACATGTAGAGTAAAAAACAATTATAACATATCGTTGAAGATATATATAGTTTATGAGCATCAACATTAAAATAAGACGTTTTACCAGTGTTTTGTGCACACAATTGGTCTTGTTCAGTGTGTGCACCATAGGTCTAATTAATCCCATCCAAAATCCAGCGTTCATACGCTGTGTTATCTCTGTCAGATTATCAACAAAGTTTATGACATGCTTCAAGTCCTTCCAGTGAAATTTGGTACGCTTAAAAGGTGGAAAGGTATTATTTATTCAGAACATGGCATAAGAATATATAGTGCACATAAATTGGTAAACAGAATTTGTTACTGCCTAGGAACAGAGTCAGAATATGATATCACAATTGGTTGCTTGAATAGTGACCAATTGGTTCCTTAAATAGTAATATGACAACAAGGAGAAAGTTGAAAGGACACTAAGCTCGATCAGACTTTGATTGGCTGATGACATTGGGGAAGTAAACATCCATGTTAATTAGACCAGGCTATGGTGCACGCACTAGAATTTTATTGCCAGCTTTCAGGTCATAACACTTAGACATTTTTCTCCAAAGGTCCGCATTAAAATAGGAGTGACCATCTGTATGAAGTTTTACGCTAATCGTCATTGTAAATCCATGCTCCATTGTCAATATGACATCCTGGGAGTCATCGGCAAAGTAAAGCCGAAGATTTCCTTCTACTCCTGTTCTTGCAAAGCAAGGGATGTACTACTTGAAATAAAAATTAAGATCGTAAATTAGATATATTCAAATAAGAGAGCAAGATACAAATATGGGAGTAACTGATAGAACATATATATATATATATAGATGAAAGCAAAGTACAAAAATATAGAATTAAAAATAGATAATGTAACAAAGATTTGATACAAATATATAGATAATGTAGCAACAGATGGTATATGTTCACAAATTTAGGCCATGCCGACCGTGGTAGGTTGAGATTGAACATACCAAGCACTCCCTAAAGTCATCTGGAATGGTGAGATAGAACTTCGTTTCCGACAGGCCATGACCACAGTTGCCCGATTTGTGCTCGCACTGTGGACACATGAATGAACACTCATGAATCAGCTAGAACAAAAATGATTCCATGGCGATTTCCGCCGGTTGATTAACAGCGACAGACAGACTGCGATAAGAGATGAGTGAATATTTCGCTAATTAAGTTGATTACCTTCTCCATGAGAAAAATCCCCGGCCCAATCCCGCAGAAAACCCAATCGACCAGAGTCTAGAATGTCGATGCAGATAGGCGGCGGAAAGCGGTGGAGGCAAAATCCGGTGCCGTTTGGAGCGCGACCTATGCCCGCCTCCAGCGACCGTCGAGATTAGGGTGCAGATTTGTGGAGGAGTCCACGGCGAGTGAGTGGGGACGAACTGGGCAAGGGTTTTCTTTTCCTTTTGCATGTGTGAGTGAACACACACGGTTCGCAGAGGCAACGGAGATGAATCGTGTGCGATAGTAAATCACCGAGATTAAATTGATCCAAATTTCCTTTGTCCTTCATCAATGAGTTTTTTTCTATGATGAACATAAACCCTGCTAATCACCGTGTTCAAATTTGACACTTTTCCAGGTTCATTTACAATATTTAGAGGATTATGTGAATTTTGTAGGCATTAACGCACGTAATTCAAATTCAAATAATCGGTGCATGAAAGGGTGCACAAGAACGGTCTAGAAAAACCATACTCGCGGTATTTATTAATTCTCGAGCCTTTTACAAGGAATGGGTAGAGTTTTCAATGGATTGCGTGGCAACAGTCAACCACAAATGCGTCATTTACTGGGTTATCAACTATAGAACAATGAAATATGTGCTTGAAAAACATGACGGCTGGCACAGTGCCATGGTATGGCCTCACCGTGCCCTGGTTAAAAGTTGAGAAGGTTTGATTTATTTCGTTATGCATGCCCTTCATAAATCGAACCATCACCATGGAAGTTCAATGCTTTCGAGAGGGAAATCGGCAAGATTGAAGGGGAATCCATCTGTCCTAGTTTTCATTCAGTTTTTTCCAACGATCAACATACCGCCTCAAATGCAACGTCTTCAAATTTCACATTTTTCCGAACTCATTTACCATATTTAGGGGATTATATGCATTTTCTAGGCATTAATTATGCACATAATTCAAATCCGAACAATCGGTGCATGAAAAGGTGCACAAGAATGGTCTGGAAAACCATGCTTGTGCTATTTAGTACATTCTCATGCCTTTTACAAGGAATTGGCAGATATTTCAAGGAAATGTGTGGCAATAGTCAACCATAAACGCGTTGTTTACTGGGTTAACAACTATACAAAAATGAAATACATGCTTGGAAAAACATGACGCCTGATGTGGTGCCATGGTATGACCTCACCGTGCCCTAGCAAAAATGTCGTCATGCACGCCTTTCATAAAACGAACCATCACCGAGGAAGTTGTAGGGTTTCGAGGGGGAAATCACCAAGATTGAAGGGGGATCCAAATTCCTTTGTCCACGAGTTTTTTTTCTATGATGAACATACAACCTGCAGATCACCGTGTTCAAATTTGGCACTTTTCCGGGTTCATTTGCCATATTTAGGGAATTACCTGCATTTCCTAGGCATTAATGCACATAATTCAAGTTGAAACAATCGATGCACGAAAGGGTCCACAAGAACGTCCTAGAAAACCATGCATGCCCGTGCCATTTAGTAAATTCTCATGCCTTTTATAAGGAATAATGGATAGATATTTCGATGAAATGTGTGGCAATAGTAAACCACAAATGTTTGTTTCTTGGGTTTTCAACTATAGATAAAAATGAAATAAATGCTTAAATATATGATGCCTGGCATGGTGCCATGGTATGACCTCACCAAGCCCTGGTAAAAATTTGAGAAGGATTGGCTTATGTGTCGTCATGCACGACCTTCATAAATCGAACCATCACCAAGGAAGATCCATGCTTTCGAGAGAGAAATCCCCAAGATTGAAGGGGAATACAAATTTCCCTCCTAATTTGTCATTCAGTTTTTTTCCCACGATCAACATACCGCCTCAAATGCAACGTGTTCAAATTTGACATTTTCCCGGGCTCATTTACCATATTTAGGGGATTATGTGCATTTTCTAGACATTAATGGACATAATTCAAATTCGAACAATCGGTGCATGAAAAGGTGCGCAAGAACGGTCTGGAAAACCATGCTTGTGTTATTTAATACATTCTCATGCCTTTTATAAGGAATGGGCAGATATTTCAAGGAAATGTGTGGCAATATTCTACCATAAACGCTTCGTTTACTTGGTTACCAGCTATACAAAAAATGAAACACATGGTTGGAAACATGACGCCTGGTGTGGTGCCATGGTATGGCCTCACCATGCCCTCGTAAAAATTGGAGAATGTTTTCCTTATGTCGTGATGCGCACCTTTCAGAAATCGAACCATCATCGAGGAAGTTTCATGGTCTTGAGGGGGTAATCACCAAGATTGAAGGGGGTCCAAATTTCCTTTGTCCATGAGTTTTTTTCTATGATGAACAAACAACCTGCAAATCACCGTATTCAAATTAGGCACTTTTCCGGGTTCATTTGCCATTATGTAGGGGATTATGTGCATTTCCTAGGCATTAATGTGCATAATTGAAGTTTAAACAATCGATGGATGAAAGATTCCACAAGAACGGCCTAGAAAACCATGCTCGTGCCATTTAGTAAATTCTCATGCCTTTTACAAGGAATGGAAAGATATTTCGATGAAATGTGTGGCAATAGTCAACGACAAATGTTTGTTTGTTGGGTTTTCAACTATAGAAAAAAATGAAATAAATGCTTAAAAAACATGACGCCTGCCATGGTGCCATGGTATGAACTCACCATGCCCTGGTAAAAATTTGAGAAGTTTTGGCTTATGTCGTCATGCACGCCCTTCATAAATCAAACCATCATCGAGACAGTTCCATACTTTCGAGAGGGAAATCTCCAGGATTGAAGGGGAATCCAAATTTTCTTCGTTCTTTGCCCTGAAGTTTTTTTCTACGACGAACATACACCAATCACCAATTTGCTTGTAAGTAATGTTATATTAGGCCGTTGAGTTAAAGTTCCAATTTTATTGTTTCCATATTAGTCGTTTGTAAAACGCGACCAAGTAAGAAGTGTCATGCAATATTCCTAAAAAAAGGTCTCATATAATCACATGTATATGTAATAATCACATCTTTTTTATACCTATAACGATGTTGAGCTTCACCTACGAAATGGTGAGGAGATGTGGACATCATGCGGAGTCAGAGTTCTTTTCCAACATATATTTGTGTTAGTCTATGCGACAAGCGGTACTCAGTTTTGCTGCAAATAAGTATTAGTCAATTTAACGATGCATATATCCAAGTGTGTCATTCTTTTTTTCCTGGTCAAGTGTTTATTTTCTAATAAATCGTCATAGTTCGATACCTGAGATGCAACTGAAAAATAATTACTACATGAGATATAGTATTTTTTATTTTGAGGGACATAAGATCTAAAATGTGAGATGTGATACTTTATTTTATTTCGAGGGATGTGATATCTAATAGTTTTTTATATTAATTTTCTGAAGGCACATGTAGATGTCTTGGTTTTATTTTCTTCTAATGGACATGAGATTAGAATGTGAGTAGTAGTTTTTTCTTTTCTTTTGAGGGCCATGAGATCTATTATGTTTTTTTCTTGTAGTTTCTTCTTTTCCTTTGTAGTTCCTGTCATTCGACTGAATGGGACACATAGATATATGTAAGGTACGTAGAATCGGGACGTGAGAGCTAGTAGTATTATTTTATTTTAGTCTAATTGAATGGGACGTGTACATGTGGTAGATTTATTTTCTTTGGGAAGACGTGTGATGTAGTTTTTCTTTTTGTTGAGAGCCTTGAGATATTTCTCTAACGGGGTGTTTTTTTAGTTAACTGAGTCTTGGGTCCGTCAGTCGTGTTGTTACGTAAATCTAATGCTTATATTTCATTTGTCCCTCAAATTAGTTTTCTTGGCTATTTCTCCTTTTTCTCTAAATTAATTTCCTCATGCCTAGCTAAAAGAAATTACGTGTCAGTACAGGTCAATGAAAAAAGAATCACCCGTTCAGATTAACAAAAGGAACCATCCATCCTTAGAAAAACAAATCCTGACGCATATTGAAAAATATGTATACGTACGTTGATCAGGTACATATACGTACATATGTTCCATTGTCTTTCCGGCCGCCTTGGAGTAATTTAATCTGGCATCATGGCTAGGTCACGAGAGGGGAATCCACAAGCTTTGCTTCTTGTGCGATGTGTTGAGCCTGGGTAAGATCAATCAGCTAGCATGGTTAGCTTTGCACAGTAGGAATCGATTAACTTTGAGACTTGTTGTGCACGTATGCGTTGAGGCCAGTTCTATTTTTTTTTTCTTTTAGTCTAGTTGAATTGTACGTGTAGATGTAGTAGGTTATTTTTCTTTGGAGAGACGTGAGATGTAGTTTTTTTCTTCTGCTGAGACATGAGATATTTTAACTCTGAGGCATGTCAATGTTGATTTTTTATTTTAGTCTAGTTGAATGGGACGTGTAGATGTAGTAGGTTAATTTACTTTGGAGAGACGTGAGATGTAGTTTTTTTTCTATTGAGAGACTTCAGATATTTTTCTTACGGGGAGTTTTTTTAGTTAACCAAGTCCTAGGTCCACCAGGCGTGTTACATAAATCTAATGGTTATATTTCGTTGGTCCACCAGATTAATGGTTGGATGTTTCTAATTTTTATTTGATTTTCTAGCCTATTTCTCTTCTTTGTCATTATCCCGTCAAGTACTTTTTATATATAAATAGATGTGTGTGCCCGTCTAGCACACAAACTTTGATCTATCTAACTGTTTCAGTTTGTTATGGCTAATCGTAAATAGTTCAGCCATGTGAAGTGTATGCCATCAATCGCAGACATTTTGATCTCGCTGACCCGTTTCTGTTCTGTTGCCTAATCGCAAACAGTTAATCCTTCTGAAGCGTATGCCCTCAATCACACACACCTTGATCTGGCTGACCGTTTCTTTTGTATTGCCTAATCACAAACAGTTCATCCGAGTGAACCGTATGCTCTATATCGCACACGCCTTCATCAGGCTGTCCTGTTCTTTTGTTCCGCCTCATCGTAAACAGTTCATTGGACTGAACCGTATGCCCTGGATCGCACACACACAAAAATCTGAACCGTGTTTGATGGCTCCACCAACGCAAACATTTTGCACCTTTTTTTATGGTTCTTTTACACCACTGTTTGCGATTATTGCATCGCACACAATTTCATCGAAGGGTCTCTGGTCGTCGTGTTACGTTAGCAGCATCCTGGAGTAGTGACTTTTTGTGACATAGTAACTCATATGTAGTTAGTCAAATGGATGACCTAGCACTACGTGGACGCCCTATAAACCGAGACGTAGGGAGTAGTATCTTTTTAGATCAATATAGTCGGGATTCAACAAGGAGCAAAACCAAGTGGTAGGCTGCTCGTGTTGTGTTGACGTAGCAACTCAAGCAGGGTCAGTCCGCACATGAAATGGTGAAACACTTAACAAGACCCCTTTGGCCGACATGTGGCTAATCCACTGTCTTGTTCCATGTGTGATGCACCAAATTAGAGTTCGGAGCAGCAGTTGGACTCGGAGGCACGCCGGTCGTAGTGCTACAGTATTAGTAAATGAGTGATGAGGGGTCAAATCACAAAGCCCCACCTTTCCCGCATTAAGCTGGACGGACGAAGCAACCATCATTTCACTCTAGACGCAAGAGCATAAAGAAAAGAGAAAACCAATGATGCGTGCGGCAGCTACCTAGGGCACCCTAGGGTAGGAGCCTCCACTACAAATCTGGTTCTCCCTCGTCCTCTTCAAGAAAACCGATGATGCGTGCGATGGGTAGGGTTTGTAGGAGTACTACGGTGTGCGGTGCCACGGTGTCGAGGCGACGGGAGAGGGATTGAGTTCGAGTCGACGCCTTAACACGGGTGGGCCGCTTGGTTTTACGGGTACGAGGTAGCATTTTGGGTTCGGGGACCAGTGGAGGTATACGTAGTACAAAAAATTGTGGACGTAGGTTCGACCGAAAGGCAATGACGCATGGGCCCTGCATTTTGATATACCCGTGGCCGCGTGTTTGCTACTCAAAATAATGCATAATAGTTCCTCCAAAAACATCTATTACTAATGGGAAGTGAATGTATGCTTAAAATGAAAATGTAATACAAAGCTAAAAAATGAATTGCAGTTAAAAGAATGACATTTCTGACAAAAATGTGAATGTGAACTACATATGTGTGCACGTGACCAACACATACATTGTCAATACAAAATCTAATGCAAGAAATAACTTATGAGTAACATGCACGAATTGATGATGTGGTGCTTGTACGCATAGAGTACAAAAACAATGTGATTTATGACTTGCATGCATGACGTGTTCTTGTGCCATAGTTGCATGTCCAGGAAAAAAGCTACTAGTGGGTTGTACTAGATATTTAGGAATAGAGAAGATGTATACATGGAAGTTGTAGGGAAAGAGATGACATGTCTCTCAATTCCTATGAGTAGGGATTGGAAAAGAGATGCCATTTGGGTCACATAATAGGAACTTTTCTATTGAATCTAGAGATGACATGTATCTCAATTCCTATGAGGAGGGATTAGAAAAGAGATGTCATTTGGGTCACATCATAGGAACTTTTATATTGAATATACGCTAATGTTTATTTTCCTTTGAAATTGTGGGAGTATAGGAATCCATTCATGTTTATTTTCTAATGGGCTCTAAAGCTATAAAAATGTATCATGTTTATTTTCCTTTGAAATATGGAGTATATGAATCTATTCCTATGAACCAATTGGCTCTAAAGGAAAAAAATCCTATAAAAATCATATCATGTAGAGTTCCTATGATATTCCTCCACACCAAAGGATGGTTGAAATTGCTGCAGGTCATACGACGGTCTTTCTTTGTACACTCCTTCCCCATCTTTATAGTTTCCTCTCGAAGATGAATGAAATGATATATATATTGGGTAATCTATATGTGCATTTTGGTATACGGAAACTCAGTAAAAGTTAGTGAGGTTCGAATTTTCAGTAAGGCTATATGCACTACATTTTGGAACAGAGGGCGGAGCATACGGCAGTTGCTAACACTCACATGGAAGATTGGTGTGTTGGAGGAGTGACTGTTCTGTTAAATGACATGGCAAAACTGACATTGTCGAATGCCGATCTAATGGTTCTTACGGCGTTCGTACGAAAACAGCTTTGGTGAACGTTGGTCAGATATGATTTACAAACACATGCATTGCATTGATACGTGCCCCCTCTCTCTCACACACACGCACCCTCATGAGTCATGACTCTCCCGAGTCCTCTCGCACCAATCGTCTATCTGTAGGTAGAAGTCACACACATATGTGCTATTCACACCCTACCCTCAGAACTTCTAAAAAATAAAAGACGTCGTGAACCTTTTATTTTAACTCACACGTCACACACTTATACTATTACTCTTGTGGTGAACGTTCTTTGGGCGTAGTATATTGTACTCTAACAAAGAGAAGCGGTGCACGCACACACTAATTCTCTCACACCCACTCACAGGTACAGGTAGGAGCGCATTTTTTTGAAGCTAGGAGCGCATTTGTTTACAAAGAGGCATCCCAATTGACATTTTGACTAGTCTAGTTTTCAACTTGATGGAGGGTCGGGGACCGCACGTGAATGATACAGTATTGTGCATCCTGGACGCGGTGGCACATTATTGATCGAGTTATATTTTTACTTGAACTTTAAATGAAAATAGTGGTCCGCGCATATTCAATTTAATAATGGCTGGTACAACAAAATCACTCCACTATATATATAACCAGGAGCCTCGGTGCTTGCTTTACTAGGGTTCCTCTCTTTCACTCTCTCACGCTCTCCAGATCTAAGCAAGACATAGATGGCCACACACTCTCTCTCTGCTTACGGCTGGTCAAAAATCTGGCTAGACCACCTCGATGGGGGCAGAGATGTAGGTGCATCATCGATAACCCACAAGTATAGGTGATCGCAACAGTTTTCGAGGGTAGAGTATTCAACCCAAATTTATAGGTTTGACCCAAGGGGAGCCAAACAATATTTGTAAGTATTAGCAGATGAGTTGTCAATTCAACCACACTTGGAGATTAATTATCTACAGCAAAGTGATCAGTAGCAAAGTAGTATGATAGTTTTAATGATAGTAGTAGCAGCAATATTAATGGTAATAGTGGTAGCAGTAGTTTTGTAGCACGTGAAACAGTAACGATAGCAGTGGGCACTTAGCAAGAACAATATAAGATAAATTCGTAGGCATTGGATCGATAATTTGTTGGATGATATTCATCATGTGACAGTTATAGCCTAGGGCGACACAACACTAGCTCCAGTTCATAAATATAATGTAGGCATGTATTCCGTAAATAGTCATGCGTGCTTATGAAAGAACTTGCATGACATCTTTTGTCCTACCCTCCCGTGGCAGCGGGGTCCTATTGGAAACTAAGGAATATTAGGGCCTCCTTTTAATAGAGAACCGGAACAAACCATTAGCACACGGTGAATACATGAACTCCTCAAACTACGGTCATCACCAGGAGTGGTCCCGACTATTGTCACTCCGGGTTGCCAGATCATAACACGTAGTAGGTGATTATAACTTGCAAGATCGGATCTAGAATGTAGATATAATGGTGATAACATAAATGGTTCAAATCTAAATGGTGACAAGCAATAAGCATGGCAAAGTCATAGCGACATCAATTTCATAACATACTGGAAAGTAGGGATCAAGCCCTAACAAAACTAACTAGATTACATGATGAATCTCATCCAACTCGTCACCGACCAGCAAGCCTACGAAAGAATTACTCACTCCCGGTGGGGAGCATCATGGAATTGGAGATGGAGAAGGGTTGGTGATGACGAAGATCGAAGACCCCCCTCTCCAGAGCCCCAAACGGACTCCAAATCTGGCCTCCCGATGAAGAACATGAGGTGATGGTGGCTCCGTCTCGTGGAACGTCATAATTCTTTCTCTTTCATTTTTTCTGGAAATATGTGCTTTTATAGTGTTGGTTTCAGGGTCTGTAGGGCCACCAGGTGGGGACAACCCACCTGGGCGCGCCCTGGTGGGTTGTGCCCACCGAGGTGCCCCCCTCCGGTGGTTCTTGGCTCCAGAAATTCTCATTTATTGTATAATAAATCCTCACAAAGTTTCGTTCCATTCCGAGAACATTTATTTCTACACAAAAACAACACCATGGTAGTTCTGCTGAAAACAGTGTCAGGCCGGGTTAGCTTCATTCAGATCATGCAAATTAGAGTCCAGAACAAGAGGAAAAGCGTTAGGAAAAGTAGATACGATGGAGATGTATCAACTCCCCCAAGCTTAAACCTTTGCTTGTCCTCAAGAAATTCAGTTGATATACTGAAAGTGAAAAAGACAAACTTTTACGAACTCTTTTTCTCTTGTTTGCATAAATAATCTTAAACAGCACCCATGTTTTCAACCAATATTATAACTAACCATGCCGACAATAACTCTGAAAAAAATTATATTAACTCATATCAATGGCATAATCAGCTAGCGAGCAATAATAAGATATCTCAAACAACAACACGTTATCAAAACAACCATGGTATAATATGACAATAGTGGTATCTCGCTAGCCCTTTCTGAGATCGCAAAACATAAATGCAGAGCACCTCCAAAGTTCAAGCAGCGACTAAACATTTTAATTCATGGTAGAAAAGATCCAGTCATGATGCACCCAACATTAGCTACACACAATGCATTAGCATGACAGTAGTGCTCTCAGGTTCTGGCGCTTATTTTAGAAGGTGATGACACAACATAAAAGTAAATAGATAGTCCCTTCACAGAGGGAAGCACTGATTTGCGGCGGTGCTAGAGCTCAAGTTTTTAAAACAGAGGTAAATGTAATTTTGAGAAATGCACCCTTCTTGTTTACTTCGCGACCATCAGTTACCTGTATCTTCCATGCTAAACACGCTAGTGACTCAGTAGGTGTTTTTGTTTAATTATTTGCAAGATCAATTCTTTTTGCAGTTTGGGACTGGGCATCCCTATTACCGCCCTTTTCTCATGCAATGGCGAGTGAATAAACAGTCAACCTGGGAATAACCTGCTTAGCATGGAAGATACCGACTGCCTCTTATCGTTCCATGAACGATCCAGGCACACCAAAAGGATATTTATTTGAAGTTTTTAGAGATGGCACATGGAAATTTACTTAGGACAGCAGGGTAATACCGCATAGGGAGGTATGGTGGACTCATCTAGAATAACATGGGTTCAAGGTTTTTGATGCACAAGCAGAATTCCTGCTTAGTACAGGCAAAGGCTAGCAAATAGGTTGACAAGCGGCCAGCTAGAGAGCAACATCGGTCATGAACATGCATTATGCATAAGTAACATTGGACACTAGCATGAGTAGGATATGAACACCATGAACATAAATATCATAGAGGCTATGTTAGTTTTGATTCAACTACATGCATGAACATGTGTCAAGTCAAGCCACTCGAACATTTAGAGGAGGATACCATATCATCATACTACATCACAATCATTTTAAGGCAATATTGGCATCCAAGATAAATCATTATCCACTCCTAGCTACTTATACATGGCATGAGAAACTATAATCTCTAATTATCATTGCAAACATATTTAATCATAATGGGTTGAATCATGGATACTAGGTTAAACATATTTACAAAAACAAAACAATTCGAGTTCATACCCGTTTCTCACTGTCATGACCAATTCATCAAATATCATCATTATTGCCTTTCACTTGCACGACCGAACAATATGAAAATAATAATAGTGCAAGAGTGCCATGGACTAAGCTGGAATTTCGAAACATTTTATTCAACAGGAGAAGAAAGGGTAAAATGGGCTCTTTGTTAGATTAACAATAATGTATATGAGATCCACTCAACATTTTCATCGTGGTCCTCTCCTCGGTATGAATCAAAATAAAACGAAAAGGAATTCAGAGAAACACACTAAAATATTTTTGGAGTTTTTGGTTTTCTTGAACAAGCAACTAAAAGGGAAAAGCAAAAGAGAGTAAAACTATTTACATGGGAAAACTCCCAACAAGCAAAAGAAGAACAAGGAAATCTTTTTGGGTTTTATTTTTAGTGCTACAGCTAACTACTCTAGAAAGAAAAATAAAAAAGAAGCAGGAAATATTTGTGGATTTTCTCAAAGTTTTTCAAACACACAAGAACAAAGCGAGAAAATAATTTAACATGGATAGTACAATGAAAAAGTGTGGACACCGACAACTGGAATAAAATGTCTAAACATGAATGTAATGTCGGTGGAAATACGTACTCCCGCAAGCTTAGGCTTTTGGCCTAACTTGGTAATCAGTAGTCGAAGAAACCATGGGGTCCCATGTCGAAATGCTAAGGAGCGGGCCCCTATAGATCCTACTGCTGAGGCTCAGCTTGTGTTGCAGCTAGGTTGTTCTGGTAGGCGATGATGTCCACATGCATAATCCTATATCCGCCCCTGGCAATAGGATCAAATAAAGCTGGTGCAGGAAATGGAATAATATCACGAGTTCTCAGACTGAAACCAGGTTATAAGGAATAGGAAATTTAGGGTAATCACCTGTAATAAACTGATGGTGTTCCATGGCCGCGCGATCTAGGAAAACCTTGGGCAAAGGATAATCATGCTGACGTATCTAAATGTTAAGGTGACAAGCCAAACGAGTAGCGTAAATACCACCATGTATTTTGCCCTTGGATTTATTAATATGGAGGCAGCGTCCCACAATAGCTCCCAAACTATAAGTGTTGTCGCTCTGAAGTGCACTGATACGTCTCCAACATATCTATAATTTATGAAGTACTCATGCCATGTTTACAATAGTTTCATATGATTTTGGTATGGTTTGATTAGAACTAACCCGGACTAATGTTGTTTTCAGCAGAGCTACCGTGGTGTTGTTTTTGTGCATAAATGAAAGTTCTCTGGATGTGATGAAAATCAACGGAGAATTTTTCAGGAAAATATAAAAGATACTGGAACGAAGAGTTACCGGAGGGGAGGCCCGTTGGCCCCACAAGGGTGGGGGGCGTGCCCACCCCCCTAGGGCGTGCCCCTGTTGTGACGCCCGGATAATCGAGCTACAGTAAACCTCTGCTAATGGTGCCACGTCACCTCGGTTACTGTTGATAAGCTCGAGTTAGTTCAAAAACGATTCAAATTTAAAATTTAAAATATAGGCAAACAGTAAAATTTTCAAATATCAAAACTAAAATGTTCGGGTTGTGTCAAATAAATCGTAAGTAATTATGGTGGAGAAACCAAACTTTGATAAAATGTTTAAAGGCTCTAAAACAATTAAAACAGTAGTGAGAACAATTAAACAAATGCCTATCGAATTTATAAAATGCTAAAACTATTTTATTATGGGTTAAGAATTAATCTTACAGTAGTTTGTTGATTATTACAAATTTGGGCACTAGTGGTAATTTTGTAAAACTAAAAATAGAAAAGAAAATTAAATAATAACAGAAAACAAAACAACTAAAAAAGGGAAAAGGGGGGGGGGGGAAACCCCCTGCCCCCTGGGCTTCGGCCCGGCAGGCCGCAAGCCCCCCTCCTTGGGCCACAGCCCACCTGGCCCAGCCGGCCTCCCCCAGTCCTCCTTATCCACTCCCCATAACCCCTGGGGCGACCGAAACCCTAACCCCCCCACGACCGCACGCTCCCCCACTCCCCACTCGCTCTCCCCCTACCCCCTCGCTCTGGATCTAGATCGGTGAGAGGCCCGAACCCGTCGCCCCCGGACCCCGTCGGCCGAAGCGCCGCCTCGCCGCCCTCCTCCTCGACGGACCACCTCGCCGGCCTGCTTCCTCCTCCCCACCGACCTGCCTCCCCGCCGGAACGTCGTCTCTGATCTCCTCCTCAACCCCCGCTGCCCGAACCCCTAGGCCTCCCTGTGAGCTTCCCCCTCTGCTCCCCTGTCTTCCATGTGCACGCCCCGCGGCCTCGTCCTGCGCTCGCCGCGCCGTTCCGCACGCGCACGCTACCGCGCACCGCGGCCCCTCCCAGCGCCCGCTCGCGCTCCGCCGCGGCATCCCCGGCCACGGCCACGCATCGGTCGCGGCCTATGCCACACCCGCAGTGCGCCTCACGCCGCCGACCCGCCGTTGCCTCGCTGCCCCCCCCGCACCGGTCTCCCCCTATCTCCAGCTGCTGGCCACGGCTTGGCTGCGCCCGCGCCTTGGTCGTGCTGGCCGCGAGCCTCGTACCTGCTTGCGCTCGCGCGCCCCGTAGCGCTCGTCGCCGCCTCCGCTCCATATGCCCTCCCGTGGCGCCACCCGGGGCGGCCCTTCTGCCGCCGCCGCCGCCGGCCGGCTGCACCAGCCGCGCCCCTCGGCCCTGCTCCTGCTGCGCCTCGCTCCTGGGCGGGCTGCGGCTTCGCCCGCAGCCGCGCCCGCACGCCCGACCCGCTATGGCCCCCCTGGGCCTGTGACACATGGGCACCGCCTAGAGAACGTTAAAAAAGAGATTAAAAAAAGAGATAAATAAATAATTAATTAATTAAAAATTAATTAATTAATTAAGTTAATTAGTCCTACTAATCTAATTAACCTGTTAGTCTAACTAAGCAATAATTAGTTTAACCTAACCCTAATTAACTTAACATAGTATGACAGGTGCGTCCCACTGGGCCCACACGTCAGTTTGACCCAGTCAACCTTGTTGACTGCTGATGTCATGCTGACGTCAGCAAACACTGTTCTGGATAATGTTGCATTAAAATAATTAAATAAATCCTGAAAATGATTTAAATCTTTTAAAATTAATAGAAAATAAACCGTAGCTCGGATGGAAAAACTTTGTACATGAAAGTTGCTCAGAACGGCAAGACGATTTCGGATACGCAACCCGTTCGTCCGCCACGCATCCCTAGCATAGCAAACACGCAACTTTCCCCCTCCGGTTCATCTGTCTGAAAACGTGAAACACCGGGAATACTTTCCCGGATGTTTCCCCCCTTCACCGGTACCACCTCGTACCGCGTTAGGGCACACCTAGCATCATGCTTTGTCATGTCATGCATCGTCATGCATTTGTTTGCATTATATTTATTGTTTCTTCCCCCTCTTCTCTCGCTAGACACCGAGACTGACGCCGCTGCTACCCAGTACGACTACGGTGTTGACGACTCCTCTCTCTTGCCAGAGCAACCAGGCAAGGCCCCCCTTGATCACCAGATATCGCCTACTCTTCTCTATACTGCTTGCATTAGAGTAGTGTAGCATGTTACTGCTTTCCGTTATTCCTATCCTGATGCATAGCCTACCCTTGCTAATACTGTTGTTACCCTTACCTGCTATCCTACTGCTTAGTATAGGATGCTAGTGTTCCATCAGTGGCCCTACACTCTTGTCCGTCTGCCATGCTATACCACTGGGCCGTGATCACTTCGGGAGGTGATCACGGGCATATACAATATACTTTACACAGTTACCTTACCTGTGATACTGTTCGGAGATGGGGGCTGAAGGGGCAGGTGGCTCCATCCCGGTAGAGGTGGGCCTGGGTTCCCGACGCCCCCCCGACTGTTACTTTGAGGCGGAGCGACAGGGCAGGTTGAGACCACCTAGGAGAGAGGTGGGCCTGGCCCTGGTCGGCGTTCGCAGATACTTAACACGTTTAACGAGATCTTGGTATTTGATCTGAGTCTGGCTACTGGCCTATACGCACTAACCATCTACGCGGGGACAGTTATGGGCACTCGACGTCGTGGTATCAGCCGAAGCCTTCGTGACGTCAGCAACGGAGCGGCGCGCGCTGGATTGGACTGGAACGCCTACTAGGCTAGGTCTGCTTCCGGCCGCCCACGCAACGTGCAGGTGTGCTAAGGGCGATGGGCCCAGACCCCTGGGCGCTTAGGTTTAGACCGGCGTGCTGACCTCTTTGTTGGTCTAGGTGGGGCTGCGACGTGTTGATCTTCCGAGGCCGGGCATGACCCAGAAAAGTGTGTCCGGCCAAATGGGATCGAGCGTGTTGGGTTATGTGGTGCACCCCTGCAGGGAAGTTAATCTATTCGAATAGCCGTGATCTTCGGTAACAGGACGACTTGGAGTTGTACCTTGACCTTATGACAACTAGAACCGGATACTTAATAAAACACACCCTTCCAAGTGCCAGATACAACCGGTGATCGCTCTCTCACAGGGCGACGAGGGGAGGATCATCGGTTAGGATTATGCTATGCAATGCTACTTGGAGGACTTCAGTCTATTCTCTTCTGCATGCTGCAAGACGGAGGCTGCCAGAAGCATAGTCTTCGAAAGGACTAGCTATCCCCCTCTTATTCCGGCTTTCTGCAGTTCAGTCCACATATGATAGCCTTATTCCATTTGATACCAATGCATACATATGTAGTGTAGCTCCTTGCTTGCGAGTACTTTGGATGAGTACTCACGGTTGCTTTTCCTTCTTTTCCCTCTATCCCTTCTACCTGGTTGTTGCAACCAGATGTTGGAGCCCAGGATCCAGACGCCACCGTCGACGACGACTCCTACTACACCGGAGGTGCCTACTACTACGTGCTGCTCGCTGACGACGACTAGGAGTAGTTTAGGAGGATCCCAGGCAGGAGGCCTGCGCCTCTTTCGATCTGTATCCCAGTTTGTGCTAGCCTTCTTAAGGCAAACTTGTTTAACTTATGTCTGTACTCAGATATTGTTGCTTCCGCTGACTCGTCTATGATCGAGCTCTTGTATTCGAGCCCTCGAGGCCCCTAGCTTGTAATATGATGCTTGTATGACTTATTTTATTTGTAGAGTTGTGTTGTGATATCTTCCCGTGAGTCCCTGATCTTGATCGTACACATTTGCGTGTATGATTAGTGTACGATTAAATCGGGGGCGTCACAAGTTGGTATCAGAGCCGACTGCCTGTAGGAATTCCCCTTCCACACTCCTTGGCCGAAGTTGAGTCTAGTCATTACAAAACTTTTACTAACATGGCTGTGTGCCTTACGGGCCCACATCGCCATTTGGGTGGTATTAGAATCTTTTACTCCTCGATCTTTACTCCGGGATTCTGAACTCTCTTCTATTCGGGTTAAACGATTTTTACTAAAATCTAACTTTAGGTTCTCGAAATTACTTTCTCCCGGAGAGCCCCTTCAGTCCAGATGATCGCCGGCTGCACCAGAAGATTTCGAAGATACTCTCCGATATTCTCTCGAGACCTTGTGCCGTTGCTTTTGCAATTCCCTTCCACCGAAATATCCCTATGGATAAATACTTACACCTGTCGTGCTTACTTTTATTCCCAGTCGATCTTGTTATTATAAGATACCCCGAGAATACTTTGTGCCTACTGCCTTGCAGTTCTTTGCCACATGCATACCACTACGGATAATTACTCGCATTTATCGAGTATCCGCTCATCCCCAGATATTCATGCAGTTCACAAAATTCTTCGAAATACCATTCGGTCTTCCGAAAATCCTGAGCAACCTATTGCTCCTGAAATTCTTGCTTGCTTGCATTATGGTTAATCCCATACGTATAGTAATCTTATTGGCAACCTTTGTCAATATCATTTTGAGTCCATTGACTCAATATGTTGCGAATGCTCGCAATCCTCACTCAGATCATAGAATTCATCCTTCCAGCTCAGATGTCATTTAAAACGTGAGCTGGTCCTCAGCCAATCAGATTGCCATCGATTGTACCCCTAAGTCTATTCAACTTGTCCGTCCTTGATCAGAGCGTTTGCTCCTGATCCCTTGATTTGAAAGTCATAAATCCTTTGTTATTTAAACGTTGAATTATACAGACGTTCTGTAAAACGATGCATTTGCATTCTTTCTTCCTCTGATTGGGTATCGATACTCACATCAGTTCCATTGTGGATCACCATATCCACTGATGGATTATTATCCGACAATGTCCTTCATAATTAATCACCTTGTGAGTTCTTTCTCCGATACATAATGCCTTTGGTAATTTGTATCCTCTCCTTTTGCCAACCATGCTCTGCTTTCGAGCTGGTAATATTTACTCTCAAAGCTTGTGGTATATGTTTCCATGATACCCTGACGGGTTGAACCTATGCCTTCCTTAATTTGTGTGACCTCGAAAGTTATGCGGGTTATACCCTGCTGACGCTTCGTCAGATAACTTTTCAGCACTAAAACTTCGAAAAAGGGGAGGTAAATGTAAGGTTATGCATTGAAGAAGTGGGAGTCGACCTTGAACTTTGTGTTCATGCCCATGGACACGATGTATATCTTATCATTAAAGCTTCTCTTAAATTAATTACTCCCTTGGTATAAGTTCATATTATATCTGGGATCTGGCCTTTTGCAATCGTGGTTTCGACCATGTTCTCTTTTAGGTACCGTTTCTCGTGCAAGTTTAAGCACTTGTCTTCTGCAGAGCAATACCCCAAACCAACCTCTACTTTGATCTGTCGTCGAGTATTACCCCCTGGTATCTCGAGGATACCACGGGATACATAACTTCTTATGAGTTCTTCATCAACTAATATTCTTGCTGATTCCATTTTTCCAACGGGTTCTTAGTTGTTAGAACCCCTCAAGGACACCGACAACTGAATTGAGTCCGCACTACGATTCAACAACTCTTGGTAACCTTCATTACTTACGAGTCAGAACTCGATCACGTCATTCCGAGCCTACTCGGCTATATCATTATCGTGCCAAATTTTAACTATGCTACCTGGTCCTTCTTTCCGGAGCACAATTTCGACGATGGGCTAAGCTTACGTCGATCTTCCTTGTCTTATCGTTTAACCTCAAACAACAAACTTGATTTCACGTTTGTGTCGTACCCATGGTTCCAATAACCTTTCGCTTCATCATTCGTTTGACTTGATGTCATCGCCGACCGATTACATCTCCATGAAACCTCTCGACAGAAATTGTCATGATCATCATCAACATTTCGAGCTCCTCAAGGATATCAATTGAATTCCTGATGAGAAATACCATCCTTGCCCTCGATGATTTGTGTTATCATCGACCACTCGATTGCCTTCCGTTCAACACAAACTTGTTCGTGTTTTGTGTTATACCTTGAGATCCTTGCTATCCAGCATTTGTTCTCCTTTAGCTTGGAGTATTGCCATCTTTTATGTCAAGAATGTTGTGAGAATTTCACCACCTCTTAAGAATTCTTGGTATCATGATACTTCTCACCATCACCATTCTTTCTTGGTCCTCGTGTTGATTCCAACGGGGTACCAACAAGTGAACGGTGTTGTTTGGATTCTGCACTTCTAGCAACCCTATTGGTTTGAAGTTAATGGTCGACCGTTCGTTCTTAGACTATTGATTATTGAATCACCATTCTGACATTGGTCGTGCAACCCAACCCATATTTTGGGCGCACCTTTCAACCAATGTTTAATTGTGTATGTTTTCCGTGAGCATACTCCCTTATATCATTTGATCTGACAAATGTTATCTCCTTGTTCACTTAATTGTGGAAATCCATCTTTTGGAAATCTCGATGAATTTCCGTTGAGTTCACCAGACACCTCCTTGTCCTCTCCTTGGATTAATGATGAACTCTTGTTAACGGAAATCACTTCATAGTTCATTTCCCGAGAATCTTACATTGTCATCTCGTCAATTGTGTTGCACCTTTTCTTCTCAGGCTTACTAAGTCGGAGGTATCCTGGCACTAATCAGATCTGAATCTAGGTTAGATATGATGGTTGGAACATATTTCCAAGAGTTACAACAATGGTCCTTATGTGACCCGGTAAGGTGATGTCATGCCTAACACACCTGGCCGGAGGCCCAATTGTTATAGTTTCCCTTTTCAGCCAGGCTATCCTTTCTTCCATGAGGAAATTGTAAGACTTATTCTATAAGTTCTCCCTGATGGACCCTTTTTGTTTCCAAAGTCTGAACTTGCTTGAAGACCTTGTAATGCTATCTCGAAGCATGTTTGTGGTACTCCGATTTTCAACAAGGACATTTGAAGCCAATGCTAAATGTTTCCTGTTAAATTATCCAAACACCGCTGTATGGGTAATGTCATGAAATTTCTCTCCCTTACCTAAAGAGCTTTTCTACGTTATATCCTATCATGGATATCATGCTCTGCTTGTCCTTGGGAAGGATATACCCCTGAAAGATGTGTTTAAACACATTTTTTTCCTTTCCATTGTTCTGTTTAACCTGAGGATCACATTTTCCTTTCCATTGGTTTGTTTAACCTTTCTTGTGATCTATATGATCTAAACAGTAAGATTCTTCTGCTCATGTAAACACATCGGTGTACAATTCTGTCAGCAAGACCCTGTTACTATTGTTTATGACATCCTGGTAACCACCGATGGATGAGAACTTTGCCTATTGGACCGCCTCGTTCAACGAGCAGGAAAATGGTTCTCTTCGTCCCTCGCCCTTGGTACCGACGCTGTTGCCAACACAACTGGCAGGCTACCCTCTGACATGCCTTATCTACATGATCGTGCAAGGCATCACCGCCCTTCCTACTTTTACCCCACATGGTGGGCCCATAACCCACAGTTCCACAGGATCGAAACCTGACTCTCCTATACACCCTGTTGCCAAAGTTATTCCTAGAGCTTGACTTCGTATGTAATTTGCGAGCCACCTTCCTAGTGATCAATTATGGTATCGGACGCAATACTTATTCCCGTTGCTCTGAACCCCATTCACACTCTGTTTCAAGCAATGAACGATTGCCTATCCGCTTGAAACTTCTTATCGCACCGTCTTACTTTTCTCTCGATGTGTTTCATTTGTTCAACTCGAGAGATACTCATATGTTCATACTTGGGAAACCCCCAGAAGATTTTCCCTTATAACATCCTAGCGTTGTAGAGCTGCCCCTTACCTATTTGTAAGTACGATGGAGATCCCGAAGAAAGGATGACAAATTGATCATGGTGACTTGAAGCAGTGAAATGAAGACATCAACGAAAGGGATCAACCTCTTCGAAAGGGTAGCCAAGACCGAGAAGACTCGTTAGGTTTTTCGCTACCAACACCTTCCCCCCTTACTCCACCGCTTAAATCTCGGGACGAGATTTCTTGTAGTGGAGGAGATTTGTGACGCCCGGATAATCGAGCTACAGTAAACCTCTGCTAATGGTGCCACGTCACCTCGGTTACTGTTGATAAGCTCGAGTTAGTTCAAAAACGATTCAAATTTAAAATTTAAAATATAGGCAAACAGTAAAATTTTCAAATATCAAAACTAAAATGTTCGGGTTGTGTCAAATAAATCTTAAGTAATTATGGTGGAGAAACCAAACTTTGATAAAATGTTTAAAGGCTCTAAAACAATTAAAACAGTAGTGAGAACAATTAAACAAATGCCTATCGAATTTATAAAATGCTAAAACTATTTTATTATGGGTTAAGAATTAATCTTACAGTAGTTTGTTGATTATTACAAATTTGGGCACTAGTGGTAATTTTGTAAAACTAAAAATAGAAAAGAAAATTAAATAATAACAGAAAACAAAACAACTAAAAAAAGGGAAAGGGGGGGGGGAACCCCCTGCCCCCTGGGCTTCGGCCCGGCAGGCCGCAAGCCCCCCTCCTTGGGCCACAGCCCACCTGGCCCAGCCGGCCTCCCCCAGTCCTCCTTATCCACTCCCCATAACCCCTGGGGCGACCGAAACCCTAACCCCCCCACGACCGCATGCTCCCCCACTCCCCACTCGCTCTCCCCCTACCCCCTCGCTCTGGATCTAGATCGGTGAGAGGCCCGACCCTGTCGCCCCCGGACCCCGTCGGCCGAAGCGCTGCCTCGCCGCCCTCCTCCTCGACGGACCACCTCGCCGGCCTGCTTCCTCCTCCCCACCGACCTGCCTCCCCGCCGGAACGTCGTCTCCGATCTCCTCCTCAACCCCCGCTGCCCGAACCCCTACGCCTCCCTGTGAGCTTCCCCCTCTGCTCCCCTGTCTTCCACGCGCACGCGCGCACGCCCCGCGGCCTCGTCCTGCGCTCACCGCGCCATTCCGCACGCGCACGCTACCGCGCACCGCGCCCCTCCCAGCGCCCGCTCGCGCTCCGCCGCGGCATCCCCGGCCACGGCCACGCATCGGCCGCGGCCTATGCCACACCCGCAGCGCGCCTCACGCCACCGACCCGCCGTTGCCTCGCCGCCCCCCCCGCACTGGCCTCCCCCTGTCTCCAGCCGCTGGCCACGGCTTGGCTGCGCCCGCGCCTTGGTCGTGCTGGCCGCGAGCCCCGTACCTGCTTGCGCTCGCGCGCCACGTAGCGCTCGTCGCCGCCTCCGCTCCATATGCCCTCCCGTGGCGCCACCCGGGGCGGCCCTTCTGCCGCCGCCGCCGCCGGCCGGCTGCACCAGCCGCGCCCCTCGGCCCTGCTCCTGCTGCGCCTCGCTCCTGGGCGGGCTGCGGCTTCGCCCGCAGCCGCGCCCGCACGCCCGACCCGCTATGGCCCCCCTGGGCCTGTGACACATGGGCCCCGCCCAGAGAACGTTAAAAAAGAGATTAAAAAAAGAGATAAATAAATAAATAATTAATTAAAAATTAATTAATTAATTAATGAATTAATTAAGTTAATTAGTCCTACTTAATTAATCTAATTAACCTGTTAGTCTAACTAAGCAATAATTAGTTTAACCTAACCCTAATTAACTTAACATAGTATGACAGGTGGGTCCCACTGGGCCCACACGTCAGTTTGACCCAGTCAACCTTGTTGACTGCTGATGTCATGCTGACGTCAGCAAACACTGTTCTGGATAATGTTGCATTAAAATAATTAAATAAATCCTGAAAATGATTTAAATCTTTTAAAATTAATAGAAAATAAACCGTAGCTCGGATGGAAAAACTTTGTACATGAAAGTTGCTCAGAACGGCAAGACGATTTTGGATACGCAGCCCGTTTGTCCGCCACGCATCCCTAGCATAGCAAACACGCAACTTTCCCCCTCCGGTTCATCTGTCCGAAAACGCGAAACACCGGGAATACTTTCCCGGATGTTTCCCCCCTTCACCGGTACCACCTCGTACCGCGTTAGGGCACACCTAGCATCACGCTTTGTCATGTCATGCATCGTCATGCATTCGTTTGCATTATATTTATTGTTTCTTCCCCCTCTTCTCTCGCTAGACACCGAGACCGACGCTACTGCTACCCAGTACGACTACGGTGTTGACGACCCCTCTCTCTTGCCAGAGCAACCAGGCAAGGCCCCCCCTTGATCACCAGATATCGCCTACTCTTCTCTATACTGCTTGCATTAGAGTAGTGTAGCATGTTACTGCTTTCCGTTATTCCTATCCTGATGCATAGCCTACCCTTGCTAATACTGTTGTTACCATTACCTGCTATCCTACTGCTTAGTATAGGATGCTAGTGTTCCATCAGTGGCCCTACACTCTTGTCCGTCTGCCATGCTATACCACTGGGCCGTGATCACTTCGGGAGGTGATCACGGGCATATACAATATACTTTACACAGTTACCTTACCTGTGATACTGTTTGGAGATGGGGGCTGAAGGGGCAGGTGGCTCCATCCCGGTAGAGGTGGGCCTGGGTTCTCGACGGCCCCCCGACTGTTACTTTGAGGCGGAGCGACAGGGCAGGTTGAGACCACCTAGGAGAGAGGTGGGCCTGGCCCTGGTCGGCGTTCGCAAATACTTAACACGTTTAACGAGATCTTGGTATTTGATCTGAGTCTGGCTACTGGCCTATACGCACTAACCATCTACGCGGGGATAGTTATGGGCACTCGACGTCGTGGTATCGGCCGAAGCCTTCGTGACGTCAGCAACGGAGCGGCGCGAGCTGGATTGGACTGGAACGCCTGCTAGGCTAGGTCTGCTTCCGGCCGCCCACGCAACGTGCAGGTGTGCTAAGGGCGATGGGCCCAGACCCCTGGGCGCTTAGGTTTAGACCGGCGTGCTGACCTCTCTGTTGGTCTAGGAGGGGCTGCGACGTGTTGATCTTCCGAGGCCAGGCATGACCCAGAAAAGTGTGTCCGGCCAAATGGGATCGAGCGTGTTGGGTTATGTGGTGCACCCCTGCAGGGAAGTTAATCTATTCGAATAGCCGTGATCTTCGGTAACAGGACAACTTGGAGTTGTACCTTGACCTTATGACAACTAGAACCGGATACTTAATAAAACACACCCTTCCAAGTGCCAGATACAACCGGTGATCGCTCTCTCACAGGGCGACGAGGGGAGGATCATCGGTTAGGATTATGCTATGCGATGCTACTTGGAGGACTTCAGTCTATTCTCTTCTGCATGCTGCAAGACGGAGGCTGCCAGAAGCGTAGTCTTTGAAAGGACTAGCTATCCCCCTCTTATTCTGGCTTTCTGCAGTTCAGTCCACATATGATAGCCTTATTCCATTTGATACCAATGCATACATATGTAGTGTAGCTCCTTGCTTGCGAGTACTTTGGATGAGTACTCACGGTTGCCTTTCCTTCTTTTCCCTCTATCCCTTCTACCTGGTTGTCGCAACCAGATATTGGAGCCCAGGATCCAGACGCCACCGTCGACGACGACTCCTACTACACCGGAGGTACCTACTACTACGTGCTGCTCGCTGACGACGACTAGGAGTAGTTTAGGAGGATCCCAGGCAGGAGGCCTGCGCCTCTTTCGATCTGTATCCCATTTTGTGCTAGCCTTCTTAAGGCAAACTTGTTTAACTTATGTCTGTACTCAGATATTGTTGCTTCCGCTGACTCGTCAATGATCGAGCTCTTGTATTCGAGCCCTCGAGGCCCCTGGCTTGTAATATGATGCTTGTATGACTTATTTTATTTGTAGAGTTGTGTTGTGATATCTTCCCGTGAGTCCCTGATCTTGATCGTACACGTTTGCGTGTATGATTAGTGTACGATTAAATCGGGGGCGTCACATCTGTGCCTCGTGGACTTCCCGTGGGGCCCCCTGACTTGTTCTCGATGCCAACCTCTCCTATAAATACCCAAACCTCCAGAAAATAACCTAGATCAGAAGTTCCGCCGCCACAAGCCTCTATAGCCACGAGAAATCAATCTAAGCCCTCTCTGCCACCTTGCCGGAGGGGGCCATCATCACCAGAGGCTATGGGGGAGGATGCCGGAGGGGCCATCATCACCATGAAGGCCAATATCTAGAGGGAGAACCTCTCCCCATCCAAGGGGGAGTCCATGGAGGAGGAAGCGCAAGGGGGAGAACCTCTCCTCCTCTCTCTCGGTGGCGCCGGAGTGCCATCAGGAGGGGAATCATCGCCGCGGTGATCGTCTTCATCAACATCACCATCATCATCACCATCCTCATCTCTTTTACGTAGTCCACTCTCCCGCACCCCGCTGTAATCCCTACTTGAACATGGTGCTTTATGCCACATATTATGATCCAATGATGTGTTGCAATCCTATGATGTTTTGAGTAGATATCCTTTGTCTTTGGGTTGATTGATGATCTAGATTGGTATGAGTTGTATGTTTTATTTTTGTGCTGTCCTATTGTGCCCTCCGTGTCGCACAAGCATGAGGGATTCCCGCTGTAGGGTATTGCAATACGTTCATGATTCGCTTATAGTGGGTTGCTTGAGTGACAGAAGCATAAACCCGAGTAAGGGGGTTGTTGTGTATGGCATAAAGGGGACTTGATGCTTTAATGCTATGGTTGGGTTTTACCTTAATGATCTTTAGTAGTTGTGGATGCTTGCTCGAGTTCCAATCATAAGTGCATATGATCCAAGAAGAGAAGGTATGTTAGCTTATGCCTTTCCCTCATGTGAAATTGCAATGATGACTACCGGTCTTGTTAACGATTGCCTAGGATAATTCCGCACACCGACCCATCATTATTCCACACTCGCTATTTATAATATTTAGTAATATATTCTAACTTTATGATAATAGCCCCTACTGTTATATTTTATCTCTCCGATACCATGCAAAGTTATCCTCTTCATACCCACAATGTAGTTCTATTTCTCGTTTCTAGTTGGAAGCAGAAGTTCAGTGTACGTAGAGTCGTATCAATGGCGGATAGGACTTGAGAGAATATTGATCTTACCTTTAGCTCCTTGTGGGTTCGACACTCCATACTTATCACATCTAATACGTCTCCAACGTATCTATAATTTTTTATTGTTCCATGCTATATTATATCCTGTTTTGGACATTATTGGGCTTTATTATACACTTTTATATTATTTTTGGGACTAACCTATTAACCGGAGGCCCAGCCTAGAATTGTTGTTTTTTTTCCTATTTCAGAATTTTGTAGAAAAAGAATATCAAACGGAGTCCAAACGGAATGAAACCTTCGGGAACGTGATTTTCGGAACGAACATGATCTAGAGGACTTGGACCCTACGTCAAGAAAGCAACCGGGAGGGCACGAGGTAGGGGGCGCGCCTACCCCCCCAGGCGCGCCCTCCACCCTCGTGGGGCCCACGTTGCTCCACTGACGTACTTCTTCCTCCTATATATACCTACGTATCCCCAAACTACCAGATACGGAGCCAAAACCCTAATTCCACCGCCATAACTTTATGTACCCATCAGATCCCACCTTGGGGCCTTTTCCGGAGCTCCGCTGGAGGGGGCATCGATCACAGAGGACTTCTACATCAACACCATAGCCTCTCCGATGAAGTGTGAGTAGTTTACTTCAGACCTTTGGGTCCATAGTTATTAGCTAGATGGCTTCTTCTCTCTTTTTGGATCTCAATACAAAGTTCTCCCCCTCACTTGTGGAGATCTATTCGATGTGATCTTCTTTTGCGGTGTGTTTGTTGAGACCGATGAATTGTGGGTTTATGATCAAGTTTATCTGTGAACAATAGTTGAATCTTCTCTAAATTCTTTTATGTATGATTGGTTATCATTGCAAGTCTCTTCGAATTATCAGTTTGGTTTGGCCTACTAGATTGATCTTTCTTGCAATGAGAGAAGTGCTTAGCTTTGGGTTCAATCTTGCGGTGTTCTTTTCCAGTGACAGTAAGGGCAGCAAGGCACGTATTGTATTGTTGCCATCGGGGATAACAAGATGCGGTTTATTTCATATTGCATGAGTTTATCCCACTACATCATGTCATCTTTCTTAAAGCGTTACTCTGTTCTTTTGAACTTAATACTCTAGATGCATGCTGGATAGCGGTCAATGTGTGGAGTAATAGTAGTAGATGCAGGCAGGAGTCGGTCTACTTGTCTCGGACGTGATGCCTATATACATGATCATGCCTAGATATTCTCATAACTATGCTCAATTCTGTCAATTGCTCAACAGTAATTTGTTTACCCACAGTAATACTTATGCTCTCGAGAGAAGCCACTAGTGAAACCTATGGCCCCCAGGTCTTTTTTCCATCATATTAATCTTCCGTCAACAAGCTATTTCCTTTTTCGTTTATTTTGCTTTCTTTACTTTGCATCTTTATCATAAAAATACCAAAAATATTATCTTATCATATCTATCAGATCTCACTTTCGTAAGTGACCGTGAAGGGATTGAAAACCGCTTTATTGCGTTGGTTGCGAGGATTTTATTTGTTTGTGTAGGTGCGAGGGACTCGTGCGTGGCCTCCTACTGGATTGATACCTTGGTTCTCAAAAACTAAGGGAAATACTTACGCTACTTTGATGCATCACCCTTTCCTATTCAAGGGAAAACCAACGCAGTGCTCAAGAGGTAGAAACTTCCACCATTGGGAATTGCTACGATGATTCCCTGCACTTGGGGATTATCATGCATGGTGTAAAACAGCATGGTCTGGGGCACTGTGTGCACCCACATTCTCTCTAGCAAGCAAGCACTTTGCAATGAAAAGAGCAAAATAATGCACGACAGGAAAATGCAAGCTAGTAGCAGTGACACTTAACACCCCTCTCTCATCCCCTACAAACACAGTGCGATAAAATCCTTCGATGTCTGCAGGCCTAGGCTCTGCTAAACTCCCATCAGAAGGTATTAAGCATATATCACAAAATTTAGTAAGTGGTATCTAATGGGGTTCAGCGTATAAAATAAACTACACTTCAGGGGGATTATTCCTAGGAAGGAAAGTAAAACTTTGCACAAAGGACTTTGTGAGGAGATGATGTTTTCTAGTTAAAATACACTTTAGGAGGAAGAAATTTTCATGTTACTAAATTACCTCTCGTTATGTTGAGATTGCTATTGTTTCTTTCCGCTCCCTTGCATATGCTAGTTTTTGCTTGCCTTGATAATTTGTTTGCCTATAAGATGCCTATGCATAGTAAGTATGTTAGACTTAGATGTGTTTGTCACATGTTTTATGATGGTCTCTTTGTGCTTCAACTCTCGTCTTTCATGTGAGCATCGTTAAAATCTTATGCCCAGCTAAAAGGCTTTAAAAGAAAAGCGCTTATTGGGAGACAACCCAATACTTTTCCTTGCTGTTATTTAATAAATAATTTATCTAGCCAAGTAGAACCGTTGGGAAGACTTGGGGAAAGTCTTTTTAATCTTGCTGTAAAAACAGAAACTTTAGCGCTCACGAGAATTGCTGCCATTTTTATTTGGAAAGCTCTATTTAGTTAATTCTTTTGCAGATAAGTAATAGATAAATTACTCACGTCCAGCAGTTTATTTTAGAATTTTTGGGCTTCCAGAACTTGTGTTAGCTACAGATTACTACAGACTGTTCTGTTTTTGACAGATTCTGTTTTTCGTGTGTAGTTTGCTTATTTTGATGAATCTATGTATAGTAATATAGTTTATAAACCATAGAGAAGTTGGAATACAGTAGTTTTAAAACCAATATAAATAAATAATGAGTTCATTACAGTACCTTGAAGTGGTGTTTTGTTTTCTTTCGCTAACGGAGCTCACGAGATTTTCTACTTTAAGTTTTGTGTTGTGAAGTTTTCAAGTTTTGGGTGAAAGATTTGATTGATTATGGAACAAGGAGTGGCAAGAGCCTAATCTTGGGGATGCCCATGGCACCCCAAGATAATATAAGGACACCTAAAATCCCAAGCATGGGGATGCCCCGGAAGGCATCCCCTCTTTCGTCTACTTCGATCGGTAACTTTACTTGGAGCTATATTTTTATTTACCACATGATATGTGTTTTGCTTGGAGCGTCTTGTTTTATTTTAGTCTTTATTTGTTAGTTTTCCACAATCATCCTTGCTGTACACACCTTTTGAGAGAGACACAGATGATTCGGAAATTGTTAGAATACTCTATGTGCTTCACTTATATCTTTTGAGTTATATAGTTTTTGCTCTAGTGCTTCACTTATATCTTTTAGGGCACGGTGGTGGATTTGTTTTATAGAAACTATTGTTCTCTCATGCTTCACTTAGATTATTTTAAGAGTCCTACAAATCAGCATGCTAATTTTTTTTAATTATTCTAGGCATTCAAGATTAATAATTTTTTTTTCTTATGAGTGTGTTGAATACTATGAGAAGTTTGATACTTGATAATTGTTTTGAGATATGGAGATGTTGATATTAGAGTCGTGCTAGTTGAGTAGTTGTGAATTTGAGAAATGCTTGTGTTGAAGTTTGTGATTCCCGTAGCATGCACGTATGGTGAACCGTTATGTGAAGAAGTTGGAGCATGATTTATTTATTGATTGTCTTCCTTATGAGTGGCGGTCGGGGACGAGCGATGGTCTTTTCCTACCAATCTATCCCCCAAGGAGCATGCGCGTAGTACTTTGCTTCGATAACTAATAGATTTTTGCAATAAGTATGTGAGTTCTTTATGACTAATGTTGAGTCCATGGATTATACGCACTCTCACCCTTCCACCATTGCTAGCCTCTCTAATACCGAGCACCTTTCGCCAGTATCATACACCCACCATATACCTTCCTCAAAACAGCCACCATACCTACCTATCATGGCATTTCCATAGCCATTCTGAGATATATTGCCATGCAACTTTCCACCGTTCCGTTTACTATGACACGCTCCATCATTGTCATATTGCTTTCCATGATCATGTAGTTGACATTTTAGTTGTGGCAAAGCCACCGTTCATAATTCTTTCGTAGAAGTCACTCATGCATCATTGCTATCCCGGTATACCACTGGAGGCATTCATATAGAGTCATACTTTGTTCTAGTATCGAGTTGTAATCATTGAGTTGTACATAAATAGAAGTGTGATGATCATCATTCATAGAGTATGAGTCTCCTAAGTTATCACTTTCATATACTAGTGGGAAATTTTGATTATAGAACTTGGCTTGTATATTCCAATAATGGGCTTCCTCAAAATGCCCTAGGTCTTCATGAGCAAGCGAGTTGGATGCACACCCACTTAGTTCTTTTTGTTGAGCTTTCATATACTTATATCTCTAGTGCATCCGTTGCATGGCAATCCCTACTCACTCACATATATATCTATTAATGGGCATCTTCATAGCCCGTTGGTACACCTAGTTGATGTGAGACTATCTTCTCCATCTTTGTCTTCTCCACAACCACCATTCTATTCCACATATAGTGCTATGTCCATGGCTCACGCTCATGTATTGCATGAAGATTGAAAAAGTTTGAGAACACCAAAAGTATGAAACAATTGCTTGGCTTGTCATCGAGGTTGTGCATGATTTAAATACTTTGTGTGGTGAAGATGGAGCATAGCCAGACTATATGATTTTGTAGGGATAACTTTCTTTAGCCATGTTATTTTTAAGAGACATAATTGCTTAGTTAGTATGCTTGAAGTATTATTATTTCTATGTCAATATTGAACTTTTGTCTTGAATCTTTCGGATCTGAATATTCATACCACAATTAAGAGAATTACTTTGAAATTATGCCAAGTAGCATTCCACATCAAAAATTCTGTTTTTATCATTTACCTACTCGAGGACGAGCAGGAATTAAGCTTGGGGATGCTTGATACGTCTCCAACGTATCTATAATTTTTATTGTTCCATGCTATATTATATCCTGTTTTGGACATTATTGGGCTTTATTATACAATTTTATATTATTTTTGGGACTAACCTATTAACTGGAGGACCAGCGCAAAATTGCTGTTTTTTGCCTATTTCAGAATTTTGTAGAAAAAGAATATCAAATGGAGTCCAAACGGAATGAAACCTTCAAGAACGTGATTTTCGGAACGAACATGATCCAGAGGACTTGGACCCTATGTCAAGAAAGTAACCAGGAGGGCACGAGGTAGGGGGCACGCCTACCCCCCCTCCCGACGCGCCCTCCACCCTTGTGGGTCCCATGTTGCTCCACCGATGTACTCCTTCCTCCTATATATACCTACGTATCCCCAAACTACCAGATACGGAGCCAAAACCCTAATTCCACCGCCGTAACTTTCTGTACCCGTCAGATCACATCTTGGGGCCTTTTTCGGAGCTCCGCTGGAGGGGGCATCGATCACGGAGGGCTTCTACATCAATACCATAACCTCTCCGATGAAGTGTGAGTAGTTTACTTCAGACCTTCGGGTCCATAGTTATTAGCTAGATGGCTTCTTCTCTCTTTTTGGATTTCAATACAAAGTTCTCCCCCTCTCTTGTGGAGATCTATTCGATGTAATCTTCTTTTGCGGTGTGTTTGTTGAGACCGATTAATTGTGGGTTTATGATCAAGTTTATCTATGAACAATATTGGAATCTTCTCTGAATTCTTTAATGTATGATTGGTTATCTTTGCAAGTCTCTCCGAATTATCAGTTTGGTTTGGCCTACTAGATTGATCTTTCTTGCAATGGGAGAAGTGCTTAGCTTTGGGTTGAATCTTGCGGTGTCCTTTCCCAGTGACAGTAGGGGCAGCAAGGCACGTATTGTATTGTTGCCATCGAGGATAACAAGATATGGTTTATTTCATATTGCAGGAGTTTATCCCTCTACATCATGTCATCTTGCTTAAAGCGTTACTCTGTTCTTTTGAACTTAATACTCTAGATGCATGCTGGATAGCGGTCGATGTGTGGAGTAATAGTAGTAGATGCAGGCAGGAGTCGGTCTACTTGTCTCAGGCGTGATGCCTATATACATGATCATACCTAGATATTCTCATAACTATGCTCAATTCGATCAATTGCTCAACAGTAATTTGTTTACCCACCGTAATACTTATGCTCTCAAGAGAAGCCACTAGTGAAACCTATGGCCCTCGGGTCTATTTTCCATCATATTAATCTTTCGTCAACAATCTATTTCCTTTTCCGTTTATTTTGCTTTCTTTACTTTGCATCTTTATCATAAAAATACCAAAAAATATTATCTTATCATATCTATCAGATCTCACTTTCGTAATAGACCGTGAAGGGATTGACAACCCCTTTATTGCGTTGGTTGGGAGGATTTTATTTGTTTGTGTAGGTGCGAGGGACTCGTGCGTGGCCTCCTACTGGATTGATACCTTGGTTCTCAAAAACTGAGGGAAATACTTACGCTACTTTGCTGCATCACCGTTTCCTCTTCAAGGGAAAACCAATGTAGTGCTCAAGAGGTAGCAACTTCTACCATTGGGAATTGCTATGATGATTCCCTGCACTTGGGGATTATCATGCATGGTGTAAAACAGCAAGGTCTGAGGCACTGAGTGCACCCACATTCTCTCTAGCAAGCTAGCACTTTGCAATGAATAGAGCAAAATAATGCACGGCAGGAAAATGCAAGCTAGTAGCAGTGACACTTAACACCCCTCTCTCATCCCCTACAGACACAGTGCAATAAAATCCTTCGAAGTCTGCAGGACTAGGCTCTGCTAAACTCCCATTGCAAGGTATTAAGCATATATCACAAAATTTAGTAAGTGGTATCTAATGGGGTTCATCGTATAAATTAAACTACACTTCTGGGGGGTTATACCTAGGAAGGAAAGTAAATCTTTGCACAAAGGACTTGTGAGGAGATGATACTGTTCACATTCAGCTGCGATGATGTCGGTGAGGCCGGCATTAGCAGCATATTATGTAAACTCCTGAAGGATTCCATCCCCTTCCATGAACTATTATGCGGCCATTCGCACGGACGTAGCTCCGTGATGTCTGCTATGCAACTTTATTCTTGTAGACACGTGTTGGGCCTCCAAGCGCAGAGTTTTGTAGGACAGTAGCAATTTTCCCTCAAGTGGACGACCTAAGGTTTATCAATCCATGAGAGGTGTAGGATGAAGGTTGTCTCTCTCAAACGACCCTGCAAGCAAATACAAGAAATCTCTTGTGTCCCCAACACACCCAATACAATGGAAAATTGTATAGGTGCACTAGTTCGGCGAAGAGATGGTGATAAAAGTGTAATATGGATAGTAGATATTGGTTTTTATAATCTGAAATTATAAAAACAGCAAGGTAACTAATAGTAAACGGGCACAAAAACTGTGTTGCAATGCTTAAAAACAAGGCCTATGGTTCGTACTTTTGCTAGTGCAATCTCTCAACAATTCTAACATAGTTAGATCATATGATTATCCCTCAAAGTAAAACAAAGAATCACTCCCGAGTTCCTATTAGCGGAGAACAAAAGGTAGGAATTGTTTGTAGGGTGCGAAGCCACCTCCAAGCTATTCTTTTCGATCGATCTATTCAAGAGTTCGTACTAAAATAACAAAAAGGTATTGTTTCCGTTCGATCTATCCTAGAGTTCGTACTAGAATAACACCAAAGCATATTCATATTCATAATACGCCATCCACACAAAGAACTATAGAGAGACCCCGAAGTTTCTGTCAGAGAAAAACGTGCATCAACCTGTATGCATAGATTACCCCAATATCACCGCGGGAATCCGCGAGTTGAATGCCAAAACATATATCAAGTGAATCAATAAGATACACCAACTGTCACCTCAAGTATTCATACCGCAAGACATATATCATGTGTTCTCATCTCTGAATATTCAATCCGACAAGAGAAAACTTCAAAGGGTAAAGATTCAATTCATCACAACAAGTGTATAGAGGGGAGAAACATCATATGATCCGACTATATTAACAAAGCACATGATATGGATCAAGAGAGAGAGAGAGAGATTAACCACATAGCTACTGGTACAAACCCTCAGCCCCGAGGGTGGACTACTCCCTCCTCATCGTGGTGGCCGCCGGGATGATGACGATGGCCACCGGAGATGATTCCCCTCTCTAGCAGGGTGCCGAAACGGCCAAACGGGTATAGATTGGTTTTCGGTGGCTATGGAGCCCTGCGGTGGCGGAACTTCTGATCTAGGTTAACCCGAGGGGTTTCGGAATATTTGGGAATTTATAGTGCAAACAGGGGGTGCGGGAGGCCACCGAGGTGGGCACAACCCACCTGGGCGCTCCAGGGGGCCCTGGCGCACCCTGGTGGGTTGTGCCCCCCTCGGGGCACCCCCAGGTGCAGCTCTGGCCCATTGGTTTCCTTGTGGTCCAAAAAAAAATCTCCATAAAGTTTCACGGTGTTGGGACTCCGTTTGATATTCATTTCCTGCGATGTAAAAACAAGCAAAAAACAGCAACTGGCACTGGGCATTGGGTCAATAGGTTAGTCCCAAAAATTATATAAAGTTGCTATAAAATGATTGTAAAACACCCAAGAATGATAATATAACGGCATGAATACTTCATAAATTATAGATACGTTGGAGACGTATCAGCATCCCCAAGCTTAATTCCTACTCGTCCTAGAGTAGGTAAACGATAAAAGAAATAATTTATGAAGTGTGAATGCTAGCAAAGTGCACAAGTTTAATCAATGATAATTTCAATCACTTTTCCTAGCATCATAACAATAATACTTTCTTACGAAACTTCTCATGTTATAGTAGCAACCAATTCACATGTTAGGGTTCGAACAATGAATTCTCTTGAAACTCAACAACCTATGTTCTCAGTCACCAAGCAATTGTAATTCAACTTATTCAACAGAGTTTAAGTAAGAGCTCCACATACTCAACCATCATATAGCCTTCTATGATTGCTAACACTCACCTTGTACACATTAGCAAAATGTTTCAACCGGACACATAGAAAGATAGGGGCTTATTGTTTTGCCTCCCAACGTATTCACCTCAAGGGTGATGTCAACAATAATAACTCATGCTACCCATATCCAACTAGATATATGTGCCTAGATCTTTCCTCACAACATGATGCTTGCCAAAAGAGAAAAATAAAAAGGAATAGAGAGAAGAACTTTGACTCTTTGCATAAAAGTAAATACATAAAAGTAAAATATAGGCCCTTCACAGAGGGAAGTATAGGTTGCCATGCGCTTATTTGTTCGTATGTTCAATCCCTTAGTGCAAAAGAACATCACGTTATATTGCCCTTATGATAGCAACCTTTATTATGCAGTCTGTCGCTTTTATTCTTTGCCATCACAAGTTTGTACAATGCTTAATTTTCTCTTACACTAAATGATCTCCCACTTTTAGAAGCAATTTTGTTTGCCTTATTGCACCGATGACAACTTAATTGAAGGATCTTGCTCAATCCTTAGGTAGGTATGGTGGACTCTTGAAAATAAGATTTGGATTTAAGGGTTTTTTGGATGCACAGGTAGTATCTCTACTTGGTGCGGAATTTTTGTCTAGCAAATACGGGGGGCAAGCACCACATGTTTAAGGATCTATGACAATATAACTTCTATGTGAATATGAACAAACCTAAACCATTAAGTTGTCTTCCTTGTCCAACATCAACAATTTTGGCATATAATATTTTGATGGGGGCTCACAATCACAAAATATTTCCATGATAGTGTATTTATATGTGAAAGTTCTCTTCCTTATACTAATTATTTGTGAATTGCTTGTATGACCAATATTGTGATTTTCAAGCCTCAAAAGATTTCACTTTCTAAACCCAGTGTGAAGCTACCACTAGGCATGATATGATTTCAACTTCATGACATTCAATTTATTCAACAATTTATTCATAGGATATAAGTGAAGCACAAGAGTAAATGACATAGAAAAGAGCTTCGTTGACGGGATGTGAATCCCGCTTACTTAGCCTCCCTGGCAACTATTTGAGTACTCTCACTACAAGAAATATGTCAACTTGTGACCACCACTATTGGTCACTGAAAGGTCATGGTTTTTCATTTGCGACCTTTTTGTGACCAAAAACAGAAGGTCAAAAGCTGGCGGTCATAAACTGACTATAGCGACCTTTCTTCTGGAATGGTCGAAGACGTTTATGACCAAAATACGTCTACTGTGGCGTTTTGGTCACTAGCAACCTCCCCAGGCCATGTAGGCATCTAGCGTGGCAAGCTGATGTGGCACAAGATTCAGCCTGGTCCAATTCGGTTTTCTACATGGGCCTAGCCCAACAATTCGGCCTTTTATTATTATTATCATTCCTACGAATTCTATTGGGCTACATGGGCCAAGCCCAATATTTCAGCCTTTTTATCTCTAGGCTTTGGCCTTTTACAGTCTATTGATTATATATTTTTGGAAAATATATTTTGGAGCTGGTCCCACTAGTCATGTTAATCTCATATATTGATCCCACACATAAGAAAGTTACGAACTAGTCATATTATTTCATAAGTGGGTTGCACTGGTCAGGTTCCCATCTCACACACAAACAAATCAAATTCATAATCAAATATTCCAAACAAGAGAATATGTGAAACTCGTCAAATGACACTATATTAGTGTACTACAATTTCTGTAGACTATTACAACCTAGGTATACCAGCTATTACAATATTACAGTCAAATAGAACAGACAACTCTTTGCTGAGTAGCACTTCACGGCTTCGCGCTTTTCTTCACATCTTCGCACTTCCAACTTTCTTAGGCCTGGAGCTCCTGTAAAAGAGGAACCAAGTAAAGAAGTTACGCGCAGCTATATTTGCTACAGATCAGCTATCAACTCGATATTTATGTACACCATACAGAAATTGTTTCCAGTTAGAACAAGTTCACTTAATACTCAACTCCTTTATTTGTGTCCATTTAGTGCAAGTCCATTATCCATGCATATAAACTTTTGCTCTCAGCCAGCACCTACCCAACTAAGTACAAGTCAGGAGGCCACTACTATTAAACCAACTCAAGTGAGAGAGCCAGCAAACTAGGTGGGACATTTCCTTATCACTAAAATTAAAAATTTGAGCACACCAAAAATTGATTATGTGTCATAAGATGATCCTGAGAGTGCAGAACCATGTTACCATCTCTAAAGCTCATTAGCCAGCAGCAAAAATTGTGTAACATATGTATAACCATTGCAAACAACCTTAGCAGAATAAGCAAAACAAAATTTCATGTAAAATCTTGGTATAACCAGTAGATTATCCCCTAATAGAAGCTAATTAGGCTCCAATACACAAGGCATAGCAAGCACAGACTAAATAAGCCACGGCCATGAAACAGAGCATGGTATTACAGCAGCTCGGAGATGGAGCTAGAGGTAGGAGAAGGACTCACCGGAGAGGAGGTTGTAGTCGAAGCCGCACACAGGCGCCGCCACCACCGTCACCCTCTAGAGGAGACGCTGCCGCTTCATCGATGGACTCATTTGGTACAAGGAGATCATCAAAATGCATCACACTCATGATCATCAAAATGCAGCAGCAGGAGCAAATACAAGTTTAGCCCACCATGAACAGGGGCACTAGGCAATCCAGTAGCAATGTCATATATAGGTAATAATAACAGGACCTTAGATAATTAGTTTTTGTTCTTACTGACACACAAGTTGACAGAATGTACTCAATATATTCTAATAAAAAGGTTTGGGAGCAGAGGGAGAGGGAGGTGGAGATGGACGTGCTACCTGCTGCTGCGGTGGTGCCTCTTGGTGGTCGTGCTTGAGCTCCTCCTCCTGATGCTGCTCACTAACCTTCAGGACAAACAAGACCATGGGTAAAGGAACAAGACCATGGGTAACAGTACATCTTCACTTGGATATATCTAAGAAGTCCAGTTGGTTCTCACAAGCAAGTGTTCTCAGGTTTGCCTTAACATGAAAGGTTAACTTATACTTAACTGTGAGCAAACAGTACATAACAAAATCATGGATTTGATTTCAAGTAACCGAGACTAATTAATGTGTTACTGCCTGATACTGTCGATCAGAAAAGCATAAGCAGCAAACAATATCCTGCGTATCAGTGGAAACAAGGTGACAAACTAATGTTCGAGGGAGGTACTTTATATAATAAAAACTAATAAAAACAAACTAGGAACCTGCATAATCACACGGCGGTAGTTTTAGATAATAAAAACTACTGTTCCACGCAGTCTTAGCGCTCCATCAAAGAATCAACTAAAATTACTTTCAAGCAAACAGGTAGTACATTGATCAGGTTGTAAAGGACAAAAATTCAGGGGTGTACCTAGTGCAAGAAGGCATTTACTAGGTTTTGAAGCTAATAACAATTAGCATGCACGTATCACTTGTTGGAGTTGGTGCGTGGTCAAATTCAACTAGTGTAATGTATCGCCTATATATAATAGACCCATCTCTCCAATGCAATTTCACGGACCAAGAAACATAGGTGTTTATTTCTTCCTCTGCTAAACTATCTCCATATGGATACCAGCTAATGATACACATATTGTATTAAGGCAACGCTTTGGACGACACATATTCTGCAAGCTGCTGCTAATTTGCAAATACAAACGAACGCCTAACAATGCTCGCATAGAATTAGCAGAGCATGGTAGATTTATAGCCATCAGGGGAGGGGACACCTGAACCCACGTCGGCTGCTGCAGGGCTTGTGCTGCACACAAACACACACATACATGTATCAGAAGCAATTCAGTCAACACTCTTGGCAGGCAAGAGGCAAGTTGGCACTCACAGGGTTGAGATAATAGCAGGAGACGTGCGTACCTGAAGGGTCGAGCAATTGGTCCGAGCCCGGAGAGCAGAGGAGGCATGGCGGTGGTGTGCTGGCGCGCCTTGGAAGCCCGGGAACGTGGTGGTACCGATGGTCAAGGAAGAAGAGGAGCAGAGCAGGCCCTTGATGGCCAACTAGTTACGTCCCTCCTTCTGCTCCTCGAGGATGGGTGACCTGCAGTAACAGATATGTTATACAACCCGGGATCAAATGTAGCACATACTATCGTTGTAACAGTCTTCTCTTGTGTCTTCGCTAAGACAGATACAGACTAACTGCATGTCCAGGAGGACATTTAATACATACACTTTGAATAAATAGCATAACAAAGTGATGTAGTAACCACATTGAGCATCTAAAAAAGAAGTGGCATGAACAAGAATCAATTGTTTACCTCACCACCAGGTGTCTGTCATAGCATACACATTCAGCTTATTCGGTGACAACGGACTAAAAGATGCCTGATATACAATCCTAATTGCAGAAAATTCCTACTAGCACCAAAATACTCAGGCTGAAATCACTGAGTTGAACATACACCATATTGCATCTAATCACAGGACACTAGTCTGTAACAGACTAGCTGGTATTGAGATACAAGAGTACGGCTAGGCGCGAAGAAGGGTAAAACTATCACTTTATTTGCTCCCCAAATGCAAGAAGCTAAGGCACTAAAAAGAGGGCAGAAGCTACAATCTTCCTGGTCTAAGCATCATCTGATCAAAGAAGGAAGTACAGGCAGAGGCCAAGCTGTACTACTCGCTTCCGGGCACCAGTTCCATCAGCTCTTAATACCACCGCATCTACTGGCCGGCCATGGACGAACAAAGTCGCAGCAATACATGGAGCTCAAGAGCTAGGGGTCGTTGACACACGCACGGACAGCCGAGTGGGCCAAGGAGGGTACCTTGGCATGGTTCCAGGTGTTGCCGACGGTGAGGGGCCCGTGGTTGGCGAGGATCTGGAGGAGGCGGCCGGAGATTGCCAAATTGGATGGAGAAGGAGCTCCATCTCCTTGGTGGAGACCCGTCCCATGGAGGTTCGCCCCTCCTGCCATCGTCGTCGTCCCATCCACAACCATGTTGACCTGCCGAAAGGGAAGGAGGAGATAGTGCGCGAATAAGGAGGGGAGGGGCTTACCGGTGCCAGATCTGGCCACCTCTGGCCTCGCCGTCGCCGGATTTGGCAGATCCCGACGAAGTTAGGGGTGGCGGCCGAAACCCTAGCCACGGGTGAGGTTGCGGGCGAGTACTAGAGGGCGCGGGTCGGGGTGTGGGGTCGATGGTGAGGGTCGTCGACGGCGGGGGTGGGCGGTGGAGGGGGTGGGCGACAGTGGGCGGCGGTGGGGGTGGGCGACGGTGGGCGGCGGTGGATTCAGATCAGATCGGAGTGAGGGAGAGGAGAGAGGGGCGTCAGTGCGAGGGAGAGAAGGGTGCGAGAGGAGGAGTGCGGAACGTGGGTGAGACGGGCGACGTGCGGGCCGTTGGATCCAGGAGCATCCGACGGTGATTATCCACGATCCGCGTGAGAGGCCTGTGGACCAATCAAAACGCATTATACAGGTATGATATTTTGACCATTTAAATTGGTCGTAATCGACTAAAAGTAAGGTGCTAAATCATGTTAGCTATTTTATTATCACCTGAAAAATTGAAAAAAAAACTTCGCATTGTGTCAGCAAATTTGAATTTAGTTTTCAGGAATAATCACAAATTGAAATAAGACAAATATTTTTATAAAGAGTTATGAGAAATGACTTCTTTTAATTCATTTTTTCATTTATCATGTGTCCAAAATGAGTTCTTTTGTGAAGGACCTATCATATATTTATTACAAATTTTTACCAAATTAATTTTCTAAAATACTAGAACAAATTTAATGCACAATTGACCAAATGGTTGGGTGTAAAAAGTTTTGATCTACCTCTCGTGAAAAAGACAAATTTTCGCCGATTCAGTTGGAAGCGGGTCAAATTTGAACTGTAGCTACCTCGTAGTTTGCTCTTTATTTTTTCCAAAAATTATTTCTAGGTGCATAAGTATCTATTTAATCAGAGAAACGCCAAAAAAATTCCAAGATTCAACCACTAGCTAGGAACGGTCATTCCCGCCGTTTTGACCGCATTTTGAAACGGGCATAAAAAATTCAAAAAAAATCAAAAAATTGGGAAACCTTCGCATTGTGTCATTATATGTGGCCAAGTTCCCAAGAAAAATAACAAACTTGTAATAACGCAATTATTTTAAAAAAGTGTTCTCAGAAATGAGCTATCATCTCTGAAGATTCATGGCTTTCAAGCCAAATGATCAATCTTATGGCCACATTTGTGGCATAGTTTGTTCAAATGATCTCATATTGTGCACAAGGGTGCATATTGGAATGGCAAACAATGTTGCCTAAGGAAGTTTTCATTTTCTTTGGACAAAAAAACCATTTTTCATTTTCCGAGTGCCCAAAAGGAGGTTTTTTTGTGAAGGACCTCCCAAATAATTGTTGCAAAATTGGACCAAATCAATTTTCTAAAATACTAGGACATATTTAATGCACAATTGACAAAATGGTTGGGTGCAAAAAGTTTTGATCCACCTCTCGTGAAAAAGACAAATTTCCGCCGATTTAGTTGGAAGCGGGTCAAATTTGAACTGTAGCTACCTCGTAGTTTGCTCCTTATTTTTCTCAAAAATCATTTTTAGGTACAAAAGTATCTTTTTAATCAGAGAAACACCAAAAGTTTTCCAAGATTCAACCACTAGCTAGGAACGGTCAAGCCCGCCGTTTTGACCGCATTTTGAAACGGGCATAAAAAATTCAAAAGAAAATCGAAAATTTGGAAAACCTTCGCATTGTGTCATCATATGTGACCAAGTTTCCAGGAAAAATAATAAACTTGTAATACGAAAATTATTTTAAAAAAGTGTTCTTTGAAATGAGCTATCATGCGTGAAGATTCATGGCTTTCAAGCTAAATGATCAAACTTATGGCCACATTCATGGCATACTTTGTTGAAATGATCTCATATTGTGCACAAGGGTGCATGTTGGAATTCCAAACAATGTTGCCTAAGGGAGTTTTCATTTTCTTTGCACGGAAAATTCATTTTCCATTTTTCGAGTGCCCGAAATGAGTTTTTTTGTGAAGGACCTCCCATATATTTGTTGCGAAATTGGACCAAATCAATTTTCTAAAATACTAGGCCATGTTTAATGCACAATTGACCAAATGGTTGGGTGTGAAAAGTTTTGATCCACCTCTGGTGAAAAAGATAAATTCTCGTCGATTCAGCTAGAAGCGGGTCAATTTTGAACTGTAGCTACCTCGTAGTTTGCTCTTAATTTTTTACAAAAATCATTTATAGGTACATAAGTATCTATTTAATCAGAGAAACACCAAAAAAATTCGAAGATTCAACCGCTAGCTAGGAACGGTCAAGCCCGCCGTTTTGACCACATTTTGAAACGGGCATAAAAAATTCAAAAAAATCAGAAGATTGGAAAACCTTCGCATTGTGTCATTATATATGACCAAGTTTCTGGGAAAAATAATAAACTTGTAATACAATAATTATTTTAAAAAAGTGTTCTCAGAAATGAGCTATCATGTGTGAAGATTCATGGCTTTCAAGCCAAATGATCAATCTTATGGCCACATTCATGGCATAATTTGTTCAAATGATCTCATATTGTGCACAAGGGTGCATATTGGAATGGCAAACAATGTTGCCTAAGGAAGTTTTCATTTTTGTTGGACGAAAAAACCATTTTCCATTTTTCGAGTGCCCCAAAGGAGGTTTTTTTGTGAAGGAACTACCAAATAATTGTTGCAAAATTGGACCAAATCATTTTTATAAAATACTAGGACATATTTAATGCACAATTGACAAAATGGTTGGGTGTCAAAATTTTTGATCCACCTCTCGTGAAAAAGACAAATTTCCACCGATTCAGCTGGAAGCGGGTCAAATTTGAACTGCAGCTGCCTCATAGTTTGCTATTTATTTTTTCCAAAAATCATTTCTAGTTACATAAGGACCTATTTAATCATAAATACATGGTTTGGTGGCGATACGTCGAGGTTTGGGCGGTGGCCGAGGGGCCCAACTCTAGAGCGCGTAAACTCGCATGCCCGTCACGTGGTCACCGCGTGACCGTAATGTTGCCATGTGTTCTGGGCGGCCTAGGCATGTCTAGTGGGTTGGGCACTCCCCAGGTTGGTGCTAGGAAGAAAATCACAACATAAGATTCTCACGAGGAGACCGGTCGATGCTCAAACATGAATTAGCAGCCAAGTGTTTGATTAGCGGTACGGGAAATGCACATGGGCAATGGGCGTGAGTTTTGGCTGAGGATGATCATCTACTAAGGATAATGTCTTCACAAATTTTTAGCTCAAAAGGAGGATCCTAGGTGGTACTTGCTTTGCAAAGTACCATGGTGGACAAAAATATGAATGTTGAAGCTGGGCTCAAAATAATGCATGGATTGAGCTGAAATTTTGTGGAGGATGGTTATTTGGGCATAGGAAAGCATTGTAGAAAATTGATACCATTTGGACATGCCAAAGTAGTACTTCCTTCACAATGCTCTTCTATGGATAGAAACTTGGAAAAACTAGTGAGAGAAATTGGATGAATTAAATGAGCTAAAAATTGGTGTAGGTAAGTTACTTAGGTATGGTCATGCGCTGGTAAATTTTCAGATCATTTGGGTATGCCTAGCTAGTACTTACTTCACAAAGCTTCTCTCGAGGTAGAAACTTTGGAAATTTCCTGAGAAAGATTTACTAGGAAAATTGAGCTGAATATTATCATTTGGCAATGATTTGGGTATGGAAGAGTGCCCGAAAAGTTTGAGGGTAATAGGAGGGGTCTATATAACACTTGCTTTGCAACATGCCAATGTGGCCATAAAATATAAATTGAACCTGGGCTCACATAGATGATTTTACTGAGCTACAATTTGGAGGAGGGTGATAATTTGGGCATATGAAGGAACTGTATAAATTTCATGTCATTTCAAGATATAAAAAAGGTACTTCCTTCACAATGCTTCTAGGTGGACAAAAACTTTGGAAATTTGTCGAGGAAGATTTGCTAGGCAAATGGAGCTAAATTTTGTCATGCGGTAATGATTTGGATAGAAAAGAGTGCCCAAAAATTCCTAGGGCAATCAAGAATATATAAATAGCACTTCCTTCATAAAGTGTTGTTGTGAACAGAATAGGAAAATGAATATTGTTGAATTAGATTTGAACTAGGCAAGGAAGGACTTTTACATATTTGATGAAGATATGACCCAAAGAATTTATGAGATTTTTTTGGGAATTTTGGGAATGACAGAAATATAGGTTGCTTCACAACCTAGGGAAAAAACTGCCACATGGACATGACACATAGGCAAAACTGATGAGGTGGCGCCTAGTCATAGCAACCCACCACAATTTACAAGGTTATGACCATCTATATTGGTTATGATCAGCTAGAAATAAGGCAGCGGACTAGTGCTGTCTGCTTTATGACCATTTCGTGTATGGAAATTACGACCTTTCTGACCAAAATGGTCGCAATGGTTTAGGGTTTGGAGCCCCCCGAACAGCTTTTGACCAATTGGTCTAAAATGGTCATAGATTTATGATCAATTCTTCCAGGGTCACTGACAGAAGGTCATAAGTTGACATATTTCTTGTAGTGTCTATTTTATTTTAAAAAAATCAGATCTAAGTACTTTATTAAAACAGCAAGCAAAACAAAATAAAATGATATTCCAACAATAGCACAACTCATGCGAAGAAGCAAAAACATAGGCTCAACCGATACTAACCGATAATTGTTGAAGAAGAAATGTAGGATACCTACCGGGGCATCCCCAAGCTTAGATGATGGAGAGTTATTGAAATATTATCTTGGGATGCATTGGGCATCCTAAAGCATGAACTTTTGTGTCTCCTTAATTCCTCTCATATCACGGTTTTCCTAAATCTCAAAAGCTTCATCCACACAAAACTCAACAAGAACTCATGAGATAAGTTAGTATAAACCAATGCAAAAAACCTTATCATTCTCTACTGTAGAAAATCACTAAAATTATTATTCAAAATTATATACTAAATGCCTCTGTATATTTAATACTCCTATGCTAAAATAGAATCATTAAACAAGCAAACATATGCAAAGAATGCAAACATAACAGCAATCTGCCAAAATAGTACAGTCTGTAAAGAATGCAAGAGTATCAATACTTACCTAACTCCAAAAGTTATGAAAATTTACCACACTGTATAAAATTTATCAGAGCTCATTTTTCAAAAAGTTTGAACATTTTATCACATTCTGACTTTTCTAGGAAATTTTAGCAACAGAGGTAAACTTTCTGTTTTCAAACAGCAACATATATACTTGCAAAACAAGCATGGCAAAGGCTATCATTGCCACTTTTATTGAAATAAAAGATGCAAAACATTATTCTAAATAACAGCAAGAAAATCCTAACAAAATAAATTGACGCTCCAAGAAAAACACATATCATGTGACGAATAAAAACATAGCTGCAAGTGAGGTTACCGATAATGTTGGAGACATAAGAGGGGATGCCTTCTGGGGCATCCCCATGCTTTCTTGCTTGGATCTTCCTTGAATATTACCATAGGGTGCCTTGGGCATCCACAATCTTAGGTTCTTTTCACTCCTTATTCTCTTCATATCGATATCTCACCCAAAACTTGAAAACTTCAATCACACAAAAACTTAACGGAACTTTGTGAGATAGGTTAGTATGATAAAGAGCAAACCATTCCACTTTTGGTACTGCCAAATACAAGATTCATAATTGTTCTCACACAATTCCTACTGTATCATATCATTTCTACAATTTATATTGAGATATATAAGCCATAGAAACTAGAAAACAAGCAAACTATGCTTTGAAAACATAATCTATCAAAAACTGAACAGTCTGTAGTAATCTGTACACAGACCATACTTCTGCTACTCCAAAAATTCTGAAAAATTAGGAAAACCTGAGAAATTTGTATATTAATCTTCTGCAAAAAGAATCAACTCAATAGCACTCTTATGTTAAAAACTAGAATTATTTGGGTGATTACTACAATAGCATAATCATGTGAAAACACAAAAACAGTAGGAAAAAGTGTTGGGTTGTCTCCCAACAAGCGCTTTTCTTTAATGCCTTTTAAGGTAGGCATGATGATTTTGGTGATGCTCACATAAAAGATATGAATTGAAACATGAAGAGAGCATCATGAAGCATATGACTACCACATTTAGGTCTAACCCACTTCCTATGCATAGGGACTATGTGAGCAAACAACTTATGTGAACAAGAATCAACTAGCATAGGAAGGCAAAAAAAGTGTAACTTGAAAACAATCAACACATAGAGAAGAAACTTGATATTATTGAGATATGTAAGGGCATAATTTCCTTTCTCGTAATAATTTTCAGAGGCATCATGAATAGATTCAACAATATAGCTATCACATACAACACTCCTTTCATGATGCACAAGTATAGAAGATTTATCACTCTTTATGGCATAGATGTCATCATAATAATCATCATAGATAGCAACTTCATTGTCATAATAAATTGAAACCTCTTACAAAATAGTGGATGTATCACTAAATAAAGTCATGACCTCTTCAAATCCACTTTCATGATTCAACACCCTTAAAAATAGTGGGATCACTACTACCTAGAGTTGACACTCTTCCAAACCCACTTTCATTAATGTAATCATCATAAATAGGAGGCATGCTATCATCATAATAAATTTTCTTATCAAAAGTAGAAGAAATCAAAGGATTATATTCATTAAGCAAAGCATCCCCAAGCTTAGGACAAGCATTATTTCCAGCAAAAAAAATCTTCAAACATATCATACTCATCAAACATAGCATCCCCAAGCTTGTGTTTTTGCATATCATCACAATCATTCTTATCAATAGCACGGATGGCACCAATAGTATAGCAAACATTATTAGCATATTCTTCCAAGCAAGTGTTAAAAAGATTTTCAAGATCATAAGGGATATCTTGTCTTCCCAATCATAATCATTACAACACATAGTAGGTATCACAAAATCTTACTCAATATCATCATCCTCCATCAACATATTTGATGCACTTTCATGAGGCACAATGGTGACATGAGCAACATTATTTGGGAGAGATACCTTTTTACCTCTACTCTTTCTTCTTTTCTTCTTCTTCACCACATCATGTGTTGGTTTAATTGATTCTTTCAAGCTTCTTGTTGAAGAGATTGATTGGATAGTAAGCACCTCCTCGTTACCTGATTCATCATAGTAAACACTAGGAGGGTAATGGGAAACATTTTCCGTTTCATTAGTACTCTCTTCATATTCCATTTGTTCTCTTGTCTTTAGGTAGTTGGCAATATAAGGATTCTCAATGCAATTTACCATACAAAACATATAAATTTCCTCTAGATCAAAATCGAGAAATCTCTTAAGATTAAATTTTGGAATACCCTTAGTTACACATTTCATTTATTCATACCCCAAAAGAAGACTAAGCTCTTTATGATGCTCAAGGGTAATAAATTTATCACAATTTTTGGACACGATTTGATCATGAAATTTTTTGCATTGGAGATTTAAATGACCATGTTCATTGCAAAGTTCACAAGGATGGCGAAAAATTAAATCTTTCATCACAATCATCTAGCCTCTCTTGCAAATTTCTTGTTTCTAAATATTTATGATTCTTACAAAATCTATATTCCCTTTTTGGTGTGCAAAGGCACTCCCAATTCACTCCGCAAAACATGACATGCTTATAAGAAACATTTTGGTCATGACTTGTGCAATCATCATTAGCATTTTGGATATTCAAAGAATTCATACTAACAACATTGCAATCATGCTCATCATCCAAACATTTTGTACCAAAAATTTTATTGACTTCTTCTTCTAACAATTGAGCACAATTTTCCGATCCATCATTTTCAAGAAAGGTTTTATATAGATGATCAATAATAGGATGCGACCTAAATTCCATTTTTTGTAGTTTTCTTTTTATAAACAAAACTAGTGATAAAACAAGAAACTAAAAGATTCAATTGCAAGATCTAAAGATATACGTTCAAGCACTCACCTCCCCGGCAACGGCACCAGAAAAGAGCTTGATGTCTACTATGCAACTTTATTCTTCTAGACACGTGTTGGGACTCCAAGCGCAGAGTTTTCTAGGACAGTAGCAATTTTCCCTCAAGTGTATGACCTAAGGTTTATCGATCCGTAAGAGGTGTAGGATGAAGGTGGTCTCTCTCAACCGACCCTGCAACCAAATCCAAGAAATCTCTTGTGTCCCAACACACCCAATACAATGGCAAATTGTATAGGTGCACTAGTTCGGCGAAGAGATGTTGATAAAAGTGTAATATGGATAGTAGATATTGGTTTTTATAATCTGAAATTATAGAAACAGCAAGGTAACTAATAGTAAACGGGAACAAAAACTGTGTTGCAATGCTTAAAAACAAGGCCTAGGGTCTGTACTTTCGCTAGTGCAATCTCTCAACAATGATAACATAGTTGGATCATATGATTATCCCTCAAAGTACAAAAAAGAATCACTCCCGAGTTCCTATTAGCGAAGAACAAAAGGTAGGAATTGTTTGTAGGGTGTGACGCCACCTCAAATCTACTCTTTCCGATCGATCTATTCAAGAGTTCGGACTAAAATAACAAAAAGCTATTGTTTTCGTTCGATCTATCCAAGAGTTCGTACTATAATAACACCAAAGCATATTCATATTCATAATACACAATCCACACAAAGAACTATGGAGATACCCCAAAGTTTCCTTCAGAGAAAAACGTGCATCAACCCCTATGCATAGATTACCCCAATATCACCGCGGGAATCCGCGAGTTGAATGCCATAACATATATCAAGTGAATCAATAAGATACCCCAATTTTCACATCAAGTATTCATACCGCAAGACATATATCATGTGTTCTCATCTCTGAATATTCAATCCGACAAGACAAGACTTCAAAGGGTAAAGATTCAATTCATCACAACAAGAGTATAGAGGGGAGAAACATCATATGATCCGACTATATTAACAAAGCCCATGATATAGATCACGAGAGAGAGAGAGAGATTGAACACATAGCTACTGGTACAAACTCTCAGCCCCGAGGGTGGACTACTCCCTCCTCATCGTGGTGGCCGCCGGTATGATGAAGATGGCCACCGGAGATGATTCCCCCCTCCGGTAGGGTAGCGGAACGGGTCTAGATTGGTTTTTGGTGGCTAGGGAGCCCTACGGCGGCGGAACTTCTGATCTAGGTTAACCCCGAGGGGTTTCAGAATATTTGGGAATTTATAGTGCAAAGAGGGGGTGCAGGAGGCCACCGAGGTGGGAACAACCCACCTGGGGGCGCCAGTGGGCCCTGGCGGGCCCTGGTGGGTTGTGCCCCCCTCGGGGCACCCCCGGGTGCAGCTCTGGCCCATTGGGTTCCTTCTGGTCCAAAAAAACCTCCATAAAGTTTCGCGGTGTTTGGACTTCATTTGATATTGATTTCCTGCGATGTACAAAACAAGCAAAAAACAACAACTGGCACTAGGCACTGGGTTAATATGTTAGTCCCAAAAAATGATATAAAGTTGCTATAAAATGATTGTAAAACACCCAAGATTGATAATATAACAACATGATTACTTCATAAATTATAGATACGTTGGAGATGTATCACTCCGCCATTCTCCGGGTATGGAGATCACTATCAGATAACTCCCCAATCCCTCCCTTGGAGTTCTTCTAGGAAGCAAACTTCCTAAAGATACTCATGTTTTTTCTATGAACAAAAATTCTGAAATTTTTAGTCCACCAAATTTTCTCAACAAAACTTTACAAGATTGGTAGCAACAATTCATAGGGACGCATAGAGGCCATAGCAAGCATTCAAACTACTTAGAACTCTAAGAATTCAACATGCAACCTCATCTACAGTAGCACCAAGAGTAGCTAATTATTAAAAATATAAACCGCTAAAGCAAAAACTAATTGGACAAATAGAGGAGTCACATACCAAGCAACAATCCCCCAAAACAGTTTTGGAAATGGAGTTTCGAGCAAAGAGATCAAAATCCGCGGATTTGAAAGCAAGAACACGAGAGAGAGAGAGAGCAATGGTGATTTTTTTTCTGGAGGTAGTGGTGATGTGGGATGAAGGGATAAGTGAGGGGGCCTACATGGGGACCACAACCCACCAGGGCGCGCCTGGGGGTCCTAGCGCGCCCAGGTGGGTTGTGCCCATGTGGTGCACCTCCCTCAGATGTTATTTGCACCAAAAATTCTTAAATATTCAGAAAGGGATAGAAGGTAGTGCCTACTAAATTCATCAACTTCATACGTCTCAAAAATGATCCATTAATAAGGTTGATTAAGTCTTATTAACAACCACTTTTGATTAGCATCAAACCAAAGAACTTTCGTATATCACTAAGTTACCTTGACGGGGATATGAATGACCCCAACAATAAGTATTTCATATTTCTTTTTGGCAATAGGTAGGGATAGTTGAAAACTTCCAATAGTGATTGTCGGAGGTTTCTCAATAAAATTAATACCATTCACTTGGAATTGTTTCTTTGGAAAGTGCACCCTATGCTCATTACCATTGATATGAAAAGTGACCTTGCTTTTATTGCAATCAATAACAGCCCCTACAGTATTCAAGAAGGGTCTACCAAGGATAATCAACATGATGTCGTCCTCGGGCATCGCAAGTATAACAAAATCAGTCAAAATAGTAACATTAGCAACAACAACGGGAACATCCTCACAAACACCGATAGGTATGGCAGTAGATTTGTCAGCCATTTGTAGAGATATTTTCAGTAGGTGTGTGATTATTCAAATCAAGTATTTTGTATAAAGAGAAAGGAATAACACTAACACCAGCTCCCAAATCACATAAAGCAGTTTTCACATAATTTCTTTTGATGGAGCAAGGTATAGTTGGTATTCTCAAATCTCCAAGTTTTTTAGGTACTCCATCTTTAAAATTATAATTAGCAAGCATGGTGGATATTTCAGCTTCCGGTATTTTTCTCTTATTGGTGATGATGTCTTTCATGTACTTTCCATAAGGAGGCATTTTAAGGATATCAGTCAAGCGAGTACGCAAAAAGACTAGCCTCAACATTTCAGCAAAGCATTCAAATTCTTCATCACCTTTCTTTTCTGTTGAGGTAGGTGGAAAGGCCATATGTTTTTGAACCCACGGTTCTCTTTCTTGACCGTGTTTTCTAGCAACAAAGTCTCTTTTATCATATCTTTTATTCTTAGGTTGTGGGTTATCAAGATCAGCTGCTGGTTCTATCTAACTTCATTGTATGGTTCTTTATTATTTGTTTGAGTGTCTTCATGAACCTCATCATTATCTTTTTCATTTTTAGAAGGTGAGTGTTCACTACCAGATTGAGTTTCAACATCAGAGATAGAAACTTTATTATCAGGAGGGTTTTCTACTTTGGGTTCACTAGAGGCATGCAAAGTCCTATCATTTTTCTTCTTCTTTTTCTTTTTAGAAGGACTACATGTATCAGTGTTAACCCTTTTAGAATCTTGTTCAATTCTTTTTCGCTGTCCCTCTGGATAAACTGATTCCCGAGTCATTCTACCTCCTCTAGTCATTACTCTAACATGATGATCATTGATATTATTATTCATTTCATCTAAGAATTCTCTTTGAGATTTAGCAACTTGTTCTAACTGGGTTTGAACCATAGAAGCATGCTTCCCCACACCTCTAACATCATTTGAGATTCTATATAACAAGTCACTCAAGCGAGCAATCATAGCAGAATTGTATTTCAATTGTTTCATAACATTTGCATAGAAGTGATCTCGTTTTCTAATGTAATTTTCAAACTCATAAAGGCATTGGGTAGGGTGCATATTGTGAGGATTATCATTATCATCGAATTTCATTAGAGAATTTACCTCTACCACCTTCGGCAGTGGTGGTGTATCAAGCCCATGTATTTCTTCAATAGGAGGTAAATTTTTGACATGCTTAGCTTTAATACCTTTTTTCTTCATAGATTTCTTTGTCTCTTTCATATCTTCAGGACTGAGATACAAAATACCCCTCTTCTTCAGAGTGGGTTTAGTTAGTGGTTCAGGAAGAGTCCAATCATTTTTAATATATTATTCAATAATTCTTCAGCTTTCCCAATAGTTCGTTCCCTGAAAACACAACCAACACAACTATCTAGGAAATCCCTAGAAGCATTGGTTAGTCCATTATAGAATATATCAAGTATTTCATTTTTCTTAAGAGGATGTTCAGGCAAAGCACTAAGCAATTGGAGAAGCCTCCCCCAAGCTTGTGGGAGACTCTCTTCTTCAATCTATGCAAAGTTAAATGTTTCCTGTAAGCCAGCTTGTTTCTTATGAGCAGGAAAATATTTTCTAGAGAAGTGATAAATCATATCCTGGGGACTATGCACATAACCGGGAGAAAGAGTATTGTACCAAGCTTTAGCATCAGCCTTAAATGAGAACAGAAATAATTTGAGGATATAGTAATAGCAAATTTTCTCATCGTGAGAAAAAAGGGTGGCTATGTCATTCAACTTAGTAAGATGCGCCACAATAGTTTCAGTTTCATAAGCATGGAAAGGATCATATTCAACCAAAGTAATTAACTCTGGGTCGATGGAGAATTCATAATCCTTATCATCAACAAAGATAAGTGAAGTAGCAAAATTAGGATCACATTTCATTCTAGCATTTAAAGATTTTTCTTTATACTTGCATAATAATTTCTCTAGATCATCTCTATCCTTACAAGCAAGAATATCTCTAGTTGCCTCTTCACCCATAACATAAACTTCCGGTACATTAGGCAATTCATATCTAGGAGGGCTAGTTCTAGTAGGTGTTTCAAGATTTTTAGTTCAAGCTCATCATTAGTTTAAACAATATCATGCTGTCTTACTCTAGCAATTTGTTCATCAAGAAATTCACCTAGTGGCATGATACGTCTCCAACGTATCGATAATTTTTGATTGTTCCATGCTATTATTATATTATAAACCTTGGATGTTTTATATGATTTTTGGGACTAACCTATTAACCCAGAGCCCAGTGCCAATTTCTATTTTTCCCTTGTTTCAGTGTTTCGCAGAAAAGGAATATCAAATGGAGTCCAAACAGAATGAAACCTTCAGAAAAGTTATTTTTGGAAAGAAAGCAATACAAGAGACTTGGAGTGCATGTCAGGGAATCAACGAGGAGAGCACGAGGCAGGGGGGCACGCCCACCCCCCTGGGCGCGCCCTCCACCCTCGTGGGCCTCTCGTGGCTTCCCTGATGTATTTCTTCCGCCTATATATATCCATATACCCTAAAGTTATCAAACACGAGAATAGATTGGGAATTCCGCCGTCAGAAGCCTCCGTAGCCACCGAAAACCAATCTAGACCCATTCCGGCATCCTACCGGAGGGGCAATCCCTCTCCGGTGGCCATCTTCGTCATCCCGGTGCTCTCCATGATGAGGAGGGAGTAGTTCTCGCTCGGGGCTGAGGGTATGTAGCAGTAGCTATGTAATTGATCTCTCTCTCTCTCTCTCTCTCTCGTGTTCTTGAGGTGATACGATCTTGATGTATCGCGAGCTTTGCTATTATAGTTGGATCTTATGATGTTTCTCCCCCTCTACTCTCTTGTAATGGATTGAGTTTTCCCTTTGAAGTTATCTTATCGGATTAGTCTTTAAGGATTTGAGAAGACTTGATGTATGTCTTGCGTGGGATACCCGTGGAGACAATGGGGTATTCTATTGATCCACGTGATGTATGTTTTGGTGATCAATTTGCGGGTTCCGCCCATGAACCTATGCATAGGGGTTGGCACACGTTTTCGTCTTGACTCTCTGGTAGAAACTTTGGGGCACTCTTTGAAGCACTTTGTGTTGGTTTGAATAGATGAATCTGATATTGTGTGATGCATGTCGTATAATCATACCCACGGATACTTGAGGTGACATTGGAGTATGTCGGTGACATTAGGGTTTTGGTTGATTTGTGTCTTAAGGTGTTATTCTAGTACGAACTCTAGGGCTATTTGTGACACTTATAGGAATAGCCCAACGGATTGATTGGAAAGAATAACTTTGATGTGGTTTCATACCCTACTATAATCTCTTCGTTTGTTCTCCGCTATTAGTGACTTTGGAGTGACTCTTTGTTGCATGTTGAGGGATAGTTATGTGATCCAATTAAGTTATTATTGTTGAGAGGACTTGCACTAGTGAAAGTATGAACCCTAGGCCTTGTTTCAACACATTGCAATACCATTTGTGCTCACTTTTATCATTAGTTACCTTGCTGTTTTTATATTTCCAGATTACAAAATCCTTTATCTACCATCCATATACCACTTGAATGACCATCTCTTCGCCGAACTAGTGCACCTATACAATTTACCATCGTATTGGGTGTGTTGGGGACACAAGAGACTCTTTTTATTTGGTTGCAGGGTTGTTTGAGAGAGATCATCTTCATCCTACGCCTCCTACGGATTGATAAACCTTAGGTCATCCACTTGAGGGAAATTTTCTACTGTCCTGCAAACCTCTACACTTGGAGGCCCAACAACGTCTACAAGAAGAAGGTTGTGTAGTAGACATCAAGCTCTTTTCTGGCGCCGTTGCCAGGGAGGTTAGCGCTTGAAGATATATCTTTAGATCTTGCAATCGAGTCTTTTTGTTTCTTGTTTTATCACTAGTTTAGTTTATAAAAGAAAACTACAAAAAAATGGAATCGAGAGTACCTCATATGCTTCATCTTTTTAATATCTATCATGAAAATAAGGATTCCGATAATTGTGCTCAAGTGCTAGAAGAAGAATGCATTAGAATGTTTGGCACTAAATATTTGAATGATGAGCATGATTGCAATGTTGTTAGTATAAATTCCTTGAATATCCATGATGCTAATGATATGCAAAGCCACAAACTTGGGGAAGCTATGTTTGATGAAATATGATATTTTTTGTCCCCCAAGTTTTAATGAGAAAATTTATTATGATGAAAGCATGCCTCCTATTTATGATGATTATATTGATGAAAGTGGATTTGGAGAGGTCATTACTTTATTTAGTGATGAATCCACTATTTCGGAAGAGGTTCCAATTGATTATGAGAACAAAGTTGCTATCTATGATGATTATTGTGATGACTTGTATGCTATAAAGAATTATGATAACCATGAAACTTGTCATCATGATTTTAATTTTCAATTGGATTATGCCTCATATGATAGTTATTTCGTTGAGTTTGCTCCCACTACTATTGATGAGAATAGATTTGCTTATGTGGAGAGTAATAAATTTTCTATGCTTGTAGATCATGAAAAGAATGATTTAGGTGCTGGTTATATTGTTGAATTCATTCATGATGCTACTGAAAATTACTATGAGGGAGGAATATATGCTTGTAGGAATTACAATAATATCAAGTTTCCTCTCTATGTGCTTAAAGTTTTGAAGTTATGTTGTTTCACCCTCCTATGTTAGTTGATTATGGTTCCCACAAGTTGTTTGCTCACAAAATCCCTATGCATACGAAGTGGGTTAGACTTAAATGTGCTAGTCATATTCTTCATGATGCTCTCTTTATGTTTCAATTCTTATCTTTTATGTGAGCATCATTGAAATCATCATGCCTAGCTAGAGGCGTTAAACGATAGCGCTTGTTGGGAGGCAACCAAATTTTATTTTTGTTCCATGATTTTTGTTCCTGTTTAGTAATAAATATTTCATCTATCCTCTGTTATGGTTGTGTTTTTTGTGTTTAATTAGTGTTTGTGCCAAGTAGAACCTTTGGGAAGACTTGGGGAAAGTCTTTATGATCATGCTGTAAAAGAACAGAAACTTTAGGGCTCACGAGAATTGCTGCCAGTTTTTGTTGGAAAGATCTATTTAGTTAATTATTTTTGAAGATTATTAATAGATAAATTCCTCACGTCCAGCAATTTATTTGAGAATTTTATGTGTTCCAGAAGTGGTCTAAACCTACAGATTACTACAGACTGTTCTGTTTTTGACAGATTCTGTTTTCATCGTGTTATTTGCTTATTTTGATGAATCTATGAGTAGTATCGGAGGGTATGAACCATAGAGAAGTTGGAATACAGTAGATATTACACAAATATGAATTTAGAATGAGTTCATTACAGTAACTTATGATGGTGATTTGCTTTCTTATACTAACGGAGCTTACGAGTTTTCTGTTAAGTTTTGTGTTGTGAAGTTTTCAAGTTTTGGGTAAAGATTCGATGGACTATGGAATAAGGAGTGGCATGAGACTAAGATTTTGGATGCCCAAGGCACCCCAAGGTAATATTCAAGGACAACCAAGAGCCTAAGCTTGGGGATGCCTCGGAAGGCATCCCCTCTTTCGTCCTCGTTCATCGGTAACTTTACTTGGAGCTATATTTTTATTCACCACATGATATGTGTTTTGCTTGGAGCGTCATTTTATTTAGTTTTACTTGCTATTTGAATAAAATACCAAGATATGCAATTCTTTAATGTTAGAGAGTCTTCACATAGTTGCATAATTATTCGACTACTCATTGGTCTTCACTTATATATTTCAGAGCAGTTTATCATTTGCTCTAGTGCTTCACTTATATCTTTTTAGAGCACGGTGGTGGTTTTATTTTGAAGAAAAGGATGAACTCGTGTGCTTCACTTATATTACTTTGAGAGTCTTTAGAACAGCATGGTAGTTTTCTTTGGTTATGAAACTAGTCCTAATATGATGGGCATCCAAGAGGGATATAATAAAAAACTTTCATATAGAGTGCATTGAATACTAAGATAAGTTTGATACTTGATAATTATTTTGAGATATGGAGAGGGTGATATTAGAGTCATGCTAGTTGAGTAGTTGTGAATTTGAGAAATGCTTGTGTTGAAGTTTGTGATTCCCGTAGCATGCACGTATGGTGAACCGTTATGTTAAGAAGTCGGAGCATGACGTATTTATTGATTGTCCTCCTTATGAGTGGTGGTCGGGGACGAGCGATGGTCTTTTCCTACCAATCTATCCCCCTAGGAGCATGCGCGTAGTACTTTGTTTTGATAACTAATAGATTTTTGCAATAAGTATGTGAGTTCTTTATGACTAATGTTGAGTCCAAGTATTGTACGCACTCTCACCCTTCCACCATTGCTAGCCTCTCTAATAGCGCGCACCTTTCTCCGGTATCACAAACCCACCATATACCTTCATCAAAACAGCCACCAGACCTACCTATTATGGCATTTCCATAGCCATTCCGAGATATATTGCCATGCAACTTTCCATCGTTCCGTTTACTATGACACGCTCCATCATTGTCATATTGCTTTGCATGATCATGTAGTTGACATTGTATTTGTGGCAAAGCCACCGTTCATAATTCTTTCATACATGTCACTCATGAGTCATTGCACATCCCGGTACACCGCCGGAGGCATTCATATAGAGTCATACTTTGTTCTAGTATCGAGTTGTAAATAAATAGAACTGTGATGATCATGAATAATAGAGCATTGTCCCCCCAAAAAAGAGAAAGGCAAAAAAAAGAGGAAGGCCTAAAAAAAGAAAATAGAAAGGGGCAATGCTACTATCCTTTTTCCACACTTGTGCTTCAAAGTAGCACCATGATCTTCATGATAGAGAGTCTCCTATGATGTCACTTTCATATACTAGTGGGAATTTTTCATTATAGAACTTGGCTTGTATATTCCAACAATGGGCTTCCTCAAATTCCCTAGGTCTTCGTGAGCAAGCAAGTTGGATGCACACCCACTTAGTTTCTTTTGTTGAGCTTTCATGCATTTATAGCTCTAGTGCATCCGTTGCATGGCAATCCCTACTCACTCACATTGATATCTATTAATGGGCATCTCCATAGCTCGTTGATACGCCTAGTTGATGTGAGACTATCTTCTCCTTTTTGTCTTCTCCACAACCACCATCCTATTCCACCTATAGTGCTATATCCATGGCTCACGCTCATATATTGCGTGAAGATTGAAAAAGTTTGAGAACATCAAAAGTATGAAACAATTTCTTGGCTTGTCATCGGGGTTGTGCATGATTTGAATACGCTGTGTGGTGAAGATGGAGCATAGCCAGACTATATGATTTTGTAGGGATAACTTTATTTGTCCATGTTATTTTGAAGAGACGTAATTGCTTAGTTAGTATGCTTGAAGTATTATTATTTCTATGTCAATATTAAACTTTTGTCTTGAATCTTATGGATCTGAATATTATTGCCACAATAAAGAAGAATTACTTAGAGAAATATGTTAGGTAGCATTCCACATCAAAAATTCTATTTTTATCATTTACCTACTCAAGGACGAGCAGGAATTAAGCTTGGGGATGCTGATACGTCTCCAACGTATCTATAATTTATGATTGTTCCATGCTATTATATTATCAACCTTGGATCTTTTATATGCATTTATATGCTATTTTATATGATTTTTGGGACTAACCTATTAACCCAGAGCCCAGTGCCAGTTTCTGTTTTCCCCTTGTTTCAGTGTTTCGCAGAAAAGGAATATCAAACGGAGTCCAGACGGAATGAAACCTTCAGAAAAGTTATTTTTGGAAATAAAGCAATACATGAGACTTGGAGTGCACGTTAGTCGATCAACGAGGAGAACATGAGGCAGGGGGCGCGCCCACCGCCCTGGGCGCACCCTCCACCCTCGTGGGCTCCTCGTGGCTCCCCTGATGTATTTCTTCCGCTTATATATATCCATCTACCCTAAAACTATCGGAGACAAGAATAGATCAGGAGTTCCGCCGCCAGAAGCCTCCGTAGCCACCGAAAACCAATCTAGACCCGTTCCGGCACCCTGTCGGAGGGGCAATCCCTCTCCGGTGGCCATCTTCATCATCCCGGTGCTCTCCATGACGATGAGGGAGTAGTTCTCCCTCGGGGTTGAGGGTATGTACCAGTAGCTATGTGTTTGATCTGTCTCTCTCTCGTGTTCTTGAGTTGGCACGATCTTGATGTATCACGAGCTTTGCTATTATAGTTGGATCTTATGATGTTTCTCCCCCTATACTCTCTTGTAATGGATTGAGTTTTCCCTTTTAAGTTATCTTATCGGATTGAGTCTTTAAGGATTTGAGAACACTTGATGTATGTCTTGTGTGGGATACCCGTGGTGACAATGGGGTATTCTATTGATCCACTTGATGTATGTTTTGGTGATAAACTTGCCGATTCCGCCCATGAACCTATGCATAGGATTCGCACACGTTTTCGTCTTGACTCTCCGGTAGAAACTTTGGGGCACTCTTTGAAGTACTTTGTGTTGGTTTGAATAGATGAATCTAAGATTGTGTGATGCATATCGTATAATCATACCCACGGATACTTGAGGTGACATTGGAGTATCTAGGAGACATTAGGGTTGTGGTTGATTTGTGTTTGAATGTGTTATTCTAGTACGAACTCTAGGGCTGTTTGTGACACTTATAGGAATAGCCCAATGGATTGATTGGAAAGAATAACTTTGAGGTGGTTTCGTACCCTACCATAATCTCTTCGTTTGTTCTCCGCTATTAGTGACTTTGGAGTGACTCTTTGTTGCATGTTGAGGGATAGTTATGTGATCCAATTATGTTATTATTGTTGAGAGGACTTGCACTAGTGAAAGTATGAACCCTAGGCCTTGTTTCAACACATTGCAATACAGTTTGTGTTCACTTTTATCATTAGTTACCTTGCTGTTTTTATATTTTCAGATTACAAAAACCTTTATCTACCATCCATATACCACTTGTATCACCATCTCTTCGCCGAACTAGTGCACCTATACAATTTACCATTGTATTGGGTGTGTTGGGGACACAAGAGACTCTTTGTTATTTGGTTGCAGGGTTGTTTGAGAGAGACAATCTTCATCCTACGCCTCCTACGGATTGATAAATCTTAGGTCATCCGCTTGAGGGAAATTTGCTACTATCCTACAAACCTCTGCACTTGGAGGTCCAACAATGTCTACAAGAGGAAGGTTGTGTAGTAGACATCATGGCACATCATCATCAAGCAAGGTACTAGCATCATCATAAGTATCATTCATAGCAGAAGTGGCATCATCAACAACATGCGACATATCAGGATTGATAGCTTGTGGTGGTGTTGCAAGTTTTCTTATAACAGAAGGTGAATCTAAAGCAGAGCTAGATGGAAGTTCCTTACCTCCCCTCGTCTTAGAGGGAAAAATCTTAGTCTTAGCATCCTTCAGATTCTTCAGAGTGATAAGTTGGTAATGATCCCAAGTGACTCAACAAATATAGCTATGCTCCAACAAATATAGTTATGCTCCACGGCAACGGTGCTAGAAAAAGGTCTTGATAACCCACAAGTATATGGGGTTGCAACAGTTTTCAAGGGTAGAGTATTCAACCCAAATTTATAGATTCTACACAAGGGGAGCCAAAGAATATTTGTAAGTATTAGCAACTGAGTTGTCAATTGAACCACACTTGGAGATTAATTATCTACAGCAAAGTGATCAGTAGCAAAGTAGTATGATAGTTTTGATAATAGTAGTAGCCGCAATAGTAACAGTAACAATGGTAGCAGTAGTTTTGTAGCAAGTGCAACAGTAACGATAGCAGCGGTCACTTAGCAAGAACAATATAAGAGAAATTCGTAGGCAATGGATCGATGATTTGTTGGATGATATTCATCATGTGACAGTTATAACCTAGGGCGATACAACACTAGCTCCAGTTCATAAATATAATGTAGGCATGTATTCTGTAAATAGTCATACGTGCTTATGGAAAGAACTTGCATGACATCTTTTGTCCTACCCTCCTGTGGCAGCGGGGTCCTATTGGAAACTAAGGGATAATAAGGCCTCCTTTTAATAGAGAACCGGAACAAAGCATTAGCACATGGTGAATACATGAACTCCTCAAACTACGGTCATCACCGGTAGTGGTCCCGACTATTGTCACACTGGGGTTGCCGGATCATAACACATAGTAGGTGACTATAACTTGCAAGATCGGATCTAGAACATAGATATAATGGTGATACCATAAACGGTTCAGATCTAAAATCATGGCACCCGGGCCCAAAGTGACAAGCATTAAGCATGGCAAAGTCATAGCAACATCAATCTCAGAACATAGTGGATACTAGGGATAAAGCCCTAACAAAACTAACTAGATTACATGATGAATCTCATCCAACTCCTCACCGACCAATGAGCCTACGAAGGAATTACTCACTCCTGGTGGGGAGCAGCATGGAATTGGTGATGGAGAAGGGTTGGTGATGACGAAGATCAAAGATCCCCCTCTCTGGAGCCCCAAACGGACTCCAGATCTGGCCTCCCGATGAAGAACAAGAAGTGATGGCGGCTCCGTCTCGTGGAACGCGATAATTCTTTCTCTTTGATTTTTTTTTCTGGAAATATGTGATTTGATAGCGTCGGATTCAGGGTCTGCAGGGCCACCATGTGGGGACAACCCACCTGGGTGCGCCTGGAGGGGGGCGCACCATGGTTGGTTGTGCCCACCCAGGTGCCCCCCTCTGGTGGTTCTTGGATCCAAAAATTCTCATTTATTGTATTAAACATCCTCGCAAAGTTTTGTTCCATTCTGAGAACTTTTATTTCTGCAAAAAAACAACACCATGGTTGTTTTGCTGAAAACAGCGTCAGTCCGGGGTTAGTTTCATTCAAATCATGCAAATTAGAGTCCAAAACAAGAGTAAAAGCATTAGGAATAGTAGATATGACGGAGACATATCAATCGTTCACGCAATTGTCGGCGGCGAGGGAGGAGACTGATGGTAGCTAGAACTACGTCGGTATTTCCCCGGAGAGGGAGGGATGATGTAGCACAGCGACGGTAGAGTATTTCCCTCAGTTATGAAACCAAGGTATCGAACCAGTAGGAGAACCAAGCAACACAACGTAAACAACCCCTGCACACAAATAACAACACCTCACAACCAAACGTGTTAAAGGGGTTGTCGATCACTTTCGGGTAACGGCGCCAGAAATGGCGAGTGACGGGAGATAAAGTTGTAAATATTGATAGATCGAACGCCAAATAAAATAAATTTCAGAAAGGTATTTTTGGATTTTTGGTTTAATAGATCAAAAAATAAAAGCAAGGAAAAAGTAGATCGCAAAGGCAAATATATGAGAAATAAGACCCAGGGGCCGTAGGTTTCACTAGTGGCTTCTCTCGAGAAAAATAGCAAACGGTGGGTGAACAAATTTCTATTGGGCAATTCATAGAACTTCAAATAATTATGACAATATCCGGGCAATGATCATTACATAGGCATCACATCCAAGATTAGTAGACCGACTCCTGCCTGCATCTACTACTATTACTCCACACATCGACTCTATCCAGCATGCATCTAGTGTATTAAGTTCATGGAAAAATGGAGTAATGCAATAAGAACGATGACATGATGTAGACAAGATCCGTTTATCTATATGGTGGTAGATATAGATCTCGTCTTTTTATCCTTAGTAGCAACGATACATACGTGTCGGTTCCCTTTCTTTTACTAGGACCAAGCACCGTAAGATCGAACCCACTACCGGGCACCTCTTCCCATTGCAAGATAAATAGATCGAGTTGGCCAGACAAAACCAAAATATTGGAGAAGAAATACGAGGCTATAAGAGATCATGCATAAAAGAGATCAAAGAAACTCGAATACTTTCATGGATATAAAACATAGATCTGATCATAAACTCAAAGTTCATCGATCCCAACAAACGCACAGCAAAAAGAGTTACATCATATGGATATCCAAGAGACCATTGTATTGAGGATCAAGAGAGAAATATGGAGCCATCTAGATACTTACTATGGACCCGAAGGTCTACAAAGAACTAATCACGCATCATTGGAGAGGCACCAATGGAAGTGGTGAACCCCTCCGTGATGGTGTTTAGATTGGATCTGGTGTTTCTGGACTCTGCGGCGGCTGGATGAATATTTCGTCGACTCCCCTAGGGTTTTGGGAATATTTGGGTATTTATAGAGCAAAGAGGCGGTCCGATGGGAAGCCGAGGTGGGCACAACCCTGGCGCGCCCTGGTGGGTTTTGCCCCCCTCGGGGCACCCCCCCCAAGGTCCAACTAGGGCCCATCTGCTTCCTTTTGGCCCATAAAAAATCATTGTAAAGTTTTGTGCCATTTGGACTCCATTTGATATTGATTTCCTGTGATGTAAAAAACATGAAAAAATAGGAACTGGCACTGGGCACTATGTCAATAGGTTAGTACCAAAAAATGATATAAAATGACTATAAAATGATTATAAAACATCCAAGATTGATAATAAAACATCATGGAACAATCAAAAATTATAGATACGTTGGAGACGTATCAGCATCCCCAAGCTTAACTCCTACTCATCCTCGAGTAGGTAAGTGATAAAAACAGAATTTTTGATGCGGAGTGTTGTTCATCAAGTCATATCATATTATTTTCTTTATAGCATGGACATTTGGACTTTTATGTAATTCAAAGCAATAGTCTAGTTTCGACATAATAATTTAGATACTCAAGCATATCAACAAGCAATCATGTCCTTCAAAATATCAATGCTAAAATAAGTTATCCATAGCCCATCATGCTCAAACATTGATCCATTCATGAAACACACTCGAATATTAACTACACCCAATACTTGATCACGATCATATTGCCTACTAGTTGGTTCTTTCATAAGAGAATATGGAGACTCAAATTTTAAAAAAATTGCAGAATAGTAATAGAAAGTCCCTTCGCAGAGTGAAGTAGGGATTTGTAGAGGTACCAGAGCTCAAAGCGAAAAACATTAGATAAAAACATTTTGGGAGGTGTATCCATCCCATCAACGAAAACGACTTAGAGTTCCGAACGCTTTCCATGCTAGATATGCCATAGGCGGTTCCCAAACAGAAAATAAAGTTTATTCCTTTTTCCACCATAAATTTCACTTTCCATGGCTAGCCGTATCCACAGGTGCCCTCCATACCAACATTTTCCAAGGAATTTATTATTTGACAACATAAAGTAAATTCAATTTTGTTTTTGCATTTCGGGAGTGGGCATCCCTAATACCTTTGCCCTACTCTCGTGCAATGGCAAGTGAATAAACACTCATTTTGAGAATAACACATCTAGCATGGAAAATAATGGCCACCCGTTACCGTTCCACGAGCGAAACAAACACACAGAAGAGAAGTTTATTTTGATAATTAGAGATGGCACATGCAAATTTGCTTAGAACGGCAAAGGAATACCACATATAGGTAGATATAGTGGACTCATGTGGAAAAACTGGTTTAAGGGATTTTGGATGCACAAGTAGAGGTCATACTCCCTCTGGTCCTTTTTACTCTTCATATTAGGTTTGTCTGAAGTCAATCTCATCCAACTTTGACCAAGTTTATACAAAAAATTATTAACATTCACATAACAACACATTTATTATTAGATCCATCTCGGAATATATTTCCATATTATATTTATTAGATGTTATAGATGTTAATATTTTCTAATATAAATTTGGTCAAACTTAGCAAACTTTGACTTCAGACAAAGCTAATGTGCGGAGTAAAAAGGACCGGACGGAGTACTTAGTGCAAAATGAAGGCTAGAAAAAGATTGGGAAGCGACCAACCAAGAAACGAACAATCTCATAAGAAAGAATTAAGCATAATTAACACCGAATAATGCACCACAAGTAGGACATAATTTTCATTGCGTGACTATTGACTTTCGTACTTGCAAAGGGAATCACAAACCATAACACAAATGTTCCTACTAGAGCACAATTACTCATCAACATAACTCACATATTGTTGGGGAACGCTGTAATTTCAAAAAAATTCCTATGCACACGCAAGATCATGGTGATGCATAACAACGAGAGGGGAGAGTGTTCTCTAGGTACCCTCGTAGACCGTAAGCGGAAGTGTTATGACAACGCGGTTGATGTAGTCGTACGTCTTCACAATCGACCGATTCTAGTAGCGAAAGTATCGGCACCTCCGCGATCTGCACACGTTCGGCTCGGTGACATCACACGAACTCACAATCCAGTAGAGTGTCGAGGGAGAGCTTCGTCAGCACGACGGCGTGATGACGGTGATGATGATGCTACCGGAACAGGGCTTCGCCTAACCACCGGTATGATATAACCGAGGTGGATTATGGTGGAGGGGGCACCGCACACGGCTAGAAACAATCAACTTGTGTGTTCTAGGGTGCCCCCTGAGGAAGTCCTGGATTAGGGGGACCTCGGACAGCCGCACTATATCCTTTGGCCGGACTGTTGGATTATGAAGATACAAGATTGAAGACTTCGTCCTCTGTCCAGGTGGGACTCTCCTTCGCGTGGAAGGCAATCTTGGCAATTCGGATATGTCGATCTCCTCCCTTGTAACCGACTCTGTGTAACCCTAGCCCCCTCCGGTATCTATATAAACCAGAGGGTTTAGTCCATAGGACGAGAACAATCATAATCATAGGCTATCTTCTAGGGTTTAGCCTCTACGATCTCGTGGTAGATCAACTCTTGTAATAATCATATAATCAAGATCAATCAAGCAGGAAGTAGGGTATTACCTCCATCGAGAGGGTCCGAACCTGGGTAAACATTGTGTCCCCTGCCTCCTGATACGTCCATTTTGCATCATGCTTTTATATCGATATTTATTGCATTATGGACTGTTATTTCACTTTATATTACAATACTTATGGCTATTCTCTCTTATTTTACAAGGTTTACATGAAGAGGGAGAATGCCGGCAGCTGGAATTCTGGGCTGGAAAAAGAGCAAATATTAGAGACCTATTCTGCGCAACTCCAAAAGTCCTGAAACTCCACGGAACATCTTAAAATAAATAAAGAAAAATCCTCACCAAAGAAAAAGGCCAAGGGGCCCACACCCTGCTCACGAGGGTGGGGGGGGCCCCCCTAGGGCGCACCCCCTACCTCGTGGGCCCCCTGGTGGCTCTCCGACGTCCATCTTCTCCTATGTGAAGCCTTTCGATGAGAAAAAAAGAAGAAGGAACTTTTCAGGACGAGACTCCGCCGCTACGAGGCGGAACCTTGGCGGATCCAATCTAGAGCTCCGGCAGAGCTGTTCTGCCGGGGAAACTTCCCTCCCGGAGGGGGAAATCATCACCATTGTCATCACCAACGCTCCTCTCATCGGGAGAGGGCAATCTCCATCAACATCTTCACCAGCACCATCTCATCTCCAAACCCTAGTTCATCTCTTGTATCCAATTCTTGTCTCAAAGTCCGGGATTGGTGCTAGTACGTTGCTAGTAGTGTTGATTATTCCTTGTAGTTGATGCTAGTTGGTTTATTTGGTGGAAGACCATATGTTCAGATCCTATTTGCATATTATTACCCCTCTGATTATGAACATGAATATGCTTTGTGAGTAATTATGTTTGTTCCTGAGGACAAGGGAGAAGCCTTGCTATTAGTAGTCATGTGAATTTGGTATTCGTTTAATATTTTGATAAGATGTATGGTGTCTAGCCTTTAGTGGTGTTATGTGAACATCGACTACATAACACTTCACCATTATTTGGGCCCAGAGGAAGGCATTGGGAACTAATAAGTAGATGATGGGTTGCTAGAGTGACAGAAGCTTAAACCCTAGTTTATGCGTTGCTTCGTAAGGGGCTGATTTGGATCCATATGTTTCATGCTATGGTTAGGTTTACCTTAATACTTTTGTTGTAGTTGCGGATGCTTGCAATAGAGGTTAATCATAAGTGGGATGCTTTTTCAAGTAAGAACAGCACCCAAGCACCGGTCCACCCACATATCAAATTATCAAAGTATCGAACGCAAATCATATGAACGTGATGAAAACTAGCCAGACGATATTCCCATGTGTCCTCCGGAGCGCTTTTCCTATTATAAGAGTTTGTTCCGGCTTGTCCTTTGCTACAAAAAGGATTGGGCCACCTTGCTGCACTTTATTTGCTTTTGTTACTTGTTTCTCGTTACAATTTATCTTATCACGAAACTATCTATTACCACTTATTTCAGTACTTGCAGAGAATACCTTGCTGAAAACCGCTTACCATTTCCTTCTGCTCCTCATTGGGTTTGATACTCTTACTTATCGAAAGGACTACGATAGATCCCCTATACTTGTGGGTCATCAAGACTCTTTTCTGGCGCCATTGCCGGGGAGTGTAGCGCTTTTGGTAGGTGGAATTTGGTAAGGAAAATTTATATAGTGTGCTGAAATTTACTGTCACTTGCTACTATGGAAAGTAATTCTCTGAGGGGCTTGTTCGGGGTATCTTCACCCCGTCCAGTAGAGCAAAGAGTTGCTCCTCAACCTATTGAACCTAAGAAGGGGGGTATTACTGTTGTTCCTAATGATAAAGATCAATTGATTCTACAAAGAATTATCACAGGTTATAGGATGGTAATTGATTTACGCAAATTAAATAAAGCTACTAAGAAAGATCATTACCCCTTACCTTTTATTGATCAAATGCTAGAAAGATTATGCAAACATACACACTATTGCTTTCTAGATGGTTATTCTGGTTTCTCTCAAATACCTGTGTCGGCTAGAGATCAATCAAAGACTACTTTTACATGCCCTTTTGGTACTTTTGCTTATAGACGTATGCCTTTTGGTTTATGTAATGCACCTGCTACCTTTCAAAGATGCATGATGGCTATATTCTCTGACTTTTGTGAAAAGATTTGTGATGTTTTCATGGACGATTTTTCCATCTATCATTCCGCTTTTGATGATTGCTTGAGCAATCTTGATCGAGTTTTGCAGAGATGTGAAGAAACTAATCTTGTCTTGAATTGGGAAAAGTGCCACTTTATGGTTAACGAAGGTATTGTCTTGGGGCATAAAGTTTCTGAAAGAGGTATTGAAGTTGATAAAGCCAAGGTCGATGCTATTGAAAAGATGCCATGTCCCAAGGACATCAAAGGTATAAGAAGTTTCCTTGGTCACGCCAGATTTTATAGGAGGTTCATTAAGGACTTCTCAAAAATTTCTCAGCCTCTGACTAATTTATTGCAAAAAGATATACCATTTGTCTTTGATGATGATTATGTAGAAGCATTTGAAACACTTAAGAAAGCATTAGTCTCTGCACCTGTTGTTCAGCCACCTGATTGGAATATACCCTTTGAAATTATGTGTGATGCTAGTGATTATGCTGTAGGTGTTGTTCTAGGGCAAAGAGTTTATAAGAAATTAAATGTTATTCATTATGCTAGTAAGACTCTAGACAATGCTCAAATAAATTATGCTACTACTGAAAAAGAGCTTTTAGCAGTTGTATTTGCTTGTGATAAGTTCAGACCTTATATTGTTGATTCTAAAGTAACTATCCACACTAATCATTCTGCTATTAAATACTTGATGGAAAAGAAAGATGCTAAACCTAGACTTATTAGATGGGTTCTCTTGCTACAAGAATTTGATTTGCATATTGTTGATAGAAAGGGAGCCAAGAACCCCGTTGCAGACAACTGGTCTAGGTTAGAGAATGTTCTTGATGACCCACTACCTATTAATGATAACTTTCCTGATGAACAATTAAATGTTATAAGTACTTCTCGTAGTACTCCATGGTATGCTGATTATGCTAATTATATTGTTGCTAAGTTTATACCACCTAGCTTCACATACCAGCAAAAGAAGAAGTTTTTCTATGACCTGAGACATTAATTTTGGGATGACCCACATCTTTATAAAGGAGTAGATGGTGTTATTAGATGTTGTGTACCTGAGCATGAACAGGAACAAATCCTATGCAAGTGTCATTCCGAGTCTTATGGAGGACACCACGCTGGAGATAGAACTGCACATAAGGTATTGCAATCTGGTTTTTATTGGCCTACTCTCTTCAAGGATGCCCGTAAGTTTGTCTTGTCTTTTGATGAATGTCAAAGAATTGGTAATATTAGTAGACGTCAAGAAATGCCTATGAATTATTCTCTTGTTATTGAACCGTTTGATGTTTGGGGCTTTGATTATATGGGACCTTTTCCTGCCTCTAATGGATACACACATATTTTAGTTGCTATTGATTACGTTACTAAGTGGGTAGAAGCTATTCCAACTAGTAGTGCTGATCAAAACACTTCTATTAAAATGCTTAAAGAAGTTATTTTTCCGAGGTTTGGAGTCCCTAGATATTTAATGACTGATGGTGGTTCACACTTTATTCATGGTGCCTTCCGTAAAATGCTTGATAAATATGATGTTAATCATAGAATTGCATCTCCTTATCACCCACAGTCTCGTGGTCAAGTAGATTTGAGCAATAAGAGCTCAAATTAATTTTGCAAAAGACTGTTAATAGGTCTAGAAAGAATTGGTCCAAAAAACTTGATGATGCATTATGGGCCTATAGAACTGCATATAAAAATCCTATGGGTATGTCTCCGTATAAAATGGTTTATGGAAAAGCATGTCACTTACCTCTCGAACTAGAACATAAGGCATATTGGGCTATTAAAGAGCTCAACTATGATTTCAAACTTGCCGGTGAAAAGAGGTTATTTGATATTACCTCACTTGATGAATGGAGAATCCAAGCTTATGAAAATGCCAAGTTGTTTAAATAAAAAGTTAAAAGATGGCATGACAAAAGGATACAAAAGCATGAGTTTAATGTAGGTAATTATGTATTGCTATAGAACTCTCGTTTAAGATTTTTTGCAGGAAAACTTCTCTCTAAATGGGAAGGCCCCTATGTTATCGAAGAGGTCTATCGTTCTGGTGCCATAAAAATCAACAACTTTGCAGGCACAAATCCGAAGGTGGTAAACGGTCAAAAAATCAAACATTATATCTCAGGTAATCCCATAAATGTTGAAACCAATATTATTGAAACCGTAACCCCGGAGGAATACATAAGGGACACTTTCCGGAACGTTTCAGACTCCGAAAAGGAATAGGTATGTGGTACGGTAAGTAAACCAACTCCAAAACAATTTTTAAGGCAATATTTCTCCATTTTGGAATATTTAGAAAAATAGAAAAATAAGTAACAGTCCGGGAAGGACACAAGGGCCCCACGAGGGTGGTGGGCGCGCCCCCTACCTCGTGAGCACCTCGTGTGCCTTCCAGACTCCATTTTCTTGCACGTTACATATTTTGGTGGTAAAAATTCATTATATATTCTCCCGAAGGTTTTGAATCCCGTATCACGCAAATATCCTCTGTTTCGTTTCGAGCTGTCCCGTTGCAGATTAAATCAACATGTCTTCCCAGGATTCGGAAGGAGAAAGCTATGTGGATGATTACTTAGCAAATCCCAAGGTCTATGGAGATGTGGAACACGATGGATAGACCACGGAGGAAGAAGAGGACTATGAACCCAAGGGGGAGGAGGAGACGAGCTCAGATGAAGATGAAGCACCCTTACCTCAACCTGGGGACATGCACGTGGAGTTCAAAAAGTCAAGTCTCCCTGATAGGGTAAAGAAACCCAAGTTTGAGTTTATCCCTTTTCGTCTCTTGCAGGAAAATAAGCAGGACCTATGCAAAAAGATATTAACCTTGGAGTGGGAGATTGATGATTTGAGGGATCAAAATGCCGCCCTCAAGCGGAAATTAAGGGAGAAGCCTAAGCCATCAACTAAGCCAACATTACCACCACCTTCTTCACCGACAAAGGAGACATAATCACATGGGTATGGGCACTCCCCTTGGCAACTGCCAAGCTTGGGGGAGGTGCCCCGGTATCGTATTACAATCAAAACTCCTATCTTTATCGTTTTTCTTAGTTTGATCCTATTAGTAGTATCTTGATCTAGTAGAATAAAGTTTATGGCATGATCTAGTTTTGAGTTTTGCTTTATGATCTCTCTTTGTAATCGAGTCCGTGAGCTATATATAATAAAGATTAGTCTTGAGTCAAGGGCTTGATTATTTTGCCATGATCTTGGGTGAATAAAAGAAAAGAGAAAAAGAATAAAAAGAAACAAAGAGTTCATATTGATCTTATTGAGAGTAATGACTTCACATAGAAAGAGTATGATGATTAAAAGTTGTTGGGAGTTGGCAGACATAGCTTTGGTCATTGTTGCAATTAATAGGAAGTAATAAGGAAAGAGAGGTTTTCACATATAGATATATTATCATTGACATCTTTTATGATTGGGAGCACTCATTAAAATATGACATGCTAAAGGGTTGATGTTGGACAAGGAAGACAACGTAATGAGTTATGTCTTTCTTATATCTGAGATAAAGTTGTTGTCATGGATCCTCTAACTTGTTGAGCTTGCCTTTCCCCCTCATGCTAGCCAAATTCTCAGCACCAAGTAGAAATACTACTTGTGCTTCCAAATATCCTTAAACCAGTTTTGCCATGAGAGTCCACCATATCTACCTATGGATTGAGTAAGATCCTTCAAGTAAGTTGTCATCGGTGCAAAGCAATAAAAATTGCTCTAAATATGTATGATTGATTGGTGTGGGAGAAATAAGCTTTATACAATCTTGTGATATGGAAGTAATAAAAGCGACGGACTGCATAATAAAGGTTCATATCACAAGGGGCAATATAAAGTGACGTTCTTTCACATTGAGATTTTGTGCATCCAACCATAAAAGTGCATGGCAACCTCTGCTTCCCTCTACGAAGGGCCTATCCTTTATTATTATCTTCTACATTATGCAAGAGTCATGGTGATCTTCACCTTTTCTTTTTCATTTTTTATCCTTTGGCAAGCTTAGCATGTTGGAAAGAACATGATACATATATCTAATTGGATGTAGGGGAGCATGAACCATTATTGTGGACATTACCCTTGAGGTAAAAGGTTGTGGGGCAAAACTATAAGCCCCTATCTTTCTCTGTGTCCGATTAAAACTCCGTAACCACAAGTATTGCATGAGTGTTAGCAATTACGGAGGACTAAATGATAGTTGAGTATGTGGACCTGCTTTTTAGCTCTGACATAGACTCTTTCTGATGTTATGATAAATTGCAATTGTTTCAATGACTGAGATTATAGTTTGTCGGAGCCCAATAAGGTTTATGATTTATACTTTTGCATTGTGAATAGATCATCACTTGAACATAAGCAATCATATGACAAAATCTATATATGTTGCTGTTATGAGAATAATCATGATGCCTTCATGTCCGTATTTTATTTTTATCGACGCCTCTACCTCTAAACATGAGGACATATTTATTGTTATCGGCTTTTCGCTTGAGGACAAGCGAGGTCTAAGCTTGGGGGAGTTGATACGTCCATTTTGCATCATGCTTTTATATTGATATTTATTGCATTATGGACTGTTATTTCACTTTATATTACAATACTTATGGCTATTCTCTCTTATTTTACAAGGTTACATGAAGAGGGAGAATGCCGGCAGCTGGAATTCTGGGCTGGAAAAGGAGCAAATATTAGAGACCTATTCTGCGCAACTCCAAAAGTCCTGAAACTCCACAGAACATCTTAAAATAAATAAAGAAAAATCCTCGCCAAAGATGAAGGCCAGGGGGCCCACACCCTGCTCACGAGGGTGGGGGGCGCCCCCCTAGGGCGCACCCCCTACCTCGTGGGCCCCCTGGTGGCTCTCCGACGTCCATCTTCTCCTATATGAAGCCTTTTGATGAAAAAAAAAAAGAAGAAGGAACTTTTCAGGACGAGACTCCGCCGCTACGAGGCGGAACCTTGGCGGATCCAATCTAGAGCTCCGGCAGAGCTGTTCTGCCGGGGAAACTTCCCTCCCGGAGGGGGAAATCATCACCATTGTCATCACCAACGCTCCTCTCATCGGGAGAGGGCAATCTCCATCAACATCTTCACCAGCACCATCTCATCTCCAAACCCTAGTTCATCTCTTGTATCCAATTCTTGTCTCAAAGTCCGGGATTGGTGCTAGTAGGTTGCTAGTAGTGTTGATTACTCCTTGTAGTTGATGCTAGTTGGTTTATTTGGTGTAAGACCATATGTTCAGATCCTATATGCATATTATTACCCCTCTGATTATGAACATGAATATGCTTTGTGAGTAATTACGTTTGTTCCCGAGGACAAGGGAGAAGTCTTGCTATTAGTAGTCATGTGAATTTGGTATTCGTTTGATATTTTGATAAGATGTATGTTGTCTAGCCTCTAGTGGTGTTATGTGAACGTCGACTACATAACACTTCACCATTATTTGTGCCTAGAGGAAGGCATTGGGAAGTAATAAGTAGATGATGGGTTGCTAGAGTGACAGAAGCTTAAACCCTAGTTTATGCGTTGCTTCGTAAGGGGCTAATTTGGATCCATATGTTTCATGCTATGGTTAGGTTTACCTTAATACTTTTGTTGTAGTTGCGGATGCTTGCAATAGAGGTTAATCATAAGTGGGATGCTTATTCAAGTAAGAACAGCACCAAAGTACCGGTCCACCCACATATCAAATTATCAAAGTATCGAACGCGAATCATATGAACGTGATGAAAACTAGCTTGACGATATTCCCATGTGTCCTCGGGAGTGCTTTTCCTATTATAAGAGCTTGTTCCAGCTTGTCCTTTGCTACAAAAAGGATTAGGCCACCTTGCTGCACTTTATTTACTTTTGTTACTTGTTGCTCGTTACAATTTATCTTATCACAAAACTATCTGTTACCACTTATTTCAGTACTTGCAGAGAATACCTTGCTGAAAACCGCTTATCATTTCCTTCTGCTCCTCGTTGGGTTCGACACTCTTACTTATCGAGAGGACTACGATAGATCCCCTATACTTGTGGGTCATCACCTCCTGTTAGCATCCGCCTTAGACGCACAGTTCGGGACCCCCTACCCGAGATCCACCGGTTTTGACACCGACATTGGTGCTTTCATTGAGAGTTCCATTGTGCCATCACCATAAGGCTTGATGGCTCCTTCGGTCATCGACAACGATGCGATCCAGGGTGAGGTTTTTCTCCCCGGACAGATCTTCGTATTCGGCGGCTTCGTACTGCGGGCCAACTCGCTTGGCCATCTAGAGCAGATCGAGAGCTACGCCCCTGGCCATCAGGTCAGGTTTGGAAGCTTGAACTATACTACCGACATCCATGGAGACTTGATCTTCGACAGATTCGAGCCCATGTCAGGTGCGCCGCACAGTCGCAACGAGCATGACTTAGCTCTGCCGTCGGACGGTGTTCGTGAGATCACACCTGTGGCTACTCCGGCCCTCAATCCGGAGCAGATCGTGCCGTTTGAGGACGGGTGGATGGACCCCGCCACGGAGGCCGCACACCCAGCGGCGATAGAGCCGAATACTGACTTCACCTCCTACGAGACCTATGTTGCCGGACCCTTGGATTCGTCCCCGGCCACAGGCTCCGAACCGCCTGCGTCCGTGCCTATCGAATCTGATTGGGCACCGATCATGGAGTTTACCTCCGCGGACAACTTTCAGCACTCACCCTTGGGCGACGTGCTAAATTCATTGAGGTCTCTCTCCTTGTCAGGAGACCCTTGGCCGAACTATGTCCGGCTTGAGTGGGAAGCGGACGACGAAGAAATTCATTCCCCACCCACTACCCACTTAATAGCCACTATCAACGACTTAACCGACATGCTTGATTTTGGCTCCGAAGACATCGACGGTATGAACGACGATGCAGGAGAAGAACATGAACCACCGCCCATAGGGCACTGGACAGCCACCTCATCATACGATATATACATGGTGGACACCCCCAAAGAAAGCGATGGCAATAAGGCAATGGAGGATAATCCCCTCGAGAAGCAATCTAAGCACCGGCGTCATCGGCGCCGCTCTTAGCCCTGCCATAGCAAAAGCAGCGATACCGGCACAAGAGAAAATAATGCTGCGGACAGTGCCGAAGACGAAGACAATCCCCTCCATCCAGGCTTCGAGCGGGAGGATGGGCAAGCTAGCCCTAAGGAACAGGCGGCAGGCGGAGAATCAGAGGATGACAATTACATGCCCCTCTCCGATGACGAGGTGAGCCTCGACGACGAAGAATTTATCATGCCTGAGGATCCCGTCGAGCAGGAGCGCTTCAAGCGCCTACTTATAGCCATAGCAAAAAGCCTGAAGAAAAAGCAACAACAGCTTCAAGCTGATCAAGATCTGCTAGCGGATAGATGGACCGAGGTGCTGGCAGTCGAGGAATACGAACTCGAGCGCCCAACCAAAAGTTACCAAAAGCGCAGGTTGCTACCCCAACTCGAGGAGGAAGCACTAAAGCCTACGCTCCCAGCGTATGATGCGGCTGACCGACCACCTCGTGGCCGAGACAAAGCGGCATATCAGGCCGAAGTCCAGCACGCACCCCGTCGCCAGCTAAACAAAAATACCAAGGCATGGGGTAATACACAGGACCTGCAAGATGTATTGGAAAACAAGGCAGTACATGCAAGATCGATCTACGGATCACGGGGGCGCGCCCCAACGTGTGATGACGACCGTCACGCCAGATATACTAAAAGCAAATCTGGCCCGGCCGAATACAGCATACAAGACTCGTATGAACTGCGTCGTGATATAGCCCGGTAGAGAGGCGCCGCACACCCCCTATACTTCACTGATGAAGTAATGGATCACGAATTCCCAGAAGGTTTTAAACCCGTGAATATTGAATCATATGATGGCACAACAGACCCCACGGTATGGATCGACGATTTCCTCTCCACATCTGCATGGCCCGCGGTGACGATCTACATGTCATCAAGTACCTCCCATTAAAACTCAAAGGACCTGCTCGGCATTGGCTCAATAGCCTGCCGGAAAACTCCATCGGCAGTTGAGAGAATTTGGAGGACGCATTCCGTAACAACTTTCAGGGCACTTATGTGCGACCACCGGATGCCGATGACTTGAGTCACATAACCCAACAGCCAGGGGAATTAGCCAGGAAATTCCGGATTCGGTTCCTAACTAAAAAGAACCAAATCGTCGACTGTCCGGATGCCAAGGCCTTAGCGGCATTTAAGCATAACATCCGCAATCAGTGGCTCGCCCGACACCTCAGCCAAGAAAAGCCGAAGTCCATGGCAACCCTCATGACACTCATGACCCGCTTTTGTGCAGGCGAGGATAGCTGGCTGGCTCGCAGCAGCGACACATCAAGAAACCCTGGCAATTCAGATGCCAAAGATAGCAATGGCAGGCCACATCACAACAGACACAAACACCGTAACAACGGCGACAACGCTGAAGACACGACAGTTAATGCCGGATTCAGTGGCTCTAAATATGGTCAGCAGAAAAAGCTGTTCAAAAGAAGCAATCCGGGCCCATCCAGCTTGGACCGCATACTCGATCGTTCGTGTCAAATTCATGGCACCCCCGATAAACCAGCCAACCACACCAACAGAGAATGTTGGGTGTTCAAACAGGCCGGCAAGTTGAATGCCGAAAACAAGGAAAAGGGGCTGCATAGCAACGACGAGGAGGAGCCCCGGCCACTGAACACGGGAGGACAGAAGAAATTTCCTCCGGAAGTGAAAACGGTAAACTTGATATACGCAACCCATATTCCCAAGCGGGAACGGAAGCGTGCACTGAGGGACCCCTATGCGATGGAGCCAGTCGCCCCAAAGTTCAACCCATGGTCTTCTTGTCCGATCACCTTCGATCGCAGCGACCACCCCACCAGTATTCGTCATGGCGGTTTTGCCGCATTGGTCCTTGACCCCATCATTGACGGATTTCACCTCACTCGAGTCCTTATGGACGGTGGCAGAAGCCTGAACTTGCTTTATCAGGATACAGTGTGCAAAATGGGTATAAACCCCTCAAGGATCAAACCCACCAAAACCACCTTTAAAGGTGTCATCCCAGGTGTGGAGGCCTGTTGCATGGGCTCAATAACGCTGGAAGTAGTCTTCGGATCTCCGGACAACTTCCAAAGTGAGGAGTTAATCTTCGATATTGTCCCCTTCCGCTGTGGCTATCATGCACTGCTCGGACAAACCGCATTCGCCAGATTCAATGCGGTACCGCATTATGCATACCTCAAGCTCAAAATGCCAGGACCTTGCGGGGTTATAAAAGTTAATGGAAACACAGACCGCCCGCTCCGCATGGAGGAGCACACTGCGGCCCTTGCAGCAGAAGCGAAAAGCAGCCTCATGAGGCAAATCGCCAATTTGGCGAAAAAGACCCCGGACACCTTTAAGCGAGTCCGGAGTACCCTGCAAGAGGATCGCCAGGCACGTTTAGAGCTCGCCTAGCAATTCGGCCTCCGTCCTAGTCCCAGTCAAGCGGTGAAATTTGCGCCGCGCATACATAATTACGCACTCAAGATACCATGGGCATAGGCCGAGGCACGGCCATGGCACGGCCCATAATGCGGCTCATCCGCTTCAGGACCCGTATACCTTTAACATTTTCTTCCTTTCAGGCCCCTATTCTCTTAAGGCCCTCTCCGACCGTCTGATTATCAGACCCATCACGAGAAGGAAACACCAAGGAAGCAAGAAGCTTTGACGTACAAGGGAATCCTCAGGTGGTCTCTGATAACGATCGATATACCTGTTTTCCATACCCACACGCAGCTTGACCTTGGATAGGACATGTCAAATAGTCCTATTCTTTCATTATTGCACTATATGTATGCATACGGTTTGACGTATCATTTAAATAACAATATACAGCATCAACTCATTATTGCATTCCTTTATCTTTTTTTTCTTGTCTGCTTACTTACGACAAGTCGCACCCGTACATTCTGATACGACCAATGCACCAGGGGATTCAGTATACCCCATAACACGGCATGAAAAGTCCGAACACTTTCGACAGTGTGGCACCCCGAACTTATAGCATTATATGCATCAGCTCCGAATCATGTCTTGGGTCAATAGTTGGGTTTGCCTGGCTCCCATGTTTTGGTACCTTACGTTCCGCTATCTCGGCTAAGGTAGCACTGGGAGAACTACTACGATTTTGTCCCGGTTCTTCTGGACGAGCACCTCAGTAGAGAAAGCCGAAAACTGATTGTCATGATGCGGCGAGAGCCGGTCGCTGTTCGAGAGGTCTCAAATCCTTAAAGATTTTTTCCGCTTCGGGCGAGCAGTTGGACTTGTCCGATTTAGGCGTACATAGCACCCCAAGTTCGACCTTCCGAATACTAGGGGCTTCTCCAAAATTTAAAATTGTAGACTTCTATGGCTAAGTGAGAGTGATAAAGCTTTATAGTCCGATTGCCTGGTTCATTGTGCTGAACACCTCCTTCAAAGGACCCAAAACTGGGATCAAGAGTGATCAGGTTTATCACAAACACCTCAGTACTAGTTACTTGGGGGCAGAAGTCGACGACTGGCCAACTCTCAAATTTTATAAACGGCCACACAGAAGGTAATATTTTAAATCCACAAGTGTTACATAGCGCACATGAACTTGTTTCACATTACAGGATCACATGAGTACATTCATTCAAATATTACATCCTTAGCACATTCCTCTGCCACAAGGTGAGCACCCTTCAGGACACTGTCATAGTACTTTTCAGGGTGGCGATGCTCCTTGCCCTCCGGCGGCCCCTCCTTCACCACCTTTTCGGCATCCATCTTCTCCCAGTGCACTTTCGCCCAGGCAAACACTCGACGCACACCCTCAATGCAGACGGACCGCTTTATGACTTCAAACCATGGGCAGGCGTTCACAAGCTGCCTTACCAGGCCGAAATAGCTGCCAGGCAGGGGCTCGCCAGGCCACATCCGGACTATGAGGCCCTTCATGGCCAGTTCGACCGCCTTGTGAAGCTCGACCAGTTGCTTCAACTGGTCGCTCAAGGGCATCGGATGTTCGGTCCTAGTATACTGAGACTAGAACAACCTCTCCGTCGAGCTCCCTTCCTCGACCTGGTAGAACTCCGGGGCATCCGACACACTGCTGAGTAGATCTGCGAACGCTCCTGGAGAGCTCCGAATTCGGGTAAGTAAAAGGAAAGTTTCCTTCACATGCTTGCTTTGCATAATGAATGCCTTACCCGCCGATATCTTCCTGACCGCCTCAATTTCCTGGAGGGCCTTTTGGCCTTCGGCCTTGGCATTTTGTGCGTTCTTGAGGGCCTTCGCAATCCCGGACCCTTGCGTCCTAGAGTCATGCTCCAAGAACTCGTACTTCTTGACAAACTCCTGGAGCTCTTGCTGAACCTCGCCGACTCGGGCCTCTTTCTTCTCGCGCTCGGCGTGCTCCTTGGCCGCTTTGCCTTCGGCCTCGGACAGCGCCTTCTTCAGGGTCGCCACTTTGGTCATGGCCCCTAGCAAAGTTCATGACGATCCTGTGATCTAACAACCAGTTTCCTTTTTTTCATCAATATACAGATGAGGTATCACTTACCTTTGTTCACTTCGAGCTGACTCTTGGTAAGGCCGAGCTCTTCCTCGGACCGCTCAAGGTCCCGCTTTAGTGCGGAGACCTCCGCCGTGTGAGCGGCAGCGGCCAGCAGTGAAGCATGCTTATTCACATAGACATATTCTGATTAGACTCCTGTGATTATTATTTGATCCTATGTTCGGCCTTTCTTCCGAACACCAAACAGAGCATCAAGGGCTTCTATCTATGATGTAACATTTTCTCATAATTTGATTACTTACCTCAAAGCCTGTTAGGAGGCTGGCACAGGCTTCAGTCAGTCCGCTTTTGGCGGACTGAATCTTCTTGACCATCACACTCATGATAGTGCGGTGCTCTTCGTCAATGGAAGCTCCGCGAAGCGCTTCCAGCAATTTTTCAATGCCCCTGGATGGACAGAGGCCATCGGCACAGACTTGCTGCCCCCGGCATTAGAGCCCATGGGAGTTTTGCCCCTCATGCGCCCAGCGTCCGGAATGTCGCCTTGGGGCGCTTCCGGAACTGTCTCCCCTTGGTTCAGTACCCTTTGAGACAGCACCTCAACGTCGTCCGTAGGGCGGGGGGAGGAGGCGGTCGGGAGTGAATCGCTGTTCATCTCCGACGGGCCCAAAGACTCATCCGAAGAGAATACGTCGATACGGGCTTTGGAGGGGCTCATAATCATGTTCGGCATGATAAGAAGTAATGAAATAAAACATGCCAAGAACTATTACGGTATCCGAATACTTACGACTTCGCCAGGGGCTTGTCCGTGGGTAACTACTCCTAGTCGCTAAAAGCGGCCGCCATGGAGCGGTCTGAAAGGTGAGTCCTTCCCTTCTTGGACCCTTCGGCTTCCCCTGACGGGGTGGCCTTCCTTTTCTTGTCTCCCCCGGCTTGGGGGGGGGGGCGGGAGAACTTTCCTCTTCCTCCTCCTCGTTTTCGTGGGAGGAGGCCGCCTCGGTGTTATCGGACGATGAGTCCGATACGACCTTGCGCCAGAGCCTTTCCTGGTCCCCGTGGCCTTCTTCTCCGGCGCCTCATCGGGCGCCAGAACCAGCATCTCTGTTAAGAGAGCCCTTGCTAGATCCTCGGGCAGTGGGACCGGACAATTGATCCTCTCCGCTGTCGCGACCCATTCCTGTTTAATGGCGTGGAGGCATAGATCCCCCACATGATTATACTGGGGAAAGAAATGTCTTATGAGACATAAGAAGCTTACCGGATTGGCAGGGTGCTTTGCGCTGAGTCCGCAATCCTCGGTAAGGGGAGGAGGTACCTCGGCGGACTTGAACAGCACCCTCCAGATGTCCTGGTGTGTCGTGTCGAAGAGCTCTCGCAGCATCTGGTGCTTAGCCGGGTCAAACTCCCACATATTGAATGCCCGTCTTTGACACGGGAGGATCCAGCGGAAGATCATGACCTGGACCACGTTGACAAGCTTAATTATCTTCCTTATCATGTTTTTAACACAGTTCTGGAGTCCGATCAGCTCCACCGATGAACCCCAGGATAGGCCCTTCTCTTTCCAGGAGGTGAGCCATGTGGGGATGCCGGATCGAAATTCAGGGGCCTCCACCCAGTTGGTGTCACGCGGCTCAGTGATGTAGAACCACCCCGATTGCCACCCCTTCACTGTCTCCATGTAGGAGCCTTCGAGCTAGGTGACGTTAGGCATTTTTCCCACCATGGTGCCTCTGCACTCCGCTTGCTCGCCGACCACCTCCTTCGGTTTAACGTTGAAGGTCTTCAGCCACAGGCCAAAGTGGGGCTTGATGCAGATGAAGGCCTCGCACACGACGATAAACACCAAGATGTTGAGGATGAAATTGGGGGCCAGATCATGGAAGTCCAGCCTGTAGTACAACACGAGCCCACGAACAAATGGGTGGGGGGGAAATCCCAGCCCGCGGATGAAATAGGTAAGGAATACAACCCTTTCGTTGGGTTCGGGGGTAGCGACGATCTGCCCCGGATCTGGGAGCCGGTGCGCGATATTTGCGGCCAGGTATCCGGCTTCCCGGAGCTTCATAATGTTCTCCTCCCTTAACAGAGGAGACCATCCACTTGCCTCCCGCTCCGGACATGTTTGGAGTGGTTTTGCGGAGAAAATGCGAACTTGGGCGCTGGAGCACGGGTGGACAAGAATGGATCGGCAGGGAAGAAGAAGGCGTGGGTAAAAAGGAGGTGTCCTTGTCCCTTTATAAGGGCGGAAGAAGCTATGCGCCTCCCAACCTTCCTGGTAAACTCACTTATTCCCCCAAGTGCCGTAATTGATGGCGCGGTTGGGTTACCCACACCCGTATTGATGAGAATCCCTTGATAAGGGGACATGATCTCTGCTTCGACAAGACGTGCCAAGAAAACCGCCTCACAATATGTGCAGTAGCTGGTTGAGAAAAACGGTTCGAATAATGACCGGGTCACGGCGTGATGTCATGTTATGAAAAGTTGTCAGCTGATTAGATTTGTGGAAACATTGTACTCTCTATGGTGGTATGTGGAATTTTTCTTGCAGAGCCGGACACTATCCTTGTGTTCGAAATCTTCTATGGAGTATTCGGAGGAAGAACCCGCCTTGCAATGCCGAAGACAATTTGCGCGCCGGACTCGTCGTCATTGAAGCCTGGTTCAGGGGCTACTGAGGGAGTCCTGGATTAGGGGGTCCTCGGACAGCCGGACTATATCCTTTGGCCGGACTATTGGATTATGAAGATACAAGATTGAAGACTTCGTCCCGTGTCCGGGTGGGACTCTCCTTTGCGTCGAAGGCAAGCTTGGCAATTCGGATATGTAGATCTCATCCCTTGTAACTGACTCTGTGTAACCCTAGCCCCCTCCGGTGTCTATATAAACCAGAGGGTTTAGTCCGTAGGACGAGAATAATCATAATCATAGGCTAGCTTCTAGGGTTTAGCCTCTATGATCTCGTGGTAGATCAACTCTTGTAATAATCATATCATCAAGATCAATCAAGCAGGAAGTAGGTTATTACCTCCATCGAGAGGGCCCAAACCTGGGTAAACATTGTGTCCCCTGCCTCCTGTTACCATCCGCCTCAGACGCATAGTTCTGGACCCCCTACCCGAGATCCCCCGGTTTTGACACCGACACCCCCTGCCCCCGTATATAAAGGAGCAAGGGGGAGGCCGGCCGGCCCTAGTGGCGCGTCAAGGGAGGAGGAATCCTCCTCCTAGCAGGAGTAGGATTCCTCCTTTCCTAGTCCTACTAGGAGGAGAAGGGGACGGAAGGAAGGGAGAGGAAGAGGAGAAGGAAAGGGGGGGCGCCCCCCTCCCTAGTCCAATTCGGACTCCCTATAGGGAGGGGGCACGACTGCCCCTTGTGGGCTGCCTCCCCTCTTCTCTATGGCCCATGAAGGCCCAACTTTCCTCGAGGGGGGGGGGTTCCGGTAACCCTCAGGCAATCCGGTTTTCTTCGAAATCACCCGGAACACATCCGGTGTCCGAATATAGCTGTCCAATATATCAATCTTTATGTCTCGACCATTTCGAGACTCCCCGTCATGTCCGTGATCAAATCCCGGACTCCGAACTACCTTTGGTACATCAAAACACATAAACTGATAATACCGATCGTCATCGAACGTTAAGCGTGGGGACCCTATGGGTTCGAGAACTATGTCGACATGACTGAGACACGTCTCCGGTCAATAGCCAATAGAGGAACCTGGATGTTAATATTGGCTCGCACATATTCTACAAAGATCTTTATCGGTCAAACCGCATAACGATATATGTTGTTCCCTTTGTCATCGGTATGTTACTTGCCCGAGATTCGATCATCGGTATCTCAATACCTAGTTCAATCTCGTTACCGGCAAGTCTCTTTACTCGGTCCATAATGCATCATCCCGCAACTAACTCATTCGTCACATTGCTTGCAAGGCTTATAGTAATTTGCATTAGCGAGAGGGCCCAGAGATACCTCTCCGATACTCGGAGGGACAAATCCTAATCTCGATCTATGCCAACTCAACAAACACCATGGGAGACACATGTAGAGCATCTTTATAGTCACCCAGTTACGCTGTGATGTTTGATACCACCCAAGTGTTCCTCCGGTATTCGGGAGTTGCATGATCTCATAGTCATAGGAACATGTATAAGTTATGGAGGAAGCAATAGCAACAAACTAAACGATCATCGTACTAAGCTAACAGATGGGTCAAGTGAATCACATCATTCTCTAATGATGTGATCCTGTAATCAAATGAGAACTCATGTCTATGGTTAGGAAACATAATCATCATTGATTCAATGAGCTAGTCAAGTAGAGGCATACTAGTGACACTCTGTTTTTCTATGTATTCACACATGTACTAAGTTTCCGGTTAATACAATTCTAGCATGAATAATAAACATTTATCATGATATAAGGAAATATAAATAAAAACTTTATTATTGCCTCTAGGGCATATTTCCTTCAGTCTCCCACTTGCACTAGAGCGAATAATCTAGATTACATTGTAATGATTCTAACACCCATGGAGTCTTGGTGTTGATCATGTTTTACTCGTGAGAGAGGCTTAGTCAATGGGTCTGGAACATTTAGATCCGTATGTATCTTGCAAATCTCTATGTCTACCTCCTTGACTTGATCGTGGATGGACTTGAAGTGTCTCTTGATGTGCTTGGTTCTCTTGTGAAATCTGGATTCCTTTGCCAAGGCAATTACACTAGTATTGTCACAAAAGATTTTCATTGGACCCGATGCACTAGGTATGACACCTAGATCGGATATGAACTCCTTCATCTAGACTCCTTCATTCGCTGCTTCCGAAGCAGCTATGTACTCCGCTTCACATGTAGATCCCGCCATGATGCTCTGCTTGGAACTGCACCAACTGACAGCTCCACCATTTAATAAAAACACGTATCCGGTTTGTGACTTAGAGTCATCCGGATTAGTGTCAAAGTCTGCATCGATGTAACCGTTTACGACGAGCTCTTTGTCACCTACATATACGAGAAACATATCCTTAGTCCTTTTCAGGTATTTCAGGATGTTCTTGACCACCTTCCAGTGATCCACTCCTGGATTACTTTGGTACCTCCCTGCTAATCTGATAGCAAGGCACACTACATTGCATACATGACAGAGCCTATGGCTGAAGCATAGGGAACACCTTTCATTTTCTCTCTATCTTTTGTAGTGGTCAGGCATTGAGTCTTACTCAACTTCACACCTTGTAACACAGGAAAGAACCCTATCTTTGCTTGATCCATTTTGAACTTCTTCAAAACTTTATCAAGGTATGTGCTTTGTGAAAGTCCAATTAAGCGTCTTGATCTATCTCTATAGATCTTGATGCCCAATATATAAGTAGCTTACCGAGGTCTTTTATTGAAAAATTCTTATTCAAGTATCCTTTTATGCTATTTAGAAATTCATTATCATTTCCGATCAACAATATGTCATCTACATATAATATCAGAAATGCTACAGAGCTCCCACTCACTTTCTTGTAAATACAAGCTTCTCCAAATGTCTGTATAAAACCATATGCTTTGATCACACTATCAAAGCGTACATTCCAACTCCAAGAGGCTTGCACCAGTCCACAAATGGATCGCTGGAGCTTGCACACTTTGTTAGCACCTTTTGGATTGACAAAACCTTCTGGTTGCATCATATACAACTCTTCTTTAAGATATCCATTAAGGAATGCAATTTTGACATCCATTTGCCAAATTTCATAATCATAAAATGCGGCAATTGCTAACATGATTCGGACAGACTTAAGCATCGCTACACGTGAGAAGGTCTCATCGTAGTCAACTCCTTGAACTTGTCGAAAACCTTTTGCAACAAGTCGAGCTTTGTAGACAATAATATTACCATCAGCGTCAGTCTTCTTCTTGAAGATCCATTTATTCTCTATGGCCTCCCGATCATCGGGCAAGTCAACCAAAGTCCACACTTTGTCCTCATACATGGATTCCATCTTAGATTTCATGGCCTCAAGCCATTTTGCAAAATCTGGGCTCATCATCTCTTCCTCATAGTTTGTAGGTTTGTCATGGTCAAGTAACATGACTTCCAGAACAGGATTACCATACCACTCTGGTGCGGATCTTACTCTGGTTGACCTACGAGGTTTGGTAGTAACTTGATCAGAAGTTTCATGATCATCATCATTAGCTTCCTCGCTTACTGGTGTAGGAATCACTGGAACTGATTTCAGTGATGAAATACTTTCCAATAAGGAGAAGGTACAATTACCTCATCAAGTTCTACTTTCCTCCCACTCACTTCTTTCCAGAGAAACTGCTTCTATAGAAAGGATCCATTTTTAGCAACGAATATCTTGCCTTCGGATCTATGATAGAACATGTACCCAACAGTCTCCTTTGGGTATCCTATGAAGACACATTTGTCAGATTTGGGTTCAAGCTTATCAGGTTGAAGCTTTTTCACATAAGCATCGCAGCCACAAACTTTAAGAAATGACAAATTGGGTTTCTTGCCAAACCACAATTCATAAGGTGTCGCCTAAACGGATTTAGATGGTGCCCTATTTAATATGAATGCATCCGTCTCTAAAGCATAACCCCAAAACGATAGCGGTAAATCAGTGAGAGACATCATATATTGCACCATATCTAATAAAGTGCGGTTATGACGTTCGGACACACCATTACGTTGTGGTGTTCTAGGTGGTGTGAGTTGCAAAACTATTCTGCATTGTTTCAAATGAAGTCCAAACTCATAACTCAAATATTCACCACCACGATCAGATCGCAGAAACTTGATTTTCTTGTTACGATGATTTTCCACTTCACTCTGAAATTCTTTGAAATTTTCAAATGTTGCAGACTTATGTTTCATTAAGTAGATATACCCACATATGATCAAATCATCTGTGAAGGTGAGAAAATAACGATATCAATCGCGAGCTTCAATGTTCATTGGACCACATACATCAGTATGTATGATTTCCAATAACTCTGTTGCTCGCTCCATTGTTCCGAACAACGGAGTTTTAGTCATCTTGCCCATGAGGCATGGTTCGCAAGTACCAAGTGATTCCAGAAGTCCATCAGAATGGAGTTTCTTCATGCGCTTTACACCAATATGACCTAAATAGGAGTGCCACAAATAAGTTGCACTATCATTATCAACTCTGCATCTTTTGGCTTCAATACTATGAACATGTGTATCACTACTATCAAGATTTAGTAAAAATAGACCACTCATCAAGGGTGCATGACCATAAAAGATATTACTCATATAAATAGAACAACCATTATTCTCTGATTTAAATGAATAACCATCTCGCATCAAACAAGATCCATATATAATGTTCATGCTCAACGCTGGCACCAAATAACAATTAATTAGGTCTAAAACTAATCCCGAAGGTAGATGTAGAGGTAGCGTGCCGACGACGATCACATCGACTTTGGAACTATTTCCCACGCGCATCGTCACCTCGTCCTTAGCCAATCTTCGCTTAATCCGTAGCCCCTATTTCGAGTTGCAAATGTTAGCAACTGAACCAATATCAAATACCCAGGTACTACTGCGAGCATTAGTAAGGTACACATCAATAACATGTATATCAAATATATCTTTCATTTTGCCATCCTTCTTCTCCGCCAAATACTTGGGGCAGTTCCGCTTCAAGTGACCAGTCCCTTTGCAGTAGAAGCACTCAGTCTCAGGTTTAGGTCCAGACTTGGGTTTCTTCACTTGAGCAGCAACTGGCTTGCTGTTCTTCTTGAAGTTCCCCTTCTTCCCTTTACCCTTTTTCTTGAAACTAGTGGTCTTGTTGACCATCAACACTTGATGCTTCTTCTTGATTTCTACATCCGCAACCTTTAGCATTGCGAAGAGCTCATGAATCGTCTTATCCATCCCTTGCATATTATAGTTCATCACGAAGCTCTTGTAGCTTGGTGGTAGTGATTGAAGAACTCTGGCAATGACACTATCATCAGGAAGATTAACTCCCAGCTGAGTCAAGTGGTTGTGGTACCCAGACATTCTGATTATATGTTCATTGATAAAACTATTCTCCTCCATTTTTGTAGTTGTGGAACTTATTGGAGACTTCATATCTCTCAATCCGGACATTTGCTTGAAATATTAACTTCAACTCCTGGAACATCTCATATGCTCCATGACGTTCAAAACGTCATTGAAGTCCTGGTTCTAAGCCGTAAAGCATGGCACACTGAACTATCGAGTAGTCATCAACTTTGCTCTGCCAGGTGTTCACAACATCTGGCATTGCTCCTGCAGTGGGTTTGTCACCTAGCGGTGCTTCCAGGACGTAATTCTTCTGTGCAGCAATGATGATAATCCTCAAGTTATGGACCCAGTCCATGTAGTTGCTACCATCATCTTTCAACTTAGCTTTCTCTAGGAATGCATTAAAATTCAAGGGAATGGTTGCATGGGCCATTGATCTACAACAACATAGACATGTAAAATACTATCAGGAACTAAGTTCATGATAAATTAAAGTTAATTAATCAAATTACTTAAGAACTCCCACTTAGATAGATATCTCTCTAATCATCTAAGTGATCACATGATCCATATCAACTAAACCATGTCTGATCATCACGTGAGATGGAGTAGTTTTCAATGGTGAACATCACTATGTTGATCACATCTACTATATGATTAATGCTTAACCTTTCGGTCTCAGTGTTCCGAGGCCATATCTGCATATGCTAGGCTCGTCAAGTTTAACCTGAGTATTCTGCATGTGCAGAACTGGATTGCACCCATTGTATGTGAACCTAGAGCTTATCACACCCGATCATCACATGGTGTCTCGGCACGACGAACTGTAGCAACGGTGCATACTTAGGGAGAACACTTATACATTGAAATTTAGTGAGAGATCATCTTATAATGCTACCGCCGTACTAAGCAAAATAAGATGCATAAAGGATAAACATCACATGCAATCAATATAAGTGATATGATATGGCCTTCATCATCTTGTGCCTTTGATATCCATCTCCAAAGCACCGTCATGATCACCATCGTCACCGGCTTGACACCTTGATCTCCATCGAAGCATTGTTGTTGTCTCGCCAACTATTGCTTCTATGACTATCGCTACCGCTTAGTGATAAAGTAAAGCAATTACATGGTGATTGCATTTCATACAATAAAGCGCCAACCATATGGTTCCTGCCAGTTGCCGATAACTCCGTAACAAAACATGATCATCTCATACAATAAAATTTAGCATCATGTCTTGACCATATCACATCACAACAAGCCCTGCAAAAACAAGTTAGACGTCCTCTACTTTGTTGTTGCAAGTTTTACGTGGCTGCTATGGGCTGAGCAAGAACCGTTCTTACCTATGCATCAAAAACCACAACGTGGTATAGTGATTGCTTTTTGATCTTCAGAAAGAACCATGTTCATTGAATCTGATTCAACTAAAGTTGGAACTGACACCCACCAGCCACCTGTGTGCGAAGCACGTCGGTAGAACCAGTCTCGCGTAAGCGTACGCGTAATGTCGGTCTGGGCCGCTTCATCCAACAACACCGCTAAATAAAGAATCAACTAGTGACGGCAAGCAATATGTATATACCCACGCCCACAACTCCTTTGTGTTCTACTCGTGCATACAACATCTACGCATAAAACTGGCTCGGATGCCACTGTTGGGGAACGCAGTAATTTCAAAAAAAAAAATCCTACGCACACGCAAGATCATGGTGATGTGTAGCAAAGAGAGTGGAGAGTGTTGTCTGCGTACCCTCGTAGACCGTAAGAGGAAGCGTTACGACAACGCAGTTTATGTAGTCGTATGTCTTCATGATCGACCGATCCTAGTACCGAAAGTATGACACCTTCGCGATCTACACATGTTCGGCTCGGTGATGTCCCACGAACTAACGATCCAGCAGAGTGTCGAGGGAGAGCTTCTTCAGAACGACGGCGTGATGATGATGCTACCGGAATAGGGATTCGCCTAAGCACCACTACGATATAACCGTGGTGGATTATGGTGGAGGGGGGCACCGCACACGGCTGGAAACAATCAACTTGTGTGTTCTAGGGTGCCCCCTGCCACCGTATATAAAGGAGCAAGGAGGGAGGCTGGTCGGCCCTAGTGGCGCGCCAAGGGAGGAAGAATCCTCCTCCTAGTAGGAGTAGGGTTCCTCCTTTCCTAGTCCTACTAGGAGGAGAAGGGGAAGGAAGGAAGGGAGAGGAAGAGGAGAAGGAAAGGGGGGGCCTCCCTAGTCCAATTCGGACACCCTATAGGGAGGGGGCGCGGCTGCCCCTTGTGGGCTGCCTCCCCTCTTCCCTATGGCCCATGAATGCCCAACTTTCCCCGGGGGGTTCCGGTAACCCTCCGGCACTCCGGTTTTCTCCGAAATCACCCGGAACACTTCCGGTGTCCGAATATAGTTGTCCAATATATCAATATTTATGTCTCAACCATTTCGAGACTCCTCGCCATGTTTGTGATCAAATCCGAGACTCCAAACTATCTTCGGTATATCAAAACACATAAACTCATAATATCGATCGTCACTGAAAGTTAAGTGTGCGGACCCTACGGGTTCAAAAACTATGTAGACATGACCGAGACACGTCTTCGGTCAATAACCAATAGCGGAACCTGGATGTTCATATTGACTGCCACATATTCTACGAAGATCTTTATCGGTCAAACCGCATAACAATATATGTTGTTCCCTTTGTCATCGGTCTGTTACTTGCCCAAGATTCAATCGTCGGTATCTCAATACCTATTTCAATCTTGTTACCGGCAAGTCTCTTTACTCGTTCCATAATGCATCATCCCGCAACTAAATCATTAGTCACATTACTTGCAAGGCTTATAGTGATGTGCATTACCGAGAGGGCCCCGACATACCTCTTCGATACTCAGAGTGACAAATCCTAATCTCGATCTATGCCAACTCAACAAACACCATTGGAGACACCTGTAGAGCATATTTATAGTCACCCAGTTACGTTGTGACAGTTGATAGCACACTAAGTGTTCCTCCGGTATTGGGGAGTTGCATGATCTCATAGTCAAAGGAACATGTATAAGTTATGGAGAAAGCAATAGCAACAAACTAAACGATCATCGTACCAAGCTAACGGATGGGTCAAGTCAATCACATCATTCTCTACTGATGTGATCCCGTTAATCAAATAACAACTCTTGTCTATAGTTAGGAAACATAACCATCATTAATTCAACGAGCTAGTCAACTAGAGGCATACTAGTGACACTCTATTTGTCTATGTATTCACACATGTACTAAGTTTCCGGTTAATACAATTGTAGCATGAATAATTAACATTTATGATGATATAAGGAAATATAAATAACAACTTTATTATTGCCTCTATGGCATATTTCCTTCACATATCACATCATCATATCTCAAAACTATTACTAAGAATAAATTTTATTTTGTCCAATGATCTTCATGACATTTTCTTTACTTTATCCTTCTTGGATATCTATCACTTTGGGACTAGTTTTCATGAGTTTCTTTTCATAAGCTCAAACAAATATGAGTGAAGATCATGAGCATAACAATTTTTCTTTCTCTCAAAATAATTTAAGTGAAGCAAGAGAGAATTTCTTCAAAATTATAATACTCTGAAACAAATCTAAGTGAAGAGAGAGAGCATTTCTTCAAAAATACTAAGCACACCATACTCAAAAAGATATAAGTGAAGCACTAGAGTAAGTCCTAGCTCATAAAAGATTTAAGTGAAGCATAGAGAGCAATTCTAACAAGTCATGACATAATTTTGGCTCACTCAGATAGGTGTGTCCAGCAAGGATTGATAACTTAAAACACAAAATAAAACAAGCAAAGACACATATCATACAAGATGCTCCAAGCAAAACACATATCATGTGACGAATAAAAATATAGTCTCGAGTAAAATACCGATAGTTGTTGGAAGAAAGCGGGGATGCCACCCGGGGGCATCCCCAAGCTTAGTTGGTTGCTCATTCCTGAATAATAGCTTGGGATGCCGGGGCATCCCCAAGCTTAGGCTCTTACATCCTGCCTTCATCCATCGTAAGATAACCCAAAACTTGAAAACTTCAATCACACAAAACTCAACAAAGCCTTCGTGAGATCCGTTAGAATAAGAATAAAAAACCACTACTATAAGTGTTGTATCAAACCAATTCATATTTTGTTTTTGTATTATATCTACTATATTCCAACTTTTCTATGGCAAAAACTCAACAAAGAAAACCATACAGCCATCAAAATAAGCACACAACACAAAGAAAACAGAATCTGTCAAAACAGAACAGTGTGTAGAAATCTGACTATTTGGAATACTTATGCAACTTAAAAAACTCTGAAAAATTAGGACGGCCTGAGAAATTTTTATATTGATCTACTACAATTGGAACGGGTATTTTATTGCTCTCTGGTAAAACACGAAAATTAATTTCGTGAGCGCAAACTTTCTGTTTTTTTCAGCGAGATCAAACAACTATTTCCCAAGAAGACCCTAATGGCTTTACTTGGCACAAACACTAATTAAAACATAAAAGACACAATCATAACAGTAGCATAATCATGTAAACACACAAGAAAAAGAAGCAAAAAACAAAAATAAATTTTATTCATTGGGTTTCCTCCCAGCAAGCGCTATAGTTTTACGCCCTTAACTAGGAATAAAGCAAGGGTTTAAGTTTTGTCATCTTTGGCTCGAGATCCATAAGATGCTCTCATAATTGATTCATAAGGTGGCTTAATTCTAGTTCTAGGAAAGTGTTCCATACCCTTCCTCAATGGAAATAGGAACTTAATATTGCCTTCTTTCATATCAATCACGGCATCGATAGTGCGTAAAAACGGTCTACCAAGAATAATTGGACAAGACGGATTGCAATCAATATCAAGAACAATAAAATCTATGGGCACATAAATCCTATTTGCAAGAATAAGAACATCATTAATTCTTCCCATAGGCTTTTTAATAGTAGAATCCACCAAGTGCAAATTCAAGGAACATTCTTCAAGATTGCTATGACCAAGCACATCACATCAAGATTTCGCAATTGTGGAAACACTAGAACCCAAGTCACACAAAGAAAAACACTCATAATTTTTAGGTTCCCACTCATCATACAATTTTCTAGGAATTGAAACTTATAATTCCAATTTTTCTTCAAAAGCTTTCATCATAGCATCAACAATATGTTTAGTAAAAGCTTTATTTTGTTCATAAGCATGGGGTAAATTTATCATGGATAGCAACTAAGAAATACAATCAATAAAAGAGCAACTATCATAATTAAAGTCTTCGTAATCCAAAATAGTGGGTGCATCACTAGCTAAAGTTTTGACCCCTACAAACCCACTTTCATCAATTTTTTCAACAAGATTTTCACCCTCCGAAATATTGGGACACCTTCTACCTAAAGTTGACTCTTCTCCAGTCCCTTTTTCATCATTCTTAACTTTACTAAACAAGGAATCAATAGAAGAAACACCAATCATTTTAAGATCTTCATCACTTTTGCAAGAATAATCACTAGAAAAAGCTTTTTCTAAAAATTATCTTTTAACTCTAAGCATAGAAGTTCTTTTCTTACTTTCATCCATAGAAACAAAAAGAGCTTTTAATTGATTCATATACTTTAGGCACAAAAATTTTCATCTTGAGATTTTCCACATCATGAGCAATTCTATCTATTGTTCTAGACAAATCGTCAATTTTGTTCAACTTTTCTTCTACGGAAGTGTCGAAAACTTTTTCTGTGTTGATAAATTCTTTAATATTATTCTCAAGATCAGAGGTGTTCCTATTATTATTATAAGATTGATTTCCATAGGAATTACCATAATTATTAGAGGAATTACTTGGAAAAGGCCTAGGATTAAAATTACCTCCATAAGCATTGTTGTTGAAATTATTGCGAGAAATACAATTCACATCAATGGAATCACTATTTTTCTCAATCAAAGTAGACAAAGGCATATCATTAAGATCAATAGGAGCACTTTTACTAGCAACCAATTTCACAAGAACATCAACTTTTTCACTCAAAGAAGAAATTTCTTCAACCGAATTAACTTTTTTACTAGTAGGAGCTCTTTCGGTATGCCATTGCGAATAATTTGCCATGATATTATCGAGCAATTTGGTAGCTTCACCCAAATAATTTCCATAAAAGTACCACCCGTGGCGGAATCTAAAATATTACGAGAAAAAAATTCAGTGCCGCATAAAATTTTTGTATGATCATCCAAAGATTTAACCCATGAGTTGGGCAATTCCTTAGCATCATTTTCATCCTTTCCGAAGATTGTGCAACATGCTCATGTTCAAGTTGCTTGAAATTCATGATATGTGTTGGGGATATGACCACTGGAGATAAACCGGCTAGGAGTGGCCGGGTTAACTCCATGAATATAGAAGCCCATAAAGACGTGAGGATGGTGGCGCTTTACGAAGGCCCAAGGCCTAAAGGCGGGTTAAGGCCTGTAGATGTAAACCGACTCTTTCATGTAACTTGTATTGTAAGTTAGAAGGAACAGAGACAGAGCCGGACACGTTTATGATCCGGCCTCGGGACTCTATAAACCGACGGGCGTCAACCTATGTATATAAAGGGACGACCCGACAGCAGTTTAGGGACAACAGACAACAACTCGAGAGCCACGCAAAGCGGATTCGCTCCCTAGTCATCGAAACCCTAGCAATACCAACACAACTAGACGTAGGCTTTTACCTACATCAAAGGGGCCGAACAAGTATAAAAACCCCTCGTGTCCCTTGTCCGGTTTAACCCCTTTAAGCTAACCCGTAGCGATGGCTCCACGACTAAGTCCTTTCACGAGGAAATCTGCCGTGACAAACCCACGACAGTTGGCGCCCACCGTGGGGCTATCGCACAATGGTTTCGAGTTCTTGAAGGGAAACTTCGAAGGGCTCAAGGGATACGCTGTGGGCCGAATGATGAAAAGTCATCGCGGCAAGCTCTACATCGACGACACAAGATGGGGTCCCAAGGCCGGTTCAATCGAATACGGGTACCGGGTCCCCTTTGGTGGGATTCACGTCTTCATCGGCAAGATCAGCGAACCGGGCCCTGAGCTGGACACCTAGACCGACATCATCGAGACGGCTCAGCGTGCAAGCCCTGCCCCGGTTCAGCCTGCAACAAGGCATGTTTTCATAGATGTCATCCATGGAGCGGAACATGAGGATGGACCGGCATCTGATGGAGAAACCATTGTCTATTCTGATGACGAGTCTTCAAACAGAGAGACCGAGTCGCTGTATCAGTTGCAGGACGGCCGGATTAGTGCAGGTTCCGATGGCAAAAGTATTCCGGACCCTCTCGATCTGCCAAACCGGGTCGCTGTATTCATGCCGGTACACAACCAGTGCAGCACTCTTCTACCATTGCGGCAATGCTCTCCGGTTCAGCAACAGCAATGCCAGCGGGAGCAGGGGGCTCTATGCCGCCTCCGGCTCAAGTTTTGTCTGATTTGTTTGATGCTTTGGCAACATTGATGGCAGCAGAAGTGGACGCCGCAGCCCGTGATCAGCACAATGCGGAGATTGCAAAGGTGAAGGATCAGATAACTCAGGCTAAGGCAAACCTGGCAGCAGAGAATGCCAGGATGACTATAGAACGGGCCGAGTTGGAAGCTCAGGCCTACCGGCTTAGGCTGGATCAGAGTGCCTAAGATGATGTCATGAGAAGGAGCTACCGGTCGCACCTCCTGCCAGGTTATGAACCAAGAAATCTCTTCAACACACCAGGAGCAGGAACCAGTAACCAGCCAGTCAGAAACTAGACTGAGGCACCGTGAACAGGAGCACCGGTTCAGCCGCGCATGATGGACCCCCCTCGTCAGAACAACATTGTGCCACAGTATGTTCTGACGCCTCCGGGGCATTACTCCAACCCGTTGGATAACATTGTGGTCGCCGCTTCACGGTTGGCAGCCCTCCCGATGGACGGCGAATCACCAGTGGCGATTGAGACACAACGGGCTAGAGAGCTCCTTCAGACAGCTTTAAACCAGCAGCAGGCTTATTCGCATAGTCGTGAGAGGATTCACTCTACCCCCCGCCCGAGTCGGAGCTATAGTAGGCATGTTGAGGACGAACCGGCCGTGTCAAGCAGTGCACGTCACCGTAACTCGCCGCGAGGGCATAACCCGACAGGTGGTGGTGCTAATGCGCAGGATGTGGTGGATCATGGTCGTGCACGTCGAGAAGCCGAGTTAGCAGCTCTGCATGTAGCTCGTTAACCTACTCCGGTTCACCCTACCGCTTCAATGGAGCCAGGCATGGTCTTCAGTTCTTTAGGGGTACCGTGTCTTACCCTCGCTTTACGTAATGTACAACTACCCAAGGATTTTAAAGGCCCTCATAAGGTGCCCAATTACACCGCCGATTTGCATCTAGAGTCATGGGTTGAAAGTTATGAGATGGCAATGGAGATGTTGGGTGTGGATGAAGCAGTGTGTGCTAAATACTTCACCATGATGTTGGAGGGGACAGCTCGTACTTGGTTAAAGAGCTTACCAGCTAACTCTGTCGGGTCATGGGCTGAGTTAAAACACCGGTTTATCCAGAATTTTAAAGATACTTGTAAGCAGCCTATGTCGATTGTGGACCTGGCCGCTTGTGTTCAAGAGGATGGGGAGTCTACAATCCATTGGGTGAAGCGGGTCTCAGCTATTCTGCATTCGCCAGATCGCATCAACGCGGATACAGCAGTGTTAACATTGGAGGGTAATTGCCCGTTTCTACCGTTAAAACTGAAGTTAGGAAGGCCCAAACATCACTGCAATGACATGTCAACGCTGATGGCCGCTTTGGTTAAATATGCCGATTCAGATAGTACCAAAGACCCTGACTCAGAGGAGGATAAACCGGGAAAAGGGAAGAAGAACGGCAACACCAAGGGACAACGGCATAACCCGGCAGGTCCTGGGAATAATGGTAAGCGCAAAGCAGACAATAGTTTGGACTTTGTGGCTAACACCAATGCTCGGGATAATGGTCAGCGTCGTAAGGGCAAACAACCCCAGAGGGGAGGAGGGTCAGGCCCCAATCTGGAGCGCCTGTTAAATGAACCTTGTCCAAAGCATGGATCAAAGGAAAGGCCAGCTTCACATCTTTGGAAGGATTGTTACATCATGCGAGAGTTCAAGAACTCCAATATGTTTCAATACGACAATGGCCCGCCCGGCGGTTCAGGAGGTGGTTTTCATTGGCCGGGTTATGGAGGCAGCAACTTCGGTTCAGGATTTCAAGGCAATCAAACCGGACATAGCAATCAAGGGAACCGGACATAGAAAATTAGGGTTTACTGTAGCCGTCTCGGATCCGATCTGGATCGGGGGGCGCGGAGCCCGAGGATGAATTTACAGACAAGTGTTAATTTCACTAAGTCTGAGATATGTTTTACCATTTGCATTTTTGCCATGCTTGTTTGAACCTCCTAATGGATGAATTGGCCGTAGCTCAGTGCTAGGATTTTGTTAAGAATCTTGTGTGCATCCCTGCCATGTATTTTGTTGTCTTGTTTGGGTGCTGTAGCATGTTCATCTCATTGCGTTTAGATGCCTACTTGCTGTAAATCGCAGACCGGTGTCATTTTTGAATCGCTTGCCATTTCCAAACCGTAACTCCAATTCCGGCGTTCTTTATATCATTTTCAAGCGATTTCATCTCATCTTTCCAGTGGCACCCTTGGAATTCCAAGTCGAGGCCAGGTTCATGCATTTCCTGTCATATCTTGCATTTTGCATCCCGCATCGCATCCCGCATAGCATATCATCTTTGCATTGTGTTGTTTGAGTTTGCACGTGGTTGATTGTGTCCTTGTTGCTTGTTTGTCTTGTTTGGGTAGAGCCGGGAGACGAGTTCGCTACCGAGGAGCCCGTTGAGTTTGCTTTTGAGGATCCAGTCAACTCCGACAACTGTGCAGGCAAGATGATCATACCCTCGAAATCACTACTATCTTTGCTATGCTAGTTTGCTCGCTCTTTCGCTATGCCATTGCTACGATGCCTACCACTTGCTTGCAAGCCTCCCAAATTGCCATGTCAAACCTCTAACCCACCATTGTCCTAGCAAACCGTTGATTGGCTATGTTACCGCTTTGCTCAGCCCCTCTTATAGTGTTGCTAGTTGCAGGTGAAGATTGGAGGCCGTTCCTTGTTGGAACATTTATTTACTTGTTGGGATATCATTATATTGCTATGTTATCTTAATGCATCTATATACTTGGTAAAGGGTGGAAGGCTCGGCCTCTCGCCTAGTGTTTTGTTCCACTCTTGCCGCCCTAGTTTCCGTCATATCGGTGTTATGTTCCCGAATTTTTGCGTTCCTTACGCGGTTGGGTTATAATGGGAACCCCTTGACAGTCCGCCTTGAATAAAACTCCTCCAGCAATGCCCAACCTTGGTTTTACCCTTTGCCACCTAGCCTTTTCCCTTGGGTTTCGTGGACTCAAGGGTCATCTATTTTAACCCCCCTGGGCCAGTGCTCCTCTGAGTGTTGGTCCAACCTAGAGCACCGTGCAGGGCCGTCCCTTGGCAACTTGGGTTACGTTGGCTCCCGTACGCTTAGCTTATCCGGTGTGCCCTGAGAACGAGATATGTGCAGCTCCTATCGATATTTGTCGGCACAGCGGGTGGTGTTGCTGGACTTGTTTTACCATTGTCGGAGTTGTCTTGAATTACCGAGACACCGAGTCTGATCGGAACGTCTTGGGAGGAGGTCTATTCCTTCGTTGACCGTGAGAGCTTGTCATGGGCTAAGTTGGGACTCCCCTGCAGTGATTGAACTTTCGAAAGCCGTGCCCGCGGTTATGGGCAGATGGGAATTTGTTAATGTCCGGTTGTAGATAACTTGAACCTTAATTAATTAAAATGAATCAACTGAGTGTGTTACCGTGATGGCCTCTTCTCGGTGGAGTCCGGGAAGTGGACACGGTGTTGGAGTAATGTTTGCGCAGGTTGTTCTCTAGCTTCTCGCTCGTGCTTTGCCTCCTCTTCTCGCTCTCTTTGCGAATAAGTTAGCCACCATACTTGCTAGTCGCTTGCTGCAGCTCCACTCATATTTTACCTTGCCTTACCTATAAGCTCAAATAGTCTTGATCGCGAGGGTGCGAGATTGCTGAGTCCCTGTGGCTCACAGATTACTATTACACCAGATGCAGGGCCTGATGATTCCGCTCCAGGAGACGCGTATGAGCTCAAGTGGGAGTTCGACGAAGACTCTCAACGATACTATGTTTCCTTTCCCGACGATCAGTAGTGGTGCCCAGTTGGGGGTGATTGGGACCGTTGTCGCATGTTGGGTTCTCTTATATTTTGGCGCCGTAGTCGGGCCATGAGTGTTTTGGATGATGTAATGTTATTTATGTACTTGATTGACGTGGCGAGTGTAAGCCAACTATGTTATCTCCCTTTTTTATTATCATATTACATGGGATGTTGTGAAGATTGCCTAACTTGCGACATATGCCTTCAATGCGATTATGTCTCTAAGTCGTGCCTCGACACGTGGGAGCTATAGTCGCATCGAGGGTGTTATAAAGCACTTGTGGACTTCATCAATGATTGGACAGAGTTGCAGGCACCATAGGAAAAGCCAGATAACACTTATTGGACTATTCACTTTGATGGGTCCAGGCAATTGGAGGGCTCGGGGCTGGAGTCATATTAACTTCCCCACAAGGTGACACGTTTTGTTATGTTCTTCGCTTAATGTTCCCTTGTACTAACAATGCAGCTGAGTACGAGGCCTTACTCCACGGTCTTCGGATGGCTAAGGAGATGAACTTAAGCCGGGTTATGTGCTTCGGTGACTCGGACCTAGTGACACTCATGGCTGCATATCGACGAGAGGTGGACATAGTGACTGGTCATTTCAAGGGTTATCAAGTTGACCATATAGACCGGCGAAAGAATGAAGCGGCAGACGCTTTAAGTCGCCTAGGCTCTTAGCATAAACCGGTGCCACCTAATGTCTTCCTCGACGTACTGGATAATCCGTCGGTCAAGATACCCACAGAGGAGGAGTTGGCTATTATTGACCCAGAGGCCCAATTGGTGGCAGCTTTGCAAGTTATACCGGATTGGACAGTCTTGTACTTGGCTTACATGGGCGAGTTACCGGAGGATGAAACCTTGGCCCGGCAGATAATCGGGCGATCCAAGTCAATGACCATTATCAATGGGGAGTTACATCGTTACAGCGTTATAGGAGGAATTCAGCGTTGTGTGTCTCCTCAAGAGGGTTATGAGATTTTGCGAGAAATCCACGAAGGAGATTGTGGTCATCACGCCGATTCAAAATCCTTGGTGGCTAAGGCTTTTCGTCACGGCTTCTATTGGTTGACAGCTCATGCTGATGCAGAGGATTTAGTCAAAAGGTGTGACGGTTGTCAAAAATTCGCACGCCGCGCTCATGTTTCGGCTCAGGAGTTGAGAATGATTCCAATCACTTGGCCGTTTGCAACTTGGGGGCTCGATATGGTTGGACCCTTTAAGAAATCCAAGGACAAAAAGACCCACCTGTTAGTGGCAGTTGACAAAAAGACCCACCTGTTAGTGGCAGTTGACAGAATTGAGCATAGTTATGAGAATATCTAGGCATGATCATGTATATAGGCATCACGTCCGAGAAAAGTAGACCGACTCCTGCCTGCATCTACTACTATTACTCCACACATCGACCGCTATCCAGCATGCATCTAATGTATTAAGTTCATGGAAAAATGGAGTAATGCAATAAGAATGATGACATGATGTAGAAAAGATCCGTTTGTCTATATGGTGGTAGATATAGGTCTCGTATTTTTATCCTTAGTAGCAATGATACATACGTGTCGGTTCCTTTTCTATCGCTGGGATCAAGCACCGTTAGATCGAACCCACACTACCGGGCACCTCTTCCCATTGCAAAATAAATAGATCGAGTTGGCCAGACAAAACCCAAATATCATAGAAGAAATATGAGTCTATAAGAGATCATGCATAAAAGAGATCAAAGATACTCAAATACTTTCATGGATATAAAAACATAGATCTGATCATAAACTCGAAGTCCATCAATCCCAACAAACAAACCGCAAAGAGAGTTACATCATATGGATCTCCAAGAGACCATTGGTATGAGGATCAAGAGAGAGAGAGAGGCACCAATGGAAGTGGTGAACCCCTCTGTGATGGTGTTTAGATTGGATCTGGTGTTTCTGGACTCTGCGGCGGCTGGATGAATATTTCGTCGACTCCCCTAGGGTTTTGGGAATATTGGAGTATTTATAGAGCAAAGAGGCGGTTCGGGGGGCGCCCGAGGTGGGCACAACCCACTTGGGCGTGCCAGGGCCTCCTGGCGTGCCCTGGTGGGTTGTGCCCCCCTCGGGGCACCCTCGGGTGCAACCAGGGCCCATCTGCTTCCTTTTGGCCCATAAAAAGTCATCGTAAAGTTTCGTGCCATTTGGACTCCATTTGATATTCATTTCCTGTGATGTAAAAACATGGAAAAAAATAGGAACTGGCACTAGGCACTATGTCAATAGGTTAGTACCAAAAAATGATATAAAATGACTATAAAACATCCAAGATTGATAATAAAATAGCATGGAACAATAAAAAATTATAGATATGTTGGAGACGTATCACAGACCAACAACTGCCCACGCGTCCCGATCAGCGGCCGTGCTGTTCTCTCCGAGACAGCGCCGGCTCGGGAGGGCCTCTGACCCCTTCTTCCTCCCTACAGTATTGTGTCCAAGATGTGTGATACGTCTCCAACATATCTATAATTTTTGATTGTTCCATGCTATTATATTATCTATTTTGGATGTTAATGGGCTTATTTATACACTTCTATATTATTTTTGGGACTAACCTGCTAAGTGGTGGTTTGTTTTCTTATACTAACGGAGCTCATGAGATTTTCTGTTTAAGTTTTGTGTTGTGAAGTTTTCAAGCTTTGGGTAAAGATTTGATGGATTATGAATAAGGAGTGGCAAGAGCCTAAGATTGGGCATGCCCAAGGCACCCCAAGTTAAAATTCAAGGACAACCAAAACCCTAAGCTTGGGGATGCCCCGGAAGGCATCCCCTCTTTCGTCTTCTTCTATGTGTAACTTTAACCGAGGCTATATTTTTATTCACCACATGATATGTGTTTTGCTTGGAGCGTCTTGTATGATTCGAGTCTTTGATTTTTAGGTTACCACAATCATCCTTGCTTTACACACCTTTTGGGATATACACACATGAATTGGAATTTATTAGAATACTGTATGTGTTCACTTATATCTTTTGAGCTAGATAATTTTGCTCTAGTGCTTCACTTATATCTTTTAGAGCACGGTGGTGGTTTTATTTCATAGAAATTATTGATCTCTCATGCTTCACTTATATTATTTTTAGAGTCCTTTAGAATAGCATGGTAATTTGCTTTGGTTATGAAACTAGTTGTAATATGATTGGCATCCAAGATCAGTATAATAAAAACTTTCATAAAAAGTGCATTGAGTACTAGGAGAAGGTTGATACTTGATAATTGTTTTGAGGTATAAAGATGGTGATAATAGAGTTGTGATAGTTGAGTAGTTGTGACTTTGAGAAATACTTGTGTTGAAGTTTGCAAGTCCCGTAGCATGCACGTCTGGTAACCGTTGTGTAACAAATTTGAAACATGAGGTGTTCTTTGATTGTCTTCCTTATGAGTGGCGGTCGAGGACGAGCGATGGTCTTTTCCTACCAATCTATCCCCCTAGGAGCATGCACGTAATGCTTGGTTTTTCATGACTTGTAGATTTTTGTAATAAGTATGTGAGTTCTTTACAACTAATGTTGATTCCATGGATTATATACACTCTCACCCTTCCATCCTTGCTAGCCTCTTCGGTACCGTGCATTGCCCTTTCTCACCTTGAGAGTTGGTGCAAACTTTGACGGTGCATCCAAACCCTGTGATATGATACGCTCTGTCACACATAAACCTCCTTATATTTTCCTCAAAACAGCCACCATACCTACCTATTATGGCATTTCCATAGCCATTCCAAGATATATTGCCATGCAACTTTCCACCGTTTCATTCATGACACGCTTCATCATTGTCATATTGCTTTGCATGTTCATGTCATTGACATCGTATTTGTGGCAAAGCCACCATGCATAATTTATCATACATGTCACTCTTGATTCATTGCACTTCCTGGTACACCGCCGGAGGCATTCATATACAGCCATATTTTGTTCTAGTATCGAGTTGTAATCCTTGAGTTGTAAATAAATAGAAGTGTGATGATCATCATTAATAGAGCATTGTCCCAAAAAAAGAGAAGGCCAAATAAAGAAAGGAAGGCCCAAAAAAAGAAAAAAAAAGAAAAGAAATAAAAAGGGACAATGCTACTATCCTTTTTTCCACACCTATTCTTCAAAGTAGCACCATGATCTTTATGATAGAGAGTCTCTTGTTTTGTCACTTTCATATACTAGTGGGAATTTTTCATTATAGAACTTGTCTTGTATATTCCAACAATGGGCTTCCTAAAATGCCCTAGGTCTTCGTGAGCAAGCAAGTTGGATGCACACCCACTTAGTTTCTTTTATTGAGCTTTCATACATTTATAGCTCTAGTGCATCCCTTGCATGGCAATCCCTACTCCTTGCATTGACATCAATTGATGGGCATATCCCTAGCCCGTTGATTAGCCGCGTCGATGTGAGACTTTCTCTCTTTTGTCTTCTCCACATAACCCCATATCATTATTCTATTCCACCCATAGTTCTATATCCATGGTTCACGCTCATGTATTGCGTGAAAGTTGAAAACAGTTTGAGATTTCTAAAGTATGAAACAATTGCTTAGCTTGTCATCGGGGTTGTGCATGATTAGATCATTCTTGTGTGACAAAAATGGAGCATGACCAAACCATATGATTTTGTAGGGATGAACTTTCTTTTGCCATGTTATTTTGAGAAGACATGATTGCTTAGTTAGTATGCTTGAAGTATTATTATTTTCATGTCAATATTAAACTTTTGTCTTGAATCTTTCGGATCTGAATATTCATGCCACAATAAAGTAAATTACATTGTGAATTATGGTAGGTAGCATTCCACATCAAAAATTCAATTTTTATCATTTACCTACTCGAGGACGAGCAGGAATTAAGCTTGGGGATGCTTGATACGTCTACAACTTATCTATAATTTTTGTTGTTCCATGCTATTATATAATCTGTTTTGGATGTTAATGGGCTTATTTATACACTTTTATATTATTTTTGGGACTAACCTGCTAACCCAAGGTCCAGTGCAAATTGTTGTTTTTTTTGCCTATTTCGGTGTTTCACAGAAAAGGATTATCAAACGGAATCCAAACGGAATGAAACCTTTGGGAGAGTTATTTTTCAAACAAATGTGATCCAAGGGACTTGGAGTGGACGTCAAGAACTCAACGAGGAGGCCACGAGGCCGGGAGGCGTGCCCCCCACCCTCGTGGGCCCCTCATAGCTCTACCGACCTAGTTATTCCTCCTATATATATCCATATTGTAACACCCACGATGCGACTATATCTCCCACGTGTTGAGGCATGACTTAGAGGCATAATCGCATGGTAGTTTAGTCGCAAGTGGGGTAATCTTCACACAATCCCATGTACTGAATAAGAAAGGGATAAAGAGTTGGCTTACAATCGCCACTGCACACAATTAATAAGTAAACATACATAATCTATAGTACAATCAAGGTCTGACTACGGAACCAAAATAAAAGAAGACAACCCCAAATGCTAGATCCCCGATCATCCCAACTGGGCCCCACTACTGATCAACAGGAAACAAAAAAACAATGAACAAGAACTTCATCGAGCTCCCACTTGAGCTGGGTTGTGCCACCTGCACTGGTATCATCGGCACCTGCAACTATTTGGAAGTATCTATGAGTGACGAGGACTCCGCAATCTCACACCCGCGAGATCAATACTATTAAAGCTTATGGGTAGGAGAAGGTAGTGAGGTGGAGCTGCAGCAAGAACTAGCATATATGGTGGCTAACATACGCAAATAAGAGAGAGAAGAGAAACAACGCAACGGTCGAGAAGCTAGAAGTGATCAAGAAGTGATCCTGAAACTACTTATGTTCAAGCATAACACAAGAACCGTGTTCACTTCCTGGACTCCTCCGAAAAGAGACCATCACGGCTACACACGCGGTTGATGCATTTTAATTAAGTTAAGGGTCAAGTTCTCTACAACCGGACATTAACAAATTCCCTTCTGCCACATAACCGCGGGCACGGCTCTCGAAAGTTTATACCCTGCAGGGGTGTCCCAACTTAGCTCATCACAAGGTCTCACGGACAATGAAGGATATTCCTTCTCCTGGGAAGATCCAAATAGTCTCGGAATCCCGGTTACAAGACATTTTGACAATGGTAAAACAAGACCAGCAAAGCCGCCCGATGTGCCGACAAATCCCGATAGGAGTCGCACGTATCTCGTTCTCAGGGCACACCGGATGTGCCAGATGTCGGGTTGGCATAGACCCTGGTTGCCCAGGGGGCGCCTGACATCGCCCAGATTGGACTAGCACTCAGAGGAGCACTGGCCCAAGGGTTTAAAATAAAGATGACCCTTGACTCTGCAGATTCCAAGGGAAAAAGGCTTAGGTGGCAAATGTTAAAACCAAGGTTGGGGCTTGCTGGAGGAGTTTTATTAAAGGCGAACTGTCAAGGGGTTCCCATAACACCCAACCGCGTAAGGAACACAAAATCAAGGAACATAACACCGGTATGACAGAAACTAGGGCGGCAAGAGTGGAACAAAACACCAGGCATAAGGCCGAGCCTTCCACCCTTTACCAAGTATATAGATGCATTAATTAAAATAAGAGATATTGTGATATCCCAACATATCCATGTTCCAACATGGAACAAACTGCAGCTTCACCTGCAACTAACAAAGCTATAAGAGGGGCTGAGCAAAGTGGTAACATAGCCAAACAACGGTTTGCTAGGAAGCTGGGATAGAGGCTTGACATGGCAAAATGGGAGGCATGATAAACACGTGGTAGGTAGCGCGACATAGCGAAAGAGAGAACAAGTAGCAAGCAAAGATAGAAGTGATTTCGAGGGTATGGTCATCTTGCCTGAGATCCCGCAAGGAAGAAGAACGAGTCCAAGAAGTAGACAAACGGACGTAGTCGAACGGAACCTCATCACTCCAGAACGAAACCGAAGCTAACGAGAGAAGCAACCCGAAAAGAAGCAAGCAACATAGTAAACTAACAAGAATAAACATGGCATGATGCACAATCAAGTATGATGCATGTCCGGTTTAAATATGCATGGCATGGCAAAGTGCACAAACAAAACTACAAGTTAAGTGGAGCTCAATATGCAACAAGATGCATATTGACGAAACACCACATTCGGTTATTTAGTTCACTCCCGGTTAGGCTACTCAACAATATTAAATGTTGTGTAACATGGCAAGAGGTGAGGCAAAAGTAAACTACACAATCTAAACAATTTAAATGGGGCCAGAAACATCAAACAACAATTCCGGTAAATCCCCATATGCATTTAGTAATTTAATGCAACAACAATTTTAAATAGTTTAAATGTTATTATCATGATGCGGATGACATATGCAAGTTCTATGGAATTTTATGAAAAGATTGACATGAACAGGATATGAAGCATTGTTGCCATGGCGGAAGGAAAAGGGGTGCCACGCGGCGAAACAGAAATGTTACCACGGCAACATTCCGGTGATCCGGCAGCTCAGTTGAGATGCTGGTGCAAAGGAACAAGTGTGGCGGGAGCGTGTCATGCAAGGAAGGTGGGGTGATCCCGGTAACCAGCTGTTCCACGAGACGACGGTAAGGCAACGGGGAACATGCAAGAAACACGTCGGGCACGGTGCAAACGCGAGCATTTCATACAACATAAGCATTCGTCCACGGGAGGTCATTCTCGGCGGTATACCTTTAAAGCATGCAAACGGGATGGTTCTCGTTCGGTGCAAAGTAGAGGAAGTAGTCGTTCTCGGGATGTTCATAGTGGAAGTAGTCGTTCTCGCTTCGTAGTTGTACACACTCCGTAGGTGTTCGGGGTCACAACGAGGAACTTGACGTCCATGAGGTCTTCGAGAGTCGACTGTGGTGGTACTCGATCGTTTCGAAGAGGTACTTGGGGTCTTCAAACTTGTCGGTCTCGTCAACTCGAAGGGGTAGTTGGCATTTCTGCTACCCGGGTCCTCAGTGACGGCAGTTGTTCTATGCATTGGGCGTCAAGGTACTTGTCATTCTTAGCGATTATGAAGACGACGGTAGTGGTACATGTTACGTAGATGTTCAGCTCGTCGATAGAGGTACTTGGTGACAACCAAGGGATCAGTAGTTGTACATGGTCTTCGCGTTGAAGTTTGACTTGGCGATTCCAAAACGTTCATCGGAGAGGGGACTTGGTGAAAAACCCCGAAGGCGCTGCTCGTTCGTTTGACAGGGAAAAAATAGCGGCAGTAGCAGGCATCGCAGGAGGTGTGAGGGGCCCTGCCGGTGGGGTCCGGCCGGGATTGGGCAAGTGCGCCGAAGGCGGCCTCATCTGGTGGTGTAGGCGAGTGAGAGGAGGGAGGAACGGGCGATGGGGCCGCCGGAGTTGGCTGCCTGGAGGACGAGCGCGGAAGGGCGAGGAGAGGGGCTCCTCTGATGGCGTGAGGGGAGAAGGTGAGGGAGAGATCGGGCATAAGGGAGAGGCGGCGCAAGGGAACGAGGGAGAGGACAAGGATTCGGTCGGGCGTAGGGTTAGATGGGAGAAAGAGATGGGCCTTGGCCCATGGTGGGTAGGCCTGGTTGCGGCTGGGCCTAGATGGGCTGGGTTCACTCTCTCTACATTCTTTTTCCATTTTAAAACAAAACAAAAAAGAGAAAGAAAAGAAAGAGAAGGTATGGGTGGAATCTAGGTATGGGGATAATTTTCACGAACTCGTAAAAATGTGCATGTTCCACGAAATATAGGAGAGGCATGATTGAAAGATGTAATTCAAACTCATTTGAATTTAATTCAAATGGGTTTGAACTAGGACTTGATTTTAGGAGTATCCAAAAATGTTGAGAATTTTGGTAGAGCTCCGGAAAGTGGTAAAAGAATTATTGGCAAGGCTAGAGAGTCAAAACTTGAAGAAGAAAAGGCCAAGGGATTTAATATGCAAGTGGGTTCATGGGTGATTCCAAAACAATGGAATATTTAATATAGCTCCCTAATAATATTGGGAGTATATATTCTAAAGAGAAATCACCATTGCGAATATCCCTCAATTTAAATGAAACGAAGATCCATACGATTTTAGTTGATTTTTAAAAACAGAAATGGCAAGATGGCATGATGACATGATGCAAAGATGAATGCAACAGACAAAACAAATCACCCGACGAAACTCAGAAAACATGGAAGGCATCTGAAGCGTCGGTCTTGGGGCGTCACTACACTCCACCACTATAAGAGGATCTCGTCCCAAGATCTAGGATGGCACCGGAGAGACATGGAAGAGGAAGAGGTAAAACAAAGTTGCTTCTTGACAAAAGAGTGAAACCACGAACTTTGAGAGGTTGAAAACTGGAAAGAAGAGAAAAAACAACGGAGATGAACGAAGTTGAAAACACTCCATTACGAAAAAGGAACAAGGAACACCATGTGAACCTTGGAGGTTGCAAAACTATGAATGCTGAGCACAATGGAGAAGAAGGAATTGAAAACACTCTGGTTGAAACGCGATAAACAAGGAACAAGGAAGAACAAATTCGAACAACACTCCGGTTGACAAGAGATGCATGACTTGATAAGATGAAAAGAACTTGAGCAGAGGACACAACACTCCTGCTAAACGGATAAGCAAGGAAAAGAACATGATCTTGACAAACAAGATGATACTTGATGAGAGCAACAACACAATGCCTCCAGAACAAAAGAATAGAAGTTAAATCATTGAAAGGAAAAGAAAAGGGGGAACAAAAGACAACTACCAGCATAACTGAATTGAGAAGCATCCTTGCAAGGAAGGATTGAACCGAGTTGTTGGAAAAACCAACAACGGGACGAATAAGCTTGTAGTGGGCTTATGGAAAACATCTCAAAACTGAGGTGAAATTCTGTCACTAACGGAAACAATAGATTGGATTGATACCAACAAGGAGACGAGAAGCTTATTTCACCGGGAGGATAAATGAAGAACTTGGGTCATTTATAAGCACCATAAGTAGCAACAATCCTTAGGGAAAGCTTTAGGTGAAATATAACCCAAGATAATTCCAATGAAAAGATTGATGGGTTGCAAAGGATCTCATGAACGACTTGAAAATGATGGGTTTAAAATATGTCATTCCAGACAACTTGTGAATCATGAAACACAAAGCAATTGTCAAAAATGACATAACACCACGTCAAAATACAAGGTAGAATGAATTTCACTTCCAAGTGCAAGAAGAGAAACACTTGATCTACCAAAACAAAACGTGTGTTGAGCACCACATTTATTTTGGAGTATAGCTTGGCGGATATTAGCTTCGAGAGAAATCTTGAAGAACAATTGAAGAATGAAAAGAATCCTTGACGAACCGCCATGTAGAAACTCTGAAGAACTCTGGATAGATAAAAAGATGGTTGCAAAGAAATGAAGCTTGAAAAGGATAAGATGAATCCTTGAAATGATTAGATGGAGCTTCGCGATCATATAACCGAGAAAACATGGAACTCCAGAAAAGAAAAGATGAAGCAACTTGGAACCAAGAATTTCTTCCTCATGAACAAACTCCGGAAGAAGGAATTGAATTTACTCGACGAAACAAGAATATGAATTACATTATGCTTATCCTTCACCAATTTAACTTGATGACAAGCAACGGATTTGGCATACTACTTATTATTGTAGAAAGGATTAAGAGAGATATAGCGCAAACTTGAGAAGGACTTCAACAAACCACCGTTAGGATTGGAAAGAACAAATGAATTATTGTGAGAACATAGGAAGAGGAATCTTGAACACACCACCGTAAGAACTGAAATCAATTGAAGAAAAGTGAATGAATCACCGGGAAGAATTAGAAAAAGAACGAAGATACTTGAGAGAATTTAGATACAAGCGAATGAATAGATCACGAGCTGATTATAGAATACTTGAACAATGCCCCAGCTGAATTTGAGAACGAGAGCTGAAAGCTCGAATGAATAAATCTTCTGAAATGATGGCCTTTGGATGATCAAGAAAAACGAAAACAACTCCTGAAATGTTCCGGATGGGTGAAAAGAATTCTCACAATCGAAAACAATTATGAGAGGATGGTAACAAGCTTGAAGTTGGCATCTTTGGAAGAATGGGTAAGATTTGGAGGAGAAACTCTTTTTCGGTCTTCAAATGCAGAGAATGATGATGAGAAACACCATCGTGAATTGTTGAGGCACTCCGGAATGATAATTAGAAAGGTTAAACCAACAAGGAAAAGAATTTGAAAGATCTTGGAGAAAGACATTTGACTGATGATAACTCATTCTTATGGCAAACATTGAAAAGATTTTGGGAATAGCTCCGGGAAAATAGAAGAGTCAGGTAAGATCCTGGGAAAAGACCTGTGGGTTAGGGCCCACTCAAAAGATACACCATTGAACGATTTGAAAGAGAGATTTCGCTGGTTGAATTAAATGGCTTGAATGAGATAACAACCTCAAAATAGGTTGAACAGATCTTGAATGAAAAGATGAGCCTTCTGAGATATCTTCAGCACTCCAGAACAAATGAATAGCGAGAAGTGAATGATTAAGAGGTGCACCGGCATGAGAAATCATTTGAAACAAGGAAAAGGGATATGAGCAACACCAAAATATTGCATTGAATCCATCGGAGAGAAAAAATGAGAACGACGAATGTTGAACTTGACGCTCGTGAGCATCTCCATGAGAAATCACCGGTTAAGAACATTGAAGGAAAGGCATGAAGAAAGTTCACATGAATAAAATGGATACTTGATTAAGAAATCTGAATCCTTGAAGATAAAGGGTGGGAGGGTGGGAAAAAACAAAGACAACTGGCACGGATGAAACAAACACCGTTGGAAAGACTTAGAATTGATCTTGCGAATGTAGGAATGATCGGATCCACTTGAAGAGAAGCACGCCGGTTGAGAAGAAATTGAGATGGAAAACTTGATGATCGAAAGGATTAATATACACATAGGAATATGAGAACAACGTTTAGGAAAGGTATGGAATCAACACTTGACATCAAAGTAACTCGAATACCACAACTCAAAACAAAACAAAGGATTTGGCTTGCAGAATAAACCGGAAACAAACATATGATAGATCCCATATCGTATCATATGTCTGTTGGAAAGATATTCTAGGAGCTACTTGAATTCCCACCTATAAACTCCTGAAACTGTCTAGTTATACAATTAGGTGTTGGGGATACAGGGGAAGCAATATATCTCACCCAAACTAAACAATCCCTACATCCAGCTGTATCCATCCTTCAGCACATAACCAAGAAACCTTCGGAAATCATGTACCTCAACCTTCGAAAAGCATCCATTATACGAGTTTTGGCAATACTCCTGAACTCCCACCCCAGTACTGGGTGGCGTCGAGGTTATCTCACCAACAACTGCATAAAAGAGATTTTCGATGTCGGCGAAACTCACGTATTCCAGAACTGCAATGATAAAATTGTGATGACAACACCTTGGAGCTCTACTCCCCGGGACACTGCCACAACCCCTAAATGTTAGGAGGCACCAAGAACAATGTTCTCGTCAAAAGAATATTGGAACGATTCCAAAATACCTGCGTGATCCTAAAAAAAATTCGTGAAATTTGAGGACAGGAAAGTCAAAACTTCTACGTTAGGAGGCCTCACCAGAGCGACGAAGGGACTGAGGAGTAAAAAGAATCCTACTCTCCGATATATATAATCCTAAGACTCAAAACATTTTGTTCTAGACTCAACAATGTCAGCGATTCGATCAAGCAGGGGGCTCCTAAGTCGGGGATGGCTCTGATTACCAACTTGTAACATCCACGATGCGGCTATATCTCCCACGTGTCGAGGCATGACTTAGAGGCATAACCGCATGGTGGTTTAGTCGCAAGTGGGGTAATATTCACACAATCCCATGTATTCAATAAGAAAGGGATAAAGAGTTGGCTTATAATCGCCACTTCACACAATTAACAAGTAAACATACATCATCCAGAGTACAATCAAGGTCCGACTACGGAACCAACATAAAAGAAGACAATCCCAAATGCTAGATCTCCGATCGTCCCAACTGGACTCCACTACTGATCAACAGGAAACAAAACAAAACAACGAACAAGAACTTCATCGAGCTCCCACTTGAGATGGGTTGCGCCACCTGCACTGGTATCATTGGAACCTGCAACTGTTTGGAAGTATCTGTGAGTCACGAGGACTCAGCAATCTCACACCCGCGAGATCAAGGCTATTTAAGCTTATGGGTAGGAGAAGGTAGTGAGGTGGAGCTACAGCAAGCACTAGCATATATGGTGTCTAACATACGCAAATAAGAGCGAGAAGAGAAACAACGCAATGGACGAGAAGCTAGAAGTGATAGAGAAGTGATCTTGAAACTACTTACATTCAAGCATAACACAAGAACCATGTTCACTTCCCGGACTCCACCAAAAAGAGACCATCACGGATACACACGTGATTGATGCATTTTAATTAAGTTAAGTGTCAAGTTCTCTACAACTGGACATTAACAAATTCCCATATGCCACATAACCGCGGACACGGCTCTCGAAAGTTTATACCCTGCAGGGGTGTCCCAACTTCGCCCATCACAAGCTCTCATGGTCAACGAAGGATATTCGTTCTCCCGGGAAGACCCGATCAGTCTCAGAATCCCAGTTACAAGAGATTTTGACAATGATAAAACAAGACCAGCAAAGCCGCCCGATGTGATGACAAATCCCGATAGGAGTCGCACGTATCTCGTTCTCAGGGCACACCGGATATGCCAAACGTCGGGTTGGCGTAGACCCTGGTTGCCCAGGGGGCGCCGGACATCGCTCAGGTTGGACCAACACTCAGAGGAGCACTAGCCCAGGGGATTAAAATAAAGATGACCCTTGACTCTGTAGATTCCAAGGGAAAAAGGCTTAGGTGGTGAATGTTAAAACCAAGGTTGGGCCTTACTAGAGGAGTTTTATTCAACGCGAACTGTCAAGGGGTTCCCATAACACCCAACCCCGTAAGGAACGCAAAATCAAGTAACATACACCGGTATGACAGAAACTAGGGCGGCAAGAGTGGAACAAAACACCAGGCATAAGGCCGAGCCTTCCACCCTTTACCAAGTATATAGATGCATTAATTAAAATAAGAGATATTGTGATATCCCAACATATCCATGTTCCTACATGGAACAAACTTCAGCTTCATCTGCAACTAAGAACGCTATAAGAGGGGCTGAGCAAAGCGGTAACATAGCCAAACAACGGTTTGCTAGGAAGGTGGGTTAGAGGCTTGACATGGCAAAATGGGAGGCATGATAAACAAGTGGTAGGTAGCGCGACATAGCGAAAGAGCGAACAACTAGCAAGCAAAGATAGAAGTGATTTCGAGGGTATGGTCATCTTGCCTGAGATCCCGCAAGGAAGAAGAACGAGTCCAAGAAGTAGACAAACAGACGTAGTCGAACAGAACCTCACCACTCCAGAACGAAACCGAAGCTAATGAGAGAAGCAACCCGGAAAGAAGCAAGCAACATAGTAAACTAACAAGCATAAACATGGCATGATGCACAATCAAGTATGATGCATGTCCGGTTTAAATATGCATGGCATGGCAAAGTGCACAAACAAAACTACAAGTTAAGTGGAGCTCAATATGCAACGAGATGCATATTGATGAAACACCACATTCGATTATTTAGTTCACTCCCGGTTAGGCTACTCAACAATATTAAATATTGTTAAACATGGCAAGAGGTGAGGCAAAAGTAAACTACACAATCTAAACAATTTAAATGGGGACGGAAACATCAAACTACAATTCCGGTAAATCCCCATATGCATTTAGCAATTTAATGCAAAAACAATTTTCAACATTTTAAATGTTATTATCATGATGCGGATGACATATGCAAGTTTTATGCAATTTTATGAAAAGGTTGACATGAACATGATATGAAGCATTGTCGCCAGGACGGAAGGAAAAGGGGTGCCACACGGCGAAATGGATATGTTACCACGGCAACATTCCGATGATCCGGCAACTTAGTTGAGATGCTGGTGCAAAGGAACAAGTGTGGCGGGAGCGTGTCATGCAAGGAAGGTGGGTTGACCCCCGTAACTGGGTGTCCCACGAGATGAAGGTAAGGCAACGGGGAACATTCAAGAAACACGTTGGGCATGGTGCAAACGCGAGCATTTCATACAACATATGCATTCGTCCACGGGCGGTCGTTCTCGGCGGTATAACTTTAAAGCATGCAAACGGGACGGTTCTCGTTCGGTGCAAAGTAGAGGAAGTAGATGTTCTCGGGACGTTCGTAGTGGAAGTAGTCATTCTCGTTTCATAGTTGTACAGACTCCGTAGGTGTTCGGGGTCACAACGAGGAACTTGACGTCCATGAGGTCTTCGAGGGTCGACGGTGGTGGTACTCGGTCGTTTTGAAGAGGTACTTGGGGTCTTCGAACTTGCCGGTCTCATCAATTCGAAGGGGTACTTGGCATTTCTACTACCCGGTTCATCGGTGACGGTAGTTGTTCTATGCATCGGGCGTCAAGGTACTTGTCGTTCTTAGCGATTCCAAAGACGGCGGTAGTGGTACATGTTACGTAGATGTTCAGGTCGTTGGTAGAGGTACTTGGTGACATCCATGGGATCAGTAGTTGTACATGGTCTTCGCGTTGAAGTTTGACTTGGCGATTCCAAAACGTTCATCGGAGCGGGGACTTGCGAAACACCCTGAAGGCGCTGCTCGTTCGTTTGATAGGGGAAAAACAGCGGCAGCAGCAGGCATCGCAGGAGTCAACGGCGCGGTCGTCGCTGGACTTGGCGAAGCAGGGAAGGAGCTGGGAAGCAGCGGCTACAGCAGGAGCTTCGGGCCAGCCATGGCAGAGGAGGGGCGAGGCGAGCAGGAGGCATGCAGGCGAAGGCGAAGCAGGGAGGCTGAGCTCCTGCAAAACGGCGGCGGCACGGCTGATTGCTGGTGGTGGGGAGCCCCGACAACGACGAGCCATAGGAGGCCGACCTTGGAGCGCCGGTGCTCAAGGCAAGGAGCAGGAGACGATGTAGACGGAGGGGAGGCTGGAGGTGGCGCTGGCCCATGGCGGCTGCAGGGCGATGAGCTTGGCGCTCCGGAGGTGTGACGGGGCCCTGCCGGCGGGGTCCAGCCGGGATCGAGCAAGGGCGGCGGAGGCGGCCTGATCTGGTTGTGTAGGCGAGCTAGAGGAGGGAGGAACGGGCGATGGGGCCGCCGGAGTTGGCTGCCTGGAGGACGAGCGGTGAAGGGCGAGGAGAGGGGCTCCTCTAACAGCGTGAGGGGAGAAGGTGAGGGACAGATCGAGCAGAAGGGAGAGGTCGCGCAAGGGAACGAGGGAGAGGACAAGGGTTCGGTCGGGCCTAGGGTTAGAAGGGAGAGAGAGATGGGCCTTGGCCCATGGTGGGTAGGCCTGGCTACAGCTGGGCCTAGGTGGGCTGGGTTCTCTCTCTCTACATTCCATTTCCATTTTAAAACAAAACAGAAAAAGAGAAAGAAAGGAGAGAGTAGGTAGAGGTGGAATCTGGGCATGGGGATAATTTTCACAGACTCGTAAAAATGTGCACGGTCCATGAAAAATAGGAGAGGCATGATTGAAATATGTAATTCAAACTCATTTGAATTTAATTCAAATGGGTTTGAACTATGACTTGGTTTTAGGAGTATCCAAAAATGTTGAGAATTTTGGTAGAGCTCCAGAAAGTGGTAAAAGAATTATTGGCAAGGCTAGCGAGTCAAAACTTGAAGAAGAAAAGGCCAAGGGATTTAATATGCAAGTGGGTTCATGCGTGATTCCAAAACAATGGAATATTTAATATAGGTCCCTAATAATATTGGGAGTATATGTTCTAAAGAGAAATCACCATTGTGAATATCCCTCAATTTAAATGAAACGAAGATCCATACGATTTATTTAGTTGAGTTCTAAAAAAAGAAATGACAAGATGGCATGATGACATGATGCAATGCACATGATGCAAAGATGAATGCAATAGACAAAACAAATCACCCGACAAAACTCGGAAAACATGGAAGGCACACTACTAGGAAAATTCTTATAAATAGAATTTTACCAGTAGCGTTTGTTTATGACCCCATGCTACTAGTAGTCAGTAGTAGCGCTGGGTAGAAAGCGCGCTACTGGTATGTGTTAGCAGCAGCGCTTGTTACCTAGCCCCACGCTACTGCTAAGTGTAACACACCACACCCCTTGGTCAATAAATATTAGCAGCGCTGGTCGTCCAACCGGCGCTACTGTTAGTTTTGGATCTATAGTGCCTATTTAGATAAGCGCGCTACTGCTATTTTTTCTATGTATAACATTTTACCAGTAGCATGTTTCTCTAGACCGCGCTATAGGTAGTGCAACACTAGCCGTAGATATTTTGCAAGCTGACATAGCAGTAGCGTCTTTTAGCTCCCCGCGCTACTGCTATGGTCGCCAGCCACCTACCACCTACCACCTTTCCCCTCCTTCCTCCCTGTCGGTGTCAAAACCGGCGGATCTCGGGTAGGGGGTCCCGAACTGTGCTTCTAGGTCGGATGGTAACAGGAGGCAAGGGGCACGAAGTTTTACCCAGGTTCGGGCCCTCTCGATGGAGGTAAAACCCTACATCCTGCTTGATTAATATTGATGATATGAGTAGTACAAGAGTAGATCTACCACGAGATCAGATAGCTAAACCCTAGAAGCTAGCCTATGGTATGATTGTGTATGAATGTGTCGTCCTACGAACTAAAACCCTCCGATTTATATAGACACCGGATAGGGTTAGGGTTACATAGAGTCGGTTACAATGGTAGGAGATCTGCATATCCGTATCACCAAGCTTGCCTTCCACGCCAAGGAAAGTCCCTTCCGCACACGGGACGAAGTCTTCAATCTTGTATCTTCATAGTCCAGCAGTCTGGCTGAAGGTATAGTCCGGCCATCCGAACACCCCCTAATCCAGGACTCCCTCAGTAGCCCCTGAACCAGGCTTCACTGACGACGAGTCCAGCACGTAGATTGTCTTCGACATTGCAAGGCGGGTTCCTCCTCCAAGTACGTCATAGAAGATTTTGAACACAAAGATAGTGTCCGGCTCTGCAAAATAAGTTTCCACATATTGCCATAGAGAGAATAATATTTACACAAATCTAATCTGCTGCCGTATTCCGTAGTGTGACACACCACGGCCAAGCCTTTATCCGAGTCGTTTCATTATCCCACCTCAGCGCGTCATGTGAGGCGGTTTCCTTGGCACGTCTTGTTAAAGTAGAGATCGTGTCCCCTTATTCCGAGATTATCATCAATACGGGCGTGGGTAACCCAACCGCGCCATTGATTACGGCGCTTGGAGATAAGCGAGTTTTACCAGGCTGGTGGGGACACGTAGTTGCGTCCACCCATATAAGGGGATAAGGATCCACCTTTTCACCTATGCCTTCTTCCTCCTTTGCCTATCCATTTTCGCGCACTCGAGCTCCAGCGCCCAAGTCCGCACTCCCCACCTCAACCTTCTCCAGCCATGTACGGAGCGGGAGGCAAGTGGATGGTCTCCTCCGTTACGGAGGGACACATCAAGAGACTAAGGAAGGCTGGATACTTGTCCAACGACATTGCGCACCGGCTTCCCGAAGGGGGGTAGCTCATCCCTACCCCTAGGCCCCATGAGAGGGTGGTGTTCCTCCCCCATTTCCTCCGCTGACTGGGTTTCCCTCTCCACCCATTTGTCCAGGGGCTCATGTTCTACTATGGCCTGGATTTCCACGATCTGGCCCCGAACTTTGTCGTCAACATCTCGGCGTTTATCTCGTGTGCGAGGCCTTCCTCCGCATCCACCCCCATTTTGGCCTATGGCTCAAGACTTCTAATGTCAAACCGAAGGTGGTGCGCGGCAACCAGGCGGAGTGCGGAGGCGCCATGGGGGGCAAGATGCCCAACCTCTTTTGGCTCGAGGGCTCCTTTGTGGAGACCCTAAAGGGGTGGCAATCATGGTGGTTTTACATCACCGAGCCGTGCGACCCTAAGTGGGTCGCAGCCCCCGAGTTCCGATCCGGACCCCCAATGCGGCTCACGTCCTGGAAAGAGACGGGCCTGTCATGGGGCAAAAAAGGAGAGCTGACCGGACTCCAAACATGCGTCCAAACCCTGGTGGACAAGAAGCTCAAGCTTGTCAACATAGTCCAGGTTATGCTCATCCGCAGGATCCTCCCGTGTCAACAACGGGCTTTCAACCTGTGGGAGTTCGACCCGGCACGGCACCGAACTCTGAGTAGGCTCTTCAACACAACGTACGAAGATGCCTGGAAGGTGCTTTTCAAAGGTGCCGAGGCCCCCGCATCCGCTACCGAGGATCGCGGATTCAGCACGCAGTGTCACGCTCGCGCGGTAAGCTATTTATACCTTCTGTAGGGTACCAGTTTTTCATAGTTTGACTCCATGCGGGATCTAAGCTCCCTTGCCTTTAACAGGATTGGCAGGAGACATCCGGACAAATCAACTGTCCAGCTCCTTTGCCCGAAGGCCCAGCGGACGCTCGTTTGGCGAAGCTGCTGGTTCCGGCACCCTATGTGGTGCCGGATAAGAAGGCCAAGAATAAGGCCACGGGGACTCGAAAGAGTGCCCGACGCCCGGAGGTGTTGGATTCATCATCCAACGAATCCAAGACGCACTCCTCCCGCGAAGACGAGGAGGAGGAAGAAGAGACCTCTCCCCCTCCAGCGGGGGAAGGGAAGAAAAGGAAGGCCGCCCCAACTGGGGAGGCCGAAGGGTCCAAAAAGGGGAGAACCCTTCCCCCGGACTACTCCACCAACGCCGATGATGGCGAAGAGGAGTGGCCGCCCAGGGCCAAGCCCCTGGAGAAATCGTAAGTATCCGGATACTAGAGTAATTCATAGTATTCCTTTATCGCACAACTTTCCCTTATGTCGAATATGAATATGCAGCCCACCAAAAGACCGGCTCGACGCGTCATCGAGCGGTTCACTGGACTCGTCGGACGTGAAATTTGCTTCCGACAGCTTCCTCCCCCCGCCCTATGGACGACGCCGAAGTGTTGTCCCAACAGGTTCCAGGCAAGGAGGAGGTGGTCCTGGAGGCGCCGCAAGGCGACCTCCCGGACTCCAGGGGTGAAGGGGATAAAATCTCCCAGGGCTCCAAGTCTGGCTCTAGGCCGGACACCACTCCGGAACCTTCAAAGGTTCCGGAGTCCGGCGGGCGACCTTCTTCCAAGAGGAGCAGGCCCTCTGTGCCGGTGACCCCCGTCCAACCGGAGGCGCCGGACAATCTGTTGGAGGCGCTCAAGGGCGCCTCCATCGACGAGGAGCACCGCACCATTATGAGTGCGGTGGTCCAGAAGGTTCAGTCCGCCAAGAGCGGACTGACTGAAGCTTGTACTAGCCTTTTGACAGGCTTTGAGGTAAGTAAAGAATGTGTAAATAATATTACTGCATAGACAGTAGCCCCTGATGCTCTGTTTGGCGATCGGGAAGAAAAGCCGAAGAGAGGATCAAATAAAATTCGCAGGAGTCTAACAAAAAGGAGTCAATATGCGTATGCAGGCTTCTCTGCTTGCATCTGCGGCACTGATTGCGGAAGTGGACATGCTAAAGCAGAACCTCGAGCGGTCCGAGCAAGAGCTCGGGAGTGCCAAGAAGCAGCTCGAGGACAATGAAGGTAAGAAATACCTTGTTTAAATAAATATAAAAAGGTGCAATTGCAAAAAAAAATGAAAGGATTATCGTGGCTATTGTAGGGGCCACGTCTGAGGTGGCGACCCTTAAGCAAGTGCTGGTCGAGGCCGAGAAGAGGGCGGCCACGGAGCGCACCGAGCGGGAGAAGTACGAGGCCCAGGTTGGCAAGGTGCAGCAAGAGCTCCAGGTTCTCATGACAAAACATGAGAGTTTGGAGCTTGACTCAAAGACGCGAGCGTCCGAGTTCGCGGCGGCTATTGAAAATGCCAAGTCTGCCAAGGCTGAATCCCAGAAGACCCTCCAGGAGTTGGATGAGGTGAAGAAGATAGCGGCGGGTAAGGCATTCTTTATGCAAAGAAAACACATAAACGTGAGTTACTAGTTACTTACCCGAATCCGGAGCTCTCCAGGAGCGTTCGCAGATCTTCCCCGGAGTGTGTCCGATCCCGCCGCATTCTATCGAGCCGAGGAGGGCATCTCGACAAAGAAGGTTTTCTGGTCTCAGTATGCTGAGGCCGGACACCCCGTGCCCCTGAGCGACCAGCTGAAGCAACTGGTCGAGCTCCACAAGGCGGCCGAACAGGCCATGAAGGGCCTCATAGTTCGGCTGTGGCCTGAAGTGGCTCTGCCTGGGAGCTATTTCGGGCTGGTGCGGCGGCTGGTGGAGGCCTGTCCAAGGCTCGAAGTCATCAAGCGCTCCGTCTGCATTGAAGGTGCCCGTAGGGCCCTTGCCCGTGCTAATGTGCACTGGGGCAAGCTGGATGCTGAGAAGCTTGTGAAGGATGGGCCACCGCTGAGGAAGGAGCATCGCAAGCCCGAGAATTATTATAAGGATGTTCTGAAGGGTGCCTGCCTTGTGGTGGATGAATGTCCTAGGGATGTAATTTTTGAGTAAAACTCGCTCGTTTTGTCCTGTGCGTTGAAAACTTGTTCATATGCGCTAAGCAATGCTATTTGAATTTAAAATATTACCTTCTGTTCGGCTGTTTATCAATTCTGAGAGATGGCGAGTCGTCGGCTTCTGCCCCCATGCCGCTAGTGCTGGGGTGTTCGGGGATAAACCTGAGCACTCTTTTTCCCATGTTTGGGTCCTTCGAGGGAGGCGCTCAGCCCAACGAACAAGGCAATCGTACTATAATGCGTGAACACTCTCACTTAGCCATAGAATTCTATAATTTTAAATTTCGGCGAAGCCCCTGGTACTCGGAAGACCGAGTTCGGGGCGCTATCCACGCCTTGGCCGGAGGGAGCCGACTCCTCGCCCTAAGCGGCATAAGTCTTTAAGGACTCGAAAAAACCTCTCGAACAGCGACCAGCTCTCGCTTCATCATGACAGTCAGTTTTAGCTTTCTCCACTGAGGTGCTCGACCCAGCTCAACTGGGGCACAATCGCAGTGGTTCTCCTAGTGCTACCTTAGCCGATATAGCGGAATGTAAGGCACCAAAACATAGGAGCCGGGCAAACCCAACTATTGACCCAAGACATGATTCGGAGCCGATGCATATAATGCTATAAGTTCGGGGTGCCGCACTTGTTAAAGTGTTCGGACTTCTCACACCATGTTGAGGGGTACTGAAGCCCCTGGCGTATTTTGGCCGTACCAAAGTGTACGGGTGCAACATGTCGTTAAGGAACATATAAAAAAGAGTAATGCAAAAATAGACAAAAGCTATGCATTGTTTATTAAAGAGGGCTGCGATCAAAGCAGAACGATACAAATAATGCGATAAGCAAAAGGTTGGACTATTTAACATGTCCGTTCTAGGGGCAAGCTGTGGAATAGTATGCGAAACAGGTATACTGCTCGTGATAGAGACCACCTGGGAGTTCCGTAATGCAGCGTGGCTTGTCTGCTTCCCTGGTTCTTGCATCGTTTGTGCGGCAATTGAACTGCCGAACAGGCCTTCCGAAGAGTGGAGTCCTGAAAGTAAGATAAAATTAAAAAATCAGCCACCCCTGGTGCGGTTTAAGCCATGTTTCGGGCATGCTGTGATGGTGCCCCTCCCCCTGTACCCATGGTATTTCTAGAGCGTAGTTATGTACGCGAAGTACTGGTATCGCATTTTTGCGAGGGCTGGGGTTGGGGCCGCATTGCTACGCCTGCTCCGGTCGTGCCAGGCGGTCTTGTTGTAGGTTACTCCGGGCGCGCTTGACGGTGTCCGGTCGTTTAATGGCCGGACTAGAGAACTGCCTGGAGAGGCTGCTTTGTACTTCTGCTGCAAGGTCCGCCTTGTGCTCCTCCATTCGGAGGGAGCGTTCGGTGTTTCCATTGACCGTAATTACTCCTCGAGGGCCTGGCATTTTGAGCTTAAGGTATGCGTAGTGCGGTACCGCATTGAACTTGGCAAATGCGGTTCGCCCGAGCAGTGCGTGATAGCCACTGCGGAATGGGACTATGTCGAAGATTAACTCCTTGCTTCGGAAATTATCTGGAGATCCGAAGACCACTTCAAGTGTGACTGAGCCTGTACAATTGGCCTCTACACCTGGTATTACGCCTTTAAAGGTCATTTTGGTGGGCTTAATCCTCGAGGGATCTATGCCCATTTTCCACACTGTATCCTAGTAAAGCAGGTTCAGGCTGCTGCCGCCGTCCATAAGGACTCTAGTGAGACGAAATCTGTCAATAATTGGGTCTAAAACCAATGCGGCGAATCCGCTATGACGGATGCTAGTGGGGTGGTCCCTTCGATCAAAGGTGATCGAGCAGGAGGACCATGGGTTGAACTTTGGGGCGACTGGCTCTACCGCGTATACGTCCCTTAACGCACACTTCCGCTCCCTTTTGGGGATGTGGATTGCGTATATCATGTTCACCGTCCGCACTTGTGGGGGAAAACCCTTCTGTCCACTATTGTTCGGTGGCCGAGGCTCCTCGTCATCATCGCTATGCAGCCCCCTGTCTTTATTTTCGGCATTTAATTTGCCTGCCTGCTTGAACACCCAACAATCCCTGTTGGTGTGATTGGCCGGCTTTTCGGGGGTGCCATGTATCTGGCATAAGAGGTCGAGTATTCGGTCCAAATTGGATGGGCCCCTAGGATTCCTTTTGAACGGCTTTTTCCGCTGACCGGATTTAGAGCCTCTGAATCTGGCATTAACTGCCGTATCCTCAGTATTGTCGCCGTTAATGCGACGCTTCTGCTTGTTGCGACGCGACCTGCCACTACTCTCCCTGGTATCTGAATTACCAGGGTCTTGGTCATATTGTTTCTACGAGCAAGCCAACTGTCTTCTCCCATGCAAAAGCGGGTCATGAGTGTCGTGAGTGCTGCCATAGACTTCGGATTTTCCTGTCCAAGGTGCCGGGCAAGCCACTCGTCATGGATATTGTGCTTGAAGGCTGCTAGGGCCTCAGCGTCCAGACAGTCGACTATTTGATTTTTCTTTGTTAGGAACCGTGTCCAGAATTGCCTGGCCAATTCCTCTGGCTGCTGAATTACGTGACTTAGGCCATCGGCGTCTGGGGGTCAAAATGGGACAAATGCAGACATGTTGTGTAAGTGTTTGCCGACTTGGCAACCACATCTACCGCGCCACTTTATGCCCATGATGTCCCTATGCCCATATCGCTACCGTTAATGTAAAATCACATGAAGCATTAAGCAATGCCACCTATTGTCAATATTAAGTAGTGGTCTAGTGTCGTCGATAAATTGAAGCAATGCCACCTAATATCACTATTAAGTAATGGTCTAGTGCCGTTAATAAATTGAAGCAATGCCACCACTATTTTATGAAGTGCTTCCATCTTGCTTTATTTCCCATGAGTTGTGTTTTTGCAGTTACACTTAAATCTCACACCGCTAACATTGCTTCATCCCAATGGAACTGCACAAATTAGATTGCACATTTAGCGACCATGTGCTACTCTCATGACAGTAATACTAATGCCTCTTGTCCATGGGCACTTTCATACTGTCAATGTAGTGCCAATTATAACACAATAGATGTTATTGTTAATCATATGCCACTACAAATAACTATCACTGTTTAAATAACCGTATTTCATACTTGTGCAAACAGGGATGTATGTCTCCATATCGTTTCTATCTGCGCAATCAAAAGTACACACCTCAGTATTAGTAGAACTGCACAAAATGATATGGCTATTCCTAGATATCGTCGTCTAACCACCCGTCTTCCAGGTATTCCTACATTGGTAGTAACTAGGTAGACTAACCAATGCAATCTAAAAGAAGTTGATTCATATGTTTTACTTCCTGATTGCAGTGCAGGGACGAGCGAAACAACTTCATCCTAGTATGGAATGCACTTTCCCCCAGTTCATCCATGGACCAGTACTAGCCGGCACGGCTACACGGAGGTTTTTGGGACATGTGCATGGACAAGAGGCATTGTGGTCTGCTTATTTATGCAAATAGCGGTGCTTAAATTTAGTGGAACTGCATAAGAAGTTTAGATGGTCAGTACACTACATGGTTCAGTTCAGCATTCCAACTGAGAACACAATTAGAATTGGTTATTCTAGAATGAGAAAACCTAACCCTGGATGGTGGCAACAAGAAAAACTAGAGTGAACTCCAGGAAATTAATGCCTGCCTAGGGAGGCACTTTGCTTAGAGAAATCTTTCTTGATTTTTACTGATTTGTAAACCTTCTCACAACTTTGTCTTTTGCTGTGAACTAGTATATGTTTGTTATGTTCTATGAATCATTGAGATGTATAAAATTGCTTAACTTATGATTTTCAATTATTTTATGAAGCCGAGTTTAATGTGAATGTTCCACATGAACGTTGGACTAGCGTGTGAACGTTTGGAATTTACATTGTGGCGTCAGTTAACTGCATGAACCACTGTAACAAGATACATAGTTGCTTATATGTTAGACATCAAATTATTGATTGTTAGCTAGTCGATTGCCGACTTTTCTAGTGTTGAATCGATCTGAGCCAATGTGCCATGTTGTTACACAACTGCTTGCAAGTGGGGTAGCACCAACAGTGTTTACAAGTACTTAACTAGCCTTACGCACCCTATGTATACGTCGGCGCACAGTTCTCGAACGAGTACTCTATTTCATCAAACACACACTACTCGTATGATAAACCATGACAACTTATGTCTTACCATGCCATATTCATGAAAAAACTAGTGAGGACGCATCTGTTTCGGCAACAATTAGGATGGTTCTCACATGATTCACGGGCACACAAAAGTAGCAGCAGTTCCCTTAGACGGATTCAAATAGAGTACTAGCCCAGAGGGCTCGATAATAGGCAAGGTTTGGATAATTAGAAAAAATCCAAACTACCATTAAACACTAGCTGGGGCAACTATTTCATGCCTCGATCTAATTTGGGATGGACACAAGGCGGACCTTGCCATGAACATCAATGAGGACGTTCGGCAGCAGCTAAATCCTGTGAACCTTTCTTAAGATAACCTTTTGTCCTTGCCACTCATAAACTTGTTTATGGAGGCATGCCATGTCATCTTCCTCTGTAAGCTTGACAAAAATAGTATGCCTGACAAACGAAGGAGTAGCTTTGAACTTCTTGTGGTTCAGTACACCCTGGACAACACGCCAGACAACAGTGAGGCTAGAATACATCTCGACATTGGTATAAGTGCAAATGGCTTCCAGGATCCAACAGCCTAAGAACTCTGTTTTCCCAGTGCATATATTTAGGTCATCCGCCTCATCGTGAGTGACATGTACAACCACACAATCATTGTTTGCATTAGGGCTCTAATTGAAATAGAAAAAAAATTCTGAATTACTTTCCAGTATAAGAAACATAAGTTATTTAAACCACTTTGTACAGTCAAAAGTATGCATGACAGGGAAGCTAATAAAATTTTGCATTATATATCACCACATATTTACGTGAAAAACCACAATCGAGATCAGCAAAGAAGAAAATCACTGTGGGCAGCTCAGCAGGGGGGGGGGCACATCCTCGAAAGGGGAAAACTACTCCTGCAGGGCCACAGGGGCTATAACCTCAAACGGGGCATTGACCATCTTAGTAGTGGCCGTGATCGTATCTGGGTCGGCTCGGTGGCTGCCACCATCTTCTTGGAGCTCTTTGTCTCATGGGGATCAGCCTCCCGCGTCTGCTCCAACATCGGCTGATCTCTGCCTAGTTCTCCTTGGTCCATCATGAAACTGACGAGTACTAGGAGACCACTGAAAGGAAAACACAATCGCAATGAAAATGAAACAAAAAAAGAGTGAGGATCGGTTACTGCTTTGCAAAAGTTATTTTTTTCTATACGAAAATATACCAACATCACGGATCCGCTTACCTTCCCTTCGTTGGGAGAGAAGAACAGTGGCAGATGCCCTTGTTGGCTTTCTTGAAGACAGTGAGGGAGAAGGGGATTCAGCGAAGAGAGAAATGATGGTTGCTTCGTCCGTCAAACTTAGACTGCAGGGAGGTGGGGTTTTGTGATATGACGGCTCGCTACTGCTGTGCTACGACCGGGGTGACTCTTCGCCTGCATACTGCCTTCTAATTTGGTGGATGGCATTCGGGCCCGTGCGCTGCATGGCCCGCATGTCAGTGAACAAAAGGAAAACGACATTGAGTAGAGGGAGACGTTTCGATGACCTTAGAGGAGTGAGAAGCGGTAGTGTATCCACTGTACTAGTAGTAATTGTTTTTCTCGGTACCTGTAGTGTCCCCACTGTACTAGTAGTAATTGTTTCTCTGGGCCCAAGACAGAACAGCCCATCCACCCTAGTAAATAATAAAATCAATTCAAAAGCCCATATATTTACTTAACGAGAGGTGCTACCCAGCACACTGCCCCCCCCAAAACCTGGGTGCTCTTCTTCCTCCTCACTCCCACCCACCTCACATCAGCTCGCTCCACTCGTACCCCCAAATTCCTCACCTCACTAACCCAGCTCCCCTTCTTCCTCACTACTACAGAAAAAACCCATTTCCGCTTCTTCTTCACTCGCTCTACAACTAGGCTCGTCATTCGTTACTCTGCTCAAATCTGTGAGATCAACGCGACACCCTCGCGGAAAATGGAGTCGGCTGACCCCAGCGCCAAGAAGATGAGGCTCCCGCCAGCGGCGATGCCTGTTGTAGATCCCACACTCGGCAGTGCGGGGAGAAGCGGCGAGCCCGCCCCCATTGGATCCCAGGAACCATAGAATCTCGGGTGGACCGCAAAAGTGATCTCCTGGACACCAACGCTGGGGAGATCATCTCGCTTCTCCCCACCAAGGACTACAGCCGCACCCAAGTCCTCTCAATTCGGTGGCGCCCTCTATGGAGCGACGTGCCCCTTAATCTTGACTATCATTAGCTATCTCTCTTTAATGATTTTGAACTCCCTAGCGCCATCATCTCCTCCTACCAGGGCTCCGTTCAAAGCCTCTGCATCCCGTCATGCTACCTGAGCAAGATTACCATGCCCTGCATGATGGATGCCTGGCTGAAATCTCCTGAATTCACAGAACTACAGCTGCTTGAGTTCTACTATTCCACAGGAAATCACCTACCAGATACCGAATGACATGTACTTGTGCCCTCAGCACCGATGTCCATCTCGCGGCTTTCCTCCTCTCTCCACACCGCCACCTTTGCGTTGTGCTACTTACCAGACAATCTGGTACTAAACCTTCAACTCCCATTTCTCAAAAAACTTTCACTTGTGCGGGTTCGTATATCGGAGGCCTCATTGCACATCATCATCTACTCCAGTTGCCCTGCCCTGGAGTGCTTGGTGCTTGTTTTCACAGTTAGAATCGGTTGTCTCCAATTAAAATCGCCTAACCATGTAAGAATTGGAATTTCTTTTGATGGAAGGAAGCTCATCCAAGATGCCCCTTCACTTCAAAGGTCTATCCTTGATTCTAGTTATTCACCGTCGCAAATAATCATCCTCTCCGCGCCTAAACTGGAGACCTTGGGTGTAATACATGATCGATGTGCTCATTTCAAGATGGTGTTTGGCTCCATAGTTCTTCAGGTACTGTATATTATCATCTACACTTGTAACCATAAGCTGTATTTTAAATTTCTGCACATAAGTTATATATCATCTTGGAGTACACATTTTGTACTAATATTATGTTCTATGCTCAGTGAAGAGTTTCTCCATGGATAGCCTATCAATGGTGCTGGATTTTGTCAAGATCTTATATATCCAAATGAATAGTTTTGATATGAACAAGATTATTGTCTTGCTGCAATGCTTTCCTTGTCTGGAGAAGTTGTATATAAAGGTGATAATTTGACGCACATTGGAAGCCCGCATATAGTGTACTAGAATTAACCGTTCCGCTGTTGCTCTTTCGACACTCTTTTTTTAGACCTTAACTATTTTGAATCTTCATGTCTATTTAGGCAATGGGATGTGGTAAGAAAGTTATAACCACTCAGTGGATTCGTAAGCACCGGGATTTCTCACTTCTCATGACATTCGATTGAAGACAATAACCCTGGAATGATATGTAGCCAACCATGCAAACACTATATTTGTCACATTCTTCCTGCTGAATGCGAGGTTACTATTGTCCATCAGGCTTAAGTTTATCAGCAGCATGGTTTTGACGGATGGGTATGTCGAAGAGCAAAAAAAGGAGTTTCAGGTGGACAAAAGAGCTTCTGAACGTGTCGGGCTTCTATTCACAACATCTTGTTGTCATAATCCAGTAAATTTTACGACCCAGGATGTTCATTCTATGGACCTGACCTATCCATTTGACTGTGACTGCCGAAAGCAGTGCTGGAGTTAGATGTTGTTGCCCTTTTTAATCTGGGTTTTCTCTAAACCTGATGAACAATTAACCCTCGTGCTTTTGTTCAGTTTGTAAGCTGGAGGTAGATGTTGTTTCCCTTTTCAACTCGACTGGGACTGTCATATTTTTTCTTTGAAACAAGCCAAATGGCTTGACATTTGTTTAATTAAGAGTGAAATATTGTAAAAAATACCAACCAAGGGAAATAACATCACTCTCACCGGCTGCTTGAGCTCACTGTGCATTACAGAACCCAAGTGATTAGCCCCCACCAGCACCCACAAACTTATTTTGAACTAGCATACCAAATAGGCTGTAAAATTTCATAAGAAAGGTTGTATGACCGTGACAGATTTGGATTCTGACATTTGGGACCCACGAGGAAATAGCCTATTCAAGGTGTTGTCGACTTACTAGCTAGTCAACAAACAATTCTACCTACCAGCCGTTGGATTGACATCCAACATCTGTCGTGTATCTTCTATATCTTGTCTTTTTCCTCCAGCCGCCCAAACCAAACCACCCTGTCGATTCCTTCGGCTGCCGCCTCCCACGGCTGGTTGCGCCTCCGCCACCCTATCGTAGCTTCCAACGCCCGCTAGTCCCTCCCTCTATTCCCCCACACGTCATGTTATTCTCCGGTGATGTCAGCCCCATCACGCACCCACACCCGAATCAGTCAACTCTCGTACTCCCCTCTGCCTGCGACTAGACCGACACATCTTCCACAGCTCCTGTTCGTTCTGTCTGAGGCCTTACGGTCAACCTCCACCTTGGTTTGCTCTCCGTGCGCGGTGCACCGCCCTCTTGAGTTGTCAACACTGTCAACAACAGAGAGGAACAAGGAGATGACTGTACGTGGAGAGGATGACAGTAGGGATCCACCAGGGTCATGGCAGCACGCAAGCAAGTGCCTCGTTATTACAAGCCCAAAAAATTGTTCCTCCTAATGGTCGGACATCTGGGGCGCACGCCATTGTCAACATAGTCAATAAACGAGAGAATTACACAACGAGCGGCTGACACGAGGGACCCAGCAGGTCGCGCAATTGTTATTTACTCTCTTTTTTAGGAACAAGCAGTTGTTATTGATACTAGTTTTAGAGACGGATCAAGCTAACAATAGGGCTGTGTGGGGGCTGTTACCCGTCTAGCCAGGGTTTTATTTATATTTCCCACATCATGAGCCCAGTTGTGTTTAATCTTGCTGAAAATGGCTAGCCTGGTTATACTTTTTTTAACGAAATACCCAAACGAGGCCTACTTGCTTTGTCAGCCCTGCTGGGCTGCAAATCTTTTAAGACGAGGAGAGTTTCATTCAGCTTGCCCTAAGAATGGGCTATCAGTAATGAGAAATGGGCTATAGATCTTTAAAACACATCAAACCGGGAATTAGTTTCAATTTTTTTCATTTCAAGATTTTAAATTCCATTGATTTTCATGCGTGGACAATTATTTGGATTATATATTTATATAAATTTATTTTTCAAATTAGTTTGAATGTGACTCGAAATTTTGGAATTAAAAATAGTTGACCGCACTGAAATATGCAAAATTTAGTATAATTTTTAACCGCGGCCACAATATGGGCTGTAATGCTAACAAAAAGAAGATGGGCTCCAAAAAATCCTTAAGAATTAGCAAATGGGCTATAAATTATTATAAGTAATGGCAGATGGGATGTATGCTGTTTTCCACACATTTGAGGCTGATTTGTGCGCCTACTGTAGGTTGACGCGTATGCTTTCCTAAAAAAAGGTTGACACAGACGCAATGCCATGTCAACTTGGTCAACTCACGAGAGCAATGACTGTTGGATGTCCATCCAACGGCCGTCGTGCTTCTTCAATCTCTGCTCTTCCTGCTCCAGCCGCTCAAACAAGCACCGGCAGGACCGCCTACTCCCTCCTCCCGCGGTCGGTTGTGCTGCCGCGCAGGCCTCACTACCCCATCGTACTCCCATTGCTAGTCTAGCCATCCCTCTACTCACCCACACATGTTGTTATTCTCTGGCGATGACGGACGAACCTGTAACCCCTCGTACTCCCCTCCGTGTGGGAAACAACTGCTGAGTCTTCCCTGGCTCCATGTCATTCCCTTCCTAGGCCTCGCCATCGTCCACCGCCCTGGTGCTCTCGGCACGGCTTGGTCAACGAACGACATCCATTAGAAGTGGACTGTACGTGGAGAGGCTGACAGCTGGGTCCACGGCCGCACGCAAGAAAATGCTCCTTATTACGCACAAAATAATGATTCCTCCACCTGACAGCTGGGACCCACCGAAAGGGCCTCTGTATTTCGCAAAAAATACGTTCACCCCGCTGACATCTTGGACCCACCAGCTATATCTTCGCATGCAAGGAAGTGCCTCCTTATTACAAAAAAATGAATATTCCTGCTGCTAGCTGGGACCCACCATAGTGGGAGGCTGACTTGTGGGCCTACTGACATGGACGGAGGGCTTTGTCAACTTAGTAAATATGGATGATTCTAGCTCCAGTGACCATACTATGTACATCCAATGGGCGTAGTGCTTCTTCAACTTCTGGTCTTCTTGCTCCAGCCACCCAAACCAGCACCGGTCGTGCCACCTACTCCTCCCTCCCGTGGTCGGCTCTGCTGCCGCATAGGCCTAACTGCCCATCCCTACTCCAACCTCTGTCTAGGCCATCCCTCTACTCACCCACAACCCCTGTTATTCTACAGCGACGATAGCCTCACACCGCAACCGAACCAGTCAACCCTCGTACTCCTCTCCGCGTGGGCATCCACTGTCGTGTCTTCCCCGGCTCCGTGTCGTCCCCTTCTTAGGCCTTGCCGTCATCCACTGCCTTGGTGCTCTCAGCACGGCGTGGTCAATGTGGTCAAGGAATGACTTCCATTGGAAGAGTACAGTACATGGAGAGACTGACAGCTGGGTCCACAGCTGCAGCAAGGAAGTGCCTCCTTATTACACGCAAAATAATGATTCCTCCACCTGACAACAGGGACCCACCGGACAGGCCATCGTATTTCATGAAAAAACGTTTCCCCCTGACTGCTAGGAGCCACCAGCTACATCTTCGCACGCAAGGAAGTGCGTCCATATTACGGGCAAAAAATATGATTCTCCCCGTGACAGCTAGGACCCAGCAGCTATATCTTCGCATGCAAGGAAGTGCCTCCTTACCTCCCTGACAGCTGGGACCCACACGATCGAACCGTACATAGGGTTGTCTGTCTGGTCGCGAACGTGTATGTACATACTGGTCAATCGGTCTGTCTGCAGGCTGCAGTGATGAACCATGGCCGAGTAAGGAAGGGCACGTGTCGTAGTAGAGGCGCGAACGTAGAATGTCATGCAGTCCCATCAATATCGTGTACACGTACAGACAGCCAGGGTGCAAGAAAGTAAATACGGCCTTGTACGTACATACGGGTGGGGTCTCGAACGCCTACTCGCGCATACATACGGCCAGGGCTCGTGTACATGGAGAGGCAGCAGCGAGCGGCGATTGCGTCCTCTTCATCCATAGCCAACCGGCTTGGTCGAAACGGAGAAACTGCATCGTGTTCGTCGGGAGGCAACAAAATGCGTCCTGTTCATTGGCAGCCAACCGGCTTGGTCGAAACAGAAAAACTGCATCGTATTCGTCAAGAGGCAATGGAATGCGTCCTATTCATCAGGAGCCAACCGGCTTGGACGGAACAGCCGAAACAAGGCCTGGCGTACCGCAGAACGGAGGAAACGGCCTTCTGTTCGACCACCTACAATACGGGATCTTGTGCACCGGGAGGGGTCTGGCGTATCACAAAACGGTGGAAACGGACTTCTCGTCGACCTCCTACGGTCGAAACGGCGTCCTGTTGATCGGGATGGGTGTGGCGTACCGCACAATGAAGGAAACAGACTTCTCTTTGACCTCCTACGGTCGAAACGGGGGTCCTGTTCATCGGGAGGGGTGTGGTGTACCACAAAACGGGACTCCACGGGCTACTGTTCATCCACATTCTACTTCCACGCTCTAGCCTCCACAGGCTACTGTTCATCCACCGTCGACCTCCTCAAGCCTCCACCTGTGAATGTTCATCCATGGCGCCCCCCTCCTGCCTGCACCAGCTACTGTTCATCCAGCCTCCACCGGCTACTGTTCAACTAGCCCTCCACAGGCTGCTATTCATCCAGCCCTCCACTGGCTACGGTTCAACCAACCCTCCATGGGGTCCTGTTCATCCACCCCCAACCGGCTCGATCGGGGTCCTGTTCATTCAGCGGCAACGGCCTCTACTACCATGGGGTCCTGTTCATCCAACCCCCGCCAGGAATTGTTCATCCACCCCCCAACAACGCTCATTGTTCATCAAGAGGTGGCAGGTTCGATCAGCTTCAGGTAGCGGCGGTAACGAAGGACTCGCTCGATCAGGTTCAGTTAACAACCAGGGATCGAGCGATCGCTCGGGTTCAGTAACGCGTAGCCAGTGCAATCGCTCACGTTCAGTAGGTGAACGCCTCACTCGGGTTCAGTTAGAGCCCAATTCCTCGCACCCACGCACGTACGTGTATGAGAGAAATGCGCAATCCCTCTATGCATCGCTCGGCCTTGACCACCCACCGTAACCGGGAACTCCTCGATATTTTCCTCGCCATCGCTTCTACCACGGTTTTTTGTCATGGACGTCCCAAAGAATGTCATGCAGCTGCGTCTCCAGCCCGCCCAGGACGAAAATGCCATTTGTTGTCATGATCTTTTTTCATAGAAGTAGGATCCCACCACAGCTATGATGATACCGGGTCTTGTCACAATTATGCTCGTAGAAGTGTCATAAGCATGACCGGAAAAAATCGTTCGGCCCAAAATGTCATGGATGTGTCTTTTTTTTGTAGTGTATGGCTTACCATCTGCAATTTGCTTTACTTGACGGAGCTCTTCTGGGGTGCCCAGCACCTTCGTCCTCGCCTCCTAGATCTCTTGCCCCATCTTGGACAGCTTGGTGGCTTGATCTTTATTTTTTTACTCAAGGTCCTCATATTTACTGATGGCATCCTTGAGCTCTTGCTGCACTTCGGCCACTCTAGCCTCGTGCTTGTCGCTGACGGTTTTCTCTGTCGTGAGTTCGGCAGCCACCGCTTTTTGTTCACTCACTTCTACCGTGGACTTCATCGTCTCGGCCTTGAGGCCCTCAACCTCCGCAGCGACAGGTGCAGTCATAATTAAGTAATTCTTGCTTAGGAATAACTCCGAATACCTTGCCAAACAAGGAAAAATCTAAATTACTAAGTCTTAGCTGGACTAACCTTGCGCTTCATCAAACCGCTTGTTCACATGGTCGAGCTCCTCATTGGAGCCTTTGAGCTTCTGATTCATTTCGGCCAGCTCTGCGGCATTGGCAGCTGCCGCTAAAGACGATGCCTACAATAACAAAATGATCACATCATTCAGACTCCCAATTCAATGATTTACGATCCTCCGTCAGGTTTTTCAATCCTGACAGAGTCTCGGGGGCTGCTATACTGCTCAAACTTTGTTCACAAAATCCGATCTATGGAAAGGATATCGCATGTCTTACGTCGAAGCCTATTAGGAGGCCACCAAAAGCTTCCTTTAGTCCGCTATTGACAGACCAAATACCTTGCAAAACCGCGCCCAATAGAGCGCGGTGTTCCACGACTATGGAGGAGCTATTCATGGCCTCCTCCATCATGTCCGGCCAACCAGCCACAACCCTATCTCCCGTGTTCAGCATGGGCGGCGGGGCCCCGACTTCCCCCTCGGTGGAGGGCAGAATTGATGCCTCCGGGGGCCTTGGGTGCTCCAGAATCGTCTTTCGGAAAGGCACGGATTGACCAGGAGGGATCCCTCCTTGTTCACCAGGAGGGATCCCTCCTCCTGGTCTTTGGCGACCGAGGTGTTAACCTCGGCCATAATGTCGTCACTCCCACCTCCCGTGTCCTGGCCAGGAGGGGTCCTTTGGGACAGCACCTCCCAGTCTCCCCGATGACCGGAGGAGGTGTAGAATGCGATGTAGTCCCACTCTCCGCTGGTTTGCCTGGTGGAGAAGTCCTCTCTGAGACTTGATCACCGGGGGGTCGCATGGTGGGCTATAACATGAAATGCACATATACTATCAGTAAATGACTAATGAAACATGCGCCTGTGGAATTTTCAAATGCGTACCTTTCATTGGGGGGCTTGACCCTGGGGTTCCTCTTTGGAACCTCCTTGGACGTTGTGGACTCCTTGTCAGAGTTCGAATTGTCATCAGGTAGGACCAACTTGGGACTGCACTGCTTTTTCAGGGTGTGAGGAGGCCGCTCCTCGTCAGCGTCGTCTGGCGCCGCCCTCTTCCTCAGGTTGGAGGAGTCTCTATCCTCCTCGTCCTCTTCCTGCCCCCCCCCTTGGGAACGGAGGGAGCGTTGGTGTCCCCGGACTTGGTGGCCGGATGCACTCTTGGGCGGAGGCCTCACCTGGCCTCCCGCACCTCATTCTTATTCTTATTTTCTTTCCTCTCTGGCGCATTCTACGGCACCGAGGTCAACATCTCCTCCAGCAGAGCTGGCCTAGGGTCTTCGGGCAGCAGGGCTGGACTGTTGATCTGCTTGGCCTTCTCCAGCCTACCCTGTGGCGGTGAGAGAACAGGAGTTAAATCTCCTAAAATATAAACATCTGAACATAAAACGGATAAAACTTCATAACCTCCTTAGGAGGGTGCGCGGCTTCGAGGCCGATGTCTTCCTCCTTGGCTGGCCACGCCTTCTGGGTTTGAACAAGACCTTCCAACTTGTCGTGGGTGGTGCCATAGAAGTGGCGGCCCTTTGTTGGCAGGGTAGAAGGCGGTGGCAAAGCATAAGCTGAACCACATTGGTCAGTTTAGCGCCCGCCATTATCATCTTGGAGATGCACTTCTGCAGCATCTCCATCTCTATGGACGACCCCCAGTCGAGGCCCTTCTTGGTCCAAGAGGTTAGTCATGTGGGGGGTCTGGATCTGAATTCAGGAACCGCCAACCAGCTAGTTTCGTGTGGCTCTGTAATGTATAACCACTCCTTTTGCCAGACCTTGACGGTTTCTGTGAAGATGCCCTCCGGCCACTCGACCCAGGCAAGTTTACTAATCATCACCATGCCGCAATCCGCATGTTTGCCATTAACTATCTTCGGCTTGACAATAAGGACCTTCATCCACAAGCCGAAGTGCGGTTGGACCCGCAAGAAGGCGTCACAGATGGCGATGAAGGCCGAGATATGAAGAAAAGAGTTTGGGTCCAGATCATGAAAATCTAACTCATAGAAGAACATCAGCCCCCTAATGAAGGGGTGGAGCGGGAAACCCAGTCCCCAGACGAAGTGGGGGACACTGGTGCGCGTCGGTCCTAAACAAACGGTTTTTAACCCCTTTCCGAGACGGCATTTGGAACCATCGCCAAGTGAGTGTGTGCGATAGGGTTTCCTTCGCACACGACCAAGAAATCATCGGGGATAGGCCCTCCTGGGACCCAGGCTGGGGCCGTGTGCGATCAGGCAAGGCATCGAAACACAATCATTTCCGTAAGTATGTACATCCCACACGGTAATCCGAGAAAATCATTTCCGTAGGTATGTACATCCCACATGGTGAATCCTAGAAAAACATTCCGGTTCGTATGTACATCCCACACAGTCAATCCAAGGAATACGTTTTCGTTCTTATGTACATCCCACACAGTCAATCCAGGGAACACGTTTCCATTCGGACGTACATCCCACACAGTTTTATGTGTAGGCTCGTGTGTGAAAGGTGTAACTATGACACACGGTTTTCCATGGTTAATTGTTTGCTTTTGTCAACTATATCACACACGATTTGATGAAGAAAACTGTGTGGCATTGGTCTATCCATCGCAAGCGCTTTTTCTGCTAGAACCATTTGCAAAAGTCCATGACACATTTAGCAGGTTTGTTAGTTTCAATTAATAATTCCAGTATTACGCAAATTCACATTTCATATTGAACAACTGTTTGCCAATTTCATAGCAGGCACATAAATATATTATAACATCATGGTACGATAGCTAAATGAAAACATCACAATACAACATATAGCTAGTTCAACTTCATAAGAACAATATATTCATTTCCCTAATCGAGATCATCCAGGCTCGTCTTATCCACCTCTGCTTTCAGTTCAGTAAGAACCCGTTTTGAACGGGCCAACTGGGAAAGTGCCTCCTCCTCCGCCAACACCATCTTAGCAAAGTCTGATTTAAAAAATCTCAGCTCATTCTCCACCTTCAACCTTTTATCTTGCATCTTGAAATTTTCTTCAGCGTTGACAACACTTTCTCTAAGCCAACGTGTGTTCTCTTCCTCATACATGCTCCAGAGCTTCACCAGGCACATCTTCAAAGACTGTGGCCACTCTTGATCAACCCAATCCAAGTAAGAACACTTCCGTTCATCCTATAATATTAAAACTAGATCAGTAACAATTGTAGGGGAAATGGTTTTATAGCAACATAGAAAATCACCAATGCTTATTTTGAAAAACTGAAGAAACATGTTAATTATGACACATCTTCTCAAAAAGATCAATGTGCAAATGATATAATTGGCATTGAGACAACAACCAAATTCTGGAACATCAGAAGCTACAATTAACTACAACGATGCTACAAGTTCTTACGCATGTACAATAAATAACAAATTGAACATTTTATGAGGAAGGTAAATGTAACTGCAACAACATAGCGACAGTGTTTGGATAACAACAAATTGATACTAATAGGTGTGTACATGCACAAATTTAGTAACATAGAACTAATAGCACTGGCGAGCCGATGCAGCGGAAAAAATCAGGGACCCGGACTCCGGAGCACATAGTTGCTCTGATGCCCAGTTCCTTCGTGCCACAAAGATTTAGTATTTTACTGCTTGGCTGCTCGGATGTGTGGACCAAAGTTGGCTGCACAACCTACTGAAGCAGTGCCAAATAATTTTCTAATGGCACCGGTGATGAGATGGCAACAATTTAAGATACTAGGTACAAACTGTGACACTGTCTTTGGATGCGTTTGGTTGAAGGCGTGGTATGAATGGGTTGGGACCATGACAATGTCTGAATCACATCTAACAAATGATTTGTAACAACGAAAGAGGGTCTAACCTTCTCTGGACATGCCAGAAACATCCCCCCACTGTCCATAGAATCAAACGAAACTAGCTTCACGCATGGAGATTGATGGTCACAACAAGCAGATAGATCTTCAGCCACCCCGCTCCATTTGTTGTCGCTTATGGTCTTAGGGAGCTACAAGAGGAAGAAATGACTCAAATTGACCGCCTGGTAAAAATCCTTCATTCCAAGTCATAGCCCAAGAGAGAGATGAAAGGAATACCCAGGTGCTGAAGGAGTAGTCGCCGGAGGAGGAACCGCTGGAGAGGTCTTCGAAGAAGATCCTGGCGACCCTGGCGGTAGGATGCGAGACGGCAAGAGCGAGGAAGCGGCTATAACTTAGCATCGAAGGAAGGAACGAGGAAGCAGGGGAAATGTGACTTGTGGTCAGGGAGAAAAGGGGGTGGGGAAGGGGGAAGGGGGCGGGGGTAGATATTTTGGCGGTAGGCCAAATTTTTGGAAATGTGGAGGGGAACTTTGCGTGCGGTGCCGCCAGACCATCCACTTTGAACGATTGTGTGCATCGCAAACGATTCTTCTGCTTTACGCGCATGGGATGAGTTTGATAATTCAAATTTTGGTGGAAATTTCCCCAGGTACGTCATTGCATAATTTAACATCGCTTGCTATTTTGGGCACACAAAAGAGCGTACAGCAGACAGAGCACACTTACTGAATCAAGCAATTTTAGTAATTAAACAAAGCCAGTTGACCTAAATATTGCTCTAACAAAAGACCAGCATTAAAAACAAAGCCTAAGTATGCATAATTTTAACAAATCTGCCGCCGCGCTGGCCTATGCATTGCCGGTGTGAGATATGACGTCGATGACTTGTCCTAGCGACATGCCGCCGTTGGTGGACTCCCCGTCCCCCTACTGAAGTCGACTGCGTCCTCGTCCTCGTCCTCGGGGCCATCCTCAAGGTTGTAGTACTCGTAGTAGTGGCTGCTCTAGAGCTCGCTTTGGTACTACATCACCAATTCCTCGATGGACAGACTCTTCTCTACCTCGACCTCGGCCACGCGCAACTCCTCCTCCCGGCGCTCCTCGATCTCTGCCGCCTCTTGCATCTCCAGCTCCCGCTCGGCGACCTCATGAGGAAGCAGGTGCTCCATGGCCACCGCCGCCTTTTCAGATGTGGGTTGCATGATGGAGTCCATGGTAGCCTGGAATATCTTGGCGTGTGCATCCTCGATCTTGGCGTGGATGGCCTTGACCCGGGCTAGGGCAACATCAGCGGCACGGGAGGCAGCTCGAGTGCTCTCGGCGTTTGTAGCCACCATCGCAGCAGCAGCTGCAGCCGTCTCGGATGTTGTAGCTGCCCTGTCGGCTGCCGTAGATGCCCTGTGGGCGGAAGCAGCCGTGCTCAATGTGGATGCGGCGGCACTCTTGGCATAGGCGGCCGCACTCTCGGCGCAGGCGGAGGCGCTCGGGGGGGAGGGGGGACGCAACCATCGTATGGGCCTTCACGAAGCGTTTCCACAGTGTCATCTTTGCAAGAAGGGGTGCAGGAATGGGGGCCGGGATTTGTGGATTCGGGGGTTGCCGGCACTGGAGCAGACGAGCCGACGAAGCTTAAGGAGGGAGACTTAAATAGACCCAGATATTTTCATCGCAAACGGTTTCTAGAAAACAACTGTGTGTGATGTTGTAGATATTTTTTATTAGCTGTGAAAGACGAATTTGGAGTACAGTGGCAACAGATGGTGTTTTAAATGTACGAGAAAGTTTGTAGTACTAATACAACTGTCATGTCAAATTTTGGAAAATTTCGCATGTCATTTGACCTTATAAGACATTTAGGTGATTTTCTAGCCATTTAATGACCGTAATTGAAATTTGAACTACATGTACATGCAACAACTAAGCATAACGTTTTGAAAACTCATATTTTGTGTACTTGTGTTCGATTTAATTCCATGTGCAGTAAATTGGAAGGAATTTTCAAACATATTGGTCTCAAGGCTATGACACAATTAAGCTTGCAGTGACATGGCATTTTAATTCCAAAAAATTAAAAAAATATCAAAAACACATGAAGCCGTGGTTGATGTAATGTCATGCCACCAAGATGATGTGGAAAAAAAGTTGGCATGTTTGACGAAAGTTTGGACACACACCCCTCACAAACCGGAGCAACTCACTAGAAGGCTCGTGGTTCTGAGAGGGAACAATGCATGTTTGATCACGAATGGGAGACAGCTTCCTCTTACGGCCTTCAATTTTTTCTACGTTTAACATGCAGTACTACAACTATAATGTAAAATTTTGGAAAATTCTAGGGGTCATTTGACATTTTAAAGACATTTAAGTGATTTTCTAGCCATTTAATTCAAATTTGAACTACATCTACATGCAACGCCTAACCATAACGGTTTGACAAATCATATTTGTGTACTTGTGTGCGAGTTAATTCCATGTGCAGTAAATTAGAAGGAATTTTCAAACATATTTGTCTCAATACATGGATACATGCATATGTATGCATGGAGTGACATGGCATTTTAATTCCAGAAAATTAAAAAAATATCAGAAACACATGAAACCTTGGTTGATGTAATGTCATGCCACCAAGATGATGTGGTAAAAAAATTGGCATGTTTGACGAAAGTTTGGACAGACACCCCTCACAAACCGGAGCAACTCACTAGAAGGCTCGTGGTTCCGAGAGGGAACAATGCATGTTTGATGACAAACGGGAGATAGCTTCCTCTTACGGCCTTAATTTTTTTTCTACGTCTAACGTGCACTACTACAACTGTAATGTGAAAATTTTGAAAATTCTAGGGGTCATTTGACCTTTTAAATAAATTTAAGTGATTTTCTAGCATATTGGTCTACATCTACATGCAACACCTAACCAAAACGGTTTGAAAAATCATATCTATGTACTTGTGTGCAAGTTAATTCCTTGTGCAGTAAATTATAAGGAATTTTCAAACATATTGGTCTCACGACATGGACACATGCATAAGTATGCGTGGAGTGACATGTCATTTTAATTCCAAAAAATTAAAAAAATGATCAGGAAAACATGAAACCTTGGTTGATTTAATGTCATGCCACCAAGGTGATGTGGTAAAAAATTTTGGTCTGTTTGACGAATGTTTGGACACACACCCTCACAAATCCAAGAGGGAACAATGCATGTTTGATGACGAACGGGATATATCTTCCTCTTACGGCCTTCAATTTTGTTCTACATCTAATGTGCACTAATACGACTGTCATGTCAAATTTTGGAAAATTTCAGGGGTCATTTGACCTTTTATAGACATTTAAGTGATTTTCTAGCCATTTAATGACCATAATTCAAATTTGAACTACATCTACATGCAACGCCTAACCCTAACGTTTGAAAAATCATATTTTTGTGTACTTGTGTGCGAGTTAATTCCATGTGCAGTAAATTAGGAGGAATTTTGAAACATATTGGTCTCAAGGCATGGGCACACATGCATTGAGTGCCATGGCATTTTAATTCCAAAAAATTAAAAAATGATCACAAAACCATGAAACCTTGCTTGATTTAATGTCATGCCACGAAGATGATGTGGTAAAAAAATTGGCATGTTTGATGAAAGTTTGGACACACACCCCTCACAAACCGGAGCAACTCACTAGAAGGTTCGTGGTTCCGAGAGGGAACAATGCATGTTTGATGACGAACGGGAGATAGCTTCGTCTTACAGCCTTCAATTTTTTTCTATGTTTAACATGCACTAAGTCTTTTGAAAATTTGGAAAATTTCAGGGGCCATTTGACCTTTTAAAGATATTTAAGTGATTTTCTAACCATTTAATGACCGTAATTCAAATTTGAACTACATCTACATGCAACGCCTAACCATAACGGGTTGAAAAATCATATTTTTGTGTATTTCTGTGTGAGTTAATTCCATGTGCAGTAAATTAGAAGGAATTTTCAAAAATATTGGTCTCGAGGCATGGGCACACATGCATGGAGTGCCATGGCATTTAATTCCAAAAAATTAAAAAATGATCAGAAAACATGAAACCTTGATTGATTTAATGCCATGCCACCAAGATGATGTGGTAAAAAAACTGGCATGTTTGACGAAAGTTTGGACACACAACCCTCACAAACTGGAGCAACTGACTAGAAGGTTCGTGGTTCTGAGAGGGAACAATGCATGTTTGATGACGAACGGGAGGTAGCTTCCTCTTATGGCCTTCCAAATTTTTTCTATGTTTAACATGCACTAATACAACTATCATGTGAAAATTTGGAAAATTTCAGGGGTCATTTGACCTTTTAAAGACATTTAAGTAATACATCTGGTGTTCAAAAAAGAAAATGCAAAGATTTGGCAAGACAACCGGCCCCCACACGATTGGCACTCTATCTCGCGGCTTGAGGTTTGGTAGGTGAGTGGCGGGGATCATTAATCAGACACGGTTCTGCATTGCAAACTGTAAAGTATTATGTTCACACATGGATTTTGGCTATTATGTTCACACACGGATTTTGCTTTGGGAATCGTGTGTAATTCAAACTACAATATTCGTAAATTCCGGCGACTGGCGTGTGTACTGTCCTCGTCGATCTAGATTCCGGCCGCCAATAAATACTACCTTTCTCACGTCGTCTCGCCTGGATTCTCATCTACATCCTCCCCTCACTCGCCCTGTCTCTCCCTCTCTCTCAAATCTCTGCAATGGTGCCGCCGGTCTGCCCATGCTCCGATGAGGAGTCGCCGCTGTAGGATCGAAAGTATGTCTAGAGGGGGGTGATTAGACTACTTGACCAAATAAAAACTTGACCTTTTCCCAATTTTAGTTCTTGGCAGATTTTAGCTATTTTAGAACAAGTCAAGCAAGCATGCAAAGAGTATATTGGCAGCAGAAAGTAAAGCATGCAACTTGCAAGAATGTAAAGGGAAGGGTTTGGAGAATGCAAATGCAATATGAGACACGGATGTTTTTCCCGTGGTTCGGATAGGTGGTGCTATCCTACATCCACGTTGATGGAGACTTCAACCCACAAAGGGTAACGGTTGCGAGAGTCCACGAAGGGCTCCACCCACAAAGGGTAACGGTTGCGCGAGTCCACACAGGGCTCCACCCACGAAGGGTCCACGAAGAAGCAACCACCCACAAAGGGTCCACGAAGAAGCAACCTTGTCTATCCCACCATGGCCATCGCCCACACAGGACTTGCCTCACTAGCGGTAGATCTTCACGAAGTAGGCGATCTCCTTGCCCTTACAAACTCCTTGGTTCAACTCCACAATCTTGTCGGAGGCTCCCAAGTGACACCTAGCCAATCTAGGAGACACCACTCTCCAAGAAGTAACAAATGGTGTGTAGGTAATGAACTCCTTGCTCTTGTGCTTCAAAATGATAGTCTCCCCAACACTCAACTCTCTCTCATAGGATTTGGATTTGGTGGAAAGAAGATTTGAGTGGAAAGCAACTTGGGAAGGCTAGAGATCAAGATTCATATGGTAGGAATGGAATATCTTGGTCTCAACACATGAGTAGGTGGTTCTCTCTCAGAACATACGAGTTGGAATGGTGTATGTGTTCTGATGGCTCTCTCCTCGAATGAAGAGGGGGTGGAGGGGTATATATAGCCTCCACACAAAATCCAACCGTTACACAGTTTTCCAATCCTGGTGGGACCGAATCACAAACTCGGTCGGACCGAAAATGTAAACCTAGTGACCGTTAGAGATTTTCGGTGGGACTGACATGCAACTCGGTAGGACCGATATGGTTAGGGTTTGGGCATAACGTAATCTCGGTGAGACCGATTACACAAACTCGGTGAGACCGAATTTGGTAATTAGCTAACCAGAGAGTTGGTCAGGCAAACTCGGTGGGACCGATTTGCTCTTTCGGTGAGACCGAAAAGTTACAAAGGGGAAACACTGAATTTACATTGCAATCGGTGGGACCGATTCGCTCTTTCGGTGAGACCGAAAAGTAACGAAAGGGAAACAGAGAGTTTGCAATCCCATCTCGGTGAGACCGAGATCCCTATCGGTAGAACCGAATTGCTAGGGTTTGGCAGTGGCTTATGACAAGTGAAACTCGGTGGCGCCGGATAGGAAGAATCGGTAGGACCGAGTTTGGCTTAGGGTTTAGGTCAAATGTGGATATGGGAAAGTAGTTGAGGGTTTTTGGAGCATATCACTAAGCACATGAAGCAAGAGGCTCATTAAGCAACACCTCATCCCTCCTTGATAGTATTGGCTTTTCCTAAAGACTCAATGTGATCTTGGATCACTAAAATATAAAATGAAGAGTCTTGAGCTTTTGAGCTTGAGCCAATCCTTTTTCCTTAGCATTTTGAGGGTTCCACTTTCACATCCATGCCATGCCAATCATTGAGCTTTCCTGAAATAATCATCTTGGAATAGCATTAGCTCAATGAGCTATATGTTGTTATGAATTACCAAAACCACCTAGGGATAGTTGCACTTTCAATCTCCCCCTTTTTGGTAATTGATGACAACATATAGATCAAAGCTTCGACAAATGATAATAAGCATGAAATATATCGTCGCTTTGAGAAGTATGTGATAAGTAAGAGCTCCCCCTAAATTTGTGCATATTTAAAATTTTCTTTGGACTGCAAATGCACAAGGAGTTAGAGTCATGGGTTACTCTTCCATGTCACATACATCTTGGTGGAGCGCTTAAAATGATAAGAATGAAATACATGCACTCGTCACCAAGAATAGTGAAAGATCACATAAGATAGATAAGATAATAGCATTAAGCAAGCATTAAGTGTAGCTTATGATCAAACACATGATCATCAATGTCTCACAAGCAATGACATAGTATCTCAAGCACTCAAAATCAAACAAGTTCGAAAAACCACCAAATAAAGCAAGAGAGAAAAGCAACACTCTCTCTCTCGAAGCCTATGATCTATACATTTTTCTCCCCCTTTGGCAACAAGTTACCAAAAAGTTCCTAGAAAATGCATAGTACTAGATCGATGCTCAGGCTTGATCTTCTGGTGGTGGTGGAGTCCGGATCACTCCAATGACGAAGGCTTCTGTAGACGCTGAAGTGGACGCTGGAGTTGGAGCTGAAGTAGATGCTGGAGCTGGTGGAACTGAGGCTGTAGCTGGTGCTGAGGTGGTGGCTCTTGTGTCAGCAACTGGCACGGCAGACGACCTCGGACCTCGTGGCACTCTGGCAAAGGCATGAGTGGTAGTCCTGCCTCTCCTCTCCTGCATATCATCTTGGAGCTGCTCCACTGCATACTGAATCTCCGTTACCTTGACATCCAAGTCATAGAACTTTTGTTCCATGATTCTCTCTAGGCTTGCCTAGTTTTGAGTTAGGGTGGCTAGTCCTTGCTCAATCCGTAGGGTGGATGCAATCAGGTAACCAAGCTGCTCTTGTTTGGTCTTCAAGAAATACTCAGATGCCTCCTCTTGAGTTGGCATCTTGGCAGCTTTCTCCTTCCTTGCCTTCTCCTTCTTTGCGTATGCTTGGGCAGATGATGGCTCGTTCTCAGTCATGACAACTTGATTGTCCTCAAAATCTGGACGGATGGGCAGGTGATCCTTGTCCAATAAATATATGCCCGTGCCCATCTTGGAGTTAATGAGCTCCTGGATCTGAGGGGCATATCCGCAACTCCTCTTCTGATCTGTTGCAGTCCTTTTGATAGTTTCCACTATGAGGCTCATCACCTTGAACTTCTGAGGCACATCAAATACATGTAGCAAGTTGATAGCATGGCCTCTGATCATCTTGTGATCTCCAGACTTCGGCAATAAGGTGTGCCTCAAGATCCAATTGATAGTTGGCAGCCCTGACAGAAGGTAATGCACAGACCCAAATTTGAATGTGTCAAGTGCTTCATTTGGAATTTCCTTGTACATATTGGACATAGAGTTATGGTCCATCTTCTTCTTGGCATATATGTCCAAATCATCATCATGCTCTTTTGGGGCATTAATGATCTGTGCCCACTCAGCAACTGTGGATTGGTACCTTGTACCCTCAGACATCCATGTGATCCTCCCATTTGAATAAAAATGTGCTGTGGGGTAGAACTGCATTATGAGCTCCTCATTCCACTTTGTGAGCTTCTGCCCAACAAAGTCAGCTACTCCACAAGCTATGAAGCTGTCTTGCACTCCAGGATAGTGCTCCTCATTGTCCTTGATGTACTGCCAGTCAACCCATCTCATATCACAGACTATTGGCTTCTTATCAAGCAGTAATGTCTCATAGAAATCATGTTGTTCCTTAGTGTGGAACCTGTAGTCAACAGCAGTCCTCCTCCTTGAAGCATACGGGTCTGCTTCTCTCCACTTCCTCAGCTCTGAATCTCTCCTGAGCTTCATGTCCTTAGCCACAGGATGCGCATCATTGTGGTCTGGGATCTTGGGCTTGAGCTTTCTCAGAACTTGCTCTTCATCCTCTTCTTCGGCAACAGTCTCAGGCACTGGGGCCTTGTTCTTCTCAGCTGCAGGAATGCTCCTTGTATTCCTCTTTGGTTTTGGCTTGGAGGCAGCTTTGGGCTTAGATGCAGTAGCCCCTGATCTTATGGCATCACCCATCAGCTTGGGTGCCTTGGGTGCTGGTGCAGCTACCTCTTCTTCCTCTTCCTCTTCCATGATGGAAGCCTTTCCTAGGACTCTGGCTACGGTCTTCTTGACCCTTTCCTTTATTTTCTTTCCCTCAGCAGCAACTGGCTCTTTGGGTGCAGGCTTCTCAGTTGAAGCTCTTGCCTTTGACATGGGCTGCCTGCCTGCTGGCCTTTTGATTTTCAGCCCTTGCTTTGTGCCTTGAGCTGGCTCAACTCTCTTTGATGTGGCCTCTTCCTCTGCCACATAATCTTCATCTTCAGAATCAGAAGTTCTCTTCTTCCTCTGTCTGGTGGCAGCTTTTGGCAAGTTGCTAGGGGTGCTCCTGCTGCCCTCATCTGAAGAGCTGGAGGGACTAGTGCCCTCACTCATGTGCACCTGCTGCTCTGACATGTTCTGGCTGTCAGTTTGATCAGACATGCTGCAAACTCTGACTGCTGACCCTATGAACAGTTTATAGATGAGGTAGAAAAGATGAGCATCACAAAATGCAGAGATTTTTGCAAAAAGAATGATCCAAAAACTTAGTTTTAGTTTCCCACTGAAATCATCTCGGATCTACCGATTTTCAAACTCGGTGATACCGAAGCAGTTTTGGAACCTAAACTAGTGAACTCGTTAGGACCGAGTCACAGTTCAGTGGCACCGAGACTTCTAGGGTTTCACAGATTTCCAAAATCGGTCACACCGATAAGTAATTCTCGGTCAGACCGAGTCTCACTTGTGCAATGGCATAGGCCAAATCGGTGGGACCGAGTTTTTCAACTCGGTGGGTCCGAGATGGTTTCGGCGGAAACCTAACCCTAAAATTTTCGAATCAAAGCTAATCTACGGGCGTATTGACTGGATAGGAGTGTTTCAATCGTGGCAAGAATCATGATGATCACAATGTGCTGAGAATTGGATTGGAGAATAGCACAAAGATCGAGTCCATACCCTAGCTCGGCGGAGACTCGCTACGGCGACAACGGCGGGGCAGAATTCCCATTGACGGTGACGGAGACCAGCGACTAGAGGCGGCTGGCGGCGAGAAGACGATCCGGAGACCACTTTGGCAGAGCAGGCTATCGCGCGGGCGAAGGGGTTTGGAGAAATTTCCAAATTTTGCCCGTGACTATATATAGCCCGACCCTGTCGGTGTGACCGAGTGGAACAACTCGGTGGCACCGAGATTCATAACTGCAGGCAGTTACTGAAACTCGGTGGGACCGAAATGTTCAAATCGGTTGCACCGAGATCGAAAACCTAGATCAACTTAATGATCTCGGTAGGACCAAAAGTGGGGTATCGGTCAGACCGAGAATCATAAAGAGGTTTTGGAAGTTTAAGTCTATGACGAATCAGGGACTTCGAGCGCTCCTCACACAGAGTGGTTCGAATCTGACTTGATCAAATTTTGTGATGCAGCATGAATAGAGTTTGAGACGAGAAAAGCATAGATAGCTAGAGGAGGTACTTAGGAATTCTTGTCCATCCACTTGGCAAAAGAAAATAAAACCAAACAATCAAAACAACAAGTGGATGTCCTCGAATGAGTAAAATATGCAACCAGCATGCTCACACAATAAGATGGCAAATGAAATATGTGGCAAGGCATGCACAACCAATTCTAGCATCTATCAAGCAATTTGCGATGACAAGGTCATCTATATATGAGTATATTGACTTAGGAGTCAAGTGAGAACACTTGATCATAGGTCATACTCACCGTTTAAGCTCAAGTGGGGTTACCACTTTTACATAAAGCATTTTTGTGTTCACATCTCTAGAGTTGCTTTAGCTCAAGTCTTAGAGTAAAGCTCCCCCTAGATGTGATATCCCCCCTAAGAGGGATGAACTAACCTTGGGTTTTGTCGATGATGACTTCATGTAGATGTTGAAGATGTGGACGCTCAATGTTGATGTAGATCACTTGGAGCTATCCATTTGAGTGAATTGCACTTTCAATACCTACATGGGTTAGTCCCACAAGGAACAAACAAGGATGTCCATAGACATAGAGTGATGCACACACAAGATAATGTCCACGAAAACTTTTAGGTTACCTTGTCCCTTGTCTTACCAACAAGAGGGTTTGTGACTCCTTGAACTAGTGCAAGATGTGGAAGTTGATTGCACTTGTTCTTGCCAAAATGGTAAGTGTGAAGTATGTTGGCGGAGTCACCCTCAAGAACTCTCTAGTTCTTCTTCTTTTGGATCCACATCATCTTGATGGGAATCCTTGGAGTTGTAGTCGTACTTGATGAAGTGGAACTTGAAGTAGTCTTGGGAATCCACTTGACTAAGGTCTTAGGAGCTTCTTCAAATGCGTCAATTTCCTCTTGAAGCTTGTCCTAGCCTTTTTGCTTGTAGTCTTGTGGTGGAAGATCATCTTGAGCTTATGTCCCCTTGAAAGAAGTATCATACTTCTCTTATTGAGGAACAAACTTTGTCTTGGGGTATTGATCTTCTTCCCACTCAACTCCATTGGCATTGAACTTTCGTTCAAAACCAACACCTTGATTCTTCTGGTGCATTCCTTGCTTGCGCACAATTTCCTCGAATTGCTTACTCCCGGCAAGGCTTTTGTACACTCCTTTCTCTATAATTCCCTTCAATAAACTATTTTCTTGCTCAAGTGTAACTTGGCTAAGAGAATCATTAGTGGAATCAAGAGAACTACTAGAAGCAACAATATTTGATTGAGCATGATCATTGTTACTGCTAGAGGAAGAATCTTTCTTGTTCTTGTTACTAGACTTGACTTGAGGCATGTAAGTGGATAAGAGTAAACGCTTGGCAATGTAATAAGAGCTTTTCTTGCGGAGATCATCATTGATTGCTTTTAAGAACTCATGCTCTTGCTCAAGATTGAGCTTTTCAAAGCGTAATTTCTCATGAGCTCTTAAAAGTTCTCGATGATCTTCGAAGATAGTTTCATGAGCTAACTTAAGAGTGTTTAGTTCTTTAGTTAGAGCCTCAATCTTCTCCTTATCATTGTCATTCGTTTTATCTTGATTAGCATGTTTAATTGATGTTTCATCATAGTATTCATCACTAGAGTTGTCAACAAGCAAATCATCACCTAACAAGTCATCTCCATCACTATTGAAATCAACATACTCGGGGTGTGTTACCTTAGGACCTTTGGCCATGAAGCATCTTCCAATTCCTTCATTTGGTGAGTCAAATATGTCGTAGGAGTTGGTTGACACAAGTGCTAGACCGGCAACACCTTCATCTTGAGTATCTTCGGAGTCGGAGTGATAACTTCTCTCGGAGTGGCTATCGGAGTCGGAGCCGGATACCCATTCACCAACATGAGCTTGATGTCTTCGTCTTGTGTAGCTCCTTGATGATTTTTCCTTCCTTTCCGAATCCTTGCTTCTCCGTGAGTATCTTCGTTCATAACGATCATCTCTACTCCTCCTCTCTCTTGGTGGTGATTCTTTGCTTCTTCTTTTTGGAGAATCTTCCCTTCTCTTGTAGGGAGCCGTAAACTCATTGGAATAGTGTCCGGGTCTTCCACAACTGTAGCAGTTTCGCTCTCGACTAGAAGATCTTTTGTCATTGTAGGACCTTGACTTGAAGCTTCTATCTTTGCTTCTACTCTTGTAGAACTTGTTGAAGTTCTTCACCATTAAGCTCAATTCTTCATTGAAGTCTTGTTTCTCACTTGATGATGTAGGGGCTTCACATGAGGCTTTATAGGCACAACTTGATTTGTTGTGAAGTTCCTCTTTATCCTTAAGTGACATCTCATGAGCAACAATTCTTCCAATCACCTCCGTTGGCTTGAGATCTTTGTAATTGGGCATCATTTGGATCAATGTGCACACGGTATCATATTTTCCATCCAAGGCTCTTAGAATCTTCTTGATGATGAATATGTCGGTCATCTCTTCACTTCCTAAGCCGGCAATCTCATTTGTGATGAGAGCAAGGCTAGAGTACATTTCAGCGACACCTTCACCATCCTTCATCTTGAACTTGTCAAGTTGGATTTGAAGCACATCCAACTTGGATTCCTTGACGGAGTCGGTACCTTCGTGCATATCAATCAAAGTGTCCCAAATTTCCTTCGCATTCTCAAGACGGCTGATTTTGTTGAATTCTTCGGGGCACAATCCGTTGAAGAGAATATCACAAGCTTGAGCATTGTATTGCAACATCTTCAACTCATCCGCGGTAGCTTCACGGTTTGGTTCTCTCCCATCAAAGAAGTCACCTTGCAAACCAACACACACAATAGCCCAAACGGCGGGGTTATGTCCAAGAATATGCATTTTCATTTTATGCTTCCAACTAGCAAAATTAGTACTATCAGAGTAGGGACCTCTACGGTGGTAATTTCCCTCGCTAGACGCCATACTCTCCTAGGTTGTGAAACCAAGGCTACGACCACCAAAGCTATGGAGATCAAAGCAAATGGAGACCAAAGCTCTGATACCACTTGTAGGATCGAAAGTATGTCTAGAGGGGGGTGATTAGACTACTTGACCAAATAAAAACTTGACCTTTTCCCAATTTTAGTTCTTAACAGATTTTAGCTATTTTAGAACAAGTCAAGCAATCATCACACAATTCAAGCAAGCATGCAAAGAGTATATTGGCAGCGGAAAGTAAAGCATGCAACTTGCAAGAATGTAAAGGGAAGGGTTTGGAGAATTCAAACACAATATGAGACATGGATGTTTTTCCCGTGGTTCGGATAGGTGGTGCTATCCTACATCCACGTTGATGGAGACTTCAACCCACAAAGGGTAACGGTTGCGAGAGTCCACGGAGGGCTCCACCCACAAAGGGTAACGGTTGCGCGAGTCCACACAGGGCTCCACCCATGAAGGGTCCACGAAGAAGCAACCACCCACAAAGGGTCCACGAAGAAGCAACCTTGTCTATCCCACCATGGCCATCGCCCACACAGGACTTGCCTCACTAGCGGTAGATCTTCACGAAGTAGGCGATCTCCTTGCCCTTACAAACTCCTTGGTTCAACTCCACAATCTTGTCGGAGGCTCCCAAGTGACACCTAGCCAATCTAGGAGACACCACTCTCCAAGAAGTAACAAATGGTGTGTAGGTAATGAACTCCTTGCTCTTGTGCTTCAAAATGATAGTCTCCCCAACACTCAACTCTCTCTCATAGGATTTGGATTTGGTGGAAAGAAGATTTGAGTGGAAAGCAACTTGGGAAGGCTAGAGATCAAGATTCATATGGTAGGAATGGAATATCTTGGTCTCAACACATGAGTAGGTGGTTCTCTCTCAGAACATACGAGTTGGAATGGTGTATGTGTTCTGATGGCTCTCTCCTTGAATGAAGAGGGGGTGGAGGGGTATATATAGCCTCCACACAAAATCCAACCGTTACACAGTTTTCCAATCCCGGTGGGACCGAATCACAAACTCGGTCGGACCGAAAATGTAAACCTAGTGACCGTTAGAGATTTTCGGTGGGACTGACATGCAACTCGGTAGGACCGATATGGTTAGGGTTTGGGCATAACGTAATCTCGGTGAGACCGATTACACAAACTCGGTGAGACCGAATTTGGTAATTAGCTAACCAGAGAGTTGGTCAGGCAAACTCGGTGGGACCGATTTGCTCTTTCGGTGAGACCGAAAAGTTACAAAGGGGAAACACTGAATTTACATTGCAATCTCGGTGGGACCGATTCGCTCTTTCGGTGAGACCGAAAAGTAACGAAAGGGAAACAGAGAGTTTGCAATCCCATCTCGGTGAGACCGAGATCCCTATCGGTAGAACCGAATTGCTAGGGTTTGGCAGTGGCTTATGACAAGTGAAACTCGGTGGCGCCGGATAGGAAGAATCGGTAGGACCGAGTTTGGCTTAGGGTTTAGGTCAAATGTGGATATGGGAAAGTAGTTGAGGGTTTTTGGAGCATATCACTAAGCACATGAAGCAAGAGGCTCATTAAGCAACACCTCATCCCTCCTTGATAGTATTGGCTTTTCCTAAAGACTCAATGTGATCTTGGATCACTAAAATATAAAATGAAGAGTCTTGAGCTTTTGAGCTTGAGCCAATCCTTTTTCCTTAGCATTTTGAGGGTTCCACTTTCACATCCATGCCATGCCAATCATTGAGCTTTCCTGAAATAATCATCTTGGAATAGCATTAGCTCAATGAGCTATATGTTGTTATGAATTACCAAAACCACCTAGGGATAGTTGCACTTTCAGCCGCCCCTCGAGGATGCTCACTCGATTAGCAGCGACAAGGACCCCTACATGCCGCCTGACAAGGTTGCGCCGGACCCCCCCCCCCAACTTTGGATTGGTTTTGGGGCCAGTACAATCTTTGTCTGTGGAAGTCGCTGCCGCCACCTGAGAAAGCCAGGAAAGTGGCGTTCAAGAAGGAGATGGCGGAGGAGGTAGCCAGGTACTAGGCGTCATGTGAAGACCGTGATGCCGCCTGGGAAAAGGAGGCGGCGGAGCTTTGGGGGTGGGCGCGTCGTCGTGCCGAGGAGGTATACGAAGACGGGTACTTCGCGAGGAAGGTCATAGGCACTGCGCGCCTTGTCGCTGCGTGGAGGTGGGCCAATAAGCTGCAGTGTGCCACCGACGAGGAGCTCCAATGGGCGCCCAACGAAATGGCTAGATCGGTCATGCGTGTCCACCAGCAAGAGGCAGATCGGTACATTAAGCACTGCGAGGCGGAGGAGGCCCAGTACTGCCTCCGCACTGGGAAGACGCCATGCACCAGGGAGCTGTTGGCGAGGGGCTACCGGAATACTGGCCCCTGGAGGGATTATTAGTTTTAGTATTGTTCGTTTTCAATTTTATGCATTGTACCTAGTAGTTAAGTATCATCACGTATATGTAATGATATTATATATATATATATATATATTCTATGATGAACTAATTAACATTTAATATATATATTATGAATTCCATTTTCTACCTGTTTTTGTATACTAATTTGAATCAAGCTGTTATCATCCACATATACAGAATGGAAAACGTAAATACACACATTGAAACAGAACATATAAGAATGGAAAACGGAGTACACACATTGAAACAGGGCAATAAACAGAGCAATATTATGATTGCTGTGAATACATAGCTATCCACATTGAAATGACTTTTCAAAATAAAACGCGTTCATGAGACCATGACCAGCGGCCCTTGCCTACAGAAGCTGTTGGCTCTGCCTGAACTCGTGCAGGCGTTCATCCAAGTAGTCGACATGCTTGCGGTACATCTGGATCCCGATCTCAAGCTCCAAATTGGCTATTTCATCGGAGATCATCAGCTCGAGGATGCGACGACCATGTTCCTCTACTGCACCCAAGTAGAAACCTGGGCCAAGGAGGCGGTCGAGCCTATGGACCAGCGCGTTGGCATCCAGTGGACCACAGAGAAGGCGAACGGCGGCACCCATGCGAACAGCGCAGCGGGCGTCTGGTGCAAGTATGGCGCGGCCGGCCTCTGGTGTAAGTATGACACTGAGGGCCTCTGCCCACTCCTGGCGAGGAATGGGGTAATGACCGTACGTGTACCCAGCTATGACACCGTGTCGACAGCAGGCAAGCACTGGTGGATCCGCTCTTGCTGTGCGGCCTGCAGCGACTCTCCCTCTGCGGCGCTCCAACGGTCTCGGCGTGCGGCGAGCCACAGCCTATCACCGCGGACGCGCCTAGCTTGCTCTGCGGCGCGCCATCGATCATGTTGTGCGGCGAGCTGCATCCTTTCGGCGCTGACATGCCTATCTTGAACCGCGGCGCTCAAGCACCATGCGCCAATGGTCTGCTCAACCCTGGTGATGACGCACATCACGCCATCATCCATCGTGTTGCCGGGGAGCGCCTCGGCCTCGACAGGCCATGGCACCTGCTCGTTTTCCTCGTCGACGAGGTTGATGGCAAAGGCAACGCTTTGGTGGGTTGGCATTCTTGGAAAAGGTGGATGTGCTACAGGCTGCACTTGTCGCCTCCGTGCGTCGTGGCCGCCTCTGGGCAATATCGCTGGGTGGTGGGAAACATGTGAGGAAATGGTGGGAAATGGTGGCGTGTTCATTAAACGCCATCAATTAATAGAAACTTAACATAGAAGGAACATCGATCTAGCACAAGAAGGAGATCATGATCAGATGAACACGGACCACACTAGGGAACCGTTTCTGTTATTATCTTTATTCGCACACATTTCTGATTGCAGACCTGTTTGCCGTGTATCACAAACATCTTGTTATATTGAACCGTTTCTGTTATCTTGCCTCAACGCAAATAGTTCATCTGAGTGAACCGCATGTCGTATCTCGCACACACCTTCATCTGGCTTCGCGTTTCTTTTGTGTTTCCTAATCACAAAGAGTTCATCTGAGTGAACCGTATGCTGTATATTGCACACACCTTCATCTGGCTGCCCATTTCTTTTGTTCCTGCTCATCGCAAATAGTTAAGTGAGCTGAACCGTATGCCCTGCATCGCACATGCAACTAAAATCTGAACCATGTTTGATGCATCCTCCATCGCAAACGTTTTGCACCTTTTTTGACGGTTTTTACACCACCATTTGCGATTATGGCATCGCACATAGTTTCGTCGAAGGGTCTCTGATCGTAGTGTCACATTAGCAGCATCCTGCAATAGTGGGACGAACACCATCCTCTTGCTTGGTCGAGGCATGGGGACGGCCTGGCCCTCCTCCGAGGCCTGGTGAACGACTTTGGCAGGGAGGTAGCCAACGTGCTTTAGGTCCTCGATATCTTTGTTGCTGACGATGGAGGCCTCCCACTTGCCCTTGTCACCAGATCCGGTCATGGCCGAATTGCGGGAGTGGATGAGGAGGAGTACTTGAGGAGAGATGGTTTGGGGTGTTGGAGCTCTGGATATTGGGTAAGTGATGGGGAGAGGAAGGAGAAGGCGTACATATATAGCGATTGTTGTCCCCCTTTTATAAGCTACTGTAATACCAAGGGTCCTTTTACTGCGCTGTGGGCCATGCCACTTCCCGATATAATCATGATGTTAAATGCGAGTGGGATAACCAAAATCATTGATCATATCTCTTAAAAAACGGGCACGATGTCCATGTTGATGGGACATGCCAATGGAGGCACTACCTCAAACCGCGAATCTAGTTTGCACAACTGTTCAATATTGGTGATCGGCTATGACCCTTCGCTAAAAGCTATCAGGCACTGCTCACACTTGGGAGATTGGCCTTTGAAGCTATGTAATATCTACAGTCCGGGTCCCGAATACAACCCGGTCAACACATACCCGAACCTAGCTAAAGTAACTCTTGGAGACTTGGCTAACGGGAGCTAATCCGAACATAGAGGCGGAGAAGAACTCGCCCCGCAAGCCGGAGACTTCAGGTACACTAAGAACTCAGGAAGCTATAAGACGCCATCGTTGGAGGCTAGTTCAGGGGCTACTAAGGGAGTCCTGGAGTAGGGGGCTCTCGAGGCGTTAACCTATCTTTTATGGGCCAGACAGGTGGGCCGCACTGCAACTGCTAGAAGGCCGTGAGGCGGCTTTGTATCCGGATAGGAGTTTTTTGTGCCTTGGTGTGTCTTCCAAGTCAAGATAAGAAGAGACGGCATGATTATTCCTTCCTTGTAGCAAACTATGTGTATCCCTAGTACCCCTGGTATCTATATAAACCAGAGGGTTTAGTCTGTAGAGGCTAGAACAACAACCATCATCCTATTCTCCTAGGGTTATTTCATTTGATCTTGTGGTAGATTGACTTTGTAATCATCCTATACACTTCAACATACTCAAGTAGGACATAGGGTTTTACCTATTGGAGAGGGCCCGAACCTGGGTAAACATCGTGTCCTTCGTCCCTTATTCCCCATTGATCCAAGATCCATAGCTCGGGACCCCCTACCCGAGATCCGCCGGTTTTGACACCGACAATGGTACCCCTGGGTCTGAGGAACCCATAGAATCTCGGGAGGACTACATTAGGGATCTCCCGGATGCCATCCTTGGGGAGATCATCTCCCTTCTCCCCACCAAGGATGGCCACTACACACAAGTCCTCGCATCTCAGTGGTGCACTCTGTGGCGCGCCGCGCCTCTTAATCTTGAATGTTGTCAGCTATCTGTCGGTGATGATTCTAAACTCCCCGGAGCCATCATCTTATCCCATCAGGGCTTCGTTCAATGCCTCTACATCCTAGCATGCTATCTGCTGGACATACCCTGGATGGTGGATGCCTGGCTGACATCCCATCAATTCGGAAAACTCCTGCGGCTCGAGTTCTACCATAAATATGAAAATAACATACAACTAACTGATGCATATGTGCCCTCGCCACTAATGACCATATCATGGTTTTCCTCCTCTCTCTCCCACCGCTACCTTCACCCAGTGCCATCTAGCGGACAATCTGGTACAAATGCTTCGAATCCCACTTCTAAAAAACTTGCGCTTATGGTAGTTGATCTGTCGGAGGACTCACTGCACAACATCATCCACTCCAGCTGCCCTGCCCTAGAGTGCTTGGTGCTTGTTTTTGGAATAGGAATCTACATCCCTTGTCTCAAAATTAAGTCGCCTCACCTTGTAAGCATTGTAATTCGTTTCCAAGGACAGGAGCTCACCATTGAAGATGCCCCTTCACTACAAAGATTGCTCCATGATTCTTGTTATCAACCTTCGCAAATAACTGTGGTCTCTGCGCCTAAACTGGACACCTTGGGTGTAATTCGTGATCCGTTTAAATGGTTCATGATGGTGTTTGGCTCCACACTGATTCAGGTACTATATATTATCCATGTACACTTTTGTAATCTTCATTTTTCATTTGTGCGCATAAGTTAAATATCATCTTGGAGTACACTTTGGTGTTAATATTATGTTCTATGCTGAATGAAGAGCTTGTCCATGGATAGCCTATCAATGGTTGAGGGAGTCCTGGATTAGGGGGTCTCCGGACAGCCGTACTATATCCTTTGGCCGTACTGTTGGACTATGAAGATACTAGATTGAAGACTTCGTCCTGTGTCCGGATGGGACTCTACTTGGCGTGGAAGGCAAGCAAGGCAATACGGATATGTATATCTCCTCCTTTGTAACCTCCCTTGTGTAACCCTAGCCCCCTCCGGTGTCTATGTAAACCGGAGGTTTTAGTCCGTAGGACAACAGACAATCATACCATAGGCTAGCTTCTAGGGTTTAGCCTCTTTGATCTCGTGGTAGATCAACTCTTGTAATACTCATATCATCAAGAACAATCAAGCAGGACGTAGGGTATTACCTCCATCAAGAGGGACCGAACCTGGGTAAACATCGTGTCCCCTGCCTCCTGTTACCATCCGCCTTAGACGCACAGTTTGGGATCCCCTACCCGAGATCCGCCGGTTTTGACACTGACATTGGTGCTTTCATTGAGAGTTCCACTGTGTCGTCACCATAAGGCTTGATGGCTTCTTCGATCATCGCTAGCGATGCGGTCCAAGGTGAGGCTTTCCTCCGCGGACAGATCTTCGTATTCGGCGGCTTCGCACTGCGGGCCAATTCGCTTGGCTATCTGGAGCAGATCAAAAGCTACGCCCCTGGCCATCAGGTCAGATTTGGAAACTTGAACTACACGGCCGACATTCGCGGAGAATTGACCTTCGACGGATTCGAGCCCATGTCGGACGCGCCGCACAGTCGCGACGAGCAAGACGTAACTCTGCTGTCAGTCAGTGTTCGGGAAATCGCATCCGTAGCTACTCCGGCCGTTAATCCGGAGCAAATCGCGCCATCCGAGAGTGGAGGGATAGACCCCACCTTGGAGACCGCACTCTCAGCGGCGATAGAGCCAGATACTGACGTCACCCCTTTCGAGAGCCGCGTCGCCAAACCACTGGATTTATCCCCGGCCATGGACTCCGAGCCATTCACATCCGTGCCCATCGAATCCGAATGGGCGCCGATCATCGAGTTCACCTCCACGGATATCTTTCAGAACTCACCTTTCGGAGATGTGCAAAATTCATTAATGTCTCTCTCCCTGTTTGGAGAACCTTGGCCGAACTACGTCCGGCTAGAATGGGATGTGGATGACGAAGAAATTCGCTGCCCACCCACCACCCACTTAGTAGCCATTGTCGACGACTTAACCGACATGCTTGACTTCGACCCCGAAGACATCGATGGTATGGACGACGATGCAGGAGACGAACCGGAACCACCGCCCACAGGGCGCTGGACCGCTACTTCATCACATGACGTATACATGGTGGATGCACCCAGAGAGGGCAATGGCGAAGAGACAACGCAGGATGCACCCTCAAAGGAACCCAAGCGCCGACGTCAGCGGCGCCGCGCTAAGTCCCGCCATAGCAAAAACAACGATAACAGCGCAAGAGGAAATAATAGTCCACGCGACTCCGGAAGAAACGACAACTGCACCACCCCGGTGTCAGAACACGATCAAGATGCAAACTGCAAACATAGTACGGATCCAACGTCTGAACACGATAACGCCAAAGATAAGCCTCATCAATCCCCGTCTAGGGAAGAAAACACACTTGGAGCAAGAGAACCTCCGCAGAAGGCTTATTGCCACAGCGAGGAGCCTGAAGAAACAGAAGCAAACGCTCAAGGTCACACAAGATACGCTCAACAGAAAGTGGAACAAAGAAACAAAGTATGGTGGAAGTTACCATAAAAATAGCTATCCAAAGCGCAAGCTATTACCGGAATTCGACGATGAGGCCTTAGAGCCCATACAGCCGAAAAGTGATACAGCCAACCGGCCGGATCCACCACCCTGTGAACACAATAGAGCGGCTAACAAAGTCGCGCATAAGTCAACACACGATCTATGTGAGAACTTGCGTCAAAAATCCGGCGCGACCAGATCTATCTATGGATCTAGGAAGCGCGCTATGGTACACAACCAACACCGAATACTACAACCGTCCGAACACCATGGCACATCCCAATACAGGGGTGCCGCACACCCCTTATGTTTCACTGATGAGGTGCTGGATCACGAATTCCTGGAGGGATTCAAACCGGTGAACATAGAGGCGTACGACGGAACCACAGACCCTGGAGTCTGGATAGAGAACTTCATCCTCCATATTCATATGGCTCATGGAGACGATCTCCACGCCATTAAATACTAGCCCCTCAAGTTTAAAGGGCCAACTTGGCACTAGCTGAAAAGCCTCCCCGAAAACTCAATTGGAAGTTGGGAGGAGCTTGAGGACACTTTTCGGGCCAATTTTCAAGGGACTTATGTCCGACCTCCGGATGTAGACGATTTAAGTCATATAATCCAACAGTCTGGAGCGTCCGCCCGAAAGCTTTGGAACAGGTTCCTCACCAAGAAGAACCAAATCGTCGACTGTCCGAACGCCGAAGCCTTAGCAGCTTTTAAACACAGCGTCCGAGATGAATGGCTCGCCAGACACCTCGGTCAAGAAAAACCGAGAACAATGGCAGCCCTAACAAGCCTCATGACCCACTTTTGCATGGGCGAGGATAGCTGGTTGGCCCGTAGCAGCACCTGTGACCCAAGCACATCCGAAGTCAGGGATGGCAATGGTAAACAACGACGCAACAAAAACAAGGGTCGAAATAAAGAAGGTAGCCCAGATAACACGGCAGTAAACGCCGGATTCAGGGGCTCCCGACCAGTTTAGCGGAAAAAGCCTTTCAAATGCAGCAGAGAAGGACAATTTGGCCTAAACAAAATTCTTGACAAACTCTGTTAGATTCACGGCACCCAGACAAACCTACAAATCATACCCAGAGAGAATGCTGGGTCTTCAAGCAGGCCGGTAAGCTAAACGCCGAACACAAAGGGGAAGAGACACCAAGCGAAGACGAGGATGAACCTTGCCAGCAAAACGCCGGAGGACAGAAAAAGTTCCCACCAGAGGTTAAAACAGTAAATGTGATCCATGTGACAAAGAGGAGAAGCAATAATGCACTCCGATGCACACGCACCATAGAGCCCGTCACCCCTAGGTTCAACCCCTGGTTGGCCTGCCTGATCACTTTTGATTGTAGGGATCATGATACAAATGTCCGGCGCGAAGGACTGACGGCCTTGGTGTTAGACCCAATAATAAATGGGTACCATTTCACAAGAGTCCTCATGGACGGCGACAGTGATCTCAATCTGATATATCAGGACACGGTCCGCAAAATGGGGATAGACCTGACACAAATAAGCCACAGTAATACTACCTTCAAGGGAGTAATACCAGGCCAAGTGGCCCGTTGTACGGGCTCTCTACCACTAGAGGTGGTATTTGGTTCTCCAGATAACTTCCGAAGAGAAACGTTAACTTTTCACATCGCTCCATTCCGAAGTGATTATAAAGCACTACTCGGAAGAGCGGCTTTCGCTCATTTTAACGCAATACCACATTATGCTTCTCTCAAGCTCAAGATGCCTGGTCCACGTGGCATCATCACAGTTAGTGGAAATACCGAACATTTTTTACATACGGAAGAGGACGCGGCGACTCTAACAGCCGCTAACTAGACGACCTCACCAACCAGAAAAAATGGCAGGTCGTCAAGACCACGGACACGGTTCCATCATATATACATGGGATTTGTTTTCGAACCCTCATAAAATGATACCATGGGCTTCACGCATGTAATCAGGGCCAGCACGGATCAACTAGGCTTCTCTTGAATTTTGATAGTTCATTGACCATAACCAATTCTTCTTTTTGGCACGGCAACTTTCACTTAAGTTCTTTCCTTTTGCAGATGACAATTGTGCTACACCCGTCCAGGACACGGCACAACGGAGATATAGGCGCAGACGTGCAGCAGGGACCCGCCCAAAGGTTTCTTTTTAGATTAAGACCCTGCGTAAACCTTTTTTACTGTCTCTTGTTGCTCACATCCTTCGGATAACTCCACACAACCGAGAAGGATGATGGCGTTATTGGCATGTGGCCATGCCAGAATTTTGCACGTACCTGGACACATGGGATTTCTCATTAAGGGCATTGTGTAACGCCCCGAGACCGATGTGCCAGGTGTCCGCCAGTTATTCGATGTTGTTGCCTTGTCATTTGCTTGGGTGTTGCATCTTATCATGTCATCATGTGCATTGCATCATCATGTTTTAAAACTTGCATTCGTCCGGGTTCTCCGAGTTCTCTCCGTTGTCCGTTCTGAGTCCAACCACACTTGCACGCGCCCGCGGCATGTCCGAAATAGTATTTTATAAGTGGCCGGAAAATGTTCTCGGAATGGGTTGAAACTTGGCATGCAATGTTGTTTTGCTGTCAGTAGACCGCCTGCCAAGTTTCATCGCATTCGGAGTCCGTTTGACGCCCCAACGGATAAATATAGCGGCAATAGTAGCCGGTCTAACGTCGGACGTTTTCGGTCTCCGAAAACAGTTGCCGGGTTTTCCCTCTCTTTCCTCTCTAGTCCGTCTACACAGTCCACTTCTCACCGCCAGGCCCTACCTAACCTCTCTCGTCATCCCGCGACCCTCCTCGCGCGCGCGTCCGTAACTCCCCCCGAACCCGACCCGAGCGGTCGTCATCGTTGTGTCCGGATCATCCCCAAACATCTACAAAACATCACCGTTTTCTTATTTGGACTCCCTAACTATTTTATTCGCGACCGTCCGATTACAGTCGTAGGGATGAGGTAGCCCCTAACCTAATCCACCTGGTGTATATATATATATTGTCCAACCCCAGAAATTAGGGATCTTGTCCCATCCTCCGCCGCGGCCAGCCCACTATCTCCTCCTCCTCGGGATCTCCTCCCGATCCAAATCCACCCCCTCCCAAATCCCTCTCGTTTTCAACACCAGACAAACTCGAGCTCCTCCCCCGCTCGAACATGCCGCCGCCAGCCACTCTTGCTCGATCTCCACTGCATCCCGTGCGCCTCCACCCTCCGTCGCGCCATCTCTCCCTCTCCATTCCCTTTTCTTTCCCTGTCCCATACTTCTCCTCTCACATCTCGCTTCCACTTGCTGTTTTCCTCGCAGGAGCCGCCATGGGGAAACACAAGCAGCTCCGCCCAAGAGGTCCTCCTTCCGCGCTGCCGTTTGCCCTGACCTGGCACCGACCCACCGGATCCACCCATCCCCGGCCAGCCTCCGGCCTCCCTTGCCTTTCTCCGCGTCACCGGAGCCCAGCATCCAAGCTCTCCAAGTCCCACGCCATGGACGCTCGTCGAGCCGCCCCTAAGCTTCGTCCACACCGCCGTTTCCTGGATCCGCCCATCTTCGCCATTTCCGGCACTGCCGGAGCCCCAAGACCCCTCTGCCAAGACCCGTCGTGGCCGCTGTCGTGCCCCGCCGCCGCTTCCTGCTTCGAGTGCCCGTGCGAGGAGACGACTAGGAGCAAGCCCAGCGCACCGCTGTCTCGCTCCCTTTGACCATCGCCTGGGCCGCAACCTGCGAGCCGGCCCAGCAGCCGCACCAGAAGGCCTCCTGGCACCTCTCCACAGTACTGGGCCGAGGCCCATGGTGAGGCCAGCTGCGCGCCTAAGCCGGCCTGCCCGTGAGGCCGCCGCCAACCTCCCTCACTAACTGGGCTTGGCCCATGGTGAGCGCCCAGTCCGCCCAGTTTCAGCCTGCTGTGTTTTTTTTCAGATCTGGGAATTTAGCTGTTATTCCAGAGAATGCAGTTTTACAGAAAAGCCCTTCAAGTTCATGCATTTAATAACTAATTAACCGTGCTCCGGATTAAAATGATCTCTATATGTAATATGTCTAGAATCTTGTCTAGTTTAATAATATCCAACTTTCTTGCCATGTTAAAATGTTTAAAATGATGTTTGCATTATTTTGCCTAATGCCATGCTAAATGCTTTATTTCATAACTAAATAACCGTAACTCGGTTTTTAACAAACTTTATATGTAAATGGGGTAGAATTTTGCCTAGTTTAACATGGTGGCATCTCTTTGCATGTTTAACAACTATAAAATTTGATTTAGGGGCAGAACAGTACCATAACCAAAATATGCTCATGAGGAGTTTCCGGAATTGTTGTTCGTTGTTTCCGGCCTCATTTAAACTTTACTAGATAGGTAGTTTTGCTTTGCTTCACTCTCTTGCCATGCTAACAACATTTAATCTTGTTGGGTACATAACCAAGAGAGAACTAAATAATTGATGTGGTGTTCCGCCAATATGCATCCCGATGCATATTGGGCTCCATTTAACTTGTAGTTTTGTTTGTGCACTTTGCCATGCCATGCTTCATTAAACCGGACATGCATCATACTTGGTTGTGCATCATCCCATGTTCATGTATTGGTTGTTTACTATGTTGTGTGCTTATTTCCGGTGTTGCTTCTTCGGGTTGGTTCCGATAACGTCGCGTTTGTGAGGACCCATTCGTCTACGTCCGTTTGTCTTCTTCATGGACTCATTCTTCTTCCTTGCGGGATTTCAGGCAAGATGACCATACCCTCGAAATCACTTCTATCTTTGCTTGCTAGTTGCTCGCTCTTTTGCTATGCCTATGCTGCGATACCTACCACTTGCTTATCATGCCTCCCATATTGTTGAACCAAGCCTCTAACCCACCTTGTCCTAGAAAACCGTTGTTTGGCTATGTTATAGAAAAGCCCTTCAAGTTCATGCATTTAATAACTAATTAACCGTGCACCGGATTAAAATGATCTCTATATGTAATATGTCTAGAATCTTGTCTAGTTTAATAATATCCAACTTTCTTGCCATGTTAAAATGTTTAAAATGATGTTTGCATTATTTTTCCTAATGCCATGCTAAAATGCTTTATTTCATAACTAAATAACCGTAACTCGGTTTTTAACAAACTTTATATGTAAATGGGGTAGCACCTCCACGAGGGAGGACGATCAAAGGGAAGAATCTGACATTCTCTCTCCCCGGGGAAGGAAGAGGACTACCTATGAATATCTGGAAACCAAGGTATCCAAACGGGAGAAGAAATCTTCATCGGAGGGTCCTGCCTCGGAGGGTATTCTTGCCGCACAATGTGCCCGCGGGGATCAGCCCTCTACCGAGCTGTAAGTAATCGAAAAGTACTTAATAGTGAAAACATCCTACCTTACTTCCGAAGACAATAACCGATGCTTATAAATTGTAGTCCGGATGGCAGCCCTTCTCGACAGAGTTCATTTTCGGGGGATCTTCTTCCGGAGATGATGGAGAGCGAAACGCCTCCCCTGGACACCACGGCTCAAGAAGCGGGAGACCTTGAAGTGTCGTCGCAAAGGGTATCTCCGGATGTCAGTATCCGGATCCTAAGGAGAGCGACAGCAAGGGTTCGTACAGTGTGTGGTCGGACACACTGAAGGATCTTCTGGGGCAAGTTGCCGTCTCGGAAGCGCATCGTACGCTAATGGGCACGGTAATTGAAAGGATTTCATCCGCTAAAAGGGGTTTGCATGAAGCATTTATGAGTCTGCTGAAAGGCTTCGAGGTACGTGAAATAATGTATGTTTTTAACAGTACCGCATACGTTAGATATCCCCTATGCAGATGGTAGCCCCTGAGACTCTGGTTGTCATCGAAAATGGCGGCAAATAGAGGATCATAGTACCAGGTAATAACTAGACCGCCTTTATGTGCAGGTGGCTGAAGCTCCGGTGGCTAGCCGGACTGATGGGTTTGCCGAGCTAAAGCGGCAACTTCATGCGGCAGATGCCGACATCGTGCTTGTCAACAAGCGGCTTGACGAGGCACAGGGTGAGTGATTTTTCTGGTGATCGTCACATAATAAGAGTAGCATGATGCTAGTATCTTTAATATGTTGTGACTGCAGATGGAGCTACCATCATGGAGAACCTTCGGGCGGAGCTTGCCCGAGCCAAGGAGCAAGCAAGGAGTTGCAATGCGACCGCTTTAAAGGCGGCCGAAGAGTTAAGGGCCGAACAGGCCGCGCATTGTGAGAGCAAGGAAAAAATAGCCAAGATGGATGTAGAGTTAAAAGATGCCGCTGACCGTTACCAGCTTCTTGAAGAAGAAAACCGGTCGAAGGCGACGGACCTGGAGAAGGCCCGGGTGGCTGCCAAGGAAGCCCGCACCAAAATTAGAGCAACGAAGGAGGAGCTGAATCAAGTTGCAGATATAGTGTCTGGGAAGCCCTTCTTGTTGCGAGCTAAGTTCGGAGATCCGAAGTATGCTCCTCTATACCGGCTATGGAGTTCTGCAGACACATACATGGATTTGGCTGCAAGTGCTGCTAGTGCGGCCGAGTACTTAAAGGATCAGAAAGGTCCCGAAGTGGAAAAGCTGTTCTGGTCATAGTTTCACGCTCCAGTCCGTCTGCTGCTGTTGAATGAGCTATTGGCCGAGTGGGCCGAGCTCCATAGATTGTCCGGACTTGCCATGAGGTTCGTTGTGGATCACCTGTGGCCGGGAGGGCCAAGGCCGAATATCTACTTTAGCTTAGTGCAACAATTCCTTGGTGCTGTGCCACGCATCGATGCTGTAAAGAGATCGGCATGCATAGAAGGTGCGCGGATGGCCTTTGCCCGTGTCAAGACATACTGGTCGGAGATGGAGGCCACCACTGTTGCGACACAGGGTTTGGCCGTAGGCCGAGTGGCTGTCGAGCACTACTTTGAAGAAGTTCTTGAAGGCGCTCGTTCAATAGAAGCTCAGTGCTCGAAGAATGTTATGTTCAAGTGACATGTATTCCTATTGTAAAAACAATGTTTTATTGAATTATCAAGGCTGTATTTATACTTTTGCCCGAAAGTACTATGATGCCTCCTGTGCGGCCGTTTATGTATATATGTGTATAACCTGAAAGTTTGCAGTCGTCGCCTTCCGCCCCCACGCATATAATGCGGGGGTGTTCGCAAAAGATGCATATCCACACTTGATCCAATGTCTTGGTCCGTTAAGGAGGTGATAGCGCAGTGAACGAGGCAATCAGACTATATTGTTTTAACACTTTCACTTAGCCATAGGAGTTTGACAGTGGGGCTACTATATAGCCCATGGTACTTCTGCGCTCGTTCAAATACGGGTCACGTATGTACATGACCGGGAAACGGCCCTTCGTTAATGTGGAGGAATCCCGAAGATTCCGATGAGTCATCGAGTGGTTGACCAGTCTCTTGCTATATCATGACAGTCAGTTTTTGGCTTTCTCTACTGAGGTGCTCACCCGAATGAACCAGGGCACAATCGCAGTAGTTCTCCCAGTGCTACCTTAGCCGATATAACGGAACGTAAGGTACCAAAATGTGGGAGCCGGGCAAACCCAACATTTGACCAAAGACATGATTCGGAGCTGATGCATATAGGGCCAAACTCGCGACACCGAACACTCCCTAAGGTGTTCGGTCTTTATAACATATACCGGGCTAAATAATGCCCTTAATAAGAAACCCCATATGTCCAGGTACGTGCAAAATTTTGGCATGTCCACATGCCAATAACGCCAGCATCCTTCTCGGTTGTGTGGAGTATCCAGAGGATGTGAGCAACAAGATACAGTAAAAAAGGTTTACACAGGGTCTTAATCTAAAAAGAAACCTTTGGGCGGGTCCCTGCTGCACGTCTGCGCCTGTATCTCCGTTGTGCCGTGTCCTGGACGGGTGTAGCACGTTTGTCATCTGCAAAAGGAAAGGACTTAGGTGAAAGTTGCCGTGCCAAAAAGAAGAATTGGTTATTGTCAATGAACTATCAAAATTCAAGAGAAGCCTAGTTGAGCCGGGCTGGCCCTGATTACATGCGGGAAGCCCCTGGTATCGTTTTATGAGGGTTCGAAAACCAATCTCATGTATATATGATGGAACGCCGGATTCGTCTAACCGTGTCCGTGGGTTTGATGACCTGCCATTTTTCTTGTTGGTGAGGCCGTCTAGTTTGCGGCTGTTAGAGCCGCCGCGTCCTCTTCCGTACGTAAAAACGTTTGGTATTTCCGCTAACTGTGATGATGCCACGTGGACCGGACATCTTGAGCATGAGAAAAGCATAATGCGGTATTGCGTTAAAATGAGCGAAAGCCGCGCTTCCGAGTAGTGCTTGATAATCACTTCGGAATGGAGCGATGTGAAAAGTTAACGTTTCGCTTCGGAAGCTATCGGGAGAACCGAATACCACCTCTAGTAGTAGAGAGCCCGTACAGCGGGCCTCTTGGCCTGGTATTACTCCCTTGAAGGTAGTATTTCTGTGGCTTATTTGTGTCGGGTCTATCCCCATTTTGCGGACTGTGTCCTGATATATCAGATTTAGATCACTGCCGCCGTCCATGAGGACCCGTGTGAAATGGTACCCATTTATTATTGGGTCTAACACGAAGGCCGCCAGTCCTTCGCATCCGATATTTGTAACATGATCCCTACGATCAAAAGTGATCGGGCAGGCCAACCAGGGGTTGAACCTAGGGGTGACGGGCTCTATGGCGCGTGTGCATCGGAGTGCATGATTGCTTCTCCTCTTTGTCACATGGATCATGTTTACTGTTTTAAACTCTGGTGGGAACTTTTTTTGTCCTCTGGCATTTTGCCGGCGAGGTTCATCCTCGTCTTCTCTTGGTGTCTCTTCCCCTTTGTGTTCGGCATTTAGCTTACCAGCCTGCTTGAAGACCCATCATTCTCGATGGGTATGATTTGCAGGTTTGTGTGGGGTGCCATGAATCTAACAGAGTTTGTCAAGAATTTTGTTTAGGCCAGATTGTCCTTCTCTGCTGCCTTTGAATGGCTTTTTCCGCTAACCTGGTCGGGAGCCCCTAAATCTGGCGTTTACTGCCGTGTTACCTGGGCTACCTTCTTTATTTCGACGCTTGTTTTTGTTGCGTCGTGGTTTACCATTGCCATCCCTGACTTCGGATGTGCTTGGGTCGCTGGTGCTGCTACGGGCCAACCAATTGTCCTCGCCCGCGCAAAAGCGGGACATGAGGCTTGTTAGGGCTGCCATTGTTCTCGGTTTTTCTTGACCGAGGTGTCTGGCTAGCCATTCGTCTCGGATGCTGTGTTTAAAAGCTGCTAAGACTTTGGCGTCCGGACAGTCGATGATTTGGTTCTTCTTGGTGAGGAACCTATTCCTAAGCTTTCGGACGGACTCTCCGGACTGTTGGATTATATGACTTAAATCGTCTGCATCCGGAGGTCGGACATAAGTCCCTTGAAAATTGGCCTGAAAAGCGTCCTCGAGCTCCTCCCAACTTCCAATTGAGTTTTCGGGGAGGCTTTTCAGCTAATGCCGAGCTGGCCCTTTAAGCTTGAGGGGGAAGTATTTAATGGCATGGAGATCGTCTCCACGAGCCATATGAATATGGAGGATGAAGTCCTCTATCCAGACTCCAGGGTCTGTTGTTCCGTCGTACACCTCTATGTTCACTGGTTTGAATCCCTCCGGGAATTCATGATCCAGCACCTCATCAGTGAAACATAAGGGGTGTGCGGCACCCCTGTATTGGGATGCGCCATGGTGTTCGAACGGTTGTAGTATTCGGCGTTGGTTGTGTACTGTAGCGTGCTTCCTAGATCCATAGATAGGTCTGGTTGCGCCGTATTTTTGACGCAAGTTCTCACGTAGATCGTGTGTTGACTTATGCGCGACATTGTTAGCCGCTCTATCGCGTTCACATGGTGGTGGATCCGGTCGGTTGGCCGTATCATTTTTCAGCTGTATGGGCTCTAAGGCCTCATCGTCGAATTCCGGTAATAGCTTGCGCTTTGGATAGCTATTTTTATGGTAACTTCCACCATACTTTGTTACTTTGTTCCACTTGTTGTTGAGAATATCTTGTGCGACCTTTAGCCTTTGCTTCTGTTTCTTCAGGCTCCTCGCTGTGGCAATAAGCCTTCTGCGGAGGTTCTCTTGCTCCAAGTGTGTTTCCGGGATGATGCATGCATCTTCATCCGGACTATTTTCTTCCCTAGACGGGGATTGATGAGGCTTATCTTTGGCATCATCGTGTTCAGACGTCGGATCCGTACTATGTTTGCAGTTTGCATCTTGATCATGTTCTGCCACCGGGGTGGTGCAGTTGTTGTTTCTTCCGGAGTCGCGTGGACTATTATTTCCTCTTGCACTGTTATCTCTGTTCTTGCGATGGCGGTACTTAGAGCGGCGCCGCTGATGTCGGCGCTTCGGTTGCTTGGAGGGTGCATCCTCCGCTGTCTCTTCGCCATTGCCCTCTCTGGGTGCATCCACCATGTATACGTCATGTGATGAAGTAGCGGTCCAGCGCCCTGTGGGCGGTGGTTCCGGTTCGTCTCCTGCATCGTTGTCCATACCATCAATGTCTTCGGGGTTGAAGTCGAGCATGTCGGTTAAGTCGTCGACAGTGGCTACTAAGTGGATGGTGGGTGGGCAGCGAATTTCTGCGTCGTCCGCATCCCATTCTAGCCGGACATAGTTCGGCCAAGGTTCTCCTGTCAGGGAGAGAGACTTTAATGAATTTAACAGATCTTTGAAAGGTGAGTGCTGAAAGATATCCATGCAGGTGAACTCCATGATCGGCGCCCATTCGGATTCGACGGGCACGGATGTGAGCGGCTCGGAGTCCGTGGCCGGGGATAAATCCCATGGTTCGGCGACGCGGCTCTCGAAAGGGGTGAAGTCAGTATCTGGCTCTATCGCCGCTGAGAGTGCGGCCTCCATGGCGGGGTCTATCCCTCCGCTCTTGGATGGTGTGATTTTCTCCGGATTAACAGCCAGAGTAGCTGCAGATGGGATCTCCCGAACACTGTCCGGCATCAGACTTGAGTCTTGCTCGTCGCGACTGTGCGGCGCGTCCGGCATGGGCTCGAATCTGTCGAAGATCAAGTTTCCGTGGATGTTGGCCGTGTAGTTCAAGTTTCCAAATCTGACCTGAAGGCCAGGGACATAGCTTTCGAACTGCTCCAGATGGCCAAGAGAATTGGCCCATAGTGCGAAGCCGCCGAATATGAAGATCTGTTCGGGGAGAAAAGCCTCACCCTAAACCGCATCGCTAGCGATGATCGAAGGAGCCATCAAGCCTTATGGTGACGACGCAATGGAACTCTCAATGAAAGCACCAATGTCGGTGTCAAAACCGGCGGATCTCGGGTAGGGGGTCCCGAACTATGCGTTTAAGGCGGATGGTAACAGGAGGCAGGGGACACGATGTTTACCCAGGTTCGGGCCCTCTTGATGGAGGTAATACCCTATGTCCTGCTTGATTGGTCTTGATGATATGAGTATTACAAGAGTTGATCTACCACGAGATCAAATAGGCTAAACCCTAGAAGCTAGCCTATGGTATGATTGTATGTTGTCCTACGGACTAAACCCTCTGGTTTATATAGACACCGGAGGGGGCTAGGGTTACACAAGGGCGGTTACAAAGAAGGAGATATACATATCTGTATTGTCTAGCTTGCCTTCCACACCAAGTAGAGTCCCATCTGGACACAGGACAAAGTCTTCAATCTTGTATCTTCATAGTCCAACAGTCCGGCCAAAGGATATAGTCCGGCTCTCCGGAGACCCACTAATCCAGGACTCCCTCACACACCTCGGTCATATTGTCATAGTGCTTAGGCGAAGCCCTGCGCCGGTAACTTCATCATCACCGTCAACACACCGCCGTGCTGACGAAACTCTCCCTCAGCCTCAACTAGATCAAAAGTACGAGGGATGTCACCGAGCTGAATGTGTGCAGATCATGGAGGTGCCGTGCGTTCGGTACTTGATCGGTTGGATCGCGAAGACGTTCGACTACGTCAACCACGTTTCTTAACGCTTCTGCTTTTGGTCTACGAGGGTACGTATACATACTCTCCTCTCTCGTTGCTATGCATCCCTAAATAGATCTTGCATGATCATAGGAATTTTTTTGAAATACTGCATTCCCCAACTGATGGGACGACCGGGGCCTCCGCCAGGAGTGGCGCGACCGGCTTCGCGAGGAACGCTGCCAGGACCAGCCTCGTGTGGGCGCTTGGAGGGAGCAGCCTCGTGAGGACGGTCCTCAGGGCAAGGCTGGGCTCCCTCTGCTGCCACCACCACCAAGGAGGAATGAAGACCATCACCAGTACTAGGGAGCTGGGGGCTTCCAGGAACCACGCGCCATCACCTGCATCTTGGGGGGCGCTCAGGCCCCAGCTTCCCAACGCATCTTCAAGCAGTTTCCTCGTGAGGTGAATGCTGAAAGTGCTAGTGATCGACTAGAGGGGGGGTGAATAGGCGATTTTTATGAAAGTCTTCAAAACATGGAAGTTTCGAAGACAAACGATAGAAATAAACCTATTACCATGCAGCGGAAGGTAGACTACACTAGGCAACCATAGTCAAGTATTCAATGGAGTGAAAGCACAATGACCAATAGCAGCTAGGCAGTAAAGATCAGGTAGGAAGATATTGTGAAGCCAATCAGAACAAGCAGTCACTCAGTGAAGACAAAAGATAAAGCAATCATACAATGACTTCACAAGGACCAATAGTAAGTAAAGGGAAGGGAAGGATGAAACCAGTGACTCACTGAAGACAATGATTTGTTGGACCAGTTCCAGTTATTGTGACAACTGTACGTCTGGTTAGGGAGGTTGAGATTCAACTCAGAAGACCTTGTCTTCACCTTATTCCCCATGAGCTAAGGACACCCAGTCCTCGCCCAATCACTCTAGTAAGTCTTCAAGGTAGACTTCCAAACCTTCACATACTTCGTTCACTGGCGATCCACAATGACTCTTGGATGCTCAGAACGCGACGCCTAACCGGCTGGAGGATTCACAGTCCTCAAGTGTAATAAGTCTTCAGATCACACAGACAGGAAGACTTAAGTGATGCCTAACACTCTTTGGCTCTGGGTTTTTAGGGCTTTATCCTCGCAAGGAATTCTCTCTCAAAGGCTTCGAGGTGCGTTGCTCTCAAACAACAAAAGCCGTGCACTAACTCTGAGCAGCCAACCGTTTATGGTTGTAGAGGGTGGGCTATTTATAGCCACTAGGCAACCCGACTTGATTTGTCCAAAATGACCCTTGGTCACTAAGGAACTGACACGTGTTCCAACGGTCAGATTTCAAACACACACGGCAACTTTACTTGAGCTACAAGCAAAGCTGACTTATCCAACTCTGGACAAGATTTGCTCTCATAGTCTTCACTCAAAGACATATGATTTGGTTAAGCATCACTTCATTCATTCTGACTGGTTCACTTGGAACCCACGTAATAGTACGGTGGTTCCTATGACTCAACAAAGAAGAAAAAAGAACGACGAAACAACAAAGTCTTCGCGCTCCATAGTCTTCATGCGATGTCTTCTATTTTCATAGTCTTCAATGTGAATGTCTTCACATACCACCATTGACTTCAATGTCTTCATTCATTTTTAGGGGTCATCTCTGGTAGGAAAACCGACTCAATGAGGGACTTCTACCTGTGTTATCCTGCTATTCTCACAAACACATTAGTCCCTCAACCAGGTTTGTCGTCAATACTCCAAAACCAACTCGGGGTGGCACTAGATGCACTTACAATCTCCCCCTTTTTGGTGATTGATGACAAACTGGTTGAAGTTTTCAACGAGGAATAAAATATGTGAAATTGTAAAGGATAGGGTATTGTCTTCATAAGTTGCAAGGGCTCCCCCTGAAGATGTGCATATAAGTAATTTGCTTTTGGAATGCAAATGCACATGGCAGGTTGTACTTGTGGAGATCCTCTTCAACTAAAGATGACAAGTCATTATGCAAGATATGATGTAACGAAGATAATGACACGCATAATGAAAAATGGACGTCTGCAAAATGATCTAAGTGCGGAATTTATCATCCCACATGCGGAATTTATCATCGCATCATGGAATAGCAAATAAGTAGTAGACGACCATCGAGTTTAAGTGTTACAACTCAAAGCACCAAATGTATCGAAAACGAGAGTTGTAAGCACTTGGCAAAAGTAGCAGAAAGCAAATTAACCACCCATATGGACCTGCTTGAAGACTATCAACTCATATGCTTCTCCCCCTTTTGTCAGTGAGGACCAAAAAGGTTTGAAGACATAGAGCGCCTACTCGTTCCCATGAGGTGCAGGCGAGGCAGCAGGGTCGTCGTGGAGATTCGATGGTGTAGAGTAACTTGGTGCAGTATCGACACGCGCTGAAGTTAGAGGAGGTGAAGTTGCATCATCTTGGTCATCGATGACTCTGGCATTTACGGTCGTAGCCGAGGACGAGTATTCAGAGTCTTCAAGTGAGGGAGTCCGACGCAAGTGAGCATTTCTGGGAGGAGTTGAGTCAAACTTGAAGCGTTCGGTGAATCCATCTTCATGTAGATCAGCTTCAGCACTGAGTAGGGTCAAACTCTTCCACGACCTCCGACAGGTTTCATGAGTGACAATGCCATTCTTGGTGGCAAGATTGCGAATGCGGTTGACATCCACCAAGAGGCTTTGCATCTGACGCTTAAGCCAGTCGTGATGTTTGTCCTGTTTCTGATGCAGCGCGACTAGAAGCTCTCGGTCATTTAGGACACGAGATCGTCGTCGAGGCCTTTGCGCAATGGTGCTACCAGTGGCATCAGTTTGAGCACGAGGGGCACGTGTGTTTCCAGCAAGGGGATAAACACGAGACACTGCTGGAATTCCTTCAATGGGCTGGGTGAAGCTTTGGTGATCAGCATTGTGAAGATAAATGGGATCCTTAGGAGGCTCTGGGTAAATGGCTTCAACTAACAGATCAACCTCGGGCAAGAATATAAGATGATTGCACGCAGACGGCTGATAGTTGAAGGCTGAGTGACACTTGATCAGACGCATGACCCATGGAGCATAGAATTTCAACCCTAAGATGTCAGAGCCAGACGCAGCCAACTGCCTAATGAAAAAGTCTTGAGCATTGAAGCTGATGCCATTGAAGATATAGAAAACCAAAGTCTTCATTGCTCCTTCAAGCTTCGCTGCAGATGAGTGTCCTTTGACAGGCCATAGAGTCTTCCTGATGATGTGGTAAATGGTCCGAGGCACGTACTCTAGGTCTTCAACAAAAAACTCAGATGGGTATTCAGCATCATGAGGCAGAGGCTTCATCATGCTCAACATTTGACTCATGTTGGGTTCTGGCTTCTGAAAGATGCTTTCCAAGGCATTTTGATGTTGTTGACAACCTAGTTCATAGTATTCACCAGGAGTGTGCAGGCCTGTGAGCTCAATGATATCAATAGCTTTAGCTTCATGATGGATATTGCCTGTCATCCACTCAAGGACCCAAGTCTTCGGATCCCTGTTGTAGCCTCGAATATGAAGAGTGGCATAGAATTGAAGCAGCAATTCTTTGTTCTAGTGCTCCTTGTCAGTGACAAATTGCAACAGACCAGCATCTCTGAAACAATCCAATGCTTCTTCAAGGCAGGGCAGTCCAGCTATAGCTTCAGAGTCGAGGCACATATGTGGAAATATGCGCCCTTGATTGTATAGGACACAGGAATAGTAGATGCACCGCTGATAGCTCCAAAACCAATCCGAGGAAATGTGCAGTCTTGTATAGGGGTTCTTGGAGCTGTTGAAGAAGGTATTATGTGCCACGAAGCCATTTGCATTGAAGACCCCAGGTGAAGTGGCAGTGCCTGGGAATCGTGGAAGTCTTGGCTTGGGCTTTTGAACCTGAGGCCTGTGCTCGACGTGGTACTCGAATTGTGGACCAGCAGCAGGCGGAGGAGTCAAAATGGGCCAGCGAACCATAACTAGCTGACCACGATCAAATGCCAGCTCCATTGTGTGAGGTCTTGGAGGGTGAACCGGGGCATTGGCATTGTATTCATGGGCTTTAGGGGCCACATGTGCTTCAGGCGCTTGGACTTCAGGTGCTGTATTGACTTCTGGTGCCACATTGGCTTCTGGCGCCATACTGGCTTCAGCCATGACAACATCATTGGCGTCAGCGGCGATATTGGTGGCCGCCTCAGGGTTTTTAACCTCCACTTCAGAAGCTGGAGGGTCGGTCACGTTCTCCTCGAGAACAACATCTTTGTGAGACAGGGGTGTAGCAACTCTTGTATCTCTTGGGGCTTCTTCTTCATCGGCTGATGCAGCCGGAATGTCTTCAGCCATTTTGGCTTCGGGTTCAGACATGTGCATTGTGGGAGTGACTTGGGGCCTTGGTCCTTTGCGAAGCTTGCGTAATGCGGGCGACGCTTGTGGAGATGGAGTGTGCTGGGCCTCAAAGTCATCAGTATCTTGCACTGATGGGGTAGCTTGCGGTTGGGGAGAGCTTGGAGTGTCTTGTCTCTGTGGGTGATCAGCCCACGATGCATCCTGAGCAGTTGGCGTCAGAGGACGACCAATGCTGATGAGTTCGCTGTGCGTAAGCACAGGCGATGATACCAATTGGTGCTTGATCTGAGGAAGGAATTCATCGTCTTCAACATTGTCATGGTGACCAATGTCTTCAGTAGCGGTGGGGTCAACTGCTGGAATGTCTTCAGCTTCAGGATCCTCTATGGAAGCAGGATCATGAATTACCATCCGTCGTTCTTGATGCGAAGAGGCAGGACGAGCAACCGAGATGGGCTCAACAATAAGGGGCTCTGTGGGAGCAGCCTGATCTTTCTTGGTTTTGTGCTTCTTCTTGGAGGGAGCAACATCGGAAGCTTCAGGATGTTTCCTCTTTCTGGCTTCTGCCTCGGCAGCCCTTGTCTTCTTTAATTCTGAAGCCACTGTGGGGACCTTAGGCATCGAGCCTGTCATACTGGCGGGGAAGACAATGGGATGTGCTTCATGCCTTGTTGCTTCGGGTTCGGCCACAGCTGGCTTCTTCTTCTTCTTTGCAGCCATCCTGGGATCGATGCCAGGATGCCCAAGAGCCTTGTGCTTTTTAGCTTCATTGTAGGCTTGCACGCACTTGTCAGCCAGATTCTTCATGCGCTCACGAGAACCTTTAGCTTCTTCGCGTTTCTTGAGAAAGGCTTCCTTGAGCTCGTGCAGCATAATCTTGAAGTTCTTGACATCTTGCATGCTGAGTTTTGCCAGGTGCTGCTTGAACTGAGCTTTCTCGTAGTTGATCTTTTCCTTCAGTTCAACGATGCGCTGAGCTAGAGCTAGCTCAGAAGCAATGGCGCCAGTGAAAGAGACGCTGAGGCCAATTGGAAGTTGCAGATCATCAAAGCTGAGATTGTGGGTTTCAAACCACTCATCAATGAAGTTGTGGGTGATTGCCACGTCAAAGAGAGGCAAACCATTGAAGATTTCTGCTTCTTCCTTGCTCTTAATCAGTTGCTCAAGAGCGTCATCTGCAAGATCTTCATCGCTGGACAGATCAATGGCATCATTGCGCAGAATAGCAGCAGCAGTCAGTTCTTGGTTAGTGGGTTGCAAGGGCATCTTCACTCTGGAGGGCATGGAGATGCGTGACAAATCTTCAGACCGCACACTGTGTTCAGGAGGTGCAGTGGCCAGAGGCTTTGCCTGTAGGACCTTTGGTGCAGGAGCAGGCTTTGAAGCTTTAGGCTTCTTCAGTTTCTTTGGCTTCGGCGGTGCAGGCGCTTCATCAGATTCAGCGTCATCTGCAGGCTCATCCACGGCTGTCCCTTGAACCATGATATGAGTGATGAGACCTTCCAGGTTGTAGAAGGGCCCAACAAGATTGGGTTCAGCTTCGCGTGTGCCATCAGCACCAGGAGCAGAGGGGCCTGGATTGAAGTCTAAGCCTCGTGACTTCTTGTTCTCTTTGGCTAAGTTCCTGGCAAACTGAAGGTTGCGCTTGAACAGATTATCATCGCGGCACCACAGTAATGAAGATGGATCTGCATCCGCAGGCTGCGGTCCACGGACCATGCAAGGATAGAAGCCTTGTTCAATGGCTTCAGCTATGGACTTGGGTTGAAGATTTCTGTATCGAATGTCTCCCCATGGTCATTTGATGGCATTCTTCTCAGCATACTCCTGGGTCATGAACCTGTACTTGAACCACTATTCTGCCCAATATCTTCGAATCCATTGGATTCGAGTTTTTCGCTGATTGTAGTCCTCCTCTGGATCTGTCTTGTACAACTCATAGAGGGTCAGGAGGCAAATCTCTTGAGGTGTTGCCACGATGCTGTTTGCCACCCTTTCTTGTAGGTTTCTCTGGTGCCATGAACTTCAAACGGAATGGCTTCAACACGTTCAAAGGTTTCAAAGGCTTCCGCTTGCTAGTCAAACAGGAACTGGCTTCGGGAGAATTTATATGATGTTGTAAGAATTCTGCAAATGAATGCAGACTATGAGAACCAAGGGATTCTCCCACGGACATGTACCTTTGATAGCATTAAGGTGCGAGGGAAGGGGAAGAGGTCATATGCATTCTCAGAAGATTTTGAAGATAAATCAGTTTAGAAGACATTGACCTCATAGTGCGAAGACATTCACTCATAGATAGTGAGTTGGTTCCAGATTTGTACGAATCCTCGAATAAGTACAAGTGAGGAATCTAACTACTTTGTGAAGCATAAGTGAACATACTAGGCATATTATGAGATGCAGTATGAAATAGATCCAACTTGTGTGAACATAAACTGCTTGTGGTAGAAAGTGATGAATCTATAGGATCAAAGGGGCCGTAAAAAGGAAGTTTTATTTACCACACGAAGAACTGCTAGACGGAGTGGGAGAGGAGGCCGAGCAGTTCGATCGTCTGTGCCCTAACTTGGCGACGAAGGACACCTACGGCGACGGCAAAGAAGACGATGTCCGCGGCCGGCGTGAAGACGGCGTCGGTGAGGTCGCGGCAGCTAAGCTCTTCGTCGCCGGCGTCGTCGAGGGCTAGGGGTGGCGCTAGGGTTTGTGCGAGAGTGGAAGAACGGATAATGACTGTGGTGAGGTGTGTATTTATAGGGATAGGGACGTCACAGTGTTATTACATAGGTGCCCCTGGCGATTCACATCTGAAGGACACGTGGCTATCATGCAACATATCGGAGGTTGTTCCATGTTCCCACGCATGCCTGATTGTCGGGTGGTCGTTCCCACTTCTCCGAGTTTCAGGTGAAGGAATTAGCATTGAAAACAGACTTAATGTTTGTCTATGTATCTTCTGCTGACAAGGACGCAGAGAAGACATTCGACAGTTTCAATAGAATGCATATGATTTGGACAAATAGAGTTTGAGATAGAAAGCATAGAGAGATTACGGTCCAATCACATTCACTTAGTTCAAAAGATTCAACAAGGAAGACGTAGCTATAAGTGAATGCTGTAGAGGACAGAACACTAGTATGTATATATCAGAAGACAATCAAGTCAACATAGTGAAGATAATCATGAAGACAAGTCGAAATTGAAGACAAACCAAATGTGAAGACATAGCAAATGTAACGCCATGGGTAAAACACTTCAAACAGAACAATTTGGTGGTGGCATTACCCACCGTATAGGAAGTATTAGACCCAGACACGGTGCACAATTATCGTGGTGCTCCGAAGTCAAATTCCACGTTAATGTATTCACACTCAGAATGTAAGTCTTCATTGATTGAAGATATACTTTACTTCGTGTGTTGCACATCTAAGTCATCAACATGCATAAGTGTTAGGATGTGTGCCTAATCACAGGACATTTGAGGATTCCAAGATATTTAGCTCACACCGTAACTTGCAAAACCTCTTCTCATCCAAGGGCTTGGTGAAGATATCTGCCAATTGCTCTTCAGTGTTGACGTGTATGATATCAATATCTTCCTTCATAACATGATCTCTGAGAAAGTGATGATGAATTTCAATGTGCTTTCTCTTTGAGAGCCAAACTAGGTTGTTGGCAATCTTGATGGCGCTTTTGTTGTCGCAGTAGAGTGGCACTTGCTTCAGGTGAATGCCGTAGTCTTTGAGTGTTTGCTTCATCCGTAGAAGCTGAGCGCAACAAGATCCAGCAGCAATGTATTCAGATTCAGCAGTGGAGAGAGATACACAGTTCTGCTTCTTTGAAGAGCAACATACAAGTGATCGTCCCAGAAAATGACATGTGCCTGATGTAGACTTGCGATCCACCTTGTCACCAGCATAATCAGCATCCGAGAATCCAACTAGATCAAACTCTGAGCCCTTTGGATACCATAATCCTAGTGTTGGGGTGTGAGCCAAATATCTGAGAATTCGCTTCACAGCTAAGTGATGCGATTCCTTTGGTGCCGCTTGGAACCGGGCACACATGCAAACACTAAGCATGATATCTGGCCTAGATGCACATAAATAAAGCAAGGAACCAATCATGGAGCGATATACCTTTTGATCGAACTCTTTACCATTGTCGTCGGGACCCAGATGATGTTTGGCTGGCATTGGCGTCGTGAAGCCTTTGCAATCTTGCATTCCAAATTTCTTCAGGCAATCTCTGAGTTATTTCTCTTGAGATATAAAGATGCCGTTGCGTTGCTGGTGTATTTGAAGACCAAGGAAGAACTTCAGCTCACCTATCATGGACATCTGATATTGCTCTTGCATCATATATCCAAACTCGTCAGTGTATTTCTGATTGGTGCAGCCGAAGATAATGTCATCCACATATATTTGGCACACAAACAGTTCACCATCATATGTCTTCGTGAAGAGAGTGGGGTCGAGGGAACCAAGTTTGAAGCCTTTGCTCTTCAGGAAGTCTTTGAGTGTGTCATACAAAGCCCTAGGGGCTTATTTGAGGCCATACAGTGCCTTGTTGAGCTTGTACACCATGTCAGGATGTTTTGGATCTTCAAAGCTAGGCGGTTGTGCAACATACACTTCTTCATCAATCTTGCCATTGAGAAAAGCGCTCTTCACATCCATTTGATACAGAAGAATGTTATGATGATTTGCATAGGCCATTAGTATGCGTATGGCTTCAAGCCTAGCCACAGGAGCAAATGTTTCATCGAAGTCAATCCCTTCAACTTGAGTGTATCCTTGAGCAACGAGACGAGCTTTGTTTCTGACAACTTGACCATGCTCATCTTTCTTGTTGCGATATATCCATTTGGTGCCTATTATATTGTGCTTGCGAGGATCAGGACGCTTAACCAGTTCCCATACATTATTCAGCTCAAACTGTTGAAGCTCTTCTTGCATAGCTTGAATCCATTCAGGTTCCATGAAGGCTTCATCAACTTTCTTGGGTTCAGATATTGAGACAAATGCGAAGTGCCCATAGAAATTTGCTAGCTGTGTTGCCCTTAAACGAGTGAGTGGACCTGGTGCATTGATGCTACCAATTATTCTCTCAATCTGCACTTCATTTGCCACACGAGGATGTACAGGATGAAGATTTTGCTCTTACTGATCATTTTCATCATTAGAAGGACTATCTTTAGGCTGAGCATTGTCTTCAGGCTGAGCATTGTCTTCAGGTTGATCAGGTGCGGAGATGATAAGTTCCTCTTCAGGCTGAGCTTCAGATGGTATGATTTCTCCAGTTCCCATAAGTTTGATTGATTCACTGGATGGAACTTCATCTAGCACATTTGGCAGGTGCTCTCTTTGCGAGCCGTTAGTCTCATCGAACCACACATCCACAGTTTCAACCACTTTGTGGTGAAAGAGGTTGAAGACTCTGTAGGAGTGCGAATCCTTTCCATATCCAAGCATAAAACCTTCATGTGCTTTTGGTGAAAATTTTGAAGTGTGATGTGGATCCTTGATCCAGCACCTAGCACCAAATACTCTGAAGTAACTAACATTTGGCTTCTTGCCAGTAAGGAGCTCATAGGATGTCTTGTTCAGAAGCTTGTGAAGATAAACACGGTTGATGATATGGCATGCAGTATCAATGGCTTCAGGCCAGAATTTTCTTGGAGTCTTTTATTTATCAAGCATCGTCTGAGCCATCTCAATAAGTGTTCTGTTCTTGCGTTCGATGACGCCATTCTGCTGTGGCGTGTATGGAGCTGAAAATTCATGTGTGATGCCCAAAGTATCAAGATATATATCTAGCCCAGTGTTCTTGAATTCAGTGCCATTGTCACTTCTGATGTGCTTTATCTTGACGCCATAGTTGTTCATGGCTCGATTGGCGAAGCGTCTGAAGACATCCTGCACTTCAGTCTTGTAGAGGATTATATGCACCCAAGTATATCTTGAATAATCATCAAAGATGACAAAGCCATAGAGACAAGAACTAGTAGTAAGAGTTGAGTAATTAGTGGGACCGAAAAGGTCCATGTGGAGCAGTTCGAAGGGTTGAGTCGTTGTCATGATTGTCTTCGAGGGATGCTTGGCCCTCGTCATCTTTCCTGCTTCACAGGCACCGCATAAGTGATCCTTCTTGAACTTGACGCCCTCGATGCCTATGACATGCTTCTTCTTTGCAAGAGTGTGCAAGTTCCTCATGCCAGGATGCCCTAGCCTTCGATGCCAGAGCCAGCATTTTGAAGCTTTTGCTAGAAGACATACGGCAAATTGTGGTCCTGCTGAGAAATCTACCACGTACAAATCATCTTTTCGATACCCTTCAAACACTAGAGACTTGTCAGATTCCATTAGAACAAGGCAACGATATTTTCTAAACATCACAATCATGTTTAAATCACAAAGCATTGAGACAGACATTAAGTTGAAACCAAGGGATTCAACAAGCATGACTTTATCCATGTGTTGATTCTTTGAGATTGCAAATCTACCTAGACCCAATACCTTACTTTTACCAGTGTCAGCAAATGTGATGTGACTTTTGTCAGACGGACGTAAGGTTGAGTCCATAAGAAGGCTTCGCTTGCTAGTCATGTGATTAGTACACCCACTATCAATAATCCATTCTGAAGCAGTTGGTGTCGTAACCTACAGTGCAGTTAGGGGGATAGGCTTCACGAAGAGAATTGTGAAGCAAAAACATTTGACGGGCAAGTGGATTATGAAAGCTTAGATCGAGGTTAGGACTGATAGGGCAAGTAGCAAGCGACTCAGGAACAAAATACATAACAAGATCATTTGGGCATTTGATCTTGCGCCCTACAAGATGTTTAAGGTCCCCAACAGTAGCTTCAGACGATTTTGGTTTTCGGCTGGAGACCTTTCCCTGCAAAAGAGAGTTAAGCTTTCTTAGCCACCCACATCTTCAAGGGTGGCTTCGAAGCAATGAGTCTAAGTGCAGCATCTGAGAACTTTGGCTTTAGAGCCCTAGCAAAAAGTCTTGTAGGTGAACAATAGTACTCATAAGAATAGGCAGAATAGTTTTTGGTCTTATGAACATGGCGGTTTGATGAAACGCGCTCATATTCATAGGCCTGAGTAAGGTTTCCCTGCAAAACATTTGCGTTAGTGCGACTCAGGTGAGTCCTCTGTCTGTATGAAGCCTTTGGACCATATGAAGCCTGTGGTTTGGGGTTTGTCTTCTTCACTTGTGGTGTCCTGACGACATTCACAGGAAGATTCTCCAAACACCTTTTCGGCACCCAGACCTTCTTCATAGGTGGCCCATTCCTGCAGTTAGTACCAATATACCTGGCAAACACTTCACCATTAGACAGTTTATAGTTTGCATCAAAGGATTCATCAATAACAATGGGATTAGCACAAGTGAAGCCAGATAGGGTGGATGGATCCACTGAAGGTCCCTTTGCAGCAAACCATGTGGTTTTGGGGTACTGCTCAGGTTTCCAGTAAGAGCCATCAACATTCATTTTCCGTTCGAACCCAACACCCTCTTTCCTAGGGTTTCGGTTCAGGATTTGCCTTTTGAGGACATCACATAGTGTCTGATGCCCTTTGAGGCTTTTGAACATCCCTGTTTCAAGCAATGTCTTCAACCTAGCATTCTCATCAACAATAGTAGTGGCATCCTCAACAGAGGGGTTAGTTGGCACATCAGCAGTTGAAGATATTGCAATAGTAGCAGCAGTAGAACAACCAGCAACAGAAGTAGTGTTGTCACGCTCAATACATTTAAGACATGGTGGTTCAAATCCTTCCTGAGCGGAACTGATCTGTTTGGCGCGAAGTGACTCGTTTTCCTTTTGAAGATCTTCATGAGGCGCTCTCAATTTCTCAAGATCTTGCTTCCTTTGAAGACAATCATAGGAAAGTTTATCGTGAGTTGTTGAGAGCGTTTCATGACGACTTTCAAGTTCCTCATACTTAACATGAAGATTTTTTATGTCTTCATTTAAGGACTGAGATCGAGTCATTTCAGCATCTAACAGATCATCGCTTTTGTCTAACAGTTTTTGAATATGTTCCATAGCTTTCTGTTGTTCAGTTGCAATTTTAGCAAGTGTTTTGTAGCTGGGTTTGGAACCACAATCAGAGTCATCTTCACTGGAAGTTTGATAGTGAGTAGTGTGTGTGTTTACCTTGGCACCGCGTGCCATGAAGCAGTAGGTAGGAGCGGAGTAGTCCTTGTCATTTGCATCGATGTCGGTGACGAAGTCATTGTCTTCAGTGTTGAAGATGGACTTGGCAACGTATGCCGTAGCCAGACTTGCAACGCTAGAATCGGACTCCTCCTTAGACTCCACCTCCGCCTCCTCAGAAGCGGACTCATCCTCTGAATCCATTGCCTTGCCAACAAACGCACGTGCCTTCCCAGATGAGCTCTTCTTGTGTGATGAAGACTATGAGGAGGACTTGGAAGAAGACCTTGAGTATTTCTTCTTCTTCTTGTCGTCAGAATCATACTCCTTGCTCTTCTTTTTCTTCTTGTTCTCATTGTCCCACTGTGGACACTCCGAGATGTAGTGGCCAGGTTTCTTGCACTTGTGGCATGTTCTCTTCTTGTAGTCATGAGTAGAAGCTTCATCATTCCTTGAGCTTGATCGTGAGGCTTTCTGAAGCCTTTCTTCTTGGTGAATTTTTGGAACTTCTTCACAAGCATAGCAAGCTCCTTTCCAATTTCTTCAGGATCATCAAAATCGCTGTCAGATTCTTCTTCTGATGAGGAGACAGCTTTTTCCTTCAAGGCACGAGTTCACCCATAGTTGGGACCGTAGATGTCTCTTTTCTCAGAAAACTGAAACTCATGTGTGTTAAGCCTCTCAAGTATGTCAGACGGATCGAGTGTCTTGAAGTCAGGACGTTCTTCAATCATCAGGGCTAGGGTGTCAAACGAGCTGTCAAGTGATCTCAAGAGTGTCTTGATGACTTCATGCTTGGTGATATCAGTAGCGCCGAGGGCTTGAAGCTCATTTGTGATGTCAGTGAGTCGATCAAACGTGAGCTGGACATTCTCATTGTCATTTCTCTTGAAGCGGTTGAAGAGGTTGCGAAGGACACTGATTCTCTGATCTCTCTAGGTTGAGACGCCTTCGTTAACCTTGGAGGGCCAGTCCCAGACTAGCTTAGATGTTTCCAAAGCACTCACACGGCCATACTGTCCTTTGGTCAGATGACCACAGATGATGTTCTTGGCAGTGGAGTCCAGTTGAACGAACTTCTTGACATCAGCAGCGGTGACACCTTCACCAGCCTTGGGAACGCCATTCTTGATGACATACCATAGGTCGACATCAATGGCTTCAAGATGCATGCGCATCTTACTCTTCCAGTAGGGATATTCAGTCCCATCGAAGACTGGGCACGCAGCGGAGACTTTGATTATCCCTACAGTCGACATAGCTAAAACTCCAGGTGGTTAAACTGAATCACATAGAACATGGGAGTACCTTGCTCTGATACGAATTAAAAGTGCTAGTGATCGACTAGGGGGGGGTGAATAGGCAATTTTTATGAAATTCTTCCAAACATGGAAGTTTCGAAGACAAACGATAGAAATAAACCTATTACCATGCAGCGGAAGGTAGACTACACTAGGCAACCATAGTCAAGTATTCAATGGAGTGAAAGCACAATGACTAATAGCAGCTAGGCAGTAAAGGTCAGGTAGGAAGATATTGTGAAGCCAATCAGAACCAGCAGTCACTCAGTGAAGACAAAAGATAAAGCAATCATACAATGACTTCACAAGGACCAACAGTAAGTAAAGGGATGAGAAGGATGAAACCAGTGACTCGTTGAAGACAATGATTTGTTGGACCAGTTCCAGTTGCTGTGACAACTGTATGTCTGGTTAGGGAGGCCGAGATTCAACTCAGAAGACCTCGTCTTCACCTTATTCCCCTTGAGCTAAGGACACCCAGTCCTCACCCAATCACTCTAGTAAGTCTTCAAGTAGACTTCCAAACCTTCACAGACTTCGTTCACCGACGATCCACAATGACTCTTGGATGGTCAGAATGCGACGCCTAACCGGCTGGAGGATTCACAGTCCTCGAGTGTAATAAGTCTTTAGATCACACAGACAGGAAGACTTAAGTGATGCCAAACACTCATTGGCTCTTGGTGTTTAGGGCTTTATCCTCGCAAGGAATTCTCTCTCAAAGGCTTCGAGGTGGGTTGCTCTCAAACAACAAAAGCCATGCACTAACTGTGAGCAGTCAACCGTTTATGGTTGTATGGGGTGGGCTATTTATAGCCACTAGGCAACCCGACCTGATTTGCCCGAAATGACCCTTGGTCACTAAGGAACTGACACGTGTTCCAACGGTCAGATTTCAAACACACACGGAAACTTTACTTGGGCTACAAGCAAAGCTGACTTATCCAACTCTGGATAAGATTTGCTCTCATAGTCTTCACTCAAAGACATAGGATTTAGTTAAGCATCACATCAGTCATTCTGACTGGTTCACTTGGACCCCACTTAACAGTACGGTGGTTCCTATGACTCAGCAAAGAAGAAAAAAGAACGACGAAACAACAAAGTCTTCGCGCTCCATAGTCTTCATGCGATGTCTTCTCTTTTCATAGTCTTCAATGTGAATGTCTTCACATACCACCTTTGACTTCAATGTCTTCATTCATTTTTAGGGGTCATCTCTGGTAGGAAAACCGAATCAATGAGGGACTTCTACCTGTGTTATCCTGCAATTCTCACAAACACATTAGTCCCTCAACCAGGTTTGTCGTCAATACTCCAAAACCAACTAGGTGTGGCACTAGATGCACTTACAAATGCATCCCTCCCTAGGCTCGAAGCCACGTTCCCGCTCGGGTTGTCCAAGTGCACCATTACTTTCAGCTCGTCCGACCAGCTCAAGTGCGCGGCAACTGTCGGTGCCCTCCCGATGCTCTACTCGCCGATCATCAGCAATGTCCTCATCACCAAGACCCTCATTGACGGTGGTGTAGGGCTCAGTGTCCTTTTTGTCGAAACGTTCGACTGCCTCCAAGTGCCATATGATCAGCTGCAGCCAACCAAGCCCTTCTCAGGAGTGACCGACGGCTGCACCACCCTTATAGGGCAAATTCGCCTCCCTGTTACCTTCAGCAAGCGCGACAACTACCGCACTGAGCTCATCAACTTCGACGTCGCCCACATTCACCTTTCATACAATGCCATCCTTGGGTATCCGGCCCTGGCCAAGTTCATGGCAGTGACTGATCATGGTTACAATCTCCTCAAGATGCCAGGGAGCTGCGGCGTCATCAAGGTCGCTTGCAAGGAGAAGGACGCGGTGTACTCTCTCAAACGCGCCTACCAGGCTGCGGCGGCCGAAGACCCGCACAACGAAGGTGCCATCTACCCTCCTGAGGCTGCCCCCAAGAAGAAGAAGCAGCTGCTCTACCAAGGGCCTCAGGAGAGTGGAGTCTCCAGCGGCGCCACCTAAGGACCTGTGTGCACGGATGGGGCGCCTCCCTCCCTCACATAGGAAGGCGTGCCCAGCGCCCTCCTCAGGCTGGGCTCGTGGGCTCTCTTTTGGAGGGCCTCTGACTTAGCCAATGTCAGGAGGGAGGCGCTCGGGCACCACGTGGAGGCATGCTTCACCGCACGCTTCCCTCAGGAGGGCACGGGGCATGGAGTGCCTGGTGCTCAGGAGTTCATCACCAAGGCAACCGAAGAGCGTCAAGAGGCGCGAGCCATGCGCGGCGACTACTGCGCACCACCTAGCATAGCTCCTTGTCCTGGCGAGGATGACGAGCTGCGCATCTGTGTCAACATTCCAGGGCTGAACCGAGGCGCATCTCAGGAGCGCGTCTGGCCCTCGCGCATTGGTCAGTGCGAGGCTCCACCTCACAGCTATGTTCGCAAGCCCTTCGGCCTGCCGAACGCGGCTATCACCTTCCAGCGCCACGAGCGGAGCGTTCTGGCGGCTCAGGAGGCCAGGAATCGCACAGTCCTGGCAGAGATGGCGATGGTTCTTCATGAGACTTCTGGGCCCCTAAAGCCTCCCGAGGCTTTGGACTCAGGCGGCTCATGAGGAACAACTTCTTCAACATGCGTCTTTAGCTGCTTCAAGATCCCTACAGCAATGGTGGCAGGTGACTCTTTCTGATTCATTTAGTTGGGGGCGCCCCTTGGGCAACACTATCCCCAAGTCGCGCGGGCCTGTCCCTGCAACGTGTATCCTTTTACATCTCTAGCTTACACTATTGGGAGCGCCTCTCAGGACGCATCATCCCCAGACCGCATGGGTCCGTCCCTGTACCATGTATCAGATTTTATGTGAATTAGCTTGCCTCCTTCCATGAGTTCCTTTATGATTATCACAGCTTACTTGTTTCCCTTAGCGGCCTTCTGCGTTGCTGATCGGCCACCGGCTCATCCCGCAACAGGGACTACACATGCTGGCACGACGCTTGTTCTTGGGTCCGTCCCTGCAACATTGACAAACCTGAGAGATCCAGCTCTGGCTCGCGTCCAGTCCCGCGCACGTCACCTCACCGGGTCCTTAGTGCCTGCATCTTCTTGCGGAAAGATCAGCGTAGGACATCAAACACGATTAAGAGCCGTATTCTCACCTCGAACTAACTCGCAGGGATCTCCGGAGCTTGGCTATGGGTGGCTTTGCCGGCCGCCATCCTTTCGCGTGATTAGCTTGCGTGTTAAAGGGGGGGCTCTTGAGCATCACGCCTCAGGAGCTCCTACTGAATCTCCAGCCCTCACCCCTGGCCTTGACCACGGCATCGCGACCTAGCATACCAGCGGCGGCTAAGCTTGCTCGAGGGTTAGATGAGCAAGGAAGGGGGAGCAGGCATGAGCCTCACCTAGTAACACTGCCGCTGAAGCGCGAATCAGATGCTGTACAAGGAACCACATCGGGCTCGACAAGATAAGTCACATATTCGCGTTAGCACGATGTCGCAATTGGAATTCTCGATTCGGGCAGCCTTGCTCTGGCAATGCCGCCTTCCTTTTCTACCTTCGGGACGCTGCTTGCACGCCAAAGGGGACCTCTTGAGCATCGTGCCTCAGGAGCTCTTATCGGACCTTGGGCCGCTCACCTCCTAGTCTTGACCACGGCATCGTGACCTGGCATACCAGCGATGGCTGAAGCCTGCCTGGGGACTGGGACCTGCCGGCGTAGAGCACTAAGATACCGCGAGGCCGAAAAGGGGGACAGTGCCAAAACAAGATATGCAACCACAACTCTTATAGTAGGAATAATAAATATAGGAGCAAAAGCATTACAGGTTCTTTACACACCCCCACGGGGTTCATTCGGATTCCTCGCAGTGAACAAGAGAAGAAAAAACTTCAAGGGTACTAGCTACGGGCGTCACCGCCGACGCCATCATCTACAGTGGGCCACGAGGGGCCGACGTCTCCGGAGACTCGTCAAGCTCAGGAGATTCGCTGGACTCCCAGGAGCCGTCGCTCCTGCTGGAGGAACTGCCGGCAGGGCTGGGGGCGGGCTTGGTGCCTGCTGCTGCGCCATCCTGGCGGCCCCCTCCAGGGCAGCACTTTAGGCGGCGGCCTTCCTCATCGAAGACTTTGAAGAACATCATGGAGGCGCCGTCATATTCAAAGTGGATGGCAAGGGCCCCCCTCCGTGCAGCAAGCGCGGGCAACCTCACCCCATCCATGAGTCATGAAGATCTTGCCCGGGGAGACGACCTCGACCTCCGCCCCCGTTGCCAGACTGCTGCACTTGGCATGCTGCAACCACACCTCGAGCGGTCCTCTCGGTAGCATCTCTTCGGCAAAGAACCATGAAATCTTGATCCACGTGCATGGTGGCATCGCCGCCCATACCACGAACTCGCGCGAGGAGCCCTCGGCATGGGTTCGTTGGCCAGCGGCTCATGCAACCACAACATGGCAACCACGAGCGTGGCACGAGTGGCGCGGAGCACTGCCTCCTCCTCCGGAGCCTTGCACTTGGGCGTACAAGGGCAACGGGTAGCCGGGAGGAGGCCTCTCACACCAAGGCCTCGTCACCTCCATCCTCACGCCGACATCATGGGAGCGGCCCAACCTCTTCTTCGGTGGGAGTGGCCCCGGCTCCTTGCGGGGGGTCTTTCCCTTCTCCGCGGCAGAGAACCTCCTAATCTGTGCCATGGGGGTAGCGGCAAGATGGCAAAGCGTGGAGGAAAAAGAAGGAGCAATCGGCAAGATAGCAGAGATGAGCGAGGGGGCTCCACCCCTCTCCTCATTTATAGCCTAGGGGAGGCCAACCACCGGTCTCCATGATCGCACATAATGATGATTTTCTTCTGCATGCAACAGGGTCTCATCAAGTCGAACGGTTGGCGAGGCAGCATGGGAAATTGGAGGAATCCACGCCTCATCAATCGCCACGCATCAAACAAGGCCGCATGCGGTTGGGGCCACGGCGCTCCGCACTTGCCCTTTGGTTTCGCCTCAAAGCCAAGATCGAGCATGCCTTGGGCCCGGGGGCTACTGTGGGCGTCCTGGGAACGGGGGTGCCTAGACTTTCTTGCCTGCGGCCCATGGCGTTGCTCCATCAACGGCCCGGTACGGCCCAGATTCAGCAGCAACAACTCAAGAACTTCGTGAGGGGCCAACCCTCGCGAGGCAGACGACACCAAGACTTCCCTGGGGGCAGCCTCACTAGGCTGGCTCCCGAGGAGCGGAGATACCTATGCAAGGGGCACCTCGCAAGGTTCACGTGACATGAGCCATGTCGACCAAGGCCAGGCGGGCGCCAGTGGACATGGTGTACCAGTTTCCTCTTTGGTGCTAAGGAGGCAAGCACAGGCAAGGAGTACCGAGGCATCAGGCCAAGGTTTCCATATCAGTGCAACAAGACCAAGACCAGCAGGACGAAGGTCATCGCGGATCCCACAACAGCGTCACCACCACAGCCTTTGGCAAGCGAAGACTGCTTTTGTCAGGATAGCTTGTACTAGCTGCCCCCCTTCAAACTTGGTCATTGTGGGATCCCTTCCCGCCTAAACATTGGGGAAGAGGACCAATGCCACTATAAATAGGACCTAGCCACCACCGTAGGAGCAAAAAAAGGAGGGAGACGGATCATTCAGGCCACCCTCACACTCACCAGCTCATCGAGCTAAAGAATACCTCACCTCCTAAGGCTGTTCATCAACTATATTAGTTCATCCTCAGCCCCCCGAGGCAATCCGCCACACACTGGAGTAGGGTATTACACCGCGAGGTGGCCTGAACCAGTATAAACCCTTGTGTCTCTTGTTCTTTGGGTTCGTCGAGCTAGGCCATGGAATCGTTGAGCGAGCGAGCTGGGGAGAGAGTGTTCTTCGTGCACACCCCAGAGTTCAAACCTCTCAAGGGTTTGCCGGAACCCGTAATCCGACAGAATTTTCGTCCCGGGATCATGATTTTATGGATCAGACCGATCCATTTGATTGTGATTGCCCAAAACTTTGGTTTAGTTAGATTTTATTGCCCCGTTCAATCTTGGTTTTGTCTAAACCTGATGAAAAATTAACCCTCGTGCTTTTGTACCATTTGTAAGATGGAGTTAGATATTTTTGCCCTTTTCAACTCGGCTTTGACCCATATTTTCTTTCATACTTGCCAATGGCTTGCCATTCCTTTAATTAAGACATAGATATTATAAGCAATAACAACATAGGGAAAGAACATCACTCTGGCAGGCTCCTTGAGTGTAACACCCTCGATGCGACTATAGCTCCCACGTGTCAAGGCACGACTTAGAGACATAATCGCATTGAAGGCATAAGTCACAAGTTAGGCAATCTTCACAACATCCCATGTAATATAAATCATAAAGGGGAGATAACATAGTTGGCTTACACTCGCCACGTCAATCAAGTACATTAATAACATTACATCATCCAAACACCCATGGCCCGACTACGGCGCCAAAATAAAAGATAACCCAACATGCGACATGGTCCCGATCACCCCCAACTGGGCACCACTACTGATCATCAGGAAAGGAAACATAGTAACGTTGAGAGTCTTCGTCGAACTCCCACTTGAGCTCAAACGCGTCTCCTGGAGCGGAATCATCAGGCCATGCATCTGGTGTAATAGTAATCTGTGAGCCACAGGGACTCAGCAATCTCGCACCCTCACGATCAAGACTATTTAAGCTTATAGGTAAGGCAAGGTAAACATGTGGAGCTACAGCAAGCGACTAGCAAATATGGTGGCTAACTTATTCGCAAAAGCTAGCGAGAAACTAGAGAACCACCTGCGCAAACATTACTCCAACACCGTGTCCGCTTCCCGGACTCCGCCGAGAAGAGGCCATCACGGTAACACACTCAGTTGATTCATTTTAATTAAGTTAAGGTTCAAGTTATCTACAACCGGACATTAACAAATTCCCATCTGCCCATAACCGCGGGCACGGCTTTCGAAAGTTCAAATCCCTGCAGGGGAGTCCCAACTTAGCCCATGACAAGCTCTCACGGTCAAAGAAGGAATAGACCTCCTCCCAAGACGTTCCGATCAGACTCGGTATCTCGGTTCTTCAAGACACTTCGACAGGTTAAAACAAGACCAGCAACACCACCCGAATGTGCGTAGAAATCCCGATAGGAGCTGCACATATCTCTTTCTCAGGGCACACTCAGATTGTCCTAGGTACGGGTAGGCCAGCCCAGAGTTGCCCCTGGTGGCCACCGGCAGCTGACAGGTGGACCAACACTCAGAGGAGCACTGGCCCAGTGGGGTTTAAAATAAGATGACCCTTGGGCTCCGGAAACCCAAGGGAAAAGAGGCTAGGTGGCAAATGGTAAAACCAATGTTGGGCATTGCTGGAAAAGCTTTACTCAAGGCGAAATATCAAGGGGTTCCCATTATAACCCATCCGCGTAAGGAACGCAAAATCCAGGAACATAACATCGATATGACGGAAAACTAGGGCGGCAAGAGTGGAACAAAACACTAGGCGAGAGGCCGAGCCTTCCACCCTTTACCAAGTATATAGATGCATTAAGATGACATGGCAATATAATGATATCCCAACAAATAAATAAATGTTCCAACAAGGAACGGTCTCCAAATCTTCACCTGCAACTAACAACGCTATAAGAGGGGCTGAGCAAAGCGGTAACATAGCCAATCAACGGTTTGCTAGGACATGGTGGGTTAGAGGTTTGACATGGCAATTTGGGAGGCTTGAAAGCAAGTGGTAGGCATCGTAGCATTGTCATAGCAAAAGAGTGAGCAAACTAGCATAGCAAAGATAGTAGTGGTTTCGAGGGTATGATCATCTTGCCTACACAGTTGTCAGAGTTGAGTGGATCCTCGAAAGCAAACTCAACGGGCTCCTCGTTAGCGAACTTGTCTCCCGGCTCTACCCAAACAAGACAAACAATCAACAAGTACACAATCAACCACGTGCAAAGATCAAACCACATGATGCAAATATGATATGCTATGCGGGATGCGATGCGGGATGCATATGCAAGATATGACAGGAAATGCAAGAACCTGGTCTCAACATGGAAATCCAAGTGTGCCACTGGAAAGATGAGATGAAATCGCTTGAAAACGATATAAAGAACGCCGGAATCGGTGTTACAGTTTGGAAATGGCAAGCGATTCAAATATGGCACCGGTCTGCGATTTACAGCAAGTAGCCATCTAAATGCAATGAGATGAACATGCTACAGCACCCAAACATGACAACAAAATACATGGCAGGGATGCATTCAAGATGCTTAACAAAAGTCTAGCACTGAGCTACGGCCAAATCATCCATTAACAGGTTCAAACAAGCATGGCAAAAATGCATATGGCAAACAGATCTCAGACTTAGTGAAATTAACACTTGTCTGGAATTTCAGATCAGGTAGCACTCTTCGGAGCAACAAAACTACATGCTATAGGACCTGAACATGGCAAAGTAAAGTATGGCATGGAGCTACTCAAAGAGCTTAACAAAAGTCCCTTAGTGACCTTGAGCCAAAAGGGATCAGAAAAATACAATTGCAAGCATGTGAACATGGCAAAAACATAAACAGGTCACAGACTTAGTGAAAGCTGGAACATGCTGAAACATATCTCATGTAGGCATGTTTACGAGGTCGATGCACTCACTATGGAGCAAGTCATGATAAGCTAAGCATACATCCATCAAGAATACACAAAATGCAAGCTAGACATGGCAAGAACAATAGCATAGCATGCACGGATCAACTACAACATCATCGGCAAAATTGCAAACAAGTTGACAATCTGCCCAGATTCACAAAGTAGAAAACGTAGAGCTCGATTGACTCAAGCTAGGGTGCTCCATAATTGCAAACAAAGACATGGATGGATAGAGCACTACAAGATTAATAAAACATCCTTACTGATCATCCTCAAAAGAGGCACGGATCACTAGGAAACAACATGAACATCTGGCATCATGAGATAAACAGATCAAGGACTTAGTGGAAATGCTAAGTCCCTGAAATCAGAATTACTAAGTGCACCACTTTGCGAGCTTGTGCTAGTCACCACACTCATCACAAAAATACATGGGTTGCACCTCTGGAAATATGGCAAAACCCTTAACAAAACATATGTAGAACTCATGGGCATATCATGCACACAATAATCATGGAAAAATGACAAAAAGCTAAATGGAGTAGCAGATCTGACAATTAACTCAAGTAGCCCTCTTCTAATAGCATTTCGTGCATCAAGATGAACTCAAATGAAAATGATGCAATGGCATTAAATTATGTACTCTCTGAGATGAACATTTTGATATGCTATATGCATGAATCGGAGCTACGGATGCAAAGTTATCGCATGATGAAGATAGGCACATGGATTAGGGTTTTCTGAGCAAAGTCAACCCGAAAAAAAAACAGATCTCAGATCTGGCTGGGCGCGGACTTCGAGGATGGCCGAGGCACTGTTCACCGGCGGCGGGGATGACGCCGGAGGAGGGGGAGACGGCCGGGCGGCGGTGGTGATGGCGGTGGCGGCGAGGCGCGACCGGGGCGGCGGAGCGCGGCGGCGGCCGCGGCGGCCCGGTGCTGCGGCGGGGCGCGCCGGCGGGGAGGCGGCGGAGCGGCGGAGGAGCGACGGCGGGCGGTTCGGCGGCGCGCGGCGGAGCTCGCGGCGGGGGCGCGGTGGAGGCGCGGCCCAGGAGGCGGTGGAGGAGGGCCGGCCGCGGGCTCCCGCGGGCCGCGGCGGCGGCGGGAGCCGGGGTGCCATGTGGCACCGCGCGGTTGGTCGGTGGCGGCGAGCGGACACGTCCGCTCCGTCCGGACGTGTCCGGCGGCGGAGGAGGAGATATTTTAGGGTTAGGGGTGGAGAGATCCGAAAAATTTCGGGAAGGGACTTTAAATAGAGGTAGAGGGAGCTAGGAGAGTCCAAATGAGGTGCGGTTTTTGGCCACGCGATCGTGATCGAACGCTCTAGATGATGGAGAAGGCTTAGGTGGGTTTTGGGCCAAATTGGAGGGGTGTTGGGCTGCAACACACACGAGGCTTTCTCGGTCCCTCGGTTAACCGTTGGAGTATCAAACGAAGTCCAAATGATACGAAACTTGACAGGCGGTCTACCGATAGTAAACCAAGGCCGCTTGGCAAGTCTCGGTCCAATCCGGAATTGTTTAATCCCCACACATGAAAGAAAGGTAGAAATGACCACCGGAGGAGAACGAAGCGCCGGAATGCAAAACGGACAATGGGGAAAAAGCTCGAACGCATGAGACGAACACGTATGCAAATGCAATGCAGATGATGACATGATATGAGATGCATGACAACGATAACAACACATGGAGACAAAAACCCGAACCCGAGAAAATAAATTAACTTAACGCCGGAAACGGCAAGAGTTGGAGTATAAATTGGGAAAGTTACATCCGGGGTGTTACAACACTCCACCACTACGAGAAGGATCTTGTCCCAAGATCTAGGACTGAAAGAACGCCGGGTATTCAGAACGGAGGTGATCCTCGCATTCCCAGGTAGCTTCACGGTCGGAATGGTGTGACCACTTGACTTTGAGAAATTTGATTGACTTGTTGCAAGTCTTGCGTTTAGTATCTTCAAGAATAGCAACTGGGTGCTCACGATAAGAGAGATCTTCTTGGAGCTCAATGTCCTCGAAGTTGACGGTGCGGTCAGGAGTCTTGAAGCACTTTCGGAGCTGAGAGACATGGAACACGTCATGAACATTTGCAAAGTTTGAAGGAAGCTCGAGTTGATAGGCGAGGTCGCCTCTCTTGCTGACAATCTTGAAAGGTCCCACGTATCTAGGGGCAAGCTTCCCTTTGATACCGAAGCGACGAGTACCTTTCATAGGAGAGACGCGGAGGTACACATGATCTCCGATCTCGAAAGCCAAATCATGGTGCTTACTATCATAGTAGCTCTTCTGACGGGATTGGGCTGCTTTGAGGTTATCACGAATGACTTTGCACATTTCCTCTGCCTCTATGATTAAGTCATTACCCAAAAGCTGACGTTCACCGGTTTCAGACCAGTTGAGAGGGGTACGGCACTTCCTACCATACAGAATTTCAAATGGGGCTTTGCCCGAACTTGCTTGAAAACTGTTGTTGTAGGAGAATTCAGCATAAGGAAGACAATCCTCCCACTTCATGCCGAAGGAGATCACACAATCCCTGAGCATATCTTCAAGAATCTGGTTGACACGCTCGACTTGACCGCTAGTTTGAGGATGGAAAGCTGTGCTGAAGCGGATGTTGGTGACCATGGCCTTCTGAAAAGAATCCCAAAACTTGGATGTAAAGATGCTGCCACGGTCTGAAGAGATCACTTGTGGAATACCATGCAGAGAGACAATACGAGAGGTATAGAGTTCCGCCAATTGAGCTGCAGTGATCGACTCTTTGATAGGCAGAAAATGAGCCACTTTAGTGAGTTTGTCGATGACAACGAATATAGCATCGTTGCCACGCTTGGACTTTGGAAACCCAGTCACGAAGTCCATTTCAATGTGGTCAAACTTCCATTCTGGAATGGCAAGAGGTTGGAGGAGACCAGCTGGCCTTTGGTGTTCTGCCTTCACTCTTCTGCAGACATCACATTCATTCACGAATTGGGCAATCTCGCGCTTCATTCGAGTCCACCAATAAGCCTGCTTAAGGTCCTGATACATCTTCGTGCTCCCAGGGTGGATGGAGAGGAGAGAATTGTGAGCCTCGTTCATGATCACTTTACGGAGGTCACCTTTGGGTACAACAATACGATCCTCGAAGAAGAGAGTATCCTTGTCATCAAGGCGGTAGCAGTTGTACTTGGGTTGACTCTTGGCAATCCCAATCTTCACCTTTTTCACCATAGCATCAAGAAGCTGGGCTTGGCGAATCTGGTCTTCCAAGGTAGGAGAGACTTGAAGGTTGGCGAGGAAACCTTGAGGAACAACTTGCAGATTAAGTTTGCGGAAATCTTCACAAAGCTCGGGTTGATAAGGCTTGAGAATCAGACTGTTGCAATAAGCTTTCCTGCTCAATGCGTCAGCAATCACATTGGCCTTGCCTGGAGTATACTCAATACTCGGATTATACTCTTGAATCATTTCGACCCATTGAGTTTGCCTGAGGTTGAGATTAGGCTGAGTGAAGATGTACTTGAGACTCTTGTGATCAGTGAAAATGTCCACTTTTCTTCCCAATAGAAGATGTCTCCAAGTCGAAAGAGCATGCACAACTGCCGCCAACTGGAGATCATGAGTGGGGTAGTTCTTCTCATTAGGCTTCAACTGGCGAGAGGTATAAGCAACAACTTTCTTCTCTCGCATCAATACTGCGCCAAGACCTTGGAGAGAGGCATCACAAAAGACCTCGTACGGCTTGGATTCATCAGACGGAGTCAGAACTGGAGCAGCGATCAATTTCTCTTTCAAAGTGTTGAAAGCAATGTCACACTCCGAAGACCAAACGTACTTGACGTGCTTCTGGAGAAGATTAGAGAGAGGCTTCGCGATCTTAGAAAAGTTTTCAACGAATCTTCGGCAGTAGCTTGCGAGACCGAGGAAGCTACGGAGTTGCTTCACGTTCTGAGGAGGTTCCCAATTCACAATTGCAGACACCTTCTCAGGATTCACGGCAATGCCCTTGGCAGAGATGATATGACCAAGATAAAGAACCTCATCGAGCCAAAATTCACACTTGGAGAACTTGGCGTAGAACTTGTGTTCCCTGAGCTTATCGAGAACCAAACGCAAGTGCTTGGCATGATCTTCCTTGTTCTTGGAGAAAACCAGAATGTCGTCGAGATAGACCAAAACGAAGTCATTGGTGTAGGCGTTAAAGATGAAGTTCATCATGCGAGAGAACGTCGGAGGAGCGTTAACGAGGCCAAAAGACATGACAGTGTATTCATATGAACCATAGCTTGTCCTGAAAGCCGTCTTGGGAATATCTTGCTCACAGATTCGAATCTGTTGATAACCCATACGGAGATCAAGCTTGGAGAATACTTGGGCACCTTTGAGTTGTTTGAACAGCTCGTTGATGTTGGGAAGTGGGTATTTGTTCTTGATGGTCTTCTTATTCAATGGACGGTAATCAACACAAAGTCGGTCCGTTCCATCCTTCTTCTTCACAAAAAGAACACCACAACCCCACGGAGAAGAACTAGGCTGGATGAGACCCATTTTCTCTTGAATATCAAGTTGCTTCTTCAGCTCTTTCAACTCTTCAGGTCCGAGCTTGTAAGGACGCTTGCACACAGGTTCCGTGCCAGGCTCAAGATCAATAACGAATTCAACTGGCCGGTGCAGAGGCATTCCTGGAAGCTCTTCTGGAAAGACGTCTTGATATTCGCAAACGACTGGAATTTGCGAGATAGCATCCAGTTCACCCTTCTCATTAAGAGAAAATAGACGGATGGTATCATCACGAGCGGCAAAGACAATTACATCCTCAAACGAATGAGTCAATTGAATCTGCCTTGCAGCACAATCAAGATGTGCCTTGTGCTTAGAAAGCCAATCCATTCCTAGAATAAGATCAATATCCGAGTCACCAAGAACCATTGGAGAAGCCAGAAACTTGTAGTCACCCAATGTGATAGTAACATCCGGAACAATGGAGTTAGCATGCATGCGCTTACCGGGAGAGACGACTGCTAAAGGACTAGGCAAAACTTGCGAAACCAATTCATGCCTAGATGTAAACGGTCTCGAGATGAAACAATGCGATGCACCTGTGTCAAAAAGAACTTTTGCAGGAATATCATTAACAGGAAGGTTACCCATGATGACATTTGATGAGTCCTCTGCCTGAGCTGCATTCATCAAGTTGACCTTGGCATGCTTGGGGTTATGCTTGACCACAGCTGTACTTGCCGATCTGACAGGAGGAGGAGGAGTAAGACGCCTCTGGTTGAAACACTTGTTGGCATAGTGACCCTTCTGTTGGCACTTGTTGCATGTGACCTCTGAAAGAGGACGGTGATACGGAGCACTCGATCTTGGATCTTGAGACGAAGTCTTGTTCTGAAAGCCAGGGTTGGGTGGGTGGGAAGAACCACTGCCACCTTTGCTCTTCTGCTGATACGGCTGACGGAACGGAGGAGGAGGAAGCCAATACTTCTGCTGCTTGGCCACTTGAGTAGAGGAAGAAGGAGTAACATCTCTGACTCGCTTCTTGGAAGCATCACACCTCAACTGAGCAGCCTCTTGCTTCAATGCCATGTTGTAGAACTCATCGTATCTCAAGGGCTCAAAGAGAACAAGAGCTAGCTGAATTTCTTCTCTGAGACCACCCCTGAACTGGTATATCATGCTCTTCTCATCAGGTACGTCCTGCTTAGCAAAGCAGGCGAGCTTCTGAAACAACTTGTTGTAGTCATAGACAGACAAAGAGCCTTGCTTTAGATTGCGGAATTCCTCACGCTTGCTTTCAACCATGCTCTGGGGAATATGATGAGCTCAAAAATCTCGACGGAAATCATCCCAAGTGATAACACATCCACCTCTGGAATCCTTGTACTGCTGGAACCATTCTACAGCTTGATCTTTTAGTTGGAAGGAAGCAAACTTGACAAAGTCCTCAGGCCTGACGTTACTACACTCAAAATGCTTGCACAGGTCCACAAGCCAATCGTCAGCATCGGTTGCCTCAACACAATTGCTGAAAGTCTTTGGCCCATTAGCAAGGAACTGGTTGAGTGTAGCAAAGTGATTCTGATTGTTGCCTTGATTCCCTTGGTTGCCTTGATTGCGCTCTTGGAGAATTTGCATGATCAACTGTGTGTTTGCATTGGTTGCGGCCATCACAGCTTGCCATGCCTCCGGAGGAGGTGGAGGTGGTGGCGGATCAGGATTCGGAGTCGTGCGCGTTGGAGGAGGCATCCTGAAGAGGTTGACATCCATTAGCACATTGATAGACAATTATTAAAGCTGAATCCAACGGAATGAAAATTGCAACATATAGTCTTCACATCCGAACAAAATGAACGAATGCATTCCTCTTGAAATGGTCACATATCCCTAAATTGAGAAGCCACTTAGAATTAAGGTAGAGAAATAAATCAACAAGGTACGGATCAAGAACGAATAATCGGTAAGAAATTCCAATCTCAAACCAATATCCGTGGAAGAAGAACTAGAGCTACTAGAATTCCCACCTATGAAACTCCCGAACCTTTCCGGTTATGCAATCAGGTGTTGGGGATACAGGAGAAGCATAATATCTCACCCAAATCTAGCAAATCCTACATCCAGCTGTATCCATCCTTCAACACATAACCAAGAAACCTTCGGAAACCATCTACCTCAACCTTCGAAAAGCATCCGTTATACAAGTTATGGCGATACTCCCGAACTCCTGCCCCAATACTGGGTGGCGTCGAGGTTATCTCACCAACGAACTGCATAAAAGAGATTTTCGATGTCGGCGTACTAACCTCAGGTATTCCAGAACTGCAACAATAAAATTATGACGACAACACCTCAGAGCTCAACTCCCCGGGACACTTCCACTAAACCCCTGACAGGAGGCACCAAGACAATGTTCTCATCATAAAACCATCGGAACGATTCCAAGATACCCGCGTGATCCTAAAATTTTTTTAGGGAAATTTGAGAAGAGAAGAGTCAAAACTCTACGTCAGGATGCCTTACCAGAGCGATGAGGAGACTGGGAAGTAAAAAGAATTCCTAAAGTCTCCGATATATAATTCCTAAATAACTCAAAACATTTTTCTAGACACAACTCGGCCGCTAAAAACGATCAAGCAATGGGGCTGCTAAGGTCGGGGAAGGCTCTGATTACCAACTTGTAACACCCTCGATGCGACTATAGCTCCCACGTGTCGAGGCACGACTTAGAGACATAATCGCATCGAAGGCATAAGTCGCAAGTTAGGCAATCTTCACAACATCCCATGTAATATAAATCATAAAGGGGAGATAACATAGTTGGCTTACACTCGGCACGTCAATCAAGTACATAAATAACATTACATCATCCAAACACTCATGGCCCGACTACGGCGCCAAAATAAAAGATAACCCAACATGCGACACGGTCCCGATCACCCCCAGCTGGGCACCACTACTGATCATCAGGAAAGGAAACATAGTAACGTTGAGAGTCTTCGTCGAACTCCCACTTGAGCTCAAACGCGTCTCCTGGAGCGGAATCATCAGGCCATGCATCTGGTGTAATAGTAATCTGTGAGCCACGGGGACTCAGCAATCTCGCACCCTCATGATCAAGACTATTTAAGCTTATAGGTAAGGCAAGGTAAACATGTGGAGCTGCAGCAAGCGACTAGCAAATATGGTGGCTAACTTATTCGCAAAAGAGAGCGAGAAGAGGAGGCAAAGCGCGAGCGAGAAACTAGAGAACCACCTGCGCAAACATTACTCCAACACCGTGTCCACTTCCTGGACTCCGCCGAGAAGAGGCCATCACGGTAACACACTCAGTTGATTCATTTTAATTAAGTTAAGGTTCAAGTTATCTACAACCGGACATTAACAAATTCCCATCTGCCCATAACCGCGGGCACGGCTTTCGAAAGTTCAAATCCCTGCAGGGGAGTCCCAACTTAGCCCATGACAAGCTCTCACGGTCAAAGAAGGAATAGACCTCCTCCCAAGACGTTCCGATCAGACTCGGTATCTCGGTTCTTCAAGACACTTCGACAGGTTAAAACAAGACCAGCAACACCACCCGAATGTGCGTAGAAATCCCGATAGGAGCTACACATATCTCTTTCTCAGGGCACACTCAGATTGTCCTAGGTACGGGTAGGCCAGCCCAGAGTTGCCCCTGGTGGCCACCGGCAGCTGACAGGTGGACCAACACTCAGAGGAGCACTGGCCCGGGGGGGTTTAAAATAAGATGACCCTTGGGCTCCGGAAACCCAAGGGAAAAGAGGCTAGGTGGCAAATGGTAAAACCAATGTTGGGCATTGCTGGAAAATCTTTACTCAAGGCGAAATATCAAGGGGTTCCCATTATAACCCATCCGTGTAAGGAACGCAAAATCCAGGAACATAACACCGATATGACGGAAAACTAGGGCGGCAAGAGTGGAACAAAACACTAGGCGAGAGGCCGAGCCTTCCACCCTTTACCAAGTATATAGATGCATTAAGATGACATGGCAATATAATGATATCCCAACAAATAAATAAATGTTCCAACAAGGAACGGTCTCCAAATCTTCACCTGCAACTAACAACGCTATAAGAGGGGCTGAGCAAAGCGGTAACATAGCCAATCAACGGTTTGCTAGGACATGGTGGGTTAGAGGTTTGACATGGCAATTTGGGAGGCTTGAAAGCAAGTGGTAGGCATCGTAGCATTGGCATAGCAAAAGAGCGAGCAAACTAGCATAGCAAAGATAGTAGTGATTTCGAGGGTATGATCATCTTGCCTGCACAGTTGTCAGAGTTGACTGGATCCTCGAAAGCAAACTCAACGGGCTCCTCATTAGAGAACTCGTCTCCTGGCTCTACCCAAACAAGACAAACAAGCAACAAGGACACAATCAACCACGTGCAAAGATCAAACCACATAATGCAAAGATGATATGCTATGCGGGATGCGATGCGGGATGCATATGCAAGATATGACAGGAAATGCAAAAACCTGGCCTCAACATGGAAATCCAAGTGTGCCACTGGAAATATGAGATGAAATCGCTTGAAAACGATATAAAAAACGCCGGAATCGGAGTTACGGTTTGGAAATGGCAAGCGATTCAAATATGGCACCGGTCTGCGATTTACAGCAAGTAGCCATCTAAATGCAATGAGATGAACATGCTACAGCACCCAAACATGACAACAAAATACATGGCAGGGATGCATTCAAGATGCTTAACAAAAGTCTAGCACCGAGCTACGGCCAAATCATCCATTAACAGGTTCAAACAAGCATGGCAAAAATGCATATGGCAAACAGATCTCAGACTTAGTGAAATTAACACTTGTCTGGAATTTCAGATCAGGTAGCACTCTTCGGAGCAACAAAACTACATGCTACAGGACCTGAACATGGCAAAGTAAAGTATGGCATGGAGCTACTCAAAGATCTTAACAAAAGTCCCTTAGTGACCTTGAGCCAAAAGGGATCAGAAAAATACAATTGCAAGCATGTGAACATGGCAAAAACATAAACAGGTCACAGACTTAGTGAAAGCTGGAACATGCTGAAACATATCTCAAGTAGGCATCTTTACGAGCTCGATGCACTCACTACGGAGCAAGTCATGATAAGACAAGCATACATCCATCAAGAATACACAAAATGCAAGCTACACATGGCAAGAACAATAGCATAGCATGCACGGATCAACTACAACATCATCGGCAAAATTGCAAACAAGTTGACAATCTGCCCAGATTCACAAAGTAGTAAAAGTAGAGCTCGATTGACTCAAGCTAGGGTGCTCCATAATTGCAAAAAAAGAAATGGATGGATAGAGCACTACAATATTAATAAAAAATCCTTACTGTTCATCCTTAAAGGAGGCACGGATCACTAGGAAACAACATGAACATATGGCATCATGAGATAAACAGATCAAGGACTTGGTGGAAATGCTAAGTCCCTGAAATCAGAATTACTAAGTGCACCACTTTGCGAGCTTGTGCTAGTCACCACACTCATCACAAAAATACATGGGTTGCACCTCTGGAAATATGGCAAAACCCTTAACAAAACATATGTAGAACTCATGGGCATATCATGCACACAATAATCATGGAAAAAATGACAAAAAGCTAAATGGAGTAGCAGATCTGACAATTAACTCAAGTAGCCCTATTCTAACAGCATTTCGGGCATCAATATGAACTCAAATGAAAATGATGCAATGGAATTAAATGATGTACTCTCTGAGATGAACATTTTGATATGCTATATGCATGAATCGGAGCTACGGATGCAAAGTTATCGCATGATGAAGATAGGCACATGGATTAGGGTTTTCTGAGAAAAGTCAACCCAAAAAAAACAGATCTCAGATTTGGCCGGGCGCGGACTTCGAGGATGGCCGGGGCACTGTTCACCGGCGGCGGAGATGATGCCGGAGGAGGGGGAGATGGCCGGGCGGCGGTGGTGATGGCGGTGGCGGCCGGGCGGAGCGCGGCGGCGGCCCGGTGCGGCGGCGGGGCGCGCCGGCGGGAAGGCGGCGGAGCGGCGGAGGAGCGACGGCGGGCAGTTCGGCGGCGCGCAGCGGAGCTCGCGGCGGGGGGGGCGCGATGGAGGCGCGGCCCTGGAGGCGGTGGAGGAGGGCTGGCCGCGGGCTCCCGCGGGCCGCGGCGGCGGCGGGCGCTGGGGTGCCACGTGGCACCGTGCAGTTGGTCGGTGGCAGCGAGCGAACACATCTGCTCCGTCCGGACGTGTCCGGCGGCGGCGGAGGAGATATTTTAGGGTTAGGGGTGGAGAGATCCGAAAAATTTCGGGAGGGGACTTTAAATAGAGGTAGAGGGAGCTAGGAGAGTCCAAATGAGGTGCAGTTTTCGGCCACGCGATCGTGATCCAACGCTCTAGATGATGGAGAAGGCTTAGGTGGGTTTTGGGCCAAATTGGAGGGGTGTTGGGCTGCAACACACACGAGGCCTTCTCGGTCCCTCGGTTAACCGTTGGAGTATCAAACGAAGTCCAAATGATACGAAACTTGACAGGCGGTCTACTGGTAGTAAACCAAGGCCACTTGGCAAGTCTCGGTCCAATCCGGAAATGTTTAATCCCCACACACGAAAGAAAGGTAGAAATGACCACCGGAGGAGAACGAAGCGCCGGAATGCAAAACGGACAACGGGGAAAAAGCTCAAATGCATGAGACGAACATGTATGCAAATGCAATGCACATGATGACATTTGGAACCCAAAGGGAAAGCCTATCCAAGGCAGTGTTGACTCGACAATAAACATTGAGAAACCTAGTTTTAGAATTACTGTAAATACAAAACTCGCCTGAAAATCATGAAACTTGGCATGGTGTTATGACATGGCACCAACATGTTGTGGTAAAAAATTTGTCCAATTTGTGACAAGTTTTGGTATAAACTTCTTAAAAACTGGAGCTTCTCTCAAGAAGCCTCATGGTTCCGAGAGGGAACTTGTGACCTCTGTGTGTGAAACGACATACGCTGTCTCTCCCCGCCATGATTTATTTTAGAGAGGCAAGATGCAACTATAGGAGTGTCATCCTAAAAATATGAAATTATTCAGGGTTCATCTTGCCTTTTTATACATTTTTTGAGTTTTCTAGGCATTTTGGAACATACTTTGGTGTGTGCAAATGTCATGTGTGTACTAGCCACCTATGTAATTGGATGTTCAACTTTGTTATGGAATCAGGTCCTTATAAGTATATATATTGTTGTTTTGTATACAATGACATCACACATAGACCGTACTTAGGAACCTGTCGGTGATGAATTCATCGAGGTTGATTCGTCCTTCACCACTCCTGATATGACTTTGTCGTGCAACACCTCAAGTGTGAACCTGGAGGGTGATTCCTCATACATTCACCTTGACGATTACATCAGGTGGATTCCATCGAGGGTGATTCCTCGGGTTTCCCCCTTGATGTTACGGACACAAAGTTACTTTTACATGTAGCCCCCGTGAACTGTTACTGTGGGACTGAAGGGACGGGCGGTACCAACCCGCTTGAGGTGCACCTAAGTTCATGACAGTCTCTGGTTAGTCGGGTCGGCCCTGAGGGGTACCCGCGAATTGATGTGAAAGTCAAGCAGGCCTGGAGAGCACCCGCGAGATAATTACAAGGCACGGCCGGGCAGGTAGACCACCCCAGAGAGAGAGAGGGTTGGGCCTGGCCCTTGCCATATTTTCTCGAGACGGGGCAATGGGGTCACATTATTATGAGTCTCTGCTCATCTCTGCGAGCTCCTAACACACTAAATTTTTGGGTATTTGTTCTGAGTTGGCCACTGGCCTTTACGCACTAACCACCATGCGAGAACGTATATGGGCACTTGGCATCGCAGTATCAGCCGAAGCTTTGTCAGATGTCTAGTTCAACATTGTGGCATGGTCAGATCGTGCCATCCACTACACAGGTGGTGCTGGTATCCACCCTGCTTGCAATGAACCAGAGTGCAACGAGCGATGGGCCTAAGACCCAGGAGTGCTTAGGTCGTAGACCGGTGGGGACCTCTCTGTTGAGCCTAGGTAGGGTTATGACGTGTTCATCTTCTGAGGCCGGGCATGGTCCCAAGAAAGTGTGTCCAGCCAGAGTAATCAAGCGTGTTGGGTAATGTGGTTGTAGCGACCTGACCCGAATGGATCATGTCTACTGTGCTACGGTGTCATCCCTGGATCAGTAATGCTGACACCACACAATACATCGAGGTTTTATAGCAGAGTTGCAATCACACACTTATTACATCGATGGCTCAAAAAGAACTTATTACACTGAATATGGCTTAAGGCCATCTAATAAAAAATAACAGCGGAAGACTCGGAAGATAAATGGGTCCATCAACTCCAGCGGCATCACTGAGTATAGGGCCACGACCTAAACGCACCTCAATCATCGTCTGAAAAGTCTGCAACATTAACGTTGCAGCCCGAAAACGGGTCAGCACATGGAATATGCTGGCAATGTAACACATAGAGAGTAATGGAATGAAACATCTATACTATATGCATATATGGCTGGTGGAAAGCTCTATGGTTACAGTTTTGCGTAAAGCCAATTTTTCCCTACAGCAAAGGAATAAATTTATTTAACTATCATGGTGGTTGTGAAACATTGAGAATGGTTGACAGCATTCTCAATCCCAATTAAAAATAATTAAAACCCAACAACATTAATTAGAAGTAACATGTTGAGATTCACAATGATATTCAAGTACTAGATACTCAAGTTGTCCATAACCGGGGACACGGCTAATCATGATTAGTTTGTACACTCTGCAGAGGTTTGCGCACTTTTCCCCACAAGACTCGATCGCCTCCGTTTGGTTTCTCGCACTACATGGTGTTTGAGAAGACGGATGACCGAGACACAGTCTTTCAGAAGCGCTAGCACCTTACATGTGGGGTAGACCGTACCACCTACAACCCCTACATCTGCTAGTCCACCCCGTAAGAGTTTGCACAACTTAGTCAACTATGCCAGAGCCCATAATGGCTTGTGGCTGCACACGGAAGTTTCTAGCATGAAAGATCTTATGATCCCTTTGAGCCTGGGTGGCGGTCCAAAAAAAAACAGGCAAGTCCTGATAGACATCAGGTGCCTCAATCCACCCAGATGTGTGTTTAAGTTGCCACCTTAGATAAACCTTTTAAAAATTATCAACTCACATCTGTAATGGATATCACTCACCCAATCCACGTCTACTAGCATAGCATGGCATAATAATAAGCAAACGTAGAAGTAACTCCCAAAGGTTTCATAATAGTACAGGTATTAGGTACTACCTCATCTACTTCCCATCCCACAATTTAATTAGATCCTAATCATGCAATGTGTGAGGATTGATCTAATGCAATAAAACATGGGTTGTAGAAAAGGTATGATCAAAGTGTTACTTGCCTTGCTGATGATCCGCGAGTCCTAGGGTTTCGAAGTAACAAGCGGCGAAATCCGGGTAATCTATCGCAGACAAACAAGCACACAATAAGTACTCATCTAATGCACAGGTAAAACTCGAACAAGAGAACGAACCAAGTAGTTCAATTTAAGAACTCCGGTTGCAAAGAAAGAACGAACTGAACAAAGAAACGGAAAACAAACGGCGGAAGAAAACAACTCGGTTCTAGCAAGTTGAAACTAGGTCAAATTTTTATCGGGGCAAAAGCTTGTTCAAGTTGATTAGACGGAACGGCGGTTTCGAGACGAAACTCCAGGCGCTTGAATCACCTGATTCCGATAAACGAGCGAAAAGAAAGACTAGAAAGAAGATCGGATCTAAGATCACGATCGCGGAATAAATCCGACGAAAAGAAAAAGAAGAACGGTTAAACGAACGGGCGTTCGTTAACCTAGAAGAATCCGGTGATCACGTTCGTTAGGACGAACGGTCCGGCGAACGGTCCAAAGGCAACTAAATCGGAGAAGAAAACGAATCCGATCTAGGGTTTCGGAGAAGAAAAACCGAACGAAAAACCGATCTAGAACACCGGAACGGTTTAGAGAAGAAAAGAATCGGAACGATTAGAAGAAAACGATCCGAGAAAAAGAGACGCGGGGCAAACTCGGCGAGGTCTCCGATGAGGGGCTCCGGCGGCGTGGGCGTGGGGCGGCGGCGGCAAGGTGCGGCGGCGGCGCGGGTGAGGTGGTGCGGCGGCGCGGCGTGGGGTGGCGGCGGCGCGGGGTGGCAAGGTGCGGTGTGGAGGAGAGGGGCTTTGATTTGATGTTTAGAGGGGGGGGGTGCTTGGGTATTTATATTGGGGAGGGGAGGGGTTTATTTGGGGTAGAGGGCAAGGAATTAGACTAGGAATAGGAAAGAATATACGGAGTAGGACTAGGAATAACGAAACAAAGGAAAAAGGGGCAAGGGCTACCCTAGAATCCTAAAAGGATTCGTAGAGCAAGAGGCGGCGGCGCCGGCTCCCTGGCGCCTGGCGCTAGGCGCGCGGTGTCCTGGGCGCGGTGGCCTTCGGCCCGGCTGGGCCTTGGCCTGGCCGGCCTTGGTCCAGTTTTTTTTGTTTTTTTTAAATAGTTTCCGCGCGCAGAGAAAAAAAACAAAAAGAGATCTAAACGAACTCCGAAAAATCTAAAGTAAATTTTCCCCGACTCCTCAAAATGAGCCGAACAAAATGAACTTTTCTCCGGACCTAAAATGCAATTTTCGAAAACGCGCATTTTTCCCTATCCAAATAAAATGCAAATAAAACTCCGGCAAACAAAAATTGATCTATTTATTAAATCTTCATTTTCCTAAATTTTTGGAAAGTCATATTATTCCCTCTCTCATATTTTGACACCGGAAAATTTATTGAAGATAAAACAAATAAATCAAACGATCCTCTTTTCAAAATTTGAGAAACTCTCAAATATGAAAATAACGAAATCTCCAACTCTCTCTGGAGGTCCTTGAGTTGCGTGAAATTTCTAGGATCGGCCAAGATGCAAGAAAATATGTTATGCATGATGATCTAGTGTATAACATTCCAAATTGTAAATTTGGGATGTTACAAACCTACCCCCCTTAAGATGAATCTCGCCCTCGAGATTCGGGTTGGCTAGAAAATAGGTGAGGGTGGTCTTTGAGCAAATCTTCTTCTCTCTCCCAGGTGGCTTCATCCTCTGAATGGTGGTTCCACTGAACTTTGCAAAACTTGATAACCTTGCTGCGGGTAACTCTGCTGGCATAATCGAGAATCTTGACTGGCTTCTCCTCATATGTTAAGTCGTCCTTCAACTGAATCGCTTCAAGCGGCACGGTATCTCTTAGCGGTACCTCCGCCATCTCGGCATGACATCTCTTCAACTGAGAAACATGGAATACATCATGAACTCCTGACAGTCCCTCTGGTAATTCCAACTTATACGCGACTTCTCCCATACGTTTCAAGATCTTAAACGGTCCAACGAAACGCGGTGCTAATTTTCCCTTAACTCCAAAGCGCTTAACTCCTCGAAGTGGGGATACTCGGAGATAAACTCTGTCTCCGGTTTCGTAAACTATCTCCTTGCGTTTAGAATCTGCGTAGCTCTTCTGCCTGGACTGGGCTACCTTGAGCCTATCGCGAATCAACTTAACTTTCCGTTCAGACTCCTTAATCAAATCTGGTCCAAAGAATTGTCGGTCTCCAACTTCGTAACTGTTGTCATGGAACGAGACTGGTATCTGATACGATACTCCTCGGAACTCCATGCAAACAAATGATCCTAGTCAGGTATATCTTTGCCAACTTAGCACTGGTGTAAGTGGTCTTAACTGGAATGAAATGTGCTACCTTCGTCAAACGATCAACTACTACCCATATCGAGTCATATCCGGCCTTTGTCCTGGGTAGTCCTGTGATAAAATCCATGCCTATCTTATCCCACTTCCATTCGGGTATCGGCAATGGTTGTAACAATCCTGCTGGCTTCTGATGCTCTGCTTTTACTCTCTGACATACGTCACAAACTGCCACATATGCTGCAATATCCTTCTTCATTCCGGTCCACCAGAATGTTTCTTTCAAATCCAAATACATCTTGGTATTCCCTGGGTGAATCGAATACGGTGAATCATGTGCCTCCTACAAAATCAACTTCCTGATCTCCGGGTCATTGGGCACATAAACACGGTCCTCAAACCATAGGGTATCGTGCTCATCCTCACGAAATCCCTTGGCTTTTCCTTTGCTAAGTTTCTCCTTTATAGCAGCAATCTCTTTGTCAGATTTCTAAGCTTCTCTGATCTTATCCATCAATGTTGATTGAATCTCCAATGCGGCTACATAGCCTCTCGGAACTATTTCCAAACATAGCTCACGAAGGTTTTCTGCTAACTCCTTGGGTATTTTCCCCGTCATTATCGTATTGACATGGCTCTTACGGCTCAATGCGTCAGCTACTACATTAGCCTTTCCGGGATGGTAATGCAATCTCATGTCATAATCCTTGATGAGCTCCAACCATCTCCTTTGTCTGAGGTTCAACTCCTTCTGTGTGAAAATGTACTTCAAACTCTTATGATCCGTGTACACCACACAATGATTTCCAATGAGGAAATGTCTCCACGTCTTCAATGCATGCACTACGGCTGCTAAATCCAAATCATGCGTGGCATAATTCAACTCATGAGGCTTCAGTTGTCGTGAAGCATACGAAACAACTCTTCCTTCCTGCATAAGCACTGCTCCAAGTCCTCGACGTGAAGCGTCGCAATACACCTCATAATCCTTGGTCTGATCTGGCAAAATCAATACCGGTGAGGTAACCAATCGTTTCTTCAACTCCTGAAAACTAGCCTCACACTCCTCAGTCCATTTGAACTTAGTATCCTTCTTCAACAATTCCGTCATAGGCTTCGCAATCTTTGAAAAATTCTCAATAAATCTCTGGTAGTATCCTGCGAGTCCAAGAAAACTCCGGATCTCTCCAACTGTTGTTGGTGCTTCCCATTCGGTTACGGTCTCAACCTTTGTGGGGTCAACTGCTATACCTTCTCCGGATATAACGTGTCCGAGGAATCCTACTTCCTTCAACCAAAACTCACATTTGCTAAATTTGGCATATAACTGATGTTCCCTTAGTTTCTCCAAAACCAAACGCAAATGTTCCTTATGTTCCTCTTCATTCTTTGAATAAATCAGGATGTCATCAATGAACACTACGACGAACTTATCCAAAAACTCCATAAATACCTTGTTCATTAGGTTCATAAAATAGGCAGGTGCGTTAGTCAATCCAAATGACATAACGGTATACTCATACAATCCGTATCTCGTGGTGAATGCTGTCTTAGGTATATCCTACTCTCGAATCTTCAACTGATGGTACCCTGATCGCAAATCGATCTTGGAAAACACTTTAGCTCCTTGCAATCGATCAAACAGATCATTAATCATCGGCAGTGGGTACTTGTTCTTGATGGTTACTTCATTCAATCCCCGATAATCTACAACCATCCTTAATGATCCATCCTTCTTTTCCACTAGAAGTACGGGTGATCCCCAAGGTGAAGAACTTGGGCGAATGTAACCTTTATCCAATAACTCCTTAATCTGATTCTTAATTTCCACCAAATCCTTTGCTGGCATCCTATATGGTCGCTTCGATATTGGGCCTGTACCTGGCAATAACTCAATCAAAAACTCAAAGTCTCTATCCGGTGGCATGCCTGGCAATTCCTCAGGAAATACATCAGGAAAATCCTTTACCACTGGTACTTCTTCTTGCACAACTCCTGTTAGGCAATTCACTTGTGTCCTTTTTGGTACATGCCGGGATACATACTTGATCCTTCTCCCTTCTGGTGTAGTAAGCAAAATTGACTTACTAGCACACTCAATATTCCCTTCATACTTTGATAACCAATCCATGCCTAATATCACATCCAATCCTTGAGATTCCAATACTATTAGGTCTGAGGGAAACACATAGTTACCAATCCTTAATGGTAACCGATCACACTATCGTGTAGCCATAAACTCTGCTCCTGGTGAGCTTACTAACATGGGTGACCTAAGGGCTTGGGTTGGCAGGTTATACTTATCCATAAATCCCCTTGATATGTATGAATGTGATGCACCAGTGTCAAAAAGAACGAGTGCAGTAAATGACTTAACCAAAAACTTACCGATTACCGCATCGGGCTGATCTTCGACCTCCTCCACATTAACGTGGTTCACCTGTCCCCTATTGAAAGGGTTCGGCTTCTTCCCAGAGCTTCCATTGCCATTTCCATTCTGGCCTTCAGGACATTCATTGGCATAATGTCCGGTCTGCGAACACTTGAAACAAGTGACATTACTCAGATCTCTCTTGGTTGGGGTCGATGGGATGGTGAGGTTCTGTCCATTGCTTCCTCCATTCCCATTACCATTCTTGTGGCCATTATGGTTGTGCGTGCTACCTCCTCCATGGGTGTGCTGAAACTGAAATCCCGGTTTAGAGGTAAAACGGGGCTTCTGCTGGGCTCCAGAGTTATACTTCCCCTGTCCATACTTCCTCTTACGGTTCTCCATCTGTTGTTGCTTCCCTTCAATCATGATGGCACGATCTACCAACTCCTGGTAGTTGTTGAAACTTGCTACCATCAACTTCATGCTTACTTCATCATTTAGTCCTTCCAGAAACTTCTCATGTTTAGCTGCATCCGTAGCAACGTCATCTGGGGCATAACGGGCTAGCTTACTAAACTCCTCCACATACTGGCCAATAGTCCTTCCTCCTTGGCGTAAGTTGCGAAACTCACGCTTCTTTATGGCCATAGCTCCTGCTGAAACATGGGCAGTGCGGAAAGCTTGCTGAAACTGATCCCATGTGACAGTGTCAACTGGGTAAGTGGCTGTGAAATTCTCCCACCATGCTGCCGCGGGTCCGTCTGGCTGGTGAGCGGCAAACTTCACTTTCTCACCATCCGTGCATCCTGCAGTGGTCAACTCCCTTCCTATCTTGCGGAGCCAATCGTCTGCTACTATTGGCTTGGTGCTACTAGAAAACACCGGCGGATTCAGCCTAAGAAAACGGGCTAAGTGGTCAACAGGTGGTGGTGGTGGTGGGTTGTTGTTGTTCTGCTGGTTCTGGACTAACATCTGCATCAACTGATTCTGCTGTTGGATCAATTGAGTGAGCTCCGGTGGAAATCCATTGTCACGTCTCGGAGGCATCTGAGGGTTTAGAAAAGACGAGAATTAAGGATAGAGGGGGTCTAAAGGGAAAACACTACCCATATGCACATGAGGCAAATGCACACAAAATCACTTCAATCAATCAAACAAGGGCTTACAAACGGTCTATCTATCGCAAAAGTGCTCGACTATAATGTTTTACATGGGGGAAATACTACTACTATCTAGCGATCATCTAGAAATTTGAACCGGTGGAAGACTCCATGATATCTGCTCCAGCTTCGTCTTCAAAGTCGGGTTCACTTGGATCCGAATCGGTGTCGTCGATGATGATGTAGTTGTCCGGACATGCGACATACTCGTCTTCCTCCTGGGATGCTAACTTCCTCTTGAGTTCTTCAATCTCCTGCTTAAGATCGTTATTGTGCCTTGCTAGAGCTACGATCTCGTCCATGTAGTCCTTGCGTGTAGACTTCAGTTCTCCTTCTAGCTTGATGATCCTTGCCTTCGCATTCTTCAACTCCATCATATCATTGCACATCTGGTTCTCGTGGCGTCGAATGTGCTGGTTTAACTCCTGGATGAATGCTGCAATGGATCTATCCTTCTTGGTGCTGACTAACTCCCATTATTCATCTCGGCATCCGGAAATCTGGTAGATAGTGTCCTTGAGGTCTTCTTGATAAAATTCTCCAATGCGTCCTATGGTGATATGGGATGCCATGCTCCTTCCCAGACTCCAGGTTGGTGCATTGAAAACACTATCTATGGGCTTCGTGATTGGCGCGAATGTCCTTCCCGAAACGTGAGCTTGAATCTTCTAGCGCTCCTCTTCAGGCAGAGTGGAGTTGAAGGTTCCCGTGAAGCTTGGTAATCCAATGTTCAGGTACTTGGTGACTTCCTTCAGGTGAAATCCAAATGGTGTGCCTTCATCCGGTTGAGCGTACTTAATCTTCACGTTCGTCATCCTAATAGAGTAGAAAAGATGAGGAGTTAGAAAATGAGGAGAGAATAATGATCTATGGCTTTAACTTAGTGCTCGTGTCCAACAGTCAGCGTGTGCTCTGATACCATCTCTGTAGCGACCTGACCCGAATGGATCACGTCTACTGTGCTACGGTATCATCCCTGGATCAGTAATGCTGACACCACACAGTACATCGAGGTTTTATAGCAGAGTTGCAATCACACACTTATTACATCGATGGCTCAAAAAGAACTTATTACACTGAATATGGCTTAAGGCCATATAATAAAAAATAACAGCGGAAGACTCGGAAGATAAATGGGTCCATCAACTCCAGCGGCATCACTGAGTATAGGGCCACGACCTAAACACACCTCAATCGTCGTCTGAAAAGTCTGCAACATTAACGTTGCAGCCCGAAAACGGGTCAGCACATGGAATATGCTGGCAATGTAACACATAGAGAGTAATGGAATGAAACAACTATACTATATGCATATATGGCTGGTGGAAAGCTCTATGGTTACAGTTTTGCGTAAAGCCAATTTTTCCCTACTACAAAGGAATAAATTTATTTAACTATCATGGTGGTTGTGAAACATTGAGAATGGTTGACAGCATTCTCAATCCCAAATAAAAATACTTAAAACCCAACATCATTAATTAGAAGTAACATGTTGAGATTCACAATGATATTCAAGTACTAGATACTCAAGTTGTCCATAACCGGGGACACGGCTAATCATGATTAGTTTGTACACTCTGCAGAGGTTTGCACACTTTTCCCCACAAGACTCGATCGCCTCCGTTTGGTTTCTCGCACTACATGGTGTTTGAGAAGACGGATGACCGAGACACAGTCTTTCAGAAGCGCTAGCACCTTACATGTGGGGTAGACCGTACCACCTACAACCCCTACATCTGCTAGTCCACCCCGTAAGAGTTCGCACAACTTAGTCAACTATGCCAGAGCCCATAATGGCTTGTGGCTGCACACGGAAGTTTCTAGCATGAAAGATCTTATGATCCCTTTGAGCCTGGGTGGCGGTCCAAAAAAAAACAGGCAAGTCCTGATAGACATCAGGTGCCTCAATCCACCCAGATGTGTGTTTAAGTTGCCACCTTAGATAAACCTTTTAAAAATTATCAACTCACATCTGTAATGGATATCACTCACCCAATCCACGTCTACTAGCATAGCATGGCATAATAATAAGCAAACGTAGAAGTAACTCCCAAAGGTTTCATAATAGTACAGGTATTAGGTACTACCTCATCTACTTCCCATCCCACAATTTAATTAGATCCTAATCATGCAATGTGTGAGGATTGATCTAATGCAATAAAACATGGGTTGTAGAAAAGGTATGATCAAAGTGTTACTTGCCTTGCTGATGATCCGCGAGTCCTAGGGTTTCGAAGTAACAAGCGGCGAAATCCGGGTAATCTATCGCAGACAAACAAGCACACAATAAGTACTCATCTAATGCACAGGTAAAACTCGAACAAGAGAACGAACCAAGTAGTTCAATTTAAGAACTCCGGTTGCAAAGAAAGAACGAACTGAACAAAGAAACGGAAAACAAACGGCGGAAGAAAACAACTCGGTTCTAGCAAGTTGAAACTAGGTCAAATTTTTATCGGGGCAAAAGCTTGTTCAAGTTGATTAGACGGAACGGCGGTTTCGAGACGAAACTCCAGGCGCTTGAATCACCTGATTCCGATAAACGAGCGAAAAGAAAGACTAGAAAGAAGATCGGATCTAAGATCACGATCGCGGAATAAATCCGACGAAAAGAAAAAGAAGAACGGTTAAACGAACGGGCGTTCGTTAACCTAGAAGAATCCGGTGATCACGTTCGTTAGGACGAACGGTCCGGCGAACGGTCCAAAGGCAACTAAATCGGAGAAGAAAACGAATCCGATCTAGGGTTTCGGAGAAGAAAAACCGAACGAAAAACCGATCTAGAACACCGGAACGGTTTAGAGAAGAAAAGAATCGGAACGATTAGAAGAAAACGATCCGAGAAAAAGAGACGCGGGGCAAACTCGGCGAGGTCTCCGATGAGGGGCTCCGGCGGCGTGGGCGTGGGGCGGCGGCGGCAAGGTGCGGCGGCGGCGCGGGTGAGGTGGTGCGGCGGCGCGGCGTGGGGTGGCGGCGGCGCGGGGTGGCAAGGTGCGGTGTGGAGGAGAGGGGCTTTGATTTGATGTTTAGAGGGGGGGGTGCTTGGGTATTTATATTGGGGAGGGGAGGGGTTTATTTGGGGTAGAGGGAAAGGAATTAGACTAGGAATAGGAAAGAATATACGGAGTAGGACTAGGAATAACGAAACAAAGGAAAAAGGGGCAAGGGCTACCCTAGAATCCTAAAAGGATTCGTAGAGCAAGAGGCGGCGGCGCCGGCTCCCTGGCGCCTGGCGCTAGGCGCGCGGTGTCCTGGGCGCGGTGGCCTTCGGCCCGGCTGGGCCTTGGCCTGGCCGGCCTTGGTCCAGTTTTTTTTGTTTTTTTTAAATAGTTTCCGCGCGCAGAGAAAAAAAACAAAAAGAGATCTAAACGAACTCCGAAAAATCTAAAGTAAATTTTCCCTGACTCCTAAAAATGAGCCGAACAAAATGAACTTTTCTCCGGACCTAAAATGCAATTTTCAAAAACGCGCATTTTTCCCTATCCAAATAAAATGCAAATAAAACTCCGGCAAACAAAAATTGATCTATTTATTAAATCTTCATTTTCCTAAATTTTGGGAAAGTCATATTATTCCCTCTCTCATATTTTGACACCGGAAAATTTATTGAAGATAAAACAAATAAATCAAACGATCCTCTTTTCAAAATTTGAGAAACTCTCAAATATGAAAATAACGAAATCTCCAACTCTCTCCGGAGGTCCTTGAGTTGCGTGAAATTTCTAGGATCGGCCAAGATGCAAGAAAATATGTTATGCATGATGATCTAGTGTATAACATTCCAAATTGAAAATTTGGGATGTTACAGTGGTGCAGCCCTGCAAGGAAGATATCTATTCGAATAGTCGTTTCCACGGTAATGGATACATGGAGTGGTATCCTGATCTATTACAACTAGAAATGGATACTTGAGATATGTGATGGATATGTGGCACCTGGATTTCTTTCTCGCAGGGAGTCGAGGAAGGATCTCTGGGCATTAATATTACGACATGTTTGTTAATTATAATATGCTATTATGTACTCTTCTAAATGTTGCAGGATGCTTGAAGGTGCCTGAAGATGCTAGTCTCTGATAGGCTAGGCCTTCCCCTCTATTCTGGCATTCTGCAGTTCAGTCCACAGATAGAACCCTTCCATTTCATACCAATGCATACTTAGTATAAATCTGATGCTTGCAAGTACGTTGGATGAGTACTCACAATCACTTTGCTACCCCCTTTTCCCCCTTCTTTCTTCTTTCGGGTTGATGAAACCAGATGGTGGACCCCAGGAGCCAGATGACACACCCATCGACTACTACTATGTGGACCCGCCGATGACCATGAGTAGTTAGGAGATCCCAGGCAGGAGGCCTTGCCTCTTCGATCGTTGCTTCTTTTGTGCTAGCCTTCTTAAGGAAGTCTTATTTAACTTATGTATGTACTCAGATATTGTTGCTTCCGCTGACTCTTTTGTATTACAGCTATGTATTTGAGCCCTCGAGGCCCCTGGCTTGTAATATAAAGCTTGTATTATAGTATTTGTGTTGTGTTGTGATATCTTCCCGTGAGTCCCTGGTCTTGATCTTACACATTTGTGTGTATGATTGAATCGAGGGTGTCACAAGTTGGTACCAGAGCGACTTCCTGTAGGAACCCCCTTTCCAACTCCTTGGCTGAAGTTAAGTCTAGTTACTGAAAAACTTTTACTAACATGGTTGTGCGGCTTACGGGCCCATGTCGCCTTTGGGTGGTATCAGGCCAACTCCACCGCATGACCCCATTTTGTCCGGGTATGTCTGTTTGGTGTAAAATGGACATATCAGACAACCCGCGGCAGACCCCATTTCACTTTTTCGTCTGTTTCGTGTCAGTTTCACCCCATCTCTGGACCAAACTTGGTCTCTCTTTGAGGCAAAAGCGGACAGAAAACGGACGCCTCCGTCCTCCTCTTCGCCCGTTGTGTCCGGGCGTGCCCCACATGTCACCTTCTCTCTTTTCTCTCCCCTGGCCCACCATGTCCATCCACCCACCCACCAATGCATGCAAGGCGGTGCAGCGACCATGCTGGCGGTTGCGCACGGGCGGAGCGTTGCCGGCGCGGGCGACGCACGGCCGGCTGCATGCGGGCGAGGGCAGGCGGGGGCGGGCGGGGCGACGACGAGGCGCGGGGCGAGCGGGGCGAGGCCGGCGCGAGGGCGGGGGCGAGGGGGGGGGGGGGGCGGGCGCCCGCGGGGCGAGGCGTCTGGCCGCGAGGCCGGCGCGCGCGAGTCGAGGTGACCGGCGCGCATGGCATGAGGATGGGGCGGGGCGGGCGAGCGCGCGGCTGGAGGCTGGGGAGCGCAGGTAGGGGCGAGCGCACGCGGGGCGGCAGGCTGGGCGCACGGGCAGGGCTAGCACGCGCGGCGGCAGGCTAGGGCGCGGACGGAGGCGAGCATGCGTGGCGGCAGGCGGGGGCCCGCGGACGACGGTGAGCGCGCGCAGCGGCAGGCGGGGCCGAGCCGCTGTGAGGCGGCCACGTGCGGAGCGAGGCGGGGCTGCACGGCTCAAGGCGCGGCTGGACGGAGCAGGTGCGGCGGGCGGGGGCGAGCGCGGCGGGGGGGGGGGGGGGGGGGCAGGGCGCGCTGGAGGGCGGGCGTGGCGCGTGTGTGGAGTAGGCGCAACGCGGGCGCGGGACGCGGTTGGGTCATGGCACGGCGGCCAGCGTGGCGGGCGCGGCTGGCGGGGCGGGAGCTGGCGCGGTGCGTCGCTCGCCGGCCGGCATGCCGCAGCGGGGAACGGGTGGAGCGAGAGCGCGAGCTCCCGGGGCGGCTGAGACGCGCGGCTGAGACGGACGTTTTGGTGTTGGTTGGTGCATTGGGTGCCTCCAATATACCCAGACGTGCGTGTCCATTTGGCCACCCATTGCCACCCCAAATGGACAGAATCTGGACGAAACAGACGTCCTTTTAGGGTCGTGCGATGGAGTTGGCCTTAGGATCTTTTATTCCTCGTCTATACTCTGGGAATCTGATCTCTCTTCTATTCAGGTTAAATAATTTTGCTATCTCTAACCCTAGGCTCTCGTAAATACTTTTTTCTCGAAGAGCCCCTCACTCCAGATGATTGCTTGGTGCACCAGAAGATTCTGAAGATACTCTCTGATTTTTCCCGAGACCCTTGTGCCCTTCGCCATTGCGATCCCTACAACCGATAAATCCTTGTGGGTAACATCCTACATTTGTCGTTCATACCTTCATCCCCAGTTGCTCTTGTTATTACAAGATGCACTTGGAATACTATTTAATCTTTTGAAAACCCTCAGTAGCCTATTACTCTTCTTCCTCCTTACCTGCTTACATTATGGTTACTTCCATATGCCTAGCAATGTTCATTAGCATCCTTTGTCATCATAATTTTGAGCATTTGATTCGATATGTTTGTGAATGCTCGCAATCATTAATCAAAACAAGAATTCTTCCCTTCGGCTCAGACGTCACTCTAGACATGACCTCGTGTTCGGCGAATCAAGGCTTGATTGATTGTCATTCTGAGTCTATTCAACTTATCCATCCTTGATCAGAGTGTTTGCTTATGATTCCTTGATTTGGGAATCATAATTCCTTTGCATTTGAACTTTGAATTAGTCAGTTGTTTCTATAATCTGATCTCCTTGCATTCTTCCTTATTATCGTTGAGTATTGATGCACACATCAGATCCCTTGTGGACCACCAGATCCTTTGTTGGGTTTTATCTGACAGTGTCCTTCATATTCAGTAACCTTGTGAGCCTTCCCTCGGATACATAGTGCCTTTGGTAAATTGTATTCCCTTCTCTTGTCAACCATATGCTCCTTCCGGGCTTGAGTTAATTACTCGTGAAGTTTGTGGAACAGGTTCCTAATATGACCCTATGGGTTGAACCTACGCCTTCCCTAATCTGTTTGAACCCGAGAGTCTTCACGAGTCTTACTCTTCTGGTGTTTTGCCAGATAAAATATCAACATTACAACTTCATCGAAAGCGAGAAGTGAATGAAAGGCTATGCATTGAAGAAGTGGGAGTCGACCTTGAACTTTGGTGTTCATCCCATGGAAACGATATAGATCCTACCATGGAAGCTTCTTGTAAATATAATTACCCCCTTAGTACAAATTCATCTTGTATTTTTTTTGGTCCTTTGCAACCATGGTTCCGATCATGATTGTTCTTCTTTGATCCCAATTCTCGAACAAGTTGAAGTACTTTTCTTCTATAGATCTTTTCACATGTCCAACCTCTATCCTGTTCTACCATCGAGTATTACCCTGTGGTATCTCAAGAATATCACGAAACTACATATCTTCCTATGAGTTCTTCATCAACTATTATTCCTCGCCGGTTCAAATTTTTCACGAGATCTGAGTTGTTAGACACTCGAGGACACCGGTAACGGATTCGAGTCCACATTTTCCTTCCATTCTTTTGTTTAACCTTTCTTGTGATTTAGTTGATCTAAATAGTAACACTAATCTGCTTATGTAAACACCTCGGTGTACAACTTTGTCAGTAAACCATGTTACTATTGTTGATTACATTCCGGTAACCATCAATGGACGAGAACTTAGCCTACTGGTCCGCCTCGTTTCAACGATCAGGAAAATGGTTCTCTTCATCCCTCGCCGTTGGTACCAATGTTGTTGCCGACATAACTGACAGGCTATCCTATGACCCACCTTGCTATCACAACCATGCATAATGATTAGCGCCGTCCTGCTGTTAACCCACATGGTGGGCCCATAACCCACAGTTCCACAGGATCGAAACCTGACTCTCTTGTACATCCATGTTTTACAAAATTGTTCCTCGCGCTTGGTTTCATATGTAAATCATGAGCCACCTTCCTAGTGATCTATTCCGTTATCAGGCCCAATACTTATGTACATTACTCTGAACCCCTTTCACCCTCTGTTTCAGGCAACGAACGGTTGCCTACCCGCTTGAAGCTTCTTATTGCAACTTCTTACCTTGCTCTCGATGACTTTCTTGAATTTCAACTTGAGAGATGCATCTATGCCACGTTCACTCAGATAGCCTCCAGGTACCTATCTTGTGTTGACCTCTGTCCTTCCCGAGTCTTTCCCCCTTACTCCACCCTTTAAATCTTGGGGCAAGCTTTCTTATAGTGGAGGAGAATTGTGATGCCTGGATAATTAAGCTACACTAACCCCATCTTAATGGTGCAAGGTCATCAAATTCACTGTTGCTAAATCCCCCTTTAAATCAACCCGGTTCAAATTCAAATTTAAACTAAAGCCAAAGTCTAAAGTTTTCAAAATGCCAAAAGGAAAATGTCCATCATGTGAAATAATCCATAACTAATTGTGGTGGTGGACCAACATTTTTAAAAAGGTGTTTGATGCGCTAAAACAATTTATACAGGGCTAAAACATCATTTCAAATGCTTTTTAACTAATAGAAATATGCAAAGTAATTAATTGGAGTGTCAAACTTTTTGTAGCGGTGGGTTATTTAATAACTCTAATTTAGGTGCTAGTTTCATATTTTACAAAACTAAAATAATATAAAATGACTTAGAAGGCAGAAAGTTTTAAAAACAAAAGGCAAAAGAAAAGAAACCCCATGCCCCCGGGCTTCAGCCCAACTACCACCCCAGCCAGCAAGCCCATCTCCCCCTTCCCTGTCGTCTCCCCCTTCTCCAGTTCCTCCGCCCGCGCCATGATAGTGTCGCGCCCCGCCGCACCACCTCGTCATCGACGACGAAGAGGATAAGGCCGCCCTGACAAACCCTAACCCTTGACGTCTCCCCTCCCCACTTGCCTCCTCGCCTCCCAGATCCACCCCACTCTTCCTCTTCCTCTCGTCGGCGCTCCCGCTCCATATCCGAAGTGTCCGTGCGCACCCATGGCCTCGCCGCCATGCTGACCGCAGCCAACGCTGTCACCGCCCCTCTCCGACGAGTCCTCGAGCCCCGCCGAGCCCCGCTACGTCTTCCCCGGCCACAGACTGGAGCTCGCCGCCCCTGCATCGCCTAAACCGCCATCTTCTTCCTCCTCGGACGTTGTCGACCTCGCCGACGATTCCGACTCCGACAAGCCCTCCCAGAGCCCGCTTTAGCATGTTTGCAGGGCCCGGTGAGCTACCCCATCCGGCCTCTCTCCCTTCTGCCCCTCCTCTTCATAGTAGCTCACCCTGACACCTTGACCAAATGCCACACCGCCGATGAGCTCCGCCGACGCATCCAGGAACATCGTTGGCCTTACCCGAGCCCAGCACCATGCTCTCGGTGCTCCCATGAGCATGTAGCACATGCGCACGCGCCTCCTAGCGCCCCGTAGCCCCACCTCGACGACCAACCGAACGCCTCCGCCGCTAACCTTATCGCAGGCCTAATTCCCGGCGACCATTTGGTCCAGCCCCGCTGCCTTTTGCTTGTGTACGATCTCAAGGACCCAATGCGCTACTCCGCAGGTTTTGTCGTGCCCAGCTTCGCCGGTTCCATTGACGCCCGAAGTGCAGCGTCCAGTGCAGTGCTTCCTGTCATCACCTCCATCCATCTCGGGCCTCGCAACAACTCCAGTTGGATGCGGCTGCATCTACCCGATCGAACGCGTAGAGTCACGCAGGAAACGGACGCCCGTAGGCGAATCTTGACAATCCCCTGGCTGCTTCACTGTCGTTTCGGCTCGCCAGAGCCCCTCCGGTCGCCGGCGCTAACGTGGCCGCCACGCGGCCTCCCCTGTGATGCTGATGGTGGGCCTAGTGGGTCCCGTTGGCTGGGTTGACTTGGTCAACCCGCTAACTAGACGCCCAGGGCCACTGACACATGGATCCCCCTCTAACTTAATTAAGCCACTAATTTAATTAACTAAAATAACTAAGGTAACACTAACATGTGGGCCCTACTAGCTAATTAATTTCTTAGTTAACTTAACCTTTGTTAAATTAACTAAGTCACTGACAGACGGGACCTAGCTGTCAAGGTTGACCCACGTCAGCTAGTTGACTGCTAACATCACCGTGACATCATGCTGATGCAATAATTCCTTTTGTGGATTAATTTAAATGATAGTAATTCCAGAATATTGTTAAAACTTTGAAAAATAATATAAAATAAACCCTATATCAGATGAAAATAGTTTATATATGAAAGTTGCTTAGAAAAACGTGACGAATCTGGATATGCCCTCTGTCTGTCAGTCACACGTCCTTAGCATAGCGAAACTGCAACCGCCCCCTCCGGTTGTCTAAAATACCTAACACCGGGAATTCCAGCCCAGTGGTTTCGCCCCTTCGCTGGTATTACCTAGCACCGCGTTAGAACACCCCTAACTCTACGTATTGTCATGTCATGCATCTGTTTGCTTGTATTTAGTATTTCTTCCCCCTCTTCTATCCGGTAGACCCCGAGACTGATGTTGATGCCGCTATGATCGACTATGTCATCGACGACCCTTCTTCCCTTTCAGCAGAGATTCCAGGGAAGCAAACCCCACTTGATCATCCCAATATCGCCCATTCCATTCTCTCTCATGCTTGCATTAGATTTTGCTACTGTTATTGATTGCCCCTATTCTGATTCATAGCCTGCTTTTGTAACCTGCTATTTGTACATTACCTTCTTATCCAAAACTGCTTAGTATAGGTTGGTTAGTGTTCCATCAGTTACCCCTCACCTTGTCCAAGCTGCCTCGGCTTGATGACCGATGACTCGATCAACGTGATCAACGTCCAGATCCCGACACACCACATCACACCCCCTTTCGTTGCTCGACTCTTCAGAGCTACTATCGAGTGCCGAGGGTGATACCTCATAACGCACTCCTAATGATAACTCTATAGTGTAGCTATTTGGTCATGGTCATCGAAGGTGCTTCCTCCTTCACCAATCCCGATACGACTCTGTCGTGCAACACCTCAAGTGTGAACCTCGAAGGTGATTCCTCATACGTTCACCTTGATGATTACATCAGGTGGATTCCATTGAGGGTGATTCCTTGGGTTCACCCTTAATGTTACGGACACATAGTTACCTTTACCTGTAGCCCCCATGAACTGTTACTGTGGGACAAAAGGGACAGGCAGTACCAGCCCAATACAGGTGGACCTAAGTTCCCGACAATCTCTGGTTAGTCGGGTCGGCCCTGAGGGGTACCCGAGAGTTGATGTGAAAATCGGGCTGACCCGGAGAGCACCTGCGAGATAATTATGAGGCATGTCCGGGAAAGTAGACCTCCCTAGAGAGATAGGGTTGGGCCTATCCCTTGCCATATTTCCTCGAGACGACATGATGGGGTCACATTATCGTGAGTCTCTGCTCGTCTGTGCGAGCTCCCAACACACTAAGGATTTGGGTATTTGTTCTGAGTTGGCCACTGGCATTTATGCACTAACCACCACGTGGGAATAGATATGGGCACTCGGCATCGCAGTATCAGCCGAAGCTTTGTCAGACATCCAGTTCTGCATTGTGGCTTGGTCGAATCATGCCATCCACTACACGGGTGGTGCTGGTATCCACCCTGCTCGCAACGACCCGGAGTGCAACGGGCGGTGGGCCCAAGACACCAGAGTGCTTAGGATGTAGACCGGCGGGGACCTCTCTGCTGCGCCTAGGTAGGGCTACGACATGTTGATCTTCTGAGGTCGGGCATGGACCCAAGAAAGTGTGTCGGCTAGATTAACCAAGCATGTTGGGTAATGTGGTGCACCCCTGCGGGGAAGTTATCTATTCGAATTGCCATATCCACGGTAATGGACGCTCAGAGTGGTATTTGAACTATTACAACTAGAAATGGATACTTGAGATATTTGGCTCCGGGATTGCTTTCTCGCAAGGAAGGATCTAGTCGAGGAAGGATCTGTGGGCATTAATATTACAACATGCTTGTTAATTATAATATGCTATTTTGTAATCTTCTGAATGCTACAAGATGCTTGAAGGTGCTTGAAGATGCTAGTCTTTCATAGGTTAGGCCTTCCCCTTTATTTTGGCATTGTGCAGTTCAATCCATAGATACAACCAGTTCCATTTGATACCAATGCATAATTAGTATAGATCTGATGCTTGCGAGTACTTTGGATGAGTACTCACAGTTGCTTTGCTACCCCCTTTTCTCCCTTCTTTCTTGTTTCCAGTTGATGCAACTAGATGGTGGACCCCAGGAGCTAGATGACACCCTCGTCGACTACTACTACGTGGAGCCCGTCGACGACTAGGTGTAGTTAGGAGGTCCCACACAGGAGGCCTTGCCTCTTCGATCATTGCTTCTTTTGTGCTAGCCCTCAGATATTGTTTCTTCTGCCGACTCGTTTGTATTCGAGCCCTCGAGGCACCTGGCTTGTAATATAAAGCTTGTATTATTTTATTTGTGTCTAGAGTTGGGTTGTGATATGATGGCAGCTGGAACTACGTCGGTATTTCCCTTGAGAGGGAGGGATGATGTAGCAAAGTGATGGTAGGTATTTCCCTCAATTATGAAACAAAGGTATCGAACCATTAGGAAAACCAAGCAACACAACGTAAGCAGCACCTGCACACAAATAACAACACCTCGCAACCCGACGTGTTAAAGGGGTTGTCAATCCCTTTCGGGGTACGGCACCAGAAACGGCGAGTGATGGCACTATGTCAACAGGTAAGTACCAAAAATGATATAAAATGATTATAAAATATCCAAGATTGATAATAAAACAGCATGGAACAATCAAAACTTATAAATACGTTGGAGACGTATCATGATATCTTCCCATGAGTCCCTGATCTTGATCGTACACATTTGCATGTATGATTAGTGTATGATTGAATCAAGGGCGACACAATATATGTAGCAAAATATGCACTAATCTAGAATCTAGATATTGTTGAACCAAGTAATCATCCACACAAGATTCTAATGCCTTAGTTGCTGAAAGAGATATATGTGAGGAACATTTAACTCACACCAAGGAATCAGATTTGCTGCAAGCAAGGATTGAAGACTTTGCACACTTGACACATTTCAGCTCACAACACAAATAGGGATTTCTCAAGATATAAGTGAAGAATAGTCCCAAATTTCTCTCTTTGCTTCTCGCACACACTTCCTTTCTTGGTGTAGATCTTTTTTCTTTTCTTTTTTTGCCTCTTTTTTGCTCTTTTTTGACAAACTTACAACACGGGACTTGGAGCTGAACAAACACTTTGGGGGAATCATGAAAATTACAATGGATGAGCTCAAACAACAAGAACACGTGACTAAAATTTGGCAGCAAACACACATGAACAGATCTGACTTTGGGGGGCAGAAGATGGGAATAAGTTCTAACAAGGATGGAAAGTACATGGTGTGGGCTTTCCAAAATGCATAGAAACACCCCCAAACGGACTCCGGGTGACAAAGATAAACACGATTTGGTGGATGATGCAGATCTAAAATCTATGGACAAAAATGAACACAAATATACAAGAACGGATGGGGGGAAAATCAGCAACTAAAAGCAAAGATCTAGTGAACAAGAACTTGATAAAACTCACCAAATAATAGATTAAAGGCTGCAAAGGGTTAGGTAAAGTTATTTTTTGTGGGGTATTTTCGGCACTTTAGGAGGAACAAGAACACGAACTAAACTAGGGATATGAGATCCTACCTTGTCAACCGAAGATCTGATGCCAAGATGATACGGGGTTGTCCGATATTCACGAAGGATCTGCTTGATGAACGAATCAACGCCACCTGAAGGGTACGAAGGAAATCCTCGATCCTAGTAGGGTAAAGTATAACTAGTGCACCTAACGAGACCGAAGCCAACTATTGCAAATGCAACACACAACAACAGGTATTCGCCCAACCACACTCTTAGATTCCAATCCACGCAACCACGCATGAAGTTGGAAGAATGAACTAGTCGTCGCCTCAATGGCTACTGTTGCAAAATCACAAAGTGAGTTTACCCTCTCACAAGGCAATATTACAAGACCTAAGGAGGAAGTGAACTCTCAAAGAAAATTTTGATTCACTACAAAAAAATACACTTCTGTGATGATGCGTGTTTGTCACAGTAGGTCACATTTTTTTGTCATGCATGTACATCCATGATGATTTTATGACAGAATTAAGATAGTCACACCTGTGCTGTCGTAGAAGTGTTCCATGACATTACCAAAATTATTAGCACGGAAGTGTCCACTTCCATGACAATAAATGGTGTGTCATGGAAATGCTTTCGTCAAGGGTAACCGTCACGTGGCATCCACCGTAACGGGTCGCCGTTAAGCTATCGGGTTCCGGTTTGGATCCAATAATCCGTTAACAGCCTGGGCCAATAGGGATTTTCCACGTGTAAAATCATCATTAGCTGGAGGAAACACGTGTCTGCTTCTCGGTGGGCCAAATGTCATCCGTCCAATGGAAGAGACATGCCTATGATATGTCGACACGTGGTAGGGCCCAACAGAGACCCATATAGGTAAAAAAGGTCAGCCCAGTCAAAGGCCCGTAGTACTTACTCAGGTACTAGTGGGCCAGCCCACTAATGGCATGTTTAAACATGGGCCATTTACGGCCCGAAGCCAGATCTGGCCCGTTAATTATTCGCCGAATATTTGGGCCCAATTACGGCCCAGTGACTTTTGGCCTGTTAGAGGCCCGATGTAGACATGGGCCCATTTCAGCCCGGTGTGTCTTTCTGCCTGGGAATGGCATATGCTGCCCATGGGCCATATATGTTCCGACGTGACATCCGTCCCAAAAACGGCCCGTGATAAAGGTGGCAACAGTTCAGCCCAACGTGACTTTGGGCCTATTAAAGGCCGTCGTATAATTCGGCTCGTTGATGCCTGTACTAAGCTTTCGGCTTCTTAAAGGCCCATGATATCAGTGGGCCAACTAAGGCCTGCGATACATTTCGGCCTGGTAATGGCCTGTCATATAATTGGGCCAAAAAAAGGCCTGGTTTACATTTCAGCCTGTTGAAGGCCCGTCGACGACTAGTGAAAATTGAGGCCCAACATGCATTTCGGCCTGCTAAAGGCCCATGGTTTCTTCTCAGCCGTAACAGGCCAGCAGAATATTCAGCATGTTAATGGCCCAAAGCTACATGGGCCCAACTAAGCACTGGGTCCACTAAAGGCCTAACTAAAATTTGGGCCGAATATAAGCCGGAGTAAGTTGTGGGCCTGGCGCAAAGTATGAAGGCCCTAATGGCCTTTCAGGACCAAGAAAGTTGCAGGCTGGCCCAATTGTGGCTCGCTAAAAACCAGCCCTGTTAGAGGCGAATGTTTCGGCCTGGTCGACTACATCAGATTTTTTTCAGATAGGGAATTATGGTAGTAACTAGTAGGAATTAAGAACAAACCTACTCTATACAATAAAGAAATTGTGGCATTGTAACTTAGAATAAACCTACACTATACAATAATGGATTTATGTTATATTACATCTAGTGGGCATCGAAGTTCACCACCAGCGATCATAAATCGCAACGAAGAAGCAGATTACAAAAACTGTGCACCATTGTAGTGTAACAAAACAATACTGAACTGAGACCACTTCCAAGACAGTTCAAGAAATGTTATCCATGCTCGGGAACTATTGCGCAAGCTGCTTAGCAAGCCTGTGAGACTGGCCTAGCCTGTCAGACATAGCTTCCAGGTGTAGCTATTTAGCAAGGAGGTTCTCATTGGTGTTGTCCACAATCTTTCTTAGAGATAGGACTTGAAAGCACAAGTGCTCCCTAGGTGGTTTTGATAATTGATGACAACATATCTCTTGTTGGACTAACATTTCGATCTAGCATGTTTCAGATAAGTTCAACAATGGAGTGGCATGGACTAAAGGTTGTGGGAACTCCTTCAAGATGCTAAGGACAAAGGATTGGCTAAAGCTTCAAGCTCAAGACTCATCATTTTACATTTTAGTGATCCAAGATCACATTGAGTCTTTAGGAAAAGCCAATACTATCAAGGAGGGATGAGGTGTTGCTTAATGAGCCTCTTGCTTCATGTGCTTAGTGATATGCTCCAAAACCCTCAGCTACTTTCCCACTTCCACATATGACCTAAACCCTAAGCCAAACTCGGTCCTACCGGTTCTTCCTATCCGGCGCCACCGAGTTTCACTTGTCATAAGCCACTGCCAAACCCTAATCAGTTCAGTCTCACCGATGGGATCTCGGTCTCACTGAGATGGGCTTGCAAACTTTCTGTTACCCATTGCAATATTCTCGGTCCCACCGAGATATGCAATCGGTTCCACCGAGTTTGCTAGGCCAAATCTCAGTTTCACTTATTAGCCAAATCGGTCCCACCGAGTTTGAGTAATCGGTCAAACCGAGTTTTGGATTTACCCTAACCCGAGCACATCGGTCCCACCGAGTTGATCCAGTCGGTCCTCCGAAATCTCTAACGGTCACTAGGTTTACCTTTTCGGTCCGACCGAGTTTGTTGATTCGGTCCCACCGAGATTGGAAAACTGTGTGTAACGGTTGGATTTTGTGTGGAGGCTATATATATCACTCCACCTCCTCTTCATTCGTAGAGAGAGCTATCAGAACGCATACACCATTCCAACTCATATCTTCTGAGAGAGAACCACCTACTCATGTGTTGAGATCAAGAGATTCCATTCCTACCATATGAATCTTGATCTCTAGCCTTCCCAAGTTGCTTTCCACTCAAATCTTCTTTCCACCAAATCCAAATCCTATGAGATAGAGTTGAGTGTTGGGGAGACTATCATTTGAAGCACAAGAGCAAGGAGTTCATTACCTACACACCATTTGTTACTTCTTGGAGAGTGGTGTCTCCTAGATTTGCTAGGTGTCACTTGGGAGCCTCCGACAAGATTGTGGAGATGAACCAAGAAGTTTGTAAGGGCAAGGAGATCGCCTACTTCGTGAAGATCTACCGCTAGTGAGGCAAGTCCTGTGTGGGCGATGGCCATGGTGGGATAGACAAGGTTGCTTCTTCGTGGACCCTTTGTGGGTGGTTGCTTCTTCGTGGACCCTTCATGGGTGGAGCCCTGTGTGGACTCGCGCAACCATTACCCTTTGTGGGTGGAGCCCTGTGTGGACTCTCGCAACCGTTACCCTTTGTGGGTTGAAGTCTCCATCAACGTGGATGTAGGATAGCACCACCTGTCCGAACCACGGGAAAAACATCCGTGTCTCAAATTGCGTTTGATCTCTCCAAACCCTTCCCTTTACATTCTTGCAAGTTGCATGCTTTACTTTCCGCTGCTCATATACTCTTTGCATGCTTTCTTGATATGTATTGTGTGTGTTGAAATTGTGCCTAAACTCCACTTAAACCGAAAAATCTTAAAAATTGCAACTTTAGCATTAAGTGTCTAATCACCGCCCTCTAGACACATCTACTTCTAGATCCTACAAGTGGTATCAGACCATTGGTCTCCATTGCCTTGGTTTAATCACCATTGGAGGAAGATGGATGTGTCTACATTAGGGAGTCTTAGACATAGAGTGCCTATTCTTGATGGAGAGTATTTTCATGAGTGGAAAAATGAGATGCTTGTAATCTTCAATCAATATCATTTGAACAAGTATATTGCTAGCCCTTGTGCATCTCATATTGATCCTTTGCATCCTACCCTAGATGAAGATATTGACATGATTCACAATCTTAGAACTATTGAGCTCATCATTAGAGGATTGCCCAAAAATTTGAATGCTAGTTTGCCTAATCAAAATTGTGCCTATACTATATGGAAATTTCTTGAGGAACGATTTCCCGATCATTCCTTGAAAACTTTGGATGAAATTCTCCATAAATCTATTGCCTTGAGTAAGATGAACTCTAGTGATCCTAGTTTTGGTAAATGTCTATTTGAACTTACCAATCTTAAGCATGCTAAAGGAGATGTTGGAATCATTAATGATATCATATTCAAAGCTATAAGAATTCATAAAAGTGACCACTTTGATGATCATTTATCTAATTAATTACCCTCTCTAGGAAATGATGAGTCACAAGATCATGATGAACATGAATATTATGATGATGATGATAGTGACTTCGATCTTGATGATGCAATGAGACATTTTGGTCTTATGGCAAATCTTCGGGGATATGAATCAGGAGGAAAGGAATGGGTTCTTGATAGTGGATGTACTGATCATATGCCGGAGATGAAGAGATGTTTCGTGAGCTTGCTGAAAATGACATCCCTCAAAAATATGTCACCTTTGGTGATAATTCAAAGGGTAAAGTGGTTGGTCTTGGTAAGGTGGCCATCTCACATGATAGTTCCATTCAAAATGTCATGCTCGTTGACTCTCTTGGCTACAACTTACTTTTAGTATCTAGACTTGCTGATTTCGGTTTGGATGTCCTATTTACTGAGGTAGATTGCCAAGTATTTCGTCGAGACAATCATAAAATGGTCTTTACGGGTATGCGTAGAGGTGATCATTACATTGTCGATTTCTCTAAAAAGGCACAACCTAAAACTTGCTTTGTTGCTAAATCCTCAAAAGGTTGGTTGTGGCATAGACGACTAGGTCACGTTGGCATGAGAAACCTTGACAAGCTTATTAAAGGAAATCATATCCTTGGAGTCAACGATGTCATATTTGATAAGGATAGACTTTGCAGTGCTTGTCAAGTAGGTAAACAGGTTGGAGGAAGACATCCCGTGAAGAACATCATGACCACAAGGAGGCCACTCGAGCTACTTCACATGGATCTTTTTGGTCCCAACGCCTACAAGAGTCTCGGTGGAAATTCCTTTTGTCTAGTTATAGTTGATGATTTTTCAAGATTTACGTGGGTGTTCTTTCTTAATGACAAGTCGCAGGTCCAGAAGATCTTCAGAAACTTCGCTAGGAAGGCCCAAAATCAGTTTGATGTGAAGATCAAGAAGGTTCGGAGTGACAACGGAACGGAGTTGAAGAACGCAAATGTGGACACCTTTCTTGACGAAGAAGGGATTTCACACGAGTTCTCGGCTACGTACACACCTCAACAAAATGGAGTTGTTGAGAGGAAGAACCGGACACTCATCGAAATGGCAAGAACGATGCTTGATGAATACAAGACGCCAAAGCACTTTTGGGCAGAAGCGGTTGAGACAGCTTGTCACGCAACAAATTGCTTATATCTTCACAAGCTACTCGGCAAGACGGCATACGAGCTTCTCACCGGTAACAAACCCCAAGTTGGATACTTTCGAGTATTCGGCTCAAAGTGCTACATTCTTGATAAGCATCATCGTTCAAAGTTTGCTCCTAAATCTCATGAAGGTTTTCTACTTGGTTATGGCTCAAACTCTCACACTTACCGTGTCTACAACAACTTCACCCGAAAGGTTGAAGAGATGGTAGATGTGAAGTTTGATGAATCTAATGGCTCGCAAGTAGAGCAATTGCCAATTGATGTAGGAGACAAAGACCCTTCAGAAGCAATTCAAGACTTGTCCATTGGCAAAATTCGTCCAATGGAGGTGAAGAAGAGTACTTCATCCGTCCAAGTGGAAGCTTCTACTTCACGACAAGGTGAACCAAGAATCGACACAGAAGGATCCACAAGTGGGACACACCAAGATGAAGAAAACGAGGAAGTACGTCAAGATGAACATCAACAACCTCCTTCTCCACCACGACAAGAGAACGACGACGTCAACAATGAAGAAGGCCAAGAATAAGAACAAGATGAAGAAGATGTTCAACAAAGACCCAAGCACAAGCTCTCACGAGTTCGAGCAAGAATTGCCAAAGATCATCCCGTCGAGCAAATCCTCAATGGTATACAAACCGGGAGAATCACTCGCTCAAAAACTCGTTTAGCTAACTTTTGTGAAAACTATTCATTCATCTCTAGCATTGAACCTATGAAGGTTGAAGAAGCATTGGAAGATCCGGATTGGATAAACGCTATGCATGAAGAGCTACATAATTTTGAGAGAAACCAAGTTTGGACATTGGTCGAGAAGCCCGACAACAACCACAACATCATTGGTACCAAATGGGTGTTTCGCAACAAGCAAGATGAAGATGGACAAGTGGTTCGCAACAAAGCACGTCTCGTTGCCCAAGGGTACACACAAGTCGAAGGTATGGACTATGGTGAGACGTATGCTCCCGTTGCTAGACTTGAGTCCATTCGCATCTTACTTGCCTATGCTAATCACCATAATATCACCTTGTACCAAATGGACATTAAAACTGCTTTTCTAAATGGTGAAATAGAGGAGGAAGTTTATGTCAAACAACCTCCCGGCTTTATCAATCCTAAGAAACCAAATCATGTTTACAAACTTCAGAAAGCTCTTTATGGTCTTAAACAAGCTCCTAGAGCTTGGTATAAATGCTTGACCAAGTTCCTTACTACAAGTGGTTTTCAAATTGGTAAAATTGATTCTACTCTTTTTACTAAAAGGGTTAATGGAGAACTATTTGTATGCCAAATCTATGTTGATGATATCATATTTGGTTCAACTAACCCTCTCTTTAGTGAAAAGTTTGGAAAGCTAATGTCGGAGAAGTTTGAGATGTCTATGATGAGTGAACTCAAATTCTTTCTCAGGTTGCAAATCAAGCAAACTAAGGAAGGTACATTTGTCTCTCAAACAAAGTACAGCAAGGACTTATTCAAGAAGTTCAATATGCAAGAATGCAAAGGTATGTCTACACCCATGCCTACTAGTGGACATAATGATTTAACCAAAGATGGTGAACCGGTTGATCAAAAGGTTTATCGCTCTATGATTGGTTCATTGTTATACCTATGTGCTTCACGTCCCGATATTAGGCTAAGTGTGTGCATGTGTGCACGATATCAAGCTGCTCCTAAAGATTGTCATCTTAAGGCTGTGAAAAGGATAGTAAGATATTTAATCCACACACCAAATTTTGGCATTTGGTATCCTAAGAGGTCTTCTTTTGATCTTGTTGGCTATTCTGACTTGGATTATGCCGGACACAAGGTTGATAGAAAGTCCACTTCGGGTACTTGTCAATTTCTTGGTAGATCTCTTGTGTCTTGGTCTTCCAAGAAACAAAACTCGGTATCCATATCCACCGCTGAAGCAAAATACATTGCCGCTGGTTCATGTTGTGCTCAATTACTTTGGATGACCCAAACTCTTAAAGATTATGGGATTTATGTGAAACATGTTCCACTGCTTTGTGATAATGAAAGTGCTATCAAAATTGGTCATAATCCTGTACAACATTCTCTAACTAAGCATATTGAAGTTCGTCATCATTTCATTCGAGATCATGTTGCTAAGGGTGACATCAATCTTAAGCATGTTCTCACCGATAAGCAATTACCGGATATATTCACTAAACCACTTGATGAGAAAGTGTTCTGCAGGTTGAGAGGAGAATTGAACATCATTGATGCTTCGAACTTGGAGTAGAAACTCCATTGGATACATGCAAGACATGAGCTTATGACTAATCCATGATATATCTCTTATGATAACTATCTTATGTCTTGGATATATTTGCACCTTGCATGTTGTCTAACCCATGTAGGTGCTTGGTTGAATCTAATTCCATGAGATTGCGACTCACTCACATCTTGAGCAATCTCTACAAGACCAAGACTCTACACAATAGTGGTTGAAGACAAGGAAGCACAAAACCATTCAAACATATCCTTTGACAAATTCTGTGTTAAGCCTCATGATTGTCATTTTTGGATACACAAGTGCTCTTCCTTGCAAGAACTAACCCATGTAGGTAGATGAACTCAAACTCCAAGTGGTGCTCCCAACTCTTGATGAGCTACATCAACCTTGAGCACCCACACAAGATCAACTACATGAGCAAGAACCACACCACCACCCAAGGTATGTTATTCCATCTTAGAGAAGCTTTACTCCAAGACATGAGTCAAAGCAACTCAACAAGATGTGAATACATCAAGATACTTAAACAAAAAATGGTAACCCCATTTTGAGCTTAAACGATGAGTATGACCTATGATCAAGTGTTCTCACTTGACTCCTAAGTCAGTATACTCTAACATAGGTGACTATGTCACCGCCCAACTCTAGATGAAGTTCTCTTGTGTTCTTTTCTAAGTTATTGCATTTGTCCCTTGCATATTTGTTTCCTTCTTTTTCAAAAAAAACTTCATCTAGAAACTTTCACTCTTTTCTCTTTGCTTTTGTTCTGCATATTTCTGCATCAAATTCCTTGCAAATCTTTCAGCTAATTTATTGCAAATCTTTGTGAGATCTTACTTGACTAGTGAGCTGAGGTGACAAGTGTTTTTCTCTATGATGAACTCGGTTTCACCGAATTGCCATTTTCAGTCCAACCGAATCCCTTCGGTACTACCGAAACATGCCACTCAGTGCCACCGATTTCGCAACAGGAAAAACAGTTTGCCACATACTCTATATTTCTTCTGATCCAGCTCCACTCAATGAATCTTGTCCTCTACAAGCATCACAGTTTTATTCCCTGCTTTGTAATAAATCTCAAGGACCAAACCTATTCGATGGATTCCAGGAAAAACCTTCTTGGAAATTGATGTCAAAGGGGGAGAGAGAGATCACATCAAAGCTTATCATCAGGGAGAGAGAGATCACATCAAAAGCTTATCACCTACAAAAGAGAAAGTACTAAGGGGGAGAGAATACTCAAGGATCCCAGATGCTTGATGTTCAAGAGGAGAGATGCCACATGTCTTTTTGGGGGAAAGACATGTTCATATGAACTCATTTGAATTAAGTTCTATTCATATCTTTCAGCCCTGATTTTCTGTTTCCTATCTTCTCCCAATATCCCATGTAAGATTCAGGGGGAGCAAGACACCTAAGGTAAAGAAATCAGTCAAATTCATTGCATATCTTTATTCTTGGGGACATGTTGAATTCATGTGGTACCTTGTACTCACTCTCTACATGTCATCCCAGTCTTGGTATTCTTGTGGTTTGTTTTGTTTGCTCTGGCTAGTGGACGTACCTGTGTTATCTAACCTTGTTTGTGCATGTTCATCCCATCCTAAGCCAACTCAAGACCACAAGGTAAGTATATGCATCAAAATCATGAGTATGAGGAGTTCTTGCTTATGTACATACTGTTTGCAAGAAGGACTCATGAGCATGAAGGTATTTTCCTTGATAATCTTTTGCTCCGATGCATATGGCCAAGATGCATGTAACACATTGCCTACTCTGTCATGGTTATGCTCTCACATGTCTCTATATTTCATATTTACATAAGTGCATACATGTAGGGGGAGCCTATGCTTGTTACATGTCCTTCCAAAGCTTTACTTGCTGTTCTTTATATCTTTATCTAAAGCTTTGATGTATGTTGCCATCAATTACCAAAAAGGGGGAGATTGAAAGCACAAGTGCTCCCTAGGTGGTTTTGATAATTGATGACAACATATCTCTTGTTGGACTAACATTTCGATCTAGCATGTTTCAGATAAGTTCAACAATGGAGTGGCATGGACTAAAGGTTGTGGGAACTCCTTCAAGATGCTAAGGACAAAGGATTGGCTAAAGCTTCAAGCTCAAGACTCATCATTTTACATTTTAGTGATCCAAGATCACATTGAGTCTTTAGGAAAAGCCAATACTATCAAGGAGGGATGAGGTGTTGCTTAATGAGCCTCTTGCTTCATGTGCTTAGTGATATGCTCCAAAACCCTCAACTACTTTCCCACTTCCACATATGACCTAAACCCTAAGCCAAACTCGGTCCTACCGGTTCTTCCTATCCGGCGCCACCGAGTTTCACTTGTCATAAGCCACTGCCAAACCCTAATCAGTTCGGTCTCACCGATGGGATCTCGGTCTCACTGAGATGGGCTTGCAAACTCTCTGTTACCCATTGCAATATTCTCAGTCCCACCGAGATATGCAATCGGTTCCACCGAGTTTGCTTGGCCAAATCTCAGTTTCACTTATTACCCAAATCGGTCCCACCGAGTTTGAGTAATCGGTCAAACCGAGTTTTGGATTTACCCTAACCCGAGCACATCGGTCCCACCGAGTTGATCCAGTCGGTCCTCCGAAATCTCTAACGGTCACTAGGTTTACCTTTTCGGTCCGACCGAGTTTGTTGATTCGGTCCCACCGAGATTGGAAAACTGTGTATAACGGTTGGATTTTGTGTGGAGGCTATATATATATCACTCCACCTCCTCTTCATTCGTAGAGAGAGCTATCAGAACGCATACACCATTCCAACTCATATCTTCTGAGAGAGAACCACCTACTCATGTGTTGAGATCAAGAGATTCCATTCCTACCATATGAATCTTGATCTCTAGCCTTCCCAAGTTGCTTTCCACTCAAATATTCTTTCCACCAAATCCAAATCCTATGAGAGAGAGTTGAGTGTTGGGGAGACTATCATTTGAAGCACAAGAGCAAGGAGTTCATTACCTACACACCATTTGTTACTTCTTGGAGAGTGGTGTCTCCTAGATTTGCTAGGTGTCACTTGGGAGCCTCCGACAAGATTGTGGAGATGAACCAAGAAGTTTGTAAGGGCAAGGAGATCGCCTACTTCGTGAAGATCTACCGCTAGTGAGGCAAGTCCTGTGTGGGCGATGGCCATGGTGGGATAGACAAGGTTGCTTCTTCGTGGACCCTTTGTGGGTGGTTGCTTCTTCGTGGACCCTTCGTGGGTGGAGCCCTGTGTGGACTCGCGCAACCATTACCCTTTGTGGGTGGAGCCCTGTGTGGACTCTCGCAACCGTTACCCTTTGTGGGTTGAAGTCTCCATCAACGTGGATGTAGGATAGCACCACCTGTCCGAACCACGGGAAAAACATCCGTGTCTCAAATTGCGTTTGATCTCTCCAAACCCTTCCCTTTACATTCTTGCAAGTTGCATGCTTTACTTTCCGCTGCTCATATACTCTTTGCATGCTTGCTTGATATGTATTGTGTGTGTTGAAATTGTGCCTAAACTCCACTTAAACCGAAAAATCTTAAAAATTGCAACTTTAGCATTAAGTGTCTAATCACCCCCCTCTAGAAACATCTACTTCTAGATCCTACAGGACTTCAGGTCAAAGTTGAGTTGCAGAATGCTTTTTTGCTAGAACTTGGGACTGAAGAAGTCGAAACTGATTCAGACAGTGAATTTTGCGAGCTTGTCTGACTTCTAGTCTCAAGTAACTTGAACACTGCATCAAGACAAGACTTTGGGGTTGTCTCACTATCTTCAAGGTGTTTTGCCTTCTTTGTTGTAATATATGTTGGGTTGTCTCACAGCCTTCAGCAAACTTGTGCATGCCATCAGGCGTATCACCCTGAAACAAGCAGAGAGATGATAGGTTTTGCACGTGTATAAACAAAGATGATAACTGTGCTGTCAATTCCATCCAATTTCAAATTTGAAAATAAAGAGTAAGTTCAAAATATCAATAGCATAATTCGCCATTGTTCATAATGCAGGGAGCTTCACCACACTACTAGATTACCATGTGAACATAACAAACATAGATGAAGGGCAAATACAATCATTGTATCTATTTTGGTTAACGTGCATGGCATGTTGTTCGTATCATCAGCCACATCAGTAAGATAAAACAGGAGATGACAAGGTGCAAACGTGGACTGCTTCACCACACACTGGATTATAGATCCACAAAAACAAGCATACATATATGGAGTATTGAGTAATGTGCATGGTATGAATATGGAATTTGGTTTTACAAGTAAAAATTGTAACTTATGGTTGTTGTGAACATGCATTTTGATAAAAACATCAAACTAAACATCAGTTAATGATAGGGAGTATGAGAAAATTAAAAAACAATTGAGTATAAAGGCTTTAGAAGGACTGACTTACATTAACTATTAATACGGCTTTATAAAGCCCTTCTCCAAGTCAAGGGAAGGATAACTCAAGAATTTTAGCACAAAATCTTCTTCATAAGCATTGCATGTACTCTACATTTTGTAGAGAGTAATTATAGATATGATAATACCGGAAGGGATAGAGGATAATGAAGATAAGATGCAGATTAATGCTACATAATCAACTACCAATCCCTGGAAGTACAAGCATTACAGGACAAAATGTACTGACAAGAGCAATGGGCTACACTTCTGCACTGGCATTGTCTGTGTATTCAACTTTTTGGTAAGATTAAATATAGATCTGATATTTTTTAGTAAATGGTGGGCGAGGGAGATAAGATGCAGAATGCTACACAATGAACCAATCCCTCTTCCCATAATATAAGAGTGTTTTGAACACTTGTGTACTGTACAAAACGGTCTTATATTATGGGGCGGAGGGAGTAGCTGTTAATGTAAGTACAGTGATAGACGATGTTCAATCCTTACAAGAGGACTGCAGAGCTAAACCTCTTCAAAAGCATTGGGTTGATTCTAAATTTATGTAAGAGTCCATACGGATCTTATAATGTCCACCAAATGGATGATAATGAGGCTAACATGTGCAGTGATGCCACATAATCAACCAGCTATTGAAGTAAGTATGGTCATATACGGTAAGAGGTACTCACAAGAGCAATGCAGTGTGCAGTATAGTTGTGAGATTCTATGGTCCCATGAGAATGAATGTTCTTCTGCTAACAGTTTACATACAAGTGAGACATTAAGGCAAATGCAGAAATGTAGTTCGAAATGTGATGTGATATCATAGACAGTACCTTACACTTCAGATGAGACCAATGTGTAACAAGATTATTCTAGTCACTGTCTGATAAATGTAGCACCGGAGACTTTACAAAAATTTCGTTTAGAGGCTTGCCATCTAGGTGCACTTGCCTCAGGTAGGAATGATGCTTTATCAATGAGTGCTTGAAAAGCGCAACCAACCCTTGCTCGTCTTGACAATCCAATTTGGTCCTCGCCTATTTAAAAGAATGAAATCTTGTGTCTTTTGTCAGCAGAAACATATGCAGTAATTACCATGAATAACATTAGTACATTACTTATGTGTAAGTTGTGGAGGAAGATTGGAAATTGTTCTATGTCTGCGGTATAATCTTTCCATGAAGGAAAGATGCGCACAAAGTTCCTGACAACAATATAAGCTTCGTCTTCTAGACTGGGAATAAATGAACGGGGTCCTATTTGCTGCAATTGGGGCTCTCTATAGTTCGAAAGGGATTTGGCAACTGGATTTGGTGTACTCTTTGCTGGAATGGAGTTTTTGCATCGTAGAGCTAGTGCTATGTCAACTGGCATCATCATACTGTTTGCTGCAGTTGGGGTCTGCTGAGTTGGGGCATGAGAGATGAGTAGTGTAGCAGGGCTAGAGTCTCCTAGAGTTGGGGCCGTGTTTTGCGGGTCAAGTGATATTGCAAGTACACCTAATGGGCTATTTGATTTATCAGGTGTCACTACCTTTTCCAAATACTTTGCTTGTGCTCGTCCGCGATCAGCAATCGTCCCCTTCCTTTTGAACGTCTGATACACAAGAACAACATTTGTATGGATAAATATGGTATGATGACCAATGGAATATGTACCGAAAATGGATAGGTAGGGCATATTCACATACACGATGTGTAAACTAAGCTAATTGCAGTGCAACAAAGTAGAAGAAATGCAAAGCATCAGTTGCAAGATATGTGCAACCAATATAACCTTGGAAAGTTAGAGCAAGCACCTTAATGGGTGAATAAGATAGGGCATCTGCCTCTGACTCCTCCACTAGGGAGCTACATTGACTTAGGTCTCCCTTTAGCTCTGAATCGCTGTTGGTACGTGGAGAGTGTTTGCATTGCATTGCATCCAAACTTGATTTCAGTCCCTTAATGCCAAGTTTGACAGCCATGGCATTGTTCTGCTTTATTCTTTTCATGCGCCGAAGCTCATAATCATTACGATGCTGTTCAGAATCTAAGGTTCATGTAAACATAAAATGTAGTCAGATTATCTATGGAATGCATTGCTGATTCAACTCGAAGAGTGTCTCCCTATAAACCCCTGCATATGCAAAGTTCACCCCCAACCGTGCTGACAGACCACACACAGAAATACAACTCTCTTATGTCTCTACAACAGGCAGACACACATTTCAAAACTGAAGTAGGAACATTAGAATCATATCAAATTCGTATTTGAACAAATAAACTAAGGAATTATGAGTGGCATAATGTTTAGTTCAAGGGTGGATTGCTGGTAGTGCGACAAAAGCAAGTAGGATGATTGTATTCCATGTAAAAGATCGTAGTCTATCTAAAAGGTGGAAATGAAACTTTCTTTCTATACAATGCAGTGTTCATGCCCACAGATGATGGAAGAGATCACATAGAGAAATACTATTCACTCATGTCTGCGGTTCCAGTATTTTGAAACAGGGTGGTCCACCCTAAAAGAATATTGACAACAAATATGACAAGGCAAGCATAGATGTAGTGAACCAATCATTTACTTGTGAGCTTACTAAGACAAGTATGCAGAAGTAACTGCAGTAAGAGACCGTCCAGAATCTGAATCAAGAAGTTGGTCTAGCACTTATTGTTTGCAACTAATTGGCATTAATAATTGTATATCATATCGAATGAGTAAGAAAGACAAGTAAAATTGTCAACAGACTTGGCCTACAGTAGTAATCTGGGTCAATGCCACTACGACCAACAATCCAAAATGACTAGTGTATGTTCCTAGGGCCTGAATTTTGAAACCCTGTGAACTTTACAGGTACTAAAGATTACTGAAATACATGTGAACCATTAAGTGTAGGTAGCACTCAGCACACAACAAACCCTAATGGCAGTCCTGCCTAATGAGTAATGAATCAATTAGAAAATGGGTGATGAGGAGTGGTTGTTGAGTGTTGAAGACGTATCTTAGGATAAATCGGGTTGGCTTAGTGGCTCCTGCACGCCTGAGCCCTGAACGGATTGGGATGGTAGGCACGGCAGCGCACCCGGGCAGCCATGACGCTGTTGGGCGAGTGGCTCATGACCTCCTGTAAGTATGGCGTCTCCTCCTAGAGTCATGTTGTACGGGGATGGCAAGTCGCCAGTGAGGCAGGCGGCTGGGGGCGAGTATAGATTGGAAGCACAATAGAACAGAGGGGAATCAGGGCCTAGGCCGACCCAAAATCCCAGGGTGGGCCGCGGCCCACCGGGGGCCCCCTGTAGAGATACACACCCGAGCGGCGAACATGCATTTTTGTAACTAAATTAGGAACATTTAGCTGACCAATTAAATGACTCTATTTTAATAATATCAGATTCGTATTTGGACAACTAAGCTTGTTTAGCTTGATGGGTGGAGCAGTGCTATTTTGACATGAAGCACGTATGTTGATCATCTAGTGATCATAAAAGGGGGAAACCGTAAGCATTTTTTTTAGCAAAAGAGGGTTTCCCCTCCGATTTCTATTAAAGAAACCACCATGGAACCAACATGATCAATTAAACCCTAAGCATGATCAATTAAACCCATTATGACTGTGCCATGGCAGATTTAAAGTTGCAAACCGGAGAAATGCTATTTAGCATCCTTTGTTTGCTTCTAACTACGAACTAAATTCTAAGAGCTGAAAAGAAAGTATAGTAACAAAGTTACGATCCATTTTTTGGTTGAGATGAAAACGTTGAGGAGATATGAAGTGCCACCTCTCATGCGGCGCCGTGTAGGCATCGGGGTTGCGATGGTTGTTGGTGGCATTGAAGCATATCTGCAACGGTAGACGGGTGCATCGGGGGATAAGTCCCATTGCGGTGGACGAGAAGGCCGTCTGAGCTGGGTGACGGTGCCGATGAAGCAAGAGGATGCGATGCAAGGTTCTTGGTCCATCGCCGTGGATGAGAAACGTCCATGTCTAGTAGTGGACAACACGGTCTTGGTAGGCGCTCCGACATTGTGGAGGACGGTGGCGATGGATGGGGTGGAGGACGGCGGCGATGGATGGGGTGGCGGACGGAGGAGGCTGGTGTGGGGATGGTGTTCTAGCGCGGACAGTGTATGAATGGGGAAATGGAGGGAGAGGTACGGGGAACCATGTTTTTGGGACGCGCCTATCTAAAATATGGGAAAGTTATGAACTTAGCCCCCGTTTAAAATTTGGACGTCTCATCGGTTGGGGATAGGACGGTAATCTCGCATCTTCCAAATATTTGTTGGTAGCAATTTTGGGCGAGGAGAGGGTGTTTTTCCGCCCACGGTTGGCGCCCGCGGTGTATGAATGAGGCTGACAGGTAGGGCGGTTGTTTCATGTTTGAGGGAAGTTACACATCTGCCCCTATTTAAAATATTTGCCTACATCAATTTCGGACGAGGAGAGTTTGTTTTGCCGCCCACCATGTATGAATGGGGGAATGGAGGGAGAGACACATGTCTTTCGAATGAGCTTGAATGAAATGTGTTTTGCCGTCCACGTTTGGCGCCCACCGTGTCGGAATGGGCTCAGAGGCGGTCGTGTCACGTCTAATTTAAGTTACTAACCTACCCCTATTGAGAGCAATGGAAATCGGGCCAATGGATTGTCCGTGTAAGGGGTAGATAGTAATTTCCATCTCCCAAACACTGGGCTTCGGACAGCCGACATGGGAGTGGACATTTTGTCGCTTCTTTCAAATTTTGGGACAATAAGCATCCACCTTTACCCTGGCAACTAAATTCGAATCCATTTTGTATTCCAATACGAACTTTATAAATCATTCTATGTGTTTTTATATATCTTCCAAAGCACGACAAAGATGTATTCCACTGTCATATATGAATATGATTTACAAATGCCGATACTCGACTTTGGAAGCTAGAATCCAGTTTAAGGTCAATTCGAAGATTTGAAACCACTTTATGTCGAACTCAAGTGTCATACGCAGCATACTGTGTACTCCCATTTAGATATGTACACAAGCGATGTATCAAGATTCAAAACTGAGTTAATCAACCGATATTGTACAAAACTAACAGCCATATAAACACTTATAGAGTATATGGATCATTAATATCAACTAACATACATAAGCCAGGCCGTTGTACTTTTTTTGCTAGAAGAGCATCCTTTTTTAGCGAAGCTAGTACAACATCTTGGCCCTTTCCGATGCGTGCCACTTAAGGTCCATCTATACTACTATTATTGTTGAATGCACATTCAGCCCGATTGGCATATTTGTAGGTCTGGCGCAACAATCAAAATGAAATGCCTCAGAGTCTTATCAATTAATACAGACTTGTGCTAACAAAAATAACAAACTAGAAAACAAAAAACAATTATTACATGATCTCTAAAACAAATGGTTTGATCGATTACATGAAAAAACAACACAAAGGTTATTCAACGATGGAAAGAACATTTCACCTATGATTTACCAAGTGGGAATTTAATTTCCTTTTTTCCTTCAGGACCTTAACAATGCGGTCAGTCTCAACTTGCTTCATTTTGAAATCCACCAGATATTTAATGGTTGTCTTGAGTACTTCTTGTGATTGTGTTGTTTGCTTCCTCAACATGTCAACTTCATCTCTAAGTGCAGAACCAGAATCTGTTTCTACCAATAGTTTAGCCTCTAGAGCATCAGCATCTGGCAATTCATGGTGCATGATTGGGCTGGTGCCACTACTGTGAGATGATACAACATCTATGGGGACCTCACCAGTTGATCTTGGGTTAACCTATTTTGCCATTAAAGTTCTGATTGGATTCCGAAAAGTTGAAGTTAGCAAAACATCTCAACTAGGAGTTATAACAGCAAAGCAGTTAAACAAACAAGGAATTAAAGAGTTTCAATTGGATGTTGAAAAGTAGTTATTAACATCATTGTTACCGGTTGCAGCAGCAAAGCGGTAAAACAAACAAGTTTTGCAAAGGTACCTGTTGTGGCATTGGAGTTTCTCTTGGATCCGGAAAAGTTGAGTAGCCAGTAACGTGATAAGAGCAACCGGTTGTAGCAACAAAGCAGTTAAAGAAACAAGTTTTGCAAAAGGAACCTATTGTGGCATTGGAGTTTCTCTTGGATCCTGAAAAATTGAGTAGTCAGTAACTTTATTAGAGCAACAAGTTACAGCAGCAAACCTGTTACACAAATGTATTTGTGAAAATGTACCTGCTGTGGAATTGGACTTCCAATTGGATCCTGAAAACTTGAAGTTGGCAAGATCATTACAGCAACAAGTTACAGCAGCAAACCTGTTACACAAATATATTTTTGAAAATGTACCTGCTATGCAATTGGACTTCCAATTGGATCCTGAAAACTTGAAGTTGGTCATATGATAACAACAACAAGTTATAGCAGCAAACCAGGTAAACAAGGAAGTTTCTGAAAACATACAAGTTGTGCCAAAGGACTTTCAGTTGGATCCTGCAAACTTGAATGTTAGCAATCATAAATAAAGTGTTGCAAGAGCCATAAGAAACTAACATCAAACTAGTAAAACTAACCAGTTTTGGCAACGTATTTAATTACACATGAACTAGTAAAACTAACAAGTTTTTGGCAACATATTAAAGTAACAAGTCGGTACTGTTTACTAGTAACATAGACATCTGTAAAATTTCTTTAATGTAAGCAAAATGATTCCAACACATATATAAGTTAAAAAGATGGTGTCCCTCATATAAACCTGACAGTTGTCTATCTATGAACATGCAAACATTACTAATGCTACAAGTGATAACAGCAAACCATGTAAACAAACAGGGTATCAGAACATAAATTACACGTGAATTCTGCTGCACCCTAGAAGTACATATGACCTGCTATCTACGTGCTTAAGCAACTATTTATGTTTAGGCAAACAGGTAATTCTTAACAATAAGTATCAAACACATAGATAGGCGCAGTCTATAATAGGATTAACAGGCTGTGGCATTATGTAATCAGTAGCAAACCAAATTAAGCCAAGCAACATAATTGAACAATTTTGCAATAAGTGGCTAACTAAAAGTCCGAGAAGCAGGTAACTGAACTTATGCTAGCTCTTTGTACAGGCACACTACAACTTCTTTTTCGCTTACAAGGTTCTACGAAGGAGTCCATGGCATCAATTGCTTGGATATGCAGTCCCAATACTTCTTTCTTCCCACACTGCATTGGTAAGTCAAATGGTTAATCTGATAGGATGGTGCGTCCTTGATATGTTATATGAGGACGGGTTGTCAGACTAGTTGTAGCCACACACATCACACTGGCTTTTACTGTATATTTCATGTGATTACATTTGGCATATCGAGATCTAAGAAATCTACAATAGGATGAAAAGACTGGCATCCTTCACATTATTAGCGAACTCAGTTCATAGAAACAAGCAATTCAACCATTATGTGGGTAAATCAAAAGCGCTCCTAGAATATTTTTCACTACCCCAATCATACACGCAAAAGGGGCGACGCCACCATAGGGGCTGGTACGGGTGGCCGCCCCGGGTGGCTGGAATGTGTGCACCTAGTTTGAGTCATCAAGGTTGGCCCAAGCTAGTTTCGTTCGTCCCAACGCACGAGCAGGGAATGTAAGAAATGAAGAAAAATATTTCAATTTGGATGGGCCACTAAAGTAAGTGCAAGGCATGCCCTATAGCAGGCTCGTGGACCAAACGAGCGCCTCCCATATTGATCGACAGCAGGAAAAATCCCAATTCGTTCGCTCCAGCCTCTAGTCTGGTTCGATCCTAACATCGCCGCCGCTGGACAGAACGACACAACACTTCCTTGCGCCCTCATTGGAGGGCGGTCGCCGGGCTTCAAGTGAATGGAAGGAGAAGAAGATGAAGATCTAACCCTGGGTGTAAACTACGTGGGAGGCAGAGGCGACAGCACGGGCATGGCGTCGAGCTTGCATAAACGGACAGTCGCAGCTTGCAAGAGCAGCATGCGCAATGAGCAGGTACATCACATCCCTGATTATATCTAATTCAACTGTTCAATTTCTGGCCTATAGTTAAACCTGGCGGTGTTGTAAAACTGCTTGTATGTAGGGAATCTATGAAAAAATGGAACCAATTTTTGCTTATTTTATAACTCCCCCAATCAATACTGAACTAACTGAACCTGATGTTGTTCTTGAGCCTTAAGTACCTAATGAATAAACTGCTAATGAAGGATTTGATGCAAACATTTTACATGCTCCTGGTGATGAACATATTGTGTCTAATGAGGGATCTAATGCAAGCATTTTGCAAGCTCCCATTGAAGGATTTAGTGTCTAATGATGATCTTCTATGTTGAGAGAGACAGAGATTTGCAGGCATTGATGACTAGCAAATTATAGTACATTTTCATGGCTTGAGGAAACGTCGAGGCCATCTATCAGAAAGTCCCAGTATCATGACAACATAGCATAAATACTTTTCTAATCTGTTGTTTGGAACTATTGGCATACTTGTGCAGGATAGATATACTGATATGCAGTTTGCGCACTGGTTATATGTGCAATTACACTTCGATATTTTCAGCCAGAGAACAAATAATTCAAGCAGGTACAAACCATGTTAGTAGTCCTTGTACACCATGTTGCATTTTGTGTTTTTTGGTGCTTACAGCATTTAGTTTTTTATAATCTGAACTACTTTGGATCATTAGCTGGTTTTCAAAGTGAATGTAGCTTCACATTTCTCAAGTTATGTTGATTTCTGGAGTGCAACTGCCTTCATATTTTTTAAGTTAAATGTTCGCCCCTGGTAACTTGAATTCATGGATCCGCCACTGCACACAAATCATACACGCAGGCCAGTACGAATTAAATGAAATGCAAGGACTTACGCTAGCTCGTTGTACAGGCACATTACAACTCTGCTTGCGCTTGGTATGTTCCATGTACAAGTCCATGTTACCACTTGCTTGGATGTGCAGGCGTTGTGCTCCTTGCATCCCCCTCTGCATTTTTGACATGGCGAATGGTTGCTCAAATAAGAGGAATCGACCTTGTTGTTGTACCGAAGGATAGGTACTTACAAGGTTATACGGGTGTGTAGGATGTGTACCAGATCCCGTAGCGCTGTCATGCAAAGCTAAAAAAATGGTTTTGCTTGTTTCAGATGATATATCTAGAAGAAATAAGAGTTAAATTCAGAGTTGCATAGGCATGTAAGTTAAGAGAGCAGTGAAAGAATATCCAAACATCGTCGGAATAGTGCATAACGGAGTGATGTGTGGATACCTAGTTCGGGCCGGCATTTGGGCATGCTCGCCTAGCTAGAGTGCGTGTCACTTCAGAGCCATTGAGGGTGATGCGCTTCCGTTGGCTAGCCACGCATGGATGTAGATCTTGAGTTGCAACGGAGCGCTATGATGCAATGGACGAGACTGTTGGTGAAGCCCCAATGGCCTCGAGGGGCGGAGGTGCGATGATGTGCTCGGTGAAGTAGCCTCGGTGAGGTGGGAGACAGCGTCGGTGAAGCGCTCCTGATGTAGTGGAAGTCGGTGTTTGTGAGGCACGTCGGTTGCGGCAGCCGACATTGTCGGTGGACCACCCAGTGCGGTGGACGAGGGCGTAGAAGAGGTAGCTCCGATGCGGTGGTGAAGCGTGATCGTCGTCTTCGTCATCATCGTCCGGCACAGAGGTGGGGAAAGAGACGAGACGAGGGGCGATTCGAACTTTTCTTGGGTTGGCGGCGAATTAGGGATTTGAGAAATCTGGGCGTGGAAGGGGACAGTGGAGAACGGAGATTTTGCAGGGCTGGAATTGGGGCCTCCAGATATTTTAATCCGAAATGTGAAAGCGTGAACTTATTTTGTCATCGTTCTTTTTTTGGGGGGGGGGAGGGAGGGAGAGGGGTGGGTGGCTGGGTGCTAAGCGTCCGTATGACACACGCGACCACCACGACACGACCCTGGTCTTCCTGGTGCGCCTACATTTGAGAATGCAAACGTATCTTCTTTCATTTGCAAACAAGTCTGTATGTATTACAATGCCCGTGTTTTGCTTGGAAATAATTGGTCATTCAAAACAAGATACTATAAATTAATTAATGAGGAGTTGTTTGATTTTTTTTCGAAACGGTATACATGGTATCCACCCTAACATGGATTAGAGTGTGTGTGTGTCACCTAATTAGTTATTTGAATTAGAGTGTGTGTCACATAGCGATCTCCAATTCTAACATGGATTTCGCATTTCACGGTAGCCACACTACTTTTTTAATACAAATTCATATGTATATGATGAACACCATGGTAATGAGAAAACTTTGGATGGATTCAAACATATGACCTACAAAATAGCACAAGAATCGAGTCAAGGTCAACTTTTTGAAACCTAGTATGGCATGAATTCAAAATAATTACCCATATGCATGGTCCTCAGTTCAAATCTTACAATGTACACCGAATTGAAACATCGATATTAAGTCTCGTACTATCTACATTCAAATGTTGTTTTTAGCCCCACCTCCCCACTTGGCACACACGCTACATACTTCCTGTATCATTCAATCTTCCTCTCCTAACCACCTTACGAAGCTATCGGTTTCGGACACACGTTCATTCTTTATCTCCATGTTTCGATCTCTAACTCTCTCAACTACACAACCCCCTTTTTCCACTTTGTTACCAAATGTATCTAGCTCACACACCCGCCATTGCACCCCATGCCAAGCTCTCTCTCTATCCCTCCCACCCGCTCTCGCTAGATACATGCATTGCCTATCTAGCCCGCAACTTCTCGTGCGCAAGCATGCACGTTGTCTATCTAGGTCACTCCCTCGAGTTTGTCTCACTCTTTATTCCGCACGGCAGGCCACACTCGCTCAATCTCGCTCTCTTTATCCGAGTCTCGATTAACCTCGCTTACTTTCACACATAAATGATATTTCTCCCTGTTCGGGCCTCGATCGACAAACTCTATACTCTCTCACACAGATTGTCTATCTAGGTCAGTCCATCCAAGCCGGCCCCACTCTTTCAACCTCATGGTGGGACACGCTCGCTCAATCTCTCTCTCTCTCTCTCTGTGTGTGTGTGTGTGTATGTCTCGATTAACCTCGCTCTTTCTCGGACACAAATGATATATCTCCATGTTTGAGCCCAATTCGACATATTCATATTGTATAGTCCCTTACGCACATTGTCTATCTAGGTCACTCTCTCCAACCCGTCTCACTCTTTCGATCGCACGATGACACACGCTTGCTCAATCTCTCTCCCTTTATATATGTAATCGATTGACCTTGCTTCCTCCCACGCACAAAATATATCTACATGTCCATGACTGGATCATCTCTCAAGCTCTATCTTACAGCCCTCACCCTTCCAAAAAGCTCAATCGGACAATATCTCTCGAGAGCATATATATCTTTTCAATGAATGTCGAACCACACTCACTTTGTCTCTCTATCTATATGTGTCTCGATTGACCTCGCTTTCTCACACCGTATCTTCCACACATTGAAGCTACCTCTCCATCCCTCGCAAACCCGAAGCTATTTATATTGTGAGGGGACTCCAACCTTGGATTAATTTGTGTAGGCATTTATTCTGGTGGGTTTAGATTATATTTTCATAGAATTCGGCCCAGAACTACTCCAAACACCGTTGCAACCCCGCACCTCCCCCAATTGATTTCCCTCTGGCTCGGTCATCGCTCTCTCGCACGTTCTTTCTCGCCTTCAACGTTGCACCATGGTATTTTGCAAGAAACTATGTTGTTCTCTTTAATTATTACAAATAAGCTACAAAACTACACACCGATAGTCCACCTGTAATGGAACAAATTTCGACCCACAAATTAAAGTGCCACAAACTACACACTGAGGGGCCCACCTGTCATGAAACGAATTTCGACCCATATATAAATTAAAAATTAAAAAGGATGAGGATCGAACAAGCGACCAGGGCCTTCAAGTCGCACATCAATAGGCAACATACATAGTACAACAATGTTTGTTGTACCCCCTTTGTTCATATAATATTTTTATATTACCACAACCTATTTAAAGTATAACATGTAATATTATATTTAGTACATTAGTGGGACCGGCTCGTTAGCACGTACTATTCACCTTCACTTACTGGTGGGTTCCATGTCTTCTCTCTCTCTCTCCTTCCCTTCTATGTTTGGACGCACAGGCAAAGACGGAGAACTCGCGGGCGATGTTGCCGTTGACCATATCTGGACGCATTCACAAGTCACGGCACCAGTTTCACGTACTAGTAGTACTAGTCAATGTGTACGTGCAATGCACATTAAATTGGCAGTATATTAAGTGCATGCGGATATTAAGTTGTATATTATTTGCGTGTTATTATGTGATTAGCACTGTTTTTTGCATGAAATTAACTACAGGCTAAACGTGTTGAGCACTTGACATTGAAGCAGTCTAGGTCGTTGGATGAGAAGGAATACATGTGGCTTGATGACGTTTTATATTTAATTTGATCCGGCTCTAGCAAAACATTCAATCGATCAAACCATAGATTTCATTCAGTCTTACTCCGACTTTACATCCATATGATGATCTATCTAAAATAAATGGAAATGATAAACATTCGGATTTTAAGCATGGAATTCCAAACGTTTTTCATGGCAAATTTAGATTATGCGGCGGCGGTAGGGGCGTCTTGCAGTGGGAAGCGGCTCCTCTGTCATGCTCCGTGTGTCGTCGTGCCACTAACCGACAGCGACGGCGACGGTGGCGTCTTTTGCCATTGTTGGCGTACTCCTGAACCTTGGCCCTAGCTTCAAGGAAGGCCACAATGCTCTGGACTTCGGTCTCTAGGAGCGAGTCAACTGGCAGGAGGAGGCAACTGGCATTGGTGCATGGAAGCGGTCGAGGGCGGCCATCCATGCCGCTGAGAGGGGCACTGGCACCCGCGCGGGGACAGGCACTGGCAATGGCGCAGCGGAGACATTTGTGTGCATGGGCATTGGCACGGGCGCGCACGTCAGTGCACGCGTAGACGCATGCGTTGGCAGGGGCACGGGCACCGACATGAGCGCGCGCGTCGGTGCACACGCAGGCGCATGCGCTGGTAGGTGCACGGGCACGTGAAAGTCGGCGGGGACCTCGTGGAACCCCGTGGCATCAAGCTCGGCGACAATGTGTGCGGCTCCCAGCCCATCAATGCCACGAGGATGCGGCTGGTGCAGTCGAGGCGATAAGAGCAGGAACGGGAGCGGGGACAGACGCGACGTCTTCCCGCGAGGCCGGTTCAAGATCGTCCCAAAGCGCCTTATGTTCTTGAGACTCCGGTTGGGTGTCTTCCTCAGGAAACTAGAAGACTAAGGACAGACCATCGTGATGCGGCATGGCGTACAGTTAGGCCAGGCTGGTTGGAGGTAGACGATAGGAGAATCGGAGAGGAAGAGAGAAGATTGTAGTGATGCCGGGTAGCGCAGGGTCGATTTTAAACCGCGGCGCCGACACCATTAAAAGTGGGGGTAGTTGGGACGAAGGTGGGCGGCGGAGCTTGGTCAAAGGGTTCGCCTCCCGGTGAGGCTGTGCAGCGGTCTGCTCGCATGCCTCCCGATCAGCCATCGTAGTGGTCTGCTCGCACACCTCCCGTCGACCCACACGCTTGCTCGGACGGCACCTGCCGATGAGAAGCAGGACTCGTGGCAGCACGTAGATGCCTACGGTTTCAATAGTGAAAGCGTTCGCCTTAACGTGACAGGTCTTTATTCCAAAATACCATGGCTCTTCAATTGTGCAACTTCTCATAAGCAGCTTGTCTCAAATTGAAGAAAAAAATATGTAGGAATATTTGCGCCATATCCCGACACCATTCTTAGTTTCATGAATTTCCGGTTACTTTTGGACTTTCTGAAATTTAAAATCTAGGATTCAAAATAATATCATAACCTGCATCATGCAATAAATTTTCAAGGGATACGTCTTTCCTGTTGTATTTCTTTAGAGAGGATTTGGTCAAACATTTTTCTTAGTTAGACTTCAGACAAGTTATATATGCACAGTAAAAGGATAATCCCTCCGTGCGAGTGCATTGCCTGATATATTAACTCAAGTAGTAGGCACGAACAAACGGGTTCAATTCTGTGCTCATCATGGTGTACTCCTATTAGTACTAGGCAATGGAGTTGACGGATGACCTTGGGTAGCAGCGACCGAGGGAATTGAACCGTGCTCGACACGGTAGGTAACGTTGTCTAGTTACTAAAGCATCCCTCCATTGTTCATCGGTAGTCATTATGGACCGGGGACATGAGGGGAATTTCCTAGGGCTAGAATTCTGGCCGCCAGATATTTCGACTTGAAACACGGAGGCTCAACTTGTTGGGGTTGGTAATGTGCGTACCACGCACGCCACCAGAAGGACACAAGCCCAATTTTTTTTGAGGATCAACACGAGCCAGGGTATGGATGGTACGCCATTGGGTCCTACCATTCGAGAATATGAAAGGAATCTTTTAAATTGCCGAACGAATCTATGTGTATTATAATGCCCATATTTCCTTGCAAATAGTAATCTCAACGTGGTAATTGATTTATGACGAGTTCTTGAATTAGAGTTAGTTCGTGATATAGTGATCTCAACATGGATTTCACACTTCATGGTATCCGTAGTAAGTTTTTCATTGCAAATTCAAATTTAAAAGATGAACGGTATGGTGGTGAGAAAACTATGTATGTATCAAGCATATGACAACACACACACACACATGAATACAACAACAATCCAGCAAGTATAGTGCATCTATTTTTCCAAACCATGCATGTACGACACGAATTCAAAAATACTCCCTCTATTCCTAAATATTTGTCTTTTATAGATTTCAACAAGTGACTACATGCGAAGCAAAATGAGTGAATCTACACTCTAAAATATGTCTATATACATCTGTATGTGGTAGTCCATTAGAAATCTCTAAAAAGAATAATATTTAGGAATAAAGGGAGTAAAATGTAAGAGATGCATGGTCCTCAATTCAATATTTAAAATGAACAAGAAACTGAAACATGAATTTTAAGTCTAGTACTACATACATGCAAATGTTGTGTTTAGGTGGAGCTATTAGATTGTCGGGGGTTTACGTCTCGACCTTAGATAAAATTGTGAAGCTCTGTTTAGGATTGTTTAGATTGTATTATTTGAACATTATATTTGTCCCCACCCTCCCAAACACCAATTGGTTCTGCACCCCCTCCTCCCCAGGAGAATATCATGTGCCCCCACACCTTAGATGCTATATGCTGATACTAGTTGCTTGGAGCTTGTAGATCTGAGATATAGCAGCTCATAGGATGTCTTAATATTTTTTACAGGAAACCTTAATGAGTTTGAGAATTACACACAATTTGTACAAAAACTACTCAGATGCCCTTGGATCACATATCCAATGACCTCCAAGCTCGTATCACCGTAGCATCTAAGATGAAGGAGGACCTCATATTCTCCTATATGTAAGAATATCATGTGCTACCACACCTTAGATGCTTTGGTGATACAAGGTCTTTGGAGCCGTTGGATTTGTGATCCAACAACTCCTCGGAGGTTCGAATGTTTTTTTTGCAGAAAAGCCCCCAAAGAGTTCGGCAAATGCTTACCAGCACAAAGACTGTCCAGATGCCATTGGATCTCAGATCGAACGACCTCAAAGCTCGTATCACCGTAGTATCCAAGCTGCGAGAGCACCTGATGTTTTCTCGCACTTGAGAATATGAGGTTCTCCCGCACCGTAGATTCTATGGTGATACGAGTTCTTGCGGATCTAACGGCTCACAGTAGGAGGTTTGGATGTTTTTGCAATATACGCCTGCGAGAGTTTGGGAATTGCGCAGAAAGTACAAGTACTACGCATGTCGCATCGGATCACAGATCATACGACCTAGATGCTCGTATCACCATAGCGGCTAATTAAGCTACGAGAGCACCTAATATGAGCAACGGGGAGCCGCTGGATCCAAGATGTAGCGGCACACACGAGGCCTCAATGTTTTATTTGCAAAAAACATGGAGAGTTTGGAAATTGCGCATAATTACAGAGACTACTCCCAAGCCATTGGATCTCAGTTCCAATGACGTCAAAACTCATATCACCATAGCTTCTAAGCTGCGGGGTGGATGTGCTATTCTATGCCGCTGTCATTTTTGTTCCTCAACTCGCAAAATACGTGTAACTCATGCCGTTACTTGTCTAACCACGCAAAGTGTTTGTTCAAAAAAACATCCTACACTAAAATATCGGAACAACACACGGGGTCCCACTTGTCATTGATCAAATTTGGACCTAAAACTAACAAATCTGAAAGATGAGATTCGAACTGGCAACCTAGAGTACAAAGCATAAGCGATAGCCTGAAACAACAACGGTTGTTGGCTTTGTCCCATAACTTGAATTTATACAGTATTACATTGAGTAGAGTAGAGGGAGTGCCTCGTCAACACGTGCATGACCGTTGACTCACTTACTGGTGGGTCCCAGGTCTATGATCTCTCTCTCCTCTCCATTGTCTAACCTTTAGATGCACAGGCACACACGAAGAGTGGCGCTAGCTTGCCATGGTGTTATTATAACAAAAAAACTTGGAAAATAGAAGAATCGCCTAGAATAAGAGACGCTGTGGCTGGTCGAGACAGAGCTAACCACACCTATCCTCCATGCGATGTTAGCATGATGAAGTTGTGTGGATAGTGGGGTGTTTTCGACAGACTGGCTAGGTCCCGAGATCGAACCATAGGTAGTATGTCTGATACAGTATTATTTTACACCCACATTTTTCCTCCGTGCCGAGATGTGGCACATCCCACTACACGGTTTCAGGGTCCTCCCGGGTGGTGCATGCATATATTCTTGCTTGTCGAGATGTGGGATGCCCTACCACGCGTTTTCTAGGTCCTCCTCGGTCGTAGTGCCGAAGCAAGTAAATGAGTCGTCAAATCACGAAAGACCACCTTTCCCGCCGAGTACATCAGTGAAGCACGGTGGCTATCTAGTTGGGCTAGTGCGACCGATTAGCTAGGCCACTGCCACATTTGTTTTTTCACCCCTTTTTATCTCCTTGCCGACAGGTAAATCTAAATATCCACCACGGCGTTGCTCTCGTCTTTGGGGGTGGCAGGCGCGACAGGATTTCTAATTTTTTGATTGACGGGAGCATGTACGGCAGGATTTTTATTTTTTTATTGACGGGAGCAGGCGCGGCAACAATTAGTCACGATGACTCCGCCTGTAAAACCCACTGATCCCCGATGTGAAAAGTCGTCGACTGGTGTTTTCCCATGGTGAAAACCAAAAGATTCACCCCGCTCCTCGGCTGGCTCCCTCCGCCTTCCCGTAGATTGCATTGCCTTTGAGCCATTTCGCCCCCTTGGCTTCCTCTCCTCATGGCTTCTACCTGGTGCCGTGGCGGCACAGCAGAGCACGAAGTCTGAGGTGAGGCACCTGACACAGGAGCTCTAGGCCAAGGATGCAGAGCTCAGGGCCAAGTACGTGGAGCTCCGTGAGCTCAAGGAGGAGAGGACTGCCATGCTCCTCCGTTATGTGTGGGAGTTCACGTAGCTTCAAAAGTGGCAGGTGTCCACCCAAAGATGCTCGAGGCCTCGGCGGTGTTGCTACAGAAAGCGGGAGATACGATAGGCCGTCAGGCAAGCCAGCTGGAGCGCGAGCGGGCCGATCGTGATGAGGTCCAGGATCGCCTCAGCCACTTGGTGGACCATGTTGCCATGCACGTGTTGCAGTTGCGTGATGCCTACCATCATGCCAGCGCGACCATGTGGGCCATTGGGCTAAACCCGTTCGACCACCCCATCGATTTCAACGAGCTGTGGCTTCCTAACCTGGTCTCCTTCTTCACCTATATCTCCGAGGAGCTAAGCCGTCTCCATGCAATGGTGGGGGTGGAGCTGGACAAGGAGGGGTTGCGGGCAGCCGTCGCCATTGCCGGGGAAATCCCCTCATGGCTCCATCATCGGAATCCATTTGTGCCATTGGACGCCGTCTTTGACGAGCTGGCTCCCGTCGACTGGGAGCGAGCTCTACGGGCGGTTGCACCCTACATCACCAATGTCATGTGCCTCGAGAAGCATAGGGACTTTGGTGGTGTTTAGGTGTCCTCTGCATGGGCATGTCCATGTCTCGGCGCAACATGACCATTGGATCAAACTCAGACAGTGTAGATCAGTCACTGTAGCACAAAGCGTGTGGGTGTGTTTGGTTGCATTCTCATCTCAATATAGTCGTTCCCTCTTCATGCATGCTCCTCTCAGCACCCCTCTTCATCCATGCTCCTAGTGTATTTGTGTTAACCTACTAGTGTGGACTCATGCACCCTTCATGCACTCTGCCAACCACCCAAAAGTGGGTTGACAAGGGAACTTTTTCTCCCGTCCCGTGCACCCTTCATACACCCTACCTAACACTAATTTGTGCTTCATATGGTTCATGTTTCATGGAGTACTGTAGCACCGTACTCTCCGTGCGATGTAGACCTAGTTCTGTTAACATTGATCTCACTGTTCATTCTCGACTGGACAGTCAAAAAAGGGGTACTATGTTACATTACTATTCATATAGTTGACATGCGCACAACATCATTTGTTATTGTCATATCTTACTACACTAGCAACAAGATTATGTAATACTAACGTATGAACCACAACACATGCCTAGTAGTAAAAGCACTATGTAAGTTCAAGTGGCTGCCGTGTTTTGCACTCCTCCGTCGTAAGAGTGGAAACACTTTCTGTAATCATTTTTTTCTTTAGAAAAATAGTGGACACGCTCAATCGTGCGTATCATCCTCGACGGTCGTCAGGAACCTTGCTACTCACTTCCGCTGACGTGTGGGACAGCCAGCATCGGGGTCCACTAGCCATGCACTAAATTACTCCGTAGTAGAGTTCCCAACTACATGGTAGACTACCCCGATCGAAGCGCTACAGTAATGCCCAATGAGTCATCAAATCACAAAACCCCCACCTTTCCAGCAGTAGGTTGGACGGATGATGCAACCATCATTTCACTCTTCTACCTCAGCTTCCTCTCTTGAAGAAAACCCCAACTCGCTTCTCCCTCATCTTGTTCCTTTCTTCAAGAAAACCAAGACCTGCTTCTGCCATTGTTCTTCTCTCCCAAAGAAGGAAAGGTGAGTGCATCAATGGTTTTGATTCTAGCCAAGGCCCGGTCTTGAAACCCAAAGACTAATCCTATAGCTCCCTCTCTATTCTTCTTTTGGGTTTGTGATTATGGTTTCTTTTCTTTTATTTCTATTTGATAGTTTCCTGATGGACGCTGGAACACCGGCTGAAGTGATGTCTATGGCTCTGACGAAAACCATCGAGGCTCATGGTACGAAGAAGCACAAGCACCCCGCCGAGACTACCGCATACAAGCTCAAAGCCATCGCCCTATCCAAGACCCCCTCTCCGGGATCCCTCGTGAAGCAAGTCCAGGTAATATCTCTTCTTGACGATCTTTTTCTCGATCTTTATCATGCTTTTTCATCTAACACGCAGTACTAGTACTAGTAGTACAACTTTCTGGGTGACCTTGCATGTGATTTTTGTGTGCCAAATGACGGTTCTAAATTCCTCTTTTGACCAAAACATGCGAGAGGTTGACACTGATTCCTTATAGATTACTTTCAACTACTTTATGAACATCAATGCTACCTTTGAAGAGGGTATATTTGCCTCAGTAACTTGTGTTATGGATATTGTAAGTAATCCATCTGCTCTCATGCCTTTGAAGACATGTTGTAGTGTCTTTGTTCACTCATTTCTGTGCATATATGTAGTCATATATGGAGTAAACTATCAAAAATTATCTTATATTTCTCAACAAAGGTAGTAATAAAATATTTGGTGTCTGTTTGAATTAGAACCAAGTCCGTGGTGGAGATGAAGTTCTGAAAGTCATGCCGTGTGAACTGGAAGACCTGAGGATGAGTTCTACTACTAAACTATCCAGCTACTGTGTCCTTGTCGCCACGTGTCCTAAACTAGTGTTTTCCTGTAGCATTGTTGTCAGGCATGTTCTCGAGGATGTACTTGACCACAACAATTTCTTGGTTGTGCCTTCGATTACGAAGGGTGTGGTTCTTGTAAAGCTTCCCGACAAATCTGATGCACCATGTCTTCATCGTCATGTTTATGAGTGGAAAGACAACTCTGTTAGGTTCTCCAAGGTTCACGAGATGGTGATGGTGCAAGTAGACATCTCTCATGAAGTCCATGGCCTAGTTAGTTATGCTGGGTTCACCCCATAGGTCTGTGGCAAGAAATAGTCTGCAGAGTTTAATTAGTGCAACTTTTCTTGTCTGTAGTAAGTACTATTATCCAGTACTTGATTTGTGTGTGTGAACCCTGTATTGTTTAGTACTGCCGCTTTTGGTGTGTGGTGAGTCCTGAGAATAGTCTATGCTAATGTCTGCCACTCAATTTAGTCTATATATTTTGAAGTATCCATATCATCTTTTTTGTGAGGACAGTTTATCAATTATGGTTACACTCCAATATCAGTATGCATTTCAGGGTTTATTGCACCCACCAGGATTTCTAGTCCCATGGATGTTCGGTCCATATGATTTGTCACGACCTTTGCACTGTCCTTCTTGTGGGAGTAGGCGGGGGCCATGCATGCCACGCGTAGTTGGAAGATCAATCTTCTGTTTAGTACTTCAACATAGTGATTTCCTGGTAGGGATTCACTCATGTCACATCAAGTAAATCTTATTAATTTACTGTCTAAATCTTCTGTTTGATTTGCTCTACGATGGTTATTTTGCAGGTTTCACTTCTTATGTCATGTCAATAACGAAGGCACTGTCCATCACTTATATTACTGGAAACAATTGGATCAGTCTGTTGTCTGAGTACAAGCTGAATCCCTATGATGAACTATAGTTTGGTTTAACAAACACGCCACAACTACTCCTTCTTGTGTTTAAAAGAAATGAGGAAAAAGACAGGATCACGGTCACGGAGCCTAGTCAAGTTAGAAAGCTGATCGTAGTAGACAAACACGATCGCTATTGTCTCGCACATCGGTACCACCTTCAGCAACGGATCGAGCACCGACACCTTCTCCAACAGCACTTGCTCTAGCACTGACAGTGGCAGTAGCTTAGTTTGATCCAGCTGAGGATTGGGCACTGCCGCGTCAGCGGATCATGCTGATCTACTGGAGGATTGGGCATCGACACCAGCACCAACTCTACAAGGAGCACCATCTCTAGCAGCAGCAGGGGCAATACCAGCCGCACCGGAACGGGCACCAGCAATGGCTCCGGCACCTGCACCAACACTTGCACTTGCATCAGCTCCAGCCCATGCATCGGCAACGGAACTAGCAGTTGCACTGGCAATAGACTGGGCTGCAGTTCGCACTGCATATACCAAAGTCCTTACAAAAACCGACATCTCCACCTTCTTGGTAAGCATTGGCCGCCTAAGTGCTTCGTTCCTTTTTCTTTCCATGTTGTTTCACATGATTCACTATGCAGTTTAGTGTTTTGGAGTTCTTGTTTAGCTTCTTCTTCATTTGAGGGATAGGTTCCTGGTCGGCAGCTTGGGCTAGCAGGGTGGATGTCATTTGAGCTTATGTTTGTGATCCATCCGTAGTCGGATGTTGGTATATGTATGTTGTATTGATGTATTCTTGTGGCATTTGTATGCCTTGTATGTATCCCCATCTATTATGTAATGGTTTGATGTAATGATATCCACCTTGCAAAAGCGTGTCATTATGCGGTTCTATCCTTGGTGGGACCTTCGATTTTCTTTAGGATAGTATCTGATATTGGGCATGACAGTTTTCTCATGGAGGATCGGGTATGAATACTTCATCCGTCCCTGATAATTCCAAGTCCCTTGGTCGTGGGTAATCCTAGGATGGGAGCCGCTGCCGTTGATGCATTTTTCTTCCTACTGAATCTAGTGTGTTTCATTTGTAGTGCCCAAAGTGCAAGGACCCTACATGTTTGTGCGCCCTCGGCGAGACGCCACACTTGTTCATTCTCATCCTAACACGGCATTTTAAAACACGCATAGTATGTTCCTAGAATCCTCTTTTCTATCCAGGAGGGTGTGGTTTTTTGAACATGTTATCGACTAATTTGGAAATTTGTATTGCTATATTTGGATAAAAGGTACTAGTACCATGGTCAAAATTGACATGAAGGAGGAATTATTTCTAGATTTGGATAGAGAATATATTGTGTTCTCATATTATATTTTCCTGCAGTGCATTCCTTGCTCTGCCAAAACACGTGTACTCAAGATGGTCGGCCTTGCCATAACTGAATGCACCAGTTTAATGGTCACATTGAAGAAAAGCCATGGATATAATTTCCGAGTTGGGTTCATGAACCAAGAAGATCGCTGCTTTTTTATGGCCGAACTTGGATAAACTTTCTGAAGTGTTACATACTGAAAGTTGGGGCACGAATGTTGATGGAACTAGCAGAACCTTGTCTCATCTTCACTGTGATCTTCCACCCCAATGTCGTTCCAATTGTTCATCCATGTTAGTTTTGTATCTGGTTCTTTCTTGTTGCCTCGATTACTTCTTAATCCACCTATTCTGTCTAACTAATCACAATTTAACTTTGGAAGTAGCAACGAATCTCTCACGAAGATGCTACTGTTGGGTAATGTACTAATTTCAAAAAAATTCCTATGGACACGCAAGATCATGGTGATGCATAGCAACGAGATGGGAGAGTCTCGTCCACGTACCCTTGTAGACTGTAAGTGCAAGCGTTATGAGAACGTGGTTGATGTAGTCCTACGTATTCACGATCCAACCGATCCATGTACCGAACGTACGACACCTCCAAGTTCAGCATGTTCAGCTCGGTGACGTCCCACGAACTCCGATCTAGCAGAGCTTAGAGGGAGAGCTCCGTCAGCACGACGGCATGATGATGGTGATGATGATGCTACCGACGCAAGGCTTCGCCTAAGCACCGCTATGGTATGACCGAGGTGGATTATGGTCGAGGGGGGCACCGCACACGGCTAAAAGATCAACTGATCAACTTGTGTGTCTATGTGATGCCCCTGGCCACGTATATAAAGGAGCAAGGGGAGGGGGCCGGCGGCCTCATAGGGTGTGCCCCAAGCGGGGAGTCCTACTCCTACTAGGAGTAGGTTCCCCCTTTCCTAGTCCAACTAGGAGAGGAAGGAAAGAGTAGGAGAGGAGAAGGAAAGAGGGGGCCGGCCTACAAATCCCTAAACCAATTCGGTTTGGGACTAGGGGGGCGCACCCCACACTTCCTTGCAGCCCTCTATTTCCACTAAAGCCCACGAAGGCCCATTGACCCTCCCGGTGAATTCCCGTAACTCTCCGGTACTCTGAAAAATACCCGAATCACTCGAAACCTTTCTGACGTTCGAATATAGTCGTCCAATATATCGATCTTTACGTCTTGCCCATTTCGAGACTCCTCGTCATGTCCTCGATCTCATCCGAGACTCCGAACTACCTTCGGTACATCAAAACACATAAACTCATAATACCGATCGTCACCGAACGTTAAGCGTGCGGACCCTACGGGTTCGAGAACTATGTAGACATGACCAAGACTCATCTCCGGTCAATAACCAATAGCGGAACCTAGATGCTCATATTGGTTCCTACATGTTCTATGAAGAACTTTATCGGTCAAACCACATAACAACATACGTTGTTCCCTTTGTCATCGGTATGTTACTTGCCCGAGATTCGATCATCGGTATCTCAATACCTAGTTCAATCTCGTTACCGGCAAGTCTCTTTACTCGTTCTGTAATGCATCATCCCACAACTAACTCATTAGTCACATTGCTTGCAAGGCTTATAGTGATGTACATTACTGAGAGGGCCCAGAGATACCTCTCCGACAATCGGAGTGACAAATCCTAATCTTGATCTATGCCAACTCAACAAGTACCATCAGAGACACCTGTAGAGCACCTTTATAATCACCCAGTTACGTTGTGACGTTTGGTAGCACAAAAAGTGTTCCTCTGGTATTCAGGAGTTGCATAATCTCATAGTCTGAGGAACATGTATAAGTCATGAAGAAGTAATAGCAACATACTAAACGATCATTGTGCTAAGCTAACGGAATGGGTCAAGTCAATCACATCATTATCTAATGATGTGATCCCGTTAATCAAATGGCAACTCATGTCTATGGCTAGGAAACTTAACCATCTTTGATTACGAGCTAGTCAAGTAGAGACATACTAGTGACAGTCTGTTTGTCTATGTATTCAAACATGTACTAAGCTTCCGGTTAATACAATTCTAGCATGAATAATAAACATTTATCATGATATAAGGAAATAAATAATAACTTTATTATTGTCTCTAGGGCATATTTCCTTCAGTCTCCCACTTGCACTAGAGTCAATAATCTAGTTCACATCTTTATGTGATTAGTTCACATCCCCATGTCACTAATACCCAAAGAGTTTACTAGAGTCAATAATCTAGTTCACATCGGTATGTGAGTAACACCCAAAGAGTGATCATGTTTTGCTTATGAGAGAAGTTTAGCCTACAGGTCTGCAATATTCAGAACCATATGTATTTCACAAATTTCTATGTCTACAATGCTCTGCACGGAGTTACTCTAGCTAATTGCTCCCACTTTCAATATGTATCCAGATCGAGACTTAGAGTCATCTAGATCGATGTAAAAAGCTTTGCATCGACGTAACTCTTTACGACGAACTCTTTTATCACCTCCATAACCGAGAAATATTTCCTTAGTCCTCTAAGGATAATTTTGACCGCTGTCTAGTGATCTACTCCTAGATTACTACTGTACTCCCTTGCTAGAATCATGCTAAGGTATACAATAGGACTAGTAAACAGCATAGCATACTTTATAGAACCTATGACTGAGGCATAGGGAATGACTTCTCACTCTTTTTCTATTTTCTGTTGTGGTCGGGTTTTGAGTCTTTACTCAACTTCACACCTTGTAACACATGCAAGAACTCCTTCTTTGACTATTCCATTTTGAACTACTTCAAAATCTTGTCAAGGTATGTACTCATTGAAAATATATCAAGCGTCTTGATCTATCTATATAGATCTTGATGCTCAATATGTAAGTAGCTTCATCGAGGTCTTTCTTTGAAAAACTCTTTTCAAACACCTTTTTATGCTTTCTAGAAAATTCTAAATTATTTCCGATCAACAATATGTCATTCACATATACTTATCAAAAATATTGTAGTTCTCCCACTCACTTTCTTGTAAATGCAGGCTTCACCGCAAGTCTATATAAAACCATATGCTTTGATCACTTTATCAAAACATATATTCCAACTCCGAGATGCTTGCACTAGTCCATAGATGGATCGCTGGAGCTTGCTCACTTTATTAGCACCTTTAGGATCGACAAAACCTTCTGGTTACATCATATACAACTCTTCTTTTAAGAAATCCATGAAGGAATACAATTTTGACATCCATTTGTGAGATTTCATAAAATGTGGCAACTGCTAACATGATTCGGACAGACTTTTAAGCATCGATACGAGTGAGAAAATCTCATCGTAGTCAAAACCTTGAACTTGTCAAAAACATTTTGCGACAATTCAAGCTTTGTAGATAGTAACACTACTATCAGCATCCGTCTTCCTCTTGAAGATCCATTTATTCTTAATGACTCACCAATCATCGGGCCAGTCAATCAAAGTCCATACTTTGTTCTCATACATGGATCCCATCTCAGATTTCATGGCCTCAAGCCATTTCATGGATTCTGGGCTCATCATCGCTTACTCATAGTTCGTAGGTTCGTCATGGTCAAGTAACATGACATCCAGAACAGGATTAACATACCACTCTGGTGTGGATCTCACTCTGGTTGACCTACGAGGTTCGGTAGTAACTTGATCTGAAGTTACATGATGATCATCATTAGCTTCATCTCTAATTATTGTAGGAGTCACAGGAACAGATTTCTGTGACGAACTACTTTCCAATAAGGGAGCAGGTACAGTTACCTCATCAAGCTCTACTTTCCTCCCACTCAGTTATTTCGAGAGAAACTTCTTCTCTACAAAGGATCCATTCTTAGCAACAAAGATATTGCCTTTCAGATCTGTGATAGAAGGTGTACCCAACAGTTTCTTTTGGGTATCCTATGAAGACGCACTTTTCCGATTTAGGTTTGTGCTTATCTGGCTGAAACTTTTTCACATAAGCATCACAACCCTAAACTTTAAGAAACAACAGCTTAGGTTTCTAGCCAAACCATAGTTCATACGGTGTCATCTCAACGCATTAGGCGATGCCCTATTTAACGTGAATGTAGCTATCTTTAATGCATAACCCCAAAACGATAGTGGTAAACCGGTAAGAGACATCATAGATTCCACCATATCCAATAAAGTACGGTTATCTCACGGTCAAAATAAAAATAAAGTACGGTTATGACGTTCGGACACATCATTATGATGTTGTGTTCCAGGTGGCATGAATTTGTGAAACTATTCCACATTGTTTTAGTTGAAGACCAAACTCATATCTCAAATATTAGTCTCCACGATCAGATCGTAGAAACTTTATTTTTGTTTACGATGATTTTCCACTTCACTCTAAAATTCTTTGAACTTTTCAAATGTTTTAGACTTATGTTTCATTAAGTATATATACCCATATCTGCTCAAATCATCTGTGAAGGTCAGAAAATAATGATACCCGCCATGAGCCTCAACACTCATCGGACCGCATACATCAGTATGTATTATTTCCAGTAAGTCAGTTTCTTGCTCCATTGTTTTGGAGAACGGAATCTTAGTCATCGTGCCCATGAGGCATGGTTCGCAAGCATCAAGTGATTCATAATCAAGTGATTCCAAAAGCCCATCAGCATGGAGTTTCTTCATGCGCTTTACACCAATATGACCTTAACGGCAGTGCCACAAATAGCATGCACTATCATTATTAACTTTGCATCTTTTGGCTTCAATATTATGAATATGTGTATGACTACAATCGAGATTCAATAAACCATTCACCTTGGGTTTATGACCACATAAGATTTTATTCATGTAAATAGAACAACAATTATTCTTTGACTTAAATGAATAACCGTATTGCAATAAACATGATCCAATAATATTCATGCTTAATGCAAACAGCAAATAACATTTGTTTTAGGTACAACACTAATCCTGAATCTAGAGGGAGTGTGCGATGATGATGATATCAATCTTGGAACCACTTCCAACACACATCGTCACTTCACCCTTAACTAGTCTTTGTTCATTCTGTAACTCCTGTTTCGAGTTACTAATCTTTAGCAACTGAACTAGTATAAAATACTGAGGGGTTTCTATAAACACTATTAAAGTACACATCAATAACATGTATATCAAATATACCTTTGTTCACTTTGCCATCCTTCTTATCCGCCAAATACTTGGGGCAGTTCTGCTTCCACTGACCAGTCCCTTTTCAGTAGAAGCACTTAGTCTCAGGCTTAGGTCTAGACTTGGGCTTCTTCACTTGAGCAGCAACTTTCTTGCCGTTCTTCTTGAAGTTCCCTTCTTCCCTTTGCCCTTTTCTTGAAACTAGTGGTCTTGTCAACCATCAACACTTGATGATTTTCTTGATTTCTACCTTCGCCGATTTCTGCATCACGAAGAGCTTGGGAATCATTTCCGTTATCCCTTGCATATTATAGTTCATCACAAAGTTCTAGTAACTTGGTGATAGTGACTAGAGAACTCTATCAATCACTATCTTATCTAGAAGATTAACTCCCACTTGATTCAAGTGATTGTAGTACTCAGACATTCTAAGCACATGCTCACTAGCTGAGTTATTCTCCTCCATCTTGTAGGCAATGTACTTTCAGAGGTCTTATACCTCTTGACATTGGCACGAGTATGAAATACCAATTTCAACTCTTCGAACATCTTATATGCTCCATGGTGTTCAAAACATTTTTAAGTCCCGGTTCTAAGCCGTAAAGCATGGTGCACTAAACTATCAAGTAGTCATCATACTGAGCTTTGCCAAAAACGTTCATAACGTCTGCATCTACTCCTACAACAGGTCTGTGACATAGAGATGCATCCAGGACATAATTCTTCTATGCAGCAAGGATCCAATCCGCATCATTGCTACTATCATCTTTCAATATAGTTTTCTCTAGGAACATATCATAAATAAAAATGGGGAAGTTATACGCGAGCAATTGATCTACAACATAGATATGCAAATACTATGAGGACTAAGTTCATGATAAATTAAAGTTCAATTAATCATATTACTTAAGAACTCCCACTTAGATAGACATCCCTCTAATCATCTAAGTGATCACGTGATCCAAATCAACTAAACCATGACAGATCATCACGTGAAATGGAGTAGTTTTCAATGGTGAACATCACTATGTTGATCATATCTATTATATTATTCACGCTCGACATTTCAGTCTTAGTGTTCCGAGGCCATATCTGCATATGCTAGCCTCGTCAAGTTTAACCCGGGTATTTCTGCGTGTGCAAAACTGGCTTGCACCCGTTGTATGTGAACGTAGAGCTTATCACACCCAATCATCACGTGGTGTCTCGGCATGACGAACTTTGGCAACGGTCCATACTCAGGGAGAACACTTGTACCTTGAAATTTAGTGAGAGATCATCTTATAATGCTACCGCCGAACTAAGCAAAATAAGATGCATAAAGGATAAACATGATCATCTTGCGCCTTTGATTTCCATATCCAAAGTACCATCATGACCTCTATCGTCACCAGCATGACACCATGATCTTCTTGATCTTGATATCTATCAACGTGTCATCACATGGTCGTCTCGCCAACTATTGCTCTTGCAACTATTGCTATCGCATAGCGATAATGTAAAGAAATTATTTGGCGCTTGCATCTTATGCAATAAAGAGACAACCATAAAACTTCTACCAGTTGCAGATAACTTGAACAAAAACATGATCATCTCATACAACAACTTATATCTTATCACGTCTTGACCATATGACATCACAACATGCCCTGCAAAAACAAGTTAGATGTCCTCTAATTCGTTGTTGCAAGTTTTACGTGGCTGCTATGGGCTGAGCAAGAACCGTTCTTACCTACACATCAAAAACCACAACGCGGTATAGTGATTGCTTTTTAATCTTCAGAAAGAACCCTATTCATTGAATCCAATTCAACTAAAGCTAGAGAAACAAACACCCACTAGCCACCTGTGTGCGAAGCACGTCCAGTCTCGCGTAAGCGTACGCGTAATGTCGGTCTCGGCCGCTTCATCCAACAATGCCGCTGAATCAAGAATCAACTAGTGTGGCAAGCAATATGTATATACCCACGCCCACAACTCTGTGTTCTACTCGTGCATATGACATCTACACATAAACTTGACTCTGATACCATTGTTAGGTAACGTAGTAATTTCAAAAAATTCCTACGCACGCGCAAGATCATGGTGATGCATAGCAACAAGAGGGGAGAGTGTCGTCCACGTCCCCTCGTAGACCATAAGCAGAAGCGTTATGAGAACGCGGTTGATGTAGTCGTACATCTTCAAGATCCGACCGATCCAAGTACCGAACGTACGGGACCTCCAAGTTCAGCACATGCTCAGCTCAGTGACGTCCCATGAACTCCGATCCAGCAGAGCTTCGAGGGAGAGTTCCGTCAGCACGATGGCATGATGACGGTGATGATGATGCTACCAACCCAGGGCTTCGCCTAAGCACCGCTATGATCTGACCGAGGTGGATTATGGTGGACGGGGGCACCACACACGGCTAAAAGATCAACTGATCAACTTGTGTGTCTATGGGGTGCCCCCTGGCCACGTATATAAAGGAGCAAGGGGAGGGGGGCGACGGCCTCATAGGGTGCGCCCAAGGGGGGAATCCTACTCCTACTAGTAGTAGGTTCCCCCTTTCCTAGTCCAACTAGGAGGGGAAGGAAAGAGGAGCAGAGGAGAAGGAAAGAGGGGGCCGACCCCCAAAGCCCTAAACCAATTCGGTTTGGGCCTAGGGGGTGCACCCCACACTTCCTCGCTGCCCTCTATTTCCGCTATAGCCCACGAAGGCCCATTGACCCTCCATGTGAATTCCCGTAACTCTTCGGTACTCCGAAAAATACCCGAATCACTCGGAACCTTTCCGATGTCCGAATATAGTCGTCCAATATATTGATGTTTACATCTCGACAATTTCGAGACTCCTTGCCATGTCGCCGATCTCATCCGGGACTCCGAACTACCTTCGGTACATCAAAACACATAAACTCATAATACCGGTCATTACCGAACATTAAGCGTGCGGACCCTACGGGTTTGAGAACTATGTAGACATGACCGAGACTCATCTCCAGTCAATAACCAATAGCGGAACTTGGATGCTCATATTGGTTCCTACATATTCTACGGAGATCTTTATCGGTCAAACCGCATAACAACATACGTTGTTCCCTTTGTCATCGGTACGTTACTTGCCCGAGATTCGATCGTCGGTATCTCAATCTCGTTCCCTAGTTCAATCTCGTTACCGGCAAGTCTCTTTACTCGTTCTGTAATGCATCATCCGGCAACTAACTCATTAGTCACATTGCTTGCAAGGCTTATAGTGATGTCCATTACCGAGAGGGCCCAGAGATACCTCTTCGACAATCGGAGTGACAAATCCTAATCTTGATCTATGCCAACTCAACAAGTACCATCGGAGACACCTGTAGAGCACCTTTATAATCACCCAGTTACGTTGTGACGTATGGTAGCACACAAAGTGTTCCTCCGGTATTCGGGAGTTGCATAATCTCATAGTCTGAGGAACATGTATAAGTCATGACGAAAGCAGTAGCAACAAACTAAACGATCATTGTGCTAAGGTAACGGAATGGGTCAAGTCAATCACATCATTCTCTAATGATGTGATCCCATTAATCAAATGACAACTCATGTCTATGGCTAGGAAACTTAACCATCTTTGATTCAACGAGCTAGTCAAGTAGAGGCATACTAGTGACACTCTGTTTGTCTATGTATTCACACATGTACTAAGTTTCCGGTTAATACAATTCTAGCATGAATAATAAACATTTATCATGATATAAGGAAATAAATAATAACTTTATTATTGCCTCTAGGGCATATTTCCTTTAGCTACTTCTAACTAATATTTCTTATAATTGGTGGCACGTGTAGGTTATTTCAGAGTTAAGCATGCTACTTGTTTGTTATTCTATAAGAACTCGACTATTACTGATCGCACTGAAGTTGACTGGGATGACATCCACAAGTTCCTACACTTTATTGATTGTCTTGAGGTCCTTGTGGGGCGTTTCAATGGTGGAAGGCCACATGGGATATGTGTGCCACTGTTGCACTCGTTTAACAGGTCCAATTGTGTCGAGAAACTTATAGTACGATGTGTTTTCTGTTATATATGTTGTTCATAAACTCTTGCTTATACACAGTTTTACAGTTGTGATCTTCTTGAAGTAGAAACTGACCACTTCTATTGTTCCTATACAGATGCCTGACCATGGTGGGTCAGACATGCGCTTGGTCACAACATGATGTTTATGTCGACCTACTCCATTCCCCTTGGAGGTAAACAAATACTTCTTCATGGGTGGTCTCAAATAATGAAATCCCGTCCATCTTGGAGAATAGGAGAGAAGGTTATGTACATGCTTTTCTGCTCTAAAGTGAATATCCTGTTTATTGACCACATTGCGAGATGAAGCCACTTTCAGAAGGTTGTGGATGCGTGGGGTGGCGCCTGGGCCTTGTACCAGGGCTTGACGGCCTCACCCTTGGTTAAGGCATGCTTTTCGAGGCATGCTTTGTACAGTTGAACCTGTATAAGTACTCATACTGCTTTCAGCTATGGTTGTTAAGTGCCCCTACTGGTTTCAGCTAAGGTTGTTAAGTACTCCTGCTGCTTTTACAGTCTGTCGTGCTTCAGTCATGTCTTCCTCCAGCTCCAAAAACCAAACCAGCGCCGGCGGGGCCACCTTCTTCTGCATCCACGGCTGGTTGCGCCTCAGTGCATGCACCGCCGCCCCACCGTCTCCTAAATCGTTAGCACCGACGTCCAAGGCCTCGCCGTTGTCCTCCGTGCGCTTTGGTGTGCTCACCGCGGCGCCCCCTCTCGCGTTGTCAACATCCTCAACAAACAAGAGGAATCGGGAGAGGACTGTACGTGGAGAGGATGACAGTAGGGGCCTACCATGTCCATGGCCGTACGCAAGGAAGTTCCTCATTTTTTTGTTATATATACTCCATTGTCAGTGTATGGAAAAACAAAATGCTTCCTCCTAGTGGTTTCCTGACATCTAGGACCCACGACATTGTCAGCGTATATAGTCAATAGACAAGAGAACATCACAAGATCGGTTGACACCAAGGACATAGCTGCTCGAGCAGTATATTTTTTTGTTATTGTTGAGACGGAGCAACGTTTCAGCTGGGTTGTGGCCCGTCTAGCCCAGGCTTATATTTTATGTTCACCACATGACCAGCCCAGCTATTTTTTCTTTGTGAAAATGAGCCCAGATTATTTTTTCTGAAGAATAGCCAATCCAGGCCTACTTATTTTTCTATGCCCTAATGGGCTGCAACTCTTTCAAGACACCTGCAAATCTTGAAAGTAATATGAAATGGGCTGTAAATATAAAAAACTGATGACAAATTGGCAATTACTTTATAGTTTCTGATTTTTTCACATTTTCATATTCCAATTTCACTGGGCTTTAACCTAATTTAAATATATCTTCAAAGTACTTTAAATCTGGCTCGAAATTTTGGTATTAAAAATAGTTTGGAACCCACAGAAAAATGCGAAATTTCATTTAAATGTTTAACCCATGCCCTGGCCAACAAAAAAACAGACTGCAATAAATTGCATAAGAAGTTGCAATGAGCTATAAATTATTTAAAAAAATAGGGAATGATCTGACTTGTGGGCCTATTAAGTTGACGCGTATGCAAGATTTTTTTACTTATTATATACGTCAACAAACGATTCTAGCAGACGTAATTGTCAAATGTCAATCCTACAACCGTCATGTTTCTTCAATCTCTGATCTTCTTGCTCTAGCCGCCAAATCCAGCGCCGTCGGGACCGCCTGCTCCTGCCTCCCATGGCCGGCTGTGCTGCCGCACAGGCCTCACCGCCCCTACTACTCCCACCGCTGGCCAGGCCATCCCTCTACTCACCCACATCCCTCCACTTATGTGGCCTTGCCGCCTCTGGGTCTTTCCCTTCTTGGGTCTCGCCGTCGTCCATCGCACTGGTGTTCTCGACACGGCGTGGTCAATGTTGTCAACAAACGACAACATCGGAAGAGGGATGTATATGGAGAGGCTGACATTTGGCACCCGCATGGTCCATGGCCGCGCGCAAGCAAGTACCTCCTTATTATGCCAAAAAGAATAAATACTCCCAATGACAGCTCGGACCCACCAGCTATATCTTCGCACGCAAGGAAGTGCCACCTTATTACGCACAAAAAAAATCAATACTCCCCCTGCTAGCTAGGACCCACCATAGTGGGAGGCTGACTTGTGGGCCTACTAAGTTGACGCACACAGAGTGATTTGACAACTTAGTCAACAAACGATTCTATCACCAGTAACCGTTGGATTGTTAACATCCAACGGTCGTCCTGCTTCTTCATCCTCTGATTTTCTTGCTCCAGCTGTCCAAACCACCGCGTGCTCTTGCCTGCCGTGGCCGGCTGTGCTGCCGCATAGCCCTCACCGCCCCTAATACTCTCACCACTGGCTAGGCCCTGCGGTGATGGCGGCCTCTGTCGGATGTGGAGTTCCAGCAAACCCTTAAGGTTCGAACACTGGGGTGCGTGTGAAGTCTTTCCCTCCTACCAAATTACACCCTAGCTCACTAAGATCTTGCGGACGAACTCGACGAACTCACCACACATAAAGACACAAGGTTTATACTTGTTCGAGCCACCGTTGTGGTGTAATACTTTACTCCAGTGTGGTGGTGGTGGATTGCCTCTAGGGCTGATGATGAACAGTACAAGCGAAGAACAGCCTCCTAAGGTTGAGGTGTTCTTGTGGGTAAGCTCTCAATCGGGTTGGATCAAGCTAAGGCAAGATGATGTCTCCGAGATCCGCCCCCCTACTATGGTGGCTAGCTCTACTTATATAGGCCCTGGTACTCTTCCCAAATATCGAGCGGGAAGGGAGCCAACAATGGCAGGCTAATTTGAAGGGGGACAGCTAGTACAAGCTATCCTAACAAAAGTGGTCTTCGCCTGCCAAAACCTTTGGTGGTGCCGCCGTCTTGCCGTCCACCTGGTCTCGGTCTCGTAGCACCAATATAGCAACCTTTGCCTAATGCCTCGGTACTCTTCGCCTGCGCTGGCCTCCTTAGCACCAAAGAGGAAACAAGGACGCTGCGCGCGCTGGTGCCAGCCTGGCGCCCGCCTGGTATCGTGCGTCATGGATCACGTCACAAAGGCCTCGTGAGGTTTGCGCCGCCTTGACATCTCCGCTCCTCGTGAGCCTGCCTGGCTAGGCCACCCTAGAGGAGGTCTTGCATCGTCCGCCTCGTGAGGCTTGGACCCTCGCGAGGGACTTGGATGCTTTGTTGGTGAAGATGGGCCATACGACCTGCTGGCTTGGTCACGCCGTGGGCCGCGGGCAAGCAAGTCTGGGGACCCCCATTCCAAGGACACCAACTGTAGCCCCGGGCCCAAGGTGTGCTTGGGCTTGGCTCCGCGGCGAAGCCAAGGGCCAAGTATGGAGTGTCGTGGGCCCCCAAAACCTGCGGCCTCATTTGATGCATGGTGGATGATTGGAAGTGAGCGTCTCCGCTTCCCCACGCTGCCCTTGAATCCGCCTGGCTATGTGGCCCCGCCCCTTACATAGTTATTCTTCTTCTGCCACGCCCGGCTCTTCCAATGTCCCTGCTGCTTCAACGCCCTGCTCCACCTTCTCAGTCCGACCTGTGCTCCGCCCGTTTCACCGTCATGGCGCCGAAACAAACAAAGAAGGGAAGAAACCTCTGTCCTCACCAACTGCGCCTCCATCCTTCGAGCCAGCGCTCGGCCGTCCTCGGGTGCTCAACGACGAGGCCATGGACAAGGTGTGCCACATGCTTGCCTCCAGTTTCAACGAGTGGGGAGAGACGCCGGCTTGGCCTGCGTCTCGCAGCAACATGGCTCGGGCTGATACCGAGGTTCCGATCTTCATTGATGTCCTCTAGGCTGGCCTGCTTCCTCCCTTCTCCGCCTTCTTCAATGCAGTGCGCGAGCACTATCAGTTCCACATGCTCCATCTTGATCGTCAGGCTGTGACCCTTCTCGCCATCTTCGCCTTCGTGTGCGAGGCCATGGTGGGCATCGCCCCCTCCGTGGCACTCCTCCGCCACTTCTTCTCGTTGCACCTCACCGGTCCCGGCAGAACTCTGGGTGCGTGGGCTTCCAAGCTGTGGCTACGGCGGCAGGAACGGGGATCGACTTGGAGCTCCCTTCATCCACAAGCGAATTCCGTACGCGATCGGTGTTTGTTGACGCCGGCGTGCTCAATCCACTGCTCCAAGATCCGGTGGGGCCTGCTATTCCAAACTCCAGCTGGGGTCATCAGAAGCTCATGAGCCCCTACCTTCCCCCTGTTTGGGCTAGGCTGAGGTGGTTGAAGGACCTTGGCGTGACTGCGCCCATGGTGGTGAGGGAGTTCGTCAGGCATCGAGTTGCTCCTCTCTAGCACCACTCTCGCCCGATGTGGGACTTGCTCAGCAGATAGGACAACATGAGGTTTCAGGAGGAGGGGCTTCCTCTCGCTGCGCGGCAAATGGTGCTCACGGTCCTATCAGCCATCCCTCTGCCAGACGAGATGCCTAGGAACAGCTGCATGTTGTACCGCTGCGAGAACAAAGCCACATTTGCCGCGAACATGCCTTCCTTTGATGAGTGGGTGCTGCACCCAATCGGCTTGGTGGGGCCCCGCGAGAACCCTGTCATTGTGGTCTCCTTCTTCGCCACCAGTGCCGGGCTCGCCCCAGGTGACGACGCGGGGGAGCGAGCTACGACGGAGGTCGGCGGCTCAGGTGCTGAGGAGAACATGCCGGGTGGTGATCCGGAGGCGTCGTCCTCGGGGGCCTGCGACCCCCTCCTGAGGCATCGGTTGCTGAGGAGACGCGGCGTACGGCTCCCGAGGCTGAGGCTCCAGGAGCCTCGGGAGGTCGTAGTGGGGAGGAGCTGGGCTGTTCGCCTCAGCCGGGCTCCCCTGAGGCCATTCCTCTTGAGTCTTCTCCAGCTCCGCCGCGCACTGGCCGTCACGTCCAGTGCTTCGGTCACCTTTGTGTGGACTTCGAGGAGCTCCGCAAGAGGAAGGGATCACCTGGCGGTAGCAATATCTTCAGGCCGTTGAAGCGACGGAAGTACATCGCTATTGACGCGTAAGTATCTCGTCGCCGTGGCTTTTTGCGTGTGGTCTTCTTATCCTGACGCATGTCCTCGAGGGCTCCTTCTGCTGAAGCTGTTGCGTCTCCCGAGAGGCGGCCTCCTTCTTCATCAACTCCCCCGTCGGCACTGAGCGTTGCTGGCCTGCTTGACGCCCCAGGAGTAGGGTCGGTCGGAGGAACATCCCCGCCTTCGGGATGCGCTCAGTCCGTGGTTTGGCCGACCCTCGCCAATGGTCTGGCATGGAGCTCGGCGGGCATGCCCAAGGCTCCTCCTCTGCTCATGAGCAGTCGCTGGCTGCCCTCGGTCTTTGGTTCCTCTTCAAGCAGTGAGCCTCGTTCAGCTTGGGATCCTCGCGAGGATGGGCTGACGTCAGGCACGGTGCCAGCCCCCGGTCCCCAACTGGGAGGTGGCGCGCCACTTGATGCTCCACCCGCAGCCCCCGAGGTGGAGGACGAGGCAGGTCGAGCGTTCGAGCTCGAGCACGGGCGCAACGTAGTCCGCCATGACCTCTTCCAGGAGGCGATGGGCGCAATGAGCCGCCTTGGTGAAGAGCTTGCGGGTGTCGACTCGTGTCTTGAGGCTGAAGGTCTTCGGTTGGTGGAGGAGCGGTGCAAGCTGCGAGTGGCCATCAACCTCGATCGCTATCAGCGCGACCTCGAGAATGCGAAGGCTGAGGCGTCCCTCAAGATTGCCAAGGAGGCCCGCTCGTGAGCTTTGGGAGAAGCTCACGAGGCCGATCGCCGCCGCGAGGCTGTGGAGGAGCACGTGTGGGGGCTTCAGGCCTGGAGCGCATCCCTTGAGCAGCAGGTGGAGGCGCGCGAGGCCGCTCTTGCATCGCTGAGGGGTACGCCTGCGGAGGAAGAGGAGGTCCGGCAGTGCGAGGAGGTGCTAGCCCTGGAAGCCGTGGAGTGCAGCCTCGAGCTCAAGCGACTTGAGATGAGGGAACGTCAAGTCGCTCAAGCAGAAGATGCCGTCGGGCCCGCGAAGCCGGAGTCGAGGAGGAGATCAACCGCCGGGTGGCCGAGGTTCGCGCAAATCTGGAGGGCAGGTACGACTTGAAGCTGAAGCTCGCCGGTCAGGAGGGTGCGGGCAGGGCCGCCGCCCTCAGGCCTAGGTTGGACAAGGCCGAGAGGCGTGCGGAGGCCACAGCCGCCACCCTAGTTACGGTGCAGGCAGACTTGGCCTCTGCCCGCGCTGAGCTGCTTTCCCTCCGGAGACGAGTTGACGACACCGAGGCCGTTGCACGGCAAAACAGGGAGGAAGTGCTCCAACGCCGAACGCCGGAGCGCGAGCATGCTCCTATTCTTCAAGACCTTTGGAACAAGGCCAACACCGCCCTGGGTTACCTCTGCGACGAGAACGCCCCGGCCCCTCACTCGATTGACTACGCCAGCCACCTGATCTTCTTCACCGAGGTGGTGACGCGCCTGGAGGCTCAATCTGCTAGAGCTCGACAGCTCATGGAGGAGAGGGGTTGTGGCCTGCTTCAGCGCACCTTCTCCCGTGTCTTAAGCCACCTCCTGAATGCCGACCCCAACTTCGACTTTGACGCCGCCATTGCCCCCTACCCACGGCCGTCTGGGGTGACCTGGCGCATTGGGTAGAGGACCATGTCGACGCGTTGGTCAGGGCCTTCACCTCGGAGGATGACACAGTGGTGGTCGTCGCAGATGAAGGTAAGGTGGTCAACGATGGTGACGGGGGCATCGCCGACGGCGGCGATGATACCGACGAAGATGATGACAACACGAGTAATGCATCCGCGGGTGATGTAGCGAGTGGTATCTCTGGTTGATCCCATATTCTCCTGTTGTTTCATCCTGCACGCAAAACTCGGGCATGGCCCTTGGAACACTTGTAAGAGCATTTTGAGAGGGGGAGCCACTCGTGTAAGCAAATTGCATTTTTTACTTTCCTATGTGATGTGGGTATATGTCCTTGTGAGCTCATGATGTTGGGGGTGAGTTCCCAGACGTGGTTTACCTTAGTCAGCGCCAGCATAGGGCTGGGTCGCGAGGCGACGAGTTCCTGAGAATCCTGCGGAGCTTACCGCCCCGTTTGAGGGGGCCCGGTAAGAGGTGAGCGCCAGGCGTACTGCTAGCACGTGCTTGACGAGCGTGCGCTTTGTGTGGTCCGGCTCGCGAGGAGCTTTGTGAGGCAAAGGCGATGGACATGAGTCCCAAACCAAACGAGATGCATAAGGCAAGAAACGGCTCGACGAGAAAAGGTACCCCCGCGCACATGGTAAAAATTCAGCTTCAACTTAAGTCCAGATCCAGAAAGCAAAGCCATAGAAAGAGAGATACAAAGCAAAAGGCCTCGTCCGGCACCTAGTCTAGTCTTCGGGTCTTCAAGTCTTCTCACCAGCGTGGAGCTAAGTGCTGCCACTAGGCGTGGGAGGGAGCCCCAGGGTCTGAGGCCGGCGCTCCTGAGACTCCGAGGCGTGTACAGCCCCAACTCATTATTACATGAGAGTGTCACGGGCGGCGAGCTTCACAGGCACCGGGCCTTCTTCACAGGTATCGGCCTTGCTTCATATCGCTAGATGAGGGCCCCGCCTTGCGCCACCCTCGACCTCCTTTGAGCCGACCGGTCACTAGGACGACACAAAAGAGGGAAAGGGGACGCCAGCGGTTCCCTCGGCGACCACGGGTCCTCTGCAGTGGGAAGGGTTGTGGAGGCCACCCCGGCGGAGGGCCTACCTCTGCGTCTCCCCTGGTTTCGCGTGCCATGGGGAGGGGCCTTGCTCCTGGCTCCCTCCCGGTGGCCCCCAACGTGTCTCCCTTGTTGGAACGGTTGCCACCGGGCCAGGGTCGTCGATCGACGCTGCAACCTGATTCATCTGCAGCCCATGGTTAGCATAAGCCTGTTTTTGAGAGATTAGCGGTACCCTGTAATTGCTGTTGTCGGTACGATCGTTGTGGTTCTCCGTTGGTTCTTGGAAGGCTTTGACTCCTAGCGTCCCCTCTCCCCAATCTTCTCCAATGAACAAGCCAGGGTCGTCCTCTGGTGCGTACCCTTGGTCCATCATGCGGGGCACGAGGCTTCCGGGGCCGTCACCCCGAACACCTCGCCGTGGTGCCCCATGCTCCATGTTGCTCAGCCCATGGTGGCGCCCTGAGGATGACAGTATGGCATCCGGATGGGACCGTGGGGGGCGACGCTTGCGCCCGTGCCCGCCGCAGGCGGCATGGGGGAGTCAGAGCCCCCTACGGCGCCGACCGTGCTGATGTTGATGAAGCCCCCGGCGTAGTTGATGGTGCGTGGATGTGGTGAGGTTCGCCGCGCGGCCCTGCAGCGGCCTGGGGAGGAAGTCAATAGTTGAAGGGTGGCGCTCCCGACACCGCTGCATCCAGCAGCTTGGCAACACGCTCCAGCACTGTGTCCCGACCGCTTTCCATCAGCCTGCACCGCAGTAGCTCCCTTGCCACGGTGAGTCCTGCCCGCGTGTTTGCTTGCTCCCACCGTGAGTGTGGCATCGTTGCTGTGGCGTGGCTCGCCGCTCTCGTGTCGGCCCGTACCTGCCTTGGGGTGAGGGTGGATGACGCCTGGCCGTGCTGCCCGTGCCCGGTGGAGTTTGGCAGCGCCTGTGCCGCCTGGAGTGCGGGGTTGAGACCTTCATGGGCATGTGGCGCTGCCCGGGATAGCCAGGCTGCCCAGCGGTCGGAGCCGACCCTTGAGTAGTCGGGCATCATGGATGAGGAGCGTCGACGAGCTAGCCAGTGGAGGAGGAGCTCCGGCGCACCCCTACCTAGTGCGCCAAATGTCGGATGTGGGGTTCGGGCAAACCCTTAAGGTTCGAACACTGGGGTGCGCGCGAAGTCTTTCCCTCCTACCAATCTACGACCTAGCCCACTAAGATCTCGCGGACGAACTCGACGAACTCGCAACACAGAAAGACACAAGGTTTATACTGGTTCGGCCACTGTTATGGTGTAATACCCTACTCCAGTGTGGTGGTGGTGGATTGCCTCTAGGGCTGATGATGAATAGTACAAGGGAAGAACAACCTCCTGAGGTTGAGGTGTTCTTGTGGGTAGGCTCTCGATCGGGTTGGATCAAGCTAAGGCGAGATGATGTCTCCCACATCCGATCCCCCTACTATGGTGGCTAGCTCTACTTATATAGGCCCTGGTCCTCTTCCCAAATATTGAGCGGGAAGGGATCCAACAATGGCGGGCTAATTTGAAGGGGGACAACTAGTACAAGCTATCCTGACAAAAGTGGTATTCGCCTGCCCGGCTTGCCGTCTTCCCTTGGGCTCGACGATGACCTCTGTCTTGCCGTCCTCCTGGTCTTGGTCTCATTGCACCAGTATAGTAACATTTTCCTAATGCCTCGATACTCTTCGCTTGCACTGGCCTCCTTAGCACCAAAGAGGAAACAAGGACGATGCGCGCATTGGTGCCCACCTGGCGCTTGCCTGGTATCGTGCGTCATGGCTCACGTCATGAGGGCCTCGTGAGGTTTGCCCTGCCTTGACATATTTGCTCCTCGTGAGCCTGCCCGGCTAGGCCACCCCAGAGGAGGTCTTGCATCGTCCACCTCGCGAGGCTTGGACCCTCGCGAGGGTCTTAGATGCTTTGTTGGTGAATTTGGGTTGTACGGCCCGCTAGCTTGGTCACGCCGTGGGCCGCATGCAGGCAAGTCTGGGGACCCCGTTCCCAGGACGCCGACAGCCTCACACCGCAGCCGAACCAGTCAACCCTCATACTCCTCTCCATGTGGGCATCCACTGCCGCATCTTCCCTAGCTCCATGTCGTCCCCTTCCTAGGCCTCGTTGTCGTCCATCGCCTTGGTGCCTCCTTATTACGCGGAAAATAGTGATTCCTCCACCTGGTAGCAGGGACCCACCAGACGGGCCGCCATATTTTACAAAAAAATGTTTCCTCCCTGACTGCTGGGACCTATCACCTACATATTCACATGCAACGAAGTGCCTCCTTATCCTCCCTAACAGCCGGGACCCACCTGGCCGAAGCGTATGTAGCATTGTTATTCTGGTCGCGAAGGTGTACGTACATACGATCGGTCTGTCTGCAGGCTGCAGCGATGAACCATGGACGACTAAGGAAGGGCACGTGTCGTAGTATAGGCGCGCACGTGTTGTAGTAGAGGTGCGCACGTAGCATGTCACGCAGTCCCGTTAATATCGTGTACACATGCATACAACCATGGTGCAAGAAAGTAAATATGGCCACGTATGTACATACGGGCTGGGTCTCAAATGCCTACTCGCGCATACGTATGGCCAGGGCTTGTGTACATGGCTGGGTCGGAACGGAGAAACTGCGTCGTCGTGTTCATCGGGAGGCAACGAAATGCGTTGTGTTCATCGAGAGCCAACCGGTTTGGACGGAACAGCCAATTGAAACAAGGCTTAGCGTACTGCGAAATGGAGGAAACAACGTTCTTTTCGAGCGGCCACGGTCGAAACGGGATCTTGTTCATCTGGAGGTGTCTGGCGTACCGCAAAACGGAGGAAACAGACTTGTGTTTGAGTCCCTATGGTCGAAACGGGCTCTTGTTGATCGGGAGGGGTGTGGCGTACCCCAGAATGGAGGAAATGGACTTCTGTTCGACCTCCTACGGTCGAAATAGGGGTCCTATTCATCGAGAGGTGTGTGGCGTATCGCAAAATGGGACTCCACGGGCTACTTTTCATCTCCACCGTTGACTGCCTCCACGGGCTACTGTTCATCCATCGTCGACCTTCTCTAGCCTCCACCTGCGACTGTTCATCCACAGTGTCTCCCCTCCTACCTCCACTAGCCATTGTTCATCCACCGGCTCCTGTTCATGCAGCCTCCACCACTCCTCCACCGGCTACTGTTCAACCAGCCCTCTCCATGGGGTCCTGTTCAACCGCCCCTCCATGGGCTACTGTTCAACTAGCCCTCCATGGGGTCCTTGTCATTGTTCTGGGAACGGGGATCCCCAGACTTGCCTGCCTACGGCCTGCGGCATGGCTCAAGTGGGGGCCCAGCGCGGCCCATCTTCATCAACTCAAGCTCAAGACCCTCGCGAGGGGCCAAGCCTCGCGGGGCGGACGACCGGAAGCTTCCTCAAAGACAGCCTCTTCAGGAAGGCTCGCGAGGAGGCGGAGAGATCAAGGCGGGGATACCTCGCGAGGAACCCGTGAGGCAAGCCATGACGATCGAGGCCAGGCGGGTGCCAGGCGGGCGCCGGCCTGCGCAGTGTCCTTGTTTCCTCTTTGGTGCAAAGGGGGCAAGCACAGGCAAAGGCATCAAGCAAAGGTTGCCATTCCGGTGCAACGAGACCAAGACCAGCAGAGCGACAGGACGGAGGTCACCTTGGAGCCCAAGACGGCGTCATCGCCAGTACCTTTGGCAGGCGAAGACCACCTTTGGTTAGGATAACCTATACCAGATGTTCCCCTTCAAAATGGCCAATTGTTGGCGCCCTTCACGCTCATTATTTGGGTAGAGGCCCAGGGCCTCTATAAATAGGGCTAGCCACCACAGAGTAGAGGACATCCAGAGAGAGATCGATTGATCCACCGATTGAGAGAGAGGGGCGACTGAACTCACCCTAGCAGTTCATCGCACTAGCTCAAGAACACCTCTCGCGAGGCTGTTCTCCCTTTGTACTGTTCATCATCAGCCCCTGAGGCAATCCACCACGCCACACACTGGAGTAGGGGATTACACCACAACGGTGGCCCGAACCAGTATAAATCTCGTGTCCCTTGTGTTGTTTGTTGTTTCCAGCTTAGTCACGCGAGGAGATTGGACGTAGATCGGTAGGGGAGAGATCTCCGTGCGCACCCCAGTGTTCGAACCTCAAGGGTCTGCCGGAACCCGAAATCCGACATTTGGCGTGCCAGGTAGGGGTGCGCCGGAATCTTTCTTCCGCTGTTCGTGTGTGATCTTCGATCGTGTCCATGGCAGACGCTCGTCGGGCTCGCGTCGAGCGCCGGGCTGCTCTCGCCACCCGCGTCGCCCAGACGGCACCCGTCAGCGGTCACCCTCGTCGTTCCCCGTCGCCTGCCGCCAACGCCGCCACTGGTCCGGCGGGGAACGAGCAGCAGGACTCGTCTCAGCATCCATCGGTACGGCGAGAGGGCCGCACCGCCACACCGTCGCCAACTCCAGCCGCTTCGTCGTCCCACGCACTGCCACGTCTCCTGGCAAGAGAGCTCCTACACTACCGCCCCGTCGACGACCTCTACGAGGACTAGCTCGCCCGCATCACCGAGCTCGTCAGCGCAGCAGGGGGCTCCCCCTTGCCGTCCTTCTCAGTGCCTCGCCCTGCATTCCGTGCGAGAGGCGAATATCAGGAGGTGCCTCCACCACCTCCTCCCCAAGAAGGCGCCCTGGCTCCAAGGCGCGCAGCCCTAGGGCGGGACCATCCGTGTCCGGCGCCTGCGCAGCAAGAAAGGAGCTGCCATGAGATCCCTCGTCCCTGAGAAGGTGCTCGCGCGCTTCCAGCACCAGCGCGCCAAGACCGCGTCCCTGCACCTCCGCACCAAGACCCCGCCCTCCTTCAGGCGGCGGCACACGACAATCCCCAAGAGCAAGCTCAGTACCAGCAAACGGCACCGGTGGCCACAGCCGGCTGCCGCGCCCTCACCCCCGAGCTGCACGGCGTTGCATGTCCAGGAAAGTTCAAGCCTGACCTGCACCCTCGCTACGATGGCAGGGCGGACCCCGCGGAGTTCCTGCAGCTCTACAAGCTGTGCATCGAAGCCGCCAGCGGAGACGAAAGGGCCATGGCGAACTAGTTTCCCATGGTGCTCAAGGATGGGGCCCGCACCTGGCTCCTGAACCTGGCTCCTGGCATCATATCCTCCTGGGACGAGATGCACACCCGCTTCATCGCCAACTTCCAGGGCACTCGCGACCGGCCCCCGGCCGTGAGCGATCTGCGCCGCATCAAGCAGCAGCAAGGGGAAACCCTGCAGAAATACATCCAGCGCTTCAACAGTGCTCACCTCAAGATCCCCAAGGTGACTGAAGAAGCCATCATCTCGGCCTTCTCCGATGGTGTGCGCGACGTCAAGATGAAGGAGGAGCTAGGAATCCATGAAGACCTGTGCACATCCCTGGAGCTGTTCAACTTGGTGACCAAGTGCGCCAGGGCTGAGGAAGGGCGCCTTTCCCTCCTCGAACTCACGGCTGCCGACCCGGAAGAGAAGAAACCCAAGACCAAGGATGTGAAGCGCAAGGGGGCTGCCGTGCTTGCAGCAGAGCCAGACACGAAGCGAGGCACGGATCAGCCTGAGTCATCCAAGGTCAGCCGGTACTGTGTGTACCACGAGCTCCACACCCACAACACCAACGAATGTCAAGAAATCAGGGGCGTGAGAGATGGACGTGTCGGCCAACGCCCCGAGCGCAACGACAGGGGCTATGGCCGAGGAGGAGGTAGAGGTGGCGGACGATGGGAAGACCGTGGCCCTCGCCAAGGGTGGTGCGACCGACCTCGCGAGGATCGCTGGCAGGACCAGCCTCGCGAGGGAGGCTGGAGAGATCAGCCTCGTGAGGATCGCCTGCACGGTAACGCAGGCCTTCCTCCTCTGCCACCACCACCAAGAAGGAACAAAGACCAACACCAAGACGAGGGGGCTGGGGGCTTCCAGGAGCCGCACGCGATCGCTTGCATCTTGGGTGGCGCGCAGGCCCCGGCCTCATAGCGCGTCTTCAAGCAGTTTGCTCGCGAGGTGAATGCAGTACTCCCCAAGCTTGAGGCCACTCGCCCACTCAGGTGGTCTGCGTGCGCCATCACGTTCAGCTCAGCTGATCAGCTCAAGTGCGCGGCAACGGCCGGAGTCCTTCCGATGCTTTGCTCCCCAGTCATCAGCAACGTGCAGGTCACCAGGACCCTCATCGACGGTAGAGCAGGGCTCAATGTCCTGTCCGTCGAGACGTTCGACAATCTCCAAGTGCCGTATGATCAGCTTCAGCCAACCAAGCCCTTCTCAGGAGTCACCGATGGTTCCACTGTTCCGATAGGGCAGGTTCACCTTCCGGTCACCTTCGGGCAGCGCAGCAACTACCGCACCGAGCTCATCGACTTCGACGTCGCCCACATCCGTCTGCCATACAACGCCATCCTCAGGTACCCGGTCCTTGCCAAGTCCATGGCAGTAACTCACCATGAATACAATGTCCTCAAGATGCCAGGAAGCGGTGGAGTCATCACTGTGCCCTGTGAGGAAAGGGATGTAGTGTGTTCACTTGAGCGTGCGTTCCAAGACGCAGCAATCGAAGACCCAGACCACAGGAACAGAAGACTTCCCGAGGCGACCCTTAAAAAGAAGAAGGTTTTGCTTGGCCCAAGCCACAAGGAGGCTGGCGCCTCCGGAGGTATTGCGTCAGGATCTGCGCCCGATCAGGGAGGGCCACCCTCTCTCGCATAGGAAGGCGCGCCCGGCGCCCTCCTCAGGCAGGGCTCGGGGGCTCTTTCTTGGAGAGCCACTGACCTTGCCAAGGTCACAAGGGAGGCGCTCGGGCACCACTTGGAGGGGTGCTTCCAGGCACGTTTCCCTCAGGAAGGTACAAGGCACGGAAGACCGAACCCACAGGAGTTCATCTCAAGAAACACCCAAGAGCTACAGGAGTCAAGAGTCATGCGCAGCAGCCGCCGCTTGCCCATCGTGGCCCCACATCCAGGCGAGGATGGTGGGCTACGCATCTGCATCGACGTGTCAGGGCTCAATCGAGCCGCGTCTCAGGAGTGCCTCTGACCTTCGCGCGTGGGGCGTTGCGAAGGTCCACCCCACAGCTATGTTCGCATGCCTTTCGGCCTGCCGAACGCAGTTGCCGCTCATCAGCGCCTGCCGAGGAGCATTCTGGAGGCTCAGGAAGTCAGGCATCATGCGGTCCTGGCGGAGATGGAGATGGCCCTCGGAGATCCACCTGCGCCTCCGGAGCCTCCCGAGCCTCCTAGGCCTGGGGGCTCGTGAGGGCCGACGTCATCATCGCGCCGCGCCCACTTCCTCAACATCACTTTGTCTTCAACGGTACCAGGTGACATCATTGCCAGGTCGCGTGGGTCCGTCCCTGCGGCATGTATCCGTTTTGCTTATGCTCCTTATTCACGTTGTTGGGGGCGCCCCTCGGGCTGCATCACCCCTGAGCTGCTCGGGCATGGCCCAGGGGCGTTTGCTTTTCCTGCATCTGCTTAGAATGAATTCCTCCTGCGTGCTTGACGTATCCGACCTAATCGCCTGCTCGATTGACGCCTACCCATGGAGCCGCTCGCTCTGGCACGGCATCTGCGCATGGGTCCGTCCCTGCAATGCCGAAAAATCTGAGTGGTCGAGCTCTGGCCACGGCAGCCCCGCAAGGCGCCACCTCACTAGGCCCTTAGTGCCCCGATCACTCCCCCGGAGCGACCGAAGTTTGGCTGGCAACCGTAACAACAGGTCTTATCTCTCTTTATGATTGGTGTGCAGGACCTTTTCCAGGAGCAACGCTAGGGACATCGTGAGCTGCCTCTCCCACTTTCTGGCACGGACCACTTGCACGTTAAAAGGGGGGCGCCTGAGCATCGCGACTCATGGGCTCCTACTGGCTCTCCAGCCCTCACCCCCTGGCCTTGACCCATGGCATCGTGACCTGTCATACCAGCGGCGGCTGAGCTCTCTCGAGGGCCGGGACCTGAGGACATGAAGTGCTGGAGAGCGGGAAGAAGCTCGCGAGGACCTAACCCAGCAGCGCCTTAGCTACCACCACTCGGGCCAGGCGCTTCATCGAGGAACTACACCAAACCCAAGAGATAAGACACGCCCTTGCCAGAGTTGGACCAACGCAACGCAAAACCCTCGCCTAGTTTGGCTCTGTCATGGCGGTGTTGCCTTCCTTTCTCGCTTAGCGAGGGCTGCTTGAGCGCTAAAGGGGACCTCCCGAGAATTGCGACTCGGGGGCTCTTACCGGACCTCGGGCCACTCACCTCCTGGCCTTGACCACGGCATCATGACTTGGCATACCAGCGACGGCTGAAGCTTGCCTGGGGACTGGGACCTGTCAGCGTAGAGCGCCAAGTCCTCGTGAGGATAGAAAGGGGGAGCCGAGCCATGACAGGACAAGCACCTCACATTGATTCATGTTAAGGATATAATATTCACAAAAGACATGGCCGGCGCCTTACATACCCCCACGGGGTGTTGCTTCGATTCCTCGCAGGGAACAAAAGTACTAATCCTAAGGAACGCTAATCGCCCGCGCCTCCACAGGGGACGCCATCATCAATAGTGGGCCACCCAACATCAGCGCCAACCCCATCGAGATCAGTGGCGTCGGCGGCTGGACGCAGCTGCCCCGCTCCGAGCACGGAGCGAGCTCGGGGGCTTGTAGCTGTCGTCGCTCGTCTCCGGAGTCGCGAGGAGCTCAGGGGAGCCGCAGGATCCCCCAGCTCCTCCGCTGCCACCTGAGGAGCTGCTGGAGGGCCGATGGGCGGGCCAGTTCGTCGTCCCTGCCGCTCTCCCTGGGGCAGCACTCCAGCCGGAGTTCCTTAGCATCGAAGACCTTGAAGAACATCAGGGAGGCGCCGTCGTATTCAAGATGGACTACGAGGGCGCCTACTATCCGGCAGACCCGAGCGATTTCGCCCCAGCCCTGGGTCATGAAGACCTTGCCCGGAGCGACGACCGCAACCTCCGGTCCGGTCGCAGGGGTGCCGCAGTCAGCGTGTTGCAGCCAGAGCTCCAGAGCCCCGCTCGGCCGCATCTCGAAGGCGAAGGAAGGAGGGAGACAGATCCAAGAGCTTGGAGGCATGGCGGCATGGAGCACGAGCTCGCGAGAGGAGCGCTCGGCATGGACTCCAGGGGGAACAACGCGCACCACCGTGACTCGCCGGTGTCGACGGCGGCACCGACGATGTCGCTCGACGCCTTCTCCCCTAGGACCTATGACACGGGCGTGCAAGGGTAGTGGAAACCCATGTTGCGGCCGCTCGTACCAGGGCCTCGTTGCCTCCTGCTGAGCACCCTCATCTCGTTGGCGGAGGGCCAGCCGCTTCTTCGGCGGAAGTGGGTCAGGACCCTCTCGGGGGGCCTTTCCCTTCTCTTCTGCAGAGAACTGGCGGATTGGTGCCATTGGCGTAAGGAGGAGCAAGAACGAAGAAGAAGAGTAAGAGGAGCAGCAAGAAGGGATGGACTGAAGGAGCTCACCTGGCCCCATACTTATAGCCAGAGGAGGCCAACCGCCGAGCACCACGACCGTAGGTAATGATGATCGTTTTCTCTGCATGCAGGGACTTGTCAAGTCGTGCGGTCGCCGAGGCATCATGGGGAAGCGCATACGCCCACGTCCAATCAGTCACCACGCGGTGCCCAAGGCCGCAGGCTATCGGGGCCCACGGCGCTTCGCGCTTGCCCCTTCGCTTCCCTGCTAGGCCAAGCCCGGGCGCGCCTTGGGCGCAGGGGCTACTGTCGGCGTTCTGGGAACGGGGGTCCCCAGACTTGCCTGCCTGCGGCGTGGCTCAAGTGGGGGCCCAGCGCGGCCCATCTTCATCAACTCAAGCTCAAGACCCTCGCGAGAGGCCAAGCCTCGCGGGGCGGACGACCGGAAGCTTCCTCAAAGACAACCTCTTCAGGAAGGCTCGCGAGGAGGCGGAGAGATCAAGGCGGGGATACCTCGCGAGGAACCCGTGACGCAAGCCATGACAATCGAGACCAGGCGGGTGCCAGGTGGGCGCCGGCCTGCGCAGTGTCCTTGTTGCCATTCCGGTGCAACGAGACCAAGACCAGTAGAGCGGCAGGACGGAGGTCACCGTGGAGCCCAAGACAGTGTCATCGCCAGTACCTTTGGCAGCCGAAGACCACCTTTGGTCAGGATAACATGTACCAGATGTTCCCCTTCAAAATGGCCAATTGTTGGCGCCCTTCCCGCTCATTATTTGGGGAGAGGCCCAGGGCCTCTATAAATAGAGCTAGCCACCACAGAGTAGAGGACATCCAGAGAGAGAGAGATCGATCCACCGATTGGGAGAGAGAGGCGACTGAACTCACCCTAGCAGTTCATGGCACCAGTTCAAGAACACCTCTCGCGAGGCTGTTCTCCCTTTGTACTATTCATCATCAGCCCCTGAGGCAATCCACCACGCCACACACTGTAGTAGGGTATTACACCACAACGGTGGCCCGAACCAGTATAAATCTCGTGTCCCTTGTGTTGTTCGTTGTTTACAGCTTAGATCACGCGAGGAGATTGGGCGTAGATCGATAGGGGAGAGATCTCCGCGCGCACCCCATTGTTCGAACCTCAAGGGTCTGCCGGAACCCGAAATCCGACAGTCCTGTTCATCCAGCCCTCCACGGGGTCCTGTTCATCCTCCCCCAAACGGCTCGATTGGCATCCTATTCATCCTGCGGCAATGGCCTCTACTACCACGGGGGCCTGTTCATCCAACCCCCCACCGGGAACTGTTCATCCAACCCCCCAAACAACAATCACTGTTCATCAAGAGGCAGCATGTTTGATCAGCTTCAGTTAACAGTAGTAGCTAAGCAATCGCTCGATCGGGTTCAGTTAACAGCCAGATTGATCAATCGCTCGGGTTCATTAGGCGAACGCCTCGCACCCATGCGCGTATGTGTACGAGAGAAATGCGCATCGCTCGGCCCCCGACCACCCACCATAACCGGAAACTCCCCGATATTTTCCTCGCCCTCGCTTCTACCATGGTTTTTTCCATCATGGATGGCCCAAAGAATGTCATGCAGCTGCGTCTCTGGCCCGCCTAGGATGAAAACCCCATTTTATGTCATGATTTTTTGTCATAGAAGTAGGACCCACCACATCTAGGATGATACCGGGTTTTGTCACAATTATCATCATAGAAGTGTCATAAGCATGACAGAAAAAAATTCGTTCGATCCAAAACATCACGGATGTGTCTTTTGTTTGTAGTGATTGCACTCTGCTAACCTATTCTGGAATCAAATTGCCAAAGAGTTGTGGCTGAAGTGGGGGGTGTAATATTTATACTAGGAAAAGCCCTCCTAGCTTAGGTGTGAAACCAGTCCAAAAGAGGGGCAAAGCCGAAGCCTCATGCAACAAATAGTGCGCTCAACAGCTTGCATTGGAATTCTCATATCTTTTCACTCAGGACTCCAAATGATACAACGTTTGATTTTCCTAAAAGTATACTTCATATGTTGTGCATTGTGTGCTCCCACACGTGCTGAACACTCATATATTTGTGTTGCATGATTCATCAAGTTCTGGGACGAATTCTTGAACTGCGCATGCCACAATAGAGTGTTGAGATTGCTTGCTATTCTTCCTCGAGGTGTAACTAGTTGCACTTGTCACCAAAACATGGCTTACATCAGAGTTTAAACTTGTTCTCTTCAAACTTGTTGTATGGGCTTAAAAACTTGTTTCTTCATGTGCTGAAAGTGGTTGGTTGTCCTCAACATTGTACCTGAGTAAAATAAGCACACAAGATTTAGGCAGTATAAAGTTCTCATGTATAATTGAATTATGATCAGCTAGGAGCACGTTCACTATTAGAAATTTAGGGTTTGTGGTCTACCCCCCATTCCTCTGTGCTTATCCGTGGTGCCGCTCAGAAATTTCGGGACCTTCCTATACTGTATTTCCAAAGAGTCCACCTCTTATACATATAAGATTCCTAGTTGTTACAACTAGTTTTTGGGATATAGTCCAGATCAAATTACCAACCACGATCATATTTGTTTGTTAACAAATTCTACCCATTATGTCCCTAGAGTACATGCTTGTGAGCAATGCGCCATAATATAGTGTAAATTCCTCTAATTACACAGATCAACATTACGGCTGTAATCTAACTATACGATCTGGCTCCTTCCAATCATCAGTGTATCTGGGTAGTCCCAATATAAATAGTATATTGTATTCCACTAATAATCCACCAGCTTCCTTAAGCATATATTACTTAAGTACATTCCAGCAAGTAACAATTCCATGCCAAACATGTAAAGCAATTCCATGTATAAATACATGTATAATTCCATAATGAGGCATTCTAAATATTAACAATTCCAAGTAATTTGAATATAGTTGTAGGACACATAATTCCAACATCTCCCACTTGTCCAAAACGATCATTCAAATATTCATAAAGCCATGGACTTAACATGCTTACCAAATACCTCATGACTAATAGGCTTAGTAAAGGGGTCAGCAACCAGATTAATACTACGTTGAAAATCCAAAGAAATATATAGTGGTACCTTTCCTCAGTATGTTTCCTTCACGTGACACTTAAGATCACTAGGGACATTTAGTTTCCACCTAATTATTGGCATAGCTATCCTCGGCGCCTCGAGAATTATTTCCTCGAGTGTAATTCCACCATTATAGGCACCTTGAGTATTTTGCTTTGTCAAGTGAAATTCCACATCAATTATTTCAGTCACATATATCAACAATATGAATAATTCTACATTGAGTCGAAATATATGATAAATGTGTTGAATTAATTTTCAAAACCACATAAATATCAAATCCAATTAGTACATGAAGTTCCATTAGTAACCATGTTTTGAAAGAAATTCCTGACTTCGGTCAGTGAACCTGGACCATATTAGTACTATAAATACTAATTGAATATGCATACTAGGACTTATTTCTCATCTCATAGATACAATAATAGATTGCTCAATGCGTTTTACCTTAATATAAATTCAAGAACAAGTGACATGTTGCAATGCACTTTCCACAATATTATATTATGTGTGAGATTCCCTTAGCTTCTCGTCTTTCCTTCAAATACTTGAATGCAACATAAATTCCAGAAGCTAAGGTATGATTGTATAATAAAGATACATTAAATTCAACACCATTATTATCCCTCTGTCCTTAGAGTTTAAACATAATTTCTCACTGAGTTTGGTTCCGTGCACTTTAATAAGTTTGCAATTTTCCATAGGAATCTTTCAAAACATACCCAATGTAGTTCCACTCCTAAAACATAGGAAGCTTCAAACGTTCCTTTCATATGAAAGTTAAAATATGACCAAGCTTTGACTTCCGTCAATGTTACTTTATCTTTGCAAACAACAAAACAATGCTAACATATAAAATAATAATGCAAAATATTTTACGCTTACATTTGTAGATGAATGCCTCGCTTCATTTAGAAAATCATCTGTCATGCTATTCCATTGATGTGAACACTGGTACGCGTTGGTGCTATACAAACGGTTTTTAACACCTTTTCGCGACAGCGTTCAGAACCGTCGCCAAGTGAGTGACTGCAATAGGGGGTCCTTCCCAGACGACCCAGAAACCATCGGGGATAGGGAGCCTCGATGCATATACGGTACTCCCTACTTGTTTGTGCTCGCATTACCATCGTTGTTGGTATTGTGTGGTGCTACATTTACGATGCATGACCATCACAAATAGTTCATGATTGTAGTAGAAAATCACACCCATTTACTTTTCCTCGACTTTGTCCGATTTGATGTAAGAGCGCACACAGTTGTCACTATGAAACTATATGCGAAGCTTGAATACATCCCACACAATTCATCTGTCGTACCTGCATCTTATGATCGACCTATCGCACGCATTCTTCTATGACCAAACGTTTGCGATGTGCAGAACATCACAAACAGTCCATAATGTCGAAGCGCGTGTGATAAGGTGACTATCGCAAACATTTAATAAGAAAGAACTGTGTGCGAGGCTATTTTAATTGCACACGTTTTTTCTTGGCTAATCGTGTCTGCAGTGGAGATTGATCGCACACGTAGTGGATCCTAGAAACATGGCTGATCTCCACGACTATCGCAGATGTTTCGCTTTCACAAACTGTGTGTAGAGTAATCCCTAATTAATCCATAATTAATCCCTAATTTAAAAATCACATGTTTTGAATTTGAAAGTAGGCAATCACTTATTTCATATCCAACCATGTTTATTACAAATATAGGTTCAACCACGAATGCATAATTCCATGCACAGGTACATATACTGAAGAACTACAAAAGCACCAAGTAAAGAATAATAAACCAAAGTTTTACTAAAGACTATAAAGAGAGAGGCGAAAGACATTCTGGTTGCTGGAGAAGGTGAAGCGGAATGCCCATATTGTGCCCTCCTCCATGCGTAATGCACGCACGACTCTTGGCCAACACCTTGTGATGGCTGCCCGTCCATCCTTCACTGTCTGCACTACGACTTCTCGATGCTCATTGTAGTCTGGATGAAATACTTTAAACTTCATTGTGTGTCCACCAATCATGTACTTTGCGAGGTAATCTTGAGAGAACTTCTTCGGGAACAATTGCGAAGAAAAAAGATTCAGACATTGTTGTCTAACAAGTCATTATGGGTAGTAAAAAGAGAAGGCTGCAGAGTTTGTAGTTACCATCCTATAGCTCACTGTTGTGTTGGATAGAGCATAAACAAATAATTTGCTTGCCACCATTCGTATATTTTTGCTAATAATCCTTATCAGTTTCCTCACTTGATGCTTGTTGATGAATATCTCATTGCCCCATACGTAGAAAGGGTCGATGTGTGGATCCTTGCCAAGGGCATATGTACATACAAGAAACAAGTCAATATTAGAAGCTAACAAGTGTCCAGCCCTGGATCTATATGCACTACATTATGGAACGACGGGGGGGAGTACAAGCCAAGGGATGAAACTAACCTCGGCGGACAATGGTGGCCACTCCCGTTGTTGTCTTGCATAAGTAGTGGAAAGGCATGATAAGTACAAAAACCTTAACATCAAACAAATAAAGCAAAGGTAAACAACATCATCTCCAAATGATAGCTTGAATGTGTTGGTTTCAGCATGCTGTTAAACAAGATATAAAATGGAAGCCAATGTTACCATTAGCAGGCTTAACAGCCATCAAATATTGCAATTCAAACTGGTATTGTTGAAAATTAATAGAACATAGGTAATGCTTAAACATCACACTGGATCAATGTATAAAGCTGAAATAAACGGTGTCGGTGTCAAAACCGGCCGATCTCGGGTAGGGGGTCCCGAACTGTGCGTCTGAGGATCAAGGGGAACAAGGGACAAAGGGAACACGGTGTTTACCCAGGTTCGGGCCTTCTTAATGGAGGTAAAACCCTACGTCCTGCTTGATTGTATTTGATGAGTATAGGGGTAACAAGAGTCGATCTACCCTGAGATCATAATGGCTAAACCCTAGATGTCTAGCCTATGAGAATTCTGATGGCTCCCGCAGACCAAACTGTCCGGTTTATATACACAACGGAGGGGACTATGGTTGTACAAAGTCGGCTTGTGAAAGAAGGAAATTACATATCCAGAAATCAATCTTGTCATCGACGCATAGGAGAGTCCTACCCGGACACGGGGGAAAGCCTTCTACTTTGTATCTTCATGGCCCACCAGTCTGGCCCATATCAAATAGCCCGGACACTCGAGGACCCCCCCTAATCTAGGACTCCCTCAGTAGCCCCCGAACTAGCCTTCAAACGACGATGCAGTATCCGTCTTATGTCTCCGGCTTTTGCAAGGTTGGTTCTTCACTGTATATTGGGCGGATAATAGTTTGGCCCTGGCTTCTTTGTTCTGCCTTTATGACTCCTTCCATGCCGCCTCGATTTCCATGCATTGGGCGAATGCGAACTGTCCACAATTTTTTATCAAAAAGAATACGCCTAGCCACACAGGGATGGAGCCTATATAAAGAGGTCAGATCCACCAAGTGGCATCCACATCATGCAGAAAAATGCCAAGATTAGCCACGAAAAAGCTTCAAAACATGGCGAGTGCCCCAGGATCTTCTTCGCGCCCCCATGGCCCTCAAGAGGGTTATTGGTAGTGCTACTCAGTGCCTCATCTTTAGTTGAGTCGACTCCAGATGTAGGGATATCTTTCCCTCGCAGATCTAGTCGCTGTACGAGCGGGATTGGCCTCTGACGTGGAATTGTCATGGCCGATGTCCTAGTGTGAGGATTTAGTCCTGGAGCCATCGTGTTGAGGTTAGCTTAAAGGGGTTAATCAGGACAAAGGACACAAGGAGTTTATACCGGTTCGGCCCCTTACGATGAAGGTAAAAGCCTAGTCCAATTTGTAGTTGGTATTGCTAGGGTTTCGATGAGCAGGGAGGGAATACGCTTGACCCGGCTCTAGATATGTTGTTTCTTGTCCTAAGACGCCGCTAGGTCGTCCCCTTATATACACGGGTTGACGCCCCACGTCTCTTAGGGTCCCGAACGGCTTATACAACATATCTGGCTCGGTGACCTTTCTTACATACCTTACAATACAAGCTTTACATACATGGCGGTTTATATCTATGGGCCTTAAGCGCCTTCGGGTCTGGGCCCTCTACTAACCCTACCTGTGAACCGCCATATGATCTTGGGCTTAATTGTGATGAATCGTCATAGGGATGACCCGGCCCCTCCTGGGCAGGTCATACCTAATAGTTATATCCCCAACATTAGGCTCAAGGTTGATTTGAACTTGTTCATGTCAATCTCCAAGACTTAGAAAAATCCTTCTATATCCGCTGCAAGAAACCTTGTAACCCGCCATGAACTCATCTCAAGAATTTCGGAAACCCACCATGACGTCATGTTTAATGGATCTTTATCTTAATGTCTTACTGAAAATCGAGGCATCGAATTAGCTGGATAACCATCATTTGGCCTCCTCGTCTTTCGCGCCTGCCTGTTTTCCTGTCTCCTTATAAATAGGGCCATAGGGTCATCTCTCATTCTTCTCCTTCTCCTTCCTTCCTCCTCACAACGAATCGTCCCGCACGAACCTTGCCGCCGTCGACCTTCGTCCTTGTCCTCGACTCCGGCCGCTGCATCTCCCTGAGTAGACCAGAGAACTGCGGCGCCACTCCGCTGTTCTAACAGCACCAGTAAGGCTTCCTTTTTTCGTCACAAATCTTCCATTAGGGTTTGTCGGTGTTCATCCGCGTTCGTCACCATCCTTCCTTTTCTTTGTTTAGATCCATTCATTAGATCCAAAAACTATAGGAATCTTGCGTGGTAGTAGATTTAGCACTTGTTTTAATACTAGATTATATCCCCACCGTGACAGATCTCCTCTAGGGCTCCTCTGTTTTTCCATTGTCACCTTTTGTAGATGAATTTATCTGCTTTTTTCTAAACAGCGGTAGATCCAAATTTGTAACCTCTTATCCGCGGAACTGGTTTGTCCCAGTACTCAGTCAATTTTTCTTTCGGCAACTCTTGAATATCTTAGTCATGGCAGCTTACCCTGTCGGCTTATCTTCTTCATATATCATTAGGCCTTGCTTAAGCCGCCATTACAAACATGCATTGTAATTGCTAACTTGCAATCCCACCAACTAACTTGAGCCGGCAAACTATTTTCTTTTTAGATTGTCCTTTCACCATGCCGCCGAAGACGATGACAACTTGCAACCGGGTCCCTTCCACAGTCACCGAGAGCACTTTGAAAGATTTCGTCACTGTTGGATACTTACCAGAGAAAAGTGTCATGTCTTATCGTGCTCCTGATCCAGCTGAAGAGAGACCTCAACCGAAGGACGGTGAAATTATCGTCTTCACTGCTCATATGAACCGGGGCTTCTCGCCGCCCGGCTCAAAATTCTTTAGAGATGTTCTACACTTATTCAAACTTCATCCCCAAGATATCGGACCCAATTCCGTATCAAACATCTCTAACTTCCAAGTTTTCTGTGAAGTTTACCTTTAAGAAGAGCCTACTCTTGTACTCTTTAGAGAATACTTCTACCTGAACCGCCAGAACGAGTACACCAATGGTCCCAGCTTGGAACTTGGCGGGATTTCAATTCAATGCAGACGGGATGCCATTTTCCCTCTAGTAGTCCTGCCAAGCCATCCCAAGGACTAGAACCAAACATGGTTCTACTGCAAACATACCTCGTCGTCTGATGAAAATCCAATGCCGGGTTATTGTGCTGATCGTCTTGATGCAAAATACCAAATCCCTGATAAGCTTACCCCTGCGAACACAAGAAACTTGTCCCTACAATCCAAAGAGTTCAAGCCTTGCTAGGAAATGGCTTAACCAGAGTCGACTTGATCCGCTGCTTGGTCGCATGGCGAATCATACCTTTAAGCCGCCAACCCGGCTTAATGTATTCATACACCAGAGGAACTGATGATTCCTTACGTCATAGCTCCCTGCGTCTGACCGAAGAGGCCATCGTTGAAATGGCAACCACACTTGTCAATAGAAAATATGAAGACTGCAGCCTAGTAGGTTTGAATCCTTTCTGCAAGCTTAGCCCGGCACCAGAGGTAAATCTTGTTGACTTCGTTTTTCCTTCAGCAGTTTAAACACCGCATGAACTTCAACATATTATGCTTTCATAGGCCAAATCTGACTTCTGAAAGCCAAATATGATCATGAGGCTGCTAAAAAGGCTAGAGCTGCTGTGAGAGCCGCCAAGAAGACCGTCAGGAAGTCTAAGAAGAAAACAACTGCCTCTGATTCACTCAAGCTGGATGACACCTCTGAGTCGGAGGTAGCCCTTGACTCTCTTGGCCTATTTTTTAACAATCTTATTGACGCTGACTATTGCCAGGATGACAAGGGGACTAGCCAGGCAGTTGAAGAAGAGGTAACTATTACTTCCTCCGACTCAGAACCTTTACCAAGTCACAAACTTCGGCGGGTAACCCGGAAAGTAAGGTTTTCACACCCCTTGGCTTATTTAGATCCTCATTTTCTTTTGAAACGACAGCAGCATGAGAGATGCCGCCAGACCCGGACCGATGGAGATGACGATTTACCCTCCGGCTTACCGAATACCCCTCGGAAACGCCAAAATAAGGTTCTTTTTTAATCTGAACCCTTGTATTTAGCAACAAGTTACCTTTATTAATCACTCAATTTTGATTCCATCCTTGCAGCAAATTTCTCATTCCTCCTCTGGTGATTCGTCACAAACTCAATTGCCGTCTTTCAAGACCGCCCCCGGGTAAAGATAACTATCCTTCTTTTGTACCTTTATATACGCATCATTATAACGACTTGTCCAAATTCATTTTAGTGGTCAAGCAAACCCCAAAAAAGTCAAGGTGACAAAGCTGGCCGAGGATCCAAAAACTGCTGAACCAGAGCAGCCAACCCTTGTACCGGAACACTCTGAAGCACCAGAAGACCCTGCTGTCAACGCTCGACCGGATCTACCTGAACCGTCTGTTGACGAAACCATTCTTGATCCATCAATTGTTGAACTAGCAAGCTCAGCTAACCCGCCAGAGACTCGTGGCAATGATGTTGTAATCACTGGCACCAGATTCATTGAACCAGGGAATCCAACTTTATTGGTGAGACACTCTGCCAAACAGGAAGTTATGGAGAGGCAGATAAGTTCAAAACAACCTGGGGCCTAATGTTGGGGATATAACTATTAGGTATGACCCGGCTAGGAGGGGCCGGGTCATGCCTGTGACGATTCATCACAATGAAGCCCTAGATCATATGTCAGTTCATAGGTAGGCTTAGTAGAGGGCCCAAACCGGAGGGCGGCCTAAGGCCCATAGATATAAACCGCCATGTAGGTAAAGGTTGTATTGTAAGGTATGTAAGAAAGGTCACCGAGCGAGATACGTTGTATAAGCCGGCCGGGACCCTAAGGGTCGCGGGGCGTCAACCTGTGTATATAAGGGGACGACCTAGCGGCGGCTTAGGACAAGAAACAACAGATCGTGTCCTCGTGTCCTCTGGCCTTATTAACCCCTTTTACCTTCATCATAAGGGCCCAAACCAGTATAAACTCCTCATGTCCTCTGTCCTTATTAACCCCTTTAAGCTAACCTCAGCGCGATGGCTAGGGGCTAAAACAGTATAAACTCCTCGTGTCCTCTATCCTCATTAACCCCTTTAAGCTAACCTCAACGCGATGGCTCCATGATGTTGTAGGTAAAAGCCTAGTCCAGTTTGTAGTTGGTATTGCTACGGTTTCGATGAGCAGGGAGCGAATATGCTTGACCCGACTCTCGATCTGTTGTTTCTTGTCCTAAGCCGTCGCTAGATCGTCCACTTATATACACGGGTAGACGCCCTGCGGCTCTTAGCATCCCAGCCGGGTTATACAACATATCCGGCTCGGTGACCTTTCTTACATACCTTACAATACAAGCTTTACATACATGGCGGTTTATATCTATCGGCCTTAAGCCTCCTTCGGGTATGGGGCCTCTACTAAGCCTACCTATGAACCGCCATATGATTCTGAGCTTCATTGTGATGAATCGTCATAGAGATGACCCGGCCCCTCCTGAGCGGGTCATACCTAATAGTTATATCCCCAACAGCCTCGATTGGCAACGACGCGCTGGCCAAAAATTCCCCAACCCCAATAACAAGGAGAGGGTGTGCTTCATTCCATTACTTTTGCGGGGCTTAGGATTTCAGATCAATCCCTTTCTTAGGGGTCTATTGGAATTTTATGGCATCCATCTGCACAACCTCACCCGAGGTTCAATTCTGCACATATCAGGTTTCGTTAACCTTTGTGAACTGTTCCTGGGCTGCGAGGCTCATTTCAAACTTTGGAGAAAGTTCTTTTGCCTCCGCCCCCGCCATCGAGGAGGTTCTATATTTGAAGTGGGCGGCGCCAAAGTATGGCATATAGCCGAATCAGGCTACCCCGTTGGAACTCCCAAAGAGATATATCCAAAGTGGTCTTCGGAGTGGTTTTATATAGATGATGGCCCACTGCCAGACCTAGTTTGACGTGGCCTCCCTGAATTTTCCAGCGCTCCTCTAAAGGAACGCCTCTACTGGAGTCCCCGAAGTCCCAAGGGGGAGGACAATGCGGAATTTAAAAGGTTGGTCAGCAAGGTCAGATTATTAGCCCATACCGAGCTCTCGATAATCAAAGTTATGGACATTGCAATAAAAAGATGTGTCTAGCCTCTCCAGTCCAGAGTAACTCCCTTATGGTGCTACAACGGAGAAGACGATGCATCCTGCTACAAACGCAAGGGTCCAGATACCCCGGCCGAACTAGCGACGATCTTGGCCGATCTGTATAAGGATGAAAGGAAGACTTCCTCCTCTTAAACTGCCAGGAAGGTTATTCCATGTACAACCCCATTGAATGGGTAAGATTTCGACTACCAGTCCTGCTTTATTGCTGTCACAACATGCTAATCAAGTTGCTCTTTGTTGTCATAAAATAATCATGGAGGAAGATGATCGAGGACGTTCATTGTCCTGACCCACAGCCAGAGGATCACCACCATGACATAGAGTTCGATGATGGGGTATTTTATCAGGCGAGCCTTGATGGCTTGGAAGTCGCTATTACGGACGACTACCCCCGCCCCTATTCCTTCTCCATCATAAGTATTCGAATAGCTTTCTCAAAAAGAAGTCCCTTCTTGCACCTTTATCCATTATACTAAATTGTACTTTATAGGATCGGCGCTCGGCACGTTGCACCCCCTCGAGGACGACCCCTACGCAGGGTAATCATTCAAAACGAAAGGAGACCGAGAGCACCGTAGAACCCTCATAGTCTTCAAAGCGGTATGTTCGTTTAAAACATTCCTGGGCACGAGTTCGGATTTTAATGTTCCCTTCTATCTTTGATTCAGGAGGAGAATGCGGCAGACAGTGGGAAAACGCCCTGCTAGCCGAATGTCAGCCAATCCGACACCGGAATCGTCAACTAGGACGAGGTCTAATGCAATGCCAGTTCCACCTCCTCATCAGGATTGGGATGACGTATCTATCATGAATTCTGAGCTGCAGAGCGCAATGAATCACCATCGACTGAAAGAGTCCATGCGCACTCCAACCTTTTCTGAGCAGGACCGCACTCAGCTCGGTGGATGCATATGTCCAAGCCGCTCAAAACGGACTTGCCGGAGTTACTCAACTGTTCTCAAAGGATATACAGGTAAGGGTTTGTGCAATTTTGATAGACATATTCCAGTAGCCCCTCAGACTTGAAGCGGTGAGGCCAACCGATTTAAGGGTCGATATGACCTGTAGGTTCTCAAGGAGAAGAACACTACGCTATCCCAGGAGCTGAAAACAAACCAGATGCACCTGAATGCCGTCACCGCCGAACTGGCGGAAATGAAAAAGGCCGCAATGAGCACTTCCGAGAAGAAGAAACACGAGGAGAAAAAAGACAAACAATCCGAAGAGGTAGAGAGCTTAAAGTCTCAGTTATCGGCCGCTCGAAAAGAAAATGAAAAGTTGAAGGGCGGCATGTTCGGTATGACTTTTAAAACCATCAGAGAGACTCATGTTTAGTCCACATTTCAGAATGACATAATTCTGTTGTCGCAGGTCTATTAACCGATTGGCCAAAAAAAGAAGTATCCGGATTTCGATGCGACGTGCTTATGGAACTATCCATGGTGCATGAGCGGGCCCGGAAAGCCATGAAGAGTATGGCCAAAGCTTTATGGCCATCCGATACCCCTCCGGAAAGTATGGAGGGTTTGGCAAGCCTGTTCAAAGGTGGCTGGCGCCGCTTTGAGATAAGGAAGACGTCTGCCTGCTGTGAGGGCGCACGAGAAGCCCGGTCGGTGGTTAAAACACGCTTTACTAAGCTAGATCCAAATCATATGGCCTGAGTGGGACCGAAGGGACCATACGAGAAAGAAATTCCGTTGAACTTGGTCCATGACCAAGTAATTGTAGCTGCGAAATATTCGCAAGAAGACTATAGGTTAGACAGTCTTATAGATGGAATAGATAAGGAATAGGCATTTGATTCAATGTATTAATGTACTTTATGATCATCATGTATCTTCAACCGAACATGTGGAAAAATTGTCATCGTAGGCTTTCGGCTTTAACCTCCAAACCAAAATGTGGAGTGTTTCCGGACACTATTGTGGAATGTAAGAAACATTCAATATGCCTGGAAACCAGGCAACCACACTGGTACAACACCATGCTAAACAAACGGTTTTTAACCCCTTTCTGCAACGGCATTTGGAACCATCGCCAAGTGAGTGTGTGCGATAGGGTATCCTTCCCACACAACCCAGAAATCATCGGGGATAAGCCCTCCTAGGACCCAGGATGGGGCCATATGCGATCGGGCGAGGCATTGAAACCCAATCATTTCCATAGGTATGTACATCCCACACGGTAATCCGAGAAAATTATTTCCATAGGTATGTACATCCCACACGGTGAATCCTAGAAAAAAATTCCGTAGGTATGTATATCACACACAGTCAAACCAAGGAATTCCTTTATATTCTTATGTACATCCCACACAGTCAATCCAGGGAAAACGTTTCTGTTCGTATGTATATCACACACAATTCTTTGTGTGGAAACGTTTGTGCAAGGTGGCCTAACGCAAACAGTTCACTGCCGGAAGCCGTGTGTGATTGTTATTTGATCGAACATGCCTACTTTCTAGAAACCGCGTGGGTTGTTTGAGTTCATCGCCCACGGTACTGTCTGAGTAACCGTCTGCAATAGAAAACCCCGATAAGTAGGGTAATTAGCCTATTATTGATAATCCATGTACTAATCAAACTAATATTTCTTATAGAACAAGCCCGATATTTCATATCCGTATAAAAGCAACCAGGATTTCATAATCGAATTACATCAGATAGCTTCGACACTCAGTTATGCCATTACACAACAGCACCAAGTTTCACATGCAGCATCAAAAACCTTTGGAAAGTAGCATCATACATGGTAAATAGACAAATGAATCTCATCTGGGAAAGTGCAAAAGCGGAAAGAAAATATTGAGCCTTCAGTGATGTTGAATGTGCTTGCAACTTTAGGCCAGTGGCTATGGATAATTGCCCGCCCAACCTTCGTCCTCTTCGGCAAGACTTCAATATTGTACCATGGGTGTTGAATGAATACCTTCCTCGCCTCTTGACCATGCAGGTGGTTTGAGAGGTAATCATCGGTGAACTGCTTTGAAAAGTACTGAAAACAAAGCTATGCATAAACCGCCGTTGTAAATTTTGAAATGGCGCAAGGGGTAAAACCAAGGTAAAAGAGTTGGTACCATCCTATAGTTGACTGATGTCTTCTTCATTGTGCAAACAAAGATCTTATTGTTATTCATCGCAAGTTTCTTCATCCTAACAATCTTTCTGACTTTCTTGACTTGACTGATATTCATGGACATCTCATTTCCCCATATGCAAAATGGGTCGAACAGTAGGTCTAAGCCTCTGACAGTAGGACCTACATGTGCAAGACCAAATTGTAAGAAACCTAAATATTAGAATGATTCTTGCGACTGCACAATAATGTGCTATTAGCCAAAGGACCCTGCTTGAAGAAACCTCGATGGTAAACCGCAGTGTCTCCCATTGTTTCCTTGCAACACACATAAGGAAGATCTTGATCAGGTTAACTGAGAGTTGCCATACTATCAGTAGAATATGTATTGAGTACAGCCAAATTCGATTGGTATCACATGCATAACAATACAAAATTGTACCCACAACAAATGAAAATTAAATTGCAGAACTGAACCAAACAGTTAAATGGACAGCAGACCAAATGAACCAAAATAGTTAACTGAGCACGACATTGCAGAATAGAAACATGTACTAGAAGATAAGACATTTAACAAAACAAAGAATGCTTGAGAATAGTACTACAAAATTTAGCAATTCTTGGATCAAAGTGTTAACTGAAAATTACATTTCAGAGGACCAAACTGTTAACTGAACATCAGATTGCATACTAACATTACAGAGGACAAATCACTAGAAGGCACTAGCGGTGTCATCGAGAAAACATCACGAACTGTATTTTAAAGTAGACAACCACGTGGCAGTGTCGACGGTGGTCTCGAAGACGAGGTGCTCCTCCAAGATCTGGCGGTCGACACGCATGGCAGCCATAGCGACCTTGTTCGCGCGTGCGGCCGCATGCTACTCAGCTCCATGTTATACTGCGTGTAAAATGGCTGTGTGCGGCGCTTAATTGCAGGAGGGGGACTGATTTCGGCTGAAGGTGTCGCTCCGTCGGTCGGGGCATGTGTTACGGGAAAGGAGGAGGATGGTATGGGTGGGGTGTGGATTACCTGACCATATCGATGAGGCTGCGCAACAAGAAGAAGGGTCGGCAGCACGGTGGCCATGCAATAAGAAGAAGGGTCGCCGGTGAGGAGGTGGCACTGCAAAAAGAAGGGTCGTTGGTGAGGATGCTGAGCTGCCAGTAAGCAGCACTAAAGGTTTGAACTTGGACAGCAAGGAGGAACAGTGGAAATGTTGCTTTTGGTAGGATGGAGGGGGCGGGGAGATAGATATTTCCATGGTGGCCAAATTTTTTTGCTCGGAGCCGCGAGAAACTGGCGCGCAAGTGTGGTTCAAGCGGGGGCGGTGAACTGTAGACGATGAAGCTTCCTGCGTAAGCCAGATAAGATGGTGCGCCAAGATATTTTATATCGCATCCCACATGATTCTTTCTAGTAAACTGTTTGTGGTATACCTGATTTTTTCATTATGTTTTGAAAGACAAAATGGTGTTACGGAGTGAAAGGATGGTGTTTGAATTTCTAGAACATTTACGTACAGTGAACATGCAATTAGTACATGAGTGTCGTGTTTAAATTTGGAATTATTCCGGGTTCGTTTGGCATTTTTATGCATTAATTGAGTTTCTAGGCATTTAATGTTCATAATTCAAATTTCAACTACAAGCGCATGCTCTAATGCACCAAAGTTTGCTGAAAAATCACATGTGTGTCTTTGGGTGAATTTATAGGTCCCATGCAAAAAATGGGAATAAAATTCAAACATCTGGGTGTCGTGGCTCGGCCGAAATGATCGAGAAAGTTGGCTTTTTAATTCTTGTAAATCCAAAACATGGCTGAAAAACATGAAACTTGGCATGGTGTCATGACATGGCACCAACATGCTGTAGTAAATTTTTTAGCCGAATTGGGACAAGCTTTGGTGTAAGCTTCTTGCAAACCGGAGCTTCCCTCAAGAAGGCTCTTGGTTCCGAGAGGGAACGTGTCACCTCCGTGTGCGAAACGACATACGTACACTGTCTTCTCCCGCCATAGTTTTTGTACACTACCAGATTAGACCAAATAGAAGTATCTTCCTAAATTTTGACATTATACCGTGTTCATTTTGCCTTTTTATACATTAATTGAGTTTCTAGGCATTTAATGTGCATAATTCAAATTTGAACTACAAGCACATGCTCCAATGCACCAAAGTTGTTTGAAAAATCACATGTGTGTCCTTGGGTGAATTTCTAGGTCCCATGCAAGAGATGGGAGTGAAATTCAAACATCTGGGAATCGTGGCTCGGTCGGAAAGATTGAGAAACTTGGTTTTTTAATTCCTGTAAATCCAAAACATGCCTAAAAATCATGAAACTTGGCATGGTGTCATGACATGGCACCAACATGCTACGGTAATTTTTTTGGCCGAATTGGGACAAGCTTTGGTGTAATCTTCTTGCAAACCGGAGCTTCCCTCAAGAAGGCTAGTGGTTCTGAGAGGGAACGTGTCACCTCCGTGTGAGAAACGACATACGTACACTGCCTTCTCCCGCCTTAATTTTTTTACACTGGCAGATTAGACCAAATAGAAGTACTATGCTAAATTTTGGAATTATTCTGGGCTCGTTTGGCCTTTTTATACATTAATTGAGTTTTTGCGCATTTAATGTGCATAATTCAAATTTGAACTACAAGCACATGCTCAAGTGCACTAAAGTTGTTTGAAAAATCACAGGTGTGTCCTTGGGTGAATTTCTAGGTCCCATGCAAGAGAAGGGAGTGAGATTCAAACAGCTAGGCATCGTGGCTCGGCCGGAAAGATTGAGAAACTTGGTTTTGTAATTCCTGTAAATCCAAAACACGCCTGAAAATCATGAAACTCGGCATGGTTTCATGACATGGCACCAACATGCTGCGGTAATTTTTTTGGCCGAATTGGGACAAGCTTTGGTGTAAGCTTCTTGCAAACCGGAGCTTCTCTCAAGAAAGCTAGTGGTTCTGAGAGGGAACATGTCACCTCCGTGTGAGAAACGACATACATACACTGCCTTCTCCCGCCTTAATTTTTTTACATAGGCAGATTAGACAAAATAGAAGTAGCATGCTAAATTTTGGAATTATTCCAGGTTCATTTGGCCTTTTTATACATTAATTGAGTATCTGTGCATTTAATGTGCCTAATTCAAATTCGAACTACAAGCACAGGCTCCAGTGCACCAAAGTTGTTTGAAAAATCACATGTGTGTCCTTGTGTGAATTTCTAGGTCCCATGCAAGAGATGGGTGTGAAATTCAAACATCTGGGCGTCGTGGCTCGGCCGGAAATATTTAGAAACTTGGTTTTTTAATTCCTGTAAATCCAAAACACGCCTGAAAATCATGAAACTTTGCATGGTGTCATGACATGGCACCAGCATGCTGCGGTAATTTTTTTGGCCGAATTGGGACAAGCTTTGATGTAAGCTTCTTGCAAACCGGAGCTTCCCGCAAGAAGGCTCGTGGTTCCGAGAGGGAATGTTTCACCTCCGTGTGCGAAACGACATACGTACACTGCCTTCTCCCGCCTTAATTTTTTTACATTGGCAGATTAGACCAAATAGAAGTACTGTGCTAAATTTTGGAATTATTCCGGGTTCGTTTGGCCTTTTCTATACATCAATTGAGCTTCTGCGCATTTAATATGCATAATTCAAACTTGAACTACAAGCACATGCTCCAGTGCACCAACGTTGTTTGAAAAATCATATGTGTGTCCTTAGGTGAATTTCTAGGTCCCATGCAAGAGATGGGAGTGAAATTCAAACATCTGGGCATCGTGGCTCAGGCGGAAAGATAGAGAAACTTGGTTTTTTAATTCCTTTAAATCCAGAACATGCCTGAAAATCATGAAACTTGGCATGGTATCATGACATGGCACGAACATGTTGTGGTAATTTTTTTGTCTGACTTGCGAAGGCACACACATTAACAATCAACAAAGTCATTTTGGAACAAGTGCTATCACGTTACAAATCGGAAACACAAGTATTATTGAAACCGTGGGCGTTCTACTTACCAATTACGTGCGGCCACGCGTCCGCTTTTTTATTGTCTAGTAGGTGTCATGAGGGGTAGCTATTTGAGTATGAGAGGCATGCGTTCAGACCCTTGCGCGTGCTCATCGGGAGGAAATCCCTTTGACCGCTACGAGTCGCACACCTCCCTCCCAACGTCTCCATTAATGGCGCCCGAGCACCTGTTCTACGGTGTGGCTATATGTCTCACTGGACTGACATTTAAGAGAGTAAAATGAAAATCTGAAAATAAAGTTTTGCATCGATCTTGATGTAAGATCCGACGGACCTATATAGCATCGACTGCGCCTTATAGCAAGCATGATGAATATAAGGACGATGATAGTGGATAATAATTTTCTTACATATTTGAAACATAATTAAAAAAAGCCACATGCGGCAACACCCGAAATACACAAGGGCAAAAGAAGAAGGAAGACAACGATCTGGCTCGCTGATCTCTACTTTCTTGATGCGTTGCTGCACGAAGCAGGAACTAGTCTTCGCGGCGAGCGGCGACGAGCTCTTTCTTGTCCTCTAGATGCTGCTTGAGTGCATCCACGGATTCCACCACCAGCCTTCTATGCTCAATGCACAGTATGGCATTCTCATCCATAAGTTTCTCGACGATGACGTCGGTCCTCTTCACCAAGGTAGTGGTCTGCTCCTGCTGCTCCGCACTTCCGACGATCTACGCCCTCAACAGGTCGTGCTCGGCCCGGAGCTTCACACTAATCTCATTTAGTTGCCGGATGACGTCGGTGGACTATTCAAACGAGGCTTTCAGGTCATCTTGCAACCTCGCCGACCTGGAGATCTGATCCATCTACCTAAGGACGAGGGCATGCATGCGCCTGTAAGAGTCCTCGCCTGCCCGCGAGACATTTTCCCAGGCCACCGCGGCGCGGGAGGACATCTCTGCTGCATTCACGGTGCGGCGGGACAACTCTTCTACTTCCGCGGTGCGGCCGAACGAGTCTGCTGCATCGACGGCGCGGCAGCACCTCTTTGCTGCTTCGGCGGCACAGCGAGACCTCTCTGCTGCTACGGCCGTGCGGCGGGACATGTTGGCTGCTTTCACGATGAGGCGGGACATCTCTCGTGCTTCCGCTTCCAGGCTCACCTCTCCCTGGTGGCAATCTCTCAACCCAGAACTCACGCTGGCCATGGCGGACGCAAGGGAACGATGGTCAATGACTTGTTTGATTTTGACTTTTTGTGGATGAGGAGTTGAGGAGGAATGTGTAGTCATCTTGGAGTAGTAGTATTTATAACCGAGTAGTAATACGCTCTTAAGTGGGAAGCCGTTTAGGTTTTGATCGGTGTGAACAGGTTTGCAATTTGGAATGCGAAGGGACGCATGCTCAAAATTTACTGACGGTTATAAGTGTGGCACTATTCCCGGAAGGCGTAACGTGGGCACGTACGCCTTCTCAGCCGCGTACGTGGCGTTTCACCATAGGGTGCACCGCAATAGGCAATGTCAACACACGTCTTGTTCGAACAACCATGCGCGCTCGTTATTACGATCGTGCATGGTTGTTTTAATTAGAATGTGTGTGCCCATCTAGCGCACACATGTTGATCTATCTAACTGTTTCAGTTTGTTGTGGCTAATCGCAAACAGTTCATCCATGTGAAGTGTATGCCATCAATCATAGACACTTTGATCTGGCTGACCCATTTCTGTACTCTTGCCTAATCGCAAACAGTTAATCCTTCTGAAGCATATGCCCTCAATCATACACACCTTGATCTGTCTGACCATTTATTCTGCGTTGCCTAATCACAAACAGTTCATCCGAGTGAACCGTATGCTATACATCGCACACGCCTTCATCTGGCTACCCGTTTATTTTGTTCCTCCTCATCACAAATAGTTAATTGAGCTGAACCGTATGCCCTGCATCGCACACGCAACTAAAATCTGAACCGTGTTTGATGTATCCTCAATCGCAAATGCTTTCCACCTTTTTGACGGTTTCTTTACACCACCATTTGCGATTATGGCATCGCACATAGTTTCGTCAAAGGGTCTCTGATCGAAGTGTCGCATTAGCAGCATCATGCAGTAGTGCCAATCATTGTTCTCGAATAGACCAAAAAAAATTAGTCTGGGAGGTATGTTATATTACATATGTAAGAAACATCTTCCAAGGAGAATGGTTCCGTTAAGGATTCCTTTCCTTTGGGTTGGCATGCTTTTAATTATGTGTGCCTAGGCTTTGATCAGATTTAGGGGGAAACTGGCCCGCATTCTTTTTGAAGAGTTACAAGATTGTAACAATCTGTCCTTCGATTGCCGACCAATTATTCTCTTAAGAATGCTAGCTTTCGGCTTCACCCATTTGAGGTACAGGTCGGGATTACCCAGTTGTAATAATCGCAGAGGTGCTCCCTTTACGCCTTAGCCGAACAATCGGGAACATAGGGCATAAACACAGGAGCGAGGAAACCCAGCTTGGCAAAAACTTAAGTCATAGAGGTGCATATAATGGTAAAAGGGGGTATAAAAACAAATGACATAGGAATTTTGAGCTCCAGGCTCTGAATAATAATAAGCTTCGGTTAAAGAAGCCCCCAGTCATGATGGGGTGTATACATTTAAAGCTGTGTGCCCCTGAAGAGTTTGGCCTATCCAAACATATCATGGGAAACGTATAATAGTGAAAAAACAAAAACAAATGAAGAGGAGAAAAAGGGGACGAAAAGGAACATGGCCGAACTTATGAGTAGAATCTTCGGAGCCGAGCAGCGTTCCATGGATTCGGCTCAAGGCAATTATCCAATGCATTACGAAGGCGGTAGGCCCCTCCTATGAGAAATTCATCTACAATCAAGGGGCCCTCCCATTTCCTTTTGAGCTTGTCCTTCTTCTTCTCTAGGAGGCGTAAAACTAGTTCGCTAACACTATAAGTCTTGGCCCGCACTATTGGTATCTCCGAGCCTGTTATTGATAAAATGCAGAACGGGCTCGTGCAATATCACACTCCTCCTCAAGGCCATCTTGGTCGTCCTGCCGATCGAGATCGGCTTCTCTCTCTTCATACATGCGCACTCAAGGTGAGTCATGAATAATGTCGCTGGGAAAAATAGCCTCTACGCCGTACACCAGGAAAAAAGGTGTGCATCCAGTCGTGCGATTGGGTGTAGTCCATAGTCCCCAGAGCACAGAATTGAGTTCCTCAACCCTTGGTTTATCTGACTCCCGTAGGGATCACACTAGTCTAGGTTTGATGCCGCACATTATAAGGCCATTAGCCCATTTGACCTGACCGTTTGTTTGAGGGTGGTATACGGACGCGTAATCAAGCTTAATGCCCAAGTTAGCGCACCAAGTTTTCAGTTCATCGATTGTGAAATTGGAGCCATTATCAGTGATGATGCTGTGGGGGACACCATAACGGTGTAATACGCCGGATATAAAGTCGATCAGTTACCCCGCTTCAACCGTTTTTACTGGTTTGGCCTCTATCCACTTAGTGAATTTATCCACCATAACCAGCAAAAATTTCTTCTTGTGGCTTCCCCCTTTAAGGGGCCCGACCATATCTAGCCCCCGGATCGCAAAAGTCCAAGTGATGGGGATTGTTCTTAAGGCAGTGGACGGCATATGACTTTGATTGGTGAAAAGCTGACATCCCACACATCGTTGCACAAGGGCCTGTGCATCTGCTCGGGCCGTTGGCCAACAGAAACCTGTACGGAAGGCCTTGCTTATGAGGGCCCGAGTTGCGGTGTGATGGCCACCTAGACCAGCATGTATTTCAGCCAAGAGTTCTCGTCCCTCCTATTCGGAGATGCATCTTTGAAGGACTCGAGTAGTACTTTTCTTGTAGAGTTCACCTTCGTGAACTTTATAGGCTTTAGAGCGTCGAACTATGCTACGGTCTTCATTCTGGTCATCAGGAAGCTCCTGCCTATTATGGTTGGCCAGAAAGGGTTCGGTCCATGGAGCTATAACAACAATGATTACATGGGCGGAGGGTGTTATTTCGGTGCCTAAGCCCACGATGATATCTAAATTGTGCACAGCCACTTGGGGTATGATCGGTTCCAAACCAGTACTTCCGCTCGCATCTTGCCATACCATAGATGGCTTAAAGAGCCTTTCCACAAAGGTGTTAGGCGGTATGAGATCGCGTTTAGTTCCCATTCGAGCGAGGATGTCTGTTGCCCGATTACTATCTCGAGCAACGTGATGGAACTCGAGTCCCTTGAACCGAGCCGATATTTTGAGTACGACATCTCAGTGTGCCGCCATTTTTGGGTCTTTTGCATCGAATTCTCCATTTATTTGGGATATTGTGATGTTCAAATCCCCACACACCTCTAGGCATTTTATGCCAATGGAGACAGCCATTTGGAGACGGTGTGGTAGTACCTCGTATTCGGCTGCATTGTTGGAATCCGTATACATGATCTGTAACACGTAGCGGATTGTGTCCCCAATAGGGGATGTTAAGATGATGCCAGCCCCTAGTCCGGCTAACATTTTAGAGCCGTCAAAGGACATGATCTAGTTGGAGTATTTTTTGTACTCTTTAGGGAGCTCGGCTTCTGTCCACTCAGCGACAAAGTCGGCCAACACCTGAGATTTAATTGCTCGGCGTGGCTTGTATGTTATTTCAAATGGTAAGAGCTCGATGGCCCATTTGGCTATGCGGCCGGTGGCATCCCGATTATTTATGATGTCATTGAGTGGTACTTCGGATGCCACCATGATTGAACACTCCTCAAAGTAGTGCCGCAGCTTCTGGGATGACATAAAACTACATAAGCTATCTTATAATAGTGAGGGTATCGATATTTGCATGGTGTAAGGACCGCCGATACATAGTACACTGGTTTCTGGATGAGGAATTTGTGTCCCTCTTCTTCTCGTTCAATGTTGAGTACAGCACTCACTACCTGGTGAGTCACAGATATATAGAGCAACATAGGCTTGCCAACACTTGGTGCAGCTAGGATTGGGTTGCCTGCTAACAAAGTTTTTATTTCTTCCAATCCAGTTGTAGCCCCACTACTCTAGGATGGTCCAAACACGACACTACGATCAGAGACCCTTCGACAAAATTGTGTGCGATGCCATAATCACAAAGGATGGTGTAAAAGAACCATCAAAAAAGGTGCAAAACGTTTGTGATGATGGATGCATCAAACACGGTTTAGATTGTAGTTGCGTGTGCGATGCAGGGCATATGGTTCAGTTCAATTAACTGTTTGTGATGAGGAGGAACAAAAGAAACGGGCAGCCAGATGAAGGTGTGTGCGATATATAGCATACGGTTCACTAGGATGAACTGTGTGTGATTAGGCAACACAATGGAAACGGTTCAACTGAACAAGATGTGTGTGATACGCGACAAACAAGTCCTTAATCAGAAATGTGTGTGAAGACCAATAATAACACAGACGATTGCTGCTAATAAGCCATATGATTTTCTCTGTTGATAGGAGAATAACATGTATATATATAACTGAAATAAACGTCCAGTTACATAAGTGACTATATAGATCATTTGCACACACCTCAATAAACAATTGCATGCATCCTAAAGTAGGAGAAACGATCGTCTAGTCATCTACTTCTTGTGATACTCCCGCCGCTGCTCTGTGGCTCGATCCCTCGTCTGGGGTAGGAAGAAGATAGTTCCTCATGTCAACGATCCACCTGTACATCTCGTAGATTGTGTACGTGTCCTGGGCCGCGTACTTGACGTGTTCTTCATCCAGTCTCTCATGCCAAACACTGTGTTTGGCATTCTTTTCCTTCTTGCTCTCTTCCTTCATCTTCGCGTAGTAGGGGTCGATCATGGCCGAGGCGAGGTCAACCAGGGAGTTCGGTTTGTTGATGTCTCTCCATCAGACCTTGTAGTGGTGCTGGATGTTGACAAGATTCGGACATTTCAAGCCCGAAACCTTGAGCGCTTTTAGATCGTTGGTTTTGTCCGCCGTAGCAAAACTGTAGTCGGAGCTGTTGATAAACCTAGAGAAATGCTCGCAAGGCCTTGTGGCCAGGTGGTAGTGGCAGATGAGGACATCATGTCGCACACACAACTGGGCACCGGCTACCTTCTGATCGTGCTCGCACGACCCATGGTGTACTCGTGGTCAAAGCCGACCACTTGGTACTTGTCCTCGGCAAGGAACTGCAACATAGTTTGGATGGAGCTCTCCACCAAGACTGGATCGTTCGTATACACCACCGAGAGAGCCTTCCCCGTCAAGTGGGTGTCCATGACGTGTTGCATGGTGAACTACCCGCCATCATCGTCGGCGGCCGCTGGGAGCGCCATTGGAGCCACGGGGAGCGCTAATGGAACCGTTGGATGTCCTCTCTGTATGTGTCCTCGTGGGAGTGCTTATTGTGTCGTGTGAGACGAGAGATGGAGGTAAATAGCCGCAGGAATAAAAGGGGCCAGGCAGCATGGATTCACGGCACGTCCGCATGGCAGTTTTTGCAGCGGGTAACTGCATCATCGCGCCGCACCCGGTGCAACCGCATGCACACGAATGTGCGTGATCGTGCGCCGGCCCCAAACACTGGCAGCGCGCATGGAGGGACGAGGGCAGAGCACCCGGAGGGACACGAGAGCAGAGCGTGCACGGTGGGACGCGAGCAGATTGCGCCGCGGCCGTGTACGTCTCCGTCGTATCTATAATTTTTGATTGTTTCATGCCAATATTATACAACTTTTACATACTTTTGGCAACTTTTTATATGATTTATTGGACTAACTTATTGATCCAGCGCCCAATGCTAGTTCCAGTTTTCTGCATGTTTTTTGTATCGCAGTGTATCCATATCAAACGAAATCCAAATGCAATAAAATTTTACGCAGAATTATTTTGGAATATATGTGATTTTTGGGAGTTGGAATCACTGCAAACGGAGGCCCACACAGCCCACAAGACACCAGGGCGCGCCAGAGGCCCCTAGCGTGTGGTGGTGGGTTGTTCCCTCCTCGAACGTCAGTTGGAGCTCTACTTCGGGCGCAAGGAAGCCTATATCCGAAAAATGTGTTAAAATCTCAGCGCAATTGGAGTTACGGATCTCCCGGAATATAAGAAACGGTATTCGGCCAGATGAAGAACGTGAAACAGAAGAGAATAGAGAGGGAGATCCAATCTCGGAGGGGCTCCCGCCCCTCCGCCGCCATAGGAGGCCATGGACCAGAGGGGGAATTCTCCTCCCTGTATAGGGGGAGGCCGAGGAAGAAGAAGAAGTAGGTGGCTCTCTCCCCCTCGCTCCCGGTGGTGCCGGAGTGCCGCCGGGGCAATGATCGAAACGGCGATCTACACCAAAAATCTTGCTACCATCAACACCAACTCTCTCCACCTCTATGCAGTGGTGTAACACCTCTTTTCCCTGCTATAATATCTACTTAAACATGGTGCTCAACTCCATATATTATTTCCCAATGATCTATGGTTATCCTATGATGTTTGAGTAGATCCATTTTGTCCTGTGGGTTAATCGTGATCTTGGTTGGTGTCGGTGTCAAAACTGGCAGATCTCATAGTAGGGGTCCTAAGCTAGGCATCTTGGAGTGATGGTAACATGAACACAAGATTTTACCCAGGTCCAGGCTCCCTTGAAGAGATAATACCCTACGTCCTTCTTTTGATTGTATTGATACGAGGATAGTACATAGTACAGGTATCTACCACGATATTGTAGTAATGAATATGAGATTACCTAGACTGACCTCGGTTTATATATACACCATAGGCCTAGGGTTTAGAGGAGTCCTTGTCTTGGCCGCCAAGTCTTGTGGGATCCTCCTTGTATGCGGCATGGCCTGTCCGAACTGGCCCAATAGTGAACCGTCATGGGGGTCCTCGGCCCGATCCAGCTGGTCAGGAGACGATGGGGTCCCTAGTCCAGGACACCATGAGTAGCCCCCTGAACCGGTCTTCAAGTTGGGGACGCTCCTTGATTCTTCCGAACTGTTCTTCATCTTCGGCCGTCGGTCTTGAAAATTGGTTCAACAAATCTTCTCATCTTCGATCTTGAGGATCACCGAAGTAAATCCGAATAGTTTACACGTCGGGTATCCGAGGAGCTCCTTTAAGTTATCGGCCTTTATCAATGCCTTGTTATGTTTACGCCCACCTCGGGTTCGAAGTTGTTCCCGTGCAGCGGTGTCCTCCCGCGGCCGAGCACCAACGTCGGACTATATTCGAGGTATCTTTTGCAGCCAAGCACCAACGTCGGACTATATCCGAGCACCCACGCCAGACCGTATCCGAGCTCCCATGCTGGACTGTATCTGAGCTCCAACACCGGACTGTATCCGAGCTCCAACACCGGACTGTATCCGAGCTCCAACGTCAGACTATATCCGAGCTCCAATGCCGAACTTTATCCGAGCTCCAACGCCGGACTGTATCTGAGCTCCAATGCCGGACTTTATTTGAGGTGTCATAGATCACCTTGGTTCAAAAATGTTGAAGGAGCTTAGCCGAGCTTAATGCCGGAAATGCCCTCTATGGAGCCAGCCACTGGCGCCCGAGCTTTATGCCGGACTGCTTCCGAGATGGTGCACCACCCTGACTGCGGGCTGATATTTTGATTGGTGCAATTTATTCTCTTCCAAAATATATAGCCAGTAGCCCTCAAGGTGTGTGTGTCAGTCTAAAACCCGAGATGCACCTGAAGGATGACATAAGACCGCTGATCCCAGTAGCCCCTGAGACTCAGGTTGATTCGCAAAATCGGCCTGAGGATGAAGTCCTAGCTCGGCAGAATACTTTGGGACACAAAAAGCGGCGTGCTTAGTCCTCGAGACTTAGGCTGGGTGCGGCCGACCAACCTGAGGATCATAATCTCATCGGAAACTGTATTGCACTTAAAATTTACTACATTCAATAGCCAATGTAGTAGCCCCCGAGACACTGGTCGGGTGGCAACACTAGATCAGGGGATCGATGTGCCCCTTAAATTTTAGTAAATGATAAGCCCGAAGCCCAGTAGCCCCCGAGACTTAATGCGGGCACAGGTGGCCGAATTAAGGATCAATATCCGAAGTAAAATCACAAATTATGTTTAATGATTCTATGTATCCAAGTACTCTACATCATTAATGCTTGGATCCGCATTGTACACAAACTTTGTTGACCGACCATCGGCTTCAACCTCTTCGGCCAGTAGCCAAGGAGTGTTTTCCTACTTTATAAAGCCGTTATAAGGGCAAAGATTTACCAAAAACAAGGCAATCTGGCCACACTGTTTTATAAACAAAGGTATGCAAGAGATATGAAACATCTTCCAAAGAAAACAATCCCTCTATCGGTTCCTTTCTTTGGGTTGTCATGATGGTCATGATCATGAAACCTCACCTCCGATCCATGTGGAGGAAAATATTGAGGATTTAGTTTGGGTAAAGTTCCCTAACTCTATGGTATTAATGAACCGAAATTTTCACTTACGTCGTTGCTGACCAATTATATCCTTTAAGATCGCTAGCTTTCGGCTTCACCCAGTCTGAGGTGCTAAGTCGGACGACCCAGTAGTAACAATACAAAGGTGCTCCCTTTACCGCCTAGCCAAACAATAGAGAACGTAGGGGTAAGAACAGGAGCCAGGCAACCCAGCTTGGCCAAAATCTTAAGTCAAATTGATGCATATTTATGGCTTTATAACGATGATTATGGAAGGCAACCCTCGTATATTAAATATGAATGCCGATGATATGTTTATTTTGACTCTGTTGCGACCGTTTATTAGTTGAAAGTGGCCCATCGTCGGCTTCCACCCCCTTCTAAATGCTACTCGGGGTGTTTCCGCAATAACAAAACAACCATTAGCCGACGTCTCGGTGCCCGAAGGCGGTTGTGTTAGCGGAAACGAGGCAATCAGATATGTGGGCTTTATAACTTTCACTTAGTCATAGGATTTTAAAGTTGGGAGGCCAGTTACTAGCCCTCGGTTATTGTTCGGCTCAGCCTAGGTCAAGCCGTAAACAATTCAGCCAATGTTATGAACGGCCCGTCATTTAACAAGTCATCAGATCGCTAACCAGTTTACGCTTATTGTGATAGTCAGTTTTCGGCTTTCTCCACTAAGGTGCTTAACCATGCGAGCTAGAAGCACAATCGCAGTGGTTCTCCCTTTGCACAACTAGCCGAACAAAGCGGAACGTAGGAGGCAAGCACAGGAGCCGGGCAACCCAACTATTGACCGAAGACACAATTCGAAACCAATGCATATATAGCAATATCCGAGAATGTTTTTGCCGAATCCCTAAAGGTGTCCGGCGTTGCACTGCGAGACTCATGCTGGAAACACACAAATAGTTTAAAAGTGCCATAGGCTTAGAAAACCAAAAAACTTCAGTAAAAACTTGACGTCCGAACTAGGTCAAATGTTCGTTGCTCATCCGAAATTGGTCTTAAAAAAATTGTGCTTCTGTCGTGCATTAATAGGACACATCCGATCTCAAGACCTCAAGCGGGTCAGCCCACGGCTGTGACCTCCTATCCCAAAGGCGAAGTATTGCTCGTTAGGGCAGTTTAGCGAACTAAACTCAAACGGCTTTTAGAGAGAGAAAGCTAGGCTCCCCGGCTATCGACCACACACTCGTGTCGAAAAAAGGAGTGATAGAAAAAGACTTTGCAACGACTAGGAAGAACACTTGTTATAAAACATCTCATACTAATTTAAGCGCCCCCAAGTGACTTGGGTAAAAGAATTTTATGTATAATGATTGTACGTACCGAAGTACTTATATCATATCTGTGTTCACCCGAACTTTACACACGTCTTAACCAACCGTCGGCTTCTCCCTCTTCGTTCAAGGGCCAAAAAGTGTTATGTACTCCACATGTAGAGAGTATCGACGGTGTTTCCGATAACCAGGCAATCAGGCCATAAGGCTGTAACCGACAAAGCGCGCTCAGGGAACTTATGCTATATTACTGTTGAAGTGTAAGAAACATCTTCGAAGAAAATAGTACCCCCACCTATACCTTCGATTTCTCATTGTTACTATGAGACTTGTACAATATATTTTTTGTACTCACGAGTTGTGTTGTGTGCCGACCATGATTGAAAACAATAAGAGCGCTAGCTTTCGGCTTCACCTAGTCTGAGGTCCGAGCTCGGATGACCCGATCGTGACAATCGCAGAGGTACTCCCTTTGCTCCCTAGCTGAACAATCAGGAACGTAGGGGTAAACATAGGAGCAAGGCAACCCAGCTTGTGGAGCACTTAAGTCAACATGGTGCATATTGTGGCGTAATACACGAACAAGAAACGAAGCCATACAAGTATAATCATATGCAAGAGGAAAGACTTCATAAAGGAAGCCCCCAAGTAAATGGGGTATTTGAATTTGTGTATCACAAACAAAGTTTTGTCAATGGAGTTTTTCACATACAACTTTTTGCCAAAAATGTATAATGCTTGGTTGAACCGAACAAAATTTAAAACTGAAAGTTTTTGAGCATGAAAGCGACTTAGCTGGTGAATGTGCTCGGTGTCGATGCATGGTCCGAGCTTACGGCGGGACAAGGTCCCAGACCCCAAGCTGGTCCCGAGGTGACGTGGCGAAGAGTTCAGCATTCCGAAGTGGTGGCATAGAACGGCCGGGCGAGGAGTTCGTCATTCCGTAGTTGCCACATGGCATGGCCGAGCGAGGGGTTCGGCATTCCAAAGTGATGAGGCACGCCGAGGTGACACCGCGGCCCGGTCAAAGTCAATTGCCTACACAGATGAATATAGTGCAAGCCAGGGATAATAATAATAAAAAATAAAAAAAATCCTCCACTTAAAATTAATTTACAAGAAGTAAGTAATGAGAGAAATATGTCCTGGTGATGTGACCGACCAACACCGTTGATATGTCGGGGCGAAGCCCCCAGTCCAGCCGAGGTGATGAAACTATTCAGCTGGTGACGCCGAAGTCTCCGGAGTCGGTTGATGAAGAGATGACAAAGCCTCAGGTCTAGCCGAGGTGACGCCATGGCCTGTTCAAAACCGATTACGTGAAGCAAATAATTAAAGGAAGATGGCTTGAGCGCCCAGATTGGCCCAACGAAGTGGTAGTGCGGAAAGGCCGACACAGGGATGCGTGTCGAGGCGACGCCATGACTTGGTCGACGCAGGCGGGACGACGACATCGGCCTGCCAAGGTGTTACCGCGGCCCAGCCTTAATAGAATGCCTACACACACGAAGTAGTGCAAGCCCAATAATAATAATAATTTAAAGAAAATCCTTTGCATAGTTAATTAATGCAAAGTTTAAAATTAATATGGCCTCCGCGCCAAAGTAAGATCGACAGCACGGGGACGCCATTGCGGATCGGAGGTCATCGGCCATAGTGAAATTCCGATTATGAATGGACAACATGAATAACATGCGCACAAAATTGTACAAATTACAAGTACAAAGGTCTTTGATAGTACTAATCTGCATGAACAATTATAATACTAGGAGAAATAGCACCTAATTGTTCGTAGTGGTCCAAGTTGCAACACCAATCATTGATACCAATATAGGGGAGCACCAATTGTACTGTTGTACTAGTACTAACAGCGGCTGATCTCTTGCAACTTGAGCGTTTTGCATCTGTTGCCACGGTGCAAGAATGCACTCTGCTGGATCGCATTAATAAAGCCCGTTGTCGAGCATGTGACGCATGCTGCAAACTACTAGCATTGACATATTAGCACTTGTCCATGTACACACTTTGACCAAAATTAATAGCCTGACAATCAGCAACCTTGACACATAATAAAGAAAGAAAAAGGGGAAGGAGAGAATCTCCCTCATGTGTCTTATGTGTGCTGCCCAAGAGCAGCTGCTATCAGCTTCCGTGATCGCTTAGGACATGCAATCGTGGGGAAGCATCAAATCCCCATGCCTCTGCTCTGGGATTCGCCGTGATGGCCGGACACAGCTGATTTGACAAATCGTCTTGAGCTACAAAAGATGCGATAGCAACGGTTTGACGGATATTCGCTGTACAAGTAGATGTCACGTTTGCGAGAACAACTCCTCTTAAATCCGATATGTAAAAATAATTACGCGAATGGCGGTACCAATTGACAAGGCATAATGAATTTGTGCCGAACAGATCTAGATTGGAAAGATAAAACCTGATTATGCCGTAGCTGAAAAAATTCTTTCCATCTCGATCGACGAGCTCGGAATCAATGTAGATAAAATCAACCGATCGAACCGCGATGAACACCCGGCAGGTTCTCAATGAAAGCACCAATGTCGGTGTCAAAACCGGCGGATCTCATAGTAGGGGTCCTAAGCTAGGCGTCTTACAGCAATGGTAACATGGACACGGGATTTTACCCAGGTTCGGGCTCCCTTGAAGAGATAATACCCTACGTCCTACTTTTGATTGTATTGATATGAGGATAGTACATAGTACAAGTATCTACCATGAGATTGTAGTAATGAATATGAGATTGTCTAGCCTGGCCTCGGTTTATATATGCACCATAGGGCTAGGGTTTAGAGGAGTCCCTGTCTTTGGCGCCAAGTCTTGTGGGATCCTCCTTGTATGCGGCATGGCCTGTCCGAACTGGCCCAACAGTGAACCGCCATGGGGGTCCTCGGCCCGATCTAGCTGGTCGGGAGACGATGTGGTGAGTACCCCCTGTCGGTGTCAAAATCAGCGGATCTCGGGTTGGGGGTCCCGAACTGTGCGTCTAAGGTCGATGGTAACAGGAGACAAGGGACACGATGTTTACCCAGGTTCGGGCCCTCTCTATGGAGGTAATACCCTACGCCCTGCTTGATTGATATTGATGAATATGACTATTACAAGAGTTGATCTACCTTGAGATCGTAATGGCTAAACCCTAGAGGTCTAGCTTGCATGGCTATGATAATGACGATGTCCTATCCGGACTAATTCCTCCAGTTTATATAGACATCGGGAGGATCTAGGGTTACACAAGGTCGGTTATAAAGAAAGGAATCTACATATTCAGTCCCCAAGCTTGCCTTCCACGCCAAGGAGAGTCCCATCCGGACACGGGTGCAGTCTTCGGTCTTCGTATCTTCACAACCCATCAGTCCGGCCCATGGCTAACAGGCCGGACGCCCGAGGACCCCTTAGTCCAGGACTCCCTCAGTATCCTCCGAACCAGGCTTCAATGACGAGGTGTTTGACGCGCAGACTGTCTTCGGCATTGCAAGGCGGGTTCCTCCTCCCACGTCTTCCAAATAGTGTGTTCAGCTTTCAATTCAATGCCGCACCCCTCGGCTTCTGTGCATTTATGACTTCTTCCTCCACGTGTCAGGCGAATGTGGACGTTCAGGGTATTTTTTGCAAATAACACCCTAGCACTACAAGAAATAGTGTCTATTTCAAGAGATTGGGTCTCAGATCCTTTCGGCACCACGCAGATAAAATCCTCAGATACTGCCAGGCAAAACCATTCCAGCATGTCCAACATTCCTAGCTCCTCTTCCCGTTCCAACCTAGAAAGAGGCGAGTGGGAGAGGTGCTCCGTGTCCCACAGCCAATTGGTGAAGTTGCAAACGTAGGGATTTCTCCATCCTGCAGATCTGGTCCCTGTTTGAGCAGGATTGACCTCCTTCAACGGCAAATCCCAGGCGGAGGATTCCCCCAATCCGTCTGTGGGAGAACGAGTGTGATTCGTCCCCTATCTGCTAAGGGGCGTGGGATTTCCAATTCACCAATTCCTCCAAGGGCTTCTGGAGTACTATGGCCTGCAGCTGCATAATTTTACCCGGGCCTCCGTTCTGCACATTCCGGGTTATGTCGCTTTATACGAACTATTCCTGGGTTGCGAGGCCCATTTCGATTTGTGGAGAAGACTGTTCTGCCTCGTCCCTCGCAATCAAGGTGGGTCAATTTTTGAAGTGGGAGGAGCCAAAGTGTGGCACATCACCGGGACCAGATACCTATCCGGCATTCCGAAGAAAGCTCCCTGTGGCCTTCCGAATGCTTCTACATCGATGACGTCGCTCTACCCGACCCTATCCTCCTGGGCCTCCCCGAGTTTTCAAATGCGCCGCTGAAGAAATGCCATAGCTGGCATCCTCGGAGCCTCGAGGAAGAGGACAGTGCGGAGGTCAGCCTGCTGCTGGGCAAGATTAAGGCGCTTGCCTAGTCCGGATTGTCAATAATCGAGGTAATCGCGATCTCTATAACGCGGGGGTTCCAACCACTCCAATATAGAGGGCTGCCCATGTGGCATTATAATAGTGAAGACAACGCCTCACGCTATGGTCAGAAGGGCCCGAAGACCCCCGCCGCCCTGGCCAAAATTCTGGCCGAGCTGTATAAAGGGGAGAAGGAGGAGTTCACCCATCTCCAATATTGAGACGGATTTTCCATGTATAATCCTCCTAGTTGGGTAAGGTTCATCTCCACTATTTTACTCTTGTCCCTGAATCATTCTTAACAGGAAGCATCTTATCTGCTCATAACAGGAATGGCGAAAGGCTGTTAAGGGGATCCATGACCCTACCCCTCTGCCGGAGAATCGCAACCGGCATCTTGACACCGGATATGAGGAAGATCCGAACATATTTGTGAGCTTGAGGATGGAATATTCTATCAGATGAGCTACGATGGTACATATGTACCCATTATCGTCGATTACCCCGGCCTCCTTCCAGCTTCATTTGTAAATAATCCGAAGACACCTTATCCAAAAGAGTTTTCTCATTCCTCCTTACCCACTGCACTGTCCTGTGCTTAGAAGGGGAAGCGTTCGGCGCGCCATGCTGCCTCGGGAGCATCTCCGAAGAGAACGTCCCCCATACCAGGCAAGCATTCTAAGAGGAAGGCAAACGAAGATACGACCGAGCCTTCATCAAAGAGGTATGAATTTGCAAGTATGCACCTTGGCAGTCACATCCAACTGTGACCATTCCGTTTACCCTATATTAGGAAAAAGGTGTGCCAGACTATATCCGGGGGTCCGACTAGTCATACTTCCCGCAGCCAGGATTCGAATCCTGCCGTGAAGACGGGGGCTGATGCAGGGATGACGCCGGACTGTCCTCCAGCCGAGGACTTGGATGATGTACCTGTCACCAACTCGAATGTGGAGAGCACCATGAATCATCAGCGTCGCAGGGCCATTTTACAAGACCCTGGCTTTTCAGAAGAGTCATTTAATGCCTTCAGCTCGGCCGATGCATATATCCGAGTTGCTCGAGATGGCTTAACAGAGCCACAAAACAGCATTTAAAAGATGTGCATGTAAGTTTGTTTTGTCAGATTATGATAACCATATGCCAGTAGCCCCCGAGACTTAAAGTAGTTGAAACAACTGATTTAAGGATCAATGTACAACCAGGTGCTTACGGAGAAGAACACCCTGTTAACTCAGGAACTAGAAAAGTGTCGGAGCTAGCTGTCTGCTGCCAATGCCGAACTGGAGAAATCCAAGAACGCATTCCCCGGTAATGTTTACCTCCATCGAGAAATCATAATTGTACACTAATAATGCTAATCTGGTTTCCTATCTTTAGTCCAAATGCGAGAGCAGCTGGACGCCGCTCGAAGCGAAGAACACATAGCCAAAAAAACTGCTAGCAGCGGGCAAGCGTGTGTTAACAAAAGTCATTCAGGAGAAAAAGAAGCTCCAGGATTCAAACACCAAACTGGGTGAAGAACTGAAAGATGTGCGAGCTCAGCTAGCTGACTCCGTGAAGGAGAACAAAAAACTGCGAGGCAGGATATTCAGTATGTGGCCACATTTATCTTATAACAATTTGGAAGTAACAGTAGCTGATATAGCTGTGATTGCAGGTGTATCGACGGGCCGCCCCGAAGAGGAGGTATCCGGATCATCAAGTGATCTTCTACAAGGGATGTCGCAGTTGCACGAGAAAGCTCGGCAGGCAATGCGGAGTGTAGCCAAGGCCTTATGGCCATCCGACTCCCCTCTAGGGAGTATGGAGAAGCTGGTAGAGCTGTTGAAGGGAGCACGGCGGCGTATCCGACTATGGAAGATATCGGCCTGCCGAGAGGGTGCACGAGAGGCCTGGGCCGTGGTAAAAACGCGGTATACCAAACTGGATCCGAATCACATGGCCCAGGTTGGACCATTAGGGTCGAATGGGGAAGAAATTCCCATTAGTTTAGTATATGACCAAGTGGAGGTGGCCGCTAGATATTCCCAACAGGATTGTAAGTTAGACTGCCTGTTGGACGGTATAGAGGAGGAAGTCTTTAAGTCTTGAGTGACTATGTACTTTCCTTCTAGCTGGATAATAAAGACAATTGTCATGGCCGACCTTTTCGCTTTGACCTCTGGACCCGAAGGTGCGAGTGTTTCCGAATACCCTAACGGTGGAGTATATCGGGGTACGCATGGGAACCAGGCGTAGGGGTCATAGTTGCTTGAACAGACAATGTGTATCCGGCTAGTTATGTTATATTACATTATGTAAGAAACATCTTCCAGAGAGAATAGTTCCGTTAAGGGTTCCTTTCCCTGGGTGTCCTTGCGTTTAATGTGCATGTCCGAACTGTGATTGAAAAAATCATAGAGTAAGTAACATCTGGGGTTTCACAATGGAGTGAATGCAGAAACGTCTTTAATTCGCTGACCGAATATTCCCTTAAGAATGCTAGCTTTCGGCTTCACCCAGTCTGAGGTACACATCCGGATGACCCGGCAGTAACAATCGCAGAGGTGCTCCGTTTATGCCCTAGCCGAACTAACGGGAACGTAGGGCATAAGCACAGGAGCCAGGCAACCCAGCTTGGCCAAAACTTAAGTCATATCGATGCATATAGTGGCGAAGAAAAGGTACTTATGAAAAAACGCATATGTGGTGAGTTGATGCTCGAAGAATAATAGCAAGCTTCTGTACGAGATGCCCCCAGGTATAATGAACGTACATATGTAGAGATGTACGCATCAGGTAAGGACGGTCTAGCCGTACTGAAGCCGTAAGGCTAAAGAGGAAAACAAAAAAAAGATAAAAAACGAAAAGAGAGAAAAAATAACATTCATAACATGAGGGAGGAGACAAACACAGAGTTTGGCGCTAGGCATAAAATCATCGTAGTCTGGCCGCATTCCAGGGGTTTGGCTCCAGGTGATTGTCTGACGGATCACGCAGGCGGTACGCTCCTCCGGTGAGAACTTCGTCAATGATGAAGGGACCCTCCCACTTGGGCTTGAGTTTGTCCTTTTTCTTCTCCGGCAGGCGTAGAATGAGTTCACCAACGTTATAAGTCTTAGCACGCACTTATCTGCTTTGACACCTGCGAGCCTGCTGTTGATAAAATGCGGAACGGGCTTTTGCAACATTGTGCTCCTCCTCCAAGGGATCTAGGTTGTCCTGCCGATCAAGCTCGGCTTCTCTCTCTTCGTACACACGCACTCGAGGTGAGTCATGAATAATGTCACAGGGTAACACTGCTTCTTCACCATACACCATGAAGAAAGGTGTATATCCAGTAGTGCGGTTGGGCGTGGTCCGCAGCCCCCAGAGTACGGAGTCAAGTTCCTCCACCCAGTGCTTGTCTGATTCTTTCAAAGACTGCACTAGTCTAGGTTTGATGCCGCTCATAATAAGACCATTAGCCCGTTCGACTTGACTATTTTGTCTGTGGGTGATAGACAGAGGTGTAATCAAGCTTAATGCCTAGATTAGAACACCAGGTTTTCACTTCATCGGCTATGAAATTAGAGGCATTATCGGTGATTATGTTGTGCGGGACACCATAATGGTGTACCACACCGGAAATGAAATCTATTACTGGCCCCGCTTTGTCCGTTTTGACTAGCTTGGCCTCTATCCACTTAGTGAATTTATCCACCATGACCAGCAGATAATTTTTCTTATGGCTTCCTCCTTTAAGGGGTCCGACCACGTCGAGTCCCCAGACCGCAAAAGGCCAAGTGATGGGGATTGTTTGTAAGGCAGTGGAGGGCTGATACGTCTCCGTGGTATATACTTTTCCACACACTTTTGCCCTTGTTTTGGACTCTAACTTGTATGATTTGAATGGAACTAACCCGGACTGACGTTGTTTTCAGTAGAGTTGACATGATGTTGTTTTATGTGCAGAAAACAAAAGTTCTCGGAATGACCTGAAACTCCACGGAATACCTTACAATAAAAAATAATAAATCCTCACCAAAGATAAAGACCAGGGGCCCACACCTTCTCACGAGGGTGGGGGCGCCCCCCCCCCTAGGGCGCGCCCCCCTACCTCATGGGCCCCCTGGAGACCCCCCGACTCCAACTCCAACTCTATATAACTGCTTTCGGGGAGAAAAAATAAGAGAGAAGAAATCATCGCGTTTTACGATACGGAGCCGCCGCCAAGCCCTAAAACCTCTTGGGAGGGCTGATCTGGAGTCCGTTCGGGGCTCCGGAGAGGGGGATTCGTCGCCGTCGTCATCATCAACCTTCCTCCATCACCAATTTCATGATGCTCACGGCCGTGCGTGAGTAATTCCATCGTAGGCTTGCTGGACGGTGATGGGTTGGATGAGATTCACCATGTAATCGAGTTAATTTTGTTAGGGTTTGATCCCTAGTATCCACTATGTTCTGAGATTGATTTTGCTATGACTTTGCTATGCTTAATGCTTGTCACTAGGGCCCGAGTGCCATGATTTTAGATCTGAACCTATTATGTTTTCATCAATATATGAGAGTTCTAGATCCTATCTTGCAAGTCTATAGTCACCTATTATGTGTTATGATCCGTTAACCCTGAAGTGACAATAATCGGGATACTTACCGGTGATGACCGTAGTTTGAGGAGTTCATGTATTCACTATGTGCTAATGCTTTGTTCCGGTTCTCTATTAAAAGGAGGCCTTAATATCCCTTAGTTTCCATTAGGACCCTGCTACCACTGGAGGGTAGGACAAAAGATGGCATGCAAGTTCTTTTCCATAAGCACGTATGACTATATTCGGAATACATGCCTACATTACATTGACAAATTGGAGCTAGTTCTGTGTCACCCTATGTTATGACTGTTTCATGATGAACCACATCCGGCATAATTATCCATCATTGATCCGATGCCTACGAGCTTTCCATACACTGGTTTACGCTTATTTACTTTCCCGTTGCTATTGTTACAATCACTACAAAATACCAAAAACATTACTTTGCTTTCATTACTCTTTTGTTACTGTTACCATCACTGTCATATTACTTTGCTACTAAACACTTTGCTGCAGATACTAAGTTTCCAGGTGTGGTTGAATTGACAACTCAGCTGCTAATACTTGAGAATATTCTTTGGCTCCCCTTGTGTTGAATCAATAAATTTGGGTTGAATACTCTACCCTTGAAATTTGTTGCGATCCCCTATACTTGTGGGTTATCAAGACTAATTTCTGGCACCGTTTCCGGGGAGCATAGCTCTATTCTTTGAGTCACTTGGGATTTATATCTGCTGGACACTATGAAGAACTTGAGAGATCCAAAAACCAAGATCTATCCCTCAACTACGAGGGGAGGTAAGGAACTGCCATCTAGCTCTGCACTTGATTCACCTTCTGTTATGAGTAAGTTTGCGACACCTACACCTGCTTCTGCTATTCGTTCTGATATGTCACATGATTATGATGAAACTACCTCTATGCATGATACTACTATGCCACTTAGTGATTTTCTCGAGGAACGACTTGCCAGGGCTAGAGAGATTGAAAATATTGAATCCGATTATGAAGATGAAAGTGATGATGAAGAATCACCTGTTATTCCTAAGGGTTATTTATTTGATCAAGATGTTTCTTTATCTATTTTAGCTTGCAAAGATAGATATGAACTCAAAAGGGTATTAGCTAAATGGAATAAGCAATCTCTAAATGCTAGGATGAGACCTGACCCTGCTTTTGCTACTTCACCTATCTGTGTTGCTGATATGGATTATGAATTCTCTGTTGATCCTGATATAATTACTTTGGTTGAATCTCATCCTTTTCATGGCTATGAATCTGAAACTGTTGCAGCACATCTTACTAAATTAAATGATATAGCCACCCTGTTCACTAATGATGAGAGATCTCGCTACTTTTATATCCTTAAAATATTTTCGTTCTCATTAAAGGGTGATGCTAAGATATAGTTTAATTCTCTTGATCCTGGTTGTGTGCGTAGTCCCCAGGACATGATTTATTACTTCTCTGCTAAATATTTCCCTGCTTATAAGAAGCAAGCAGCTTTAAAGGAAATATACAACTTTGTGCAAATTAAAGAAGAGAGTCTCCCACAAGCTTGGGGGAGGCTTCTCAAGTTACTTAATGCTTTGCCTGATCATCCTCTTAAGAAATTGAAATAGTTGATATGTTTTATAATGGACTAACCGATGCTTCCAGAGATTACCTGGATAGTTGTGCTGGTTCTCTTTTCAGGGAAAGAACACCGGATGAAGCTGAAATCTTATTAAATAATATGTTGACAAATGAAAATAATTGGGCACTTCCTGAGCCAGCTCCTACTCCAATTAATGATCCTATTCCTAAACCAACTCCGAAGAAGAGAGGTGTTCTATTTCTCAGTCCCGAGGATATGCAAGAGGCAAAGAAATCTATGAAAGAAAAAGGTATTAAAGCTGAAGATGTGAAGAACTTACCTCCTATTAAAGAAATACATGGTCTTAATTTACCGCCTACCGAAGAAACATATGATATTAATCCTTTATTTATTGAAGAACCTCCAGACCTCGATAAGTCGACACATGTAGTGAAGGTAAATTCTCTCTATAGATATGATAAAGCTGAAATCCCTCCTGCTAAAATTGCTAGTCAGTGCTTGGATGAGTTTTATAATTTTATGTTTAAGCAAGAAGACTTTAATGCTTATTTTGGTAGACAATTAAAACAAGATGCTGACATGATTAAATACTTGGGTGACTATATAGCTAATATTAGAGGTGAACTTAAACTTGTTAGCAAACATGCTTCTATGGTTACCACTCAAGTAGAACAAGTACTTACAGCTCAAAAAGAATTGCTCAATGAGATGAATAGTAAGAAAAATGATTATGCTGTTAAAGTGGCTACTAGAATTGGTAGAATGACTCTAGAACCTTTGTATCCTGAAGGCCACCCTAAGAGAATTGAGCAAGATTTTCAGAGAAATAAAATTGATGCACCTAGTTCTTCTAAAAAGAAGAAAAAGAAAAATGATAGAACTGTGCAAACTTCTAGTGAACCTATTGCTGAACCACCTGATAATACAAATGATATCTCTATGTCTGATGCTGAAGCAAAATCTGGCAATGATCATGAACCTAATGAAAATGTTAATGATGATGTTCATAATGATGCTCAACCTAGTAATGATAATGATGTAGAAATTGAACCTCATGTTGATCTTGATAACCCACGATCAAAGAATCAACGTTATGATAAGAAAGATTTTGTTGCTAGGAAACATGGTAAAGAAAGAGAGCCTTGGGTTCAGAAACCCATGCCCTTTCCTCCCCAACCATCCAAGAAAAAGGATAATGAGGATTTTGAGCGCTTTGCTAAAATGATTAGACCTAACTTTTTGCGTATGCGATTAACTGATATACTCAAAACAAATCCTTATGCTAAGTACATGAAAGATATTATTACAAATAAGAGAAAGATACCAGAAGCTGAAATTTCCACCATGCTTGCTCATTATACTTTCAAGGGTGGAATACCAAAGAAACTTGGAGATCTAGCAGTACCTACTATACCATGCTCCATTAAAAGAAACTATGTTAAAACTGCTTTATGTGATCTTGGAGTCAGTGTTAGTGTTATGACTCTCTCTTTATATCATAGACTTGACTTGAATAAGTTGACACCTACTGAAATATCTTTGCAAATGGATGATAAATCAACTGCTATACCTGTCGGTATTTGTGAGGACGTGCCTATTGTGGTTGCAAACATTACTATTTTAACGGACTTTTTATTCTTGATATTCCTGAAGACGATAGTATGTCTATTATTCTTGGAAGACCTTTTCTTAATACTGCAGGGGCTGTTATTGATTGCAACAAAGGCAATGTCACTGTTCATGTTAATGGTAATGAGCATATGGTACACTTTCCGAGGAAACAACCTCAAGTTCATAGTATCAATTCTATCGGAAAAATTCCATCGATTATATTTGGAGGTTTTGAATTTCCTCTTCCTACTGTCAAGAAGAAATAGGATATACTTATTATTGGGGATGTGCATATCCCCGTTGAGGTAACCTAGTGTTATTCGAAATTTCTCCGGTTTCATGTTAATCGGAATGAGTTTGTTAACAAGACTTGATCAAACTTGTTAGTGGATTCCTTTTGACGAGCATGAGATGGATGAAACTAGAAGCACAACCTTCTGTACCCTCACTTTTACTTCCTGTTATTTAGTTGAAATAAAATAAAAATAAATAATTTTCTGTCTGTTATCTGATTATCCGTGCAATATAAAAATACCTCAAAAATAAAAATTCTCCAAATGCCCTAAAAATTAAATATGATTTTTTATAGAATATTTGAGGATTTATGGAACAAAGATCACACCAGGGGGGCCAACCACCTTTCCACGAAGGTGGAGAGCGCGCCCACCCCCCTAGGGCGCGTCCCCCTGCCTCGTGGGCCCACGGTGGCCCTCCTCCACTTATTCTTTCAGCCACACACTTTATCTTCCTCCCCCAAACACGAAAAACTAGCTCAAACCCGAGTCCAAGATCGTTTTGCTGCCATTTTCGATCTCCTTGCTCAAAGCACCTCTCACAAAACTGCTTGGGGAGATTGTTCCTTGGTATGTGACTCCTCCATTGGTCCAATTAGTTTTTGTTCTAGTGCTTTATTCATTGCAAATTTGTGTTGCTTAGGTGACCCTGTTCTTGAGCTTGCATGTCAAATTTATATGGTCAAAAGTAGTTTTGATGCATGATATAGGCCCTAGGCACTTGTAGGAGTAGTTGCTATCAATATTATTGAGTTTGGTTTACTTTTATTTTGAAGTTACTAAAAAAGTCATAATTTTTCAGAAAATGGTGAGGAGATTATTGAGGGGCTCATCGAGCCAAATCTCAAAGGAAATGGCACCGAAGCCTAAGTATAATTTGTCGCGCACCGCGGAGGTTCGGGCGTTTGAATGGCCTTCTGAGGATTTCTTGAGAGCAGCCGGGATTTATGAAGATTTTCATGAGTTGGATCATAATGCAGGCCTCACCGCTTTCCTCCACGACCAATGCGATCAGTATCTCTTATTCACAAATACCTTTGTGCAAAACTTTCATTTTCATTCTAGGAACTCACCACCTACGGTGGAGTTTCATTTATATGATAAGCATAAGGAGATGTCACTTTATGATTTCTGTCGGATTTGTTTAGTCCCTTTTGGGGGCAAGACAGAAGAACCACATCATGATGATGTGGAGGGATTTATTAATACTATCACTGTAGGGGAAATTAGGAAGGTTTCCGATGCACGAATCACTAGCATACATTTTCCTATCTTACGTTACTTTGCATTATTTGCTAGTCGTTGCTTAATTCGCCGCGGAAACTATGGAAACCTTAGTATCCCTGATATTATTATTTTGCTCCAAGGTTTATACAGTGATAACACTTTTAGTATGGGCGACATTATTGCTAGATGGTTAAGTATGAAACGTACTAAGGGTCCCATCTTTGGAGGCATCTATGCTACACGCCTAGCTGCACATTTTAACATTCCTATTAGGCATGCTGAGAAGAAAGAAAAAGTGCTGCCTCGTGTTTATTAAGATTATAAAAGTATGGTGGCACATGATTTTATTGTTAAGAATAGGGCAGGAGAGCTTAAATATCAATTGTTCTTTAATAAACATCATCCTGAGACCATTACCTTGCCTGCTCCTGCTTTGTTTGATTTGACTGTAGGCAAGTACCTTGTTCAGTTGACGGCTATCCACGCCTACCGGAACCCTACACCAGCCGAGGAGCCAGAACCGGAACCACAATTTGATCCTTCATGACAGTCTAACTATCAGTGGGATCCGGAGATGATTGCCAGCCAGTGGCAATCGGAGCCTTCTTCTTCCTCATCACAGTACGACCCCAACAACTATTATTATGGATATCAGCCAGGCCAGCCGTGGCCATAGACCAACTTAGGCCAAAAGCCTAAGCTTGGGGGAGTACGTATTTCTCACCGACATTACATTTATGTTCACACACACTCATTGCTAGATGTCGGTGCTCATACTTTTTCATTGTATCATCCATGCTAGTTTCTTTTCTTTTCTGCTTTCTTCTTGTGTGTTTAATAAACCTTAAGAAAAAAATAGTCATAGCTTTTAATTAATTCACTCTCCATGCTTCTAGTAGTAATTAAAAAGAAAACCCAAAAATATTTCCTGTTCTTCTTTTGCTTGTTGGGAGCTTTCCCGTGTAAATAGTTTTATTTCTTTTCTTTTCTTTGGGGGTCAGTAGGTGAAGACCATGATTAAATTGTTGAAGTGGCTCTTATATGCATTATTGTTTATCTGACAAAAGAGCCCATATTGCCTTGTCTTCTCCTATTTATTGAATGCTCGCAGATTCCAGCTTAGTCTAATGCACGTGCACTCTTATTATTATTCACATCATTCGGTCGTGCAAGTGAAAGGCAATTATGATGATATATGATGGACTGACTGAGATGAGAAAAGCTGGTATGAACTCGACCTCTTTTGTTTTTGTAAATATGATGAGTTCATCGTTCTTGATTCAGCTAGTTATGAATAAACATGTTTGCAATGACAATTAGAGATCATAGTTGCTTGTGCCATGCTTGATTAGCTATGAGTTATAATGATTTACCTTGCGAGCCAACATGCTATTAAAATGGTTACGATGTGGTATGATAGGGTGGTATCCTCCTCTGAATGATGTAAGTGACCTGACTTGGCACATGTTCACGCATGCAGTTGAAACAAATCAACATAGCCTTCACAATATTTATGTTCATGGTGGATTATATCCTACTCATGCTTGCATCCAATGTTTATTAATTTTAATGCATGTACATGGCTGTTGTCGCTCTCTAGTTGGTCGCTTCCCAGTATTTTGCTAGCCTTCACCTGTACTAAGCGGGAATACTGCTTGTGCATCCAAACTCCTTAAACCCCAAAATTATTCCACATGAGTCCACTATACCTTCCAATATGCGGTATCTACCTGCCGTTCCAAGTAAATTTGTATGTGCCAAACTCTAAACCTTCAAATAATCATCCTGTTTTGTATGCTCGAATAGCTCATGTATCAACTAGGGTTGTCTGTATCTTCCATGTTAGGCGGGTTATTCTCAATAGGAGTGGACTCCGCTCCTCACTCACGAGATAAATGGCTGGTCGCCGGGATGCCCAGTCCCATGCTTTATGCAAACTAAATCAAAATAATTGCAAACAAAACTCCCCCTGGGACCTGATGTATGTTGGAGGCACTCGTTGTTTGGAGCAAGCCATGGATTGATGTTTGTTGGTGGAGGGGGAGTATAAACTTTACCATTCTGTTTGGGAACCGCCTATAATGTGTGTAGCATGGAAGATATCACTATCTCTTGGTTGTTATGTTGACAATGAAAGTATACCGCTCAAAATATTATTCACCTCTATTTCAAAACCGAGCTCTGGCACATCTACAAATCCTTGCTTCCCTCTACGAAGGGCCTATCTATTTACTTTTATGTTGAGTCATCACCCTCTTATCAAAAGCACCAGTTGGAGAGCACCACTGTCATTTGCATTCATTACTGTTAATTTATATTGGGTGTGACTATGATTGGGTCTCTTTTACCATGAATTACAATGTCTAGTCAGTCCTTGATCTTTAAAGGTGCTCTGCATTTATGTTTTGCGGTCTCAGAAAGGGCTATCGAGGTACCATCTTGTTATATCATATTATGATTGTTTTGAGAAAGTGTTGTCATCCGAGATTTATTATTATGGCTTGCTAGTTGATTATGCTATTGATATGGGTAATCATGAGACCTGAGAATTATTGCAAATGTGGTTAGTTATAATCTTTGCTGAAAACTTCAATGCTAGCTTGACATCTTTACAACAACAAGAGCAAATAGAGTTTGTAAAAGTTTTTCTTTATTTCTTTCAGTTTGTCAACTGAATTGCTTGAGGACAAGCAAGGGTTTAAGCTTGGGGGAGTTGATACGTCTCCGTCGTATCTACTTTTCCAAACACTTTTGCCCTTGTTTTGGACTCTAACTTGTATGATTTGAATGGAACTAACCCGGACTGACGCTGTTTTCAGCAGAATTGCCATGATGTTGTTTTATGTGCAGAAAACAAAAGTTCTCGGAATGACCTAAAACTCCACGAAATACCTTACAATAAATAATAAAAAATCCTCGCCAAAGATGAAGACCAGGGGGCCCACACCCTTCTCATGAAGGTGGCCCCCCCTAGGGCGCGCCCCCCTACCTCGTGGGCCCCCTGGAGACCCCCCGACTCCAACTCCAACTCTATATAACTTCTTTCGGGGAGAAAAAATAAGAGAGAAGAAATCATCGCGTTTTATGATACGGAGCCGCCGCCAAGCCCTAAAACCTCTCGGGAGGGCTGATCTGGAGTCTGTTCGGGGCTCCGGAGAGGGGGATTCGTCGCCGTCGTCATCATCAACCTTCCTCCATCACCAATTTCAAGATGCTCACCGCCGTGCGTGAGTAATTCCATCATAGGCTTGCTGGACAGTGATGGGTTGGATGAGATTCACCATGTAATTGAGTTAGTTTTGTTAGGGTTTGATCCCTACTATCCACTATGTTCTGAGATTGATGATGCTATGACTTTTCTATGCTTAATGCTTTTCACTAGGGCCCGAGTGCCATGATTTCAGATCTGAACCTATTATGTTTTCATCAATATATGAGAGTTCTAGATCCTATCTTGCAAGTCTGTAGTCACCTATTATGTGTTATGATCCGTTACCCCGAAGTGACAATAATCGGGATACTTACCGGTGATGACCGTAGTTTGAGGAGTTCATGTATTCACTATGTGCTAATGCTTTGTTCCGGTTCTCTATTAAAAGGAGGCCTTAATATCCCTTAGTTTCCATTAGGACCCCGCTGCCATGGGAGAGTAGAACAAAAGATGTCATGCAAGTTCTTTTCCATAAGCACGTATGACTATATTCGAAATACATGCCTACATTACATTGACGAATTGGAGCTAGTTCTGTGTCACCCTATGTTATGATTGTTACATGATGAACCACATTCGGCATAATTATCCATCATTAATCGGATGCCTACGAGCTTTCCATATACTGGTTTACGCTTATTTACTTTCCCGTTGCTATTGTTACAATCACTACAAAATACCAAAAAACATTACTTTGCTTTCATTACTCTTTTGTTACCGTTACCATCACTATCATATTACTTTGCTACTAAACACTTTGCTGGAGATACTTAGTTTCCAGGTGTGGTTGAATTGACAACTCGGCTGCTAATACTTGAGAATATTCTTTGGATCCCCTTGTGTCAAATCAATAAATTTGGGTTGAATACTCTACCCTCGAAAGCTGTTGCGATCCCATATACTTATGGGTTATCAGGGGCATATGGGTTTGGTTGGCAAGGAGTTGGCATCCGACGCAACGTTGGACAAGGTCATGTGCATCTGCTCGGGTCGTCGGCCAGTAAAACTCTATACGGAAGGCCTTGCTAACAAGGGCCCGAGCTGCGGCATGGTGACCGCCGAGTCCAGCGTGAATTTCAGCCAAGAACTGTTGCCCCTCTTCCTCGGAGATACATCGTTGAAGAACTCCGGTAGCACTTTTCTTGTAGGGTTCTCCATCATGAACCTTGTAGGCCTTTGATCGCCAGACAATGCAGCAGGCCTCATTCTCGTCCTCAGGAAGCTCCTTCCTGTTAAGGTAGGCCAGGAAGGGTTTGGTCCATGGGGCAATGACTAGCATGATGAGATGTGCCGACGGTGTTATTTCGGTGGCTGAGCCTCTGATGACGTCGGTGTTTCCAGGATCTGGGGTTATGTTTGGATCCGGACTAGTGTTGCCGTTTTCCCCTAGCCACACCACGGATGGCTTAAAAAGCCGTTCCAGAAAGATATTAGGTGGGACGGGTCGCTCTTAGCGCTGATACGAGCAAAACGTCCGCCGCTTGATTACTTTCTCGAGCCACATGATGGAACTCGAGCCCCTTGAACCGGGATGACATTTTTATGACTGCGTCATGATAAGATGCCATCTTCGGATCTTTGGCGTCGAAGTCTCCATTTATTTGAGATATTGCAGGGTTTGAGTCCCCGCGCACTTCTAGGAGTTGTATGCCCATGGAGACGACCATCCAGAGACCATGCAATAAGGCCTCGTATTCGGCTGCGTTATTGGAGTCTGTGTATAGTATTTGGAGTACGTACTGAACGACGTCTCCAGTACGGGACATTAAAGCGACGCCTACTCCTAGCCCTGCAAGCATTTTGGAGCCATCGCAATATATAACCCAATTGGAGTATGTGTCATACTCTTTAGGGAGTTCGGCCTCTGTCCATTCGGCGATGAAGTCAGCCAGTACTTGGGATTTAATAGCTCAACGTGGTTTATATGTAATGTCAAATGGGAGGAGCTCAATGGCCCATTTAGCAATCCGGCCCGTGGCATCGCGGTTGTTTATAATTTCATGGAGTGGTACTTCGGAAGCCACTGTAATCGAACACTCCTAGAAGTAGTGGCGGAGCTTTCGGGATGTCATGAAGACCGCGTATGCTATCTTTTGATAATGGGGGTACCGGGATTTGCATGGTGTAAGGACAGTGGATACGTAGTATACTGGCTTCTGAAGAGGGAATTTATGTCCATCCTGTTGTCATTCAATGACGAGCACGGCGCTCACCACCTGATGTGTTGCTGATATGTATAATAACATCGGTTCGCCGGCATTTGGTGCGGCCAGGATTGGATTGCTTGCGAGGAGGGTTTTTATTTCCTCCAGTCCGGCTGTTGCTGCGTCCGTCCACTCGAAGTGATCGCTTCGCCGTAGAAGGCAATAGAGTGGTAGTGCCTTTTCTCCCAATCTGGAGATGAAGCGGCTTAGAGCTGCCATGCAACCCGCAAGCTTTCGAACTTGTTTAAGGTCTGTTGGTGTAGCCAATTGGGACAAAGCTCCATTTTTGGCTTGATTTGCTTCAATTCCTCTATTGGAAACGATGAAGCCCATCAGTTTTCCGACCGGGACGCCGAAAACGCACTTTTCCGGATTGAGCTTAATGTCATACACGCGGAGGTTGTCGAATGTGAGACGTAAATCGTCTATTAGTGTTTCGACGTGCCTAGTTTTGATGACGACGTCATCCACATAAGCTTCAACTGTCTTGCCGATCTGTTTCTCCACGCATGTTTGAATCATGCGTTGGTATGTGGCGCCTGCATTCTTGAGTCCGAAGGGCATGGTGTTGAAGCAGAATGGCCCATATGGGGTGATGAATACTGTTGCAGCTTGATCGGGCTCCTTCATTTTGATTTGATGGTATCCGGAATATGCGTCAAGGAAGCACAGTGAGTCATGTCCTACGGTACCGTCAATGATTCGATCAATGCAGGGAGGGGGAAGGGATCCTTGGGGCAAGCATTATTGAGGTCATTGAAATCGACGCACAAGCGCCAGGATTTGTCCTTCTTTGGTACCATTACCAAGTGTGCCAGCCAGTCCGGATGTTTTATTTCTCTAATGAATCCGGCCTCAATTAGCTTGGCTAGCTCCTCCCCCATAGCTTGATGTTTCATTTTTGAAAAGCGTCGTAGTGCTGGGTTGACTGGCTTATATCCCTTCAATATATTGAGGCTGTGTTTGGCCAGCTCGCGTGGGATTCTTGGCATATCAGAAGGGTGCCAGGCGAATATATCCGAATTCTTGCGCAGGAAAACTCGTAGAGCGGCGTCAACCGTCGGGTCTAGTTGTGCTCCAATGGATGTTGTCTTCTTGGGGTCTGTTGGATGGACTTGGAATTTGACTATTTCTTCTGCCGGTTTGAAGGAGCTGGATTTGGGTCATTTGTCTAGGACCACATCATCCCTGTCCACCATGGAGCGCAGCGCGGTTAACTCTTTGTCCGCGAGGGCTTCAAATAATGCCTCGAGGGCCAGGGACGCTGTTTTATTCTCGGCGCGGAGTGCTATGTCCGGATCACTAGCTAGAGTGATTATACCATTGGGCCTGGGCATCTTAAGCTTCATGTACCCGTAATGTGGTACTGCTTGAAAGCGCATAAAAGCATCTCGCCCTAAGAGGGCATGATACCCATTGTTGAAGGGGGCTAATTGGAAGGATATTTCTTCGGGCCGATAGTTCTCCGGTGTGCTGAATACCACATCGAGTATGATTTTTCCCGCACACCTTGCCTCCCGACTGGGAATGATTCCTCGGAAGGTCATGTTTCTTTGCTCGATGCGGCTCATGTCTATTTCCATTTTTCGTATTGTATACTCATAGATGAGGTTTAGTCCGCTGCCGCCGTCCATGAGAACCTTGGTGAGCCGAAAGCCATCCACAATGGGGCTGAGGACCAAGGCGGCTGGTGCTCGGACTGTCCTATGTTTTGGCTCGTCGCTAGCATTAAAGATTACCATCGTGTCGTTCCAGGGGTTTATTGTTGCGATCTGGAAGACTTCGGCGAGCTCGCGGAGTGCCCTTTTGCACCTATTATTTGAAGCGAATGTCTCAAAGACCGTCAGTACTCTGGGGTCGTCGTCTTCTGGAGGGTGTTGCTCTGTGGTGTTTTTGGTAAGGATGTCCTCGCCGCTTTTGGCTACCTGCCGGAGTATCCAACATGCTCTAAGGCTGTGGGTTGGTATGGTATCCGGTGTGGTATGTATTTTGCATGGGCCATCGAGCCATCCCTCCAAAACGGTTCCGCGCCGCGTAACGAGTTTGTATTTCTTGAACATTGGACTGGGCGTGTCACAGGGGTGCGCCCTTTTCGCCTGGACTAGTGGTTGAGTTGGGACCGGTGGCTCCCATGCTTTCTAATATCTCCAGGCACTTTCCATTCCGCTGTACTTCTGTATGATAGTTGCCAAGTCAGCGAAGTGTATTATGCGGCGGCGATTAATGGCATTGAGAATTCCTTCGTTCGTGCAATTGTTGCGGAACGCTGATATCGCGTCCTCGTCGCGGCAATCTTTAACCTTGTTCTTAACAAGGAGGAATCTGGCCCAAAAGTGATGGACCGTTTCCTGAGACTGCTGTTGTATGCTCATGAGAGCGCTTATGTCTGGATGGGTGGGCGGAGTCGGATTTGAGCCCTGACCCGATCGATGATCCGGAGTCTGAGGTTTTTCCAGACTGAACAGTACGGGCTACGGAGTATCTTCTGATTTTTGAAGCTTATCGTCTGACTCTATGTTCGGAGGACAAGGCGTGCCTTTCTTCTGGTACTTGTCCGGGTTCTTGAGGTCGGAGATCCAAACATAATTCGTCCTCAATATAGAGGAAGGGTTATCTTGCTCCTCGACTACCGCTGTCTGGTAGGTGATCGGTGGAGAGTTAATCTCTCTCTAGTCGTGTTTAAGCCCAATCCAATCGTAGTCTAGCGACCCCCAAGGCGGCAATGTGATCTAGGAGTTCGTTCAAAGACGAAAAATCCGTCGGATCCATCCATTTGGCGCATTCAGAATCAACGCAGAGGCGATTTTTGATGACTCGAGAGGTCATCATCGTCGACTTAAAGGCCGAGCGGGCGATCATGGTAAAACCGCCCAGCCGAAGGGTTTGGCCTAAGGCCAGAGCTCGTCCGGAGGACCCTTTCGATGACGGCAGAGTGGAACTCTCAATGAAAGCACCAATGTCGGTGTCAAAACCGGCGGATCTCAGGTAGGGGGTCCCGAACTGTGCGTCCAAGGTCGATGCTAATAGTAGACAAGGGACACGATGTTTACCCAGGTTTGGGCCCTCTGTATGGAGATAATACCCTACGTCCTGCTTGATTGATATTGATGAATATGAGTATTACAAGAGTTGATCTACCTCGAGATCGTAATTGCTAAACCCTAGAGGTCTAGCTTGCATGGCTATGATAATGAATCTGTCCTATTCGGACTAAGTCCTCCGGTTTATATAGACACCAGGAGGATCTAGGGTTACACAAGGTCGGTTATAAAGAAAGGAATCTAAATATTCGGTCACCATGCTTGCCTTCCACACCAAGGAGAGTCCCATCCCGACACGGGTGCAGTCTTCGGTCTTCGTATCTTCACAGCCCATCAGTCCGGCCCATGGCTAATAGGTCGGACGCCCGAGGACCCCTTAGTCCAGGACTCCCTCACCCCCTAGTCTAGGACACCGTCAGTTGGTATGATTTTATATTTTATTTATGGTGTTGTCCTAAGGTGCCCTCCGTTCTCGCGCAAACATGAGGGGCCCCCGCTGTACGGTGTTGTAATATGTTCATGGTTCGCTTATGGTGGGTTGCGAGAGTGACAGAAGCTTAAACCCGAGTAGGTGGGCTATGGCGTATGGGATAAAGAGGACCTGATACTTTATGCTATGGTTTGGTTTCATGACCTTAATGATATTTAGTAGTTGCGGATGCTTGCTAGAGTTCCAAGCATAAGTGCATATGATCCAAGTAGAGAAAGTATGTTAGCTCATGCCTCTCCCTCATATAGAATTGCAAGAATGATTACCGGTACTTATTATCGATTGCCTAGGGACAAATAACCTTGTTGACAAGAACCCTTTTACTAAACACATAACTTTTATTATCTTGCAAAGTACTTCTAGTTTTATTCTTGCAAAGCACGTAGTTCTAGCATCACACCTACAAAATAGTTTCATACTTGTTTCCCATAAAGCAAACGTCGAGTATGCGTAGAGTTGTATCAGTGGTCGATAGAACTTGCGGGAATATTTGTTCTGCCTTTAGCTCCTCATTGGGTTCGACACTCTTATTTATCGAAAAAGACTACAAACGATCCCCTATACTTGTCGGTTATCAGGCCGCCTAAACCACAAGCAACCACATGCATAGAGCAGTTGAACACGCTGGAAATGGTCGCCTACAAGTCGGCCGAACCCACTGACTATCAGCAACAGGATAAATTATACCTGCCTCCAGAAGCTTTAGTATTTCATTTCTTACCACTTCTTTCATCTTAGGATTTAACCGTCGTTGGTGATCAACAACTGCTTTAGCGTCTTTCTCCAATTGTATTTTGTGCTGGCATAGAGTGGGACTAATGCCCTTAAGATCATCAAGAGTATATTCAATAGGAACATGATGCTTCTTCAGAGTTTTCAATAATTTCTCTTCTTCCTGTTATGAAAGGTTAGCACTAATAATACTAGGATATATCTTTATTTTCATCAAGATAAGCATATTTAAGAGTATCAGGTAATGGTTTAAGCTCAAACACGGGATCACCCTTAGGTGGAGGACGATCCCCTAGAATTTCAACAGGCAAGCTGTGTTTCAAAATAGGTCGTTGTTTAAAGAATACTTCATCTATTTTCCTTCTTTCATTCATAAACATATCATTTTCATGGTCTAGCAAATATTGTTCTAAAGGATTATTAGGAGGCACGGCAATAGAAGCAAGTAATTTCATCTTTACTAGGCAATTCTTTATCATGGGGTTGTCTACGAAATTTAGCAAAATTAAAATCATGAGACATACCCCCTAAACCAATAGAAACAATATCCTTTTTGCAGTCTATCTTAGCATTACCAGTATTCAAGAAGGGTCTACCATACATAATGGCACAAAAGCCATCTTGTGGGGAACCAAGAACAAGAAAATCAATAGGATATTTAACTTTCCCACACAAGACTTCAACATCTCTCACAATCCCGACTGGTGAAATAGTATCTCTATTGGAAAGCTTAATAGTAACATCAATATCTTCTATCTCAGCAGGTGCAATATCATGCATAATTTCTTTGTATAAGGAATGAGGTATTGCACTCACACTAGAACCCATGTCACATAAGCCATGATAGCAATGATCTCCTATTTTAACAGAAACAACAGGCATGCAAACAATAGGTCTATGTTTATCTTTAGTATCGGGTCTAGCAATTCTAGCAGCTTCATCACAAAAGTAAATAACATGCCCATCAATATTATCGACCAAGAGATCTTTAACCATAGCAATACTAGGTTCAACTATAATTTTCTCAGAGGGTGTAGCTGTTCTAGTATTACTCTTACGAACCACAGTTGAAGCTTTAGCATGATCCTTCATTCTAACAGGAAAAGGTGGTTTCTCAATATAACCAGTAGGAACAATAGGATCAACATTATAAGTGATAGTATTTTCTTCAACTTTAATAGGTTCAACTACTTTTACTTTGATGGGAGGATGATATTTAAACCACTTATCCTTAGGGAGATCAACATGAGTAGCAAATGATTCATAGAAAGAAGCTACTATCTCAGAGTCAAGTCCATATTTAGTGCTAAATTCATGAAAAGCATCAGTATCCATGAAAGATTTAACACAATCAAACTTAGGTGTTATACCTGACTCCTTACCTTCATCGAGTTCCCAATCTTCAGAGTTGCGTTTAATTCTTTACAATAAATCCCATCTGAATTCCATAGTATTCATCATAAAAGAACCAAGTGCAAGAAGTATCGAGCATGGAACGATTATTGAGAGAAAGCCGAGCATAAAATTTTTGAATAATAATTTCTCTTGAGAGCTCATGATTGGGGCATGAATATAACATTGACTTAAGCCTCCCCCAAGCTTGAGCGATGCTTTCTCCTTCGCGAGGCCAAAAATTATATATATAATTACGATCACGATGAACCAGAAGCATAGGATAAAACTTCTGATGAAATTCCAATTTCAATCGGTTGTAGTTCCATGATCCAACATCATCACATAGCCTAAACCATGTCAATGCCTTTCCCTTCAACGATAAAGGGAAAGACCTTCTTCTTGATAACATCCTCGGGCATACCTTCAAGCTTAAATAATCCACAAACTTCATCCACGTCGATTAGGTGCATATCGGGATGTAATGTTCCATCTCCTGTAAAAGGATTAGCTAGTAGTTTCTCAATCATACCTGAAGGAATTTCAAAGTAAATATTTTCAGTAGGTTGAGAAGCAACTCTGTGCTCTACTGTTCGGGGTGAAGATACCCCGAACAAGCCCCTCAAAGGATTATTTTCCATAGTAGCAAGTGACAGTAAATTTCAGCACACTATATAATTTTTTCCTTACCAAATTACACCTACCAAAGGCACTTCACTCCCCGGCAACGGCACCAGAAAAGAGTCTTGATAACCCATAAGTATAGGGGATCTATCGTAGTCCTTTCGATAAGTAAGAGTGTTGAACCCAACGAGGAGCAGAAGGAAATGACATGTGACGCCCCAAGACTGGAGCTTCAGATGCCTTCCAGGGTTTCCGAGATTCGTTGTGTGATTTGTTTTTACTTGTTGCATTCATCATTGCATCATGTGCATTGCATCATGTCATCAAGTCTTTAATCTTTCCAACTCAACTACATAAATTGAGGCAACTCACATGGTGGTTTCTCTTTAAAACATACCCTCTCGATATTTAGGGAGATATTATAAAATATTCCATTGTTTTCGAATCACCCATGAACCCACTTGCATATTAAATCCCTTGGCCTTTTCTTCTTCAAGTTTCGACTCTCTAGCCTTGCCAATAATTCTTTTACCTTTTTCTAGAGCTCTACCAAAATTCTCAACATTTTTGGATACTCCTAAAACCTCGTCCTAGTCCAAACCCATTTGAATTAAATTCAAATGAGTTTGAATTCTTATCGTTTGATTCGGCCTTTTCTAATTTTCTCGGACCGAGCATATTTTTGTGAGTCCAAGAAAATTACCCGCATGTTCAAATTCAGTCAAAGTAGTTTTATGAGAGAGGGAGAGAGAGAAGAGGCCCATCAGCCATCCAACCCACCTGGGCCTCCCTCCCTCATGCGTCGGCCCAAGGCCAAGGCCCAACCAGGCCCCCGTTGCTTACCCTAGCAATCCTTGCACTCCTCTTCCTCGTCCCCTCGCGCCGCCACACGCACATGCATCGCACCAGGAGAAGCCACACCCGAATCCCCATCCCCATCGATCTCTCCCTCCTCTCGCTCCCTTCCTCACGTGCCAGGGAGGAGCCCCGAGCCCTCACCCTCGCTCCCTGCGGCAGTTCCTCCCACGGCACCTCTCCTCCCGCTTCTCCTTGCCGCCACCTCCCTCTGCTCCACTCGTGTTCGGAGCTCGTAGACCCCGGACGACCGGCCAGAGCCACCCATCTCCCTGTGCTCGTCTCCCTCTCCTCCCTCGCAGGCTCCCTTCTTCGCCTTGCCTTGTCACCGGCCCATGCTCCGCCTCGTCGTGCCTCTGCTCATCGCCTGAACCTCCCGGCTGCAGCTCTCTCACCCCGTTCGATCTGGACACTGGGTCCCGAGCTCCTCGACCTGCCGCCTGCTCGCCGGAGCAGCAGTAGCAGCCCCGTGCATTGCCGGGGCCTTCCCTACATCCCCCTCGCCGCTGAACTGGTCTCCTCTCCTTCCTCCTCACGGGTGCCTGCGACAAGCTTCACCAGCAGCACGCCATGCGCCCGCGCGTCGGTTGTCGGACCCCGGCAAGCAGGACCCCGCCACCGGTGACCTGAAGGACGAGTAGGGCGCTCCGCCACCATCTCCAGCAGCGCCTCCACACCTTTTCTCCCACCTCCCATGCTGCCTGACGAGTTCCTGCCCGACCTCCTCGTTGACCTCTGTCACAAGTCCAGCGAGCAGCGTCTTCGGGTTTTTTTCGCCAAGTCCGTCGAAGGCCCTGAAAATCGTACCCCTTCATGCCGGCAAGTCGGACCCCGAACGATCAAGGACTTGTGGACCATGTGGATCTACCGTCGTCGTAGACCCGGGTTGCAAAAACGCCAAGTTCCTCTCCGCCGTGAACCACTACTTCCACAACGCGTCCTGAACGACTATCGGTGCCTTGGGTTTCATCAAGTTCCCCTACGACCCGTGTTCGACTGCGAGAATACCACAAAGTACCCTTTCGGATCACCAAGTTAGCTACCATCGTCGTGAACCGCTTTCGGAACGTGTATCACTATGCCCAAGTACCACTCCCCCCGGAGACCATGGATCCGTCAAGTTCCGGTACCGTCGTCGTGGACCCGACAAGTTTGTGAGTACAACTACTTCCTCTACGACCCGTGAGAACCGCTACTTTTGCTACCGTTGAGAGAACATCTACTTCCTTCGACGAACTTGATCCGTTCTGAAAACGCACGCTACGAAGGTATAACCATCGAGACAACCGCCCGTGAACGAATACTTGTGTTGTATGAGATGCTCCTGTTTGGCCGTGTTCGCACCGTGTCTGTTTTGTCCCTCGTTTCCTTTCCACCGATTCGTGGGACACCCGGTATCCGGGATCATTCCCCGTACCTCTTGCACATTCCATACATCTCACATTTGTTTCTTGCACCGGCATCTCTACTAGTTGTCGGATCATCAGGATGTTGCCGTGGCACCCTTTTCTTTCCACCACGGTGGCAAATTCTTCACAATGGTCTTATCAACATTTTCATAAAATTGCATAAACTTGAACATGTCATCCGCATCATGATAATAACATTTAGTATGGTTAACGTTGTTGTTGCATTAAATTGCTAAAGCACATGAGGATTTGCCGGAATTGTTGTTCGATGTTTCCGGCCTCATTTAAAAATGCCTAACTGTGTATTTTACTCATGTTTCACCTCTTGCCATGTTTAATAACATTTAATATTGTTGGGTACATAAACAAGAGCGAACTAAATAATTGATGTGGTGTTTCATCAATATGCAACTCGTTGCATATTGAGCTCCACTTAACTTGTAGTGTTGTTTGTGCACTTTGCCATGCCATGCATATTTAAACCGGACATGCATCATACTTGGTTGTGCATCATGCCATGTTTATGTGATGGTTGTTTACTATGTTGCTTGCTTCTTTCTGGTTTGCTTCTCTCGTTAGCTTCGGTTTCGTTCCGGAGTTGTGAGGATCCGTTCGACTACGTCCGTTTGTCTTCTTCATGGACTCATTCTTCTTGCTTGCGGGATTTCAGGCAAGATGACCATATCCTCGAAATCACTTCTATATTTGCTTGCTAGTTGCTCGCTCTTTTGCTATGCCGCGATACCTACCACTTGCTATATCATACCTCCCATATTGCCATGTCAAGCCTCTAACCCACCTTGTGCTAGCAAACCGTTGTTTGGCTATGTTACCGCTTTGCTCAGCCCCTCTTATAGCGTTGCTAGTTGCAGGTGAAGATGAAGTTTGTTCCATGTTGGAACATGCATATCGTTCGGGATATCATTATTATTATAGCTTGTTTACATTAATGCATCTATATACTTGGTAAAGGGTGGAAGGCTCGGCCTTATGCCTGGTGTTTTGTTCCACTCTTGCCGCCCTAGTTTCCGTCATATCGGTGTTATGTTCCTTGATTTTGTTTTCCTTACGCAGTTGGGTTATAATGGGAACCCCTTGACAGTTCGCCTTGATCAAAACTCCTCCAGCAAGGCCCAACCTGGGTTTTACCATTTGCCACCTAAGCCTTTTTCCCTTGGGTTCTGCAGACTCAAGGGTCATCTTTATTTTAAACCCCCGGGCCAGTGGTCCTCTGAGTGTTGGTCCAAAACAGAGCCACTTGCAGCGCCACCTCGGGGAAACTTGAGGGTTGGTTTTAGTTGTACATAGTGTTCATCCGGTGTGCCCTGAGAACGAGATATGTGCAGCTCCTATCGGGATTTGTCGGCCCATCCGGGCGGCTTTGCTGGACTTGTTTTACCATTGTCGAAATGTCTTGTAACCGGGATTCCGAGTCTGATCGGGTCTTCCTTGGAGAAGGAATATCCTTCATTGACCGTGAGAGCTTGTGATGGGGTAAGCTGGGACACCCCTACAGGGTTTTGAACTTTCGAAAGACATGCCCGCGGTTATGGGCAGATGGGAATTTGTTAATGTCCGGTTGTAGAAAACTTGACACTTAACTTAATTTAAAATGAATCAACCGCGTGTGTTGCCATGATGGTCTCTTTTCGGTGGAGTCCGGGAAGAGAACACGGTCTCGTGTTATGCTTGAATGTAAGTAGCTTCAGGATCACTTCTTGATCACTCTTAGCTTCTCGTCCATGTTTTGCTTCTCTTCTCACTCTCATTTGCGTAAGTTAGCCACCATATATGCTAGTCCTTGCTGCAGATCCACCTCACTACTCTTTCCTACCCATAAGCTTAAATAGTCTTGATCTCGCAGGTGTGAGATTGTTGAGTCCCCGTGGCTCACAGATACTTCCAAACAGTTGCAGGTGCCGATGATACCAGTGCAGGTGATGCAGCTGAGCTCAAGTGGGAGCTCGATGAAGATCGTGTTCGTTGTGTTGTTTCGTTTCCTTTCGATCAGTAGTGGAGCCCAGTTGGGGCGATCGGGGATCTTTTTCATTATGGGTTGTCTTTCTTTATTTGGTTCCGTAGTCGGACCTTGATTGTATCTGGATGATGTAATGCTATATTTATGTATTGTTTGAAGTGGCGATTGTAAGCCAACTCTTTATCTCTTTCTTATTCAGTACATGGGATGTGTGAAGATTACCCCTCTTGCGACATGCCTACTATGCGGTTATGCCTCTAAGTCGTGCTCCGACACGTGGGAGATATAGCCGCATCGTGGGTGTTACAAGTTGGTAATCAGAGCCTTCCCCGACTTAGGAGCCCCCTACTTGATTGAATCGCTGATGTTGTTGAGTCTAGAAAAATGTTTTGAGTCTTATAGGATTATATATATATATATATATCGGAGAGTAGGATTCTTTTTACTCCTCACTCCCTTCGTCGCTCTGGTGAGGCCTCCTGACGTAGAGTTTTGACTCTTCTCTTCTCAAATTTCACTAAAAAAATTTAGGATCACGCGGGTATCTTGGAATCGTTCCGATGGTTTTGTGACGAGAACATTGTTCTTGGTGCCTCCTGACATCTAGGGGTTGTGGCAGTGTCCCGGGGAGTTGAGCTCCGAGGTGTTGTCGTCACAATTTTATCGTTGTAGTTCCGGAATACCTGAGTTCACCAACATCGAAAATCTGTTTTATGTAGTTGTTGGTGAGATAACCTCGACGCCACCCAGTACTGGGGTGGGAGTTCGGGAGTATTACCATAACTCGTATAACGGAAGCTTTTCGAAGGTTGAGGTAAATTATTTCCGAAGGTTTCTTGGTTATGTGTTGAAGGATAGATACAGCTGGATGTAGGAATTGTTAGTTTGGGTGACATATTATGCTTCCCCTGTATCCCCAACACCTGATTGCATAACTAGAAAGTTTTGGGAGTTTATAAGTGGGAATTCAAGTATATCGTAGGATATCTTTCCAACAGACACATGATACGACATGGGGTCAATCATATGTTTGTTTCTGGCTTATTTGGCAAGCCAATCCTTTGTTTGGTTTCGAGTTGTGGTATTCGAGTTGCTTCAATGACAAGTGTTGATTCCATACCTTCCCCAAATGGTGTCCTCATACTCCTATGTGAATACCAATCCTTCATGATAATTGGGATTGTCATGTCAATCCTTTTCAACCGGTGTGTTTTCTCTTCAAGTGGATCCGATCATTTTAACATCCGCAAGATCACCTCTCGTTTTTCCCAACGTTATTCGTTTCATCCGTCTCCATGTTGACTTTGTTTTCCCGCGCTCCCACCCTTTTTCTTCAAGGAATCAGATTTCTTAATCAAGTATCCATCTTATTGATGCGAAGTCTCTCCATTCTTTTCCGTCAATGTTCTTACCCGGTGGTTCTCGTGAAGATGCTCTACAAGTTCATCATTCTTCGTTCTCTTTCTTCTCCGGTGGATTCAACTCAAGCCTTGTCAATCACATCATTTTCCTCCTTTCAAATGCTTTTCCCATGCTGGTGCACCTCTTAATCATCCACTTCACACTATTCATTGTTCCGGAGTGCTGAAGATATCTCGAAGATTCATGTTTCCACTCTGCATTCATTCAAGCACTTTCGAGGATGTTATCTCTTCTGAGCCATTTAATTCAACCGACGCAATCTCCCTTTAAAGCAATCGTTCAACGGTGTATCTTTTGAGTGGGCCCTAACCCACAGGTCTTTCCTAGGATCTTACCTGACTCTTCTAATTTTTCCGGTGCTATCCTCAAATTATTTGAAAGTTTGACGTAAGAATGAACTGTCATCAGCCATATGTCTTCCTCCAAGATCTTTCAAATTCTTTCATCGTTGGCTCGACCTCTTCTCTTTTGATTCTCTGGAGTCCATCATCTCAGAATTATTCATTCCAGCTTTCAACTCTCGTTCTTCAAATCTTACCGGTGCATCATTCAAGTATTCTCTTATCAACTCGTGATCTCTTCGTTCTCATGTATCTAAATCCCAACAAGTATCTTCATTCGTTTTCAAAATCTTCCAGGTGTTTTGTGCTTTTGCTACTTTCATTTTCAAGTCTTACGGTGGTTTCCTCAAGATTCTCTTCCATGGTTATCATATTAATTCATTCGTTGTTTCAATCCTACCGGTGGTTCGTTGAAGACCTTATCAAGTTAGCTATATCTCTCTTAATCCTTTTCTACGAGAATAAGTAGTATGCCAAATCCGTTGCTTGTCATCAATCTAAATGATGAGGGATAAGCATAATGTAATTCTTATTCTTGTTTCTTCCAAGTGATTAATTCCTTATTTCGGAGGTTCATCAAAATTCTTGATTTCATTTGGTCATCTTTCTTTTCCGGAGTTTCAGGTTTTCCGCTTTATCTCATCGCAACGCTCCACTCAATCATTGCAAGGCTTCAATCTTATTCTTTTCATCCTTCACTTGCTTTTGATCTTTCTTTTATTACCGGAGTTCTCACGATGGCTCAACTTGCTGGTTCGTCAAGGATTCTGTTCATTCTTCAATTGTTCTTCAAGATCTCTCTCGAAGTCATGACCCGCCAAGCTATACACTAAAATAAACATGGTGTTCAACACTTGTCTTCTTTTGAGGAGTTCAAACATTCTTGTATTCTGAAGTGCGATTCTTTCTCTCTTATCTTTTGACGTGGTGTTATGTCATTCTTGATAATTTCCCTTCGGGTTTCATGATTCACAAGTTTTCAAAGAGTGACATATTTAAATCCATCATTTTCTCTTCGCTCAAGAGATCTTTTCAACCAATCAATCTTTTTGTCAGAGTTACAATGGGTTAGTTTTCACCTAAAGCTTTCCCTAAGGATTGTTGTTATTTATGGTGCTTATAAATGATCCAAGTTCTTCTTTTATCCTCCCGGTGATATAAGTTTCTCGTCTCCTTGTTCATATCAATCCAATCTATCATTTCCGTTAGTGGCAAAATTTTCACCTCATAATTTTGAGATGTTGTCTATAAGCCCACACCAAGCTTATCCTTTTGTTGTTGATAATCCAACAACTCCTTTCTAGCATTTGTTGTAAGCGTGCTCTCTCAAGATCTTGTTTCCCTCCGTTCACTCCATTCCATTCTTTCGTTTCTTCCGGAGGCATTGTGTTGTTGCTCTCTGCTCTCATCATCTCGAATGGTGAGGATCGTGTTCTTTTCGTGCTTATCCATTTAATGGGAGTGTTGTGCTCGCTGCTCAAGTTCTTTTCATCTTATCAAGTTTCATATCTCTTTTCAACCTGAGTGTTGTCCGCCATTTGTTCTTCCTTCTTCCTCTTTCCTACCGGTGTGTTTTTCAACTTTGTTCATTTTCGTGGTATTCTTTCTTTCAAGTGGTTTAACACCTCAAGGTTCTTTGGTTTCACTCATTTGTTAAAGAAACAACTTTGTTTTACCTCTTATCTTCCTCTTCCTTTTCCCTCCGGTGCCATCCAAGATCTCGGGACGAGATCCTCTTGTAGTGGTGGACTGTTGTGACGCCCCAAGACCGGAGCTTCAGATGCCTTCCAGGGTTTCCGAGATTCGTTGTGTGATTTGTTTTTGCTTGTTGCATTCATCATTGCATCATGTGCATTGCATCATGTCATCAAGTCATTAATCTTTCCAACTCAACTAAATAAACCGTATGGATCTTCGATCCATTTAAATTGAGGGAACTCACATGGTGGTTTCTCTTTAAAACATACCCTCCCGATATTTAGGGAGATATTATAAAATATTCCATTGTTTTGGAATCACCCATGAACCCACTTGCATATTAAATCCCTTGGCCTTTTCTTATTCAAGTTTTGACTCTCTAGCCTTGCCAATAATTCTTTTACCTTTTTCCGGAGCTCTACGAAACTTCTCAACATTTTTGGCTACTCCTAAAACCTCGTCCTAGTCCAAACCCATTTGAATTAAATTCAAATGAGTTTGATTCTTATCGTTCGATCTGGCCTTTTCTAATTTTCTCGGACCGATCATATTTTTGTGAGTCCAAGAAAATTACCCGCATGTTCGAATTCGTTCCCTAAACCCCTCTTCCTTTTTTTCCTTTCTCTGTATTGTTTTCAGTCAAAGTAGTTTTATGAGAGAGGGAGAGAGAGAAGAGGCCCATCAGCCATCCAGCCCAGCTGGGCCTCCCTCCCTCATGTGTCGGCCCAAGGCCAAGGCCCAACCAGTTCCCCGCTGCTTACCCTAGCGATCCCTGCACTCCTCTTCCTCGTCCCCTCATGCCACCACATGCACATGCATCGCACCAGGAGAAGCCACACCCGAATCCCCATCCCCATCGATCTCTCCCTCCTCTCGCTCCCTTCCTCACGCGCCAGGGAGGAGCCCCGAGCCCTCACCCTCGCTCCCCACGCCAATTCCTCCCACGACACCTCTCCTCCCGCTTCTCCTTGCCACCACCTCCCTCTGCAGCCCTTGTGTCCGGAGCTCGCAGACCAAGGACGACTGGCCAGAGCCACCCATCTCCCTGTGCTTGTCTCCCTCTCCTCCCTCGCAGGCTCCCTTCATCGCCTTGCCTTGTCGCCGGCCGTTGCTCCGCCTCATCGTGCCTCTGCTCATCGCCCGAACCTCCCGGCTGCAGCTCTCTCGCCCCGTTCGATCTAGACACTGGGTCCCGAGCGCCTCGACCTGCGCTTGCTCGCCGGAGCAGCAGTAGCAGCCCCATGCGCTGCCCGGGCCTTCCCTGCATCCCCCTCGCCCATGAACTGGTCTCCTCTCCTTCCTCCTCGCGCGTGCTTGTGACAAGCTTCACCAGCAGTATGCCATGCGACCACGCGTCGGTTGTCGGACCCCAGCAAGCAGGACCCCACCACCGGTGACCTGAAGGACGAGCAGGGCGCTCCGCCACCATCTCTAGCAGCGCCTCCGCACCTTTTCTCCCACCTCCCATGCTGCCTGACGAGTTCCTGCCCGACCTCCTCGTTGACCTCTATCACAAGTCCAGCGAGCAGCGTCTTCGGGTTTTTTTTCCGCCAAGTCCATCGAAGGCCCTCAAGACCGTACCCCTTCATGCCGGCAAGTCGGACGCCGAAAGATCAACGACTTGTGGACCATGTGCATCTACCGTCGCCGAAGATCCGGGTTGCAAAAACGCCAAGTTCCTCTCCGCCGTGAACCACTACTTCCATAACGCATCCTGAACAACTACCGGCGCCTTGGGTTTCACCAAGTTCCCCTACGAACCATGTACGACTGGGGAATACCACCAAGTACCCTTTCGGATCTTCAAGTTCGCTACCATTGTCGTGAACCGCTTTCAGAACGTGTATCACTACGCCCAAGTACCACTATGCCCGGAGACAACGGATCCGTGAAGTTCCGCTACCGTCGTCGTGGACCCGACAAGTTTGCGAGTACAACTACTTCCTCAACGACCAGCGAGAACCGCTACTTTTGCTACCATCGAGAGAACGCCTACTTCCTTTGACGAACTTGATCCGATCCGAAAACGCACGCTATGAAGGTATAACCATCGACACGACCGCCCGTGAACGAATGCTTGTGTTGTATGAGATGCTCCTGTTTGGCCGTGTTCGCACCGTGTCCGTTTTGTCCCTCATTTCCTTGCCACCGATTCATGGGAAACTCGATATCCGGGATCACTCCCTGTACCTCTTGCACATTCCGCACATCTCACATTTGTTTCTTGCACCGGCATCTCTACTAGTTTTCAGATCATCGAAACGTTGTCGTGGCACCATTTTCATTATCATCGCCATGGCACCCTTTTCTTTCCACCACGGTGACAAATGCTTCATAATGCTGTTATCAACATTTTCATAAAGTTGCATAAACTTGAACATGTCATCCGCATCATGATAATAACATTTAATATGGTTAACGTTGTTGTTGCATTAAATTGCTAAAGCACATGAGGATTTACCGGAATTGTTGTTTGATGTTTCCAGCCTCATTTAAAAATGCCTAACTGTGTATTTTACTCATGTTTCACCTCTTGCCATGTTTAATAACATTTAATATTGTTGGGTACATAAACAAGAGCGAACTAAATAATTGATGTGTTGTTTCGTCAATATGCAACTCGTTGCATATTGAGCTCCACTTAACTTGTAGTGTTGTTTGTGCACTTTGCCATGCCATGCATATTTAAACCGGACATGCATCACACTTGGTTGTACATCATGCCACGTTTATGTGATGGTTTTTTACTACGTTGCTTGCTTCTTGCCAGTTTTCTTCTCTCGTTAGCTCTGATTTCGTTCCGGAGTTGCGAGGATCCGTTCGACTACGTCCGTTTGTCTTCTTCATGGACTCGTTCTTCTTCCTTGCGGGATTTCAGGCAAGATGACCATATCCTCGAAATCACTTCTATCTTTTCTTGCTAGTTGCTCGCTCTTTTGCTATGCCGCGATACCTACCACTTGCTATATCATGCATCCCATATTGCCATGTCAAGCCTCTAACCCACCTTGTCCTAGCAAACCGTTGTTTGGCTATGTTACCGCTTTGCTCAGCCCCTCTTATAGTGTTGCTAGTTGCAGGTGAAGATGAAGTTTGTTCCATGTTGGAACATGGATATCGTTTGGGATATCATTATTATTATGTCTTGTTTACATTAATGCATCTATATACTTGGTAAAGGGTGGAACGGTCGGCCTTATGCCTGGTGTTTTGTTCCACTCTAGCCGCCCTAGTTTCCGTCATACCGGTGTTATGTTTCTTGATTTTGCGTTCCTTACGCGGTTGGGTTATAATGGGAACCCCTTGACAGTTCGCCTTGAATAAAACTCCTCCAGCAAGGCCCAACCTGGGTTTTACCATTTGCCACCTAAGCCTTTTTCTCTTGGGTTCTGCAGACTCAAGGGTCATCTTTATTTTAAACCCCCGGACCAGTGCTCCTCTGAGTGTTGGTCCAAAATAGAGCCACTTGCAGTGCCACCTCGGGGAAACTTTAGGGTTGGTTTTAGTTGTACGTAGTGTTCATCCGGTGTGCCTTGAGAACAAGATATGTGTAGCTCCTATCGGGATTTCTCGGCACATTCGGGCGGCTTTGCTGGACTTGTTTTACCATTGTCGAAATGTCTTGTAACCGGGATTCCGAGTCTGATTGGGTCTTCCTGGGAGAAGGAATATCCTTCGTTGACCGTGAGAGATTGTGATGGGCTAAGTTGGGACACCCCTGCAGGGTTTTGAACATTCAAAAGTTGTGCCCGCGGTTATCAGCAGATGGGAATTTGTTAATGTTCGGTTGTAGAAAACTTGACACTTAACTTCATTTAAAATGAATCAACTGCGTGTGTTGCCATGATGGTCTCTTTTCGGCGGAGTCCGGGAAGAGAACACGGTCTCGTGTTATGCTTGAACGTAAGTAGCTTCAGGATCACTTCTTGATCACTTTTAGCTTCTCGTCCGCATTTTGCTTCTCTTCTCACTCTGATTTGCGTAAGTTAGCCACCATATATGCTAGTGCTTGCTACAGCTCCACCCCACTACCCTTTCCTACCCATAAGCTTAAATAGTCTTGATGTCACGGGTATGAGATTGCTGAGTCCCCGTGGCTCACAGATACTTCCAAACAGTTGCAGGTGCCGATGATACCATTGCAAGTGACGCAGCTGAGCTCAAGTGGGAGCTCGATGAAGATCGTGTTCGTTGCGTGGTTTCGTTTCCTTTCGATCAGTAGTGGAGCCCAGTTGGGGCGATCGGGGAACTTTTGCTTTAGGGGTTGTCTTTTTTTATTTGGTTCCGTAGTCGGACCTTGATTGTATCTGGATGATGTAATGCTATATTTATGTATTGTGTGAAGTGGCGATTGTAAGCCAACTCTTTATCTCTTTCTTATTCAGTACATGGGATGTGTGAAGATTACCCCTCTTGTGACATGCCTACTATGCGGTTATGCCTCTAAGTCGTGCTCCGACACGTGGGAGATATAGCTGCATCGTGGGTGTTACATGACAAGCGGCTTTTAGTAAGGTATTCTCTACAAGCACCAAAATTATCTGCAACAGATAGTTTCGTGATAAGGTAATTCGTATCGGGTAACAAGTAATAAAAGTAAACAAGGTGCAGTAAGGTGGCCCAATACTTTTTGTAGCAAAGGATAAGCCTGGACAAACTCTTATATTAAGGAAATCGCTCCCGAGGACACATGGGAATTATCGTCAATCTAGTTTTCATCATGCTCGTATGATTCGCGTTTGTTACTTTGATAATTTGATATGTGGGTGGACCGGTGCTTGGGTACCGCCCTTCCTTGGATAAGCATCCCACTTATGATTAACCCCCTTGCAACCATCCGCAACTACGAAAGAAAAATTAAGGTAAACCTAACCATAGCATGAAACATATGGATCCAAATCAGCCCCTTACGAAGCAACACGTAAACTAGTGTTTAGGCTTCTATCACTCTAGCAACCCATCATCTACTTATTACTTCCCAATGCCTTCCCCTAGGCCCAAACAATGGTGAAGTGTCATGTAGTCAACGTTCACATACCACCACTAGAGGAAAGACAACATACATCTCATCAAAATATTGAACGAATACCAAATTCACATGACTACTTATAACAAGACTTCTCCCATGTTCTCAGGAAAAAAAGTAACTACTCACAAATCATATTCATGTTCATAATCAGAGGGGTATTAATATGCAGAAAGGATCTGAACATATAATCTTCCATCGAATAAACCAACTAGCATCAACTACAAGGAGTAATCAACACTACTAGCAACCCACAGGTACCAATCTGAGGCTTTGATACAAATATCGGATACAAGAGATGAACTAGGGTTTGAGACGAGATGGTGATGGTGAAGATGTTGATGGAGACTGACCCCCTACCCATAAGAGCATCGATGGTGATGACGTTGCTGATGATTTCCCCCTCCCGGAGGGATGTTTCCCCAGCAGAACAGCTCCGCTGGAGCCCTAGATTGGTTCTGCCAAGGTTCCGCCTCGAGACGGTGGCGCTTCATCCTGAAAGCTTCCTTTGTATTATATTCAGGGAAAAAGACACCTTATACCAAAAGATGGGCATCGGGGGCCTGCCAGGTGGCCCACGAAGCATGGGGCGCGCCCAAGGGGGTAGGGCGTGCCCCCACCCTCGTGGACGGTGGCTGGCTCCCCTCTGGTGCTTTCTTCGCCCAATATTTTTAATATATTCCAAAACTGGCTTTTGTGGAGTTCCAGGACTTTTGGAGTTGTGCAGAATAGGTCTTTAATATTTGCTCCTTTTCCAGCCCAGAATTCCAACTGCCGGCATTCTCCCTCTTTATGTAAACCTTGTAAAATAAGAGAGAAAAGGCATAAGTATCATGACATAATGTGTAATAACATCCCATAATGCAATCAATATCGATACAAAAGCATGATGCAAAATGGACGTATGAACTCCCCCAAGCTTAGACCTCGCTTGTCTTCAAGAGGAAGCCAATATCGAAAAATATGTCCACATGTTTAGAGATAGAGTTGTCGATAAAATAAAATACGGACATGAGAGCATCATGATCATTCTTAGAACAACAACATATGTAAAGTATGAATCAGAAACATCATTGAAAACTAACAAACTATAATCTCAGTCATTGAAGGAATTGTAATTTATCATAACATCGGAAAGAGTCAATATAAGAGCTTTTCATCAAGTCCACATACTCAACTATCATTTAGTCTTTCACAATTGCTAACACTCACAAAATACTTATGGGTATGAAGTTTTAATCGGACACAGAGAAAGATAGGGGCTTATAGTTTTGCCTCCCAACCTTTTACCTCAAGGGTAATGTCAACAATAATAGTGTATTAAAACCCACATCCAATTAGCTATATATATATCAGGATCTTTCCAACACAAGTGCTTGCCAAAGGATAAAATGTAAAAAGGAAAGGTGAAGATCACCATGACTCTTGTATAAGGTATCGGACAAAAATAAAAGGTAGGCCCTTCATAGAGGGAAGCAGAGGTTGTCATGTGCTTTTATGGTTGGATGCACAAAATCTTAATGCAAAAGAACGTCACTTTATATTGCCACGTGTGATAGGGACCTTTATTATGCAGTTTGTCGCTTTATTTCTTCCATATCACAAGATCGTATAAAGCTTATTTTCTCCACACTAATAGATCATACATATTTAGAGAGCAATTTTTATTGCTTGCAACAATGACAACTTGCTTGAAGGATCTTATTCAATCCATAGGTAGATATGGTGGACTCTCATGGCAAAACTGGGTTTAAGGATATTTGGAAGCACAAGTAGTATCTCAACTGAAGGTAATATTCCCTAGAGGCAATAATAAAGTTGTTATTTATATTTCCTTATATCATGACAAATGTTTATTATTCATGCGAGAATTGTATTAACCGTAAACTTACTACATGTGTGAATACATAGACAAACAGAGTGTCACTAGTTTGCCTCTACTTGACTAGCTTGTTGAATCAATGATGGTTATGTTTCCTAACCATAGACATGAGTTGTCATTTGATTAACGGGATCACATCATTAGAGAATTATGTGATAGACTTGACCCATCTGTTAGCTTAGCACGATGATCGTTTAGTTTGTTGCTATTGCTTTCTTCGTGACTTATACATGTTCCTATGACTATGAGATTATGCAACTCCCGAGTACCGGAGGAACACTTTGTGTGCTACCAAATGTCACAATGTAACTGGGTGATTATAAAAGTTCTCTACAGGTGTCTCCGGTGGTGCTTGTTGAGTTGGCATAGATCGAGATTAGGATTTGTCACTCTGATTGTCGGAGAGGTATCTGGGCCCTCTCGGTAATGCACATCCCTATAAGACTTGCAAGCATTGTGACTAATGAGTTAGTTGTGGGATGATGCATTACGGAACAAGTAAAGAGACTTGTCGGTAACGAGATTGAACTAGGTATGAGGATACCGACGATCGAATCTCGGGCAAGTAACGAACCGATGACAAAGGGAATAACGTATGTTGTTATGCGGTTTGACCGATAAAGATCTTCTTAGAATATGTAGGAGCCAATATGAGCATCCAGGTTCCGCTATTGGTTATTGACCGAAGACGAGTCTCGGTCATGTCTACATAGTTCTCGAACCCGTAGGGTCCGCACGCTTAACGTTCGGTGACGATCGATATTATGAGTTTATGTGTTTTGATGTACCGAAGTTAGTTCGGAGTCCCGAATATGATCATAGACATGACGAGGAGCCTCGAAATGGTTGAGACATAAAAATTGATATATTGGATGACTATGTTTGGACTTCGGAAGGGTTCCAGGCAAGTTCGGACAAATACCGGAGTACCAGGGGGTTACCGGACCCCCCCCCCCCCCCCGTGGAGTGTAATGGGCCTATTGGGCCTTAGTGGACAAGAGGAGAGGCGGCCAGGGCAGGCCACGCCCCCCCTCTCCCTCTAGTTCGAATTGGACAATGAGGGGGGCGGGGGGGGGGCCTACTACCTCTTAAGCACTGCGTTGGTTTTCCCTTGAAGAGGAAAGGGTGATGCAGCAAAGTAGCGTAAGTATTTCCCTCAGTTTTTGAGAACCAATGTATCAATCCAGTAGGAGACTACACGCAAGTCCCTCGTACCTACACAAACAAATAAGAACCTCGCAACTAACGCGATAAAGGGGTTTTCAATCCCTTCACGGTCACTTACGAGAGTGAGATCTGATAGAGATAATAATGATAAGTTAAGTATTTTTGGTATTTTTATGATATAGATTGAAAGTAAAGATTGCAAAATAAACTGTGCCAGAAATAACTTGTTGGCGGGAGATTAATATAATGGAGAATAGACCGAGCGGCCATATGTTTCACTAGTGGCTTCTCTCAAGATAGCATAAATATTACGGTGGCTGAACAAATTAATGTCGAGCAATTGATAGAAAAGCGAATAATTATGAGAATATCTAGGCATGACCGTGTATATAGGCATCACGCCCGTGACAAGTAGACCGACTCCTGCCTGCATCTACTACTGTTACTCCACACATCGACCGCTATCCAGCATGCATCTAGAGTATTAGGTTCATAAGAACAGAGTAACACATTAGGTAAGATGACATGATGTAGAGGAATAAACTCAAACAATATGATATAAACCCCATCTTTTTATCCTCGATGGCAACAATACAATACATGTCGTTTCCCTTTCTGACACTGGGATCGAGCACCGCAAGATTGAACCCAAAGCTAAGAACTTCTCCCGTTGCAAGAAAGATCAATCTAGTAGGCCAAACAAAACTGATAATTGGAAGAGACTTGCAAAGATAACCAATCATACATAAAAGATATCAAAGAAGAATAAAATATTGTTCATAGATAGACTTTATCATAAACCCACAATTCATCGGATCTCGAAAAACACACCACAAAAAGAGTTACATCAAATAGATCTCCAAGAAGGTCAAGGAGAACTTTGTATTGAGATCAAAGAGAGATAAGAAGCCATCTAGAAAATAGCTAGGGACCCGAAGGTCTGAAGTAAACTACTCACACATCCTTGGAGGGGCCATGGAGTTGATGTAGAGGCCCTCCGTGATTGATGCCCCCTCCGGCGGAGCTGTGGAAAAGGCCCCAAGATGGGATCTCTTGGGTATAGAAGGTTGTGGCGGTGGAAATAGGGTTTCGTGGTGCTCCTGGATGTTTTCAGGGTATATGAACATATATAGGAGGAAGAAGTAGGTCGGTGGAGCCACGAGAGGCCCACGATGGGGGAGGGCGGGCCTAAGGGGGGTAGGCGCGCCCCCCGCCTCATGGACACCTTGTTGATTGCTTGACGTATACTCCAAGTCGTCTGGATCATGTTTGTTCCAAAAATAACTCTCTCGAAGGTTTCATTCCGTTTGGATTCCGTTTGATATTCCTTTTCTGCGAAACATTGAAATAGGAAAAAAAACAACAATTTGCACTGGGTCTTCGGTTAGTAGGTTAGTCCCAAAAATAATATAAAAGTGTAAAATAAGGCCCATTAACATCCAAAACAGATAATATAATAACATGGAACAATAAAAAATTATAGATACGTTGGAGACGTATCAAGCATCCCCAAGCTTAATTCATGCTCGTCCTCGAGTAGGTAAATGATAAAAACAGGTTTTTTGACGTGGAATGCTACCTAGCATAATTCTCAATGTAATTCTCTTTATTGTGGCATGAATATTCAGATCCAAAAGATTCAAGACAAAACTCTAATATTGACATAAAAATAGTAATACTTCAAGCATACTAAGTAAGCAATTATGTCTTCTCAAAATAACATGGCAAAAGAATGTTCGTCCCTACAAAATCATATAGTTTGGTCATGCTCCATTTTCATCACACAAGAATGCTCTCATCATGTACAACCCTTATGACAAGCCAAGCAATTGTTTCACACTTTAGTAATGTCAAACTTTTTTCAACTTTCACGCAATACATGAGCGTGAGCCATGGATATAGCACTATGGGTGGAATAGAATATGATGATGCACAACCCCGATGACAACCAAGCAATTGTTTCACACTGTGAGTGAGTAGGGATTGCCATGCAACGGATGCACTAGAGCTATAAATGTATGAAAGCTCAACAAAAGAAACTAAGTGGGTGTGCATCCAAATTGCTTGCTCACGACAACCTAGGGAATTTGAGGAAGCCCATTATTGGAATATACAAGCCAAGTTCTATAATTAAAAATTCCCACTAGTAAATGAAAGTGACAAAACAAGAGACTCTCTATCATAAAGATCATGGTGCTACTTTGATGCACAAGTGTGGAAAAAGGATAGTAGCATTGCCCCTTTTTATTTCTTTTTTGGGCCTTCTCTTTTTTTCGCCTTTCTTTTTTTTATTTCATACAGTGCTCTATTAATGATGATCATCACACTTCTATTTATTTACAACTCAATGATTACAACTCGATACTAGAACAAAGTATGACTCTATATGAATGCCTCTGGCGGTGTACCGGGAAGGGCAATGAATCAAGAGTGACATGTATGAAAATTATGAACGGTGGCTTTGCCACAAATACGATGTCAACTACATGATCATGCAAGGCAATATGACAATGATGTTGTGTGTCATGATAAATGGAACGGTGGAAAGTTGCATGGCAATATATCTCGGAATGGCTATGGAAATGCCATAGTAGGTAGGTATGGTGGTTGTTTTGAGGAAGATATAAGGAGGTCTATGTGTGACAGAGCGTATCATATCACGGGGTTTGGATGCATCGACGAAGTTTGCACCAACTCTCAAGGTGAGAAAGGGTAACACATGGTACCGAAGAGGCTAGCAATGATGGAAGGGTGAGAGTGCGTATAATCCATGGACTCAACATTAGTCATAAAGAACTCACATAATTATTGCAAAAATCTACAAGTCATCAAAACCAAGCATTACGCGCATGCTCCTAGGGGGATAGATTGGTAGTAAAATACCATCGCTCGTCCCCGACCGCCACTCATAAGGATGACAATCAAATAACACCTCATGTTTCAAATTTGTTACACAACGGTCACCATACGTGCATGCTACGGGACTTGCAAACTTCAACACAAGTATTTCTCAAATTCACAACTACTCAACTAGCACACTCTAATATTACCACCTTTATATCTCAAAACAATTATCAAGTATCAAACTTCTCCTAGTACTCAATGCACTTTTTATGAAAGTTTTTTGTTATACCGATCTTGGATGCCTATCATATTAGGACTAAATTCATAACCAAAGCAAATTACCATGCTGTTCTAAAGGACTCTCAAAATAATATAAGTGAAGCATGAGAGATCAATAATTTCTATAAAATGAAACCACCACCATGCTATAAAAGATATAAGCGAAGCACTAGAGCAAAATTATCTAGCTCAAAAGATATAAGTGAAGCACATATAGTATTCTAATAAATTCCGATCATGTGTGTCTATACCAAAAGGTGTGTACATAAAGTATGATTGTGGTAAACTAAAAATCAAAGACTCAAATCATACAAAAAGCTCCAAGCAAAACACATATCATGTGGTGAATAAGAATATAGCCTCAAGTAAAGTTACCGATAGAAGAAGACGAAAGAGGGGATGCCTTCCGGGGCATCCCCAAGCTTAGGATTTTGGTTGTCCTTGAATTTTACCTTGGGGTGCCTTGGGCATCTCCAGGATTAGGCTCTTTCCAATCCTTGTTCCATAATCCATCAAATCGTTACCCAAAACTTGAAAACTTCACAACACAAAAACTTAAACAGAAAATCTCATGATCTCCGTTAGTAAAAGAAAACAAAACACTACTTAAGGTACTGTAATGAACTCATTATTTATTTATATTGGTGTTAAACCCACTGTATTCCAAGTTCTCTATGGTTCATACACTCAAATACTAGCCATAGATTCATCAAAATAAGCAAACAACACACGAAAAACAGAATCTGTCAAAAACATAACAGTCTGTAGTAATCTGTAGATTTCGAATACTTATAGAACCCCATAAATTCTGAAATAAATTTCTGGACGTGAGGAATTTATCTATTAATAATATTCAAAAATAATTAACTAAATAGCACTCACCAGTAAACAATGGCAGCAAATCTCATGAGCAATAAAGTTTCTGTTTTTTACAGCAAGATCGCAAAGACCTTCCCCAAGTCTTCCCAAAGGTTATAGTTGGCACAAACACTAATTAAAAGCATAAAACCACATCTAAACAGAGGCTAGATGAATTATTTATTACTAAACATAATCAAAAAGCAAGGAACAAAAATAAAATTGGGTTTCCTCCCAACAAGCGCTATCGTTTAACGCCCCTAGCTAGGCATAAAAGCAAGAATAGATCTAGGTATTATCATCATTGGTATGCAATCCATAAGTGGCTCTCATAATAGATTCATAAGGTAATTTAATTTTATTTCTAGGAAAGTGTTTCATGCCTTTCCTTAACGGAAATTGAAATCTAATATTCCCTTCTTTCATATCAATAATCGCACCAATCGTTCTGAGGAAAGGTCTACCAAGAATAATAGGACATGTAGGATTGCAATCAATATCAAGAACAATGAAAGCCACCGGCACATAATTCCTATTTGCAACAATAAGAACATCATTAATTCTTCACATAGGTTTCTTAATGGTGCAATCCGCAAGATGCAAATTTAAAGAACAATCATCAAAATCACGGAAACCTAGCAAATCACACAAAGTTTTTGGAATCGTGGAAACGCTAGCACCCAAATCACATAAAGCATAGCATTCATGATTTTTAAGTTTAATTTTAATAGTAGGTTCTCACTCATCATAAAGTTTTCTAGGGATAGAAAGTTCCAATTCAAGCTTTGCATTAAAGCATCAACGATATGTTTAGTAAAAGCTTTATTTTGACTATAAGCATGCGGAGAATTTAGCACGGATTGCAACAAGGAAATAAATTCAATTAAAGAACAACTAGCAAAAATGCCCGTGCGTTGCAACGGGTGAAAAAAAATAGCATACGTCAAGACTGTGCGGTTGCGCACACCGACGGTCACCACCTCGCAGGTGCTTCTCTATGGGGAAAATGATAGTTGCCATGGATCAAGGTTTGCTCGACCGAAAATCTGGGTTGCGAGACTTGTGTCACTGATAGAAAAAACAATGATTTGTTTGAGGACTGAGTTTGTTGGACTTAGTTGGGGAAATGTGACCTGATATTTTTTTTGCGGCAAGACATGATCTAAAATTGATTGATCTAGGTGAAGAACAATGAATTTACTGAGGGCGGGTTTTCTTGACTTAATTTGGGACACGAGACATTTATCGCAAATAAATTGATATAGTTGAATAGTAATGTTAGTTTCAGATAATTAGTTAACACTGTTTTTTCGATAGTTCACACAAAAATCTAGAGTATAAGGAGTAGCAGTAAACCAACCTGGTAGCAGGGACGTTTGTGGCTGAACTTACTGGGCACAAACGACACTCTTGATCCATCAAACAAAAACATGCAATTCCCTTGCAAAAATCATCACACTTGATTTAATTTATTATAAACATACGTTGCTAGTCTAATAAACTCTATTGTAACCATACATTTGAAGTTTTAGACGGGCCATTGAATACGTGGATCGGCCGAAACATGCAATTTCCATCCTATAGCCATAAGTAAACTCTGTTGTAAATCAAAAATAGCTACTACAGGAGCCGGTCCACACTTTCATCCAAGTGCAGAACATATAGATAGGAATTTCTATTCAAAATCTTGCAACTTATATGCCTTGTTTTTCATCCTATAACCATCAGTAAACTCTAGTTGTAAATCAAAAATAGCTCCATCATAATTTGCACACACAAAAAGATACCTGCGGTGAAGTAGGCACAGAAGGGTACATATACATTTTGTGTGCCCCTTGTGTGATTTTTGGGGAATAGTGGCCAAAAACTATTCCACAAGAGGATACAACAATAAGAACCCAGGGGGTGAATCATTATATTTTAGCATGGACACCATGATGTTTCAGAGGCAGAACCTTCTTGGCAAAGGTGCATCAGTATTACCTTCATTAGAGTGAATATTACCACTGAACAACACTCATGGTCCAAGAGAGAAATATTATTGTAAGGTACGCTACTTCAAGTGATAATCTATAGCAAGGGAAACAGTGTATTATATCACTTCTGTTTTATATTTGAAATCTCAGTGCACATCACATATATGTTTTCTAGCAATACCAAGCTTTGATCTAAAATAGAACATATCCACGTTACCCTCAGGATAACTAAACAAAAATACCTGACAGAGGGTCACCCAGTTGAATCCATCTATATTGGCACCAAAATCAAACCGGCTAAGAAGAATCCTTGATCCTCCCTGTCTTTCACTTGACGTTCAGCTCCCTCTTCCCCAAGCTCGCACCCGCACCTTCTTCTCCCTTCTTTCTCCTCCTCCCTGAATCCTCCTCTTTCTCTCTTCTCCACCAGGGAAAACTGAAGCCCCGCCATGGCCTGGAGCTCTCTACCTGCAAGGAATTCTGCTGCCACGCCGGATCCCTCCGTCTCACGCCCCCGTCCACCGTTGCCCGGCTTTAGCGAGCTGCTGCCTAGGTCGTCGGATCCTCGTCATCACCAGTGAGCCCCCGCTTAGCCGCCCGCCTTCGGATTAGCCTCCTCAACCCCTGGCACGCATGGATCCGGCCCCTGCAAGCTCCAGCCGCCGCCATTCTGCATCGAGAAGCCGTGCCATCCCAACCGCTCGAGCCGCCGTGTTGAACCGATCTAGAAGGTCCGCTCGAGCGTCATCTGCGTGTAGCCGGTCGAGTAGGGTGGGCGTGCCGGCGGGGTGGGCGGTGGCGGCGCGCCGGAGGGGTGGCGGTGGCGGCGCACGGTAGCGCGTGGCGAGGGGCGTGGCAGGGGGTGGAGATGGGATAGGAGGCAGGGCATGCGGGGGGAGTGGGGCTGATTTCCTTTCTTTTCGCTCGGGCGTACTGGTTCGTGTTAACTTATTGTGAGGACTGCGCGTAGAATACCGAAAATAACATGGGCTTGTTTGCAAAAATTGCGCGACGGTGAACCCCACAGACTCAATCTGTGCTTTATTATTAGGTATAGATTATCATAATTAAATTCCCTGAAATCCAAGATAATGGGTTCATTGCTATGTAGAGTTTTGACCTCTTCAATCCCACTTTTACCAATTTTTGCATCAAGATCTAAAAACTCCGAATCATTGGGACGCCTTCTAACTAAAGTTGACTCATCTCCAGTCCCATCATTATCAAGATTCATATTGAAAAACAAAGATTTAATAGGAGACACATCAATAACTTTTAGATCTTCATCCTTATTATCATCAGATTCTTCCGGTTTGGCGGCCATCTTATTAACTAAGGTAGCCTGCTTATCGGAAATTTGGGCTATTAAGTTTCAAGATGAGCGAACTAAGATTTCAGACAATAAAATTCTTTAGACATATCATCGAGCTCTTTATTCATGTACCCCATAGAACTTTTTTGTTCTTTAAGCTCGTTTCTGAAGAAATTATTATGCTCAAACTGCACGGACATAAAACATCTAACGTTGTTTTCAATTTCTTCCAACATTCAAAGGTGAGGATCAACACCTTTTCGCAAGGCCATCGCGGCAAACAATCCAACGCACAAGCACACAAGCGGCAAACGAAAAGAGACGAACTAGAAAAGAGAAGGGGAATGGAAAAAGAGGGCGAATAAAATGGCAAGGGTGAAGGAGAGGAAAATGAGGCAAATGGCAAATAATGTAATGCGAGGGATAAGATTTTGTGATGGGTACTTGGTATGTCTTGACTTGTGCGTAGATCTCCCCAGCAACGGCGCCAGAAATCCTTCTTGCTACCTCTTGAGCACTGCGTTGGTTTTCCCTTGAAAAGGAAAGGGTGATGCAGCAAAGTGGCATAAGTATTTCCCTCGGTTTTTGAGAACCAAGGTATCAATCCAGTAGGAGACTACACGCAAGTCCCTCGTACCTACAAAAACAAATAAGAACCTCGCAACCAACGCGATAAAGGGGTTGTCAATCCCTTCATGGTCACTTATGAGAGTGAGATCTGATAGACATAATAATGATAAGATAAATATTTTTGGTATTTTTATGATATAGATTGAAAGTAAAGATTGCAAAATAAACGGTGCCAGAAACAACTTGTTGGCGGGAGATTAATATAATGGAGAATAGACCCGGGGGGCGTAGGTTTCACTAGTGGCTTCTCTCAAGATAGCATAAGTATTACGGCGGGTGAACAAATTACTGTCAATCAATTGATAGAAAAGAGAATAATTATGATAATATCTAGGCATGATCATGTATATAGGCATCACGTCCGGGACAAGTAGACCGACTCCTGCCTACATCTACTACAATTACTCCACATCGACCACTATCCAACATGCATCTAGAGTATTAAGTTCATAAGAACAGAGTAACGCATTAGGTAAGATGACATTATGTAGAGGAATAAACTCAAGCAATATGATATAAACCCCATCTTTTTATCCTCATGGCAACAATACAATACGTGACGTTTCCCTTTCTATCACTAGGATCGAGCACCGCAAGATTGAACCCAAAGCTAAGCACTTCTCCCATTGCAAGAAAGATCAATCTAGTAGGCCAAACCAAACTGATAATTCGAAGAGACTTGCAAAGATAACCAATCATACATAAAAGATTTCAGAGAAGAATAAAATATTGTTCATAGATAGACTTGATCATAAACCCACAATTCATCGGATCTCGACAAACACACCGCAAAAAGAGTTACATCGAATAGATCTCCAAGAAGATCGAGGAGAACTTTGTATTGAGATTCAAAGAGAGAGAGAGAGAAGAAGCCATCTAGCTAATAGCTATGGACCTGAAGGTTTGAAGTAAACTACTCACACATCCTCGGAGGGGCCATGGAGTTGATGTAGAGGCCCTCCGTGATCGATGCCCCCTCTGGCCGAGCTCCGGAAAAGGCCCCAAGATGGGATCTCTTGGGTAGTGAAGGTTGCGGCAGTGGAAATAGGGTTTCATGGTGCTCCTGGATGTTTTCGGGGTATATGAACATATATAGGAGGAGGAAGTAGGTCGGTGGATCCACGAGGGGCCCATGAGGGGGGAGGGCGCGCCTAGGGGGTTAGGCGCGCCCCCCTGCCTCGTGGCCACCTCATTGGTTGCTTGATGTCTAGTCCAAGTCCTCTAGATCATGTTTGTTCCAAAAATAACTCTCCCGAAGGTTTCATTCTGTTTGGATTCCATTTGATATTCCTTTTCTGCAAAACACTGAAATAGGCAAAAAAATAGCAATTTGCGCTGGGCCTTGGGTTAGTAGGTTAGTCCCAAAAATAGTATAGAAGTGTAAAATAAAGCCCATTAACATCCAAAACAGATAATATAATAGCATGGAACAATAAAAAATTATAGATACGTTGGAGACGTATCAGGCATCCCCAAGCTTAATTCCTGCTCGTCCTCGAGTAGGTAAATGATAGAAAGAGAGTTTTTGATGCAGAGTGCTACTTGGCATAATTTCAGTGCAAATCTTCTTAATTGTGGTATGAATATTCAGATTAGGAAGGTTCAAGACAAAAGTTCATATTGACATAGAGAATAATAATACTTCAAGCAAACCAACAAAGCAATTATGTTTTCTTAAAGTAACATGGCCAAAGAAAGTTCATCCCTACAAAATCATATAGTTTCGTCATGCTCCATTTTCGTCACACAAGAAGATCTCATCATGCACAACCCCGATGACAAGCCAAGCAATTGTTTCATACCTTAATAATTTCAAACTCATAAACTTTCACGCAATACATGAGCGTGAGCCATGGATATAGCACTATGGGTGGAATAGAATAATGATGGGGGTTATGTGGAGAAGACAAAAAGGAGAAAGTTTCACATCTACGAGGCTAATCAATGGGCTAGGGATACGCCCACCGATTGATGTTAATGCAAGGAGTAGGGATTGCCATGCAACGGATGCACTAGAGCTATAAATGTATGAAGGCTCAACAAAAGAAACTAGTGGGTGTGCATCCAACTTGCTTGCTCATGAAGACCTAGGGCACTTGAGGAGGCCCACTGTTGGAATATACAAGCCAAGTTCTATAATGAAAATTCCCACTAGTATATGGAAGTGATAACATATGAGACTCTCTATATGAAAAACATGGTGCTACTTTGAAGCACAATATATGAGACTCGCTATATGAAGAGCATGGTGCTACTTTGAAGCACAAGTGTGGAAAAAGGATAGTAGCGTTGCCCCTTTTTATTTATTTTCTTTTTTTGGGCCTTCTCTTTTTATTTGGCCTTTCCCTTTTTTATTTTTTTATTTGGCCTTTCTTTTTTTATTTGGCCTTTCTCTTTTTTATATTTGGGACAATGCTCTATTAATGATGATCATCACACTTTTATTTATTTACAACTCAATTATTACAACTTGATACTAGAACAAAGATGACTCTATATGAATGCCTCCAGCGGTGTACCGGGATTGCGATGAATCAAGAGCGACATGTATGAAAAATTATGAACGGTGGCTTTGCCACAAATACGATGTCAACTACATGATCATGCAAAGCAATATGACAATGATGAATGCGTGTCATGATAAACTAGATGGCGGAAAGTTGCATGGCAATATATCTCAGAATGGCTGTGGAAATGCCATAATAGGTAGGTATGGTGGTTGTTTTGAGGAAGATATAAGGAGGTTTATGTGTGACAGAGCGTATCATATCACGGGGTTTGGATGCACCGGCGAAGTTTGCACCAACTCTCAATGTGAGAAAGGGCAATGCATGGTACCGAAGAGGCTAGCAAGGATGGAAGGGTGAGAGTGCGTATAATCCATGGACTCAACATTAGTCATAAAGAACTCATATACTTATTGCAAAAATCTACAAGTCATCAAAAACCTCGGTACTACGCGCATGCTCCTAGGGGTATAGATTGGTAGGAAAAGACCATCGCTCGTCCCCGACCACCACTCATAAGGAGGACAATCAAATAACACCTCATGTTTCAAATTTTTCATAACGTTTACCATACGTGCATGCTACGGGACTTGCAAACTTTAACTCAAGCACTTCTCAAATTCACAATTACTCTACTAGCATGACTTTGATATTACTACCTCCATATCTCAAAACAAATATCAAGCATCCAACTTTTCTTAGTATTCAACACACTCAAAAGAAAGTTTCACAAATCTTGAATACCAAGCATGTTATTATTAAGCAAATTACCATGCTATTAAGAGACTCCCAAAATAATTTAAGTGAAGCATGAGAGATCAATAGTTTCTTTAAAACAAATCCACCACCGTGCTCTAAAAGATCTAAGTGAATCATATAAAGCAAAATTACATAGCTCAAAAGATATAAGTGAAGCACATAAAGCAAGATTATAACGCTCAAAATATATAAATTAAGCACACAGAGTATTCTATCAAATTTTAATTAATGTATGGCTCTCTCAAAAGGTGTGTACAGAAAGGATGATCGTGGCACACTAACAAACAAAGACACAAATAATACAAGACGCTCCAAGCAAAACACATATCATGTTGGTGAAAAATATAGCTCCAAGTAAATTACCAATAGAAGTTGACGAAAGAGGGGATGCCTTCTGGGGCATCCCCAAGCTTTGAATTTTTGGTGTCCTTGCATTATCTTGGGGGTGCCATGGGCATCCCCAAGCTTAGGCTCTTTCCACTCCTTGTTCAATAATCCATCACAAGAATTCACCCAAAACTTGAAAACTTCACAACACAAGACTTAAAGTAGAAAACTCGTGAGCTCCGTTAGCGAAAGAAAACAAAAGACCACTTCAAGGTACTGTAATGAACTCATTCTTTATTTATATTGGTGTTAAACCTACTGTATTCCAACTTCCCTATAGATTATAAACTATTTTACTAACCATAGATTCATCAAAATAAGCAAACAACACACGAAAAACAGAATCTGTCAAAAACAGAATAGTTTCTAGTAATCTGTAGCTAGCGCAATATATGGAACCCCAAAAATTATAAATAAATTTATGGACGTGAGGAATTTATCTATTAATCATCTGCACAAAGAATTAACTAAATAGCTCTCTCCAAATAAAAATGACAGCAGTTCTCGTTAGCGCCAAAGTTTCTGTTTTTACAGCAAGTTCAACAAGACTTTCCCCAAGTCTTCCCAACGGTTCTACTTGGCACAAACATTAATTAAACACAAAAAACACAAACAAAACAGAGGATAGATAATTTCTTTATTACTAATCAGGAGCAAAAAGTAAGGAATAAAAATAAAATTGGGTTGCCTCCCAACAAGCGCTATCGTTTAACGCCCCTAGCTAGGCATAAAAGCGAGGATAGATCTAGGTATTGTCATCTTTGGTAGGCAATCCACAAGTGGCTCTCATGATAGTTTGATAGGGAAATTTTATTTTCTTTCTTGGAAAGTGTTCCATGCCCTTTTTAATGTAAATTTAAATCTAATATTCGCTTCCTTCATATCAATAATCGCACCAACCGTTCTAAGGAAAGGTCTACCAAGAATAATAGGGCAAGAAGGATTGCAATCTATATCAAGAACAATGAAATCTACGGGCACATAATTTCTATTTGCAACAATAAGAACATCATTAATTCTTCCCATAGGTTTCTTAATAGTAGAATCCGTAAGATGCAAGTTTAGAGAGCAATCATCAAAATTACGGAAATCTAGCAAATCACACAAAGTTTTGGGGATAGTGGAGACACTAGCACCCAAATCACACAAAGCATAAAACTCATGATATTTAATTTTAATTTTAATAGTTGGTTCCCACTCATCATAGAGTTTTCTAGGGATAGAAACTTTCAACTCAAGTTTTTCTTCATAAGATTGCATCAAGGCATCAACAATATGTTCGGTGAAGGCTTTATTTTGATTATAAGCATGTGGAGAATTTAGCACGGATTGCAACAAGGAAATACAATCAATTAAAGAACAACTTTCATAATAAAATTTCTTGAAATCCAATATAGTGGGTTTAGCAATGTCTAGATTTTTATTTCTTTCAATCCCACTTTCATCAATTTCATCATAAAGATCTAAATACTCTGAATTTTTTGAACGCCTTCTAGGTAAAGGAAGATCATATTCAGTTTCATCAAGATTCATATTGAAAAACAAAGATTTAATAGGAGACACATCAATAACTTTTAGATCTTCATCTTGATTTTCATAGGAATTGGAAGAACACGCTTTAATAAAGGCATCTTTGGAAGCACGCATCCTAGCGGTTCTTTCCTTGCACTCATCAATGGAAATTCTCATGGCTTTGAGAGACTCATTGATATCATGCTTAGGAGGAATAGATCTAAACTTTAAAGAATCAACCTCAAGAGAGATTCTGTCAACGTTCCTGGCCAAATCATCAACTTTAAGCAATTTCTCTTCTAGCAAAGCATTAAAATTCTTTTGTGAATTCATAAACTCTTTAACACTATTCTCAAATTCAGAGGGCATCTTATTATTATTTCCATAAGAGTTGTTGTAGGAATTCCCATAATTATTAGAAGGATTACTAGGATATGGCCTAGGATTAAAATTCCCTCTATAAGCATTGTTACCAAAATTATTCCTACCAACAAAATTCACATCCATAGATTCATTGGTATTCTCAATCAAAGTAGACAAAGGCATATCATTAGGATCAGAAGAAACACTCTTAGCAGCAAATAATTTCATAAGTTCATCCATCTTTCCACTCAACACATTGATTTCTTCTATCGCATGCACTTTTTTATTAGAAGTTCTTTCAGTATGCCATTGAGAATAATTAAGCATAATATTATCTAGGAGTTTAGTAGCATCTCCTAAAGTGATTTCCATAAAAGTGCCTCCTGCGGCCGAATCTAAAAGATTTCTAGAAGCAAAATTCAATCCGGCATAAATTTTTTGTATAATCATCCACAAATTCAAACCATGAGTAGGGCAATTATATATCATTAATTTCATTCTATCCCAAGCTTGTGCAACATGTTCATGATCAAGTTGTTTAAAGTTCATAATATCGTTTCTAAGAGAGATGATCTTAGCGGGAGGGAAATACTTAGAGATAAAAGCATCTTTGCACTTGTTCCAAGAATCAATACTATTTTTACGTAAAGACGAAAACCAAGCTTTAGCACGATCTCTAAGCGAAAAAGGAAATAGCTTCAATTTAACGACATCATTATCGACATCTTTTTTCTTTTGCATATCACATAAATCAACAAAGCTATTTAGATGAGTAGCGGCATCTTCACTAGGAAGGCCGGCGAATTGATCTTTCATAACAAGATTCAACAAAGCAGCATTGATTTCACAAGATTCAGTATTGGCAAGAGGAGCAATCGGAGTGCTAAGGAAATCATTATTATTGGTATTGGTGAAGTCACACAATTTGGTAGTATCTTGAGCCATCGCGACAAACAAGCAAACAAACTAGCACACGAGCAAACAAGGGCAAACGGGCAAAAGAGGCAAATAGAGAGGGAGGATAGAGAGAGAGGGCGAATAAAATGGCAAGGGTGAAGTGGGGGAGTGGAAAATGAGAGGCAAATGGAAAATAATGTAATGCGAGAGATAGGGATTGTGATGGGTACTTGGTATGTTGACTTTTTGCGTAGACTCCACGACAACGGCGTCAGAAATTCTTCTTGCTACCTCTTGAGCTTGCGTTGGATTTCCCCGAAGAGGAAAGGATGATGCAGCAAAGTAGCGTAAGTATTTCCCTCAGTTCTTGAGAACCAAGGTATCAATCCAGTAGGAGGCTACACTCAAGTCCCTCGTACCTGCACAAAACGATAGCTACTCGCAACCAACGCGATTAGGGGTTGTCAATCCCTTCACGGTCACTTACGAGAGTGAGATCTGATAGATATAATATTTTTTGGTATTTTTGGTATAAAGATGCAAAGTAAAAAGTAAAGGCAAAGTAAAAAAGCAAAGAAAGATTAAAGTGATGGAGATTGGTATGATGAGAATAGACCCGGGGGGCATAGGTTTCACTAGTGGCTTCTCTCAAGAGCATAAGTATTCTATGGTGGGTGAACAAATTACTGTTGAGTAATTGACAGAATTGAGCATAGTTATGAGAAATCTAGGCATGATCATGTATATAGGCATCACGTCCGTGACAAGTAGACCGAAACGATTCTACATCTACTACTATTACTCCACTCATCGACCGCTATCCAGCATGCATCTAGAGTATTAAGTTAAAAACAAAGTAACGCCTTAAGCAAGATGACATGATGTAGAGAGATAAATTCATGCAATATGAAATAAACCCCATCTTGTTATCCTCGATGGCAACGATGCAATACGTGCCTTGCTGCCCCTTCTATCACTGGGAAAGGACACCGCTAGATCGAACCCAAAGCTAAGCACTTCTCCCATGGCAAGAACTACCAATCTAGTTGGCCAAACCAAACGGATAATTCGAAGAGACTTGCAAAGATAACCAATCATACATAAAAGAATTCAGAGAAGATACAAATATTATTCATAGATAGACTTGATCATAAACCCACAATTCATCGTTCTCAACAAACACACCGCAAAAAGAAGATTACATCGAATAGATCTCCACAAGAGAGGGGGAGAACTTTGTATTGAGATTCAAAGAGAGAGAAGAAGCCTTCTAGCTACTAACTATGGACCCGAAGGTCTGAGGTAAACTACTCACACTTCATCGGAGAGGCTATGATGATGTAGAAGCCCTCCGTGATGACGGCCCTCTTCCGGCGGAGCTCCGGAACAGGCCCCAAGATGGGATCTCGTGGATACAGAAAGTTGCAGCGGTGGAATTAGGTTTTTGGCTCCTGTTCTGATCGTTTGGGGGTACGTATGTATATATAGGAGGAAGGAGTACGCCGCTGGAGCTCCGAGGGGCCCATGAGGCAGGGGGCGCGCCCTAGGGGGGGTGCCCCCACCCTCGTGACCGCCTCTTTTGTTCCTTGGAGCAGGGTCCAAGTCTCCTGGATCACGTTCGGTGAAAAAATCACGTTACCAAAGGTTTTATTCCGTTTGGACTCCGTTTGATATTCCGTTTCTTCGAAACACTGAAATAGGCAAAAAAACAACAATTTTGGGCTGGGCCTCCGGTTAATATGTTAGTCCCAAAAATAATATAAAAGTGGAAAATAAAGCCCAATATAGTCCAAAAGAGTAGATAATATAGCATGGAGCAATCAAAAATTATAGATACGTTGGAGACGTATCAGGACCCCTTAGTCCAGGACTCCCTCAGTAGCCTCTGAACCTGGCTTCAATGACGAGGAGTCCGGCGCGCAGAACGTCTTCGACATTGCAAGGCAGGTTCCCTTCTATCCGAACTTCAAGATATTCTTCGGATGCGACGATAGTATCCGGACCTGTCACACACACACCATACATAACCGCAGAGAGAATATATTTTTACACGAGTCTAATCTGCTGACAGCTTTTCACAACATGACATCATGTCTGCCTGGTCACAATTCCAAACCGCTTTCATGTTTCGACGCCCCACATCCCGACACGAGGTTGCCATTGGCACGTCTTGTCAAAGCAGAGATCGTGTCCCCTTATCGCGGGATTCTCATCAATGCGGGCATGGGTAACCCAACCGTGCCGTTTATACAGCCCTTGGGAATAGGCGAATCTTAAGGCGAGTGAAGAGGCGTTTAATATTTGTTGCCTTTATAAGGGGATAAGGATTCCCTCTTCCTCTCTCACGCCCTCTCTCTGTCTCCGCCTTTCCAATATCGAGCTCCAGCGCCCAAGTTCTCATCTCCTTTCCACTCAAGCAACCATGTCCGGATCCGGAGGTCAAGGCAAGTGGATGGTCTCCTCCGTCAAGGAGGAGGACATTACTGAGCTTCGGGCAGCCAGATACTTGGCGAAGGAGATCACTCACCGCCTGCCGACTGAGGGACAAGTCGTCCCCACGCCAAAGCCCACCGAGAGGGTAGTGTTCATCCTCCATTTCCTCCGCAGGCTAGGGTTTCCACTCGACCCTTTCATCCGCGGGCTGATGTATTATTACGGGATAGATTTCCATGATCTGTCCCCGAATTCCTTCCTCAACATCTTGGAGTTTATCGTCGTGTGTGAGGCCTTCCTCCGCATCCAACCCCACTTCGGGCTGTGGCTCAAAGTCTTCAACGTGAAGCCAAAGGTGGTGGATGGCCAGCACGCGGAGTGCGGAGGAGCCATGGTGAGCAAGCTGTCCAACGCCTCCTGGCCCAAAGGTACTTTTGTAGACACGGTAAAGGAGTGGCAGAAGCAGTGGTTCTACATCACAAAACCTCGCGGCACCACCTCGGCCACAACTGCCAAATTCCGCTCCGGCGCTCCCATGCGACTCACCTCCTGGGTCAAGAAGAGTCCGGACTGGTGTTCACCTGACGAGCTGATAGTGCTGCAGACGGGCGTTCAAAGCATGGTAACCAAGAACGTCAAGCTCGTTGATGTGATCCAGGTGATGCTAGTTCGCCTGATCCTTCCGTGCCAGCGCCGAAGCTGCCCTCTATGGGAGTTCAACCCAAAGAAGCACCATACCCTGGTGAGGCTCTTCGAGACTACTCACGAAGGTGCATGGAAGTTGTTCTTTAAGGGCAACGAGAAACCGCCGGCCGCAGATTCAGATCGCGGGCATAACGCTAAACACCTCGCTAGCGTGATATGTCTTTTTTGATGCATTCTCCACTTGTTTGTTTCAAGGATGATGCGTGAGCTTTTATTGTTGCTTTTTTAGGACTGGATGGAGAGGGCGAAGCGGATCCAGTGTCCGGCTCCACTGCCTGAAGAACCGACAATCCCGCATCTAGTGAAGATGTTGGTGTCGGTGCCTTATAAGGCGCCGGAGAAGAAGGCCAAGAAGAAGGCCAAGGGGGACAAGAGTGATCCCTGTCGCAAGGGAACTTCGAAGATGACGAAGCTCATTCCTCTGTCCCTGAGGACAATGGCGAGGAAGAGGAGGAGGCGGAGGAAAACAACCCTCCCCCTAAGGAGAGGAAGAAGAAGAGGGCGGCTTCGGCGCATCCGGAGGCGGAAGCACCCAAGAAGGGGAAGGGCGTCCCAGTGGTCAACACCGCGTGGGACGTTGACAACAGTTTGGAACGACACCCCCGTATTGACCCCTAGGACGCGTCGTAAGTGACAGGGCTCGCTCATGCGTGCATCCGGCCCTTTCTCTTCATTATCTTGACATAGTTAATTGTACTATTGCAATCCGGCCCGCGACCTTATCCAGCGATCCTCATTTGGAGGTTCGTTGGCTCCGTCGGAGATGGTGAGCATGTCGCCACCGCCTTCTTATTCCCCTGGAGCCAGGGACGACACCGAAGTGTTATCCCGAAGGATCGCTCCAAACCGGGGAGGAGCCCAGGACGCTGTCCAGGAGGCGCCACAAGGCGAGACCTCCACTGCCGGACACATGAGGGAGCTGGTCCCCATGGAGACTGGCGAAGAGGGCCGCATCCAGTTCGGCCCTCAGCCGAAGACGATTCCGGAGACCCATATGGCTCCGGAGTCGGGCGAGCAGCCCCCTTTGAAGGATGGGGGTACGCCGCCTCCGCCGGTGGCCCTTGTTCATCCAGGGGCGCTGGATAACCTGATGGAGGCACTACGAGGCGCCTCTGTCGTGGACGGGCACTGTGTCCTTATGGGTGCGGTGATCGAGAAGGTTCAGTCCGCCAAGAGTGGACTGAATGAAGCCTGCAACAGCCTATTGACGGGTTACGAGGTAAGAAAGAGAAAAACATGTAGATAGTAGCCCCTGAGACACTGTCCGTTGTTCGGCAAGAAGAACAGGACAGAGGATCAATCTTTTGTTATAGGATACTAACGTATATTTATGAATAAGCAGGCGTCGCTGTTGGCCGCAACCTTGCATGCTGCCAAAGTCTCCGACTGATGCAGAGGCTGGAGCGGACCGAGAACGAGCTCGGTGAGGTTAAGGTTTGGCTCCAAGAGAAGCAAGGTGAGTGACGACTTGCTGTGTGTTTTGAAAGGATAGGCGTTGCATATTGACCACAGTGTCATGATAGGTGCAGGAGCCGCGACCGAGGTCGAGGCCCTAAGGAAGGCCCTGGGCGAGGCCGAGGAGAAGGCTGTCCAGCAGCAAGCCACCCGTAAGAAGCTCAAGGCCCGGGTCAAAGAAGTCCAGCGGGAGCTCCAAGATGCGGTTAAGAAATGCGAAGCCTTGGAGCATGATGCGTCAGTTCAAGGGACTGAACTTTCCAAGGCTCGTCAGAGCGCGGAGACCGCACGGAATGAGGCCCAGGCCGCCCTCCAGGAGATCCAGGAGGCCAAGAAGATCACGGCGGGTAAGGCATTTAAGATGCAAAGCAAGTATGCGGAGAAGCAGTACCTTTTTCTAACCCAGGTTCGGAGTTCCCCAGGGGCTTTTGCGGATTTACCATGCAGTGTATCAGACGCCGTGGAGTTCTACCGAGCCGAAGGAGGGGGTTCTACAGAGAAGCTATTCTGGTCACAGTATGCGGCGCCAGAGCATCCCGTGTCCTTCACCGATCAGTATGCGGAGGGTGTGATAGCCTGGCTTATTAGGGATGATAGACTACTCATATCAATAAGGAATTCCTTCTTTTCCGGGAGCCCATTCGGACAGAACTCCAAAGTTAAGCGTGCTCAGCTTGGAGTAGTGTCAGGATGGGTGACCGACCGTGAGGTTGCTCCCGGGTGCGCACGAGTGAGGACAAAGTGCGCATAAAAGACTAGTATTGATCTGTGGGGCCAGTCTAGATCCCGCCAGGAGTAACGACAACCGGCGGGTGTGTCCGAGGCGTTACAAGTTGGTATCAGAGCCATCCCCGACTTAGGAGGCCCCTGCTTGATCGAATCGCTGGCGTTGTTCAGTCTAAAAAAATGTTTAGAGTCCTTTAGGATTATATATATCGGAGAGTAGGATTCTTTTTACTCCTCAGTCCCTTCGTCGCTCTGGTGAGGTCTCCTGACGTAGAGTTTTGACTCTTCTCTCCTCAAATTTCACTAAAAAAAATTTAAGATCATGCGGGTATCTTGGAATCGTTCCGATGGTTTTGTGACAAGAACATTGTTGTTGGTGCCTCCTGACATTTAGGAGTTGTGGCAGTGTCCCGGGGAGTTGAGCTCCGAGGTGTTGTCGTCACAATTTTATAGTTGCATTTCTGGAATACCTGAGTTCGCCGACATCGAAAATCTCTTTTATGCAGTTGTTGGTGAGATAACCTCGACGCCACACAGTACTGGGGCGGGAATTCGGGAGTATTGCCATAACTCGTATAACAGATGCTTTTCGAAGGTTGAGGTAAACGATTCCGAAGGTTTCTTCGTTATGTGTTGAAGGATGGATACAGCTGGATGTAGGATTTGCTAGTTTGGGTGAGATATTATGCTTTCCCTGTATCCCCAACACCTGATTGCATAAATAGAATGTTTTGGGAGTTTATAAGTGGGAATTCAAGTAGCTCCTAGGATATCTTTCAGACAGATGTATGATATGAAATTGGGGTTCTACGTCTAGTGGTCCGCCTATCCACGGTTGGTTTTACAGTGGTCTCATTGTGTCTTAAAGAGTCCTTGGCTATGCTAACTCGGGGACGCTTCATATGTGATGTGCACTGCCTTGTACATGATGGTGATGTACGATCGAGCCCGTGTGGGCCCCACCACGAAAACTTCGGACAAAATCTCTATCATATGTTTGTTCCGACTTATTTTGCAAGCCAATCCTTTGTTTTGTTTTGGTTTGTGGTATTCGAGTTGCTTCAATGTCAAGTCCTGATTCCATACCTTTTCCTAAGCGGTGTTCTCATACTTCTATGTGAATACCAATCCTTCTTGATCATTGACGTTGTCATGTTAATTCTTTCCATCCGGTGTGTTTCTCTTCAAGTGGACCCGATCTTTTCAACATCCGCAAGGTCACCTCTCGGTTTTTTCCCAATGTTGTTCGTTCCATTTGTCCCCAAGTTGCCTTTGTTTTTTCCTGCCCTCCCACCCTTGTTTCTTCAAGGACTCAGATTTCTTAATCATGTATCCTTTAATTGATGGGAAGTCTCTCCATTCTTTTCTATCAATGTTCTTACCCGGTGGTTCTCATGAAGATGCTCTACAAGTTCATCATTCTTCGTTCTCTTTCTTCTCCGGTGGATTCAATTCAAGCTTTGGTATTGAGCATAGTCCTTTCATTTTGCTCAATTCTTTCCCATGCCGTTGCACCTCTTAATCATCCACTTCTCGCCATTCGTTTGTTCTGGAGTTCTCAAGATATCTCAAAGATTAGTGTTTCCACTCTTCTTTCGTTCAAGCTCTTTCGAGGATGTTATCTCATTCAAGCCTTTTAATTCAACCAGTGCAATCTCTCTTTTCAAGAAATCGTTCAACGGTGTATCTTTTGAGTGGGCCCTAACCCACAGGTCTTTTTCCAGGATCTTACCTGACTCTTCTAATTTTCCCGGAGCTATCCTCAAATTCTTTTCAAAGTTTAACGTAAGAATGAATTATCATTAGTCAAATGCCTTCTCCAAGATCTTTCAAATTCTTTTCATCGTTGGCTCAACCTTTCTATTCTTCTTTTCGGAGTGTATCAACAATTCGTGGCGGCGTTTCTCATCGTCATTATCAACATTTGAAGACCGAAGAAGATTTTTTCTCTCAATCTTGCTCCATTCTATTCAAGATTCATGGTTCTAGCTTGATGCCATCCTCACATAATTGTTTTCATTGTGAGAATTCGGTTCTCCCATCCGGAGCAATGCATGGTTCTTTTCAGTTTGGATTCTCCAGAGGACATCATTTCAGAAGATTTATTCATTCCAGCTTCCAGCTCTCGTTCTCGAAATCTTACCAATGCATCATTCAAATATTCTCTAATCAGCTTGTGATCTATTCATTCTCATGTATCTAAATTCTCTCAAGTATCTTCTTTCATTTTACAATTCTTCCCAGTGATTTGTGCCTTTTCTACGTTCATTTTCAATTCTTACGGTGATTCGCTCAAGAGTTCTCTTCCTTGGTTATCATATCAATTTATTTGTTGTTTCAGTTCTTCCGGTGGTTCGTTGAAAGGCCTCTTCAAGTTGGTGCTATATCTATCTTAATCCTTTCTACGAGTAAATTGGTGAAATCCGTTGCTTTTCATCAATTTAAATTGGTGAAGGATAAGCATAATGTAATTCATTACCAGAGTTCTCTTCCTTGATCTATAAGTAGTATGCAAAAATCCGTTGCTTGTCATCAATTTAAATTGGTGAAGGATAAGCATAATGTAATTCTTATTCTTGTTTCATCGAGTAAATTAAATTCCTTATTCCGGAGGCTCATCAAGCTCTCAGTTTTCAATTGTTTCATTTTTTCCCGGAGTTTCAAGCTCTCGCAATTATATCACCACGGAGATCCATCTAAATCATTATAAGGCTTCACCTTGTGTTGTCAACTTCTTTTTCTTTTTATCATCATTTTTTTACGGGAGTTCTTCATGGAGGCTCTGCATGATGTGTCATCAAAGATTTAATTCCTTCTCGAAGTGTTCAGTGAGATTCTTTTCAAACAAGCTCAAGTATTCTTCATCTTGCATTCCAAAGTGCAATTCTTTCTTTCTAATCTTTTGAGGTGGTGTTATGTCATTCTTGATAATTTTCCCTTCGTGTTTCATGATTCACAAGTTCTCAGGAATGAGATATCTTAAATCCATCAATCTTTTCATTAGATTTATCTTGGTATAGATTTCACCTAAACCCTTCCATTGGGAATGTTGCCATTATGGTGATTATCTATGATCCCATTTCCGCTTCTCATCTCGATGAAGGAGTTTTCATCTCCTTGTTGATCTCAATCCAATTGATTGATTTCTTTTGTGGCAGGTTGTCACCTCATAATCTTGATATGTCTTCCATAAGCCCACATCAAGCTTATCCTTTTGTTGTTGATAATCCAACAACTCCGTTTGACCCTTCTCCTACCGATGCTTTCAAGCTCATTCAAGGTAGAAGATATTGTTTTCTCCTCCATTCATTCCATTCCATCCTCCCATTTCTTCTGAAGGCATTGTGATGTTTCTCTCTTCAACCCATCTTCTTGTTTTGTCAGGATCGTGTTCTTTTCGTGCTTATCCATTTAACCGGAGTGTCATGCCCTCTTTTCAAGTTCTTACCATTCTGTCAAGTTTTACCTCCTTTCTCAACCGGAGTGCCATCTGAAATCTTTCTTACCCCTTGTGCCATTCTTTCAATAGTTCCGGAGGCAGTGTGTTGATGATTTCATCAAGCATCCTGTAATCTCGTCAAGTTCATGTTCTATTCCTTCCATTTGCAGTGGGAGTGCTGCCCAAATTACATCATTCTTAATCCTTCTCTATCTTGTTTTAACTGGAGCGGTTTCAATATATATCTTCCCCTTCAACCTCAAGGTTTTTCGCAATGTTCTTTGTTCCTCTTTTCTAACGGAGTGTTTTCGACTTTGTTCACCTTCATTGTATTCTTTTCTTGAATTTGTTCAACCTCGCAAGGTTCTTTGGTTTCACTCGTTTGTCAAAGAAGCAACTTAGTTTTACCTCTTCCCTTTCTCTTTCGTTTCCCTTCGATGCTATCCTAGATCTCGGGACGAGATCCTCTCATAGTGGTGGAGTGTTGTGACGCCCCGAGACCGATGTGCCAGGTGTCTTCCAGTTATTCGCCGTCGTTGCCATGTCATTTGCTTGCATGTTGCATTTCATCATGTCATCATGTGCATTGCATCATCATGTTCTCAAAACTTGCATCCGTCCCGGTCTCCTCGTCTTTCCGTTGTTTGTTCTGACCCCAGAGACACTTGCACGCGCCCGCGACACATCTGAAATATTATTTTATAAGTGGCCGGAAAATGCTCTCGGAATGGGTTGAAAGTTGGCATGTGGTCTTGTTATGTTGTAGGTAGGCCGCCTGCCAAGTTTCATCGCATTCGGAGTCCGTTTGACGCCCTAACAGATAACTATAGCGGCAGTATAGCCGGTCTTTTCGTCGGATGTTTTCGGTCTCCGGAAACCATGGCGGGCATGCATCTCTCCTCTCTTCTCTCAGACCAACCCGCTTTCCACAGTCCACCTAGGCCCAGCCTACCCCCCTTGCTCAGTGCATCGACCCCCTCGCGCGTCCGAAAGCTGTCCCTAACCCGACCCGGACTGTCGCCACCGTTGTGTCCGGATCATCCCCAAACATCTACAAAATGTCTCTGTTTTCTTAATTGGGCTCCCTAACCTATTTATCCAAGACTGTCTGATTTTTATCGGAGGGTCCAAAAACTAATCCTTTTGTACCTATATATAGACGAACCCCTGCCCAAGTCAGATCAAACCCTAACTTCTAGGCACTTGTCCCCGCCGGCGCCGCCACATTCTAATCCTCACCTCGGGATCCCCTCCCGATCCCAAAATCCACCCATTTTCCTCCTGTTGCTTGCCCGAGCCCTCTGCCTCAAACCGTCGGAGTCCAACCGCACCGCCGCCCAATGACTTCCTCCTTCCTCTGGCCATATGCTAGCCGCTGCTGTCAAGGACCAAGCCGGACCTCGCGCCCTGCAGCTTGCGCCCCCATGCTCCTCGTCGCTGGACACGACCACCAGGACCAGGCCGTCCTCGCACCGCACCCTGCCTCTCCTTCTCTTTTCCTTCTTCCCCTGCTTCTTCTCTCTTCCTCACCCCATGGTCTCTCTCCCTTTCTTCAGGGAGAACTGGAGCATGCCCGCCATGGCCGTCTCATCCCGGAGCAAGCTCGTCGGCCTCCTCAACCACCCCGCGCCACCACTGGCAGCTCGTCGCCGGAGACCCATTAGCAGACCACCAGCGTCGTGCCCCGCCATGCTTCATGCCTTGCCGACTGTCGCCGAGAGCGTGCTGCGCCCCTCACTGAACCTCGCCGCCGCCTTGCCTGCTCTACGTCCAGCCTACAGCACTGAGGAGAACTCTCTGCGTGGACCCCGCCAACCCGTCCTGCTGCTGCCGCCAAGCTGCATCCGCGCCATCCCCGTCGCCAAGACCGCCGGAGGTCGCGTCCTCGCCGGCCCCGCTGCTTTCCCCTACAGATCCAGCCTGCTCCCTCTGCTTTGAGACGAGGCCAGTGAAATCCCACTCGACCCCCCCTGCATTGACCGTGCTGGTCAGCTGCGTGGGCTGCCAGCCGCGCCAGATCCGGCGCGAAGGCCCCTCAGGCCCAACCCAACTTCTGCTACGGCCTCCTCACCGACTGGGCTTGGCCCATGGTGAGAACACTCCCAGTGCCCCTCCTTTCTTTTCTTTACCTGTTGGGCTTGTCCCTGATTCGGCCCGCTTCTATTTTTTCTTTTTGCGAATTTGTTAATTAACCGGGGAATTACAGTTTTACAGAAAAACCCTCTAACTTCATGCATATAATTACTCACAAACCGTGCATCGGTTTTAAATGTTTTATATATGTAACTTTCTTAGAATTTTGTCTAGTTTCATAATTTGCAACTTTCATCCATGTTTAAAATGTTTAAAATTTTGTTTGTGTAATTTTTCCCATATAACATGCTAAAATGCTTTAATTCATAACTTAATAACTATAGCTCCAAACTTAATAAACTTTATATGTAAATGGGGTGGAAAAATGCCTAGTTTAACATGGTGTACTTGATTTGCATGTTTAACAACTCTAAAATATGGTTTAGAGCAGAACAGTACCAAACCTAATATATGCATATGAGGATTTTCCGGACTTGTTGCTTGTTGTTCCAGCCTCATTTAAACTTACCTAGATAGGTAGTTTTCATTTGCTTCACCCCTTGCCATCCTAACAAACATTTCATGTTGCTGAGTACATAAACGGGAGAGAACTAAATAATTGATGTGGTGTTCCATCAATAATGCAACTCGTTGCATATTGAGCTCCACTTAATTTGTAGTATTGTTTGTTGCACTTTGCCATGCCATGCCTCTTTAAACCGGACATGCATCATACTTGATTGTGCATCATGCCATGTTTATGTGATGGTTGTTTACTATGTTTCTTGCTTCTTTCTGGGTTGCTTCTCTCATTAGCTTTGGTTCCGTTCCTGAGTTGTGAGGATCTGTTCGACTATGTCTGTTTGTCTTCTTCCTTGCGGAATTTCAGGCAAGATGACCATACCCTCGAAATCACTTCTATCTTTGCTTGCTAGTTGCTCGCTCTTTTGCTATGCCGCGTTACCTACCACTTGCTATATCAAGCCTCCCATATTTCTATGCCAAGCCTCTAACCCACCTTTCCTAGCAAACCGTCGTTTGGCTATGTTACCGCTTTGCTCAGCCCCTCTTATAGCATTGCTAGTTGTAGGTGAAGATGGAGTTTGTTCCATGTTGGAACATGTTTATGTTGGGATATCACGATATCTCTTATTTTAATTAATGCATCTATATACTGGGTAAAGGGTGGAAGGCTCGGCCTTTTGCCTGGTGTTCTGTTCCACTCTTGCCACCCTAGTTTCCGTCATACCGGTGTTATGTTCCTTGATTTTGCGTTCCTTACGCGGTTGGGTTATAATGGGAACCCCTTGACAGTTCCCCTTGAATAAAACTCCTCCAGCAAGGCCCAACCTTGGTTTTACATTTGCACTAACAACCTCCAGCAAGACACAATCAAGGGTCATCTTTATTTTAACCCCCCGGGCCAGTGCTTGTCTAAGTGTTGGTCCGAACTAGAGCCCCTTGCAGCGCCACCTCGGGGAAACTTCAGTGCTGGTTTTAATTGTACGGATTGCTCATCCGGTGTTGCCCTGACAATGAAATATGTGCAGCTCCTATCAGGATGTCGGTGCATCGGGCGGCTTTGCCGGTCTTGTTTTACCATTGTCGAGATGTCTTGTATCCGGGATTCCGAGTCTGATCGGGTCTTCCTGGGAGAAGGAATATCCTTCGTTGACCGTGAGAGCTTGTGATGGGCTAAGTTCGGACACCCCTGTAGGGTTTTGAACTTTCGAAAGCCCTGCCCGCGGTTATGGGCAGATGGGAATTTGTTAATATCCGTTTGTAGAGAACTTGACACTTAACTTAATTAAAATGGGTCAACCGCGTGTGTATTCATGATGGTCTCTTTCCGGCGGAGTCCGGGAAGTGAACACAGTGCTTGTGTTATGCTTGAACGTAAGTAGTTTCAAGATCACTTCTTGATCACTTCTAGTTCACGACCGTGCTTTGCTTCTCTTCTAGCTCTCATTTGCGTAAGTTAGCCACCATATATGCTAGTGCTTGTTGCAGCTCCACCTTACTACCTTTTCCTACCCATAAGCTTAAGTATTCTTGATCTCGCGGGTGTGAGATTGCTGAGTCCTCGTGACTCACAGATTACTTCCAAAACTAGTTGCAGGTGCCGTTGATACCAGTGCAGATGACGTAGCTGAGCTCAAGTGGGAGCTCGATGAAGATCGTGTTCGTTGTGTTGTTTCGTTTCCTTTCAATCAGTAGTGGAGCCCAGTTGGGGCGATCGGGGATCTTTGGCATTAGGGGTTGTCTTTCTTTATTTGGTTCCATAGTCGGACCTTGATTGTATCTGGATGATGTAATGCTATATTTTTGTATTGTGTGAAGTGGCGATTGTAAGCCAACTCTTTATCCCTTTCTTATTCAGTACATGGGATGTGTAAAGATTACCCCTCTTGCGGCATGCCTACTATGCGGTTATGCCTCTAAGTCGTGCTTCGACACGTGGGAGATATAGCCGCATCGTGGGTGTTACAAGTTGGTATCAGAGCCGACCATTGCGGTTACACGAATTTTTGCGGACAGGTGCACGGTCATGTTGTTCATGACGTTTGTGACCCGTCGTTGCACAGGGCATGCTACATGTACCGGACTGGATGCACAGATGTATGTGCCAAGAGGGAACGTTCTTGTGGCCCGACGAGGACGTCGGTTCCTCTGAGTGGGGTGTATGTGTTAGCCTGGCTTATTAGGGATGATAGACCACTCATATCAATAAGGAATTCCTTCTTTTCCGGGAGCCCATTCGGACAGAACTCCAAAGTTAAGCGTACTTAGCTTGGAGTAGTGTCAGGATGGGTGACCAACCGGAAAGTTGCTCCCGGGTGCGCACGAGTGAGGAAAAAGTGCGCAGAAAAGACTAGTATTGATCTGTGGGGCTAGTCTAGATCCCGCCAAGAGTAACGACCACCGGCGGATGTGTCCGGGGCATTACAATAGGGTGGCCGAACTAGCCATTAAGGATTTGATAATCTGGCTATGGCTAGCCGAAGCTATGCCAGGCAGCTACTTCGGACTCGTGAGGCGGATGGTGAACGCCTATCCTCGGCTGGATGTCGTCAAGCGCTCGGCCTGCATTGAAGATGCGCGCATGGCCTTCACCCGTTGCAAGATGTGGTGGGCGAAGATGGACACCGTCGAGGTGACCAGAGGGCCACTGGATGGCAAGGAGCACCGCACAGCCGAACAGTATTTTGCAGATGTCCTGGAGGGGGCTCGCCTTGCGGCAGCACAATGTTCGCAGGACATTGTATTTGAATAAATGTATTCATGTTGCCCTTGCCTTGTACTATGAAAACAAAGCCTGTTTTGTAATGTAATGTTGATATGCTTTTAATTGTTTCCTCCTGCGCGGTCGTGTTGTATGTAATCTGAGGGTTGGCCAGTCGTCAGCTTCTGCCCTCACGTGGGTAGTACGGAGGTGTTCGGGATGGAATCTAAACAATCTTGATCCAATTATATGGTCCTTGAAGGAGTTGTTTAGCGCAACGAACAAGGCAATCGGACTGTACGGCTTAAACGCCCTCACTTAGCCATAGGAGTTTTATAATAAAGCGTGGGCACAGCCCTGGTTCGAACCAGAGTGCTGTCAGCATCTGATCGGGAAGTGCCGATCTTTCGCATAAGGCAGAAAAAATCTCCAACGATTTGTAACCCTCGAACAGCTGACCGGCTCTTGCCATATCATGACAGTCAGTTTTCGGCTTTTTCTACTGAGGCGCTCATCTGGTCAAGGCCAAGGCACAATCGCAGTAGTTCTCCCTTTACTACCCTAGCCGATTTAGTGGAACGTAGGGTAGCAAGCACAGGAGCCGGGCAACCCAACTATTGACCAAAGACATGATTTGAAGCCAATGAATATAATGCTAAGTTCAGGGTGTCGAACTTATCTTTAAGGATTGGTCTGACTTTGTTGCCGTATCGTGGGGCGATGGGGAGCCCCTGGCAAATATGAAACGTACCAGAGTGTACGGTTGCTAGGAAATAAGTAATTTAAGGGTAAACATGGGGAGAACAGAGATAGGATCTGGGACCCTTAAACTTGGATCATGAACTATTTCCCTTATAGTTGGGTTAATGCGTCCAGGCACATTGGTATAAAATAATGCAATAAGCAACCGGCTATTTGACATGCCGCGACCAAAGGCGAGCTGCATGTGGGCCCTGAAAACGGATAGAGTAATCAATTAGTTAGCCTCTAGGGCTTCCCCTGTACGCTTGTGCTCCGTGTCAATCCAGTGTGTTTATCCTTTGATAGGACCATTAATCAGGCCGTCGAGGGAGGCCCACATAAGAGAAACCTGAAAAAAGGGAAAAGGAGATAGAAAAGTTATATGTCTGTCCGGGATCGGTCTAACCGAACTATAGATCCCGGGCTGGCTTGTGCCTCTGTCGATGTCCATGGAATTTTGAGTGTGTAATTATGTACGCGTGGTACGAATGCCACTACTTCATCAGGATTGGGACGGAGGATGAATTGCTAATCGAGCTCTTGACGAGTCGCGCTGTCCTATTGCAGTGTAGTCCGAAACCTCTTAATGGTGTATAGGGGCACGGCAGCCGCACTATGGTGCTACTTGAGAGGGCCGCTCTGTACCTCTACTGCTAGGGCGGTGGTGTGCTCCTCTGTTCGGAGGGAGCGCTCAGTATTGCCATTGACTGTTATGACACCGCGTGGACCGGGCATCTTGAGCTTGAGATAAGCATAGTGTGGTACTGCGTTGAATCTAGCAAACACGGTTCGTCCGAGAGGTGAGTGGTAGCCGCTGCGGAAGGGGACGATATCGAAGATTAACTCTTCGCTTCGGAAGTTGTCCGGAGAACCGAAGACCACCTCCAGTGTGATTGAGCCTGTAGAGCGGGCCTCTACGCCTGGTATGACTCCTTTAGAGGTAGTCTTTGTTGGTTTGATTCGTGAGGGGTCAATGCCCATCTTCCACACTGTGTCCTGATAAAGCAGGTTGAGGCTGCTACCACCGTCCATGAAGACACATGTTAGGTGAAACCTGTCGATAATTGGGTCGAGGACTAGTGTGGCTGAACCTCCATGGCGGATACTAGTTGGGTGATCTCGACGATCGAAGGTGATCGCGAATGACAACCACGGATTGAATTTTGGGGCGACTGGCTCTACCGCGTAGACGTCCCTAAGTGCTCACTTGAGCTCCCTTTTGGGGATGTGTGTAGCATATATCGTGTTCACCGTTTTAACTTGAGGTGGAAATTTCTTCTGCCCCCCAGTGTTCGGTAGCCGGGGCTCTTCGTCCTCATCCTCACATTGTGATCCCTTTTCTTTGTTTTCGGCATTTAACTTGCTAGCCTGTTTGAAAACCCAACAGTCTCTGTTGGTGTGATTGGATTGTTTATCTGGGAAACCATGTATCTGGCACAGACGATCGAGTATGCGATCCAGGCTGGATGGTCCCTCACTATTCCTTTTGAAGGGCTTCTTTCGCTGGCCGGACTTGGAACCGCTAAATCCGGCGTTAATGGTGGTGTCATCGGTGTTGTCGCCATTGCTTTGGCGTTTGTGTCTATTGCGCCAGAGTTGTTCTTGGCCTCGGAGGGGCCTGTCTCGCTGGCTGTGTTTTTGCTACGAGCTAGCCAGCTGTCTTCACCCGTGCAAAAGTGGGTCATGAGTGCCGTAAGGGCTGCCATGGACTTCGGCTTTTCTTGGCCAAGGTGGCGTGCTAGCCATTCGTCACGGATGCTGCGTTTAAAGGCCACTAGGGCTTCGGCATCCGGACAGTGAACAATCTGGTTCTTTTTGGTTAGGAACCTAGTCTAGAATTTTTTGGCTGATTCTCCAGTTTGTTGAACTATGTGGCTTAAGTCATCGGCATCGGGTGGCAGGACATATGTACCTTGGAAGTTGTCAAGGAAGGCTTCTTCCCAGTCCTCCCAGCTGCCGATGGAATTCTCTGGTAGGCTATTTAGCCAGTGTCGAGCTGGCCCTTTGAGTTTTAGTGGGAGGTATTTGATGGCGTGGAGGTCGTCTCGACGGGCCATGTGGATGTGGAGAATAAAGTCCTCAATCCATACTACGGGATCGGTTGTTCCGTTGTATGATTCAATATTGACGAGCTTGAACCCCTTGGGGAATTCGTGATCTAGCACCTCATCTATGAAATAGAGAGGGTGTGCGGCACCTCTATATCGGGCCGCGTCACGACGCACCTCCGACGAAGTCCGTCTGCGGTTATCGGCCCGGGTGTGACTAGGTTTGTCACATCCGAATAGGTAGCCGTCGTCCCGAGTCGGGAAGCGTCCTCGCGATCCGTAGATTGATCTGGTGTGTCCTCCTCTATTGTCCAGATCCTGCTGAAGGTCATATGTATGGTCCCGAGCTGTTCTGTTCCTGTTTTTGCGAGGCGGTGGGGCATGCTGTTGTTCGGCCTGAGTTGCCGTTTTATCCCGACCGCGCGGTGGTCGGTCCGCCGCACTATCCCGACAACGTGGTGGTCGGTCCGCATTGCGTGAGGGAGGTATGGGATCTAGTGCTTCCTCATCGAACTGAGGTAGCAGTCTGCGCTATGGGTAACTCTTGGCTGGGCGCTCGAGGCCGTATTCTTCGGCTGCCAGGACATCAGTCCACTTGTCAATGAGAAGGTCTTGATCAGCTTGGAGCTGCTGCTGCTTCTTCTTCAGGCTTCTTGCAGTGGTTATTACCTGACGCTTGAAGCGCTCCTGCTTGAGGGGTGCCTCAGGCACGATGATGTCCTCATTGCCAACGCTCTCATCATCCTCGGAGACTGGACGATAACTATCATCATCTGTATCATTGGGCATGGCCGGTTTATCAGGGTTATCTTGCCTGTTGTCTTGTTCCTCCTGTTCGGATGCAGCCCCGACAGGGTCTTCATTGTTTTCGGCGTCGCCCGGAGTACTATTTTCTCCGCTGCCAGTGTCGTCATCTTTTGGCGACGAGGCTTATAGCGGTGTTTAGGGCACCGGGGCTTGGACTGTGTCTCAGAAGGTTTATTCGCGACTGGATCTGCTTTGTCATCGTCGCTAGATTTTTTAGTTGTGTTGACCATGTACACATCGTATGAAGAGGTGGTCGTCCAACATCCAGTAAATGGCGGGTCTTGGCCTTGCTCCTGGTCGGCATCGTCGTCCATACCGTCGATGTCTTCGGAGCCGTAATCAAGCATGTCGGTTAAGTCATCGACAGTGGCTATGAAGTGGGTGCGGGTGGGATGCGAAATTTCCCATCGCCAGCCTCTGGCTCGAACCGAACATAGTTCGGTTGTGAGTCCTTTTCCAAGGACAAGGTCTTTAAATAGTTTAGCACATCACGCAAAGGTGAGTGCTGGAAGATGTCTGCGGTGCTAAATTCGAAAACCGATAACCGATCCAGCTCGGTGTCCACAGGTGTAGCCGGTCCGGAATTTATAGCCGGAGACGAGTCCGGAGTTCCATTGATGCAAATATTGCGGGGTGCCGAGTCCATGTGCGGCTCCAATGCCATGGACTCGGTGGCCCCGGATGGCACGAGCTGCTCCGGTTCTAAGGCCGTTACAGCAACAGGGACCATCTCCTGGATGTGATCCGATGACAGATTTAAGTCATGTTCATCGGGGCGATGGGGAGCGATCGCTGCGGTCTCAAATCCATTGAAGATCAAGTCTCCACGGATATCCGCAAGGTAGTTCAAGCTTCCGAATCTAACCTGGTGGCCAGGGGCATAGCTATCGATCTGCTCCAGATGGCCAAGCGACTTGGCAAGCAGTACGAAGTCGCCGAACACGAAAATCTGTCCGGGGTATATCTCCCATGTGTCGAAGCATGACTTAGAGGCATAACCGCATTGTAAGCAATGTCGCAAGTGGGGTAATCTTCACACAACCCATGTAATGAATAAGGAAAAGAGATACATAGTTGGCTTACACTCGCCACATCACACAATAGCATAAATATCACTACATTGATCCAGATACAATCAAGGTCCGACTACGGAACCAAAATAAAGAACAACCCCAAATGCAACAAAGTCCCCGATCGCCCCAACTAGGCACCACTACTGACCGTATGGAAAGGAAACGTAGTATCGTCCTGAGTCCTCATCGAACTCCCACTTGAGCTCAATCGAATCTCGTGGAGTGGTATCATCGGTCCCTGCATCTGGTTCTGGAAGTAATCTGTGAGTCACGGGGACACAGCAATCTCACACCCTCGCGATCAAGACTATTTAAGCTTATAGGTAGGTAAAAGGTGTGAGGTGGAGCTGCAGCAAGCACTAGCATGTATGGTGGCTAACATACGCAAATGAGAGCGAGAAGAGAAAGCAAAGGCACGATCGATGAACTATGATCAAGAAGTGATGCTAGAACAACCTACGTTCAAGCATAACTCGAGACCGTGTTCTCTTCCCAGACTCCGCCGAAAAGAGACCATCATGGGCACACACTCTGTTGATTCATTTTAATTAAGTTAAGTTTCAGGTTATCTACAACCGGACATTAACAAATTCACATCTGCCCCTAACCGCGGGCACGGCTTTCGAAAGATCAAATCCCTACAGGGGTGTCCCAACTTAGCCCATCACAAGCTCTCACGGTCAACGAAGGATATTCCTTCTCCCAAGACAATCCGATCAGACTCGGAATCCCGGTTACAAGACATCTCGACAATGGTAAAACAAGTCCAGCAAAGCCACCCGAATGTGCCGACCAATCCTGATAGGAGCTGCACATATCTCGTTCTCAGGGCACATCGGATGAGCGCTCCGTATAACTAAAACCAAACCTCGAGTTTCCCCGAGGGGGTGCTGCAAAGGGCTCTAGTTTGGACCAACACTCAGAGGAGCACTGGCCCGGGGGGTTAAAATAAAGATGACCCTTGAGTCCGCAGAACCCAAGGGAAAAAGAGGCTAGGTGGCGAATGGTAAAACCAAGGTTGGGCATTGCTAGAGGAGTTTTATTCAAGGCAAACTGTCAAGGGGTTCCCATTATAACCCAACCGTGTAATGAACACAAAATCAAGGAACATAACACCGGTATGACGGAAACTAGGGCGGAAAGAGTGGAACAAAACACCAGGCATAAGGCCGAGCCTTCCACCCTTTACCAAGTATATAGATGCATTAAAGTAGACAAGATATAATAATGTATCCCAACAATAAACATGTTCCAACAAGGAACAAACTCCAATCTTCAGCTACAACTAGCAACACTATAAGAGGGGCTGAGCAAAGCGGTAACATAGCCAAACAACAGTTTGCTAGGACAAGGTGGGTTAGAGGTTTGACATAAGCAAGTGGTAGGTATCGTAGCATAGGCATGGCAAAAGAGCGAGCATCTAGCAAGCAAAGATAGAAGTGATTTCGAGGGTATGGTCATCTTGCCTGCAAAGTTCTCTGAGTTGACGTTAGCTTGATCCTCGTAAGCATACTCAACAGGATCCTCGATCACGTACTCATCTCCCGGCTCTACCCAAACAAGAACACAAGCAAAGGGAGACACAATCAACCACGTGCAATGCACAAGCAACATGATGCAAAACATGACATGATATGCAGGATGTGATATGCGATGCATATGCATGTTTCGAAAAGGAATGATTGAACCTAGCATCAACTTGGAAAACCAAGAGTGCCGCTGGAAAGATGAGTTGATTTCGGTCGAAATCAACATAAAGATCACCAGAATCGGATGCACAGTTTGCAAATGGCAAGCAAAACAAATATGGCGCAAAGCTGCGATTAACAGCATGAGGCCATCCAAATGCATCAAGAACAACAAGCTACTGAACTCTAACATAGCAACCAAATATATGGCAGGGATCCACTCAAGATGATTGAAAAAAGATGAACACTGAGCTACGGCTAATTCACTCAATAGCAGGTTCAAACAAGCATGTCAGGAATTTAACATCAGGAAGCAATGTTTTGAGCACGATAACAACATGCTACAGGAACATATCATGGCAAAGCAAGGCATAGAATGAAGCTACTCAAAGCATACAACAAAAGTCCCTTACTGACCATAAGCCAAAAGGGATCAGAAAATACAATGGCAACCATGTGAACATAGCAATTATCGTTAACAGATTCAGACTTGGTAGAAAACTGGAACATGGCAAAACAGATATTAAGTAGGCATGTTTACGAGCTCTATGCACTCACCACAAGGAATTGCATGACAAACTAAGCATACACCCAGCAAGTAGACATGGCATAGAAGCTAAACATGGCAAGAACAACCTCATAGCATGCATGGATCAACTACAACAACCTCGGCAAAAATACTTAACACGTAAACATTCGGCCAGGAACATTTTATAGCAAAAGTAGAGCTCGATTGAGTCAAGCTAGGGTGCACCATATTTGCAAACAAAAACATGGATGGATAGAGAACAACAATATCTACAAAACATTCTTACTGATCATGCTCAAAAGAGGCATGGATCACTCTGTAGCAACATGAATACATGGGATAAAAAATATTAACAGGGCAAAGACTTAGAAGATTTCTAAGTCCCTGAAATCAGCAACATTACGAGGGCTACTTTGCATGCTTGTGTTAGTCACCATATAGATCACAAAAATACATGGCATACACCCCTGTAAAGATGGCATGGGATTCTTCAAAACACATGTAGGGCTCAAGTTCATAGGACGCACACATTAATCATGGCAAAAATGACAAATGTCCAATTACTGATAAGAATCTGAAACTAATATAAACTAGCACTCTTGCAATAGCATTTAGGGCATCAAGATGAGCTCAAATGAACATGATGCAATGGAATGAAATGAAGTACTCTACGAGACGAACAATTTGATATGCTACACGCCCAAAACGGAGCCACGGATGCAGAGTTATGGCATGATGAACAATTCATAAAAATACTAGGGTTAGGGCAAAAAGTCCACCGAATGTCTCAAATCTGGATCCGAATCGGGCAACGCGGAAAACGAGGATGGCCGGGGCTCGCCGGAATCACTGTAGACGGTGGCCGGAGTCGAGGAGGAGGAAGGAGAGGTCGCCGGGGCGGTTGCCGGCGCCGGTGGCGAGGTGGCCGCTGTGGGGCGGCGAGGTTGCGGGCCGGACGGCGAGGAGGGCGACGCCCGAGGCGGCGGCGGACGCGGGGCTCTCCACGGTGGAGCTCTGCTCCGGCCCGCAAGGGTCGCGGCGGGCGGAGGCGGGGATCTGGCGGAGGAGGGGGCGAAGGAGGCAGGTGGCGGCGTCGGTGGGATGGGCCGCAGGGGCCGGCGCTGGGCCTGGCGGGCCCGCGCGGTCGGCGGAGAAGTGGGGCTCGCCCGCGGGACACGTGGAGGCTGCTGATACGTTCGGCGGAGCGGGCGGACGTGTCTAGGGTTTCGCCCGGTGGCGCGAGGAGAGGGAGGGGTCTAGGGTTTGATCCGAGATTTGGAATGGGAGGACCTTTTTTTAGGTAGGAGGACCTAGGAGGCTCCAAATTGAGCACGGTTTGCGGCCACGCGATCTTGATCGAATGACCTAGATGATGGAGAGAGTTTTGGTGGGTTTTGGGCCACTTTGGAGGGGTGTTGGGCTGTAACACACACGAGGCCTTCTCGGCTCCTCGGTTAACCGTTGGAGTATCAAACGAAGTCCAAATGACACGAAACTTGACATGCGGTCTACCGGTAGTAAACCAAGGCCACTTGGCAAGTCTCAGTCCAATCCGAGAACGTTTAACACCCGCACATGAAAAGAGGTAGAAAGGGACACCGGAGGACATAGGAGCGCCGGAATGCAAAACAGACAACGGGGAAAATGCTCGGATGCATGAGACGAACATGTATGCAAATGCGATGCAGATGATGACATGATATGAGATGCATGACAAAGACAAAAGCACACGAAGACAAAAACCCGACAACGAGGAGATATCATAACTTAGTGCCGGAAATGGCAAGAGTTGGAATATAAATATGGCAGGTTACATACGGGGTGTTACAGGTTTCTCCTTGGACAACGTCACTATAGACGATTGAAGGGGCCATCGAACCTTTCCTTGACGGCACAGTGGAACTCTCAATGAAAGCACCAATGTCAGTGTCAAAACCGGTGGATCTCGGGTAGGGGGTCCCGAACTGTGCATCTAGGATCGATGGTAATAGGAGATGGGGGACACGATGTTTACCCATGTTCAGGCCCTCTCTATGGAGGTAATACCCTACGTCTTGCTTGATTGACCTTGATGAATATGAGTGTTACAAGAGTTGATCTACCATGAGTCGTAATGGCTAAACCCTAGAAGCCTAGCCTGTATTACTACGGTAATGAATATATCCTTTCTGGACTAACCCCTCCGGTTTATATAGACACCGGGGAGGGAATCTAGGGTTACATAGAGTCGGTTACATAAGAAGGAATATTCATAGTCGGTTCGCCAAACATGCCTTCCACACCAAGGAGAGTCCAATCCGGACACAGATACAGTCTTCGACCTTCATGTCTTCACAGCCCATCAGTCGGGCCCACGGATGACAGGCCGGACGCCCGAGGACCCCTTAGTCCAGGAATCCCTGAGTAACTTCTTGATCCTCCTCCATGGCATCTATCCTTTTCAAGTCGGCCCCCATCTCTTCCTCAGTTAATGGCCCAAAGTGATCGGGCATCGCTGTTTGCTTTTGTCCACGGTGTCGGGTGAGATACCCGGCTCTCCCCAACTGACTCTTGAGAAGACATCTTGATCTAAATCTGGAGCAGAGACAGCTCGAAACAAAAAAAACAGAGGATATTTGCGTGGTACGGTAGTCAAAACCTTCGGGAGATTATATAATGAATTTTTACCAACCAAAAGAAGTATCGTGCAAGAAATCAGAGTCCGGAGGGCACACGAGGTTCCCACAAGGGAGGGGGCGCGCCTAGGGGTAGGGAGCACCCTCCACCCTCGTGGACGCCTCGTGTCCTTTCCGGACTGCTTCTTATTTTCCTATTTTCATAAATATTCCAAAACGGAGAAAAATTGCTATTAGAACTGTTTTGGAGTTGGTTTACTTACCGTACCACATACCTATTACTTTTCGGAGTCTGAAACATTCTGGATAGTGTCCCTTATGTACTCCTCCGGGGTTACGGTGTCAATAACATTGGATTCAATATTTATGGGATTACCTGAGATATAATCTTTGATTCTTTGACCATTCAGCACCCTCGGATTTGTGCCTTTGAAGTTGTTGATTTTTATTGCACCGGAACAATAGACCTTCTCGATAACGTAAGGACCTTCCCATTTAGAGAGAAGTTTTCCTGCAAAAAATCTTAAATGGGAGTTGTATAATAGAACATAATCACCTACATTAATCTCACGCTTTTGTATCCTTTTATCATGCCATTAGAGGAAGGAAACAGTCCCTTATAATCAAAGCCCCAAACATCAAATGGTTCAATAGCAAGTGAATAGTTCATAGGCATTTCTTGATGTCTACTGATATTACCAATTCTTTGACATTCATCACAAGACAAGACAAACTTACAGACATCCTTGAAGAGAGTAGGCCAATAAAAACCGGATTGCAATATCTTATGTGCAGTTCTATCTCTAGCATGGTGTCCTCCATAATCCTCGGAGTGACACTTGCGTAGGATCTGTTCTTGTTCATACTCAGGTACACAATGTCTAATAACACCATCTACTCCTTTCTTTATAAAGGTGTGGGTCATCCCAGATGTAATGTCTTAAATCATAGAAAAACTTTTTCTTTTACTGGTATGTGAAACTAGGTGGTATAAATTTAGCAACAATGTAATTAGCATAATCAGCATAACATGGAGCAGTACGAGAAGCATTTATGACAACTAATTGTTCATCAGGAAAGCTATCATCTATAGGTAGTGGGTCATCAAGAACATTCTCTAACCTAGACAAGTTGTCTGCAATGGGGTTCTCAGCTCCCTTTCTATCAATAATATGCAAATCAAATTCTTGTAGCAAGAGAACCCATCTAATAAGTCTAGGTATAGCATCTTTCTTTTCCATAAGGTATTTAATAGTAGCATGAGCAGTGTGAATAGTTACGTTAGAATCAACAATATCAGGTCTGGACTTATCAAAAGCAAATACAACTGCTAAAAATTCTTTTTCAGTAGTAGCAAAACTTCTCTGGGAACTGTCTAGAGTTTTACTAGCATATTGGATAACATTTAATTTCTTATCAACTCTTTGTCCTAGAACATCACCTACAGCATAATCACTAGCATCACACATAATTTCAAAGGGTAAATTCCAATCAGGTGGCTGAACAATAGGTGCAGAAATCAAGGCTTTCTTAAGTATTTCAAATGCTTCTACACAATCATCATCAAAGACAAAAGGAACATCTTTTTGTAAGAGATTAGTCAGAGGCCCAGAAATTTTTTAGAAGTCTTTAATGAACCTCCTATAAAAACTGGCATGACCAAGGAAACTTCTTATTCCTTTGATGTCCTTAGGACACGACATCTTTTCAATAGCATCAACTTTAGCTTTATCAACTTCAATGCCTCTTTCAGAAACTTTATTCCCCAAGACAATACCTTCATTAACCATAAAATGGCACTTCTCCCAATTCAAGACCAGATTCGTTTCTTCACATCTCCGCAAAAATAGATCAAGGTTGCTTAAGCAATCATCAAAAGAAGTTCCATACACGGAGAAATCATCCATGAAAACCTCAAGAATATTTTCACCAATGTCAGAGAATATAGCAGTCATACATCTTTGAAAGGTAGCAGGTGCATTACATAAACCAAAAGGCATACGTCTATAAGAAAAGGTACCGAAAGGGCAAGTAAAAGTGGTCTTTTCCTGATCCTCTTTCGACACAGGTATTTGAGAGAAACCAGAATAATCATCTAGAAAGAAAAAATGTGTATGTTTGGATAATCTTTCTAGCATTTCATCAATAAAAGGTAAAGGGTAATGATCTTTTCTAGTAGCATTATTTAATTTGCAGAAATCAATTACCATTCTATAACCAGTAATAATTCTTTCTGGGATCAATTCATCTTTATCATTAGGAACAACGGTAACGCCTCCCTTCTGAGGGACACAATGGACAGGACTTACCCACTGACTATCAGCAATAGGATAAAATATACCTGCCTCTAGAAGCTTTAGTATTTCATTTCTTACTACTTCTCTCATCTTAGGATTTAACCACCATTGGTGATCAACAACTAGATTAGCATCTTTCTCCAATTTTATTTTGTGCTCGCATAGAGTGGGACTAATGCCCTTAAGATCATCAAGAGTATATCCAATAGCAGCATGGTGCTTATTCAGAGTTTTCAATAATTTCTCTTCTTCCTGTTCTTAATGGTTAGCACTAATAATAACATGATATATCGTCTTTTCATCAAGATAAGCATATTTAAGAGTATCATGTAACGATTTATGCTCAAACACGGGATCACAATTAGATGGAGGAGGATCCGCTAGAATTTCAACATGCAAGTTGTGTTTCAAAATAGGTCCCAGTTTAAATAATACTTCATCTATTTCCCTTCTTTCATTCATAAACATACCATTTTCATGGTCTAGCAAATATTGTTCTAAAGGATCATTAGGAGGCATGGCAATAGAAGAAAGACCAATAATTTCATCTTGACTAGGCAATTGTTTATCATGGGGTTGTCTACGAAATTTAGCAAAATTAAAATCGCGGGACATATCCCCTAAACCAACAGAAACAATATCCTTTTGCAGTCTATCTTAGCATTGACAGTATTCAAGAAGGGTCTACCAAATATAATGGGACAAAAGTCATCTTGTAGGGAACCAAGAACAAGAAAATCAGTTGGATATTTAACTTTCCCACATAGGACTTCAACATCTGTTACAATCCCGACTGGTGAAATAGTATCTCTATTGGCAAGCTTAATAGTAACATCAATATATTCTATCTCAGCAGGTGCAATATCATGCATAATTTCTTTGTATAAGGAATGAGGTATTGCACTCGCACTAAAACCCATGTCACATAAGCCATGATAGCAATGATCTCCTATTTTAACAGAAACAACAGGCATGCCAACAACAAGTCTATGTTTATCTTTAGTATCGGGTCTAGCAATTCTAGCAGCTTCATCACATAAGTAAATAACATGCCCATCAATATTATCGACCAAGAGATCTTTAACCATAGCAATACTAGGTTCAACTTTAATTTGGTCAGAGGGTCTAGGTGTTCTAGTATTTCTCTTACGAACCACAGTTGAAGGTTTAGCATGATCCTTCATTCTAAAAGGAAAAGGTGGTTTCTCAATATAAGCGGTAGGAACAATAGGATCAACATTATAAGTGATAGTCTTTTCCTCACCTTTAATAGGTCAACTAGTTTTACTTCGATGGAAGGATGACATTTAAACCACTTATCCTTAGGGATACCAACATGAGTTGCAAATGATTCACAGAAATAAGCTACTTTCATAGAGTCAAGTCTATATTTAGTGCTAAATTGACGAAAAGCATCAGTATCCATGAAAGATTTAACACAATCAAAGTGAGGTGTTATACCTGACTCCTTACCTTCGTCGAGTTCCCAATTTTCAGAGTTGCATTTAATTCTTTCCAATAAATCCCATCTGAATTCAATAGTCTTCATCATAAAAGAACCAAATACAAGAAGTATCGAGCATGGAGCGATTATTGAGAGAAAGCCGAGCATAAAATTTTTGAATAATAATTTCTCTTGAGAGCTCATGATTGGGGCATGAATATAACATTGACTTAAACCTCCCCCAAGCTTGAGCGATGCTTTCCCCTTCGCGAGGCCAAAAATTATATATATAATTATGATCATGATGAACCTGATGAATAGGATAAAACTTCTGATGAAATTCCAATTTCAATCGGTTGTAGTTCCATGATCCAATATCATCACATAGCCTAAACCATGTCAATGCCTTTCATTTCAAAGATAAAGGGAAGATCTTCTTCTTGATAACATCATCGGGCATAGCTGCAAGCTTAAATAATCCACAAACTTCATCCACATAGATTAGGTGCATATCGGGATGTGATGTTCCATCTCCTGTAAAAGGATTAGCTAGCAGTTTCTCTTTGCTCTACTGGTCGGGGTGAAGATACCCCGAAAAAGCCCCTCAAAGGATTGTTTTCCATAGTAACACGTGACAGTAAATTTCAACACACTATATAAATTTTTCCTTACCAAATTCCACCTACCAAAGGCGCTTCACTCCCTGGCAACGGCGCCAGAAAAGAGTCTTGATGACCCACAAGTATAGGGGATCTATCATAGTCTTTTTGATAAGTAAGAGTGTCGAACCCAACGAGGAGCAGAAGGAAATGACAAGCGGTTTTCAGTAAGGTATTCTCTGCAAGAACCGAAATTATCAGCAACATATAGTTTTGTGATAAGGTAATTTGTAACGGGTAACAAGTAATAAAAGTAAACAAGGTGCAGCAAGGTGGCCCAATCCTTTTTGTAGCAAAGGACAAGCCTGGACAAACTCTTATATAAAGGAAAGCGCTGCCGAGGACACACGGTAATTATCGTCAAGCTAGTTTTCATCATGCTCATATGATTCACGTTCTTTACTTGGGTACTGCCCTTCCTTGGACAAGCATCCCACTTATGACTAACCCCCCTCGCAAGCATCCGCAACTACAAAAGAAGAATTAAGGTAAACCTAACCATAGCATGAAACATATGGATCCAAATCAGCCCCTTACAAAGCAATGCATAAACTAGGGTTTAGGCTTCTGTCACTCTAGCAATCCATCATCTACTTATTACTTCCCAATGCCTTCCCCTAGGCCCAAACAATGGTGAAGTTTCATGTAGTCGATGTTCACATAATAGCACTAGAGGAAAGACAACATACATCTCATCAAAATATCGAACGAATACCAAATTCACATGACTACTTATAACAAGACTTCTCCCATGTCCTCAGGAACAAACGTAACTACTCACAAATCATATTCATGTTCATAATCAGAGGGGTATTAATATGCATAAAGGATTTGAACATATAATCTTCCACCGAATAAACCAACTAGCATCAACTACAAGGAGTAATCAACGCTACTAGCAACACATAGGTACCAATCTGAGGTTTTGAGACAAAGATCAGATAAAAGAGATGAACTAGGGTTTGAGAGGAGATGGTGCTGGTGAAGATGTTGATGGAGACTGACCCCCTTCTGATGAGAAGATCGATGGTGATGACGATGGTGACGATTTCCCCCTCTTGGAGGGATGTTTCCCCGGCAAAACAGCTCCGCCGGAGCCCTAGATTGGTTCCGCCAAGGTTCCGCCTTGAGACGGCGGCGCTTCGTCCCGAAAGCTTCCTTTATATTTTTTCAGGGCAAAAGACACCTTATACCAAAAGATGGGCATCGAGGGCCTGCCAGGTGGCCCACGAAGTAGGGGGCGCGCCCAGGGGTTAGGGCGCGCTCCCCACCCTCGTGGACGGTGGCTGGCTCCCCTCTGGTGCTTTCTTCGCCCAATATTTTTAATATATTCGAAAACTGACTTTCCTGGAGTTTCAAGACTTTTGGAGTTGTGCAGAATAAGGTCTCTAATATTTGCTCCTTTTCCAGCCCAGAATTCCAGCTGCCAGGATTCTCCCTCTTTATGTAAACCTTGTAAATTAATAGAGAAAATGCATAAGTATTGTGACATAATGTGTAATAACAACCCATAATGCAGTAAATATCGATACAAAAGCATGATGCAAAGTCAACGTATCAGTCGGTAATTAAATCACACATGTTTTATCATTAACGGTATGTGTACGTGGCCTTTCGTCCTCCTCTCGCACGTCTTGTCACCCTGCTGTCGCAAACGGCTTACAGCGCAAGCTTGTGAAGCGCGTGGGGGCGTTCTTTTGGCTAAACGGTGGCGCCAATGAATCGTCGGTGAGCCCGTTCCCGCGCAACCTCGCAGGTTCCCGGGCAAGCTTTCCGACCGAATGGGTGAAATCCCCCAAAATCCCAATGCTTATCGGCCTGCTATATAAACCCTAATCACATTTTCAGATTCCAATTTCATTGGGCTTCAACCTAATTTAAATATATCTTCAAAGTACTTTCAATATGGCTCGACATTTCGGTATTAAAAATAGTTTGGAACCCACAGAAATATGCGAAATTTCATTTAAGTGTTTAACCCTTGCCCTAGCCAACAAAAAAACGGACTACAATAAATTGCATAAGAAGTTGCAATGAGCTATAAATTATTAAAAAAATAGGGAATGGTCTGACTTGTGGGCCTATTAAGTTTACGCATATGCAAGATTTTTTTACTTATTATATACGTCAACAAACGATTCTAGAAGACGTAACAGTCGAATGTCAATCCAGCGACCGTCGTGTTTCTTCAATCTTTGATCTTCTTGCTCTAGCCGCCAAATCCAGCGCCAGTAGGACCGCTTGCTCCCACCTCCCGTGGCCGGTTGTGCTACCGCGCAGGTCTCACCGCCCCTACTACTCCCACTACTGGCCAGGCCATCCCTCTACTCACCCACATCCCTCCACTGATGTGGCTTCGCCGCCTATGGGTCATTCCCTTCTTGGGTCTCGCCGTCGTCCATCGCGCTGGTGTTCTCGGCACGGCGTGGTCAATGTTGTCAACAAACGACAACATTGGAAGAGGGATGTACATGGAGAGGCTGACAGTTGGGACCCGCATGGTCCATGGCCGCACGCAAGCAAGTACCTCCTTATTATGCCAAAAGGAATGAATACTCCCAATGACAGCTTGGACCCACCGGCTATATCTTTGCACGCAATGAAGTGCCTCCTTATTACACAAAAAAAATGAATACTCCCCCTGCTAGCTAGGACCCACCATAGTGGGAGGCTGACTTGTGGGCCCACAAAGTTGACGCGGACAGAGGGATTTTTCAACTTAGTCAACAAACGATTCTATCACCAGTGTCCGTTGGATTGTTAACATCCAACGGTCTTCCTGCTTCTTCATCCTCTAATTTTCTTGCTCCAGCCGTCCAAACCACCGCGTGCTCTTGCCTCCCGTCACCGGCTGTGCTGCCGTGCAGGCATCACTGCCCCTACTACACCCACCACTGGTTGGGCCCTGCGGCGATGGCAGCCTCACACCGCAGCCAAACCAGTCAACCCTCATACTCCTCTCCGCGTGGGCATCCACTGCCGCATCTTCCCCAGCTCCGCGTCGTCCCCTTCCTAGGCCTCGCCGTCGTCTATCGCCTTGGTGCTCTCGGTGCGGCGTGGTCAATGTGGTCAAGGAACGACTTCCATCGAAAGAGTACTATATGTGGAGAGGCTGACAGCTGGGTCCATGGCCGTAGCAAGGAAGTGCCTCCTTATTACGCGGAAAATAGTGATCCCTCCACCTGATAGCAGGGACCCACCGGACAGGCTACATATTTCATGAAAAAATGTTTCCTCCCTGACTGCTGGGACCCACCAGCTACATCTTTGCACACAAGGAAGTGCCTCCTTATCCTCCCTGACAGCCGGGACCCACCTGGTCGAAGCATACGTAGCATTGTCATTCTGGTCACGAAGGTGTACGTACATATGATCGGTCTATCTGCAGGCTACAACGATGAACCATGGCCGAGTAAGTAAGGGCACGTGTCGTAGTATAGGCGCGCACGTGTCGTAGTAGAGGTGTGCACGTAGCATGTCACGCAGTCCCGTTAATATCGTGTACACGTGCGTACAACCATGGTGCAAGAAAGTAAATATGGCCACGTACGTACATACGGGAGGGGTCTTGAATGCCTACTCGCGCATACGTACGGCCAGGGATCGTGTACATGGCTGGGTCGGAATGGAGAAACTGCGTCGTCGTGTTCATCGGGAGGCAACGGAATGCGTCGTGTTCATCGGGAGCCAACCAGCTTGGACGGAACAGCCGATCGAAACGAGGCCTAGCGTACCGCAAAACGGAGGAAACGACGTTCTGTTCGACCGGCAATGGTCAAAAAGGGATCATGTTCATCTGGAGGGGTCTGGCGTACCGCAAAACGGAGGAAACGGACTTGTGTTTGAGTGCCTACAGTCGAAACGGGCTCCTATTGATCGGGAGGGGTGTGTCGTACCCCAAAATGGAGGAAATGGACTTCTGTTCGACCTCCTATGGTCGAAACGGGGGTCCTGTTCATCGGGAGGTGTGTGGCGTACCGTAAAATGGGACTCCACAGGCTACTGTTCATCTCCATCGTCGACTGCCTCCATGGGCTACTGTTCATCCTCCGTCGACCTCCTCTAGCCTCCACCTGTGATTGTTCATCCACGGTATCTCCCCTCCTGCCTCCACCAGCCACTGTTCATCCAGCCTCCACTACTCCTCCACCGGCTACTGTTCAACCAGCCCTCTCCATGGGGTCCTATTCAACCCCCCTCCATGGGATACTATTCATCCAGCCCTCCACCGGCTACTGTTCAACCAGCCCTCCATGGGGTCCTGTTCATCCAGCCCTCCATGGGGTCCTGTTCATCCACCCCGAAACGGCTTGATCGGGGTACTGTTCATCCTGCGGCAATGGCCTCTCCTACCACGGGGTCCTGTTCATCCAACCCCCCACCAAGAACTATTCCTCCAACCCCCAAACAATGCTCACTGTTCATCAAGAGGCATCAGGTTTGATCGGCTTCACTAAGCAGTAGTAGCTAAGCAACCGCTCGAGCGGGTTCAGTTAACAGCCAGATCGATCGATCGCTCGTGTTCAGTAGGCGAACGCCTCGCTCGGCTTCTGTTAGAGCCCAAGGCCTCGCACCCACACGCGAACGTGTACAAGATAAACATGCATCGCTCAACCCCCAACCACTCACCATAATCGGGAACTCCCCGATATTTTCCTCGCCGTCGCTTCTACCACCGTTTTTCCATCATGGACGCCCCAAAGAATGTCATGCAGCTCCGTCTCTGGCCCGCCCAGGATGAAAAGCCCATTTTATGTCATGATTTTTTGTCATAGAAGTAGGAACCACCACATCTATGATGATACCGGGTTTTGTCACAATTATCATCATAGAAGTGTCATAAGCATGACAGAAAAAAATTGTTCGATCCAAAACGTCATGGGTGTGTCTTTTTTTGTAATGATTGCACTTAGCTAGCCTATTCTGAAATCAAATTGCTAAAGAGTTGTGGCTGAAGTGGGGGATGTGATATTTATACTAGGAAAAACCCTCCTAGCTTAGGTGTGAAACCAGTCCAAAAGAGGGGCTCAAATTCATGCTAACCGGCTAGCCAAGGGAGCAAAGCCGAAGCCTCGTGCAACAATTAGTGCGCTCGACAGCTTGCATTGGAATTCTCATATCTTTTGACTCAGGACTCCAAATGATACAACATTTGATTTTCCTGAAAGTATAGTTCATATGTTGTCCATTTTGTGCTCCCACACATGCTGAATACTCATATATTTGTGTTGCATGATGCATCAAGTTCTGGGACAAATTCTGGAACTGCGCATGCCACAATAGAGTGTTGAGATGGCTTGCTATTCTTCCTCGAGGTGTAACTAGTTGCACTTGTCACCAAAACATGGCTTACATCAGGGTTTAAACTTGATCTCTTCAAACATGTTGTATGGGCTTCAAAACTTGTTTCTTCATGTGCTGAAAGTTGTTGGTTGTCCTCAACATTGTACCTGAGTAAACTAAGCACACAAGATTTAGGCAGTATAAAGTTCTCCTGTATAGTTGAATTATGATCAGCTCGGAGCATGTTCATTGTTAGAAATTTAGGGTTTGTGGTCTACCCCCATTCCTTTGCGCTTATCCGTGGTGCCTCTCAGAATTCGCATATATAAGGCTAGGAGGTACGGACCTTCTTATAATGTCTTTCCAAAAAGTCCACCTCTTATACAGATAAGATTCCTAGTTGTTACAACTAGTTTTTGGGATATAGTCCAGATCAAATTACCAACCACGATCATATTTTCTGTTAACAAATTCTACCCGTTATGTCCCTAGAGTAAATGCTTGTGAGCAATGCGCCATAATATAGTGTAAATTCCTCTAATTACACAGATCAACATTACGGCTGTAATCTAACAATGCGATCTAGCTCCTTCCAATCATCAGTCTATCCGGGTAGTCCAATATAAATAGTATATTGTATTCCACTAATAGTCGACCAGCTTCCTTAAGCATACATTACTTAAGTACATTCCAGCAAGTAAGAATTCCATGCCAAACATGTAAAGAAATTACATGTATAAATACATGTATAATTCCATAATGAGGCATTCTGAATATTAACAATTCCAAGTAATTTGAATATAGCTGTGGGACACATAATTCCAACATCTCCCACTTGCCGAAAACGACCATTCAAATATTCATAAAGCCGTAGACTTAACATGCTTACCAAATACCTCATGACTAATAGGCTAAGTCAAGGGGTCAGCAACCAGATTAATACTATGTTGAAAATCCAAAGAAATATATAGTGGTACCTTTCCTCAGTATGTTCCCTTCATGTGACACTTAAGGTCACTAGGGACATTTAGTTTCCGCCTAATAATTGGCATAGCCGTCCTCGGCGCCTCGGGAATTATTTCCTTGAGTGTAATTACACCATTATAGGCACCTTGAGTATTTTGCTTTGTCAAGTGAAATTCCGCATCAATTATTTCAGTCACATATATCAACAATATGAATAATTCTACATTGAGTCGAAATATATGATAAATGTGTTGAATTAATTTTCAAATCCACATAAATATCAAATCCAATTAGTACATGAAGTTCCATTAGTAACCATGTTTTGAAAGAGATTCCTGACTTCGGTCAGTGAACCTGGACCATATTAGTACTATAAATACTAATTGAATATGCATACTAGGACTTATTTCTCATCTCATAGATACAATAATAGATTGCTCAATGCGATTTACCTTAATATAAATTCAAGAACAAGTGACATGTTGCGATGCACTTTCCACAATATCATATGATGTGTGAGATTCCCTTAGCTGCTCATCTCTCCTTCCACTACTTTAATGCAACATAAATTCCGGAAGCTAAGGTATGATTGTATAATAAAGATATAGTAAATTTCAACACCATTATTATCCCTCTGTCCTCAGCAGTTTAAACATAATTTCTCACTGAGTTTGGTTATAGATACTTTAATAAGTTTGCAATTTTCCATAGGAATCTTTCAAAACATACGTTCCTTTCATATGAAAGTTAAAATATGACCAAGCTTTGACTTCCATCAATGTGACTTTATCATTGCAAACAAGAAAACAATGCTAACATATAAAATAATAATGCAAAATATTTTATGCTTACATTTGTAGATGACTGCCTCGCTTCATTTAGAAAATCATCTATCATGCTATTCCATTGATGTGAACACTGGTACACGTAGGTGCTATATAAACGGTTTTAACACCTTTTCACGACGGTGTTCAGAACCATCGCCAAGTGAGTGACTGTGATAGGGTGTCCTTCCCAGATGACCCAGAAACCGTCGGGGATAGGGAGCTTCGATTCATATATGGTACTCCCTACTCATTTGTGCTCGCATTACCATCGCAGTCGGTATTCTGTGGTGCTACGTTTACGATGCGTGACCCATCACAAATAGTTCACGATTGTAGAAGTAGAAAATTACACCCATTTATATTTCCTCGACTTTGTGTGATTCGATGTAAGAGCGCACACAGTTGTCACTATAAAACTATATGCGAAGCTTGAATACATCCCACACACAATTCATCTGTCGTACCCGCGTCCTATGATCGACCTATTGCACGCGTTCTTCTATGACCAAACGTTTGCGGTGCGCACAACTTCACAAACAGTCCATAATGTCGAAGTGCGTGTGATAAGGTGACTATCGCAAACATTTAATAAGAAAGAACCGTGTGCGAGGCTGTTTTAATTGCACACGTTTTTTCTTGGCTAATCGTGTGTGCAGTGGAGATTGATCGCACATGTAGTGGATCCTAGAAACGTGGCTGATCTCCACGTCTATCGCACATGTTTTGAATTTGAAAGTAGGCAATCACTTATTTCATATCCAACCATGTTTATTAAAAATATAGGTTCAACCACGAATGCATAATTCGATGCATAGGTACATATACTGAAGAACTACAAAAGCACCAAGTAAAGAATGATAAACCAAAGTTTTACTAAAGACTATAAAGAGAGAGGAGAAAGACATTCTGGTTGCTGGAGAAGGTGAAGCGGAATGCCCAAATTGTGCCCTCCTCCATGCGTAATGCGCGCACGACTCTTGGCCAACCCCTTGTGATGGCTGCCCGTCCATCCTTCACTGCTTCATTACGACTTCTTGATGCTCATTGTAGTGTGGATGAAATACTTTAATCTTCATTGTGTGTCCACCAATCATGTACTTTGCGAGGTAATCTTGAGAGAACTTCTTCGGGAACCACTACGAAGAAAAAAATTCAGACATTGTTGTCTAACAAGTCATTATGGGCAGTAAAAATAGAAGGCTGCAGAGTTTGTAGTTACCATCCTACAGCTCACTGTTGTGTTGGATCGAGCATAAACAAATAATCCTTATCAGTTTCCTCACTTGATGCTTGTTCATGAATATGTCATTGCCCCATACGCAAAAAGGGTGGATGTGTGGATCCTTGCCAAGGGCGTATGTACATACAAGCAACAAGTTAATATTAGAAGCTAAAAAGTGTACAAGCCTGGATCTATATGCACTACATTATGGAACGACAGGGGGAGTGCAAGCCGAGGGATGAAACTAACCTCGGCGGAAAATGGTGGCCACTCCCGTTGTCGTCCTGCATAAGTAGTGGAAAGGCATGATAAGTACAGCAACCTCAACATCAAACAAATATAGCAAAGGTAAACAACATCATCTCCAAATGATAGCTTGAATGTGTTGGTTTCAACATGCTGTTAAAGCAGATATAAAATGGAAGCCAATGTTACCAATAGCAGGCTTAATAGCCATCAAATATTGCAATTCAAATTGGTATTGTTGAAAATGAGTAGAACGTAGGTGATGCTTAAACATCACATTGGAAGAATGTGTAAAACTGAAATAAAGGGTGTTAGTGTCAAAACCGGCCGATCTCGGGTAGGGGGTCCCGAACTGTGCGTATGAGGATTGAGGGGAACAACGGACAAATGGAACATGGTGTTTACCCAGGTTCGGGCCCTCTTAATGGAGGTAAAACCCTATGTCCTGCTTGATTGTATTTGATGAGTATAGGGGTAACAAGAGTTGATCTACCCTGAGATCGTAATGGCTAAACCCTAGATGTCTAGCCTATGAGAACTCTGATGGCTCTCACAGACCAAACCGTCTGGTTTATATAAACACCGGAGGGGCCTAGGGTTGTACACAGTCGGCTTGTGAAAGAAGGAAATTACATATCCGGACATCAATCTTGTCATCGATGCATAGGAGAGTCCTACCCGGACACAGGGGAAAGCCTTCTGCTTTGTATCTTCACGACCCACCAGTCCGGCATATAACAAATAGCCCAGACACTCGAGGACCCCTCTAATCTAGGACTCCCTAAGTAGCCCCCGAACTAGCCTTCAAACGACGATGTAGTATCTGGCTTATGTGTCCGGCTTTTGCAAGGTTGGTTCTTCACTGTATACTGGGCGGATAATAGTTCGGCCCTGGCTTCTTTGTTCTGCCTTTATCACTCCTGCCATGTCGCCTCGATTTCCACACATTGTGCGAATGCGAATGGTCCACAATTTTTTATCAAAAGAATACACCTAGCTACATAGGGATGGAGCCTATATAAAGAGTCATATCCACCAAGTGCCATCCACATCGTGCAGAAAAATGCCAAGATTAGCCACGAAAAAGCTTCAAAACATGGCTAGTGCCCCAGGCTCTTCTTCGCGTCCCCCATGGCCCTCAAGAGGGTGATTGGAAGAGCTGCTCAGTATCTCATCTTCAATTGAGTCGACTCCAGATGCAGGGATATCTTCCCCTCACAGATCTAGTCGATGTACGAGCGGGATTGGCCTCTGTTGTGGAATTTTCATGGCAGATGTCCTAGTGTGAGGACTTAGTCATGGAGCCATCGCGTTGAGGTTAGCCTAAAGGGGTTAATCAGGACAAAGGAGACGAGGAGTTTATACTGATTTGGCCCCTTACGATGAAGGTAAAAGCCTAGTCTAGTTTGTAGTTGGTATTGCTAGGGTTTCGATGAGCAGGGAGCAAATACGCTTGACCCGGCTCTCGATCTGTTGTTTCTTGTCCTATGTTGCCGCTAGGTTGTCCCCTTGTATACACGGGTTGAAGCCCCGCGGCCCTTAGAGTCCCGGCCGGCTTATACAATGTATCCGGCTCGGTGACCTTTCTTACATACCTTACAATACAAGCTTTACATACATGGCGGTTTATATCTATGGGGCTTAAGCCGCCTTCGGGTCTGGGCCCTCTACTAAGCCTACCTATGAACCGCCATATGATCTTGGGCTTCACAGTGATGAATCGTCATAGGGATGACCCGGCCCCTCCTGGGCGGGTCATACCTAATAGTTATATCCCCAACATTAGGCCCCTGGTTGATTTGAACTTGTTCATGTCAATCTCCAAGACTTAGAAAAATCCTTCTATATCCGCTGCAAAAAACCTTGTAACCCGCCATGACCCCATCTCCAAGAATTTCGGAGACTCACCATGATGTCATCTTTAACGGATCTTTATCTTAATGTCTTCCTGAAAATCGAGGCGTCCAATTAGCTGGATAACCATCATTCGGCTCCGTCGTCTTTCGCGCCTGCCTTTTTTCCTGTCTCCTTATAAATAGGACCATAGGGTCATCTCTCATTCTTATCCTTCTCCTTCCTTCCTCCTCACAACGCATCGTCCCACACGAACCTTGCCGCCGTCGACCTCCATCCTCGTCCTTGACTCCGACCGCTGCATCACCCTGAGTAGACCAGAGAACTGCGGCGCCACTCCGCCGTTCTAACAGCACCAATAAGCCTTCCTTTCTTCGTCACAAATCTGCCATTAGGGTTTGTCGGTGTTCTTCGATGTTCATCCGCATTCGTCACCATTCTTCATTTTCTTTGTTTACATCCATGCTTAGATCCAAAAACTATAGGAATCGCGCGGTAGTAGTTTTAGTACTTGTTTTAATACTAGATTATATTCCCACCGCGACAGATCTCCTCTGTTTTTCCACTGTCACCTTTCGTAGATGAATTTATCCCTTTTTTCTAAACAACGGTAGATACAAATTTGTAACCTCTTATCCACGGAACTGGTTTGTCCCAGTACTTAGTCAATTTTGCTTTCAGCAACTCTTGAATATCTTAGTCATGGCGGCTTACCCCGTCGGCTTATCTTTTCTTCATATATCATTTGCCCTTGCTTAAGTCGCCATTATAAACATGCAATGTAATTGCTAACTTGCAATCCCACCAACTAACTTGAGCCAGCAAACTATTTTCTTTTTAGATTGTCCTTTCACCATGCCGCCGAAGACGATGACAATTGCAACTGGGTCCCTTCCACAGTCACCGAGAGCACTTTGAAAGATTTCGTCACGGTTGGATACTTACCAGAGAAAACTGTCATGTCTTATCGTGCTCCTGATCCGACTAAAGAGAGACCTCAGCCGAAGGACGGTGAAATTATCGTCTTCACTGATCGTATGAACCGGGGCTTCTCTCCGCCTGGCTCAAAATTCTTTAGAGATGTTCTGCACTTATTCAAACTTCATATGCAAGATATCGGACCCAATTCCGTATCAAACATCTCTAACTTCCAAGTTTTCTGTGAAGTTTACCTTTAAGAAGAGCCTACTATTCAACTCTTCAGAGAATACTTCTACCTAAACCGCCAGAACGAGTACACCAATGGTCCCAGCTTGGAACTTGGCAAGATTACAATTCAACGCAGACGGGATGCCATTTTCCCTCTAGTAGTCCTGCCAAGCCATCGCAAGGACTGGAATCAAACATGGTTCTACTGCAAAGATACCTTGCCGCCTAATGAAAATCCAATACCAGGTTATCGTGCTGATCATTTTGACGCCAAATACAAACTCCCTAATAAGCTTACCCCTGCCGAACACAAGAAACTTGTCCCTACAATCCAAAGAGTTCAAGCCTTGCTAGGAAATGGCTTAACCAGAATCGACTTTATCCGCTGCTGGGTTACATGGTGGACCATACCTTTAAGCAGCCGCCCGGCTTAATGTATTCATACACCGGAGGAACTGATGATCCCTTACGTCATAGCTCCCCACGTCTGACCGAAGAGGCCATCGTTGAAATGGCAACCACACTTGTCAATAGCAAATATGAAGACCGCAACCTAGTGGGTGTGAATCCTTTCTGCAAGCTTAACCCGACACCAGAGGTAAATCTTGTTGACTTCTTTTTTCCTTCAGCAGTCTAAACATCGCATGAACTTCAACATATTATCCTTTCACAGGCCAAATCTGACTTCTGGAAAGCCAAATATGATCATGAGGTTGCTAAAAAGGATAGAGCTGCTGCGAGAGCCACAAAGAAGACCGTCAGAAAGTCTAAGAAGAAAACAATTTCCTCTGATTTACTCAAGCTGGATGACACCTCTGAGTCGGAGGTAGCCCTTGACTCTCTTGGCCCGTTTTTTAACAATCTTATTGACACTGACTATTGCCAGGATGACACGGGGACCAGCCAAGCAGTTGAAGAAGAGGTAACTATTACTTCCTCTGACTCAGAACCTTTACCAAGGAAAAAACTTCGGCGGGTAACCTGGAAAGTAAGGTTTTCACACCCCTTGGCTTATTTAGATCCTCATTTTCTTTTGAAACGACAGCAACATGACAGCCCCCGCCAGACCCGGACCAGTGGAGATGACGATTTACCCTCCGGCTTACCGAATACCCCTCGGAAACGCCAAAATAAGGTTCCTTTTTAATCTGAACCCTTGTATTTACCAACGAGTTACCTTTATTAATCACGCAATTTTGATTCCATCCTTGCAGGAGATTTCTCGTTCCTCCTCTGTTGATTCGTCACAAACTCAATTGCCGGCTTTCAAGACCGCCCCCTGGTAAAGATAACTACCCTTATTCTGTACCTTTATATACGCATCATTATACTGACTTGTCCAAATTCTTTTTAGCGGTCAAGAAAAGTCCAAAAACGTCAAGGTGACAAAGCCGGCCGAGGATCCGAAAACTGCTGAACCGGAGCAGCCAACCCTTGTACCGGAACACTCTGAAGCACGGAAGACCCTACTGTCAATGCTCGACCGGATCTACCTAAATCGTCTATTGACTAAACCATTCTTAATCCATCAATTGTTGAACCGGCAAGCTCAGCTAACCCGCCAGAGACTTGCGGCGATGATGTTGTAATCACTGGCACCAGATTCACTGAACCATGGAATCCAACTGTATTGGCGAGACACTCTACCAAACAGGAAGTTGTGGAGAGGCAAATAAGTTCAAATCAACCTTGGGCCCAATGTTGGGGATATAACTATTAGGTGTGACCCACCCAGGAGGGCCGGGTAATCGCTATGACAATTCATCACAATGAAGCCCAAGATCATATGGCGGTTCATAGGTAGGCTTAGTAGAGGGCCCAGACCAGAGGTGGCCTAAGCCCCATAGATATAAACCGCCATGTATGTAAAGCTTGTATTGTAAGGTATGTAAGAAAGGTCATCGAGCCGGATACGTTGTATAAGCCGGCAGGGACTCTAAGGGCCGCGGGGCGTCAACCCATGTATCTAAGGGGATGACCTAGCGGTGGCTTAGGACAAGAAACAACAGATCGAGAGCCGGGTCAAGCGTATTCGTTCCCTGGTCATCGAAACCCTGGCAATACCAACTACAATCTGGACTAGGCTTTTACCTTCATCGTAAGGGTCCAAACTAGTATAAACTCCTCGTGTCCTCTGTCCTGATTAACCCCTTTAAGCTAACCTCAACGCGATGGCTCCACGACTAGTCGTGGAGCCATCGCGTTGAGGTTAGTATAAACTCCTCGTGTCCTCTGTCCTGATTAACCCCTTTAAGCTGACCTCAACGCGATGGCTCCACGACTTAACCCCTTTAAGCTAACCTCAACGCGATGGCTCCATGACTAGCCATCGCGTTGAGGTTAGCTTAAAGGGGTTAAGTCGTGGAGCCATCGCGTTGAGGTCAGCTTAAAGGGGTTAATCAGGACAGAGGACACGAGGAGTTTATACTAACCTCAACGCGATGGCTCCATGACTAATCAGGACAAAGGACACGAGGAGTTTATACTGGTTCGGCCCCTTACGATGAAGGTAAAAGCCTAGTCCAATTTGTAGTTGGTATTGCCAGGGTTTCGTCGTGGAGCCATTGTGTTGATGTTAGCTTAAAGGGGTTAATCAGGACAGAGGACACGAGGAGTTTATACTGGTTCGACCCCTTACAATGAAGGTAAAAGCCTAGTGCAGTTTGTAGTTGGTATTGGCAGGATTTCGATGAGCGGGGAGCGAATACGCTTGACCTGGCTCTCGATCTGTTGTTTCTTGTCCAAAGCCGCCGCTAGGTCATCCCCTTATATACATGAGTGGACGCCCCGCAGACCTTAGAGTCCCGGCCGGCTCATAGAACGTATCCGGCTCGGTGACCTTTCTTACATACCTTACAATACAAGCTTTACATACATGGCGGTTTATATCTATGGACCTTAAGCCGCCTTCGGGTCTGGGCCCTCTACTAAGCCTACCTATGAACCGCCATATGATCTTGGGCTTCATTGTGATGAATCGTCATAGGGATTATCGGGCCCCTCCTAGGCGGGTCATACCTAATAGTTATATCCCCAACAGCCTCGATTGGCAACGACGTGCTGGCTAAAAATTTCCCCAACCCCAAGAACGAGGAGAGGGTGTGCTTCATTCCATTCCTTTTACGGAGCTTAGGATTTCCGATCCATCCCTTTCTTAGGGGTCTATTGGAATTTTACGGCATCCAGCTGCACAACCTCACCCCAGGTTCGATTCTGCACATCTCATGTTTCATTGCCCTTTGTGAACTGTTCCTCGGCTGCGAGGCTCATTTCAAACTATGGAGAAAGTTCTTTTGCCTCCGCCCCCGCCATCGAGGAGGTTATATATATGAAGTGGGCAGCGCCGAAGTATGGCATATAGCCGGATCAGGCTACCCTGTTGGAACTCCCAAAGAGATATATCCACAGTGGTCTTTGGAGTGCTTTTATATGGATGACGTCCCACTGCCAGACCCAGTTCGGCGTGGCCTCCCTGAATTTTCCAGTGCTCCTCTAAAGAAACGCCTCTACTGGCGTCCCCGGAGTCCCAACGAGGAAGACAGTGCGGAAATAAAAAGGTTTGTCAGCAAGGTCAGATTATTAGCCCATACCGAGCTCTCGATAATCAAAGTTATGACCATTGCAATAAAAAGATGCGTCTAGCCTCTCCAGTCCATAGTAACTCCCTTATGGTGCTACAACGGAGAAGACGATGCATCCCGCTACAAACGCAAGGGTCCAGATACCCCGGCCGAACTAGCCATGATCTTGGCCGATCTGTATAAGGGTGAAAAGGAAGACTTCCTCCTCTTAAACTGCCAGGAAGGTTATTCCATGTACAACCCCATTGAATGGGTAAGACTTCGACTACCAGTCCTGCTTTATTGCGGTTACGGCATGCTAATTAAGTTGCTCTTTATTGTCATAAAACAATCATGGAGGAAGATGATCATGGACGTTCACTGTCCTGCCCCACAGCCAGAGGATCACAACCGTGACGAAGACCCTAGCTTCTGCGAGGATCTGGATATATACATAGAGTTCGATGATGGGGCATTTTATCAGGCGAGCCTTGATGTCACATCCCTAGCTAGTCACTGCTTGTCCTTGCATCAATCTTCTTGCATCATGTTTAAAATTATGAAAGTTGAATTGGGGAAAGTGGAAAGCCTCAGAAATCATTTCTAAAAATGATCAACATTAAATAATTGCTTCAAATAAACCCAAGAAAATGTTCCTGTTCATTTCTGAAAATATTGGCAAGAGGTAAAATTCAAACCAATATTTTTGGAATCACAGAAATATTTATTTGGGTCTTTGAATTAAGTCAATACTTATTTGAAATGGAGATATAAATTCCTATAAATACTTCTATAACTCCCACAATTCTGAAAACTTGTGAGTGGCTCTGAATATGTTGTATCAGGCCACATGATAATTTTCAGAAGCTACAAAAATGATTTGGTTTAGAAACTAAATCAAAACAGAGGAATAAAAATAGAAAATAGTAAGAGAAATAGAAAGACAGAGAGAGCTGACCTGGCCTCACCTGTGTAGATATAAATTCCTATAACTACTTCTATAACTCCCACAATTCTGAAAACTTGTGAGTGGCTCTGAATATGTTGTATCAGGCCACATGATAATTTTCAGAAGCTACAAAAATGATTTGGTTTAGAAACTAAATCAAAACAGAGGAATAAAAATAGAAAATAGTAAGAGAAATAGAAAGACAGAGAGAGCTGACCTGGCCTCACCTGTGTAGCCCACCAGAGAGGCCGGCCCACCACTGTAGCAGCCCAGCTGGGCAAAGTCAGCCCAGCCCACCACCACAGCCGCCACCGACTTCAACCTCCTGCCAGTAGGCAGGAGGGCGTGTGCCCGACGTGCCCGCCCATGCGCCTGGCCACGTCCTGCTTCCCGTCGCTGCCCCAACGCCCAGGACGTCGCCACGCACCCCCTGGCCCCTCTCGCTCACTCCCTCGAGCTCATCCCCCTCCTCTGTTCTCTCTCTCGCACGCACCCGAGTACGCTTGTCGCCGGCGCTCGCCGTAGAAGCAGCCACCGCCTCCCCCACACCTCTCCGACGTGTCCCCGTGCTCCGCCCCGACCCCCTCTTCCTCCTCACCGAGCCGCGTGACGCCGGATGCCCTAAAATGCTGGCCACGCCATCTCCTTCAACCTCGGTCCGCCGAAATCGCCAGCGACCGCACGCCGTCACCAACCCGTCCCCGAGCCCACTGAGCTGCTCTACTTGACCCCAGTGAGCTCCTGCTCCGAATCCCCCTCCTCCCTGCCATTATTTCAAGCCCAAACCACCGACTCCTTGCTGACCGAGCTCAACGCCGCTCGGGCTCGTCGCTGGCGCCGCTCCGATGCCCATTTGGTCGCGCCAACGTGCCAAACGACGCCACCGCATCGCGTAGTGCCTTGCCCGCGCTTTAGTTCGTGTGTTTGCTCGCTGCAGCCGCTTTCCCGTGCACAGCTGAACTCTGGCCACTGCTGTCGAGCTCGCCGGCGTCGTTTACGGCGTCCCCATGTCCAGCAATTTGCACCACTGGATGCGGCAGCTCCCCAGCTTCACATAGATGGCCTCCGCCGTCATTCTGGTCGCCAGAGTGCAAATCACGCGCCCTCCGCCGCGTCTGCAGCCACCGGCGGCTAAACACCGACGTTGTCGGGGGTTTGGTGCGACATATGCCAATGGATGGCTTATCATGGTGGGGGCGAGTAGAACGTCGCCGGTGCCTGGAAAGGGGATGAGGCGAAGACATGCACGCCGGCGAATCTTACCTAGCTTCGGGGCTCTCCGGGGAGATAATACCCCTACTGCTGCTCTGCAGGGTCTCCACATGATCACTATAGTCAAGGGTTTACACAGTTGCTCCTTGAGCTGTGTATGGTGGTAGGAGAGGGCAAGGCTAGCTCTCTCCCTCTATCTGGTGAGGTATAGAACTACTGGGATCCAACCCTTTGCATGGGTCCCCTCGGTGGTTTATATAGGCCTACCCCCAGGGGTATAATGGTAATGTGACTAGGCGCGGGCCCAGCAATCAGTGTCTCCGACCTCCGACTTCTCCGCCGACTGCTAGGGCCCACCAACTGGTGGGCCCCGCCGACTGGTCTGGTACGGAGCCGACAGGCCGCGTCCGCCGCGGGCTGGTGTTGCCGGCTGCTGATTACTATAGCCGTGCTCCTGATGATGCAAGCTTGGTCATGGGGTCATGGCAACAGCCCCGCCGCCTGGCGGGCGATCACTGTGGCCACTCCCCATCTCTTCTCGATTAATGGCGCGTGGGCCCCGGGGGAGGGCTCGGCCGACTCCCCCGGGCCGACTCCCGTTTGGTCCGACTGGCGGTGCTCCCGCCGTCTCCCAAGGTCTTGCTGGCTGGTGGGCCCTGCTGCCTCCAGGCCGTATAGACAAGCCGTCGTGGGTGCAGGACCAGGTACAGTGGTGCTGACGTCAGGGCCGGCTAGGCAACAGTGTCACGTCGCGGGGAGATCTTCCCAAGTATGGCATGCTGTAGCCATGCCTGCCCTTGGTAAGGGGCGGGGAGTGGGCTTCATTGTAGCCACGCCCCTGCCCCATCCCCCTCGATGAGGTCACGGTTTGTTAGAGTCGCCGGCCGACTCCCCAAAGCCGGCTTCTCTAGAAGTCGTCCCTGGGACTCGGCCATGAGCGGGCTGTCGACCGCCTTGCCGTAGACTCCCCAGGAGGCGGCTCTTTGCCCTGTGGTCTTGTGGGGCGCAGCCTGCCCCGTTGTCTTGAAAGGTCATGGGGCTCGAGTTGGCCTACCCATGGCCCATTACTCCGACAGTAGTCCCCGAAGCTGGTGAGGCGCCACGGATGATCGGCCGAGAATCCTCTTTCCGGGTGCGACACATGATCTTGATTGACTTCCGCCGGGCTGACTAGAAGGAGTCGGACTCGCCCAACTCGGACTCACTCAATTCTGACTTGCTCAGTAGTTCGAACGTCGCGGCGGGATTTCAAGTGGCGTGCTAGCTAAGCTTCCAGGCCGCCGCCCGTTCCGGGCCAGTCAGACGAGGGCACGTGGCCAGGCCGTTCTGCCATCGCACGCGCGCGACGGGATAGGCCCATAGGCGGGGCCCGCCACTACCACGCCTCGGCGCCCGAGCGGATCCGCTGCGGCCCTGGCGGGCGGTTGGGATTCCCGTGAAATTACCGCGCGCAGTAACTTTACGTGGATCGTGGGGGTCGTGGGGCTGCGGGCGTAGTAAATCCCCACGTCCGCCCCCTCGGCTTCGCAGCCCATAGGACTATAAGTAGGGGGAAGAAGGGGTCACGCGCGCCCCTCCTTCCCACTACCCCTCGCTTCTTCCTCCTCGCAGCTCCTCGCTCTCCTGCTTCCTCTTCTCTTCTTCGCCTTGCCGCACGCCCAAGCTCCGGCGAACGCCGCGGTGACAGCTTCGCGATGAGCTCTTCCTCCGCTGCCGCGCCTCCCCCAGTGCGCTCCGGCACCTGGGACGGCTCCGAGGTCCACGAAGACCATATCGAATTCCTCCGCCGGACCCGTCGGCTTCCCGGCGAGGATCGCGTGCAGGTGCGTCTCGCGCCGGAGGGGGAGATTTCTCCTGCCCCGCGGGAGGGCGAGCGGGTCATCTTCCGCTCGCACTGCCTGCATGGCTGCGGCTGCCGGCGAGCAGCTTCTTCCGATCGTTCATGGAGTTTTACGGACTCCAGCCGCACCACCTCACCCCCAACATAGTGGTGCTGCTGTCCGCCTTCGTGGCTCTGTGCGAGGGCTTCCTGGGAGTCCTCCCCACCCTCGAGCTCTGGGGGGACTTCTTCTTCTCCAAGCTCGGCACCCAGGCCGCTGGCATGCTGGCTCAGTGCGGCGCCTTCATCGCCGTGCGAAGGACCGGAGCCGACAACCACTTCCCCTCCATCTCGCTACTGAAGTCGGTGAAGATGTGGCAATGGTCCTACTTCTACGTCAGGAACATCGCCACGAGGGGCGATTGGGTTAATCTGCCGGCTTTCGAAGCCGGCCCACCGGCTGGCAGACTGCCCAACTGGTCGTACCGGGGCAGGTCGCTGACGCCTGCGGGAGCCGGCGCCATGACGCGACTCCGAGTGCTGACGCAGTCGGAGGGTCTGACTGGCCCGGACCTGCTGGCCGCCTTCATCTCGCGCCGAGTTCTTCCACTCCAAGGCCGCCCTCACCTGATATGCCAGATGAGCGGGGGCCGCGACCCGAGTCGGATGTGCACCAAGGACATGCCTCACGAAGAGATGGCCCTGATGGTGAACTACCTCTCGGACAGCAGGCTCCCGGAGGACTGGCGATTCGGCAAGGAGCCATACTCCCGCGCCAACCCCCCGCCCGTGGTGAGTCGCCTTTCTTTTCTTTAGATTGTCTTCTTCTTGCCGAGTCTTGTTCTAATCAGTCTGCTTTTCGGTTAGAATCCCCTTCTTCACCCACCAGCCGGCACCTCGGGGCCGGCCAGTGAGTTCACCGCCGATCGGGCGGAGAGCGATGTCGATGACCCCGATCTGGGGGCGGTGGCTCTGGAAGACGACGCTGAGGGAGGAGGAGGGACGACAGGCGACTTCAGTCCCTCGGCTACCTTTGCCGACTGGCATGAAGACGACGCTGAGGCAGGAGTCGCCCCTCACCATCGGCCAGGAGCCAGCCAGGAGCCAGCCAGCCGGGCGCGGGCTCTTCTGCCGCGTCGGGCGCTCCAGGCGGTGGGAAGAAGCGCCGGGCTGCGCCGACTTTGTTTGGCAGCCGGCCGAAGAAGCCCAAGGGCTCGGCTGCGGCAACCTGGCGAGACGAGGCAGCCGCGAAGGCCATCCGCTTCCGTAAGGAAGTGAAGAAGCCGCCGTTGGTCTCTACGTAAGTATTCTAACTTCAAAGTTTATTGTTTCTTTGTGTTTTGTCTGAGTCTCTACTCGCCCTTCTTTCTTCAGGGCTCCCCTCTCTCTTGAGCGGGTCGCCGCCGCCTCCGTCATGGGGTCAGCAGAGACGCCCGCCACCACTCGGCAGATAGACCCTGCTGCTGACCTTCGGGAGGCGACGGAGTGGAATGCGCAGGAAAAGCGCAATAAAGAAGAGGCCCTCTGCCTGGAGAAGGCGGAGGCCGACAGGGGAGAGGCCTCCGCCAAGAAAAAACTAGCGGAGGCCGAAGCCGCCACCGCGGCGAAGCAGCAGGCTGAGGAAGCTGCATGCCGCCAGGCGGCCTTGCTTGTTACCCCGCTGAACTCTGTGCCGCCGCCGCCAGAGTTCACGAGGCAGACTGGAGGAGCCGGCAGGGAGAACCTCATCGAGGAGAGGGAAGGCGGGGAGCCCTCTACTCCGGGCGCGAACGTTCCGCCGCCGCCTCCGCTGCCGTCTGAAGGCGTGCAAGGCGATCAGCCAGCGGACCCTCAAGTTCCGCCGACCGAAGAAGAGGCCGTGGCGAGGCTACTCCTCCAGGTCATCTCGCCAGCGCGCCGTCGTCTGGAGAAGGCGACTTCGGCACCCCGCCCCCTGGAAGCCGGCACCGCCAGCTCGGCGGCTCCAGACGCCGAGGCGACGAGCGCCGCACCTGTTGGGTGGGTGCGGGGAGGCGGCACAGGGCCGCTGAACCGAGCGCTCCTGGACGTCCAGGCGAAGCTCCGCGCTGAGGGCGACGCCCTCCAGAGCTGCACCAAGGCGTTCCTGGCGTCGTGGGCGGCCGTCCGAGTATGTATTTTCTTTGGGCCTTTATTTTTCTTGTTCCTCTCTGTGGGGGCGCGCCAGCGCACCCACTGGGTGTAGTCCCCGAGTTCCGGGTCAGCTGTTGAGCAGGCGGCCCAGAACTCCAATTTGATGAACTTCTGGGTACTAACTTTTTCTGAAATGCTTGTTGCAAGACTACCACAACCTTCGCGTCACCGCCTTCAACCGTAATGTTGAAGAGTTGGGCAAGCGGACCGCCGACTTGGCGGAGAGCCAGAGTAAGTCCTTTTCCCTTTTCTCTTCTCTGCGGGGGCGCGCTAGCGCACCCGCGGGCTATAGTCCCCGAGATTCGAGCCGACTGCTGAGCAGTCTGGCTGGATCTCCCCGGCGACCTACTTTATTGATGATTGCTGTCTTTCTTTCTTTCCTTTAGAGGCCAATGCTGCTCTTCAACAGCAGCTGAGCGAAGCCAACTCCGCCCTGCTCGCCAAAGGGGAGGAGTGCAACAAGCTCACCGCGGAGCGCGATCTGCTGACCACTCAGTTGGCAGAGCAGAAGGGGCTGCTCGCGGAGTCGCAGAGGGAGGCGGAGGAGACAGAGGCCGCCCTCCTGGCCGAGTTCACGAGCGAGCGCCATTCCTGGTCTGACAAGGAGTCGTTGCTGTCCTCCGGCTTCCACGAGATCGAAGACATCGTTGATGGTGAGTCTCTTTGTTTTCTTTCTTTGAGCCGCCGACCTAGGTCGTGCCGACTCCTGGTTTTTGACTCGCTTTTTTGTTTCTTCGTGTCTTTTGCAAACTTCTTCCCTGGGAAGTCTCAGGCCGCTATCCAAGCCATCAAGGCCGATCGTGTAAGTCGGAGGGCGGAGGGCGCAGAGATCGCCGCCAATGCCCCCAAACTCTTGATGAGCACATCTTGAGTATCGAGGCTCGCCTCCGTCCGGCTCACCAGATGCTGCGCCGACTTCAGCGCGTCGGTGCCCAGGCGATCTCCGCCCTTTGTCCGGATATGCAGGCTCCGCGCACCCCCAGCCTGATGGCCAACTAGTTGGAGGTCGCGGTTGGTCGCCTCGAGGCCTGGAAGGGCTCTTCGGCCCGGACTGGAGTGCGCCGGGCCTTGGAGTTCATCAAGGCGTGGTACCCAGGACTGGATCTAGACCGGCTGGCCACGCTTCGGTCGGAGGCCCAGCCGGAGCTGGCGGCTGCGGAAGACGCCCTCGTCAAGCGTGCTGCGGCGATCGCCGAGTACACTGATACGAGCATCTTTGTCCCCGAGCGGTCTGAAGACGGCGAGGAGGTCCCGGCGGAGTGGTTTGGGATGAACCCAGACTACGGCGATGACTCGGCAGAGGTGATCGGCTCCAACGTCGAGGAGGAGGACGAGGCGGAGGATGAGGGCGAGGCGAAGGCACCGGAAGACGGAGCAGACGGCCAGCCTCAGCCCGACCGCGCCTCCAGGAACGAGCCGCGTGCGACCGATCCGACTGCTGCCAGAGGCGATCAAGCCGAGACTAGCCGGCCGACCGCCCCGACGACTAACGCTGGCGCCTCCTCCGACCCCCCCCCCCCCCCGACTCCGTCTGCCGCCTCCTAAGCTGCCGCTGTGTCTTTTGTTTTATCTGCTTTAGTAGTCTTTTGAAGAACTTGTTAATTTGCACAATTCCACCCGCGGGGTGTATTTTGAACCTTTGCTTGACAATTCGGCCAAGGGCCTGTGTTATATATATATATGTCTATCTTTTCTTGCTCATTGTTCTTTTGGCTGTTTTCCTTTGCCGCTTTCCCCTAGTTGCCTGCCTTGCCAATTGGACAGCCGATCTGTAGACTGTCGCTGGATCAAGTGCTAGGCTACTTTGGGAAAGCAAGTACTTAGCCGATTTCAAGATTCTTTGAGCAAGTTGGATAAAAAACGACAATCCGACTGTCCGAGAGTCAGTTTTGTGAAAAAGGCTTGGAAGCCGTCTTGAGTTAAGTTTTATGCTTTGGGTCCTTAGCCATTTTTCATGCGAATGCCCATTCTACCTTACTGCTGCCCACTGTACAGTCGCTCTGTGAGCTGCGGCTTCTGGCAGGAGACGGCTTAGGCGTTTACACACTACTTGTCCGACTGCAGGAAGCATTTCATAGTGCAAGGCGGCAAGTCCCTGGGCCGACTTGTCGAGCCTGGTGCCAAGCGGCATGACGAAGAGTAACATACTTGTAGGCATAATTTTTATCGTACAGACACAAGAGGGCAGTCCCCGAGCTCGTCTCGTGGGGCCCGGAGTCTTGGTACTTTAATACAAAAAGGTAGCGTGGTACATACTGCATCAACTATAAAATCTCCGGAGAAGATTTGCATTCCATGGACGCTCTGTCTCCTTGCCGGAGTCGTCCCTCTTGCGTGCTCGGGGCTTCTGAGCGTCGATCAGGTAGTAGGAGTCATTGCCTAGTACTTTGTTGATGATGAAAGGGCCTTCCCAAGGCGGCGACAGCATGTGCTGGCTGGCTGTTCGCTGGATCAGCCGGATTACAAGGTCACCTTCTTGGAAAGATCTTGGCCTGACCTTCCTGTTGTGGTATCGGCGCAGGCTCTGCTGGTAGATGCTGGACCGGCTGAGTGCTAGCAGCCGGCCATCTTCCAGCAGATCAACACCGTCTTGTCATGCTTCTTCTGCTTCCTCCTCGGTGTACATGGTGACTCGTGGGGAGTCGAACTCTATGTCCGTTGGGATGACGGCTTCGGCACCGTAGACAAGGAAGAAGGGCGTGAAGCCGGTTGACTTGTTCGGAGTCATGCGTAGACTCCAGAGGATGGCTGGTAGCTCGTTGAGCCAGCAGCCAGCCGAGCGCTCCAGAGGCTCGATCAACCTAGGCTTGATGCCGGACAGGATGAGGCCGTTTACTCGCTCCACTTGGCCGTTTGACTGCGGGTGGGCGACGGACGCTAGGTCCAGTCGGATGCCCTGTGTTGTGCAGAAACGGGCCAAGGCGCCTTTGGCAAAATTTGTGCCATTGTCAGTGATGATGTTGTGTGGTATGCCGTACCGAATTGTGATATCGGTGATGAAGGTCACGGCAGTCGGACCATTCAGTTTCTTAATTGGCTTCACTTCCACCCACTTGGTGAACTTGTCCACTGCGACAAGTAGGTGAGTTAGACCAGCTCATGATGTTTTGAATGGTCCCACCATGTCTAGACCCCAAACTGCGAAAGGCCAAGCAATGGGGATGGTCTTGAGCGTGGAAGCCAGCTGGTGCGGCTTGGAGCTGAACTTCTGGCACCCTTTGCATTTTTGGACCAACTCCTTGGCCTCTTCCAAGGCAGTCGGCCAAAAGAAACTGTGCCGAAAAGCTTTGACGATGAGTGCTCTTGAAGCCGCATGGTGGCCACATTCGCCTTGATGGATGTCTTTGAGGATCGCCTGGCCTTGCTCTGGCTCTACGTAGTGCTGGTAGACACCAGTGACGCTGCGCCTGACCAGCTCTCTGTTGATTATGGTATAGGCTGCCGCCCGGCGTTGTACTTGCCGAGCTGAGGTCTCATCAGTTGGTAGCTCTTTGTTCACCAGGAATTTGAGGATGGGCTGGGCCCATGAGGGTGCTGCTATTTCTTCGACTACCAGAACTGCGACTTGGACGAGGGCGGCTGGGCTGGGAGGCGGCAGGCTGGAGTCAATAGCCGCTTGCTGGGCTGATGAAGTCCCCAGGCCGACTGGCTCAGTCCTTGGGCCGAGTTCTGGAATCTTTGAGTCCGTCACCGCAGTCCCCGGGCCGGGCTCGACTGTGGCAGCTTTGGAGTCGCCCGCCAAAGTCCCCGTCCCAACTGCCGGGACTCTGGAGTCGGATCCGCCGTCTTCGGGAGGAGCCGGCACAAAGATGGCGTCTGATTCTGGTGAAGGCTTGATGGATGGCTTGAGGAGGCGTTGAAGGGCGACGCTAGATGGTATTGCTTGGCGGGTAGAGCCGATTCATGCCAAGGCGTCTGCTTGGTCGTTGTCGTTTCTTGGTACGTGGAGGAACTCGCACCCCTCGAAATACCCGTTGAGCTACTGCACGAGGAAACGGTAGTTCGCCATGTTTGCGTCGTTCGCGTCCCAGTCACCGGACCACTGCTGGACCACTAAGTCCGAGTCGCCATAACACAGGATCCGGCGGATGCCAAGTTCTTTGGCAAGCCGGAGCCCGTGAATAAGCGCCTCGTACTCGGCCATGTTGTTGGAGGCGGCAAAATGGATTTGCAGTGCATATTTGAGCTTGTCGCCTTTGGGAGAGGTGAGGACGACGCCGGCTCCCAAGCCGGTGCGCATCTTGGAGCCGTCGAAGTGCATCCGCCAATGGGTGGAGTCAGGCGCTGGAGGCAGGTACTGGGTCTCGGCCCAGTCGACGAGGAAGTCGGCCAGTGCTTGTGACTTGATAGCGTTGCGGGGCTGGTAGTAGATGGTGTAAGCAGCCAGCTCTATGGTCCACTTGGCCACTCGACCAGAGGCATCTCGGCTACCGATGATCTCGGCAAGCAGGGCCGTGCAGACCACCGTGATTGGATGCTCTTGGAAGTAAGGCTTCAATTTCTTGGCGGCAAAGTGTAAGCCATAGCACATCTTCTGGTAGTGGGGGTAGTTCTGCTTGGATGTCGACAGTACCTCGCTCAAGTAATATACTGGTCTCTGGACAGGTAGCGCCTTGCCTTCCTCCTTGCGCTCTACTACAATGACTGTGCTGACTACTCGGCTGGTGGCGGCGATGTACAGGAGCATAGGTTCCTTGGGAGTCGGTGTTGGGGAACGTTGCAGAAAACAAAAATTTTCCTACGATTTCACCAAGATCCATCTAGGAGTTCATCTAGCAACGAGTGATTGGATTGCATCGACATACCTTTGTAGATCACGCGCGGAAGCGTTCAAAGAACGGGGATGAGGAAGGCGTACTCGACGTGATCCAAATCACCGGAGATCCTAACGCCGAACGGACGGCACCTCCGCGTTCAACACACGTACGGTCAGCGTAACGTCTCCTTATTCTTGATCCAGCAAGGGGGAAGGAGAGGTTGAGGAAGATGGCTCCAGCAGCAGCACGACGGCGTGGTGGTGATGGAGCTGCATTACTCCGGCAGGGCTTCGCCAAGCTCTATGGAGGAGGAGGGTGTGTTGGAGAGGGAGAGGGAGGCACCAAAGGCGTGGATTGAGAGGCCCTCCTTCCCCCACTATATATAGGGAGCCTAGGGGAGGGGCGCCGGCCCTAGCAGATCCAATCTCCTAGTGGGGCGGCGGCCAAGGGAGGAGTCCCTCCTCCCCAAGGCACCTCGGAGGTGCCTTCCCCGTTTGGGACTCTTCCCTTCCTTAACCCTAGGCGCATGGGCTTCTTGGGGCCGGTGCCCTTGGCCCATGCAGGCCAAGGCGCACCCCCTACAGCCCTTGTGGCCCCCGGGGCAGGTGGGCCCACCCGGTGGACCCCCGGGACCCTTCTGGTGGTCCCGGTACAATACCGGTGCCCCCGAAACTTGTCCCGATGCCCGAAATAGCACTTCCTATATATAATTCTTTACCTCCGGACCATTCTGGAACTCCTCGTGACGTCCGGTATCTCATCCGGGACTCCGAACAACATTCGGGTTACTGCATATACATATCCCTACAACCCTAGCGTCACCGAACCTTAAGTGTGTAGACCCTACGAGTTCGGGAGACATGTAGACATGGCCGAGATCGCTCTCCGGTCAATAACCAACAGCGGGATCTGGATACCCATGTTGGCTCCCACATGTTCCTCGATGATCTCATCGGATGAACCACGATGTCGAGGATTCAAGCAACCCCGTATACAATTCCCTTCGTCAATCGGTATGTTACTTGCCCGAGATTCGATCATGGGTATCCCAATACCTCATTCAATCTCGTTACCGGCAAGTCACTTTACTCATACCGTAATGCATGATCCCGTGACCAGACACTTGGTCACTTTGAGCTCATTATGATGATGCATTACCGAGTGGGCCCAGTGATACCTCTCCGTCATACGGAGTGACAAATCCCAGTCTTGATCCGTGTCAACCCAACAGACACTTTCGGAGATATCCTTAGTATACCTTTCTAGTCACCCAGTTACGTTGTGACGTTTGGTACACCCAAAGCACTCCTACGGTATCCGGGAGTTACACGATCTCATGGTCTAAGGAAAAGATACTTGACATTGGAAAACTCTAGCAAACGAACTATACGATCTTGTGCTATGTTTAGGATTGGGTCTTGTCCATCACATCATTCTCCTAATGATGTGATCTCGTTATCAATGACATCCAATGTCCATAGTAAGGAAACCATGACTATCTGTTGATCAACGAGCTAGTCAACTAGAGGCTTACTAGGGACATGTTGGTGTCTATTATTCATACATGTATTACGATTTCCGGATAACACAATTATAGCATGAATAAAGACAATTATCATGAACAAGGAAATATAATAATAATGCTTTTATTATTGCCTCTAGGGCATATTTCCAACAGTCTCCCACTTGCACTAGAGTCAATAATCTAGTTACATTGTGATGAATCGAACACCCATGGAATTCTGGTGTTGATCATGTTTTGCTCTAGGGAGAGGTTTAGTCAATGGATCTGCTACATTCAGGTCCGTATGTACTTTACAAATATCTATGTCTCCATCTTGAACATTTTCACGAATGGAGTTGAAGCGACGCTTGATGTGCCTGGTCTTCTTGTGAAACCTGGGCTCCTTGGCAAGTGCAATAGCTCCAGTGTTGTCACAGAAGAGTTTGATTGGCCCCGACGCATTGGGTATGACTCCTAGGTCGGTGATGAACTCCTTCACCCAAATTGCTTCATGCGCTGCCTCCGAGGCTGCCATGTACTCCGCTTCACATGTAGATCCCGCCACGACGCTCTTCTTGCAACTGCACCAGCTTACTGCCCCACCATTCAAAATATACACGTATCCGGTTTGTGACTTGGAGTCATCCGGATCTGTGTCGAAGCTAGCTTCGACGTAACCTTTTACGACGAGCTCTTCATCACCTGCATAAACGAGAAACATTTCCTTAGTCCTTTGCAGGTACTTCAGGATATTCTTGACCGCTGTCCAGTGTTCCTTGCCGGGATTACTTTGGTACCTTCCTACCAAACTTACGGCAAGGTTTACATCAGGTCTGGTACACAGCATGGCATACATAATAGAACCTATGGCTGAGGCATAGGGGATGACACTCATCTCTTCTATATCTTCTGCCGTGGTCGGACATTGAGCTGAGCTCAATTTCACACCTTGCAACACAGGCAAGAACCCCTTCTTAGACTGATCCATATTGAACTTCTTCAATATCTTATCAAGGTATGTGCTTTGTGAAAGACCTATGAGGCGTCTTGATCTATCTCTGTAGATCTTGATGCCTAATATATAAGCAGCTTCTCCAAGGTCCTTCATTGAAAAACTTTTATTCAAGTAGGCCTTAATGCTGTCCAAGAGTTCTATATCATTTCCCATCAAAAGTATGTCATCTACATATAATATGAGAAATGCTACAGAGCTCCCACTCACTTTCTTGTAAACACAGGCTTCTCCATAAGTCTGTGTAAACCCAAACGCTTTGATCATCTCATCAAAGCAAATGTTCCAACTCCGAGATGCTTGCACCGGCCCATAAATCGAGCGTTGGAGCTTGCACACCTTGTCAGCATTCTTAGGATCGACAAAACCTTTCGGCTGCATCATATACAATTCTTCCAAGGAAACCACTAAGGAGTGCCGTTTTGACGTCCATTTGCCATATTTCATAATCATAGAATGCGGCAATTGCTAACATGATTCGGACAGACTTCAGCTTCACTACCGGTGAGAAAGTCTCATCGTAGTCAACCCCTTGAACTTGTCGATAACCCTTAGCGACAAGCCGAGCTTTATAGATGGTCACATTACCATCCGCGCCTGTCTTCTTCTTAAAGATCCATTTATTTTCTATGGCTCGCCGCTCAACGGGCAAGTCAGTCAAAGTCCATACTTCGTTTTCATACATGGATCCTATCTCGGATTTCATGGCTTCTAGCCATTTGTCAGAATCCGGGCCCGCCATCGCTTCTTCATAGTTTGAAGGTTCACCGTTGTCTAACAACATGATTTCCAAGACAGGGTTGCCGTACCAATCTGGTGTGGAACGTGTCCTTGTGGACCTTTGAATTTCAGTAGGAGCTTGATCAGAAGTATCTTGATTATCATTATTAACTTCCTCTCTAGTCGGTGCAGGCACCTCAGGAACATTTTCTTGAGTTGCGCCATTTTCCGGTTCAAGAGGTAATACTTCATCAAGGTCTACTTTCCTCCCACTTACTTTTTTCGAGAGAAACTCCTTCTCTAGAAAGGATCCATTTTTGGCAACAAAGATCTTGCCTTCGGATCTGAGGTAGAAGGTATAGCCAATAGTTTCTTTAGGGTATCCTATGAAGGCGCATTTTTTCGATTTGGGTTCGAGCTTTTCAGGTTGAAGTTTCTTGACATAAGCATCGCATCCCCAAACTTTTAGAAACGAAGCTTAGGTTTCTTCCCAAACCATAATTCATACGGTGTCGTCTCAACGGATTTCGACGGAGCCCTATTTAAAGTGAATGCGGCAGTCTCTAAAGCATAGCCCCAAAAAGATAGCGGTAAATCGGTAAGAGACATCATAGATCGCACCATATCTAATAGAGTGCGATTACGACGTCCGGACACACCATTACGCTGAGGTGTTCCAGGCGGCGTGAGTTGTGAAACTATTCCACATTTTCTTAAGTGTGTGCCAAACTCATGATTCAAGTATTCTCCTCCACGATCTGATCGCAGGAACTTGATTTTCCTGTCACGTTGATTCTCAACCTCACTCTAAAATTCCTTGAACTTTTCAAAGGTCTCAGACTTGTGTTTCATTAAGTAGACATACCCATATCTACTCAAGTCATCAGTGAGGGTGAGAACATAATGATAGCCACCGCGAGCCTCAACACTCATTGGACCACACACATCAGTATGTATGATTTCCAATAAGTTGGTTGCTCGCTCCATTGTTCCTGAGAACGGAGTCTTGGTCATTTTACCCATGAGGCATGGTTCGCACATGTCAAATGATTCGTAATCAAGAGACTCTAAAAGTCCATCAGCATGGAGCTTCTTCATGCGTTTGACACCTATGTGACCAAGGCGGCAGTGCCACAAGTATGTGGGACTATCATTATCAATCTTACATCTTTTGGTACTCACACTATGAACATGTGTAGCATTACGCTCGAGATTCATTAAGAATAAACCATTCACCATCGGAGCATGACCATAAAACATATCTCTCATATAAATAGAACAACCATTATTCTCGGATTTAAATGAGTAGCCATCTCGAATTAAACGAGATCCTGATACAATGTTCATGCTCAAAGCTGGCACTAAATAACAATTATTAAGGTTTAAAACTAATCCCAAAGGTAAATGTAGAGGTAGCGTGCCGACGGCGATCACATTGACCTTGGAACCATTCCCAACGCGCATCGTCACCTCGTCCTTCGCCAGCTTCTGTTTTGAGTTACAAATGTGAGCAACCGCACCGGTATCAAATGTGAGCAACCGCACCAGTATCAAATACCCAGGAGCTACTACGAGTACTGGTAAGGTACACATCAATTACATGTATATCACATATACCTTTCGTTTTGCGGGCCTTCTTGTCCGCTAAGTATTTGGGGCAGTTCCGCTTCCAGTGACCACTTTCCTTGCAATAAAAGCACTCAGTCTCGGGCTTGGGTCCATTCTTTGGCTTCTTCCCGGCAGCTTGCTTGCCGGGCGTGGCAACTCCCTTGCCGTCCTTCTTGAAAGCTTTCTTTCCCTTGCCTTTCTTGAACTTAGTGGTTTTATTCACCATCAACACTTGATGTTCCTTTTTGACTTCTACCTCTGCTGATTTCAGCATTGAAAATACTTCAGGAATGGTCTTTTCCATCCCCTGCATATTGAAGTTCATCACAAAGCTCTTGTAGCTCGGTGGAAGCGACTGAAGGATTCTGTCAATGACCGCGTCATCCGGGAGATTAACTCCCAGCTGAGTCAAGCGGTTATGAAACCCAGACATAGTGAGTATGTGCTCACTGACATAACTGTTTTCCTCCATCTTACAGCTGAAGAACTTGTCAGAGACATGATATCTCTCGACCCGGGCATGAGCTTGGAAAACCATTTTCAGCTCTTCGAACATCTCATATGCTCCGTGTCTCTCAAAACGCTTTTGGAGCCCCGGCTCTAAGCTGTAAAGCATGCCGCACTGAATGAGGGAGTAGTCATCGGTATGTGCCTGCCAAGCGTTCATAACGTCTTGTTCTGCAGGGAGAACAGGTGTGTCACCCAGCGGTGCTTGTAGGACATAATCTTTCTTGGAAGCTATGAGGATGATCCTCAGGTTCCGGACCCAGTCTGTGTAGTTGCTGCCATCGTCTTTCAGCTTGGTTTTCTCAAGGAACGCGTTGAAGTTGAGGACTATGTTGGCCATTTGATCTACAAGACATATTGTAAAAAAATTTAGACTAAGTTCATATAATCAAATTATTCAATGAACTCCCACTTAGATAGACATCCCTCCAGTAATCTAAGTATAACATGATCCGAGTTAACTAGGCCGTGTCCGATCATCATGTGAGACGGACTAGTCAACCGGTGAACATCTTCATGTTGATCGTATCTTCTATACGACTCATGCTCGACCTTTCGGTCTTCTGTGTTCCGAGGCCATGTCTGTACATGCTAGGCTCATCAAGTCAACCTAAGTGTTTGCATGTGTAAATCTGTCTTACACCCGTTGTATGTGAACGTTAGAATCTAACACCCAATCATCACGTGGTGCTTCGAAACAACGAACTGTCGCAACGGTGCACAGTTAGGGGGAACACTTTCTTGAAATTATTATGAGGGATCATCTTATTTACTACCGTCGTTCTAAGTAAACAAGATGCAGTAACATGATAAACATCACATGCAATCAAACAATAATAGTGACATGATATGGCCAATATCACATAGCTCCTTTGATCTCCATCTTGGGGCTCCAGGATCATCTTGTCACCGGCATGACACCATGATCTCCATCATCATGATCTCCATCATCGTGTCTCCATGAAGTTGCTCGCCAACTATTACTTCTACTACTATGGCTAACGCGTTTAGCAATAAAGTAAAGTAATTTACATGGCGTTTCTCAATGACACGCAGGTCATACAAAAAATAAAGACAACTCCTATGGCTCCTGCCGGTTGTCATACTCATCGACATGCAAGTCGTGATTCCTATTACAATAGCATGAACATCTCATACATCACATATATATCATTCATCATTCATCACAACTTTGGCCATATCATATCACAAAACACTTGCTGCAAAAACAAGTTAGACGTCCTCTAATTGTTGTTGCAAGTTTTACGTGGCTGAAGTAGGGTTCTAGCAAGAACGTTTTCTTACCTACGTGAAAGCCACAACGTGATTTGTCAACTTCTATTTACCCTTCATAAGGACCCTTTTCATCGAATCTGCTCCAACTGAAGTGGGAGAGACAGACACCCGCCAGCCACCTTATGCAACTTGTGCATGTTAGTCGGTGGAACCGGTCTCACGTAAGCGTACGTGTAAGGTTGGTCCGGGCCGCTTCATCCCACAATACCGTTGAAGCAAGACAAGACTAGTAGCGGCAAGAAAGTTGACAACATCAACGCCCACAACAAATTGTGTTCTACTCGTGCAAGAGAACTACGCATAGACCTAGCTCATGATGCCACTGCTGCGGAACGTTGCAGAAAACAAAACTTTTCCTACGATTTCACCAAGATCCATCTAGGAGTTCATCTAGCAACGAGTGATTGGATTGCATCTACATACCTTTGTAGATCACGCGCGGAAGCGTTCAAAGAACGGGGATGAGGAAGGCGTACTCGACGTGATCCAAATCACCGGAGATCCTAGCGCCGAACGGACGGCACCTCCGCGTTCAACACACGTACGGTCAGCGTAACGTCTCCTTCTTCTTGATCCAGCAAGGGGGAAGGAGAGGTTGAGGAAGATGGCTCCAGCAGCAGCACGAAGGCGTGGTGGTGATGGAGCTGCAGTACTCCGGCAGGGCTTCGCCAAGCTCCATGGAGGAGGAGGATGTGTTGGAGAGGGAGAGGGAGGCACCAAAGGCGTGGATTGAGAGGCCCTCCTTCCCCCACTATATATAGGGAGCCTAGGGGAGGGGCGCCGGCCCTAGGAGATCCAATCTCCTAGGGGGGCGGCGGCCAAGGGAGGAGTCACTCCTCCCCAAGGCACCTCGGAGGTGCCTTCCCCCTTTGGGACTCTTCCCTTCCTTAACCCTAGGCGCATGGGCCTCTTGGGGCTGGTGCCCTTGGCCCATGCAGGCCAAGGCGCACCCCCTACAGCCCATGTGGCCCCCCGGGGCAGGTGGCCCCACCCGGTGGACCCCCGAGACCCTTCCGGTGGTCCCGGTACAATACCGGTGCCCCCGAAACTTGTCCCGATGCCCGAAATAGCACTTCCTATATATAATTCTTTACCTCCGGACCATTCCGGAACTCCTCGTGGCGTCCGGGATCTCATCCGGGACTCCGAACAACATTCGGGTTACTGCATATACATATCCCTACAACCCTAGCGTCACCGAACCTTAAGTGTGTAGACCCTACGGGTTCGGGAGACATGTAGACATGACCGAGATCGCTCTCCGGTCAATAACCAACAGCGGGATCTGGATACCCATGTTGGATCCCACATGCTCCTCGATGATCTCATCGGATGAACCATGATGTCGAGGATTCAAGCAACCCCGTATACAATTCCCTTCGTCAATCGGTATGTTACTTGCCCGAGATTCGATCGTGGGTATCCCAATACCTCGTTCAATCTCGTTACCGGCAAGTCACTTTACTCGTACCGTAATGCATGATCCCGTGACCAGACACTTGGTCACTTTGAGCTCATTATGATGATGCATTACCGAGTGGGCCCAGTGATACCTCTCCGTCATACGGAGTGACAAATCCCAGTCTTGATCCGTGTCAACCCAACAGACACTTTCGGAGACACCCGTAGTATACCTTTATAGTCACCCAGTTACGTTGTGACGTTTGGTACACCCAAAGCACTCCTACGGTATCCGGGAGTTACACGATCTCATGGTCTAAGGAAAAGATACTTGACATTGGAAAACTCTAGCAAACGAACTATACGATCTTGTGCTATGTTTAGGATTGGGTCTTGTCCATCACATCATTCTCCTAATGATGTGATCTCGTTATCAATGACATCCAATGTCCATAGTCAGGAAACCATGACTATCTGTTGATTAACAAGCTAGTCAACTAGAGGCTTACTAGGGACATGTTGGTGTCTATTATTCATACATGTATTACGATTTCCGGATAACACAATTATAGCATGAATAAAGACAATTATCATGAACAAGGAAATATAATAATAATGCTTTTATTATCGCCTCTAGGGCATATTTCCAACAGTCGGAGCCGCCAGGACGGGTGGAGTAGTCAGCATCTTTTTCAACTGGTGGAATGCTTCGTCCGCCTTATGGTTCCACTCGAAAAAAGTGGTCTTCTTCATGAGTTGGTATAAGGGGAGAGCTTTCTCGCCCAGCCGACTGATGAATCGCTGATGGACGCCAAGCAGCCGGTGAACTTCTGCACATCCAGCAGTCGGCTGGGTACCTCCATTCTCTCGATGGCCTTGATTTTTACTGGGTTGCATTCTATGCCGCGTTCAGAGACCAGGAAACCTAGCAGCTGGCCGGCTGGTACTCTGAAGACGCACTTCTCGGGGTTGAGCTTGATCTGGAACCGGCGCAGGTTCTCAAAGGTCTCCTTGAGGTCTTCCAGCAGTGGTCCACGCTTTTCCGTCTTCACCACCACATTATCCACGTAGACATGGGCGTTCCTGCCGAGCTGCTTGAGGAGGCACTTCTGCATGCAACGCTGAAAGGTGGCGCCGGCATTCCTCAAGCCGAACGTCATGGTGAGGTAGCAGAATGCTCCAAACGGTGTGATGAAGGCGGTCTTCAATCTGTCAGCCGGGTTCAGCTTGATCTGGTGATATCCTGAGTACGCATCCAAGAAACTCAACAGCTCGCATCCGGCTGTGGAGTCTATCACCTGATCAATCCTTGGCAGAGCAAACGGGTCCTTGGGGCAGGCCTTGTTGAGGCTCGTGTAGTCAATACACATTCGCCATTGCTTGTTCTTCTTTAGCACCAGGACCGGATTTGCCAGCCACTCCAGGAAGAAAACTTCCATAATGAAGCCGGCTGCTAGGAGTCGGGCTATCTCTTCTCCGACAACTCTTCTCTTCTCTTCTGATAAGCGGTGCAGGGGCTGCCTGACCGGCTTTGCATCAGATTGGACGTGTAACTTGTGCTCGGCGAATTCCGTCGGCACACCTGGCATGTCTTTGGGAGACCATGCGAAGATGTCCCGATTCTCACGGAGGAAATCGACGAGTTCGCCTTCCTATTTGCTGTCGAGGTTTGCACCTACGACGGCGTACCTCTCTGGGTGCTCCGGATCCAAGGGTATCTTCTTTGTCTCTTTGGCCGGCTTGAACGAACCTTCGGCTTCTGACTCCTTCGGGTCGGGCGATATCTCCGGCTGCTTGCCGGCCATCGCCACAGCTCGCTCAAGTAGTCGCTTCTCGGCCGCAATCACCAGGGACTCGGCCAGCCGACTGCTCTCGGCCGCGCAAGCGGACGACTTCCGGTAGTCGCCGGCCACAGTCAGAATTCCCCTGGAACTGGGCATCTTCATCTTGAGGTAGGCGTAGTGGGGGACCGCCATGAACTTGGCCAAGGCGGGGCGGCCAAGTAGCACATAGTATGGGCTCTCAAGGTCCACCACCTCAAACCAAACAAACTCTCTTCGGAAGTGATCTTTGTCCCCAAAGAGGACGTCAATCAGGATCTTGCCAATTGGTGAACAGGAAAGCCCAGGAACAATGCCGTGGAACACAGTTCGGCTGTTCCGAAGCTGTCTCTGCTTGATTCCTAACTTCTCCACAGTGTCCTTGTACAGGATGTTGATGCTGCTGCCCCCATCTATCAGAACTCGTGAGAAATGTGTGGCCCATTTTTCCGTGGCAAAGGTGGCGCCCAGGACCAAGGCATAGGAGCCCGGACTCGGCATCACTTCTGGGTGGTCAGCCCTGCTCCAGCTGATGGGCCTCTCTGACCAGTGCATGAACTCTGGCATCTCTGAGGCTACTGCGTTCACCTCTTGTCGCTGCAGCCGCCTGCTGCGTCGATCATCAGCCACACTGGTGAACACCATGTAGGCTCCGTGCTCTTCAGGGTACTCGTCTTGTACTGCGCCGACTGGCCTGACTGCCGGCAGCTGGGGCAGAGGCGGAGGCGGCTGCCCAGCAGGCGAGGGTGGCAGGAGGCCGTCTCCCTTGGCAATCTTGGTGAGCTAGTGGCACTTCCGGGTGGTGTGATTTGATGGCTTCGCGCCGCTGTGGAACTTGCAAGGTCCATCCAAGGTCTGCTTGTAGGAGAAGGCCGGCAACCAGTTCGGCTTGCCGCCTTTCTGTCGCTTGGGAGGAGGATGCTCTTCTGGCTGCTGGGCTTCGACGGTCGCGACCTGCCAGCTGCTGGAAGCCGGCTGCGGGGCCTTGCGCTTGTGGTCGCCCTGCTGTTGTCACCGGCCGGCGTCTGCTGCCAGAGTTCTTGGAGCCTGAGGAGCTACTTTGCCAGTCATGCTGATTTGAATTTCCGTCTTCATGGAGGAGTCAGCCATAGCGTACTTGTCCGCTATGATCAGCAGCTCGTCGAGGGTTTCTGGCTCGTCGCAGAGGAGCTTGTGCTTGAGGAGGGTGCCTTCTCGGCACCTGGCTATGAAGTACTCGATGGCCTGCACTTCGTGCACGCCCTCACAGGAGTTCCGAAGCTCGGCCCAACGCGTGAGGTAGTCGCGAGTCGACTCGTTAGGACCTTGCACGCACAAGGAGAGCTGACGAGGCTTGGGAGGACGCTTGTACGTGCTGGTGAAGTTGTGAACGAATGCTTCGGTGAAGTCGACCCAGCTGTTGATGCCGCGGGGCTTTAGGCTGTTCAGCCATGTCCGGGCCGTGCCCTGGAGCATGAGCGGAACGTACTTTATGGCGAGACGCTTGTTGCCGTTTGCTATGCTGACAGCCGTGGAGTAGTCGACTAGCCAGTCTTCCTGCTTCACGGAGCTGGTATACTTGGGCGTGTCTCTTGGGAGCGTGAACCCTCTAGGAAAAGGCTCGTCCCGAATGCGGGGCCCAAAACAAGGCAGACCCAGCTCGTCTTCTTCTTCCAGCGCCAGGGACCGGTGAAGTCGGTCGATCCGGTGGCGTGCATCATTCTCCCCAACTCCCTCTCGGCGGCCAAGGCGGTCACCGAGAGTCGGATGGTCAACAGGCGGCGGGGAGACTCGCCTCTCCTTGCGGGGAGGGGGAGGCGGATAGTCGTCCCATCGTTCCACTGCTCTCGGGCGGCCGTCTCGGTCGCGCTCTATGGTAATCCGAGTCCGACTGTGGCTGACAGCCAGCTCCTTGTCCTTCCTTCCTCGGGCACCGCCAGTCGGCGTCCGAGACGTCGCGCCTTGATCTCGGTGCGGGTCGTCGTTTGGCCATTGCAGTGCCTCCGTGCGGCAGCCGGCCTCGTTCTGCGTGGCGGCCGCATCGAGGAGCCGCTGGACTCGCTCCATCATGAGGCGGCGCTTTTCGCCCTCGAAATTGTCCAGCTCATCCGCCGTTGCCTAGGCGGCTCGGATGTTCTCCGCTGCTGCATACACGGAGACGGCGAGCCGCCAACAGCGCGATCCATCTCCCGCTGGTAAGCTTCTGACAAGCGTCTCATGCTGGCTAGCTTCTTCGCGTCTTCAACAAGCCGAAGGCGGCGCGCTTCTAACATCTCTGCGTCAACATCTTTCGGAATGGGCGCAGCTAGGTCTTGCAGCACCGCACGGAGTGAGTCGGGCGCCCTTCCACCAAGGAACTCGTCATGACTGATGACCAGCACCTCAGTGACGGTGCTCCCGTCGCTCTCCGCGTGGGGGAGAGGTTTGTCGTAGACCACCACGTTGAAGGGGAACGCGTCGACCGACGCGGTGTCAGAGTCGACCAACATCGGGTCGGTGGAGCCTACGGACTCCAAGTCTACGGCAGGCTCGCAGGAAACATAGAATTGATCTAGGAGGCCCGCGAGGAGGTTTTCGGGGCCGCCTACACCTGCGTCGGACACAGGTTCGTCGGAGAGGCAGACCTCGCCGACAAGTTCGGCCAAGGAGCTGGCTGCGCAGGCGATCTCCATGCCGCGCAGCGCGTCGACGCAAACTTCGTCTGGCGTGCCTGGCTGGCTGCGCTCGCCAGGGAGGAAAAGGGTTCCCGTCCAGAACAGATCTCCGGACGGCGGTGCACCAGGCCCCACGGTGGGCGCCAAATGTCGGGGGTTTGGTGCGACATATGCCAACGGATGGCTTATCATGGTGGGGGCGAGTAGAACATCGCCGGTGCCTAGAAACGGGATGAGGCGAAGACATGCACGCCGGCGAATCTTACCCAGCTTCGGGGCTCTCCGGGGAGATAATACCCCTACTTCTGCTCTGCAGGGTCTCCGCATGATCACTATAGTCAAGGGTTCACACAGTTGCTCCTTGAGCTGTGTATGGTGGTAGGAGAGGGCAAGGCTAGCTCTCTCCCTCTATCTGGTGAGGTATAGAACTACTGGGATCCAACCCTTTGCATGGGTGCCATGGGGGGTTTATATAGGCCTATCCCCCAGGGGTACAATGGTAATGTGACTGGGCGCGGGCCCAGCCGTCAGTGTCTCCGACCTCTGACTTCTCCGCCGACTGCTGGGGCCCGTCGGCTGGTGGGCCCCGCCGGCTGGTGGGCCCTGCCGACTGGTCTGGTACGGAGCCGAAAGGCCGCGTCCGCCGCGGGCGGGTCTTGCCGGCTACTGATTACTGTAGCCGTGCTCCTGATGATGCAAGATTGGTCATGGGGTCATGGCAACAGCCCCGCCGCCTGGCGGGCGATCACTGTGGCCACTCCCCATCTCTTCTCGATTAATGGCGCGTGGGCCCCGGGGGAGGGCTCGGCCGACTCCCCCGGGCCGACTCCCGTTCGGTCCGACTGGCGGTGCTCCCGCCGTCTCCCGAGGTCTTGCTGGCTGGTGGGCCCTGCTGCCTCCAGGCCGTACAGACAAGCCGTCATGGGTGCAGGACCAGGTACAGTGGTGCTGATGTCAGGGCCGGCTGGGCAACAGTGCCACGCCGCGGGGAGATCTTCCCAAGTACGGCGCGCTGTAGCCATGCCTGCCCTGGGTAAGGGGCGGGGAGTGGGCTTCATTGTAGCCACGCCCCTGCCCCATCCCCCTCGATGAGGTCACGGTTTGTTGGAGTCGCCGACCGACTCCCCAAAGCCGGCTTCTCTGGAAGTCGTCCCTGGGACTCGGTTGTGAGCGGGCAGTCGGCCACCTTGCCGTAGACTCACCAGGAGGCGGCTCTTCGCCCTGTGGTCGTGAGGGGCGCAGCCTGCCCCGATGTCTTGAAAGGTCATGGGGCTCGGGTTGGCCTACCCGTGGCCCATTACTCCGACAGACGCGTTAGCCCCATTTGACCAAGGGGTTCGACCTCCCCTGGCTCAATGACAGGTGAGGCCACCCTGCTAACTAACCTAGATTAGGATTAACTAAACCTAGCTAATTTAGCTTAGCTACTCACATGCGGGCCCCGCCCGGTTAACTAAGTTAGTTAGGGCTAATCTTATTTAGGTTAGTTAGGTTAGTCGCTGACTAGTGGGCCCAGCCCAGTTAGTTAGGGCTAACTAACTTAGTTAGTTGACTGGGTCACTGACCAGTGGGTCCCACTGGTCAGGTTTGACCTGGTCACGCCTTTGACCTGCTGACGTCACCCCGACGTCATGCTGATGCAGTATATGCTTCTCGGATTTTAAATAAGTCAGAAATGATTTATTTATTTTCAAAAAATACCCAAAACTTCTAAAAATCATAGAAATTCAACCGTAACTCCAAATGAAATAAATTATATGTGAAAAATGATCAGAAAAATCCAATCTTTCCATCTGTACCATTTTCATGCATGTTATAACAAATTATGGATGCTGTTTAGGCCAAATCATATAAATGGCATTTAAACCCTCACATATGGAGTTTGAATTGAACCTAGGGTTCAAACCAACTCCATTTAACATGTTGCTAGTTGCATTAGCTCAAAACACAGCATATTGACATGTCATGATCATGCATCATATTGTGCATTGCATTGATTGTGCTCTCCTTCTCTGTTGCCGGTATTTGTCCCCTCTCGATAGACGTGCTTTCGACGATGAGTTCAATGACACCGATGAAGAGCTATAATATCTCCAGAAGTGCCAGGCAAGTAAAACCCCCTTGTTCATTCCGATACAATCCCACTCTCTCGCTCCTGCTCTCTTTTACTGCATTAGGATAACAACGATTCAACTGTTACATGCTGCGGTAGTTGAACCCCTTTCCTCTGCATGACCTGTCATTGCCATAGTAAATAGATGAAACCCACTAGCATGAGTAGGAGTTGTTTGAGCCAAGATGTGCCTAATCATTCATGCTTGTTTGTCATGCCTGCTACTGCCTAGAGTTGAGTCAGGTCTGGTTCATCGGGGATGAATCGGAGGTGTGTGAACATGTCCTACTGTGTGTGAGCTCGGTTTGGTAAAGGTAGCGGTGAGAGGCCATGTAGGAGTACATGGTGGGTTGTCTCACTGAAACCGTCCTCAGGAACTGAGTTCTGTGTTTGTGATCCATGAAACAGCTACTATGACACATTGGGCCCTGAAATATGACCCCGCTCGACTTATTGACCCCTCTCGTCCTCTGTCCAGGAGTTGCAACTAGTTTCTGGTGTTTGTAGGTTATGTGTTGGCGGCCGTGCATAGCGCTGACCCTAGGGGTGGGCTATGATGCGGTAGATACACTGTGGCCGGGTACGCCGGGCGCCCGTTTGGCGTCTCGGGACCCTGTACACATCGTTTGGGGCTGTTGAGGACACCCCAGCCGGATTTCCTTGTGGATGGAACCCGAATAGGCGATAAACCTGGACTAGAGACTTGTGCGGTTAGTCAGGTCGTGGTCTACACCCACATCGGTTTTCGCTTGAAGTATGCCGACCACATGTCGTGTGTAGACGTTAAGTGGTGGAAACATGTGTGACGAAGTACACCCCCGCAGGGTTATAAGTGATCTACTCGAATAGTCGCATCTGCGGTAAAGGACTTCTGGGTTGCCTATAACAGTTCATAGATAACTTGAAATGGATACTCTAAAACTCACAAGATAAGTGTGAGTGCTATGGATGGCCTTCTCGTAGGGAGACGGGAGCGGATCCACAGTGGTGTATTGATATGGTGAATATGTGGACTCGTGTGCGCCACCTCAAAAGAGTTACTTGCAGTCGTAGTTTAAGATAGCCACCGAGTCAAAGCTGGCTTGCTGCAGTTAAACTCCACCACCCCCCTGTTGATACCGATGCATATGTAGCTACTTCTGGTGTAAGTCTTGCTGAGTACTTTTGTACTCACGTTTGCTTAATTTATGTTTTGCAGAGAGACTTCATTCTCGCTAGTAGTTTCACGTGGACTTCGACATTTATCTTGATACCTCAGCTATGATCTTGTGCCCTCTGCAGGATCTGGTAGATAGTCAGGCTTCTTAGCCTTTTTCATTTGTAGATGTTTGTACTCAGACATGTTAAGCTTACGCATGTGCTTTGATTTGTATGCTATGATTGTTGGGTCATGAGACTCATGTTTGTAATATCTCGCTCCTCGGAGCCTAATGAATAAATACTTGAGTTGTAGATTTATGTTGTGATGCCATGTTGTATTTACACATATCGAGCATATTGTGTATATGATTGAAATGCTTGGTATGTGTGGGATCCGACAATCTAGTTGTTTATCCTTGGCAGCCTCTCTTATGGGGAAATGTAGTCTAGTGCTTCCATGAGCCATAGTAGTCCGCTACAGCCCGGTTCACCGGAGTCCTGTTAGCCCAGCACTACTGCTCAGGACACTTGACTGGCCGGCATGTGTTTCACTTCGTTCCTGTGTCTGTCCCTTCGGCGAAATGTCACGCGCTGACATCCGGAGTCCTGCCTAGCCTGCTACAGCCCGGGTTCCCAGAGTCCTGTTAGCCAAGTGCTACAGCCCAGATTCACACGCTGCTGACCAACATGCTCGATGTGATTCATGTATGCTTGTCCCCATAGGTTAGTGCCGCTTTGGGTTCACGACTAGCCATGTCGGCCCGGGTTCTCTGTCATATGGATGCTAGCGACACTATCATATACGTGAGCCAAAAGGCGCAAACGGTCCCGGGCCATGGTAAGGCGGCACCCATGGGAATACCGTGCGTGAGGCCGCAAAGTGATATGAGGTGTTACCGGCTAGATCGATGTGACTTGGAATCAGGGTCCTGACAGCGTTGGTATCAGAGCCTGACTACCTGTAGGATTACCAAGCCAAACTGGTCGAAGTTGAGTCTAGAAATTCTTTAGCTATATAAGGGAATTGATTGTGGAAGGAAACGTAAGGCTCTTTTTACTCCTTTACCTTATGCCCTTCTGATCTGAGTCACCCTCTTCTCTTCTACGGGGATTAAGAACTAGGCTTCTCATATTTCTATCAGGATCATGTGTTACTAATCTGTAGACTTATAGATTGATAGATTCAACTCTCAGTTTAGTTTCTATTACTTCCGTATGTTCATAGCTGACCTTAGAACCTTTATATTGTGATGTTAAGTGGTTATGCCACCATTTTGCAGGATGTCTCAAATATTTTTTGAGCATTTACAGCCATTATGCTGTCCGAGTCATCCCAGGTTTCTAGATAGTCTGATGCACTTGCAATCATTCCTCCATGTTCCTGATGTCCATTTGGGCCAGATTAATCACACTACTCGGTTAGTTGAGGTACTCTGTTGCCTTGACATATATGTTGGAGCTATTATTATGACCTAGGTGTTTTAGGGAGTCACCTAGTAATCTAGCCATGTTTTGTGTTCCCCGTGTGATGATTCTGGCCACCATTCTCGAAAGCATCCCGTGATGCCATTTAGTAGTAGGTATTCTACTTGTGGGTTCTTGACCCACGATTCACTCTACTTACGTCGTGTTGATAGTGTTGCTCGTACCTTTAGGATATTAGTAACCTTTGTGATAGTCTTCGAGGTCCGTGGTATATCATTCTTCCAAATACCATGAACCATCCTTGGCAGAAGTTCTTCTGAACCAAAAGATCACAATAAGAGTGCTCTTGATGAGTTCTTCATTCTACATTGTGAATCTGCCAGTTCTACCTTCCTGCATGGGTTATCCGGAAGAGATGTTGAGCTTTGCTCGACATACTAATCTATGCATCCACAACTCAGAAAAACATATGTTCCTTTGAGTTGTCCCTCTTTAGTTGTATCCTGACTTCTGTCTATCAAGTGATAGTCAGGAATAGTTGTGCAATCGTGTTTATCGATGCCTATTATTCTTGTGGTCCGTCAAGTCGTTCTATTCCGGAATGACTAGGAGAAACAAACTCCAGTACCTCGTCCATTTCCAGGATTGGGTCAAAGTAGTTGTGCTCTGCAGATCAAATGCCAGTCCAGCTTTTGCTCTGTTCTACCCTGGAGTATGACCCCCTTTATGTCAGGATTTTCATGAGAATTGCACCATCTCTTATGAATTCTTGACGCAGTGATACTTCTCGCTATCATTGTTTCATTCCTTGGTCCCGTGTTGTCGCAACCGGAATGTCGACAAGTGAGTCGTGATGTGTGAAATCAATACTCCTAGCAACTCCGTTGCTTGGTAGTTATGGACAATATTCTCATTCTTAGCGTGTTGGTTATTAAATCATCATCCTAAGATTGATCGTGCTATCTAGTCCTTATTTTTGGTACACTCCTCGATCGATGAGTTAGGATTATGTCAATCCCTCACTCTTTTGATCATATCATCTTGCCCTGGAAAGCAAGGTTGTTCTCGATCTTAGTAACATATCGGTGGTTCATGATTTTCCAAAGATCTTCTTGGAAGTATTACCTGGTTGTCACATGACCGCTATGTTGAGTTCATAATTAAGTTGGTTTTCTTATAAATCACCCCTTCTCCAAGAATCTTTGTTGGATATCCCTGAGCTAGTTGGTTGAGCTAGACAACAACCTGGAGAGTTGGAAGGTAGAAGCTTTGCTTAAGTTAGTTCATCTCTAAGGGATATCTTCTATGTGTGTGTGTGTTGAAGAAAGATGATATCTCCATTGATTGGTCCCCGTGATCAGTTGTTGGATCTATTGCCTTGTGAAAACTTTGACTTGAGTATGGGCTATCATCAAGTCAAATCAGAACCAACGATGTTCGTAATGTTGTCTTACTCGTGGTTGATCCCTCGAGCATACACCATTACATCTTTTGGTCTGACCTATGCTATCACCTAGTTCACATGATGGTAGAGGTCTAGTGATAAGGGAATTCCGACGAGTCGCTGTTGAGCCCATCAGCAGCATTTTGTCTCCCCCATGATTCATGTTGAATATTATACTAGTGTTGGAAACTTTTATAAGCATTATCTTCATGTCCCGTTCATGAAGTATATGTTCGGATGAAAGAAGTGACTTCCTCTAATTCATGTGTATTTGATGCAAGTTGCCGCCGTGGATTTGAGAAAGATTGTTTTTGTTTCCTCTGGAATCTTCCCAAGTTAGTCACGCATATGTGCGAAGTACTCTATGGTTTGATAGGTTGGCCGCCTCCATTCCATATGTGTTTCCTAGCACACCAAGCCACTGATTGATTTGTTTAAGGAGAAGAAGTTCCTTCTTAAGAATCATGACTTATGTCAGGACTTCGTTATCCTCGATGACGGTTCCCCAACCTAAACTTGGTAGTATTTTATTATAAGACTACCACGTGGTCACGCTTGTCTCGGACAACGTGTTCACCTGTTTGTAGCAAAACCAGCTCATATTTTGGAGCTTACTACCGTAGTCCATTTCCCGAGAATCTCGCAACGTCATTTTCGTCGAATTGTGTTGCAAACTATCATTTTTATTTCTAGACTCGATTAGTCTGGAATATCCTGACACCAAACAAATCTGAATCTTAGGCAGATATGATGGTTGGAACTTTTTCCCAAGAATTATAATATTGGTCTCTGTGTAACCCGGTAAAGTGGATGTCGTGGCTAACACACCCAGTCAGAAGACCTAATATTGTAGTATCTTGATTGAAGAAGTTGGCCGCCTCCCCATAAGGATTTCGTAGGATTTACTCCAGAAGTTGTTCCTAATGGATCCTTTGTATTCCAAAGTCCGACCACTACTTGATGGCTATGTTGATGCTTTAAGGCATGACCATGGTAACCGGTACATCAAGGAGAACATTAGAAGCCGAGTGCTAAATGTCTCTCGGTCGATCATCCAGATTTCATTCCCTTGGGCCTCGCTAAGGTGAAATCTGAGAAAGGGTTGTCTTTCTAGGCATCTGGATTGTCCATCACTATTCGTCAAGGTAGTATGATGTGTTGTCAGGATCCCCGACTCGGGTGTTGGTAGAAGCTTGATGAATATGGAAATGCTCAAGTTCTTGAGAGCACGGGCAAGCAAAATCATCCCTTGCATTGCCTTCAAGAAGGTAGTTCACATCATCCATTCTAGCCCGAGTATGTCATTCCTTCGAACTCCTTTAAGCAATCCATTATGAATTGCCTCAGGGTGGTATGAAGAGTTTCAATGATCTATGGATCAAAAGTAATTCTTTTTGCCACTTAAAGGAATGATTCTACGAGTCACCTTCCCTAAGGTGCCCCGTTTTAGAATCATGGTGATTATTTCATCGCTATCTCGAGATCTTGCCCCACCCTCTTCAGCGTGGGATTTTTTTCCTACCAGTACAACCTTGTCATCTACCTCTTTCCATCACTCCTGATGTGTGCTTCGCATCTCAGCTCAGGAGATGTATCTATGTCTCATTCCGTGAGTTGATCTTGAGTTGTTCGATCTTTGAGAAGATCGATTTCTGTAGAGCTTCTTTCTGTCACCACCGTGCTGGACCAAGATCTCGAAGGCAAGGACATCAAGATCATTATGATGCAATGTATCAACAGCAACCAGAAGGGCAAATCGATCATGAGGATTGTGATATTTTTGTGACCACCTTTTACCTTACCTCATGTCTTGAATCTCGGGACGAGATTCTTGTATAGTGGGGGTGAGTTGTCACATCCCTACCTAGTCACTGCTTGTCCTTGCATCAATCTTCCTGCATCATGTTAAAAATAATGAAAGTTGAATTGGGGAAAGTGGAAAGCCTCAAAAATCATTTCTAAAAATGATCAACATTAAAAAATTGCTTCAAATAAACCCAAGAAAATGTTCCTGTTCATTTCTGAAAATATTGGCAAGAGGTAAAATTCAAACAATTATTTTTGGAATCACGGAAATATTTATTTGGGTCTTTGAATTAAGTCAATACTTATTTGAATTGGAGATATAAATTCCTATAAATACTTTTATAACTCCAATAATTCTGAAAACTTGTGAGTGGCTCTGAATATGTTGTATCAGGCCACATGATAATTTTCAGAAGCTACAAAAATGATTTGGTCTAGAAACTAAATCAAAACAGAGGAATAAAAATAGAAAACAGTAAGAGAAATAGAAAGACAAAGAGAGCTGACCTGGCCTCACCTGTGTAGCCCACCAGAGAGGCCGTCCCACCAATGTAGCAGCCCAGCTGGGCAAAGTCAGCCCAGCCCACCACCACAGCCGCCACCGTCATCAACCTCCTGCCAGTAGGCAGGAGGGCGTGTGCCCGACGCGCCCGCCCACGCGCCTGGCCACATCTTGCTTCCCGTCACTGCCCCGACGCCCAGGACGTCGCCACGCAACCCCTGGCCCCTCTCGCTCACTCCCTCGAGCTCATCCCTCTCCTCTGTTCTCTCTCTTGCACGCACCCGAGTACGCCCATCGCCGCCGCTCGTCGTAGACCCATCCACTTCCTCCCCCGCGCCTCTCCGACGTGTCCTCGTGCTCCGCCCCGACCCCCTCTTCCTCCTCACCGAGCCGCGTGTCATCGGAAGCCCTAAAACGCTGGCCAGCCGTCTCCTTCAATCTCGGTCCGCCGAGATCGCCGGCGACCGCACGCCGTCACCAACCCGTCCCCAAGCCCACCGAGCTGCTCTATGTGACAACGCCGCTCAGGCTCGTCGCCGGCGCCACTCTGATGCCCATTTGGTCGTGCCAACGTGCCAAATGACGCCGCCACATCGCATAGTGCCTTGCCCGCGCTTTAGTTCGCGTGTTTGCTCGCTGCAACCACTTTCCCGTGCACAGCCAAACTCCGGCCACCGCTGTCGAGCTCGCCGGCGTCGTTTACGGCGTCCCCGTGTCCAGCAATTTGCACCACTGGATGCGGCAGCTCCCTAGATTCACGTAGATGGCCTCCGCCGTCATTCTGGTCGCCGGAGCGCAAATCCCACGCCCTCCGCCGCGTCTGCTGCCACCGACGGCTAAACGCCGGTGTGTTAGCCCCAGTTGACCAAGGGGTTTGACCTCCCCTGGCTCAATGACAGGTGGGACCGCCCTGCTAACTAACCTAGATTAGGATTAACTAAACCTAGCTAATTTAGCTTAGCTACTGACATGCGGGCCCCGCCCGGCTAACTAAGTTAGTTAGGGCTAATCCTATTTAGGTTAGTTAGGTTAGTCGCTGACCAGTGGGCCCAGCCCAGTTAGTTAGGGCTAACTAACTTAGTTAGTTGACTGGGTCACTGACCAGTGGGTCCCACTGGTCAGGTTTGACCTGGTCATCGCCTTTGACCTGCTGACATCACCCCGATGTCATGCTGACACAGTATATGCTTCTGGGATTTTAAATAAGTCAGAAATGATTTATTTATTTTCAGAAAATACCCAAAACTTCTAATAATCATAGAAATTCAACCGTAACTCCAAATGAAATAAAATATATATGAAAAATGATCAGAAAAATCCAATCTATCCATCTGTACCATTTTCATGCATGTTAGAACAACTTATGGCTGATGTTTAGGCCAAATCATATAAATGGCATTTAAACCCTCACATATGGAGTTTGAATTGAACCTAGGGTTCAAACCAACTCCATTTAACATGTTGCTAGTTGCATTAGCTCAAAACACAGCATCTTGACATGTCATGATCATGCATCATATTGTGCGTTGCATTGATTGTGCTCTCCTTCTCTGTTGCCGGTATTTGTCCCCTCTCGGTAGACGTGCTTCCGATGATGAGTTCGATGACACCGATGAAGAGCTATAATATCTTCAGAAATAACAGGCAAGCAAAACCCCCTTGTTCATTCCAACACAATCCCACTCTCTCGCTCCTGCTCTCTTTTACTGCATTAGGAAAACAACGATTCAACTGTTACATGCAGCGGTAGTTGAACCCCTTTCCTCTGCATGACCTGTCATTGCCACAGTAAATAGATGAAACCCACTAGCATGAGTAGGAGTTGTTTGATCCCTGATGTGCCTACTCATTCATGCTTGTTTGTCATGCCTACTACTGCCTAGAGTTGAGTCAGGTCTGGTTCATCGGGGATGAATCGGAGGTGTGTGAACATGTCCTACTGTGTGTGAGCTAAGTGTGTGAACACGATTTGGTAAAGGTAGAGGTGAGAGGCCATGTAGGAGTACATGGTGGATTGTCTCACTGAAACCGTCCTCAGGAACTGAGTTCTGTGTTTGTGATCCATGAAACAACTACTACCACACATTGGGCCCTGAAATATGACCCCGCTCGACTTATTGACCCCTCTCGTCCTCTGTCCAGGAGTTGCAACTAGTTTCTAGTGTTTGTAGGTTATGTGTTAGCGGCCGTGCGTAGCGCTGACCCTAGGGGTGGGCTATGATGCGGTAGATACACTGTGGCCGGGTATGTCGGGCGCCCGTTTGGCGTCTCGGGACCTTGTACACATCGTTTGGGGCCGTTGAGGACACCCCGGCCGGATTTCCTTGCGGATGGAACCCGAATAGGCGATAAACCTGGACTAGAGACTTGTGCGGTTAGTCAGGTCGTGGTCTACAACCACGTCGGTTTTCGCTTGAAGTCTGCCGAGCACATGTCGTGTGCAGACGCTAAGTGGTGGAAACATGTGTGACGATGTACACCCCTGCAGGGTTATAAATGATCTATTCGAATAGCCACGTCCACGGTAAAGGACTTCTAGGTTGCCTATAACAGTTCATAGATAACTTGAAGTGGATACTCTAAAACTCGCAAGATAAGTGTGAGTGCTATGGATGGCCTTCTCGGAGCGGATCCAAAGTGGTGTATTGATATGGTGAATATGTGGACTCGTGTGCGCCACCTCAAAAGAGTTACTTGCAGTCGTTGTTTAAGATAGCCACCGAGTTAAAGCTGGCTTGTTGTAGTTAAACTCCACCACCCCCCTGTTGATACCGATGCATATGTAGCTAGTTCTGATGTAAGTCTTGATGAGTACTTTTGTACTCACGTTTTCTTAATTTATGTTTTGCAGAGAGACTTCAGTCTCGCTAGTAGTTTCGCGTGGACCTCGACGTTTAGCTTGATACCTCAGCTACGATCTTGTGCCCTCGGCAGGATCTGGTAGATAGTGAGGCTTCTTAGCCTTTTTCATTTGTAGATGTCTGTACTCAGACATGTTAAGCTTCCGCATGTGCTATGATTGTTGGGTCATGAGACCCATGTTTGTAATATCTCGCTCCTCGGAGCCTAATGAATAAATACTTGAGTTGTAGAGTTATGTTGTGATGCCATGTTGTATTTACACATATCGAGCATATTGTGTGTATGAATGAAATGCTTGGTATGTGTGGGATCCGAGAATCTAGTTGTTTATCCTTGGCAGCCTCTCTTATGGGGAAATGTAGTCTAGTGCTTCCATGAGCCATAGTAGTCCGCTATAGCCCGGTTCACCGGAGTCCTGTTAGCCCAGCACTACTGCTCAGGACACTTGACTGGCCGGCATGTGTTTCACTTCGTTCCTGTGTCCGTACCTTCGGGGAAATGTCACGCGGTGACATCCGGAGTCCTGCCTAGCCTGCTACAGCCTGGGTTCCCGGAGTCCTGTTAGCCCAGTGCTACAGCCCGGATTCACACGCTGCTGACCGACATGCTCCATATGATTCATGTATGCCTGTCCTCATAGGTTAGTGCCGCTTTGGGTTCATGACTAGCCATGTTGGCCTGGGTTCTCTGTCATATGGATGCTAGTGACACTATCATATATGTGAGCCAAAAGGCGCAAACGGTCCCGGGCCATGGTAAGGCGACACCCGTGGGAATACCGTGCGTGAGGCCGCAAAGTGATATGAGGTGTTACCGGCTAGATTGATGTGACTTGGAATCGGGGTCCTGACACTTGACGGCTTGGAAGTGGCTACTACGGCCGACTACCCCCGCCCCTATTACGGCCGACTACCCCCGCCCCTTCTCCATCGTAAGTATTCAAATAGCTTTCTCAACAAGAAGTCCCTACTTGCACCTTTATCCATTATACTAAACTGTACTTTATAGGATCGGCGCTCGGCATGCCGCACCCCCTCGAGGGCGGCCCCTACACAGGGTAATCGTTCAAAACGAAAGGAGATCGAGAGCACCGTAGAACCCTCATAGTCTTCAAAGAGGTATGTCCGTTTAATACGTTCCTGGGCACGAGTTCGGATTGTTAAAGTTCCCTTGTATCTTTGATTCAGGAGGAGAACGCGGCAGACAGTGGGAAAACGGCCTGCTAGCCGAATGTCAGCCAATCCGGCGCCGGACTCGTCAACTAGGACGAGGTCTTATGCAATTCCGGTTCCGCCGCCTCATCAGGATTCGGATGACATATTTGTCATGAATTCGGAGGTGGAGAGCGTAATGAATCACCATCGACTAAAAGAGGCCATGCGCACTCTAGCCTTTTCTGAGAAGGAATTTACCGCACTCAGCTCGGTGGATGCATATATCCGAGCCACTCAAGACAGACTTGCCAGAGTTACTCAATTGTTCTCAAAGGACATACAGGTAAGGGCTTGTGCAATTTTGATAGACATATTCCAGTAGCCCCTGGGACTTGAAGCGGTAAGGCCAACCGATTTAAGGATCGATGTGACCTATAGGTTCTCAAGGAGAAGAACACTACGCTATCCCAGGAGCTGAAAACATACCAGATGCAGCTGAATGTCGTCACCGCCGAACTGGCGGAAATGAAAAAGGCCGCAATGAGCACTTCCGAGAAGAATAAACACGAGGAGAAAAAAGACAAACAATCCGAAGAGGTAGAGAGCTTAAAGGCTTAATTATCAGTTGCTTGAAAAGAAAATGAAAAGTTGAAGGGCGGCATGTTCGGTATGACTTTTAAAATCATCAGAGAGACTTATGTTTAGTCCACATTTCGGAATGACATAATTCTGTTGTCGCGGGTCTATTAACTAGTTGGCCAGAAAAAGAAGTATCCATATTTGGAGGCGACGTGCTTAAGGAGCTGTCCACGATGCATGAGCGGGCCCGGAAAGCCATGAAGAGTATGGCCAAAGCTCTATGGCCATCTGATACCCCTCCAGAAAATATGGAGGGTTTGGCAAGCCTGTTCAAAGGTGGTCGGCCCCGCTTTGAGATAAGGAAGGCGTCCGCCTACCGTGAAGGCGCACAAGAAGGCAGGTTAGTTGTGAAAAGATGCTTTACCAAGCTAGATCCGAATCATATGGCCCGAGTGGGACTGAAGGGACGATACAAGAAAGAAATTCCGTTGAACTTGGTCCATGACCAAGTAATGGTAGCTGCGAAATATTCACAAGAAGACTATAGGTTAGACAGTCTTATGTTGGGGAACGTAGTAATTTCAAAAATTTCCTACGCACACGCAAGATCATGGTGATGCATAGCAACGAGAGGGGAGAGTGTTGTCCACGTACCCTCGTAGACCGAGAGCGGAAGTGTTATGACAACGCGGTTGATGTAGTCGTACGTCTTCACAATCCGACCGATCCAAGTACCAAGCGTACGGCACCTCCGAGTTCTGCACACGTTCAGCCTGATGACGTCCCTCGAACTCCGATCCAGCCGAATGTTTACTGACGCAGGGCTTCGCCTAAGCACCGCTACGATATTATCGAGGTGGATTATGGAGGAGGGGGCACCGCACACGGCTAAGAGATCCAAGGGATCAATTGTTGTATCCATGGGGTGCCCCCTGGCCACGTATATAAAGGAGTGGAGGAGGGGGGAGAGGGCCGGCCCCTATGGCGCGCCCTAGAGTTGTCCTACTCCCACCGGGAGTAGGATTCCCCCCTTCCAAGTAGTAGGAGTAGGAGTCAAAGCAAGGGAAGAGAGAAGAGAAGGAAGGAGGGGGCGCATCCCCTCCCCCTAGTCCAATTCGGACTAGGCCTTGGGGGAGCCCAACCTCTCCTCTCTCTTTCCCCTAAATCCCAATAAGGCCCATATACTCCCCGACGAATTCCCGTAACTCTCCGGTACTCCGAAAAATACCCGAATCACTCAGAACCTTTCCAATGTCCAAATATAGTCGTCCAATATATCGATCCTTATGTCTCAACCATTTCGAGACTCCTCGTCATGTCCCCGATCTCATCCGGGACTCCAAACTACCTTCGGTACATCAATACACATAAACTCATAATATAACAGTCATCGAACTTTAAGCGTGCGGACCCTGCGGGTTCGAGAACTATTTAGACATGACCGAGACACGTCTCCGGTCAATAACCAATAGAGGAACCTGGATGCTCATATTGGCTCCCACATATTCTACGAAGATCTTTATCGGTTAAACCGCATAACAACATATGTTGTTCACTTTGTCATCGGTATGTTACTTGCCCGAGATTCGATCGTCGGTATCTCAATACCTAGTTCAATCTCGTTACGGGCAAGTCTCTTTACTCGTTCCGTAATACATCATCTCGCAACTAACTCATTAGTCACAATGCTTGCAAGGCTTATAGTGATGTGCATTACCGAGAGGGCCTAGAGATACCTCTCCGACAATCGGAGTGACAAATCCTAATCTCGAAATACGCCAACCCAACAAGTACCTTCGGAGACACCTGTAGAGCACCTGTATAATCACCGAGTTACGTTGTGACGTTTGCTAGCACACAAAGTGTTCCTCCGGTAAACGGGAGTTGCATAATCTCATAGTCATAGGAACAAGTATAAGTCATGAAGAAAGCAATAGCAACATACTAAACGATCAAGCGCTAAGCTAACGGAATGGGTCAAGTCAATCACATCATTCTCCTAATGATGTGATCCCATTAATCAAATGACAACTCATGTCCATGGTTAGGAAACATAACCATCTTTGATTAACGAGCTAGTCAAGTAGAGGCATACTAGTGACACTATGTTTGTCTATGTATTCACACATGTATTATGTTTCCGGTTAATACAATTCTAGCATGAATAATAAACATTTATCATGAAGGAAATAAATAATAACTTTATTATTGCCTCTAGGGCATATTTCCTTCATCTTATAGATGGAATGGATAAGGAATTGGCAGTTGATTCAATGTATTAATGTACTTTATGATCATCCTATATCTCAACCGAACATGTGGAAAAATTGTCATCGCAGGCTTTCGGCTTTTACCTCCAAACCAAAATCGTGGAGTGTTTCCGGACACTATTGTGGAATGAAAGAAACATTCAATATGCCCAGAAACCAGGCAACCACACTGGTACAACGACGTGCTAAACAAACGGTTTTTAACCCCTTTCCGCGACGGCATTTGGAACCGTCGCCAAGTGAGTGTGTGCGATAGGGTGTCCTTCCCACACAACCCAGAAATCATAGGGGATAGGCCCTCCTGGGACCCAGGTTGGGGCCACGTGCAATCGGGCGAGGCACCGAAACCCAATCATTTCCGTAGGTATGTACATCCCACATGGTAATCCGAGAAAATCATTCCGTAGGTATGTACATCCCACACGGTGAATCCCAGAAAAACATTTCCGTAGGTATGTATATCACACACAATCAATCCAAGGAATTCATTTCTGTTCTTATGTACATCCCACACAGTCAATCCAGGGAAAACGTTTCCATTCGTATGTATATCACACACAGTTCTTTGTGTGGAAACGTGTGTGCAAGGTGGCCTAATGCAAATAGTTCGCTGCCGGAAGCCATGTGTGATTGTTAGTTGATCGAACACGCCTACTTTCTAGAAACCGTGTGGGTTGTTTGAGTTCATCGCCCATGGTGTTGTCTGAGTAACCGTCTGCAATAGAAAACCCCAATAAGCAAGGTAATTAGCCAATTATTGATAATCCATGTCCTAATCAAACTGATATTTCTTATATAACACGCCAAATATTTCATATCCGTATAAAAGCAACCAAGATTTCATAATCGAATTACATCAGATAGCTTCGGCACTCAGTTACGCCATTACACAACAGCACCAAGTTTCACATGTAGCATCAAAAACCTTTGGAAAGTAGCATCATACACGGTAAATACACAAATGAATCTTATCTGGGAAAATGCAGAAGCGGAAGGCAAATATTGAGCCTTCAGTGATGTTGAATGTCCTTCCAACTTTAGGCCAGTGGCTATGGATAATTGCCCGCCGAACCTTTGTCCTATTCAACAAGACTTCAATATTGTAGCATGGGTGTTGAATGAATACCTTCCTCACCTCTTGACCATGCAGGTGGTTTGAGAGGTAATCATCGGTGAACTGCTTTGAAAAGTACTGAAAACAAAGCTATGCATAAATCGGTGTTGTAAATTTTGAGATGGCGCATGGGGTAAAAATAAGGTAAAAGAGTTGGTACCATCCTATAGTTGACTGATGTATTCTTCATTGTGCAAACAAAGATCTTGCTATTATTCGTCGCAAGTTTCTTCATCCTAATAATCTTTCTGAGTTTCTTGACTTGACTGATATTCATGGACATCTCATTTCCCGATATGCAAAAGGGATCAAACAGTGGGTCTAAGCCTCTGACAGTAGGATCTACATGTGCAAGACCAAATTGTAAGAAACCTAAATATTAGAATGGTTCCTGCAACTGCACAATAATGTGCTATTAGCCAAAGGACCCTGCTTGAACAAACCTCGATGGTAAACCGCAGTGTCTCCCATTGTTTCCTTGCAACACACATAAGGAAGATCTTGATCAGGTTAACTGAGAGTTGCCATACTATCAGTAGAATATGTATTGAGTACAGCCAAATTCGATTGGTGTCACATGCATAACAATACAAAATTGTACCCATAGAAAATGAAAATTAAATTGCAGAACTGAACCAAACAATTAAATGGACAGCAGACCAAATGAACCAAAACAGTTAACTGAGCACGACATTGTAGAATAGAAACATGTACTAGAAGATAAGACAATTAACAAAACAAAGAATGCTTGAGAACAGTACTACGAAATGTAGCAATTGTTGGACCAAAGTGGTAACATGAACATTACATTTCGGAGGACCAAACTGTTAACTGAACATCAGATTGCATATTAAAATTACAGAGGACAAATCACTAGAAGGCACTAGCGGTGGCCTCGAGAAAACATCACGAACTATATTTTAAAGTAGACAACCACGTGGCAGTGTCGACGGTGGCCTCGAAGACGAGGTGCTCCTCCAATATCTAGCGGTCGACATGCATGGCAGCCATAGCAACCTCGTTCGCGCGTGCTGCCGCATGCTACTCAGCTCCATGTTATACTTTGTGTAAAATGGCTGTGGGCGGCGTTTAATTGGAGGATGGGCAGTTATTTTGGTGGAAGGTGTCGCTCCGTCGGTCGGGGCATGTGGGACGTGAAAGGAGGAGGATGGCATGGGTGGGGTGTGGATTACCTGACCATATCAATGAGGCTGTGCAACAAGAAGAAGGGTCGGCGGTGAGGAGGCCACGCAGTAAGAACAAGGGTCGCCGGCGAGGAGGTGGTGCATCAAAAAGAAGGGTCACCGGTGAGGAGGCTGAGCTGCCAGTAAGCAGAAGTGAAGGTATGAACTTGGAAAGCAAGGAGGAAGAGTGGAAATGTTGCTTTTGGTAGGAGGGAGGGGGCGGGGAGATAGATATTTCCACGGTGGCCAAAAAATTTCGCTCGGTGCCACGAGAAACTGGCGCGAAAGTGGGGTTCAAGCGGGGGCGGTGGACTGTAGATGACGAAGCTTCCTGCGTAAGACAAACAAGATGGTGCGCCAAGATATTCTATATGGCATCCCACACGATTCTTTCTAGTAAACTGTTTGTGGTATACCTAATTTTTTCATTATGTTTTGAAAGACAAAATGGTGTTACGAAGTGAAAGGATGGTGTTTGAATTGCTAGAACATTTACATACAGTGAACATGCAACTAGTACATGAGTGTTGTGTTTAAATTTGGAATTATTCCGGGTTCGTTTGGCATTTTTATGCATTAATTTAGTTTCTGGGCATTTAATGTGCATAAGTCAAATTTGAACTACAAGCACCTGCTCCAATGCACCAAAGTTTGCTGAACAATCACATGTGTGTCTTTAGGTGAATTTATAGGTCCCATGCAAGAAATGGGAATAAAATTCAAACATCTGGGTGTCGTGGCTCGGCCGGAATGATCGAGAAACTTGGTTTTTTAATTCCTGTAAATCCAAAACATGGCTGAAAATCATGAAACTTTGCATGGTGTCATGACATGGCACCAACATGCTGTAGTAAATTTTTTAGCCGAATTGGGACAAGCTTTTGTGTAAGCTTCTTGCAAACCAGAGCTTCCCTCAAGAAGGCTCTTGGTTCCGAGAGGGAACGTGTCACTTCCGTGTGCGAAACGACATATGTACACTACCTTCTCCCGCCTTAGTTTTTGTACACTGCCGGATTAGACCAAATAGAAGTATCGTCCAAAATTTTGAAATTATTCCATGTTCGTTTGGCCTTTTTTATACATTAATTAAGTTTCTGGGCATTTAATGTGCATAATTCAAATTTGAACTAAAAGCACATGCTCCAGTGCACCAAAGTTGTTTGAAAAATCACATGTGTGTCCTTGGGTGAATTTCTAGGTCCCATGCAAGAGATGGGAGTGAAATTCAAACATCTGGGCATCATGGCTCGGCCGGAAAGATTGAGAAACTTGGTTTTTTAATTCCTGTAAATCCAAAACACGCCTGAAAATCATGAAACTTGGCATGGTGTCATGGCACCAATATGTTGCGTTATTTTTTTGGCCGAATTGGGACAAGCTCTGGTGTAACCTTCTTGCAAACCGGAGCTTCCCTCAAAAGGCCCGTGGTTCCGAGAGGGAAAGTGTCACCTCCGTGTGCAAAACGACATACGTACACTACCTTCTCCCGCCTTAATTTTTTTACACTGGTAGATTAGACAGAATAGAAGTACCGTGCTAAATTTTGGAATTATTCCAGGCTCGTTTGGCCTTTTTTATACATTAATTGAGTTTCTGCGCATTTAATGTGCAGAATTCAAATTTGAACTACAAGCACATGCTCAAGTGCACCAAAGTTTTTTGAAAAATCACATGTGTGTCCTTGTGTGAATTTCTAGGTCCCATGCAAGAGATGGGAGTGAAATTCAAATAGCTGGGCGTCGTGGCTCAGGCAGAAAGATTGAGAAACTTGGTTTTGTAATTCCTGTAATTCCAAAACATGCCTGAAAATCATGAAACTTGGCATGGTGTCATGACATGGAACCAACATGCTGCGGTAATTTTTTGGCCGAATTGGGACAAGCTTTGGTGTAAGCTTCTTGCAAACCGGAGCTTCCCTCAAGAAGGCTCTAGGTTCCGAGAGGGAACGTGTCACCTCCGTGTGCGAAACAACATTCGTACACTGCCTTCTCCCGCCTTAAATTTTTTACATGGGCATATTAGACCAAATAGAAGTATTGTGGTCAATTTTGGAAGTATTCCAGGTTCATTTGGCCTTTTTATACATTAATTGAGTATTTGCGCGTTTAATGTGCATAATTCAAATTTGAACTACATGCACATGCTCCACTGCACCAAAGTTGTTTGAAAAATCACATGTGTGTCCTTGGGTGAACTTCTAGATCCCATGCAAGAGATGGGAGTGAAATTCAAACATCTGGGCGTCGTGGCTCGGCCAGAAAGATTGAGAAACTTGGTTTTCTAATTCCTATAAATCCAAAACATGCCTGAAAGTCATGAAACTTGGAATGGTGTCATGACATGGCACCAACAAGCTGCTGTAATTTTTTTGGCCGAATTGGGACAAGCTTTGTTGTAAGCTTCTTGCAAACCAGAGCTACCCTCAAGAAGGCTCATGGTTCCGAGAGAGAACGTGTCACCTCCGTGTGCAAAATGACATACGTACACTGCCTTCTCCCGCCTTATTTTTTTTACACGGGCATATTAGACCAAATAGAAGTATTATGCTAAATTTTGGAATTATTCTGGGTTCGTTTGGCCTTTTTTATACATTAATTGATTTTATGCGCATTTAATGTGCATAATTCAAATTTGAACTACAAGCACAGGCTCCAGTGCGCCAAAGTTGTTTGAAAAATCATATGTGTGTCCTTGTGTGAATTTCTAGGTCCCATGCAAGAGATGGGAGTGAAATTCAAACATCTGGGCGTCATGGCTCGACAGGAAAGATTAAGAAACTTGGTTTTGTAATTCCTGTAAATCCAAAACACGCCTGAAAATCATGAAACTTAGCATGGTGTCATGATATGGCACCAACATGCTATGGTAATTTTTTTGGCCGAATTGGGACAAGCTTTGGTGTAAGCTTCTTGCAAACTGGAGCTCCCCTCAAGAAGGCTCATGGTTCCGATAGGGAACGTGTCACCTCCCCGTGTGAAACGATATACGTACACTACCTTCTGCCACCTTAATTTTTTTCCATTGGCAGATTAGACCAAATAGAAGTACCGTGCTAAATTTTGGAATTATTCCGGGTTTGTTTGGCCTTTTTATACATTAATTGAGTTTCTGCGCATTTAATGTGCATAATTCAAACTTGAACTACAAGCACATGCTCCAGTGCACCAAAGTTGTTTGAAAAATCACATGTGTGTCCTTGGGTGAATTTCTAGGTCCCATGTAAGAGATGGGAGTGAAATTCAAACATCTAGGCGTCGTGGCTCGGCCAGAAAGATTGAGAAACTTGGTTTTTTAATTCCTGTAAATCCAAAACACGCGTGAAAATCATGAAACTTGCCATGGTATCATGACATGGCACCAACATGTTGTGGTAATTTTTCTGTCTGATTTGCGAAGGCGCACACATTAACAATCAACAAAGTCGTTTTGGAACAAGTGTTGTCACGTTACAAATCGGAAACACAAGTATTATTGAAACTGTGGGCGTTCTACTTACTAATTACGTGCGCCACGTGTCCCCTTTTTTATTGGCTAGTAGGTGCCGTGAGGGATAGCTATTTGAGTACAGGAGGCATGCGATCAGACCCCTGCGCATGCTCATCGGGAGGAGAACCCTTTGACCACTACCAGTCGCGCACCTCCCTCCCAACATCTCCATTAATGGTGCCCGAGCACCTGTTCTACGGCATGGCTATATGTCTCACTTGACTGAGATTTAAGAGAGTAAAATGAAATCTGAAAAGAAAGTTTTGCACCGATCTTGATGTAAGATCTGACGGACCTATATAGCATCAACTGCGACTTATAGCAAGCATGATGAATATAAGGACGATGACGATGGATAATAATTGTCTTACATCTTTAGAAACATAATTAAAAAAGCCACATGCGGCAATGCCCGAAGTACACAAGGGCAAAACAAGAAGGAAGACAACAATCTGGCTCGCCGATCTCTACTTTCTTGATGCGTAATGCAGGCAGCGGGAACTAGTCTCCACGGCGAGCGGCGACGAGCTCTTTCTTGTCCTCTAGATGCTGCTTGAGTGCATCCACAGATTCCTCCACCAGCCTTCTGCGCTCGATGTGCAGCATGGCATTCTCGTCCATAAGTTTTCTCGATGATGACGTGGGTCCTCTTCAACAAGGTAGTGGTCTGCTCCTGCTGCTCCGCACTTCCGATGATCTTCGCCCTCAACAGGTCGTGCTCGGCCCGGACCTTCGCATTGCTCTCATTTACTTGCCGGATTATGTCGGTACACTATTCAAACGAGGCTTTCAGGTCATCCTGCAACCTTGCCCACTTAGATATCTGATCCACCTGCCTAAGGACGAGGGCACGCATACGGCTGTAAGAGTCCTCGCCTGCTCGCGAGACTTTTTCCCAGGCCACCGCGGCGTGGGAGGACATCTCTAATGCACTCGCGGTGCGACGGGACATCGCTTCTGCTTCCGCGTCGCGGCCGGACCAGTCTGCTGCATCGACGGTGCGGCGGGCCCTTCGTGCTGCTTCGGCGGCACGGCAGGACCTCTCTGCTGCTACGGCCGTGCGGCAGGACATGTTGGCTGCTTTCGCGGCGAGGCGGGACATCTCTCGTGCTTCCTCTTCCAGGCTCGCCTCTCCCTGGTGGCAATCTCTCGACCCAGAACTCACGCTGGCCATGGCGGAAGCAAGGGAACGATGATGAATGACTTGTTTGTTTTTGACTTTTTGTGGATGAGGAGTTTAGGAGGAATGTGCAGTCATCTTGGACTAGTAGTATTTATAACCGAGTAGTAATACGCTCCTAAGTGGGAAGCCGTTTAGGTTTTGATCGATGTGAACAGGTTTGCAATTTGGAATGTGACGGGATGCATGCTCAAAATTTACTGACGGTTATAAGTGCGACACTATTCCCGGAAGGCGTAACGTGGGCACGTACGCCTTCTTGGTCGCGTACGTGGCGTTGGCACCATAGGGTGCACCGCAATAGGCAATGTCAGCACACGTCTTGTTCCAACAACCATGCACGCTCGTTATTACGATCGCGCACTCTTCTTTTAATTAGAATGTGTGTGCCCATCTAGCGCACACACGTTGATCTATCTAACTGTTTCATTTTGTTGTGGCTAATCGCAAACAGTTCGTCCATGTGAAGTGTATGCCATCAATCACAGACACTTTGATCTGGCTGACCCATTTCTGTTCTCTTGCCTAATCGCAAACACTTAATCCTTCTAAGGCATATGCCCTCAATCATACACACCTTGATCTGGCTGACCGTTTCTTTTGTGTTGCCTAATCACAAACAGTTCATTCGAGTGAACCGTATGCTATACATCGCACACGCCTTCATCTGGCTGCCCGTTTCTTTTGTTCCTCCTCATCGCAAATAGTTAATTGAGCTAAACTGTATGCCCTACATCGCACACGCAACTAAAATCTGAACCGTTTTTATGCATCCTCCATCGCAAACATTTTGCACCTTTTTTGACGGTTTTTACACCACCGTTTGCGGTTATGGCATCGCACACAGTTTCGTCGAAGGGTCTCTGATCGAAGTGTTGCATTAGCAGCATCCTGTAAGGACCACCATAAAGACTAATAGTGAGGGTATCGATATTTGCATGGTGTAAGGACCGCCGATAGATAGTACACTGGTATCTGGATGAGGAATTTGTGTCCCTCTTCTTCTCCTTCAATGATGAGTACAATGCTCACTACCTGGTGAGTCGCAGATATACAGAGCAACATAGGCTTGCCAACACTTGGTGCAGCTCAGATTGGGTTGCCTACTAACAAAGTTTTTATTTCTTCCAATCCATTTATAGCCCCACTACTCCAGGATGGTCCAAATGCGACACTACGATTAGAGACCCTTCGACGAAACTGTGTGCGATGCCACAATCACAAACAATGGTGTAGGGAACCATCAAAAAAGGTGCAAAATGTTTGCGATGACGGATGCATCAAACATGGTTTAGATTTTAGTTGCGTGTGCGATGCAGGGCATATGGTTCAGTTCAATTAAATGTTGGCGATGAGGAGGAACAAAAGAAACGGGCAGCCAGATGAAGGTGTGTGCGATATATAGCATACCTCTACTAGGAAAATGCTTATACATAGAATTTTAGCAGTAGTGCCTGTTTGGGCACACACGCTACTGGTATTTACCAGTAGCGCCAGCCAGAACGGGTGCTGCTACTAGTGAGTAGTAGCAGCGCTGGTTGGTGTGGGCCGCGCTGCTGTTTAGCGGGCCGCCGAGGCCAAAGGGTAGGCCACTTAGCTGTAGCGTGTGTTTTGCGCCAGCGCTACAGCTAGTGGGCTTAGCAGTAGCGCTGGCCCATTGCCCGCGCTGTTGTTAAGCCCACTCCCTCTCCCCCCGCACGCCCCCGGCCCGGCCTGCCTCATCTCTCACTAAAGCTCACTCACACTCTCCACACTCCTCCCTCTCAATCCCCCGCGCGCCGCCGTCGACCCGCACGCTGCCGTCCCCCGGGCCGGCCCTCCTCCCTGCTACTTCGGCAGCCCTCGCCCGCGCCGACCCTCCTCCTCGCCGGCCGCCCTCCCCCGTGTCGGCCTCCTCCCCCGCCGGCCGCCCCGGCCCCCGCGCCGGCTCTCCTCGCGCGACGGCCCTCCTCCACCGTACCGAGAGGTACACCTCCCTCTCCTTCCTCCTCCTCCCTCTCCCTAGCTAGTTATAGTTATTAGAGTACTTATTTTGAATCCTATGTAGTTTAAAAAATGTAGGTTATTAGAATAATTAGGTATGAACCCTAGTTAATTCGTATGAACCCTAGGTTTTTAAATTTAGCTAGGTTTTAAAGTTAGGACAGAAATTTAGCTAGGTTTTTAATTAGGTGTAGTTAATAGAATTTAGGTGTTTTAGTTGTTTTAGGTGTAGTTAACAGAATTTTAGGTGTTTTAGTTGTTTTAGGTGTAGTTAACAGAATTGTAGGTATTTTTTTAGTTAAAGCAATTGTTGTTATTTTTTAGTTAAAGCAATTTTTCCTGTTATATGCAAATTTGCAGTGGACATGTCATATTTGGAACAAGTCACATTTTGGACATGTCATATTTTTCCGAGTGGCCTTTGTTTTGCTAGAAATGTCGATTCGTTTACGTTCTGGCAAATTTCAGGCGCTCGATATGTCCTATTTTTAGCAAAGGTTATGCCAAATTTTGCTAAGTGTTTATTAATTTTGTTTTCATAATTAAGTATTTAGTTCTCGACGTCGACGATGCCTATCCCGCATCCTCGTCGTCGACTCGGCGAAAGACTCCTGGTTGAGCCGAGGGGCCATGTCTGGGACTGGGCTCCGCCGGGCTGGTACTGGGTTGTGCTACCTTCTGGTGACCGCAGCTTAGTGAGGAGCCAGCCCATCGTCGACCCGGAGCTTCTTTGGTGGCAGTGACGTGGGCCTGCATCGGTGGAGAGGCTTGAGTCCCCCGCGCAGGTGGTACAGCACCGTGTCACGGAGGAGAACGCGCACGTCCAGCGTTACTTGGTTGCGTTGGCGAACGGCCGGTTGTCGAATACCTGGCAGATTATTTGGGGATCTCACCGGAGCTATGATCCGGTGATGGTTCCTTCTCTTTGGGTGTACACCGCGGCCCACTGAACCTAGAGGAGCTATTATTCGAGAGGTATTAGTGATATTATATGATGATCTTTGCTACAAACTACTATATATGTATTCGATGATGGATTATTAATTAACTATTAGTTATTTGCTTATTAAATGCAAAAGATGAGCGCCGTTTGTGCTACAAACTACTATATATGTATTCATGATGGATTATATGATGATCTTTGCTACAAACTACTACAAACTACAAATTTTAGGTGTTTTAGTTGTTATATGATGATATATGCTGCAAACTACTATATATGTATTCGATGATGGATTATTAATTACCTATTAGGAAATGTCTGACGACGAAAGGGAATTTGCTATGTGCCAGTATTGCGAAGATAAGCGCGGTCTGTGCGACAGGCCTCACTTGGTAGAAGGTCGGCGCTTCAGCATCAAGCTCCAAGAGACCTTCGATGTTGAAACGGTACGCAACGACGACAAGTGTTTTTTGTTATTTTTTGCACGACTTCTCTGCTTCTTCAACGTGTAATTTCCATCTTTTACAATTTGACTAGCTTATCCCATGCCATGCAAGACGCTATGTCTTGGAGAAGATGGGTTTTGAAGATCATGAAAGAATGGAGACAGAGATAATTCAACTAAGGACCCATCATGGTTATGATTTTGCTGTAAATCTATACAATTCTGTGAACTCATCCAATTTTGGTTGCCTGAATTGGGAAGCCCTTTGCATGGCATATGATTTTCATGAGGGTATGCTTCTCACCTTCGATCTTGGTGATCCTGACATCAACGAAAATGATATGAGCATTTGGGTCCTTGTTGACACGCTTCCAGTTCTACCGCTGTGTGAGTTTCTTAAACATATTTACTAAGTAATTTATATTGTTTATTTCAAACTATTTGACAGTTTATTTCCATTGACAGCTTATTTTGATTCTTCAAAAAATGTACGGAAAATGCTAGACAGAACCTACTACTACAATGATGAATCACAATTAACTTATAAGGAGCAAGATGGTCTTATCGCATTTTTTACTAATATTGAGAATTACAATAGCTATTATCAAACTCCTCCACATTATGGTCAATACGTGCCACTAGTGCACGTGTTGAACTACGGTGACATCAATGGAGATATCATGGTAAGATTTTCTACTATTACGACATCCGTGCATCTTTTGCATAAATTCTTCTAAAACTAAACTATATTGCTAACTACAAAGTTATTACTATGTTTTTGAATAGAAAATCCCGATGGATTGTGTGCCTCATCTGATGTTGACGAGAGGTCGCATTAATGTTATGAGCTTACGGCCACCACAGCTAGGTCAGCCGCAGTATCCACATCACTCCTGTCCATGCCGGATTTCTAAAAGCGAGGAAGCCATGATAATTGATGATTTCAAAAAATGTTTGAACCATCATAGAGAGCTACTTGGAAGCAACATTGTGCGTAGGCCAAGACATGGAGACAAGATGATCTCCGTTCTTTAGTATGGAGAGTCAATTTTCCTTAATGTAGCGTCAATGCCTATCTTGTTTTATGATATTTTACCTAAGAGAGGGTAGAGTAGGTCCTATTAGAGGAGTAGGTCGTAGCTAGAATGTGTTATTATGTGCTACAATGTGTTAGGGTTGATGATGATGATGAGGAGGAGGAGTTGTGATTATGACTAGAGACCAACTTGTTATATGATGTCTCATTGACGAACATTGTTTGATGGTGATGACAAGTGGTAATGAATATGCTATTTAAACATACTAGTTCATGATGAGTTGTTATAGTATAAAAGACATACCTGTTTAAACATGTACATCGCCAAAATGCTAAAAAAACCAAAAAAAGTTAGCAGTAGCGCTGGCCTAAAAACACGCTACTAGTAGTTGAACTTACCAGTAGCGCTGGCCTAAAAACGTGCTGCTAGTAGTTGAACTTACCAGTAGCGTTGGCCTAAAAACACGCTACTGCTACAAAATAGCTGTAGCGTCGTAGCAGTTGCGCTGGTGCCAGCGCTACTGGTAGCACAAAAACCGGCGCTACTGGTAAGCATTTTCCTAGTAGTGTACGGTTTACTAGGATGAACTGTGTGTGATTAGGCAACACAATGGAAACTGTTCAACTGAACAAGATGTGTGTGATACGCGGCAAACAAGTCCGTAATCAGAAATGTGTGCGAAGACCAATAATAACACAGAGTATTGCTGCTAATAAGCCATATGATTTTCTTTGTTAACAGAAGAATAACATGTATATATATAACTGAAATAAACGTCCAGTTACATAAGTGACTATACAGATCATTCACACACACCTCAATAAACAATTGCATGCATTCTAAAGTAGGAGAAACGATTGTCTAGTCATCTACTTCTTGTGACGCTCCTGCCGCTGCTCTGTGGCTCGATCCCTCATCTGGGGTAGGAAGAAGACAGTTCCTCATGTCAACGAACCGCTTGTACATCTTGTAGCTTGTGTACGTGTCCTTGGCCGCGTACTTGATGTGTTCTTCATCCAGTCTCTCATGCCAAACACTGTGCTAGGCATTCTTTTCCTTCTTGCTCTCTTCCTTCATCTTCGCGTAGTAGGGGTCGATGATGGCTGAGGCGAGGTCCACCAGGAAATTCAATTTGTTGATGTCTCTCCACCAGACCTTGTAGTGGTGCTAGATGTTGACAAGATTAGGGCATTTCAAGACCGAAACCTTGAGCTCTTTTAGATTGTTGGTTGTGTCCACCATAGCGAAACTGTAGTCGGAGCTGTTGATAAACCTGGAGAAACACTCGCAAGGCCTTGTGGCCAGGTGGTAGGGGTAGACGAGGACGTCATGTCGCACACACAACTGGGCGACGACAACCTTCTAATCGTGCCCGGCATGACCCATGGTGTAGTCGAGGTCGAAGCCGACCACTTGGTACTTGTCCTCGGCAAGGAACTGCTCCATAGTTTGGATGGAGCTCTCCACCAAGACCGGATAGTTCATGTACACCACCGAGAGAGCCTTCCCCCTCACGTGGGTGTCCACGACGTGTTGCGTGGTGAACTGCCCGCCGTTGTCGTCGGCGGCTGCTGGCAGCGCCATTGGAGCCACAGGGAGCGCCAATGAAACCGTTGGATGTCCTCTCTATATGTGTCCTCGTGGGTGTGCTTATTGTATCGTGTGAGACAAGAGATGAAGGTAAATGGCCGCAGGAATAAAAGGGGCCGGGCGGCGTGGATTCATGGCACGTCCGCGTGATAGTTTTTGCAGCGGGTAAGTGCATCGTCGTGCCGCGCCCGGCGCAACCGCATGCACACAAATGTGTGTGACCGTGCGCCGGGCCCAAACAATGGCAACGCACGTGGAGGGACGAGGGCAGAGCACCCAGAGGGACGCGCAGCAAAGCGCGCACGGCGGGATGCGAGCAGAGTGCGCCGCGGCTGTGATACGTCTCCATCGTATCTAAATTTTTTGATTGTTTCATGCCAATATAATACAACTTTTACATACTTTTGGCAACTTCTTATATGATTTATTGGACTAATCAATTGATCCAGTGCCTAGTGCTAGTTCCAGTTTTCTGCATGTTTTTTGTATCACAGTGTATCCATATCAAATGAAGTCCAAATGCAATAAAATTTTACGAAGAATTATTTTGGAATATATGTGATTTTTGGGAGTTGGAATCACCGCAAACGAAGGCCCACACAGCCCACAAGACACCAGGGCATGCCAGAGCCCCCTAGCGCGTGGTGGTGGGTTGTGCCCTCCTCGAATGTCGGTTGGAGCACTACTTTGGGCGCAAGGAAGCTTATATCCAGACAAAAAATGTGTTAAAATCTCAGCGCAATCGGAGTTACGGATCTCCCGGAATATAAGAAACGGTTTTCGGCCAGATGAGGAATGTGAAACAGAAGAGAAAAGAGAGGGAGATCCAATCTCGGAGGGGCTCGTGCCCCTCTGCCGCCATAGGAGACCATGGACCAGAGGGGGAATTCTCCTCCCCATTTAGGGGGGAGGCCAAGGAAGAACAAGTAGGGGCTCTCTCCCCCTCGCTGCCGGTGGCGCCGGAGTGTCGCCGGGCAACGATCGAGACGATGATCTGCATCAACAATCTTGCTACCGTCAACACCAACTCTCTCCCCCTCTATGAAGCGGTGTAACACCTCTTCTCCTAGTTGTAATCTCTACTTAAACAAGGTGCTCAACTCCATATATTATTTCCCAATGATCTATGGTTATCCTATGATGTTTGAGTAGATCCGCTTTGTCCTGTGGGTTAATCGTGATCTTGGTTGGTATGATTGTATATTTTATATATGGTGTTGTCCTACAGTGCCCTCCGTTCTCACGCAAACATGAGGGGCCCCCGCTGTATGGTGTTGCAATATGTTCATGGTTCGCTTATTGTGGGTTGCGTGAGTGGCAGAAGCTTAAACCCGAGTAGGTGGGCTATGGCGTATGGGATAAAGAGGACTTGATACTTAATGCTATTGTTGGGTTTCACGACCTTAATGATCTTTAGTAGTTGCGGATGCTTTCTAGAGTTCCAATCATAAGTGCATATGATCCAAGTAGAGAAAGTATGTTAGCTCATGCCTCTCCCTCATAGAATTGCAAGAATGATTACCGGTACTTGTTATCGATTGCCTAGGGACAAATAACTTTCTTGTTGACAAAAACCCTTTTACTAAACACCTAACTTTTATTATCTTGCAAAGTACTTCTAGTTCTATTCTTGAAAAGTAGTTCTAGCATCACACCAACAAAATAGTTTCATACTTGTTTTCAATAAAGCAAACGTCAAGTGTGCGTAGAGTTGTATCAGTGGTCGATAGAACTTGAGGGAATATTTGTTCTGCCTTTAGCTCCTCGTTGGGTTCGACACTCTTGTTTATCAAAAAAGACTAAAAACGATCCCCTATACTTGTGGGTTATCAGGCCACCTGAACCGCAAGCACGCATAGAGCAGTTGAACACGCTAGAAATGGTCGCCTACAAGCCGTCCGAACCCACTGACTATCAGCAACAGGATAAATTATACCTGCCTCCAAAAGCTTTAGAATTTCATTTCTTACCACTTCTTTCATCTTAGGATTTAACATTCGTTGGTGATCAGCAACTGGTTCAGCGTCTTTCTCCAATTTTATTTTGTGCTGGCATAGAGTGGGACTAATGCCCTTAATATCATCAAGAGTATATCCAATAGCAGCACGATGCTTCTTTAGAGTTTCCAATAATTTCTCTTCTTCCTGTTCTGAAAGGTTAGGACTAATAATACCAGGATATATCTTCTTTTCATCAAGATAAGCATATTTAAGAGTATTAGGTAATGGTTTAAGCTCAAACACGGGATCACCCTTAGGTGGAGGAGGATCCCCTAGAATTTCAACAGGCAAGTTGTGTTTCAAAATAGGTCGCTCTTTAAAGAATACTTCATCTATTTCCCTTCTTTCATTGATAAACATATCATTTTCATGGTCTAGCAAATTTTGATCTAAAGGATCATTAGGAGGAACGACAATAGAAGCAAGACCAATAATTTCATCTTTACTAGGCAATTCTTTATCATGGGGTTTTCTTCGAAATTTAGCAAAATTAAAATCATGCGACATATCCCCTAAACTAACAAAAACAATATCCTTTTGCAGTCTATCTTAGCATTAACAGTATTCAAGAAGGGTCTACCAAATATAATGGGACAAAATTCACCTTGTGGGGAACCAAGAACAAGAAAATCAATTGGATATTTAACTTTCCCACACAAGACTTCAATATCTCTAACAATCCCGACTGGTGAACTAGTATCTCTATTGGCAAGCTTAATAGTAACATCAATATCTTCTATCTCAGCAGGTGCAATATCATGCATAATTTATTTGTATAAGGAATGAGGTATTGCACTCACACTAGAACCCATGTCACATAAGCCATGATAGCAATGATCTCCTATTTTAACAGAAACAACAGGCATGCCAACAACAGGTCTATGTTTATCTTTAGTATCGGGTCTAGCAATTCTAGGAGCTTCATCGCATAAGTAAATAACATGCCCATCAAAATTATAGACCAAGAGATCTTTAACCATAGCAATACTAGGTTCAACTATAATTTTCTCAGAGGGTGTAGGTGTTCTAGTATTACTCTTCTGAACAGGAAAAGGTGGTTTCTCAATATAAGCGGTAGGAACAATAGGATCAACATTATAAGTGATAGTCTTTTATTCAACTTTAATAGGTTCAACTACTTTTACTTCGATGGGAGGATGATATTTAAACCACTTATCCTTAGGGAGATCAACATGAGTTGCAAATGATTCACAGAAAGAAGCTACTATCTCAGAGTCAAGTCCATATTTAGTGCTAAATTCATGAAAAGCATCGGTATCCATGATAGATTTAACACAATCAAACATAGGTGTTATACCTGACTCCTTACCTTCGTCGAGTTCCCAATCTTCAGAGTTGCGTTTAATTCTTTCCAATAAATCCCATCTAAATTCAATAGTCTTCATCATAAAAGAACCAAAGTACAAGAAGTATCGAGCATGGAGCGATTATTGAGAGAAAGCCAGGCATACAATTTTTGAATAATAATTTATCTTGAGAGCTCATGATTGGGGCATCAATATAACATTGACTTAAGCCTCCCCGAAGTTTGAGCGATGATTTCTCCTTCGCGAGGACAAAAATTATATATATAATTACGATCACGATGAACCAGATGCATAGGATAAAACTTCTGATGAAATTGCATTTCAATCGGTTGTAGTTCCATGATCCAATATCTTCACATAGCCTAAGCCATGTCAATGCCTTTCCCTTCAAAGATAAAGGGAAGAACTTATTCTTGATAACATCCTCGTCCATACCTGCAAGCTTAAATAATCCACAAACTTCATCCACATAGATTAGGTGCATGTCGGGATGTAATGTTCCATCTCCTGTAAAAGGATTAGCTAGCAGTTTCTCTATCATACCCGAAGGAATTTCGAAGTAAATATTTTTAGTCGGTTGAGGAGCAACTCTTTGCTCTACTATTCGGGGTGAAGATACCCCAAACAAGCCCCTCAAAGGATTATTTTCCATAGTAACAAGTGACAGTAAATTTAGCACACTATATAAATTTCCCTTACCAAATTCCACCTACCAAAGGCGCTTCACTTCCCGGAAATGGCGCCAGAAAAGAGTAGTGATGACCCACAAGTATAGGGGATCTATCATAGTACTTTCGATAATTAAGAGTGTTGAACCCAATGAGGAGGAGAAGGAAATGACAAGCGATTTTCAGTAAGGTATTCTCTGCAAGCACTAAAATTATCGGCAACAGATAGTTTTGTGATCAGGTAATTCGTAACGGGTGACAAGTAATAAAAGTAAACAAGGTGAAGCAAGGTGTCCCAATCCTTTTTGTAGCAAAGGAAAAGCCTGGACAAACTCTTATATTAAGGAAATTGCTCCCTAGGACACATGGGAATTATCGTCAAGCTAGTTTTCATCATGCTCATATGATTCGCGTTCATTACTTCAATAATTTGATATGTGGGTGGACCGGTGCTTGGGTACTGCCCTTTCTTGGACAAGCATCCCACTTATGATTAACCCCCCTCGCAAGCATCCGCAACTACGAAAGAAAAATTAAGGTAAACCTAACCATAGCATGAAACATATGGATCCAAATCAGCCCCTTACGAAGCAACGCATAAACTAGGGTTTAAGCTTCTGTCACTCTACCAACCCATCATCTACTATTACTTCCCCACGACTTCCCCTAGGCCCAAACAATGGTGAAGTGTCATGTAGTCGATGTTCACATAACACCACTAGAGGAAAGACAACATACATCTCATCAAAATATCGAACAAATACCAAATTCACATGACTACTTATAACAAGACTTCTCACATGTCCTCAGGAACAAATGTAACTACTCACAAATCATATTCATGTTCATAATCACATGGGTATTAATATGCATAAAGGATCTGAATATATAATCTTCCACCGAACAAACCAACTAGCATCAACTACAAGGAGTAATCAACACTACTAGCAACCCACAGGTCCCAATCTAAGGTTTTGAGACAATGATCGGATACAAGAGATGAACTAGGGTTTGAGAGGAGATGGTGCTGGTGAAGATGTTGATGGAGACTGACCCCCTCTCGATGAGAGGATCGATGGTGATGACGTTGGTGACGATTTCCCCCTCTCGGAGGGATGTTTCCCCGGCAGAACAGCTCCGCCGGAGCCCTAGATTGGTTTTGCCAAGATTCCGCCTCGAGACAGCGGCACTTCGTCCTCAAAGCTTCCTTTGTATTTTTTCAGGGCAAAAGACACCTTATACCAAAAGATGGGCATCGGGGGCCTTCCAGGTGGCCCACGAAGCAGGGGGCGCGCCTAGGGGGGTAGGACACGCCCCCCACCCTCGTGGATGGTGGCTGGCTCCCCTTTGGTGCTTTCTTCTCCCAATATTTTTAATATATTCCAAAACTGATTTTTGTGGAGTTTCGGGACTTTTGGAGTTGTGCAGAATAGGTCTCTAATATTTGCTCCTTTTCCAGCCCAGAATTCCAGCTGCCGGCATTCTCCCTCTTTATGTAAACCTTGTAAAATAAGAGAGAAAAGGCATAAGTATTGTGACATAATGTGTAATAACATCCCATAATGCAATAAATATCGATATAAAAACATGATGCAAAATGGAGGTATCAAGTCCCCCAAGCGTAGACCTCGCTTGTCCACAAGAGGAAGCCAATATCGAAAAATATGTCTACATGTATAGAGATAGAGGTGTCGATAAAATAAAATACGGACAAGAGAGCATCATGATCATTCTTGGAATAGCAACACACACACACACACACACATATATATATTGTCATATGATTTCTTATGCTAAAGTAACAATCTATTCACAATGTAAAGTATGAATCAGAAACTTCATTGGAAAGTAACAAACTATAATCTCAGTCATTGAAGCAATTGCAATTTATCATAACATCGGAAAGAGTCAATATAAGAGCTTTTCAGCAAGTCCACATACTCAACTATCATTTAGTCTTTCACAATTGCTAACACTCACAAAATACTTACGGGTATGAAGTTTTAATCAAACACAGAGAAAGATAGGGGCTTATAGTCTTGCCTCCCAACCTTTTACCTCTAGGGTAATGTCAACAATAATAGTTTATGAAAACCCACATCCAATTAGCTATATATATCAGGATCTTTCCAACACATAGTGCTGGCCAAAGGATAAAATGTAAAAAGGAAAGGTGAAGATCACCATGACTCTTGTATAAGGTATAGGACAAAAATAAAAGATAATCCCTTCACAAAGGGAAGCGGAGGTTGTCATGTGCTTTTATGATTGGATGCACAAAATCTTAATGGAAAAGAACGTCACTTTATATTGCCACCTGTGATAGGGACTTTTATTATGCAGTCCGTCGCTTTTATTTCTTCAATATCACAAGATCGTATAAAGCTTATTTTCTCCACACTAATAGATCATACATATTTAGAGAGAAATTTTTATTGCTTGCAACAATGATAACTCACTTGAAGGATCTTATTCAATCCATAGGTAGATATGGTGGACTCTCATGGCAAAACTAGGTTTAAGGATATTTGGAAGCACAAGTAGTATCTCAAGTGAAGGAAATATGCCCTAGAGGCAATAATAAAGTTGTTATTTATATTTCCTTATATCATGATAAATGTTTATTATTCATGCTAGAATTGTATTAACCAAAAACTTAGTACATGTGTGAATGCATAGACAAACAGAGTGTCACTAGTTTGCCTCTACTTGACTAGCTCGTTGAATCAATGATGGTTATGTTTCCTAACCATAGACATGAGTTGTGATTTGATTAACAGGATCACATCATTAGATAATGATGTGATTGACTTGACCCATCCGTTAGCTTAGCACGATGATCGTTTAGTTTGTTGCTATTGCTTTCTTCATGACTTATACATGTTCCTATGACTATGAGATTATGCAACTCCCGAGTATCGGAGGAACACTTTGTGTGCTACCAAACGTCACAACGTAACTTTGTGATTATAAAGGTGCTCTACAGGTGTCTTCGATGGTGCTTGTTGAGTTGGCATAGATCGAGATTAGGATTTGTCACTTCGATTTTCGGAGAGGTATCTTTGGCCCCTCTCGGTAATGCACATCACTATAATCCTTGCAAGAATTGTGACTAATAAGTTAGTTGCGGGATGATGCATTATGGAACGAGTAAAGAGACTTGCCGGTAACGAGATTGAACTAGGTATGAGGATACCGGCGATCGAATCTCAGGCAAGTAACTGAATGGGAACTCTGTGGCATTTCTAATATTATATGTGGATGACATATTGCTGATTGGAAATGATATAGAATTTCTGGATAGCATAAAAGGATACTTGAATAAGAGTTTTTCAATGAAAGACCTCGGTGAAGCTGCTTATATATTGGGCATCAAGATCTATAGAGATGGATCAAGACGCTTAATTGGACTTTCACAAAGCACATACCTTGATAAAGTTTTGAAGAAGTTCAAAATGGATCAAGCAAAGAAAGGGTTCTTTCCTGTATTACAAGCTATGAAATTGAGTCAGACTCAATGCCCGACCACTGCAAAAGATAGATAGAAAATTAAATATGTTCCCTATGCTTCAGCCATAGGCTCTATCATGTATGCAATGCTGTGTACCAGACCTGATGTGTGCCTTGATATTAGTATAGCAGGGAGGTACTGTTGGGAATATAGCTACCAGGTAAGACCTGCCCAAGAGGGGCCGGGTCAACCCCAATGGCGGGTTACAAAAGAAGCCCAGTAATATTCAAGGTGATAGTTTATTAAGACTTGTAGAAGGCCTAATCCCAGAGGCGGCTTAAGGCCCAATATTGGGAACTGTTGTATGTAAAGAAAGACTTGTAAAGAAAGGCATATAAAAGAAGTCACCGAGCTGGACACGTTTTATGAGCCGGCCGGGACTCTGTAGGCCACCAGGTGTCAACCCATGTATATAAGGGGACGACCCGGCGGCGGCTTAGGACAAGAAACAAGAGATCGATAGCCAAGCTAGCGGATTAGCTCCTTGGTCATCGAAACCCCAGCAATTCCAACACAACTAGACGTAGGCTTTTACCTTCATCGTAAGGGGCCGAACTAGTATAAACATCTCGTGTCCTTTGTCCCGATTAACCACTTTAAGGTTCCTAGTTGCGATGGCCCTACGACTAAGTCCTTTTGCTAGGACATCTGCAGTGAAAATTCCACGACAGTTGGCGCCCACCGTGGGGCCAGCGCACAGTGGATTTGAGTTCTTGAAGGGCAACTTCGAAGGGCTCAAGGGATACGCTGTGGGTCGGATGACCAAGAGTCGTCGAGGCAGGCTCTACATCGACGACGAAGGCTGGGGCCCCGAGGCTTGCTCAATTGAGTACGGGTATCGGGTCCCCTTTGGCGGAATCCATGTCTTCATCGGCCGGATCGGCGAGTCGGGCCCTGAGCCGGACGTCTGCACCAACCTCATCGAGACGGCTCAACGCGCGAGATCCACTCGGGCCCAACCTGCCGTAAGGCATGCCTTCGTGGGTTGCATCCATGGAGGTGAGTTTTCTGAAGGATCAGTGGATGGCGGTGAGACGGCCCTCTGTTCCGACGGTGAGTCGTCCTCAGGCGAGATAGATTCTTTGTATCAGCTACAAGATGGCGTGCTTGGGGGCTGTTCCGATGGTAGCAGTATCCCGGACCTCTCTAAGCCGCCGAATCGAACCGGAGTTTCCATGGCTGGCACTCAACCCGGGCAGAACTTTATGGCTGCGGCAGCAATAACCACTGGATCGGCAGCAGCCAGGTCAGGAGACCCCGCGTGCCCCCCGGCTCAGCTACTAATGGACCTCATGGATAAGATGACGGCTCTGTTGACTGCTGTGGTGGAGCCAGGGGATAAGGCTCAGCATGACGCGGAGGTAGCACGGCTACACGAAGAGATGGCACAGGCTAAGGAAAATTTAGCAGCAAACGAGGTCAGGATGGCCGCGGAGCGGGCGGTTTTGGATGCTCGTGCTCAGCAGCTTCAAGCAGAGACTTTCCAGCTCTCGGTGGATCTGAACACGTCAAACAAGGTCATGAGGAGAAGGCACCAGAAAACTCAGTCACGTCTGCCTCTAATGTATGATCCTAGGAACCTTTTCCACACACTCGGGGCTGGTCCAAGTAAGCTGCCGTAGGCCAACCGGATCACGACACCCGGGGATGGGGCGCCAGTTCAACCGCGGGGCATGGAACCACCTCGTATGAATACCGCTCTGCCTCATTACACACCAATACCATCGGGTCACTTTTCTAACCCTTTGGAGAATCTAATTGCTGTGTCGGCTCGTTTGGCGGCTCTCCCGTTGGAAGGCGACTCTCTGACAGCAATTGAAACATGAAGGGTGAGAGAACTTCTTCAGACGGCTCTGGCGCAGCACGATGCGTACTCTTACAGTCGAGACAGAATCCATTCAACCCCTCGCCCAAGCCGGAGCCAGAGCTATAGCAGGCATATGGACTCAGCCGCTATGTCGAGCAATGCTCAACGCCGTAACCAACCGCGTAGGCATGAGCCGGCGCAGGGTGGAGCCCTTAACTTGGAGTATCAGGAGAGAATCCGTCAAGAGGCTGAGCGGGAGGCTCAACTGGCAGCTGAGCAGGCAGCTCATCAGGCTTTTCCAGTTTATCCGGCAACCTCTGTTGAGGCAGGGTAGCCACAAGAACAGGAGGTGTCCCTTGCCTGGTGCCGGCTATATGTAATGAGCGCTTGCCAAAAGACTTTAAGGGGCCCCGTAAGGTGCCTAATTACATGGCTGACTTGCAGCCTGGGGCATGGATTGAAAGTTAAGAGATGGGGATGGAGCTGTTGGAGGTCAGCGATGCAGCAATGGCTAAGTATTTCACTATGATGTTGAATGGAATGGCTCGCACTTGGTTGAAAGGGTTGCCACCCAATTCCATCGGCTCATGGGCGGAGTTAAAGGCCCGGTTCATTCAAAACTTCAAGGACACATGTGAACAACTTATGTCAATCATGGACCTGACTAATTGTAAGCAAGAGGAAGGTGAATCCACGACCCATTGGGTGCGCCGGGTTAAGGAGATAATACATTCATCTGATAAGATGGATGCCGGCTCGGCGGTCTTAATGTTGGAGAAAAATTGCTGTTTTGAACCTCTGAAACAGAAGCTAGGGCGGCTCAAGCGTGACCGTAATGAAATGGGCCAGTTGATGGCGGCCCTGGTCAAATATGTTGATTCTGACAGTACCAAGGATCCCGTGTCTGACGAAGAAAAAAAAGGAAGGGAAAGAAGAACGGCAATGGCAAGGGTCACCAGCATAACCCAGCGAATCAGGGAGGTAATAAACGTAAGGCTGACGAGTTTGTGGCTAACACCAATACACATAGCAACAACCAACGGCGCAAGGGTAGGCCACCTCCTCGGTCAGGTGGGTCAGGTCCCACCGTTGAGCAACTACTGAATGAACCTTGCCCAAGACACAGCACCCGGGAGAAGCTAGCTACCCATCTGTGGAAGGACTGTACGATCATGAAGGCATTTAAAAATTCCAACATGTTTGATGGTAGCCACGGACATGGAGCGGTTCAGGCGGAGGCGGCTTTCATGGCCCCGGCGCCGGTTCAGGCGGAGGCGGTTTTCACGATCAGGGCTATCCGGGTAGCCAGGGTGGTTATAATCAGCAACCCGGCCAAAGTAATCAGCAGCAACAACAGCAACAGTCCGGGTATTAGAGCAACCCAAAATAGTTGAATAGTGGGCAGTACCATGTATTTACCACTAGTTTATGCAAGAGGTACCAGAAGCTTCATAAGAGGGCTGTTAATGCCGTTGAGCCGGCGATCCCATGTTATTTGAGGTGGTCAAAACAGCCTATTGTGTGGAGAAGGGAAGATCACCCTCCCCGGGTTGATAATCCGGGTCACTTGGCCTTGGTGGTTGCACCTCAGGTTGGTGGATATAAATTCACTAAGGTGCTCATGGATAGAGGCAGTAGCATCAACATCCTCTATTATGAGACGTTTCGTCGGATGGGGTTGACTGATAAGAGTCTTAACAATCTAACACTGTTTTTCATGGTGTTGTGCCTGGTAAGTCGACATACCTAGTTGGTAAGATTGAACTAGAAGTAGCCTTTGGGGATGAATATGATTCCAGGGCTGATAAGTTAACGTTTGAGTTGGTTAAGATCAAAAGCCCATATCATGCTCTGTTTGGACGGGCGGCTTATGCCAAGTTCATGGCTCGGTCGTGTTATGTGTATCTACAACTCAAGATGCTGGGTTATAAAGGCACCATCACAGTACATGGAAGCCGGAAAATAGCCCTGGGATGTGAACAAGGAGATGCCGCTTATGCTGAGTCTGTTTGTGCGACAGAGGAGTTAAAGTTTTATAAAGATAATGTTGACCCAACAGACATGACGTCTTTGAAGAAGCCAACTACGGAGCATGAACCAGTGTTTAAATTCAAGTCAGCTGATGACACCAAGATGGTTGATTTTGTGCCTGGTGACTCATCCAAACAGTTCATCATCAGTGCCAACTTGGATCCAAAATAGGAAAGCGCGCTCATCGAGTTCATCCATGAGAACCGGGACATCTTTGCATGGAAACCTTCTGACATGTCAGGTGTCCCGAGAGAACTCGCTGAGCACACTCTTAATATTGATCCGAAGTTCAAGCCGGTCAGGCAGTTTCTTCGATGGTTTAACGAAGAAAGGCGCAAGGCCATTTGAGAAGAGGTGGCCCGGCTCTTGGCGGCCAGGTTCATTGTTGAAGTTTTTCACCCAGACTGGTTGGCTAACCCGGTGCTTGTACTCAAGAAGAACGACACCTGTCGTATGTGTGTGGATTACACCGATTTGAACAAGGCTTGTCCGGCCGATCCTTTTGCTCTCCCTTGTGTTGATCAGATAATTGATGCTACGGCGGGGAGCGAGCGTTTGAGTTTTCTGGATGCATATTCAGGTTATCATCAGATCAAGATGGCAGTCAAGGACCAGGAGAAGACAACTTTCATCACTTCGTTCGGAGCCTTCTACTATGTGTCTATGCCTTTTGGGCTTAAGAGTGCCAGGCGACTTATCAACGGTGTGTGCAGAATTGCCTTCACAGTCAGATTGGGTGTAATGTTCATGCTTATGTGGATGATATAGTGGTGAAGTCCAGAGAGAATGAAACCTTGGTAACGGATGTGAAGGAAACCTTTGATAACCTCTGGGTCTACAAGATGATGCTTAACCTGGCCAAGTGTGTTTTTGGAGTCCCAGTCGGAAAACTCTTGGGTTTTTTGGTGTCTAACAGAGGTATTGAGTCTAACCCGGAGAAAATTAAGGCAATCACATCTCTGGCCAAACCAGTGTGCATCAATGACGTTTAGCGGCTAGCGGGTCGCGTCGCTACCTTAAGCCGGTTCATAAGCCGGTTAGGGGAGAAGGCGATGCCTTTGTATCAAATGATGAAAAAGGCGGATGACTTTGTTTGGACTGATGCTGCTAACTCGGCTTTTGAGGATTTGAAGAAACAGCTCGCTGAGCCGCCGGTTCTTGCTGCTCCGGTTGAGAAAGAGCCGTTGTTATTATATGTAGCTGCTAACTCACGTGATGTCAGTGTGGCCATTGTTGTGGAGCGCAAGGAGGGTGGCAAAGAACATCCGGTCCATCGGCCGGTTTATTACATCAGTGAGGTGCTGATTGAATCTAAACAAAGATATCCACATTGACAGAAGCTCGTTTATGGGGTGTTCATGGCAAGCCGGAAGCTCAAACATTACTTTTAGGGTCACCCAATCATTGTGGTTAGCTCTGCTCCTCTAGGAGACATCATTCAAAATAGAGAAGCCACAGGATGAGTCGCCAAGTGGGCTATTGAACTTGGGTCTCATGGTTTGAAGTATATGCCACGTACTGCGATTAAATCTCAAGCGCTAGTTGACTTCATTAACAATTGGACAGAGTTGCAGATGCCAGAGGAGAAACCAGACAACACATATTGGGCGATTCATTTTGATGGGTCCAGACAGTTGGAAGGCTCGGGGGCTGGAGTTGTTTTAACTTCTCCTCGAGGGGACAAGTTTTGTTATGTGTTGCGATTGATGTTTCCTTGTACTAACAATGCAGCAGAATATGAAGCCTTGCTCCATGGTCTTCGAATGTCCAAAGAGATGAGTCTGAGCCGGGTCCGGTGCCTTGGCGATTCAGATTTGGTGGCTCAACAGGTGTCAGGCAAGTGGGATTCCAAGGATCCTCTCATGGCGGCTTATCGCCACGAGGTCGACGCTGTTGCAGGGCATTTTAAGGGTTATCAAGTGGAACACATTGACCACAGAAAGAACAAAGCGGCCGATGCCTTAAGTCGGTTGGGATCTCAGCGTAAGCCGGTACCCCCTAACACCTTTTTGGATGTTTTAGATAACCCGTCTATTAAGTTGCCTACAGAGGAAGATTTGGCCATTCCTAACCCGGAGGCATAGTTAGTGGCGCCTACTCATGTTATTCCAGATTGGACAGTACCATTCCTGGCTTACATGACCTGGGGCGAGTTGCCAGAGGACGAGACCCTGGCCCGACAGATAACTCGGCGGTCCAAGTCAATGACGATTTCTGATGGAGAGTTGTATCATCGCAGCGTCACTGGAGCGTTTCAGCGTTGTGTTTCTCCTGAAGAAGGTCAAGAAATACTTCCTGAGATCCATGAAGGGGATTGTGGTCATCACGCCGGGTCAAAGTCTCTTGTGGTCAAAGCTTTGCGTCATGGTTTTTACTGGTTAACGGTTCACGCTGATGCAGAGGATCTGGTCAGTAGGTGTGATGGATGTCAAAAATTTGCACGATGAGCGCATGTGCCGGCTCAAGAGTTGCGGATGATTCCAATCACTTGGCCATTTGTAGTTTGGGGGCTTGACATGGTTGGACCTTTCAAAAGGTCTAAGGATAAAAAGACACATCTTTTAGTAGCAGTTAATAAATTCACAAAATGGGTTGAGGCAGAGCCAGTGAGTAAGTGTGATGTAGCCATGGCGGTTCAGTTCATGAAAAAGGTGATTTTCCGCCTTGGTTTTCCACACAACATTATCACTGACAATGGCACTAATTTTTCCCAAGGTGTTATGGATGAGTTTTGTCAACGTGAGCATATTCGGCTTGATGTTTCTTCTGTAGCTCACCCTCAATCTAATGGTCAGGCTGAGAGAGCAAACCAGGAAATCTTAAAAGGTCTCAAGCCCCGGCTTATGGTTCCCTTACAACAAACGTTGGGTTGTTGGGTAGAGGAATTACCCTCGGTGTTGTGGAGTATCAACACCACTCCTAACAGGTCTATAGGCTATACACCTTTCTTCATGGTTTATGGAGCGGAAGCGGTGCTGCCCAGTGACATCCGTCATGACTCGCCTCGCGTGGCCGCTTACGTTGAAGCTAATAATGAACAAGCCCGACAGGATGCACTTGACTTGTTAGATGAGGAGAGATACTTGGTGGTGGCTCGATCAGCAATTTATCAACAGGACCTGCGTCGTTATCATAGTTGTCGGGTTAAGTCCAGGACCTTTCAAGAAGGTGACCTAGTGCTCTAGCTCGTTCAGGATCTGTCGGATGCACACAAACTATCCCCCGCCTTGGGAAGGACCTTTTTTGGTCAGTAACAATTTAAACAACGGGTCATATTACCTCATTGACATTCGAGAGCACAAAGACTCACGTAAGTCGGAGGAGGAGACCTGCCGGCCGTGGAACATTGCTCAGCTTCGGCCATACTACACTTGAGCTACCGGCTCTGGTCATGTACATACTTTGACTTTGTATATATTATGATAAGTAATAAAGCAAGACCTCTGCCTTTTTCCTCTTCAAAGATCATATATCTTTCCTATTTTCACTATTTACATGACTATTAAGGAGCTGGTCATATCTGAATCTAGTTTAACCTTTTTGGTATGGCTTATGATCGTATTCGAATCTAGCTGTAAACCTCATGGTCACTTGGGGGCTTCCTGTTCAAACATAGGTCGTATTCGAACCAAAGAGAACATAGTTGTCGTAACCCTCTTGATCGGCAAAAAGCCAAACTCACTTGGGGGCTTCTTGATCGTATCTGAATCATAGCTTAACCCCTTTTTGGGTCCGACTTGGATCGTATTCGAATTAGGGTCGTTAAAAACCTCTCAAGGTCATCTGGGGGCTTCCTGTTCAAACATAGGTCGTATTCGAACAAAAGAGAACATAGTTGTTGGTACCCTCTTGATCGGCACAACCCCAAAGCCACTGGGGGCTATATGATCGTATTCGAATCTTAGCTTAACCCCTTTGGTCCGGTTTACTCATCGTATTCGAATCAGAAACCCCCAAATTTATGTTGTTGGGAATCTGTTATTTTGTCTTACTGGTTTTTTATTGTCTCAAATTTAAATTATCAGTATGGTTTTTATTTTAAGCCGGCTTGATTATTTGACAATAAGCCGCCAATGGCATGATAGTCATCAGGTGTATGGAAGCATTGAGTTCTCAAAAAGATTGGGTCGTCAACCTTATCACCCAGGTCATATAGACTGGTAGTCCAGATGCAAAAAACACAGGTATGACTGTGTTATTCATGAACAGATTTTTCTGTGTTTTTTCATTAATCAAAGGTTGTTTCAACCTTGTTTATTTCATGTCTGGTTCTGTTTTTTCTACTATGATAAAATCATTGGTCCTGTACCGGGTGTTCTGACCCGTCCGGTGCTAAACCGCCGAGCCAGTTTTTTCCTTTTTCTATAGGAACAGAGTTGAAATAGTACAGATGTCACCATAGATGTGACTCGTATATTGACATGACGAGCAAAGAGTCACACACGGCATCTTATGCACGATGGCATAGGTAAAATATGCAGTTTTTTAAACTAACCTATTACAAGGCATTAAGAGCCCAAAAGGTTACTGTTTTCTCTCTCTTAAGACAGGTCCTAAGCTAAAAGCTGGATTGTTCAGATGGTTATGACCCGCCCTCCAATGGTTGAAAGCTGGGATTGGACCAATCAAAGCCGTTCAGAGCAATGAATTCAGCCTCATCATCAATTAAGTCGACCGGGTCATTCTCTGGGGCAAATGTATGTGGGCGAACCGGTGGGATAAGATCCGTCACTTTATAAGAGGGAGTCGCCATCTTCTTATTCTCCATATCAAAACCCAGCTGATATTTATCGATGTTGGTCTCATCTCCAAGGACGGTAGCTTGAGGTCGAACTCCCCTCATGCAGGCAATAAAGTCATCTTGCTCAAGTAGAGTCCCGTCTTCCTTCACGGTAGGGTACCCCTTAGCTACATCCGCCTGGTCTAGATCTGGCACCAAGGCTTTGGAGCGGCTCAGGGCAGTCAGGGCTCCGGCTCTGGCACAGGATCGTTGGACCTCTTGAAACCTGGCGGGTAAGATCGATAATTTCTTCAAAATGTCACTCAGCCGGTTGGGTCCTTGGTTGGCAGGGGAGATAGCAGCAAGTGCTCGTTGAGCACCATTATACAACTGCTCCACTAAGGTATAAACCGCCTTCAGTTTGGTCACACTATCTTGGCTCAGATTTTGGCTTCGTGGACCTATGAGTTATTTTCAACAAAGGTTCAGCTGGTGGTTTATATTCCTGGTCACAATAAAGTGTAAGTGATTAATACAAATGACTTACCGAAGATGGCGGGGACCATTTGGGAGACATGGTTCTTTAAGCTGGTGAGCTCTGAGGTAACCTCTTCAAGAGCTGCCTCAGCTGTTTCGGCACATTGAACCAGCAGCGTCTTTTCTTCGGCCCAAGATTTCTGCTTAGCAGTCAAGCTGGTCTTTAATTTTTCTGTCTCAAAAACACTCAACTGGAGTTTAGAGTTAGCAGTTTTGATTTCTGCCTCTTGATCCGCCGGCCGGGTTTTTTCTTCAGTTAATTGGGAGCCCAATTCAGCTAGGGCGTTCTGCAAAACATACGGATATGTCAAGGCTTAAACTAAAAGTTATAAGGGTTCAAGTCTCAAGTACTTTGCACCGCAATACCACTTGACACTTGGGGGCTAATGTCTGCCAAAGAAATTTTTATGACTCTTATATGTTTCAAGTCCCAAGTGTTTTACAAAGTAACAACACTTGGCACTTGGGGGCTAATGCATGATATTCAGAAATGTTTTCAAGATTGAGTCGAATTGCGGTACTTATTGGGACTAGTAAAAGACAGTGATAAAGTTAAGTATCGGTTCATTTATGATAAATTTAGCCGGCCCTTGGGGACTACAGGTCAAGTTTATGCTACTCTATTGGACTTTCAGAGGCAAAGTTTGAACCTATATCATAAAGTCTACAAATCATTCAGGATCATCATCCGAAGACTTGGGGGCTGACAGAGTATAAATAAGCCGAAAAACATACCTCATATTTTAGCTGCAATTGCTTGACCATCTCAATTTCCGACTCACGACTGGAATGCACATGACTGAGATAGCCGGACAGTATGTCACTAGCATTTAGATGAGTATAGCGAGAGATATCAAACTGTACTTTCTACCTTTCTAAGGCCTCCTGTTTGGCAGAATGCCTGGCTAGCACAGTTGGATTACCCGGCGCAACGAATCTGCTGCCAGTGATTGGAACATCATGATCAGAAGATGTTGGCGTGTTAGCTGAACTGGATGGTCTAGCGGTAGAGGGATTAACAATGGTATCATTAGCGGACGGCTCAGGAGGATCTAATTGAGTATCAACAGCCGGGTCTTCTGGCGCTTCAGTTCGAGGGGGAGAAGTTGGCATGGCCGGTTTAGGTGCAAGAACTGACGGGTCTTCTGCCGGTTTAATCACCATGGCCTTCTTGGACTTGGCTTGACCACTAAGAAAGATGTTTTGAAAGCCGGCTTCTATGGAAACTGATTTTTCCTTACCCAGGAGCGGTTTTGAAAGCCGGAAACTGAGTCTGAGATGAGTCGCTAGAACAGCGAGAAACCTCGTGCAAAACGTAAAATAAAGTCAGTGAGGCAAGGGAATAGATTCATTAATGAAAGCAACAGATGAAGATGAAAGAAACCTCATTCTGGCGCTTTCGAGGAGTTTGTTATAAAACGGAAGGCGGTTCATCATCGTCATTATTCCGGGCCTGACGGCGGATCTCATGTTGCTGTTTTTTCAAAAGAAAATGAGGGTCCAAATAAGCCAAAGGGTGCGAAAACCTTACTTTCCGGGTTACTAGTCGAAGTTTCTGTCTTGGCAAATGGGCTGAGTTGGAGGAAATAGTTACAGAGGAAAACTGATTTTTCCTTACCCAGGAGCGGTTTTGAAAGCCGGAAACTGAGTCTGAGATGAGTCGCCAGAAGAGCGAGAAACCTCGTGCAAAACGTAAAATAAAGTCAGTGAGGCAAGGGAATAGATTCATTAATGAAAGCAACAGATGAAGATGAAAGAAACCTCATTCTGGCGCTTTCGAGGAGTTTGTTATAAAACGGAAGGCGGTTCATCATCGTCATTATTCCGGGCCTGATGGCGGCTCTCATGTTGCTGTTTTTTCAAAAGAAAATGAGGGTCCAAATAAGCCAAAGGGTGCGAAAACCTTACTTTCTTGGTTACTAGTCGAAGTTTCTGTCTTGGCAAATGGGCTGAGTTGGAGGAAATAGTTACCTCTTCTTCTATGGCCTGACTGGCCCCCGTGTCCTCCTGGCAATAGTCAGTGTCAATAAGGTTATTAAAAACTGGCCAAGGGAGTCAAGGGCTACCTCCAACTCAGAATCATCATCAAGCTTTAACAGCTCCTAAGCAGTGCTCCTTTTCTTCTTGGACCTCCGGGTTGTCTTCCTGGCGGCTATGGCGGCGGCTCTAGCCTTCTTGGCAGCTTCATGGACATACTTGGCTTTCCAGAAGTCGGATTTGGCCTATAAACAAGTAAACATGGTAAAAGGTCATGCAAGTATTTAAAGCTACTAAGGGAGGCACGAAAGAGAAAGAGGTTAGGAGTTTTTTACCTCTGGTGTCGAGTTAAGTTTACAGAAGGGGTTTAACCCAACCTTACTCCAGTCCTCTTACTTGCCGTTCACAAGGATGGTTGACATTGAAACAATATCTTCTTCAGTCAGTTGTACAGAGTTGTAGCGCAGAGAGTCATCTGGGCCTCTGCCATATTCATACATTAATTTGGATCGGCGGCTTAGAGGAATGACCCGCCATGAGATCCAGCAGCGGATCAAGTCAACTCCAGTTAAGCCATTCCCCGGTATGGCATTGATCCTTTTAATAGATGCAATAAGCTTCTTGCGTTCAGCAGCAGTAAGCTTATCAGGGAGCACAAACTTGGAGTCCAGAAGCTCCGCGCGGTAACCCGACACTGGTTTTTCATTGGCTGGAGACGTATCTTGGCAATAGAACCAGGTCTGATTCAAATCTTTGGGATGACTCGGTAAGACTATTAGGGGAAAGACGGCGCCCTGTCGGCGCTGAATTGAGATTCCACCAAGTTCCAAGCTAGGGCCATTGGTACACTCATTATGGCGGTTCAGATAAAAGTACTCTCTGAAGAGTTCCACAGTCGGCTCTTCTTGAAGATACACCTCACAAAGAACTTGAAAATTGCAGATGTTGGATATGGAATTGGGTCCAATATCTTGAGGGTCAAGTTTGAAAAAATGAAGAACGTCTCTGAAGAACTTTGAGACGGGTGGTGTAAAACCCAGATTCATGTGGTCAGAGAAGACAATAACTTCACCGTCTTTGGGATTAGGCCGTTCCTCGTCGGGGTTAGGTACACGATAAGACATAACATTTTTCCCTGGCAAAAATCCTATGGTGAAGAATTCCTTCAGGGTATCTTCAGTGACTGTGGAAGGGACCTAGTTGCAGACAGTCGGTGCTTTTGACGGCATCATGATCAAAGGACAAACTGAAAAGAAAGTAACGTGCCGGTTCAATTCAATGGTGAAGTTAAATGATGATGGTGCAAATGAGTAATGGCGGCTTAAGTAAAAGATAATGTCATATAAGGGAAAAGTGAGCTGGCGTAATAAGACGCTATGACTACAAATATTTGAGAAATGCCAGAAACAGAATTGGCCAAGTGTTGAGGCAAACAAGTTTCCTAATGTCTTGATATTATTCTGGATCAAATGGCCGTTCAAAATGGAAAATATTCTAGACCTAAAAATCTAGCGCAGATGAGTTCGTGAGTTCTAATGAGGTCTTTGTACCAGAAAAAGGGATCTACTGGTACCAAGAATGGGTACAAAACAACTACCGCACGAGTATATGTTCTTGTTGGATCAAGAAGAAGCTGCAGTGGAAGAACTACGAAGAAACTGTGATGAACTATGAAGAACACGCAGAAACCTAGAAAGCCTAAAACGCATATCTGAGGAGCAGGAAGTTAAAACACTTACAGCCACGAATCTTCTGCGGAGGGTCGCCTCCGTTCTCTGGACCGATTCGGGATGATGCAGCGGCCAAGGTCAACGAAGACGAGGTGCACTATGACTGCGGCAGAGCTCGGGCAGCAGTGGGGTTGCGAGAAGAAGAATACAAAGAGAGGGAAGAATGAGAAAAGACCAGGTCGTGCCTATTTATAAGGGGATAAGCGAACAGGCAGGCGCAAAAATCGAGGAAGACCCAAATAATGATTATCTAACTAAACGAATGCCTCGATTCTTGGAAGACATTTAAGGATAAAGATCTGTTGAAGATGACGCCATAGCAGGCTTTCGTGTTTCCAGAAGATGATGTCATTGGGGGTTACGGTGTTTTTACAGAGAGAGGAAGATGGATTTCGTTTAAGTATTGAAGATTGACAAAGAACAAAGTTCAAGTCAACCTGGGGCCTAATGTTGGGAATATAGCTAACAGGTAAGACCCACCCAGGAGGGGCCGGGTCAACCCCAATGGCGGGTTACAAAATAAGCCCAGTAATATTCAAGGTGATAGTTTATTAAGACTTGTAGAAGGCCTAAGCCCAGAGGCGGCTTAAGGCCCAATATTGTAAACTGCCGTATCTAAAGAAAGACTTGTAAAGAAAGGCATATAAAAGAAGTCACCGAGCCGGACACGTTTTATGAGCCGGCCGAGACTCTGTAGGCCGCCAGGCATAAACCCATGTATATAAGGGGACGACCCGGCGGCGGCTTAGGACAAGAAACAAGAGATCGATAGCCAAGCTTGCGGATTAGCTCCTTGGTCATCGAAACCCTGGCAATTCCAACACAACTAGACATAGGCTTTTACCTTCATCGTAAGGGGCTGAACTAGTTTAAACCTCTCATGTCCTTTGTCCCGTTTAACCCCTTTAAGCTTCCTAGTTGCGATAGCCCTACGACTAAGTCCTTTTGCTAGGACATCTGCCATGACAATTCCATGACAGGTACCAAAGTAATGCAGGAGTGGATCACTGGATAGCGGTCAAGAACATCCTGAATACCTGAAAAGGACTATGGATATGTTTCTCGTTTATGGAGGTGACAAAGAGCTCATCGTAAATGGTTACGTCGATGCAAGCTTTGACACTGATCTGGATGACTCTAAGTCACAAACTGGATACATGTTTTTATTGAACGATGGAGCTGTCAGTTGGTGCAGTTCTAAGCAAAGCGTCGTGGCGGGATCTACGTGTGAGGCAGAATACATAGCTGCTTCGGAAGCAGCAAATGAAGGAGTCTGGATGAAGGAGTTCATATCCGATCTAGGTGTCATACCTAGTGCATCGGGTGTAATGAAAATCTTTTGTGACAACACTGGTTCAATTGCCTTGGCAAAGGAATCTAGATTTCACAAAATAACCAAGCACGTCAAGAGACGCTTCAATTCCATACGCGATCAAGTCAAGGAGGGATACATAGAGATTTGCAGGATACATACGGATTTCAATGTTGCAGGCCCGTTGACTAAGCCTCTCTCACGAGCAAAACATGATCAGCACCAAGACTCCATGGTTGTTAGAATCATTATTGTGTAATCTAGATTATTGACTCTAGTGCAAGTGGGAGACGAAAGGAAATATGCCCTAGAGGCAATAATAAAGTTGTTACTTATATTTCCTTATATCATGATAAATGTTTATTATTCATGCTAGAATTGTATTAACCGGAAACTTAGTACATGTGTGAATACATAGACAAACAGAGTGTCACTAGTTTGCCTCTACTTGACTAGCTCGTTGAATCAATGATGGTTATGTTTCCTAACCATACACATGAGTTGTCATTTGATTAATGGGATCACATCATTAGAGAATGATGTGATTGACTAGACCCATCTGTTAGCTTAGCACGATGATCATTTAGTTTGTTTCTATTGCTTTCTTCATGACTTATGCATGTTCCTATGACTATGAGATTATGCAACTCCCGAGTACCAGAGGAACACTTTGTGTGCTACCAAACGTCACAACGTAACTGGGTGATTATAAAGGTGCTCTACAGGTGTCTCCGATGGTGCTTGTTGAGTTGGCATAGATCGAGATTAGGATTTTTCACTTCGATTTTCGGAGAGGTATCTCTGGGCCCTCTCGGTAATGCACATCACTATAAGCCTTGCAAGCATTGTGACTAATGAGTTAGTTGCGGGATGATCCATTACAGAACGGGTAAAGAGACTTGCCGGTAACGAGATTGAACTAGGTATGAGGATACCGACGATCGAATCTTGGGCAAGTAACATACCGATGACAAAGGGAAAAACGTATGTTGTTATGCGGTTTGACCGATAAAGATCTTCGTAGAATATGTAGGAGCCAATATGAGCATCCAGGTTCCGCTATTGATTATTTACCTAAGACGAGTCTCGGTCATGTCTACATAGTTCTCGAACCCGTAGGGTCCGCACGCTTAACGTTTGATGACGATCGGTATTATGAGTTTATGTGTTTTGATGTACCGAAGATAGTTCAGAGTTCAGGATATGATCACGGACATGACGAGGAGCCTCAAAATGGTCGAGACATAAAGATCAATATATTGGATGACTATGTTTGGACTTCGGAAGGGTTCCGGGCAAGTTCGGACAAATACCGGAGTACCGGGGGTTTACCGGAACCCCCCGAGGAGTGTAATGGGCCTATTGGGCCTTAGTGGAGAAGAGGAGGGGCGGCCAGGGCAGGCCGCGCGCCCCCTCTCCCTCTAGTCCGAATTGGACAAGGAGGGGGCGACGCCCCCCTTTCCTTCCCCATCTCTCCTCCTTCCCTCTCTCCTACTCCTACTCTTGGAAGGGTTGGAGTCCTACTCCCGGTGGGAGTAGGACTCCCCTTGGGGGGAGCCTAGGAGGGTTGGCCTCTCCCCCTCCTCCACTCCTTTATATACGGGGAGGGGGCACCCCATACACACACAAGTTGATCAGTTGATCTTTTAGCCATGTGTGGTGCCCCCCTCCTCCATATTCCACCTCGGTCATATCATAGCGGTGCTTAGGCGAAGCCCTGCGTAGGTAGCATCATCATCACCGTCATCATGCCGTCGTGCTGACGGAACTCTCCCTCGAAGCTCTGCTGGATGGGAGATCATGGGACGTCACCGAGCTGAACGTGTGCTGAACTCGGAGGTGCAATACGTTCGGTACTTGGATCGGTCGGATTGTGAAGACGTACGACTACATCAACCTCGTTCTGATAACGCTTCCGCTTACAGTGTATGAGGGTACGTGGACGACACTCGCCCCTCTCGTTGCTGTGCATCACCATGATCTTGCGTGTGCATAGGAATTTTTTTGAAATTACTACATTCCCCAACATCAACTTGGTGCAAAGAATTTATTTTGGATATAAGAAAACATAACCAATTACATTGTCTTCCTTGTCCAACATCAACTTTTTAGCATGTCATATTTTAATGAGTGCTCACAATCATAAAAGATGATCTCGCAAAATGTTTGTCACCTCCCAAGATCATGGTGATGATGATGTGCGTACGACAATCATAATGAGTGCTCCAATATGTTTGTCACCTCCCAGCAACTTTTATTCATCATACTCTTTATATGTGAAGTCATTACTCTCCATAAGATCAATATGATCTCTTTATTTCTTTTTTTCTTTCTCTTTTTTCTCAAGATCATAGCAAGATAACCAAGCCCTTGACGCAAAACTAATCTTTATTATATATAACTCACGAACTCGATTACATAGATAAGGATCAATACTAAAACTCAAAACTAGATCATACTAATCTTTATTCTACTAGATCGAGATGTAACCAAAAGGATCGAACTAAGAAAAATGGTAAAGATAGAAGTGTGATGGTGATACGATACCGGGACACTCCCCCAAGCTTGGTAGTTGTCAAGGGGAGTGCCCATACCCATGTTTTTATGTCTCTTTCTTCGGTGGTGGTGATGTAATATCCTTGGCAATGATGCCCCTTAGAATATGATTCTCTTCCTCGAGCTTATTGACTTGCTGCCTGAGATCCATTATTTCCTTACGGAGCTTACCCGTGATGGCTAAATCTCCTTGCGCCCATGGATGTTGCATAGCTGGGGGGAACAAGTAACACTCTTTTTCATATTTTCATAAGAAAGAAATCTAACATTGGGAGGGATGACCGAGTTTGGAATTGCTTAGCTCTGAAGTTCCTCCATCATGAATTTGGCTTGGAGACGAGAGGTAACTTCTTGATCCTCCTCCATGGCATCTACCCTTTTCAAGTCGGCCTCCATCTCTTCCTCAGTTGATGGCCCAAAGTGAATGGCATCGCTGTTTGCTTTTGGCCACGGTGTCAGGTGAGATACCCGCCTCTCCCCAACTGACTCTTGAGAAGACATCTTGATCTAAATCTGTAGTAGAGACAGCTCGAAACAAAAAAACAGAGGATATTTGCGTGGTACGGTGGTCAAAACCTTCGGGAGATTATATAATGAATTTTTACTAACCAAAAGAAGTATCATGCAAGAAATCGGTGTCTGCAGGGCACACGAGGTGCCCACGAGGCAGGGGCGCGCCCAGGGGGTAGGGCGCACCCTCCACCCTCGTGGATGCCTCGGGTCCTTTCCGAACAAATTCTTATTTTCATATTTTCTTAAATATTCCAAAACAGAGAAAAATTGCTATTAGAACTGTTTTGGAGTCGGTTTACTTACCGTACCACATACCTATTCCTTTTCGGAGTCTGAAACGTTCTGGGAAGTGTCCCTTATGTTCTCCTCCGGGGTTACGGTGTCAATAACATTGGTTTCAACATTTATGGGATTACCTGAGATATAATGTTTGTTGACCGTGCACCACCCTCGGATTTGTGCCTTCGAAGTTGTTGATTTTTATGGCACCGAAACGATAGACCTCCTCGATAACGTAAGGACCTTCCCATTTAGAGAGAAGTTTTCCTGCAAAAAATCTTCAACGAGAGTTGTATAAGATAACATAATCACCTACATTAAACTCGTGCTTTTGTATCCTTTTATCATGCCATCTTTTAACATTTTCTTTAAACAGTTTGGCATTTTCATAGGCCTGGGTTCTCCATTCATCAAGTGAGCTAATGGCAAATAGTCTCTTCTCACCGGCAAGTTTGAAATCATAATTGAGCTCTTTAATGGCCCAATATGCCTTATGTTCTAGTTCTAGAGGTAAGTGAAATGCTTTTCCATAAACCATTTTATACGGAGACATACCCATAGGATTTTTATATGCAGTTCTATAGGCCCGTAATGCATCATCAAGTTTCTTGGACCAATTCTTTATAGATCTATTAATAGTCTTTTGCAAAATTAATTTAAGCTCTCGGTTACTCAGTTCTACTTGACCACTAGACTGTGGTTGATAAGGAGATGCAATTCTATGATTAACATCATACTTAGCAAGCATTTTACAAAACACACCATGAATAAAATGTGAACCACCATCAGTCATTAAATATCTAGGGACTCCAAACCTCGGAAAAATAACTTCTTTAAGCATCTTAATAGAGATTTTGTGATCAGCACTACTAGTTGGAATAGCTTCTACTCACTTAGTAACGTAATCAACAGTAACTAAAATATATGTATACCCATTAGAGGAAGGAAACGATCCCTTATAATCAAAGCCCCAAACATCAAATGGTTCGATAACAAGTGAATGGTTCATAGGCATTTCTTGATGACTACTGATATTACCAATTCTTTGACATTCATCACAAGACAAGACAAACTTACGGGCATCCTTGAAGAGAGTAGGCCAATAAAAACCGGATTGCAGTATCTTATGTGGAGTTCTATCTCTAGCATGGTTTCCTCCATAAGCTTCGGAGTGACACTTGCGTAGGATCTGTTCCTGTTCACACTTAGGTACACAACGTCTAATAACACCACCTACTCCTTCTTTATAAAGGCGTGGGTCATCCTAGAAGTAATGTCTTAAATCATAGAAAAACTTTTTCTTTTGCTGGTATGTGAAACTAGATAGTACAAATTTAGCAACAATGTAATGAGCATAATCAGCATACCATGGAGCAGTACGAGAAGCATTTATGACATCTAATTGTTCATCAGGAAAGCTATCATCTATAGGTAGTGGGTCATCAAGAACATTCTCTAACCTAGACAAGTTGTCTGCAACGGGGTTCTCAGCTTCCTTTCTATCAATAATATTCAAATCAAATTCGTGTAGCAACAGAACCCATCTAATAAGTCTAGGTTTAGCATCATTGTTTTCCATAAGGTATTTAATAGCAGCATGATCAGTGTGAATAGTTACTTTAGAATCAACAATACAAAGTCTGAACTTATCACAAGCAAATACAACTGCTAAAAATTCTTTTTCAGTAGTAGCAAATTTCTCTGGGAACTGTCTAGAGTTTTACTAGCATATTGGATAACATTTAATTTCTTATCAACTCTTTGTCCTAGAACAACATCTACAGCATAATCACTAGCATCGCACATAATTTCAAAGGGTCAATTCCAATCAGGTGGCTGAACAATAGGTGCAAAAATCAAGGCTTTCTTAAGTATTTCAAATGCTTCTACACAATCATCATCAAAGACAAAAGGAACATCTTTTTGTAAGAGATTAGTCAAAGGCCTAGAAATTTTTGAGAAGTCTTTAATGAACCTCCTATAAAAACTGGCATTACCAAGGAAACTTCATATACCTTTGATGTCCTTAGGACACGACATCTTTTCAATAGCATCAACTTTAGCTTTATCAACTTCAATGCCTCTTTCAGAAACTTTATGCCCCAAGACAATACCTTCATTAACCATAAAGTGGCACTTCTCCCAATTCAAGACCAGATTCGTTTCTTCACATCTCTGCAAACCTCGATCAAGGTTGCTTAAGCAATCATCAAAAGAAGTTCCATACATGGAGAAATCATCCATGAAAACCTCAACAATCTTTTCACAAAAGTCAGAGAATATAGCAGTCATACATCTTTGAAAGGTAGGAGGTGCATTACATAAACCAAAAGGCATACGTCTATAAGCAAAGGTACCGAAAGGGTAAGTAAAATTGGTATTTTCCTGATCCTCTTTCGACACAGGTATTTGAGAGAAACCAGAATAACCATCTAGAAAGCAAAAATGTGTATGTTTGTATAATCTTTCTAGCATTTGATCAATAAAAGGTAAAGGGTAATTTGCGGAAATCAATTACCATTCTATAACCTGTAACAATTCTTTGTGGGATCAATTCATCTTTATCATTAGGAACAACTTTAATGCCTCCCTTCTTAGGGACACAATGGACATGACTTACCCACTGACTATCAGCAACAGGATAAATTATACCTGCCTCTAGAAGCTTTAGTATTTCATTTCTTACCACTTCTTTCATCTTAGGATTTAACCATCGTTGGTGATCAACAACTGGTTTAGTGTCTTTATCCAATTTTATTTTGTGCTGGCATAGAGTGGGACTAATGCCCTTAAGATCATCAAGAGTATATCCAATAGCAGCATGGTGCTTCTTCAGAGTTTTCAATAATTTCTCTTCTTCCTGTTCTGAAATGTTAGCACTAATAATAATAGGATATATCTTCTTTTCATCCAGATAAGCATATTTAAGAGTATCAGGTAATGATTTAAGCTCAAATACGGGATCACCCTTAGGTGGAGGAGGATCCCCTAGAATTTCAACAGGCAAGTTGTGTTTCAAAATAGGTCCCTGTTTAAAGAATACTTCATCTATTTCCCTTCTTTCATTCATAAACATATCATTTTCATGGTCTAGCAAATATTGTTCTAAAGGAACATTAGGTGGCACGGCAATAGAAGAAAGACCAATAATTTCATCTTTACTAGGCAATTCTTTATCATGGGGTTGTCTACGAAATTTAGCAAAATTAAAATCATGAGACATATCCCCTAAACCAACAGAAACAATATCCTTTTGCAGTCTATCTTAGCATTGACAATATTCAAGAAGGGTCCACCAAATATAATGGTACAAAGTAATCTTGTGGGGAAACAAGAACAAGAAAATCAATTGGATATTTAACTTTCCCACACAGGACTTCAACATCTCTAACAATCCCGACTGGTGAAATAGTATCTCTATTTGCAAGCTTAATAGTAACATCAATATCTTCTATCTCAGCAGGTGCAATATCATGCATAATTTATTTGTATAAGGAATGAGGTATTGCACTCCCACTAGAACCCATGTCACATAAGCCATGATAGCAATGATCTCCTATTTTAACAGAAACAACAGGCATGCCAACAACAGGTCTATGTTTATCTTTAGTATCGGGTCTAGCAATTCTAGGAGCTTCATCACAGAAGTAAATAACATGCCCATCAATATTATCGACCAAGAGATATTTAACCATAGCAATACTAGGTTCAACTTTAATTTGGTCAGAGGGTGTAGGTTCTAGTATAACTCTTACGAACCACAGTTGAAGCTTTAGCATGATCCTTCATTCTAACAGGAAAAGGTGGTTTCTCAATATAAGCGGTAGGAACAATAGGATCAACATTATGAGTGATAGTGTTTTCTTCAATTTTAATAGGCTCAACTACTTTTACTTCGATGGGAGGATGGTATTTAAACGACATATCCTAAGGGAGATCAACATGAGTAGCAAATGATTCACAGAAAGAAGCTACTATATTAGAGTCAAGTCCATATTTAGTGCTAAATTCACGAAAAACATCGGTATCCATGAAAGATTTAACACAATCAAACTTAGGTGTTATAACAGACCTCTTACCTTCTCGAGTTCCCAATCTTCAAAGCTGCGTTTAATTTTTTCCAATAAACCCCATCTGAATTCAATAGTCTTCATCATAAAAGAACCAAGTACAAGAAGTATCGAGCATGGAGCGATTGTTGAGAGAATGCCGAGCATAAAAATTTTGAATAATAATTTCTCTTGAGAGATCATGATTGGGGCATGAATATAACATTGACTTAAGCGTCCCCCAAGCTTGAGCGATGCTTTCTCCTTCGCGAGGCCAAAAATTATATATATAATTACGATCACGATGAACCAGATGCATAGGATAGAACTTCTGATGAAATTCCAATTTCAATCGGTTATAGTTCCATGACCCAATATCATTACATAGCCTAAACCATGTCAATGAATTTCCCTTCAAAGATAAAGGGAAGACCTTTGTCTTCATAACATCCTCGGGCATACCTGCAAGCTTAAATAATCCACAAACTTCATCCACATAGATTAGGTGCATATTGGGATGTAATGTTCCATCTCCTCTAAAAGGATTAGCTAGCAGTTTCTCTATCATACCCGAAGGAATTTCAAAGTAAATATTTTCAGTAGGTTCAGTAGTTTGAGGAGCAACTCTTTTCTCTACTGGTCGGGGTGAAGATACCCCGAACAAGCCCCTCAAAGGATTGTTTTCCATAGTAACAACTGACAGTAAATTTCAGCACACTATATAAATTTTTCCTTACCAAATTCCACCTACCAAAGGTGCTTCACACCCCAGCAATGGCGCCAGAAAATTGTCTTGATGACCCACAAGTATAGGGGATCTATCGCAGTCCTTTCAATAAGTAAGAGTGTCGAACCCAACGAGGAGCGGAAGGAAATGACAAGTGGTTTTAAGTAAGGTATTCTCTGCAAGCACTGAAATTATCGACAACAGATAGTTTTGTGATAAGGTAATTTGTAACGGGTAACAAGTAATAAAAGTAAACAAGGTGCAGCAAGGTGGCCCAATCCTTTTTGTAGAAAAGGACAAGCCTGGACAAACTCCTATATAAAGGAAAGCGCTCCTGAGGACAGATGGGAATTATCGTCAAGCTAGTTTTCATCATGCTCATATGATTCACGTTCATTACTTTGATAATTTGATATGTGGGTGAACCGGTGCTTGGGTACTGCCCTTCCTTAGACAAGCATCCAACTTATGATTAACCCCCCTCGCAAGCATCTACAATTACGAAAGAAGAATTAAGGTAAACCTAACCATAGCATGAAACATATAGATCCAAATCAGCCCCTTACAAAGCAATGTATAAACTTGGCTTTAGGCTTCTGTCACTCTAGCAATCCATAATATACTTATTACTTACCAATGCCTTCCCCTAAACCCAAACAATGGTGAAGTGTCACGTAGTCGGCGTTTAATTAACACCACTAGAGGAAAGACAACATACATCTCATCAAAATATCGAACGAACACCAAACTCACATGACTACTTATAACAAGACTTCTCCCATGTCCTCTGGAACAAACGTAACTACTCACAAATCATATTCATGGTCATAATCAGAGGGGTATTAATATGCATAAAGGATCTGAACATATAATCTTCCACCGAATAAACCAACTAGCATCAACTACAAGGAGTAATCAACACTACTAGCAACCCACAGGTACCAATCTGGGGTTTTGAGATAAAGATTGGATACAAGAGATGAACTAGGGTTTGAGAGGAGATGGTGCTGGTGAAGATGTTGATGGAGACTGACCCCCTCCCGATTATAGGATCGATGGTGATGACGATGGTGACGATTTCCTCCTCCCAGAGGGATGTTTCCCCGGCATAACAGCTCCGCCGGAGCCCTAGATTGGTTGCGCCAAGGTTTCTCCTCGAGATGGCGGCGCTTCGTCTCGAAAGCTTTCTCTATATTTTGTTAGGGCAAAAGACACCTTATACCAAAAGATGGGCATCGAGGGCCTGCCAGGTGGCCCACGAAGCAGGGGTGCGCCCAGGGGGGTATGGCGCGCCCCCACCCTAGTGGACGGTGGCTGGCTCCCCTCTGGTGCTTTCTTTGCCCAATATTTTTAATATATTCCAAAACTGACTTTCATGGAGTTTCAGGACTTTTGGAGTTGTGCATAATAGGTCTCTAATGTTTGCTCCTTTTCCAGCCCAGAATTCCAGCTGCCAGCATTCTCCCTCTTTATGTAAACCTTGTAAAATAAGAGAGAAAAAGCATAAGTATTGTGACATAATGTGTAATAACAACCCATAATGCAATAAATATCAATATAAAAGCATGATGCAAAGTGGACGTATCAGTAGGTAATTAAATCGCACATGTTTTTTTATTAACCGTATGTGTACGTGGCCTTTCATCCTCCTCTCGCACGTCTTGTCACTCCGTTGTCGCAAATGGCTTACAGCGCAAGCTTGCGCACCATGCGGGGGCGTTCTTTTAGCCAAACGGCGGCGCCAATGAATCGTTCGTTAGCCCGTTCCCACGCAACCTCGCAGGTTCCCGTGCAAGCTTCCCACCTGACTCGGTGAAATCCCCCAAAATCCCAATGCTTACCGGCCTGCTATATAAACCCTCATGGTCGGCGAGTCCTGCGTCGCATTTTCCCCTCCCTCCCTGTAGCTTATTTCGTATGGTTCTCCCACAATTGCCAATGGCACCGGTCCATCATCGTCACTCAGCCACTCCGCCGTCATCAGAGGACAGCTCCAGCTGGGAGGCTACACCGTGCCGGCGGCGCAGTCCCCGGCGTAGTGTAATGCGCGTGGCGTCCCTGTTGGCTGTGCGCGGAACACCCACCACATGCTCCTCCCCCGCTGCCCGTCGGCAGCTGTTGCCGGCCGGCGTTGCTGCCACACCACTGTCGAAAGCTAGGGCCATCTCCCGCTCCCCCGCCACGGACAAAAGGCGGGAGGTGGCCGTCGTGGCCGCCACCCCACTGCCGGCCATCATGGCCATCACCCGCTCCGCCACCGTGGCCCGAAGGCGGGAAGTGGTGGTCGTGGACGCCACCCCATCATCGTCCGCCGTGGCTGCCAGCCCACTGTCTACCGCCGGGATCATCACCCACTCTGCCATCGCCGCTCGAAGGCCGGAGGCGGAGGTGGATGCCCGCATGTGTGTTAGTGACCTTGCGCGCTACACCGAGTTCTTGTGGGAGGAGGAGGAGCGCCTCGTCGAGCACGCAAAGAGCCTTACCGCCGCCGTGGGCATGGCACACGCCTCCTCACAGGCGAGGAGTCAGGAGATCTACGAGGAGAACCACCGCTTCGAGAGGGGTCGTCTGGAGCGGCAGAGGGTGTTCGAGGTGAGCGTCGTTGAAGCTGCAGCAGCGGCAAGCAGCATATTGCAGTTGTCCAGCTCGTCGGTAGGCTCCTCCCCCTCTGCCTCTTACTGAGCGCGCTCAGCAAAGGAGGGGCAGCCGGAAGTAGTACAAAGCCCCTCCGTAGTAGTATTTAGGGGCTATTTTGTTCAGTTCATCCGACTATAGATGTGGTGGAACTGTACAACATACTTAAAATTAGCTAGTATATATAGATGAACTAGCTATTTCAGTATGTGGTTGGCAAGAATTGGGGAAAAGTTTGGTCGGTTCAGCTGTCGAGTTGAACTGTTTGTATAAATTAAGAATGACTGCTTAATATATGAATGAAACCAATGCTTAATTACTGAATTTTAGTTGCAAAAATTAGATACAACTAGTGATTTTTAGCTTCATATTTTGACAAATCGTAGTGTTACAAGGTTGACAAATGGCAATGTTACTAGATTAACAAATGTCAATCTTTCCAGTTTGACAAATGGCAACATACCCGATATGACAGATGCAAATCAAACCAAATTGTTTGTAAGTGGTTGCACACGGGTCATCCAAAAGAATCGTTTGCGTTGAAGAGATGCACAAATCCTGCTCTCAATTTGCATACGGTGTTCTATCTAAAATGTTTGCGGTCAAGAGCCACAAAAATCCTGCTCGGTACATTTTCCCTTGGCTTCCTCGGGAAGCTCCCAGTTTGCATACGAGTGTTCTAACTAAAACGTTTACGATGAGTGTTTTATATTTAAAAACTATTGATGTTTTTTTTCAAAAGAAAATCATTTGATAAGTCTGTACATTAAGAGAGAAAAATGCAAGTTCGCTCAAACCATATCTTTCATTCAATCATACTACAGATTTATATTCATATGATCGAGATACAATATTAAACCCAAGAAAAAAACTATTTTCGGCGGCGGCGGAGGCGGCGTGCCGCACCGTCGTTCTCGCTGCCGTCCTCCAGGACGCTGTTGTTGAAGTCTTCATTGCAGCACAGAATGTTCTTCACTTGTAAATCAAACATCATGTCGTCCCGGGACCATCAGCCAGGGCGCGGGAGGACAGCAGCTGGCGGCGCTGAGCCTGCGCAGCGTACAACTCGCATGCTTCTCGGTGACCCTATCATGCGCATTCAAGGACAGCTTGCACGCCTCTCGGTCAGCCTGCACACCGGACTACGCTCACACACCTCCCGTTTAGTCAAGGTCAAGCAGCTATTCGCACGGCACCTCCTACAGGCTTTAAAACTAAGAAACGTGGCGTCATGTGAATGGTTAACAGAATGCACATGGTTTGAATTATACAAACGTTTGAGATATTAAAGTGGCAACTATTTTTTCAAAATGCATTTGTTGGCTGTCATTGTTCGAGTGCACCTTCTCTCAAAATGTACATGAAAAATACCGCAGCATGTCGGGTGCCATTCCATGATAGTATGCCAAGTTTCATGAATTTCAGACGAGTTTTGGATTTACTAGAATTTAAAAATAAAGTATCTCGACGTTTTGCCGGCAATCAACGGTGCCCTGGTGTTTGAAATTCATTCCCATTTCTTGCATGGGACCTCAGCATGCACCCAAAGACACAGATTTGATTTTTCAACCAATTTATATGCACTTGAGCATCTGCATGTAGTTCAAATTTGAATTATGCACATAAATGCATTGAAAACTCAGTAAAAATGTCTAAACACACCCTGAAAAATCACAAAAATTGACACAACACTCCTGTTGTTCTATGTTGACACGAGAAAATTTTTGAAAGCAATAAGAGGCAATGGATATCATTTCGTCCCCAAAGGTGGGACATTCCCTACTGAAACCATCATGCATGTTATGAGAAGCTCTGGTTTGTGAGAAGCATATACCCAAACGTGCCCCAAATGGGACAAAAAATATACCATGGCATGTCGATGCCGCTCCATGATAGCATGCCAAGTTTCATGAATTTCAGACGAGTTTTGGATTTATTAAATTTAAAAACCAGGTATCTCAATGTTTTGCCGGCAATCAACGGTGCCTTGGTGTTTGAAATTCATTCCCATTTCTTGCATGGGACCTAAGCATGCACCCATGGACACAGATTTGATTTTTCAACCAATTTATATGCATCGGAGCATGTGCATGTAGTTCACATTTGAATTATGCACATAAATGCATTGAAAACTCAGTTAATGCATAAAAATGTCCAGACGAACCCCGAAAAATCACAAAAATGGACACAACACTCATGTTGTTCTATGTTGACATGAGAAAACATTTGAAAGCAATAAGAGGCAATGGATATAGTTTCGTCCCCAAAGGTGGGACAGTCCCAGCCGTAACCATCATGCTTGTTGTGAGAAGCTATGGTTTATGAGAAGCACATACCCAAACCTGCCCCAAACTGGACAAAATTTTTACCACGGCATGTTGATGCTGCTCCATGATAGCATGCCAAGTTTCATGAATTTCAGATGAGTTTTGGATTTACTAGAATTTAAAAATAAAGTATCTCAATGTTTTGTCGGCAATCAACGGTGCCCTGGTGTTTGAAATTCATTCCCATTTCTTGCATGGGACCTAAGCATGCACCCAAGGACACAGATTTGATTTTTCAACCAATTTATATGCACTAGAGCATGTGCATGTAGTTCAAATTTGAATTATGCACGTAAATGCATTCAAAACTCAGTTAATGCATAAAAATGTCTAAACAAACCCCGACAAATCACAAAAATTGACACAACACTCCTGTTGTTCTATGTTGACATGAGAAAATTTTGAAAGCAATAAGAGGCAATGGATATCATTTCATCCCCAAAGGTGGGACGTTCCCTACCGAAACCATCATGCTTGTTGTGAGAAGCATATACCCAAACCTGCCCCAAATGGGACAAAAATTTTACCACGGCATGTTGATGCCGCTCCATGAAAGCATGTCAAGTTTCATGAATTTCAGACGAGTTTTGGATTTACTAGAATTTAAAAACCAGGTATCTCAATGTTTGCGGCCGAGACAATGGAGGGTGCTTGACATTCATTCCCATTTCTTGCATGGGACCTAAGCATGCAACCAAGAACACGTATTTGAATTTTCAACCAATTTATATGCATTAGAGCATGTGCATGTAGTTCACATTTGAATTATGCACATAAATGCATTGAAAACTCAATTAATGCATCAAAATGTCCAAACAAACCCCAAAAAATCCCAAAAATTAACACAACACTCCTGTTGATCTATGCTGACACTAGGAAAAACTATGAAATCGAGAAGAGGCAATGGATATCGTTTCGTATAGAAAGGTGAAACGTGCCCTATCGAAACCATGAGGCTTATTGTGAGAAGCTCTGGTTTGTGAGAAGCATATACCCAAACCTACAACAAATGGGACAAAATATTTACCACGGCATGTTGATGCCACTCCATGATAGCATGCCAAGTTTCATGAATTTCAGACAAGCTTCAGATTTACTAGAATTTAGAAACCTGGTATCTCAATGTTTGCGACCGAGTGACGGTGGCAGGGTGCTTGACATTCATTCCCATTTCTTGCATGGGACCTAAGCATGCAACCAAGGACGCATATTTGAATTTTCAACCAATTTATATGCATTAGAGCGTGTGCATGTAGTTAAAATTTGAATTATGAACATAAATGCATTGAAAACTCAATTAATGCATCAAAATGTCCAAACGAACCCCAAAAATCCCAAAAATTGACACAACACTCCTGTTGTTCTATGTTGACACTAGGAAAAAATTTGAAATCGATAAGAGGCAAAGGATATCATTTCGTCTAGAAAGGTGAAACGTTTCCTACCGAAACTATCAGGCTTGTTGTGAGAAGCTCTGGTTTGTGAGAAGCATATCCCGAAACCTGCCCCAAATGGGACAAAAAAATTTACCACAGCATGTTGATGCCGCTCCATGACAACATGCCAAGTTTCATGAATTTCACACAATCTTTGGATTTACTAGAATTTAAAAACTAGGTATCTCAATGTTTGCGGCCGAGTGACGGTGGCAGGGTGTTTGACATTCATTCCCATTTCTTCCATGGGACCTAAGCAGGCAACCAAGGACACAGATTTGAATTTTCAACTAATTTATATGCGTTAGAGCATGTGGATGTAGTTCAAATTTGAATCATGCACATGAATGCATAGAAAACTCAGTTAATGTATAAAAATGTCCAAGCGAACCCTGAAAAATCCCAAAAATTGACACAACACTCCCGTTGTTTTATGTTGACACTAGGAAAAAAATTGAAATCGAGAAGAGGCAACAGATATCGTTTCGTCCAGAAAGGTGAAACATTCCCTATCGAAACCATTAGACTTGTTGTGAGAAGCTCTGGTTTATGAGAAGCTTATACCCCAAACCTGCCCCAAATGGGACAAAAATTTTACCATGGCATGTTGATGCCACTCCATGATAGCATGCTAAGTTTCATGAATTTCGGACAAATTTTGGATTTACTAGAATTACAAAAGCGAGTATGTCGACGTTTGCCAGAGAGCCATGGTGTCGTGGTGTTCGAATTTCATCCCCATTTCTTGCATAGGAAATACCCATAAACCCATGGACACATATATGATTTTACAACCCACGTTGGTGCACCGGAGCATGTGTATGTAGTTTAATTTTGAATTGTGCACCTGAAATGGCTAGAAAACCAATTTAATGTACAAAATGTTCAAACGAACCCTGAATAATTCCAATTCTTTTACGACACACATATTGTTGCATGTTCACTGCAGATAAAAGGTGTAGCAATTCAAACACCGTCCATTGCCCCTCGGACCCCATTATGTAATTCAAATGAAGATGAAAAATCAAGTAGATCACACACAGTTTATTATCACCAACCGTGTGAGATGCAGCACAAAATATCCTGGAGCACCGTCGGTGTATAGTACGCCTACGGCTTACGCAAGAAGGTGCGTTGGCTACAGTCCACAGCCGGTGTCTCAAGCACACTAGCTCGCTCCCCAAATATCATTTCATTGTTCAATCATCACCGGTGAAAGATGGGCACGTGGACCCGCGTCGTGAGGTCAACTTCAGTGGCCCACTCCGGCGAGAGCACGGCCGCAGTCGCCATGCGTGTGCTAACAAGGTGCATGAGCGCGGCTACAATCTGCGACCGGGTGGCCAAGGCAGCCCAAACGGCCATTGTTGCTTCTTAGATGCCGGCAGGAACATCTGCCTCGGGGATAGCAACTGGCGAGAGTGGCACAGTAGTTGTCTGTTCCGTAGGGACGGCCTTAGCCCTGATGGAGGCTGCCCACGACCATGTCGAGGCCGCCCACGCCTAGCTCGTGGCGGTCACCACACAAATCGAACGAAGCTTCTCTGACAACGGTCGGCAACCCACGGCCAAAGAGCTGGCAATCGCTGAGAGCGTTCGAGCAGTTGTCCGTTCCTCCGCCGCATACCTTGCGACGATGGAGCCCGTCCAAGCCCAGATCATGGTCGCCGACGCCCAGCTCGTGGTAGCCTTTTCTGAAGAGATGGCGAACGCAGATGGAAAGATGCTTGCAGAGTATGGTGCGATGGATGCCATGGATACCCTTCCCTAGGGGACCATCGGGCACGAGCTGGACATGGAGGCGGCAGTGGAGATCGACGAGCACCAGCCGTAGCAGTGCTCTTTGTTTTGCTTAATTAAGAGCGTTGGTCTTTAATTTGTTAGAGTAATGTTTTGGTCAGCTAACTCTATTTAATTGCTGAACTTGCTCGATTAAGAAGTGTGGGTGTGCTATAGTCTCCTTTGTGTACCCAAATTATGAAATGACGTGGATGACCACTTTAACCATGGAAATTCAAACCAAAAATGTTGACGTTCAAACTCATCACACACGGGTTAAGCTATCTTAATCATTTGTGATGTTCACATATCGTACACAGTTCTAAATAAGGGACCGTGTCTGATGACACTTTGCGCGCCAGTTGTTTCGCTGAAGCGATTCCAAATTTTTGGATTCCACGGAAATATCTACCTCCCCGCCCCCTCCCCTTACCAAAAGCAACATTTCCCCTATTTCCATCTTCCTTTCCAAGTTGAAACCTTCACTCCTTGCTTGCAGCGCCGCCTCCTCGTCGGTGACCCCCCTTCACGCTGCTCGGTTTCGTCTATCCAGGCAGGTAATCCACACCCGACCCCCATCCTCCTCCTCCTTCCACATCCAACATACCCCGACCGCCGGTGCGAGCGCGACACCTTCCACCCAAATCACCGACCCCTCCACCAAATAAGCGCCACCCTAAGCCATGGTGCACGCAGTATAGCCAGGATCTCAAGGAGCATTTGGCAGTGGAGAAGCAAATCGCGGCCGCAGGCGCGGATGAAGTCACGATGGCTGCCATTCGTGCCGACCCCCAGATCTTGGAGGAGCACCTTGCCATTTGCTAGCTATGACGGTTAAGCATGCTCGGTTTACCCGTTGCATGTGCTGCTCCTGCCTTTCCTTCACAAATTCTAGTGAATTTTATATCTAATTTTACCATGCAATCTGTTGCTCTAGTGTATATGTTCTATATGTCATGTAGTGTGGCGCTCACTTATTAATTGTTTTGTTAATTAGTTGTCATCTTTAGTTAACTATTTGGTTCAATTTTGCAAATGTGATGTTCAATTCTTTAGGCTGCAATTTTGTATTGTCTTCCATGTGAGAAATAAATCAAATTTATCTTTACAAAATACATGAGAAACAAATACAATTGCTATATTTCCAAGTTGTCAACATGCTAGGTTTGGTTATACATTGTGCAATGGGGTGCTCTGTTAACGTTTGGTTCATTTGTGTTGTGGTGTTTAGTTAACTGTTTGGTTCAATTCTACAATGCATTGTTCAATATTTGTGGGTGCATTCTGTTATTGTATACCATGTGAGGAATTGGTATATTTCCAAGTTGTTAAGCATGCTTGGTTTGGTTAACTGTCTGATCTTCTATTAGGATTATGTTATATTGTGCAATGTGGTGTTCAGTTAATGTTTGGTTCATTTGTTGTGGTGTTTAGTTAACTGCTTGGTTCAATTCTGCAATGCGGTGTCTAATTGTCATGGGTAGAATTTTGTATTGTTGTGCATGTGAGGAATAAATCGAATTTGGTTGCACTTAATACATGAGAAATATATGCAAGTGCTATAATTCCTAGTTCTTAATCATGCTTGGTTTGGATAAATGGGTTTTCCATGTGGCTTGAATTAATCTGATGAATTTGCAATGTGCTTATTTTTCATCAACATATTTTACTGATAGCATGCGAACCCATACTTAACCTGATGACTAACTACCTTATATGTGTTGCAGGGAAACCATGGGAAGCACTGAGGTTTACAATTGAGGTTAGCACGTGCATGGTCTATTGTCTAATTGCACATTATTGTGCAATTGTAGGAACCATTGTAATATTTAGGTTTTTAACAATTTGGTCTTGCACATGTAGGTCCTGCTGTCAGAGGTTTTGACCCACTGTTCGAAATGAGTTGTCCATGAATATCAATCAAATCAAGAAACTTAGAAAGATTGTTAGGATAAAGAAATTAGCGACAAAAAACAACAAGATCTTTGTCTCCACAATGAAGAAGACGTCAGTTCACTACAAGATGGTACTAACTATTATACCTTGCCTTTTTTATTCCTTTGCCCCATTTCCAATATAGAGAAGATATTTATGCACATCCTTGTTTTCAGGCCTTTCCAAAGCAGTTCACTGATGATTACCTCTCAAACCACCTCTATGGTCAGGAGGCGAGGAAGGTTTTCATACAACACCCATTGTTCAATATTGAAGTGTTCCTGAAGAGGACGAAGGACGGACGGTCAATCTTCCACAGGCACTGGCCTAAAGTTGCAAAGACCTTCAACATGAATGAAGGCTCAATATCCGCCTTCCACTTCAGCAGTTTTCCAGATGAGATGCATCTGTCTATATACCGTCTATGATGCTAATTTAGAAAGGTTCTACATGTTGCATCTGAAACTTGGTGCTGGTGCAGTTGTGTAATGGGGTAGCTGAGTGTTGAATCTATATCATGTTGTACTCTGATGTATTTCAATTATGAAATTCTGCTTCCTTAATATGGAAATGAAATATATTATTTGCTTAATATGAATGTCAATTAGATTAATAAAAGGATTATTAATAATAGGGCAATTAGCCTGCTAATGGCGAATTAGCATGCTAATTGGGTTTTGCTATTGCAAACGGTTATTGAAAAATACCGTGGGCGATGACCTCAGGCAACGCACACAGTTTATAGGAATAAACCGTGTTGGACCAATGAACAATCACACACGACTTTCTCTTGAAAATTCTTTGCGTTAGGCCACCTTGCGCAAACATTTACCACCTAAAAACTATGTGTGATGGACAGCCTTTGCCACACAGTTTCTTCTACGGACCATGTGTGATGCATTCAGTAATGCAAACAATAAATTTTTTAATATCATGTGCAATGGCAACACTATCACAAACGATTTAACGGGAAAAATTGCGTGTGATCTACTTGTGAACGAAAACGTTTTCCTTGGAGTGACTGTGTGGGATGTACGTACGAACGGAAACGTTTAGCGGGGACTGACTGTATGGGGTGTATTTGTGACCGAAAACAATTTCTCATGTATAATTGTATTTTTTAGTTGTACTGTATGTATTTCCGTATTTGAGCGCTCACCGGTCGCACACGACCTCATTTTGCTGAGCGTGTGTGCCAGGAGGGCATATCCCCGATGGTTTCTGGGTCGTGTGGGAAGGACCCCCCTATCGCCGTCACTCACTAGGCGACGGTTCCAAATGTTGTCATGAAAAGGGGTTAAAAACCGTTTGTATAGCCCCGACGCGTACTAGTGCCCCGACCGTCCATTCGAAGTGGTCGATGCATCGGAGCAGTCGATAAAGTGGTAGCACCTTTTCTTCCAATCTGGAGATGAAGCGGCTTAGGGCTGGCACACACCAAGCTAGTTTTTGGACCTGCTTTAAGTCTGTTGGTGTTGCCAATTGTGACAGGAATCAGATTTTGGCTGGGTTTGCTTCGATTCCTATATTGGAAACAATGAACCCGAGCAGTTTCCCGACTGGAACACCGAAGACACATTTTTCCGGATTGATCTGTATGTCATATGTTTAGAGGTTGTCAAATGTGAGGCATAAATCGTCCACCAATGATTTGACATGTTTAGTCTTGATGACCACGTCGTCCACATATGCCTCCGCTGTCTTGCCAATTTGTTTTTCCAGACATGTTTGAATCATGTGTTGGTAAGTGGCGCCAGCGTTTTTGAGCCCGAAGGGCGTAGTGTTGAAGCAGAAAGGCCCGTACAAGGTAATAAATGCCATTGCGGCCTGGTCAGACTCCTTCATCTTAATCTAATGGTATCCGGAGTAGGCATCGAGGAAACACAATCAGTCGTGTCGTGCAGTTGCATCAATAATTTGGTCAATGTGGGGCAACGGAAAGGGGTCCTTAGGGCAAGCCTTATTGAGGTCCTTGAAGTCGACACAAAGGCGCCAGGATTTATCCTTCTTCGGCACCATGACCAAATTTGCTAGCCAGTCCAGGTGCTTGATTTCTCTAATGAACCCAGCCTCAAGTAGATTGGCTAGCTCCTCCCCCATAGCTTGTCGTTTGGGTTCAGAAAGTCACCGCCGCGTTTGCTTGACTGGTTTGAACCCCTTCATTATGTTGAGGCTATGTTCGGCCAGTCTGCGTGGGATTCCGGGCATGTCCGAAGGGTGCCAGGCAAAGATATCACAATTTTCATGCAAAAACACTCGTAGGGCAGCGTGGACCGTCGGGTCCAGTTGTGCTGCAATGGATGTTGTTTTGTTAGGATCCGTCGGGTGCACTTGAAATTTGACTATTTCATCTGCTGGTTTCAAAGAGGTGGATTTGGGCCTCTTATCGAGGATTACATCGTCTTTATCCACTATGGAACGCGGAGTGGTAAGTTCTTCGGCCGCGAGGGCCTCGGATAGTGCTCTTGAGAGCCAAAGATGTGGTTTGTTTTCAGCGCGGAGTGCTATATCCGGATCACTGGTGATCGTGATTACTCCATTGGGCCCTAGGGTATGGCTTGGAAGCGTGCGAAGGCGTCCCGCCCCAAGAGGGCGTGATATCCACTATTGAAAGGGGCCACGTGGAAGAGCAACTCTTCGGACTTGTAATTCTTAGGCATGCCAAATACGACATCAAGTTTAATTTTCCTCGAGCATCATGCTCCTTGACTCGGGATAATGCCTCGAAAGGTGGTACTGCTTTGCTCGATGCGGTTCTTGTCCATTTGCATTTTGTCGAGCGTATCTTCGTAGAGGAGGTTAAGTCTGCTACCACCATCCATGAGCACTTTGGTGAGTCGAAATCCATCCACAATTGGGTTTAAGACCAAGGCGGCTGGTGATCGGACTGATCGGGCCCTTGGTTCGTCGGCGGAAGTGAAAGTTATGGCCGTATCATTCCAAGGGTTCATTGCAGTTACTTGGTTGACTTCGGCGACGTCACAGAGCGCCCTTTTGTGCCGATTGTTTGAAGAGAAGGTCTACAAGACCGTAAAGACATTGAGATCTTCATCCTCCGAAGAATGCTTCTCTAGAGTAGTACTGGTGAGGATAGCCTCACCGCACTTAGCCACCTACCGGAGTACCCCACATGCCCGAAGGCTATGCGTTGGTTCGGTGCTCGGCGTAGTATGTATCTGACAGGGCTTGTTGCGCAGTTCGTCAAGGATGGTTCTATATCCCATGAAGGGTTTGTATTTCTTATCGATGGGCTTGTGTTTGGATGCCTCGTAAGGGTGCATTCATTTTTCCCATATGGTGGGCTGCTTAAAGGCAGGGGGTTCCCACCAGGTTGTCTGGGCTTTCCATGCGCTTTCCGTCGCAGTACTTCTGTACTATGTGTGCCAATTCTGTAAAGTGTTGTATGCGACGGCGGTTGAGGGCGTTGAGAATTCCCTCGTCCATACAGTTACGACAAAAAACTGAAACCGCTTCGTTGGCGCAACACTCTTTAATCTTGTTTTTAACAAGGAGGAATCTGGCCCAAAAGTGATGGACTGTTTCATGAGGTTGCTGCCGCACATACATTAGGTCACATATGTCTGAAAGGCTTGAATTACTTGGGGAATATTGATTGTGGTGGGTGGGCGGGCTAAAACCCGAATCGTGACCCAAGGTTGAATCCGGAACTTGAAGAATCTCCGAGGTCACCAGTTCAGGACCAGGAAGGTCCAGGTGGCTTCTGGGCTCAATGCCTAATCTTGTGTTCGGAGGACATGACATCTCTTCCCGAGGATGGGTATCTGGCCCAAAGGGTTCAGAAATTTGAACATAGCAGGTTCTTCACTTAGGGGAAGAAGCGTTCTCGGCTCGTTCCTCAACGACCGCTACCAGATGGGTGATCGGTTTAAGCCCGATCCGATCATAGTCTCTTGCAAGCGCCAGGGAGCGATGCGATCTAGCAACTCGTTCAAGGATGAGATGTCTACCGGATCCATCTTTTCGGAGTGTTCGAGGCCGATGCAGAGATGATGTTTGGCGATTATGGGGGCTGCCGTTGGCTTAACGGCCGAGCGAGCGCCCATGGTAAAACCGCTGAGCTGGAGGACCTTTCCTAGAGTTAGGGTCCTTCCAGAAGTGATATCGTCATTGATGACAAGGAGAGCCATCGATCCTTCTATCGACAATACAATGGAACCCTCAATGAAAGCAGCAATGTCGGTGTCAAAACCGGCCGATCTCGGGTAGGGGGTCCCGAACCGTGCGTCTGAGGATCAAGGGGAACAAGGGACAAAGGGAACATGGTCTTTACCCAGGTTCGGGCCCTCTTAATGGAGGTAAAACCCTACGTCCCGCTTGATTGTATTTGATGAGTATATGGGTTACAAGAGTCGATCTAGCCTAAGATCGTAATGGCTAAACCCTAGATGTCTAGCCTATGAGAATTCTGATGGCTCCCACAGACCAAACCCTTCGGTTTATATACACACCGGAGGGGCCTAGGGTTGTATAGAGTTGGCTTGTGAAAGAAGGAAATTACATATCCGGATATCAATCTTGTCATCCATGCATAGGAGAGTCTTACCCGGACACGGGGGAAAGATTCTACTTTGTATCTTCACGGCCCACCTGTCCGGCCCATATCAAATAGCCCGGACACCCGAGGACCCCCCCCCCTAATCCAGGACTCCCTCAAAGGGCATGTGTTAACTACACCATGCATAACTGGAACCAAATATAGCCGTTCAAACTGGTATTGATGCAGTCGAGCGGCACAGTTCCGACTTGCACATAATGAACAACACATTGTGAATGACTGAAATAAACAAGGCATAAATGATCACTATAACAACCAAATATAGCCATTGAAAACTGGACAGAGTCTCACTACAACCTACCTAACAAGCAAATACAGATAAATAGGGCATATGCTTGAAAAGTGGACAAATGCTCACTACAACCAACCTAACAAGCAAATACAGATAAACAAGGTATCAGCTTGAAAACTGGACAAATGCTCACTACAGCCAAACTGACAACCAAATACAAATAAACATGGCGTTTGCTTAATAACTGGACCAATGCTCACTGCAACCAACCTAAGAACCAAATACATATAAATAAGGCATCTGCTCGATAACTGGAACAATGCTCACTTCAACCAACCTAACAACCAAATACAGATAAACAAGGCATCTAGTCACTATAAACAACCAAATATAGCCATTCGTGAAACTGAAGTGGACAATTCATACTTAAACATCACATAGACCTATTGAACAATACATTTTTGCATAACTGAAATAGTTAAACACGGCATAGTTAAAGCACCGCATGGCAAATGCTACTACAACAAAGGGTATGGGTTGGCAATCTAGAAAAGGCAAGATTTGCTGATAGGATGTTGCCTCACATGTCATGGATGGGATCCTTCCAGTTGGAAGAGCACAAACCCATGGTGCGCTCTCTGATGTCACAAATGGGTTGTTTCACCTTGGAAGAAACTTTGTGGGTGCCATCCTCCTGGTCATGGTCGATGAGATCTGACTTGGCAATTGAGTATCCCAAGCTATCGCCGTAGAACGTGTCCTTCAGAAATGACTAAATGGGCTTGACGGCGTACAAGGATCGCAAATCCTTGACCACTTGGCGGAGGATATCGGTGGAAAGGCCGTCGAAGAGATTAACGGCGGTTGAACCAGAGGGGTTGGGGATGTACCACTTAATCTGTGACATGGCCCACGTGAAACTGTCGCTGTCGACGAGCTTGTTGCTGTAGCCAACTTTCCCGAGATACAGTAATACGCTAGCCCACTGACATGAAGCCTTCGGCATGGCAACATATTCAACATCTTCGCTGGCTTCCACGACGACGTGTTGCTCCGGGATCGGCAGGTTGGGGCGAATGGTGGCCACCTCACCACCGTCCGTCGGAGAGGCCATGATAAAACTCTTCTTGGCCGAACGCTCATCGAGCTCCCCGGGATACGTGGTCGAGCTTAGGCTGCGACATTCTGGAGCACATGATGTGGATCTGGAAGGGAGGGACACCGCATGCCTCATCTAAAAACTCAGGGGAGTGGGGCGACGGTATAGGAATCGCTGGGTAACTTGAACTTTATTATCTAAGCTAGGAGGAACAGGCATATCGGCAGGGGTTGGCGGCGGTGCCGAAGGCGGCCGAGAGCTAGGGTTCGACGGGGGGAGGGGCCGGGTGGGGGACTGTGGATGGGGGAGTGGTGTTTGAGGATATGCCGCAGCTACTGAAACTTTTAGTAATGGTGGGTGGAGATGGTGGTGGACGAGGCAGGGCGACGGTTCAAATGTCTCGGCTACTATAATTTTACTCTAAGGTCGGTGCTGGAGGAGTGTGGGTAATGGTTAAAGTATGACGACTACTAAAACCTGGGTAAAGGAATTGATGCGGGGTGGGAGTGCCCAAGATCATGCATGGTCCAATAAGAATATGCGTGTATGATAATAAGGAGAAGTGGCGGAACCGCCGATTTTTGCAACACTCAAGGCGGTTAGTTTGTTTTTATATTTCTAGCTAGCTGGTCTATCACACACGGTTCGTCCTAATTTCTAAATAAACTACCCGCCTTTAGCTTTCGCAGGTGGTGATTTTACAACGCACTTGCATCGCACACGGTTAAGCCAGTACCTCCACCCTTTGATCGCACTTGCACAGTCATGGTGATTTTACAGCGCACTTGCATCACACACGGTTGAGCCAGTACCACCACCTTTGCTCGCACTTGCGCAGTCGTCATGATCCACAATATACCCATGTCTGTTGAGCGTCATCGGAATCTTTGTAGCAAAAAATGTTAGAGGGTCAGAAGACAGCCACATGAGCATGTGGCCCAAATATATATGAGTGGAAAGGGTGGTCTCTGATGTTCAAAATTCCAATGCATAACTACGACCGCACGGGCCCACGGTTGGGCGCGTCGTCGAAGATTGATGAGAGGGGCCAGAAGTCAAGAACCACCTGGAAGTGGCCAAATATATGTAGGAATATTGGGTGTGATGTTTAAAACTTTAAATACACAATGCACAACTTTGATGGAACCTACCTCGCAAAACCGAAAGCACCCTTGGATATATCTATAATGACATAATGTCGTAGCTAGCTAGGGTGTTTGACCCACCACCTCCCACTTCGTGTTAGCGGGGCGGATGCACGTAATGATACTTTGGTCATACATGCATGTCGCCATGACCTACCATAAGACGGACCAGTGAATCTATCATTTGGTCAAACGAGAACTGTTGTTGTCGATAAACCGCTTCGGCCAATAGATTGAACCATCATAAAATCACACGAGAGGGACCACAAAACTAGCACCTCTTGCATGCAGCCCAGAATGATGTATGTTGTAAGGGGTGGTGCATGTTTTCAATATAGAATAATGTACAATTTAGATGTGGTGCCTACCTCTCGATACAGACAACAACCATGAAGGCCAAGAAGTTAAGGACAAGATACGCAGGGTACGATGTAGGTCGAACCCAGCAATCCGAGCATGTGGGAGGGAATCTTGACAACACATGAACTCGAGCTTTGGTTGAATGACATGTGACGGTGACCGGCCCTAACACGAACTAGGAGGAATCCATTCATGGCCAACATATACCCCTCGTTATCGGTCAAAGCAAGCGTATATATATATACACTCTCGGGGAGCCCATAGATATCCGTGTCATCAAAAAACCCGCACAAGGGAGACGTGGTCATTCAGAAGACCCCGTATACACTGCATGCGGCCCGAAGATATGTACGGGTACGATGGTGTGTGATGTGTTTAAACCTAAATGCACAACTTCGATGGCCACCAACTACATTACAAACCGAACACCATACCCGACTCCAAGCCTGGTTCAATACGTACGATGTCGGTTTCCCAACTTCGAGGCGGCGGGGGGGGGGGGGGTCGGGGGTCGTCCAGCGCATGCGTTCAAACTTTATTTGGTCTAACATGGCAAACATAGCAATAGGTAACCATCATGGTCAAACCCTTCTCGTTGTTAGGTCAAAGGGCTAGATTGTGTGGGGCCCCCTCATTGTCGGTAAAGGATAATATATATCTACATGGGGGACACCACAGATATGTGCAGCGTCTATAAACCGCACAAGGGAGACGTGCTCGATCAGAACACCCTGCCCCCTGGTCACCCATATTTATCTCTATAGAGATATTTATCTCTTTATCTCTCTAATGACCGTGCCATAGATATCATTTAAATGAAGCTTAAGATATGCAACTTCCCACCTGGTCACCCATCCTTGGACTACTCCAGCCCGAGCACACTTAACTTCTGCGTTGTATTCGACTAGGCTAGCAGATGGGAAGCCGCACCGTGCTGATAGGAATTGCCTCCTTGCCTTTAAGGCATTTCATGCTGGTCACCCTATGGGACCTACTCCCTCATATCACACACATTTGTGCTTTTAGAAACTGTTTGCGGTATTTACATGGCCAGTGTGTCGCCGCCTAGCCTTCAATGAGCACTGACACTAGTAGCGGGAAAACGATGGGAGAAGAGGCGGGAAATTGATGAGAGGAGTGGCGAGAAACGGTGGCCTGATTAGAAAAGTTAGTAGAGAAGGAAATGTGAGCTAGCACGACGCATGCGCACAGTGCTTACCCATGTACTGCATGTGTTGTCGAAAGGGCCGAGCATTGCCGTTCGATCTAGGAGAATCCAACGGTGCAGACGTACGATCCGTGGGGTTTTGGTTCTAGCCAATCAGAACGCATGACTCAGATCGGGTGTGCAGCAGGGGGGCATCGAGCATGGTTTGGTAGGCACGTGACTTTCATGAGTGAACCGTGTGCTATTTGAAAACATTTCGTGAGAAGAATCTCATTTTTCAAATCCCCGTAAATCCAAAACTCACCCAAAAATTGTGAAACTTGGCATGGTGTCACGACATGGCACATATATGTCGAGGAATTTTTTTCGTCCATTTTGGCGTAAGTTTTATTACAAACCTCTTACAAACCGGAGCTTCTCACAAAGAAGCCTTCTGGTTCCAATAGGGAAACGTGTCCCCCTTGTGGGCGAAAATATAATCACTGCCTATTTTCGCCTTGTATTTTCTTCTACGGGCAACATGGAACGACATGATATCCGTGCTGAAATTTAAACTTATTCAGGGTTTGTTTGGCCTTTCTATACACTAATTGAGTTTCCTAGGCATTTAATGTCCATAATTCAAATCTGAACTTCAAATACATGTTCCACTTTACCAAAATGTCTAGAAAAATTATACATGTGTCTTGGGTGCATGTTTTGGTCCCATGCCAAGAATCGGAACGAATTACAACCACACCGGCGTCACGGTTTGTCCTCAAACATTTGGAATCTCGGTTTTTAAATCCCCGTAAATCCTAAACTCACCAGAAAGTCATGAAAGTTGGCATGGTGTCACGTCATGGCACATATATGTCATGGTAAAAACATTGTCTAATTTGGGCCGGGCTTTATTACAAACCTCTTACAAACCGGAGCTTCTCTCAAAGAAGCCTCGTGGTTCCGATGGGGAAACGTGTTCCCCTTGTGGCAAAACATAATCACTGCCTATTTTTGCCTTGTATTTTCTTCTGCGGGAAACATGGAATGACAGGATATACATTCTGAAATTTAAACTTATTCAGGGTTCGTTTGGCCTTTTTATACACTAATTGAGCTTGCTAGGCATTTAATGTACATAATTCAAATATGAACTCCAAATACATGCTCTAGTTCACCAAAATGGCTAGAAAAATTATACATGTCTCATTGGGTGCATGTTTAGGTCCCATGCCAGGAATCGGAATGAATTACAATCGTACCGGCGTGCTGGCACAAACATTTGGAATCTCGGTTCTTAAATCCCCATAAATCCAAAACTCACCAGAAAGTCATCAAAGGTGGCACGTCATGGCACAGATATGTCGTGATAAAAACAATGCCAATTTGGACCAAGCTTCATTACAAACCTCTTACAAACCAGAGCCTGTCGCAAGAACCTTCATGGTTTTGACAGGGAAACATGTCCCCTTCTAGGAGAAACGATAATCGCTCCCTATTCTAGCCTTGTATTTTATTCTACATGCAACATGGAACAACGGGAGATTCGCGCTGAACTTTGAAGTTATGCAGGGTTCGTTTGACCTTTTTTATTCATTAATTGAGTTTCCTAGACATTTAATGTCCATAAGTCAAATCCAAACTCCAAATACATGCTCCAGTGCACCAAAATGGCTAGAAAAAACGTACATGTGTCCTTGGGGTGCATGTTTAGGTCCCATGGAATGAATGGGAATGAATTCAACCATCTCATCGTCCTGGCTTGGCCACAAACATTGCGAATCTGAGTTTTTAAATCTCTGTAAATCCAAAACTCACCAGGAAATCTTGAAACTTGGCATGGTGTCACTACATGGTACATATAATTGTCCAGTTTGGGGGAAGATATAAGCCTCTTACAAACCGAAGCTTCTCGCAGCCCTCGTGGTTCCGGTAGGGAAACATGCCCCTCTTGTGGGCGAAACGATAATCTTTGCCTCTTCTCGCCTTGAACTTTGTTTTCTATAGGCAACATAGAATAGCAGGAGTGACGTGCTGAAATTTGCATCTGTTCAGCATTCGTTTGGCCATTGTATATATTAATTAAGTTTTCTAGGCATTTAATGTTAACCATAATTCAAATTTGAACTACAAGCGCATAGTGAAGCAAAATGGGTGGGAAATTGTACATGTGTGATTAGGTGCATGTTTAGATCTCATTTAAGGAATGGGAATGAATTACAAACTTCTCGTCGTCCTGAAACATTGAGAATATCGGGTTTTAAATCCCAGTAAATCTAAAACTCACCCAAAAAACATAAAACTTGGCATGGTTTCATGACATGGCACATATATGTCATTGTAAAAAAATCGCCCAGTTTGAGACAAGGTGCACACATTAATAGCCAAAGAAGTCCTTTTTGAAACAAATACCTAACACGTTAATATCACAAACAGTTTTATTATATGAACCGTGTCAAAATTTAACCATACTTGGTGGCATGCGTGTAGTTGTTTGACTATATGGGACGAGTGCGAAAAGTCCGCCATGCAGGCTGGATGGGACGCGTGCGAGCAGTCCGCCGCGCAGGCTCGACAAGACGCGTGCATCATGTCCACCTCGCAGGCTCGACGGGACACGTGCAAGCAGCAAGGCCGCCCATGCTCATGGGGAACCGAGCTCTTTGACCTCCATCCACCAGCCGCCGCCCGCCTCGCTCACAACTTCTCCATTAAAGGGTTAATTAAAGCACATGGACAGAGGGTGTTTGCTTGTGATCCCATGGCAACATTTGCTTTGTTCGTGTTTTCAACTTGTATTCCGGCCTAATTTAAATTGCCACATGGGGCAATGGATAATACGACAATAAATAAAATAGCAACCGATAATAGATGACAAATTTACAATGGCACAGATAATAATTTTCTTACATATTGGGAAATTTTGAAATGCCACGTGCGGCAAAGCCTAGAAGACATGGGGGCAAGAGAAGAAGGAAATTGCAGACAACGATCTGGGTCAGTACTATCTCTACTCGTCGATGGATCGCCGGGCGACGACATCCTCCAGCTCCTTCTTCAATTCCTCATGACTTTGCTTGAAAGCAGCCACGGATTCCTTCACCTCCTGCTCGCACTCGATCCGGAGCTTCCTCAAGTGACCCGTCAGTTCCTCGACAACCTTTGTCAATGTCATCCCTGAGGCACTGCTCTGCTCATGCAGCATCTTCCAGCCGGCGGCCTCCTCCTCCTTCTCGGCGAGCACCTTGAGGAGCTTCGCATTGTCACCCATGAGTGGCTCGATGAGTCCGGCCGCCTTGTCAACTGAGGCATCGCTGATCTTGAGCAGCTTCATCAAGCCGTCGACTAGCTCCTGCTGCTTACTGAGGCGAACGAGAATGTCGTCGGCAGCGGCCAAGGACTTCAGCAACACCAGCTCATCGCGATCGCCGACGTGGCGAGTGTGCTTATGAGAGCCCTTGCGTGCCCGTGAGAGCTCATTCGAGGGCTCCACGGCGCGCCAGGACATCTCTGTTGTGGCTGCCGCTTCGCGGTGGGACCTCTCTAGTGCTTCCGCGGCCTTGGTCTTTGCTGCCTAGTTATATGTCCACCCGAAACTCCTCCTACAGGTCATGGAGGAACGACTTGATAGGACTGACTAGTTTTATGGGTGATGAGAAGCAGAACTGTAAAGTAACTTTCGAGTGGGTAGTTTTTATAGCCCGGTGCTAAGTGTGAACACATATTAGTTTGATCGGTGTGAACAGATTTGCAATTACTTATTGCGTTGTAATCTGCAATGTGACAAGAAACAAGGTCACAATTTATTGATTGTTCTAAGCCTACAAAGCCCATTTCTATTATTCTGGCTCATCGCAAACAGTTCTTTGGATGAACCATATGCCACACATCGGAAGCCCGAAACATGGGCCGTGTTCTGGGATGTACGTGTATGTGTCTGCCCACTATCACAGACGGTCAAGATATCACCATCGTGTCCTATGGATGTGCCATCGCGCCTCCCACGGGGTGCCAGATGGTTTACCACATGGTTGCTCACCATTGGGGTGGCCGCGGCGTGTTCTCACTACAAAAAAAGACACATCCGTGACATTTTGGGCCGAACGAAAAAATTCTCATGCTTATGACACTTCTACGACGATAATTGTGACAAAACCCGGTATCATCATAGATGTGGTAGGATCCTACTTCTATGACAAAAAATCATGACAGAAAATGGGTTTTTCGTCCTGGGCGGGCCGGAGACGCAGTTGCATGACATTCTTTGGGCCATGCATGACGGAAAAAACCGTGGTAGAAGCGAGGGCGAGGAAAATATCGAGGGAGTTCCCAGTTACGGTGGGTGGTCGGGGCCCGAGCGATGCGCGTTTCTCTCATACGTATGCGCGTGTGTGCGAGGTGTTGCGCTCTAACTGAACCCGAACGAGGCATTGGGCTCTAAGTGAACCCAAGCAATTGCACTGCAGGCTACGCGTTACTGAACTCGAGCGATCGATCGATGGCTATTAACTGAACCCGATCGAGTGATTCCTTCGCTACTACCGCTAAATAAAGCTGATCGAACCAGGTGCCTCTGGATGAACAATGAGCGTTGTTGGGGGGTGGATGAACAGTTCCCGGTGGGGGCGGATGAATAGGACCCCGTGGTAGTAGAGGTCGTTGCCGCTGGATGAACAGTGCCCCGATCGATCGAGCCGGTGGATGAACAAGACCCCGTGGACGGGTGGATGAACAGGACCCCGTGGAGGGGTGGATGAACATGACCCCGTGGAGGGCTGGATGAACAGGACGACCCAGTGGAGTGCTAGTTGAACAATAGCCGGTGGAGGGCTGGCTGAACAGTAGCCCGTGGAGGGGTGGTTGAACAGGACCCCGTGGAGAGGGGTGGTTGAACATGGCCCCGTGGAGGAGCTCGCGGTGGAGGCTGGATGAACAGGGGCCCGTGGATGAACAGCCGCAGGTGGAGGCTGGAGGAGGTTGACGGTGGATGAACAGTAGCCCGTGGAGGCTGGAGGATGTCGACGGTGGAGAAGAATAGTATCTCGTGGGGTCCCATTTTGCGGTACGCCACACCACTCCCGTTGAACAGGACCCCCGTTTCGATCGTAGCGCTCCAAGACAAGTCTGTTTCCTCCGTTTTGCAGTACGACACACCCCTCCCGATCAACAGGACCCCGTTTTGACCAAGAGAAGTCTGTTTCCTCTGTTTTGCGGTACGCCAGACCCCTCCCGATGAACAGGATCCCGTTTCGATCGTGGTCGGTCAAACACAAGGCCGTTTCCTCCTTTCCGCGGTATGCCAGGCCTCGTTTCCATCGGTTGTTCCATCCAAGCTGGTTGGCTCCCGATGAACAACATGCGTTTCATTGCCTCCCAATAAACACGACGCATTCAGTTGCCTCCCCATGAACACGACGACGACGTAGTTTCTCCATTCCGACCGAGCCATGTACACGAGCCTTGGCCGTACATATGCATGAGTAGGCGTTCGAGACCCCGTCCGTATGTACATACGTGGCCGTATTTTTTGGCGCGTGACTGTATGTATGCGTACATGGTTTAGACAGGACAGCCTGAACTGCTACATGGGGGGCTATACTATGACATGTGCCGCTACTTACTCGGCCACGGTTCATCATTGCAGAGCGACCGATCGACCAGTATGTACATACACATTCCGACAAGACAAACAACGCTACGTACGCTTCGACCGGGTGGGTCCCAGCTTTCAGGGAGGATAAGGACGCACTTCCTTGCATGCGAAGATATAGCTGCTGGGTCCCAGCTGTCAGGGGGATATTTTTTTGCCCGTAATAAGGACGCACTTCCTTGTAGGCGAAGATGTAGCTGGTGGGTCCCAGCAGTCAGGGGGAGAAAACATTATTTTTTAGGGTAAAAAGGATGCAGTTGCATGCATGTGTCCATGGGCGTGGTGTGTCCCCACTATCAGCCTCTCACGTACAGTCATCTTCCGATGACTCTCGTTTGTTAACCACGTTGACCACGCCGTGCCAAGTGCACCAAGGCCGGTGGACGACGGCGAGGCCCCAGACTGGAACAACCCGGAGATGGGGAAGACGCGGCAGTGGAGTCGCAGATGGAGAGGAGTGGGAAACTTGACTAGTTCAGGTGCACGGTAGCAATGACGCCCACCGGAGATAGGAGAAAGAACAGAGGTTGAAGAAGGAACACGGCTGTTGGATTAACATCCAACGGTCCAGCTGCTAGAATCATTTGTTGATTATGTTCACAAAGCCCTGCGTACACGTCCGCTTAGTAGGCCCACAAGTCAGCCACCAAATCTGACGGGTCCCAGCTGTCAACAGGAGGAATAGGTTTTTTCACATAACAAGGAGGCACTTCCTTTCGTGCGAAGATACAGCCGATGGGTCCGAGCTGTCAGGGGGAGGAAGCATTTTTTTAGCTTAATAAGGAGGAACTTTCCTTGCATGCGACCATGGACCTCGTGGGTCCCAGCCGTTAGGCCCTCCACGTACAGTCCTCTTCTGATGACTCTCATTTGTTGACCACGCCACGCCGAGCGCAGCGAGGCGGTGGACGACGGCGAGGCCCCGGACAAGAATGACCCGAAGATGGGAAGACGCGACAGTGGAGTTGCAGATTGAGAGGGGTACAAGGGTTATAACCGGTTCTGGTGTGGCGTGGGGCCGCAGTCGGTGGAGAATAAGAGCAGGTGTGGAGGGATGGAGGGAGAGCCTGGCCGACGGTGGGGTAGTGCTTCACAGCGATGCATGCTAAGCAGAGCCGCTAGACGCCGGAGGCCGGACCCGGCGGTCCCCGTGACACTGAGGAATAAGATGAGAGATTGAAGGTGCATGCCGGCCGTTGGAAATAAATCCAATGGCTGTGGATGTCATAATCATTTGTTGACCAACTTGACAACGCCCTGCGTAGGCTTCCACCTATTGACCCACATGTCAGCCTGCAAAAATGTGGCATATGTTTAACCCATATTTTCTAGAATGTACAGTCCATTTGCTAGGCGGGGTGAACAAATAATTTCGCGTCAATGCGGCCCATTTAATATTTTCTAAGAAATCCCAGCCCATTTGCACTTTCTTGAAACACATGAATTAGCTGGGCTCGTTCTATATATAATGTTAGGTTAGAAGGAGCAATTAGTATCAAAAAATAAACCAGAGTGACACATTTTTTATATATATAATTAACAAATTAGCAAGTTATTTCTCAAAATAAAAATGAGCTCGTTATTATTACATTGGTCCTTAAAATCTTCGCAAGCTTTTGTATGCAATCACCAGGATTTTCCTGGCTGTGAGTCAAAAACAACCAGGATTTTCCTTGCCAACTTCTGTTAAGCATTTACTTTTATAAGTTCATAACACATGGGATGTCTTTATAACTTATATATAAGTCTCTATAAAATATATGATAATAGTAATAATATAAATATATATAATGTGGTTAGAAGGGAAAACATAAATTGGACACATCATTATTATTCTTATATATAGAAAAATAGAACAGAGATCTGTGTTTTATGAAAACAAATACATTGGGCTGCCAATCTTTAAGAAAAAGTAAAACCTACGTTGGGAGTCCCATAGGCCAGTATGGACCTCAAAAAATAAGTTGAAACCACTGTCTTCGTATGTCGTGGGCTAAGCATACCTAGGCCTAGCTGATACTTGTTCACCCTCTGGAAAAAATGATACTAGATAGATCCCCGAGCGAACTGGATTAAAGAGGGGGCCGGTGGCACGACTGAAGAAGCACATCGGACGCAATTTTTTTCTTCAGTGGATGGCTCTCGATGGCGTTTTTTACTTGCCTCTGCATCATACAGCTTATATTTTTAGCCTCCTAGTCTGTGGTGGACCAGCAGCCCATTTGCTAGGCGGGCCAACCTACAGAAACAAGCACTCGATTTTTCATCAAGCCCCAAAAACAACGCAGTACTATGCTTGTTTTGAGGCTGAAAACATTACAGCAGGGGTTGAGTGGGGGAGGGGGAAGACAGAGCAAAAATATTAAAAAGAGCTGATGCACCGTTGCTACCCTAACAAAGCAGGTGCAATTCTTCTCGGGAAGAAGGTGTGCCGTTGACACCCACACGTCACAAATCCCACAGTGGTCATACTAACAAGTTCACACACAAGTACAATAGAACATGTAAACATTCGTATCAAACTCAAGTTCACAGGACATGTTCATATTCATAGCCAACATTCACAATCAACAACTCAAAAGATTCATATATACACAAGTTCAACATGTCTATGCATCCAAATGATTGATAGATCACACGGCAATATTCATTGATAATTCACAAAAAGATTCAGATATACACATGTGGAGTATGTTTATGCAACCAAATGATTGAGATCACAGCCAATATAGTCCATGGACGAACTTTAATTACCTATGGTACATACTGGTAAATGGTGTTCAGTTGGAGGTACTTCTTGCTAAAATTAATGATTGTACGAGTAAACTTTCGAGTACATAAGAGGCAACACAGACAATCTAAACTTTGCTTGTAGGCTTATCCTCAAATAGTGGCCTCGTAACGAGGGAGGTTTGAGCAACTTGGCCACTACTTTCATCCAACTAGTTTACTGGCTCATCTTGGTCCTGTAGCTCACCAAAATTCTACTCCCTCCGTCCAAAAATACTTGTCTTAGAAATGGATAAAATGGATGTATTTATAACTAAAATAAGTCTAGATACAAGCATTCCTAAGACAAGTATTTCCGGACGGAGGGAGTACATTGCATACAAGAAAGGAGGCGGTTGAGAAAATGAACCACCCAAATTTTTTGTGCAGTTCAACTGAAATGGAGCATCCTTGGTGTGCAGACTGATTAAGTGCCAGATGAATATACACGTCAACCAACTTGTCTGGAATCTTTAGACTCCATGCCATACAATTTGCTACCATATGTGCTGATAACCAAAAGGCACAAGTTGGGACCAAAGACTGGACTGCGTTTTTCTAGGCTATGCGTCAAGCAATATTTTTGGCGTTCACTCTCCAAATACTTGGAGTTTGACAACTGGTTGACGCCGGTTGATACTCGAATGCATATAGGCAGTTCTTCTTGTCAACATTGATGCTTGTCTGAGTGAACTTTGGAGTACATAGCAGCAGCATAAGTATCTACCATCTGATCTTTTTGTGTAGTTCTACTGAAATCACCCCATGTAATGATTTGCCTGCGAGTTCAGGCTCCAAGTTACTCCTTTATGAAATTGGCAAACAGTAGCACAATACCAAATTACCAATACATATGACAAGCACAATAATCAGGATAAAGACCAGTACCAACCTGTGTGAGGTAGCATATCAATTACTATTTCCTTTGACTAGAAGCCGAGATAAGTGAAGCGACTGACAGCAAAGGAAGGAAGCAAGCCCAGATTAGCGACTGACAAGAAAGGAAGGAAGCTGTCGAGGCAATGAAGCATCCAAAGTTTTTGTGCAGTTCCACCAAAATCGAGCATCCCTGTCAGGACATATATTGAGAGAGTTAGATTACTGTAATAGTGGGACTAGTTGATGAAACATACACTAACAAATAGAAGCACCCTCATTATTTTAACGGGTAAAGTTAGCAACATAGTAGTCTTGCTTAAAGAGAGGTATTAGTTTATTTAATCAGTGCCAATTAGATCAACACTCAAAGCATTGCCATGTATCATAGGTTGCAAAACTTTAACGTGCAAAGATAAAGGAGTTTCGCATGACAGTAGCACGATACAAATAGAGATGACAGCAAACTAATATGGATGAAGGCCTTAGGACGGTACCAACCCGAGCAAAAAAGCTTATTCATGTAGTCCGAGAAGAGATGATAAAGCACTCATAGGAATCACTCAATAGTATATATTTTTGTGCACTTCAAATGTATGGTTGAAATCACTCTTGTTTACCAATGTTGAGATTATATCGAAAGATTATCAAGAACTTCTAGCAGATTTCAAGCACTGGCTGGGATACAGTTCATTGTATTGTCTTGTGTAGTTCCACTAAAATGTATGATTGACACAACATGATCCCTGTTTGCACAAGTAGGAACAAGGTGAAACCTTCATTAGTGAGAAAGGATAGAAAGACATTAGCATATTACTCTAACGGTAGCATCAAATTCATGATGGACAATACACAGAAGTGGAAGGGCTCCCTGGAGGATTGTCTCACATGTAAGGTAGACGTTGCCTGAGCCCTTGAATGGCCTTGACTGAGGCCTCGGCTTCAGCAAGATCACCTTGGCACTGTTTCTTCTTCTTCCTCTTCATCTTCATGCTCTATTTCTCTTTCTCCTCACCAGTTGGTGAAACCAAGTACATGATTGGCCTTCTATTTCAGAATTGGTTTTGTCAGTGAGGGAGTACAAGTGTACTAGTAAACAATAGCATTATTTTCTCATGGCAGTCACAAAATAGATATGAACACATGCATTAAATATGATTCTTACTTGAAGGAAGGTTATGGTGCCAATATGGATGATGAGGATTGGAACACAGATCTCCCTTTGTGCAGTTCCACCAAAATGAACCAACTGTTCCATTCTGACATTCCAGTTAAACAACACAAAAGTCACTTCTTTTAAGAAGTGTTTTATGCAGTGCACTAAGAGGTCACAACAACAACCAGGTGAAATGGATCTCCATGTTTGCACAAAAAGCTATAGAGGAAACAGTCAGAGTCTCAAACAATTACAGGCAAAAACATTTGGCTAAACTTGTCATGGCTTATAACAGTGGCATGGCTTCATTTTACCAGGGGCATTAGATTAAGAACAACTAAATATTTGGTGTAAGGGCATGGGACAGTGAGTGCACCAGCAGTCTAGCACCATGTACCTAAACCGGGGCATAAAGTGGTGTTTCAGAATTTGTTGCCCCGAGAAACAAACATCCAAGAAACATATCTGGGTTGGTCCCATTTTTCTTCACTCTAGCCACCTACTCCTATGTGTGGATAGCAAATCTAGTCCTGGTCATACCACTGTGTACAACATTTCCCCTATATTTCCCTTTTCGACCAAGAGACCGGTTGGATGACTAGTCTATACTACTTTCACCCCCTTTCCTTCCTGTTTGTACCAAGTCCGATGTAAATACTAAATTCCCCCACCCCCACTTTATTTCTTGTTTGAGCCAAGTACAAGATTTGACTCCATGAAGTTGCTTTACCTCTAACAATAGAAGAAAAAAGTTGGTGTTGGACCATCCGATCGAGAGGGGCTGAGAGGTAGAAAATGATGCACATGCAGCAACGTAGCGAGCTGGGGAAGTAGTGCTAGGGCGGTTTCGAAGGAAGATATACCTGAAGGTCGTCGAGATGTGGATAGGTGGGCGGCTGGAGGCCGGATCCGCCCACACTAGGGCAATGACGAAGGGATCGGAGGACCTCCCGCGCCGGCGCTCGGCCAGAGATATAGGTGCAGCCGGCAGTGGGTCTCCTCCCTCGCTGTCGATGATGGTCTAAACGCTACTGTCGGTGTCAAAACCGACGGATCTCGGGTAGGGGGTCCCGAACTGTGCGTCTAGGCCGGATGGTAACAGGAGGCAAGGGACACGAAGTTTTACCTAGGTTCGGGCCCTCTCGACGGAGGTAAAACCCTACGTCCTGCTTGATTAATAATGATGATATGGGTAGTACAAGAGTAGATCTACCACAAGATCGAGGAGGCTAAACCCTAGAAGCTAGCCTATGGTATGATTGTTGATGTGTATGTTGTCCTACGGACTAAAACCCTCCGGTTTATATAGACACCGGATAGGGTTAGGGTTACATAGAGTCGGTTACAATGGTACGAGATCTGAACATCCGTATCGCCAAGCTTGCCTTCCACACCAAGGAAAGTCCCTTCCGGACACGGGACGGAGTCTTCAATCTTGTATCTTCATAGTCCAGGAGTCCGGCCGAATGTATAGTCCGGCTATCCGAACACCCCTAATCCAGGACTCCCTCAGTAGCCCCTGAACCAGGCTTCAATGACGACAAGTCCGGCGCGCAAATTGTCTTCGGCATTGCAAGGCGGGTTCCTCCTCCAAGTACTTCATAGAAGATTTTGAACACAAAGGTAGTGTCCGGCTCTGCAAAATAAGTTTCCACATATTGCCATATAGAGAATAATATTTACACAAATCCAATCTGCTGACGCACTCCGTAGTGTGACATCACACCACGGCCAAGCTTTTATTCGAACCGTTTTACTGTCCTATCTCAGCGCGTTATGCGAGGCGGTTTCCTTGGCACGTCTTGTTAAAGCAGAGATCGTGTCCCCTTATTCCAGGATTCTCATCAATACGGGTGTGGGGAACCCAACCACGCCTTTGATTACGGCGCTTGGGAGATAAGTGAGTTTTACCAGGCTGGTGGGGACATGTAGTTGCGTCCACCCATATAAGGGGATAAGGATCCACCTTTTCACCTACGCCTTCTTCCTCCTTCGCCTATCCATTCTTGCGCACTCGAGCTCCAGCGCCCAAGTCCGCACTCCTCACCTCAACCTTCTCCAGCCATGTCCGGAGCGGGAGGCAAGTAGATGGTCTCCTCCGTCACGAAGGGACATATCAAAAAGCTGAGGAAGGCCGGATACCTGTCTAACGACATCGCGTACCGGCTCCCCGAAAAGGGGCAGCTCATCCCCACCCCAAGGCCCCATGAGAGGGTGGTGTTCCTCCCCCATTTCCTCCACGGACTGGGTTTTCCTCTCCATCCATTTGTCTGGGGGCTCATGTTCTACTATGGCCTAGATTTCCACGATCTGGCCCCAAATTTTGTCCTCAACATCTCGACATTTATCGTCGTGTGCGAGGCTTTCCTCTGCATCCGCCCCCATTTCGGCCTATGGCTCAAGACCTTCAACGTCAAGCCGAAGGTGGTGCGCGGCAACCAGGCAGAGTGCGGAGGCGCCATGGTGGGCAAGATGGCCAACGTCCTATGGCTCGAGGGCTCCTTTGTGGAGACCCTGAAGGGGTGGCAATCGGGGTGGTTTGACATCACCGAGCCGCGCAACCCTGAGTGGGTCGCAGCCCCCGAGTTCCGGTCCGGACCCCCAACGCGGCTCACGTCCTAGAAAGAGACGGGCCTGTCGTGGGGCAGAAAAAAGGAGGTGACCGGACTACAAACATGCATCCAATCCCTGGTGAACAAGTAGCTCAGGCTTGTCAATGTAGTCCAGGTTATGCTCATCCGCTTGATCCTCCCGTGTCAACAACGGGCTTTCAACATGTGGGAGTTTGATCCGGCGCGGCACCAAACTCTGAGCAGGCTCTTCGACACGAGATGCCTGGAAGGTGCTCTTCAAAGGCGCCGAGGCTCCCGCATCTGCTACCGAGGATCACGGATACAGCGCGCAGCGTCACGCTAGCGCGGTAAGTTTTTTGTACCTTTTACAGGGCATTAGTTTTTCATAGTTCAACTCTATGCGGGATCTAAGCTCCCTTACCTTTGACAGGATTGGCAGGCAAAGTCCGGACGGATCGACTGTCCGGCACCTTTGCCCGAAGACCCAGCCGATGCCCTCTTGGCGAAGCTTCTGGTTCCGGCACCCTATGTGGTGCCGGAGAAGAAGGCCGCGAAAAAGGCCGCGGGGACTCGAAAGAGTGCCCAGCGCCAGGAGGCGTCGGATCCATCATCCGACGGTTCCGAGGCGCATTCCACCTGTCAAGACGAGGAGGAGGAAGAAGAAACCCCTCCCCCTCCAGCGGGGGAAGGGAAGAAAAGGAAGGCCGCCCCAACTGGGGAGGCCGAAGGGTCCAAGAAGGGGAGAACCCCTCCTCCGGACTACTCCACCAACGCCGACGATGGTGAAGAGGAGTGGCCGCCCAGGGCCAAGCCCCTGGCGAAATTGTAAGTATCCGGATACCGGAGTGATTTCATAGTATTCGTTTATTGCACAGCTTTCCCTTATGTCAAATATGTTTATGCAGCCCACCCAAAAACCGGCTCGACACGTCGTCGAGCGGCTCACTGGACTCGTCGGACGAGAACTCGTTGCCGATGGCTTCCTCTCCCCGCCCTACGGACGACACCGACGTGTTGTCCCAACAGGTTCCAATCCGGGAGGAGGTGGTCCTGGAGGCACCGCAAGGCGACCTCCCAGACTCCAGGAGTAAAGGGGACGAAACCCCCCAGGGCTCCAAGTCCGGCCCTAGGCCGGACACCGCTCCGAAACCTTCAAAGGTTCCAGAGTCCAGCGGGGGACCTCCTTCCAAGAGGAGCAAGCCCACCGCGCCGGCGACCTCCGTCCAACCGGAGGCGCCGGACAATCTGTTGGAGGCACTCCAAGGTGCCTCCATCGACGAGGGGCACCGCACCATTATGAGCGCGGTGGTCCAGAAGATTCAGTCCGCCAAGAACGGACTGACTGAAGCTTGTACAAGCATTTTAACAGGCTTTGAGGTAAGTAAAGAATGTGTAAACAACATTACCGCATAGACAGTAGCCCCTGATGCTCTGTTTGGCGTTCGGGAAGAAAAGCCGTAGAGAGGATCAAATAAAATTCGCAGGAGTCTAACAAAAAGAAGTCAATATGCGTGTGCAGGCTTCCCTGCTGGCGTCCGCCGCACTGACTGCGGAAGTGGACGTGCTAAAGCAGGATCTCGAGCGGTCCGAGCAAGAGCTCGGACGTGCCAAGAAGCAGCTCGAGGACAGTGAAGGTAAGAAATACCTTATATAAATGTGTATAAAAAGGTGCAATTGCAAAAAATGACAGGAGTATCGTGGCTATTGTAGGGGCCACGTCTGAGGTGGCGACCCTGAAGCAAGGGCTGCTCGAGGCCGAGAAGAGGTCGGCCACGGAGCGCACTGAGTGAGAAAAGTATGAGGCCGAGGTTGGCAAGGTGCGGCAAGAGCTCCAGGCTCTCATGGAAAAACATGAGAGTTTGGAGCGTGACTCAAGGACGTGAGCGTCCGAGCTCACGGCGGCTACTGAAAGTGCCAAGTCTACCAAGGCTGAATCCCAGAAGACTCTCCAGGAGTTGGATGAGGTGAAGAAGATAGCAGCGGGTAAGGCATTCTTTATGCAAAGTAAACACATAAGCGTGAGTTACTTGTTACTTACCCGAATCCGGAGTTCTCCAGGCGCGTTCGCAGATCTTCCCTGGAGTATATTTGATCCCGCCGCATTCTATCAAGCCGAGGAGGGCAGCTCGACGGAGAAGGTGTTCTGGTCTCAGTACGCTGAGGCCGGACACCCCGTGCCCCTGAGCGACCAGTTGAAGCAACTGGTCGAGCTCCACAAGGCGGCCGAACAGGCCATGAAGGGCCTCACAGTTCGGCTGTGGCCTGGAGAGGCTCAGCCTGGGAGCTATTTCGGGCTGGTGTGGCGGTTGGTGGAGGCCTGTCCAAGGCTCGAAGTCATCAAGCGTTCCGTCTGCATTGAAGGTGCCCGTAGGGCCCTTGCCCGTGCAAAGGTGCAGTGGGGCAAGCTGGATGCTGAGAAGCTTGTGAAGGACGGGCCACCGCCGAGGAAAGAGCATCGCAAGCCCAAAAATTATTATAAGGATGTTCTGAAGGGTGCCCGCCTTGTGGCGGATGAATGTTCTATGGATGTAATTTTTGAATAAAACTCGCTCGTTTTGTCCTGTGCGCTGAAAACTTGTTCATATGCGCTTAAGCAATGCTGTTTGAATTTAAAATATTACCTTCTGTGCGGCTGTTTATCAATTCTGAGAGATGGTGAGTCGTCGGCTTCTGCCCCCGTGCCGCTAGTGCTGGGGTGTTCGGGGATAAACCTGAGGGCTCTTTTTCCCATGTTTGGGTCCTTCGAGGGAGGCGCTCAGCCAAACGAACGAGGCAATCGGACTATAATGCGTGAACACTCTCACTTAGCCATAGAATTCTATAATTTTAAATTTCGGCGAAGCCCCTGGTATTCGGTAACCGAGTTCGGGGCGCTATCCACGCCTTGGCCGGACAGAGCCGGCTCCTCGCCCTAAGCGGCATAAGTCTTTAAGGACTCGAAAAGACCTCTCGAACAGCGATCAGCTCTCGCCTCATTATGACGGTCAGTTTTAGCTTTCTCCACTGAGGTGCTCGACCCAGCTCAACCGGGGCACACTCGCAGTGGTTCTCCTAGTGCTACCTTAGCCGATATAGCGGAACGTAAGGCACCAAAACATAGGAGTCGGGCAAACCCAACTATTGACCCAAGACATGATTCGGAGCCGATGCATATAATGCTATAAGTTCGGGGTGCCGCACTTGTTAAAGTGTTCGGACTTCTCACACCATGTTGAGGGGTACTGAAGCCCCTGGCGTATTTTGGCCGTACCAAAGTGTATGGGTGCAACCTGTCGTTAAGGAACATATATATATATATATATGAAAAAAAGTAATGCAAAAATAGACAAAAGCTATGCACTGTTTATTAAAAGAGCTGCGATCAAAGCAGAACGATACAAATAATGCGATAAGCAAAAGGTTGGACTATGTAACATGTCCGCTCCAGGGGCAAGCTGCGGAATAATATGCGAAACATGTATACTGCTCGTGATAGAGACCACCTGGGAGTTCCGTAATGCGGCGTGGCTTGTCTGCTTCCCTGGTTCTTGCATCGTTTGTGCGGCAATTGAACTACCGAACAGGCTGTCCGAACAATGGAGTCCTGAAAGTAAATAAAACATAAAAAAATTGGCAACCCCTGGTATGGTTTAAGCCGTGTTTTGGGCGTGCCGCGATGGTGCCCCTCCCCCTGTGCCCATGGTATCTCTAGAGCGTAGTTATGTACGCGAAGTACTGACGTCGCCTTTTTGCGAGGGATGGGGTTGGGGCCGCATTGCTACGCCTGCTCGGATCGTGCCAGGCGGTCTTGTTGTAGGTTACTCCGGGCGCCCTTGACGGTGTCCGGTCGTTTAGTGGCCGGACTGGAGAACTGCCTGGAGAGGCTGCTTTGAACTTCCGCCGCAAGGGCCGCCGTGGTGCTCCTCCATTCAGAGGGAGCGTTCGGTGTTTCCATTGACCGTAATTACTCCTCGAGGGCCTGGCATCTTGAGCTTAAGGTATGCGTAATGCGATACCGCATTGAACTTAGCGAATGCGGTTCGCCCGAGCAGTGCGTGATAGCCACTGCGAAATGGGACTATGTCGAAGATTAACTCCTCGCTTCGGAAATTATCCGGAGATCCGAAGACCACTTCAAGTCTGACTGAGCGTATACAGTTGGCCTCTACACCTGGTATTACGCCTTTAAAGGTCGTTTTGGTGGGCTTAATCCTCGAGGGATCTATGCCCATTTTCCGCACTGTATCCTGGTAAAGCAGGTTCAGGCTGCTGCCGCCGTCCATAAGGACTCTAGTGAGATGAAATCCGTCAATAATTGGGTCTAGAACCAATGCGGTGAAGCCGCCGTGACGGGTGCTAGTGGGGTGGTCCCGTCGATCAAAGGTGATCGGGCAGGAGGACCATGGGTTGAACTTTGGGGCGACTGGCTCTATCGCGTATACGTCCCTTAACGTGCGCTTCCGCTCCCTCTTGGGGATGTGGGTTGCGTATATCATGTTCACCGTCCGCACTTGTGGGGGAAAACCCTTCTGTCCACTGTTGTTCGGCGACCGGGGCTCCTCGTCGTCATCGCTATGCAGCCCCATGTCTTCGTTTTCGGCGTTTAACTTGCCTGCCTGCTTGAACACCCAACAATCCCTATTGGTGTGATTGGCCGGCTTTTCGGGGGTGCCATGTATCTGGCATAAGCGGTCGAGTATTCGGTCCAAACTGGACGGGCCCCTAGGATTCCTTTTGAATGCCTTTTTCCGTTGACCAGATTTGGAGCCTCTGAATCCGGCATTAACTGTCGTATCCTCAGCATTGTCGCCGTTAATGCGGCGCTTCTGCTTGGTTTGACGCGACCTGCCACTACTGTCCCTGGTGTCCGAATTACCAGGGTTCTTGGTTATATTGTTGCTACGAGCAAGCCAGCTGTCTTCTCCTGCGCAAAAGCGGGTCATGAGTGTCGTGAGTGCTGCCATAGATTTCGGCTTTTCCTGTCCAAGGTGCCGGGCCAGCCACTCGTCACGGATATTGTGCTTGAAGGCTGCTAGGGCCTCAACGTCCGGACAGTTGACTATTTGATTTTTCTTTGTTAGGAACTGTGTCCAGAATTGCCTGGCTGATTCATCTGGTTGCTGAATTACGTGACTTAGGTCATCGGCGTCTGGGGGTCGCACATAAGTGCCCTGGAAATTGTCGAGGAATGCGGCTTCCAGGTCCTCCCAACAACTTATTGATCCTGTTGGCAAGCTATTAAGCCAATGCCTAGCTGGTCCTTTAAGCTTGAGTGGGAGGTATTTGATGGCGTGGAAATCATCGCCACGGGCCATGTGGATATGAAGGAGATAATCCTCAATCCATACCGCAGGATCTGTTGTGCCATCATATGATTCGATGTTTACGGATTTGAAACCCTCGGGGATTTGATGATCCATTATTTCGTCTATGAAGGAGAGTGGGTGTGCGGCGCCTCTGTACTGGGCTATATCATGACGTAGCTCCAGTGAGCCTTGTCTACTGTGTTCGGCCCTATCGAATTTGTGGCCGGCGTGACGGATGCCGTCTCGAGCCGTGGGGCTCCCACGCGATCCATAGATCGATCTTGTTTGTCTAGCCTTGTCCTCCAACATATCTCATAAGCCCGGTGCATATTCCCGTGCCTTGGTACGGGGTACGAGGTGGCCGGTCGGCCGCATCAAGTGCTTCCTCCTCTAATTGGGGTAGCAACCTACGCTTTGGGTAGCTCTTGGAGGGGTGTTCGAGTTTATGCTCTTCGGCCGCAAGGACTTCAGTCCATCTGTCGACTAGCAAATCTTGATCAGCTCTAAGCTGTTGCTGTTTTTTCTTGAGACTTCTTGCCGTGGCCATAAGCCTGCGTTGAAAACTCTTTTGTTCGACGGGATCCTCTGGCACGACGAGTTCGTCGTCGTCGAGGCTTGCCTCATCTTTGGAGGGAGGCATATAATTGTCGTCCTCGACCTCTCTGTCTGCTGCTCTCTCATGAGGGCTGGTTTCTCCATCCTCCTGTGCTAAATATTGCTGGAGGGGGTTTTCTTTGGCGCTTTCCGGAGTATTATTATCTCCCGTGCTGGAATCACCGTGTTTGTTTTGGCGGGATTTTGAGCGGCGCCGTTGGCGCCGGCGCTTAGGCTGTTTCTTGGAGGGGTCATCCTCCGCTGTTCCATCGCCGTCTCCCTCTTTTGGGGTGTCCACCATGTATATGTCATATGACGAGGTGGCTTTCCAGGGCCTAATAGGCGCTGGTTCTTCATCATCTCCTTCATTGGCGTCCATACCGTCGATGTCTTCGGAGTCGAAGTCGAGCATGTCGGTTAAGTCATCGACAGTGGCTACAAAGTGGGTGGTGGGTGGGCTTTGAATTTCTTCATCGTCCGAATCCCAACCTCGCTGGCCGCAGTCTGGCCAGGGATCTCCTGATAAAGAGAGAGACTTCAGTGACTTCAGAATATCGCCAAAAGGCGAGTGCTGAAAGATGTCCGCGGTAGTAAACTCCATGATCGGCGCCCAATCGGATTCGACTGGCCGGGGCGCGGAGGGTTCGGAGTCCGGAAAGGAGTCCGGCTCCCTGGAGTCATGAGTCTCGCGGAGTGCGGGGCTAGTGTTCGTCTCAATCGCCATTGGGATCGTAGCCCCCGAGGCGGTGTCCAACCGCCCATCCTCGATCGGCGCAGTTGGCTCCGAATTAAGGATCGGAGCCGATGCGGGTGCAGCCTCCAAGGCACTGTTCGGCGGCAGAGCTAGATCATGCTCGTCGGGACAGTGCGGCGCGATCGGTAGTGGCTCGAATCCGTCGAGGATCAAGTCCCCACGGATGTCAGCCATGTAGTTTAAACTTCCAAATCTGACATGACGGCCAGGGGCGTAGCTTTCGATCTGCTCCAGGTCGCCAAGTGAATTGGCCCGCAGTGCGAAGCCACCGAAGACGAAGATCTGTCCGGGGAGGAAGGTCTCACCCTGGACTGCATCGCTATCGATAATCGTAGGAGCCATCGAGCCTGACGGCGACGACACAGAGGAACTCTTAATGAAAGCACCAATGTCGGTGTCAAAACCGGCGGATCTCGGGTAGGGGGTCCCGAACTATGCGTCTAGGCCGGATGGTAACAGGAGGCAAGGGACACGAAGTTTTACCCAGGTTCGGGCCCTCTCGATGGAGGTAAAACCCTATGTCCTACTTGATTAATATTGATGATATGGGTAGTACAAGAGTAGGTCTACCACGAGATCGAGGAGGCTAAACCATAGAAGCTAGCCTATGGTATGATTGTTGATGTGTATGTTGTCCTACGGACTAAAACCCTCCGTTTTATATAGACACCGGATAGGGTTAGGGTTACATAGAGTCGGTTACAATGGTAGGACATCTGAACATCCGTATCGCCAAGCTTGCCTTCCACGCCAAGGAAAGTCCCTTCCGGACACAGGACGGAGTCTTCAATCTTGTATCTTCATAGTCCAGGAGTCCGGCCGAAGGTATAGTCCGGCTATCCGAACACCCCCTAATCCAGGACTCCCTCAGCTACCCCTCCCCCCCTTCACCGGCGGAGGGGGATACGTCCGAATCTGTAACCAGTGGTGAGGATAGAAAGACAGTGTTTTTTGAAAGAGAAAGACAGTGTTACCACCGCTATCTTGTTTAGATCTGGAGAGTATGAGAGTGTGTGAATGGAGCAACCCTAGCAAGCAAGCGCGGAGGCTCCGGCCTATATATATAGGTAGTGGGGTAGTTTTCCTTTTTCACTCCATCAAAACAATCATTTAAAATTGTGTACGTGCTAGGTTGCCAGTTTTTTAGTTGTTGATTGTTTTTTGAGATAGCTACCTGCTTATTCCAAGTGGTGTTACGGTGTGCCAAGTCGCACTTTGTATCATTCAAGTCTGGTACAAGACCCTCCATTAAATGAACAACCACCCCTCCTAAAATTGGTGAACAAGCCCACGGCTAAAATTATCGGAAACGTGGGCTTCCCCAACATGCATTATTATTTATATTTTCTATGTGGGAGTACCCTTAAAACTAAATGTGAGAGTACAATATTTATTGGGCCCCTTTGTTGTTGGTGCTAAATTTTGACCAAATATTTAACTGACAAAATGTTAGTGCATGTTAACAAAAATTATATCGCTTGATTCGTATTTGAACATAGTTTTCAATGATGTAATTTTTGGTGACATGCATGAACATTTGGTTAGTTAAATTTATAGTCAAAATTTGGCAAGGTGCATTAAATCAACACATGCAAGTATCAAAAGGAGAGTCTTGACATGCATGCATGCGTTGTAATTAAATCATCGTTAAACGCAAATTTTTGAAATATATCGAGTGCAGCGCTTTGTTGTGTCGCATCAACACGTACAACAAGAAGTTTGACTACTACAACACCCTCTCGTGTTAACCGCACCTGCCTTTGGCTGCATGATAGGTGGGCCACCCACCTATTGGGCCCACCTGTCATACACGCAAAGGCAGGAGCATTAAGTCAATGAAGCTATGTCCCTCCCTCGCCCATGAGCGTGGTGGCTGGTAGGACTAGGAGAAGCTTTCGCTACACGCTCTCCCTCCCGCACGCGGTGGACATGCAGCAGATCATTCGGTGTCAGATGGCCATAAGCATACTATAGTACTCCTCCACTACAGTAGTACTCCATCATATTGTTCGACTTCCTGAAGAGGCGAAGAGCCAAGCGCAGCCCGGACGCTCGTGTGGTTGTTTCATGTGTAGAGTAGTCTAGGATTGCGTGTATCGTGCCTGTATGCTTAAAATCATTGGGTTCGGCTCCATGCTTTTTTTATTAAAATAATCTTCTGTCCCTACCTATCATCCTAGTGATTGTAGTTTGCATGCTCATCTGGTCAAGACAAGAATATATATTTTAATTTCTGGCGGGGTAAATGTTAGAGGTTGCAGCAAATATATTGTACACTGCGGGTCTTTCAACCAGGTTTAGAGGCAACCATGTGGGTCCAGTGCTGTGATGTGTCGCGTCAACTCGTACAACAAGGAGAAGCTTGATTTTACTGCTACACGCCTTCTCCCTCGCCCATGCGCGTGGTGGCTCGCAGATGAGGACAAGCTTTTGCTTAGGCTGGTCGTAATTAATGGAATACTAGTATCATGCATATGATCTAGTGTATGCTACTACACATACGTAGTGCATAGTATCATATGTTAGTATCATCGATGACTTCATTTATTAGCTTGCATGACACATAGTAGCACAACATTTAATATGATACTCAACCCTCTCTTTCTTTATTTACTTCTATGCCACCTCATCAAATTTGCCTAGTTGGCATGCATGATACTCCCTTCGTTCCTAAATATTTGTCTTTTCAGATATTTCAAATGGACTACCACATACAGATGTATATATACATATTTTAGAGTGTAGATTCACTCATTTTGCTCCGTATGTAGTCACTTGTTGAAATCTCTAGAAAGACAAATATTTAGGAATGGAGGGAGTACTACCTATGATACTCCCATTACAACTAGCCTTATAGAGTACTGCAACAAGCTATCCCTCCCGCACGCGGTGGATGGACATGCAGCAGTGGATTCGATACTATAGAAGTAGTAGTAGCATCATTGTTCGTCTTCTCGAAGAGGCGAAGAGCCAAGCACAACTCGAACGTGTCAGTTGTGAATGCTCGCCATAGTGTGTTTAGTTGCATTCTCATCTCAGCATAGTTGTTCCCTCTTCCTGCATGGTGATCCCAGCACCCCTCTTCATGCATGCTGTTCTCATGCATGCTCCTAGTGTATTTGTGTTAAGCTAGTGTGGACTCATGTATTGTGACGCCCCGAGACCGATGCGCCAGGTGTCTTCCAGTTATTCACTGTTGTTGCCTTGTCATTTGCTTGCGTGTTGCATCTTGCCATGTCATCATCCGCATTGCATCGGCATGTTTTCAAAACTTACATCCACCCGGGTCTCCCCGTTCCTTCAGTTGTTAGTTCGGAGCCCAGACACACTTGCACGCGCCCGCGGCAAGTCCGAAATATTGTTCTATAAGTGGCCGGAAAATGTTCTCGGAATGGGTTGAAAATTGGCGTGCGGTCTTATTTTAGTGTACGTAGACCGCCTGTCAAATTTCATCGCGTTCGGAGTCCAGTTGATGCCCCAACGAATAACTATAGTGACAATATAGTTAGTCAAACCGTCAGACGTTTTCCGTATCCGGAAACTGTTGTCGGGCTGCCTTCTCTTCTCAACTCTCAGCCCATCGCACTCTCCGCAACCCACCTAGCCCATCTACCCCCTCCCCTCCGACCGGAGCCGTCGGATCACGATCGGAGGACTCCGGAAGCCCCCAAATCCCCCTAACCTAGTCCCTGTGTCTATATATAGACCACCCCTTCCAGATTTGGCAGCCTAAACCCTACCCCTACCTCTAGCCCCCCCCACCTCAGATTCCATGCTGCTCCAGCCCCTGTCCTCCACTTGGTGCCGCCGCCGGTGCACCCCCGCCAATCCTGCAGCTCCGCCTCACCCTTCCAGCGCCCCCATGCACCGCGGCCAGCTCAGGCCCGTGTGGGGCCCGCCCGAGCCCATCCGGGGCCCGAGCACCGCCCGCGCTCGCCGCCCGTCCCGTCTCACTGCTCCAGCCCTGCCGCCTGGGAGTCCCGACACCGCCGCCTCGCACCCACACCACCGCGCTGACCCCGTCGCCTCGCGCCTGTGCCGGACACCGCCATCGTCGGAGTAGCGCGCCGCTGCACCGTCTAGTTCCACGACGCCCAACAGCTCGCCTCCGGACCTCCCTCGACCATCACCGACGCCCCGCGCTCGACGCCCCTGCTCGCATGTCCCCCCGCGCCAAAGCTCCCTCCGACCATCGCCGGCGTCCGGATCCGGTTCCCCATGGCCTGATCTACCCGTCCCGACCTTCCTCGGCCACCTCCAGCCTCGCTGATGTTGGTGCATCACCGGCCATCGCCACCCCTTCCTTCCGTCGATCCTGTGGGATCGGGGAGGAGGACGAGCTGCCTCTAGGCCCCGTGGGCCGCGACCCACCCGAGGCCCAGCGTCCCAACCGGCCCACCTGCCTCTTCTCCACATATCTGGACCATGGCCCATGGTGAGCAGCGCCTAGCCCCTCTCCTATGCATGCTAGGCCCGCGAACAGCTCCGGCCCGTGTAGTTTTTTTAGGCTCTGTGATTTAGGTATTTTCCCAGAGTTTGCCAGTTTTGCAGAAAAGTCCCCCTAGTTCATGCATTTAATAACTCACAAATGGTGCATCGGATTAAAATTATTTATATATGAAAAAATGACTAGAATTTCATCTAGTTTCACAATATCCAACTTTCATGCATGTTTAAAATGTTTAAAATGTTGTTTGTGTTTATTTTGCATAATGTCATGCTAAAATGATTTAATTCATAACTAAATAACCGCAGCTCCAAATTTAATAAACTTTATATGTAAATGGGGTAGAAAGATGCATAGTTTAACATGGTGGCATTACTTTGCATGGTCAAAAAATTTAAAATATGGTTTAGGGCAGAACAATACCAAATCCATAATTTGCATATGAGGATTTTTCGGAATTGATGTTTGTTGTTTCCGGGCTCATTTAAACTTGACTAGATAGTTAATTTACTTATGCTTCACCCCTTGGCTTGTTTAACAACATTTAATATTGTTGGGTACATAAACGAGATCGAACTAAATAACTTGAATGTGGTGTTCCGTCAATATGCAACTCATTGCGTATTGAGCTCCACTTAATTTGTAGTATTGTTTGTGCACTTTGCCATGCCATACCTCATTAAACCGGACATGCACCATACTTGGTTGTGCATCATGCCATGCTTATGTGATGGTTGTTTACTATGTTGTTTGCTTCTTTCCGGGTTGCTTCTCTTGTTAGCTTCGGTTTCGTTCTGGAGTTGTGAGGATTTGTTCGACTACGTACGTGTGTCTTATTCATGGACTCGTTCTTATTCCTTGCGGGATCTCAGGCAAGATGACCATACCCTCGAAATCACTTCTATCTTTGCTTGCTAGTTGTTCATTCTATCTCTATGCCGTGCTACCTACCACTTGCTATATCATGACTCCCATATTGCCATGTCAAGCCTCTAACCCACCTTTTCCTAGAAAATCGTTGTTTGGCTATGTTACCGCTTTGCTCAGCCCCTCTTATAGCGTTACTAGTTGCAGGTGAAGATGAAGTCTGTTCCTTGTTGGAACATGGATATGTTGGGATATCACAATATCTCTTATTTTAATTAATGCATCCATATACTTGGTAAAGGGTGGAAGGGTCGGCCTTATGCCTGGTGTTTTGTTCCACTCTTGCCGCCCTAGTTTCCGTCATACCGGTGTTATGTTCCTTGATTTTGCGTTCCTTACGCGGTTGGGTGTTATGGGAACCCCTTGACAGTTCGCTTTGAATAAAACTCGTCCAGCAAGGCCCAACCATGGTTTTACATTTTCCTAACAACCTATATCTTTCCCTTGGGTCGGCCAAGCCGAGGGTCATCTTTATTTTAACCCCCCCGGGCCAGTGCTTCTCTAAGTGTTGGTCTGAACCGAGCCGCTGCGGGGCCACCTCGGGGAAACTCGAGGTCTGGTTTTACTCGTAGCTTGTCTCATCCGGTGTTGCCCTGAGAACGAGATATGTGCGACTCCTATCGGGATTGTCGGCACATCGGGGACTTTGCTGGTCTTGTTTTACCATTGTCGAAATGTCTTGTAACCGGGATTCCGAGCCTGATCGGGTCTTCCTAGGAGAAGGAATATCCTTCGTTGACCGTGAGAGCTTGTGATGGGCTAAGTCGGGACACCCCTGCAGGCTTTGAACTTTTGAAAGCCATGCCCGCGGTTATGTGGCAAATGGGAATTTGTTAATATCCGGTTGTAGAAAACTTGACACTTAACTTAATTAAAATGAATCAACCGCGTGTGTAGCTGTGATGGTGCCGTATGATCAGCTCTAGCCGACCAGGCCTTTCTCAGGAGTCACTGATGGTTCCACCGTTCTGATAGGGCAAGTTCGCCTGCCAGTCAGCTTCGGGCAGCGCAACAACTACCGCACCGAGCTCATTGACTTCGATGTCGCCCACATTCGCCTGCCATACAACGCCATCCTCGGGTACCCAGCCCTAGCCAAGTTCATGGCAGTCACTCACCATGGCTACAATGTCCTCAAGATGCCAGGAAGCGGTGGAGTCATCACCGTACCCTGTGAGGAAAGGGACGCGATGTGTTCACTTGAGCGTGCGTTCCAAGCCGCAGTAATCGAAGACCCAGATCACAGGAGCGGAAGACTTCCCGAGGCGACCCTTAAGAAGAAGAAGGCCTCGCCTGGCCCAAGCCATAAGGAGGCAGGCCCCTCCGGAGGCGTTGCGTCAGGATTCATGCCCGTTCAGGGAGCGCCACCCTCTGTTGCATAGGAAAGCGCGCCCGGCGCCCTCCTCAGGTAGGGCTCGGGGACTCTTTCTTAGAGAGCCACCGACTTTGCCAAGGTCACGAGGGAGGCGCTCGGGCACCACTTGGAGGGGTGCTTCCAGGCACGTTTCCCCCATGAAGGTATGAGGCAAGGAAGACCAAACCCTCAGGAGTTCATCGCGGGAAACATCTAGGAGCTACAGGAGTCGAGAGTCATGCACGGCAGTCGTCGCTTGCCCGTCGTGGCCCCACATCCAGGCGAGGATGGTGGGCTGCGCGTCTGCATCGTTGTGCCAGGGCTCAACCAAGCCACGTCTCAGGAGCGCCTCTGGCCTTCGCGCGTGGGGTGTTGCGAGGGTCCACCTCACAGCTACGTTCGCATGCCTTTCGGCCTGCCGAACGCGGTCGCCGCTCATCAGCGCCTGCTGAGGAGCATTCTGGAGGCTCAGGAAGTCAGGCATTGTGCGGTCCTGGCGGAGGTGGAGATGGCCCTTGAAGACCTACCTGTGCCCCCGGAGCCTCCTGAGGCTCCTGGGCCTGGGGGCTCGTGAGGGTCGACGTCTTCACCACGCGTCGCCCACTTCTTCAGCGTCACTTCATCTTCAACGGCATCAGGTGACATCTTTCAAGTTCCATTTTTAGCTGGGAGAGCCCATAGGGCCGCGTCGTTCCCAGGTCGCGTGGGTCCGTCCCTGCGGCACGTATCCGTTTTACTTACATACTTTACCTACCTTGTTGGGGGCGCCCCTCGGGCTGCATCATCCCCAAACTGCTCAGGCCTGGCCCAGCAGCGTTTGCTTTTCCCGCATCTACTTGAAATGAATTTGCTCCTTCGTACTTAACATACCTGACCTAATCGCCTGCTCGATTGACACCTACCCATGGAGCCGCTCGCTCTGGCATGACGTCTACGTACGGGTCCGTCCCTGCAACGCAGATAAATCTGAGTGGTCGAGCTCTGGCCACGGCAGCCCCGTAAAGTGCCACCTCACCAGGCCCTCAGTGCCCCAATCACTCCCTCGGAGCGACCAATGGTTGGCTGGCAACCGTAGCGACAGGTCTTGTCTCTCCTTGTGATTGGTATGCAGGACTCACTCCAGGAGCAACGTTGGGGACATCGCGATCTATCTCTCCCTTTCTCCGGCACGGACCGCTTGCACGTTAAAAGGGGGGCGCCTGAGCATCGCGACTCATGGGCTCCTACTGGCTCTCCAGCCCTCACCCCCTGGCCTTGACCCATGGCATCACGACTTGTCATACCAGCGGCGGCTGAGCTTGCTCGAGGGCCGGGACCTGAGGATGTAGAGCATTAAGGAAAGTGTGGGGAAGTGGGAAGAAGCTTGCGAGGACCTAACCCAGCCGCGCCTCAGCTACCGCCACTCGGGTCGAGCGCCCCGTCGAAGAACTACCCCAAACTAAAAAGAAAAGTCACGCCCTTACAGGAGTTGGACCAACGCAGCACCAAACCCTCGCCTAGTGTAGCTCTGTCACGACGACGTTGCCTTCCTTTCTCGCCCAGCGAAGGCTGCTCGAGCGCTAAAGGGGACCTCCCAAGCATCGCGACTCGGGGGCTCTTACCGGACCTCGGGCCGCTCACCTCCTGGCCTTGACCATGGCATCGCGACCTGGCATACCAGCGACGCTGAAACCTACCTGGGGACTGGGACCTGTCAGCGTAGAGCGCCAAGTCCTCGTGAGGATAGAAAGGGGGAGCCGAGCCGGGACAGGACAAGCATCTCGCATCAATTCATATTAGGGATATAATGTTCAAAAAAGACATGGCAGGCGCCTTACATACCCCCGCGGGGTGTTGCTTCGATTCCTCGCAGGGAACAAAAGGTGCTAATCCTAAGGAACACTGATTGCCCGCGCCTTTGCAAGCGACACCATCATCAAAAGTGGACTGCCCGGCGCCGGCGCCAACCCCACCCAGATCAGTGGTGTCGGCGGCCCGATGCAGTTGCCCTACTCCGAGCACGGCGCGAGCTCGGAGGCTGGTAGCTATCGTCGCTCGTCTTCGGAATCACGAGAAGCTCGGGGGAGCCGCTGGACTCCCCAGCTCCTCCGCTGCCGCCTGAAGAGCTGCTGGAGGGCCGATGGGCAGGCCAGGTCCTCGCCAGTCCGATGCCCTTGCCGCTTTCCTTGGGGCAGCACTCCATCCAGCGTTCGTCAGCATCAAAGAACTTGAAGAACATCAGGGAGGCGCCGTCGTATTCAAGATGAATTACAAGGGCACCCTCCGTGCGGCAGACCCGGGCGATCTCACCCCAGCCCCGGGTCATGTAGACCTTGCTCGGAGCGATGACCGTGACCTCCGCTCCGGTCGTGAGGGTGCTGCAGTCGGCGTGCTGCAGCCAGAGCTCCAGAGACCCGCTCGGTGGCATCTCGAAGGCAAAGGAGGGAGGATGACGGATCCAAGAGCATGGGGGCATTGCGGCGTGAAGCACGAGCTCACAGGAGGAACCCTCGGCGTGGACTCCAGGAGGAACGACGCGCACCTCCGTGACTCACCGGCGTCGGCGGCGGCACCGTCAGTGTCGCTCGACGCCCTCTTCCCCAGGGCCCTCGATTCGAGCGTACAAGGGCAGTGGAAACCTAGGCGGCGGCCGGTCGTACCAGGGCCTCGGCGCCTCCTGCCAAGCACCCTCATCTCTGCGGCAGGGGACTAGTCGTTTCTTCGGCGGAAGAGGGTCAGGGCCTTCTCGGGGGGCCTTTCCTTTCTCTTCTGCAGAAAACTGACGGATTGGTGCCATTGGCGTAAAGAGAAGCAATGACGAGGAAGAGGGAGGAAAGGAGTAGCAGGAAGGGATAAGCTAACGAGGCTCAAGCGCCCCGTACTTATAGCCGGAGAAGGCCAATAGCCAGCCACCACGATCACAGGTAATCATGACCCATTTCTCTGCATGTAGGGACTTGACAAGTCGAGCGGTTGTTGAGGCGTCATGGGGAAGCGCAGACGCCCGCGTCCAACCAATTGCCACGCGGCGCCCGAGGCCGCAGGCTATTGGGGCCTGCGGTGCTTCGCGCTTGCCCCTTAGCTTCTCTGCTATGCCAAGCCCGGGTGCGCCTTGGGCCCGGGGGCTACTTTCGGCGTTCTGGAAATGGGGGTCCCTAGACTTGCCTGCCTGCGGCCTGCGGCATGGCTCGAGTGGGGGCCCAGTGTGGCCCAGCTTCATCAACTCAAGCTCAAGACCCTCGCAAGGGGCCAAGCCTTGCGGGGCAGATGACAGGAGGCTACCTCAGGAGCAGCCTCATTAGGCAGGCTCGCGAGGAGGAGGAGAGATCAAGGCAGGGGTGCCTCGCGAGGAGCCCGTGACGCAAGCCATGATGATCGAGATTAGGCGGGCGCTAGGCGAGTGCCGGCTTGCGCAGTGTCCTTGTTTCCCCTTCGGTGCAAAGGGAGCAAGCACAGGCCAAGGCATCGGGCAAAGGTTACCATTCCGGTGCAACGAGACCATGACCAGCAGAGCGGCAGGATGGAGGTCATCGTGGAGCCCAAGACGGCGTCATCACCAGTGCTTTTGGCAGCCGAAGACCACCTTTGGTCAGGATAGCTTGTACTAGATGTTCCCCTTCAAAATGGCCAATTGTTGGCGCCCTTGCTGCTCGCATTTTGGGAAGAGGACCAGGGCCTCTATAAGTAGGACTAGCCACCATGGAAGGAGAAGATATAGAGAAAAGAAGAAGGAGGAAAAAGGAAGAGAAAGAAAGAGAGAAGAAAAAGAGAGAGAGAGAGAGAGATCCAGACAAAGCAGAACATACCACACCAGCTCAAGAACACCTCTCGGGAGGCCGTTCTTCCCCTGTATTGTTCATCATCAGCCCCTGAGGCAATCCACAACACCACACACTGGAGTAGGGAATTACACCACATCGGTGGACTGAACCATTATAAACCTTGTGTCCTCTGTGTGTTCTTCTTTCCAGCCTAGATTTCTTGCGAGCCATAGAAGTGCGAGTCGGTAGGGGAAAGATCTCCGTGCGCACCCCGGAGTTCGAACCTTAAGGGTCTGCTGGAACCCGAAATCCGACAGCGAACGAAAAACCTGGCAAGCATCCCTTTTTCATTAAAAACGTCCCATACACGTACAGTTCGTGCGAGATGAAAAACATGAGCAAGGGGATTACAAGTTTGAAGTTTAACAAAGGCCCGCAGGCTTACAAACTAAAAAAGAGATAAGATGCTCATAATCCCTTTCTTGTCCCTCTCCTCAGGAGGCAGGTCAAGGAGGCGAAAGGGCAAAAGGGGCGCCTAGGGGAGCTACGAGCAGTAGATAGCACCAAGAGAACATCTCGGTGGCCACCCACGGGCGGGCCAGTGATGACGGTGCCGAGAAAGGAGCTGGAAGACGAGGCGGCAGGACTGACAATACGCGATGAAGGTGTTGGTTCCCGAGTACTCCGAGTTGACAGCCTTGATGCCCGCCCTCTTCCTCTTCCACAGCCTCACGACGCCAGCCGCCCAAGGAGACAGCCCCAATAAGTTCAAGGAGCTGGCCCTGCCCCCGGCTAGCTTCTGCCAGAGGAGCGGCCAGGTGCAGATGCTGCTGCTGCCGCACCCGCCCAGGCGCGGGGCGTCCGATGCCTAGTCCGACTCGTCCCTGCTGTCCTCCTCATCGCTCTCGCTCGAGGACGAGCTTCCATCGTCAGAATCTCCATTAGAGGAGCTCTCCATGCATCCTTTCAGATGAGTTCCAAAATCTCTGAAGACCTTGATGGAGAGCAGGCCATCCTCCATTAACTTGAAGTAGAGGACGAGCCCCGCCGTCAGGCTGTGGATGCGGGCGAACGTCTTCCATCGACGGCGGAGATACATAACTCGAGGAGCCGGGAAGTCGACGTCGACCCGCGTGCCCCCATTCCCGCAGCCCCTCATGTGCAACCTGAGGGTCTTGGGCGGGGCACGCTCCATCACCCGAGCGAACGGAGTGGGGAGACGAAGACAACGACGCGGGGGCCGGCGGAGCCTGATGAAGAACTCGCAAGGCTGGTCTTCAACATGGCCCTCTATCGGGAAGGGCATCATTGGCAGGGGCGAGGCCGGCGCGTCACCCCATCCTCCTCTTCCCCGAGCGCTACGGCCTCTGCCCCGGCCTCGCCCACGGCCTCACCCCCTCCCCCTCCCCCTCACGGTCGGTTCCACCACCACGGGTTCAGAAGGGGGAGGGACGCACAGTTGAGCGGCAACCCTCGCCGCCACCGTCGAAGGACCGGGATTCCCTTTCTCCATGGCGGGTGAGAGGAAGGAGCAGAAGCAGGGGGAGATAGAAGATGGAAGAATGCGGGGTGCCATCCCCCCCTTTCCTCCTCTTTATAAAGGAACAGGGTTGAGGCTCGGCCGCCCCGCTCGGCCAATCCAGACACCCGAGGCGCGGGGAATCAGGACCGACCAGCCGCCCCAACCAGCGGCAGCCCGGTTTCTTGCCTCCACCGTTTGCCACCACAAGCGCATGTAAGACGCATGGCAGACGTGCAGAGCTGAGGGGACGGGTGAGGCGACCTCTTCGCACCCCATGATCGTGGGGAGTGGATGCCTTGAAGACCGCACCCCGACCCCGCTCAGTAAATGAGCCGCACCTCCACGCCTCCCTCTTTTTACGGGGAAGACGTGAGCCGCCTCTTTACTGCGATGTGACGCATGTGTGTGGAAACCGCCCCACGCATGCCTCCCACGTCACGCACACCCCTCCACGCCACGCCACGCGCGCGGGTCGTGGGGCGCGGAGCGCGTGAAGAATCTTACCACGATAAAAAACGCCCCACCTGCCCGCGCACCGTTTTGGGCCTGGCCCAACAACGTGTTGCGCTTATGTGTGGCCCAGGCCCGGGGGCTCCTGCCGGTGTACAAAAATAGGGGTGCATCTTTGTACCCCTTTTTCCTGTGCACGGGCAGTCAGAGCCGCGCCCACGGCCACACCAAGCAGAAGGAGGGAGGTGAGCCAAAGTAAGATTGAAGCCCAAGACAATCAAAGCAACGCCAAGGCCTAGACCACAAAGAGCAGAGGGACGAAGAAAGTTCCCCCGGTGAGACCCTTGTCAGGTGGCCTCAGCAGCCCCGGCAAGACTCTTGCCGGGACAGCTCGCCCCGCACCAACAGAGTGAGCCACCCTTGAGACCACGGCCCCCAGTGCCATCATCAGCATGGGGCCTGGGCTCGGGAAGGCACCCCTGTGGTGGCGTGTAGATCTTTGTGAAGACATATTCAAGATCAGATTAGAAGATGACGATTCTCGGCAAGATCCTTGCCAAGGAAGGCCACCAGACCCCCGGCAAGATCCTTGCCGGGGACGACAACACGCCATGGCGAGACCCTTGCCGGGCCACCCGACAAGGCCCTTGCCAAAGACGTCGGTAAGCCCAGATCAACCAAGCTTCCATCGCCGTTCACATGCAGCTGCCAGCCCAACCAGCTGGGCAGGCACCTGCGTAGCAACATACAGCTCCCAGGCCAACTCATCAAGCGCCTGCGTGGCGGCATGCAGATCTTCGTGAAGGCTCCACCACTGCACCAACTCAGCTGCTCGCCTGCCTGCCTACATGGCACCGCACGCATCCCTGGCCAAGGCGCATGTCGAAGCGAGGAGCAGCGGCGACGGACGGGACAGCATCGCCCCCGTCCCCAATAAAGCAAGAGGACACCTAAGCGATGCATTAAATGCACCTTGTCCTGCAATACGAGGGATAACCTCATGTCACTGTAGACCTTTCCACCTCCTGTGTGCCACTGTGGCAACCCCTTTTTCCTATAAAAGGAGGCCTGAGGCGACGAGGAGGGGGATTCGGCTCTTTCGAACCACACGCTGACCACATCTAGTTCGAGAGCTTAAGAACTCTCAGAAATACACCCACCAAAGCAGGACTAGGGTTTTACGCATCCTCACGGCCCAAACCTGGGTAAACGATCCTTGTGCTTTCTACTAGCCCTGCTCTACTCGCAACCCTGCACCCCGGCAACCATAGTAGGGATTCTTGTGATCCCATAGGTGTCGTTCCACACCAACAATCGGTCACTCACGATAGTACATACTCCGTGCCATAGTACCCTCTCTAGCTAGGCTGTTTTATAGATTGTCGTTGTGATGGACGATATACATGAGCAAGGCACCGAGTCACGAGTATGACCATTGGTGTTGAGCCAGGTGAATACATGCTCGGTGTTCATGGAGGCCTCTAGCAAACATCTAAACAGTAATGTCACGCACCACCGGGGTGTGCAGGTGATGGGCTCGCCGTTTGCGTTGCGCCATGAGCAGGACCTTGATTGAGAGGGTGACGTGCATGCATTGGTTTGACAGCGTGAGTGTGAGTGTCTGCACGCGTACATGCTACTTTCCTCTATGGACGGTGTGCGCTAATGTGTGCATCACGTATAATATAAAAAAACCATTTGTGCATTTAATGTAAAGTATTTCATTTTCATTTGGATGATGAGTGTGCGTTGTAGTGACGAGTCTTTGGTTTTGTTCCTCACATAAGCATAATTTTGGTTTTTATTTCTTTCTACGCTGACAGGTAGGCCCGCATAGATAGATAGATAGATAAAGAACACGAGCTGAGGAGGCGCATGCGGACTGTTTGACTGGTCAACCAGACAAATACGGAGCTATACGCTGAGCGAGTGACCGTATAATCACCATATCTTGTATACAATGATCAAAGTGAGCTATCAAGACAAGTTCAACGACCGCCAATGCATTTTACTCGGTAATAAATGACCAGGATTGAAGGGGAATCCAAACTTCCTTCATCTTCTGTCCTTGAGCTCTTGACAAACCAATGCACTATGTGGTTTTCCGGCCACTCCACCCAAGAGTTGTCACCAAGCATCGTTCATGCCACCGCGCCGCACACTAACCGGTAAGGAAGTGATGGCATCCCACTGCGCCGTGTTCCTCACCGCCCACGACCGCACACAGAATGGTAGGGAAGCGATGGCATTCCGCCGTGCCAGGTTCATCGCCGCTCGCGACCTCACACCTATATGGGCGGAATTTGAAGCTGCCATGGCCGAATGGGAGGTAGAGCAAGAGGCGGCCAAAGTCATACAGAGGGAGCGGAAAATTCAGAAAGCACTCAAGAAGAGAGAGGCCTGCCGCTGCAAGAAAGAAGAGGATGCACGCGCTGCTGCGGAGAGGTCGACGGAGATCCAAGCACGGTGGGGTGTCGCCGACAAAGCCGAGTAGGAGAACGACGGTGTCTGGCCAGCATGTGAGAAGTAGTAGTACTAGTAGTTAGTGTGTGTGTCTGTGTCGCCCGTACATTTGTTTAATTAATTACGAGCATGTACCAATACTAGTTACTACTGTAGTTTTTAGAGCAAATTACCAGTACATTAGCCTAGACTCAATGGAAAAATTCCTATCCTAGGCATCAAATGGCATCTCTTTCTCTATAGGAATTGAGATGCATGTCATCTCACTTCCTATGGTTTTCATATTCCTATAAAATTCCTATCCTATGAACCAAATGAGGCCTCTGCGGGAGTAACTACGGTAGCTAGCAGTACTAATGGTACAGTAGTTTCCTTCAAGAAGCGGAATTCAACGAAGTCACGATGGTTCCTTCGTCTGAGCAACTTCACAGTGGGAAAGGTTGGGCCTGTGATTTGATGGCTCATTAATAATTATTGTGGCGTGACGACCGAGGTGACTCTCCCTTGCAGTTCTGCGGGCATGGCAAGTGGACCAGGATGGTCGACGTCCCACATGTCGGTGAACGGAAGTATTCTTTCCGATATCGAGGAGCAAGTAAACCGTGTGGTATAGTATCACTACTGATTTATATTTATTTTCTATTTCTGATGAATGCTAGCATTTTAACTCTTACGACGAAGGAGTGCCAAACACGGCACGTGCTGGATGTCCCACATGTCAGCAAAAGGAGTGGGACATGAACAGCGTGGTAGAGCGTCTCCACTTCTTCCACTTCTAGGTTGGAGACCACACGTAGTAGTACTAGTGGTATGAACGATACAAAGTGCGACCCGGAGAGAAAGACACATCTAGTTGGAAGGTCTCAGGGCGTACACGTAAACAAATATAAAACCTAATATGTGCCTCCAATTGATATAGTAGTAGTAGAGTACTTAGGCACGTACCACATAACATCACCGGGCATTGCACGTACAACATTTAGTGGTAGTAAGAGACAAATGCCTATATTCCACGCATGTTCATACTATTTGTGCCTTTCTACTTTACTTTTGCGCTACATTACTCAGGTTCATACGTCCACTCCTAGGTACATGTCCGTCTCGTAGTTCCAGTCCCGCGTGTTCTTCATAGATGGAACGATCCATAACTATGGGCAATGGGAGTCCATATCATCACTGTTAATGTGGCTCCCCACGATGGAGACTCATCCAAACTATGGCCAGCGTCGACGCGGAGCAGTTGCGTGCACCGGGAAGCGGCGCTCTCTCAGCCGCCGCGCTACTTCAAAGCCGGCGCCAGTGAGAGGTCGCCTCCTCTCTGGCCGGGCATTAATGCGGCACTGATGTTCCACGGCGACGCTGACCATTACACGCGGGAAGCGCGCACCGGCAAGGGAGGGGGGTTGGGTTGGCCAGGGCGGTCAGACGCGGGCGTGGTGGTGGTATTGGTTTTGAACCGTTTCAGGTGTAGTACTGGTAGTTTACAAAACTACTCAATTATTGCACTCAGTTTCCTAAGAAAATGTGGTAAAGAAAGGTTACTCCACAGCCCGCTTCCCTTCTCCTTCCTCTTCCACCGCCCGTGCACGTCCGCGGAAAGCGACCAATCAACCCTTATATAGGAGTGCTAGCACAAAAAGATGCATGCATGACCACTAAAATTTCCAGATTAAAGCGCCGCTCCAGCGGGAGTATGGCATATGTCATTACCTTCAGTCGGACCATGGCTACCGGGCTACGGCAACTAGAGAAGAGGCGGAAGGAGGGGAATGAATGCAGCTTCTGTTTGGGTTCGTCGTCCAGCTTAAATAAATACGCACCATCATGTGTACCCGCGGGTGCACAAATTGTAACATACGTGTCTGCTTAAGTGGGCGTCACGCAACTTGTGTGTGAGAGACATTCTGAGAGACAGAGTGTGTGTGTGCGCCTCTACTCTTCGGACATGTACTCAACCTTTTGCATCGGGATATAAGTATAATGGCATTACACTTTAGCTAGTGATTTACATGCCATGTTGACGTGGTTGTGTAAAAAAATGTCACTTCCTTCTCGTGATTTGCGTTATATAAGTACTTGAAAGATGCTCGTGCATTGCATGGAACATCAATATGCATTTTTTTACAAAACACCTGTTGTGACTGACCCATTCAGGAGTAATCCCATGTGTAAAAACTAAAGATATCTCGAGAATTTTATCGAAAAACTGGTATCTCGACAATTTCATCGAAAAAAATGAAAGATGAGAGATAAGGTGAGGAGGAGTGGAGCGTGGTGGTGACTAGAGGTCGGACTGGGCGGAGGCATGGGGATGGACGGCGCCGGTAGGCGGCAGTGGCCACCATGCTAGATTGTTCCAGAGATTTCCTTTTTTAATTGCTTAGCAATGAGGTTGTGGGAGATAAGGATGAACGAGGCAAGGCCTTGTTTGTGCCAAATATAGACATGCCAATGTTTGGCACTACGCCAAATATTCGCTACTACTTGGTTGGTTACCGAGTTGTCTTGCCTATCTCACATAAAGTTGCCAATATTTGACAAGTATTGGTATTGCCAATATTTGGCTAGCCAAATATTGGCAGCAAACCAATCATGCACTAAATGTGGAGAGAGGTGCGGGTATCTTTTGTAAAATTGTCATAGTTTGCTTTCTACTCCTCAGATATAGATCGGACGGTGTATATTACAATATGGCAGGCACACCATCATAAACAACTCGTTTCTTTATAAGAGTAGAGATGATAAGTTTGCTAACTACTAAAGTAAAGTGGAATTTGTCCATGTTATACAAGTAAATTAAGGTGATTTCTTATCATACGGGTAAGGTTGGACGAAGGGTGGTAGGAACAAATGCTCCGCCTAGAGCATGTGTGTGTGAGAGATGGAGTCTTAGTGTGTGTGGGGGGTGCATGTGTGTGTGTGTGACGCGGGGTCCTCGGTGGCGGATGTAATTTAAGTGTGTGTGGCTTCATCATAGAGAGGTGATTTGTATGGCAGAGGCCACCAACGAGGGGGTGGGAGAGAGAAAAGGCTCGTAGAGAGGGAAGGTGTGTGCGCGTGAGAGGAGTCGACATCGAGAGAACGTGTTTGTTCGAGAAACCCCGAGGAAGACTACTATATATCAATGGTGCATGTAGTAGGGAATTAAAAGAAGGGATGGTCTTATTGGTTTTGGGGATATAGGGGAAGAGTGAGAGAGGGGGGTAGCTAGAAGGAGATTGTTAAGTGTGAGTGTGTGTTTTGCCCATCTAGGCGGAAGTTATGTGCACACAAGAAGAAAACAATTCGATGTGGCATTAGGGTTGAGGGTAATTAACTACGTATGGAGACATAGGAGACCTTGAACGTGCATGTGCGAGAGGTGTACATGTATACGTGGGATGTGTGTGTGCGCGCGAGCATGATCGAGATAAAAGAAAGAAGACATAATTTATAAGATCAACAACATGGGAGAGACGGATCGGTATGACAATACGCATGCATGTGAGGGTGCATGGAAGAAGGCTCGATAATTGAGCATGCATTTTTGTCTTTAAGAGATAGTGGTGTGGGCTGGAGCATGTATCTATGGCGAGTAGGGAGCGAGACACAACGATTGTGCAAAAGAGATCAACCTATAAATGCATGTATGGAGAGACATATATAATGTGGGTGATAGGAAGCAAGAGTGCGTGCGAGAAAGAAATGTTGACGGAGAATCTACAGATAGATACAGAGATAGAGATGCAAGCTAGAGGGACATCAGCTAGTTTGAGCATTGGAGATGACCGTCGGATGGTTCAGAGGGTGAAGTTATGTGTATGTGAGAGAAAGATAAAAAGAGGGCACTTGACTGCATGTAGAGAGAAACATATATAGTGTGCGTGATAGGAAGCAAGAGTGGGGGCGAGAAAGAAGGTTAATGCAGAAATAGATAAATAGAAAGATAAAGATGCTAGCTAGTGTGTAGGAGTCGAGTGGATTAGAAGGCTGAGTTATGTGTGTGGGTGTGAGAGAGATAGAGAGAGGGTGCATGTGAGTCACATACAAACAAATATCAGAGAGAAATGAGATCCTGACAGACGGAGTTTTGTGTCTACGAGAGACAAAAATATTTCACAACGAGAGTGATAGCTAGAGAGACATATGAGGGAACGCAAGATATCTCCACGGAGAGTGTGTGTGAGCGACATACAAGAGAATGGCGGAGATATATGACACCCTGGGAGACGGAGTTTGTGTTTGTGTGTGAGAAAGAGATATTTAAGAGGAAGAGTCGTAGCTTCTCATACCGAAGGAGCGAAAGACATCTCTGTGTGAGAGGGGGTGTGCGAGTGGCACACAGGGGAATAGTAGAGAGAAATGAGACCCCAGGAAACAATGTTTGTGTTTGTGTGAGAGAAAGAGATTTCACATGAAGAATCATAGTTAGAGACACATAGCAGGGAGCAAGATATACTTAGAGAGAGATAGAGAGATGAAGGTCGAGGGAGAGAGTACCGTCAGTGTGTTGCGAAGATAAAAGATCATTGTCGACATACAGGTAGCGCAGCAGATACCCGACAGACAATGAACACGTATAGGTCTAGAGAGATACTCCTATATAAGCATGGGTGATAGCTATATGAGACAAATATCTGGACTAAAGGGGATTGAAATATTTAAACTAGAGATCACGACATCGATAATATCATAATGCAAATTGGTGTATCAAACATGCATATTCATTTGAATTTGGGGACACGTGTAATGTTATATAGTTTATCAATATTAGTGATCCATAGATTCTTTAATTAGAGACAATGCATGATTTATATGCAATTAATGTCTAAACAGGATTACACTATATGTTGCGTGTGTGAAACACATTATACATGTTTGAGAAGTAAAAAAACACATGAAACACACATTAATTGGAGACAGTTAGCGAGGAATGCATACATTGGATTTCAACATAAAGTGGTTTCAAATATTTGGAAATCCAAATTAAGATGGATACAGCCTTATGAATCTGAGATCATGCCATTTGTAAACCATATTTATGTATAAATGGTGTTGTGCTTTTGAAAGTATATATAAAAACATGATGTATATAGAATTTTATTCCAATCGAAAATGGATCCTGCCCGAACAAAAATAGAATACAAACTGGATTCGAATTGATTTGGCACGGTAAACATGCACTCTTGCTCTGCAAAAATTTGAACGAAGCGGGGGAAGTCACAGTAACCGCCAGAAACTAGAATCTGCGAGATTGAAATTACTTCCTATCCCTGACACGCAAAGCCTATCGGCTTGATTTCGATATGTTTCGATAGGGGTAGGTTTGTAATTTCACTCAAACGTGACATAACCGCCTCTCACCCGGATTCATACACAGTGGGTGCCAAAACACAGTGTCTCCTCGGCCGAAATTGACTCCCTCCCCGATTCATACATGGTGGGCGCAAAAAACAAACTCTCGTTGACAAATATTTGGTGTATGCGAGATTACGGTCCTATCCCCAACCAACTAATATTGCTGTGATGTAGGAAATTTTAAATGGGGGCTAAGTTTGTAAATTTCCTCGCATTTGAGACAAGCGCGCCCTGAAGACATGGTTCCCCCTTCCTCTGTCCCTCCATTTCCCCATTCGTACTCCGTGGGTGCCAAAACACCCTCTCCACCCCAGCCTCCTCCGCCTGCCACCCCATGCACCGTTGTCCTCCTCCACCATGCCGGAGCTAATACCCCGACGCCATCGTCCATTTCAAGAGATCGACCTCTCTCATCCATAGCTTTGGACCGGGATCCTTGCATCCCGTCCTCTCGCTTCATCCCCGCCGTCGTCCACCTTGCCGGCGCCTCTCCTACGACCATCTCGTCCACTGCGCCCCGCCGCCACCGCCTACCCTCCTAGATATGCTTCCACGCCACCGACAGCCATCATGTAACACCCTCGATGCGGCTATATCTCCTATGTGTCGAAGCACGACTTAGAGGCATAACCGCATTGAAAGCAATGTCGCAAGTAAGGTAATCTTCACAAAAACCCATGCAAATAGATAAAAGGGGAAAAGGTACATAGTTGGCTTACACTCGCCACGTCACACAAATACATGAATACCATTACAATCATCCAATACACTCATGGTCCGACTATGGTACCAAAATAAAGATCAACCCCTACATGCGACAAAGTCCCCGATCGCCCCAACTGGGCACCACTACTGATCATCTGGGAAAGACACATAGTAACGGCGACAGTCTTCATCGAACTCCCACTTGAGCTCAAGCGCATCGTCTGGAACCGTATCATCGGTCCATGCATCTGGTTTTGGAAGTAAACTGTGAGTCACGGGGACTCAGCAATCTCACACCCTCGCGATCAAGACTATTTAAGCTTATAGGTAAGGCAAAGGTATGATGTGGAGCTGCAGCAAGCGACTAGCATATATGGTGGCTAACCTATTCGCAAAAGAGAGCGAGAAGAGAAGGCAAAGCATGGTCAAACAACTATGATCAAGATGTGATCCTAGAACAACCTACGTCAAGCATTACTCCAACACCGTGTTCACTTCCTGGACTCCGCCGAGAAGAGACCATAAAGGTTACACACGCGGTTGATTCATTTTAATTAAGTTAAGTTACAAGTTATCTACAACCGGACATTAACAAATTACCATCTGCCCATAATCGCGGGCATGGCTTTTGAAAGTTCAAATCCCTGCAGGGGAGTCCCAACTTAGCCCATCACAAGCTCTCACGGTCAATGAAGGATATTCCTTCTCCCGAGACATTCTGATCAGACTCGGCATCCCGGTTACAAGACATCCTCAACAATGGTAAAACAAGTCCAGCAACACCGCCCGAATGTGCCGATAAATCCCGATAGGAGCTGCACATATCTCGTTCTTAGGGCACACTCAGATGAGCGCTCCATACAACTAAAACCAAACCTCGAGTTTCCCCGAGGGGGTGCGGCACAGGGCTCTAGTTTGGACCAACACTCAGAGGAGCGCTAGCCCGGGGGGGTTTAAATAAAGATGACCCTTGGGCTCCGGAAACCCAAGGGAAAAAGAGGCTAGGTGGCAAATGGTAAAACCAAGGTTGGGCATTGCTGGAGGAGTTTTATTCAAGGCGAACTGTCAAGGGGTTCCCATTATAACCCAACCGCCTAAGGAACGCAAAATCCGGGAACATAACACCGATATGACGGAAACTAGGGCGGCAAGACTGGAACAAAATACTAGGTAAAAGGCCGAGCCGTCCACCCTTTACCAAGTATATAGATGCATTAAGATAAACAAGATAATATGGTCATATCCCAACAATAAACAATGTTCCAACAAGGAACGATTTCCAGTCTTCACCTGCAACTAGCAACGCTATAAGAGGGGCTGAGCAAAGCTGTAACATAGCCAATCAACGGTTTGCTAGGACATGGAGGGTTAGAGGTTTGACATGGCAATTTGGGAGGCATGATAAGCAAGTGGTAGGTATCGTAGCATAGGCATAGCAAAAGAGCGAGCATCTAGCAAGCAAAGATAGAAGTGATTTCGAGGGTATGATCATCTTGCCTTCAAAGCTGTCAGAGTTGACTTGATCCTCGTAAGCAAACTCAACGGGCTCCTCATTCACGAACTCATCTCCCGGCTCTACCCAAACAAGAACAACAAGCAAACGGAACACAATCAACCACGTGCAATGCTCAAACAACATGATGCAAACATGGTATGATATGCGGGATGCGGGATGTGATGCATATGCAAGATTTGACAAGGAATGATTGAACCTGTCCTCAACATGGAAATCCAAGAGTGCCACTGGAAAGGTGAGGTGATTTCGGTTGAAATCGATATAAAGATCACCGGAATCGGATGCACGGTTTGGAAATGGCAAGCAAACTAAATATGGCACCGGTCTGCGATAATCAGCAAGTGACCAACTAAATGCATCAAGGTAAATATTCTACAACACTCAAACATGACAACAAAATACATGGCAGGGATCCACTCATGAAGCTTAACAAAAGATGAACACTGAGCTACGGCTAATTCATCCATTAACAGGTTCAAACAAGCATGGAAAAAGTGCAAATGATAACAGGTTTCAGACTTAGTGAAATTAACACAAGTCTGGAATTTATCATCAGGAAGCACACTTTAGAGCATGAAAACTACATGCTACAGGAACTTAACATGGCAAAGCAAGGAATGGCATGAAGCAAGTGACCAACTAAATGCATCAATATAAATATGCTACAACACTCAAACATGACAACAAAATACATGGCAAGGATCCACTCATGAAGCTTAACAAAATAAGAACACTGAGATATGGCTAATTCATCCATTAACAGGTTCAAACAAGCATGTCAAAAGTGCAAATGATAACAGGTTTCAGACTTGGTGATATTAACACAAGTCTGGAATTTATCATCAGGAAGCACACTTTAGAGCATGAAAACTACATGCTACAGGAACTTAACATGGCAAAGCAATGCATGGCATCAAGCTACTCAAAGCACTTAACAAAAGTCCCTTAGTGACCTTGAGCCAAAAGGGATCAGAAAATACAATGGCAAGCATGTGAACATGGCAAAAATATAAACAGATTCAGATTTAGTGAAAAACTGGAGCATGCAAAACAGTTAACGAGTAGGCATGTTTACGAGCTCGATGCACTCACTACAGAGCATGGCATGACAAACTAAGAATACACCCATCAAGAAGACATGTCATAGGAGCTAGACATGGCAAGAACAATAACATAGCATGCACGGATCAATAGCAACATCCTCGGCAAAATCGCTAAACATGTCAACAATCTGCCAGGATTCACTTTATAGCAAAAGTAGAGCTCGATTGACTCAAGCTAGGGTGCTCCATAAATGCAAAAAAAGACATGGCTGGATGCAGCACCACAATTTTAACAAATCATCCTTACTGATCATCCTCAAAAGAGGCACGGATCACTAGGGAACAACATGAACATATGGCATAACAACAAAATCAGGACAAGGACTTAGTGAAATTCGAAGTCCCTGAAATCAGCATTACCGATTACGCTACGTTGTAAGCTTGTGCTAGTCACCACAAATATCAAAAAAATACATGGCAAGCACCTCTGTAAAGATGGCATGGCATATAACAAAACACATGTAGAGATCAGGATCATAGCATGCACACATTAAACATGGCAAAAATGACAAATAGCTATTTGATGAAATAGATCTGACAAATTCATCACATAGCCCTCTTCCAACAGCATTTCGGGCATCAAGACGAGCTCAAATGAAAATAAAGCAGTGAGATGAAATTATGTACTCGTCGAGACGAACATTTTGATATGCTACACGCACAAATCGGAGCTACGGATGCAGAGTTATAGCAGGCCAAAGTTTGCAAAAAAATTAGGGTTCGGGGAAGAAGTCAACCGAGGGGAGTTGACTAGATCTGGATCCAGGCGGTTACTGTAGCTTCGCATGTCGCCCGAGAACTCCGGCGAGGTTGCAGGGCTCCGGCGAGAAGTAGAGGCGACGAGGAGGTCGAGGGGGCGCCGGAGAGGTCGACGCCGACCGGATCCGGGGCCGGTAAGGTGCGGCGGCGAGGCAGAGCTCGCCGGCGTCAGCGGGCGACAAGTAAGAGGCGGAGCGGCGGCTGACTCCGGCGATGTCGACTGGAGGCATGCGGCGGCGGGGCCGCGAGGTCGACACTGACGCGAGGAGGCGGGCGGCGCGGGCAAGCCGGGCAGGCGGCGGGGCGGAGCGGGCCGCGGGGGCGCGGTTGGGCCTGGCGGGCTTCGTCGATGTGGGGCGTGGAGGCTCCACGTGGCGGCTTGCGGTAGGTCGAGCGGCGGTGGGCGGACGTGTCTGGTCCGATCCGGACGCGTCCGGCGGCGGGAGGAGGAAGAGGCTAGGGTTAGGGTGGATTTTGCCCGAAATTTCGGAGGGGGAGTCCTATTTATACATAGAAGGAGCTAGGAGGCTCCAAATGGAGTGCGGTTTTCGGCCACGTGATCGTGATCGAACACTCTAGATGATGGGAGCGTTTTTGCTGGGTTTTTGGGCCAAATTGGAAGGGTGTTGGGCTGCAAGACAAACGAGGCCTTCTCGGTCCCTCGGTTAACCGTTGGAGTATCAAACGAAGTCCAAATGGTACGAAACTTGACAGGCGGTCTACCAGTAGTAAACCAAGGCCGCTTGGCATGTCTCATTCCAATCCGGAAATGTTTAACCCCCACACACGAAAAGAGGTAGAAAGGACCACCGGAGGACATAGGAGCGCCAGAATGCAAAACGGACAACGGGGAAAAAGCTCGGATGCATGAGACGAACACGTATGCAAATGCAATGCACATGATGACATGATATGAGATGCATGACAAAGGCAACAAAACACGGAGACAAAAACCCGACACCGATGAAATAAAATAACTTAGCGCCGGAAACGGCAAGAGTTGGAGTACAGATAAAGTAAATTACATCCGGGGTGTAACAACACTCCACCACTACGAAAGGATCTCGTCCTGAGATCTAGGAATGGAAAAACGCCGGGTACTTAGAACGGAGGTGATCCTCGCGTTCCCAGGTGGCTTCACGGTCGGAATGGTGTGACCACTTGACTTTGAGGAATTTGATTGACTTATTGCGAGTCTTGCGCTTAGTTTCTTCAAGAATAGCAACGGGGTGCTGACGATAAGAAAGGTCTTCTTGGAGATCAATGTCTTCAAAGTTGATGGTGCGGTCAGGGGTCTTGAAACACTTGCGGAGCTGAGAGACATGGAACACGTCGTGCACATTTGCAAAGTTTGAGGGAAGCTCGAGTTGATTGGCGAGATCTCCTCTCTTGCTAATGATGTTGAAAGGACCCACGTATCTAGGGGCAAGCTTCCCTTTGATACCAGCTACGAGTACCTTTCATTGGAGAGACGCGGAGGTAAACATGGTCTCCGATCTCGAAAGCCAAATCACGATGCTTCCTATCATAGTAGCTCTTCTGTCGCGATTGCGCTGCTTTGAGGTTATCACGAATGACTTTGCACATCTCTTCTGCCTCTGTGATCAAGTCATTTCCGAGAAGTTGACGTTCACCGGTTTCTGACTAGATAAGAGGAGTACGGCACTTCCTGCCATTGAGAATTTCAAATGGGGCCTTGCCTGACCTCGCTTGGAAGCTGTTGTTGTAGGAGAACTCGGCGTATGGAAGACAATCTTCCCACTTCATACCGAAAGAGATAACGCAAGCCCTGAGCATATCTTCGAGAATCTGATTGACACGCTCAGCTTGGCCGCTAGTTTGAGGATGAAAAGCTGTGCTGAAACGGATGTTGGTGCCCATGGCCTTCTGAAAAGAATCCCAAAACTTCAAGGTGAAGATGCTGCCACGATCTGAAGAAATAAACTATGGAATACCATGCAAAGAGACAATCCGAGAGGTATAAAGCCCTGCCAATTGAGCTGCTGTGATAGACTCTTTGATAGGCAGAAAGTGAGCCACTTTAGTGAGTTTGTCGATGACAACGAATATAGCATCATTGCCACGCTTGGACTTTGGAAATCCCGTCATGAAGTCCATCTCAATGTGGTCAAACTTCCATGCTGGAATGGGAAGAGGTTGGAGGAGACCAGCTGGTCGTTGGTGTTCTGCCTTCACTCTTCTGCAGACATCACATTCATTCACGAACTGAGCAATCTCGCGCTTCATTCGAGTCCACCAATACGACTGCTTGAGGTCCTGGTACATCTTTGTACTTCTAGGGTGGATAGAGAGGAGAGAATTGTGAGGCTCGTTCATAATGACTTTATGAAGGTCACCTTTAGGCACCACAATGCGATCCTCGAAGAAGAGAGTATCCTTGTCATCAAGGCGATAGCACTTGTACTTGGATTGAATCTTGGCAATCCCAATCTTCACCTTCTTCACCATAGCATCAAGAAGTTGAGCCTCACGAATTTGATCTTCCAAAGTAGGAGAGACTTGAAGGTTGGCAAGGAAACCTTGAGGAACAACTTGCAGATTGAGTTTGCGGAAAGCTTCACAAAGCTCGGGTTGGTAAGGCTTGAGAATCAAACTGTTGCAGTAGGCCTTCTTGCTCAATGCGTCAGCAATTACATTGGCCTTGCATGGAGTATATTCAATACTCGGATTATACTCTTGAATCATTTCGACCCAACGAGTCTGCCTGAGGTTGAGATTAGGCTGAGTGAAGATGTACTTGAGACTCTTGTGGTCAGTGAAGATGTCCACTTTTCTTCCCAATAAGAGATGTCTCCAAGTCAAAAGAGCATGCACAACTGCCGCCGACTCGAGGTCGTGAGTGGGGTAGTTCTTCTCGTTGGGCTTCAACTGGCGAGAGGTATAGGCCACAACTTTCTTCTCTTGCATCAACACTGCACCAAGACCTTGAAGAGAGGCATCACAGAAGACCTCGAGCGATTTGGATTCATCAGGAGGAGTCAGAACTGGAGCAGTGACTAATTTCTTTTTCAGGGTGTTGAAAGCGATGTCACATTCCGGAGACCAAACGTACTTGACGTGCTTCTGGAAAAGGTTTGAAAGAGGCTTCGCAATCTTTGAGAAGTTCTCTACAAACCTTCGACAATAGCTTGCGAGACCAAGGAAGCTGCGGAGTTGCTTCACATTCTGAGGTGGTTCCCAATTCACAATTGCAGACACCTTCTCAGGATTCACCGCTATGCCCTTGGCAGAGATGATATGCCCAAGGTAGAGAACCTCATCAAGCCAAAACTCGCACTTTGAAAACTTGGCGTAGAACTGATGTTCTCTGAGCTTATCGAGCACCAAACGCAAGTGCTTGGCATGATCTTCCTTGTTCTTTGAAAATACCAAAATGTCATCGAGGTAGACCAAGACGAAGTCATTTGTGTAGGGGTTGAAGATGAAGTTCATCATGCGAGAGAATGTCGGCGGAGCATTGACGAGGCCAAAAGACATGACAGTATATTCATATGAACCATAGCTTGTTCTGAAAGCCGTCTTGGGGATATCTTGCTCACGAATTCTAATCTGGTGATAGCCCATACGGAGATCAATCTTGGAGAATACTTGAGCACCTTTGAGTTGTTCAAATAGCTCGTTGATGTTGGGAAGTGGGTACTTGTTCTTTATAGTCTTCTTGTTCAGTGGACGGTAGTCAACACAAAGTCGGCCTGTTCCATCCTTCTTCTTCACAAAAAGAACTCCACAACCCCACGGAGAAGAACTAGGTTGGATGAGACCCATTCGCTCTTGTTCATCGAGTTGTTTCTTTAGCTCCTTCAACTCTTTGGGTCCCATCTTGTAAGGACATTTGCAAACAGGTTCCGTGCCAGGCTCAAGATCGATGACGAATTCAACTGGCCGGTGCGGAGGCATTCCTGGAAGCTCTTCTGGAAAGAGGTCTTGATATTCGCAAACGACTGGAATTTGAGAGATGGCATCCAGTTCATCCTTCTCATTGAGAGAAAACAGACGGATGGTATCATCACGAGCGGCAAAGACAATTACATCCTCAGACAAATGAGTCAATTGAATCTGCCTGGCAGCACAATCAAGATGAGCCTGATGCTTAGAAAGCCAATCCATTCCGAGAATAAGATCAATATCCGAGTCACCCAGAACAATAGGAGAAGCTAGAAATTTGTAGTCGCCCAACGTGATAGTAACATCCGGGACGCAGATATTAGCTGTCATTTGCTTGCCCGGGGACACGATTTGCAAAGGTCTTTGCAAATGCTGATAATCCCACTCATACTTTGATGCAAAAGGTTTAGAAATGAAGCAATGCGATGCACCAGTGTCAAAAAGTACTTTTGCAGGAACATCGTTAACAGGAAGGTTACCCATGATGACATCTGACGAGTCCTCTGCCTGAGCTGCATTCACCATGTTGACCTTGGCGTGCTTGGGATTATGCTTGACCACAGCTGTACTTGCCGATCTCACAGGAGGAGGAGGAGGGAGACGCCTCTGATTGAAGCATTTGTTGGCACAGTGACCCTTCTGTTGGCACTTGTTGCACGTGACCTTCGAGAGCGGACGGTGATACGGAGCACTTGATCTTGGAGCTTGAGACGAAGTCTTGTTCTGAAAACCAGGGTTGGGTGGGTGGGAAGATCCACTGCCACCTTTGCTCTTCTGCTGATAAGGCTGACGGAACAGAGGAGGAGGAAGCCAATACTTTTGCTGCTTAGCCACTTGAGTTGAGGAAGAAGGAGTTGCATCTCTGACTCGCTTCTTGGAAGCGTCGCACTTCAGTTGAGCAGTCTCTTGCTTCATTGCCATGTTGTAAAACTCATCATACCTTTGGGCTCAAAGAGAACGAGAGCTAGCTGGATTTCTTCTCTAAGACCACCCCTGAACTGATATATCATGCTCTTCTCGTCAGGGACGTCTTGCTTAGCAAAACGGGCGAGCTTCTGAAACATTTTGTTATACTCGTAAACAGACATAGTGCCTTTCTTCAGGTTGTGGAATTCCTCATGCTTGCTCTCAACCACACTCTGAGGAATATGATGAGCTTTGAAGTCTTGACTGAATTCATCCCAGGTAATCACACGGCCTCCTCTAGAATCTTTGTACTGCTGGAACCATTCTGCAGCTTGGTCTTTGAGTTGGAAGGAGGTGAACTTGACAAAGTCCTCAGGCCTGACGTTACTGCACTCGAAATGCTTGCATATGTCAACGAGCCAATCATCAGCGTCTGTTGCCTCAACACAATTGCTAAAGGTCTTTGGCTGATTAGCGAGGAACTGGTTGAGTGTAGCAAACTGATTCTGATTATTGCCATGGCCCTAGTTCCCTTGGTTGCGCTCTTGAAGAAGTTGCATGATCAGCTGTGTGTTTGCATTGGCAACGGCCATCACAGCTTGCCATGCCTCCGAAGGTGGAGGTGGTGGTGGCGGATCAGGATTCAGATTCGTGCGTGTTGGAGGAGCCATCCTGAAGAGGTTGACATCCGTTAGCACATTGACAGACAAATATTTAAGCTGAATCAAACGGGTTGAAATTGCAACATATAGTCTTCACATCCGAACCAAATGAACGAATGCATTCCAATCGAAATGGTCACATATCCATAAATTGAGAAGCCACTTAGAATTGAGGTAGAATAAAAACAACAAGGTACGGAACAAGAACGAATACTTGGTGAGGATTACCCAATCCCAAACCAAATATCCGCGGAAGAAGAACTAGAGATACAAGAATTCCCACCTATGAAACTCCCGAACCTTTCCAGTTATGCAATCAGGTGTTGGGGATACAGGGGAAGCATAATATCTCACCCAAATCTAACAAATCCTACATCCAGCTATATCCATCCTTCAACACATAACCGAGAAACCTTCGGAAATCATTTACCTCAACCTTCGAAAAGCATCCGTTATACGAGTTATGGCAATACTCCTGAACTCCCGCCCCAGTACTGGGTGGCGTCGAGGTTATCACACCAACAACTGCATAAAAGAGATTTTCGATGTCGGCGAAACTCAGGTATTCCAGAATCTCAACGATAAAATTGTGACGACAACACCTCGGAGCTCAACTCCCCGGGACACTGCCACAACCCCTAAATGACAGGAGGCACCAAGAACAATGTTTTCGTGAAATTTGAGAAGAGAAGAGTTAAAACTCTACGTCAGGATGCCTTACCAGAGCGATGAAGGGACTGGGGAGTAAAAAGAATTCCTAACTCTCCGATATATATAATTCCTAAAAGACTCAAAACATTTTTCTAGACTTAACAACGCCAATGATTCGATCAAGCAGGGGGCTCCTAAGGTCGGGGAAGGCTCTGATTACCAACTTGTAACGCCCTCGATGCAGCTATATCTCCTACGTGTCGAAGCACGACTTAGAGGCATAACCGCATTGAAAGCAATGTCGCAAGTAAGGTAATCTTCACAACAACCCATGCAAATAGATAAAAAGGGGAAAAGGTACATAGTTGGCTTACACTCGCCACGTCACACAAATACATGAATACCATTACAATCATCCAATACACTCATGGTCCGACTATGGTACCAAAATAAAGATCAACCCCTACATGCGACAAAGTCCCCGATCGCCCCAACTGGGCACCACTACTGATCATCTGGGAAAGACACATAGTAACGGCGACAGTCTTCATCGAACTCCCACTTGAGCTCAAGCGCATCGTCTGGAACCGTATCATCGGTCCATGCATCTGGTTTTGGAAGTAAACTGTGAGTCACGGGGACTCAGCAATCTCACACCCTCGCGATCAAGACTATTTAAGCTTATAGGTAAGGCAAAGGTATGATGTGGAGCTGCAGCAAGCGACTAGCATATATGGTGGCTAACCTATTCGCAAAAGAGAGCGAGAAGAGAAGGCAAAGCATGGTCAAACAACTATGATCAAGATGTGATCCTAGAACAACCTACGTCAAGCATTACTCCAACACCGTGTTCACTTCCTGGACTCCGCCGAGAAGAGACCATAAAGGTTACACACGCGGTTGATTCATTTTAATTAAGTTAAGTTACAAGTTATCTACAACCGGACATTAACAAATTCCCATCTGCCCATAATCGCGGGCACGGCTTTTGAAAGTTCAAATCCCTGCAGGGGAGTCCCAACTTAGCCCATCACAAGCTCTCACGGTCAATGAAGGATATTCCTTCTCCCGAGACATTCTGATCAGACTCGGCATCCCGGTTACAAGACATCCTCAACAATGGTAAAACAAGTCCAGCAACACCGCCCGAATGTGCCGATAAATCCCGATAGGAGCTGCACATATCTCGTTCTTAGGGCACACTCAGATGAGCGCTCCATACAACTAAAACCAAACCTCGAGTTTCCCCGAGGGGGTGCTGCACAGGGCTCTAGTTTGGACCAACACTCAGAGGAGCGCTGGCCCGGGGGGGTTTAAATAAAGATGACCCTTGGGCTCCGGAAACCCAAGGGAAAAAGAGGCTAGGTGGCAAATGGTAAAACCAAGGTTGGGCATTGCTGGAGGAGTTTTATTCAAGGCGAACTGTCAAGGGGTTCCCATTATAACCCAACCGCCTAAGGAACGCAAAATCCGGGAACATAACACCGATATGACGGAAACTAGGGCGGCAAGACTGGAACAAAATACTAGGTAAAAGGCCGAGCCGTCCACCCTTTACCAAGTATATAGATGCATTAAGATAAACAAGATAATATGGTCATATCCCAACAATAAACAATGTTCCAACAAGGAACGATTTCCAGTCTTCACCTGCAACTAGCAACGCTATAAGAGGGGCTGAGCAAAGCTGTAACATAGCCAATCAACGGTTTGCTAGGACATGGAGGGTTAGAGGTTTGACATGGCAATTTGGGAGGCATGATAAGCAAGTGGTAGGTATCGTAGCATAGGCATAGCAAAAGAGCGAGCATCTAGCAAGCAAAGATAGAAGTGATTTCGAGGGTATGATCATCTTGCCTTCAAAGTTGTCAGAGTTGACTTGATCCTCGTAAGCAAACTCAACGGGCTCCTCATTCACGAACTCGTCTCCCGGCTCTACCCAAACAAGAACAACAAGCAAACGGAACACAATCAACCACGTGCAATGCTCAAACAACATGATGCAAACATGGTATGATATGCGGGATGCGGGATGTGATGCATATGCAAGATTTGACAAGGAATGATTGAACCTGGCCTCAACATGGAAATCCAAGAGTGCCACTGGAAAGGTGAGGTGATTTCGGTTGAAATCGATATAAAGATCACCGGAATCGGATGCACGGTTTGGAAATGGCAAGCAAACTAAATATGGCACCGGTCTGCGATAATCAGCAAGTGACCAACTAAATGCATCAAGGTAAATATTCTACAACACTCAAACATGACAACAAAATACATGGCAGGAATCCACTCATGAAGCTTAACAAAAGGTGAACACTGAGCTACGGCTAATTCATCCATTAACAGGTTCAAACAAGCATGGAAAAAGTGCAAATGATAACAGGTTTCAGACTTGGTGAAATTAACACAAGTCTGGAATTTATCATCAGGAAGCACACTTTAGAGCATGAAAACTACATGCTACAGGAACTTAACATGGCAAAGCAATGCATGGCATCAAGCTACTCAAAGCACTTAACAAAAGTCCCTTAGTGACCTTGAGCCAAAAGGGATCAGAAAATACAATGGCAAGCATGTGAACATGGCAAAAATATTAACAGATTCAGATTTAGTGAAAAACTGGAGCATGCAAAACAGTTAACGAGTAGGCATGTTTACGAGCTCGATGCACTCACTACAGAGCATGGCATGACAAACTAAGAATACACCCATCAAGAAGACATGTCATAGGAGCTAGACATGGCAAGAACAATAACATAGCATGCACGGATCAATAGCAACATCATCGGCAAAATCGCTAAACATGTCAACAATCTGCCAGGATTCACTTTATAGCAAAAGTAGAGCTCGATTGACTCAAGCTAGGGTGCTCCATAAATGCAAAAAAAGACATGGCTGGATGCAGCACCACAATTTTAACAAATCATCCTTACTGATCATCCTCAAAAGAGGCACGGATCACTAGGGAACTACATGAACATATGGCATAACAACAAAATCAGGACAAGGACTTAGTGAAATTCGAAGTCCCTGAAATCAGCATTACCGATTACGCTACGTTGTAAGCTTGTGCTAGTCACCACAAATATCAAAAAAATACATGGCAAGCACCTCTGTAAAGAAGGCATGGCATATAACAAAACACATGTAGAGCTCAGGATCATAGCATGCACACATTAAACATGGCAAAAATGACAAATAGCTATTTGATGAAATAGATCTGACAAATTCATCACATAGCCCTCTTCCAACAGCATTTCGGGCATCAAGACAAGCTCAAATAAAAATAAAGTAGTGAGATGAAATTATGTACTCGTCGAGACGAACATTTTGATATGCTACACGCACAAATCGGAGCTACGGATGCAGAGTTATAGCATGCCAAAGTTTGCAAAGAAATTAGGGTTCGGGGAAGAAGTCAACCGAGGGGAGTTGACCAGATCTGGATCCAGGCGGTTACTGTAGCTTCGCGTGTTTCCCGAGAACTCCGGCGAGGTTGGAGGGCTCCGGCGAGAAGTAGAGGCGACGAGGAGGTCGAGGGGGCGCCGGAGAGGTCGACGCCGACCGGATCCGGGGCCGGTAAGGTGCGGCGGCGAGGCAGAGCTCGCCGGCGTCAGCGGGCGACAAGTACGAGGCGGAGCGGCGGCTGACTCCGGCGATGTCAACTCGAGGCGTGCAGCGGCGTGGCGGCGAGGTCGACGCTGACGCGAGGAGGCGGGCGGCGCGGGCAAGCCGGGCAGGCGGCGGGGCGGAGCGGGCCGCGGGGGCCGCGGTTGGGCCTGGCGGGCTTCGTCGATGTGGGGCGTGGAGGCTCCACGTGGCGGCTTGCGGTAGGTCGAGCGGCGGTGGGCGGACGTGTCTGGTTCGATCCGGACGCATCCGGCGGCGGGAGGAGGAAGAGGCTAGGGTTAGGGTGGATTTTGCCCGAAATTTCGGAGGGGGAGTCCTATTTATACATAGAAGGAGCTAGGAGGCTCCAAATGGAGTGCGGTTTTCGGCCACATGATCGTGATCGAACACTCTAGATGATGGGGGCGTTTTTGCTGGGTTTTGGGCCAAATTGGAAGGGTGTTGGGCTGCAAGACAAACGAGGCCTTCTCGGTCCCTCGGTTAACCGTTGGAGTATCAAACGAAGTCCAAATGGTACGAAACTTGACAGGCGGTCTACCAGTAGTAAACCAAGGCCGCTTGGCATGTCTCGGTCCAATCCGGAAATGTTTAACCCCCACACACGAAAAGAGGTAGAAAGGACCGCCGGAGGACATAGGAGCGCCGGAATGCAAAACGGACAATGGGGAAAAAGCTCGGATGCATGAGACGAACACGTATGCAAATGCAATGCACATGATGACATGATATGAGATGCATGACAAAGGCAACAAAACACGGAGACAAAAACCTGACACCGATGAAATAAAATAACTTAGCGCCGGAAACGGCAAGAGTTGGAGTACAGATAAGGTAAATTACATCCGGGGTGTAACAACACTCCACCACTACGAAAGGATCTCGTCCCGAGATCTAGGAATGGAAAAACGCCGGGTACTCAGAACGGAGGTGATCCTCGTGTTCCCAGGTGGCTTCAGGGTCGGAATGGTGTGACCACTTGACTTTGAGGAATTTGATTAACTTATTGCGAGTCTTGCGCTTAGTTTCTTCAAGAATAGCAACGGGGTGCTGACGATAAGAAAGGTCTTCTTGGAGATCAATGTCTTCGAAGTTGATGGTGCGGTCAGGGGTCTTGAAACACTTGCGGAGCTGAGAGACATGGAACACGTCGTGCACGTTTGCAAAGTTTGAGGGAAGCTCGAGTTGATTGGCGAGATCTCCTCTCTTGCTAATGATGTTGAAAGGACCCACGTATCTAGGGGCAAGCTTCCCTTTGATACCGAAGCTACGAGTACCTTTCATTGGAGAGACGCGGAGGTAAACATGGTCTCTGATCTCGACAGCCAAATCACGATGCTTCCTATCATAGTAGCTCTTCTGTCGCGATTGCGCTGCTTTGAGGTTATCACGAATGACTTTGCACATCTCTTCTGCCTCTGTGATCAAGTCATTTCCGAGAAGTTGACGTTCACCGGTCTCTGACTAGATAAGAGGAGTACGGCACTTCCTGCCATTGAGAATTTCAAATGGGGCCTTGCCTGACCTCGCTTGGAAGCTGTTGTTGTAGGAGAACTCGGCATATGGAAGACAATCTTCCCACTTCATACCGAAAGAGATAACGCAAGCCCTGAGCATATCTTCGAGAATCTGATTGACACGCTCGACTTGGCCGCTAGTTTGAGGATGAAAAGCTGTGCTGAAACGGATGTTGGTGCCCATGGCCTTCTGAAAAGAATCCCAAAACTTCAAGGTGAAGATGATGCCACGATCTGAAGAAATAAACTATGGAATACCATGCAAAGAGACAATCCGAGAGGTATAAAGCCCTGCCAATTGAGCTGCTGTGATAGACTCTTTGATAGGCAGAAAGTGAGCCACTTTAGTGAGTTTGTCGATGACAACGAATATAGCATCATTGCCATGCTTGGACTTTGGAAATCCCGTCACGAAGTCCATCTCAATGTGGTCAAACTTCCATGCTGGAATGGCAAGAGGTTGGAGGAGACCAGCTGGTCGTTGGTGTTCTGCCTTCACTCTTCTGCAGACATCACATTCATTCACGAACTGAGCAATCTCGCGCTTCATTCGAGTCCACCAATACGACTGCTTGAGGTCCTGGTACATCTTTGTACTTCTAGGGTGGATAGAGAGGAGAGAATTGTGAGGCTCGTTCATAATGACTTTATGAAGGTCACCTTTAGGCACCACAATGCGATCCTCGAAGAAGAGAGTATCCTTGTCATCAAGGCGATAGCACTTGTACTTGGATTGAATCTTGGCAATCCCAATCTTCACCTTCTTCACCATAGCATCAAGAAGTTGAGCCTCACGAATTTGATCTTCCAAAGTAGGAGAGACTTGAAGGTTGGCAAGGAAACCTTGAGGAACAACTTGCAGATTGAGTTTGCGGAAAGCTTCACAAAGCTCGGGTTGGTAAGGCTTGAGAATCAAACTGTTGCAGTAAGCCTTCTTTCTCAATGCGTCAGCAATTACATTGGCCTTGCATGGAGTATATTCAATACTCGGATTATACTCTTGAATCATTTCGACCCAACGAGTCTGCCTGAGGTTGAGATTAGGCTGAGTGAAGATGTACTTGAGACTCTTGTGGTCAGTGAAGATGTCCACTTTTCTTCCCAATAAGAGATGTCTCCAAGTCAAAAGAGCATGCACAACTGCCGCCGACTCGAGGTCGTGAGTGGGGTAGTTCTTCTCGTTGGGCTTCAACTGGCGAGAGGTATAGTCACCACAAATATCACAAAAATACATGGCAAGCACCTCTGTAAAGATGGCATGGCATATAACAAAACACATGTAGAGCTCAGGATTATAGCATGCACACATTAAACATGGCAAAAATGATAAATAGCTATTTGATGAAATAGATCTGAAAATTCATCACATAGCCTTCCAACAGCATTTCGGGCATCAAGATGAGCTCAAATGAAAATGATGGAATGAGATGAAATTATGAACTCGTCGAGGAGAACATTTTGATATGCTACACGCACAAATCGGAGCTACGGATGCAGAGTTATAGCATGCCAAAGTTTGCAAAAAAATTAGGGTGCATGGAAGAAGTCAACCGAGGGGAGTTGACCAGATCTGGATCCGGGCGGTTACTGTAGCTTCGCGCGTTGCCCGAGAACTCCGGCGAGGTTGCAGGGCTCCGGCGAGAAGTAGAGGCGGCGAGGAGGTCGAGGGGGCGCCGGAGAGGTCGACGCCGACCGGATCCGGGGCCGGTAAGGTGCGGCGGCGAGGCAGAGCTCGGCGGCGTCAGCGGGCGGCGAGGACGAGGCAGAGTGGCGGCTGACTCCGGCGATGGCGACTGGAGGCGTGCGGCGGCGGGGCGGCGAGGTCGACGCCGGCATGAGGACACGGGCGGCGCGGGCAAGCCGGGCAGGCGGCGGGCCGGAGCCGTCCGCGGGGGCCGCGGTTGGGCCCGACGGGCTTCGTCGATGTGGGGCATGGAGGCGCCACATGGCGGCTTGCGGTAGGTCGGGCGGCGGCGGGCGGACGTGTCAGGTCCGATCCGGACGCGTCCGGCGGCGGGAGGAGGAAGAGGCTAGGGTTAGGGTGGATTTTGCCCGAAATTTCCGAGGGGGAGTCCTATTTATACATAGAAGGAGCTAGGAGGCTCCAAATGGAGTGCGGTTTTTGGCCACGCGATCATGATCGAACGCTCTAGACGATGGAGGGGTTTTTGGTGGGTTTTGGGCCAAATTGGAAGGGTGTTGGGCTGCAACACAAACGAGGCCTTCTCAGTCCCTCGGTTAACCGTTGGAGTATCAAACGAAATCCAAATGGTACGAAACTTGACAGGCAGTCTACCGGTAGTAAACCAAGGCCGCTTGGCAAGTCTTGGTCCAATCCGGAAATGTTTAACCCCCACACACAAAAAGAGGTAGAATGGACCGCCGGAGGACATAGGAGCGCCGTAATGCAAAACAGACAGCGGGGAAAAATCTCGGATGCATGAGACGAACACATATGCAAATGCAATGCACATGATGACATGATATGAGATGCATGACAAAGGCAACAACACACGGAGACAAAAACCCGACACCGATGAAATAAAATAACTTAGCGCCGGAAACGGCAAGAGTTGGAGTACAGATAAGGTAAATTACATCCGGGGTGTTACACATCACTACTGCAGCACTGTCAAATTCTCAGCAAATGCATATACGGCACCGCACCAAAGGCGGTACTCTTTCGTATATGCTCAACTTATTTATCGCATCAAGAAAATAGATCACCACTGCTTTACTCTGATTTCTTGTCCATCACTTAATTTTTAGTTGAAAGCAAACATTGGTTGTGAAGTTGCCTTTGTCCGGTTTGCACCTTCAGATCCGCCATGGCACGCTCAACACTATACTAGCAATGCTTATGGTTTTCCCCTTTTATATTCCACACTAGTTAAATGACAGTACACTAAATTTCAAAATTGGGTCAGTCGATTTTTGAGAGCTCGCCGGAGTTTGCCGGTGCGATGGAAGGGGCTTGGGTGGGGACGGTGGTTGTGGGGTCGGTGGTGGGGCCTCGCCGAACAAAGAAAACTCGACGCGGGTGGGGGCAGGGGTGGGGGTGGGGTGGCGGAGGTACACAGGCGGTGGGGGCGGTTTAGGGGAGGGCGGGGGGGGGGGGGGGTCGGGGCCGGTGGTTCGGCCAGCGGCCCGTGTGGTGTTCTGTATGGGAAGAATTGGAGACAAGGAAGAAGAATGGCTAGGATACGTAGGATCTTCATCCAACTGCCTGAAATGGTCGACTGACCCAAATGACAAAAGTCACGCGACTTGCATACAGACATGCAGAATATGCTTCCTCTTATGTTCTTGAACATGTTCCTCTTCTGTTCTTCTTTAGTAAGCACAGTATGTTCCTTGTCAGGAAGGGGAGCAGGGACATCTATAGCCGACACCTCTATTGGGCCGGTTCTGCTAAATGATTTCGCACTTCGAATTGGTCCGCCATAATACCCTAGAAATGGTGGGAGCCGCGTGGTCTTTGATAGAGTAAACTAATAGTAACAGTTGTGCGCCTTCAAATGAATAGAGCTGGCCTGTAGGTGATCGATAGGCTGCATATTAGTAGCGGCAAAACCCTATGTTTTCCAGCCAGTTCTGCTTTCCCAGTTTATTTATGGTGGTTATGGTGCGCCCCTATTATGTACACTATGATCTGCCTACTGGCTATGCGCTCTCGTTATCATGGTTTGGCAATAAACTTTCTATACGGTATATTGTGAACCTATCGTCTGCCAACTATCCTTACATCTGGGGGCCCCAACTGGGAGCTTATTTTTTGTGTAGTTGTGCCAGATTATATTAATCTACACACCATATTACAGCATACATGGGCTCTCTCATCAGAATCCAGTGATAGCACACAAGGGTTTACAGGAGCCTCTATTATATTACAATATCCTCTGCATTACAAAGATAATCTCACTACTATTTGTGTTTTCATGCTTAACAGATATTGTACGTAATCACAATGAATATAAGAATGTGCACATCAGAAGAATATTGCGGAATATTTCAACGGGTAACAAACTTGGCATCAAGGGATTGAGGTCCATTGTGGATGCAATGAAACCCACATGCTCCCAACCTATAGATTCGTATTCAGAATATGATCCTAATGACTATTCTGAGCTCAAGGAGTCAAAGGTAGATGGCCTATCCTGTTCACCCAATAAGGTGCTTGTTCTAATTTGGCAAGGTTTTATTGGTTGCACATATCTTACATAAGGTGTCTTGCATTTCTTTTTCTTTGTTGCAACGCCATCTGCTTAATTTACTCATGATATATGTGATGATGCCTGATGTCTACTACGCAACTTTATTCTTGTAGACACGTGTTGGGCCTCCAAGCGCAGAGTTTTGTAGGACAGTAGCAATTTTCCCTCAAGTGGATGACCTAAGGTTTATCAATCCGTGAGAGGTGTAGGATGAAGATGGTCTCTCTCAAACGACCCTGCAACCAAATACAAGAAATCTCTTGTGTCCCAAACACACCCAATACAATGGAAAATTGTATAGGTGTACTAGTTCGGCGAAGAGATGGTGATAAAAATGTAATATGGATGGTAGAAATATATTTTTATAATCTGAATAAATAAAAACAACAAGGTAGTGAATAGTAAATAGGCACCAAAACGGTGTTTCAATGCTTAAAAACAAGGCCTAGGATCCGTACTTTCGCTAGTGCAATCTCCCAATAGTGCTAACATAGTTGGATCATATGATTATCCCTCAAAGTACAACAAAGAATCACTCCTGAGTTCCTATTAGCGGAGAACAAAAGGTAGGAATTGTTTGTACGGTGTGAAGCCACCTCAAAGCTATTCTTTACGATCGATCTATTCAAGAGTTCGTACTAAAATAACACCAAGCTATTGTTTCCGTTCAATCTATCCTAGACTTCGTACTAGAGTAACATCAAAGCATATTCATATTCATAATACTCAATCCACACAAAGAACTATAAAGAGACCGCAAATTTTCCGTCGGAGAAAAACGTGCATCAACCCCTATGCATAGATTACCCCAATATCACCACGGGAATCCGCAAGTTGAATGCCATAACATATATCAAGTGAATCAATAAGATACCCCAATTGTCACCTCAAGTATTCATACTACAAGACATATATCATGTGTTCTCAAATCTGAACATTCAATCCGACATGACCAAACTTCAAAGGGTAAAGATTCAATTCATCACAACGAGAGTATAGAGGGGAGAAACATCATATGATCTGACTATATTAACAAAGCCCATGATATAGATCACGAGAGAGAGAGAGAGATAAAACACATAGCTGCTGGTACAAACCCTCAGCCCTGAGGGTGGACTACTCCCTCCTTATTGTGGTGGCCGCCGGGATGATGAAGATGGCCACCGGAGATGATTTCCCCCTCCGGCAGTGTGCCAGAACAGGTCTAGATTGGTTTTCTGTGGCTACAGAGCCCTGCGGCGGCGGAACTTCTGATCTAGGTTACCCCCAAAGGGTTTCGGATTATTTGGGACTTCATAGTGCAAAGAGGGGGTGCGGGAGGCCACCGAGGTGGGCATAGCCCACCTGGGCGCGCCAGGGGGGCCCTGGCGCGCCCTGGTGGGTTGTGCCCCCCTCGGGGCACCCCCCCCAGGTGCAGCTCTGGCCCATTGGGTTCCTTCTATTCCAAAAAAATCTCAATAAAGTTTCGCGGTGTTTGGACTCCGTTTGATATTGATTTCCTGTGATGTAAAAAACAAGCAAAAACCAGCAACTGGCACTGGGCAGTGGGTCAATAGGTTAGTCCTAAAAAATGATATAAAGTTGCTATAAAGTGATTGTAAAACATCCAATAATGATAATATATGGGCATGAATACTTCATAAATTATAGATACGTTGGAGACGTATCAGCATCCCCAAGCTTAATTCCTACTCGTCCTCGAGTAGGTAAATGATAAAAGAAATAATTTATGAAGTATGAATGCTAGCAAAGTGCACAAGTTTGATCAATGATAATTTCAATCACTTTTCCTACCATCATAACAGCAATTCTTTCTTATGGAACTTCTCATGTTATAGTGGCAACCAATTCACGTGTTAAGGTTCAAACAATGAATTCTCTTGAATCTCAACAATTTATGTTCTTAGTCACCAAGCAATTGCAATTCAACTTATTCAATAGAGTTTAAGTAAGAGCTCCACATACTCAACCATCATATGGTCTTCTATGATTTCTAACACTCACCTTGTACACATGAGCAAAACATTTCAACCGGACACATAGAAAGATAGGGGCTTATTGTTTTGCCTCCCAACGTATTCACCTCAACGGTGATGTCAACAATAATAACTCATGCCACCCATATTCAACTGGACATATGTGCCTAGATCTTTCCTCACCACATGATGCTTACCAAAAGAGAAAATAAAAAGGAATAGAGAGGAATATTGTGACTCTTTGCATAAAAGTAAATACTGAAAAGTAAAATATAGGCCCTTCGCAGAGGGAAGTAGGGATTTGTAGAGGTGCTAGAGTTCAAAGCGAAAATTGAGAGATAAAAACATTTTGAGAGGCATACTTTTCCCACCAACGAAAACTACTTAAAGCTCCAAACACTTTCCTTGCTAGATATATCATAGGCGGTTCCCAAACAGAAAATAAAGTTTATTCCTTTTTCCACCATACTTTCACTTTCCATGGCTAACCGTATCCACGGTGCCCTCCATACCAACACTTTCCAAGGAATTTATTATTTGACAACATAAAGTAAATTCATCTTTCATTTCGGGACTGGGCATCCCTAATACCTTTCCCATACTCTCGTGCAATGACAAGTGAATAAACACTCATTGTGAGAATAACACATCTAGCATGGAAAATATTGGCCACCCCTCACCGCCTCACGAGTACGAGCACACAAAATAGAAATTTATTTTGAAAATTAGAGATGGCACATGCAAATTTTCTTAGAATGGCAAAAGAATACCGCATATAGGTAGGTATGGTGGACCCTTGAAAATAAGATTTGGGTTTAAGGGTTTTTGGACGCACAAGTAGTATCTCTACTTGGTGCGGAATTTTGGCTAGCAAAGATGGGGGGCAAGCACCACATGTTGAAGGATCTATGACAATATAACTTTTGTGTGAATATGAACAAACATAAATGATTATGTTGTCTTCCTTGTCCAACGTCAGCAATTTTGACATATAATATTTTGATGGGGCTCACAATCACAAAAGATTTCCATGATAGTGTATTTATATGTGAAAGTTCTCTTCCTTATACTAATTATTCATGAATTGCTTGTATGACCAATATTGTGATTGTCAAGCCTCAAAAGGTTTCACTTTCTAAACCCAATGTGAAGCTACCAATAGGCATGATATGATTTCAACTTCATGACATTCAATTTATTCGACAATTTACTCATAGGATATAAGTGAAGCACAAGAGTAAATGACATAGAAAAGAGCTTCATTGACGGGATGTGAATGCCGCTTACTTAGCCTCTCTGGCAACTATTTGAGGACTCTATTTTGTTTAGAAACTTTCAGATCTAAGTATTTTATTAAAACAGCAAGCAAAACAAAAATGAAATGAATTTCTAACAATATCACAACTCATGTGAAGAAGCAAAAACTTAGGCTCAACTGATACTAACCGATTATTGTTGAAGAAGAAAGGTGGGATGCCTACCGGGGCATCCCCAAGCTTAGATGCTTGAGAATTCTTGAAATATTATCTTGGGATTCCTTGGGCATCCCCAAGCTTGAGCTTGTGTGTCTCCTTAATTCCTCTCATATCACGGTTTTCCTAAATCTCAAAAGCTTCATGTTGGGGAACGTAGTAATTTCAAGAAATTTCCTATGCCACACGCAAGATCATGGTGATGCATAGCAACGAGAGGGGAGAGTGTCGTCTACGTACCCTCGTAGACCGTAAGCGGGAGCGTTATGACAACGCGGTTGATGTAGTCGTACGTCTTCACGATCGACCGATCCTCAGTATCGAACGTAAAGCACCTCCGCGTTCAGCACACGTTCAGCTCGGTGACGTCCCGCGAACTCACAATCCAGTAGAGCTTCCAGGAAGAGCTTCGTCAGCACAACGGCGTGTGACAGTGTTGATGAAGCTACCGATGCAGGGCTTCGCCTAAGCACCGCTACGATATAACCGAGGTGGATTATGGTGGAGGGGGGCACCGCGCACGGCTAAGAGATCTAATGCGGAGGATCCTATGTTCATCTCCATGTACACCTTCATAGCACATCAAGCCCCAAGTGGACCTACCGGACTTAAGGTGAACCCGCTCCTCTTCAAGATTTACATGAATATCTATGGGACTTGGTCGCTACCTCACCACGGAATGTTGTGCATCATTAGGTACGAGGGCGACCGCCGCCAAGCTGCTAGGGAGCTTCCCGGAGGCCAAGGAGAAGCACCCCAAGGCCGAAGAAGAAGGAGTGCACGAAGATCAACTCTGCACTTCCCAGGCGACCCCGTGCCCACGTCCTTCGAAGACAACGTGCGCACGGGCTACACAGAGAGCTGGCTCTGGAGCACCCCATGCGCACGGGCCTGTACCGTGCCCACGGGACCCCCGTGTGCACGGGCCCAACTTACCCCGTGCGCACGGGCCCTGCAGGATGGACAGCTATGATTGTTGTTTGTGCCTCCTCTTCATCCACCTCGTCCCTCACCTCCATCCACTTATATATTCCGTACCTTGACCATTTGTTAGGGTTAGCAAAGGATATGACATGATCTATGTGAGCTTTGCTCCTTGTACCACTCCTCCTCTTGAGAGAGAGAGACCTCTCCATTGGAGATCAAGACCTCCTATGGAGAAGATCCCTAGTGGATAGATCAAGACCTCCTATGGAGAAGATCCCTAGTGGATAGATCCCCATCGTAGGATCACCAAGACCTCATTCCTCATAGGATTGGGATGAACTAGTACCTTGTATCTTTCCTTTGTTGTCTTTGAATCATTGTATCTCTGTTTGTGTGATTGGATCTAGCATATGTGTGATTGGATCTAGTCAATTGAGTGTTTTCCCTCTTGTGTTCATCTTGTTCCTGGGGATTCCCCCTCCAATTCATGAAAGATCTCCACTTAGGGTTCCACCCTATACCATTTTGGTATCATGAGCCATGGTTTCTCACTAAATTGGAACCCCCCTCTTTGTTTTCTAGCCTAGTTTTGTTGATTTTGTCATAATTCGAAAATTCCCCACCAAAAATAGCCCCAAATTTTTTTGTGATTTGTTGGTTTTGATGATGTTTTGTTGGATTTGATCCATGGATTTTCTTGGTTTCAAGTGGATCTAGCTTTCCCACATCTTTTCTCCACCATCCATGCCCAAAAAATCTCCCCACGGCTTTCTCACATTATGATTGCCTTGTTGCACCTATTTCCATGTCATCCCTGATATATGAGCTTGTGCATTTCCTTAGCAAATTTGTTGTGATCTTTCTTGATGTCATATTCATACATCATGATCATATTGCCTACCATCACTTGCATGATAACTCATTCATATTGAGCATCCATTACCATATTCATGTTATTGATAAACCGTCTAACTATGACATCATTTTGCACCATGGTTGCATTGACCATATTCACAACACATTTGTGTGCACAATGAATGCTTTTCCTCCCATGAATGCTTTACATGTCATTTTGCATAATCTTGATAAGCTTCATGCGCTTTGTCCCGAACAATCTTGCCGCACGGACTTATACTTATTTGATGGACACCTTGTGTGTGCTAACCATTGTATTTCCGAGTGTCGCCTGTGTTTGCTCTTTTTGCATGTATACCACTTAGGAGACACCTTGGAGTACATGGATTGTGCAATGTCTTCAAATCCGTCCAACTTCAAGTCCGTCCACGACAACTGTTTCCATGGTGATGTGGATCACGATCCGAGGTCGGATCTTTCCCACGGGAGGGGAGATGATGCGGAGCATCCTACGTTCATCTCCATGTACACCTTCATAGCACATCAAGCCCCAAGTGGACCTATCGGACTTAAGGTGAACCCGCTCCTCTTCAAGATTTACATGAATATCTATGGGACTTGGTCGCTACCTCACCACGGAATTTTGTGCATCATTAGGTACGAGGGCGACCGCCGCCAAGCTGCTAGGGAGCTTCCTCGAGGCCAAGGAGAAGGACCCCAAGGCCACAAGGAAGAAGAAGGAGTGCACGAAGATCAACTCTGCACTTCCCAGGCGACCCCGTGCCCACGGCCCTTGAAGACCCCGTGCACACGGGCTACACAGAGAGCTGGCGCCGGAGCACCCCGTGCGCATGGGCCTGTACCGTGCCCACGGGAACCCCGTGCGCAGGGGCCCTACAGGATGGATGGCTCTGATTGCTGTTTGGGCCTCCTCTTCATCCACCTCGTCCCTCACCTCCAGCCACCTATATATTCCATACCTAGACCATTTGTTAGGGTTAGCAAAGGATATGACATGATCTATGTGAGCTTTGCTCCTTATACCACTCCTCCTCTTGAGAGAGAGAGAGAGAGACCTCTCCATTGGAGATCAAGACCTCCTATGGAGAAGATCCCTAGTGGATAGATCAAGACCTCCTATGGGAAGAACCCTAGTGGATAGATCCCCATCATAGGATCACCAAGACCTCATTCCTCATAGGATTGGGGTGAACTAGTACCTTGTATCTTTCCTTTGTTGTCTTTGAATCACTTTATCTCTCTTTGTGTGATTGGATCTAGCATATGTGTGATTGGATCTAGTCAATTGAGTGTTTTCCCTCTTGTGTTCATCTTGTTCTTGGGGATTCCCCCTCCAATTCGTGAAAGATCTCCACTTAGGGTTCCACCCTATACCATTTTGGTATCATGAGCCATGGTTTCTCACAAAATTGGAGCCCCCCTCTTTGTTTTCTAGCATAGTTTTGTTGATTTCGTCCTAAATTCGAAAATTCCCCACCAAAAATAGCCCCAATTTTTTTTGTGATTTGTTGGTTTTGATGATGTTTTGTTGGATTTGATCCATGGATTTGCTTGGTTTCAAGTGGATCTAGCTTTCCCACATCTTTTCTCCACCATCCATGCCCAATAAATCTCCAATTTCCGCCACGAAATCGCAAAATTTCCGCCCACCCTGTGCCCACGGACCCCAGACCCCGTGTGCACGGCCCCCCTGAAAACTCTCTGGACACCCCGTGCCCACGGACCTGTACCGTGAGCACGGGACCCCATGCCCACCGGCTCCTACCCCCGTGTGCACGACCCCCCAGGACAGTCACGAGTGCTTCACCGTTTCGGCCATAACTTCCACATCCGGAGTCCAATTTTTGCGTTCTTTAGCTCATTGAGTAGCTATTGACATCCCCCATCCACCTAGATAGGCTCCAACACCATTTTACTCCATCAAAGTTTTGAAATTTTGGCATCTTTGCATAGGCCTTACACCATACCATCCGCAAAATCCACCATAGCCTTCCGCAACCTAACCCATTGTGCTCCATTTAGCATTTTTGGTTGTTTGAGTTGTGACTTGAGTCTCGTAAGGGGTTTCGGATAATTAGGGACGGTTGTTTTTTCATCAACCACAACCACCACTTCCGCATAGGCTTGACCACTATACTCTTCCGCCACCCCAACTTAACCCAATTTTGTTTGTGTTGTGACTGGTGTCTCCTAAGGTGTTTCGGCTACTTAGGGACCGTGCTTCCAACTCCGACTCACATAACCCAATAACCCTCCACTTCTGCATTGCCTACTCGCATAACCCATCATTGCATTTCTGCAATCCCATTGAGCTTCCGCAACACCACCACCGCATCCCTCTACTGCCATTTGACATTTGAGATTTTGAGTTCGCGGGTTTTTACCATTTCCTAAGGTGTTTCGGCTACTTACAGACGAGTCTCCATCATCTTGGTATCTACATCAAGAACACCGCCACTCACCATCTTCATGGACGGTAACCTCGACGACACCATTGTACATTCCCCTTGCAATTGCATTGATAACCCTTAGCCATTTTTGCGTCACTTGCCTATCGAGACTAGCCATTTAAGTATTGCCGGCAACGTTACTTGTGCACATTAGTGATCTACACCTCCCATTGCATACATACCATATCATATTGGTATCACATCATTTCTTGTGTCACAAGATTGTTCCCGCATATACACAATTGCTATCTTGGTTTGTGCATTTCGCATAGTGTCCATATCAAAAAAAAAGAGCAAAGAGCTTGCAAGCAATAGCCATAGCATCTTACCACATTGCATATAAGATTGTCATATCCAATCATCTTGGATCATCTTGAGAAGAACAATAGGAACATCATACACATTGCATACTTGGGATAGAAAGCTCATACATTTTGCATCTTATAGGTTGTGGACAAGTGTCGTATCCGCCTATTGAGCAATCGTGCTAGCGTCTCTCTTGAGTTGTGCAACACGAGTGTTTTCCGTGGATTCCACATTTTGTGCTCATTCATTGGTTGCACGACCCCACTTATCTATCCGTGTGTGTGTTTCCGTGTGCCACATATTGCTATTGGTCTACTTGTTTCACTTGCGAATTTGTGAATCTTTTCCAACATTATTGACTCTTGCTAACATTTTGCATCAAATTTTTGTGCCACTATCCTCACCGAGCTCCACCATAAGCCTTATTTGTGTAGGTGTGAGAATTGACAAGATCCGGTACCAATTGTGCTATTTCCTTGATACATTATTGAGTGATCTTTGATCCATCCTCAACATTGGATAAGGTACATTGGTCTAGTTCCTTTCTTCCACTCATATTTGCGCGAGTCTTGTGATGGATAGGCAAGGCATTTCATCTCCGGTCTTCGACAACAACGACAAAGCGTCCATCTTCAATCTACAACGACAAATGCAAGGCATGCAATCTACCTTGCGAGATCGCCTCGACAACCTTGCCATCGACATACACCACTCTGAAGCAAGGAAAAGGGACTACATCGACACCAAGTTGGGTGAGCTAAAGGATCAACTACGAGACTTGGTGGCCGACTACAAGTCTTCTTCGCCTTCATCATCCTCAAGGCGGTGGCGAGCAAGTCGATCATCTTCGGAGCACAAAATAGATACAAGTGCAAGTCGTCCACGTCCACATCTCCATGGCGACCATCACCAACATCGTCATGAAGGACAAGACACCTCCAAGCATCATGTGCACAACGACAACGAACGACATCTACTACGAGCTCAAGCACGACAAGGACATCATCAACAGGAAGATGCTCAACAAGCGCAAACGTACAAGTCCGAACAAGCCCTACTTCATGCCAAGGACAAGCTCCATGAGCATAAGAGAATACCGCGAGACGAGCACCACCAAGATGGCGCTACGAATACTACCACGACCACTTTGGCATCTTCGCCAAGTGCTATCAAGGCATCTTCGCCTTTGGACGTACGGCATCTTTGCCTACTTCCCGTGAGTTCACCTACATCGACATCTTCACCAACGAGGCGACCACCTACGAGCGAGGGTGACACTTCCAGCTTCGGAAGCCCCTCAAGGAAGATGGCCGAGCATGGGAATTTCCCTTCGGTCATGGAGACGAGCTATGAGGTGCCACATCATATGGACCTCCTACAACAAGACGGCGACAAGAAGGTCGAGCTAGGGCCATCCCCTTCGACCACGGCGACGAGCATGAACCTCTTCAACAACATGAAGACGGCGCCCATATTGGACTCATACTCCGAGTCAAGCTACGAGACCGCACATGAGACCTTATCTTTGGTCTTGGAGGAGAGTGATGATGTGCCATCTTCGGCCTTCATCCACGGCTACGACCACGACATGATTGAGCATGGAGACATTTGCACCTACATCTCTCCGACACCCACATATAAAGAGATGCCCCAATTCCCATGTGAGGAGAGCCACCCCACCATGAGTGATATGAGTGACTCCACCATTTTTAACATTGAGTGCATTTCCTATGAGAGGATGAGTGTGACCACCACTAGCCCCACACTTGAGAGCATCCAAGAGGGAGTGAGTGAGCCACCACACTTAGTGAGTAAGGTAGTTGACACGGCACGTGAGGCCACTATGATTTATAACAACTTAACCTCTACTCCGAGTGTGTTTTCTTTGGTGCTAGGTCTCCTACATGACGACACGCCTATCCTCGACGAGTCCATACCTACAACGATGACGATGGCCATGGTGAATGATGATGCACCCCCCACATGGTTCCATCAAGATTAAGATGACCACGACTTGGTCTTCGACACCTCACCTACAACACATGAGCGATGCTCCAAAGGTAACATAGGTGATGGTGCTTCTCTTGTCCAACTAGTGGACTATTTTAGGAATGATTGCTTGCATGATGTTGACACACCTATACCCATGCTTCATGCTAGTGCGACTTCTTCATGTCATGACTTACCTATTTATGATAAATATGATGATGAGCATGTTGAGTTGCCTAGTTGTGATGCTATGCCCCATAGGATATCATGTGAAAATTCTTTTGGTCACATCATGTTTGACAATCCAATAACCTTGTCATATGCTATGAGTGAGATATCCCATATTGCATCATTTCAATCTCAACATAGTAGCTATGCATGCCCCATTAAAATCAATCCCATTTTCACTTATGGCATAGATGACGAGATGTTGGCCATTGGCTTTTTTTTCTCTTGCGATGATATTGCTATGCTTCCTTTACATGATTTGCGCAATTCATCTACTATGCCATGCCATGATCAAATTGTTCCAAATATGCATTGTTTGGGATGTTGTCAATCTTCTCCGTGTGATGTTTCCATTAATGCTCATGAGGAGACCCCCATAGTTTCCTCATACATATTAGGAGATTTTGATGCATTCCATACATTGCATGATTATCATAATTGCTTGCACCATATGCATTCCATGAATAACAATGCTCTACATATTTCCACGGTGATATGGATCATGATCCGAGGTCGGATCTTTCCCAAGGGAGGGGAGATGATGCGGAGCATCCTACGTTCATCTCCATGTACACCTTCATAGCACATCAAGCCCCAAGTGGACCTATCGGACTTAAGGTGAACCCGCTCCTCTTCAAGATTTACATGAATATCTATGGGACTTGGTCGCTACCTCACCACGGAACGTTGTGCATCATTAGGTACGAGGGCTACCGCCGCCAAGCTTCTAGGGAGCTTCCCGGAGGCCAAGGAGAAGGACCCCAATGCCACAAGGAAGGAGTGCACGAAGATCAACTCTGCACTTCCCAGGCGACCCCGTGCCCACGGCCCTCCAAGACCCCGTGCACACAAGCTACACAAAGAGCTGGCGCCGGAGCACCCCGTGCGCACGGGCCTGTACCGTGCCCACGGGAGCCCCGTGCGCACGGGCCCTACAGGATGGACGGCTGTGATTGTTGTTTGGGCCTCCTCTTCATCCACCTCGTCCCTCACCTCCAGCCACCTATATATTCCGTACCTAGACCATTTGTTAGGGTTAGCAAAGGATATGACATGATCTATGTGAGCTTTGCTCCTTGTACCACTCCTCCTCTTGAGAGAGAGAGAGACCTCTCCATTGGAGATCAAGACCTCCTATGGAGAAGATCCCTAGTGGATAGATCAAGACCTCCTATGGAGAAGATCCCTAGTGGATAGATCCCCATCATAGGATCACCAAGACCTCATTCCTCATAGGATTGGGATGAACTAGTACCCTGTATCTTTCCTTTGTTGTCTTTGAATCATTGTATCTCTCTTTGTGTGATTGGATCTAGCATATGTGTGATTGGATCTAGTCAATTGAGTGTTTTCCCTCTTGTGTTCATCTTGTTCTTGGGGATTCCCCCTCCAATTCGTGAAAGATCTTCACTTAGGGTTCCACCCTATACCAAGATCAATGATCAATTGTTGTGTCTCCAAGGGGGGCCCCCTCCCCATATATAAAGGAGTGGAGGAGGAGGAGGGGTCCGGCCTCCTATGGCGCGCCCCATGAGGAGTCCTACTCCCACCGGGAGTAGGACTCCCCCTTCCAAGTAGGAGTAGGAGAGGAGAAGGAAGGGAGAGAAGGAAAGGGGGCGCCGCCCCCCTCCTTGTCCGATTCGGACTAGAGGGGGATGGGGCGTGCGGCTGCCCTAGCTGCCCCTCCTCTTCTCCCACTAGGGCCCATTAGGCCCAATATACTCCCCGGGGGGTTCCGGTAACCCCCCGGTGCTCCGGTATATGTCCGAAACCTCCCGAAACACTTCTGGTGTCCGAACATAGTCGTCCAATATATCGATCTTTACGTCTCGACCATTTCGAGACTCCTTGTCATGTCCGTGACCGTATCCGGGACTCTGAATTACCTTCGGTACATCAAAACACAAAAACTCATAATACCGATCGTCACAGAACTTTAAGCGTGCGGACCCTACGGGTTGGAGAACTATGTAGACATGACCGAGACACGTCTCCGGTCAATAACCAATAGCGGAACGTGGATTCTCATATTGGTTCCTACATATTCTATGCAGATCTTTATCGGTCAAACCGCATAACAACATACGTCGTTCCCTTTGTCATCGGTATCTCAATACCAAGTTCAATCTCGTTACCGGCAAGTCTCTTTACTCATTCCGCAATGCATCATCCCGTAACTAACTCATTAGTCACATTGCTTGCAAGGCTTGTAGTGATGTGCATTACCGAGAGGGCCCAGAGATACCTCTCCGACAATCGGAGTGACAAATCCTGTTCTCAATCTATGCCAACTCAACAAACACCATCAGAGACACCTGTAGAGCACCTTTATAATCACCCAGTTACGTTGTGACATTTGGTAGAACACAAAGTGTTCTTCCGGTAATCGGGAGTTGCATAATCTCATAGTGATAGGAACATGTATAAGTCATGAAGAAAGCAATAGCAGTAAACTAAACGATCAAGTGCTAAGCTAACGGAATGGGTCATGTCAATCATATCATTCTCCTAATGATGTGATCCCGTTAATCAAATGACAACTCATGTCTATGGCTGGGAAACTCAACCATCTTTGATCAACGAGCTAGTTAATTAGAGGCATACTAGTGACACTATGTTTGTCTATGTATTCACACATGTATTATGTTTCCGGTTAATACAATTCTAGCATGAATAATAAACATTTATCATGATATGAGGAAATAAGTAATAACTTTATTATTGCCTCTAGGGCATATTTCCTTCAGTCTCCCACTTGCACTAGAGTAAATAATCTAGATTATATAGTAATGATTCTAACACCCATGGAGTCTTGGTGCTGATCATGTTTTGCTCGTGGAAGAGGCTTAGTCAATGGGTCTGCAACATTCAGATTCATATGTATCTTGCAAATCTTTATGTCTCCCACCTGGACTTGATCCCAGATGGAATTGAAGCGTCTCTTGATGTGCTTGGTTCTCTTGTGAAATCTGGATTCCTTTGCCAAGGCAATTGCACCAGTATTGTCACAAAAGATTTTTCATTGGACCCGATGCACTAGGTATGACACCTAGATCCGATATGAACTCCTTCATCCAAATTCCTTCATTTGCTGCTTTTGAAGCAGCTATGTACTCCGCTTCACACGTAGATCCCGCCATGACGTTTTGTTTAGAACTGCTCCAACTAACCGCTCCACCATTCAATATAAACATGTATCCGGTTTGCGATTTAGAATCGTCCGGATCAGTTTCAAAGCCTGCATCAACGTAACCATTTACGACGAGCTCTTTGTCACCTCCATAAACAAGAAACATATCCTTAGTCCTTTTCAGGTATTTTAGGATGTTCTTGACCGCTGTCCAGTGATCCACTCCTGGATTACTTTGGTACCTCCCTGCTAAACTAATAGCAAGGCACACATCAGGTCTGGTACACAGCATTGCATACATGATAGAGCCTATGGCTGAAGCATAGGGAACAATTTTCATTTTCTCTCTATCTTCTGCAGTGGTCGGGCATTGAGTCTTGCTCAACTTCACACCTTGTAACACAGGCAAGAACCCTTTCTTTGATTGATCCATTTTGAACTTATTCTAAACTTTATCAAGGTATGTGCTTTGTGAAAGCCCAATTAAGCGTCTTGATCTATCTCTATAGATCTTGATGCCCAATATATAAGCAACTTCTCTGAGGTATTTCTTTGAAGAACTCTTATTCAAGTATCCTTTTATGCTATCCAGAAATTCTATATCATTTCCAATCAACAATATGTCATCCACATATAATATTAGAAATGCTATAGAGCTCTCACTCACTTTCTTGTAAATACAGGCTTCTCCAAAAGTCTGTATAAAACCATATGCTTTGATCACACTATCAAAATGTTTATTCCAACTCCGAGAGGCTTGCACCAGTCCATAAATGGATCGCTAGAGCTTGCACACTTTGTTAGCACCCTATGGATTGACAAAAGTTATATCATATACAACTCTTCTTCCAGAAATCCATTCAGGAATGCAGTTTTGACATCCATTTGCCAAATTTCATAATCATAAAATGCGACAATTGCTAACATGATTCAGACAGACTTAAGCATCTCTACGGGTGAGAAATTCTCATCGTAGTCAACCCCTTGAACTTGTCGCAAACCTTTCGCAACAAGTCGGGCTTTTTAGATAGTAACATTACCGTCAGCGTCATTCTTCTTCTTGAAGATCCATTTATTCTCGATGGCTTGCCGATCATCGGGCAAGTCAACCAAAGTCCACACTTTGTTCTCATACATGGATCCCACCTCAGATTTCATGGCCTTAAGCCACTTTGCGGAATCTGGGCTCACCATCGCTTCTTCATAGTTCGTATGTTCATCATGGTCAAGTAACATGACTTCCAGAACAAGATTACCGTACACTCTGGTGCGGATCTTACTCTGGTTGACCTACGCGGTTTGGTAGTAACTTGATCTGAAGTTTCATGATCATCATCATTAGCTTCCTCACTAATTTGTGTAGGTGTCATAGAAACCAGTTTCTGTGATGAAATACTTTCCAATAAGGGAGCATGTACAGTTACCTCATCAAGTTCTACTTTCCTCCCACTCACTTATTTTGAGAGAAACTCCTTCTCTAGAAAGGATCCATTCTTAGCAACAAATGTCTTGCCTTCGGATCTGTGATAGAAGGTGTACCCAATAGTTTCCTTTGGGTATCCTATGAAGACACATTTCTCCGATTTGGGTTCGAGCTTATCAGGTTGAAGCTTTTTTGCATAAGCATCTTTAAGGAACGACAACTTTGGTTTCTTGCCAAACCACAGTTCATAAGGTGTCGTCTCAATGGATTTCGATGGTGCCCTATTTAACGTGAATGCAGTCGTCTCTAAAGCATAACCCCAAAACGATAGCAGTAAATCAGTAAGAGACATCATAGGTCGCACCATATCTAGTAAAGTATGATTACGACGTTCGGACACACCATTACGCTGTGGTTTTCCGGGTGGCGTGATTTGCGAAACTATTTCACATTGTTTCAAATGTAGACCAAACTCACTCAAATATTCTCCTCCACGATCATATCATAGAAACTTTATTTTCTTGTTACAATGATTTTCCACTTCACTCTGAAATTCTTTGAACTTTTCAAATGTTTCAGGCTTATGTTTCATTAAGTTGATATACCCATATCTGCTCAAATCATCTGTGAAGGTGAGAAAATAACGATACCCGCCGTGAGCCTCAATATTGTTGGGAAATGTAGCAGAAATTCAAAATTTTCCTACGTGTCACCAAGGTCTATCTATGGAGAAACTAGCAACGAGGGGAAGGAGAGTGCATCTACATACCCTTGTAGATCGCTAAGCGGAAGCGTTCAAGTGAACGGGGTTGATGTAGTCGTACTCGTCGTGATCCAAATCACTGATGATCCTAGCGCCGAACAGACGGCACCTCCGCGTTCAACACACATACCGAGCAGGGACGTCTCCTCCTTCTTGATCCAGCAAGGGGGAAGGAGAGGTTGATGGAGATCCAACAGCATGACGGCGTGGTGGTGGAAGTAGCGGGATTCCAACAGGGCTTCGCCAAGCGCTGCGGGAGGAGGAAGATGTGTCGTGGGAGGGAGAGGGAGGCTCCAGGGCTTAGGTATGGTTGCCCTCCCTTCCCCCCACTATATATAGGGCCAAGGGAGAGGGGGAGGGCGCAGCCTTGCCCCTTCCTCCAAGGAAGGGTGCGGCCAAGGGGGGGAGGAGTCCATCCTCCCCAAGGCACCTCGGAGGTGCCTTCCCCCTTTAGGACTCTCCCCTCCTCTTGTCCCTTTGGCGCATGGGCCTCTAGGGGCTGGTGCCCTTGGCCCATGTAGGCCAAGGCGCACCCCTACAGCCCATGTGGCCCCCCGGGGCAGGTGGCCCCACCCGGTGGACCCCCGGGACCCTTCCGGTGGTCCCGGTACAATACCGGTGACCCCGAAACTTGTCCCGATGGCCGAAATAGCACTTCCTATATATAATTATTTACCTCCGGACCATTCCGGAACTCCTCGTGACGTCCGGGATCTCATCCGGGACTCCGAACAACTTTCGGGTTACCGCAGACTAATATCTCTATAACCCTAGCATCACCGAACCTTAAGTGTGTAGACCCTACGGGTTCGGGAGACATGCAGACATGACCGAGATGACTCTCCGGTCAATAACCAACAGCGGGATCTGGATACCCATGTTGGCTCCCACATGTTCCACGATGATCTCATCGGATGAACCACGATGTCAAGGACTTAATCAATCCCGTATACAATTCCCTTTGTCTAGCGGTACGATACTTGCCCGAGATTCGATCGTCGGTATCCCGATACCTTGTTCAATCTCGTTACCGGCAAGTCTCTTTTACTCGTTCCATAACACATCATCCCGTGATCAACTCCTTGATCACATTGTGCACATTATGATGATGTCCTACCGAGTGGGCCCAGAGATACCTCTCCGTCACACGGAGTGACAAATCCCAGTCTCGATTCGTGCCAACCCAACAGACACTTTCGGAGATACCCGTAGTGTACCTTTATAGCCACCCAGCTATGTTGTGACGTTTGGCACACCCAAAGCACTCCTACGGTATCCGGGAGTTGCACAATCTCATGGTCTAAGGAAATGATACTTGACATTAGAAAAGCTTTAGCATATGAACTACACGATCTAGTGCTATGCTTAGGATTGGGTCTTGTCCATCACATCATTCTCCTAATGATGTGATCCCGTTATCAACGACATCCAATGTCCATGGTCAGGAAACCGTAACCATCTATTGATCAACGAGCTAGTCAACTAGAGGCTTACTAGGGACATGGTGTTGTCTATGTATCCACACATGTATCTGAGTTTCCTATCAATACAATTCTAGCATGGATAATAAACGATTATCATGAACAAGGAAATATAATAATAATCAATTTATTATTGCCTCTAGGGCATATTTCCAATAGTCTCCCACTTGCACTAGAGTCAATAATCTAGTTCACATCGATATGTGATTAACACTCAAGGTCACATCCCCATGTGACTAACACCCAAAGAGTTTACTAGAGTCAATAATCTAGTTCACATTTACCATGTGATTAACACTCGATGAGTTCTGGGTTTGATCATGTTATGCTTGTGAGAGAGGTTATAGTCAACGGGTCTGAACCTTTCAGATCCGTGTGTGCTTTACAAATCTCTATGTCATCTCCTAGATGCAGCTACCACGTTCTATTTGGAGCTATTCCAAATAACTGTTCTACTATACGAATCCAGTTTACTACTCAGAATAATCTAGATTAGTGTCAAAGTTTGCATCGGCGTAACCCTTTACGACGAACTCTTTTACCACCTCCATAATCGAGAAAATTCCTTAGTCCACTAGTTACTAAGGATAACTTTGACCGTTGTCCTGTGATCCATTCTTGGATCACTCTTGTACCCCTTGACTGACTCATGGCAAGGCACACTTCAGGTGCGGTACACAGCATAGCATACTGTAGAGCCTACGTCTTAAGCATAGGGGACGACCTTCGTCCTTTCTCTCTATTCTGCCATGGTCGAGCTTTAAGTCTTAACTTCATACCTTACAACTCAGGCAAGAACTCCTTCTTTGACTGATCCATCTTGAACACCTTCAAGATCATGTCAAGGTATGTGCTCATTTGAAAGTTCCATTAAGCGTTTTGATCTATCCTTATAGATCTTGATGCTCAATGCTCAAGCAGCTTAATCCAGGCTTTCCATTGAAAACACTTTCCAAATAACCCTATATGCTTTCCAGAAATTCTACGTCATTTCTGATCAACAATATGTCAACAACATATACTCATCAGAAATTCTATAGTGCTCCCACTCACTTCTTCGGAAATACAAGTTTCTCATAAATGTTGTATACACCCAAAATCTTTGATCATCTCATCAAAGCATACATTCCAACTCCGAGATGCTTACTCCAGTCCTCAGAAGGATAGCTGGAGCTTTGCATACTTATTAGCATCTTTCATGATTGACAAAACCTTCCGGTTGTATCACATACAACCTTTCCTCAAGAAAAATCGTCGAGGAAACAATGTTTTGACATCCTATCTACAAGATTTCATAAATAATGCAGTAATCGCTAATATAATTCCAACAGACTCTTAGCATCGCTACGAGTGAGAAAGTCTCACCATAGTCAACTCCTTGAACTTGTCGGAAAACATCTTAACGACAAGTCGAGCTTTCTTAATGGTGATACTTACCATCATTGTTGTCTTCCTTTTAAAATCCATCTGTACTCAACAGCCTTACGACCATCGAGCTGTTCCGCCAAAGTCTACACTTTGTTTTCATACATGGATCCTCTCTCGGATTTTATGGCCTCGAGCCATTTATCGGAATCCGGGCCCACCATCGCTTCTCCATGGCTCGTAGGTTCATTGTTGTCTAGCAACATGACTTCCAAGACAGGATCACGTACCACTCTGAAGTAGTACGCATCCTTGTCATCCTAAGAGGTTTGGGAGTGACTTGATCCGAAGTCTCATGATCAATATCATAAGCTTCCACTTCAATTGGTGTAGGTGCCACAGGAACAACTCTTTGTGCCCTGCTATACACTAGTTGAAGTGACGGTTCAATAACCTCATCAAGTCTCCACCATCCTCCCACTCAATTCCTTCGAGAGAAACTTTTTCTCGAGAAAGGACCCGATTCTAGAAACAATCCCTTATTGCTTTCGGATCTGAGACAGGAGGTATACCCAACTGTTTTGGGTGTCCTATGAAGATGCATTTATCCGCTTTGGGTTCGAGCTTATCAGCCTGAAACTTTTTCACATAAGCGTCGCAGCCCCACACTTTTAAGAAATGACAGCTTAGGTTTCTCTGAACCATAGTTCATACGGTGTCATCTCATCGGAATTACGTGGTGCCCTATTTAAAGTGAATGTGGTTGTCTCTAATGCCTAACCCATGAACTATCGTGGTAATTCGATAAGAGACATCATGGTATGCATCATATCCAATAGGGTGCAGTTATGATGTACGGACACACCATCACACTATGGTGTTCCAGGTTGTATTAGTTGTGAAACGATTTCCACAATGTCTTAATTCTGTGCCAAACTCGTAATTCAGATATTCATCTCTATGATCATGTCATAGATATTTTATCCTCTTGTCACGACAATCTTTCAACTTCACCCTGAAATTACTTGAACCTTTCAATAATTCAGACTCGTGATTCATCAAGTAAATATACTCAACATCTACTCAAATCATCTATGAAGAACATAATGATATCCACTATACGCCTCAGCACTCATTGGACTGCACACATCAAAATGTGTTACTTCCAACGAGTTGCTATCTTGTTCCGTCTTACTAAAACGAGGCTTTCAGTCATCTTGCCCATGTGGTATGATTTGCATGTCTCAAGTGATTCAAGATCAAGTGAGTCCAAACGGTCCATTTTCATGGAGTTTCTTCATGCATATACACCAATAGACATGGTTCGCATGTCTCAAACTTTTCAAAACGAGTGAGCCCAAAGATCCATCAACATGGAGCTTCTTCATGCGTTTTATACCGATATGACTTAAGTGGCAGTGCCACAAGTAGGTGGTACTATCATTACTATCCTATATCTTTTGGCATGAACATGTGTATCACTACGATCGAGATTCAATAAACCATTCATTTTAGGTGCAAGACCATTGAAGGTATTATTCAAATAAACAGAGTAACCATTACTCTCCTTAAATGAATAACCGTATTGCGATAGACATAATACAATCACGTCTATGCTCGACGCAAACACCAAATAACAATTATTTAGGTTTAACACCAGTCTCGATGGTAGAGGGAGCGTGCGATGCTTGATCATATCAACATTGGAAACACTTCCAACACATATCGTCAGCTCACCTTTAGCTAGTCTCCGTTTATTCCATAGCTTTTATTTCGAGTTACTAACACTTAGCAACCAAACCGGTATCTAATACCCTGATGCTACTAGGAGTACTAGTAAAGTACACATCAACACAATGTATATACAATATACTTCTATCGACCTTGCCAGCCTTCTTATCTACCAAGTATCTAGGGTAATTCTGCTCCAGTGGTTGTTCCCCTTATTACAGAAGCACTTAGTCTCGGGTTTGGGTTCAACCTTGGGTTTCTTCACTAGAGCAGCAGCTGAATTGCCGTTTCATGAAGTATCCCTTCTTGCCCTTGCCCTTCTTGAAACTAGTGGTTTCACCAACCATCAACAATTGATGCTCCTTCTTGATTTCTACTTTGGTGTCAAACATCGCGAATATCTCAAGGATCATCATATATGTCCCTGATATATTATAGTTCATCACGAAGCCCTAGCAGCTTGGTGGTAATGACTTCGGAGAAACATCACTATCTTATCTGGAAGATCAACTCCCACTCGATTCAAATGATTGTTGTACTCAGACAATCTGAGCACAAGCTCAACAATTGAGCTTTTCTCCCTTAGTTTGCAGGCTAAGAAAATCGTCGGAGGTCTTATACCTCTTGACGTGGGCACGAGCCTGAAATCCCAATTTCAGCCCTCGAAGCATCTCATATGTTTCGCGACGTTTCAAAACGTCTTCGGTGCCTCTCTAAACCATTTAGCATTACGCACTGAACTATCTTGTAGTCATCAAAACGTGTATGTTAGATGTTCGCAACATCCACAGACGATGTTCGAGGTTCAGCACACTGAGCGGTGCATTAAGGACACAAGCCTTCTATGAAGCAATGAGGACAATCCTCAGTTTACGGACCTAGTCCGCTTAATTGCTACTATCAACTTTCAACTAATTTTTCTCTAGGAACATAACTAAACAGTAGAACTAAAGCGCGAGCTACGACATAATTTGCGAAGACCTTTTGACTATGTTCAGGATAATTTAGTTCATCTTATGAACTCCCACTCAGATAGACATCCCTCTAGTCATCTAAGTGATTACATGATCCGAGTCAACTAGGCCGTGTCCGATCATCACGTGAGACGGACTAGTCAACATCGGTGAACATCTTCATGCTGATCGTATCTACCATACGACTCATGCTCGACCTTTCGGTCTTCTGTGTTCCGAGGCCATGTCTGACACATGCTAGGCTCGTCAAGTCAACCTAAGTGTTTGCATGTGTAAATCTGTCTTACACCCATTGTATGTGAACGTTGGAATCAAACACCCGATCATCACGTGGTGCTTTGAAACAATGAACTGTCGCAACGGTGCACAGTTAGGGGGAACACCTTCTTGAAATTTTAATGAGGGATCATCTTATTTACTACCGTTGTTCTAAGCAAACAAGATGCATAAACATGATAAACATCACATGCAATCAAATAGTGACATGATATGGCCAATATCATATTGCTCCTTTTGATCTCCATCTTCGGGGCTCCATGATCATCATCGTCACCGGCATGACACCATGATCTCCATCATCATGATCTCCATCATCGTGTCTTCTTGAAGTTGTCTCGTCAACTATTACTTCTACTACTACAGCTAACGGTTAGCAATGAAGTAAAGTAATTACATGACGTTTATGTTGACACGCAGGTCATAAATAAATTAAGACAACTCCTATGGCTCCTGCCAGTTGTCATACTCATCGACATGCAAGTAGTGATTCCTATTACAAGAACATGATCATCTCATACATCACATATATCATTCATCACATCCTTTGGCCATATCACATCACATAGCATACCCTGCAAAAACAAGTTAGACGTCCTCTAATTGTTGTTTGCATGTTTTACGTGGCTGCTATGGGTTTCTAGCAAGAATGTTTCTTACCTATGCAAAGACCACAACGTGATATGCCAATTGCTATTTACCCTTCATAAGGACCCTGTTCATTGAATCCGATCCGACTAAAGTGGGAGAGACAGACACCCGCCAGCCACCTTATGCAACTAGTGCATGTTTGTCGGTGGAACCGGTCTCACGTAAGCGTACGTGTAAGGTTGGTCCGGGCCGCTTCATCCCACGATGCTGCCGAATCAAGATAAGACTAGTAACGGCAAGCATATTGAACAAAATCAACGCCCACAACTACTTTGTGTTCTACTCGTGCATAGAATCTACGCAATAGACCTAGCTCATGATGCCACTGTTGGGGAACGTAGCAGAAATTCAAAATTTTTCTACGTGTCACCAAGATCTATCTATGGAGAAACTAGCAACGAGGGGAAGGAGAGTGCATCTACATACCCTTGTAGCTCGCTAAGCGGAAGCGTTGAAGTGAACGGGGTTGATGGAGTCGTACTCGTCGTGATCCAAATCACCGATGGTCCTAGCGCCGAACGGACGGCACCTCCGCGTTCAACACACGTACGGAGCAGCGACGTCTCCTCCTTCTTGATCCAGCAAGGGGGAAGGAGAGATTGATGGAGATCCAACAGCACGACGGCGTGGTGGTGGAAGTAGCGGGATTCCAACAGGGCTTCGCCAAGCGCTGCGAGAGGAGGAAGATGTGTCATGGGAGGGAGAGGGAGGTGCCAGGGCTTAGGTATGGTTGCCCTCCCTTCCCCCCACTATATATAGGGCCAAGGGAGAGGGGGAGGGCGCAGCCTTGCCCCTTCCTCCAAGGAAGGGTGCGGCCAAGGGGGGAGGAGTCCATCCTCCCCAAGGCAACTCGGAGGTGCCTTCCCCCTTTAGGACTCTCCCCTCCTCTTGTCCCTTTGGCGCATGGGCCTCTAGGGGCTGGTGCCCTTGGCCCATGTAGGCCAAGGCGCACCCCTACAGCCCATGTGGCCCCCCGGGGCAGGTGGCCCCACCCGGTGGACCCCCGGGACCCTTCCGGTGGTCCCGGTACAATACCGGTGACCCCGAAACTTGTCCCGATGGCCGAAATAGCACTTCCTATATATAATTATTTACCTCCGGACCATTCCGGAACTCCTCGTGACGTCCGGGATCTCATCCGGGACTCCGAACAACTTTCGGGTTACCGCAGACTAATATCTCTATAACCCTAGCGTCACCGAACCTTAAGTGTGTAGACCCTACGGGTTCGGGAGACATGCAGACATGACCGAGATGACTCTCCGGTCAATAACCAACAGCGGGATCTGGATACCCATGTTGGCTCCCACATGTTCCACGATGATCTCATCGGATGAACCACGATGTCAAGGACTTAATCAATCCCGTATACAATTCCCTTTGTCTAGCGGTACGATACTTGCCCGAGATTCGATCGTCGGTATCCCGATACCTTGTTCAATCTCGTTACCGGCAAGTCTCTTTTACTCGTTCCGTAACACACCATCCCGTGATAAACTCCTTGATCACATTGTGCACATTATGATGATGTCCTACCGAGTGGGCCCAGAGATACCTCTCCGTCACACGGAGTGACAAATCCCAGTCTCGATTCGTGCCAACCCAACAGACACTTTCGGAGATACCCGTAGTGTACCTTTATAGCCACCCAGTTACGTTGTGACGTTTGGCACACCCAAAGCACTCCTACGGTATCCGGGAGTTGCACAATCTCATGGTCTAAGGAAATGATACTTGACATTAGAAAAGCTTTAGCATACGAACAAAACGATCTAGTGCTATGCTTAGGATTGGGTCTTGTCCATCACATCATTCTCCTAATGATGTGATCCCGTTATCAACGACATCCAATGTCCATGGTCAGGAAACCGTAACCATCTATTGATCAACGAGATAGTCAACTAGAGGCTTACTAGGGACATGGTGTTGTCTATGTATCCACACATGTATCTGAGTTTCCTATCAATACAATTCTAGCATGGATAATAAACGATTATCATGAACAAGGAAATATAATAATAATCAATTTATTATTGCCTCTAGGGCATATTTCCAACAAATATTCATTGGACCGCATACATCAGTATGTATGATTTCCAATAAATCTGTTGCTTGCTCCATTGTTCCGGAGAACGGCGTTTTAGTCATCTTGCCCATGAGGCATGATTCACAAGTACCAAGTGATTCATAATCAAGTGATTCCAGAAGTCCATCAGTATGGAGTTTCTTCATGCGCTTTACACCAATATGACCTAAATGGCAGTGCCACAAATAGGTTGCACTATCATTATCAACTCTGCATCTTTTGGCTTCAACATTATGAATATGTGTATTACTACTATCGAGATTCAACACAAATAGAACACTCTTCAAGGGTGCATGACCATAAAAGATATTATTCATATAAATAGAACTACCATTATTCCCAGATTTAAATGAATAACCGTCTCGCATCAAACAAGATCCAGATATAATGTTCATGCTTAACGCTGGCACCAAATAATAATTATTCAGGTCTAAAATTAATCCTGAAGGTAGATGTAGAGGTAGCATGCCGACGGCGATCACATGGACTTTGGAAGCATTTCCCACACGCATCATCACCTCGTCCTTAGCTAATCTTCGCTCAATCCGTAGTCCCTGTTTCGAGTTGCAAATATTAGCAACAGAACCCGTATCAAATACGTAGGTGCTACTGCGTGCTCTAGTAAGGTACAAATCAATAACATGTATATCACATATACCTTTGTTCACCTTGCCATCCTTCTTATCCGCCAAATACTTGGGGCAGTTCTGCTTCCAGTGAGCAGTCTGTTTGCAGTAGAAGCACTCAGTCTCAGGCTCAGGTCCAGACTTGGGTTTCTTCTCCTGAGAAATAACTTGTTTGTCGTTCTTTTCGAAGTTCCCCTTTTTCTTCCCTTTACCATTTTTCTTTAAACGGGTGGTCTTGTTGACCATCAACACTTGATGCTCCTTCTTGATTTCTACCTCTGCAGCCTTTAGCATTGCGAAGAGCTCGGGAATTGTCTTATCCATCCCTTGCATATTATAGTTCATCACGAAGCTCTTGTAGCTTGGTGGCAGTGATTGAAGAATTATGTCAATGACACTATCATCCGAAAGATTAACTCCCAGTTGAATCAAGTGATTGCAGTACCCAGACATTCTGAGTATATGTTCACTAACAGAACTATTCTCCTCCATCTTACAGCTATAGAATTTATTGGAGACTTCATATCTCTCGATCCGGGCATTTGCTTGAAATATGAACTTCAACTCCTGGAACATCTCATATTCTCCATGACGTTCAAAACGTCGTTGAAGTCTCGGTTCTAAGCCGTAAAGCATGGCACACTGAACTATCGAGTAGTCATCAGCTTTGCTCTGCCAGACGTTCTTAACGTCATTAGTAGTATCTGCAGCAAGCCTGGCACCCAGCGGTGCTTCCAGGACGTAATTCTTCTATGCAGCAATGAGGATAATCCTCAAGTTACGGACCCAGTCTGTGTAATTGCTACCATCATCCTTCAACTTTGCTTTCTCAAGGAACGCATTAAAATTCAATGGAACAACAGGATGGGCCATCTATCTACAACAACATAGACAAGAAAAATACTATCAGGTACTAAGTTCATGATTAATTTAAGTTCAATTAATCATATTACTTAAGAAGTCCCACTTAGATACACATCCCTCTAATCATCTAAGTGATCACGTGATCCAAATCCACTAAACCATAACCGATCATCACGTGAAATGGAGTAGTTTTCAATGGTGAACATCAATATGTTGATCATATCTACTATATGATTCACGCTCGACCTTTCGGTCTCAGTGTTCCAAGGCCATATCTGTATATGCTAGCCTCGTCAAGTTTAACCCGAGTATTCTGCGTGTGCAAAACTGGCTTGCACCTGTTGTATAAGAACGTTGAGCTTATCACACCCGATCATCATGTGGTGTCTCGGCACGACGAACTTTTGCAACGGTGCATACACAAGGAGAACACTTGTACCTTGAAATTTTTAGTGAGAGATCATCTTATAATGCTACCGTCAATCAAAGCAGAATAAGATGCATAAAGGATAAACATCACATGCAATCAATATAAGTGATATGATATGGCCATCATCATCTTGTGCCTTTGATCTCCATCTCCAAAGCACCGTCATGATCACCATCGTCATGGCGCGACACCTTGATCTCCATCGTAGCATCATTGTCATCTCGCCAACTATTGCTTCTACGACTATCGCTACCACTTAGTGATAAAGTAAAGCAATTACATGGCGATTGCATTTCATACAATAAAGCGACAACCATATGGCTCCTGCCAGTTGCCGATAACTCCGTTACAAAACATGATCATCTCATACAATAAAATATAGCATCATGCCTTGACCATATCACATCACAACATGCCCTACAAAAACAAGTTAGACGTTCTCTACTTTGTTGTTGGATGTTTTATGTGGCTACTACGGGCTGAGCAAGAACCGTTCTTACCTACGCATCAAAACCACAACGATAGTTCGCCAAGTTAGTGTTGTTTTAACCTTCAACAAGGATAGGGCGTAGTCACACTCGGTTCAACTAAAGTTGGAGAAACTAACACCCGCCAGCCACCAGTGTGCAACGCACATCGATAGAACTAGTTTCGCCTAAGCATACGCGTAATGTCGGTCCGGGCTGCTTCATCCAACAATACTGCCAAACCAAAGTATGACATGCTGGTAAGCAGTATGACTTGTATCGCCCACACCTCACTTGTGTTCTACTCGTGCATATAACATCTACGCATAAACCTGGCTCGGATACCACTATTGGGGAACGTAGTAATTTCAAAAAAAAATCCTACGCACACGCAAGATCATGGTGATGCATAGCAACAAGAGGGGAGAGTGTCGTCTAGGTACCCTCGTAGACCGTAAGCGGAAGCGTTATGACAACGTGGTTGATGTAGTCGTACATCTTCATGATTGACCGATCCTCAGTTCCGAAAGTACGGCACCTCCGCGTTCAGCACACGTTCAGCTCAGTGACGTCCCGCGAACTCACGATCCAGTAGAGCTTTGGGGAAGAGCTTCGTCACCACGACGGTGTGGTGATGGTGTTGATGAAGCTACTGACACAAGGCTTCACCTAAGCACCGCTACGATATGACCGAGGTGGATTATGGTGGAGGGGGGCACCGCACACAGCTAAGAGATCAATTATCAATTGTTGTGTCTCCAAGGGATGCCCCCCTCCCCGTATATAAAGGAGTGGAGGAGGGGGAGGGGCTGACCTCCTATGGAGTGCCCCATGAGGAGTCCTACTCATACCGGGAAGACTCCCCCTTCCAAGTAGGAGTAGGAGAGGAGAAGGAAGGGAGAGAGAGAAGGAGAGAAGGAAAGGGGGGTGAGGGAGTCCTAGACTAAGGGGTCCTCGGGCGTCCGACCTGTTATCCATGGGCCAGACTGATGGGCTGAGAAGACATGAAGTACGAAGACTGTACCTGTGTCCGGATTGGACTCTCCTTGGTTTGGAAGGCAAGCTTGGCGACCGACTATGAAGATTCCTTCTTATGTAACCGACCCTATGTAACCCTAGATCCCCCCAGTGTCTATATAAACCGGAGAGGTTAGTCCAAAAAGGATATACTCATTACCATAGTCATATAGGCTAGGCTTCTAGGGTTTAGCCATCTCGTGGTAGATCAACTCTTCTAACACCCATATTCATCAAGATCAATCAAGCAGGACGTAGGGTATTACCTCCATAGAGAGGGACCGAACCTGGGTAAACATCGTGTCCCCCGTCTCATGTTACCATCGATCCTAGACGCACAGTTCGGGGCCCCCTACCCGAGATCCGCCGGTTTTGGCACCGACATTTGTGCTTTCATTGAGAGTTCCACGGTGCCGTCGACGAAAGGTTCGATGGCCCCTTCAATCATCTATAGTGACGGTGTCCAAGGAGGAACCTTCCTCCCCGGGCAGATTTTCATGTTCGGCGGCTTCGTACTGCGGGCCAACTCGCTCGGCCATCTGGAGCAGATCGGTAGCTACGCCCCTGGCCACCAGGTCAGATTTGGAAGCTTGAACTACGTCGCGGATATCTGTGGAGACTTGATCTTCAATGGATTTTTGACGGCAGCGATCGCTCCCCCTCTCCCCGATAAACATGACTTAAATCTGTCATCGGACCAGATTCAGGAGATGGCTCCTGTTGCTGCAATGGCCTTAGAACCAGAGCAGATCGTGCCATTCGAGGCCACAGAGTCCGCGGCGCTAGAACCGCATGCAGACTCAACAGCCTGCAATATTCGCGTCAATGGAACTCCGGACTTGTCTCGGGCTATAAGTTCCGGACCGGGTACGCCTGCGGACACCGAGCTGGATCGATTATTAATTTTTGAATTTAACGCCGCAGACATCTTCCAGCACTCACCTTTGGGTGATGTGCTAAACTCTCTAAATAATTTGTCCTTGGAGAAGGACTCACAGTCGAACTATGTTCTGTTCGAGCCAGAGGCTGATGATGGGCAATTTCGCTTCCCACCCGCCACCCACTTCATAAGCACCGTCGATGACTTAACTGACGTGCTTGACTACGGCTCCGAAGACATCGACGGTATGGACGACGATGCCGACCAGGAGCAAGGCCAAGACCCTCCATTTACTGGACGTTGGACGACCACCTCTTCGTACGATGTGTACATGGTCGACACACCTAAAAAAGCTAGCGACGATGACAAAGGAGCTCCAGTTGCGAATAAACCTTATGAGACACAGTCCAAGTGTCGGCGCCCTAAATGCCGCTCTAAGCCTCGTCGCTCAAGAGATGACGACACTGGCACCGGAGAAAATAGTACTCCGGGCGACGCTGAAATCAATGAAGACCCTGTCGGGACTGCATCCGAACAGGAGGAACAAGATAACGGGCAAGATAACCATGATAAACAGGCCATGCCCAATGACCAAGATGATGATAGTTATTGTCCAGTCCCCAAGGATGATGAGAGCCTCGGCAATGAGGACTTCATCGTGCCTTAGGCACCCCTCAAGCAGGAGCACTTCAAGGGCCAGCTAATAGCCACTGCAAGAAGCCTGAAGAAGAAGAAGCAGCAGCTCCAAGCTAATCAAGACCTGCTCATTGACAGATGGACTAATGTCCTGGCAGCCGAAGAATACGGCCTCTAGTGCCCAGCCAAGAGTTACCCAAAGCGCAGACTACTACCTCAGTTCGATGAGGAAGCACCAGATCCCATACCTTCCTCACGCAATGCGGACCGACCACCACGTGGTCGGGATAGTGCGGCGGACCGACCACCCCGCGGTCGGGATAAAACGGCAACTCATGTCGAACAACAGCCCGCCCCATCGCCTCGGAAAAACAGGGACAGAACAGCTCGGGACCATACATACGACCTTCAGCAAGAGCTGGGCAGTAGAGCAGGACACACCAGATCAATCTACGGATCACGAGGACGCTTCCCAACTCGGGACGACAGCTACCTATTCGGACGTGACAAACCTAGTCACACCCGGGCCGATAACCGTAGATGGACTTCATCGGAGGTGCGCCATGACACGGCCCGATAGAGAGGCGCCGCACACCGTCTCTGCTTCAAAGATGAGGTGCTAGATCTCGAATTCCCCGAGGGGTTGAAGCCCGTCAATATTGAATCATACGATGGAACAACTGATCCCGCAGTATGGATTGAGGACTTTATCCTCCACATCCACATGGCCCATGGAGACGACCTCCATGCCATCAAATACCTGATAACCCACAAGTATAGGGGATCTATCGTAGTCCTTTCGATAAGTAAGACTGTCAAACCCAACGAGGAGCAGAAGGAAATGATAAGCGGTTTCCAGCAAGGTATTATCTCCAAGTACTGAAATAAGTGGTAACAGATAGTGTTGTGATAGGATAATTTGTAATGAGCAACAAGTAACAAAAGTAAATAAAGTGCAGCAAGGTGGCCCAATCCTTTTTGTAGCAAAGGACAAGCCTGGACAAACTCTTATATAGAGAAAAGCGCTCCTGAGGACACATGGAATATCGTCAAGCTAGATTTCATCACGCTCATATGATTCGCGTTCGGTACTTTGATAATTCGGTATGTGGGTGGACCGGTGCTTGGGTACTGCCCTTACATGGACAAGCATCCCACTTATGATTAACCTCTATTGCAAGCATCCGCAACTACAACAAAAGTATTAAGGTAAACCTAACCATAGCATGAAACATATGGATCCAAATCAGCCCCTTGCGAAGCAACACAAAACTAGGGTTTAAGCTTCTGTCACTCTAGCAACCCATCATCTACTTATTACTTCCCAATGCCTTCCTCTAGGACCAAATAATGGTGAAGTGTCATGTAGTCGACGTTCACATAACACCACTAGAGGAGACACAACATACATCTCGTCAAAATATCAAACGAATACCAAATTCACATGACTACTAATAGCAAGACTTCTCCCAAGTCCTCAGGAACAAAAGTAGCTACTCACAAAGCATAAACATGTTCATAATCAGAGGGGTATTAATATGCGTATATGATATGAACATATGATCTTCCACCAATTAAACCAACTAGCATCAACTACAAGGAGTAATTAACACTACTAGCAACCTACTAGCACCAATCCTGGACTTGGAGACAAGAATTGGATACAAGAGATGAACTAGGGTTTTGAGAGGAGATGGTGTTGACGAAGATGTTGATGGAGATTGCCCTCTCCTGATGAGAGGAGCATTGGTGATGATGACGACGATGATTTCCCCCTCCGGGAGGGAAGTTTCCCCGGTAGAATAGCTCCGCCAGAGCCCTAGATTGGTTCCGCCTCGTGGCGGGGGAGTTTCGTCCGAGAAGATGGCTTCCTATTTTTTTCCCATCGAAAGACTTCATATACCAGAAGATGGCCACCGGAGGGCCACCAGGGGGCCCACAAGGTAGGGGGGGCGCCCCCCACCCTCGTGGGCAGGGTGTGGCCCCCTGGTGAATTTCTTCCACTGAGTATTTTTTATATATTCTGAAAACGTCTTCCATGAAGTTTCAGGACTTTTGGAGCTGTGCAGAATAGGTCTCTAATATTTGCTCCTTTTCCAGCCCAGAATCCCAGCTGCCGGCATTCTCCCTCTTCATGTAAACCTTGTAAAATAAGAGAAAGTAGGCATAAGTATTGTGACATGATGTGTAATAAAATCCCATAATGCAATAAATATCGATATAAAAGCATGATGCAAAATGGACGTATCAACTCCCCCAAGCTTAGACTTCGCTTGTCCTCAAGCGAAAAGCCAAAATCGAAAAATATGTCCACATGTTTAGAGATAGAGGTGTCGATAAAAAATAAAATACGGACATGAGGGCATCATGATCATTCTTAGAACAGCAACTTATATAATTCTTGTCATATGATTTCTTATGCTAGGTTAATAATTCAATCACAATTTCAAGTATGAATCGTAAACTTCATTGAAAGCTAACAAACTATAATCTCAGTCATTGGAGAAATTGCAATTTATCATAACATAGGAAAGAGTCAATATATAAGATCTTTTCAGCAAGTCCACATACTCAACTATCATATAGTCTTTCACAATTGTTGACACTCACGCAATACTTATGGGTATGGAGTTTTAATCGAACACAGAGAAAGATAGGGGCTTATAGTTTTGCCTCCCAACGTTTTACCTCAAGGGTAATGTCAACAGTAATAGTTCATGAAAACTCACATCCAATTATCCATATATACCAAGATCTTTCCAACATACTGTGCTTGCCAAACGATAAAATGTAAAAAGGAAGGGTGAAGATCACCATGACTCTTATGCAGGGTAGGAGATAAAAGTAAAAGATAGGCCCTTCGCGGATGAAAGCAGAGGTTGTCATGCGCTTTTATAGTTGGATGCACAAAATCTTAATGCGAAAGAACGTCACTTTATGTTGCCACTTGTGATATGGACCTTTATTATGCAGTCTGTCGCTTTTATTTCTTCCATATCACACAATTGTATAAAGTTTATTTTCTCCCACACTAATAAGTCATGCATATTTAGGGAGCAATTTTTGTTGCTTGCACCGATGACAACTTACTTGGAGGATCTTACTCAATCCATAGGTAGGTATGGTGGACTCTCATGGCAAAACTGGTTTAAGGGTATTTAGAAGCACAAGTAGTATCTCTACTTAGTGCGATGAATTTGGCTAGCATGAGAGGGAAAGGCAAGCTCAACCATGTTGGATGATCCATGATAATATAATTTATCTTAGATGTAAGAAAACATAACCCATTACGTTGTCTTACTTGTCCAACGTTAACTCTTTTAGCATGTCATATTTTAATGAGTGCTCACAATCATAAAAGATGTCCAAGATAGTATACTATATGTGAAGACCTCTCTTTGTTTATTACTTCCTATTAATTGCAACGATGACCAAGACTATGTTTATCAACTCTCAATAACTTTTATTCATCATACTTTTTCTATGTGAGCTCATTACTCTCCATAAGATCCATATGATCTCTTTGTTTCTTTTTATTTCTTTCTCTTTTCTTTTATTCACTTAGGATCATGGCAAAACAATCAAGCCTTTGACTCAACACTAATCTTTATTATATATCTCACGAACTCGATTACATAGAAGTATAATAAAGCAAAACTCACAACTAGATCATACTTAGAGCTTTTATTCTACTAGATCAAGATATTACCGAAAGGATCGAACTAAGTAAAATGGTAAAGATAAAAGTGATGGTGCTACGATACGATACCGGGGCACTCCCCCAAGCTTGGAAGTTGCCAAGGGGAGTGCCCATACCCATGTGATTATGTATCCTTTGTTGGTGAAGAAGGTGGGGTTGTCTATGATGGATAGTCGCACATCGAGCATAGGAGGTCTTCTAACTTGCGGATAATGCCCTTGAGTGCGATGATATGCTCCTTCAACAAAATATTTTCACGTGTGAGATACTTATTTTGTATACAAGCTAACTCAATCATCTTTCAAGCTTCGATCTCTGTTGGGGTGAGAAGATTATGATCAAGTTGATGGGTGTCTTCTGTTGCCGGAACTTGGTCCTGCATGGCCTTCTTGATTCCTTCATCCTTGTTGACCTCCATGGGTTCTTCTCTCTTCAGCTCTATCTTCATTAGCCAAGAATCGTTGCCCTCATGGTTGGAGGAGGAGGGAGACGACATAATGCCTGGCCTTGACAACCCTGATAGAAAACAGCTCGAAACAAAGATGGGAGATTTTTGCGTGATACAGGAGTCAAAACCTCCGGGGGATTATATAATGAATTTTTACCGACCAAAATACGTGTTGTGTACGAAAACGGAGTCCGGAGAGCACACGAGGTGTCCATGAGGTAGGGGGCGCGCCCAGTAGGGTAGGGCGCACCCTCCACCCTCGTGGAGCCCTCGTGTCCTTACCAGACTGCCTCTTATTTTTCTATTTTTCTAAATATTCCAAAACGGAGAAGTATTGCCTTAAAAACTGTTTTGGAGTCAGTTTACTTACCGTACCACATACCTATTCCTTTTTGGAGTCTGAAATGTTCCGGAAAGTGTGCCTTATGTATTCCTCCGGGGTTATGGTTTCAATAACATTGGTTTCAACATTTATGGGATTACCTGAGATATAATGTTTTATTCTTTGACCGTTCAGCACCTTCAGATTTGTGCCTTCAAAGTTGTTGATTTTTATGGCACCGGAACGATAGACCACCTCGATAACGTAAGGACCTTCCCGTTTATAGAGAAGTTTTCCTGAAAAAAATCTTAAACGAGAGTTGTATAGCAATACATAATCACCTACATTAAACTCATGCTTTTGTATTATTTTGTCATGCCATCTTTTAACTTTTTCTTTAAACAACATGGCATTTTCATAGGCTTGGGTTCTCCATTCATCAAGTGAGCTAATATCAAATAGCCTCTTCTCACCGGCAAGTTTAAAATCATAATTGAGTTCTTTAATAGCCCAATATGCCTTGTGTTCTAGTTCGAGAGGTAAGTGACATGCTTTTCCATAAACCATTTTATGCGGAGACATACCCATAGGATTTTTATATGCAGTTCTATAGGCCCATAATGCATCATCAAGTTTCTTGGATCAATTTTTTCTAGATCTATTAACAGTCTTTTGCAAAATTAATTTGAGTTCTCTATTACTCAATTCTACTTGACCACTAGACTGAGGATGATAAGGAGATGCAATTCTATGATTAACATCATATTTAGCAAGCATTTTATGGAAAGCACCATGAATAAAATGTGAACCACCATCGGTCATTAAATATCTAGGGACTCCAAATCTTTGAAAAATAACTTCTTTAAGCATTTTAATAGAAGTGTTATGATCAGCACTACTAGTTGGAATAGCTTCTACCCACTTAGTTACGTAATCAACAGGAACTAAAATATGTGTATATCCATTAGAGGAAGGAAAGGGTCGCATATAGTCAAAACCCCAAACATCAAATGGTTCAATAACGAGTGAATAATTCATAGGCATTTCTTGATGTCTACTAATATTACCAATTCTTTGACATTCATCACAAGATAAGACAAACTTACGGGCATCCTTGAAGAGAGTAGGCCAATAAAAACTGGATTGCAATACCTTATGTGCAGTTCTATCTCCAGCATGGTGTCCTCCATAAGCCTCGGAGTGACACTTGTGTAGGATCTGTTCCTGTTCATGCTCAGGTACACAACATCTAATAACACTATCTACTCCTTCTTTATAAAGATGTGGGTCATCCCAAAAGTAATGCCTCAAATCATAGAAGAACTTTTTCTTTGGTTGGTATGTGAAACTAGGTGGTATAAACTTAGCAACAATGTAATTAGCATAATCAGCATACCATGGAGCAGTATGAGAAGCATTTATGACATTTAATTGCTCATCGGGAAAGCTATCATCAATAGGAAGTGGGTCATCAAGCACATTTTCTAACCTAGACAAGTTGTCTGCAACGGGGTTCTCAGCTCCCTTTCTATCAACAATATGTAAGTCAAATTCTTGTAGCAAGAGAACCCATCTAATAAGTCTAGGTTTAGCATCTTTCTTTTCCATAAGATATTTAATAGCAGCATGATCAGTGTGAATAGTTACTTTAGAATCAGCAATATAAGGTCTGAACTTATCACAAGCAAATACAACTGCTAAGAATTGTTTTTCAGTGGTAGCATAATTTCTTTGAGCATTGTCTAGGGTTTTACTAGCATATTGAATAATGTTTAATTTCTCATCAACTCTTTGCCCTAGAACAGCACCTACATCATAATCACTAGCATCAGACATAATTTCAAAGGGTAAATTCCAATCAGGTGGCCAAACAATAGGTGCAGAAATCAATGCTTTCTTAAGTATTTCAAATGCTTCTACAAAATCATCATCAAAAACAAATGGTATATCTTTTTTTAATAAATTAGTCAGAGGCCGAGAAATTTTTGAGAAGTCCTTAATGAACCTCCTATAAAATCCGGCATGACCCAGGAAACTTCTTATACCTTTGATGTCCTTGGGACATGGCATCTTTTCAATAGCATCAACCTTGGATTTATCAACTTCAATACCACTTTCAAAAACTTTATGCCGCAAGACAATACCTTCATTGACCATAAAATGGCACCTTTCCCAATTCAAGACAAGATTAGTTTCTTCGCATCTCTACAAAACTCGATCAAGGTTGCTTAAGCAATCATCAAAAGAAGATCCATAGACGGAAAAGTCGTCCATGAAAACCTCACAAATCTTTTCACAAAAGTCAGAGAATATAGCCATCATGCATCTTTGAAAGGTAGCAGGTGCATTACATAAAACCAAAAGGCATACGTCTATAAGCAAAAGTACCAAAAGGGCATGTAAAAGTAGTCTTTGATTGATCTTTGGCTGACACGGGTATTTGTGAGAAAACAGAATAACCATCTAGAAAGCAAAAATGTGTATGTTTGGATAATCTTTCTAGCATTTGATCGATAAAAGGTAAGGGGTAATGATCCTTTTTAGTTGCCTTATTTAATTTCCGGAAATCAATTACCATCCTATAACCTGTAATAATTCTTTGAGGAATCAATTCATCTTTATCATTAGGAAAGACAGTAATACCTCCCTTCTTAGGGACACAATGGACATGACTTACCCACTGACTATCAGCAACGTGATAGATTATACCTTCCTCAAGGAGCTTTAGTATTTCCTTTCTTACCACTTCTTTCATTTTAGGATTCAGCCGTAGTTGATGATCATGAACTGGTTTAGCATCTTCTTCCAAATTAATTTTATGTTGACATAGAGTGGGACTAATGCCCTTAAGATCATCAAGAGTATACCCAATAGCAGCACGGTGCTTCTTCAGAGTTTTCAATAATCTCTCTTCCTCATGCGCTGAAAGGTTAGCACTAATAATAACAGGATATATCTTTTTCTCATCAAGATAAGCATATTTAAGAGTATCAAGTAATGGTTTAAGCTCAAACACGGGATCACCCTTGGGTGGAGGAGGATCCCCTAGGATTTCAACAGGCAAATTGTGTTTCAGAATAGGTTCATGTTTAAAGAATATTTCATCTATTTCCCTTCTTTCATTCATAAACATATCATTTTCATGGTCTAGCAAATAATGTTCTAAAGGATCATTAGGAGGTACGGCAATAGAAGCAAGACCAATAATTTCATCCTTACTAGGTAATTATTCTTCACGGTGTTGTCTACTAAATTTAGAGAAATTAAATTCATGAGTCATATCATCTAGACCGACAGTAACAACATCTCTTTTGCAGGGTCTACCAAATATAATGGGACAAAATCTATCTTGTGGGGAACCAGGAACAAGAAAATCAGCAGGATATTTAGTTTTCACACACAAGACTTCAAAATCTCTAACAATTCCCATTGGTGAAATAGTATCTCTATTGGCAAGTTTAATTGTGACATCAATATCTTCCATCTTAGCAGGTGCAATATCATGCATAACTTCTTTGTATAAGGAATAAGGTATTGCACTAGCACTAGCACCCATATCACATAAGCCATGATAACAATGATCTCCTATTTTAACAGAAATAACAGGCATGCCTACCATAGGTCTAGGTTTATCTTTAGCACAGGGTTTAGCAATTCTAGCAGTTTCATCACAAAAATAAATAACATGCCCATCAATATTATTGGACAAGAGATCTTTAACAATAGCAATATTAGGTTCAACTTTAACTTGCTCAGGAGGTGTATATGTTTTAATATTGCTTTTACGAACTACAGTTGAAGCTTTAGCATGATCCTTTATCCTAACAGGGAAAGACGGTTTCTCAACATAAGAAGTAGGAACAACAGGATCATTATAAGTGACAATCTTTTCTTCAACTTTAATAGGTGTAGCTACTTTTACTTCTATGGGAGGATGATATTTAAACCACTTCTCCTTGGGGAGATCAACATAAGTAGCAAAAGATTCACAGAAAGAAGCTACTATCTCAGAGTCAAGTCCATATTTAGTGCTAAATTTACGAAAAATATTGGTATCCATAAAAGATTTAACACAATCAAAACTAGGTGTTATACCTAACACCTTACCTTTGTCGAGGTCCCAATCTTCAGAGTTGTGTTTAATTCTTTCCAATAAATCCCATTTGAATTCAATAGTCTTCATCATAAAAGAGCCAGCACAAGAAGTATCAAGCATGGTGCGATTGTTATCAGAAAGCCGAGCATAAAAATTTTGAATAATCATTTTTCTCGAGAGCTCATGATTCGGGCATGAATATAACATTGATTTAAGCCTCCCCCAAGCTTGAGCGATGCTTTCTCCTTCGCGAGGCCAAAAATTATATATGTAATTGCGATCACGATGAACAAGATGCATAGGATAAAACTTCTGATGAAATTCCAATTTCAATCATTTGTAATTCCAAGACCCCATATCATCACATAGCCTATACCATGTCGATGCGTCTCCCTTCGAAGATAAAGGGAAGACCTTCTTCTTAACAACATCTTCGGGTACGCCTGCAAGCTTAAATAGTCCACAAACTTCATCCACATATATTAGATGCTCATTAGGATGTTTTGTTCCATGTCCTAAAAAGGGATTAGCTAGTAGTTTTTCTATCATACTTGAAGGAATTTCAAAGCAATCATTTTCATTTCAATAGGTTCAGTAGGTTGAGGAGCAACTCATTGCTCTACTGGTCGGGGTGAAGATACCTCGAACAAGCCCCTCAGAGGATTACTTTCCATAATAACAAGTGACAATAAATTTTAGCAGACTATATAAATTTTTCCTTACCAAATTTCACCTACCAAAGGCGCTTCACTCCCCGGCAACGGTGCCAGAAAAGAGTCTTGATAACCCACAAGTATAGGGGATCTATCGTAGTCCTTTCGATAAGTAAGAGTGTCGAACCCAACGAGGAGCAGAAGGAAATGATAAAGCGGTTTCCAGCAAGGTATTCTCTGCAAGTACTGAAATAAGTGGTAACAGATAGTTTTGTGATAGGATAATTTGTAATGAGCAACAAGTAAAAAAAGTAAATAAAGTGCATCAAGGTGGCCCAATCCTTTTTGTAGCAAAGGACAAGCTTGGACAAACTCTTATATAGAGAAAAGCGCTCCCGAGGACACATGGAATATCGTCAAGCTAGTTTTCATCACGCTCATATGATTCTCGTTCGGTACTCTGATAATTTCGTATGTGGGTGGACCGGTGCTTGGGTACTGCCCTTACTTGGACAAGAATCCCACTTATGATTAACCTCTATTGAAAGCATATGCAAATACAACAAAAGTATTAAGGTAACCCTAACCATAGCATGAAACATATGGATCCAAATCAGCCCCTTACAAAGCAACGCATAAACTAGGGTTTAAGCCTCTGTCACCCTAGCAACCCATCATCTACTTATTACTTACCAATGCCTTCCTCTAGGCCCAAATAATGGTGAAGTGTCATGTAGTCGACGTTCACATAACACCACTAGAGGAGAGACAACATACATCTCATCAAAGTATCGAACGAGTACCAAATTCACATGACTACCAATAGCAAGACTTCTCCCATGTTCTCAGGAACAAAAGTAACTACTAACAAAGCATAAACATGTTCATAATCAGAGGGGTATTAATATGCATATAGGATCTGAACATATGATCTTCCACCAATTAAACCAACTAGAATTAACTACAAGGAGTAATTAACACTACTAGCAACCTACTAGCACCAATCCCGGACTTGGAGACAAGAATTGGATACAAGAGATGAACTAGGGTTTTGAGAGGAGATGGTGTTGATGAAGATGTTGATGGAGATTGCCCTCTCCCGATGAGAGGAGCGTTGGTGATGACGATGGCGATGATTTCCCCCTCCGGGAGGGAAGTTTCCCCGGCAGAACAGCTCCGCCAGAGCCCTAGATTAGTTCCGCCAAGGTTCCGCCTCGTGGCGGCGGAGTTTTGTCCAACAAGATGGCTTCCTATTTTTTTCCCATCGAAAGACTTCATATAGCAGAAGATGGCCACCGGAGGGCCACCAGGGGGGCCCACGAGGTAAGGGCGCGCCCAGGGGGTAGGGCACGCCCCCACCCTCGTGGGCAGGGTGTGGCCCCCTGGTGAATTTCTTCCGCTTAGTATTTTTTATATATTCTGAAAACGTCTTCCGTGAAGTTTCAGGACTTTTGGAGCTGTGCAGAATAGGTCTCTAATATTTGCTCCTTTTCCAGCCCAGAATCCCAGCTGCCGGCATTCTCCCTCTCCTTGTAAACCTTGTAAAATAAGAGAGAATAGGCAAAAGTATTGTGACATAATGTGTAATAACAGCCCATAATGCAATAAATATCGATATAAAAGCATGATGCAAAATGGACGTATCAATACCTCCAACTAAAACTCAAAGGGCCATCTTGACACTGGCTAAATAGCCTACCCGAGAATTCCATCGGCAGCTAGGAGGAATTGGAAGAGGCCTTCCTCGACAACTTCCAAGGTACATATGTCCGGCCACCCGATGCCGATGACTTAAGCCACATAGTTCAACAACCTGGAGAATCAGCCAGAAAATTCTGTACTAGGTTCCTAACCAAAAATAACCAGATCGTTGACTATCCGGATGCCGAAGCCCTAGCGGCCTTTAAACACAGCATCCATGACGAATGGCTAGCACGCCACCTTGGCCAAGAAAAGCCGAAGTCCATGGCAGCCCTTACGACACTCATGATCCGCTTTTGCGCGGGTGAGGACAACTGGCTGGCTCGTAGCAAAAACACAGCCAGCGAGACAGGCCCCTCCGAGGCCAAGAACAGCTATGGCAAGCTCCGGCGCAATAGACACAAACGCCGAAGCAATGGAGACAACACCGATGACACCACCGTTAACGCCGGATTCAGCGGCTCCAAGTCCGGCCAGCGAAAGAAGCCCTACAAAAGGAACAGTGAGGGACCATCCAGCCTGGATCGCATACTCGATCGTCCGTGCCAGATACATGGTACCCCAGATAAACAAGCCAATCACACCAACAGAGACTGTTGGGTTTTCAAACAGGCTGGCAAGTTAAATGTCGAACACATAGAGAAGGGATCACAAAGTGAGGACGAGGACGAAGAGCCCCGGCAGCCGAACACTGGGGTAGAAGAAATTTCCCCCTCAAGTCAAAACGGTGAACATGATATACACTACACACATCCCTAAAAGGGAGCGCAAGCGAGCACTTAGGGACGTCTACGCGGTAGAGCCAGTCGCCCCAAAATTCAATCCGTGGTCGTCATTCCCGATCACCTGCGATCATCGAGATCACCCAACTAGTATCCACCATGGCGGTTCAGCCGCACTAGTCCTCGACCCAATTATCGACGGGTTTCACCTAACACGTGTCTTGATGGACGGTGGTAGTAGGCTCAACCTGCTTTATCAGGACATAGTGCGGAAGATGGGCATTAACCCCTCACAAATCAAACCAACAAAGACTACCTTTAAAGGAGTCATACCAGGCGTAGAGGCCCGCTGTACGGGCTCAATCACGCTGGAGGTGGTCTTCGGTTCTCCAGACAACTTCCGAAGTGAAGAGTTAATCTTCGATATCGTCCCCTTCCGCAGCGGCTTCCACGCACTGCTCGAACGAACCGCGTTTGCTAGATTCAAGACAGTACCACACTATGCTTATCTCAAGCTCAAGATGCCCGATCCATGCGGCGTCATAACAGTCAATGGCAATAATGAACGCTCCCTCCGAATAGAGGAGCACACCGCCGCCCTAGCAGTAGAGGTACAGAGTGGTCTTGTCAAGCAGCACCATAGTACGGCTGTCGAGCCCCTGGACATCATTAAGAGGTTCCGGACTACACTGCAACAGGACAGCGCAGCTCGTCAAGAGCTCAATTAGAAATTCGGCCTTCGTCCCAGTCCTGATGAAGTAGTGGCATTCGTACCACACGTACATAATTACACACTCAAAATTCCATGGACATCGACGGAGGCACAAGCCAGCCCGAGATCTACAGTTCGGCTAGACCGATCCCGAACACACATATAACTTTACTATCTCCTTTTCCCTTTCTTCAGGTTTCTCTTATGCGGGCCTCCTTCGACGGCCTGATTAATGGTCCTATCAAAGGATAAACACACCGGATTGACATGGAGCACAGGCGTACATGGGAAGCCCTAGAGGCTAACTAAATGATTACTCTATCCGTTTTTAGGACACACACGCAGTTCTCCTTTGGTCGCGGCATGACAAACAGCCGGTTACTTATTGCATTATTTTGTACTAATATGCTTGGACGCATTAACCCAACTATAATGGAAACAGTTCATGATCAAAGTTCAAGGGCCCCAGATCCTATCTCTGTTCTTCCTCTGTTTTCCTTTAAATTACTTATTTTCTAGCAACCATACACTCTGGTACGTTTCATATTTGCCAGGGGCTCCCATAGCCCCACGATACGGCAACAAAGTCCGAACAATCCTTAAAGATAAGTTCGGCACCCTGAATTTAGCATTATATTCATTGGCTCCGAAACATGTCTTTGGTTAATTGTTGGGTTGCCCGGCTCCTATGCTTGCTACCCTACGTTCCGCTAAATCGGCTATGGTAGTAAAGGGAGAACTACTGCGATTGTGCCTTGGCCTTGACCAGATGAGCACCTCGGTAGAGAAAGCCGAAGACTGACTGCCATGATACGGCGAGAGAGCCGGTCAACTGTTCGAGGGTTACAAATCGTTGGAGATTTTTTCCGCATTATGCGAAAGATCGGCACTTCCCGATCACATGCTGACAGCACCCTGTCTTGAACCAGGGGCTGCGCCCATGCTTTATTATAAAACTCCTATGGCTAAGTGAGGGCATTTAAGCCGTATAGTCTGATTGCCCTGTTCTTTGCGCTAAACAACTCCTTCAAGGACCATATAATTGGATCAAGACTGTTTAGATTCCATCCCGAGCACCTCCGTACTACCTACGTGAGGGCAGAAGCCGACGACTGGCCAACCCTCAGATTACATACAACACGGCCGCACAGGAGGAAACAATTAAAGCATAACAAAATCACATCACAAAACAGGCTTTGTTTTTTATAATACAAGGCAAAGGCAACATGAATACATTTATTCAAATACAATGTCCTGCGAACATTGTGCTGCCGCAAGGCAAGACCCCTCCAGGACATCCGCAAAATACCGTTCGGGTGTGCGGTGCTCCTTGCCCTCCGGTGGCCCTCTGGTCACCTCGACGGCATCCATCTTCGCCCACCACATCTTGCAATGGGCGAAGGCCATGCGTGCACCTTCAATGTAGGCCGAGCGCTTGATAGCGTCCAGCCGAGGACAGGCGTTCACCATCCGCCTCACGAGTCCGAAGTAGCTGCTTGGCATAGCTTCGGTTGGCCATAGCCGGATTATCAAATCCTTCATGGCTAGTTCGGGCATCCTATGCAGCTCCACCAGCTGTTTTAGCTGATCGGTGAAGGACACGGGATGCTCTGGCACCGCATACTGATGTCTACTACACAACCTTCTTCTTGTAGACGTTGTTGGGCCTCCAAGTGCAGAGGTTTGTAGGATAGTAGCAAATTTCCCTCAAGTGGATGACCTAAGATTTATCAATCCGTAGGAGGCGTAGGATGAAGATGGTCTCTCTCAAGCAACCCTGCAACCAAATAACAAAGAGTCTCTTGTGTCCCCAACACACCCAATACAATGGTAAATTGTATAGGTGCACTAGTTCAGCGAAGAGATTGTGATACAAGTGCATTATGGATAGTAGATAAAGGTATTTGTAATCTGAAAATATAAAAACAGCAAGGTAGCAAGTGATAAAAGTGAGCACAGACGGTATTGCAATGTGCGGAAATAAGGCCTAGGGTTCATACTTTCGCTAGTGTAAGTTCCCTCAACATATGCAAACAATGCAAACATAACAGCAATCTGCCTAAACAGGATAGTCTGTAAATAATGCTGCAACATCCATACTTCCCTAACTCCAATAATTATGAAAGAAAATTCCCACTGTAGTAAATTTATCAGAGCTTAATATGCAAAAGGTTTCAACACTTTATCACATTCTGACTTTTCTAGGGAATTATTGCAACAGCGGTAAACTTTCTGTTTTTAAAAAGCAAAATGTGGACTTCTAAAATAGGCATAGTAAAGGCTATCAATGCCACTTTTATTGAAATAAAAGATGCAAAACATTTTTCTAATTAAAAGCAAGCAATTCCTAACAAAATAAATTGACGCTCCAAGCAAAACACATATCATGTGGGGAATAAAAATATAGCTCCAAGTAAAGTTACCGATGAACGAAGACGAAAGAGGGGATGCCTTCCGGGGCATCCCCAAGCTTAGGCTCTTGGTTGTCCTTGAATATTACCTTGGGGTGCCTTGGGCATCCCCAAGCTTAGGCTCTTACCACTCCTTGTTCCATAGTCCATCGAATCTTTACCCAAAACTTGAAAACTTCACAACACAAAACTTAACAGAAAACTCGTAAGCTCCGTTAGCAAAAGAAAACATAACTATACTTCAAGGTACTGTAATGAACTCATTCTTTATTTATATTCGTGTTAAACCTACTGTATTCCAACTTCTCTATGGTTTATAAACTATTTTACTAGCCATAGATGCATCAAAATAAGCAAACAACACATGAAAAACAGAATCTGTCAAAAACAGAACAGTCTGTAGTAATCCGGATCAAACGTATACTTCTGGAACTCATACAATTCTCAAATAAATTTCTGGACCTGAGGAATTTATCTATTAATGATCTGCAAAAAGAATTAACTAAATAGCACTGTCCAAATAAAAATGGCAGCTGTTCTCGTGAGCGCTAAAGTTTCTGTTTTTTACAGCATGATCAACAAGACTTTCCCCTAGTCTTCCCAAAGGTTATACTTGGCACAAACACTAATTAAAACAATAAAACCACATCTAAACAGAGGCTAGATGAATTATTTATTACTAAACAGGAAAAAAAGCAAGGAACAAAAATAAAGTTGGGTTGCCTCCCAACAAGCGCTATCGTTTAATGCCCCTAGCTAGGCACGATGATTTCAATGATGCTCACATAAAGGATAAGAATTGAAACATAAAGAGAGCATCATGAAGAATATGAATAGCACATTTAAGTCTAACCCTCTTCCTATGCATAGGGATTTTGTGAGAAAACAACTTGTGGGAACAATAATCAACTTGCATAGGAAGGTAAAACAAGCATAACTTCAAAACTTTAAGCACATAGAGAGGAAACTTGGTATTATTGCAATTCCTACAAGCATATATTCCTCCCTCATAATAATTTGCAGTAGCATCATGAATGAATTCAACAATATAACCAGCACCTAAAGCGTTCTTTTCATGATCTACAAGCATAGAAATTCTTCTCATGAATAATAGTGGGAGCAAACTCAAGAAAATAATTATCATGTGAGGCATAATCCAATTGAAAACTAAAATCATGATGACAAGTTTCATGGATATCATTATTCTTTATAGCATACAAATCATCACAATAATCATCCTAGATAGCAACTTTGTTCTCATAATCAATTGGAACCTCTTCCGAAATAGTGAATTCATCACAAAATAAAGTCATGACCTCTCCAAATCCACTTTCATCAATATAATAATCATAAATATGAGGCATGCTTTCATCATAATAAACTTGCTCATCAAAACTTGGGGGACAAAAAATATCATCTTCATCAAACATAGCTTCCCCAAGCTTGTGGCTTTGCATATCATTAGCATCATGGATATTCAAGGAATTCATACTAACAACATTGCAATCATGCTCATCATTCAAATATTTAGTGCCAAACATTTCATAGATTTATTCCTCTAGCACTTGAGCACAATTTTCGTTTCCATCATACTCACGAAAGATATTAAAAAGATGAAGCGTATGAGTAAACTCAATTCCATTTTTTAGTTTTCTTTTATAAACTAAACTAGTGATAAAACAAGAAACTAACAGACTCGGTTGCAAGATCTAAAGATATACCTTCAAGCACACACCTCCCCGGCAACGGCGCCAGAAAAGAGCTTGATGTCTACTACACAACCTTCTTCTTGTAGACGTTGTTGGGCCTCAAAGTGCAGAGGTTTGTAGGACAGTACCAAATTTCCCTCAAGTGGATGACCTAAGGTTTATCAATCCGTAGGAGGCGTAGGATGAAGATGGTCTCTCTCAAGCAACCCGGCAACCAAATAACAAAGAGTCTCTTGTGTCCCCAACACACCCAATACAATGGTAATTTGTATAGGTGCACTAGTTCGGCGAAGAGATCGGGATACAAGTGCAATACAGATAGTAGATAAAGGTATTTGTAATCTGAAAATATAAAAACAGCAAGGTAGCAAGTGATAATAGTGAGCACAAACGGTATTGCAATGTGCGGAAATAAGGCCTAGGGTTCATACTTTCGCTAGTGTAAGTTCCCTCAACAATAATATCATAATTGGATCACATAACTATCCCTCAACATGCAAGAAAGAGTCACTCCAAAGTCACTAATAGTGGAGAACAAACGAAGAGATTATGGTAGGGTACGAAACCACCTCAAAGTTATTCTTTCCAATCAATCTGTTGGGCTATTCCTATAAGTGTCACAAACAGCCCAAGAGTTCGTACTAGAATAACACCATAAGACACAAATCAACCAAAACCCTAATGTCACCTCGATACTCCAATGTCACCTCAAGTATCCGTGGGTATAATTATACGATATGCATCACACAATCTCAGATTCATCTATTCAACCAACACATAGGACCTCAAAGAGTGCCCCAAAGTTCTACCGGAGAATCACGACAAAAACGTGTGCCAACCCCTATGCATAGGTTCATGGGCGGAACCCGCAAGTTGATCACCAAATCATACATCAAGTGAATCACGTGGTATCCCATTGTCACCATAGATACGCACGGCAAGACATACATCAAGTGTTCTCAAATCTTTAAAGACTCAATCCGATAAGATTACTTCAAGGGGAAAACTCAATCCATTACAACAGAGTAGAGGGGGAGGAGAAACATAAGATCCAACTATAATAGCAAAGCTCGCGATACATCAAGATCGTGCCAAATCAAGAACACGAGAGAGAGAGAGAGATTAAACACATAGCTACTGGTACATACCCTCAGCCCCGAGGGAGAACTACTCCCTCCTCGTCATGGAGAGCACCGGGATGATGAAGATGGCCACCAGAGAAGGATTCCCCCTCCGGCAGGGTGCCGGGAAGGGTCTAGATTGGCTTTCGGTGGCTACGGAGGCTTCTGGCAGCGGAACTCCCGATCTATTGTGCTCACGGATATTTTTAGGGTATATGGAGATATATAGGCAGAAGAAGTACGTCAGGGGGTCCATGAGGGGCCCACGAGGGTGGAGGGCGTGCCTAGGGGAGTGGGCACGCCCTCTTGCCTCGTGGCCTCCTCGTAGGTCCCCCGATGTGCACTCCAAGTCTTCTAGGCTTATTTCCTTCCAAAAATGAGTTTCGTGAAGTTTCAGGTCAATTGGACTCCGTTTGATTTTCCTTTTCTTCGAAACCCTAAAATAGGGTAAAAACAGAAACTGGCACTGGGCTCTGGGTTAATAGGGTAGTCCCAAAAATGATATAAAAGTGTATAATAAAGCCCATAAACATTCAAAACAGTAGATAATATAGCATGGAGCAATCAAAAATTATAGATATGTTGGAGACGTATTTGGAACATTTTTAAAATGCTATTTTTATTGGGAAATCTCTAACAACTTTGAAAAAACACAAAGAAAAAGCGGAACATTTTTTTAAATCTGAAACAATTTTGGAATGACAACCAAGATGTAATGTTCTGAACATTTTTCAAAATAGAATATTTTTTAAAATGCTAAACATTTGTAAAAATTCGATTTTTTTTGAAATCATGATTTTTTTAACAAAAGATACAGGAAAGAAAAGGAGAAAGGAAGGGAAAAATAAAAATAGAAACATAACACAGAACAAAGTAAAGGAAACTGGTTCAACCCAGGTTGGGCGCCCTGTGCGAATTTGCGACTATTTCACGCTCAATGCGATAAATAAGGTCGTATTACGTGCGTGGGTACGAAAATAAATGGGTTGGCTCGGATGGGCCATACTGTGGGCGGCCCATGTATGAAATTCTGACATTTTTCCTTTTATAATAAACGAACGTACACAAATTTAGTACCACCTCGAATAGAAAAAAATCTTTTCGATGTTGAACGGATGAAAAAATAGGAGAAACACACCTTGCTTTATTAGTAGGTATAGATAAAAACAGAATTTTTGATGCGGAGTGCTACTTGGCATAATTTCATTATAATTCTTCTTAATTGTGGCATGAATATTCAGATCCATAAGATTCAAGACAAAAGTTCATATTGACATAAAATGATAATACTTCAAGCATACTAACTAAGCAATTATGTCTTCTCAAAATAACATGGCCAAAGAAAGTTCATCCCTACAAAATCATATAGTTTAGTCATGTTTCATTTTCGTCACACAAGAATGCTCTCATCATGCACAACCCCGATGACAAGCCAAGCAATTGTTTCATACTTTAGTAATCTCAAACTCATAAACTTTCAGGCAATACATGAGCGCTAGCCATGGATATAGCACTATGGGTGGAATAGAATATAATGAGGGGGTTATGTGGAGAAGACAAAAAGGAGAAAGTCTCACATCAACGAGGCTAATCAATGGGCTATGGAGATGCCCACCGATTGATGTTAATGCAAGGAGTAGGGATTTCCATGCAACGGATGCACTAGAGTTATAAATATATGAAAGCTCAACAAAAGAAACTAGTGGGTGTGCATCCAACTTGCTTGATCACGAAGACCTAGGGCACTTGAGGAGGCTCATTGTTGGAATATACAAGCCAAGTTCTATAATGAAAAATTCCCACTAGTATAAGAAAGTGATAACATGATAGACTCTCTACTATGAAGATCATGGTGCTACTTTGAAGCACAAGTGTGGTAAAAGGATAGTAGCATTGTCCCTTCTCTCTTTTTCTCTCATTTTTTTATTTGGACCTTCTCTTTTTTTATGGCCTTTCTTTTGGGCCTTCTCTTTTTTATGGCCTTTCTCTTTTTTTATTCCTCACTTGGGACAATGCTATAATAATGATGATCATCACACTTCTATTTATTTACAACTCAATGATTACAACTCGATACTAGAACAAAGATGACTCTATATGAATGCCTCCGGCAGTGTACTGGGATATGCAATGGACCAAGAGTGACATGTATGAAAGAATTATGAATGGTGGCTTTGCCACAAATACTATGTCAACTACATGACCATGCTAAGCAATATGACAATGATGAATGTGTCATGATGAACGGAATGATGGATAGTTGCATGGAAATATATTTCGGAATGGCTATGGAAATAACATAATAGGTAGGTATGGTAGCTGTTTTGAGGAAGATATAAGGAGGTTTATGTGTGAAAGAGCGTATCATATCACGGGGTTTGGATGCACCAGCGAAGTTTGCGGCAACTCTCAATGTGAGAAAGGGCAATGCACGGTACCGAAGAGGCTAGCAAGGATGGAAGGGTGAGAGTGCGTATAATCCATGGACTCAACATTAGTCATAAAGAACTCACATACTTATTGCAAAAATCTACAAGTCATCAAAAACCTCGGCACTACGTGCATGCTCCTAGGGGGGTATATTTGTAGGAAAATACCATCGCTCGTCCCCGACCGCCACTCATAAGGAGGACAGTCAAATAAAACCTCATGTTTCAAATTTGTTACACAACGTTTACCATACGTGCATGCTACGGGACTTGCAAACTTCAGCACAAGCATTTCTCAATTTCACAACTACTCAACTAGCACGACATTGATATTATTACCCCTATATCTCAAAACAATCATCAAGCATCAAACTTCTCTTAGTATTCAACACACTAATAAGAAAGTTTTATTATTCTTGAATACCTAGCATATTAGGATTTTAAGCAAATTACCATGCTATTTAAGACTCTCAAAATAATCTAAGTGAAGCATGAGAGTTCATCTATTTCTTCAAAATAAAACTACCACCATGCTCTAAAATATATAAGTGAAGCACTAGAGCAAATGACAAACTACTCCGAAAGATGTAAGTGAAGATCAATGAGTAGTTGAATAATTATGCAACTTTGTGAAGACTCTCTAATATTTAATAATTTCAGATCTTGGTATTTTATTCAAACAGCAAGCAAAGCAAAATAAAAATGACATTCTAAGAATGGCAAACATCATGTGAAGAAGCAAAAACTTAGGATCAACCGAAACTAACCGATAGTTGTTGAAGAAGAAAGGTGGGATGCCAACCGGGGCATCCCCTAGCTTAGATGCTTGAGACTTCTTGAAATATTATCTTGGGGTGCCTTGGGCATCCCCAATCTTGAGCTTTTGTGTCTCCTTAATTCCTCTCATATCACGGTCTCCCTAAATCTCAAAAGCTTCATCCACACAAAACTCAACAAGGACTCGTGAGATAAGTTAGTATAAACCATTGCAAAAATCTTATCATAATCTACTGTAGCAAATCACTAAAATTATTATTCAACATTGAACACTAAATGCCTCTGCATATTTAATAGTCCTATCCTCAAATAGAATCATTAAAGAAGCAAACATATGCAAACAATGCAAACATAACAGCAATCTGCCTAAACAGGATAGTCTGTAAAGAATGTTGCAACATCCATACTTCCCTAGCTCCAAAAATTATGAAATAACATTCCCATTATAGTAAATTTATCAAAGATTAATATGCAAAAGGTTTCAACACTTTATCACATTCTGACTTTTCTAGGGAATGATTGCAACAGCGGTAAACTTTCTGTTTTTAAACAGCAACATGTGGACTTCTAAAATAGGCATAGTAAAGGCTATCAATGCCACTTTTATTGAAATAAAAGATGCAAAACATTTTTCTAAATAACATCAAGCAAATCCTAACAAAATAAATTGACGCTCCAAGAAAAACACATATCCTGTGGGGAATAAAAATATAGCTCCAAGTAAAGTTACCGATGAACGAAGACGAAAGAGGGGATGCCTTCCGGGGCATCCCCAATCTTAGGTTCTTGGTTGTCGTTGAATATTACCTTGGGGTGCCTTGGGAATTTTATTACTCTCCACACAAGCAAAATTATTTTCATGAATAATAGTGGGAGAAAACTCAACAAAATAATTATCATGTGAGGCATAATCCAATTGAAAACTAAAATCATGATGACAAGTTTCATGGATATCATTATTCTTTATAGCATACAAATCATCACAATAATCATCATAAATAGCAACTTTGTTCTCATAATCAATTGGAACCTCTTCCGAAATAGTGGATTCATCACAAAATAAAGTCATGACCTCTCGAAATCCACTTTCATCAATATAATAATCATAAATATGAGGCATGCTTTCATCATAATAAATTTGATCATCAAAACTTGGGGGACAAAAAATATCATCTTCATCAAACATAGCTTCCCCAAGCTTGTGGCTTTGCATATCATTAGCATCATGGATATTCAAGGAATTCATACTAACAACATTGCAATCATGCTCATCATTCAAATATTTAGTGCCAAACATTTTATAGATTTCTTCCTCTAGCACTTGAGCACAATTTTCTTTTCCATCATACTCACGAAAGATATTAAAAAGATGAAGCGTATGAAGTAAACTCAATTCCATTTTCTTAGTTTTTTTATAAACTAAACTAGTGATAAAACAAGAAACTAAAAGACTTGATTGCAATATCTAAAGATATACCTTCAAGCACTCACCTCCTCGGCAACGGAGCCAGAAAACAGCTTGATGTCTACTACAAAACCTTCTTCTTGTAGACGTTGTTGGGCCTCCAAGTGCAGAGGTTTGTAGGACAGTAGCAAATTTCCCTCGAGTGGATGACCTAAGGTTTATCAATCCATAGGAGGCGTAGGATGAAGATGGTCTCTCTCAAGCAACCCTACAACCAAATAACAAAGAGTCTCTTGTGTCGCCAACACACCCAATACAATGGTAAATTGTATAGGTGCACTAGTTCGGCGAATAGATGGGGATACAAGTGCAATATGGATAGTAGACAAAGGTATTTGTAAGATGAAAATATAAAAATAGAAAGGTAGCAAGTGATAAAAGTGATCACAAATGGTATTGCAATGTGCGGAAATAAGGCCTAGGGTTCATACTTTCGCTAGTGTAAGTTCCCTCAACAATAATATCATAATTGGATCACATAACTATCCCTCAACATGCAACAAAGAGTCACTCCAAAGTCACTAATAGCGGAGAACAAATGAAGAGATTATGGTAGGGTACGAAACCACCTCAAAGTTATTCTTTCCAATCAATCCGTTGGGCTATTCCTATAAGTGTCACAAACAGCCCTAGAGTTCGTACTAGAATAACACCTTAAGACACAAATCAACCAAAACCCTAATGTCACCTAGATACTCCAATGTCACCTCAAGTATCCGTGGGTATGATTATATGATATGCATCACACAATCTCAGATTCATCTATTCAACCAACACATAGGACCTCAAAGAGTGCCCCAAAGTTCTACCGGAGAATCACGACGAAAAAGTGTTCCAACCCCTATGCATAGGTTCATGGGCGGAACCCGCAAGTTGATCACCAAAACATACATCAAGTGAATCACGTGGTATCCCATTGTCACCATAGATACGCACGGCAAGACATACATCAAGTGTTCTCAAATCTTTAAAGACTCAATCCGATAAGATTACTTCAAGGGGAAAACTCAATCCATTACAATAGAGTAGAGGGGGAGGAGAAACATAAGATCCAACTATAATAGCAAAGCTTGCGATACATCAAGATCGTGCCAAATCAAGAACACGAGAGAGAGAGAGAGAGAGAGATCAAACACATAGCTATTGGTACATACCCTCAGCCCCGAGGGAGAACTACTCCCTCCTCGTCATGGAGAGCACCGGGATGATGAAGATGGCCACCGGAGAAGGATTCCCCCTCCGGCAGGGTGCTGGAACGGGTCTAGATTGGCTTTCAGTGGCTACGGAGGTTTCTGGTGGCGGAATTCCCGATCTATTGTGCTCATGGATGTTTTTAGGGTATATGGAGTTATAAAGGCGGAAGAAGTACGTCAGGGGGGCCACGAGGGGCCCACGAGGGTGGAGGGCGTGCCCATGGGGGGTGGGCGCGCCCCCCTGCCTCGTGGCCTCCTTGTAGGTCCCCCGACATGCACTCCAAGTCTTCTGGGCTTCTTTCCTTCCAAAAATGAGTTCCGTGAAGTTTCAGGTCAATTGGACTCCGTTTGATTTTCCTTTTCTTCGAAACCCTAAAACAGGGTAAAAACAGAAACTGGCACTGGGCTCTAGGTTAATAGGTTAGTCCCAAAAAATGATATAAAAGTGTATAATAAAGCCCATAAACATTCAAAACAGTAGATAATATAGCATGGAGCAATCAAAAATTATAGATACGTTGGAGACGTATCACATACTGCGACCGGAATAACTTCTCCATAGAACCCCCTCCTTTGGCTTGATAGAACTCCACGGCGTCTGATACACTGCATGGTAAATCCGCAAAAGCTCCTGGGGAACTCCGAACCCGGGTTAGTAAAAGGTATTGCTTCTCCGCATACTTGCTTTGCATCTTAAATGCCTTACTCGCCGTGATCTTCTTGGCCTCCTGGATATCCTGAAGGGCGGCCTGGGCCTCATTCCGTGCGGTCTCCGTGCTCTGACGAGCCTTGGCGAGCTCGGCCCCTTGAACCGACGCATAATGCTCCAAGGCCTCGCATTTTTTCACCGCATCCTGGAGCTCCTGCTAGACTTCTTTGACCCGGGCCTTGAGGTTCATATGGGCGGCTTGCTGCTGGACAACCTTCTCCTCAGCCTCGCCCAGGGCCTTCTTCAGGGCCTCGACCTCGGTCGCGGCTCCTGCACATATTATGACACCACGGTCAATATACCGCGCCTACTCCTTCCGAACACACAGCAAGTCGTCACTCACCTTGCTTCTCCTGGAGCCGAACCCTATCCTCGCCGAGGTCGTTCTCGGTCCGCTCCAGCCTCTGCCTCAGTTCAGAGACTTCGGCAACATGCGAGGTTGTGGCCAACAGCGACGCCTGCTTATACGTCCATATTATGTTAGTCTCCTTCAAAGGGGGTTGCTTGCCCGACTCCGGAGCCATATGGGCCTCCAGAATCATATTCGGCTGAGGGCCGAACTGGATGCGGCCCTCTTCGCCAGTCTCCATGGGGATCAGCTCCTCCATGTGTCCGGCAGTGGAGGTCTCGCCTTGTGGCGCCTCCCGGGCGGTGTCCTGGGCTCCTCCCCGGTTCGGAGCGGTCCTCTGGGATAACACTTCGGTGTCGTCCCTGTCCCCGGGGGAATAAGCAGGCGGTGCCGACATTCTCGCCATCTCCGACGGATCCAACGAACCTCCAGATGAGGATCGGTGGATAAGGTCGCGGTCTGGACTTAAATAGTACAATTAACTATGTCAAGATAATGAAGAGAAAGCGCCGGATGCACGCATGAGCGAGCCGTGTCACTTACGATGCAGCCTGGGGCTTAGTGCGGGGGCGTCGTTCCGGACTGCTGTCAACATCCCACGCGGTGTTGATCACTGGGGCGCCCTTCCCCTTCTAAGGCGTTTCCGTCTCCGGATGCGCCGAAGCCGCCCTCTTCTTCTTCCTCTCCTGAGGGGGAGGATTGTTTTCCTCCTCCTCCTCTTCGTCTCCATTGTCCTCAGGAACAGAGGAATGAGCTTTGTCATCTTCGGATGTCACGTCCGAAGTGCCCTTGTGATAGGGGCCACTCTTGGCCCCCTTGGCCTTCTTCTTGGCCTTCTTCTTGGCCTTCTTCTCCGGCGCCTTATAAGGCACCGGCACCAGCATCTTCGCTAGATGAGGGATGACCGGTTCTTTAGGCAGTGGAGCCGGAAACTGGATCCTCTTCGCCCTCTCCATACAGTCCTAAAAAAGCAACAATAAAAGCTCAGACATCATCCTTGAAACAAACAAGTGGAGAATGCATCAAAAAAGACATACCTCGCTAGCGAGGTGTTTAGCGTTGTGCCCACGATCTGAGTCTGCGGCTGGTAGTTTCTCGTTGCCCTTAAAGAGCAACTCCCATGCACCTTCGTGAGTAGTCTCGAAGAGCCTCACCGGGGTCTGGTGCTTATTCGGGATGAAATCCCACAGAGGATGGCTTCGGCGTTGGCACAGAAGGATCCGGTGAACTAGCATCACCTGGATCACATCAATGATCTTGATGTTCTTGGTTACCATGCTTTGAATGCGCGTCTGCAGCGCTATTATCTCGTCAAGGGAACCCCAGTCCCGACTCTTCTTGACCCAGGAGGTGAGTCGCATGGGAGCGCTGGAGCGAAATTCGGCAGTTGCGGCCCAAGTGGTGCCGCGAGGTTCTGTGATGTAGAACCACTGCTTCTGCCACTCCTTTACCATATCCACAAAAGTACCTTTAGGCCAGGAGACGTTGGACAGCTTGCTCACCATGGCTCCTCTGCACTCCGCGTGCTGGCCATCCACCACCTTCGGCCTCACGTTAAAGACTTTGAGCCACAGCCCGAAGTGGGCTTGGATGCATAGGAAGGCCTCACACATGATGATAAACGCCGAAATGTTGAGGAAGGAATTCGGGGATAGATCATGGAAGTCTATTCCGTAATAATACATCAGCCCACGGATGAAAGGGTGGAGTGGAAACCCTAGCCTGCGGAAGAAATGGGGGATGAACACTACCCTCTCGGTGGGCTTCGGCATGGGGACGACTTGTCCCTCGGTCGGCAGGCGGTGAGTGATCTCCTTCGCCAAGTATCCGGCCGCTCGAAGCTCCGTAATGTTCTCCTCCTTGACAGAGGAGACCATCCACTTGCCTTGACCTCCGGATCCGGACATGGTTGCTTGAGTGGAAAGGAGATGAGAACTTGGGCGCTAGAGCTCGAGATTGGAAAGGCGGAGACAGAGAGAGGGCGTGGGAGAGGAAGAGGGAATCATTATCCCCTTATAAAGGCAACGAATATTAAACGCCTCCTCACTCGCCTTAAGATTCGCCTATTCCCAAGGGAAGTATAAATGGCATGGTTGGGTTACCCATACAAGCACTGATGAGAATCCCGCGATAAGGGGACACAATCTCTGCTTTGACAAGACGTGCCATTGGCAACCGCGTCTCGAGACATGGGGCGTCGAAACATGAAAGTGGTTTGGAACTATGGCCGGTCAGACATAATATTGTGCTACGAAAAAGTTGTTAGCGGATGGAACTCATGTAAGAATATATTCTCTCTGTGGTTGTGTATGGTGTGTGTGACAGGTCCGGATACTATCATCGCATCTGAAGACTATCTTGAAGTTTGGATAGAAGGGAACCCGCCTTGCAATGCCGAAGACAATCTGCATGCCGGACTCCTCGTCATTGAGGCCACTGAGGGAGTCCTGGACTAAGGGGTCCTTGGGCGTCCGGCCTGTTATCCATGGGCCAGACTGATGGGCTGAGAAGACATGAAGGCCGAAGACTGTACTTGTGTCCGGATTGGACTCTCCTTGGCGTGGAAGGCAAGCTTGGCGATCGACTATGAATATTCCTTCTTATGTAACCGACTCTATGTAACCCTAGATCCCCCTACCCCCGGTGTCTATATAAACCGGAGAGGTTAGTCCAGAAAGGATATACTCATTACCATAGTCATACAGGCTAGGCTTCTAGGGTTTAGCCATTATGATCTCGTGGTAGATCAACTCTTCTAACATTCATATTCATCAAGATCAATCAAGAAGGACGTAGGGTATTACCTCCATAGAGAGGGCCCCAACCTGGGTAAACATCGTGTCCCCCGTCTCCTGTTACCATCGATCCTAGACGCATAGTTCGGGACCCCCTACTCGAGATCCGCCGGTTTTGACACCGACAGGGGGCGCCCCACCCCCACCACCCCCCCTCCTTGTCCAATTCAGACTAGAGGGGGAGGGGACGCACGGCTGCCCTGGCTGCCCCTCCTCTTCTCCCACTAGGGGCCATTAGGCCCAATATACTCCTCAGGGGGTTCTGGTAACCCCCCGGTACTCCGGTATATGTCTGAAACCTCCTGAAACACTTACGGTGTCCGAACATAATCGTCCAATATATCGATCTTTACGTCTCGACCATTTTGAGACTTCTCGTCATGTCCGAGATCATATCCGGGACTCCGAACTACCTTCGGTACATCAAAACACAAAAACTCATAATACCGATCGTCATAGAACTTTAAGCGTGCGGACCCTATGGGTTCGAGAACTATGTAGACATGACCGAGACACGTCTCCGGTCAATAACCAATAGCGGAACCTGGATGCTCATATTGGTTCCTACATATTCTACGAACATCTTTATCGGTCAAACCGCATAACAACATACATTGTTCCCTTTGTCATCGGTATGTTACTTGCCCGAGATTCGATCGTTGGTATCTCAATACCTAGTTCAATCTCGTTACCGGCAAGTCTCTTTACTCGTTCCTCAATGCATCATCTCGTAACTAACTCATTAGTCATATTGCTTGCAAGGCTTGTAGTGATGTGCATTACCGAGAGGGCCCATAGATACCTCTCCGACAATCGGAGTGACAAATCCTATTCTTGATCTATGCCAACTCAATGAACACCATCGGAGGCACCTGTAGAGCACCTTTATAATCACCCACTTACATTGTGACGTTTGGTAGCACACAAAGTGTTCTTCTGGTAATCGGGAGTTGCATAATCTCATAGTCATAGGAACATGTATAAGTCATGAAGAAAGCAGTAGCAGTAAAATAAACGATCAAGTGCTAAGCTAACGGAATTGGTCACGTCAATCACATCATTCTCCTAATGATGTGATCACGTTAATCAAATGAGAACTCACGTCTATGGCTAGGAAACTCAACCATCTTTGATCAACGAGCTAGTTAAGTAGAGGCATACTAGTGACACTATGTTTGTCTATGTATTCACACATGTATTATGTTTCCGGTTAATAAAATTCTAGCATGAATGATAAACATTTATCATGATATGAGGAAATAAATAATAACTTTATTATTGCCTCTAGGGCATATTTCCTTCACTTCATCCACACAAAACTCAACAAGAACTCGTGAGATAAGTTAGTATAAACCAATGCAAAAAACCTTATCATTCTCTACTGTAGCAAATCACTAAAATTATTATTCAATATTTCATACTAAATGCCTCTGCATATTTAATACTAAATAGAATCATTAAACAAGCAAACATGTGCAAACAATGCAAACATAACAGCAATCTGCCAAAACTGTACAGTTTGTAAAGAATGCAATAGTATCAATACTTCCCTAACTCCAAACATTATGAAAATTTACCACACTAAAGACAATTTATCAGGTCTCATTTTGCAAAAAGCTTCAACATTTTATCGCATTCTGACTTTTCTAGGGAATGTTTGCAACAGCGGTAAACTTTCTGTTTTCAAACAGCAACATGTATACTTGCAAAATAAGCATAGTAAAGGCTATCATTGCCACTTCTATTGAAATAAAAGATGCAAAACATTATTATAAATAACAGAAAGAAAATCCTAACAAAATAAATTGATGCTCCAAGCAAAACACATATCATGTGACGAATGAAAACATAGCTCCAAGTGAGGTTACCGATATTGTTGGAGACGAAAGAGGGGATGCCTTCCAGGGCATCCCCAAGCTTAGTTGCTTGGATCTTCCTTGAATATTTCCTTGGGGGTACCTTGGGTATCCCAAATCTTAGGTTCTTGTCACTCCTTATTCTCCTCATATCGATATCTCACCCAAAACTTGAAAACTTCAATCAGACAAAACTTAACGGAACATTGTGAGATACGTTAGTATGATAAAGAGCAAACCATTCCACTTTTGGTAATTCAAATACAAGAGACATAATTGTTATCACACAATTCCTACTGTAGAATATCATTTCCACAATTTAAATTAAGCAATATAAGCCATGGAAACTAGAAAACAAGCAAACTATGCATTGAAAACAGAATCTGTCAAAAACAGAACAGTCTGTAGTAATCTGTACTCAAAGCATACTTATACTACTCCAAAAATTCTAAAAAATTAGGACAACCTGATAAATTTGTATATTAATCTTCTGCAAAAATAATAAACTCAAATTCACTCTTTTGTTAAAAACTAGAATTATTTTCGTGAGCACAAAAGTTTCTGTTTTTCAGCAAGATCAAAGTAACTATCACCCAACAAGATCCTAAAGGCTTTACTTGGCACTTTATTGAAACAAAAGCAATAAAACATGATTACTACAGTATCCTTATCATGTGAACACACAAAAAAAGTAGGTAAAAGTGTTGGGTTGTCTCCCAACAAAGGCTTTTCTTTTATGCCTTTTAAGCTAGGCATGATGATTTCAATGATGCTCGCATAAAAGATAAGAATTGAAATGTAAAGAGAGCATCATGAAGCATATGACTAGCACATTTAGGTCTAACCCACTTCCTATGTATAGGGATTTTGTGAGCAAACTACTTATGGGAACAATAATCAACTAGCATAGGAAGGCAAAACAAGTGCAACTTCAAAACAATCAACACATAGAGAAGAAACTTGATATTATTGAGATATGTAAGAGCATAAGCTCCTTCCTCACAATAATTTTCAGAAACATTGTGAATAGATTCAACAATATAGCTATCACATACAGCAATCTTTTCATGATGCACAAGCATAGAAGATTTATCACTCTTTATGGCATACATGTCATCATAATAATCATCATAGATTGCAACCTTATTGTCATAGTCAATTGAAACCTCTACCAAAATAGTGGATGTATTACTAAATAAAGTCATGACCTCTCCAAATCCACTTTCATAAATATTGTAATAAAATTCAACACCTTCCAAAATAGTGGGATCACTACTACCTAGAGCTGACACTCTTCCAAACCCACTTTCATCAATGTAATCATCATAAATAGGAGGCATGCTATCATCATAATAAATTTTCTTATCGAAAGTAGAAGGAATCAACGGATCATATTCATTAAGCAAAGCATCCCAAAGCTTAGGAAAAGCATAATTTCTAGCAAATAAATCTTCAAACATTTCATACTCATCAAACATAGCATCCCCAAGCTTGTGGTTTCGCATATCATCACAATCATTCTTATCAATAGAATCAATGGCACCAATAGTATAGCAAACATTATTACCATATTCCTCCATGCAAGTGCTAAAAAGATTTCCAAGATTATAAGAAGTATCAATATGTTCCCAATCATAATCATCACAACAAGCAATAGGCATAAGAAAATCATCAGCAAGTGCATCATCTTCCACAATTAATTTTAATTCATTTTCATGAGGCACAACAATAGTAGGAGCAACATTATTTGGGGGGATACCTTTTTACCTTTCTTCTTTCTTCTTTTCTTCTTCTTCACCACACCATGTGTGGGTTTAATTAATTCTTTCAAGCTTCTTGTTGAAGAGATTGACTGGATAGGAAGCTCCTCCTTGTTACCTGATTCATCATAATAAACACTAAGAGGGTATTGGGAAATATTTTCCCTTTCATTAGTACTCTCTTCATATTCCATTTGTTTTCTTGACTTTAGATAATTGGCAATATAAGGATTCTCAATGCAATTTACCGTACAAAACATATAAATGTCCTCTAGGTCAAAATCAAGAAATCTCTCAAGATTAAATTTTGGAATACCTTAGTTATACGGTTCATTTCTTCATACCCCAAAAGAAGACCAAGCTCTTTATGATGCTCAAGGGTAATCAAGTTATCACAATTTTTGGACATGATTTGATCATGAAAGAATTTGCATTGGAGAGTTAAATGACCATGTTCATTGCAAGGTTCACAAGGATGGCAAAAAAATTAAATCTTTCAGCACAATCATCTAGCCTCTCTTGCACCTTTTTTGTTTCTAAATATTTATTCTTCTTACAAAATCTATCTTCCCTTTTTGGTGTTTAAATTCACTCCCAATTCACTCCGCAAAAAGTGACATGCTTATAAGAAACATATTTGCCATGACTTGTGCAATCATCATTAGTATTTTGGATATTCAAAGAATTCACACTAGCAACATATTACAATGATGAAGTTGATAACCTTTAACAACAAAGGATGGTGCTCCCACCTCCCACCACGACGCTGACCCCTCCTCCTCCGGCGATCTACACCCTCTCCCACTAATTTGTGGATCCTTTCCAATCATCTTCTCCGGCGTCTCCTAAGGATCAAGGCAATACCCATCTCACATGGGTTCCTCTAGTGGATCTACCCTTGGCTTGGATTTCTCCAAGGGTAGCATTTTCTCAGATGAGGTTTTCAAATCTACTGGTCACACGATCCATCCACTGGGTCGACGGAGGGCTTTTATTCTGATTATGTCTTTTAGCCGTCATGCCTTCCGTTTGTCAGAGGATTCGGTGGCGGCGGCCTTGGAAGCTGCGATTGGTGGCTCGGCAATAGATCTTCGGGTTTCTCACATCAAGGATAAGGTGTTCTCTTTCCAAGTCTCCTGCAAGCAAGTTGGTCTTCTTATTATGGATCTACGTTCTTTTGCTTGTGATCTGTTTAAATGCTACTTTAATCTTTGGGGCAATGGTGGACCAAATTGGGTTAGAGAAGTTAAGATCTGGCGTAAGGAATGTGACGCTAAATGGAATTTAATTAGTCCAACCAAGCGTAGATCTTCTTTGGGTTTGCTAGCCATGCATAAGCCGCCTATTAGATCTTCTTTTAAGTCGGTTGGTTCTTATAAGAAGAAATTATCTTTGCCACTTTTGAGAAGTATTCGGCTTGCAAAGGTTATAGATACCCGGCAACACAAAATTGTATTGACACGATCACTGATGGAGGTTATGATCTTTCTGCGCATGAGCGTGCTGTTATTCATCAGCCACCACCTCCTGATTTGCATTGGACTGTGGCTAGGACACCTATTGCGTTTGGATCGGTCGTCCCTATGCCGGAGTTGCGCCGTCCAGCCGCCTCGTCGCCGGTGTGCGATCCGGTTTCGATGGATCTGCTTCCTAGTAATCTTTCCGCGAGTTCTGTGGAAGCGGGAATTCCTCCAGTTCAAAATGCTTGCCCAGCCACAGGCCCACTGCCCTCGGGGACCCAGCGTGTTCAAGGCCCAGTGCTACAGCCTAGCCCAATTTCTGGTGGTAGCCCAGTTTCTGATGGGCAGGCCTCTCCTCCAATCTCAAGTCCATTTTTCGTCACAAAGGAAATTCCTACGTCCCAAGAGGCAGCTCGACAATTTGAGTGCATGGTCGATGACATGGTGGACCGGGTGCTAATTTGCACCCAGAGGGGACACTTAGCAGCTGCATGTGGAATGCGAGCGGTCTGCTCGGCTTGCTCTCGCTCGGGTCACGCTAGGAAAGACTGCACTGATTTCACGCGCTCCAATGGATTGGTTTGGAAGCAAATTTCACTGCAACAAAAAACGAGTATATCGGAAACCTCTGCCTGTCATGGGAAGGGAGCCGGAGTTATTGGGATAGCTAGTCCAGTCCCATCGCCGCCGCCCACATTATTCCAATCTCCTCCTCTTCCTGCCGAAGAAAACCCCAAGCCAGCTCCTCCCACATTGTCCATGGAGAACTACGAGCTTGATCCGCATCATTTTGTGCCGGCGGGCCATCACATCATCGATGGTGGCGACCGGCGTCTTCCCCGCACTTTCTTCACGCCTGCTGCTCGCCCTCCCCGTCGCCATGAGGACTTCATGGTCGTGGAGGTCATGCCCACATCGGAGGGCCCGCTGGGGCCTGTGCGGGAGGAGATTGTTTAGTTTCTTCAGGACAGAGGTACCTTGGTGCGTTTTGCTCAGCCCTGGTTTCACGGAGTTGGATTGTTTCAAGTTAGGGATCCTACTATCAGATATTCTTTGATCCAGCATGCTCCCTTTCCTTTGGGAAATGATCGTTTTGTTAGATTTATGAAACATGACGAGGGGGAAAATTTTAAGGGCACCCATGGTTTTCGCAAAGGCTGGTTTATGTTCATTGGAATCTCTCTTGATTATTGTACTCCTGAGTTTATCTCGCAAGCGGTAGGCACATTTGGAAAGTTTCATTCTTGGGACAGTGAAGATCCATACTTGGTCCGTAATTTGGTTGAGGCCAGTTTTCCAGATACACCCTTGGTTCCACGTGATGTTGTGTTTGGGGATTATGCTGAACGGGGTGGCACTCAAGTCTCATGGACGGCTGCGTGTTATGTTCTTGGGGCGGATTTTGCTGACCAGATGCCAAATGATGAGGACCCAATGCCTCTGGATGGCAATCCTCATCCTATGCCGGGGAATCTGATACCACATATTCTGATGTTTGTTCTCCCCCCTACCCAATGCTGGGGTGGAACGATGCACCTGTCGCTCCTCCACCACCACCCGAAAACATCCCGGCTGCGGGTTGGGGAAATGCTCTCTGGGGGATGAGGTGGAAGTTGATCAGCACCCTCCGCCTGTTCAGCCCGAGCAAGATCAAGTTTCCATTGTGATTGAAGAGCCGGAAGGATCAGTTTCAGCTGAACAGCAAGTGCAGGAGCATAATGAGCATGATCAGCAGCTTCAACCTATTCTGGAGCAACAGATGATAATTCATGGTCAGCATGTTCAAGATGAGCAACCTGCCCTGGTGGGAAATCCGCTCGCGATTGTTCCCTACCAGCCTCCTGTCATTCAGCATCACCAAGTATTTATTAACATGGCTAGGATTGTTGCTGGACCACCTCTCCCTACTGAGATGATCTGGAAAAGGTCGTTCGAAAACTTAATGTCTGATTTCACTATCAAGGAGGTTCCCAGGTCAATCTACTTCAAACCCTTGGGTATGGTCACTTACTCCAAGTGAACATGGTCGATCGCTTTTGATGAGTCCAGCAAGCTATCAATGTTGGTTGCAAATTTGTCAATCGTTTCCACTGCCAGGAAACCTTTTGTGGCCAAGCGCCCTGTGGCTAGAGCGTTGTTTGGAGGTTCGTCCATAGATGTGATTTCTTGCTCTGAAAATGGCACACTTGTTGTCACCATGTCTGAAGATGTTTCCCCTGACTCTGAAGGAGTTACTCCGGACTCTGATGTTGTCCTGTCTGAAGCTGTGCAGCCTGCAATATCGGAGGAAATGTCCTCTATCTCTTCTATGATCTTTTCTTTAGATTCACAGGTTAAGGAGAAGAAACTAAGGGGGAGAAAGAAGGCCTCTACACCTCTGGTGGACATGTCTGTGAGGCGATGCACCCGCAGCGCGGCAAAACGGGATGGCTTCAAACCGGTGCTATTTGAACAACTTTCTCTCCAGCCCACGAAGAGGTGTCTGCGGTCCAAGCCCATAGCTGTGGCCCAGCCCACTCCTGTAACCGTTGCTGAAGATGACAAGACTGAAGCTGTGCCCCCCAACACTCCACTCAAGGTGTTGCAGGCGATTGGTGCTGAGTTGGAGATCGACCCTTCTCTACTTTCCAAGGAGAAGCTTATGTCTAATCCCAAGGACGACTCAACCTCCACTAGTGTTTAAATGGTGAACACCAAATATTTCTTTAGATGTTGCGTGCAGGTTACTTTTGCTACTCTTTATGAGGTTCTGGAACTTGTGTTGTGTGTTAGAGACTGGGCGTATCCCTTCGGCTGTGTTTTGGGATGTATGGCATTGCATGTCATATTGTTATTGCTGCAACTCTATATATGCTTCTATGAATCGAATACATACGCGTAGCTGGAAAATCCTTTGTTGGAATGTCAGAGGTTTAAATTCTGATGCTAGGCAATGCTCGGTCAGAGAGAAAGTAATTGAAAGTCAGTGTGCAATTGTTTGCTTACAGGAAACTAAGCTCTCCTCTTGTGTTCACACTTTAATTAAGAGCATTTGTCCAGTGGGATTTGATAGTTTCATTGAATCTCCTTCGAGAGGAGCATCTAGAGGTATTCTAACTGTACGATGTTTTTAAAGGAACGCTGTTGGATGTGCAATCTTTTGGTAATGTTATTAGCTTCACCTCCATACATAACAATGATCAATGGTTTTTGGTAAATGTGTATGGACCGTGTCAAGGAGAATTAAGAGATGATTTTGTTAGCTGGCTATACAACCTTTAGGTAGAACCTGATCAGAAGTGGTTGCTAATGGGGGATTTTAACTTCATTAGATCAAGGGAAAATAGAAATCTTCCTGGTGGAGATGTTAATGATATGTTCATTTTCAATGAGATCATTAGTCATTTGGGGTTGTTAGAAATTCCACTAAAAGGCAGACGATTTACCTGGTCGAACATGCAAGATTTGCCACTACTTGAACAACTTGATTGGGTTTTTACCTCTGCTAGCTGGATTAATCAGTATCCTATGACTCAAGTCAAGCCTCTTGCAAAAACGGCTTCTGATCATGTGCCCTACTTAATCTCTATCATTACCACAATTCCAAAGGCACATATCTTTAGATTTGAGAACTACTGGGTGCATCAGCCTGGTTTCATGGAATGTGTGCAAGAGGTTTTGGCTGAACCTTCTCATGAAACCCACATTTCAGCTATTATTGTGGACAAAGTGAAAGCTTTGAGGTTTGCTCTAAAGAAATGGCAAAAATGGCTATCACAGATTAAAGGAATGATTGAGAAGTGTAATTGGGTTATCATGTGGCTAGATAACTTGGAAGACATGAGACCTTTGTGCAAAACTGAATTTAACTTCAGGAAAGTAGTTAAGTTGCACCATGAACATCTTTTGCATCTCCAGTTTCTATACTGGAAGAAGAGGTGTACAATCAGATATAACAAAGTGGGTGAGGAAAATTCCAAGTTTTTCCAGGCAATGGCAACAGAAAGGTACAGAAGGAATTCCATTGCTAGCTTAGTTCTGTCTGATGGTTCAGTTTCTTCAGATCATGACATAATGGCTCAGGAATCCTTGGGTGCTTTCAAGAGCAGAATGGGAACTATAAAGCCAATTGTGTTGGGGGAGGACATTATTTCATTGATACCAAAAGTGCAGGGGTTTGAGGTCCTCACAAAGCAATTTGAGGTCAAAGAAATTGAGAAAGTGATTAAAGAGTTGCCCATTGATAAGGCAGCTGGGCCTGATGGTTTTAATGGGCTTTTTATGAAGAGTTGTTGGCACATCATTTCCAGTGATTTCATTAGGTTGGTGAAGGAATTTCATGTAGGGACAGCTCAGCTGGAGAACCTCAATGATGAGTTCATTACATTGATTCCTAAGAAGCAAACTCCTGTTAATGTGGGTGACTTCAGGCCAATATCTCTCACCAGTGTGGGTCTTAAGTTTCTCACCAAACTTGCAGCTAATAGGTTCCAGGAGGAAATCATCAAATGTGTTCATAAGAATCAATATGGGTTTATTAAGTCAAGAACAATTCAAGATTGCCTTGCTTGGACTTTTGAATACATTCACTAGTGTAATCAATCAAAGAAGCCAATCTGCTTACTGAAGCTTGATTTTGAAAAAGCTCTTGATTCTATTCAGCATGAGGCAATCATAAAAATCCTTCGAGGAAAAGGTTTTGATAGGAAATGGATCATCTAGATTCAGCAACTGTTATCTTCTGGCACTTCTTCTATTCTACTGGATGGAGTCCCTGGTAAGCACTTTAAGTGCAAGTGTGGTGTAAAGCAAGGACACCCTATCTCTCCCTTGCCTTTTGTGATTGCTGCTGACCTCTTGCAGACCATGATTAATAATCTCCTCAGACAGGGATTACTTAAACTGCCCCTGCCAACACATGATCCAGATTATCCAGTGGTGCAATATGCTGATGACACATTGCTCTTTGTGAATGCTGACAGCTCTAAGTTGGAGGTTCTTAAATCAGTATTGCATTCTTTCTCTTTGGCTACTGGTTTGCAGATTAACTTCCACAGGTCCTCAATGTACCCAATCATGGAGGCCTCTGTTGCTTCTGACCTTGCTACTCTATTTGGTTGCCAGATAGGCACAATGCCATTCACATATCTAGGTCTACCTGTGGGTACCACTAGGACAAAAATCATTGATCCGTTACCTCTAGTGGATTGCATGGAAAGAAGGCTTACTGCTAGTTCTTGGTTTCTACCTCAAGGCAGTAGGTTGCAGTTGGTTAACTCTGTGATTTCATCCCTGCCAATTTACTTCCTTTGTAGCCTGTCCATACCACTGGGCATTCTAAAGCAACTGGAAAGAATACAGAGACAGTGCCTTTGGAGGAAGTATGGTCAGGAAAAGGGCCATTCATTGGCTGCTTGGCCCCTAGTTTGCAGGCCAAAAATGAAGGGAGGACTTAGAATCTTGAATCTGGGGTTGCAAAATGAGGCTTTGGTTCTCAAGCACCTAAACAAATTTTATAACAGAGCAGATGTTCCATGGGTACACTTGGTTTGGGACTCTTATTATTTTGAGAGAGTCCCTCATGATACCACAGTCTGTGGTTCTTTTTGGTGGCGAGACATTTGTAAGTTAATGGACAAATTTAGGGTTGTAACCTCTGTCACAATCAGAAGAGGGGACACAGTACTTTTCTGGTCTGACCACTGGATGATTAACAACTCTTGTGCCCCTCTTCAGGATAGGTTTCCAAGGTTGTATTCTTACTGCTTGCAAAAAAATCTTTCGGTCATGGAAATGTTTCAGGCAGGCAATTTGCAGCAGATGCTTTCCTTGCCACTGTCTGAATTGGCCTTTCATGAACTCAACCAGCTTTCCTCCATGATGGGAGAGATCTCTTTGGATGTTGATGGAAATGATATCTGGTATTGGAGGCATGGAAAGAAATCTGAATATTCGGCCAAGAGGTTCTATGACTTTGTCCACCAACCTGTCATGTTTAACCCTATACTCAATTGGGTATGGAGGTGTTGTTGCACCATGTCCATAAAAATGTTTGCCTGGATGGTAATAATGGACAGAATTAACACCATGGATATGATACAACGCAGACATTGGAAAATCAATGAGGGGCCGGAATGTGTTCTCTGTTTGTCCAGAGTGCTGGAAGACAGAAATCACCTTTTCTTTCAATGCAACTTTAGTGTACGCATTTGGAACTATGTTCAAATCAGTTGGCTGAATAGTGATGACATGGTGGAAATTGCCCTTCACGCCAGGAAAGAGTTTGATAAACCTTTCTTTTGTGAGGTGGTCTTTCTAGCTTGGTGGAACATTTGGAAAGTCAGGAATGATAAGGCTTTTCAGCACGTCAGGCCTTCTTTTAGGCAATGGAGAAATGGCTTCATACATGATATTACCCTCCTTTCTCACAAGATTAAGAGAAGGTATAAGGAGGCTCTGCTCAAATGGATTGATGTCTTGCCTCCTTAATGTACTTTCAGCTATTTTTTCTTTTCTTTTCAGGTCTGTTTTAGTGTAGCCTGCCCTGTATAGTTTTCTTCTTTCTTTCTTTTTCTTCTCTTCTTTGTGTCTGTTCCTCCTCTTGAGGAATCTTTTGTATTCTCTGTTTTTCAATAAAACGCTGTGTGGTCTAAGCCCTGCAGTCTTCAAAGTAAAAAAAAACATTACAATCATGCTCATCATTCAAATATTTTGTGCCAAGCATTTTATTGACCTCTTCTTCTAACAATTGAGCATAATTTTCTGAACCATCATTTTCAAGAAAGACATTATAAAGATGATAAATAATATGATGCAACCTAAATTCTATTTTGTTTGTAGTTTTCTTTTTATAAACCAAACTAGTGATAAAACAAGAAATTGAAAGATTCAATTGCAAGATCTAAAGATATACCTTCAAGCACTCACCTCCCCGGCAACGGCGCTAGAAAAGAGCTTGATGTCTACTACGCAACTTTATTCTGATAGACACGTGTTGGGCCTCCAAGCGCAGAGTTTTGTAGGACAGTAGCAATTTTCCCTCAAGTGGATGACCTAAGGTTTATCAATCAGTGAGAGGTGTAGGATGAGGATGGTCTCTCTCAAATGACCCTGCAACCAAATACAAGAAATCTCTTGTGTCCCCAACACACCCAATACAATGGCAAATTGTATAGGTGCACTAGTTCGGCGAAGAGATGGTGATAAAATTATAATATGGATGGTAGAAATATTTTTTTTAATCTGAATAAATAAAAATAGCAAGGTAGCAAATAGTAAACGAGCACCAAAAATGGTGTTTCAATGCTTAAAAACAAGGCCTAGGATCTGTACTTTCGCTAGTGCAATCTCCCAACATTGCTAACATAGTTGGATCATATGATTATCCCTCAAAGTACAGAAAGAATCACTCCCGAGTTCCTATTAGCAGAGAACAAAAGGTAGGGATTGTTTGTAGGGTGCGAAGCCACCACAAAGCTATTCTTTCCGATCGATCTATTCAAGAGTTTGTACTAAAATAACACAAAGCTATTGTTTCCTTTCGATCTATCTTAGAGTTCGTACTACACCAAAGCATATTCATATTCATAATACTCAATCCACACAAAGAACTATAAAGAGACACCGAAGTTTCCATCGGAGAAAAACGTGCATCAAGCCCTATGCATAGATTACCCCAATATCACCGCGGGAATCCGCAAGTTGAATGCCATAACATATATCAAGTGAATCAATAAGATACCCCAATTGTAACCTCAAGTATTCATATTGCAGGACATATATCATGTGTTGTCAAATCTGAACATTCAATCTGACATGACAAAACTTCAAAGGGTAAAGATTCAATTCATCACAATGAGAGTATATAGGGGAGAAACATCATATGATCCGACTATATTAACAAAGCCCATGATATAGATCACCAGAGAGAGAGAGAGATAAAACACATAGCTACTGGTACAAACCCTTAGACCTGAGGGTGGACTACTCCCTCCTCATCGTGGTGGCCGCCGGGATGATGAAGATGGCCACCGAACATGATTCCCCCCTCCGGCAGGGTGCCGGAGCGGGTCTAGATTGGTTTTCGGTGGCTACGGAACCCTGCGGTGGTGGAACTTCTGATCTAGGTTAACCCCGAAGGGTTTCGGAATATTTGGGAATTTATAGTGCAAAGATGGGGTGCGGGAGGCCACCGAGGTGGGCACAACCCACCTGGGTGCCCCAGGGGGCCCTGGCACGCCCTAGTGGGTTGTGCCCCCATCGGGGCACCCCCCAGGTGCAGCTCTGGCCCATTGAGTTCCTTCTATTCCAAAAAAAATATCTCCTTAAAGTTTAGCGGTGTTTGGACTCCGTTTGATATTGATTTTTTGCGATGTAAAAAACAAGCAGAAATAGCAACTGGGTCAATAGGTTAGTCCCAAAAAATGATATAAAGTTGCTATAAAATGATTGTAAAACATCCAATAATGATAATATATTGGCATGAATACTTCATAAATTATAGATACGTTGGAGACGTATCAATGCCATGCCCATCCATTATCAACACCTATTCCATTTGTCGTCATACCATGTTTTTCCATTCAAAGGTTGTTCTTGTGTTTCAGACATCCAAAAGGAAGAGGGTGATTGCAAAACCTGAAGGAGTACAAGCAAAGTCCTTGAAAAAGGTGGTGCTACCAGAGAAATCACATAGCCCCCGACGTATATTGGCGATAGAACCAGTGCCGCAAAACCTAGGATATCGCAACTATGTTGGTCGCTGCTTTGATATTGTGAGTACCTATTGTCCTATCGATGTCCTTACATTCATACCTGGTGGATTATGTGACATCATTGTGCATTATAGCTTTCTTATCCACTGTTCGCTCCAAATTATCAGATCTATATTAATGCTTAAATTAATGTAGAATAAACCCAATGCCTATGAAGAAATTTAGTTCTGCATTGTTCTTGTAAGTATCTATTGTACATCATCACTGTACTTATATTTGTCAGCTAGTTCCTCATCTACACTTTGCAACTTATTTTCCCTTGTCCTCCATCTTTCTGCACATCAGATCTACATTTACTCTTGCCAAAATATTGAATAAAACCAATGTTACTGAAGAAGTTTAGCTCCACATTGCTCTTGTCAGTGCCTTCTGCCTATATGTTGTATTTACATTTGTACTCTGCATCTTAAGTTAAATAATCGCCATTTGTTCCTATTTTTTCACATCTATATTTACTCTTAACAAAATGTAGAATAAAGGCAATACTCTTGAAGAAGAGTGTGCGGTAAACTACTTGAATTGCCCCCCCCCCACATCAATATGGACAAGGCCTTTATAGAGTCTGTCTTCACTACTAATGTAAGTTTGTGCTACTCAAGCCTTCAAACTTGGTTGTTTATATTTGGATAGCTATGAGTGCAAATATTGTTTATTTTTGCCGTCTGCATCAAATTGCTTGTTCCAAGTTTATAAAGTAGAAGTACATAAACATAAATTTTTCGTTCTCAATTTCAATCTTTAGTTGTAAAATTTAGTTCCTTATTCGTACCATGTAAATTAAACTAAACATAGCAAGTTATCTTCTTTAGCACTATGTGTATGCTTGTGTTCTTGATCTGTAATCCAGTGGTGTGGTGAGACTACCAACAACAGCACAATGTCATATCCTGCTATGTCTCAACTATGAACAATGCCATATTATATTAATGTTATTTAAATCGTGTCTCTTTACCAATCTGAAATGGTATAAATTGACAGTACACTCACCATTCATGCTTATACGTTGTTTAGAACTACATATATGCTTGTGTTCTTGATCTATAATCTAGTGGTCTGGTGAAGCTGGTCGCTCCTGCACAATGCCATTTCCTGCTGTCTTAAGTATGAACAATGCCTATTATGTTAATGCTATTTTAAACCATGTCTCTTTATTTCTGACAAAGAAATGAGATGAATTGACTGTGATGATGCTTATACATGCAAAACTGTTGTCTACCTACTTGTTTCTATTTCAAGGTGACAACACTGCTGCTAGGAAGAACTACCACAATGATACTGAGACAAACCCATTGTTTGTCCCTCTAACACATATTCTAGAGGAGAAGGCAACACGTATTGAGGGTAGGGATACAACCACGAAGTCACATCTTGATGCAGTGTCAAACTTACTCAGTGACACAAGCTCGATGAAGTCGCCGCCTGAATTTGTTTGACTTCTTCAGTCTGAAATTCAAGCAGAAATACATGCTTCCGCTCAAATACGACTAGAACTCCAATCTCTATGCAAGATTAACCGTAAGTACAGGACGTTTATTGATGCTATACAGCTTAAGTTGCTGGATATGAGCACCAAAGAAGCACAGTCTCATCAGGTTGCTAGGCTGCTTGCGCTGCAGCTCCTGGGCTGGGCTAACCTTTCTTGAACTGTGTTGAAGTGTTGTTGGTTCTGTCTATTATTTTGTTTGCCGGCTAACTTCCACTAGTGGCGACCTGCCCAGTTTATGTAATCTGCTGTCTGGTTGCCCTTTACTATCACTGGTGGCAAACTTTGATGCCGAGGGGATGTAATATGCTGTAATTTCTTTGTTGTATATTCTAGGTTTATTCTTGGTCGGTATGCTGTAATTTAGGCTGGAAGGTTCAGTGGATCTCAGTGTTGTCGGTCTCCAGGCTGTCCCGTTACTCATATGGGCCAAAACGTGGGCCTATAATCATCTTGGGCCATTAGAAGGTAAAAACCTATAGTTGTTTCCTGCCTTTAACAGGCCGAGTAAAGTTCTGTCCAGCACCATGGGCTTTTAATAGGCTAAAACCTAGATTGGGCTAGCGTTGAGCTGAAAATTTCACAGGCCAATACAGGCCGAAACTGCCTAAGGCCCATGTTTGGCTCAAATAGGACAAGCAGTTAACAGGCCAAAATATATCTCGGGCCTGTTTGGCCCAATAAAATTATGGGCTTTAAGCAGGTAGGTATCTACATGGGCCATAGGCCTAAAAGTGTCACGGGCCATTATCAGATGGGCTGTAAGCAGGCCGGATTCAATGCGGGCTATAATTAGGCCCAGTTGTTACACGGCCCATTAAAAGGCCGATAGGCTATTTGGGCTAAAATTTATTCACGAAGACTACGGGCCGTTAAGAGGCCTAAAGTTACTTCGAACAAGTAATAGCCTAGTTTCTGCATGGGCCGTTAAATGGACTAAAGTTAAACTAGGCCGACAATGTCTCAGATGCACCATGGGCCGCTAACATGCCGAAACTATTATCGGGTCGAACTGGTAAACGGGCATTTAACAGGCAGAAATACGAACATGTCTTAGTATGGGCCCAAAAGAACAGTGGCCTGTTAATAGGCCTGATTCGATATGGGCCATAATTTGGCCCAAAACACGGCAGGCTGTGAACGGGCCTGATCTGGTATGGGCCTTAATTTGACCCAAACACATGGTACGCTGTTAACGGGCCAGCCCACCAGTGTGTGAAAAAACATGGCGGGCCTTTAGCTGGGACGGCCTTTTCACCGGAATGGGCCTCTGTTGGGCCGTGCCACGTGTCCGCATATCATAGGCGCCTCGTGTCCAATGAGTGGATGACATCTATCCCAATGTTGAGCCAACACATGTTTCTTCCGGCCAATGAGAATTTTACACGTGGAAAATCCCCATTGGTCTGGGCTGTTAACGGGTTATCGGATCCAAAACCAGACCCGATAGCTTAACCGTGACCCGTTACGGTCGATGCCACGTGTCGGTCACCCTTGACAAAAGCACTTCTATGACGCGCGATTTATCATCATGGAAGTGGACACTTCCATGATGATAATTTTGGTAATGTCATGGAACACTTCTACAACAGCACATCTATGACTATCTTGATTCTGTCATAAAATCATCATGGATGTACATGCATGACAGAAAACGTGACCTACTATGACAAACATGTATCATCACGAAAGTGTATTTATTTTTGTAGTGTCTGCTCGTGTCCGTCCGCGCGTTTTGCTCGCCATTGAGGCGGTCGCAGCGCGTTCCGCTCTGGCGTCCCTGCGCACTCTGCTCGCCATTGAGGCAATTTTACAATGGCAACAATTAATAATTGTCTTACGTACATATTCAGGATAATTTAAAATGCCACATGTGGCAAGGCCCAAAACACTCACGACCTACATATGCATACAATAAAAATAAAATATAGGCTAAAAGGCTGAGCTGGCGGCCTTCTGACGACAATCTTCTCGGACTCCATGATCAGCATAGCACCCTTGCTGTCATTCATTCCAAGTGTCCCAGCCCGCCTCCACCTACAAAGCTGCTGGCGCTGGGAGGCTCTTGGGGCTGTTGGACCTCTTCCAGAATAGCTTGACAGCGTGCAATCGCGCGCATGATATCTCCGCAGAACCGCACCATTTCCATGTGTCTGGCCTGGTAGCAAATTTTGTCCATCACTTGCATCCTTAAGATATCATGTTAGCAATGTTCTACTTCGTCGGGGACGTCAACTCCGCCAAGGATGCGCTCGAGCCTAGACACCACATCATCGGGGTCAAGGTTGACACGGCCGCCATGGGAAATGATGAAGCCGCAGGGTGCCTGTGTCTTGACTGAATCGCAGAGGTCCTCTGCCCATTCCTTGCGGGGCATCAGGCTCTCGACGAGCACTAGCGACGACGGCTCTTCGGGTGGGTCATCAATCATGTCGCCGAGCAGCTCTGGATATTTTGCACAGTGGATGGAAAACTGCTCATCACACCTCCTCTACAATATGTCGGTGTGCGCCCAAGGACTGTCACGCCGATATTGCTGCCAATGGGCCATGGTGCCTACACCGGCCGATGAAGCTCTTTCTCCCCGACCTGCTCCGGCTTGTTCTCCTCGCCAAAGATGTAACGCACGTAGGGGTCGACGTTGAAGCTTTGGTTGTTTCCTGGCATGCTTGGAATAACTAATGGTAGATGGGTGAGGACTAGATCTGTGCAGAGTGTCACGACAGTGCATTGCTGCCTGGGTTATATGCAGCAAGCCATTAGTTGGTGGTGGGAAACCGATGAGGGAAGAGGCGTGGATTTTACAATTCACCCATGTGGAGCGTGGGAAGCATTCGTTGTAGCGCGGGAAGACTAAGTGGAGCACACACACAACCCGAATACCGTATGCGGTGCCACATGTTATTTATCACACACGTGTTCACATAAGGAAACGTATGTGTAACTTACTAATCATTGCACATGAGTACTCGCAGATGCATCATGTGCGATACTCCTAGCCACTGCAAGCAACTAGTTTGCATTTTTCAAAGTTTTTTGTACGAACAGAATCGCACATGAACTTACTATAGTAACTGTCTGTGTTATAATTTCTCATCGCAAACAGTTCATCCGAGTGGGCTGTTGCTGTGTATCACACACATCTTGTTTACGCGAATCATTTGTGTTCTTCTGGCTCATCGCAAATGCCGCATATCACACACATATTGTTAAGTTGAACTGTTTTTGTTCTCTTCCCTAATCGAAGACAGTTCGTTCGAGTGAACCGTATGCCGTATATCACACACACACACCATGATCTGGCTGACCGTTTCTGTTGCATTCCCTAATAGCACATAGTTCATTGGAGCAAACTGTATGCCGTATATCGCACATGCATCGATATGGCTGCCCATTTCTGTTGTTCTGCCTCATCGCAAACAGTTCTTCTGGATCAACCGTGTGCCCCACATCACACACGGAACAAAAATCTGAACCGTGTTTGATGTCTCTACCATCACAAACATTTTGCATCTTTTTTGACGGTTTTTTACATCTCCGTTTGCGATTATTGCATCGCACACAGTTTCGTCGAAGGGTCTCTGATCGTAGTGCGCGTTAGTAGCATCCTGCATTAGTGGAAGCTTGTCATAAGACCAGTCATTCTTCATTTAGAAAACCTTCTCGCATGCTATTCCATTAACGTGAAGCTTGTCATAAGACCATACATTAATGTATTCAATTAACAAATCATGTCTTTAGTTTATCTTTCCCTAAATTCCAGGAGAGAGAGTTTCCACAAAGTATATTTCCCTTTGGGTAAAGACGGAATAGCAAGAGTGACAATTTAATATTCCAATGAGCCAAGTTTCCTAATAAATAAATAAAACACTTACAAATGATGGGCTTGTGGTTGTTTGCTATGATTACTAGATGAGACCCTGCGCATTGCTGTAGGAACTCTTAGTCCTATGCGTATGAGAATACATAAATTGAAGAAATTTGTTCGCATGTTGGGTTTCTTATATAGCATAAAAAACTGCCCTGTGGACAATACTTGGTGTATAGTTGTAAAGATGGCAGTGTATCATATTTTTAACTAAATACAGTGATATGACAGAACTAATCTCATAGGTTTTACATAAGTCTAATGTTTATTAAAAATAAAGAACATGGATTTGAAATGGAGATGCCATGAAAGGATATGTACATATTGCCATTTTGAGATACTTCTGTATTATGTGAGACTTGTTGTAAATCAATCTTCTGCACCTCGGTACATAGTTCTACATACGATAGCCAAGTAGTTCATACCAGCAAGTGTAAAAATAGTTGTTACATTAAATAGTTGTATCTTCTCATAACCATAATATGAGATTACAAACAGTTGGAAACGATGCTCTGGAAACACCGATGGTAGTAGGGCCTTGCCTTTGTTAATCAAACGATGCTCCTATTTCCCCTTTAAGTGAAAAGGGTATGTTTTGACTTTTGAGGCTAAGCTAATATAAATAGTAGTCACTAATGCTTGACAGGAAGGGACAATAGAGTCTTCAGGCTTCATCTTGCGAGTGACAATATGGAGTACGTCTCTACAAAAATTATTAAAATGAGATAATGAATGTGGGCATTGTGCAAGCTATATAAATTTTAAATTTATAGCACATTAAGATCGAAGACAAATCAATAACATTGTGCCTCTAGAGTAGAGTAGAGAATATGTCACTTCTAAATTGAGAGACCCAATGAATGTTACAATTGAAAAGAAAACAAAAGGAGGTGCTTTCAAGAAATGATGATGAAGATGAGTGCAACATAGGAGTCACCTATACTTGAGAAGCTAAAGGACTATAACCATGTACTGCTAAAGGTTTGTTAAAAAATGTATAGCTCAAGGTAAAAGGAGAGGGAATTGCCCGCATTTCATAGCAAGTCCCTGCTCTAGAATGAAACAATGACATAAGTTTTATCTGTAGAAGAAAAATTATCTCTAGAAACTATAAATGTTTCGGGACTAAACATGCTAATGGAGTAATGGTCGTGGAAATGAAATAGCAATATTTCCTGCCGTGGAAGTATGGAACAGTTAGAACAACAAATGAACAAATTTAAGCAAAATTAGTTGAGTATGTAAGAACAACATAAAGATTACGGAAAGTTAATCTTGGTAAGGTGAGATGATTCATGGTATGGGCCACGGAGATGGATCCCAAATCAAGAATTTCTTACTTCGAAAAATATGGGCAAGAAATTAGTTATAATATTTTTATTAGCTTTAACAGGATAACCTCATGACATCACCTTAATTCTAGGACTTCCCTCCGATCGTCGGGAGCATGGAGTGACACCAGTCGTGAAACTTTGAGGCAGGTTTTGTACCTATAACATGCATGGTCGAGTTAGCTATGTAGGTGAAATTAGATTAATTACTACCGCGAGGCAAGCTGAGGCTGAGACCGAGAATGAAGAGCACCTATTATTCCTCTCCAACTACAAGCCATGCCCACTGGCTTGTCGGGCTCCACGCCAGAGCAAAGGGAGGTAGCGCTATCTTTGGTGGAGCTCCTATGACTCTGGGTGCGTGTGGAGTGCAACCACGGACGGCCAGGCAAAGCCGATGTGGGGCACCGGAAGATGCTGCTCGTGTCGTCGACCTTCTGCGGAACTATGGTGGCACAATCCAGCCGTGGCGTCGCGGTCAGGCAAAGCCGATGTGGGCCAAGGGGGAGGCGTCGTGGGTGACGTCGACTTGGTGCGGTTGCCGCCGACGCGCTGCAGGCATCGAGCTCCATCTCATGGTGATGTGGTAAACCGGCTGGCGAGAATACCATCCTGTTGAGTCACGGCGAGGCCCTGGCTTGGGCATGTTCACAAGGCAAGGAATGTGGGAGGACTGCGACGGGGAAGGGATTCATCCTGTGGAGTATATAGGAAGGGCAAATGATATATGTGAGCATTGGAATAGGAAGGGGAGAAGCTAGCGCAAATCAGTGTGGTATGCTTCCATCAGTTTTGGTGAGCACTTAATAATGGGATGCCTGTTGGCTCGAGTAATGGGCTGCATGTGCTTGCTCGCGTGCGTTCATTTTTCTAGTTGATTTTGTGGAAGTCTGCTGATTTATTATTGGGCTCCATGTGCTTGCATGTGCCATTTTTTTCTAAGGTAGAAATTTTGAGAGACGGTGATGTGGCAGTGTTGCTTATGTGGATAGCTTGCATGTTGAGATAGAAAAGATAGTGGGGATGAATCTCTTAGGTATATAGGATAAGTTCCCAAACAATATATTTCCTCATTGAATTTGTTCATTCCCGCATTTCTTCCACCCATAGTTGACATTGATGAAAACTTTAAGCCTTCTTAGTAGTCTTCCTCTAGTATTTAGAGTGACTTCCCCCCAAAATCACATAAAAATTATCCAGAGTTTACATTCCAAGTTAATTCCTCCCACTTATCCTAAGCATGTCATGTTAGGAGTGTCACTTGTAGTTTCCTTGGGGTCAAGATTATATTCCATTATGATTGTCAATAATTCCATCCTTGATCATAAACATAATTGGGTTCCTACTTTCCACCAGTATTTATTTTCCAGATAACTAAGGAAACACCCTTTGATCCACTAGAATAACCATGAAAAATTCTTGGTGTCCACTTTGTAGTTACTAAGAATTTCATGCCAAAATAGAGTATCTCCTTCCAGTCAAGTGACTGTGGTAGATGAAGAGTGATATAAGCAAATAGCAGTACGTAATGCTTCCTTAAAAAACAAGGATGTATAGAAGACATTCAATTCATCCATTCAACTGTGGACTGTAAGGTATATTACAATGGTGAATAATTCCATGATCTTTACATGTTCGATTGATATATTACTGAAGTGTACTTCCCCCACCAATCCGTTGTTAAAACTTTGAAATATTTTAATCAACTGATTTTTCACGTCAGTACATAATATGACAGGTACAATAAAACATTCCGACTTGTATTTTGAAATAGTATAAACATAACCATATCAAGTGCAATCATCAATGATGAGATAAAACAAATAACCCGGCCTCTAGTGGGAGTGTAAAGAAAATACCATAAGGGTACCAAAATAATAATGATGTGAAGATTTTTGTCTCTTCCCACCTTCGAAAAAGGGTGTATATAAACCAAAAAAACTAGTATATATGTGAAGCTTCACAAGTACCATACTCCTCCAACTAAAGTTTAGAATTCTAGAATTAATAAAAGCACTTAATCATGCTCCAAGATTTGTGACCAAGTCATACATGAGATAAATATTGAGATTCCAATGTTCCCATTGTTAGTATTACTCGATGTGGAGTTATTTTCCCAAATAAACAATTTGGGTTGCTAACTTCCAATGGACCATCAAGAAAGAAGAGACCATTGTGTAAAATTCAATAATACACTAATTTTACTATTGAGTAACCTTTCCACTCCTCCTTTTCCAAATAGTATAGCATAGTCACTAGGTTCCAAGGTAAAACAATAAATCAAATCCCTTCTCACCGAAGTTGCACAGAGTGTCCTATAACAACAATAGTTTTCCTCCACAAGGGAGTTTCATGGCAAAATTTCCAATTCGAGAGTGTAGAAGATTTAACAGCAATGACAAAACACATAAACATTATAATTTCCTTTGAAACCATTTGTATGTCAATAAAATTGCTATTGTATTCCATCAATAAGACATGGCCACAATCCAACTACTTGAAAAAATAGCCCCAAATAAATAAATATAGTCCAAATATTATCATTAAACATACCGACAAATGAAGAGCAATTTTCCTTGTCCATAAAGTGGTTTCTACCTTCCTCCATAAATAAGTGATGTTCCATAATAGACACTTCCTCTTAGCCAATTCTATTTGAAATATTGCATCTTCCTCTTCAAGGTGTAGTCAACTATATTTGACCAGATCGTTCCCTCAAAGAGTTTTCTGTCTTCCTCCATAGAACAAATAGTATCCCATATTGCATAGATTGAATGACCACTCATGGTGACAAGTGTATACAAAATTATTTTAACAATTTTTTAGGAAAACAATGGCTTTTATCTCCAAAAAATAATAATAGCCAAGAATCTATATTTCTAGAGAGATATTCCACCCAAAAATGGTGCTCCATATTGGACATAAATTTCCATGCAATACATTCACTCTAAGTCTCCAATATACAATAGCCAAAGAAAAATAGACTGACTCAGACATAAACACAAGTCATTTACTATCCATAATCCAAGTCCATATTACTGAACATATCCTTTCCTCGACAGTGGCACTTCAATTTAGCATTTTCGGTTTGTTCTTGTCAATAATTTAATCAATTTTCTCCATGGAAAATAAAACTATAATTCTCCATTTTCCAAACCGTGATAATATTTGCTAAATCGGTAGGATCCGAGAAATTCAGAAAACATATTTTTGATGCCATTGAAGAAAAGTTTAACGGTCAGAAGATCTGATCAGGGGGACAGCCGATGCTGTGAAATTTTCCATAAATAAATAAGGAACCTTCAAGTATGTGATTCTCTTTCCCACATGGGTGCAATCCTTCCTTGATCCACACACATCAATGCAGCGGGATCACATGGGCCGTGATTTTCAACATAGTTGGCAAAGAATTTGGTAGGTACACATACCCCGCGAGAGAGAGAGAGAGCTCCGACGAAGCGACGACCTTCGAATTCCAAACAGCGGCCTTCTTCAATCACTGTTGGGGGTGTTGTGCGACATACGCCAATGGATGGATTATCATGGAGGGGGCTACTAATAAGTCGCCGGTGCCAGGAAACGGGATAAGGCGCAAACATGCCTGCCGGCGAAGCTTACCCAGGTTCGAGGCTCTCCTAGGAGATAACACCCCTACTCCTGCTCTGCGGGGTCTCCGCATGATCACTCAAGCAATAATGGTGGCTACAAGCTTGCTCCTTGAGCTGTTTCTCTGTAGGGGGAGAAGAACAATGCTAGCCCTAGCTTCCTTCCTCTATATGCGTGTGTGGGTGTGTTAAGGTCTCAGTCAGGCTAAAACCTTTGCATGGGTGCCCTGGGGGGTTTATATAGGCCTACCCCCTAGGGGTACAATGGTAATCCAGCTGGGTGCGGACCCGACTATCAGTGTCTATAGGTGCCGGCTTCTCTGCCGACCGCTGGGGCCCACCGCCTAGTGGTCCCACCGGCTGTCTTGTACTTCATCGACAGGCCGCGCCCGCCGCTTCCAGGTCTCGCCAGCTGTTCATTAATGGGGCAATGCTGCAGATGATGCATGCTTTGTCGGAGATGGCGTGGCTACAGTGCCACCGCCTGGTGGGCGTTTACTATAGCAACTCGTCGTCCCTTCTGGTTAATGGCGCAGAAACTCTGAGGGAAGAAGAGGGCTGCCTGCCGGGAGTCGGCCTCCCCTCATGCCGATTGGTCTGAGTTCACTGCCTTCCGGCTTCTCACTGTCAGGTAGGGCCTGCCTCCTAGGGCCGTACGGACAGCTCGTAGTGGGAGCATGGCCTTCTCTATCATGGTGATGTCATGGGCTGTGTGGCAACAGTGCCGTGCCGGGCGAGGGATGTTCACCCAGTACGCCGCACTATGGCCATGCTCCGCCCTGGATTCGAGGGTGGCAGGCATCGCTGTAGCCGCACCCTGTCTCGTCGTCATAATGTGGTGCAAACTTTCAGGGCGATTGGGGCCGCCTGGTAGGAGCCGGCCTCTCTTGAGGCCGCCTGCTAAGAGCTGGCCCACCTTGGGGCCGTCTTCTGAGCCTTGCCGTCTTCTGGAAGCCGGCCGCTTGGACCAGCAGCTGCAAAGAAGGTGGTGCTTTGGTCTTTGATTCTTGAGGGGCGCAGCCGGCCCCGATGTCTTGAAACACCACGGGAGGCTGATGAGGCTACCCGTGGTCATTTACTTCGATAGTAGTCCCCGAAGCTGGTGGGGCGCCGCGGCTGAAAAAGGCGAGAAGCCTCATCAGCTTCATATTCTAACTGACTCGATGATCTTGTTCTATCTGTCGTTTGAGGTGCCGATTGGTACGAGCCGGCCGCAACCTGGTGGACCGTCAGCTTTTTTGAAATGTCGCGGCGGGAGCCGGGTGGCGCGCCAGCCGGCTGGCAGCCTGGACACTCGCTGTCTGCGCGCCACGAGGCGTCTGCCGGCTAGACCGGCCTGCCAGCCCACGTGTATGACGGGACATTGCCGCAGGCTAGGGCCCGCCACTACCGTGCCTCGGCGCGCGCGCGGATCCGGTGCGGCCGAGGCGAACGGTTGGAATCCCGCCGCGCAGTAACTTTACATTGTTACTGCGCGGTTAAAGCGGGATCGTGGGGGCGTGGGCGCAGTTAATCCCACGACCCCCATGTTCTTGCCCCTTCGGCTTCGCCGCCTGAGACTATAAGTATGGGGAGGTGAGGGGTGGCAGATGAGGGAGTCCTGGACTAAGGGGTCCTCGGGCGTCCGGCCTGTTATCTATGGGCCGGCCTGATGGGCTGTGAAGACATGAAGGCCGAAGACTACACCGTGTCCGGATTGGACTCTACTTGGCATGGAAGGCAAGCTTGGCAACCGAAGATTCCTTCTTATGTAACCGACTCCATGTACACCCTAGATCCCCTCGGTGTCTATATAAACCGAAGGGGATAGTCCGGAAAGGACACCACATATACTCTTTACCATACCCACATAGGCTAGACTTCTAGGGTTTAGCCATTACGATCTTGTGGTAGATCAACTCTTGTAACACTCATATTCATATATATCAATGAAGCAGGACGTAGGGTCTTACCTCCATAAAGAGGGCCCGAACCTGGGTAAACATCGTGTCCCCCGTCTCCTATTACCATCGATCCTAGACGCACAGCTCGGGACCCCCTACCCGAGATCCGCCGGTTTTGACACTGACATTGGTGCTTTCATTGAGAGTTCCACTGTGCCATCAGCAAAGGGCTCGATGGCCCCTTCGATCATCAGTAATGATGTTGTCCAGGGAGAAACCTTCCACCCCGAACAGATCTTCGTATTCGGCGGCTTCGTACTACGGGCCAACTTGCTTGGCCATCTGGAGCAGATCGACAGCTATGCCCCTGGCCATCAGGTCTGATTTGGGAGCTTGAATTACGTTGCGGACATCCATGGAGACTTGATCTTCGAGGGATTCGAGACCGCGACAACCGCTCCCCATTGCCCCAATGAACATGGCTTAAACCTGTCATCAGGCTGCATCCAGGAGATAGCTCCTGTAGCAGCTCCGACCTCAAATCCGGAGCAATTCAAGTCGTCCGAAGATGGGAAGCTCAACCCCATCACGGGCACCATCGATTCCGCGGCACTGGAGCCACACGCGGATTCCACTTCGTACGGTATCTGCATCAACGGAACCCTGGACTCGCCTCCGATGTCGAGCTCCGAACCCTGCGAGCCTGCGTACGCCGAACTCGATCGGTTATCAATCTTCAAGTTCAGCGCTGCAGATGTCTTCCAACACTCGCCCATGGGTGACATACTAAATTCTCTAAAAAACCCTATCCCTGACAGGCGACCCATCTCCGAACTATGTTCGGTTCGAACTTACGGCGGACAACGGAGAATGTTGCTTCCCACCCGCCACCCACTTCATAGCCACTGTTAAAGACGTAACCAACACACCTGATCCCCGCACCAAAGACATCGACGGTATGGATGACGGTGAGGGGCAAGGGCGGAGCTTACTACCCGCTAGACACGGGACAGGCACTTCCTGGTATAATGTGTGTATGATAGACACACCTTACGGTGCTCTTGACGATGAGAAGGAGAATCCGGTCGAAGAGAAACCGCCTGGTACACAGCCCAGACATCGGCGCTCTGGGCCTCATCGCCCAAGAGAAGACACTGCTAGCACTAGAGAAGACGATACTCCGAACAACGAAGACCCTGTTGAGGTAGAATCCAAGAAGGAGGAACGAGAAGACGGGCAAGATAGCCCTGACGAACAGGCCACATGTGGGGACTCGGAGGACAGCAACTATCCCCCCCTCTCCCAGGAGGAGGAGATCCTCGGCAACAAGGATTTTACCACGCCAAAGGAACCTCTCGAGCAGGTGCGCTTTAAACACCGGCTTATAGCCACTACAAGGAGCTTAAGAAAGAAGAAGATGCAGCTTCAAGCAAGCCAAGACTTGCTCAATGATAGATGGACCGAGGTCTTGGCCGCCAAAGAATACGGCCTTAGAAGCCCAGACAGAAGCCACCCCGAGAGTAGGTGGCTCCCTCAATATGATGGCAGGGCAATGGAGCCCATACCACCATCGAATAAAGCGGCAGGGCGATCACAGTTCGGTCCAGACAAAGCAGAAGCCCAAGCGGAGCACCATACCAACCCATCCGGCACGGAGGGTAGAGCAGGACGCACAAGATCGATGTACAGATCACGAAGATATACCCCGACCGACGATGATTGACGCCTATCCGGACACTACAGTGCTGACCACGCCCGGTCCGAGCACCGTAAACGGAGCCCGCCGGAGGTACTTCATAGAGTGGCCCAACATAGAGGAGCCTCACACCCCCTCTGCTTCACGGACGAAGTAATGGAACACGAATTTCCAGACAGGTTTAAACCCATTAACATCGAATCATACGATGGGACAACAGACCCCGCGGTATGGATCGAGGATTACCTCCTCCATATTCACATGGCCCGCGGAGGCGACCCCCACGCCATTAAATACCTACATCTCAAGCTTAAAAGGCCAGCTCGGTACTGGCTAAACAGTTTTCCAGAAAATTCTATTGGCAACTGGGAAGATTTTGAAGACGCCTTTCGAGACAACTTCCAGGGAACATATGTCCACCCATTATGCGCCGATGACTTAAGTCACATTGTCCAAAAGCCCGGCGAGTCAGCTAGGGAGCTCTGGACCAGGTTCTTAGTCAAAAAGAACCAAATTGTTGACTGTCCGGACGTAGAAGCCCTCGCGGCCTTCAAACATAGCATCCGGGATGAATGGCTCGTGCGTCACCTCGGCCAGGAAGGACCCAAATCCATGACATCCCTCACCGCTCTAATGAACCGCTTCTACGCGGGAGAAGACAACTGGCTTGCTCATAAAAGCAACGACACCAGCGGCCCGGCCACTTCTGATATTCGAGATGGCAACGACAAGCCACGACGAACCAAACATAACAACATACGCGACATAACGGTGAATGTCGGATTTCACAATCCGAAGCCCGATCAACGGAAGAAGCCACTAAAGGCAAACCAGGATGGAACATCCACCCTTGATAGGATATTGGACCGACCTTGTCAGATTCACGGTCTCCCTGATAGGCCAGCTAATCATACCAACCGTAACTGTTGGGTCTTCAAGCAGGCAGGCAAGCTTAACGCTGATCACAAGGGGAGGAGGCCACCGGGTGCCAAAGACGACGGATCAGCTCGCCAGCAGAACACCAGGGGCCAGAAAAAGTTCCCCTCCGACATTCGACCACTCCCGGAACGCAAATAGCAGTTCGGCTCCCGCCACCCACCTACTGTACTGGCGAAATTTGCACCACGCGCACATCACTACGCACTCAAGATACCATGGGCATCGGCGGAAGCACAACACGGACAACCCTACAAGCATTCCCGTAATGATTTTTATATGTTTTTCTCATTTTTTCTGTATCATGTTTAAAGAACAGGTGACCAACTGGAAAGCATCTACAGCGGACTCTATCGGAGTTCGGATCCATACACTCACCTAAGGGGTTACTTCCTTTAAGGATCCCACTCCCCGAGGATGGGCTACGCAGACGTGCGACAGGAGGTCCAAAATTACCTTTTGTAGACAGCACTCTTTACTCCGAGCCTGTACTATGCCCCTTTTCCTCTGATCCCGACCACGAGCATGTCAAATAGCCGGGTCCGTGGTTTCTCTTATATATATATATATATACATATATATATACAAATATATCTTTACATATATATATATACATATATATATAAACATACATATATACATAAACACTATTCTGATCACGGGATCAGAATAATATTCTGATCACAACCTGACCTGCCCCGCTAGTAGTACGTTGAACTTCCCTGTGAACTAGGTTGAACTTCTGCCAACATTGCCGAAATGGGGCTTGCGATATACCATTGGAAAGCTATGGACACCAGTATCATGACCCAAGTTAAATTTTTGACAAAATGTAAGCGGTTTAAGAGCAGTTTTGAAAACCGTTTTCTCTTCGTACAAAAAACGTGAATCGTATTTTCGATCGCATTTCTAAACTGTTTATCGGAATGAGGCATATAATATGGTGTTGGAAAGCTGCTACAAAACCGCTCCTTCCACATGTTGAAAGTTTTTCTCTAATTCCCTGTGGTTAAAAAGTAATTTGAAAAAACGTAAAATTTCGTAAACCGAACAGCTGAGTTCGTTTTTTCGATGTCATTTCTAAACGGCTAATCCAATGGAGGCATATGATATGGCATTGGAAAGCTTTTGAAAATGCGCTACTTTTTCATCTTGAAAGTTTTTTTCTAATTTTGAATGGTTTAACAGTAATTTAGAAAATGGTCCAAGTCCTACCGAGTTCGTATTTTTGAGCTAATTTTTTAACCGTGCGTCCGAATGCAGCAAATGATATGGCGTTGGAAAGCATGAACAAATGCGAACCTTTTTGGTATGTATTGTTTCTCCCAATTCTTTACAGTTTTAAGTCAGTTTCGAAAATGGCGAAAAACGTATTTTCGCCATAATTTCTACAAACTTTATCGGAATTGGACAAATAATATACCATTGAAAAGCTACGGAAAATGCGAAACTTTTTCATGTTGATGGGTTTCTCTGATTCTTTGCCGTTTTCAAGTAATTTGGAAAATGGCGGGATCATTCGTTATGCCTCTATCGCGAAACAGATTCTTTGAAAATGCACCGCGTGAAGAACCTGAACTTCTCGGCGCGTGTACCTGAACTTCACTCTGTTTTCCACGTGATTTTTTTGCTCGTAGGTCTCCATCCACTGCTCGTAACTCTCCATCCACTCACCGGAATTGAGCAAGTGATATACCGGTGGAAAGCTGCTGTAAGCACATAACTTTTCCGTGTTGATCATTTTTTCATACTCGCGATGGTTTTAAAAGTTTTTCATCTGAAATTCATTCGGTGTATGTGACACCCCATAAAAATTTGGCCTTGTTTTATTGAATTAAAATTTTGCCAGGAATTAAAACTTTGAATTTCTGAGCTCCATTTTGATTTTTTTTAAATCATTTCCTTCCCTGTTATGATGAGTTTTTCCCAAAGTGAAAACCTTTCAAATATGTTATTGGGCTTGTTTAACCTCTCAAGAAAAACTTCCCTTTTATCAGTATAACTAATTACATAATTAATTTGCTTAATATCTTTTTTCTTGAAAAATGGTTCTTCAAGGTTATATGGCCATATTTGAACTACAACCATTTGATAAATTCACCTAAAATTCTAACCAAAATTTGGAGATGTCATGTGATGTTTTTAAATCACTTTTATGCAAAAATATTTTTTATTCATGAAATATTTTGAGCTCTACACTCAATTTTTCTTCTCTGGTCCAGAGTGCAATTTGCACTACAACCCATTTAAATATTTCTTTCTGGCCTCCACCAAAATTATGGGATGTTGGTAGTAGCTTATGAATCAACTTTATGCAAAAACCTAGTGCTGTTATTTGAAAATTTTGAGTGAATCAACCTCATCTTCATTCTGGTCCAACGTGATGGTTTGTACAGCAACCATATTCTTGCTTGCTCTTTAGCTCTTGATTCTTTTTCCTACTTGTAGACAGCCCTACCAAACCCCTAAATCCAGGAGCATGCACCCATTGGCATATTTTTGGTTCATGAAATAATGTCATTTATTTCCTGTCCAGAATTGTGGTTTTGCAAAACTTGCACTAGCAAGTTTCTGCTTTTGGCCAACTAACCTCACCACTCTCTCTTGCATCTAAAGAGACCACCATCTGGAGTTTTTGGCCACTCCAAGACCTGCCTAAGTGCCCTTAGCATTTTGTCAAACACCTTATGGGCAAGACCAGTTTTGACATGAGTTTTGGCATTGCACTGTGAACTTGCACCTCTGATCAAACAAGCATGTCCACTAGACTCCCTGTTACTCCTAACCTAGTCCTGTTTCTTCCCAGCCTCAACCTCGACCTCTAGCACGCTCTGGCATTGTGTCGAGCACGTCCCGCGCACGCCCGGAGCGCGAGCAGAGCGCGCGTATTGCACGACACGCGCCCGAACCGACACGCTAGCCCCCACGGTTTTGGCTCGCTCCGCGGCATCACGCCACGCACTCCCCTTCTCACAGCTACGCGCCAAGCCGCCACTCGCCGCGCCCGGCAGGCCAAGCGCTAGCCGCCGCCGCCGCCCGACAGCCTCTGCCCATGTCGGCGCCGCCGAACCTTCCTCCGCTCGCCACCTGGCCCCTGGAACAGCGCGTGCTCATCCGCGAGTGTGTCCACTAGCGCTCGTCGCCGCCACGTCGCCCTGGCTATAGAGAGGCGGTTCGCCGGAGGGCTTATCCACGGCCGCCGCGGAACCGACCTCGACGAGCTATAAAAAGAGGTCCCCGAACCCATTCAAGCACACAGGCAATCTTAGAATGCTCCCCTAGTTCTCCCGTGGCAGCCAATCGACCCGAGGAGGCCTCCTTCCTCATCTCCGGCAACTGCAGCCGCCGCCACTGCCCCGGCCAATTCGGCACCACCAGGACCTCCCACTCTCCGTTCTCTCCACCAAGAGCTTCCTCATCTTCCCGTGAACCATTCCCACTACTCGATGTTGATCAGGAACCACCGTAGCCCCAAAATCACCTTGCTCCCGAAGCTCCCCTCCGCCGCGAAGCTCACCGCCGACGACCCCGTCCACCCCCGAGACCGTAACACCCACCGGCGGGACCGCCTCGACCCCCTGAGCCCGTGGATGGCTTCGGTTTCTCGAATGGAGCCGCCAATCACCGGCGGCGATCACCGGAGTTCCGCCTCCGCTCGGGACTGAGAAAGAGGAGGGATAGACTGGTCAAACCTGACCAGTGGGCCCTCTGGACCCACTGTCAGTGACCGCGTGCCTGTCCACGTGGGATCAAGTGAAGGCGTATTTCCCCCAGTACGTTTTCCCCGCTCCGAAAGCGTATTCCCCTCCGAAACGTTTTCTTTTCAGTTTTATTTTATATAACAGATTTGACCAGAACTATGACTGGCTATAACTTTTTAAATATAACTCCAAATGAATTGATTCTTTTTCCTACATCTCTCAAATAATGTCTAGTTTATTTTAAGATTTATTTGAAAATTTTCCAAACAACTTTTTTGTACTGTTTTTGAAATGTGTGTTAATTCAAATATATTTTAAAATAGGATTTTGGAGAGAGAGAAGAAACTTTCAAAAGTTTTGGAGAGCACCTCACCCCTCCACAACTTAGAGGCAAGCATTCTGAACCCTGGCATAATGTTTTTGGTGTGTTATTTGACACGTTTATAACACCACCTTACTTCAAAGGACTTGTTATTTCATGTTACATGATCATTTGCATGGAAGCATATTAGTGATTTCCTCGCTGTTGGAAATGAATATAATTGTGATGGTAATCATCCTCATGTGCCTTGCATGCATGCCGGAAAGGAATCCGGGAAAGCCTCGGCCTTGGGTAGGCGTGAGCTTGTCGCTGGTCCCCGTCGGGACGGTTATGTCCGGTATGGCATGGTAAGGTATATTGAGTGGTGTTTTTGTTGATTGAAATATATTTGTTTACATGTCATGCAGGGAACTTATAAACCTCCTGAGTCGACCGTAGACCGAGTCTTGTTTCCAGTAACCCCCATACTTGCTATGTACTACCACTTGTCCCTGCCGCAGGTAGGGTATGGTTCAGTAAGTCGTCAACCCCTTTCAAGCACACACCGTACAGAGAGGCCATGGTGGAAGATATCGGTTGTAGCCGGTAGGCATGCCACCTGGTCTGGGGGCATGGGTGTTTCCGGTTGGGACCGAGAGGGGAGGCCACCCCTTAGAGCGCGCGATATAAATTTGATCCCATGCTACGCAAGGTTGTAGCCTCCCCACTTAGAGTTTTGCTTAACAAGTGTCGTGGGTGATTCCAGACACCGATGAGTTAAGCTGGTGTGTGCAAGTTAGGCGTGTTTTCAACTAAAAAAACCGTAAACGGAATTAGTCCCGATGGACTAAAGGAAATCCGTTACTCGTGGGTAAAGAGTACACCCTCTGCAAAGATTAAAACCTATTCGAATAGCCGTGTCCATGGTTAAGGATTACAGTCTGGGATGGGTCAAGTGTTGGTCTTAGTGTCGGTCTTCGGAGGAGAAATTGTTAAACCAGAACTTGGACCGTGACTTGTGACTTGTGAAGATTATGATTATTATCTTGTAATGGACTAACCCGTTGCATTAATTATATTATTGAGTATCCCTAGGACGGTTCTACCTCCTGGATATTCATTGTGATTATTTATCTTGTAAGCCCTTTATGTGGCGTCGCTCAGATGCCCGACTGTGGCATTTCTTTTAAAGCCCTTTATGTGGTGTCGCTCAGATGCCCAACTGTGGCATTTCTTTTAAAGCCCTTTATGTGGTGTCGCTCAGACGCCCGACTGTGGCATTTCTTTTAAAGCCCTTTATGTGGTGTTGCTCAGACGCCCGACTGTGGCATTTCTTTTAAAGCCCTTTATGTGGTGTCGCTCAGACGCCCGACTGTGGCATTTCTTTTAAAGCCCTTTATGTGGTGTCGCTCAGACGCCCGACTGTGGCATTTCTTTTAAAGCCCTTTATGTGGTGTCGCTCAGACGCCCGACTGTGGCATTTTTATTCCCACTCCATTACCGCTTATTCATGTTGCATGATAATAACCTGCTTGCATGCATAAAAGATATTTTATTTATGACTGACGATGTGATCATAAAAAAAAAATTGCGCATGATTATCAATTATATTATACCTGTGTTCCTAATGTTTGCGAGTACATTCAAAGTACTCACTGGCTTGTCCCTGGCTATTGTCTTGGCCAGATTGCTTGCTTGGAGAGGAGCGTGGCGATGACAGCCTCGAGACTTAAGCAACGGTGATAGCAGTCTCGCGAAGATAGGAGTTAACCTGGTCAACTGTTCCCGTGGGAAATGGAGTCCCATACACTGATGATTCACAAACCGCTTCCGCTATCAACCACTAGAAACCCAATTGTTGTACTCACAGGCCAGAATGGTCTTGTACTACAGATTTTGTACTTTTGCTTGGAATTTCTATATCCAGTTTGAGCCTCATCAGCTAATAGTAATCCTGGGGCTGATGAGCACGACGGTCTTTTCTGGAAATTTATACCCGGAAAACCCGGTCGTGACAGACTTGGTATCAGAGCCAGGCTGACCTTTGGCTAATCCTATCTTAGCCGGGTCTATAAACTTAGGCAAACCGACCCACCAAACCATAACCAAACCCCAGCCAAGCTTCTTGTACAAGATAGCCACACATTGACCCAACACCTTTTTGGCAGTCGGTGCCCAACCTATCAACCTAACCTGTCACTCATGCGCCAGTGACCGGCCCCTAAATAGTCCTTTCTCGCAAGCGTGCGAAGGAAGACTCCGTCCCCTTTTTCCTATAAAAAGGGGCACGCTAGCCCCAACACAGCACAGCACAGCCTCTACCCCAAACCAAGCTACAATGCCTGGCCCTGTCGTGCACAATGAGACCACAGCAACCAACCTTGGAGGCTTTGTGACCATACTCGCAAACCTCACCCGTCGTGCCTATGCGTTAGAAGAGCCCCCAGAATATGTTGTATACCAAGGACCCATGAGCGGTGAGAACCGTCAATTCTGGGCCACTGTACACATCTACGGTAGGGGTCTAGAGCCCGAGCGCCCCTACAGGTTCACCGAAAGGACAACTTCCTTTGAGCTTCAAGCCATCCAACTAGCTGCTCGAGAGGCTATAGTTCATCTCCGGCACTTGTCGCCCAGAGTTAACTGTCGCTCGTTCCACTACTACCCCAGACGTGAAGGGTATGGTAGACCACCCCAAGTTGCCAACGGAGATCATGAGACGGATCCTGCATTGTTGCACCTAGTGCGCTATGTAAGTGCACTAGAGGAACTGTGTGATCAAATCACTATTGATTTAATCGCAGCTCGTGGAGAGCTGGTTCGTCGAGCCCCGGCAAGAGAACAGAACGAGCCCAACGCCAACAACCCAGTCGTGCTGTTTGGACACCCGATCGAGTCCCTGAGGACTGCCCCAGCCATCGACCAAGGAGCTGCGATAACCCCAGAAGTGCTTCGTCGCATATTGGGAGCACACTCCAACGGGGTTGTGGCCAACAATCCCCGAGATGGTCATCATCGCTACCCAGAGCCTGCAGCCCCTCAACCCACTCCAGCTAATTCTGATGACGAGACCCGTGGAGGAGCCTCAAGGCACGCCCGCTTGGATGTAAACGAGGTAGACTAAGACACCCGAGTCGTATCGAGTCCCAGTGTACCCTCGCTTTGTAATCGTGTGGTCTTGTAATTAAATGCCGCCTGTTGTCGTGCCTCTATTGTAATAGTAGCCTTACCTGGATGCGCCAGTATGTAGTATAAGATTTCTATCCCGGACGCAGTTACCAAAAATAACCCCGTCAACCCCACAGTAACACATCACTATAGTGAAATGTGTGAATCTGTGGCTTGACCCCGACCCTTGGGACAGAGCTGAAATTTTATTTACCATTCACCTCGGTAAAAATGACCCAGCTCCGGTGCTATAAAAAGGCCACCGCGTGACCTTGCCAAGCACCTCTCACCTTGTGCGCCACCCTCACAGCCATTTCCTGGCCATGCCGAGCCCTAGCATTTACCTTAGAACCCCAGATGCAACCCCAGGTAGTTTTGTCAAGATATTGCGGGATTTTACCTGCAGTACCATGGGCGCTACCCAGCCACCCCAGTACGAGCTGTTCAAATCGAGGATTACCCCTTCCACCTCAAGATATTGGGCAGCAGTACACATCCCTCCCGTAAACTCAAACCAAGATCCAACGGAAGTCTCCTTCGTGGGGAAATCTATGCCAACCCCACAGATGGCCATAGAAGCTGTTGCATACAAAGCGTTTGCTCGCCTTCGATTCGCGGTACCCTATGCCAGCGAACGAGGGTATTATTACTTCCCGAGCCGTGCAGCACCCGGAGGAGTGACATCTTTTCCCGGTGGACGCATTGAGAGAGACCCAGTCCTGGCCAACCTTGTCCAGTACGTCATCGCTCAAGAGCATTTATCCCAACGTGTGATGGGTTATCTTCAGAGCCTCGCAGATTTAAATCCTCAGATCGCCATCGGCAGAGCACTAAGGCCCGACCAGGAGAGACACGTACATCGACTGGTCAAACCACTTCCCCCGATAGAAGAGGAGTGTATCCCAGTACCAGAAACGTTTTCTAGGGACCCCGTCCAGTTACCGTTTCCATTTTAGACGTCGCTGCAGTGTTCATTATTTGCAACATTTATTTATGTGTGTGACTTATGCCTAATGCCCTGAGTTTGTACGACGAGTCAATTATTTGGCTTCTACTAATGTGTGTAGTTTTTGTTGTGATTTATGCTCCTTTAAATTAACTGTTTTTTTTCTCTCGCAAAATCCCGGAGTGAGATTTCTTTTCCATGAGTTGCTACGTCTACATTTTCTCACGGCATGGATTTATTAATTTCACACAGCACCACGCAGCAGACTCACAACCATAATCTTTCGGACACCTACACTGCTTGCAAAACTTTGCAACAGTGTTGCATCCAGCTAATCACCCCCTAACAACGGTTAGCACCCGGCACACCTCACCTACTCCTCGTGATCACCACCACCGCGGAGAGCCAACACCCGAGCAGCAGCGTCGCGACGATCGTCGAGGATCATCGCGCACAGGAGCACGGAGAGCCCCAGTAGTGTCGCCAGCCCTACGTATATCAGGACCGCAAACCAGTCCGGCATCACCTCCGCCATTAGAGCCTCGCCCGAGCTTCTGTAAGCAGTAATGGAGAAAGAAGGAGGAGGAGAAGTGAGGCCAGGTGTGAGGAAGAAGAGAGAGGCACCCGGCCGTTTTATAGCTCGAGCTCGGTGTACGGTGGGCGAAGTCCACCAACGCCGCTCGTCGCCGATCGTCGGTGTTCGGAGTCGAATCCGCGAGCAGTGCCGACAGCGCGCTGGCCCGCGAGGTGAGTGCACGCTGAACCGGCAGCTAGCACGCCGCGCACTACCGCAGTACGTCCTAGATGCCCTACGCGCTAGGCGTCACCGGTGGAGAAAGCGCGCGGGAGAGAGGAAGAAGAGAGAACCAGAGGGAGAAGAAGAGACTGACAGTGGACCCCGGGTCCACCTGTCAGCCAGAGAGAGCACTGTGCTCTCGGGTACGATCAGCGTATATTTAAATTTAGAAGTTATTCTAAATTTATATCCAGCGTAGAAATCTCACGATTTTGTCCCAAACCGTAGACTTTTCCACGCAGCACCAGTTTTCACACTGTGATTTTTTTTCACCACTTATTGCCCTCTCACTGTGGCCACATTTTTATTGCGTATAGTTTTTCTTAAAACAGCTTTTGACAAATCTCGAGGACGAGATTTTTCTTAAGGGGGTAGTGTTGTGACACCCCAAAAAAATTTGGCCTTGTTTTATTGACTTAAAATTTTGCCAGGAATTAAAACTTTGAATTTCTGAGCTCCATTTTGATTTTTTTAAATCATTTCCTTCCCTGTTATGATGAGTTTTTCCCAAAGTGAAAACCTTTCAAATATGTTATTGGGCTTGTTTAACCTCTCAAGAAAAACTTCCCTTTTATCAGTATAACTAATTACATAATTATTTTGCTTAATATTTATTTTCTTGAAAAATGGTTCTTCAAGGTTATATGGCCATATTTGAACTACAACCATTTGATAAATTCACCTAAAATTCTAACCAAAATTTGGAGATGTCATGTGATGTTTTTAAATCACTTTTATGCAAAAATATATTTTATCCATGAAATATTTTGAGCTCTACACTCAATTTTTCTTCTCTGGTCCAGAGTGCAATTTGCACTACAACCCATTTAAATATTTCTTTCTGGCCTCCACCAAAATTATGGGATGTTGGTAGTAGCTTATGAATCAACTTTATGCAAAAACCTAGTGCTGTTATTTGAAAATTTTGAGTGAATCAACCTCATCTTCATTCTGGTCCAACATGATGGTTTGTACAGCAACCATATTCTTGCTTGCTCTTTAGCTCTTGATTCTTTTTCCTACTTGTAGACAGCCCTACCAAACCCCTAAATCCAGGAGCATGCACCCATTGGCATATTTTTGGTTCATGAAATAATGTCATTTATTTCCTGTCCAGAATTGTGGTTTTGCAAAACTTGCACTAGCAAGTTTCTGCTTTTGGCCAACTAACCTCACCACTCTCTCTTGCATCTAAAGAGACCACCATCTGGAGTTTTTGGCCACTCCAAGACCTGCCTAAGTGCCCTTAGCATTTTGTCAAACACCTTATGGGCAAGACCAGTTTTGACATGAGTTTTGGCATTAAACTGTGAACTTGCACCTCTGATCAAACAAGCATGTCCACTAGACTCCCTGTTACTCCTAACCTAGTCCTGTTTTTTCCCAGCCTCAACCTCGACCTCTAGCACGCTCTGGCATTGCGTCGAGCACGTCCCGCGCACGCCCGGAGCACGAGCAGAGCGCACGTATTGCACGACCCGCGCCCGAACCGACACGCTAGCCCCCACGGTTTTGGCTCGCTCCGCGGCATCACGCCACGCACTCCCCTTCTCATAGCTACGCGCCAAGCCGCCCCTCGCCGCGCCCGGCAGGCCAAGCGCTAGCCGCCGCCGCCGCCCGACAGCCTCTGCCCATGTCGGCGCCGCCGAACCTTCCTCCGCTCGCCACCTGGCCCCTGGAACAGCGCGTGCTCATCCGCGAGTGTGTCCACTAGTGCTCGTCGCCGCCACGTCGCCCTGGCTACAGAGAGGCGGTTCGCCGGAGGGCTTATCCACGGCCGCCGCGGAACCGACCTCGACGAGCTATAAAAAGAGGTCCCCGAACCCATTCAAGCACACAGGCAATCTTAGAATGCTCCCCTAGTTCTCCCGTGGCAGCCAATCGACCCGGGGAGGCCTCCTTCCTCATCTCCGGCAACTGCAGCCGCCGCCACTGCCCCGGCCAATTCGGCACCACCAGGACCTCCCACTCTCCGTTCTCTCCACCAAGAGCTTCCTCATCTTCCCGTGAACCATTCCCACTACTCGATGTTGATCAGGAACCACCGTAGCCCCAAAATCACCTTGCTCCCGAAGCTCCCCTCCGCCGCGAAGCTCACCGCCGACGACCCCGTCCACCCCCGAGACCGTAACACCCACCGGCGGGACCGCCTCGACCCCCTGAGCCCGTGGATGGCTTCGGTTTCTCGAATGGAGCCGCCAATCACCGGCGGCGATCACCGGAGTTCCGCCTCCGCTCGGGACTGAGAAAGAGGAGGGATAGACTGGTCAAACCTGACCAGTGGGCCCTCTGGACCCACTGTCAGTGACCGCGTGCCTGTCCACGTGGGATCAAGTGAAGGCGTATTTCCCCCAGTACGTTTTCCCCGCTCCGAAAGCGTATTCCCCTCCGAAACGTTTTCTTTTCAGTTTTATTTTATATAACAGATTTGACCAGAACTTTGACTGGCTATAACTTTTTAAATATAACTCCAAATGAATTGATTCTTTTTCCTACATCTCTCAAATAATGTCTAGTTTATTTTAAGATTTATTTGAAAATTTTCCAAACAACTTTTTTGTACTGTTTTTGAAATGTGTGTTAATTCAAATATATTATAAAATAGGATTTTGGAGAGAGAGAAGAAACTTTCAAAAGTTTTGGAGAGCACCTCACCCCTCCACAACTTAGAGGCAAGCATTCTGAACCCTGGCATAATGTTTTTGGTGTGTTATTTGACACGTTTATAACACCACCTTACTTCGAAGGACTTGTTATTTCATGTGACATGATCATTTGCATGGAAGCATATTAGTGATTTCCTCGCTGTTGGAAATGAATATAATTGTGATGGTAATCATCCTCATGTGCCTTGCATGCATGCCGGAAAGGAATCCGGGAAAGCCTCGGCCTTGGGTAGGCATGAGTTTGTCGCCGGTCCCCGTCGGGACGGTTATGTCCGGTATGGCATGGTAAGGTATATTGAGTGGTGTTTTTGTTGATTGAAATATATTTGTTTACATGTCATGCAGGGAACTTATAAACCTCCTGAGTCGACCGTAGACCGAGTCTTGTTTCTAGTAACCCCCATACTTGCTATGTACTACCACTTGTCCCTGCCGCAGGTAGGGTATGGTTCAGTAAGTCATCAACCCCTTTCAAGCACACACCGTACAGAGAGGCCATGGTGGAAGATATCGGTTGTAGCCGGTAGGCATGCCACCTGGTCCGGGGGCATGGGTGTTTCCGGTTGGGACCGAGAGGGGAGGCCACCCCTTAGAGCGCGCGATATAAATTTGATCCCATGCTACGCAAGGTTGTAGCCTCCCCACTTAGAGTTTTGCTTAACAAGTGTCGTGGGTGATTCCAGACACCGATGAGTTAAGCTGGTGTGTGCAAGTTAGGCGTGTTTTCAACTAAAAAAACCATAAACGGAATTAGTCCCGATGGACTAAAGGAAATCCGTTACTCGTGGGTAAAGAGTACACCCTCTGCAGAGATTAAAACCTATTCGAATAGCCGTGTCCATGGTTAAGGATTACAGTCTGGGATGGGTCAAGTGTTTGTCTTAGTGTCGGTCTTCGGAGGAGAAATTGTTAAACCAGAACTTGGACCGTGACTTGTGACTTGTGAAGATTATGATTATTATCTTGTAATGGACTAACCCGTTTCATTAATTATATTATTGAGTATCCCTGGGATGGTTCTACCTCCTGGATATTCATTGTGATTATTTATCTTGTAAGCCCTTTATGTGGCGTCGCTCAGATGCCCGACTGTGGCACTTCTTTTAAAGCCCTTTATGTGGTGTCGCTCAGATGCCCGACTGTGGCATTTCTTTTAAAGCCCTTTATGTGGTGTCGCTCAGACGCCCGACTGTGGCATTTCTTTTAAAGCCCTTTATGTGGTGTCGCTCAGACGCGCGACTGTGGCATTTCTTTTAAAGCCCTTTATGTGGTGTCACTCAGACGCCCGACTGTGGCATTTCTTTTAAAGCCCTTTATGTGGTGTCGCTCAGACGCCCGACTGTGGCATTTTTATTCCCACTCTATTACCGCTTATTCACGTTGCATGATAATAACCTGCTTGCATGCATAAAAGATATTTTATTTATGACTGACGATGTGATCATAAAAAAAATTTCGCGCATGATTATCAATTATATTATACGTGTGTTCCTAATGTTTGCGAGTACATTCAAAGTACTCACTGGCTTGTCCCTGGCTATTGTCTTGGCCAGATTGCTTGCTTGGAGAGGAGCGTGGCGATGACAGCCTCGAGACTTAAGCAACGGTGATAGCAGTCTCGCGAAGATAGGAGTTAACCTGGTCAGCTGTTCCCGTGGGGAATGGAGTCCCATACACTGATGATTCACAAACCGCTTCCGCCATCAACCACTAGAAACCCAATTGTTGTACTCACAGGCCAGAATGGTCTTGTGCTACACATTTTGTACTTTTGCTTGGAATTTCTGTATCCAGTTTGAGCCTCATCAGCTAACAGTAATCCTGGGGCTAATGAGCACGGCGGTCTTTTCTGGAAATTTATACCCGGAAAACCCGGTCGTGACAGTGTAGTAGTTGAACTTCATGCTGTTTTCACATTAAACTTCTATGATGTATTTTCGTTTGTAATTTTCATATCCATTCGTTAGTGTTAGACAAATGATACTCCTTTTGTACAAACCCCTCTCACAATAATTTTTAACTTTCTTTGACCGAGGAGTTGCACTTATAACAACAAAAATTTTAGTCTTTGCTTTTTTATTCTTTTTTAATACAAAATGCACATCGTGTAGTACGTGAACTTCTGGCAGCTATCAATCGAACTTCTCTCGATTACGTGAAAATATCTAAGTTTTTTATAAATATTTATCTGAATTTCTTAATCCTTTTTTATAAAATTTTGAAGCGCGCTATTTTTAAAAGTTGAAATTCTTGTTTTTTATTTTTGAACTTCTTGTTTCCAATCTTTAATAACGAGGAAAATATGAGTTTTCTATAATCATCGAACTTCTTCATCTTTTTAATATGGACTTCCTGATTTTATTTCCTTAATCTTTTTATGAAATTTTGAAGCACTCTATTTTTAAAAGTTGAACTTCTTGTTTTTTTATTTTTGAACTTCTTTTTTTCATTCTTTAATAATGAGAAAAATCTAAGTTTTCTATAATCATCGCACTTCCCGTTGTTTTCAGTTGAACTTCTACCATGTGTTTTTGTTCGTAATTTCTCACCTGTTAATCAGAGTTGCACAACTGATATATAGTGCCGATTGCCTCTCATACAAGAAGTTTTTGAACTTCCCCATGTTGAGCACCTGAACTTCTAGCAGTGAAATTTTTATACTTTAACTTTTTATTCTTTTTTCTCATATGAAAACACACACCATGTAGCACGTGAACTTCTCGCCATTTTCAATTTGAACTTCTCTGTAAAAAAGTTGTCCTTAAGTCCCAAAGCACTCGTCGAATTTGAGCAAATGATAGCATTGGAAAGGATTTTTTTAACAAATCATGACTAGTTAAGAGCCTTTTTTGAACATTCTAAGACTTGTTTTGAACATCTTTTTCATGTAGACATACGTTACAAATTTTTGTCGTTTGAAAGCAGTTTTAAAAATGCCAAAAACAACATCGTTTTTTGCTTGTTTTTACATGTAATTGAAGGTCGGGCGTCTCGCACTAGAGATCTTGAACTTCACCGGGAGGAGCACGTGAACTTTTTGCAACAAACCTTTTAAGCTTTTTGTTTTATATTCTTATATTCCTATCTGAAATGCATTTTGTGTAGTAGTTGAACTTCCTGCTATTTTCATCTTAAACTTCTGTCACGTATTTTTGTTCAACCTCTCTCACAAGAATTTTTGAACTTTCTCGGATCAAGCACTTGAACTTCTAGCAACCATTTTTTCCATTTATGAGTTGTTTTTAAGAGTGCAAAAAAAATTGTTATCAATTTTTAAATAAACACCAAATTTGACTACCTTCTCAATATGAACATCATCATTGATAATTTAACAAAAAAGGATATCTATGAAAATCCTATATTTTTTAATAAAGATCAACAATTTGTAAACTTTTTTTAGTTGTTCCTTTTATTTTAATTTGAAGTTCTTCATTTTATTCTTTAGTAAAGAGAAAAAATCTGAGCTTTTTATACACGTCGAACTTCTCAGTTTTCTTAATTTGAACTTTTTAGTCTTATTCTTAGAAAAAAAATATGTTTTCAAATAAGCATCAAACAAATTTTTTAAAATTGAACTTTCATACTCCTATTTTTCCTAGAAACGAAAATAATTTTTTTCCGTATACATCGAACTACTTTGTTTTTTTATTTTAAAATTCTCAATTTTTATTTGTTTGGCACAAAGGAAAATTTGAGTTTTTAAATTCGCACTTCTTTGGTTCCTTAAACTGAACTTCTCGGGGTTTTTTGAAACGATGAAAATCAAATGATTGTTTTTTCTAAATTGAACTTCTAGGATTTTATTTTTTTGAAGCAAAATTTTAGTCTTTTTAACTTTGAACTACACTATTATTTTAATTTGAACTTCTATATTTATTTAATGGGTAAATCATTCTTTGCTCAAAATCCTTTTTTGCAGACATCGAACTTCATGAAAGTTTTGAATCGATAAACAAACAAACTAGAACCCCATGCAAAATCTTTTTGTAATCCATATATGAAGTTTTCAATCTGCCTTGGCATGATTTATTTTGTGATAGAAAAACATAGATAGCTTGGTTGCCCAAGTGTGTGTTTTAAATTATGTTCTCGGTTAAAAATAACATGTTTTCTTCCTTGGGGCATAAACACAAACACTTGTAGTCCACATGAGCAGGAAACAAGATCTGAAACTTTTCCAATTCGTGTGCACAGACATACATCACGTACTCACACCATCAGCACATGCACACATCGCTAGGACACGAACTCACCAGTGGCAACAGGCCACAGCCCTGCGGACATGCTTAGCGTAGAGCCATTTCACATAAGAGTTGCGGAAACCAACAAAATACGTATGAACATGTACTGAACACATATGAACACTGACTGAAAGAAGATGAACACACTGCCATTTTTCACTTACTAGGTAATTCTAATACACGACCTTTCCACACAATAATATATGAACTTCTCGGAATATAAATTTCATTGACCACTTTTCCTAAACAAAAAAGATACATGAAGGAGGTTGAAGATGTGCATGCGAGATACATCAACATGTAGGAAAGCTTCGGAAGCTCTTCACGGTGACGATTTGGAGTAGTCCACGGTGACGGCTAGGCGCAGTATGCACGAGGATCCTATCCCGACCCAACGGGAGTGACCTGGGAGGAGGAGGCACATGAGAGGTGGCCATGGACAGCCAGAACAGGAGGAGATGCAGGGCAGCGTCGGAGACTAACCAAGGCGATGCACCGGTGACGGATCCGACCGGAGCTCTGATCGGTGAACTTCCACGACGGCATAGTCGACCTGCAGTAGCAAGGGGAGACCTGCATGGGAACTGCTTCGCGGTGGGGATCTGAGGCGCCGGGGCTGGTGGCGGATCTGAGAGAAAGGGCGGCAAAGGAGGTGTCGGGGCTGGAGGGTGGTGACAGGAGTCGTGACGGAGAGAGGTGCGGGAGGGGGGGCGACGACTGGCGACGGCCGTTGGGGAGGAGGAACGTCGGCCGTGGGGGAGGAAGCCCGTGGCCGTGGCGGCGAGATCCAGGGAGGGTGGCGATGTCGGCGAGATGCATGGTGGCGGTGCGTTGTAGGGTGAAGGAACGGGGGCGGCGAGATGCAGGAGGCGGTGGGAGGAGAGCCGCGCCTAGGCCGAGGAGACGGTGGCGAGAGGCGCCGGATCCAGGGGAGGGAAGTCCCGTCGCAGTGGATAGTAGTGGATCAGGGGATGTTAGGGACGAGCGGTCGTGGGATGGTGGGGTGGTTTTTTTTTTCTATAGCGGGTTGGGCAGTTCGGGAACAACCCGATCGCTCTATATAGGGCCTGACATGATCCAAATAACTATTCTAATCCCGGGATTAGAATAGTGTTGTCCTATATATATATATATATAGACACACACACACATAAATTTATCATTGGCACATCGCTCCATTCTTAGTAAGCCTCACCCGAGCCAAACTCTCATACCCTTTCAACAATAAAGTATGGCCTCAACGGCTACTTTGCAGATGCACCTCGGCACACCCTGCCAGGGGCTCGGCATGGGAACAAATGAGTTGCCAGTAAAAGTCCGAACAACTCTATAGCGTACTTCGGCGTTGCAAGTTTGGCCTTATATGCATCAGCTCCGAATCATTGTCTTGGGTCAATAGTTGGGTTGCCCGGCTCCTGTGTTTGCTACCCTACATTCTGCTCTATCGGCTAGGGTAGTAAAGGGAGAACTGCTGCGATTGTGCCCTGGCCTAGACCGGATGAGCACCTCAGTAGAGAAAGCCGAAAACTGACTGTCATGATGCGGCGAGAGCTGGTCAACCACTTGACGACTTATTGGAATCTTTAGCGATTCTTCGCGTAATACGAGGGATCTTTTTCAGATCAGATATGTAAGGCACCACACGCCGCATACATACTAGGGGCTATGTCGTAACCCCACCATAAAACTCCTATGGTTAAGTGAAAGTGTTAATGCCTTATAGTCCGATTGCCTGGTTCGCCGCATTATCACCTCCTTCATGGACCAAGACGTTGGATAAACAGTGATTAAATGCTTTTCTGAACACCCCCGTACTTCCTACGAGGGGGCTGAAGCCGACGACTAGAAAACTTTCAGATTATATTAAAACGACCGCATAGGAGGAATTCAAGATTTTCGAGCAAAACATGAATAGATTAACTATAAAGTTGTCTTTTACAATCATCATACACCTCACTCGAACATTATGTTCTTCGAGCATTGGCCCTCAATTCAAGCTTTTCGAGCAAAACATGAATAGATTAACTATAAAGTTGCAGACGGTCCTCGCATTTGGGCGGACCCTTCGTCGCGACATCAATGGCCTTCATCTTCCCCCAGAATGTCTTGACTCGGGAAAGGGCCATCCGTGCACCTTCAATGCACGCCGATCGCTTCATAGCATCGATGCGCGACACTGCATCAACAAGCTTCTGCACCAAACCAAAATAGCTATTCGGCGCAGGCTCGGTCGGCCATAGCCGGACTATGACATCCTTCATGGCAGCGCCAGATACCCTATGAAGTTCGGTCCATTGGGACATCTGTTCATTGAGCAGCAGCGGGCACTTTAACACACCAAACTGTGACCAAAAAAGCTTCTCCATTGCATATCTAGCTTGCGCTTGGTAATACCGCGCTGCACCGGAAGAACTCTTCGGCAAGTCCAAATACTCGTCCGAAGAACTCCACACTTGGTTCAACTGAGCATAGTCCGGGTCACCGAACTTAGTATGCAGCAGAAAAGGCTTTCCAGCCAATATCTCTTTCGCCTGCCGAACCTCCTCACAGAGTGCTCTGGACTCTGATCGCGCTTCTCTCGCCTCCTGTCGGGCCTTGTCCGGTTCAGTCATTAAGGCTTTATTCTCCTTCTCAAGAAATTCGCAGCAGCCAGTAGCATTCTCCAAAGCGAGTGTCATCGTGGATATCTTCTCCTCGCCCTGGCATCGCGCAACTCATTCGGCCTGCAGTTCAACCAATGCTCCTTCAGCAGCAGCATCACTAAACTGGGGCCGCTCCTTGGCCAGGATTAGATCCGCCCGAAGAGCCTCCATGGCGGCAGCACCATCTGCATTTCATGCACATTTCATATGAAGTTCTTTCCCGCGTCAAGCACGCTGGTGTAAAGAATGCTCGAAATACATACCTTGCAAGTCGTCAAGACGCCTGTTGATCAACGCAACGTCATCCTCCGCACTATCCAGCTTTCGCTGCAGTTCGTCCACTTCCGTATTCCGGGCAGCCACAGGAGGGGAAACAGCCTATATTTCAAATTAAACCAAGGTTAATACCTGAGCATATCTCTTTGATCCTCCGATCGCTCCCTTCGGAAGACAATCCGAGTCTCAGGGGCTACTGCATATACAACAGGTGCATTCTGTCAATGAAATTCAATTGACAAAGCTACATCACAAACCTCAAAACCTCTTAGAAGGCTCGTGAAGGCCTCGTTCAATCCACTCTTTGCGGATAGAACCCTTTTGACCACTGTAACCATCAAGGAACGATGCTCTTCTGAAATGGACGCTCATCGTAGCATGTCCGTCAGCATTTCCGGCGCTCCTGGGTCTTCGGAAACCACCGCCGGAGTACGGCATTCCAGTGAAGGAACCCGCTTGCTTGCCTCCAGAATCATCTCCGACTGTAAACCGGACGGTTCGGGGACGCCAGTCTCAATCCCGAAACCTCAAGGGACGGAGGCACCACCTTCGGGCACCCTTCGGGACGATACCTCGGTATCATCTCCTCTGTTGGACGATGAGGCCGGAGGAGGCGTGTCACTCTCCATCATCTCCGGAAGAAGATCTCCTGAGGAGGAGGACGATTGAGAAACACTAGTCGTTAACCTGTGTGGATGAACATACGATCGCTTCACTAGTGGGAAAAGAACGAGGTACGTTCAAAGTGCCCCAGCTTCACTTGCGGTTTGCCTCGAGGTTCGTCCTCGTCATCAAGCTCTACGGCGACCTCACTCGCCCGGCCCAAGCCACTCGACGATGGCTTTTTTCCTCTCTTGGAAGGCTTCCCCTCCTGATCTTCGAAAGCAGCCCTTTTCTTGCCATGGAGGACTCCCTCTGCACCCTTGCCCTTGGGTAAAAGGATTTCGGTTTCCCTGAATGCAACCACTTGGTACGGTGCCGGAATCAGCATTCTCGTCAGCAGGGCGGTCGCAGGGTCTTCGGGAAGAGGCGCCGGACACCAGATTAGCACCGCTTTCTTTATCTAGTCCTGAATAGGGACGGGTTGTTCAATATCTCATTAAAAGATGCTCGAATGGAAGGTGCTCGAGTACTTACCGAAGTAGCTGGACTATTGCAGTCAAGGCCAACATCTTCGGTAGTGTCCGGCCATTGCCCTCGTTCCCCAAAATACAATTTACACATTCCTTCGTGCGTAGTGCCGAAGAAGTGTTGTAGGGTCCGCCGCCCTTCTGTGTTAAACTCCCACATACGAAGAGGCCGCCGCTGACATGGCAGGATCTGGCGGACCAGCATTACTTGGACAACGTTCACAAGATCGATGCCCTTCTCGGTAAGTCTTAGGATGCGACTTTGCAGAGTCTACACTTCATCGACGGATCCCCAGTCCAATCCCTTATTGACCCATGAAGCGAGCTGAGTTGGAGGGCCGGGTTAGAACGCAGGTGTGGCCGCCCACTTGGGGCCCCGCGGCTCATTGATATAAAACCACCCCTACTGCCATAAGTTGGAAGATTCGGCGAAAGATCCTTCAGGCCAAACCGCGCCAGCTAGCTTGCCTATTGTGACACTGCCGCACTCTGCCCGCTCCTTCTCTGCCACCTGCAGCCTCACATCAAAGGTCTTGAGCCACAAACCAAAGTGCAGAGGAGTCCGGAGTAAGGCCTCACACCTAACGATAAATGTCGAGATGAGGAGAACAGAGTCCGGGGCCAGATCGTGAAAATCTAGCCCATAGTAGAACATGAGCCCCCGGACAAAGGGGTTAAGCGCGAACCCTAGCCTGTGAAGGAAGTGGGATACATATACTACCCTCTCACCAGATTTGGGGGTCGGTATGACTTGCCCTTGTGCCGGAAGCCGATGAAAGATTTCTGGGGTCAGATACCTCGCTATGCGGAGCTTCGCAATATCCTCCTCTGTGACAGAAGAAGCCACCCACCGGCCCTGACGGCTGGATCCGGACATGACTAAGGCTGGTGGCGATTGGAACCCGAGGGTTGGAACTTGGGGTGCCCGAGGTTGAAGAAGGAGCGAGCGCAATGGAAGAAGACGAGACTAGGATCTCTGTATAAAGGCCCCGAATACTGGGTGTTTCCCCTTGGGTCTTTAACTTACCTATCGCCAAGGAGTTGTACCAAGGGGACGGTTGGGTTACCTATGCCTGCATTAATGAAAATCCCATAAATAAAGGGACATGATCCCTACCTTGACGAGACGTGCCAGTAAAACCGCACCCCGAGACATGGGGCGGCTCACTAGCCGACGGTTGGAAATAGCAACCGGGCAGGCGTGATATGATGTCATGGACAGTTATCAACAAGTTGGGCTCGTGGGGTATTATGTCCTCTGCCATTATATACACAGGTCCGGATATACTTACTTTGTCCGAAGACTATTCTAGAATTCGGAAGGAGGGAACCCGCCTTGCAATGCCGAAGACAAATCTGCGTGCCGGACTCCTCGTCATTGAAGCCAGGTTCAGGGGCTACTGAGGGGGTCCTGGACTAAGGGGTCCTCGGGCGTCCGGCCTATTATCTATGGGCCGGCCTGATGGGCTATGAAGACATGAAGGCCGAAGACTGCACCGTGTCTGGATTGGACTCCACTTGGCGTGGAAGGCAAGCTTGGCAACCGAAGATTCCTTCTTATGTAACCGACTCCATGTAAACCCTAGATCCCCTCGGTGTCTATATAAACCGAAGGGGATAGTCTGGAAAGGACACCACATATACGCATTACCATACCCACATAGGCTAGACTTCTAGGGTTTAGGAATTACGATCTCGTGGTAGATCAACTCTTGTAACACTCATATTCATCAATATCAATCAAGCAGGACGTAGGGTCTTACCTCCATAGAGAGGGCCCAAACCTGGGTAAACATCGTGTCCCCCGTCTCCTGTTACCATCGATCCTAGATGCACAGTTCGGGACCCCCTAATCGAGATCCGCTAGTTTTGACACCGACAGCAGATGCACGCGCACCCCCACTCTCCCCTCTTTCTTCCTCCTCCCACTGCTGTTGCCTCACTCCGGCAACTCTGCCGAAGCACCGCCGCGGCTCCCAGTAGACGAGCGCGTCTCGCCCGTGGAGCCACCGCGCCATCGTGGGTCCGCTTGCTTCACCAAGCTCTTCGCCTCTGTCTAGTCCGAGCCTCATGGCGCGGGCCGGATCATGGGATGGCTCCAACGTGCATGATGGCCACATCACGTACCTCCGTCGAACGCAGCGGCTGCCCGAAGAGAACCACGTCCGGGCACGCCCACTGCTCGAGGAGGAGATCTTCCCGGCACCGCGGGAAGGCGAGCAGGTCGTCTTCCACTCGCACTTCATCCGCGGCCTCGGGCTGCCGGCAAGCAATTTCCTACGGGCCTTCCTCCACTTCTACCGCCTTCAGCTGCACCACCTGACGACCAATGCGATGGTGCTATTGTCGGCCTTCGTCACCCTCTGTGAGGGCTACCTTGGCATTCCCCCCACCCTCGAGCTGTGGGGGGGGGGGATTCTTCCACACCAAGCTTGGCACCGCCGCAAAGAACGAGGCGGCATAGTGTGGCGCTTTTATCGCAGTGCGCTGACTGGGTGCCGGGAACTGCTTCTCGGCAATCTGCCTGACGCAGTCAGTCAAGCTCTGGTTGTTGGAAATATGCCCTAGAGGTAATAATAAAATGATTATTATTATATTTCCTTGTTCATGATAATTGTCTATTATTCATGCTATAATTGTGTTATCCAGAAATCATAATACATGTGTGAATACATAGACCATAACATGTCCCTAGTGAGCCTCTAGTTAACTAGCTCGTTGATCAACAGATAGTCATGGTTTCCTGACTATGGACATTGGATGTCACTGATAACGGGATCACATCATTAGGAGAATGATATGATGGACAAGACCCAATCCTAAGCATAGCACAAGATCGTGTAGTTCGTTTTCTAGAGCTTTTCCAATGTCAAGTATCATTTCCTTAGACCATGAGATCGTGTAACTCCCGGATGCCGTAGGAGTGCTTTGGGTGTACCAAACGTCAAAACGTAACTGGGTGACTATAAAGGTATACTACAGGTATCCCCGAAAGTATCTGTTGGGTTGACACGGATCGAGACTGGAATTTGTCACTCCGTATGACGGAGAGGTATCTCCGGGCCCACTCGGTAATGCATCATCATAATGAGCTCAATGTGCCAAGTGTTTGGTCACGGGATCATGCATTACGGTACGAGTAAAGTGACTTGCCGGTAATGAGATTGAACGAGGTATTGGGAAACCGACGATCGAATCTTGGGCAAGTAACGTACCGATTGACAAAGGGAATTGAATACGGGATTGATTGAATCCTCGACATCGTGGTTCATCCGATGAGATCATCATGGAACATGTGGGAGACCACATGGGTATCCAGATCCTGCTATTGGTTATTGACCAGAGAATCGTCTCGGTCATGTCTGCGTGTCTCCCAAACCCGTAGGGTCTACAAACTTAAGGTTCGATGACGCTAGGGTTGTAGAGATATTAGTATGCGGTAACCCGAAAGTTGTTCGGAGTCCCGGATGAGATCCCAGACGTCACGAGGAGTTCCGGAATGGTCCGGAGGTGAAGATTTATATATAGGAAGTCCAGTTTCAGCCATCGGGAAAGTTTCGGGGGTAATCGGTATTGTACCGGGACCACCGGAAGGGTCCCGGGGGTCCATCGTGTGGGGCCACCTATCTCGGAGGGCCCCATGGGCTGAAGTGGGAGGGGAACCAGCCCCTGGTGGGCTGGTGCGCCCCCCATGGGCCTCCCCCTGCGCCTAGGGTTGGAAACCCTAGGGGTGGGGGCGCCCCACCTGACTTGGGGGGCAAGTCCCCCTTGGCCGCCGCCCCCCTTGGAGATGGGATCTCCTAGGGCCGGTGCCCCCCTAGGGGCCCTATATATAGTGGGGGGGAAGGAGGGCAGCCGCACCCTAGCCCTTGCCGCCTCCCTCTCCCCTCGTAACACCTCTCCCTCTCGCTAAGCTTGGTGAAGCCCTGCCGAGATCACCGCTGCTTCCACCACCACGCCGTCGTGCTGCTGGATCTCCATCAGCCGCTCCCTTCCCCTTGCTGGATCAAGAAGGAGGAGACGTCTTCCCCAACCGTACGTGTGTTGAAGCGGAGGTGCCGTCCGTTCGGCACTCGGTCATCGGTGATTTGGATCACGATGAGTACGACTCCATCAACCCCGTTCTCTTGAACGCTTCGGCTCGCGATCTACAAGGGTATGTAGATGCACTCCCCTCTCCCTCGTTGCTAGATGACTCCATAGATTGATCTTGGTGATGCGTAGAAAATTTTAAAATTCTGCTACGTTCCCCAATAGTGGTATTAGAGCCAGGTTTATGCGTAGTTTCTATGCGCGAGTAGAACACAAGATTGTTGTGGGCGTTGATTTTGTCAATTTACTTGCCGTTACTAGTCTTATCTTGATTCGGCGGCATCGTGGGATGAAGCGGCCCGGACCGACCTTACATGTACACTTACGTGAGACAGGTTCCACCGGCTGACATGCACTAGTTGCATAAGGTGGCTAGCGGGTGTCTGTCTCTCCCACTTCAGTCGGATCGGATTCGATGAAAAGGGTCCTTACGAAGGGTAAATAGAAATTGGCATATCACATTGTGGTTTTGGCGTAGGTAAGAAATGGTCTTGCTAAGAAACCTATAGCAGCCACGTAAAAAATTTGCAACAATAATTAGAGGACGTCTAACTTTTTTTTTGCAGCATGTGCCGTGTGATGTGATATGGCCAAAAGGATGTGATGAATGATATATGTGATGTATGAGATTGATGATGTTCTTGTAATAGGAATCACGACTTGCATGTCGATGAGTATGAAAACCGGCAGCAGCCATAGGAGTTGTCTTAATTTATTTATGACCTGCATGTCAACATAAACGTCATGTAATTACTTTACTTTATTGCTAAACCGTTAGCCATAGTAGTAGAAGTAATAGATGACGAGACAACTTCATGAAGACACGATGATGGAAATCATGATGATGGAGATCATGGTGTCATGCCGGTGACGATGATGATCATGGCGCCCCGAAGATGGAGATCAAAAGGAGCAAAATGATATTGGCCATATCATGTCACTATTTGATTGCATGTGATGTTTATCATGTTTTACATCTTATTTTCTTAGAACGACAGTAGCTTAAATAAGATGATCCCTCACAATAATTTCAAGAAAGTGTTCCCCCTAACTGTGCTCCGTTGCGAAGGTTCGTCGTTTCGAAGCACCACGTGATGATCGGGTGTGATAGATTCTAACGTTCGAATACAACGGGTGTAAGCCAGATTTACACACGCAATACACTTAGGTTGACTTGACGAGCCTAGCATGTATAGACATGGCCTCAGAACATGGAAGACCGAAAGGTCGAACATGAGTCGTATAGAAGATACGATCAACATGAAGATGTTCACCGATGATGACTAGTCCATCTCACATGATGATCGGACACGGCCTAGTTGACTCGGATCATGTATCACTTAGATGACTAGAGGGATGTCTGTCTGAGTGGGAGTTTGTTAAATAATTTGATTAGATGAACTTAATTATCATGAACTTAGTCTAAAAACCTTTGCAAAATGTCTTGTAGATCAAACGGCCAACGCTCATGTCAACCTCAACTTCAACGCATTCCTAGAGGAAACCAAGCTGAAAGATGATGGCAACAACTATATGGACTGGGTCCGGAACCTGAGGATCATCCTCATAGCTGCCAAGAAAGCATATGTCCTAGAAGCACCGCTAGGTGAAGCACCCATCCCAGAGAAACAAGACGTTATGAACGCTTGGCAGTCACGTGCTAATGATTACTCCCTCGTTCAGTGCGGCATGCTTTACAGCTTAGAACCGGGGCTCCAAAAGCGTTTTGAGCAACACGGAGCATATGAGATGTTCGAAGAGCTGAAAATGGTTTTCCAAGCTCATGCCCGGGTCGAGAGATATGAAGTCTCCGACAAGTTCTACAGTTGTAAGATGGACGAAAATATTTCTGTCAGTGAGCACATACTCAAAATGTCTGGGTTGCACAACCGCTTGTCCCAGCTGGACATTAACCTCCCGGACGAGGCGGTCATTCACAGAATCCTTCAGTCGCTCCCACCTAGCTACAAGAGCTTTGTGATGAACTACAATATGTAGGGGATGGTGAAAACTATTCCTGAAGTATTTTCAATGCTGAAATCAGCGGAGGTGGAAATCAAAAAGGAACATCAAGTGTTGATGGTCAATAAAACCACTAGTTTCAAGAAAGGCAAGGGTAAGAAGAACTTCAAGAAGGACGGCAAGGAAGTTGCCGCGCCCGGTAAATCAGTTGCCGGGAAGAAGCCAAAGAATGGACCCAAACCTGAGACTGAGTGCTTTTATTGCAAGGGAAAGGGACACTGGAAGCGGAACTGCCCCAAATACTTAGCGGACAAGAAGGCTGGCAACACTAAAGGTATATGTGATATACATGTAATTGATGTGTACCTTACCAGTACTCGTAGTAGCTCCTGGGTATTTGATACCGGTGCGGTTGCTCATATTTGTAACTCAAAATAGGAGTTGCGGAATAAGCGGAGATTGGCGAAGGACGAGGTGACGATGCGCGTCGGGAATGGTTCCAAGGTCGATGTGATCGCCGTCGGCACGCTACCTCTACATTTACCTACGGGATTAGTTTTAAACCTCAATAATTGTTATTTAGTGCCAGCTTTGAGCATGAACATTGTATCTGGATCTCGTTTAATACGATATGGCTACTCATTTAAATCCGAGAATAATGGTTGTTCTATTTATATGAGAGATATGTTTTATGGTCATGCCCCGCTGGTCAATGGTTTATTCTTAATGAATCTCTAACATGATGTGCACATATTCATAGTGTGAATACCAAAAGATGTAAGATTGATAATGATAGTCCCACATATCTGTGGCACTGCTGCCTTGGTCACATCGGTGTCAAACGCATGAAGAAGCTCCATACAGATGGACTTTTGGAGTCTCTTGATTTCGAATCATTTGACACGTGCGAACCATGCCTCATGGGTAAAATGACCAAGACTCCATTCTCCGGAACAATGGATCGAGCAACCAACTTATTGGAAATTATACATACTGATGTGTGCGGTCCAATGAGCGTTGAGGCTCGCGGTGGCTATCGTTATGTTCTCACTCTCACTGATGACTTAAGTAGACATGGGTATGTCTATTTGATGAAACACAAATCTGAGACCTTTGAAAAGTTCAATGAATTTTAGAATGAGGTCAGATCGTGGGGGAGAATATTTAAGTCACGAATTTGGTACACACTTAAGGAAATGTGGAATCATTTCACAACTCACGCCGCCTAGAACACCTCAGCGTAACGGTGTGTCCGAACGTCGTAATCGCACTCTATTGGATATGGTGTGATCTATGATGTCACTCACTGATTTACCGCTATCATTTTGGGGGTATGCTCTAGAGACAGCTACATTCACTTTAAATAGGGCACCGTCTAAATCTGTTGAGACGACACTGTATGAATTATGGTTTGGGAAGAAACCTACGCTATCGTTTCTAAAAGTTTGGGGATGCGATGCTTATGTCAAGAAACTTCGACCTGAAAAGCTCGAACCCAAGTCGGAAAAATGCGTCTTCATAGGATACCCTAAGGAAACCATTGGGTATACCTTCTACCTCAGATCTGAAGGCAAGATCTTTGTTGCCAAGAACGGGTCCTTTCTAGAGAAAGAGTTTCTCTCGAGAGAAGTAAGTGGGAGGAAAGTAGAACTCTATGAAGTACTGCCTCTTGAACCGGAAAGTAGCGCAGCTCAGGAAGATGTTCCTGTGGTGCCTGCACCGACTAGAGAGGAAGTTAATGATCATGATCAAGGTACTTCGGATCAAGTTACTACTGAACTTCGAAGGTCCACAAGGACACGTTCCACACCAGAATGTTGTTAGACAACGGTGAACCTTTGAGCTATGAAGAAGCAATGGCGGGCCCAGATTCCAACAAATGGCTTGAAGCCATGCAATCCGAGATAGGATCCATGTATGAAAACAAAGTATGGACTTTGACAGACTTGCCCGATGATTGGCGAGCGATAGAGAATAAATGGATCTTTAAGAAGAAGACGGACGCGGATGGTAATGTTACCATCTATAAGGCTCGACTTGTCACTAAGGGTTATCGACAAGTTCAAGGGGTTGACTACGATCAGACCTTCTCACCTGTAGCGAAGCTAAAGTCCCTCCGAATCATGTTAGCAATTGCCGCATACTATGATTATGAGATATGGCAAATGGACGTCAAAACGGCATTCCTTAACGGCATTCTTAAGGAAGAATTGTATATGATGCAGCCGGAAGGTTTTGTCGATCCTAAGAATTCTAACAAGGTATGCAAGCTCCAGCGCTCCATCTATGGGCTGGTGCAAGCATCTCGGAGTTGGAACATTCGCTTTAATGAAATGATCAAAGTGTTTGGGTTTATGCAGACTTATGGAGAAGCCTGTGTTTATAAGAGAGTGAGTGGGAGCTCTATAGCATTTCTCATATTATATGTGGATGACATACTTTTGATGGGAAATGATATAGAACTTTTGGACAGTATTAAGGCCTACTTGAATAAGTGTTTTTCAATGAAGGACCTTGGAGAAGCTGCTTACACATTAGGCATCAAGATCTATAGATAGATAGATCGAGACGCCTCATAGGTCTTTCACAAAGCACATACCTTGATAAGATATTGAAGAAGTTCAATATGGATCAGTCCAAGAAGGGGTTCTTGCCTGTGTTGCAAGGTGTGAAATTCAGCTTAGCTCAATGTCCGACCACGGCAGAAGATAGAGCAAAGATGAGTGTCGTCCCCTATGCCTTAGCCATAGGGTCTATCATGTATGCCATGCTGTGTACCAGACCTGATGTAAACCTTGCCGTAAGTTTGGTAGGTAGGTACCAAAGTAATCCCGGCATGGAACACTGGATAGCAGTCAAGAACATCCTAAAGTACCTGAAAAGGACTAAGGATATGTTTCTCGTAGTGACGAGGAGCTCGTCGTAAAGGGTTACGTCGACGCTAGCTTCGACACAGATCTGGATGACTTTAAGTCACAAACCGGATACGTGTATATTTTGAATGGTGGGGCAGTAAGCTGGTGCAGTTGCAAGCAAAGCGTCATGGCAGGATCTACATGTGAAGTGGAGTACATGGCAGCCTCGGAGGCAGCGCATGAAGCAATCTGGATGAAGGATTTCATCACCGACCTAGGAGTCATACCCAATGTGTCGGGGCCGATCACTCTCTTCTGTGACAACACTGGAGCTATTGCCCTTGCCAAGGAGCCCAGGTTTCACAAGAAGACTAGGCACATCAAGCGTCGCTTCAACTCCATTCATGAAAATGTTCAAGATGGAGACATAGATATTTGCAAAGTACATACGGATCTGAATGTCGCAGATCCGTTGACTAAACCTCTTCCGCGAGCAAAACATGATCAACACCAGAACTCTATGGGTGTTCAATTCATCACAATGTAACTAGATTATTGACTCTAGTGCAAGTGGGAGATTGTTGGAAATATGCCCTAGAGGCAATAATAAAATGATTATTATTATATTTCCTTGTTCATGATAATTGTCTATTATTCATGCTATAGTTGTGTTATCCGGAAATCATAATACATGTGTGAATACATAGACCATAACATGTCCCTAGTGAGCCTCTAGTTAACTAGCTCATTGATCAACAGATAGTCATGGTTTCCTTACTATGGACATTGGATGTCATTGATAACGGGATCACATCATTAGGAGAATGATATGATGGACAAGACCCAATCCTAAGCATAGCACAAGATTGTGTAGTTCGTTTGCTAGAGCTTTTCCAATGTCAAGTATCATTTCCTTAGACCATGAGATCGTGTAACTCCGGGATGCCGTAGGAGTGCTTTGGGTGTACCAAACATCACAACGTAACTGGGTGACTATAAAGGTATACTACAGGTATCCCCGAAAGTATGTATTGGGTTGACATGGATCGAGAGTGGAATTTTTCACTCCGAATGATGGACAGGTATCTCTGGGCCCACTCGGTAATGCATCATCATAATGAGCTCAATGTGACCAAGTTTTTGGTCATGGGATCATGCATTACGGTACGAGTAAAGTGACTTGCCGGTAACGAGGTTGAACGAGGTATTGGGATACCGACGATCGAATCTCGGGCAAGTAACGTACCGATTGACAAAGGGAATTGAATACGGGATTGATTGAATCCTCGACATCGTGGTTCATCCGATGAGATCATCATGGAACATGTGGGAGCCAACATGGGTATCCAGATCCCGCTGTTGGTTATTAACCGGAGAGTCGTCTCGGTCATGTCTGTGTGTCTCCCGAACCCGTAGGGTCTACACACTTAAGGTTCGGTGACGCTAGGGTTGTAGAGATATTAGTATGCGGTAACCCGAAAGTTGTTCGGAGTCCCGGATGAGATCCCGGACATCACGAGGAGTCCCGAAATGGTCCGTAGGTGAAGATTTAGATATAGGAAGTCCAGTTTCGGCCATCGGGAAAGTTTCGGGGGTAATCGGTATTGTACCGGGACCACCGGAAGGGTCCCGGGGGTCCACCGGGTGGGGCCACCTATCCCGGAGGGCCCCATGGGCTGAAGTGGGAGGGGAACCAGCCCCTGGTGGGCTGGTGTGCCCCCCATGGGCCTCCCCCTGCGCCTAGGGTTGGAAACCCTAGGGGTGGGGGCGCCCCACCTGACTTGGGGGGCAAGTCCCCCTTGGCCGCCGCTCCCCCTTGGAGATGGGATCTCCTAGGGCCGGCGCCCCCCTAGGGGCCCTATATATAGTGGGGGAGGGAGGGAAGCCGCACCCTAGCCCTTGGCGCCTCCCTCTCCCCTCGTAACACCTCTCCCTCTCGCTAAGCTTGGCGAAGCCATGCCGAGATCACCGCTGCTTCCACCACCAAGCCGTCGTGCTGCTGGATCTCCATCAACCTCTCCCTTCCCCTTGCTGGATCAAGAAGGAGGAGAAGTCTTCCCCAACCATACGTTTGTTGAACATGGAGGTGCCGTCCGTTCGGCACTCGGTCATCGGTGATTTGGATCACGACGAGTACGACTCCATCAACCCCGTTCTCTTGAACGCTTCCGCTCGCGATCTACAAGGGCATGTAGATGCATTCCCCTCTCCTCATTGCTAGATGACTCCATAGATTGATCTTGCTGATGCATAGAAAATTTTAAAATTCTGCTACGTTCCCCAACACTGGTAGCGGTCGTATTTCTACGTGAAAAACGTCGACTCGGACCATGACTTCGTCAACCTGCCGGCATACAAGGCCGGCCCGCCAGCCGAACCCCGCATCAACTGGGCCTTCAAGCCGAAGGCACTGTCGGCTGCCTCCCTTGCCGCCATCGCCTTGCTCCGGGAGATGAAGGATCTAGAGGGCCTGAAGGCTTTGGATCTGCTGACCGCCTTCATGGCACGCTGGGTGCTCCCCCTCCAAGCCTAGCCGCACCTGATCAGCCAGATGAGCGGGTGTCGGTGTCAAAACTGGCGGATCTCGGGTAGGGGGTCCCGAACTGTGCGTCTAAGGCGGATGGTAACAGGAGGTAGGGGACACGATGTTTTACCCAGGTTCGGGCCCTCTTGATGGAGGTAAAACCCTACGTCCTACTTGATTTATTCTTGATGATATGGGTATTACAAGAGTTGATCTACCACGAGATCGGAGAGGCTAAACCCTAAAAGCTAGCCTATGGTATGATTGTATGTTGTCCTATGGACTAAACCCTCCGGTTTATATAGACACCGGAGGGGGCTAGGGTTACACAAGGTCGGTTACAAAGGAGGAGATATACATATCCGTATTTCCTAGCTTGCCTTCCACGCCAAGTAGAGTCCCATCCGGACACGGGACGAAGTCTTCAATCTTGTATCTTCATAGTCCAACAGTCTGGCCAAAGGTTATAGTCCAGCTGTCCGGATACCCCCTGATCCAGGACTCCCTCAGTAGCCCCTGAACCAGGCTTCAATGACGATGAGTCTGGCGCGCAAATTGTCTTCGGCATTGCAAGGCGGGTTCCTCCTCCGAATACTTCATATAAGATGTTTGAACACGAGGATCGTGTCCGGCTCTGCAAAACAAGTCCCACATACCATCATAGAGAGAGTAATATTTTCACAAATCTAATCTGCTGATGTATTCTGCAGCGTGACATCACACCACAACCAAGCCTGAATCATTTTTTACTGTCCCACCTCAGCGCGTTCTGCGAGGCGGTTTCCTTGGCACGGCTTGTCGAAGCAGAGATCGTGTCCCCTTATTACGGGATTCTCATCAATACAGACGTGGGTAACCCAATCGTGCCCGTTGGTATATCTCCTTGATCGAAGGCAAGGCCCAAACGGCCACGAGGAGGATGCTTGATATTCACCCTCTTTATAAAGGGGACAAGGCTTTTACTTTTTTCCTCCCGTGCTCAATCGAATCCTTCCCCCGCCTCGAGTTCTAACACCCAAAGCCTAGGTCAGGTGCTTCGGATCTTCAATCATGTCCGGATCCAGCCTCCAGGGTTGGTGGATGCCCTCCTCCATCACGGAAGAGGATATCAAGAAATTGAGGGAGGCAAGGTACCTGACCGCCGAAGTCTCACATCAGCTGCCCGCCCGAGGGCAGGTCGTCCCTACTCCTGAACCCAATGAAGACGTCGTGTTCATCTCCCACTTCCTCCAAGGACTAGGCCTCACTCTGGATCCCTTCGTAAGGGGTTTGATGTTCTATTACGGGCTTGATTTCCATGATCTAGCCCCGGATTCCTTTCTCCACATATCGGCTTTTATTGTCGTATGTGAGGCCTTCCTCCGCATTACCCCTCACTTCGTCCTGTGGCTCAAGACCTTTGATGTGAAGCCGAAGACTGTCGAAGGGCAGCATGCAGTGTGCGGAGGCGCATTAATAAGCAAGATTGCAGGAGCTCCGTGTCCAAAAGGGACCCTTCCAGAGGTGTCCGGATTATGGCAACGGGAGTGGTTCTACATCACCGCTCCCAGAAGTGCCAAGTGGGTAGCTTCCCCCGCCTTTCGCTCGGGCCTCCACCACAACTGATGTCATGGATCGGCAGGGGGCTGAGCTGGGGTCCAGCCAAGGATGTGCCCATATTGCAAGGTCGCATCCGAGATCTCTTCGAAGGAGATTTTAGTTTGGTTATGGTAGTGCAAGTCATGCTGGTTCGTCGAGTCCAGCCATGCAAACGCCGGCCCCTCCGCTTGTGGGAATTCAACTCAGAAGGACCGCACGCTATTCAGAATTTCCTCGTCCTGACGCACGAGGAGATGTATAAATCATTCTTCAGACCTCAAATGGAGTGTCCGGATACTACCGAGGAAGTGGGCCTGAGCAGCAACCGCACCGCCGACCAAGTAAGTAATCCTCTAGCCGAACACACCGTCTTTCACTTATCATGACATCATTCTGAGAAATCGCCCTTCGACCAGGATTGGCTAACAAAGGCGAAGATGATTCGGTGTTTGGCCCCCCTTCCTGAGGGTTTGGACAATCCAGTACTGGAAAAGATGCTCGAGCTAGCACCTTGCCTGGAGCCCTCAAAGGAAGATAAAGGGGGGAATAATGAGGGCGAAAGCGGGCACCCATCACTACCAATTCCAACCAAGGGAATGAGCACCTCCGTGAAGGAGGATAACCAACGGGAAGATTCCGACCTTCTCTCGCTCCGGGGAAGGAAGAGGACTGCCTTTGAGGATTCGGAAACCAAGGCTTCCAAACGGGAGAAGAAGTATCTAACAGAGGGTCTTGCCTTGGGGGGTGCTCTTGCCGCACAAAGTCCGCGCGAGGATCAGCCCTCTAACGAGCCATAAGTGATCAAAAGAAACTTAATAGTAAAGATATTCTACCTAATCTCCGAGGAAGATAACCGAAGCGTTTATCTTGCAGTTCGGATCTTAGCGCTTCTCAATTGATCTCGTCTTCAGGGGACCTTCTTCCAGAGATGATGGAGAGCGAAACGCCTCCCCTGGACTCCCCCGCTCAAGAAGCGGGCGACCTTGAAGTGTCGTCGCGGAGGGCCTCTCCGGATCCGGTGAGGCCAGAAGATAATCCTATAGTCGCCCGAAGTCCCCAGCATCCGGCTCTTGAAGAGGGCGAACAAGAGAGTCCGGCGCCGTCTGGTATGCGGTCGGACGCACTGAGGGATCTGTTGAAGCGAGCGACCATCTCGGAAGAACACCGTACGTTAATGAGTACGGTGCTGGAAAGGATTTCGTCCGCCGAAAGCGGGTTGCATGACGCCTTTATGTGTCTACTAACGGGCTTTGAGGTACGTAAAATGATATACCTTTGTAATAGTACCGCACATTTTTAGGTGTGCCCTATGTAGATAGTAGCCCCTGAGACTCTGGTTGTCACCGAGAACAGCGGCAAGCAGAGGATCGTAGTCCCAGGTAATAACCATACCGCTTTAATGTGCAGGTAGTGGAAGCTCCGGTGGCTAGCCGAACTCATGAGTTTGGCGAACTAAAGCGGCAACTGGATGCGGCGGATGCCGACATCGAGCTTGTTAACAAGAGGCTTGACGAGGCACAGGGTAAGTGATATTTTCTGGTGAATGTCACATAGTAAGAGTAGCGTGTTGCCAGTATCTTTAATATTTTGTGACTGCAGATGGAGCTTCCACCGTGGAAACCCTTCGGGCGGAACTTGCCCGAGCCAAAGAACAAGCAAGGAGTAGTAATGCGGCTGCTTTGAAGGCGGACGAAGAGTTGAAAGCCGAGAAGGCCGCGCATTGCGAGAGCAAAGAGAAAATGGCCAAGATGGCTGCAAAGTTAAAAGACACTGCCGACCGTTGCCAGTTCCTTGAAGAAGAAAACCGAGCCAAGGCGACGGACCTTGAAAAGGCCACGATGGCGACCAAAGACACCCGTTCTGCCATGAGAGCGAAGAAGGAGGAACTGTGTGAAGCCTGTGATATTGTGGCTGGGAAGCCCTTTTGCTGCGGAGGAAGTTAGGAGATCCGCGGTATGCCCCTCTGGATCGGCTGTGGAGTTCGGCAGACGCATATCTGGACTTGGCGGTGAGCGCTGTCGATGCGGCCGAATACTTCCGAGATCAAACAGATCGGGAAGTGGACAAGCTGTTCTGGTCGCAGTTCAACGTGCCAGAGCGTCCGCTTCCATTGACCGATCAGCTAGCTGAATGGGCCGAACTCAATAGGTTGTCCGGACTTGCCATGAGGTCCGTCGTAGATCATCTGTGGCCGGAAAAGCCGAAGCCGAACAGCTATTTCAGCTTAGTGCAGCAGTTCCTTGGTGCGGTGCCGCGCATCAATGCGATGAAGAGGTCGGCATGCATAGAAGGCTCGCGGATGGCCCTTGCCCGTGTCAAAGCAAACTGGGTGGAGATGGATGCTACCACTTTCGCAGCACAGGGTTCTGCCATAGGTCGAGTGGTTGTCGAGCACTATTTTGAAGAGGTTCTTGAGGGTGCTCGTTTGATAGAGGCCCAGTGCTCGAAGAATGTTATGTTTGAATGACATGTATTCCCATTGTAAAAACAATGTTTTTATTGAATTTATCAAGGCTGTATTTATACTTGTGCCCGAATGTATTGTGATGCCTCCTGTGCGGCCGTTTATGTATACATGTGTATAACCTGAAAGATTGCAGTCGTCGGCTTCAGCCCCCACGCGTATAATGCGGGGGTGTTCGCAGAAGATGCGTATTCACACTTAATCCAATGTCTTGGTCCTAATAAGGAGGTGATAGCGCAGCGAACTAGGCAACCGGACTATAATGCTTTAACACTTTCACTTAGCCATAGGAGTTTGACAGTGGGGCTACTATATAGCCCCTGGTGGGTCCGCACTCATCCGAATTCGGGGTGCGTACTTGCCCGGCCGGGAAACGGCCCTTCGTTAAGGCGGAGGAATTCTAAGATTCCGATGGGTCATCGAGTGGTTGACTAGTCTCGCGCTATATCATGACAGTCAGTTTTCGGTTTTCTCTACTGAGGTGCTCGTCCGGATGAACCAGGGCACAATCACAGTAGTTCTCCCGGTGCCGCCTTAGCCGATAGAGCAGAACGTAAGGCAGCAAAACACAGGAGCCGGGCAAACCCAACATTTGATCAAAGACATGATTCGGAGCTGATGCATATAAGGCCGAACTCGCGACGCCGAACACTCCCTAAGGTGTTCGGTCTTTATGGTGTAAACTGGGCCTAAACAGTGCCCTTTGTAAGAAGCCCCTGGTGTCCAGGTACGTGCATTTTTCTGACGTGGCCACATGCCAAGACGTCAACATCCTTCTCAATGGTACTGAGAATCTAAGGGACGTGTATCAACAAGAGACAGTAAAAAAGGTTGACGCAGGGTCTTAATCTAAAAAGAATCCTTTGAATGAGTCCCTGCTGCACGTAAGTGCCTGTGTCTCCGTTGTGCCGTATCCTGGACGGGTGTAGCACGATGGTCATCTGTAAAAGAGAGGAACTTGGGTGAAAATTTGTCGTGCAAAAAGGTAGGTTTTAAAGAAACCATGTATAGTTCAAGATGAGTAAAAGTTGCCACTTGTCTGCGCGCGTTGAGCCCCTTGTATTTGTAACAGGTGTGTGGTCATCAAACCTGTATGAATTACATATAGCTGCACCGGACTCGTCTAACCGTGTCCGTGGTCTTAACGACCTATCGAATGTTTTAGTTGGTGAGGTCGTTTTAGTGTGCGGCTGCCAAGGCAGCCGCACACTCTTCGGCGTGCAGGGATCGCTCAATATTTCCTTTTACTATAATGATGCCACGTGGACCGGGCATCCTAAGCGTGTGGGAAGCGTAATGCGGTATTGCGTTAAAGCGGGCGAAAGCTTCGCGTCCGAGTAGTGCTTGATAGCCACTTTGGAACGGAGCAATGTGGAAGGTTAAATTTTCGCTACGGAAGTTGTCGGGGAAGCCGAATACAACCTCTAGTAGCAGGCAGCCTGTGCAATGAGCCCCTGGTCCTGGTGTTACTCCTCTAAAGGTAGTATTGCTGCGGCAAATTTTCATTGGGTCTATCCCCATTTTGCGGATTATGTCCTGATATATCAGGTTTAAGCTGCTGCCACCGTCCATCAGGACTCGTGTGAACTGGTATCCGTCAATTATTGGATCTAATACCAAGGCAGCCCATCATGCGCTCCGGATACTTGCTGAGTAATCCTGATGGTCGAAGGTGATTGGTTGAGACGGCCAGTGGCAGAACTCCGCGGTGATAGGCCGTTGGGCATGTTTATCTAGGAGTGCCGCTTTGCTTCTCCCCTTTATCATGGGTAACACATTTACTGTTTTGAGTTCTGGTGGAAATTTCTTCTGTTCCCCAGTGTTTTGCGTGCGAGGCTCATCCTCGTCTTTGCTTGGTGGATCATGCCCCTTATGTTCGGCGTTGAGCTTGCCGGACTGCTTGAAGACCCAGCATTCTCTGTGGGTATGATTTGCAGGTTTATCGGGGGTGCTATGGATCCGACATATTTAATCCAGAATTTTGTTTAAGCTGGACAGTTCATCTCTGGCGCCTTTAGGGGGCGGCTTTTGCTTACCTGGCCAAGAGCTTCTGAATCCGGCGTTTACCGTCGTGCTCTTCGGGTTGTCTTCTTTATTCCGACGCTTATTATTTTTGTTGCGTCATGATTTCCTGTTTCCGTCTCTAACTTCGGATGTATTTGGGTCGCTGGTGCTGCATCGGGCTAGCCAGTTGTCCTCGCCCAAGAAAAAGCGGGTCATGAGGCTTGTTAATGCTGCCATTGTTCTCCGCTTTTCTTGGACGAGGTGTCTGGCAAGCCATTCATCTCAGACGCTGTGCTTAAAGGCTGCCAAAGCTTCGGCATCTGGACAGTCGACTATTTGGTTCTTTTTAGTAAGAAACCTATTCCAAAGCTTTCGGGCTGACTCTCCGGGCTGTTGAGTTATATGACTCAAATCGTCCGCATCTGGAGGTCGGACATAAGTCCCTTGAAAATTCGCCCGAAAAGCGTCTTCAAGCTCTTCCCAGCTTCCAATGGAGCTTTCGGAGAGGCTTTTAAGCCAGTGCCGAGCTGGCCCTTTGAGCTTGAGGGGTAAGTACTTGATGGCCTGGAGATCATCTCCTCGAGCCATATGGATATGGAGGATATAGTCCTGAATCCAGACTCCAGGGTCTCTTGTTCCGTCGTATGCCTCTATGTTTACGGGTTTGAATCCCGCTAGAAATTAATGGTCCAGCACCTCATCAGTGAAACATAGGGGGTGTGCGGCACCCCTGTATTTGGGTGTGTCGTGTTGTTCGGATATTTTTTGTGTTGCATTGATTGCTAGAGTGTGCTTTCTTGGCCCGTAGATAGATCTAGTTGGGCCATCTTTTTTATGCGAGTCCTCGTGTGGATCGCGTGTTGGATTGTGTGCGGCGCCATTTGCCGCTCTATGTTGTCCATGAGGTCGTCTATCCGACCAGATGGCTTCTTTGTTTTTTGATTGCGGGGGCTCTAAGGCCTCCTCATCAAATTCGGGCAGTAGCTTTCGCCTCGGGTAGCTCTTTGTGTGGCGACTGCCGCCATATTTGTCTGCGGTGTTGAGTACCTTGCTATGTCTGATTCTGAGTGCATCTTCCGTAGTCTTGAGCTTCCGCTTCTGCTTTTTCAGGCTATGCGCAGTGGCAACGAGCCTTTTATGGACATTCTTCTGCTCCAGGAACTTGTCCGGCATGAGGTCATCCGGACTGTTATCTTCGCCGGGGATGGGTTGTTCGGTTTGGTTATCCAAGTTGCCTTGTTCAGACGGTTGCTCGATGCATGTTCATCATCCGCCGGCTCGCCCTGCTCTGTGGCTGGGTCTGTATGATCGTTGTTTCTGTTGAGACGGGATTTGGGGTGGCGCTTATGCCGCCGCTTTGACTGCTTCTCGAGGGGACAACCCTTTGTTGCGTCCTTCCGTTCCTCGTCGTCGTTTTATTTTGGTGTGTCCACCATGTATACGTTAGGTGATGAAGTGGGCGTCTGATGCCCTATGAGCAGTTGTTCCTGTTCGTCTCCTGCATCGTCGTCCATACCGTCGATGTCTTCGGAGTCGAATTCGAGCATGTCGGTTAAATCCTCGACAGTGGCTACTAAGTGGGTGGTGGGTGGGCAGCGAATTTCTCCGTCATCCGCATCCCAATCCTGCTGGACGTAGTTCGGCCAGGATCCTCCTGACAAGGAGAGAGACCTTAATGAGTTTAGTATGTCGCCAAAGTGCGAGTGCTGAAAAATATCCGCGGAGGTAAACTCCATGATCAGCGCCCAATCGGATTCGATAGGAAAGGGCGCAGGCGGTTCGGAGTCCGTGGCCGGAGAAGGATCCGGCATTTTGACAACACGGCTCTCGTGCAGGGTAAGGTCGATGTTCGGCTCGATCGCCGCTGAGGATAAGGCCTCCGTGGCGGGGTCTATCCACCCGTCCATGGACGGCGCAACTGGCTCCGAATTGAGGGTCGGAGTGGCTGCCGGTGTGATCTCCTGAACACTGTCCGATGGTAGAGCTAAATCGTACTCATCGTGACCGTGTGACGCACAAGGCAGAGGCTCGAATCCGTCGAAGATCAAGTTTCCGTGGATATCGGCCGTGTAGTTTAAGCTTCTAAACTTGACCTGGTGGCCAGGGGCGTAACTTTCGATCTGCTCCAGATGGCCAAGCGAGTTGGCCCGCAGTGCGAAGCCGCCGAATACAACGATCTGTCCAGGGAGAAAAGTCTCACCCTGGACGGCATCGCTATCGATGATCGTAGGAGCCATCAAGCCTAACGGGGACGACACAGAGGAACTCTCAATGAAAGCACCAATGTCGGTGTCAAAACCGGGGATCTCGGGTAGGGGGTCCCGAACTGTGCGTCTAAGGCAGATGGTAACAGGAGGCGGGGACACGATGTTTTACCCTGGTTCGGGCCCTCTTGATGGAGGTAAAACCCTACGTCCTGCTTGATTTATTCTTGATGATATGGGTATTACAAGAGTTGATCTACCACGAGATCGGAGAGGCTAAACCCTAAAAGCTAGCCTATCGTATGATTGTATGTTGTCCTATGGACTAAACCCTCCGGTTTATATAGACACCGGAGGGGGGTAGGGTTACACAAGGTCGGTTACAAAGGAGGAGATATACATATCCGTATTGCCTAGCTTGCCTTCCACGCCAAGTAGAGTCCCTTCCGGACACGGGACGAAGTCTTCAATCTTGTATCTTCATAGTCCAACAGTCCGGCCAAAGGTTATAGTCCGGCTGTCCGGATACCCCCTAATCCAGGACTCCCTTAGCGGGCACCGAGACCCAAGCCGGACGAGCACCAAGGAGATGTCGGAGGCGGAGGTGTTGGGTACTACGGTAGGGTGCGTCGACTACAAATTAAAATTTTCCTACGCGCAGAACAACCAAGAACATGCTACGGGAAATGGATCACAGTTCGTTACCACTAGACGCGCAGTGCCGTGCAGCGGAAGAAGAGTTGGGGCAGCGCGTCCGCGTGGATCGTCTCCTCCTCGTCTGATCTCCTCGTACAGCCGGTAGTCAGTTCCCACATACAAGTTCGCCGGAGTGGCGCAAGTGCACCGCCTCTAACAGTATCCGCGCGTGCAGGAGGAACGTCGTGCGGTGGACTGCTAGGTCCGATCACACAACCAGCGGCGAGTGGAGGTGTCTATTCGAAACACATGCAAACCCTAGTGATAGTGCCGAAGCGATCAATCGCGTGAGTGTGCGGCATCTCCACTTTATATAGGCGTCCGTCGCGGGCTCAACACTTGGGCCTTGCATGGACCCTAAAGCCCATAAGTCTACTCGGCCACAATCCGAATGCAGCCCAGATCACATTCGACCAGTGTCCTCGGATCCGACCTCATAGGTTCCTTCCCTTAACCGCGTGACCCCTTAGGTTCAAGCCGGCTTGGTCGCAGTTCGGATCACCTCCGAACTGCACAGTTGGTAGCAGCCTCTAGCAAGGCATGCCGAACACCAAATAGACTATGAAGGTGGTCAGGTGAACCTGTACATCATACTTCCATTCCTTTTGCCACACGATATATGGTGTCGAGCTCAAGGCGAGTCTGTCATCCTTGTGCTAGCCCGACCTCTTTCTCGTTCCAGTGATGCCAACCACAAACCGGATTATCTCATAATCCTTGTCGCATAGCCATGCTTATCATGGTCGAATCACACGAGGGGCCCAGAGTATATCTCTCCTTATCTAAGGGGCAAATCCCATCTTTCTCGACCACGTCTCGCAGCATGGTTCTGGACAAACCCGAAACCTACCTTTATAACTACCCAGTTACCGAGTAGCATTTGGTCGGCCCAAAGCAAGTCTGTCACCATCCCGAGTACATGCGTCAGCTCAGGTCTTAGGACATAGAACATATGTTGTACTCGAGACTCACAGATGACATATCGCTGCGTCTCATAGTTGGGTCTGTCCGGCTCGGACCTTATCTTGACTCGGATCCGGCTACGTCAAATCCGACCAGATCCTTCCAAGTCCATATTATTCGGTTAGCATCCAATGCTCCATGGCTAGTGAGACCAAGCCATCGACCGTGTCATATGCTAGTCTAGTTGGCTGCGTCCACACAACCCTTTCGACTAGGGACCTTTTAGGACAGTCATCATACAATGCATAGTCCCACAAACAAGTCACGTACTTGCTGATACACATCGTTGATAATGTCCAAGGACTGTCTTTATTCATAAACACATAGGAAATATCATCATACATGATTGCCTCTAGGGCATATCTCCAACAGGAGGTGGCCCGCCTGGTGAACTATATCTCAAACTGCAAGCTCTCGGAGGTAGAGTGGCAGTTTGGCAAGCTGTCGTATTCCTGCGCAGACCCTCCACCTGCGGTAAGTCCTCGGCTCTTTTTCTTCTTGCGCGCCGAGTTCTTCTTCTAGCCATCTCATCAACCAATCACTTTTCGCAGATCCTCTCATCCCAGTCGGCAGCCAACGTCGTGGAGGAAGGCCAGGAATACCTACCGGACCGGGCGGTGAGTGACATGGACGACCCCGACTTGGGGGCGGCCGCCTTGGAGAAAGACGATGCCACAGGCGGTGGCAGCGGAGCAGGCGGCTCCGGAGGAGGTGGCGTTGAGGTGTGGTCGGACGATGACGAGGAGGAAGACGAGACACACCGCCCTCACGGATCTGATAGCGTGGGCGACAACTCATCAGCCACGCCGGCCGCGCCAGGCGGGTCACAGAAACGCCGAGCCACCAGGCCGTTGCTCGGCAGCCGGCCGAAGAAATCAAGGAACCGGGCCTCCACGACCAGGCGGCATGAGACTGCCTCGAAGGCGGCCCAATTCACAAGGGCCCCAAAGCAGCCCCCAGTAGTATCCGCGTAAGTACTTCAACTTCTCTTGCGTTTTTTCTTTGCTTCTCTGGCAATGATTCTTTCTGAATTTTCTCCTTGCCTTTTCTTTGATCAGCGTCCCGCTCTCCCTTGAGCGGTCGGCCTCTGCTTCCATCATCGGGGGATGGAAAGCTCTGGGAACACCCGTCGCATAGACCAACGCGCAGAGCTCCAGGCGGCAACAAAGAGGAACGCACGGGAGGTGCGTGAAGAGTGGGAAGAGGACAAGCGGCAAAAGGCGGCGGCGATGAAGGCAGCGCAGGAAGAGGCCGACGCAGCCGCCAGAGCCCAGACCGACGCCGCGGCCAAGGAGCGGGCGGAAGCGGTAGCCAACGCACGGGTGGAAAAGGCCATGTTTGTCCAGGCGTCACAACTGATCATCCCTCTGCGCGCCGCTCCGCCAGCGCTAGGGGCTGAGGTGCCGACTGGAGGAGCCGGCGACAACCAGCCGGTCACGAAAGGTGGAGGAGGCGATGCCGTCATCTTGGGGGCGGAGGAACCACAACAGGCGCCAACTGCTGATACGCCCAGTAGCCGGCCAGAGGAGCCGCCGGCGCCACCAGCCGGAAACGAGCTGGTGGTGGGCTCTGCCCCGGTGGTCCGCGCTCAGGGGTGTCGTCGCCCGGAGAAAGCGGTGTCTGATACGTCTCCAACGTATCTATAATTTTTGATTGTTCCATGCTATTATATTATCTGTTTTGGATGTTTAATGGGCTTATTTATACACTTTTATATCATTTTGGGACTAACCTACTAACCCAAGGCCCAGTGCAAATTATTGTTTTTTGCCTATTTCAGTGTTTCGCAGAAAAGGAATATCAAACGGAATCCAAACGAAATGAAACCTTCGGGAGATTTATTTTTGGAACAAACGTGATCCAGGGGACTTGGAGTAGACGTCAATAAAGAAGCGAGGCGGCCACGAGGCAGGGAGGCACGCCTGCCCCCCCCCCCCCCGGGCATGCCCCCACCCTCGTGGGCCCCTCGCAGCTCCACCGACCTACTTCTTCCTCCTATATATATCCATATACTCCGCAAACATCCAGGAGCACCACGAAACCCTATTTCCACCGCCGAAACCTTCTGTACCCAAGAGATCCCATCTTGGGGCCTTTTTCGGAGCTCCGTCGGAGGGGGAATCAATCACGGAGGGCTTCTACATCAACACCATAGCCTCTCTGATGATGTGTGAGTAGTTTACTTCAGACCTTCGGGTCCATAGTTATTAGCTAGATGGCTTCTTCTCTCTCATTGGATCTCAATACAAAGTTCTCCTTGATCTTCTTGGAGATCCATTCGATGTAACTCTTTTTGCGGTGTGTTTGTCGAGATGCAATGAATTGTGGGTTTATGATCAAGTTTATCTATGAACAATATTTGATTCTTCTCTGAAATCTTTTATGTATGTTTGGTTATATTTGCATGTCTCTTCGAATTATCAGTTTGGTTTGGCCTACTAGATTGATCTTTCTTGCAATGGGAGAAGTGCTTAGCTTTGGGTTCAGTATTGCGGTGTCCTTTCCCAGTGACAGCAGGGGTAGCAAGGCATGTATTGTATTGTTGCCATCGAGGATAAAAAGATGGGGTTTATATCATATTGCTTGAGTTTATCCCTCTACATCATGTCATCTTGTCTAATGTGTTACACTGTTCTTATGAACTGAATACTCTAGATGCATGCTGGATAGCGGTCGATGTGTGGAGTAATAGTAGTAGATGCAGAATCGTTTCGGTCTACTTGTCACGGACGTGATGCCTATATACATGATCATGCCTAGATATTCTCATAATTATGCACTTTTCTATCAATTGCTCGACAGTAATTTGTTCACCCACCGTAATACTTATGCTATCTTGAGAGAAGCCACTAGTGAAACCTATGGCCCCCGGGTCTATCTTTTATCATATAAAGTTTCCTATCTATTTTACTTTGCAATCTTTACTTTCAATCTATATCATAAAAATACCAAAAATATTTATTTATCTTATTATCTCTATCAGATCTCACTCTCGTAAGTAACTGTGAAGGGATTGACAACCCCTTTATCGCATTGGTTGCGAGGTTCTTATTTGTTTGTGCAGGTACGAGGGACTTGCATGTAGTCACCTACTGGATTGATACCTTGGTTCTCAAAAACTAAGGGAAATACTTACGCTACTTTACTGTATCACCCTTTCCTCTTCAAGGGAAAACCAACGCAGTGCTCAAGAGGTAGCAAGAAGGATTTCTAGTGCCGTTGCCGGCGAGATCTACGCACAAGTCAAGACATACCAAGTACCTATCACAAACTCTTATCCCTCGCATTACATTATTTGCCATTTGCCTCTCGTTTTCCTCTCCCCCACTTCACCCTTGTCATTTTATTCGCCCTCTCTTTCCGTTCCTCTTTTTCGCTTGTTCCTTGTGTCCCGTGTGCCATCATGGCCAGTCCTTTATCTACTCCTTTGTCTCTTGAGAATGAAGTTCTTAATTTTAAACGAAGGGAGGGAGAAAATGTAAAAGATGCTTGGTACAGAATTTGCAATGCTCAAAATAGATCTACTAGGAAGCAATCTACTTCCATCCTTCTTCGCAATTTTTATGTAAGCATAACCCCATGGAATAGATATATTCTTGACACGATTACCGAAGGGAATTTCTTGGGTTGCCATACTTTTGATTCTTATAATGCTATGTTAGATTTGTTTGGCCCACCACCTCTTTTGGTTAATGGAACTGTTCTAACTTTGGAACATGTTATGCAAAGGCTGGAAATTATTGAAAATAAAGTTGCCACTATAGAATTGATTGAAAAATTGGATAAAAGGATCCACAACCAAATTATCCAATACGTATCTAAGGTAGGAGTTGCTCTTAAATTTTTTAAAGAAAAGGAACCCATAATTAACGAAAAGATAGATCAAGATTCCGCAAGAATTGATAAAATTGAGGATATTATTACCAACTTATGGTCTGCCCTTTCTTCCGTGAAAAATACTCCAAAACCTTCTAATGCTAAATTTGCCAAATTGATGTACGTTCCTAAAAATAAGGGTGAAACTTCTAGTAAGGGAAATGCGGATCTCAAATCCATAAGTGTTCACCCCAACTTTCTTTCTATCATTAAGGAACCTCTTCCTACAAATGATTTTCTCGATTTCTTGCCTAGGAGTTTGATCATTAATAAAAAGAAGGAAACTCCTAAGGCCTTGTTCGGTTACAATAGATTAGTTCCCCTAGTGGAACTAATCCCTGCCGGTATTGGGTGTCAGCACCTGACCCCTGTGGGGGTTGACTCCCCGCCACAAAGATGATCGGGGCTTCTTTCTTCCATTCGGTTAAGCTCACGCCCCTGCTTCGGTCGCGTCAACGAGAGACCTACGTACTACGAGAGAGAGAGAGAGAGGCGGATTTTTTCCACGGGTGGGCTGGAGCTGATTTTTTCCTCGCGGTTTTGAGGGGTTTTGACGGGGGAAAGATCTGCTTGAGGCTTAACCGAATGCGTCAAATCGAAAACGCGGAGATTATTTCCTAGTGGGGCCGATCCGCCTGGATCCCCGTGGTTTGGGCCCAAAACCACACGGGGAAGGGCGTAACCGAACGTAGCCTAAGGGTTATAAGTGTTCTATTGAAGAATTGCATACCAAAGATGACAATACATAGATCTATCCTTGCTTTTATGCCTAGCTAGGGGCGTTAAACGATAGCACTTGTTGGGAGGCAACCCAATTTTATTTGTGTTTCTTGCTTTTTGGTTCTGTTTAGTAATTAATAATGCATATATCCTATGTTTATATGTGGTTTTATGCTTTTAATTACTGTTTGTGCCAAGTAGAACCTTTGGGAAGACTTGGGGAAAGTCTTTGCGATCTTGCTGTAAAAAACAGAAACTTTAGCGCTCACGAGATTTGCTGCCATTTTTTACTGGAGAGTGCGATTAGGTTGATTATTTTTGCAGATGATTAATAGATAAATTCCTCGCGTCCAGAATTTTATTTCAGATTTTTTGGGGTTACAGAAGTATTCGAAACCTACAGATTACTACAGACTGTTCTGTTTTTGACAGATTCTGTTTTTTGTGTGTTGTTTGCTTATTTTGATGAATCGATGGCTAGTATCGGAGGGTATGAACCATAGAGATGTTGGAATACAGTAGGTTTGACACCCATATAAATAAAGAATGAGTTCATTACAGTACCTTAAGTGGTGGTTTGTTTTCTTATACTAACGGAGCTCATGAGATTTTCTATTTAAGTTTTGTGTTGTGAAGTTTTCAAGTTTTGGGTAAAGATTTGATGGATTATGGAATAAGGAGTGGAAAGAGCCTAAGTTTGGGGATGCCCAAGGCACCCCAAGGTAAAATTCAAGGACAAACAAAAGCCTAAGCTTGGGGATGCCCCGGAAGGCATCCCCTCTTTCGTCTTCTTCTATCGGTAACTTTACTTGAGGCTATATTTTTATTCACCACATGATATGTGTTTTGCTTGGAGCGTCTTGTATGATTTGAGTCTTTACTTTTTAGTTTGCCACAATCATCCTTGCTGTACACATCTTTTGGGGGAGACACACATGAATTGGAATTTATTAGAATACTCTATGTGCTTCACTTATATCTTTTGAGCTAGATAATTTTGCTCTAGTGCTTCACTTATATCTTTTTAGAGCACGGTGGTGGTTTTATTTTATAGAAATTATTGACCTCTCATGCTTCACTTATATTATTTTGAGAGTCCTCTAGAACAACATGGTAATTTTCTTTGGTTATGAAATTAGTCCTAATATGATAGGCATCCAAGATGGGTATAATAAAAACTATCATAAAAAGTGCATTGAGTACTAGGAGAAGTTTGATACTTGATAATTGTTTTGAGATATAAAGATGGTGATATTAGAGTTGTGATAGTTGAGTAGCTGTGAATTTGGGAAATACTTGTGTTGAATTTTGCAAGTCCCGTAGCATGCACGTATGGTAACATTGTGTAACAAATTTGAAACATGAGGTGTTCTTTGATTGTCTTCCTTATGAGTGGCGGTCGGGGACGAGCGATGGTCTTTTCCTACCAATCTATCCCCCTAGGAGCATGCGCGTAATGCTTGGTTTTTGATGACTTGTAGATTTTTGCAATTAGTATGTGAGTTCTTTATGACTAATGTTGAGTCCATGGATTATACGCACTCTCACCTTTCCATCATTGCTAGCCTCTTCGGTACCGTGCACTGCCCTTTCTCACCATGAGAGTTGGTCCAAACTTCGCCGGTGCATCCAAACCCCATGATATCATACGCTCTATCACACATAAACCTCCTTATATCTTCCTCAAAACAGCCACCATACCTACCTATTATGGCATTTCCATAGCCATTCCAAGATATATTGCCATGCAACTTTCCAGCATTTCATTTATGACAAGTTTCATCATTGTCATATTACCTTGCATGATCATGTAGTCGACATCGTATTTGTGTCAAAGCCACCATGCATAATTTATCATACATGTCACTCTTGATTCATTGCACTTCCCGGTACACCGCCGGAGGCATTCATATAGAGTCATATTTTGTTCTAATATCAAGTTGAAATCATTGAGTTGTACATAAATAGAAGTGTGATGATCATCATTAATAGAGCATTGTCCCAAATAAAAAAAAGATAAAGGCCAAATAAAAAAAGGGCCCCCCCAAAAAAAGAAATAAAAAGAGAAATAAAAAGGGGCAATGCTACTATCCTTTTTTCCACACTTGTGCTTCAAAGTAGCACCATGATCTGTATGATAGAGTCCCTTGTTTTGTCACTTTCATATACTAGTGGGAATTTTTCATTATAGAACTTGGCTTGTATATTCCAACAATGGGCTTCCTCAAATGCCCTAGGTCTTCGTGAGCAAGCAAGTTGGATGCACACACACTTAGTTTCTTTTGTTGAGCTTTCATACATTTATAGCTCTAGTGCATCTGTTGCATGGCAATCCCTACTCCTTGCATTGACATCAATTGATGGGCATCTCCCTAGCACATTGATTAGCTGCGTCGATGTGAAACTTTCTCCTTTTTTGTCTTCTCCACATAACCCCCTATCATTATTCTATTCCACCCATAGTGCTATATCCATGGCTCATGCTCATGTATTGTATGAAAGTTGAAAAAAGTTTGAGATTACTAAAGTATGAAACAATTGCTTGGCTTGTCATCGGGGTTGTGCCTGATGAGAGCATTCTTGTGTGACGAAAATGGAGCATGACCAAACTATATGATTTTGTAGGGATGAACTTTCTTTTGCCATGTTATTTTGAGAAGACATGATTGCTTAGTTAGTATGCTTGAAGTATTATTATTTTTATGTCAATATTAAACTTTTGTCTTGAATCTCTTGGATCTGAACATTCATGCCAAAATAAAGAAAATTACATTGAGAATTATGCTAGGTAGCATTCCACATCAAAAATTCTATTTTTATCATTTACCTACTCGAGGACGAGCAGGAATTAAGCTTGGGGATGCTTGATACGTCTTCAACGTATCTATAATTTTTTATTGTTCCATGCTATTATATTATCTGTTTTGGATGTTTAATGGGCTTATTTATACACTTTTATATTATTTTTGGGACTAACCTACTAACCCAAGGCCCAGTGCAAATTGTTGTTTATTTGCATATTTCAGTGTTTCGCAGAAAAGGAATATCAAACGGAATCCAAACGGAATGAAACCTTCGGGAGAGTTATTTTTGGAACAAACGTGATCTAGGGGACTTGGAGTAGACGTCAAGAAAGAAGCGAGGCGGCCACGAGGCAGGGAGGCGCGCCTGCCCACTTGGGTGCGCCCCCACCCTCGTGGGCCCCTCGCAGCTCCACCGACCTACTTCTTCCTCCTATATATATCCATATACCCCGAAAACATCCAGGAGTACCACGAAACCCTATTTCCACTGCCGAAACCTTCGTACCCAAGAGATCCCATCTTGGGGCCTTTTCGGCGCTCTGCCGGAGGGGGAATCAATCACGGAGGGCTTCTACATCAACACCATAGCCTCTCTGATGATGTGTGAGTAGTTTACCTCAGACCTTTGGGTCCATAGTTATTAGCTAGATGGCTTCTTCTCTCTCTTTGGATCTCAATACAAAGTTCTCCTCGATCTTCTTGGAGATCTATTCGATGTAACTCTTTTTGCGGTGTGTTTGTCGAGATCTGATGAATTGTGGGTTTATGATCAAGTTTATCTATGAAAAATATTTGATTCTTCTTTGAAATCTTTTATGTATGTTTGGTTATATTTGCAAGTCTCTTCGAATTATCAGTTTTGTTTGGCCTACTAGATTGATCTTTCTTGCAATGGGAGAAGTGCTTAGCTTTGGGTTCAATCTTGCGGTGTCCTTTCCCAGTGACAACAGGGGCAGCAAGGCACATATTGTATTGTTGCCATCAAGGATAAAAAGATGGGGTTTATATCATATTGCTTGAGTTTATCCCTCTACATCATGTCATCTTGCCAAATGCGTTACTATGTTCTTATGAACTTAATACTCTAGATGCATGCTGGATAGCGGTAGCTGTGTGGAGTAATAGTAGTAGATGCAGAATCGTTTCGGTCTACTTGTCGCGGACGTGATGCCTATATACATGATCATGCCTAGATATTCTCATAATTATGCACTTTTCTATCAATTGCTCGACAGTAATTTGTTCACCCATCGTAATACTTATGCTATCTTGAGAGAAGCCACTAGTGAAACCTATGGCCCCCGGGTCTATCTTTTATCATATAAAGTTTCCTATCTATTTACTTTGCAATCTTTACTTTCAATCTATATCTTAAAAATACCAAAAATATTTATTTATCTTATTATCTCTATCAGATCTCACTCTCGTAAGTATCCGTGAAGGGATTGACAACCCCTGTATTGCGTTGGCTGAGAGGTTCTTATTTGTTTGTGCAGGTACGAGGGACTTGCATGTAGTCTCCTACTGGATTGATACCTTGGTTCTCAAAAACTGAGGGAACGCTACTTTAATGCATCACCCTTTCCTCTTCAAGGGAAAACCAATGCAGTGCTCAAGAGGTAGCAGTGTCAGCGCCAAGGCCACTGGAAGTTGGGGCCGCAAGCTCTTCAGCCCCCGACGCCGAAGCCAGCAGTGCCGCCCCGCCGGAGTGGACTCCCGGAGGCGGGACGAACGTGCTGAATCGTGCCGCCATCAATGTCTAGGCCCATCTCCTGGCTCAAAACACCGCCCTCTAACAGTACACCAAAGAGTTCCTGGCGACGCGGGCCGCCATTCGGGTATGTCTTTTGAGCTTCGCATTTTTCTTGAAATCTTCCATGGGGGCGCGCCAGCGCACCCACTGGGTGTAGCCCCCGAGTTCCGGGCCGGCTACCGAGCAGGCGGCTCAGAACATAAGGTATGTTCTAAGTGCTAACCTCTTCTTCTTTCTTCTCTTGTCTTGGTTGCAGGATTATCACAATATCCGCGTGGCCGCCTTCAACTCCCATGTCCGGGAGCTGGCCAAGCGGACCACCGAACTAACCGACAGCAGGCGTAAGTACTTCTTTCGTATTCACGCGGGGGCGGGCCAGCGCACCCGCCAGGTGTAGTCCCCGAGATTCGGGCCGACTGCTGAGCAGTCGGGCTGGATCTTCCAATGACTACTCTTTTTTTGTTTTGCTATCTTGTTGATTGTCTTTTCTTTTTTGGTCTTCCATAGGAGCCAATGCCGACTTGCAGCAACGCCTGGGCGAAGCGCAAACTGCGCTGCACGCCAAGGAGGAGGAGCGCAGTCGGATGGAGCAGGATCGTGACCGCTTGGCCAAGCAATTGGCTGACCAGGAGGACCAGTACCAAACAGAGCTACAGAAACACCAGGACATGGAGAAGGCGCTCGAGGCTGAGTTCGAGACCCAGCGCTCGAGTTGGGTTGACAAGGAGAAGGCCTAGACCAATGGCTACGGTGAGATTGAGGACATGCTCGATGGTAAGCTGCCGTTCCCTTTCTTCCGTCAGCCGACCTCTCGTTCAAGCTGGACCTCCGACTTCATGTTGCTTTTTTCTTCTTGTGTAGAGTATTTCCCTGGTCATGGTCGCCGCCAGCCAGGCCATCGAGGCCCACCTTGACGAGCGAAGGCTGGCTGGTGCAGAGATTGCACCCAATGCCCCTCGGACCCTCGTCGAGCAGTTGCTTGCCATTCAGGCTCGCCTTCAGCTGGCCCACCGAGCACTCCTCCGTCTGCAGCGCGCCGGAGCTCAAGTGGTCTCCGCCCTCTGGCCGGGTACTCTGCTTCTACGCACCTCCAGTCGGACCTCTGATCGGTTGGAGGTGGCCATTGGCAGCTTCGAGGCGTGAAAAGGCTCCGTAGCCCGGACCGGCGCACGGCGGGCTCTGGAGTTCGTCAAGGGGTGGTACCCCGGGTTGAACCTGGATCAGCTGCCACCCTCCATGCTGAAGCCGCCGAAGAGCTGGTGATGGTGGTGCTCGACCTCTACAGTCGTGTTGCGGCGATCGTCGAGTACACGGACACCAGCGTCTTCCTTCCCGAGCTGACTGAAGAGGGCGCTGAGGCGCCGCCCAATTGGTTCGGGCTGAACCCTGAAGGTGGCGAGGACTCGGTGGAGGAGATCGCCTCCAGCGATGAAGGCAAAGAAGAGGAGGATGAGGGTGAAGACGGAGACAATGTGTCGGATGATGGAGGCGACAGCCAGCCTCCTCTCGACCAGATCTCAACCAATGGGCGGCACGCCGAAGAGCTAGCCGCCACTGGTGTTGACCAGGCCAAGATCGACCACGCGGCCGCCCCACCACCCGGAGCCTCGACCTCCGCCGACACTTCTGATCCGGCTTTTGCTCCTCTAGCCTAGGCAGCCAAGCTATCTTTTTCTTTTCCTGCTTTGTAATCTTTTGAACAAAATTGTTAAGCTTGCGCAATTCCACCCGCTGGGGGTGTATTCAAACTTCACTGAATGTTGGCCATAAGCCTTTATGTAAATTATTTTTGCCGATTCTCGACTTGTCTTTCTCCTCCTGCTCATCTGGCCTTTTTCCTTTGCCGCCTTCCCTTAGCTGTCGTCTTGCCAGCCGGATAGCCGCTCTGCGGTCTGTGGCCGGGTCAAGTACATGGCCGCTTTGGGAAGGAAAGTACTTAGCCGTTTGTAGAGCGTAAGGAGTTGAGTTTAGAAACCAGGCGAGGAGCCGATTCGGCCTATGCACATGCTTTAGTCCTTAGCCATTTTTCGTGTGGGCACCATTTCCTGCCTTTATCTCTTGTCGGCTGGACAGTCGCTCTGCGAGCTGTGGCTTGTGGCAAGAGAGGGCTTAGGTGCCGACACACTACTTGTCCGGCTGCAGGTAGCATTGACATAGTACGAGGCAGCAAGCCCCCGAGCCGACTGGTCGAACCCGGTGCCAAGCGGAAATAATGAAATAACACATTCATAGGTACAGAACTTATCTTATAGATAAAAAGGGTAGCCCCTGAGTGCTCCTCGAGGGACCTGATGTCTTAGTGCTTAATACAAAAGGTAGCGTGGTACATACTACATCAACTGTAAAATCTTTGGAGGAGGTTTGCATTCCATGGAAGCTCCGATTCCTTGCCAGAGTCGTCTCTCTTGCGTGCTCTAGGCTTCTTTGCATCGATCAAGTAGTAGGAATCATTGCCCAATGCCTTGCTGATGACGAAGGGGCCTTCCCATGGGGCCGAGAGCTTGTGCTGGTCGGCTGTTTGCTGGATCAGCCGGAGCACAAGGTCCCCTCTTGGAAGGATCTTGGCTTGACCTTCCAACTGTGGAATCGGCGTAGGCTTTGCTGGTAGATGGCGGACCGGCTGTGTGCTAACAGCCGGCCCTCTTCCAGCAGATCGACACCGTCTTCTCATGCCTCCTTTGCTTCCGCTTCCGTGTACATGGTGACGCGAGGTGAGTCGAACTCGATGTCAGTTGGAATGATAGCCTCGGCCCCATACACAAGGAAGAAAGGAGTGAAGCCGGTGGATTTGTTCGGCGTGGTGCGCAAGCTCCAGAGGACGGCCAGCAGCTCGTCGATCCAGCAGCCGGCCGACTGCTCCAGAGGCTCAACCAGTCGGGGCTTTATGCTGGAGAGGATGAGTCTGTTTGCTCACTCAACTTGACCATTGGTTTCTAAGTCCAGTCGGATGCCCTGCGTCGCGCAGAAATGAGCCAAAGCTCCTTTGGCAAAATTGGTGCCATTATGGTGATGATGCTATGCGGCACACCGTACCGGACGGTGATATCTGCGATGAAGGTCACGGCAGTCGGACCGTTGTCACAACCCTAGCTTTAGCTTTGCTTGTGGACTAGTCTTGGTTGTCGCATCATGTTTAAATTTTGCTTAAACTTAAATGGGGATGTTCAAACCCTAGAACCACATGAAATGCAACTAGGATCAAAATGAAAATATTATCAATGAACCCAAAATGCCCTTCAGAAAAGTTCATGATTTTTGAATTGATCTAGAACCTCTGTCAAAAATGGTGCACACTTTTCTAAGTCATTAATGGATTTTTGAATTAACTCATATTGTATTTGAATTGGAGCTATTAATTCCTATAAAATATTTGGAAGCTCCAAATATTCTGAAACTTACTGAGGGCCTCTGAAACAATTCAGTTACTGCCCACAAATTTTTTCAGGATTTATAATAATAATTTGGTTTATAAACTAAATCAAAACATAGCAAATAAATAGAAAAACAGAAATAAAAGAAAGAGAGAGATAGAGGACTTACCTGGCGCTCACCTGGCCTGGCCCAGCATGGCCCAGCCCACTGGCCTCTGCTAGTCATCTCTCTCCTCTCGCCAGAAGGACGAGAGGCGTGTGGTTGCCGCGCGCGCGCCAGCTCCTGCTTCCACCGCGACGCCCCGGCTCTTCTGAATGCGCCACGGAGACACCCGAGACCTTCTCCCCCTGTTCCCCTCACAACTCTCTCTTCCCCCTCCTCTGGCTCCCTCTTCCCCTCTTTCCCGTGAGCCTGAGAGCGTGTCGCCGTCGCCGTGGATATAGGCCACCACCCGCCCAACCAGCGCCACCACGAGCTCCTCCACAACATCCTGGAGCTACACACCCGACGGCCGCGACCCCAGGAGCCCTGCAACATCGTCCCCGCCGTCCCCATCGATGCCTCTGTCCGGTGATCGCTGTCGTTTGATTCGTGCCGTCCAGGGCTTCCCCGGCCTCGACCTCGACTCCGTTCGACCCCGCTGTGAGCCTCCATTGTTTTCCCCTTGTTTCCCCTCTCCAACTCTTCCTCTATCTATGCTTTCCGCCGGAGCCGAGAGCTCCCGCCCGCCGGCCATGTCGCCGTCGTGGCTACAGACGCTATAGCTTGCGCCTGGGCGCGTTATCGTGCTAGGGTTGCTCCTAGGAGACGACCCCGACCACTAGTTGGTCCTGTCGTGCACCAGAACACCAAACCCGTAAGTGTCCGAACTCCGACCGCCGCAAAGCTTGACATCGCTGTTGTTTCGGACCACCCCAGCTGCTGTTTCTTACACCGTTAGATGTGTGAGATCTCTAGCTACGCATAGAGCTCTTCTGCCGCTCTTATGGTCGTCGGAACAACGATCCTGGCGTGCCTCCGCCGTCGGTTGACGTTGTCGACGGCTTGACCCCGGCCGGCTGACGTGTCAATTAGCTAAAACTAGTTAGGTCACTAACTACCCTCCCTAGTCACTGACATATGGGCCCTGCGCCCTAACTAACTTCAGTTAAGTTTCTGTTAAGTTTAGTTAAACCAGTTTACTCCCTGTGTCACTGACATGCGGGTCCCATTGTCAGGTTTGACTCAGGCCAGCCCCTTTGACCTGCTGACATCATGCTTACACAATGCTGACACAGTTAATCATTTTCTAGATTAAAAATAACCAGGAAATTCCACACATTAGTTTAAGCTTCAAAAATTCAAAGAAAATTAACCGTAGCTCAGAATGAAAAATTATCAGAAAAATCCAAGCTATTCATATGTATCATTTTCATGCATGACAAACCAAGTTATACCTACTTAATATGTGAAAACACATAAATGGCATTTTAAATGCTTATTTTGGAGTTGCATTTTAACCCTTGTTTCAAATGAACTTCATCCAAATCAAATGCTAGATGCATTAGCTCAAACCACATCATATATACATGTCATGATCATGCATCATATTGTTGCATTGCATTGATTGTTTCCTCTTGTTTCCTGGTGGTTGTCCCCTCTCGATCGACGTGTTCCGACGATGAGATCGATGACACCGATAAAGAACTATACTATCTTCAGAAGTTCTAGGCAAGCAAACCCGCCTTGTTTATTCCGATACAATCCCACTCTCTCGCTCCTGCTCTCTTTTACTACATTAGGACAACAATGATTCAACTGTTACATGCTACGGTAGTTGAACCCCTTTTCCTCTACATGACTTGTCATTGCCACAGTAAATAGATGAAACCCACTAGCATGAGTAGGAGTTGTTTGAGCCCTGATGTGCCTACTCATTCATGCTTGTTTGTCATGCTTGCTACTGCTTAGATTTGAGTTAGGCCTGATTCATCAGGGATGAATTGGAATGGTGATGAACATGTCCTACTGTGTGTGAGCTAAGTGTTTGAACACGATTTGGTAAAGGTAGCGGTGAGAAGCCATGTAGGAGTACATGGTAGGTTGTCTCATTGAAGCCATCCTTAGGAACTGAGTTCTGTGTTTGTGATCCATGAACAGCTACTACCACGCATTGGGCCCGAAACCAATGGACCCTCTCGACTTATTAACTGCCCTTGCCCTCTGTCCAGGAGTTGCAACTAGTTTCTAGTGTTTGTAGGATATGTGTTGGAGGTCGTGCGTAGCGCTGATCCTAGGGGTGGGCTATGATGCGGTAGATACACCGTGGCACGGTGTACTGGGTGCCCGTTTGGTGTCTCGGGAACCCTGCACACATCGTTTGGGGCTGTGAGCGAAACCCCGGCCAGATATCCTCGCGGATGGAACCCGAATAGGCGATAAACCTAGACTAGAGACTTGTGTGGTTAGTCAGGTCGTGGCCGACTCCCTCGCTAGGATTCCGCTTGAAGGTTGCCGAGATACACGACGTGTACATGGTGGTAAGTGTCGAGAGCGTGTGTGAAGAAGTACACCCATGTAGGCTAATAAATGATCTATTCGAATAGCCATGTCCGCGGTAAAGGACTTCTGGGTTGCCTGTACAGTTCATAGACAAGTGAAAGTGGATACTCTAAAATGCGCAAGATAAGCGTGAGTGCTATGGATGGCGTACTCGTTGGGAGACGGGAGCGAATCCATAGTGGTGTATTGATATGGTGAATATGTGGACTCGTGTGCGCCACCTCAAAAGTGTTACTTGCAGTCGTAGTTTAGGATAGCCACCGAGTCAAAGCTGGCTTGCTGCAGTTAAACTCCATCACTCCCTTTGTTGATACCGATGCATATGTAGCTAGTTCTGATGTAAGTCTTGCTGGGTACATTTGTACTCACGTTTGCTTAATTTATGTTTTGCAGAGAGACTTCAGTCTCGCTAGTAGTTCCATGTGGACTTCGATGTTTAGCTTGATACCTCAGCTACGATCTTGTACCGTCGGCAGGATCTGGTAGATAGTCAGGCTTCTCAGCCTTTTTCATTTGTAGATGTCTGTACTTAGACATGTTAAACTTCCGCATGTGCTTTGACTTGTATGCTCTGAATGTTGGGTCATGAGACCCATGTTTGTAATATCTCTCTCTTTGGAGCCTAATGAATAAATACTTTGAGTCGTAGAGTTTTGTTGTGATGCCATGTTGTATTTGCACATATTGAGCATATTGTGTGTATGTTATTGAAATCCTTGGTATGTGTGGGATCCGACAATCTAGTTGTTTGTCCTTGGTAGCCTCTCTTATGGGGAAATGTAGTCTGGTGCTTCCACTGAGCCTTGGTAGTCCGCTACATCCCGGTTTACCGGAGTCCTGCTAGCCCAGCACTACTGCTCCGGAACACTCAGACTGGCCGGCATCTGCTTCACTTCGTTCTTGTGTCTGTCCCTTCGGGGAAATGTCACGCGGTGACATCCGAAGTCCCGCTAGCCTGCTATAGCCCGGGTTCCCAGAGTCCTGTTAGCCCAGTTGCTACAGCCCGAATCCACACACTGCTGACCGACATGCTCGATGTTGATTCATGTATGCCTGTCCCCGTAGGTTAGTGCCACTTTGGGTTCACGACTAGTCATGTCAGCCCAGGTTCTCTGTCATATGGATGCTAGCAACACTATCATATACGTTAGCCAAAAGGCGCAAACGGTCTCGGGCCATGGTAAGGCGGCACCCGTGGGGATACCGTGCGTGAGGCCGCAAAGTGATATGAGGTGTTACAGGCTAGATCGATGTGACTTAGAATCGGGGTCCTGACAGCATTGGTATCAGAGCCTGACTGCCTGTAGGATTACCAAGCCAAACTCTTCGAAGTTGTGTCTAGATATGCTTTAGTTATGTAAGGGAATTGATTGTGGTAGGGAACATAAGGCTCTTTTTACTCATTATACCTTATGCCCTTCTGATCTGAGTCAGCCTCTTCTTTTCTACGGGGATTAAGAACTAGGCTTCTCGTCTTTCTATCAGGATCGCGTGTTACTAATCTGTAGACTTTTAGGATTGTTGGTCTCAAGCCTCAGTTTCGTTCCTACTACTTCCGTGTGTTGACAGTTGATCTCGGAACCTTGATATTGTGATGTTGAGTGGTTATGCCACCATTTTGCAGGATGTCTCAAATCTTTTTGAGCATTTACAGCCGTTATGTTGTCCGAGTCATCCCAGGTTTCTAAATAGTTTGATGCATTTGCAAATCCCTTCTTTCCGTTCCCGATGATCCTTTTGGGCCAGATTGACCACACTAATTGTTGAGTTGAGGTACTCCATTACCTAGACATATAGGTTGGAGCTATTATTATGACCCTAGGTGTCTTAGAGAACCACCTAGTAATGTAGCAATGATTAGTGTTCCCAAAGTGATGACTCTGGCCATCATTCTCGAAAGCATCCCGTGATGCCATTTAGTTAGTAGGCATTCATCTCTTGGGTTCTTGAACCCGAGATTCACTCTACTCATTCATGTTGATAGTGTTTGCTAGTTCCTTTAGGATATTAGTAACCTTTGCGATAGTCCTCGAGGTCCGTGGTATATCCTTCTTCCAAATACCATGAACCATTAAGGCAGAACATCTTTGAACCAAAAGATCACAATCAGAGTACTCTTGAGGAGTTCTCCGTTCATAATTGTGACTCTGCCAGTTCTACCTTCTCTTCATGGGTTATCCGGAAGAAACTTGTTGAACTTGGTTCGACATATTAATCTATGCATCCACAACCCAGAAAGTTATATGCTCCTTTGAGTTGTCCCTCTTTAGTTGTATTCTGACCTCTGTCTATCAATTGATAGTCAGGACTAGTTGTGCATTCATGTTATTGATGCCTATTATTCTTGTGGTTCGTCAAGCCATTCTATTCCGGAATGACTAGGAGATACAAACTCCATCACCTCATCCATTTCTTGGACTGGTCAAAGTAGTTGTATTCCACAGATCAAGACGCCAATCCAGCTTTTGTTCTGTTCTACCTTGGAGTATTACCCCCTTTATGTCAGGATTGTCATGACAACTGCACTATCTCTCATGAGTTCTTGACACATTGATACTTCTTGCCATCATTACTCATTCCTCGGTCCCGTGTTGTTGTAATCGGAATGCCGACAAGTGAACTATGATGTGCGAAATCAATACTCCTAGCAACCTTTTTGCTTGGTAGTTAATGAACAATACTCTCACTCTTAGCGTGCTGGTTATAGAATCATCATCCTAAGATTGATCGTGCTACCTAGTCCTTATTTCCGGTGCACTCTTCGATCAATGAGTTGGGATTGTGTCAATCCCTCGCTCCCTTGATCATATCGTCTTGCCCTGAAAAGCAAGATTGATCTCGAGCTTAGTAACATATCGGTGGTTCGTGATTTTCCGAATATCTTCTCAGAAGTATTACCTGGTTGTCACCTGACCGCTATGTTGAGTTCGTGATCAAGTTGGTTTTTCTATAAACCACTCTTTCTTCAAGAATCCGTGTTGAATACCCCTGAGCTAGTTGGTCAAGCTAAACAACAACTTGGAGAGTTGGAAGATAAAAGCTTGTCTAACTTAGTTCATTTCCAAAGGGATATCTTTGTGTGTGTGTGTGTTGAAGAAAGATGGTATCTTCATCGATTCATCCACGTGATCAATTGTCGGTGCTATTGCCTTACAATCCTTTGATTTGAGTGTGGGCTATCGTTAAATCAAATCAGAACCAACGATGTTTCTTATGTTGTCTTACTCGTGGTTGTTTCCTCGAGTATACATCATTATATCCTTTGGGTCTGACCAATACTATCACCTTGTTCACATAGTTGTGGAATTCCATCTTCATGGAAGTATCGATGATTTGTTGTTGAGCTCATCAACATCATTTTAACTTGTTCATGATTCATGTCGAACATCTAAGTGGTGTTGGAAACTTTTGTAAGCATTTCTTCATGCTAGTTCATGAAGCATATGCTAGTTGAAATAAGTGACTTCCTCTAATTCATGTGCATTTGATGAAAGTTGCCGCCGTGAATTCGAGAAAGTTTGTTTTTGCTTCCTTTGGAGTCATCCCAAGTTAGTCATGCAGGTGCGAAGTATTCTATGGTTTGATAGGCTTGCTAACTTCATTCCATATGTATTCCCTAGCACACAAAGCCACTGATTGACTTGTTCAAGGATAAGAAGTTCATCGGTAAGTGCACAAGGACTTCGATATCCTCGATGATGGTTCCTTACCAGAACTCGGTAGTGTTTTATTGTAAGACTACTATGTGGTCATGCTTGCCTTGGATAACATGTTCACATGCGTGTAGCAGAACCAGCTCATGTTTTGGAGCTTGCTACCATAGTCCATCTCCTGGGAATCTCGCAACGCCATCTCATCAATTTGTGTTGCAAAATTTCATTTTTCTTTCTGGACTTGATGAGTCTGGAGCATCATGTTACCAACCAAATCTGAATTCCAGGCAGATATGATGGTTGGAAGTTTTCCAAGATCTATTATGTAGGTACCGACAAGGTTGATGTTCTGGCCGACACACCTAGCCGGAAGATCTATCATTGTAGTATATTGATGGAGCTATTTGACCATCTTCTCCATGAGGATTTAGTGCAACTTATTTTAGAAGTTGTTCCTCAGGGGACCTTGTGCTCTCGATTTCCTCGACTATGCTAGAACCTTTCAAACAGTGGAATCACTCTCTACTGTTGAGTTTATCCCCAGTTACCAGAATCATTCCCAACATTTGCATTTTGTTCCCAGCTTGCATCGCCATTGACATCCTACCATGGACTACCTTCTCAGTAATTACTGATCGGAATTATCTTCAAAAGTGGTCCTTCCATGGGTCCCATCCATTTCCGGTGACAAGAAAAAATCATCCATTGCGTCGTCTTCAATAAGGTAGTCCACATCATCCATTCTAGTCAGAGTATGACACTCCTTCGTACTCCGCCAAATGATTTTCGTGATTTTCCTTAGGCTGGTATAAAGAGTTTCAATGATCTTTGAATCAAAAGTAATTCTTTTTGCCACTTAAGGGGATATTTCTGTGAGTCACCTTCCTTAAGAAGTCTCGTTATGGTATCATGGCAACTCAACTCCTTGCTACATTGACAAACGTTCACCACCCTCTTAAAGTGTGGAATTGTTGTCTACGTAGTGAACCTTCATCATCTGTTACACTCCATCCCTCTGGATGTATGTTTCATGTCTCAGCCCGAGAGATGTTTCAATGTCTCATTCCGTGAGTTGATCATCAGTTGCTCGATATTCGAAAGATCGATTCTTCTAGAGTTTTTCCTTTCTTCTCATTGTCATGTTGGATGGAGTTCTCAGAGCAAGACGTCGAGACAAAGAGGATGATTGAATGAATGTTCTTATGAAGTGCAACCTGGATCGAGAAGTTTGTGTTGGCCTTGTGTCCCCTCTGTCTTCTTACCCTACACTTGAATCTCGGGACGAGATTCTTGTTTAGTGGGGGTGAGTTGTCACAGCCCTAGCTTTAGCTTTGCTTGTGGACTAGTCTTGGTTGTTGCATCATGTTTAAATTTTTCTTAAACTTGAAATGGGGATGTTCAAACCCTAGAACCAAATGAAATGCAACTAGGATCAAAATAAAAATATTATCAATGAACCCAAAATGCAATTTAGAAAATTTCATGATTTTTGAATTGGTCTAGAACCTCTGTTAAAAATGGTGCACACTTTTTTAAGTCATTAATGGATTTTTGAATTAACTCATATTGTATTTGAATTAGAGCTATTAATTCCTATAAAATATTTGGTAGCTCCAAATATTCTGAAACTTATTGAGGGCCTCTGAAACAATTCAGTTAGTGCCCACAAATATTTTCAGGATTTATAAAAATGATTTGGTTTATAAACTAAATCAAAACAGAGCAAATAAATAGAAAACAAAAATAAAACACACACACACACACACAGAGAGAGAGAGAGAGGACTTGCCTGACTTACCTGGCGCTCACCTGGCCTGGCCCACCACGGCCCATCCCACTGGCCTCTGCCAGTCATCTCCCTCCTCTCGCCAAAAGGACGAGAGGCGTGTGGTTGCCGTGCGTGCGCCAGCTCCTGCTTCCACCGCGACGCCCCGGCTCTTCTGAATGCGCCACGGAGACGCCCGAGACCTTCTCCCCCTGTTCCCCTCGTAGCTCTCTCTTGCCCCTCCTCTGGCTCCCTCTTCCCCTCTTTGCCGTGAGCCCAAGAGCACGTTGTCGCTGTCGCCGTGGCTATAGGCCACCACCCGCCCAACCAGTGCCACCACGAGCTCCTCCACAACATCCTAGAGCTACACACCCGACGGCCGCGACCGCAGTAGCCCTGCAACATCGTCCCCGCCGTCCCCATCGCCGCCTCTGTCCGGTGATCGCCGTCGTTCGATTCGTGCCGTCCAGGGCTTCCTCGGCCTCGACCTTCACTCCGTTTGACCCTGCTGTGAGCCTCTGTCGTTTTCCCCTTGTTTCCCCTCTGCAACTCTTCCTCTAGCCATGCTTTCCGCTGGAGCCGAGAGCTCCCGCCCACCGGCCATGTCGCCGTCGTGGCTACAGACGCCGTAGCTTGCGCCTGGGCGCATCATCGTGCTAGGGTTGCTCCCAGGAGACGACCCCGACCACCAGTTGGTCCTGTCGTGCACCAGAACACCGAACCCGTGCGTGTCCAAACTCCGGCCGCCGCAAAGCTCGACGGCGCCGTCGTTTCGGACCACCCTAGCTGTTGTTTCTTACATTGTTAGATGTGCAAGATCTCCAGCTACGCATAGAGCTCCTCCGCTGCTCTTATGGTCGCCGGAACAGAGATCCCAGCGTGCCTCCACCGTCGGTTGAGGTCGCCGGCGGCCTGACCCCGGCCAGCTGACGTGTCAATTAGCTAAAACTAGTTAGGTCACTAGCTACCCTCCCTAGTCACTGACATATGGGCCCCGCGCCCTAACTAACTCCAGTTAAGTTTCTGTTAAGTCTAGTTAAACCAGTTTACTCCCTGTGTCACTGATGTGCGGGTCCCACTGTCAGGTTTGACTCGGACCAGCCCCTTTGAGCTACTGACGTCATGCTTACACAATGCTGACGCAGTTAATCATTTTCTGGATTAAAAATAACCAGGAAATTCCACACATTAGTTTAAGCTTCAAAAATTCATAGAAAATTAACCGTAGCTCAGAATGAAATATTTTATAGATGAAAAATTATCAGAAAAATCCAATCTATTCATGTGTATCATTTTCATGCATGAAAAACCAAGTTATACCTACTTAATATGTAAAAACACATAAATGGAATTTTTAAATGCTTATTTTGGAGTTGCATTTTAACCCTTGGTTCAAATGAACTTCATCCAAATCAAATGCTAGATGCATTAGCTCAAACCACATCATATATACATGTCATGATCATGCGTCATATTGTTGCATTGCATTGATTGTGTTTCCTCTTGTTTGCCGGTGGTTGTCCCCTCTCAATAGACATGTTTCGAAGATGAGATCAATGACACCGATAAAGAACTATACTATCTTTAGAAGTGCGAGGCAAGCAAAAAACCCTTGTTCATTCCGATACAACCCCACTCTCTCGCTCCTGCTCTCTTTTACTGCATTAGGACAACAACGATTCAACTATTACATCCTGCGGTAGTTGAACCCCTTTTCCTCTTCACGACCTGTCATTGCCACAGTAAATAGATGAAACCCACTAGCATGAGTAGGAGTTGTTTGAGCCCTAATGTGCCTACTCATTGATGCTTGTTTGTCATGCCTGCTACTGCTTAGAGTTGAGTCAGGTCTGATTCATCGGGGATGAATTGGAATGGTGATGAACATGTCCTACTGTGTGTGAGCTAAGTGTGTGAACACGATTTGGTAAAGGTAGCGGTGAGAGGCCATGTAGGAGTACATGGTGTGTTGTCTCTTTGAAGTCGTCCTGAGGAACTGAGTTCTGTGTTTGTGATCCATGAACAGCTACTACCACGCATTGGGCCCGAAACCAATGGACCCTCTCGACTTATTAACTGCCCTTGCCCTCTGTCCAGGAGTTGCAACTAGTTTATGGTGTTTGTAGGATACGTGTTGGAGGCCGTGCGTAGCGCTGACCCTAGGGGTGGGCTATGATGCAATAGATACACCATGGCACGGTGTACCGGGCGCCCGTTTGGTGTCTCGGGAACCCCGCACACATCGTTTGGGGCCGCGAGCGAAACCCCGGCCGGATCTCCTCGTGGATGGAACCCGAATAGGCGATAAACCTGGACTAGAGACTTGTGTGGTTAGTCAGGTTGTAGCCGACTCCCTCGCCAGGCTTCGCTTGAAGGTTGCCGAGATACACGACGTGTACATGGGGGTAAGTGGCGAGAGCATGTGTGAAGAAGTACACCCCTACAGGGTTATAAATGATCTATTCGAATAGCCGTGTCCGCGGTAAAGGACTTCTGGGTTGCCTGTACAGTTCAAAGACAAGTGAAGGTGGATACTCTAAAATGCGCAAGATAAGCATGAGTGCTATGGATGGCATACTCGTAGGGAGACGGGAGCGGATCCATAGTGGTGTATTGATATGGTGAATATGTGGACTCGTGTGCGCCACCTCAAAAGTGTTACTTGCAGTCGTAGTTTAGGATAGCCACCGAGTCAAAGCTGGCTTGCTGCAGTTAAACTCCATCACTCCCTTTGCAGTCGTAGTTTAGGATAGCCACCGAGTCCCGCTAGCCTGCTACAGCCCGGGTTCCTGGAGCCCTGTTAGCCAGTTGCTACAGCCCGGATTCACACACTGCTGACCGACATGCTCGATGTTGATTCATGTATGCCTGTCCCCGTAGGTTAGTGCCACTTTGGGTTCACGACTAGTCATGTCGGCCCGGGTTCTCTGTCATATGGATGCTAGAGACACTATCATATACGTGAGCGAAAAGGCGCAAACGGTCCCGGGCCATGGTAAGGCGGCACCCTGGGGATACCATGCATGACGCCACAAAGTGATATGAGGTGTTACAGGCTAGATTTGTGTGACTTAGAATCGGGGTCTTGACAACCGTTCAATTTCTTGATTGGCTTTGCTTCAATCCAGTAGGTGAATTTGTCCACGGCGACAAGCGAGTGGGTCATGCCGCCGCGTGCTGTCTTGACTGGTCCCACCATGTCCAACCCCCACACAGCAAAGGGCCAAGCGAGGCGGTGATGACCCACAAGTATAGGGGATCTATCGTAGTCCTTTCGAAAAGTAAGAGTGTCGAACCCAACGAGGACCAGAAGGAAATGATAAGCGGTTTTCAGCAAGGTATTCTCTGCAAGCACTGAAATTATAGATAACAGATAGTTTTGTGATAAGATAATTTGTAATGAGCAACAAGTAGCAAAAGTAAATAAAGTGCAGCAAGGTGGCCCAATCCTTTTTGTAGCAAAGGACAAGCCTGGACAAACTCTTATATGAAGGAAAGCGCTCCCAAGGACACATGGTAATTATCGTCAAGCTAGTTTTCATCACGTTCATATGATTCGCGTTCGGTACTTTGATAATTTGATATGTGGGTGGACTGGTGCTTGGGTGCTGTCCTTACTTGGACAAGCATCCCACTTATGATTAACCCCCATTGCAAGCATCCACAACTACAACAGAAGTATTAAGGTAAACCTAACCATAGCATGAAACATATGGATCCAAATCAGCCCCTTATGAAGCAACTCAAAAACTAGGGTTTAAGCTTCTGTCACTCTAGCAACCCATCATCTACTTATTACTTCCCAATGCCTTCCTCTAGGCCCAAATAATGGTGAAGTGTCATGTAGTCGACGTTCACATAACACCATTAGAGGAGAGACAACATACATCTCATCAAAATATCAAACGAATACCAAATTCACATGACTACTAATAGCAAGACTTCTCCCATGTCCTCAGGAACAAACGTAACTACTCACAAAGCATATTCATGTTCACAATCAGAGGGGTATTATTATGCATATAGGATCTGAACATATGATCTTCCACCAAATAAACCAACTAGCATCAACTACGAGGAGTAATCAACACTACTACCAACCTACAGGTACCAATCCCAGACTTAGAGACAAGAATTGGATACAAGAGATGAACTAGGGTTTGATAGGAGATGGTGTTGGTGAAGATGTTGATGGAGATTGGCCCCCTCCCGATGAGAGGAGCGTTGGTGATGATGATAGCGATGATTTCCCCCTCCCGGAGGGAAGTGTCCCCGGCAGAACAGCTCCATCGGAGCCCTAGATAGGTTCCGCCAAGGTTCCGCCTCATGGCGGCGGAGTCTCGTCCCGAAAGCTTGCTTATGATTTTGGGACAATTGCATTTTTACCCCTAGTTGGTTCCTACCCACGGGTTTTTCCCTTACTTTTTGAGCTTGCTCAGTTTTGCCCTTACTTTTGCAGTCAAGGTCCCTCGAATGCCCTTTGACCGTTTGACCAAAACTTTGAAAATTCATAACTAATTCATATGAACTCAGAAAAATGCAAATAAGATATCAAAATGTTCAGATAAACATTACCTTTATGTGCATATCATTTGCATTAAGGACAAAAGCACCCTCTAAACTACCTAAGGTAATTAATGTTATTAACATTATTAAAAATAAAAAGGTATAAACAATATTGTTTTCATGAATAAAAATTACATGCAAATGTAGGTGATGTTTTCTGAACATCTAGATATCTTATTTGCATTTTTCTGAGTTCGTATCATCTTGTTATGAATGTTCTAACGACTTTGACCATTATTTGGAAACTTCATAACAAATTGATACGAACTCAGAAAAATGCAAATAAGATATCAGGATGTTCAGGAAACATCACCTACATTTGCATGTAATTTTTATTCATGAAAAAATATTGCTTATACCTTTTTATTTTTAATAATGTTAATAACATTAATTACGTTAGGTAGTTTAAAGGGTGCTTTTGTCCTAAATGCAAATGATATGCACATAAAGGTAATGTTTGTCTGAACATTTTGATATCTTATTTGCATTTTTCTGAGGTCATATGAATTAGTTATGAATTTTCAAAGTTTTGGTCAAACGGTCAAAGGGCATTCGAGGGACCTCGATGGAAAAAGTAAGGGCAAAACTAAGCAAGCTTGAAAAGTAAGGGCAAAACCCGTGGGTCGGAACCAACTAGGGGCAAAAATGCAATTGTCCCTATGATTTTTTTCCTCCACGAAAGACTCCATATAGCAGAAGATGGGCATCAGAGGGCCAACAGGGGGCCCATGAGGCAGGGGGCGCGCCCCCCACCCTCGTGGCCAGGGTGTGGGCCCCCTCTGGTATTTTCTTCGCTCAGTATTTTTTATTATTTCCAAAAATAACTTCCGTGGAATTTCAGGACTTTTGGAGTTGTGTAGAATAGGTCTCTAATATTTGCTCCTTTTCCAGCCCAGAATTCCAGCTGCCAGCATTCTCCCTCCTTATGTAAACCTTGTAAAATAAGAGAGAATAGGCATAAGTATTGTGACATAATGTGTAATAACAGCCCATAATGCAATAAATATCGATATAAAAGCATGATGCAAAATGGACGTATCAACTCGCCCAAGCTTAGACCTCGCTTGTCCTCAAGCGAAAGCCCAAATTGAAAAATATGTCCACATGTTTAGAGATAGAGGTGTCGATAAAAATAAAATACGGACATGAGGGCATCATGATCACTCTTAGAACAGCAACATATATATATTGTCATATGATCTCTTATGCTAAAGTAACAATTCAATCACAATTTCAAGTATGAATCATAAACTTCATTGAGAACCAACAAACTCTAATCTCAGTCATTGAGGCAATTGCAATTTATCATAACATAGGAAAGAGTCAATATAAGAGCTTTTTAGCAAGTCCAGATACTCAACCATCTTTTAGTCTTTCACAATTGCTAACACTCACGCAATATTTATGGGTATGAAATTTTAATCGGACACAGAGAAATATAGGGGCTTATAGTTTTGCCTCCCAACGTTTTACCATGTCAACAATAATTGTTCATGAAGACTCACATCCAATTAGCTATATATATCATGATCTTTCCAACATATTGTGCTTGCCAAAGGATAAAATGTAAAAGGAAAGGTGAAGATCACCAAGACTCTTATATAAGGTAGAAGATAAAAGTAAAAGATAGGCCCTTCGCAGAGGGAAGCAGATGTTGTCATGCGCTTTTATAGTTGGATGCACAAAATCTTAATGCGAAAGAACGTCACTTTATATTGCCACTTGTGATATGGACCTTTATTATGCAGTCCGTCACTTTTATTTCTTCCATATCACAAGATTGTATAAAGCTTATTTTCTCCCACACTAATAAGTCATACATATTTAGAGAGCAATTTTTATTGCTTGCACCGATGACAACTTACTTGAAGGATCTTACTCAATCCATAGGTAGATATGGTGGACTCTCATGGCAAAACTGGGTTTAAGGGTATTTGGAAGCACAAGTAGTATCTCTACTTGGTGCAAAGAATTTGGCTAGCATGAGGGGGAAAGGCAAGCTCAATCATGTTGGATGATCCATGACAATATAATTTATCTCAGATGTAAGAAAATATAACCCATTATGTTGTCTTCCTTGTCCAACGGCAACTCTTTAGCATGTCATATTTTTAATGAGTGCTCACAATCATAAAAGTTGTCCAAGATAGTGTATTTATATGTGAAGACCTCTCTTTCTTTATTACTTCCTATTAATTGCAACGATGACCAAAACTATGTTTGTCAACTCTCAACAACTTTTATTCATCATACTCTTTCTATGTGAAGTCATTACTCTTCATAAGATCGATATGATCTCTTTTTATTTCTTTTTATTCTTTCTCTTTTCTTTTATTCACTCAAGATCATGGAAAAATAATCAAACCCTTGACTCAACACTAATCTTTATTATATAGCTCACGGACTCGATTACATAAAGGGATCATCAAGCAAAACTCAAAACTAGATCATACTAAAGCTTTATTCCATTGGATAAAGATATTACTAAAAGGATCGAACTAAGAAAAACGGTAAAGATAGGAGTGTGATGGTGATACGATACCGGGGCACCTCCCCCAAGCTTGGCAGTTGCTAAGGGGAGTGCCCATACCCATATGATTATGTCTCCATTGTTGGTGAAGAAGATGGTGGTGATGATCACTACAAAAAATACACTTCCGTGATGATACGTGTTTGTCACAGTAGGTCGCGTTTTTTGTCATGCATGTACATCCATGATGATTTTATGACAGAATCAAGATAGTCATATTTGTGCTATCATAGAAGTGTTCCATGACATTACCAAAATTATCATCACGGAAGTGTTCACTTCCATGATGATAAATCGCGCGTCACAGAAGTGCTTTCGTCAAGGGTGACCGACATGTGGCATCCACCGTAACGGAACGCCGTTAAGTTATCGGGTCGGGTTTTGGATCCGATAACCCGTTAACAGCCCCGACCAATGGGGATTTTCCACGTGTAAAATCATCATTGGCTGGAGGAAACACGTGTCGGCTCATCGTTGGGACAGATGTCATCCACTCATTGGATGGAAGGCGCCTATGATACGTCGACACGTGGCACGGCCCAACAGAGGCCCATTCCTATGAAAAGGCCGGTCCGTTTGACTTGGTCAAAAGGTGGCGGGCCGGCCCATGGAAAGCCTATTAACGACCTGTTCGCATGTAGCCCATTTACAGCCCGCTAACCCAAGGCCCGTTATGCCCTATCCGAATTAGGCCCAGTTGCGTCATCTGGGCCATCCAATATGATTCCAGCCCGTTTTCACTTCTGGCGCATGTATGGCCCATGACGTCTTTTGGCCCATATGAGGCCCTATGTAAATCTTGGCCTATTAACGGCCCGTGGTGAAACTGTCCCGTAATGAACAGTGTATCACTTTACACCCATTAACGACCCGTGGTGAAAGTGGCCCGTAATGAACAGTGTATCACTTTATACCCATTAACGGCGCATTATCCGTTGGGCCGTTTCCAGCCCATGTTATCTTTCGGCCTTCTCAGAGCCCATTTATTCTTGGGCTCATTTCCAGCATTCATTTACTTACAGCCCGTTACTGTCATTTTCTGCTTGTGGGCCAAATTCAGCCCATGGTTACAGTCGGCCCATTGGTGGTCCGTTAATATGTTGGGCCGTTTTCATAGCGTCATCAAGTACGGCCTATTAACGATGGCCCATTATGGTCGGCCCATGAACGGACGATTCCAACTCTAGCCCGTTTACGACCATATGCGGTCTGTTTGGCCCATGTTTGGCCAATCGATCATACGGCCCGTATAAGGCCATTGATGATACGGCCCGCAGAAGGCCCATTGTTTCTACGGCCCATAGAAGGCCCATTGTTTCTACAGCCCGTAGAAGGCCCATTGTTTCTACGGCCCGTAGAAGGCCAACTGTTTCTACGGCCAGTAGGAGGCCCAGTGTCACTACAGTAAATATTAGCCCATGGTTATTGTGGCCTAGTTTTAAAAAATAGGTTATTGCAGCCACTAGCTAACCGCGGAAAAAGAACTGCAATGGCTACAAGCAAACAAATAAACAAGACAACAAGGAAATAAATAAGCAAGCAACTAACGCTAGGCTATCACGGCTATTACACATATTACATCCACTGGGCATCAAAGTTCGCCACCAGTGCAAATATAGGGAACAAAGCAGCATATCATATACACTGGTTGTCAAAGTTGGCGACCAGCGCAAATAAACGCCGCAGCAAAACAAATCCAGAACTGAACCCACTTCAGAAGATCTCAAGAAACAATATCCTGGGTACCCATAATGCTGGCAAGATGCTTAGCAAGCTTATTAACTTTCTCTTGTTTGGCGCTTAAATCCTCCAGCGCTTGCTATTGCACCAGAAAATATGCATCTGAATTCTGCAGGGACTTCCTCAGTCCTTCAGCTTCCTGCCGCAGCACATCTGATCGATGTCTTTCAACTTGAAGTTGAGACTCAAGAAGACGAACTGATTCAGGCAGCGAGTTCGAAGAGCTTGTGCCAGCAGTAGTGGCCAGTAACTCGAACACTACATCAAGACAGGACTTTTGGGTTCCCTCACTGTCGTCAAGATAGTTTTTATCAGCTTTCTTGGAGACCAATAGGGATGTCTCACTATCTTGAACCTTATCTGCATTACTTCCTTTACCATTGGATAACGCGGTACTGTTCTCCACTATTTTGTCCGCATTCAAAAAGAGAAATAAGCAGACACATCACATGTTTACCATGTTGTATATGAAACTCATTTTGGTAAATGAGTTCAGTAGTAAAGTGGACAGGATAACAGCATGAAACAAACATATATCTATGTACCATGGTCACTTTATGGTCTATATCATTCTAGTTTTTGTTGCCAAATCAAGATAGAGACACGGTTCAAAAAATATTTGTTAAAGACAAAGCAGAATAGACAGAATATAAGTGTAGGTAACTATAGAGCAATAACAACACTTGTAATGTGCATGACATGAGAACATAACTGTTTATTCAATTGAAACTGAAATCAACATAGAGCAGGTTACAACAGCAAACCAGTTAAAGAAACAGGTTTAAAACATACCTGTTGCGCCATTGGAGTTTCAATTCCATCCTTCAAATTTGAAAATAGTTGGTATGAGTAAATACAATAATGCAAGAGCAAAGGAGTATGAACCATAGCTACAGAACCTGACCTGAGAACAAATATTCTTCTCCTTTAAGCGTTGAGTTGGCATTCGGAGTGGTGGTCCTCGTGCTTTGGGTGCTTTGTGGTGGAGACGGTGTTGTGTCAACTGAACTGGGTTACTATCTGCCGGGGTTGGGGTTAGAAGGGGTGTAGCTGGTTCTCTGTCCAACTAGGTATGGGTACAATCTGCGAGAGTCTGGGTTATGTGTGGTGGATCTGGTCCTTGGCCAAGTACAACTGTGGTTCTATCTGCATCAACTGGTAGCACTACCTTTTCTGAAGATCGTGTTGTTACTCCCTTAGATACTGTCATCATGCTCTCCAATTCAAATGGCTGATAAACAAGAAAAGTAATTGAAAGTATAGACATTGTATGATAGACGGGTCCAATGGATAGTGGGGAATAAAAGAGGGCATGAAATAATTCATATTTATGTTGCCTAACCAAACAGGATAGCATGACACAATCTCACATGTATGATGGCTAACTAAACAGGATAGCATGACACAATTTCACATTATGATGGCTAACTAAAAAAGATGGAAAGACATAGTTCAAAATATGAGACTATGTAAACAGGATAACATGACATAACTATATAATGTGTTTATTAAATAGGTTGGCATGCCATAATTCACATACATTCACGGATAGAATGCCATAATTCAAAATATGATGACTGTAAACACTAAACAGGATGAGATGATATAACTATATGATGTCTTTATTAAGTGGGACGCCGTGCCATAATTCAGATAGATGATGTGTATGTACTATGTAAACATGATGGCATGATATAATTCAAATATATGATTTATATAGTAAGCAAGTAAGGAGATGGCAATCCATATATGATGTAAAAGCTAAGCAATGCAAGACAACATGCATGACATGGGTAATATAACCCTGCCAAGTTTGAGCATAGACCTCAGGGGGAAATAAGACTGGTCATCAGTCTCTAAATCCTCCTCTGAGGAGCTCTCTGTAACCAGCAAGATGTCTGCTTCAGCGGGTAGCATTGTCTACTCTGAATACCTTGTTTTCACTCCAGATACTTCCATCACCGCTTCAAATGGCTGATGCACAGGAAGAGTAGTTGAATATAAAAACGTTGTTGACAAATGGAACACGTAATACAAAAAAATGATAGCATGATATAATTCACATACATGATGATTGGCTAAATAGCATGGCATTGCATAATTCACATATATAATGCCTTTGCAACAAGATAGCATTGTATAATTCACATATACAATGTCTTGCAACAAGATGGCAATGCATAATTCACATATATGGTAATTAGACACTGAACAGGTGGCATTCACACAAAGCATGTCTAAACTAATCAAACGACATAGCAATGCGAGACACCACACGCACGATATGAGCAACATAACCCTGCCAAGTTAGAGCATACACCTCGGGGGGGAATAGGACTGGTCATCTGTCTCTGAATCCTCCTCTGAGGAGCTATCCGTAACCTGCAAAATATGCGCTTCGTCAGATAGCATAGTCTGCTCTGAAGACCTTGTTTTCACTCCAGAATTTGCCATCGCCGTGTCAAATGGCTGATGCACACGAAGAGCAGTTGAATGTACTAACATTGTTGACAAATGTAATATGTAACGAAAAAAAGGATGGCCTGATATAATTTACATATAAGATGACTGGCTAAGCAGGATGGCATTGCAAATTTCACATATATGATGCCTGGCTAAACAAGATGGCGTTGCATAATTCACATAAAGGATGAATAAACTAAACAGATGGAATTCGCACAAAGGATGTCTAAACTAAGCAGATGACATATTTGATGTATAAAGTAAGCAATGCAAGACACCATATGCATGATATAACTAACATCAGCATGCCAAGTTAGAGCGAAGACCTCAGGGGGTAAATAGGAGTTGTCTTCTGCTTCTGAATCCCCCTCAGAACAGATATCTTCCTCTCGATTACAATCTGAAATGCGTGGAGGGGGGCTGCCTTTGCGCCTACCATGGAGCGACGTCTGCATGAAACTTTATTGCCATGCAAGGCTCGTCTCTTTTGCTCTACATGTTCAGTTCCATTGTTTACAATAACTGTCATGCATAGGAATAAAACATAGTGAGATTATGTAAGGAGTGCATGCAGAAATCCAGAGTGATGGTAGCAACCTGTGGATAGACCCACAACCAATAATAGCAGGCAGATCATGGCTTCAATTAAAAAATACAGATAATGGCTTCTTTACTGTTTGTTTCCCACCCAACATGAAACTCATAGTAGACACAGGAGATTAACCAGATAGTAGATAGATACTATTGATAGCGGCCCGGATATGTACCCCACAACCATTTAAAAACTCAAGTTTGACCATTAGTTTGGAGCTAACTCAGAGTCTAATTGGTGAACAGGACGATAAAGTAGCATGTAATATTAAGCGATGCATAACGTAAGCAGACACGAAAGAGTGCGACCTCTCTTGCGGACCCGTGTAGTCCTCGAGGTCATCTTCTCGGTTGATGATGGTAATGCAGTTTTCATGGCTGCCAGCAGCGGGGAAGAAGATCTGAGGCGGCGAAAGATAGTCTGGAGGTCGGATCCCTGCTGTGCTGGACCCTTCTATCATTGGAGCAGCTGAGCTGGGGTGGACGACGGCGCAGCAGGAGCGGGACAAACCACGCAAGGTTTTCTTTGACAACTATCTGTAAGAGAAGTAATTCTGTAAGGGCTCGTTTGAATTGGAGGATTCCAACAATGCAGGGATAGGAAATAGATAGGAATAGGATAGGAATGCACGTGCAAAACAGAGAATTTAAAAACACAGGATTTCTGCCAATCTGGGTGTTTGATTCACAACAATTGGAAGATCACAGGATGTAAAGAAGCATGGTGAGATTAAGTCAAACCACAAGAAAATGTACGGTTATAATGCTACTATGCTACTATCTCTTAGTCTTGTGCTTCATGAATAGGAATTTGAAAAGGAGGACAAGTGAAAATTAAAATTCCTACGCTTTTTCTTTTAAGGAGACACTAAAGGAACAAATCCGTGTGCTCAGTGGACAATATATATAACATGTAGAGTAAAAAGAGATGCAACAAGTGTACAACCTCTGGCGAAGCCATGTCGATCTCAGCGTGATTGGGTTGGCCGGTGAGGATGCTCCGGCTGACTTTGCGGTCAGAGGAGGGGAAGAAGATCTTAGGCGTCTGGAGATGGAGCCCGCGGTACTGCTCCATTGTGATGGAGGGTTTCGTCGTTGGAGCAGCTCCGGTGAGTTGTACGACGCCGAGGCTGAAGCAGGACAAGAGAGACAACGAACAACGTTAACCTGAGTGGAATTCTAATAGCTTCTCCAATACATGACGTAAAATACATAACCACAAAGTGCTAGATGTAAAATACATCAGCCACTCATCTCTGAACTTAACTGTGGAAACTGAACTTAACTGTGGAAACTGAACTTAACTGTCGAAACTGAATTTTGCTGTGGAAACTGAATTTTGCTATCGAAACTGAACGCACTAGCAAGGTGAGGCTACACGTCGGTCGACTGACTTTTTCATCTCTAGTCAGTTGATTTTTCAGCCGTTGGATACGAAATCAAGGGCCTGCGGTTCATCTTCAACCTCCATCCCCCTGAGCTGCCAGCCACCACCGGCCAAACAGCAGCCCCCCGCCGCCCGCTGCCGGCGGTGCGCCGCCCCGCCCGCCCCGAAAACACTCCCCACCGCCGGTCCGCCGCCGCCCCGGCCATCCCTCTAGGTCCCCCCCCCCCCCCCCGTGCCGAGCTTTTTATCTGGCGATCCCCACGCCACCGCCCCGCCAACGCCCCACCACCGCCGGTGACCACCACCCCCATCCTGAACCCTAAGATAGATAGTGGGGTACCTCTCCGGCGAGCCCCCCTCCCCGCTGCGGCGGGTTCTTCCATCACCCCGGCGAGCCCCCCACCCCCTGAAAATCGACTGACCCAAAAGTCGATTCAGTTGACTGAAGTGTAGCTAAATCAGAGCAGCATCGCAAGCAAGAGCAAGAGCGAGAGCAGCAGCGCGAGCAAGAGCAATAGCAAGAGAAGACCAGGCAGGGGACCGAGAGCAAGAGCAGAGCAGCAGCGCGAGCGAGAGCTAAAGCAGCAACAGCTCCTACTGATTTGGACGTCGTTGCCGAGGGAGCGACGCCGTGGAGGAAGTGGCTGGCGATGCCGCCGTGGATGGAGCCGCGCCGTGTCGGCTCGGGACCAAGCGCCGGCAGCACCGTGAGATCGAATCAAGAAGAAAATGCGGCGATTAGTGTTCAACCTCTTTGGTGGCACCGATTAGGCCGCAGCTTCATCCGAGAAACGATGATGATGATGCTCTTCCGGTGGTGCAGGTGAAGATGGCGGTGTGGGAATGGAGGTGGCGCGAAAGACGAGGGGAACGTCGAGGCAGCTCCTTGGAGGTGGAGGACGGGGTGGCTGAACCGGCGGGACGATGAGATCGACGACGGATCCTCATCTGGTAGGATGGATGAGGGACGTCGAGGTGTTGCTGTGGACGACATCGTCGGGGAAGAGGCTCCGGCTGGGTGGCAGACGGAGCAGGGTGTGGGGTTTCGTCGCGGGTTTTCGCGGCCTCGGTGTACGAATGGGTGGGCGGATGGGATGGCAGTGGGGAACCATGGCTTAGAGACGCGCTTGTCCAAAATGTGGGGTAAGTTACGAAAGTACCCCCACCGATTTGAGGCGGTTCTTTTGGTTCAGGGGTACCACGGGCATTTTGCATGTCGGGATTTCATAGGAGGTGGGAGTTTTCGCATGCGTTGTAATTTCGGAATAGCAAGGCGTGGGTTGAGTTGGAGGGAGTTGTCGGAGCACAACGAGACAAAGATATATCTTAAATATTTTGGGCTAACAAGGCGCGGGTTGAAATTTCGGGACAAGCCTAACGTGTACTGTACCAAATCAATGTGCACTACAAATGTCATTCAAAACTTTGAATTCATGTTATGTTCAGTTAAAATATTTCGCTACGTGTATAATACATGCAACCTACTACTCAAATGAATGTTTTACTGCATTCCAAACGTATATACTACCACTTCAATATGAACTAAATTTGAATTCATTTCTCTATTTGAATAAGATCTACAGTAATGATTGTTGTGAAGTCAAAGCATTTGAATTCATTCCTCTATTTTAATAAGATCTACAATCATCATTATTGTCAAGTTAAACCATCGTTTGTGTATTATCTTCACAGCACACCACATGATTAGTCTTGAGTTACATATGAACTATGTGTACTATATGAACTCGAACTAGATTGTTTGAATCCACTTTATTTTGATTTCGAATCACATTACATTTCTAGCTCTAGCTAGATCTTCATAATCTAAACCATGTCTCATATGTATAATGTGTTTATCACATTATGTATGGTGCCCCGCCCCCTACGCCTACAAGTATTTAGATGTGAGTTGCAAACACCACACATTACCACAAATTCAAATAAAATGTGAGAATGTTCGATATATAGTATTGTTTAGATTGTTCGATATTTAGTTGTAAGCTACAAACGCCACACATTATCACAAATTCAAATAAAATGTGAGATTGTTTGATGTATAGTATGGTTTAGATTGTTCGGCATTTAGCTGTGAGTTGCAAACGCCATGCATTATCACATTATGGTATAACATGTGCACAGCACGTGTATCACCGCTATATTCATGCATGCAATGTTTAAAACACTATGATCTCCTATTCAAATATATGAATCCGCTTTCATATCAAATTATGATCTTTGTTAGTCTCTTACACCCACACAATCCTCTAACCTTTGTAGCAACCACTAACTTTCTCTCGTGCATGCACACGCCCTCCTCGCTCTCCCCCTCCCTCGGCATTCTATCCACCGGGCACATTCATTTTTTTCTTTAGGTCGTTCTCCCAGAGTCTCCACAACTCCTTTCCGACACACACCGATCGATAAACCTCTCCAGCGATGCCTGCCTACAACATACACACACACCTTCAATCTCCTCCTTTATGTGTCCTTGCCTCGTGTCTCTCATACAGTCAGACACACATGTAAACTCTCGCCCCTCTTTTCATCGATCTCACAACCGCACACTCCTCCCCCTATCTAGCTAGTAGTTGGGCCTCAGGAACCACCTCCTAGCTCCATTCTCTCTGTCTATCCGTCACGCTGGGCCTTATTTGCCTCTAACAAATGGACATACACAGACCGATCTCTCGCTATACATATAGCTAGCTAGGTCCTTATAACTCGTTTTTACCCACACGTCAATCGATCTACCTCATTAGTTGTGTCTCTCCCTTCCTCCGACAAACAACAATTGATCTACCGATCTAGTTAGGTTTGCTTGCCAAACACATGGTTCCCCTTCATCATCCATGGATGCGTCCCGACAGATCTATCACGCACAGGCACACGCAGAAACACATCCCCACTCTTATTGATAACATTGCAGTTCCACCCTCAGTTTTTCTAGTAGGCCTCTCCCACCATCTTCGAGAAGCAACTCCATCACCCATCCAGCACTCTACCCCTCTCCCTCCCTCTCTCTCTCCTCTCTCTCTCTCTCTGTCCCATCATATTTCCCGTCCTTCAGTTATGTATGGATGTCGACCGATCTCCCTCAAGACCTAGCTGGGTCTCTCCTTCTCAACACATATACGAGTCGTTCTACCTCTATAGTTAGGCCTCTGCCTACCCCTCCCCCCACCCCCCTCCCCACACACACACCGATACATCGAGCGCTCTAGTCATGTCTCCCTGCCACACACAAACTTGACATGTGCCCTCTAACGTTCCGGTAGGCCAGTCGCCCTATATCTTTGACTTGCACACACACACACAATTTCGATGGCTCTCTTCATCGATCTCGCACCCACCCACTTGATCCTCTCTTCGACTCTATCGATAGCTATGGCCCCTCCCTCTCTTCTCGTGGATTGCCCGACCCTCTATGTATGATATGGATAGGCCTCCATTTCACACACATTGCATGCAAACTTTTGTTTGAGATGTCATCGACACATATTCCCACAAATAATTCACGAAATCAACCCCCCACCCCCACCCCCACCCCAAAACAAAAACACTCACGAACGCGTTTTGTATCTCTCACACACACCCACGTAGGTGGGGGACGTGCACGAAGAGAAGAGGTGCATGCACGATGCACGTACTCCCGTCTCTTTCCCAACCACACCCGCGCGGGTACACGGTGGAGCTCATTTCTGTATGAAAAAGGCAACCCACGTGGTAATTTGGCACATGTACTGGTTGTCCACTTGGTGGAGGGAGGATCGTCTACCATGGGTGAACAAACAAATTGCGACTTGACGTGTTATGTTAAAAAAAGAGGCAAACCATGTGGGGCCTACCTTAGAGGCAAGGCTCTATACACTGGAGTACTTTTGATGTGTCCCGTCAACTCGCAGAACGAGGAGAAGCTTGCTTAGTACACCGTCTCCCCCGTTCCTAAATATAAGTCTTTGTAGAGATTTCACCATGAACCACATGCGGATGTATATAGATGCATTTTAAGTGTAGATTCATTCATTTTGTTCCGTATGTAGTGGAATCTCTACAAAGACTTATCTACTAGTAATAGCTAGCCCCCACTACTAGGAATTCTCTATCCTCTCCTTGAGCCACATCATAAAAATTGATGTAGCCGTTAGATGAAGTAAATCAGTCCATAATAGTCATCTGATCTAGACATTGAGAGGCTCCGCACTAAGCCACATGCAAGCATGCAGAAATATCGTGGCACATGCATGTGAGTGGGTTTTAAATCACATCAACATGTCTGCATGCAAGCATGCACCGGTAGCATGCATGTAAGTGAGCTTTTAAGTCCCATTAACATGTCAAAATGAAAAATATAATCCCATTATGCAGTAGGAGTTGGCTGATCTTTTTTTCCTTACGTGGGATGATCTAAATGATGATGGGAGTTTATTTAGTTTGGCTACCACATTTTTCATGCGGTTATAGAGTTTTTTTAGTTCTATGAAATCGATAATTTTGCGCACAGAGATATACCGTTGTTCCGCGGCAACGAGCGGGGACTCATCTAGTAATATTTAGGAACGGAGGGAGTACTATGTAAAGAGTTAGGTGTCGCACGGTGATAGTGTGAGGTGGTCCATGTAATCACTGAGCCTGCGTGTTTTCACTGCTCTTGCATGCCTCCGCTGTAAGAATGGAGAAAATTGTAATCTAGTAGTAGTACCTCCTTTCGCCGAAAGCGTGGGACATCCAGCAGTCCTACCACCTCAGTAATAAAGACCAATGAGCCGTCAAATCACATAGACCCAGCAGTAAGTTGGGCAGACGAAGCAACCATAACTCTTGCGCTAGTGAGAGGTCGCGTCTGCTCTGCCCGGGCATGAATGTGGCACCGATTCTTTGGAGCGGTGCTAACCGTTTCGGGCGGGAAGCGCGTGCGGGCGAAGGAGGGGCTTTGGGTGGGCCAGGCAGGTCAGGAGCGGGCGTGACAGTTGTCCGCATGTCCCTACCGGACACGCCCGGAAACGAGAGGATGCACCGACTCTCACGGCTAAAATCGTACAGTACACAACATCTCTCTGTAGGAGTAGGTCGATCTGTCGCTCTCTCTAGCACACACATGCTGTTAAACACACACACACACACACACACGCACGCACGCACCTTGGTCCCGTTGCACCTTCTAACATGACTTATTACACCTAGACAGAGGGAGTAGTAAGTATATGAGATACGGTGGCACATTGACTTAAGTCGAATACAAGTGCCCAAAATTTGTGTGCATGTTATAATAAGGATTCACTTAAAATAGTACGTGAGCGAATAGAGGAATCAATTGGACAGTGTTTCCGAGCAGTAGCGAGGTGTGTGAGGTAAGAAACACCGCTGGCACTTTTAATTTTTCTTATTAATTTGTTTGTTTCACCCTCTGACTGGTGGGACCCAACGTACTACATGGAGAGAGGTAAGGTGACTAAGGCTGCATAATTTCTGCACCAATGTGGATAGTCTTACCACCAAAGCCACATGACACGATTATGATTGAAATCCCAATGACTCCCACACACACAAAAAAAACACGGCATGCTTGTCACACGAATGCAGGAATGTATAAAAGGTTATTTCCCTCTCGTTGAACATAACGGGAGGGTTGTGTAGCTGGTTAGCCTGTTCGCTCATCAAACTTGAGGTCTCGGGTTCGATAACTACACTTGAGCATAATTTGTGCCAGGAGGATTCTTTGACTGGTCAAAATGTTTTCTAGGGTTTGCACGCTTCACACTCTCTCTCTGGTATATATATACACGTTGGAGCCTCATCGCTTGTAGTTGCTCTCTTCACACTCTCTAGCCCTCTCCCGCTGGAGCCTCAGCGCTTGTAGTTGCTCTCTTCACACTCTCTCGCCCTCTCCAGATCTAAACAAGACTTCGTTGGCCTCTCTCTGCCCTCACTGCTGCTCAAAGAGCCGGTAGGATCCGTCCGCCGAGAAGGGAAGGAGGCTTAACACTGTCGCCGTCGGCGAGGGACTACCGGCGCAGCTGTTCACTTTCCACCCAGCGGCGGCGCGGGAGGGCCTCCGACCCCTTCTTCTTCGCCATCGTCCCGTCGCCCACCGAACCACGCCCCAAGAACCTTAAGGTATAATTTACTTACTACACATGCATTGCTCTAGCTGCATGTATACCATGAATCTAGGACGTGGTTCAAAGTGGAAAGGAGTGGGGGAAAGTAGTGGGAAAAGTTGTATATAGCATGAATCTAGGACGTGGTTCAAAGAGGAAATGAAGGGGAAAGTTGTATAGCATGAATCTAGGACGTGGTTCAAAGAGGAAAGGAATGGGGGAATGTAGTGGGGAAAGTTCTATCGCATAAATCTAGGACGTGGTTCAAAGAGGAAAGGAAGGGGCGAAAGTACAAGTTCAAAAAGGAAAGGAAGGGACAAGGCTGGACAGTTTGAGCAGGACTAGATTTGCTGCACTCACATAGGGAAAGGTGTCTAAAGATAACAAAACTAGGACCAACACAAATATGCTCCTTGGTTGTTTGTTCTTTGTTGCAACAGACTATGCATTACCAGAGTACATCGGTAGATGCACATGGTGTTGGTGCGTCCATTGTCCCGTGCAACTCATTAGCAGTTGTTAATCTAAGGCCATGTTTGGTTAAAAACTCCCTAGTCCCTACCTTCTTGGTTCCAGGGACTAAACATGGACTAGAGCTTATTAAATGACATGCTAAAAGACCATGCTACCCCTAGTAATGAACTAATAGAGACAAGGTGTGATGCGTGGCAGGGGAAACTGTTGGAAAAATTCCCAAAAAGACTCCCTCGGGGTCTTCTTTCTTTAGTCCCAAATGCCCACTTTTAGTCCCTAAAAGTCCCTCCTGTTTGGTTTAGATGGGACTAACACGGAGTTTTTTAGTCCCTACACCAAAATGTCCCTGTAAACAAACACCCTCTAATAATAACGCTGGAAAATTGACGCAATGCCACGGTTAAAAGCAAATTACATGTTTAACGAATTTTATTATTAATATAATCTCTATGTTAATATTAATCAATGCCACCATTTGAGAAATGCTACTGTCTCGCTTTCTTTCCCATTTAGATAAGGTAGATGCTTCTTTTTGTTGGCTTCTGTGTCATCCACCGTTATTGACCACTAATTGTTTCCTTTGCACCTCTATGTAAACAGGGTTATCTACTTCACCTCGTTGCCATTGTGACCTTTTGTTGCAATGCATAAAACACTTTTGTTTTAAGAGTGTTTTGTGCAGTTCAACCAAAATGTCACACCGACAACGTTGCTTGATCTTAGTGGAACTGCACAAGAGGAGATCTTACTTCCTATCCGTTAAGGCGAATTTGGTTCAGATCTTCTTCTTGTGAGTTGTTTGAATTCCGCATCATGAGAGGTCAGTACTAGTCGTCTTTCACATGATTCTGCAGTGTGCTTTCATATGTTGTGCTACTTGTACGATAATGTTGCTTGATTTTTGTGAACTGCATAAATGGAGACAAGACTTCCAATCTGTATGTGCACCGTAATATCCCATTGAGGTAAGATAAGGATATTTCACAACTGCTGGCCTGTATTTTTCCACTTTCATCGGAAAATTAAGTTTAGTACTATACTTGTGCTCCCTAATTGACATGCCAAATCTTACATTGAAGGCGAAGCTTGTCTGTTATTGAACCAAGTGATGAAGGGGAAGAACAAGCAGAAGAAAAACAAAAATCAACTCCTGGTGCTGTAATGAAGCACTGGAACTATGATGACACAAGTAATGATATAGTTTTGCATCTTAATTTATTGCTATGGCTGGAACGAGCAATTGTTTTGCCACTGATTTGATGCCACTCTTAATGTAATATGTAATTATCTCTACTTGTGCAAACAGGGATCTTCTTTGAAGATACCATATATTTTAGTGGAACTGCACAAGAAGATGTTGGAAACATTAAAATAATCGAGGAGTATATAGTAAGCATGGCCACCACCATAGATAGCAACAGATGGTTTCGGAGAAGTGCTTCATCTGTATGCTCTACACAATAAGCCTCCTGACGGAGGTTGGTACTCGCCCACTGATTTCATCCATATGATTGAGTTTTGTCATCTCTATTGGTGTTGTGCTACTGTTTAGATACTGTCATGAAAAAGTGGTATTGTCCTTGAGAAGTGCTTCATCTGTGCTGTTTTAAATATTTCCTTTCCTTTTTTTGAGCAAACAGGGATGCTAGCATTTAGTAGTCCTCTTGTCTTTGCACAACAGGATCATCTTCCTCTGAAGCAGAATATGGAGTATGTCAAGTGACTAGTTCTGATTATGCCAGGATGAAGAAGCCATGTCTATCTTCTCATCAGAAGGAGCAGTTGAAGGATGGTTGCATTACTCCCCACAAGACCAAACTAACTTCAGCTCAGAAGTACTGACAAATCTCCATTTTTTTGCTGTGATGCGCGAGTACAATGTCGTTCTAGGATTCTTTTTGGTGAGTTCCATTTTTCTAAAAGTGTGCTCTACATGGACCATGTATGTGCCTGTTGAAACTATCAATTCATAGTACAGTTTGCTTTATACTAATCACTTTTTTGTATTTGTGCAAACAGGGGTGCTCGGCTTGATTTCAATGGGAACTGCGCAAAATGTTCATGAATACATCAAATCATTCATTTCCACCACAAGAAAGGAGGTGCCGATAAGTTCAAGGCGTTGCAACATATAAGGGCGAAATCATACAAGCTACGCGTGAATTTGGTTGATTTTGGTGGAACTGCACAAAAAGAACAGCTGGTTTATTTAGCACGAGGTGCCATGTCAATGTCCGAACTGATGGCAAACCCTGCTCATTCCACAATCGTAGGCATTTGATATTTTGGAATGGGACAACCTTGTCAAATTTTGCTCATTGATTTTAGCAAGACATGCATTTGATATTTTCGAATGGGACGCCCTTTGCTGTCAGCAGCGTCGATCAATTTTTTCTTTATTCTTTAGTTGTGAAGTAAATATTGCCTCTGACATGTGAGTCGCTGAGATGCATAGTCATTGATTGTTTTGAATGTTCTCTATGAATTGCCAGGCCTGTGTGTTTGATTGCAATGTACAGAAACGCTAAAAAGCTGCTCAAACTCTTTGTACTCCTTCTGTTCCTTTTTACTTTGCACATTGTGAAAGTGCATACTTTTTTGTATAAGATTGGTCAAAGTAGATATATTTTGACTGCAGACAAAACTTGTATGCAGACTAGAAAGGACCGGAGTGAGTACATGTGAAACTGCTGCAAACGAGTTGATCACCCTGGGAATAATGCTAGTACGTATTGTTTTGCATGTTCATCCAATGCCAGTGATACAGGAATTCGAACTAATCGAAATAAATTCATTCATACATGGTCGGATTTCATATAAACATGCCAGATTTCATTACATTTCATACATTCTTCAACTAAAAAGGGGTGCGCTGGAGGTATAATTAATTCACCGAAGCTACCCACCTGTGTCCCGCTGAGCCGAATAGAAGCTTCAGTGACTTAACTGCAGGTGCAGTTGCGTAACTGACATGTGGCCTGTTGGGCCCACGTGTCAGTCAGCCAACTGCACCCGCAGTTAAGTAGAAGCAGTGTTCTTCTCCAGCGCAGCTCTCCAACTCCACGTCGCTGCCAAGAAGCTAACCGGCCGTCAATGGTCAACCCGCCTAGCTTGGCTTCAACCGAAGGGTAGCAGCGGTGGCCTTACTAGGACCCGAGCGGCGGCGGCCTACCGTGTTCTACTCTTCCTCGTTTTCTGTGTGGTGCAGCCTCGTTGGCAGCAGGGCAGGGCCTCGGCGGAGCCGGCGATGTCCTCTATCTCCTTGCCGACGGGCGGCGCCTCAGCGGAGCGGTGGAAATCCTCCCCCACATTGCCGGCAGGGTGGGGCCTCGGCTGAGCCGGCGATGTCCTTTGCCTCGTTGTTGGCGGAGCCGGCGGTGTCCTCTGCCTCGTTGTTGGCGCCACGGGGCCTCGGCGGAGTAGGGCCTGATGGACGCCAGCGGAGCGGGGACTCGTCGGAGCCGGCATTGTCCTCTGCCTCGTCCTTGGTCTCGCCAAACAGCGCCTCGCCCACTTCATCGCCCTCTTTGCTAGCCTCTTTGTAGGCGGCCGCAGCCTCTGCCACCTGCATGCGGTACCGCCAGCGCTCGAGGCAGCCTTTGCAGGCGGAGCGGTACGAGTCGAGCAACGCCTCCTACTCCGCCCGCTCCGCCGCAATCTGCTCCTCCGCCTACAGGTGCTCCTGGAGGAGATGGTGGTTGTAGGCGGCGTCGGCCTGCGCCTCCCAGAACTGCTCCTCATGCATCTGCCTTACCCTGTCCATATATTGGGCACAGGCCTCGCCGATGGTCATGGTGCAATGCACCAGCGAGGATGGCGCGGAGGAGGGGGTTGGCGCCGGATCGTCGACTACCATGTTCTCCATTAGGACGTCGTCATCATCCGGCTGCCTGCCGGCCAGCCGGTCAGCAGCAATGGCTGCCATCTCCTTGTGGTCCGTCGTCCGCCCATCCCGAAGAGCGCTGGAGTGCGAGGAAGCCATGGTGGGCAGTAGTGGTGTGGACAGGAGAAAGGGAACGGATGCAGATGACTGCGGCTATGGCTATGGCCGGCGCAGCAGTTTATATAGCAATGGTGGGCGGGCAGAGGGACGGACGTGTGGCACCGGAGTAGCCGCCTCGGCAACCGCGTATCATTAATGTGGGCGGCAGATGGACAGACGGACGACACTTGTGTCGTTTGAAGGCGGAGCAATCGCCTGCACCGGGAAGCGGGGCGGGCGGCGTTGACTGTTTCGGGCGGAAAGCACGCGCGGGCGAGGAGATGACTTTACTTGGAGAGGATGACAATGGGGACCCACCAGGTCCATAGCCTCACATAAGCAAGTGCCTCCTTATTATATTTATATATATATATATAACTATAATTTATTTTGCTTCCTCCTAGTTTCCTGACATCACGGTCCCACACCATTGTCAACCTACGTAGTAGTCAATAAACGAGAGAATTGCACTATAAGTGGCTGACAGCTGAGACCAAGCAGCCCGAGCAGTATTTGTGTTTTTGAGGTGTGAGCACTGCAGAGTTTTTCGATGTTTAGCCCAGATATTAATTTTTCTCCTCTGAACAACAACGAAAACATCGCTGCACGTATCAACTGGGCGGGTTGTGGCCCGTCTAGCCCAGGCCAGATATCCAGCCTGGATATTAATTTTTTTTCAAGCTGAAAATGCCTAGCCCAGCTATACTTTTTTTAGGAACACCCAGGCAAGGTCAAGTTGTTATTCTTCGCCCCACTGGGCTGCAAATCTTTCCTAGGAGGGATGCATTAGAATTAACAAGAAAATGGGCTTTAAGAAATAATAAATGGGATGTAATTATAAAAACTGGGCAGTAACTATAAAAAAATGCACCAAACACGTGATTAATTTATAAAATATTATTTTTGGATATTGAAAATTTTAATTTCATTAATTGTTGCAAGCGCAATGTTTCGTTGGATTTTTACATAATATAAATTTATATTGAAATTGTATTTAAACTGGCTAGAAATTTCGGGATAAAAATATTTCGGATCCCATCAAAATGTGGGAAATTTTATTGAATTCTGTTTTGAACGGTTGGTTGAAATTGGTTGTACTTTTAACAAACTGTAAATGGGTTGTAGTAAATTCCATTAGAATTCAAAAATGGGCTACACATTCTTACAAATCTCAAATGGGTTATAAGTTCTCTGCCACACACTTCTGGCCTTACTAAGTTGACGCGTCCCCTAAAAAATAGAGTTGACGCGTATGCAATGCTTTGTCAACTTATAGTCAACACACGGTTCTAGCAGCAGTGGCCATTGGATGTCCATCCAACAGATGTCGTGCTTCTTCTTCAATCTCGGATATTCTAGCTTCACCCGCCCAAAAAATGATTCCTCCCCCTAACATCTGGGGCGCACCATTTCGGAAGCTGGCCTGTGGGCCTACTAAGTTGCCGTACCAAGGGCTTTGTCAACTTAGTCAATATAAATGATTCTAGCTACAGTGACCGTACGATGTCCATCCAACGGCCGTCATGCTTCTTCAACCTCTGGTCTTCTTGCTCCAGCCGCCCAAAGCAGCGCCGGTCGTGCCGCCTGCTCCTGCCTCCCGTGGTCGGCTGTGCTGCCGCAGAGGCCTCACCGCCCCCTACTACTCCCACCGCTGGCCAGGCCATCCCTCCACTCACCCACACTCCCTGTTATTCTGCGGCGACGGCAGCGCAGCCGAACCAGTGAACCCTCATACTCCTCTCTGCGTGTGCATCCACTGCCGCTTCTTCCCCGGCTCCGTGTCGTCCCCCTACTAGGCCTCGTTGTCGTCCACCGCCCTGGTGCTCTCGGCGCGGCGTGGTCAACGTGGTCAAGGAAGGACTTCCATTGGACGTGGACTGTACATGGAGAGGCTGACAGCTGGGTCCACGGCAGCCGTAAGGAAGTGCCTCCTTATTACGCGCAAAATAATTATTCATCCACCTGACAGCGGGGACCCACCGGACGGGCCACTGTATTTTGCGAAAAAAATGATTCGCCCCCTGACTGCTGGGACCCACGAGCTACATCTTCGCACGCAAGGAAGTGCGTCCAGGAAAAAAATGATTCGCCCCCGTGACTGCTGGGACCCACCTGCTACATCTTCGCATGCAAGGAAGTGCGTCCAAAAAAATGATTCGCCCCTGTAACGCCCTCGATGCACTCACCACAAGGCATTGCATGATAAACTAAGCATACACCCAGCAAGTAGACATGGCATAGAAGCTAGACATGGCAAGAACAACAACATAGCATGCACGGGTCAATAACAACAAGCTCGGCAAAATTGCTAAACATGTTAACAATCTGCCAGGAACATTTTATAGCAAAAGTAGAGCTCGATTGAGTCAAGCTAGGGTGCTCCATAAATGCAAACAAATACATGGATGGATAGAGCATCACAATATCTACAAAACATCCTTACTGGTCATGCTCAAAAGAGGCACGGATCAATTTGTAGCAACATGAACACATGGCATAAAAATTACAGCAGGAAAAGGACTTAGTGAAATTCTAAGTCCCTGAAACCAGCAACATTAAGTAAGCTACTTTGCATGCTTGTGCTAGTCACCACAGAGATCACAAAAATACATGGCATACACCCCTGTAAAGATGGCATGGCATACTTCAAAACACATGTAGAGCTCAAAATCATACCATGCACACATTAATCATGGCAAAAATGACAAAAGTGCATTTGTTGAAAATAATCTGAAACTAACATCACATAGCCCTCTTCCAACAGCATTTCGGGCATCAAGATGAACTCAAATGAACATGATGCAATGAGATGGAATGAAGTACTCGTCGAGACGAACATTTCTATATGCTACACGCATGAATCGGAGCAACGATGATGAAGTTATGATGCTGAGAACATGTGTAAAAATTATTGAGAGAGAGGGAAAAAGTCAACCCTAGGAATTAGGGTTTTCCAGATCTGAGATCCGATCGGCACTGTAGCTGGCGGCGCGCGAACTGATGATCGTCGCCGTACTCACCAGAGATTCACCGGAGACTGTAGAGGAAGGACGAGGTGGCTGGATCCGGCGACTCGGCGCTCGCTGGTGGCCGGACGGCGATGGCGGCGACGCCGGGCGGTGAGGGCGGCGGTGGAGATCGGATGGCGGGGCCGGAGCGCGTCGAGCGGCAAGGCGCGGCTGGTCGGTGGCGAGCTGTTCCGGCAAGGCGGCGGGGAGAGCGGGGCGGCGCTGAGGCGGAGGAAGGCTCGGGCGGCGGCGCACGGTGACCCGGGCCGCAGGGGCTCTCCTCAGGCCCGGTGGGCCTTGGCGGCGGCGGGCGCCGGTGTTGCCACCTGGCGGCGATCGATAGGTCCGGCGGAGCGGGCGGACGTGTCCGGCCCAAATCGGACACGTCCGGCGGCGAGGGGAGCGGATTTTTTAGGGTTAGGGGTGGAGAGATCCGAAAAATTTCGGGGAGGAGGCCTTTATATAGAGGTAGAGGGAGCTAGGAGGCTCCAAATTGAGCATGGTTTGCGGCCACGTGATCGTGATCAAATGGCCTAGGTGATAAAAGGGGTTTAGGTGGGTTTTGGGCCACTTTGGAGGGGTGTTGGGCTGCAACACACACGAGGCCTTTTCAGTCCCTCGGTTAACCGTTGGAGTATCAAACGAAGTCCAAATGGCACGAAACTTGACAGGCTGTCTACCGGTAGTAAACCAAGGCCGCATGACAAGTCTCAGTCCAATCCGAAAAAGTTTAACACCTGCACACGAAAAGAGGTAGAAAGGGACACCGGAGGACATAGGAGTGCCGGAACGCAAAACGGACAACGGGGAAAATGCTCGGATGCATGAGGCGAACATGTATGAAAATGCAATGCACATGATGATATGATATGAGATGCATGACAAAGACAAAAGCACATGGACACAAAAACCCGACAATAAGGAAATAACATAACTTAGTGCCGGAAACGTCAAGAGTTGGAATACAAATATGGCAGGTTACATACGGGGTGTTACAACACTCCACCACTACGAAAGGATCTCGTCTCGAGATCTAGGACTGGAAAAACTCCGGGTACTCAGAACGGAGGTGATCCTCGCTTTCCCAGGTGGCTTCACGGTCGGAATGATGTGACCACTTGACTTTCAGGAATTTGATTGACTTTTTGCGAGTCCTGCGCTCAGTTTCTTCAAGAATGGCAACAGGGTGCGCACGATAAGACAGGTCTTCCTGGAGATGAATCTCTTCGAAGTCGACGGTGCGGTCAGGAGTCTTGAAACACTTGCGGAGCTGGGATACATGAAACACGTCGTGCACATTTGCAAAGTTTGAGGGGAGCTCAAGTTGATAGGCGAGATCGCATCTCTTGTTGATGATCTTGAAAGGACCCACGTATCTAGGGGCAAGCTTCCCTTTGATACTGAAGCGACGAGTACCTTTCATTGGAGAGACGCGGAGGTAGACATGGTCTCCGATCTCGAAAGCCAAGTTACGATGCTTGCTATCATAGTAACTCTTCTGGCGCGATTGCGCGGCTTTGAGATTTTCATGAATGACTTTGCACATTTCTTCAGCCTCTGTGATCAAGTCATTGCCAAGGAGTTGGCGTTCACCAGTTTCTGACCAACTTAGAGGAGTATAGCACTTCCTACCATAGAGAATCTCGAATGGGGCCTTGCCCGAACTCGCTTGGAAGATGCTGTTGTAGGAGAACTCGGCATATGGAAGACAATCTTCCCACTTCATACTGAAAGAGATGACACAAGCCCTGAGCACATATTCAAGAATCTCATTTACTCGCTCGACTTGGCCACTAGTTTGAGGATGAAAAGTTGTGCTGAAGCGAATGTTGGTGCCCATGGCCTTCTAAAAGAATCCCAGAACTTGGAGGTAAAGATGCTGCCACGATCTGAAGATATCAACTGCGGAATGCCGTGCAGGGAGACAACCCTGGAGGTAAATAGCTCTGCCAACTGAGCTGCTGTGATAGATTCTTTGATAGGAAGAAAATGAGCCACTTTAGTGAGCTTGTCGATGACAACAAAGATAGCAGCATTGCCACGCTTGGACTTTGGAAATCCAGTCACGAAGTCCATCTCAATATGGTCAAACTTCCATTCTGGAATGGCAAGAGGTTGGAGGAGACCAGCTATTCGTTGGTGTTCTGCTTTCACTCTTCTGCAGACATCACATTCATTCACGAACTGAGCAATCTCGCGCTTCATTCGAGTCCACCAATACGACTGCTTGAGGTCCTGGTACATCTTTGTACTTTCAGGGTGGATAGAGAGGAGTGAATTTTGAGCCTCGTTCATAATTACTTTACGAAGGTCACCTTTAGGCACAACAATGCGATCCTCTAAGAATAGAGTATCCTTGTCATCAAGGCGATAGCACTTGTACTTGGGTTGAATCTTGGCAATCCCAATCTTCACCTTCTTCACCATAGCATCAGGAAGTTGAGCCTCACGAATCTGATCTTCCAGAGTAGGAGAGACCTGGAGGTTGGCAAGAAATCCTTGAGGAACAACTTGTAGATTGAGTTTGTGGAAAGCTTCACAAAGCTCTGGTTGGTAAGGCTTGAGAATCAGACTGTTGCAGTAAGCCTTCCTGCTCAATGCGTCAGCAACTACATTAGCCTTGCCTGGAGTATATTCGATACTCGGATTATACTCTTGAATCATTTCGACCCAACGAGTCTGCCTGAGGTTGAGGTTTGGCTGAGTGAAGATGTACTTGAGACTCTTATGATCAGTGAAGATGTCCACTTTTCTTCCCAACAAGAGATGTCTCCAAGTTAAAAGAGCATGGACAACTACCGCCAACTTGAGGTCATGAGTGGGGTAGTTCTTTTCGTTGGGCTTCAACTGGCGAGAGGTATAGGCCACAACTTTCTTCTCTTGCATCAACACTGCACCAAGACCTTGAAGGGAAGCATCATAGAAGACCTCGAACGGTTTGGATTCATCAGGAGGAGTCAGAACTGGAGCAGTGACTAACTTCTCTTTCAGGGTGTTGAAAGCGATGTCACATTCAGGAGACCATACATACTTCACATGCTTCTGGAGAAGGTTGGAAAGAGGCTTTGTGATCTTAGAGAAGTTCTCAACGAACCTTCGACAATAGCTTGCGAGCCCAAGGAAGCTGGAGAGTTGCTTCGTGTTCTGAGGTGGTTCCCAATTCACAATTGCAGACAGCTTCTCAGGATTAACAGCTATGCCCTTGGCGGAGATGATATGCCCAAGGTAGAGAACCTCATCGAGCCAAAACTCGCACTTTGAAAACTTCGCATAGAACTGATGTTCTCTGAGTTTATCCAGCACCAAATGCAAGTGCTTGGCATGATCCTCCTTGTTCTTGGAAAAGACCAAAATGTCATTGAGGTAGACCAAGACGAAGTCATTTGTATAAGCGTTGAAGATGAAGTTCATCATGCGAGAGAATGTTGGAGGAGCATTGACGAGGCCGAAAGACATGACAGTGTATTCATATGAACCATAGATTGTTCTGAATGCTATCTTGGGGATATCTTCTTCACGAATGCGAATCTGATGATAGCCCATACGAAGATCAATCTTGGAGAATACTTGAGCACCTTTGAGTTGTTCGAAAAGCTCATTGATGTTGGGAAGTGGGTACTTGTTCTTTATGGTCTTCTTGTTCAATGGACGGTAGTCGACAAAAAGTCGGTCCGTTCCATCCTTCTTCTTGACGAAAAGAACACCACAACCCCATGGAGAAGAACTTGGTCGGATGAGACCCATATGCTCTTGAATATCGAGTTGCTTCTTCAACTCCTTCAACTCTTCAGGTCCAAGCTTGTAAGGACGTTTGCAAACAGGTTCCGTGCCAGTCTCAAGATTGATGACGAATTCAACTGGCCAGTGCGGAGGCATTCATGGAAGCTCTTCTGGAAAGACGTCTTGATATTCGCAAATGACTGGAATCTGAGAGATGGCATCTAGCTCGCCTTTCTCATTGAGAGAAAACAGTTGGATGGTATCATCCCGAGCGGCAAAGATGATTACATCCTCAGACGAATGTGTCAATTGAATCTGCCTGGCAGCACAATCAAGCTGAGCCTTGTGCTTAAAAAGCCAATCCATTCCAAGAATAAGATCAATATCTGAGTTACCAAGGACCATTGGAGAAGACAGAAACTTATAGTCGCCCAATGTGATAGTAACATCCGGAGCCATTATTTTGGTGTTCATGAACAAACCCGGAGAAGAAACCGCTATCGGCTTAGGAAAATCAACAATATGCACATCATGCATGGATGCAAAAGGCTTCGATAAGAATGACAAAGATGCACCAGTATCAAAAAGAACTCTTGCAGGAATATCATTAACAGAAAGGTTACCCATGATAACTTCTGACAAGTCATCTGCCTGAGCTGCGTTCATCATGTTGATCTTAGCAGACTTGGGGTTATGCTTGACCACTGCAGTGCTAGCAGATCTCACAGGAGGAGGAGGAGGAGGAAGATGCCTCTGATTGAAGCATTTGTTGGCATAGTGACCCTTCTACAGACACTTGTTGCACGTGACCTCCGAGAGCGGACGGTGATACGGAGCACTTGATCTTGGAGCATGAGACGAAGTCTTGTTCTGAAAGCCTGGGTTGGGTGGGTGGGAGGATCCATTGCCACCTTTGCTCTTCTGCTGATAAGGCTGATGGAACGGAGGAGGAGGCAACCAATACTTTTGCTGCTTAGTCACCACTTGAGTTGAGGAAGAAGGAGTTGCATCTCTGACTCGCTTCTTGGAAGCATTGCACTTGAGTTGAGCAGTCTCTTGTTTCAGTGCCATGTTGTAAAACTCATCGTACTTCTGAGGCTTGAAAAGAACGAGAGCAAGTTGGAGATCTTCTCGGAGGCCACCCCTGGACTGGTAAATCATGCTCTTCTCGTCGGGGGCGTCCTGCTTGGCGAAACGAGCGAGCTTCTGGAACATGATGTTATACCGGTAAACAGAAAAGCTGCCTTGCTTCAGGTTGCGGAATTCCTCATGCTTGCTCCCAACAACACTCTGAGGAATGTGGTGAGCTTTGAAGTATTGACGGAATTCATCCCAGGTAATCACATGGCCTCCTCTGGAATCTTTGTATTGCTGAAACCATTCTGCAGCTTGGTCTTTGATTTGGAACGAAGCAAACTTGACAAAGTCCTCAGGCCTGACGTTGCTGCACTCGAAATGCTTGCAGATATCCACGAGCCAATCATCAGCGTCTATTGCCTCGACACAGTTACTGAAGGTCTTTGGCTGGTTAGCGAGGAACTGGTTGAGTGTAGTAAACTGATTCTGACTGTTGCCATGGCCATGATTCCCTTGATTGCGCTCTTGCAAAATTTGCATAATTAGCTGCGTGTTTGCATTGGTAGCGGCCATCACAGCTTTCCATGCCTCCGGAGGTGGTGGTGGTGGATCAGGATTCAGAGTCGTACGCGTTGGAGGAGCCATCCTGAAGAGGGTGACATCCGTTAGCATCTTGACGGACATATATTCAAGCTGAATCAAATGGATCGAAATTGCAACATATAGGCTGAACATCCGAACGAAATGAACGAATGCATTCTAATTGAAATGGTCACATTTCCATAAATTGAGAAGCCACTTAGATAGAGGTAGAAGAACAAAACAACAAGGTACAGACATGAACAAATACTTGGTGAGGATTACCCAATCACAAACCAAATATTCGCGGAAGAAATATTAGAGCTACAAGAATTCCCACCTATGAAACTCCCGAACCTTTCCGGTTATGCAATCAGGTGTTGGGGATACAGGGGAAGCATAATATCTCACCCAATGCTAGCAAATCCTACATCCAGCTGTATCCATCCTTCAACACATAACCAAGAAACCTTCGGAAATCATTTACCTAAACCTTCAAAAAGTATCAGTTATACAAGTTATGGCAATACTCCCGAACTCCCGCCCCAGTACTGGGTGGCGTCAAGGTTATCTCACCAACAACTGCATAAAAGAGATTTTTGATGTCGGTGAAACTCAGGTATTCCAGAATTGCAATGATAAAATTGTGATGACAACACCTCGGAGCTCAACTCCCCGGGACACTGCCACAACCCCTAAATGTTAGGAGGCACCAAGAACAATGTTCTCGTCACAAAACCATCGGAACGATTCCAAGAAACCCGCGTGATCCTAAATTTTTTTTAGTGAAATTTGAGAAGAGAAGAGTCAAAACTCTACGTCAGGATGCCTCACCAGAGCGACGAAGGGACTGAGGAGTAAAAAGAATCCTACTCTCCGATATATATAATCCTAAATGACTCAAAACATTTTTCTAGACTCAACAACGCCAACGATTCGATCAAGCAGGGGGCTCCTAAGGTCGGGGAAGGCTCTGATTACCAACTTGTAACGCCCTCGATGCACTCACCACAAGGCATTGCATGATAAACTAAGCATACACCCAGCAAGTAGACATGGCATAGAAGCTAGACATGGCAAGAACAACAACATAGCATGCACGGGTCAATAACAACAAGCTCGGCAAAATTGCTAAACATGTTAACAATCTGCCAGGAACATTTTATAGCAAAAGTAGAGCTCGATTGAGTCAAGCTAGGGTGCTCCATAAATGCAAACAAATACATGGATGGATAGAGCATCACAATATCTACAAAACATCCTTACTGGTCATGCTCAAAAGAGGCACGGATCAATTTGTAGCAACATGAACACATGGCATAAAAATTACAGCAGGAAAAGGACTTAGTGAAATTCTAAGTCCCTGAAACCAGCAACATTAAGTAAGCTACTTTGCATGCTTGTGCTAGTCACCACAGAGATCACAAAAATACATGGCATACACCCCTGTAAAGATGGCATGGCATACTTCAAAACACATGTAGAGCTCAAAATCATAGCATGCACACATTAATCATGGCAAAAATGACAAAAGTGCATTTGCTGAAAATAATCTGAAACTAACATCACATAGCCCTCTTCCAACAGCATTTCGGGCATCAAGATAAACTCAAATGAACATGATGCAATGAGATGCAATAAAGTACTCGTCGAGACGAACATTTCGATATGCTACACGCACAAATCGGAGCAATGGTGATGAAGTTATGATGCTGAGAACATGTGTAAAAATTATTGAGAGAGAGGGAAAAAGTCAACCCTAGGAATTAGGGTTTTCCAGATCTGAGATCCGATCGGCACTATAGCTGGTGGCGCGTGAACCGATGATCGTCGTCGTACTCGCCGGAGATTCACCGGAGACTGCGGAGGAAGGACGAGGTGGCCGGATCCGGTGACTCGGCGCTCGCCAGTGGCCGAATGGTGATGGCGGCGACGCCGGGAGGTGAGGGCGGCGGTGGAGACTAGGAGGCGGGGTCGGAGCGCGTCGGGTGGCAAGGCGCGGCTGGTCGGCGGTGAGCTGTTCCAGCGAGGTGGCGGGGAGAGCGGGGCTGCGCTGAGGCGGCGAAAGGCTCGGGCGGCGGCGCGCGGTGACCCGGGCCGCGGGGGCTCTCCTCGGGCCCGGCGGGCCTTGGCGGCGGCCGGCGCCGGTGTTGCCACGTGGCGGAAATAGGTAGGTTCGGCGGAGCGGTCGGACGTGTCCGGCCCAAATCGGACACGTCCGGCGGTGAGGGGAGCGGATTTTTTAGGGTTAGGGGTGGAGAGATCCGAAAAATTTCGGGGAGGAGGCCTTTATATAGAGGTAGAGGGAGCTATGAGGCTCCAAATTGAGCACGGTTTGCGGCCACGCGATCGTGATCGAACGGCCTAGGTGATAGAAGGGGTTTAGGTGGGTTTTGGGCCACTTTGGAGGGGTGTTGGGCTGCAACACACACGAGGCCTTTTCGGTCCCTCGGTTAACTGTTGGAGTATCAAACGAAGTCCAAATGGCACGAAACTTGACAGGCGGTCTACCGGTAGTAAACCAAGGCCGCATGACAAGTCTTGGTCCAATCCGAAAACGTTTAACACTCGCACGCGAAAAGAGGTAGATAGGAACACCGGAGGACATAGGAGCATCGGAATGCAAAACGGACAACGGGGAAAATGCTCGGATGCATGAGACGAACACGTATGCAAATGCAATGCACATGATGATATGATATGAGATGCATGACAAAGACAAAATCACACGGAGACAAAAACCCGACAACGAGGAAATAACATAACTTAGTGCCGGAAACGGCAAGAGTTGGAATACAAATATGGCAGGTTACATACGGGGTGTTACACCCCCCGACTGCTGGGACCCACCAGCTACACCATCGCATGCAAGGAAGTGCATCCGGGCAAACCCATCGGCTACACCTTCGCACGCAAGGAAGTGCGTCTGGGCAAAAAAACAAAACGATTCGCCCCCGTGACTGCTGGGACCCACCAGCTACATCTTCGCAGGCAAGGAAGTGCCTGACAGTCGGGACCCACTTGCTCGAAGCGTACGTAACGTTGTCATTCTGCTCGCGAACGTGTACGTACATACTGGTCGATGTAGAGGCGCGCACGTGTCGTAGTAGAGGCGCGTAGGTAGCATGTACACATACGTACAGCGGCCAGGGTGCAAGAAAGAAAATACGGCCACGTATGTGTACATACGGGCAGGGTCTCGAACGCTTACTCACGCATACGTACGGCCAGGGCTCGTGTACATGGCTGGGTCGGAACAGAGAAACAACGTCGTCATCGTGTTCATGGGGAGGCAACGGTATGAGTCATGCTCATGGGGAGGCAACGAAATGCGTCGTGTTCATGGGGAGGCAACGGAATGCGTCGTGTTCATCGGGAGGCAACGGAATGCGTCGTGTTCATCGGGAGGCAACGGAACGCGTGGGAGCCAACCGGCTGGGTCGGAACGGAATGCGTGGTCGTGTTCATCGGGAGGGCTTGGATGGAACAGGCGATGGAAACGAGGCCTGGCGTACCGCAGAACGGAGGAAATGGACCTCCTACGGTCGAAACGGGGGTCTTGTTGATCGGGAGGGGTGTGGCGTACCGCAAAACGGAGGAAACTGACCTCCTACGGTCGAAATGGGGGTCTTGTTGATCGGGAGGGGTGTGGCGTACCACAAAACGGACGAAACGGACCTCCTACGGTCGAAACGGGGGTCCTGTTCATCGGGAGGGATGTGGCGTACCACAAAACGGGACTCCACGGGATACTGTTCATCTCCACCGTCGACCTCCTCTAGCCTCCACGGGCTACCGTCGACCTCCTCCAGCCTCCACGGGCTCCTGTTCATCCAGCCTCCACCGTAAGCTACTCCACCGGCTACTGTTCAACCACCCCTCCACCGTCTACTGTTCATCCAGCCCTCCACACCACGGGGTCCTGTTCAACCACCCCTCCACGGGCACCCCTCCATCGTCTACTGTTCATCCAGCCCTCCACACCACGGGGTCCTGTTCATCCAGAGGCAACGCCACCGCTCACTATTCATCCAACACCCCCCCCCCCGCAACGCTCACTGTTTATCCAATCGATCGGCTTTAGTTAGCAGCAATAGCAAAGGAATCGCTCGATCGAGTTCAGTTAACAGCCATCGATCGATCGCTCAGGTTCAGTAACACGTAGCCTGCAGTGCAATTGCTCGGGTTCAGCTAGAGCCCAACACCTCGCTCGGGTTCAGTTAGAGCCAACGCCTCGCACACACGCCCGTACGTGTACGAGAGAAACGCGCATGGCTCGGCCCCCGACCTCCCACCATAACCTGGAACTCCCCAAAAATTTCCTCGCCCTTGCTTCTACCATAGTTTTTTTTGTCATGGACGGCCCAAAGAATTTCATGCAGCTGCGTCTCCGGCCCGCCCAAGACGAAAAGCCCATTTTTTGTCATGATTTTTTGTCATAGAAGTAGGATCCCACCACATCTATGATGATAACAGGTTTTGTCACAATTATCGTCATAGAGGTGTCATATGTATGACAGAAAAAAAATTCGTTTGGCCCAACGGATGTGTCTTTTTTGTAGTGGATGAAGTAGGCTTGTCGTCCATCTTCCAAGGCATAGGCTCACCATCATAGAAAGATGAACAAGTCTCCGGGATCCTCAAATCTGCAGCCAAACTCATCCTCTTGAATCTATATTCATACTCACAGTTTTGGTTTTGCGGGTCATAGATTTGGGCTTGGAGGTGCTCGATCTTCTCATGAAGCTTGAAGATGGTCTCCCCAATGTTCTTGGCATCCAGCTTGTGGTTGTTGGTGAACTCTGCGATCATCATATGGTTGGCGTTGAGTCCGTGTTCCACCATCTCCTGGCACTTGAAAACTTGTTGCTCCATTGCCTCGAGCCTTGTCTCCACGCTTCCAGTCCTCCTTGGTCCCTCAACATCGCGGATGTGCAGCACCCCCTCATGCATCTCAATGGTTTAAGGGTGTTGCAGCACTTCCGCGAGGTGGGGGTTGATGACCTTCTCGAAAAACTTGTCCTTGGGGGCACTTGGAGATGTCATGATGATCTAGATCTGTCAGAAAAACAGCTCAAAATAAGAATAGAGGACAATTGCGTGATACAGGAGTCAAAACCTTCGGGAGATTATATAATGAATTTTTACAGACCAAAATACGTAACGTGCAACAAAACGGAGTCCGGAGAGCACACGAGGTGCCCACGAGGTAGGGGGCGCGCCCAGGGGGTAGGGCGCGCCCTCCACCCTCGTGCAGCCCTCGTGTCCTTCCCGGACTGCTTCTTATTTTTCTATTTTTCTAAATATTCCAAAACGGAGAAAAATTGCCATTAGAATTGTTTTGGAGTCAGTTTACTTACCGTACCACATACCTATTCCTTTTCGGAGTCTGAAGCGTTCCAGAAAGTGTCCCTTGTGTATTCCTTCGGGGTTACGGTTTCAATAACATTGGTTTCAACAGTTATAGGATTGCCTGAGATATAATGTTTGATTCTTTGACTGTTCACCACCTTCGAAGTTGTTGATTTTTATGGGACCGAAACGATAGACCTCCTCGAAAACGTAAGGACCTTCCCATTTAGAGAGAAGTTCTCCTGCAAAATATCTTAAACGAGAGTTGTATAGCAATACATAATCACCTACATTAAACTCACGCTTTTGTATCCTTTTGTCATGCCATCTTTCAACTTTTTCTTTAAACAATTTGGAATTCTCATAGGCTTGGGTTCTCCATTCATCAAGTGAGCTAATGTCAAATAACCTTTTCTCACCGGCAAGTTTGAAATCATAATTGAGCTCTTTAATAGCCCGATAAGCCTTATGTTCTAGTTCGAGAGGTAAGTGACATGCTTTTCCATAAACCATTTTATACGGAGACATACCCATTGGATTTTTATATGCAGTTCTATAGGCCCATAATGCATCATCAAGTTTCTTGGACCAATTCTTTCTAGATCTAGTAACAGTCTTTTGCAAAATTAATTTGAGTTCTCTATTACTCAATTCTACTTGACCACTAGACTGTGGGTCATAAGGAGATGCAATTCTATGATTAACATCATACTTAGCAAGAATTTTGCGGAAAGTACCATGAATAAACACTACACCACGGCATGAGTTTAAGGGCAATTAAGTGCCGGGGAAAATATGAGATACAGGGCAATGTATCTGCCAGGAATGCTCTAACTGCCGGGAAAAGTAATTTAGGTCAAGATATCCGCCGGGACAACTTCTACAAGTAGGTCAGTCCATCTGCCGGGGACAGGTGTTTATTTGCTACGTCAGATAAACTGCCAGGAACCGTTGTGCAGGGCAGAAAATCTGCCGGCACCCGGAGACAGACAGGGTGCGAAATATACGCCCCCCGCGCGCGCGAGACTGTTAAAATTTCGCTCCGCGGGTTTCTCACAGCCATCCATTCCCCACCCTACCTTATCCATTCTCCGCGAGTACCTTATCCAATCGTCCACCTTCCGCAGCGAGGCATCGCCTCCCAGATCTCGCTGCTTCTACACCCACACCGGCGCCGGTGCGCCGCATCTCCCAAATCCGTCCCTGGATCGACCCGCCTCCTCCAGTCTTCTCTATCCACCATCCGAACCAAGAGCTGTTTCCGTCATCTCCACTTCCCCAAGCCGCCCCTGTCGCTGGCACTTCCACCGTGATGTTCACGATGACGGCCGGCTGAGGGATCCGTCGGAGGTCAGCGGCGAGTTCGGAGGCGACCTCCGCAAACCGCCTGGCGATTTCTCCTCTGTCCAGAGCACGCAGTCGACGCTGGCGCCGGCAAGTTTGTTCACCATGGCGACCGCGCCTGGCCTTCGGTGCCCTCTAAGCTCTACCCGCCTTTCACCTTGCGTTGCCTATGGTGTGCCCCTGCCATGTCAGGTAAGCCTGCAGGTCCGGCGCCCACAACCTCTCTGTTCCTCTGCTTTCCTCAACATGTGTCCGTATGCTGCTCCCTCTTGTACCTTTTCGTTCCTCTGCTCTACTTCTTACTGTTAGGAGTAATCTTGAGTCATGTACGAGTTGCTAGAGAAGTGCTTGCTATTTCAGCTAGGTTAATTAACGCAAAAGTGAGTTACTAGATCTTCCTCACCCTAGTATTGTTTGCCACTGTAATTCCTGCTGCACTGTCTTCAGTTAGCTAAGTGTTTATTATTCAGTTTCGTCAGAATAAGCATGCACCGGGAGTCTGTTCTGGTGCGTGCACCTAGTCTTTGTTTTTCTGCATGCAGTAGCTAGTGCCGCAGTGTTCGCTCTCGTGGGATGGCACGAGATCATGCCGGACATGGCGGCGTTGAGGCAGCGTGCAAGTGGCTGTGGGATGGCACAGCCGTTAGCTCAAATGTGGCCGGTAGACTAGGATGATTCTGTTACTGTAACAGCATATAAATAAAAGGAGAAGAAAACGCTGCAGTAAGTTGCATGCAGCACAAATTACTCTGTCTTTTGTTCTTCAGTTACGAAGGATGAGTGACAGAGAGCACCGGCTGCAACTACAAGTATGTCTTCAGGTGTCTACGCGTGGAAGAGTACTAGTTGTATCAGAGTAGGTTTAGGCTAATTGTGTTCAATGTGGCCGGTGATTAAGTGTCCTGGTACTGGTAGTACTAGGACGGCCATGTACGAGTTGGTTTCAAGATCAAGAACAAGCAGGTCCTTGGTCGGTTGTCTCATGCATATTTATACATATGCGGGTTGCGTGACATTGTACCACAGGGAGCTGACAAGAAAAAGCGGAAAAAAGAGGGCACGATACAAGCCCTTGGCTACAAGTTTTTTGTGTGTGTGAGTGTTCGTCGTCTCTGATGTGATTGATCCATGGGCAGAATTCCAACACTTACAGATAGTAACTGAATGGTCCAGATAAAGTTTATTGTCGAGAGTTTTGCTGCATGATAGGTGTACTAAATATGTTCTGTTTTAGTCTCTCTTCCCCTCTTGTTGAAAGCAAATCTTCACTCCAAATATAGCTTAATCAATCAAATTCATATGTGCTGTTTAGAATTTCTGCAGTGAAACAAGCCCTTTTGATTCTAGCGTTGTTGCCTTGGAACAAATAATCATTCTAGGGTTTGTTAAGATATTTTGTTTACAGTTCTGCATATATAGGCAGCCAATAGAAGTGACATAACATGGGCTTTTGTGGGTCTGTTCTTGGTTGTTCAGAAATGTGGCCAGATGACATTGTGACAATTGATTTTGAGTCTGCTAGCATACATATTTTCTGACATGCAGTTCTTTAGTTATACTTAATGCCACATTCTGTGCCCTGGTTGTGTTTGTGAGATACTGAGATGTCTTTCTGCTTTCATTGCATATGTAAGATGGTCGGGAGCTTGTAAAACTGCATGTCATATCTGATGGTTGGATATATGATTTTGTTGTTCGCCTCCTACCCTGAAAGTACATGGTGTAATTAAGTTATCTACGTTAATATGACAAGTTTCTGGAATAAGCGTGATGAATAGATGTATCTTCCTATTATGAAAGTGATTATGTTTTTTAATGAAGTGATGCAGCTGCAGCGGCGTGTAACATGTATTCATTGCAATATTGTCTTATTTGTGGAGAGATTGGTCAGTATTTTGTGGTTGATGGTTGTAGCTGGCTTTTCCTCCTAAAATTTACATGTGGTGGGACCAGAATACATGTGCCATCAAATTCACTTTTTCTCCTAACATACTTATACTTAGCAGTCTGATCTTTGTAGAAAAAACCTTGCTGGGTCATGGTGAATGTTGCGAAATGGAATAGAAAGAAAATTCTTGTGCTTGCACAGAGTGGAAGCGGATGTGATTGGGGGGTCACCGTCAAGAGAGTGCTTCCTTGGCTCGCTACCAAAGGAAAATGGTGAGTTGCTACTTGAAACTATCATCTTTATTCTTATATTTTTTAGCAAAGGCAAAAATATTCTAGGTTCTGCTCTTCATTCAGAATATTCACAAGTAAATGATTTCCTTCCTAGTATATCTGACATTTCAGCCACTATCATGGAAGTAATAGAGCTGGTCATTTGATTAGGCTCACAAGTAGCTGGATTTTTTTATGTGAAGATGCATCAATGCATTTTAGGACTCGACGAGTTGTGTGGCCTCACGGAAAATTGGCTTCCTCGCGTCGATGTGCTGCTTGCTTTCTTCTTTGTATTTGTTCAAGGTGAAGGTTTGGTGACTGATATGATTGGGTACATGCATGCTATCCTGGGACACCTCAAGGATTAACTGTTGTTCATAAAACATGTTTGGTATGTGTATAACTGTATATGGTCCTTGTGTCCGTATATTTTTTAGGGGAATAACTGTTGTAATCTCTACTAACTTTGTACTAACCCAGCATCAATTAATATGGATCGGAGGGACTAATATAATTCTGACTAGCTCTTGCTTTCAGGTGATTGTCAAAATGCATTCCCGAACTTCAATACTTGTGAGATGCTGTAATTGGTTCTTTTTTCAGGTCACTAGTATACTACTCTTGCAGTCACAAGTTCGTAGATGTGTGTTCTGTGAGCTAAAAGGATCTATTTCTAGCATCTAAAGAAGTTATGGACATTTTAGTATCTATCTGATGAAGTAGCACTCTAGGATGGATCAGTTTCTTACTGAAACCAGATGGTATATATCTAGTGATGTAATACTGGACATATGAACCTACAAATGTATGCCTATGTATGTACTCCCTTCGTCCCATAATATAAGAACGTTTTTTACACTAAACGTTCTTATATTATGGGACGGAGGGAGTATGTAGACACGATGGATTGTTGTCCTTTTGGATGTTATGTAGTACTGGACTTATGAACATATACAAAGTGTATACCAATGTATGTATGCAGACATGATGTATTGTTGAGATATATATTATGTCTCAGTTGATGCGACTTTAATTACTCTACATTGTATTCTAGATTATTGTACAAAATTGAGTGGAGAGAAGTGATATCGGTTGAACTCGAAGGGGATTTGTGTGTTGGCAGTGTACTTGATTAAGGGCACATCAATTGCCGGGAATTGTTCTAACTGCCCTGCATTGCTAGCCTGCCAGCAAAAATCTATGTGCCGGGAATTGTGCTAACTGCCGGCCAAGCTTCAGCCAGTTAGGTCAAAGTAACTGCCGGGGTTTCTTGTAAGTGCCGGGAATTCTCTTTCCCGACAGGACTTTCCAGGGCAGTTTGCAATTGCCGGCAAAAGGCATTCCTGGCAGATAGTCTGACTCTACTAGCTTGTTTTCCCGGCAGATAAAGTGACCCCTAAGTTTTGTCATGGTGTAGTGAAAATGTGAACCACCATCAGTCATTAAATATCTAGGGACTCCAAACCTCGGAAAAATAACTTCTTTAAGCATCTTAATAGAGGTGTTATGATCAGCACTACTAGTTGGAATAGCTTCTACCCACTTAGTAACATAATCAACAGCAACTAAAATATGTGTATATCCATTAGAGGCAGGAAACGGTCCCATATAATCAAAGCCCCAAACATCAAATGGTTCAATAACAAATGAATAATTCATAGGCATTTCTTGATGTCTACTAATATTACCAATTCTTTGACATTCATCACAAGATAAGACAAACTTAAGGGCATCCTTGAAGAGAGTAGGCCAATAAAAAACAGATTGCAATACCTTATGTGCAGTTCTATCTCTAGCGTGGTGTCCTCCATAAGCTTCGAAGTGACACTTGTGTAGGATCTGTTCCTGTTCATGCTCAGGTACACAACGCCTAATAACACCATCTACTCCTTGTTTATAAAGATGTGGGTCATCCCAAAAGTAATGTCTTAAATCATAGAAAAACTTTTTCTTTTGCTGGTATGTGAAACTAGGTGGTATAAATTTAGCAACAATGTAATTAGCATAATCAGCATACCATGGAGCAGTATGAGAAGCATTTATGACATTTAATTGTTCATCAGGAAAGCTATCATCAATAGGTAGTGGGTCATCCAGAACATTTTCTAACCTAGACAAGTTATCTGCAACGGGGTTCTCATCTCCCTTTCTACCAATAATATGCAAATCAAATTCTTGTAGCAAGAGAACCCATCTAATAAGTCTAGGTTTAGCATCTTTCTTTTCCATAAGATATTTAATAGCAGCATGATCCATGTGAATAGTTACTTTAGAATCAACAATATAAGGTCTGAACTTATCACAAGCAAATACAACTGCTAAGAATTATTTTTTAGTGGTAGCATAATTTCTCTGGGCATTGTCTAGAGTTTTACTAGCATATTGAATAACATTTAATTTCTTATCAACTCTTTGCCCTAGAACAGCACCTACAGCATAATCACGAGCATCACACATAATTTCAAAAGGTAAATTCCAATCAGGTGGCTAAACAATAGGTGCAGAGATCAATGCTTTCTTAAGTATTTCAAATGCTTCTACACAATCATCATCAAAGACGAATGGTATATCTTTTTGTGATAAATTAGTCAGAGGCCGAGAAATTTTTAAGAAGTCCTTAATGAACCTCCTATAAAAGCCAGCATGACCAAGGAAACTTCTTATACCTTTCATTTCCTTGGGACACGGCATCTTTTCAATAGCATCAACTTTAGCTTTATCAACTTCAATGCCCCTTTCAGAAATTTTGTGCCCCAAGACAATACCTTCATTAACCATAAAGTGGCACTTCTCCCAATTCAAGACAAGGTTAGTTTCTTCACATCTCTGCAAAACTCAATCAAGGTTGCTTAAGCAATCATCAAAAGAGGATCCATAAACAGAGAAATCGTCCATGAAAACCTCACAAATCTTTTCACAAAAGTCAGAGAATATAGTCATCATGCATCTTCGAAAGGTAGCAGGTGCATTACATAAACCAAAAGGCATATGTCTATAAGCAAAAGTACCGAAAGGGCAAGTAAAAGTGGTCTTTGATTGATCATCAGCTGACACAGGTATTTGAGAGAAAGCAGAATAACCATCTAGAAAGCAAAAATGTGTATGTTTGGATAATCTTTCTAGCATTTGATCCATGAAAGGTAAGGGGTAATGATCTTTTTTAGTAGCCTTATTTAATTTGCGGAAATCAATTACCATCCTATAACCTGTAATAATTCTTTGCGGAATCAATTCATCTTTGTCATTAGGAACGACAGTAATACCTCCCTTCTTAGGAACACAATGGACAGGACTTACCCACCGACTATCAGCGACGGGATAAATTATACCTGCCTCAAGGAGCTTTAGTATTTCTTTTCTTACCACTTCTTTCATTTTAGGATTCAGCCGTCGTTGATGATCAATAACTGGTTTGCCATCTTTCTCCAAATTTATTTTGTGTTGACATAGAGTGGGACTAATGCCCTTAAGATAATCAAGAGTATATCCAATAGCAGCATGGTGCTTCTTCAGAGTTTTCAATAATTTTTATTCCTCCTTCTCTGAAAGGTTAGCACTAATAATAACAGGATATATCTTCTTTTCATCAAGATAAGCATATTTAAGAGTATCAGGCAATGGTTTAAGCTCAAACACGGGATCACCCTTGGGTGGAGGAGGATCCCCTAAGATTTCAACAGGCAAGTTGTGTTTCAGAATAGGTCCCTGTTTAAAGAACACTTCATCTATTTCCCTTCTTTCATTCATAAACATATCATTTTCATGGTCTAGCAAATATTGTTCTAAAGGATCACTAGGAGGTACGGCAATAGCAGCAAGACCAATAATTTCATCTTTACTAGGAAATTCCTCTTCATGGTGTTGTCTACGAAATTTAGAAAAGTTGAACTCATGAGACATATCACCTAAACCAATAGTAACAACATCTTTTTCATAGTCTATCCTAGCATTAACAGTGTTTAAGAAGGGTCTACCAAATATAATGGGACAAAAGCTATCTTGTGGGGAACGAAGAACGAGAAAATCAGAAGGATATTTAGTTTTCCCACACAAGACTTCAACATCTCTAACAATCCCAATTGGTGAAATAGTATCTCTGTTGGCAAGTTTAATTGTGACATCAATATCTTCTAACTCAGCAGGTGCAATATCATGCATAATTTCCTTGTATAAGTCAATAGGTATTGCACTAGCACTAGCACCCATATCACACAACCATGATAACAATGATCTCCTATTTTAACAGAAATAACAGGCATGCCTACCACAGGTATATGTTTATCTTTAGCACAAGGTTTAGCAATTCTAGCAGTTTCATCACAGAAATAAATAACATGCCCATCAATATTATCAGCCAAGAGATCCTTAACAATAGCAATATTAGGTTCAACTTTAACTTGCTCAGGAGGTGTATAGGTTCTAATATTGCTTTTACGAACCACAGTTGAAGCTTTAGCATGATCCTTTATCCTAACAGGAAAAGGTGGTTTCTCAACATAAGCAATAGGAATAATAGGATCATTATAAGTGATAGTCTTTTCTTCAACTTTAATAGGTGCAGCTACTTTTACTTCTATGGGAGGATGATATTTAAACCACTTCTCCTTAGGGAGATCAACATGAGTAGCAAAAGATTCACAGAAAGAAGCTACTATCTCATAGTCAAGTCCATATTTAGTGCTAAATTTATGGAAAACATCGGTACCCCTAAAAGATTTAACACAATCAAACTTAGGTGTCATACCTGACTCCTTACCTTCGTCGAGATCCCAATCTTCAGAGTTGCGTTTAATTCTTTCCAATAAATCCCATTTGAATTCAATAGTCTTCATCATAAAAGACCAGCACGAGAAGTATCGAGCATGGTGTGATTGTTATCAGAAAGCCGAGCATAAAATTTTTGGATAATCATTTCTCTTGAGAGCTCATGATTGGGGCATGAATATAACATTGATTTAAGCCTCCCCCAAGCTTGAGCGATGCTTTCTCCTTCGCGAGGCCAAAAATTATATATATAATTGCGATCACGATGAACAAGATGCATAGGATAAAACTTCTGATGAAATTCCAATTTCAATCGTTTGTAGTTCCATGATCCCATATCATCACATAGCCTATACCATGTCAATCTCCCTTCAAAGATAAAGGGAAGACCTTCTTCTTGATGACATCATCGCGCATACCTGCAAGCTTAAATAATCCACATATATTAGGTTTCATCCACATATATTAGGTGCTCATCAGGATGTAATGTTCCATCTCCTGCAAAAGGATTAGCTAGCAGTTTTTCTATCATACCTGAAGTAATTTCAAACTAGACATTTTCATTTTCAGTAGGTTGAGTAGGTTGAGGAGCGACTCTTTGCTCTATTGGTCGAGGTGAAGATACCCCGAACAAGCCCCTCAAAGGATTACTTTCCATAGTAACAAGTGACAGTAAATTTCAGCACACTATATAAATTTTTCCTTACCAAATTCCACCTACCAAAGGCGCTTCACTCCCCGGCAACGGTGCCAGAAAAAAGTCTTGATGACCCACAAGTATATGGGATCTATCGTAGTCCTTTCGATAAGTAAGAGTGTCGAACCCAACGAGGAGCAGAAGGAAATGATAAGCGGTTTTCAGCAAGGTATTCTCTGCAAGCACTGAAATTATAGATAACAAATAGTTTTGTGATAAGATAATTTGTAATGAGCAACAAGTAACAAAAGTAAATAAAGTGCAGCAAGGTGGCCCAATCCTTTTTGTAGCAAAGGACAAGCCTGGACAAACTCTTATATGAAGGAAAGCGCTCCCGAGGACACATGGGAATTATCGTCAGGCTAGTTTTCATCATGTTCATATGATTCGCGTTCGGTACTTTGATAATTTGATATGTGGGTGGACCGGTGCTTGGGTGATGTCCTTACTTGGACAAGCATCCCACTTATGATTAACCCCCATTGCAAGCATCCGCAACTACAACAGAAGTATTAAGGTAAACCTAACCATAGCATGAAACATATGGATCCAAATTAGCCCCTTACTAAGCAACACATAAACTAGGGTTTAAGCTTCTGTCACTATAGCAACCCATCATCTACTTATTACTTCCCAATGCCTTCCTCTAGGCCCAAATAATGGTGAAGTGTCATGTAGTCGACGTTCACATAACACCACTAGAGGAGAGACAACATACATCTCATCAAAATATCGAACGAATACCAAATTCACATGACTACTAATAGCAAGACTTCTCCCATGTCCTCAGGAACAAACGTAACTAATCACAAAGCATATTCATGTTCATAATCAGAGGGGTATTAATATGCATATAGGATCTGATCATATGATCTTCCACCAAATAAACCAACTAGCATCAACTACGAGGAGTAATCGACACTACTAGCAACCTACAGGTACCAATCCCAGACTTAGAGACAAGAATTGGATACAAGAGATGAACTAGGGTTTGAGAGGAGATGGTGCTGGTGAAGATGTTGATGGAGATTGCCCCCCTCCCATGAGAGGAGCGTTGGTGATGACGATAGCGATGATTTCCCCCTCCCGGAGGGAAGTGTCCCGGCAGAATAGCTCTACTGGAGCCCTAGATTGGTTCCGCCAAGGTCCCGCCTCGTGGCGGCGGAGTCTCCTCCCGAAAGCTTGCTTATGATTTTTTTCCTCCACGAAAGACTCCATATAGCAGAAGATGGGCATCGGAGGGCCAACAGGAGACCCACGAGGCATGGGGCACGCCTAGGGGGTAGGGCGCGCCCCCCACCCTCGTGGCCAGGGTGTGGGCCCCCTTTGGTATTTCCTTAGCTCAGTATTTTTTATTATTTCCAAAAATTAACTTCCATGGGGTTTCAGGACTTTTGGAGTTGTGCAGAATATGTCTCTAATATTTGCTCCTTTTCCAGCCCAGAATTCCAGCTGCCGGCATTCTCCCTCCTTATGTAAACCTTGTAAAATAAGAGAGAATAGGCATAAGTATTGTGACATAATGTGTAATAACAGCCCATAATGCAATAAATATTGATATAAAAGAATGATGCAAAATGGACGTATCAGGGGGATGGTCTTGAGTGCAGAAGCCGGCAAATGTTGCTTGGAACTGAACTTCTAGCACCCTTTGTAATGCTTGACCAACTCCTTGCCGTCTTCCAAAGCAGTCGGCTGGAAGAAACCATGGTGGAAGGCTTTGGCGACAAGAGATCTGGAGGCCGCGTGTTGGCTGCACTCGCCTTGGTGGATATCTTTGAGAATTACTTGGCCCTTCTCTGGCTCTACGCAGCGCTGGAAGACTCCAGTCATGTTGCGTCTAACAAGCTCTCTATTTACTATCATGTAGGCTCCTGCTCGGTGCTGCACTTGCCGGGCCGAGATCTCATCAGTCGGCAACTCTCTGTTCACCAGAAATTTGAGGATGGGCTGGGCCCATGATGGTGCTTGAATTTCTTCTACTGCCAGTATGTCCACTTGTACTAGGGTGGTTGGGCTGGGAGGAGGCGAGCTGGCTGCCGCTTGCTACATCGTTGAAGTCTCTGGCCGACTGCCGCAGCCCCGGCCCGGGCCAGGTGCGACTGCCGCAGTCCCCAAGCCGCTTGGTGAAGTCCCTAGGCCGGCTGGTGCAGCCCCCGGGCCGGGTTGTGGAGTCCCTGAGCCGGGTGCGACTGCTGCAGCCCCCGTGTCCTCTGCCGAAGTCCCCGAGCCGACTGTCGCAGCCCCCGAGTCAGATCCGACTGCTTCGGGAGGAGCCGACACGAAGATGGACTCGGATTCTGGAGAAGGCTTGATCGACGGCTTGCGAAGGCACTGAAGGGAGACGCCGGCTGGTATTGCTTGACGGGTGGAGCCGGTTCATGCCAGAGCATCAGCTGGCTCATTTTCATTTCGTGGTACGTGAAGGAACTCGCACCCTTCGAAATATCCGCTGAGCTGCTAAACTAGGAAACAGTAACTTGCCATGTTTGCTTCCTTGGCATCCCAATCGCCAGATGACTGCTCGACCACCAAGTCAGAGTCGCCGTAGCACAGGATCCGGCGGATGCCGATTTCTTTGGCCACCCAGAGGCCGTGCACAAGCGCCTCGTACTCGGCCACGTTGTTGGAGGCGGAAAAATGGATTTGCAATGTGTATATGAGCTTTTCTCCTTTGGGAGAGGTGAGGACAACGCCGGCTCCCAAACAGGTGCGCATCTTCGAGCCATCAAAATGCATCCGCCAATAGGTGGAGTCCGGAGCTGGTGGCAGGTACTGAGTCTCGGCCAAGTCGACGAGGAAATTGGCCAGTGCTTGGGACTTGATGGCGGTGCGTGGCTGGTAGAAGATGGTATAAGGGGCCAACTCGATGTCCCATTTGGCCACCCGACGAGATGCATCTCTGTTGCCAATGATCTTAGCAAGTGGGGCAATGCAGACAACAGTGATCGGGTGCTCTTGAAAGTATGGCTTCGGCTTCTTGGCTGCAAAGTGCACGCCGTAGTGATAACCCACAAGTATAGGGGATCAATTGTAGCCTCTTTCGATAAGTAAGAGTGTCAAACCCAACGAGGAGCTAAAGGTAGAACAAATATTCCCTCAAGTTCTATCGACCACTGATACAACTCTACGCACGCTTGACGTCCGCTTTACCTAGAACAAGTATGAAACTATAAGTACTTTGTAGGTGTTGTTGGATAGGTTTGCAAGATAATAAAGATTATGTAAATAAAAAGTAGGGGCTGTTTAGATAAAGACACAACTAAGTTAGTTTTAGTAAAGAGCTTTTTGTTACGAGAAAGTTATTTGTCCCCAGGCAATCGATAACTAGACCGGTAATCATTATTGCAATTTTATTTGAGGGAGAGGCATAAGCTAACATACTTTATCTACTTGGATCATATGCACTTATGATTGGAACTATAGCAAGAATCTGCAACTACTAAAGATCATTAAGGTAAAACCCAACCATAGCATTAAAGTATCAAGTCATCTTTATCCCATACGCAAACAACCTACTTACTCGGGTCTGTGCTTCTGTCACTCACGCCACCCACCATAAGAAAATCATGAACATATTGCAAACCCTACATCGGGAATCCCTCATGCTTGAGCGACACGGAGAGCACCATAGGACAGCACCAACAATAAAACATGCAACTCAAACCAATCACGATCATCAAATAACCCATAGGACAAAATGGATCTACTCAAACATCATAGGATAGCCATACATCATTGGGAAATAATATATAGCATTGAGAACCATGTTTAAGTAGAGATTACAGCGGGTAAAAGAGGGGTTACACCACTGCATAGAGGGGGGAGAGTTGGTGATGATGGCGGTGAAGTTGTTGGTGAAGATTGCGGTGAGGGGGAGAGAGCCCCCTCCCCTCCTTCTTCTACTTCCTTGACCTCCTCCCTAGATGGGAGAAGGGTTTCCCCTCTGGTCCTTGGTCTCCATGGCATGGGAGGGGCGAGAGCCCCTCCGTGATTGGATCTGTCTCTCTGTCTCTCTCTGTTTCTGCGTTCTCAGATTTTGCCCTTTCACCATTTCTTATATTCCCGGAGATCAATAACTCCGATTGGGCTGAAATTTTAACACGATCTATCCGGATATTAGCTTTCTTGCGGTAAAAGAAGGGCACCAACCGCCTTGCGGGGTGGCCACGAGGGTCAGGGGTGCGCCCCCTGCCTTGTGGCCCCCTCGGGCATCGTCCCGCGTGGATTATTCTTCCCAAAAATCACATATATTCCAAAAAAAAATCTCCGTCAGTTTTTATCCCGTTTGGACTCTGTTTGATATGGATATTCTGCGAAGCAAAAAAACATGCAACAAACAGGAACTGACACTGGGCACTGGATCAATATGTTAGTCCCAAAAATAGTATAAAAAGTTGCCAAAAGTATATGAAAGTTGTAGAATATTTGCATGGAACAATAAAAAATTATAGATACGACGAAGACGTATCAGCATCCCCAAGCTTAATTCATGCTCGTCCTCGAGTAGGTAAATGATAAAAAAGATAATTTTTGATGTGGAATGCTACCTAGCATAATCTTGATCACATATCTAATCATGGCATGAATATTAAGACACGAGTGATTCAAAGAAATAGTCTATCATTTGACATAAAAAATAATACTTCAAGGATACTAATAAAGCAATCATGTATTTTCAAAATAACATGGCCGAAGAAAGTTATCCCTACAAAATCATATAGTCTGGCTATGCTCCATCTTCACCACACAAAATATTCAAATCATGCACAACCCCGATGACAAGCCAAGCAATTGTTTCATACTTTTGACATTCTCAAACCTTTTCAACTTTCACACAATACATGAGCGTGAGCCATGGACATAGCACTATAGGTGGAATAGAATGGTGGTTGTGGAGAAGACAAAAAGGAGAAGATAGTCTCATATCAACTAGGCGTATCAACGGGCTATGGAGATGCCCATCAATAGATATCAATGTGAGTGAGTAGGGATTGCCATGCAACGGATGCACTAAGAGCTATAAGTGTATGAAAGCTCAAACTAGAAACTAAGTGGGTGTGCATCCAACTTGCTTGCTCATGAAGACCTCGGGCATTTGAGGAAGCTCATCATCGGAATATACAAGCCAAGTTCTATAATGAAAATTCCCACTAGTATATGAAAGTGATAACTCAAGAGACTCTCTCTATGAAGAACATGGTGCTATTCTGAAGCACAAGTGTGGTAAAAGGATAGTAACGTTGTCCCTTCTCTCTTTTCTCTCATTTTTTTTATTTTTTTCTCTTTTTTTGGTGGGCTTCTTTGGCCTCTTTTTTTGTGGGCCTCTTTGGCCTCTTTTATTTTTTTGTAAAGTCCGGAGTCTCATTCTGACTTGTGGGGGAATCATAGTCTCCATCATCCTTTCCTCACTTGGGCAATGCTCTAATAATGATGATCATCACACTTTTATTTACTTAGAACTAAATATTACAACTCGATACTAGAACAAAGATATGACTCTATATGAATGCCTCTAGCGGTGTACCGGGATGTGCAATGATCTAGCGTAGCAATGACATCAAAAAACGGACAAGCCATGAAAACATCATGCTAGCTATCTTACGATCATGCAAAGCAATATGACAATGAATGCTCAAGTCATGTATATGATGATGATGGAAGTTGCATGGCAATATATCTCGGAATGGCTATGGAAATGCCATGATAGGTAGGTATGGTGGCTGTTTTGAGGAAGGTATATGGTGGGTTTATGGTACCAGCGAAAGTTGCACGATACTAGAGAGGCTAGCAATGATGGAAGGGTGAGAGTGCGTATAATCCATGGACTCAACATTAGTCATAAAGAACTCACATACTTATTACAAAAGCCTATTAGCTATCAAAACAAAGTACTACGCGCATGCTCCTAGGGGGATAGATTGGTAGGAAAAGACCATCGCTCGTCCCCGACCGCCACTCATAAGGAAGAAAATCAATAAATAAATCATGCTCCGACTTCATCACATAACGGTTCACCATACGTGCATGCTACCGGAATCACATACTCCAACACAAGTATTTCTACAATCCACAACTACCCACTAGCATGACTCTAATATCACCATCTTCATATCGCAAAACTATTGCAAGGAATCAAACATATCATATTCAGTGATCTACAAGTTTTATGTAGGATTTTATGACTAACCATGTGAATGACCAATTCCTGTCATCTCTCTAAATAGATATAAGTGAAGCAAGAGAGTTTAATTCTTTCTACAAAAGATATGCCCACGCTCTAACAAATATAAGTGAAGCAAAAGAGCATTCTACAAATGGCGGTTTTCTATGTAAAGAGAAACAGGCAATCCGAACTTCAAATGATATAAGTGAAGCACATGAAGCATTCTATAAAGCCATACTCAAAAGATATAGGTGAAGTGCAATGAGCATTCTATAAATAAACCAAGGACTACCTCATACCAACATGGTGCATAAAAGAAAAATGAAAACTAAATGCAAAAGATGCTCCAAGATTGCACATATCGCATGAACGAAACGAATCCGAAAACATAACGATATTTGTTGAAGAAAGTGGGGATGCCTTCCGGGGCATCCCCAAGCTTAGACGCTTGAGTCTCCTTGAATATTTACTTGGGGTGCCTCAGGAATCCCCAAGCTTGAACTCTTGCCTCTCTTCCTTCTTCTCACATCGAGACCTTCTCGATCATCGAACACTTCATCCACACAAAACTCAACAGAAAGCTCGGTAAGATTCGTTAGCATAATAAAGCAAATCACTACTCTAAGTACTGTTGCAAACCAATTCATATTTTGTTTTTGCATTGTAGCAACTATAATATAAATTTTCCATGGCTTAATCCACTGATATAAATCGATAGTTTCATCAAAACAAGCAAACTATGCATCAAAACAGAATCTGTCTAAAACAGAACGGTCTGTAATAATCTGAACATTCACCATACCTCTGGTACTCCAAAACTTCTAAAAAAATTAGGAAAAAATAAACAATTTTTATAGAAAGACATTGCAAAAAGTTTCAGAACCGTTTGACGTTCCAGTAAAAAAATGTAAAATCGCGCACTACAGCCAAAGTTTCTGTCCTGCACCGTACAAACCAACAAGCAAAGTAAACATCCTAAAGGCAAATCTTGGCACATTATTTTTATTTTAAAACTTTATAAAAGCACACAACATAAATAAATGACTCTCTAAAACTTTTGGGTTGTCTCCCTGGCAGCGCTTTCTTTAAAGCCATTAAGCTAGGCATATAGTGCTCAAGTAATGGATCCACCCGGATCCCAAGGTATATCAAAGCCAATTTTAATTAACAATGATTTTTAATTTAGTAGTGAGCACAAAGTAACATAAATCAATCAATGACGAATTCTAACTCTCTTCCTATGCATCGGCATGTCATAAAAGAACAATTCATGCACACATAGTAAAGGCCAATGCATAGTATAAACAGTTTCTTGCAATTTTATCGTATTGGAAACATAGAGAGGTGGAGATATAGTTCCTCTCTCATAATAATTGCAAGTAGGAGCAGCAAGCACATGCATATTATATTCATCAAAATCATCATGTGTAATAGTAAAATGTAACCCATCAATATAACCCTTAATAAGGGTAAACTTCTCCGATATAGTGTAGTTGGGAGAATTCAAAAAGATAATAGGACTATCATGCGTGGGTGCAATAGCAACGATTTCATGTTTAACATAAGGAACAATAGCAAGTTCATCTCCATAAGCATAATTCATATTGGCATCTTGGCCACAATAATAGCAAGCATCATCAAAAAGGGATATTTCAAGAGAATCAACGGGATCATAACAATCATCATAGCAATCATCCTTCGGTAAGCATGAAGGGAAATTAAACAATGTATGAGTTGAAGAGTTACTCTCATTAGAAAGTGGGCACGGGTAGCTAATCCGCTCTTCCTCCTTTTGTTCTTCGCTCTCCTCATCATCTTTTTCATCCAATGAGCTCACAGTTTCATCAATTTCTTCTTCCATAGACTCCTGCAAAATATTAGTCTCTTCTTGGACAGCGGAGACTTTCTCAATAGACGTATCAATATCGGCATTGAATTCATAATTCTCATAGCAATATTTAAGGATAGCTAAATTTTCAGGTCTATAAACTGAATCATCAAAAATTTCACACTCCTTAAACAAAGATTCAATTTCATAAGCACCCATAAAAGCAACAAATTATTCTATTTGTTCCACATCATAGTAATCATATATACCATTAGCATAAGAAGCCAGGGTTTTATCATCATTAAATTTGCATGAAAAGGGAAGGTGTGGAGCCTTCATCCTAGAGCAACAACTATAATCATATCTCAAGCAAAGTTGCCGAGCATACCAATGCAACATAGGAATTTGATCCCATAACAGTTTCCTTTTTGAGTCAAGCGATAATCCCTAAAGTATTCACGTTGATCCAACATGTCTCCCATAACATAATTGAATGGGGTTTTCTCAGGATTATCAAAGTAGTACATAATATCTTTCACATAATGAGCATCGAGGGTTTTAGGAGGTTCCCCATCTCCATGAGTAGTAGGTACACCTATTTTTTTGGTATTTCGTGTTCCATATCCATAACTAAATATAGAGAAGAACTCAGAACAGCAAATAAAAATTACTTAGTGATAAAGCAAACAAGCACACACGAGAATATTCACCCCACGCTATGACTCCCTGGCAACGGCGCAGAAAAAGGTCTTGATAACCCACAAGTATAGAGGATCAATTGTAGCCTCTTTCGATAAGTAAGAGTGTCGAACCCAATGAGGAGATAAAGGTAGAACAAATATTCCCTCAAGTTCTATCGACCACCGATACAACTCTACGCACGCTTGACGTCCGCTTTACCTAGAACAAGTATGAAACTAGAAGTACTTTGTAGGTGTTGTTGGATAGGTTTGCAAGATAATAAATATTATGTAAATAAAAAGTAGGGGCTGTTTAGATAAAGACACAACTAAGTTAGTTTTAGTAAAGAGCTTTTTGTTACGAGAAAGTTATTTGTCCCTAGGCAATCGATAACTAGACCGGTAATCATTATTGCAATTTTATTTGAGGGAGAGGCATAAGCTAACATGCTTTGTCTACTTGGATCATATGCACTTATGATTGGAACTCTAGAAAGCATCCGCAACTACTAAAGATCATTAAGGTAAAACCCAACCATAGCATTAAAGTACCAAGTCCTCTTTATCCCATACGCAAACAACCTACTTACTCGGGTCTGTGCTTCTGTCACTCACGCCACCCACCATAAGCAAATCATGAACATATTGCAAACTCTACAGCGGGAATCCCTCATGCTTGCGTGACACGGAGAGCACCATAGGATAGCACCAATAATAAAACATGCAACTCAAACCAATCATGATCATCAAATAACCCAGAGGACAAAACGGATCTACTCAAACATCATAGGATAGCCATACATCATTGGGAAATAATATATAGCATTGAGCACCATGTTTAAGTAGAGATTACAGCGGGTAAAAGAGGGGTTACACCGCTGCATAGAGGGGGGAAGAGTTGGTGATGATGGCGGTGAAGTTGTTGGTGAAGATTGCGGTGATGATGATGGCCCCCGGTGGCACTTCGGCGCCACCGGAAGCGAGGGGGAGAGAGCCCCCCTCCTTCTTCTTCTTCTTATTCCTTGACCTCCTACCTAGATGGGAGAAGGGTTTCCCCTCTGGCCCTTGGTCTCCATGGCATGGGAGGGGCGAGAGCCCCTCCGAGATTGGATCTGTCTCTCTCTGTTTCTGCGTTCTCAGATTCGGCCCTTTCACCGTTTCTTATATTCCCGGAGATCCGTAACTCCGATTGGGATGAAATTTTAACACGGTCTCTATCCGGATATTAGCTTTCTTGCGGCGAAATAAGGGAACCAACCGCCTTACGGGGTGGCCACGAGGGTCAGGGGCGCGCCTGCCCCCCTAGGGCGCGCCCCTGCCTCGTGGCCCCCTCGGGCATCATCTCGCGTGGATTTTTCTTCCCAAAAATCACATATATTCCAAAAAAATCTCTGTCCGTTTTTATCCCGTTTGGACTCCGTTTGATATGGATATTCTGCGAAACAAAAAACATGCAACAAACAGGAACATGCACTGGGCACTGGATCAATATGTTAGTCCCAAAAATAGTATAAAAAGTTGCCAAAAGTATATGAAAGTTGTAGAATATTGGCATGGAACAATAAAAAATTATAGATACGATGGAGACGTATCACGTAGCACATCTTCTGGTAATGGCACCTATGATAGCAAATCTCTCCGGGTGCTCAGGGTCCAAAGGGATCTTCTTTGTTTCTTTGGCCGGCTGGAAGGACCCCTGGGTCTCTGACTCTTTGGGCTCTGGTGACATGTCCGACTGCTTGCCGGCCATGGCCACCACCTGGTCCAGGAGCTTCTTCTCAGCAACAATCACAAGGGACTCGGCCAACCGGCTGCTAGTCGCAGCACAATCGGCCGACTTCTCATAGTCCCCAGATATCGTGATAATTCCCTTGGTTCCTGGCATCTTCATTTTGAGGTAAGCATAGTGTGGCACCGCCATGAACTTGGCTAGAGCCGGCCGGCTCAGGAGTACATGATAAGGGCTCTCGAGGTCCACCACCTCAAACCAAATCGCTTCACGGCGGAAGTGGTCCTTGTCTCCGAAGATGACATCTATCTTGATCTTGCCGATTGGTGAGCAGGACAGGCCGAGCACAATACCATGGAAAATAGTCCGGTTGGGCTGGAGCTGCCTCTCCTTAATAACTTTTCCATGGTATTGCGGTACAGGATGTTGATGCTGCTGCCGCCATCTATCAGAATTCGGGAGAAACGAGCAGCTCGCCTCTCTGTTGCAAGGGTGGCATCCAGCACCGGAGCATAAGAACCCGGAGAGGGCATCACCTCCGGGTGGTCTTCCTGGCTCCAGCTGATGGGCTTCTCAGACCAATGCATGAATTCTGGAGCACTTGAAGCAACGGCATTCACCTCTCGGTGCTGCTAACGCCGGCTGCGCCGATCGTCTGCCATGCTGGTGAAGACGAATAGGCTCCATGCTCGTCGGGGTAATCATCTTGAATGGCGCCGACTGCTGGTCGAGCCACCGGCTGCTGAGGAGGAGGAGGCGGCTGGCCGGCAGGTGGAGGGGGCAGCAGTCCTTCGCCCTTGGAGATTTGGGTGAGCCAATGGCACTTTCGGGTGGTATGGTTTGACGGCTTCGGGCCGCTGTGGAATTTGTAGGGAGCATCAAGGGTTTGCTCATAGGAGAAGGCGGGTAACCAAGCAGGCTTGCCGCCCTTCTGGCGCTTGGGGAGTGGTTGTCCTTCAGGTTGCTGGTCTTTGACTGTTGCGTTTGGACTCCGTTTAATATTCTTTTTCTGCGAAACCCTAAAATAGGCAAAAACAGCAATTCTGGGATGGGCCTCCGGTTAATAGGTTAGTCCCAAAAATAATATAAAAGTGTATAATAAAGCCCAATAATTTCCAAAACAGAATATAATATAGCATGGAACAATCAAAAATTATAGATACGTTGGAGACGTATCAAGCATCCCCAAGCTTAATTCCTGCTCATCCTCGAGTAGGTAAATGATAAAAGCAGAATTTTTGATGTGGAATGCTACTTGGCATAATTTCAATGTAATTCTCTTAATTGTCGTATGAATATTCAGATCTGAAAGATTCAAGACAAAAGTTTAATATTGACATAAAAATAATAATACTTCAAGCATACTAACTAAGCAATTATGTCTTCTCAAAATAACATGGCCAAAGAAAGTTATCCCTACAAAATCATATAGTCTGGCTATGCTCTATCTTCACCACACAAAGTATTTAAATCATGCACAACCCCGATGACAAGCCAAGCAATTGTTTCATACTTTTGGTGTTCTCAAACTTTTTCAATCTTCACGCAATACATGAGCGTGAGCCATGGACATAGCACTATATGTGGAATAGAATGGTGGTTGTGGAGAAGACAAAAAAGGATAAGATAGTCTCACTAGGCGTATCAACGGGCTATGGAGATGCCCATTAATAGATATCAATGTCAGTGAGTAGGGATTGCCATGCAACGGATGCACTAGAGCTATAAGTATATGAAAGCTCAACAAAAGTAACTAAGTGGGTGTGCATCCAACTTGCTTGCTCACGAAGACCTAGGGCATTTTGAGGAAGCCCATCATTGGAATATTCAAGCCAAGTTCTATAATGAAAAATTCCCACTAGTATATGAAAGTGATATCATAGGAGACTCTCTATATGAAGAACATGGTGCTACTTTGAAGCACAAGTGTGGAAAAAGGATAGTAACATTGTCCCTTCTCTCTTTTTCTCACATTTTTTGGGTCTTCTTTCCTTTTTTTTCTTTTGGCCTCTTTTTTTCTTCTTTTTATCCGTCTGGATTCTCATCCCGACTTGTGGGGGAATCATAGTCTCCATCATCCTTTCCTCACTGGGACAATGCTCTAATAATGATGATCATCACACTTTATTTACTTACAACTCAAGAATTACAACTCAATACTTAGAACAAAATATGGCTCTATGTGACTGCCTCCAGCGGTGTACCGGGATGTGCAATGATGCATGAGTGACATGTATGAAAGAATTATGAACGGTGGCTTTGCCACAAATACGATGTCAACTACATGATCATGCAAGCAATATGACAATGGTGAAGCGCGTCATAATAATGGAACGGTGGAAAGTTGCATGGCAATATATCTCGGAATGGCTATGGAAATGCCATAATAGGTAGGTATGGTGGCTGTTTTGAGGAAGGTATTTGGTGGGTTTATGGTACCGGCGAAAGTTGTGCGATACTAGAGAGGCTAGCAATGGTGGAAAGGTGAGTCTGTGTATAATCCATGGACTCAACATTACTCATAAAGAACTCACATACTTATTGCAAAAATCTATTAGTTATCAAAGCAAAGTATTACACGCATGCTCCTAGGGGGATAGATTGGTAGGAAAAGACCATCGCTCGTCCCCGACCGCCACTCATAAGGAAGACAATCAATAAATAAATCATGCTCCGACTTCATCACATAACGGTTCACCATACGTGCATGCTACGGGAATCACAAACTTCAACACAAGTATTTCTCAAATTCACAACTACTCAACTAGCATGACTCTCATATCACCATCTCCATATCTCAAAACAATTATCAAGTATCAAACTTCTCATAGTATTCAACACACTCATAATTTTTTTTATATTTTTTTTACTAATCTTGAATGCCTAAATTAAAGCAAATTACCAAGCTGTTTTGCATGACTCTCAAAATAATATAAGTGAATCATGAGAGAACAATTGTTTCTATAAAAAAATCCACCACCGTGCTCTAAAAGATATAAGTGAAGCACTAGAGCAAAAACTATATAGCTCAAAAGATATAAGTGAAGCACATAGAGTATTCTAATAATTTTCAAATCATGTGAGTCTCTCTCAAAAGGTGTGTACAGCAAGGATGATTGTGGTAAACTAAAAAACAAAGACTCAAATAATACAAGACGCTCCAAGCAAAACACATATCATGTGGTGAATAAAAATATAGCTCCAAGTAAAGTTACCAATAGACGAAGACGAAAGAGGGAATGCCTTCCGGGGCATCCCCAAGCTTAGGCTTCTGGGTGACCTTGAATTTTACCTTGGGGTTCCATGGGCATTCCCAAGCTTAGGCTCTTGCCACTCCTTGTTCCATAATCCATCAAAACTTAACCCAAAACTTGAAAACTTCACAACACAAAACTCAAAATAGAAAATCTCATGAGCTCCGTTAGCGAAAGAAAACAAAACACCACTTCAAGGTACTGTAATGAAATCATTCTTTATTTATATTGGTGTTAAACCTACTGTATCCCAACTTATCTATGGTTTATAAACTATTTTACTAGCCATAGATTCATCAAAATAAGCAAACAACACACAAAAACAGAATCTGTCAAAAACAAAACAGTCTGTAGTAATCTGTAGCTAACGCAAACTTCTAGAAGCCCAAAAATTCTAAAATAAATTTATGGAAGTGAGGAATTTATCTATTAATCATCTGCAAAAATAATTAACTAAATAGAACTTTCCAAATAAAAATGGCAGAAATTCTTGTGAGTGCTAAAGTTTCTGTTTTTTACAACAAGATCAAAAAGACTTTCCCCAAGTCTTCCCAATGGTTCTACTTGGCACAAACACTAACTAAACACAAAAAACACAACCAAAACAGAGGCTAGATAAATTATTTATTACTAAATATGAGCAAAAAGTAAGGAATAAAAATAAAATTGGGTTGCCTCCCAACAAGTGTTATCGTTTAACGCCCCTAGCTAGGCATAATAGCAAGGATAGATCTAGGTATTGCCATCTTTAGTTGGCAATTATTTAATGAGACATCTATCACCCTTAGGAGTTTCTTTCTTTTTATTAATTATCAAACTTCTAGGCACAAAATCAAAAAATTCATTTGTAGCAAATGGTTCCTTAATGATAGGAAAAAGATTGGGATGAATACTTATAGATTTGAGATCCGCAGTTTCCTTGCTAGAGGATTCACCCTTATTTTTAGGAACATACATAAACTTGGCAATTTTAGTTGGAGGACTTGGAGTATTCTTTACGGAAGAAAAAGCGGTTCCCAAGTTGGTAATGATACCCTCAAGTTTATCGATTCTAGTGGAATCCTGATTTATTCTTTCATTAACTATGGGTTCCTTCTCCTTAATATTTTTCAAAGTGACTCCTACTTTAGATCCATATTGGCTAATTTGGTTGTGGATCTTTTTATCCAAATTTTCAATTAATTCTATGGTAGCAACTTTATTTTCAATAATTTCAAGTCTTTGCATTACATGCTCCAAAGTTAACATAGTTCCATTAACCAAAAGAGGGGGTGAGCCAAACAAATCTATCATAGCATTATAAGAATCAAAAGTATGGCTACCCAAGAAATTCCCTCCGGTAATGGTATCAAGGATATATCTGTACCAAGGAGCAGTGCCTACATAAAAATTGCGGAGAAGAACGGAAGTAGATTGCTTCCTGGTAGATCTATTTTGAGCATTGCAAATTCTATACCAAGCGTCTTTTAGATTTTCTCCTTCCCTTTGCTTAAAATTAAGAACTTCATTTTCGGGAGACAATAGAGAAGATAGGGGACTAGCCATAACGATAGGCAAGCAATCCAACACACGAGCAAACAAGAAGCGAGCGAAAAAGAGGCAAATGGAAAAGAGAGAGGGCGAATAAAACGACAAGGGTGAAGTGGGGGAGAGGAAAAAGAGAGGCAAATGGCAAATAATGTAATGTTGGAGATAAGGGTTTGTGATGGGTACTTGGTATGTTGACTTTTGCGTAGACTCCCCGGCAACGGTGCTAGAAATCCTTCTTGCTACCTCTTGAGCACTGCGTTGGTTTTCCCTTGAAGAGGAAAGGATGATGCAGCAAAGTAGCGTAAGTATTTCCCTCAGTTTTTAAGAACCAATGTATCAATCCAGTAGGAGGCCACACACGAGTCCCTCGCACCTACACAAAAAAAATCCTCGCAGCCAACGCAATAAAGGGGTTGTCAATCCCTTCACGGTCACTTACGAAAGTGAGATCTGATAGATATGATAAGATAATATTTTTGGTATTTTTATGATAAAGATGCAACATAAATAAAGCGAAATAAAAACAGCGCAAGAAATAGCTTGTTGACGGGAGATTAATATGATGGAAAATAGACCCGGGGGCCATAGGTTTCACTAGTGGCTTCTCTCGAGAGCATAAGTATTACGGTGGGTAAACAAATTACTGTTGAGCAATTGACAGAATTGAGCATAGTTGTGAGAATATCTAGGTATGATCATGTATATAGGCATCACGTCCGAGACAAGTAGACCGACTCCTTCCTGCATCTACTACTATTACTCCACACATCGACCGCTATCCAGCATGCATCTAGAGTATTAAGTTCAAAGGAACAGAGTAACGCTTTAAGTAAGGTGACATGATGTAGAGGGATAAACTCATGCAATATGATATAAACCCCATCTTGTTATCCTTGATGGCAACAATAAAATATGTGCCTTGCTGCCCCTACTGTCACTGGGAAAGGACATCGCAAGATTGAACCCAAAGCTAAGCACTTCTCCCATTGCAAGAAAGATCAATCTAGTAGGCCAAACCAAACTGATAATTCGAAGAGACTTGCAAAGATAACCAATCATACATAAAAGAATTCAGAGAAGATTCAAATATTGTTCATAGATAGACTTGATCATAAACCCACAATTCATCGGTCTCAACAAACACACCGCAAAAAGAAGATTACATCGAATAGATCTCCACAAGAGAGGGGGAGAACATTGTATTGAGATCCAAAAAGAGAGAAGAAGCCATCAAACTACTAACTATGGACCCGTAGGTCTGAGGTGAACTACTCACACTTCATCGGAGGGGCTATGGTGTTGATGTAGCATGGAACAATCAAAAATTATAGATACGTTGGAGACGTATCATTAGGTAATCGCGGGTGGACTCATCTGGGCCTTGAACGCACAACGAGAGCTGGCGGGGCTTGGGAGGCCGCTTGTAGGTGCTGGTGAAGTTGCGGATGAACACTTCGGTGAAATCTACCTAGTTGTTGACGCTGTAGGGCTTGAGGCTGTTAAGCCATATCCGGGCCGTGCCCTGGAGCATGAGCGGGACATACTTCACGGCAACGCGTTTGTTGCCGTTTGCTATGCTGACGGCTGTGGAGTAGTCCACCAGCCAATCCTCTGGCTTCATGGGGCCGTTGTATTTGGACGTGTCTCTTGGGAGTGAGAACCCTTTGGGAAAGGGCTCATCGCGAATGCGGGGGCCGAAACAAGGCAGACCCATTGCATCTTCTTCTTTTAGCGCCAAGGATCGAGCAAGGCGGTCGATCCGGTGGCGGGCGTCATTCTCTCCAACTCCTTCTTGGCGACCCAGCCGGTCACCGAGAGTCGGGTGATCAACAGGCGGCAGGGAAATGCGCCTCTCCCTTCGAGGAGGTGGAGGTGGCGGATGGTCGCCCCGTCATTCTACTGCTCGTGAGCGGTCGTCTTGGTCGCGCTCGATGGTGATGCGAGTCCAGCTGCGGCTGGCAGCCAGCTCCTTGTCTCGTCTGTCGCGGGCGCCGTCTGTCGGCGTCCAGGAGGTCACGCCATGCTCCTGGCGAAGGGGCGGGTTCTCAACCCGCTGGTTAGGCTCTTCCATGCAATAGCCAGCTTCTTGTTGCGCGGCAGCCGCATCAATAAGCTGTTGAACACACTTCGTCATGTAGCGACACTCGTCGCCCTCCGGACGGTCCATCTCATCAGCTGCCGCCTGGGCGGCTCGTATGTTCCCCATGGGCATGGCGTAGGCAGGACGCTCTGCCCTAAACATGTTGGTAACGACACCGCCTCGCTGCCGGACCATGCCTATGCGGCTGGGTCCGCCAGCAGTCAGCGTGCTGCCTACAGCGTGGTCGATCTCGCGCTGGAAGGCTTCGGAAAGGCGTCTCATGGTGGCCAGTTCCTTGGCATTCTCAACGAGCGAGACGCGGCAAGCTCCCAGCGTCTCGGCGTTGGCGTCTGCATCAATGGGCGTAGACAGGTCCCGCATTGCCGCCTGCAACGGGTCCTGGGCCGCTCCGCCAGAAGCGTCGTCGTGGCTGATGACAAGCACCTCTGTGACGGTGCTGCCGCCACTCTCCGCGTGCGGGAGTGGATCGTCGATGACCATCATGTTGGTGGGGAAGGAGTCGAAGGAAGCTATGTCGGTGTTGACAAGCATCGAATCTGTGGAGCCAACCGACTCCAGGTCAGTGGTGGGCTAGCTGGTGATGTGAAGCTTGCCGAGAAGGTCGATGAAGCAGCTCTCGGAGCTGGCTGCTCCCGCGTCGGGTGCGGGCTCGGTGGAGAGGTGAATCTCGCCAACAAGATCGGCGAGGCTGGCCGCCGTGCAGGCGACTTCTGCGCCATGCAGTGCGTCGGCGCAACCGCCATCGGGCGAGCCGGGCTGGCTGCGCTCGCGAGGGAGGAATAGGGTTCCCGTCCAGAACAGATATCCGGACGACGCTGTACCTAGCCCCACAGTGGGCGCCAAATGTCGGGGGTGTCGTGCGACATATGCCAACGGATGTCTTATCATGGAGGGGGCTAATAATACGTCGCCGGTGCCAGAAAACGGGATAAGGCGCAAACATGCCCGCCGACGAATCTTACCTAGGCTCGGGGCTCTCCTAGGAGATAACACCCCTACTCCTACTCTGCGGGGTCTCCGCATGATCACTCAAGCAACAATGGTGGCTACAAGCTTGCTCCTTTAGCTATTTCTCTAGAGGGGAAGAAGAACAATGCTAGCCCTAGCCTCCTTCCTCTATATGCGTGTGTGAGTGTGTTAAGGTCTCAGTGAGGCTGAACCCTTTGCATGGGTGCCCTGGGGGTTTATATAGGCCTACCCCCAGGGGTACAATGGCAATCCAGTAGGGTGTGGACCCGGTTGTCAGTGTCTATAGGTGCCGGCTTCTTCGCCGACTGCTGGGGCCCGTCGCCTGGTAGGCCCCGCCGGCTGTATCGTACTTCACCGACAGGCCGCGCCTGCCACTTGCGGGTCTCGCCAGCTACTCATTAATGGGGTAATGCTGCTGATTATGCACGCTTTGTCGGGGACGGCGTGGCTACAATGTCACCGCCTGGCGGGCGTTTACTGTAGCCACTCCCCGTCCCTTCTGGTTAATGGCGCACAAACTTTGAGGAAAGAAGAGGGCCGTCTGCCGGGAGTCGGCCTCCCCTCATGCCGACAGGTCCGAGTTTGCCGCCTTTTGGCTTCTCACTGTCAGGTAGGACCCGCCGCCTGGGGCCGTACCGACAACTCGTAGTGGGAGCATGACCTTCTCTCCCATGGTGATGTCATGGGCTGCGTGGCAACAGTGCTGCGCCGGGCGAGGGTTGTTCGCCCAGTACGCCGCACTGTGGCCACGCTCCTCCTTGAATTTGGGGGTGGCATGCATCGCTGTAGCCGCGCCCTGTCTCATCATCATAATGTGGTGCAAACTTTGAGGGCGATTGGGCCCGCCTACTAGGAGCCGACCTCTCTGCAGGCCGCCTGCTAGAAGCCGGCCTCTCTGGAGGCCGCCTGCTAAGAGTCGGCCCACCTCGGGGCCGTCTTCTGAGCCTTGCCGTCTTCTGGCAGCCGGCCGCTTGGACCAGCCGGCCGCAAAGAAGGCGGTGCTTTGGTCTTTGATTCTTGAGGGGCGCAACCAGCCCTGATGTCTTGAAACACCATGAGAGGTTGATGAGGCTACCCGTGGTCATTTACTCCGACAATCACGGTCTCATCGTCATGTAGAAATAACAAGAGATTGATGAAATCATAAGATCTCAAGACACGTGCAAATCAATTGCTTGTACAGAATAATACACCACGTTGGTTTGTTCTTCACGTGCGGAAGGTCTTCCAGTTGATTTTTTGCCTTCACACAAGGAACCAACAACGTAGAGATTGCCTCAAGTTTGCGTGCATAATTGATTCGCGAACAAGCAGCAACGGAAGATGGCGTGAACTATTCCATGGTCCACGCACAAGCAACAGTAGTACTACTCCAGCCGCTTGATTTTCCTCCTCGATGGACGCACCGATCGTAGCGCAAAACATCTCAAATAGGCGAGGAAGCTGACTAGTCAATGGAGTTGACACTCCAGGTGGGGGCACGCGGAAAATCACACGCGAGAGGATCATGGCGACCACCGGCGACAAAGTACGCAGTGAATTGGGTTTAAGCGACTGCTGTCGACCCTTACTCTGATATCAATGTTAGAGGGTTTGTGGTCTACCCCTATTTCTCTATTCTTTTCCGTGGTGGCGCTCAGAATTCGCATATCTGGCTAGGAGACAGGGACCGTCTTATACTGTATTTTCAAAGAGTTCACCTCTTATACAGATAAGGTTCCTAGTCGTTGGAACTAGCTTTTGAGATAGAGTTCAGATCAAATTACCAATCACATTTGTCTGTTAAAGGATTCTACTCGTTATGTCCCTAGAGCACGCGTCTGTGAGCAACACGCCATAATAGAGTGCAAATTTCTCTAATTACGTAGATCAATATTAGGGCTATAATCTAACTATACGATCTAACTCCTTTCAACCATAAGTGTACCATGTAGTCTTTTCAATATAAACAATATATTGTATTCCATTGATAATCGATCAGCTTCCTTAAGAATATACTCCCTCCGCCCGGAAATATTTGTCGTAGAAATGGATACAAATGGATGTATCTAGAACTAAAATACATCTAGATACATCCATTCCTCGGCCAAGTATTTTCGGACGGAGAGAGTATTACTTAAGTACATACCAATAAGTAACAATTCCATGCTAAACATGTAAAGCAATTTTATGTATAAATACATGTATAATTCTGTAATGTGGTATTTCAAATATTAACAATTCTAAGTAATTTAAATATAGTTGTAGGACACATAATTCCAACATTCACCTCTTGTTCTATTTGTTTGGCACCGCTCCTTGTCATGTGACCTAAATAGATCTTTTATGTAGAAGTTTTATTTGATAGCTGAGATTTATAATGAGGAGAAGATGATAAACGAGGTGAACCTGAGATGTCATCAGTCTTACAAAGATTAGACTAGCCACAGTAAAAGTAACATAGATGATAACATCACACATATCTATACAAAATAGATGATGTGACAAGTAATTAATAAAGAAAGAGAGACACGTGCAACATAACTAGTTATTCATTGTTTTTGCGGTTGAACATAACTAGTTACTCATAACATCACATATATTAAGATAAAATGAATCTATAACCTAATAAATAAAGTGTTGGATAATATCATATAATAACAGTATATGTTACTTCCGAGTGTAAAAGTAATAACATAGATTAGTACGTATGTCTACGATTACTCCCCACTGATACTAGTCTTATCGGTCTGAATCCGATTCATCAGGCCCGAACCCCGCAAACCCACCCCGCTTTGCACAGTCCATAGCTAGAAATAGAAGGCGTTGCATAGAAACGAGCGGTTGATACGGCGCCCTCGGCCCTCCCGTGCGGCTTCGCTTACCCACTCGCAGCAGGCTAGCTGACTAGCAAGTAGCACCCGTCGCCGAGAAGTATCTCCCTTCCGCTCCCCTCTCCCCTACCCTTCCGGGTCTCGCCCTCCGCCTCACTGGTCCGCCTCCGCCGTCTCGTAGTTTCTCCCCCCGGCAGATCTTCCACCTTGTCCCCTCAGCCATATCGATCTGCTTCTCCTCCCCACCGCCATGGCTGGGTAGTGCCGCCGCAGTCGTGTGAATTGCTGTGGCCGGTCGTATTTGCTCTCCGTTGAGCGACTAATTCCTCTCCGAGGTACGCGCCCTGTCTTTCGGTGGTCCTGTGAACATCCCTCGTCGCTACCTCGTGCTAATCCCCGCTTTAACAATACTGCTCTCAGCAGGTGCTCCCCGGCCGCTGTCTCCACTAAGTGCGCTTCACTTTCCTATTACTCGTGGATTTGAGGTAAAATCCGTCCCAGTAGCATTGATATGTGATGGAAGTGATGCCAAGTTAGGTATATGTAATCGGTGTTAGTAGTAGGTTTGGTTGGATTTCTTACTAGTATAGAAAAATGATTATTGAACTTGGGGTTCTAAGTGCAATATATTCACATGAAAAATATATATACCTAATATCGAATGTTTTTCAGCAACTTTTGAGTATGTCTGGCATTTCGTGGCTTTAGGGTGACGATCTCAATATCTTTTGCACGCTCGTAGTAATCCTTTCCAATTGTTGCATGTCTTTCATTGCTGGCCTGTCTCTTATGAACCTACTATATATATCTCTGATTTCTTCCCTCTGAATTTGTATGCAGTGCCGTGGTGTGATGGCAGACGTTCAAGATGGTCATTATGATTCGTCCACTGACAGCTTGCGCGTTGAGCCTATTTATGAATCATTTCTTTGTCCACTCACAAAACAAATTATGCGGGATCCTGTCACTTTAGAGAGTGGTGCTACATTTGAACGGGAAGCCATTTTGAAGTGGTTCCAGGAATCTGATAGCAGTGGAAGGAGCCTTGTCTGCCCTATTACTAGGAAGGAGCTCAGCAGCACTGAGTTTAATCCAAGCATTGCTCTGAGAAACACTATTGATGAATGGATGCATAGGAATGAGGCAGCTAAACTTGATGTAGCCCGTAAATCCTTAACTTCCGAGAATTCAGAACATGATACTTTGCAAGCACTTGAATATGTTGTGGAGATATGTCAGAGAAGTAGATCCAGCAGACATGTAGTGAGGAAGCTTGGCTTGATAAGCTTAATTTCCGAGCTATTGAAGAATAGCAGTACAAAAGTACGGCAAAAGTCATTGGAAAGTCTTTGCTTTGTAGCTAAAGATGACAATGATAACAAGGTGCTTTTTTTATGAATCTACTTTCCATAGTTTTAAATTTGTCACCAATCTTGTGTTTCTAATATCCCAGAATTTTTTTCACAGGATGAGATTGCTGCCGGGGACAATATTCGCACAATAGTGAAGTTCTTATCTCATGGCCACGTCCAAGAGAAAGAACAGGCTGCATCTCTGTTATATGAACTTTCACAATATAAACCTCTTTCAGAAAAAATTGGGAGCGTTCCTGGGGCCATACTTATACTTGTTGGCTTGTCAAGTAGTAAAATAGAAAACCTGTTGACAGTTGATAGGGCTGATAAGACACTTGTGAATTTGGAGAGCTGTGAAAAAAATGTTAGACAGATGGCGGAAAACGGTAGACTGCAACCGCTTCTTAGGCTTCTTCTTGAAGGTATTATTTATACAATTTCCTTATTTAAAAAAAAGGCAGAGGTCATGTATGTTGCCATTGCCATTAAACTACTGACAGTGATATGTGCTACCCCTGGCGATATTCTCATTAATTTGCTTCTTATCTGTGTTTTGCTTTCCTGCATTCCTGTTTTATTGCTCTTTTATCTCACCATCCATATTGAATAGTCGTTTCTCACCACTTTTTGTTACCATAGTTATAAAAATACTTTTTCAAATACATAAAGCAGAAAATTATAACATACGAGGAATTAGACTCATAAGATAAAAAGAGAGTAATTATATACATTAGGATGTGGTGCATTACCCAGCTGCCTAGCTGCAGAATTCAAATTTATTTCAAGATGAAGGTAATTAATCATGGGATTGCTGCATGCCTAAGATGAACTATTTCGAACAGATTATTTCAGTTCACTTGTATATAGCTTTGTCACTGTGGTATTACTTCAGTGCATGGATAAGAATTCCCCCTCTAACATCAATATGTTGGGGCAGTTCATGTTGATTGGGTTAACTATTATGTGCAAGGTTCAGTTGGTATATGTCCACTTAAGTATTAGATTTTTCTTACTATGGGTATCTTCTAGTTAGCACGTGCACTGTATAAAAAATGTGTCACTGGAACGATAGAAATGTGTTATGACTGATATTCATTTTCCAATGTTCTTTCTTTGTACTCAGGGCTTAGTTCCTTCTTGTGTGCATTTGTAGGTTCAGCTGATACACAATTATCTATGGCTGCTTATGTTGGGGAGCTTGTTTTAACCAACGAGGTGAAGGTCTTTGTGGCACAAACAGCAGGCTCCGCACTAGTCAATATCATGAAAAGTGGGAATAGGGAGGCTAGAGAAGCAGCTCTGAAGGCACTGAATCAAATTTCATCTTACGACGTCAGTGCGAAGATACTAATTGAAGCAGGTATTCTCCCACCTCTCATAGCAGACCTCTTTACAGTTGGCAGTAATCAGCTTCCAATGAGGTTGAAGAAGGTATCAGCAACAATTCTTGCAAATGTTGTGGCATCAGGTGCAAATTTTCAGTCCATTCCACTTGACCACAACAGGCAGACACTGGTATCTGAAGAAATTGTTCACAATCTGCTTCATCTCATCAGCAATACAGGACCTGCAACTGAGTGTAAGTTACTCCAGGTGCTTGTTGGTTTAACTAGTTCTTCTACAACTGTCCAAGGCATAGTTGATGCCATCAAAAGCTCAGGGGCTACTGTCAGTTTAATTCAGTTTATTGAAGCACCTCAAAGAGAGGTTCGCATGGCTTCCATCAAGCTCTTGAATAACATATCACCATGTATGGGTCAAGAACTGGCTGAAGCTTTTCGTGGAAATTTTAGTCAACTCAGCAGCTTGATTAGAGTCATTGCCGACAACAATGGTATTTCTGAAGAGCAAGCACCAGCTGCTGGTCTTGTAGCTGATCTTCCTCTGCAGGATTCGGTGCTAACCAGACGTCTTGTTGAAGATGGGGCTTTCACCACAATAATATCCAAAGTGATAATGATCAGACAAGGGGAGAGTCGTGGGGGGCGTTTCGTCAACCCTTTTCTTGAAGGTCTAGTTAGGATAGTCTCCCGGATCACATTTATCTTGGAGGATGATCCAGATATCATTGCTGTTGCTCGTGAATACAATCTCACTGCACTATTTAGTGATCTGCTTCAGATGAATGGTCTTGACACTGTCCAGATTGTCTCTGCCACCGCACTAGGAAATCTATCTGGCCAGTCAAAGCATCTAACGAAGATTCTGCCACCTCCCAACGGGGGATTGTGTTTTTCAATATTTCCATGCCTCAGTCAGAAGTCTGTAGAAACTGGTGTCTGTAGAGTTCATCATGGAATATGTTCGTCAAGGGAAAGCTTCTGTCTCTTGGAAGGGAAGGTGGTGGAGAAGTTGGTTGCTTGCTTGGATCACAACAATGAGAAAGTTGTTGAAGCCTCTCTAACAGCACTGTCCACATTATTAGACGATGGAGTGGACATTGATCAAGGTGTGATGGTCCTGTGCGACGCAGAGGGCGTCAAACCAATTCTTGATGTATTGTGTGAGAATCGGACTGAGGCGCTGAGGCAGAGAGCGGTGTGGGCAGTAGAAAGGATCCTTAGGACGGATGAAATAGCTTATGAGATCTCGGGAAACCAAAATGTCAGTACAGCCTTGGTTGAAGCTTTCAGGCATGGTGACTTTAGGACAAGGCAAATTGCAGAGCGAGCACTAAAGCATGTTGATAAGCTGCCCAATTTCTCTGGGATATTTTCGAAGATCGGAGCACAGTGACCATGTTATGCAGAAGTAGGCTAGTTCTCTTATACCGGTCGCCTGCAGATCCTTTGGGTTGCATAAAGATACGTAACTCAAATATTGGCGCATGCCTAATCTCACACCAATCAGTTGCTTTCCCAGCTTAATCGTGTTAGTACTGCCGCTCTCCAAGTAGTTCCCAAACTAATCGAATTGATAGAATGGGAACTGAAGGTATTGTTGGTGTGTATCGTATAGTGTATATTTCCACCCTGTATGCTTGTTGTATCTGTATTATTCAGATGCTCAGATGCATAGCATGATATTTTTGTGTGAATATCCATTTCTGTGCCTGAGCCCATCTGATCTCGATGAACAGTAAAATAATAAAATACTAGAAAAATAAAAAAACTGATTATTTTTGCATGTCTGTACCAATTTTCAACGCGTTTGAACATCTGAGAGAAAGAAAAATATTGGTCTGAACAAAACATAAACAGTAAACTGTTTCACATACCACCAATTTTGATTTTTTTTTCTACTGAGAGCTACTTAGATGTGCAAACCCGTTGAAAATTGGCATGAACCTCACGCACCAAAACATTTTCCATAAAAAAAAGTTATTTTTTTATTTTTTTATAGTAATTTTTTTATTTTGCTGTTCATAGTCGAGAGCCATTTAGCGGCTCTCATTTTTGTGTTCATGCTGTAATCATACATAAGTTGGTTGAAACCTGAAAGAGAAAGAAAGAGCTTTTGCACACAATAAATTTTGTAGTTTTCATTCATTCCTTGTGTTGTTCATCGGACGGGAGTGTGTTATGGTTCCGTATGATGCGTGTTCCAGCTGAGTTCATAGTTTGTGCAATCTTTAATTAAGTAGTTAAGTTTGTGCAATCTTTAATGAAGTAGTTAATTGCTCTGAGAATACATATTTCAGTACCAGCTGAGTTCATAGCTTGTGCAATCTTTAATCAAGTAGTTAATTGCTCTGAGAATACATATTTCAGTAGTTCGACGTCTGATATATTTCAGTAGTTTAACACCGGCACATGTGCATGAAGTGGTATTTTTAACTTCTTTCTACCGTTAAATTGTTCTTTCTCTCCTTCCAGCTAAAATCTTTCCCTTTCCAGCTCAATTGTAATCCTCCATCCACACATTAAGGCCTTGTTTGGTTCCAAATAAGTCACCAACTTATAAGTCGAAAAGTAAAAAAATGACTTATTTTATCAAACAGACCCAACTTATAAGTCATAAGTTGCTTCATCCTAACTTAAAACTTATAAGTCACCCCCTTTTACATGGGTCTCACCATCTTTACATAAAAAAAAACAAGCTGGAAATGTGTGGTCAGGTGACTTATAAGTCAGGTAACAATCAAACAGGCGTGACTTATAAGTCACTGGTTTTAAATCACCTGACTTATAAGTCAGGTGACTTATTGAAACCAAACAGGCCTAAATTTTGAACACATAGCCATGCACTTTATCGGCCTGTTTAAGGAATGCTCCGGCTTGTATAGATTCTAAAGCTATCATCTAAGCAAAAACCTATGATGTGGCAAGTTAATTAAGAGAAGAAATGAGTGTAGTGACCCTACAAAGAAACAATGCTAAGCGCGCAAATTTAGGCAAAACATTTAAATGAAAGTAGCTCACCAATGCATGAAAGAATTTAGTTGCTAAATGAGGAAGCTTAGCAACAACAAGTTAAGTACCCACGCATGACCCTTTCCAATGCTCCATGGTGTACATGTGCTAAGGGTGTCAAATAGGCAAAAAAGTGATTTGTCAAAACAATTAAAAAGAAGAGAACATTAATGCATAGTATCATATATTAGTATCATGTAATACTTTATTTATTGCCATGCATGACACATAGTAGCATAGCATTTATTATGATACGGTATTATGATATGATACTCAACTCTCTCTTTCTTCATTTAGTTCTACGACACCTCGTCAAAATTAACTAGTCGGCATGCATAGTACCTAGCTATGTTACCACATCACTCTCTTTCTTTATTAATTACTTGCCACATCATCTATTTGTCTAAATATATGTGATGTTACCACCTATGTTACTCCCATTGTGGGTAGTCTTGGTGACCTCAAGAGGAAACGGTGCTAAGCACGCGGACCTATGCACAATGACTACCAACCAATACATGAAGAAGTTTAATTGTTAAACAATTCAGTAAGTGAAACTTAGCTACAAAAGCTAAGCACCTATGCATTGTGAAGACTAGTTGCTAAGATTTTTGATGCACTTAGCACTACAGGTAAGCACCAATGCATTGGAAGTGGCCAAGGCTTTAGTTGCTAAACTTTTTAATGTGTTTAACACTTCATCTAAGCACCGGTGCATTGGAAGAGGCCTAATCCTTATTTAGTCTAACACACACCGGAAAACCCTTTTGGAGCTCGGCCTCCGGTGAGACCTCCAAATTTAAATTTGAAATTTCATCGAAATTCATATTTTTACATTTCAAAAAATTCTGAAATAAATTACAGATATATATGAAGGCATAACACACATGTGTGTAAATTTTTGGTTCAAAATACATTGAAATGAGGGTTGTGCAAAAAACACAAATTTGGGCTGTTTAATACATTATACTATTCATCCTTTTAGGATATGAATTTATCTTTTTTGTACAGGTCGCAACTCAAGGTATTTAATCATGAATTTTTACACACATGTGAGCTACATCCTTACATACACACATATTTTTTCAGATTTTTTTGAACCATAAAAATTTGAATTTGAAATTTTCAAAAATAAAAGCATCCATGGAGCTCGGCCTCCAAAACGTTTTTCTCATCACACACACACACAAAGAAGCATATACTAGCTTAGCCTTCATCGAGTCCTTCGGCACTTCAATTTTTGACGAACGTCAATCCACAATACTTCACTTTTTTTGCAGGTGTACAACACTCTTTACTCATGATACTAAAACCCGCTAAAACACTTACCGTCCTTCACTAGTCCCTTTAATCTGTATCAACAATGCCAAAATATACTAAATGGCATAATTGCACTATTTTTTTAAAAAAGATGACAACAAAATTAATGCTCACAACCAGATATAACAAGTAAGGACATGACAACTTAGCGCCCGAGGGCTCCCTAATTTAATTGAGCAGACCCTTCTAATATGAAAAGTGTAACCAGTCCCTCGCACATGCTTCCAAAAAAAGAAACACCATGGTCCCCTGCCACTCACCTTGTGCAAACATGATCCAGAGACGTTAACAAAGAAATCAGCCTAGATCTTGTCTTCACATGTATTTATTTGAGAGTTTAGAAAGTTTAAAAAGCCATAACTTTTGCTGGGTTGAAACCCAAAAGAAAAGATTGAGGAGCTGGATGAAGGCTAAGTTTAGGGACCGTATTTTAGGTATTTTGAACTACAGGGATTAAAGTGGGGAAAATTCACCCACAATCTCGACACTTAAGCTGGAACCCACTTTAGTCCTTGTAGTTCAAATTACCTGAAATACGGTCCCTAAACTTGTCAAAAGGGTTCACCTACGGTCTCTAATACAAATTTGGCTACCGTATTTGATGAGGTGGCACCGATCAACTGGATCCAGTTGGCTTTGACTAGACACATCGGTGAAAATGATGTAATACACAGGTACTCAAGTTTTTTTGTAAAATCGGTAGAACTAAAAGGAGCTGATGTTTCGCCCACCGCTCGCCGACCATATGATACACTCCTCGCAGAGCATCACGGCCCACTCCAGCTCCGCCACCACCTTCGACATCACCGACTGCCTGCACCCGTTCCGCGTCGAACCTCCGCCGCCGGCGTACGCCGGTGGACACTCGCTCGACGCGCTTGATGGCGACCTCCTGCCCGTCGGGGAGCTTCATGCGGGAGCGGCAGCTTCGGGTCCGTGTACTGCCCATCCAGCTCTAGTGGCCATGAGGGCTCGTCGTGGGCGACAGACTATGACCTGTACGAGCTGCTGGGGGTAGAGCCCTCATCGCCATATGACGACTTCAAAGCCAGCTATCAGGCGCTGCAGAAGCGCTGCTACCCGGACGTCGAGGGTAACGGCGGCAACGCCGGGCATGGCCGTGGTGCTCAATGAGGTGTACGCGCTACTGTCGGACCCGACGCAGCACCGAGCCTATGGGAGGACGCGCGTTGGTCTGAGTTCCAGGGCTACACGGGGCGCCCGCTCTACTTGTCGTGGCGCAGCGGAGACACCGAGACGCTCGCTGTGTTCGTCAACGAGGTCGCTTGCGTCGTCTTCCTCAAGTGCGCGCTCCTTCGGCGTCTAAAGTTTCCCCACTAAAGTGCAGCCAGTATGGTCATCCTGCCATGGGAGGACGTGAGGGCCGCAGGAGCATGCTAGTGTGCTGCGTCGTCGCCGGTCGCTTCCGTCATACCTGCCGACGTACACCCTGAAGAGTGATAACCCACAAGTATGGGGGATCAATTGTAGATTTTTCGATAAATAAGAGTATCGAACCCAATGAGGAGCTAAAGGTAGAATTTATATTCTCTTCAAGTTCTATTGACCACAGATACAACTCTACGCACACTTAACATTTGCTTTCACCTACAACAAGTATGAAATTAGAAGTACTTTGTAGGTGTAATCTATAACTACTTTGCAAGAATAAAACTAGAAGTACTTTATGAGATAATAAAAAATTAGTTATTTAGTAGAAATATTATTTTTGTAAAACAACAGAAGGATTTTGTCCCTAGGCAATCGATAACTAGACCGGTAATCATTATTATAATTTTATATGAGGGAGAGGCATGAGCTAACATACTTTCCGTACTTGGATCATATGAACTTATGATTGAAACTCTAGTAAGCATCCACAACTACGAAAGAACATTAAGGTAAAACCCAACCATAGCATTAAGTATCAAGTCCTTTTTACTCCCATACACAACAACCCCTTACTCGGGTAGAAGCTTCTGTCACTCTCGCCATCCACTATAAGCGAATCATGAAAGTATTGCAACAACCTACAACGGTAATCCCACATGCTTGCGTGACATGGACGGCACCATAGGACAATACCAAAATAAAACATACAACTCAAACAATCACGATCATCAATCAACCCATAGGACAAAACAAATCTACTCAAACATCATAGGATGGCCATACATCATTGGATAATATATAGCATGAAGCACCATGTTTAAATAAAGAATTACATTAGGAATAGAGAGGTTACACCGTTGCACAGAGGGGGAGAGATTTGGTGATGACGGCCGCGAAGTTGTTGGTGTAGATCGTCGTCATGATGATTGCCTGGCGTCGTTCCAGCGCACCAGGTGAGAGGAGGAGAGAGCCCCCTCCTTCATTTTCTTGCTTGGTGCCCCCCTAGATGGGAGGAGAGTTTCCCCTCTCATCCATGGTCTCCATGGCTCCCGGAGGGCAGGAGCCCCTCCCAGATTGGATCTCTATCTGTTTTCTTCTGTTTTGCGTTTTTTGTTTTCAGGCTGAAAACCGATTCTTAAATTCTCGGAGATCCATAACTCTGACCGGGCTGAAATTTTAACACATTTTTTCCTGATATAATCTTTATTGTTGCGAAAGAAGGGCGTCAACCGACTTACGAGGGGGCCACAAGCCACATGGGTGCGCCTAGGTGGCTTGTGGCCACCTCGGGCACCGTCTTGCGTTGATTATTCTTCCCAAAAATCACATATATTCCAAAATAAAACTCCACAAATTTTTATCACGTTTGGACTTCGTTTGATATAGACATTACATGAAACAAAAAAATATGCAACAAACATAAACTAGCACTAGGCACTGGATTAATATGTTAGTCCCAAAAATAATATAAAATGTTGCCAAAAGTATATGAAAATTGTAGAATATTGGCATGAAACAACAAAAAAATATAGATACGACGGAGACGTATCAGCATTCCCAAGCTTAATTCCCGCCCTTCCCCAAGTAGGTAAATGATAAAAAAAGGTATTTTTATGTGGAATGCTACCTAACATAATCTAGATCATATAATCTAATCATGGCGTGAATATTAAGATACGAGTGATTCAAAGCAATATTCCATAATTTGATATAAACACATCAATACTCTAGCATACCAACAAACAATCATGCCTTTTAAAATAGAAATGCTAAAGAGTGCTATCCCTACAAAATAATATAGCCTTTTCATGCTCCATCTTCTTAACACGAAATATAAATCATGTACTACCCCGGTGTTAGCCAAGCAATTGGTTCATACTTTTTAACGTGCTTCAGCTTTTTCAATCCCCATGCAATACATGAGCGCAAGCCATGTACATAGCAATATGTGTGCAATAGAATGCAGTGGTAGAGATTAATATGGAGAAGACAAAAAAGAAAGAAAGTCTCATATCCACGCGACTAATCAACGGGCTATGGAGATGCCCATCGAATGATGTCAATGCGAGGAGTAGGGATTACCATGCAACAGATGCACTAAGAGATATAAGTGTATGAAAGCTCACACTAAAAACTAAGTGGGTGTGCATCCAATTTGCTTGCTCATGAAGACCTCGGGCATTTGAGGAAGCCCATCATCGGAGTATACAAGCCAAGTTCTATAATAAAAGATTACCACTAGTATATGAAAGTGAGAACATAGGAGACTCTCTATATGAAAAACATGGTGCTACTCTAAAGCACAGGCATGGTAAAGTATAGTAACATTTCCCCTTCTCTCTTTTTCTCTCATTTTTTCGTTTTCTCTCATTTTTCTTTTTCTTTTTCTTTTTTTGGGCTCTTTTTTTCTTCTTCTTTTCTTTTTTTGTCTGGTGTCTCCTCCCGACTTGCGGCAGAATCATAGTCTCCATCATCCTTTCCTCACCGGGACAATGCTCTAATAATGATGATCATCACACTTTTATTTACTTACAACTCAATATTACAACTCGATATCTAGAACAATATGACTCTAGCGTAGCAAAGATAAAAAAACAGATAAGCCATGAAAATATCATGCTAGCTATCTTACGGTCATGCAAAGCAATATGATAATGAATGCTCAAGTCATGTATATGATGATGATGGAAGTTGCATGGCAATATATCTGAGAATGGCTATGGAAATACCATAATAGGTAGGTATTGTGGCTATGGAAATGCCATAATGTGTGATAGAGCGCATCATATCACAGGGTTTGGATGCACCGGTGAAGTTTGCACCAACTCTCGAGGTGAGAAAGGGCAATAATGCACGTTACAGAAGAGGCTAGCAAATTGCGGAAAGGTGAGAGTGCGTATAATTCATGGACTCACATTAGTCATAAAGAACTCACATACTTATTGCAAAAGTCTATTAGCCCTCAAAGTAAAGTACTACTACACATGCCCCTAAGGGGTAGGTCGGTAGGAGTTAACCATCGCGCGCGGCCGACCTCCATGCAAAGGAATACACGCAATAATAAATCATGCTCCAACTTCTTAGCATAACTAAAGACTATACGTGCATGCTTCGGGAATCACAAACCTCAACACCAATTTTATTACTAAACCACAACCATTCACTAGTACCTCCCACATATTACCATCTCTATATCGCAAAACTATTGCAAGGAATCAAACATATCATATTTAGTGAGCTAAAAGTTTTATGTAGGATTTTATGACTAACCATGTGAATGACCAATTCCCATTGACTCTTTAAATAGGTATAAGTGAAGCAAGAGAGTTTAATTCTTTCTACAAAATACCACACTCTAATAAATATAAGTGAAGCAAAATAGCAAGTTTTCTAGATGTAGAGAAACAAACATCCAACCAAATGATATAAGTGAAGCTCATGAAGCATTCTATAAAGCCATACTCAAAAGATATAAGGGAAGTGCAAAGAGCATTCCATAAATCAACCAAGGACTATCTCATACTATCATGGTGCAGCACTAAAATAAAAATAAAAAACACATGATGCTCCAAGAATTTACGCATACCATGTGAACAAAACAGAAAAAAAACATACCGATAATTGTTGAATAAAGATGGGATGCCTTCCGGGGAACCCCCAAGATTAGACATTTGAGTCTCCTTGAATATTTACTTGGGGTGCCTTGGGCATCCCCAAGCTTTAACTCTTGCCTCTCCTTATTCTCCTCATATCGATACTGCCTCGATCTTCGAACACTTCATCCACACGAAACTTAACCAAACTTTTTATCGGGGTTAGTACATATAACATCAAATCCCATCATGTCCTACTGTAATATTATTGTATAATTATAATCAAACATTACCCAATGTATGATATCACAATTCTATGGCTCCCAAGTCAACGGGGCTCAACAAGATTTCAAACATAAGCAAATAACGAAATTATATCAACAATCTATGAAAATAGGACAGTCTGTGAAGATGCAGATGGTACATATACTTATGTAACTCAAAACTTTCTGAAAAATTAGGACAAAATAAATAATTTTCATAGAAGTACTATGTAAAAATTTTTAGAAACTTTTGATGTTCCAGTAAAAAAATATAAATTGATGCACCACCGCCAAAGTTTCTGTTTTTGCACCGCACATACCAAACAAGCAATTTAAACACCCTAACGATAAATCTTGGCACATAATTTTTATAATACAATGGATTTGTACAAGGGGGTAATTATTTTTGTTCAGAGGTTTCTGTAATCAAGGTTCACAAAGTTTCCATGGGCATGAAAAAAGTTCAAGGCTAGCTCCCACTTCAACAATGCTCATCTTTCTTACTTTCACTTTTATTTTTGAGAAAGTTTTAGGTTCCCCTCTATATTTTTTGTTTTAAACTTTTAGAAGCACACAACATAAGTAAATGACTCTAAAACTTCTAGATTGTCTCCCAGACAACGCTTTCTTTAAAGCCATTAAGCTAGGCATAAAGTGCTCAAGTAATAGATCCACCCAGATCCCATGGAATATCAATGCCAATTTTAAGTAACATTGATTTGTAATTTAGTAGTGAGCACAAAGTAATATATATCACATAACAATGGAGTCTAACTCTCTTCCTATGCATCGACATGCCATAAAAGAACAATTCATGCACACATAGTAAAGGTCGATACATATCATAGTTTGTTGCAGTTTTATTGTGTTGGAAACATAGAGAGGTGAAGATGTGGTTCCTCTCTCATAATAATTGCAAATAGGAGCAGAAAGCACATGCATATTATATTCATCAAAATTATCATGTGTAATAGTAAAAAGCTGAAGGAAATATGCCCTAGAGGCAATAATAAATTTGTTATTTTATATTTCCTTATATCATGATAAATGTTTATTATTCATGCTAGAATTGTATTAACCGGAAACTTGATACATGTGTGGATACATAGACAAAACACTGTGTCCCTAGTAAGCCTCTACTAGACTAGCTCATTAATCAAAGATGATTAAGTTTCCTAACCATAGACATGTGTTGTCATTTGATGAACAGGATCACATCATTAGGAGAATGATGTGATGGATAAGACCTACCCGTTAGCTTAGCATAATGATCATTAAGTTTTATTGCTACTGCTTTCTTCATGACTTATACATATTCCTTTGACTATGAGATTATGCAACTCCCGAATACCGGAGGAATACCTTGTGTGCTACCAAACGTCACAACATAACTGGGTGATCATAAAGATGCTCTACAGGTATCTCCAAAGGTGTTTGTTGGGTTGGCATAGATCGACATTAGGATTTGCCACTCCGAGTATCGGAGATGTATCTCTGGGCCCTCTCGGTAATGCACATCATGATAAGCCTTGCAAGCAATGTGACTAATGAGTTAGTTGCATGATGATGCATTACGGAACGAGTAAAGAGACTTGCCGGTAACAGATTGAACTAGGTATGAAGATACTAATGATCGAATCTCGGGCATGTAACATACCGATGACAAAGGGAATAACGTATGTTGTCATTATGGTACGACCGATAAAGATCTTCATAGAATATGTGGGAACCAATATGAGCATCCAGGTGCTGCTATTGGTTATTGACCGGAGAGGTTTCTCGGTCATGTCTACATAGTTCTCGAACCCATAGGGTCCGCACGCTTAACATTCAATAACGATTTTGTATTATATGAGTTATGTGATTTGGTGATCAAATGTTGTTCTGAGTCCCGGATGAGATCACGCACATGACGAGGAGTCTCGAAATGGTGGAGAGGTAAATATTCATATATAGGACGATAGTATTTGGACACCGGAAGTGTTTCGAGGGTACCGAGTACGTATCGGGTCACCGGAAGGGGTTCCGGGCTACCCCCGACAAACTATATGGGCCTTATGGGCCAAGAGGGGAAACACACTAGCCAAAAAGGGGCTGGTGCGCCCCCCATATGGGTTGGCCAAATTGGAGAAGGAAAGGGGAAGGAGGAAAGAAAAAAGGGAATAGGATTCCCCCTTCTCCCTCTTCCCTTCCTACTCCGAATAGGAATAGGAAAGGGGGGAGGCCGAATTGGGAGGTGCCCAAGTAGGATTCCTCCTACTTGGGGCGCCCCCTTGGCTGCCTCTCCTCCCCTCTAACCTATATATATGAGGGGGGCACCGCTAGAACACAGAACAAACATTGTTAGCCGTGTGCAGTGCCCCCTCCACAGTTTACGCCTCCGGTCATATTCACGTAGTGCTTAGGCGAAGCCCTGCGCAGATCACTTCACCATCACCGTCACCACGCCATCATGCTGACGGAACTCTCCCTCGACACTTTGCTGGATCAAGAGTTGGAGGGACGCCATCGAGCTGAACGTGTGCAGAACTCAGAGGTGTCGTACGTTCGGTGCTTGATCGGCTGAATCAAGAAGACGTTCGACTACATCAACTGCATTAAGCTAACGCTTCCACTTTCGGTCTATGAGGGTACGTGGACACACTCTCCTCAACAAAAGCAACCCATCAATATAATCCTTAATAAGAGCAAACTTCTCCGATATAGTGTAGTTAGGATAATTCAAAAAGGCAATAGGACTATCATGTGTGGGTGCAATAACAACAATTTCATTCTTAAAATAAGGAATGATATGTCTCCGTCGTATCTACTTTTCCAAACACTTATGCTCTTGTTTTGGACTCTAATTTGCATGATTTAAACGAAACTAACCCGGACTGACACTGTTTTCAGCAGAACAACCATGGTGTTTTTTGTGTACAAATAAAAGTTCTCAGAATTGGACGAAACCCTTTTGAGATTTCTTATGGAATATATAAAAAATACTGGAGCGCAGATCCACAAGAGGGGACCCACCAGTGGCCCACGAGGCACATGGGCGCGACCACCCCCTGGGAGTGCCCATGTGGCTCATAGGGCCCACATGGCTCCGCCGACCCTAATCTCAAGCCTATAAATTACTATTTTTGGATTAAAAATAGGAGAAGAACTTTCATCGCGTTTTACGATATGGAGCCACCGCCACCTCCCGTTCTTCATTGGGAGGCCAGATCTGGAGTCCGCTCGGGGCTCCGGGGAGGGGGATTCATCGCCATCATCATAACCAACCCTTCTTCATCACCAATTTCATGATGCTCACCAAAGGGAGTGAGTAATTCCTTTGTAGGCCTGCTGGACGGTGATGGGGTTGGATGAGATTTACCATGTAATCGAGTCAATTTGTTAGGGCTTGATCCCTAGTATCCACTATGTTCTGAGATTGTTGTTGCTATGACTTTGCTATGCTTAATGCTTGTCACTAGGGCTCGAGTGCCATGATTTCAGATCTGAACCCTTTATGCTTTCATGCATATATTTGAGTTCTTGATCCTATCTTGGAAGTTATACGCACCTATTACGTGTTATGATCCGCATACCCTAAGGTGACAATAATTGGGATTCTTTCCGATGATTACCATAGTTTGAGGAGTTCATGTATTCACTATATGTTAATGCTCTGTTCTGGTTCTCTATTAAAAGGAGGCCTTAATATCCCTTAGTTTCCTTAGGGACCGCGCTGCCACGAGAGGGTATGACAAAATATGTCATGCAAGTTCTTATCATAAGCATGTATGACTATATATGGAATACATGCCTACATTACATTGATGAATTGGAGCTAGTTCTATGTCGCTCTAGGTTGTTACTGTCACATGATGAATGTCATCAAACACAATTATCCATCATTGATCCAATGCCTACGCTTTTCATATATTGATCTTTGCTAAGTTACTATTGATGTTGCTGCTGTTAAAATCACTACAATAATGCTACTGTTACCGTTACTACTGTTACTATTACCACCGCTATCAAACTACCATACTACTGTGCCACTGATCAATTTGCTGCATATATTTAGTTCTCCAAGTGTGGTTGAATTGAAAACTCAACTGCTAATACTTACAAGTATTATTTGGCTCCCCTTGTGTCGAATCAATAAATTTGGGTTGAATACTCTACCCTCGAAAACTGTTGCGATCCCCTATACTTGTGGATTATCAAGAACTTTTTCTGGCGCCGTTGCCGGGGAGCATAGCTCTATTTGCCGAGTCACTTGGGATTTATATCTGTTGATCACTATGAAGAATATGAAGGATGGTAGAACCGAGATCATTCCCTCTAAAACAAGGGGCGGTAAGGAACTGCCATCTAGCTCTGCACTTGGTTCACCTTCTGTTTTGAATAGGCTTGCGAGACCACCACCTGCTATTAATTCTGATGTGTCGCACGTAATTGATGATGCTACTTCTACTATGTATGATGCTATTGATGATGCCAGTACTTTGCTTGATGAAACTAGTCCACTAGGTGAATTTCTTGATGAACAACTTGCTAAAGCTAAAGAATTTGAAAATGGTGAAACTGATGAAATTTATGATTCAACTATTATACCTAGCTCCCCTACAATTGAAATTCCTAAGATACCCGAGGGCTATGTTGTTGGTGAGGTGATAACTAGAGAACCTCTTGCTTGCAATGATAGAGATGATGTTAAGAAATTACTATGTAAGCTAAAAGAAAAAGAAAATCTCTGAATGCAAGAATGAAATATGATCCTAAGTTTTCTACTTCACCTATCTTTGTCACTGATAAGGATTATGAATTCCCTGTTGATCTTGAGTTAATTACTTTGGTTGAATCCGATCCTTTCTATGGTTATGAATCAGAAACTGTTGTGGCACACCTTTAAATTGAATGATATAACCACCCTATTTGCTCGTGAGGAAAAAAATCGCTCCTACTATATCCTTAAGTTGTTTCCTTTCTCACTAAAAGGTGATGCTAAGATATGGCTTCATACTCTTGCTCCTGGCTGTGTGCGTAGTCCCCAGGATATGATATATTACTTCTCCGAAAAATATTTTCCTACTCATAAGAAACAAGCTGCCTTTCAAGAAATATTTAACTTTGCGTAAATTAAAGAAGAGAATCTCCCTCAATCTTGAGGGAGGCTTCTCCAATTACTTAATGTTTTGCCTGATCATCCTGTTGAGAAAAATGAAATAGTGGATATCTTTTGTAATGGACTAACCGACGCTTCTAGGGACTACCTGGATAGTTGTGTTGGTTGTGTTTCAGGGAACGAACTGTTGAACAAGCGGAATAACTATTGAATAATATATTGAGGAATGATAATGATTGGACACGTCCCGAAGATATACAAGAGGCAGAGAAATCTATGAAAGAAAAGGGTATTAAAGCTAAAGATGTTAAGAATTTACCACCTATTGAAGAAATACATGGAATTGACACCCCGACACAGGTAGTAAAGGTAAATTCTCTTAATAGATTTGTTGAAGGTGATATTGCTTATAATAAATCCGCTAGTCAATGCCTGGACAAATTTGACAATTACATTGTTAAGCAAGAACACTTTAATATGTATGTTACCAAGCAATTAAAACATAATGCCTTCATGATAGATCGTTTGAGTGATTTAATGTTTAGAATTGCTAATGATGTGAAAGGTCTAGGTAAACATGCATACATGGTCCAAACTCACTTAGAACAAGTTTCTAAGTATCAAAATGATTTGCTCAATGAGATGAATAATAATATGAATGATTATGATGTTAGAGTAATGACTAGAGGAGGTAGAATGACTCAGGAGCCACTTTATCCTGAAGGTCACCCTAAACGAATTGAACAAGATTCTCATAGAAATCTAGTACATCTAAGAAGAAAAATAAAAAATAAAATAAAAATGATAGGACTTTGAAGCGGTCACCCTAAAAGAATTGAACAAGATTCTCAGAGAAATCTAGTCCATCTAAGAAGAAAAATAAAAATAAAAATGATAGGACTTTGCATGCTTCTAGTGAACATGAGGTAGAAAAACCTTCTGAGAATAGTAATGAAGTTTCTATTTCTGATGATGAGACACAATCTGGTAATGAACATTCAAATAGTGATAATGATAATGATAATGATGACATTCATGTTGATGCTCAACCAGACAATGATAAAGAACCTGATAATGATGCTCAAGTAGAACGTGCTGTTGATCTTGATAACCCACCTCCTAAGAATAAACGTTACGATAAAACAAATTCCATTGCTAGAAAAAATGGTAAATAAAGAGAACCATTGGCTTAGAAACCCATGCCTTTTGTACTAAGCCACCTAAGAATAAGGATGAGGAAGAATTTCAATGCTTTGCTAAAATGCTCAGGCCAGTCTTTTTGAGTACTTGTTTGACTGATATTTTAAAGATGAACCCATATGCTAAATATATGAATGATATTGTCACTAATAAAAGAAAGATACCTAAAGCTGAAATCTCCACCATGCTCACAAATTATTCTTTTAAGAATGGAGTACCTAAGAAACTAGGAGATCCAGGAATACCTAATATACCATGCTCCATTAAAAGAAACTATGTCAAACTGCTTTATGTGATTTGGGAGCCGGTGTTAGTGTTATGCCTTTCTCTTTATATAGAAGGCTTGATTTGAATAAACTGACACCTATTGATATATCATTGCAAATGGTTTAAAAATCAACTGCCACACCTATCGGTATTTGTGAGGATGTGCCTGTTGTAGTTGCAAACGTGACTATCTTAATAGACTTTGTTATACTTGATATGCCCAAGGACAACAACATGTCGATTATCCTTGATAGACCCTTTTTGAATATTGCAGGGGCTATTAATGCTTGCAAAAAAGCAAGATCACTTTATCAATGGTGATGAGCATACGATACACTTTCCGAAGAAACAATTTCAAGTGAATGGTATTAATATTATTGAAAAAGCTTCGAAAATTACTATTGGAAGTTTTCAACTCCCTCTTCCTACTGTAAAAAAGAATATAAAACTCTTATTATTGGGGAGATGCATATACCCGTTGAGGTAACCTAGTGTTATACGAAGATTCTTTGGATTCATGTTACTCGTAAATAGTTTGTTAATAAGACTTGATCAACTTTATTAATGGATTCTTTTTTGGGGCATGAGGTCGATGAATTTAGTAAGCACAACCTTATGTACCTACTATTTGTTCTCTATTATTCTTAGTTAAATACAACAAAATGCCATGATTTTCCTATTTTCTGAATTATCCGTGCAATAAAAAATGGCCAAAAAATAAAAGTGCTCAGAATGATGTAAAATTTTAACATGATTTTTTCTGGAATATTTGAGAATTTTTTGCACTGATGACAACCTTGGGGGATGCCCCTACTGCCCACGGGGCACATGGGCATGACCCCCTAGGCGCGCCCATGTGGCTTGTGGGCCTCACATGACTCCCTCACTTATCCCTTTAGCCCACTTCATCCCTTACCTCTAGAAAAAATTCCTGGTAGCTCTCTCCCTCGTGTTCTTGCCCCCAAACCTGAGATTTTTGATCTCTTTGCTCAGAGCTCCATTTCCGAAACTGTTTTGGGGATTGCTCCTTGGTATGTGACTCCTCCATTGCTCCAGTTAGGTTTTGCTTTACTGTATTATATTTTGCATAATTAGCTTCTCTTGGTGCTACAAGAAATGAGCTTGCATGTTGAATTACTTGAGTTCCAAGTAGTTTGAATGCTTGATATAGCCTCTAGACATTCATATGAGTAGTTGCTAACAATCTTGTGAAGTTTTATTGACATCATTTAGTGGTCCAATTTTTTTTAGAAATTTGTTCTTAGGAAAATGAACTTATTTAGGAGGAGTTCTTTGAGGAGGTGGTCCTCGGAGGGATCCTCAAGTGGGAGCTCGGTACATCAAGCGTATGTCGAACCAAGGGAAAGTTTTGCACGGACCGCTGAAGCAAAATCATGCTGGTGGCCGTGTGATGAATTCCTGATAGGTGCGGGTATTAAGGAAGAATTCAAACAATACAATCATAATACTGAGCTCGCTCCCTTCCTCACAGATAAGTGCACACAACACTACGACCTTACACATTCGTTCATGAAAAAGTTTGAGTATCACTCTTGCAGTTCTAGAGTCTCGTTTCACTTATATGATAGATCCTATGGAATGTCTCTAGAAGAATTCTATGATGCATGCAAAATTCCATATTGGGGTTCGCTTAGCAAACCACCTAGACCTGATTATGAGATGTTCCTTAACAGCCTTTGAAATGGTGAGGATAGGGGAGTTACACATGCTAGAATAAAAAGCATTCATTTTCCCGCTATTCGTTACTTTGCACTGTTTAATGGAAAATGTATCTCTCGTAAAAAAAGATTGTAGTGCACTTTGTGCCCCCAATTTGAGCATTATTCACACTGCCGTAACATGACTTAAACCGTATAATCTTGGGGCAATTGTTGCACGTAGGTTGCATCGCAACATCGGTAATGGTGATCTATATGGAGGAATTTATGCCTCTCGCATAGCTGCGAGGCTAGGGTCTCGCCTAGGCCCAATGATCCTATTCTACATGACAAATACTTAGACTTTGAGGCAATGCAACTCCATGATTTTATTAGGGATGGAGCTTCGAACTATGACTATAACTTAATATTCGATAAATATCATGTCGTGTCTGTTATTTTGCCTGCACCTGCTCTCTTTGATTTTCAGAGGAAACAAATATGTTTCATCTATGAGAGTGAGGCACGTGAGTACAATGTAGCAGTAGAAGCTGCACGGAGAGCCTCCACGAGCCACCACTTTGATTATTACCTAGACCAGCGTTGGTGATTACTAAGCTAGGCAAGAGCCTAAGCTTGGGGGAGTACATTTTCTCACCGACATTACATTCACGTTCACACATTGCATTCTAGTTGTCGGTGTTCCTCCTCTTTCATTGTATAATCCTTGTTAGTTTTACTTTTGCTTTCTTCTTGTGTGCTTGCAAAACTTAGAGAAAATCCAAAAATATTTCTCGCTTCTTTTCGATTTTCCTTTCTAGTTTAATTAGTTGTAGTATTAAAAAGAAAACCCAAAAACATTTCTCGCTTCTTCTTTTGCTGGTCGGGAGCTTTCCTGTGTAAATAGTTTTTCTCAATTTTGTTTTTCCTTCGTTAATTTGCTTCCTTTAGGTAAAAACTAAAAACTCCAAAAATATTTTTGTGTGTTTCTCTATAATTATTTTCTTCTATTGAGTCATCATAAGGAGAAGACCATGATGAAAATGTTGAGTGGCTTTCTATGACTTGTGTCGTGGTCTTGTCACGACAGATGCCCTTGTGAAAGGACTTAGTCGCAACGTAGGTTAGCTTGAAGGGGTTGAATGGGACAAAGGACACATGGATTTCCTAGGTTCAGCCCCTCTCAACGAGGTAAAAGCCTACTCCTGCTTTTGTTGACTATTGCTTGGGTATTGATTACAAGGGAGCGGAATCGCTTGACCTAGCTATCGATCAATTGTTTCTTGAATTAACCCGCCGTAGGGTATCGCCTTTATATACACAGGTCGAGGCCCTGGGCTTACAAGAGTCCAAGTCAGATCACACAATGTGACCAACTCAGTTTCTAAGTCGACTTGCCTTACCAGGCAAGTCACCATCGGGCGGTTCACACCCCTGGGTCTAGGGCCTCCAACATGCCCGCTTCTTAAGCCGCCTCTAGTCTTCATGTCTTTTCAGGCGCATCTAAGCCTTTTATTCTTGAGTTGCCAATAGTGTAACCCGGCCCTCCTGGGAGGGTCACACTGCGGGGTTTTGTCCCCAACATTAGGCCCCAGATTGATTTGAACTTGTTCATGTCAATCTTCACTTTCTTCTGGTTGGCGAGTCTTCTTTCCAATGCTTAACTTTGAACAAATCACTGTAACCCACCATGACATCATGCGAGATAAATCCAGAAAAATCCTATGACATCACAACCGATCTTTTTACATTAATTGGTCATCCGAGAATCGAGGCGCCTCCAGTGTTAAGATAATTATGACATCTCCTTGATTTCTGCACCTGTTGTTTCACTGTTTCACCTTTTCCCTTATAAATAGGCACAAAGGGGGTTCCTTTTTCACTTTTACCTCCTTCGCCTCCACTTCTTCTTCCTCCTTGCGACCTCTGCAGCACAAGAGCTCTGACGCTCCAACCGTTCTTCACCAGCGACTCCGACAAAGGCCGCTGCATGAACCTGACCGGACCAGATAACGGCGGCGCACCGCCCACTCTTCTTCAACTTCGTCAGGTACTCCTTTTCTGCTTCAGATCCGCATTAGGTTATAGCAGTTCATATAGCCCATTAGCATGTTCGTCACGGTTCTCTCAAGTCATCCACTTCCTGCTTTACAGAACTTATTAGTTCAATCCAAAAATGAAGTAGACGTAGGGAGGCAGCAGTTTTAGCCCTTATCTTGCATCTCCTATAGATCCCCTTTCTTTAGAGTCCATGCACGCTTGCCACTTTTTCACTACTTGTAGCGACCCGACCTCAAACGATCAAGTCTCTATGCTTCAGTGTCATCCCTGGATCGGTAATGCTGACACACACAATACTCGAAGGATTTATAACATAGTGGCAATCACACACTTATTACATCGAATGTCTCAAGAGAGAACTTATTACAATAAATATGGCTTAAGGCCATCTAATACGATAACAACCGAAGGATTGGAAGATAAAGTGAGTCCATCAACTCCAACGGCACAGCTGAGTGCATGACAAACGACCTATCGCACCTTACTCCCCGTTTGAAAAGTCTGCAACATGATACGTTGCAGCCCGAATACGGGTCATCACATGGAATATGCTGGCATTGTAACACAGGAGAGTAATGAACAGATAAAAACTATCACTACATGCATATATGGTTGGTGGAGGCTCTATGGTTAAAATGTTTTGCGAAAAGCTAATTTTCCCTACAACGAAGGAATATATTTTATTTAACTATCATGGTAGTTGAACAACATTGAGAAGGTTCCTCCAACTCAACCCCAATTAAAAGTAATTATCAACCCAACAAATTAATTTAGAGTGATGAGATCCATATGATAATCCACGAACCAGATACTCAAGATGTCCATAACTGGGGACACGGCTAACCATGATTTGTTTGTACACTCTGCAGAGGTTTGCGCACTTTTCCCCACAAGACTCGATCTCCTCCATTGGATTTCTCGCACTACATGGTGTTTGAGAAGCGGATGACCGAGACACAATCTTTCAGAAGCATTTTGTATTTACTCCGGGCGGACCGGTACACCTACAATCCCCTACATCTGCTAGTCCACCTCTTCAAGATCTCACGCAACTTACTCAACTATCCTAGAGCACATAATGGCTTGTGGCAGCACACGGAAATTTCTAGCATGAATAGTCTTATGATCCCTTTGAGCCTGGGTGGCGGACCGTAGGATGATCACACGGGTACTCCGAGATATCCTAGGACAACACTGGATTCTCCAGGTGCCCACAAGCAATCCACCCAGATGTGTATTAAAGTAGCCACCTTAAGTTGAACCATTAATTAACAACTCACATCTGTCATGGATACACTCAAACCCAATCCACGTCTATGAGCATATCATGGCAATATAAGCATAATGTAGAAGTAACTCCCAGGGGTTTGATAATAAAACACGTAATAGGTTCTACCTCATCATCTACTTCCCAGACCCACATGTTAAGAGATCCTACTCATGCAAAGTGTGAGGGTTGAAACTAATGCATAAAACTGGGTGATAAAGGGGTATGATCAAAGTGTTACTTGCCTTGCTGATGATCTGCAAATCCTAGGGACTCGTAGTAGCACGCTTTGCACTCCGGGTGTTCTTTCGCAAACAAACAATAGCATACATAAGAAATCAAGAAAATATGCACGGGTAAAACTCAAATAAGAAGATCTAACTAGAAAGTTCAACTGAAGAACTCCGATTTGCAAAAAGAATAAAATCAAACGGAGCAACGAAACTCAAACTATGAAAGAAACAAGATCCGATTACTAATCTAGACTAAAGTCAAATTTTACAGTAACAAAATCTTGTTCAAGTTGGTTAAACAGAAAGAGGGCTTCGAGACGAAGATCCATGCGCTTGAATCGCCTGATTCCGACTAACGAGCGAAAAGATAAACTAAAACGAAAAACAGGGCAGAAATCGCGATCAAAAATAATCACGGAAAACCCTGGAAAAAGAAAAACTGAAGAACAGACTAACGAACGAACGTTTGCTGTCTGTGACTAACGGATGAACGGCGTTCGCTAAAACGAACGTACGAACGAACGTCCGCAAAATAAATAAACCGACGGAAAAACCGAACCGATCTAATCTAAAAAAATGAATTTTGGTTTTTCGAAATATAACCGAACGTTTTTTTTTAAAAACCGATGGCTACCTCGGCAAACGTGACGGCGGCGGCGGCGGGAACTCCGGCGGGGTCGGCGGCTCGGTGAGGCGGCGTCGGCGGCGCTAGCGCGGGCGGCGGCGGCTGGGGTGCGGGGCTTGGGGTGGCTAGGGTTTGGGGGGGGGGGCTGGAGGGCCGCGACTTATAAGAGGCCGGCCGGGTCGGTGTCCCAGGCGGACACGGCCCGGTAGGTCGGTTTCCTTTTTTTTAAACATGTCGCAGAAAAACAAAGAAAAGAAATACTAAACGGACTCCAAAAATTCCGAAATAAATTTTCCCCGTCCTCCAAAAATATGCCGGACAAGGTGAACACTTATTTAGGACTCTTACGCAATTTTGAAAAACACATATTTTTCCTAATTCAAATAAAATAGCATTAAAATCCAAATAAAAATGTTTATTTGTTTTTAATATTTTCCTCCCATATTTCCTTTATTTTGGAGAAGTCATATTGTCTCCTCTCTTATATTTTAATATGAAATGTTTTCGGAGAGAAAAATAATTGAAACAAATGATCCTCGTTTCGATATTTGATAAAGTTCAAATATGAAAACGGTGAAATCCCCAACTCTGTCCGTGGGTCCTTGAGTTGCGTAGAATTTCGAGAATCGCAAAGCAAATATGCAAATTAAAATATGATATGCATGAATGATCTATGTATAACATTCCAAATTGAAAATTTTGGGATGTTACAAACCTACCCCCCTTAAGATGAATCTCGCCCTCGAGATTCGGGTTGGCTAGAAAATAGGTGTGTGTGGTCCTTGCGTAGATCATCCTCTCGTTCCCAGGTGGCTTCATCCTCGGTATGGTGGCTCCACTGAACTTTGCAAAACTTGATAACCTTGCTGTGGGTAACTCGACTGGCAAATTCGAGAATCCTGACTGGTTTCTCCTCATATGCCAAATCACTGTCTAACTGAATTGCTTCCAGGGGCACTGTATCTCTCAGAGGAATATCGGTCACCTCGGCATGACACCTCTTCAACTGGAAACATGAAACACATCATGTACTCCTGACAGTCCTTCGGGTAATTCCAACTTGTTGGCAACCTCTCCCATGCATTCCAAAACTCGGTATGGTCCTACAAATATCGGGGCTAACTTTACCTTAGCTCCAAAACGTTTAACTCCTTGCAGAGGTGACACTCGTAGATATACTCTGTCTCCGATTTCATAGGCTACCTCCTTGCGTTTTGAGTCGACATAACTCTTCCGGCTCAAAGCATCTGCTACGACTTGGCCTTGCCTGGATGATAGTGCAATTTCATATCATAATCCTTTATAAGCTCCAACCATCTCCTTTGCCTAAGGTTCAACTCCTTCTGTGTGAAAATGTACTTCAAACTCTTATGATCCGTGTACACATCACAATGGTTCCCAATAAGAAAATGTCTCCAGGTTTTAGCGCATGCATTACCGCTGCCAACTCCAAATCATGTGTGGCATAATTCAACTCATGCGGTCAAAGTTGTCATGAGGCATATGAAACAACTCTTCCGTCTTGCATAAGTACTCCTCCAAGTCCTAAGCGAGATGCGTCACAATACACTTGGAAATCCTTGCGTATATCCGGTAGAATCAGCACTGGAGCCGTAGTCAAGCATTTCTTCAACTCCTGGAAACTTGCTTCACATTCTTCATTCCAATGGAACTTAGTGTCCTTCTTCAACAACGTCGTCATAGGCTTCACAATCTTAGAGAAATTTTCAATGAATCTCCGATAGTATCCTGCGAGTCCAAGAAAACTGCGGATCTCTCCAACTGAGGTGGGTGCCAACCACTCAGTGACTGATTTAACCTTGGTAGGATCTACTGCTATACCTTCTCCTGATATAACATGTCCAAGAAATCCAACTTCCTTGAACCAAAACTCGCATTTGCTGAACTTGGCATATAACTGATGTTCCTTGAGCTTCTCGAGAACTAAACGCAAATGCTCCTTGTGTTCCTCTTCATCCTTTGAGTATACCAAGATATCATCAATGAACACCACAACAAACTTATCCAAGAACTCCATGAACACCTTATTCATCATACTCATGAAATATGCAGGGGCATTAGTCAATCCAAATGACATCATTGTGTACTCATATAGCCCATACCTTGTGGTAAAAGCTGTCTTAGGTATATCCTTTTCTCGAATCTTTAGCTGGTGATATCCTGATCGCAGGTCGATCTTCGAAAACACTTTAGCTCCTTGCAGTTGGTCAAACAGATCATTGATCATCGGCAGTGGGTACTTGTTCTTGATTGTCACTTCATTCAATGACCGATAATCAACAACCATTCTCAGAGACTTATCCTTCTTCTCAACCAATAGCACTGGGGCTCCCCATGGTGATGAACTTCGTCGAATGTAACCTTTCTCCAATAACTCCTTAATTTGTTTCTTGATCTCCTCCAGATCATTTGCGGGCATCCGGTATGGTCTCTTTGATATAGGCCTGGTGCCTGGCAACAGCTCTATCAAAAACTCTATGTCTCGATCTGGTGACATGCCTGCTAACTCCTCTGGAAATACATCCGGGTAATCCTTCACAACAGGCACTTCCTCCTGAACAACTCCCGTGAGAGAATTTACTTGGGTTCTCCTTGGCACATGCCTAGATACATACTTGATCCTTTTTCCCTCTGGGGTGGTAAGTAGAATTGACTTACTGGCGCAATCGATGTTTCCTCCATACATAGACAGCCAATCCATTCCTCGTATCACATCCAATCCTTGCGACTCCAAAATTATCAAGTCAGAGGGGAAAACATGATTACCTATGGTTAATGGCATCTGAAAACATCCATTGCTTGCCATATACTCGACTTCGGGTGAGGTTACTAACATAGGTGTCTTAAGAACTTTAGTGGGCAACTTATACTTATCCACAAATCCCCTTGATATGTATGAATGCGATGCACTAGTATCAAAAAGAACGATTGTAGTAAACGACTTAACTAAAAACTTTCCGATAACTGCATCTGGTTGCTCTTCAACCTCCTCCACGTTCATGTGGTTCACTTGTCCTTTGTTAAATGGATTGGGCTTCTTCCCATAGCTCCCATTACCATTTACGTTCTTCGCTTCAGGGCACTCAGTGGCATAGTGTCCAGTCTTCCCGCACTTGAAACAAGTAACGTGGCTTAGGTCCCTCTTGGCGGGTGTGGCTGGATTGGAGCGGTTTTGGTTGTTACTTGCTCCATTCCCATTCCCATTCTTTGGGCCATTATGATTATGAGAACTTCCTCCATTGTGAGTCTGGCCTCCATGTTTATGGGTAAGCCCTCCCGAGTTTGGGGTAAAGCGAGGCTTCTGCTGAGCTCCTGAATTGTACTTCCCTTATCCATATTTCCTCTTGCGGCTCTCTATCTGCTGCTGCTTCCCTTCGATCATGAGAGCTTTATCTACCAACTCCTGGTAGTTGTTAAATGCGGCCACCATTAGATACATACTCATCTCATCATTCAGCCCTTCGATAAACTTCTCCTGCTTCGCGGCATCTGTGGCCACATTATCTGGAGCATAGCGGGATAACTTACTAAACTCCTCCACGTATTGGCCTACAGTACGGTTCCCTTGGCGTAAGTTGTGAAACTCACGCTTCTTCATGCTCATAGCTCCAGTGGATAGGTGGGCGGTGCGGAATGCTTGCTGAAACTGCTCCCAAGTGACATTGGCTATAGGAAAAGTGGCTGTGTAATTCTCCCACCATGCGGCTGCGGGTCCATCCAATTGGTGTGTGGCAAAACGCACCTTCTCAGCATCTGTGCAACCGGCAGTGGTTAACTCCCTTCCAATCCTATGTAGCCAATCATTAGCAACTATTGGCTCGGAGCTATTGGAAAACACCGGCGGCTGCAATCTTAGAAAGCGGGCCAAGTTGTCAACTGGTGGTGGTGGCGGAGGGTCATTATGGTTGTTGTTGCCTTGGTTCTGAACTAGCAACTGCATCAATGTATTCTGCTGCTGGATCAACTGAGTGAGCTCCGGTGGGAAGGCAACCTCGGGGTCACGTCTTGGAGGCATCTACTAGGTTTAGAGGGAAGAGATTAGAATAGAATGAGGTCTAATGAGAAAACACTACACATATGCACATCAGACAAACACAATCATATCATGTCACTCAATCAATCAAGCAAGGGCATACAATCGGTCTAACTATCGCTACAGTGCTCGGACTACTAATATTTACATGGGGGAGTACTACTAATAGTATGGTGGTCTAATAGAAATTTTGACCGGTGGAAGAATCCATGATATCCGCTCCAGCTTCGTCTTCATAGTCATCATCAGTACTATAAGGGTCGGAGTCGGTGTCGTCGATGATGATGTATTCTTCAGAACAAATCTCCTTAGGTTCGTCGTCTTCTCCTCCTGGCGCGGGGTCTCCCATAAAAACTCCTAGCTTCCTGTTCATGTCATCATTCCTCTCCACAAGTATCATCATTTCCTCCTCATATCCATCGCGTGTAGACTTAAGCTCTTCTTCTAGCTCTATGACCCTGATCATCGCCTTATTCAAATCTATAATGCTTGCGCACATCTAGTTCTCCTGGCGACGAATGTGATGGTTTAATTCCTGGATGAATGCTGCAATGGACCTGTCCTTCCTGGTGCTGATCATCTCCCATTGCTCATCTTGGCTCCCACATATCTGGTAGATAGTGTCCTTAAGCTCCTTGTGGTAAACTTCGCCAATGCGTCCTATAGCAATGTGGGCTGCCATACTCTTGCCTAGACTCCAGGTGGGTGCATCAAAGGAAAACTCCATGGGATTAGTGACTGACGTGAACGTCCTTCCTGGAACTTGAACTTGAATCATCCAGCACTCCTCTTCTGGTAAAGTGGCGGTATAGGTCCAGGTGAAGCTTGGTATTCCGATGTTCAGGTACCTAGTGACTTCCTTCAAGTGTCGTCCAAAAGGTGTGTCTTCATCCGGTTGCGCAAACTTGTTCCTCGAGTCCGCCATCCTAAAGAGTAGAAACTGGAGAGGAGTCAGAAATAAGTAGAGAAGAATGACCTATGGCTTTTCTTAGTGGTCGTGTCCTACATTCAGCGTGTGCTCTGATACCATCTTGTAGCGAGCTGACCTCAAACAGTCAAGTCTATGTGCTTCAGTGTCATCCCTGGATCGGTAATGCTGACACACACAGTATTCGAAGGATTTATAACAGAGTGACAATCACACACTTATTACATCGAATGTCTCAAGAGAGAACTTATTACAATAAATATGGCTTAAGGCCATCTAATACGATAACAACGGAAGGCTTGGAATATAAAGTGAGTCCATCAACTCCAACGGCATAGCTGAGTGCATGACAAACGACCTATCGCACCTTACCCCTCGTCTGAAAAGTCTGCAACATGATACGTTGCAGCCCGAAAACGGGTCAACACATGGAATATGCCGGCATTGTAACAAAGGAGAGTAATGAACAGATAAAAACTATCACTACATGCATATATGGCTGGTGGAGGCTCTATGGTTAAAATGTTTTACAAAAAGCTAATTTTTTCCTACAACAAAGGAATATATTTTATTTAACTATCATGGTAGTTGAACAACATTGAGAAGGTTCCTCCAACTCAATCCCAACTAAAAGTAATTATCAACCCAATAAATTAATTTAGAGTGATGAGATCCATATGATAATCCACGAACCAGATACTCAAGATGTCCATAATCGGGGACACGGCTAACCATGATTATTTTGTACACTCTGCAGAGGTTTGCACACTTTTCCCCACAAGAATCGATCTCCTCCGTTGGATTTCTCGCACTACATGGTGTTTGAGAAGCGGATGACCGAGACACAATCTTTCAGAAGCATTTTCTCTCTACTCCAGGCGGACCAGTACACCTACAATCCCCAACATCTGCTAGTCCACCTCTTCAAGAGCTCACGCAACTTACTCAACTATGCCAGATCCCATAATGGCTTGTGGCTGCACACAGAAGTTTCTACATGAATAGTCTTATGATCCCTTTGATCCTGGGTGGCGGACCGTAGGATGATCACACGGGTACTCCGGGATATCCTAGGACAACACTGGATTCTCTAGGTGCCCACAAGAAATCCACCCAGATGTGTATTAAAGTAGCCACCTTAAGTTGAACGATTAATTAACAACTCACATCTATCATGGATACACTCAAAACCAATCCACGTCTACGAGCATATCATGGCAATATAATCATAACGTAGAAGTAACTCCCAGGGGTTCGATAATAAAATAGGTAATAGGTTCTACCTCATCATCTACTTCCCAGACTCACATGTTAAGAGATACTACTCATGCAAGGTGTGAGGGTTGAAACTAATGCATGAAACTGGGTGATAAAGGCGTATGATCACAGTGTTACTTGCCTTGCTGATGATATGTAAATCCTAGGGACTCGTAGTAGCACGCTTCGCACTTTGGGTGTTCTATCGCAAACAAACAATATCATACATAAGAAATCGATCAAAGATGCACGGGTAAAACTCAAATAAGAAGATCTAACCAGAAAGTTCAACTAAAGAACACCGGTTTGCAAAAAGAATCAAATCAAACGGAGCAACGAAACTCAAACTGTGAAAGAAACAAGATTCGATTACTAATCTGGACTAAAGTCAAATTTTACAGTACCAAAATCTTGTTCAAGTTGGTTAAACAGAAAGAGGGCTTCGAGACAAAGATCCAGGCGCTTGAATCGCCTGATTCCGACTAACGAGCAAAAAGATAAACTAAAACAAAAAACAGGCTAACGAACGAACGTTCGCTGTCTGTGACTAATGGATGAACGGCGTTCGTTAAAACGAACGTACGGACGGACGTCCGCAAAATAAATAAAACGACGGAAAAACCGAACCGATCTAATCTGAAAAAACAAATCAAGGTTTTCCGAAATAAAACCAAACGGTTTTTCAAAAAAAAAACACCGGCGGCTACCTCGGCAAACGTGACAACGGCGGCGGCGGCAACTTCGGCAACTCCGGCGGGGTCGGCGGCAACTCTGGCGGGGTCGGCGGCACGGCGAGGCGGCGACGGTGGCTGGGGTGCGGGGCTTGGGGCGGCTAGGGTTTGGGGGGGGGGCTGGCGGGCTGCGGCTTATAAGAGGCCGGCCTGGTCGGTGTCCCAGGCGGACACGGCCCGGTAGGTCGGTTTCCTTTATTTAAACATGTCGCCAAAAAACAAAGAAAAGAAATACTAAACGGACTCCAAAAATTCCTAAATAAAATTTCCCCGTCCTCTAAAAATATGCCGCACAAGGTGAACATTTATTTAGGACTCTTATGCAATTTTGAAAAATGCATATTTTTCCTAATTCAAATAAAATAGAATTAAAATCCAAATAAAAATGTTTATTTGTTTTTAATAGTTTTCCTCCCATATTTCCTTTATTTTGGAGAAGTCATATTATCTCCTCTCTTTTATTTTAATATGAAATATTTTCAGAGAGAAAAATAATTAAAACAAATGATCCTCGTTTTGATATTTGATAAAGTTCAAATATGAAAACAGTGAAATCCCCAACTCTCTTTGTGGGTCCTTGAGTTGCGTAGAATTTCGAGGATCGCAAAGAAAATATGCAAATGAAAATATGATATGCATGAATGATCTATGGATAACATTGCAAATTGAAAATTTTGGGATGTTACACCACTGTACCTTAGGCTTCGGAATTGTTCTTCATTTCTTGACCTGCCGTAGATCGAAAATTTTAAGCACAATCCATGAATTGTTTGTTCCATACTTAGCATAATTTCAACCATCTTGATTTGATAGACAACTAACCCTCTATTCTTTGTTTGGGCGGCTTAAATAAGAACTTTTGTGACCCGCCAGAACCTGGCTGGCTTAATCATAACTTATGACTCACCAAGAAATCCAAAGTTTTGTATAACCCGCTGTCAATGCTTGCCGGCTTAGACCTTCTCAACTTAACCCGCCATGCACTTATAATCTGATAAATTGCTCCGTTCTATGGCTAGGTGATACCTCTCCAGCGTATCTACAATTTTTGATTGTTCCATGCTTTTATATTATCTGTTTTTGATGTTTTATATGCATTAATATGCTATTTTATATTATTTTTGGGACTAACCTATTAACCTAGAGCCTAGTGCCAGTTTCTGTTTTCCTTGTTTTTGAGTTTTGCATAAAAGGAATACCAAACGGAGTCCAAACGGAATGAAACCTTCGCGATTATTTTTTGGACCAGAAGATAACTAGGTGACTTGGAGATGAAGTCGGAGGAGCCATGAGGCGGGCACAACGACGGAGGCGCACCCAGGGGGGTAGGGCGCGCCCCCACCCTTGTGCCCCCCGTGATCGTCCTGACCTAATTCTTTCACCTATATATTCCCAAATATCCCCAAACCACCATAGCCATCCACGAAAAGACTTTTCCACTACCGCAACCTTATGTACCCGTGAGATCCCATCTAGGGACCTTTTCCAGCACCCTACCGGAGGGGGATTCAATCACGGAGAGCTTCTACATCAACTCTATTGCCCTCTAATGAAGCGTGAGTAGTTTACCACAAACCTACGGGTCCATAGCTAGTAGCTAGAAGGATTATTCTTTCTCTTTGATTCTCAATACCATGTTCACCTCGATGTTCTTGGAGATCTATTCGATGTAATACTTTTTTGCGGTGTGTTTGCCAAGATCCGATAAATTGTGGATTTATGATCAACTTATCTATGAATATTATTCAAATCATCTCTGAATTCTTTTATGCATGATTTGATATCCTCGTAATTCTCTTCGAAATATCGGTTTGGTTTGGCCAACTAGATTGGTTTTTCTTGCAATGGGAGAAGTTCTTAGCTTTGGGTTCAATCTTGCGGTGTCCTTTCCCAGTGACAGTAGGGGCAACAACACACGTATTGTATTGTTGCCATCGAGGATAAAAAGATGGGGTCTTCATCATATTGCTTGAGTTAATGCCTCTACATCATGTCATCTTACTTAGTGCATTACTCCGTTATTTATGAACTTAATACTCTAGATGCATGCTGGATAGCGGTCTATGTGTGGAGTAATAGTAGTAGATGCAAAATCGTTTCGGTCTACTTGACACGGACGTGATGCCTATATTCATGATCATTGCCTTAGATATCATCATAACTTTGCGCTTTTCTATCAATTGCTCGGCAGTAATTTGTTCACCCACCATATTAGTTGCTACCTTGAGAGAAACCTCTAGTGAAACATATGACATCGGGGTCTATTTTTCGCCATATAAACTTTCGATCTATAATATTAGTTTTTGATCTACTATTTTTGCAATCTTTTACTTTTCGATCTATAAACCAAAAAATACCAAAAATATTTGCTTTACCATTTATCTATCTTTATCAGATCTCAATTTTGCATAACCGTGAAGGGATTGACAACCCCTTTATCGCATTGGGTGCAAGTTGTTTGATTGTTTGTGCAAGTATTCGGTGATTTGTGCGTTGTCTCCTACTAGATTGATACCTTTGTTCTCAAACTGAGGGAAATACTTATCTCTACTTTGCTGCATCACCCTTTCCTCTTCAAGGGGAAAACCAACACAAGCTCAAGAAGTAGAAGGAAGAATTTCTGTTGCCATTGCCGGGGAGATCTATGCCAAGTCAAGACATACCAAGTACCCATCATAAACTCTCATCTCTTGCATTACATTATTCGCCATTCGCCTCTTGTTTTCCTCTCCCCCACTTCTAAAAGATTTTCAAAAAGATTTGCCTTTTCTTCGCCACTCTTCCGTTCGTCTTCTTTGTTTGCCTTTTGTGTGCTCGTGTGTTGGATTGCTTGCTTTGTCATGATGGCTCAAGAGAATACCAAATTGTGTGACTTTTCCAACAGTAACAACAATGATTTTATTAGTACTCCGATTGCTCTCGCTACTAGTGCGGAATCTTATGAAATTAATGCTGCTTTGTCGAATCTTGTTATGAAAGATCAATTTTCCGGCCTCCCTAGTGAAGATGCCACATCCCATGTTACTAGTTTCGTTGAGTGATACATCTCCGTCATATATACTTTTCCAAACTCTTTTGACCTTGTTTTGGACTCTAACGTGCATGATTTGAATGGAACTAACCCGGATTGACGCTGTTTTCAGCAGCATTGCCATGGTGTTATTTTTGTGCAGAATAAAAAGTTCTCCGAATGACCTGAAACTTCACGAAGCCAAGTTTTGGAATTAATAAAAAATATTGGCGAAAGAATTAGCAGCGGGGGCCCCACACCCTAGCCACAAGGGTGGAGGCGCGCCACCCGACCTTGTGGGCTCCCTGGACCTCCACCGACCTCAACTCCAACTCAATATATTCTCTTTCGGGGAGAAAAAAATCAGAGAGAAGGATTCATCGCGTTTTACAATACGGAGCCGCCGCCAAGCCATGTTCTTCCTCGGGAGGGCAGATCTAGAGTCTGTTCGGGGCTTCGGAGAGGGGAATCCGTTGCCATCATCATCATCAACCATCCTCCATCACCAATTTCATGATGCTCACCGCCGTGCGTGAGTAATTCTATCATAGGCTTGCTGGACGGTGATGGGTTGGATGAGATTTACCATGCAATCGAGTTAGTTTTGTTAGGGTTTGATCCCTAGTATCCACTATGTTCTAAGATTGATGTCGCTATGACTTTGCTATGCTTAATGCTTGTCACTAGGGCCCGAGTGCCAAGATTTCAGATATGAACCTATTATGTTTTCATCAATATATGAGAGTTCTTGATCCGATATTGCAAGTTATAGTCACCTACTACGTGTTATGATCTGGCAACCACAGAGTGACAATAGTTGGGACCACTCCCGGTGATGACTGTAGTTTGAGGATTTCATGTATTCACTAAGTGGTAATGGTTTGGTCCGGTACTCTATTAGAAGGAGGCCTTAATATCCCTTAGTTTCCACTAGGACCTCGCTGCCACGGGAGGGTAGGACAAAAGATGTCATGCAAGTTCTTTCCCATAAGCACGTATGACTATATTTGAAATACATGCCTACATTACATTGATGAATTGGAGCTAGTTCTGTGTCACCCTATGTTATAACCATTGCATGATGCATGCCATCCGACATAATTATCCATCATTGATCCATTGCCTATGAGCTTTTCAAATATTGATCTTTGCTCAGTTACTTTTCCGTTGCCACTGTTACGATTACTACAAAACTGCTACTGTTACTTTTTCCACCGTTACCGCTACTTCCATACTACTTTGCTACTAAATACCTTGCTGCAGATATTAGGTCTTTCAGGTGTGGTTGAATTGACAACTCAGCTGCTAATACTCGAGAATATTCTTTGGCTCCCCTTATGTCGAATCAATAAATTTGGGTTGAATACTCTACCCTCGAAAACTGTTACGATCCCCTATTCTTGTGGGTTATCAAGACCTTTTTCTAGCACCGTTGCCGGGGAGCATAGCTCTATTGTTTGAGTCACTTGGGATTTATATCTGTTGATCACTATGAGGAACTTGAAAGATCAAAGAACTAAGATTTTTCCCTCAACTACGAGGGGAGTTAAGGAACTAGCATCTAGCTCCGCACTTGATACTCCTTCTGTTTTGAGTAAACTTGTAACACCTACACCTGCTATTGATTCTGATATGTCGCATGTTATTGATGATGCCACTTCTACTATGCATGATGCTTATGATGATACTACTTCTGTGCTTGATAATACTGTGCCACTAGGTGAATTTCTTGATGAACAACTTGCTAGGGTTAGAGAAAATGAAATTACAAAAACTAATGTTATTATTGTAACTGATGACTATGATTCTCCCCCTAGGTATGAGTTTCCTGTTGTTCCCGAGGGTTATGTTATGGATAAAGAAACTGCTAGAGACTTCTTTGCTTGCAATGATAGAGAGGATCTTAAGAAATTATTAGCTAAGCTGAAAGAAAAATCCTTGAATGCTAGAATGAAATATGATCATGCTTTTGCTACTTCACCTAGCTTTGTTACTGATAAGGATTATGAATTCTCTGTCGATCCTGAGTTAATTACTTTGGTTGAATCTGATCCTTTTCATGGTTATGAATCTGAAACAGTTGTGGCACATCTTACTAAATTGAATGATATAGCCACCCTATTTGCTCATGAGGAAAAAATTCGCTATTACTATATTCTCAAATTGTTTCCTTTCTCATTAAAGGGTGATGCTAAGTTATGGTTTAATTCTCTTGCTCCTGCTTTTGTGCATAGTCCCCAGGATATGATTTATTACTTCTCTCAAAAATATTTCTCGGCTCATAAGAAACAAGCTGCTTTAAAGGAAATATTTAATTTTGTGCAAATTGAAGAAGAGAGTCTCCCACAAGCTTGGGGGAGGCTTCTACAATTACTTAATGCTTTGCCTGATCATCCTCTCAAGAAAAATGAAATACTTGATGTCTTTTATTATGGACTAACCGATGCTTCCAGAGACCACCTGGATAGTTGTGCTGGTTGTGTTTTCAGGGAAAGAACTATTGTGCAAGCTGAATTGCTACTGAATAATATATTGAGTAATGAAAATTATTGGACAATTCCTGAACCAATTCCCAAGCCAACTCCTAAGAAAAGGGGTATTCTATTTCTCAGTCCTGAAGATATGCAAGAGACAAAGAAATCTATGAAAGAGAAGGGTATTAAAGCTGAAGATGTTAAGAATTTACCGCCTATTGAAGAAATACATGGTCTTGATAACCCGGCATAGGTAGTAGAGGTAAACTCTCTCCGTAGATTTGATGAAGGTGATATTCCTTATAATAAGTCTACTAGACAATGCTTTGATGAGTTTGATAATTTTATTGTTAAACAAGAGAACTTCAATGCTTATGTTAGTAGACAATTGAAGCATAATGCTTACATGCTCGATTACTTGAGTAATTATATGAATAGTACTGTTAATGATCTTAAGCTTATTAGTAAACATGCTTCCATGGTTACAACTCAAGTAGAACAAGTACTTAAAGCTCAGGATGATTTGCTCAAGGAGTTGAATAGTAAGAATAATGATAATGCTGTTGGGATTATGACTAGAGGTGGTAAGATGACCCAGGAACCTTTGTATCCTGAGGGCCATCCTAAGAGAGCTGAGCAAGATTCTCAGAGGACTAATACAGATGCACCTAGTCCTTGTACTAAAAAGAAAAAGAAAACTGATAGGACTTTGCATGCTAGCGACCCTGCTATAGATACACTAGAGAACCCCAATGATATTTCTATTTCTGATGCTGGAACACAATCTGGTGATGAACATGAACCTAGTGCTTATGTAAATAATGATGTTCATATTGATGCTCAACCTAATAATTGATGCGGAGCATCCCAAGGCCATCCCCATGGACCCAACTACATCTCCTTCGACACCCCTTGGACCCATGACACGAGCACGTGCAAGAGCTCTTGAAACCGAGGTGACATCTCCCCTCTCACATTTCCACTTTGATACACATGAGACATGGCTACTACCTCATACGGACACTTTGTGCATTCTCAGGTATCATGGAGAAGCTAAGGAGCAAGGAGAAGAGGAAGATGGACGGGAAGACGGAGACGAAGAAGAAGAGGAGAAAAAAGTCTCCAGGCTCCGGACGACCGAGGAGCACCGGACGTCCGACGACTTCCAGGCTCCGGACATCCAGGCCCCTCCGGACGACCGACGCTCCCACACCCGAGGCGAAACCTACGGACGTCCGACGCCCAACGGACGACCGACGCCCGGATGTCCGACCCAGACCGGACGACCGATAGAAGACCACCCGAGTCGAAACTGCGGACGTCCGACAGGCGCCGGAGGTCCGGACCCTCGCGAGCCTCCGGACGACCGGCGACCCCCGGACGTGCGACGCCTGTGTGCTGATTCGTGTTGGGCCACCACCCATGTACCCCTTCACCCCCTCTTTTGCACTAAGACTATAAATACTCCACCTATTCCTTCTAGCTAAGGTTAGCAAAGGATTAGCTCATGTTTGTGTGAGAGCTTTGCTCATCCACTTGGTTACCTTCTCCTCGGAGATTCGAGCCTCCTACGAAGAAGATCCCCCAAGCGGATGCAAGACCCCTCTCTAGGGAAGAACATCAAGACCCCCTCTTGGGCGGCCCCCTCAAGACCTCCTCACGGAGAAGATCGAGCTACTTGTATCGTCCCTAGTTGACCGTGGACCGTGTATCATTCTATGTATCCGAGGATCTAGCACTTTTGTCACTTGTTCTTGTTAATTTGAGTGTTCCTCTTGTGTTTCCCCTTTGTGTTCTTGGTGTTCTTCTCGGGATCCCGATCCTATCATGAAAGATCGGGTGATTAGGGTTCTACCCTACATCATCTTGGTATCAGAGCCACGTTGATCACGATTTCGGAGCCTCCCCGTTGTGCTGCTAGCCTTGTTTTGTTGTTTTTCGTCCTAATTCAAAATTTTCCCCACAAAAATAGCCCCAATTTTTTTGTGATTTGTTAATGTGTTGAGATTTTGTTGGTTTGGATCTGTGGATTTGCTTTGTTTTGAGTGGATCTAGCTTTTTCCTCCTTTCCCCACCCTTACCATCCACAAATCCGCCCGGAATCGATGAATTTCATCTCCACCACCTCGCCCTCGTGCTGTTCATCCCGTGCCCGAAAATCGCCCAGGCACCGGACGTCTGACCCAGCCCGGACGTCCGACGATGACCGGACGACCGGCCCAGCCCGGACGTCCGACCGACTCTGACGAAACTGTTTTTTTAGTTTTAGTCACAACCACTGCCCCACATTTCCGCAAACGCACTCCTACCACTATACATCATCCCCACTTCCGCATACCACCACCATTTTGGACCGTTTCGCACTCCGACACGTGTTGCACTTCGCGCTTTGTGAATTTGAGTTGCGGTACCGCATCCTTTTGTGTTTCGGCTATCTAGGTACGGTTCGACATCGACATCGCCGCCGCTCGTATTCGCCACGGAGGCGTCCTACATCATCACCACCGTCCTACATCGTCATCAACAACGACCACCTCTACTACACATTGGTATTCGTGCCACCTTTTTGACACCATACCGGAAGCAAGACCGGTAACCTCGTCTTGGTATTGGACATATCACTCTTGCCATTACATTGATAGCCTTCATAGCCTTACTCCTTTGCGTTTCTTACCCATCGAGACTAGCCATTGAGTATTGCCGGCAACGGGACTTGTGCACATTAGTGATCATACTTACCATAGCATACATACATCATTGTTGCATATATTGGTATCATCTCTTGTGTCACAATGTTGTCATCGCATACACAACTGCTATCTTGGTTCGTCAAGCATCGCATAAGAAAAGAGCTCCACCATCAAAGAGCCAAACAAGCTTTTAAGCAAAGAGGAAAGATAAGCAAAGAGCTTTTAAGCAAGAACCATAACATCATACAACATTAAGATTGTCATACTCGATCATCTTGGTTCCTATCATAGAAACACCTTGCACAAAGCATACTTGGGATAGAAGTCGTTGCATTTTTGCTAAGTAGGTTGTGCACAAGTTCTTGTATCTGCCTATTGTGCAATCGCGCTAGCATCTCTCTAGTGTTGTGCAACAAGATCATTTTCATGGATTCCACATTTTGGCTTATCCTTGGTTGCCCAACCCCACTTATATTTTTGCATGTGTGTTTCCGTGTACCTTATATGCTTGGTCTACTTGTTACATTGCATCTTGTGAATCTTTTACAACATTATTGAAGCTCACTTACAATTGCATCAAATTTTATGCCACCATCCTAACCAAGCTCCACCATAAGCTTTTACTTGTGTAGGTGTGAGAAACCGACAAGAGCTAGTACCACTTGTGCTATTTCCTTGTCCTACATTGGAGTGATCCTTGATCCACTTTCAACTTCGGTCAAGGTACACTTGGTATTCGTTCTTCTCTTTCTACCACTCACATTTTTCTTGGAATGATGGATAGGCCAAGTACTTATACCAACCCACTCTTCATGGAGCAAGACGACGACATGAACTCCTTCGTCACCAAGAGTCACCTCTTTGGTGCACAACGTGCTTTGCATCAAGAGCAACAAGCCATGAGTCAACACATCGACAACCTCGCCACCGACTTGCGACTCTCCGAGCAATGTACAAGGGACTACTTCGACCACAAGCTCGATGATCACAAGCAAGAGAATGACGCAAGAATGGACGAGATTCGTGCTTTGTTGCTCAACCGCTCTTCTTCCACTTGAAGAAGGAGCCGTTCAAGCCAACACTCCGACTTCACCCTCTCTGGCTCAAGTACACCAACATGCAACACTATTCTCTGTGCCACACGCAACAAGCAGCAAGCAAGCCTCAATCCTCTACGTGACACCGAATCTCAAGAGCGCCGACAACGTAAAACTCAAGAGGCCTTTGCGCTAGCTCGCGAACGCCAACGACAACGCCAACATGAAGAGGAAGAGCGAGCGCGTCTACACCAAAATGCACAAGATGCCAAGGCACAACGACAAGAAGAACAACTCTGTGATGCTCAAGCACTTGCGGCGCAACAAGCTCTACGTGATTCAAGTCGAGCCGTAGCCGACCGAGGCCGATAAGCACGTGAACAAGAGGAAGCACTTCACGAAGAAATTCAAGAACGAAGATTTCAAGCTCGCGTGCATCGTCAAGTTCCTCCTCGTGCTCGACAAGCTCCTCCACAAGCACGTCAAGAACAACAAGTTCCTCAAGATCATGACGACAATGGAGATCCTCCACGACAACAGCAACATGAGGTTGACAATCCTCCGCGCCAAGAGCACCACGAGTTGAACAATCATCAACAACATGGACGTCATCATCCCCGACCCCAACACAATGAAGAGCAACGCTATGGCAAGCTCAAGTTCACCATGCCCAAGTTCAACGGAAGCAACGATCCCAAAGAGTACCTTTCATGGGCATTGAAAGTTGACAAAATCTTCCGTTTGCACAACTATGAAGAAGAGAAGAAGATCGCGATGACATACCTTGAATTCTAAGACTATGTCCTCATTTGGTGGGAACAAGTTATCGAGCGCCGAGAGGCTAGAGGTGAACCACCAATCACTACATGGGCACAAATGAAGGATGTCATGAGAGCATGCTTCGTGCCTACCTACTAGAACCGCGACCTCTTCAAGAAACTCCAACTACTCAAGCAAGGAACCAAGAGAGTTGAAGATACTACAAGCAGATGGAGATTGCCATGATACGAGCCAATGTCACAGAAGATGATGAGCAAACTATGGCACGTTTCTTGAATGGACTCAACCATCCTATCAAGATGATCACCGACTTCCAACCATACTCGAACCTCATCGAGCTAGTGCATCAAGCTACCAAAGCGGAACGCCAAGTGCAAGATGATTTCAAGTATGCCAAGTACTCATCCAAGTCCTATGACTTCTCCAACAACCAAGCTTCAAAGACTCCAACACCGACTACCAAGCTTTCTACTAGCACCATCGACAAGTCGAGTTCCAAGAAAGCTTCATCAACTCCAAGTCATCCTCCTACTACGAGCAACTTCAAGCCGAGAACTTCATCATCATCAGCTCAAACCAATGAGACCGTCAAGACGAATTCCTTCAAGTGTTTCACTTGCGGAGGCCGAGGCCACAAGTCCTATGAGTGCACCAACAAGCGAAACATAATCCTCAACGACGACGACACTTACGACTCAATGAGTGAATAAGAAATGGACGCCATCGAGCAAGTCGCCATGCACCGGCAAGTGAACGATGAAGAGGAACAAGTCTTTTGTGATGAAGATTCAAGTCCCGCCCTTGTTGTCTCCAAGGTCTTGACTCTCCAACATCACCAAGAAGAAGACCAACGATGCCACATATTCCAAACCAAGGCCGGCATCAATGGACGATCTGTCAAGGTCATCATCGATGGAGGAAGTTGTCCTAATCTCGCAAGTGAAGAACTTTGCTCCAAGCTCCAATTGTCCAAGACGAAGCATCCACATCCATATAAAGTGCAATGGCTTAGCGACTCCGGCACCATCCAAGTCGAGCACCGAGTACAAGTCTCCTTCAAAATTGGCGCCTACGAAGACACCTTGGAGTGCGACGTCGTTCCAATGACCGTTTGCCATCCTCTCCTTGGACTCCCATGGCAATTCGATAGAGGAGTCATCCACAACGGCCGAACGAACCACTACATCTTCAAGATGAAGGGCAAGGAGTACGTCCTCCGTCCAATGTCGCCAAGTCAAGTGATCGCCGACAAGCAAGCCACCCATCATGGAGATCATAGTGAGAGAGCAAGCCACCAAAAAGAGAATGAGCGCCACAAGCCCAAATCGAGTGCCTCCACGATGAGCGAAAAGAAGAACCTAGTTCTATTTGCCACCAAACGTGACATAAGAGAAGTGTGTGAGAACCCATCTAGTGTGGTACACTATGTCCTCTTGTGCAAGGACAATGCACCAAAAGCTAACACCTCTCACACTCTACCTTTAGTCTTGTCTTGTCTTTTGCAGGAATTTCAAGATGTTTTCCCCGACGAGCTACCTCCGGGTCTACCTCCTCTATGAGGCATTGAGCACCGAATCGACCTCATCCCCAGAGCACCTCTTCCGAACAAAGCTCCCTATCGCGTCAACCCCAACGAAACCAAAGAAATACAAAGGCAAGTAAAGCATCTCATAGACCATGGACATGTGCGTGAAAGTTTGAGCCCTTGTGCTGTCCCGGTCATTCTTGTGCCAAAACATGACGGTAGCTTTCGCATGTGCTCTGATTGTAGACCTATCAGTGCTATCACCGTTCGCTATAGGTATCCCATTCCACGCCTAGATGATATGCTTGATGAGCTTAGTGGTGCCACTATCTTTTCGAAAATTGATCTTAAGAGTTACTATCAAATCCGCATACAAGAGGGTGATGAATGGAAAACCGCTTTCAAAACCAAGTTTGGCTTGTATGAGTGGTTAGTCATGCCTATGGGTCTCTCGAAAGCACCGGGCACTTTTATGCGTCTCATGAATCATGTCTTTCGCCCTTACATTGGTATATTTGTTGTGGTCTACTTTGATGATATCCTTGTTTATAGCAAATCTCTTAGAGATCATGACACCCATGTTCGAACCGTTTTGCAAACTCTTCGAAAAGAGCAACTCTATGCTAATGTGGAGAAATGCCTTTTTGGCGTTGACAAGCTCGTTTTCTTGGCTTTTGTTGTTTCTTCTAAGGGTGTTCATGTTGACGAGTCCAAGATCAATGCTATTAAGACTTGGCCACAACCAACCAACTTGCATCAAGTGCGTAGTTTTCTTGGCCTTGTGGGTTTCTATCGTCGCTTTGTGAAGGATTTTAGCACCATTGATTATCCTTTGCATGCTTTGAGCAAGAAGAATGCGCCTTTTGTTTGGGGACCATCCCAAGATACCGCATTCAATGAGCTTAGGATTTTGCTTACTCACACTCCCGTGCTTGCTTTACCCAATTTTGACAAGCCTTTTGAGATTCATTGCGATGCTAGTGGTAATGTCATAGGAGGTGTGTTAACGCAAGAGAAGTGCCCCATCGCCTATTTTAGTGAGAAACTTTCCGGTGCGCAACTCAATTACCCCATCTATGACAAAGAGCTATATGCTTTAGTCCGCATTTTGCATGAATGGGAACACTATCTTCGCCCGCATGAGTTTATCATTCATACCGATCATGAAACGCTCAAGTATCTTAAGGGCCAAACCAAGTTGAACAAGTGTCATGCTAAATGGAGTGAATTTATTGAGTCTTTTCCTTATGTCATCAAGTACATCAAGGGTAAAGAAAACATTGTAGCGGATGCTCTTTCCCGCATATGCATGCTTGTTACACAACTTGAGTTAGATGTCATTGGCTTCGAGCATATCAAAGACTTGTATGAGCATGATGCAACTTTTGCTATTCCTTATGCCAAGTGTTTGTCGCATACATCTTGGGAACGCTATTATATCAAAGATGGATATCATATGAGAGCTAACAAACTTTGCATCCCCGAGTCTTCTCTTCGCTTGTTGCTTTTGCAGGAATCTCATGGAGGAGGCTTAATGGGACATTTCGGATGCGACAAGACGTTCGCCACACTCTCGAAGAACTACTTTTGGCCAAAGATGTTTCGCGACGTCAATCGCTTCACCAACCGTTGCTCTACATGCCGCAAAGCTAAGTCCAAAGCTCAATCTCATGGCCTCTATATGCCTCTACCAATTCCATACCAACCATGGGAAGACATTAGCATGGACTTTGTACTTGGTTTGCCTAGGACTCGAAATGCAAAAGATTCAATATTTGTCATTGTGGACCATTTCTCAAAAATGGCACATTTTATTCCTTGCAACAAGGTAGACGATGCTTCACATGTTGCTAATATCTTTTGTAGGGAAATATTGCGTCTACATGGAGTGCCAAAGACGATCGTATCGGACCGCGACGTCAAGTTCCTAAGCTTCTTTTGGAAGACCCTATGCACCAAGCTCGAAATCAAGCTACTCTTCTCCACGGCTTACCACCCTCAAACCGACGGCCAAACGGAGGTGACCAACTGCACACTCTCCGCTCTACTTTGAGTACTCATCAAGAAGAATATCAAGGAGTGGGAGGAGTGCCTACCTATCACCGAGTTCGCCTACAACCGAGCAAGACACTCAACTACCAGCAAGTCCCCCTTCGAGGTCGTCTACGGATTCAACCCATTGTCACCATTGGACATTCTTGCTCTACCACTCCAAGAACGCATCAATTTGGATGCAAGTGCACGAGCGACACATCTCAAGAAGGTGCATGAAGATACAAGAAACACCATCGAGCGCCAAGTCTAACGCCTTGCGACCAAGCTCAACTTCAACAAGCAACCTATCGTCTTCAACATTGGTGATCTCGTGTGGCTACACCTTCTCAAGGATCGCTTTCCACAAGAACGCAAGTCCAAGCTTCGACCATAAGCGGATGGACCTTTCAAGGTGCTCGCAAGATACAATGACAATGCTTACAAGATCGACCTCCCACGCGACAAGCACAACGTGAGCGACATCTTCAACGTTAAAGATCTCTTCCATGGTGATGAAGAACTTGATCCGAGGACGGATCTTCCCCAAGGGAGGGGAGATGATGTGGAGCATCCCAAGGACATCCCCCATGGACCCAACTACATCTCCTTCTACACCCCTTGGACCCATGACATGAGCACGTGCGAGAGCTCTTGAAACCGAGGTGACATCTCTCCTCTCACATTACCACTTTGATACACATGAGACATGGCTACTACCTCATACAGACACTTTGTGCATTCTCAGGTATCCTGGAGAATCTAAGGAGCAAGGAGAAGAGGAAGAGGAAGATGGACGGGAAGACGGAGACGAAGAAGAAGAGGAGAACAAAGTCTCCAGGCTCCGGACGACCGATGAGCACCGGACGTCCGACGACTTCCAGGCTCAGGACGTCTGGGCCCCTCCGGACGACCGACGCTCCCACACCCGAGGCGAAACCTACGGATGTCTGACGCCCAACGGACGACCGACGCCCGGATGCCCGACCCAGACCGGACGACCGACAAAAGACCACCCGAGCCGAAACTGCGGACGTCTGACAGGCACCAGATGTCCGGACCCTCGCGAGCCTCCGGACGACCGGTGACCCCCGGACGTCCGACGCCTGTGTGCTGATTCGTGTTGGGACACCGCCCATGTACCCCTTCACCACCATCTTTTGCACTAAGACTATAAATACTCCACCTATTCCTTCTAGCTAAGGTTAGCGAAGGATTAGCTCATGCTTGTGTGAGATCTTTGCTCATCCACTTGGTTACCTTCTCCTCGGAGATTCGAGCCTCCTACGGAGAAGATCCCCCAAGCGGATTCAAGACCCCTCTCTAGGGAAGAACATCAAGACCCCCTCTTGGGCGTCCCCCTCAAGACCTCCTCACGGAGAAGATCGAGCTACTTGTATCGTCCCTAGTTGACCGTGGACCGTGTATCATTCTATGTATCCGATGGTCTAGCACTTTTGTGACTTGTTCATGTTAGTTTGAGTGTTCCTCTTGTGTTTCCCCTTTGTGTTCTTCGTGTTCTTCTCGGGATCCCGCTCTTATCGTGAAAGATCAGGCGATTAGGGTTCTACCCTACATCAGTAATGATAATGATGTAGAGATTGAACCTGCTGTTGATCTTGATAACCCATAATCAAAGAATCAATGTTATGATAAGAGAGATTTTGTTGCTAGGAAACATGGTAAAGAAAGAGAACCATGGGTTTAGAAACCCATGCTCTTTCCTCCTAAACCATCCAAGAAAAAGGATGATGAGGATTTTGAGCGCTTTGCTGAAATGATTAGACCTATCTTTTTGCGCACGCGTTTGACTGATATGCTTAAAATGCCTCCTTATGCTAAGTACATGAAAGAAATTTTTACTAATAAAATAAAGATACTGGAAGATGAAATTTCCACCATGCTTGCTAGCTATACTTTTAAGGGTGGAATACCAAAGAAACTTGGAGATCCAGGAGTACCAACTATACCATGCTCCATTAAAAGAAACTATGATAAAACTGCTTTATGTGATCTTGGAGCCAGTGTTGGTGTTATGCCTTTCTCTTTATATCGTAGACTTGAATTGAATAAGTTGACACCTAATGAAATCTCTTTGCAAATGGCTAACAAATCAAGTTCTATACCCACCGGTATTTGTGAGGATGTGCCTGTTGTGGTTGCAAACGTTACTATCTTAACGGACTTTGTTATTCTTGAAATTCCCGAGGACGATAGTATGTCGATTATCCTTGGTAGACCCTTTCTGAATACTGCAGGGGCTGTTATTGATTGCAGCAAAGGCAATGCCACTTTTCATGTTAATGGTAATGAGCATACGGTACACTTTTCGAAGAAACAACCTCAAGTTCATAGTATCAACTCTATTGGGAAATTTTCAACTATTACTATCGGAGGTTTTGAATTCCCTCTTCCCACTATCAAGAAGAAATATGATATTCTTATTGTTGGGGAAATGCATATCCCCGTTGAGGTAACCTAGTGTTATTCGAAAGTTCTCCGGTTTCATGTCATTCGGAAGAAGTTTGTTAATAAGGCTTGATCAACCTTGTTAATGGATTCCTTTTGATGAGCATGAGATGGATGAATTTAGAAGGTGCAACTCTCTGTACCTGTCGTGGAAGTGTCACGGCAGATGTCCTCATAGAAGGACTTAGTTGTGGAGCCATTGCGACGAGGTTAGCTTAAAGGGGTTAAACGGGACAAAGGACACGGAGAGTTTATACTGGGGCCCCTTGCGATGAAGGTAAAGGCCTACTCCAGTTTGATGTGGTATTGCTAGGGTTTCGATTACCAGGGAGCAAACACGCTTTGCCTAGCTTTAGATTTGTTGTCTCTTGCCCTAAGCCGCTGCCGGGTCGTCCCTTATATACATGCGTTGATGCCCTGTGACCTACAGAGTCCCGGCCGGCTCATACAAACGCGTCCGGCTCGGTGACTTATCTTACATGCCTTACAATACAAGTTTACATATACATGGCGGTTTACACTTACGGGCGTTAAGCTGGCCCCAAACTTGGTCCTTTTTACAAGCCTATCTATGAACCACCGTCCTTAGTATATTCTTGGTCTTCATTTAGATGAACCGCCATAATGGATGACCCGGCCCCTCCTGGGAAGGTCATATCTGATAGTCATATCCCCAACATTAGGCCCCAGGTTGATTTGAACTTGTTCATGCCAATCTTCAACATTTAGAAAAAAATCCTTCTTCATCTTCCTGTGCCATGCTGTAACCCGCCATGACATCATCTCCGGTAATTGCGGTAACCCGCTGTGATGTCACCTGTAATTAATACGATGCACGACCCAAATAAATCTTTTTCTTAACTGACCCTTCCAAAAATCAAGGCGCTCATGCCGTCACATATCCACTTTTCTGTCTCCTTGATTCCTGCGTATGCCACTTATCCTTCCGGCCTTATAAATAGGGCCATGAGCTCACTTCTCATTCTCCCCCTTTGACTTCTCTCATTCTTCTTCCTCCTCGCGACGTCCCAGTGCACCCGAGCACCGCCGCCGTCGACCTTCGTCCTCTTCATCAACTCCGGCCGCTGCATCACCCTAAACAGACCAGAACACCGCGGCGCCTCTCCGCTATCTCATCAGCATTAGTAAGTCTTCCCTTTCCTCGCCATAGATATGCCATTAGGGTTTTAGTGTTCATCGGTGTTCGTCGCTGCCCTTCTTTCTTCTTGCTTAGATTCATGGCTTAGATCCGAAAAACCACATAAACCTTACGCGGTAACTGTTTTAGCACTTATTTTTGATATCAAATCATATCTTTCTTGCAATAGATCTCATCTGAACACCCCCGCTCTTCTGCTGCTGCCACCTTAGGTTTATATTTTATTCCATTTTTATGAATATCTATAGATCCAATCTTATAGCTTCAATTTGCGAAACCTGTTTGTCCCAACACTTAGTTAAAATTTTGCTCTTGTCAGATCCTGAATACCAGTACGTGTCATGTCGGCTTACATGTCCGGCTTATAATTACTCATATATCATTAGTCCTCACTTAAGCCGCCATTCTGAATATATATGCTGTAATTGTTAACCTGTGATTTCACCAATCTGATTTGAACCAGCCAAAATTTTCTTTTATTTAGGATTTCTCTATTTGCAATGCCGCCAAAGACATTCTATGCATGCAACTGGGTTCCCTCGATTGTCACTGAGGGCATGCTTAAATACTTTGTCAAAATCAGATATTTGCCAGAAAAGAATGTCATGCACTACCATGCCCCTGAACTAGGCGAAGAAAGACCTCAACCGAAGGAAGGCGAAGTCATTGTATTCACTAATCATATGAACCGGGGCTTCTCACCACCCGGCTCTAAGTTTTTCCAAGATGTCCTGCACTTCTTCCAGCTCCATCCTCAAGACATTGGACCCAACTCTGTGTCGAAGATCTGCAACTTTCAAGTCTTCTGCGAAGTATACCTTCAAGAGGAGCCTAGTGTTGAGCTTTTCAGAGAATACTTTTATTTGAATCGCCAGAATGAGTTCACGAACGACCCTAGCTTGGAACTTGGTGGAATTTCGATTCAACACAGAAGAGACACCGTCTTCCCTTATGACTGCCTTCCGAGTCACCCAAAAGATTGGAATCAGACATGGTTTTACTGCAAAGATACTTATCCGGCTGACGAGAATCCATTGCCGGGTGATCGCGCTAAACATCTTGACCCGAAGCATGATCTTCCGGGAAAGCTTTCAGCCACTGAACATAGGAAACTTGCACCCACCATAGCAAAAGTTAAAGCTCTGCTCGGAAACAGATTAACTGGCATTGACTTAGTTCGATGCTGGGTTGCATGGCGGATCATACCCTTGAGCCGCCGGTTAGGTTTAATGTGTACATACACAGGCGGTACAAAGGATCCATTACGCCACAGCCCTTTGCGTCTGCCTGATGACGCAATTATTGAAATGACAAGAAGTCTTCTGAATGAAGATTCTGAGGACTGCAGCAAAGTGGGTCTAAACCCTTTCTACAAACTTAACCCGCCACCGAATGTGAGTCTCTGAACTTATTTATCTTTACCTCATTATTCAAACATTTTGCTAACTCAACCTTGGTGACTTTTACAGGATAAATCTGATTTCTAGAAGAAGACATATGATAATGAAGCTGCTAAGAAGGCCAGGGCTGCCAAGAAAGCCGCCAAGAAAACTGTCAAAAAGATGACCAAGAAAAAGAAGAAACCAAGTGCCTCTGATCTGCTTAATCTGGATGACACCTCTGACTTGGAGGTAGCCCTTGACTCTCTTGGCTTGTTTTTCAATCATCTTATTGACACTGACTATTATCAGGACGACATGGGAGATAACCAAGCAGTTGAAGAAGAGGTAACTATTATTTCCTCCGGCTCAAACCCCTTGCCAAGACAGAAACTTCGGCAAGTAACCCGGAAAGTAAGGTTTTCACACCCCTTGGCTTATTTAGATCCTCATTTTCTTTTTAAATGACAACAACACGAGAATCGATGTCAGACCCGTACCAGTGGAGGTGAAGAATTGTCCTCCGGTTTACCGAACACTCCTGCTCCTCGAAAACGACAAAACGAGGTTCTTTTTTAACTTGCTCCTTTAACCCGCTGGCGGGTCTTATTTTCCCATCACTTAACTCTATTGATGACTATTGACCAGGAACTTGCCCGTTCTTCCTCTGGCGACTCATCACAAACCGAGTTGCCGGCTTTTAAAACTGCCCCTGGGTAATGGAAATTAATTTTACTCTGTAACTCTTTATACTCTTATATTTATACTAACTTGTCATAACCCGTGCATTAGTCAAGCAAAGCCTAACAACAAGGCGAAGGTGACCAAGCAACTAAGGCACCTGAAGTTGCTGAGCTAGAGAAGCAAGTCCCTGTACCTGAAGCTTCTGACAAACAGCCAGAAGAACTTGCCACTAACACTCCGCCTGAGATTCCCGACCTCTCCCATGATCATCCGGATGCCAATCCTATGCTCACTAAATCATCCAATCCACTTAAGCCGCTAGAAGAACATGGTGAAGATGTTATTATTACTGACACCAGCTTTAGAGAACCGGGACGTCCAACTGTCTTGGCCAAGCACTCCGCTAAAGACGAGTTCATTGAAAAGTGAAAAATGAAATTTAACATTGCTGATTACTCTCAACTGACCGTCAATGAAGTATTCTCTGGTTATCTTAACCAAGTTCATTCCAGTCGCGACCTTGAGATTGATATGGTAAAATAGGTGCACCAGAAATATGAGGTATGACTTCCGACTTTTAAATAAGTTATGTACATCCTGCCAGCCCCCAAGTCTACTGGCTATGATAAGATTGAATAGGCTGTAGACTTAGAAGAATCCATAAGCTTTTGTCATAGACTCCCTCTAAGTCTGGTTTAAAATTAAACCGGATGTTGAAGCGGTTTAATTTTGCATCCGTAGTCCCCAAGGGCCGGTTTAATTAGCATGAATGAGCCAGTCCTATTTATCATTTTGTAAGAAAGTCGAGCTTAACTGCATAGCCCCCATGAGTCGGCTGAGACTGTTTATAGCACATTCGGCTCATCATTAATAAGATACAAGCAATATGCATTAGCCCCCAAGTGCCAAGTAGTGTTGCTTGCAAGGTTCTTGGGACTTTATTCATAAGAGCCGTTTCCTTGAAAAATTGCTTTGACAGACATTAGCCCCCAAGTGCCAAGTGTTGTTGCTTGCAAAGGACTTGGGACTTATATTGTTTTAATCCGCCATGAATGTGTTTGACAAGTCTGCGCTTCATGCAGGCTGCTACTGATGAACTGGAATCTCAATTAAATGATGCAAAGACCCGGCTGGCGACTTAGGAAACGAGACCCAAAAAGCCGAGTCAAAGTTCTAGTTTAGCGTGGCTGAGTCGGAAAAGCTGGAGACCAAATTTGAGGCAGAGAAAAAGACTTGGGCTGAAGAAAAGACTGCCTTAATATAGCGAGCTAAAAAAGCAGAGGCAGCTCTTGAAGAGGTAACCACTGAGCTCACCGGTTTAAAACACCGTGTATCTCAGATGGTTTCTACTATCTTTGGTGAGTCGCCTTGTTATTCATCCAAAGTGAGTACTTATCATAGTAATATAAACCGCCATTTAACCGATCTGTAATTTACTCAGGTCCCAGGAGCAGCAACCTTAACCAGGACATGCTTGTGAAGCTCAAGGTGGTCTATACTCTTATCGAGCAGTTGTATACCGGAGCTCAGTGTACATTATGTGCCATTTCTCCAATAAACCAAGGACCCAATCTGTTAAGTGATGTGTTGAAGAAATTGTCAATCCTGCCCACCAGAATTCAAGAGATAAAGTGGTCTTGTGCGAGAGCCGGTGCTGTAACAACTTTGAGCCGTGCCAAAGCATGGGTACCAGAGCTAGACCCGGCGGAGGTGGCTACTGGGTATCCGAGTCTAAAGGAAGATGGTACTCCTTTTGACCAACAAGACTTTGCTGCTTGTGTCAGAGAAATTCGTCCTCACGCAATAGTGATTGCTGAAGAGACCAATCTTTCCAAGTATCAGCCGGCTTACGACGCAGAGAACCAGAAGATGCATACTCCCGCGTATAAAGTGATGGATTTGATTCCTCCAATTCGTAAGCACACTTTCGCTCCTGAAATTGACCCATCAAATCTTATTGATGACGAAGCTGAATTCTATGCCTTACATGGCATTGACTAGTCAACACCGAACTTCCAGAGGGTGGAGAAGGATGGAGAACCGGACAGGGATGAACCAGAGGCCTCCAATCAGCAAGGCCAAGAAGATTGAACCGCCTGGCAGTTTATATATTGATCCTTGAAAAACTTGATCTTATTCTGTAATGCCCACGATGCGGCTATATCTCCCACGTGTCGAAGCACGACTTAGAGGCATAACCAAATTGTAAGCAATGTCACAAGAGGGGTAATCTTTACACATCCCATGTACTGAATAAGGAAAGAGATACATAGGTGGCTTACAATCGCCACTTCACACAATACATGAATACAACATTACAACAACCAGATACAATCAAGGTCCGACTACGGAACCAAAATAGAAGAAGACCACCCCTAATGCTACAGATCCCCGATCGTCCCAACTGGGCTCCACTACTGATCAACTGGAAATTAAATATAACGAATACGAACTTCATCGAGCTCCTCCTTGAGCTTGGTTGCGTCACCTACAAGCTATCATCGGCACCTGCAAGCTGGTTTTGGAAGTATCTATGAGTCACGGGGACTCAGCAATCTCACGCCCTTGCGATCAAGACTATTTAAGCTTATAGGTAGGGAAAAAGATATGAGGTGGAGCTGCAGCAAGCACTAGCATATATGGTGGCTAACATACGCAAATGAGAGCGAGAAGAGAAGGCAAAGCACGTTCGAGAATCTATGATCAAGAAGTGATCCTAAAACAGCCTACGTCAAGTATAACTCCAACACCATGTTCACTTCCCGAACTCCGCCGGAAAGAGACCATCACGGCTACACACGCTGTTGATCCATTTTAGTTAAGTTTAGATTCAGGTTTTCTACAACCGGACATTAACAAATTCCCATCTGCCCATAACCGCGGGCACGGCTTCCGAAAGTTCAAATCCCTGCAGGGGTGTCCCAACTTAGCCCATCACAAGCTCTCACGGTCAACGAAGGATATTCCTTCTCCCAAGACAATCCGATCAGACTCGGCATCCCGGTTACAAGACATCCTCGACAATGGTAAAACAAGTCCAGCAAGACCGCTCGATGCGCCGACATCCTGATAGGAGCTGCACATATCTTGTTCTCAGGGCAACACCGGATGAGCACTCCGTACAACTAAAACCAGCCCTCAAGTTCCCCCGAGGTGGCGCTGCAAAGGACTCTAGTTCAGACCAACACTTAGACAAGCACTGGCCCGGGGGGGGGGGGGGGTTAAAATAAAGATGACCCTTGGGCTGGCTTAACCCAAGGGAAAAAGAGGCTAGGTGGTGAATGGTAAAACCAAGGTTGGGCCTTGCTGAAGGAGTTTTATTCAAAGCGATCTGTCATGGGGTTCCCATTATAACCCAACCGTGTAAGGAATGCAAAATCCGGGAACATAACACCGATATGACGGAAACTAGGGCGGCAAGAGTGGAAGAAAACACCAGGCATAAGGCCGAGCCTTCCACCCTTTAACAAGTATATATATGCATTAATTAAATAAGAGATATTGTGATATCCAACAAAATATCCATGTTCCAACAAGGAACAAACTCCAATCTTCACCTGCAACTAAGAACGCTATAAGAGGGGCTGAGCAAAGCGGTAACATAGCCAACAACGGTCTGCTAGGACATGGTGGGTTAGAGGCTTGGCTTAACAATATGGGAGGCATGATAAGCAAGTGGTAGGTATCGCAGCATAGGCATAGCAAAAGAGCGAGCAACTAGCAAGCAAAGATAGAAGTGATTTTGAGGGTATGGTCATCTTGCCTGCAAAGTTCTCCGAGAAGACGAAATGCTTGATCCTCGTAAACGAACTCAACGGCTCCTCGAACACGAACTCGTCTCCCGGCTCTACCCAAGCAAGAAAAACAAGCAAACAGAACACAATCAACCACGTGCAATGCTCAAACAACATGATGCAATCATGGTATGATATGCGGGATGCGATATGTGATGCATATGCAAGATTTGGAAAGGAATGATTAAAACCTGGCCTCAACTTGGAAATACAAGAGTGCCACTGGAAAGAGGAGTTGATTTCGGTCGAAATCGATATAAAGATCACTGGAATCAGATGCACGGTTTTGAAATGGCAAGCAAATCAAATATGGCACCGGTCTGCGATAAACAGCAAGTAGCATTTTAATGCATCAAGATAAATATCCTACAACACTCAAACATAGCAAAAAAAATACATGGCAGGTATCCACTCAAGATGCTTGACAAAAGATGAACACTGAGCTATGGCTAATTCACTCATTAACAGGTTCAAACAAGTATGGCAAAAATGCAAAAGATAACAGGTTTCAGACTTGGTGAAAATAACAAGTCAGGAATTTATCATCAGGAAGCAATGTTTAGAGCATGATAACTACATGCTACAGGAACATATCATGGCAAAGCAAGACATGGAATGAAGCTACTCAAAGCATACAACAAAAGTCCCTTAGTGACCATGAGCCAAAAGGGATCAGAAAATACAATTGCAGCCATGTGAACATAGCAAAAACATAAACAGATTCAGACTTAGGGAAAAACTGGAGCATGCAAAACAGTTAACAAGTAGGGATGTTTACGAGCTCGATGCACTCACTACAAAGCATGTCATGATAATATAAGCATACACCCAGCAAGTAGACATGGCATAGGAGCTAGACATGGAAAAAACAACAACATAGCATGCACGAATCAACAACAACAAGCTTGGCAAAATTGCTAAACGTGTTAACAATCTGCCAAGAACATTTTATAGAAAAAGTAGAGCTCGATTGACTCAAGCTAGGGTGCTCCATAATTGCAAACAAATACATGGATGGATAGAGCACCACAATATCAACAAAACATCCTTACTGATTGTCGGTGTCAAAACCAGTGGATGTCGGGTAGGGGGTCCCGAACTGTGCGTCTAGGCCAGATGGTAACAGGAGGCAGGGAACACGATGTTTTACCCAGGTTCTGGCCCTCTTGATGGAGGTAAAACCCTACGTCCTGCTTGATTAATATTGATGATATGGGTAGTACAAGAGTAGATCTACCACGAGATCAAGGAGGCTAAACCCTAGAAGCTAGCCTATGGTATGATTGTTGTATATGAAGTTGATTGCCTACGGACTACAACCCTCCGGTTTATATAGACACCGGATAGGGTTAGGGTTACATAGAGTCAGTTACAATGGTGGGAGATCTTGAATATCCGCATCGCCAAGCTTGCCTTCCACGCCAAGGAAAGTCCCATCCGGGCACGGGACGAAGTCTTCAATCTTGTATCTTCATAGTCCAGGAGTCCGGCTGAAGGTATAGTCCGGCTACCCGAACACCCCCTAATCCAGGACTCCCTTAGTAGCCCCCGAACTAGGCTTCAATGACGACGAGTCCGGCGCGCAGATTGTTTGGCATTGCAAGGCGGGTTCTTTTCCAAATCTTGTGTACCTGTAGGAATAATGTCCGATTTTTGTAATGTAGTGCTCCTCGGCTTCCACGCCCAATAATGGCCGTCTTCCACGTGTCAAACGAATGCGAAAAGCCGGGGTGTCTTTACATCCACACCCCTAGCCGTATAAACGAGCCGCCTATTTAACGGGATGGGGATTTAGGTCCAAACCACATCTTCTCCTTTCCGCGAGTTATCATCAGAGCGCTTCCAGCAAAGGTCCATTCCAACATGACTAGCCATCGCAGCTCCTCCCCTCGCCCCTCCGGTCCCAAACCCACGGACTGGGAGAGTTGCACCATCTCGCATAGCGAGTTAGTGTCGCTTCAGGCCAAGGGATTTCTCCCTCAGGCATACATGGTCCCGGTCCGAGCCGGTCTCGCCACCTACAATGGCGGAAAACAAGCGGAGAGCACCCCCAATCCTTCTAAAGGAGAGCGGGTGTGCCTCGTCCCCTATCTAATAAGGGGACTGGGATTTCCAATTCATCCATTTCTCCCGCGGGCTTCTGGAGTTCTACGGCCTCCAGCTACACAATCTCACGCTCGCCTCCGTATTGCATATTGCGGGTTTCGTCGCCCTTTGCGAGCTATTTTTAGGCGTTGAGGCTCATTTCACGCTGTGGAAGAGGTTATTCTGCCCGGTGCCCCGTTCTCAAAAGGGGTCTATATACCAAGTGGGCAGAGCCGAAGTATGGCGCATCGTCGGGACCGGATACCTATCCGGAACCCCAAAGAAGGCGTCCGAGGACTGGCCTTCGGAATGGTTTTATATAGATGACATCCCGCTACCGGACCCTATCCGGGTCGGTCTCCCTGAGTTCAACAGTTCTCCATTGAAGAAACGCTTGAGCTCGCGTCCGCGGGGCTCCCAGAGAGAAAGCGACAAAGAAGTCCTTTACCTTATGGGCTGGATAAGACTGTTGGCTCATTCCGGACTAACCATGATTGGAGTCATGGCCGCATGCATTATGCGGGGGGTGCAGCCGCTTCAATATAGAGGCCACCCCATGTGGGATTTCAACGGGGAGGATGACGCCACACGTTATGGTCGTAAGGGTCCGCCTCAGCCGCTTCCTTAGTAAAGATCTTATCCTCTTTGTACAAGGGAGAAAAGGAGGAATTCCTCCGCGTCAACCCGCAGGCTGGATTCAGTATGTATGATCCTCCAAGTTGGGTAAGTGAACAATTGCGCTTGCCCGTTTGTTTTATACTCCCGTGGTTAGATAGGTAGTCTAACGACTTCAATGCAGGAACTGTGACAGGAGGTAAAGGATATAAGCAGCCGCCCTCCACAGGCCGAGGACCCAGAACGGTCCCTCAATCCGGACTCTGAAGAGGATCCGGACATATCGGTGGAGCTTATCGACGGGGTGTTCCATCAGCTAAGCAAGGACAATACCTTGGTAGCCATTACGGCGGATTACCCAGGGTTAATCCCGGCCTCCCAGGTGACAGAAACCGGGGTCTTATTCCCTTGAAAGAGATTCCACCCTCACGTAGCCCGGTGTTTCTGACGACAGCCATGTTTTGCAGGGGAGATTTCTGAGGCAGGAGGCCGAACCTGCGGCGGCTAGCCAACGAGGGGCCGCAGAGCCCCGTGGGGCAAAAAGGAATGAAGTCCGGACTGAGATGCTGGCGCAAAGGTATAGTGCACCCTCTGTTTCCCTGGAGTTATTCTGTCAGGGCATATTAACGTTCGTGCTATCTTTAGAACGAAGAGACCTCGCCGGACAACATCCGGAGAGGTTGCCAATCGTGCCTCCACCAGCCAGGCTCCAATGTCTGGCCAGGAAGCGGAGGCGAGCACAAGGCGTGCACCGGACGCTCCTCCGACAGAGGATGCGAACAGGCTGTCTGCCACAAATTCTGAAGTGGAGAGTGCCATGAACCACAGGCGTCGCCGGACAATTCTATGAGACGCTTGTTTCTCCCAAGAGGCTTTAGATGCCTTTAATTCGGGAGATGCGTACCTCCGTGCCGCTCAAAATGGTTTAGCCAGAGCCACGGAGCAGTATGTAAAAGACATACGGGTAAGAAAATTTTGGTTAAATATATATATATATATATATATATATATATATATATATATATGCAAGTAGCCCCCGAGACTTGAAGCAGTTAGAGCAACTGATTTAAGGATCACTTAATATGCAGCTTCTTACAGAGAAGAATGCCGTACTATCCCAGGAGCTGGAAAAGTGCAAGGCCCAACTAGAGGCCGCACTAGCCGCAGCAGGGGAGCCTAAAGAGACCCCCTCAGGTAGGATACACTTCGAAAGATTAGTATTGTGTGGTGTGGGTGCAAATCTGACAAATCATATTGCAGATGGCGCCGGACTTGATCCGAACAAGCAACAACTCTTACGCCGGCTAAAGGCCGGTGAGAGTACGTTGACAAAGGTGAGGCGAGAGAAGAATGATCTTCAGGATGCCAACACCAAGCTGGACGTCGAACTTAAAGATGTTCATGGCCAGCTGTCGGACTCCACGAAGGAGAATCAGCGGCTTCGACGCGGCATTTTTAGTAAGTGCTTGAACGAACTTTGAAAAAAGAGTTCGGCGAGGAAGTCGACTAACAGAGTAATGTCTGTAGGTATGATCATAGGTCGTCCTGCAGAGGAGATGCCCGGTTCTACGGGTGACCTTCTTCCCGAACTCTTGCAACTGCACGAGCGAATTCGGCAGGCAATGCGGGGTATTGCCCAAGCCTTATGGCCTGCCCAATCCGTGCCCGAGGGCCTTGGAGAGCTTGCGGAGAAGCTGAAGGGAGCTCGGCGGCGCTTCTGGTTATGGAAGATATCGCCTGCCGACAAGGCGCTAGGGAGGCCTGGGCCATGGTGAAGACCCGTTTTACGAAGTCTGACCCAAACCACATGGCCGAGGTCGGACCAGTGGGGCCTGAAGGGAAGGAGATCCCTGTAAGCTTAGTATACGGCCAAGTAGAGTTGGCCGCGAAGTATTCCCAGCAGGACTGTAAATTAGACAGTCTGTTAGATGGTATAGAAGAGGAATACAATCAGTCAGAATGACTATGTAATTTTAAATTGACATGTGTAATGCCTTCTAGCCGGATTGTAGATCGTTTGTCGTTGCCGACCTTTTCGCTTCAACCTCGGGACCTGACGGTCCGGAGTGTGTTCGAATACCATATCGGTTATATAAGAACCGGGGTATGCGTGGAGACCAGGCGTAGGGGTCATTAGTGCTTTATCAGATAAGTGCCCAACTAGTTATGTTATATTACATGGTTAGTAAGAAACATCTTCCAGAGAGAATAGTTCTGTTAGGGGTTCCTTTCGCTGGGAGGCATGCCCTAAAGTGCATGTCCGGACTGCTGAAAAAACGCAGAAAAAGCATCTGGGGGCGCATAAAATGGGTAAAAAGATCATCTTTTATTTCACCGACCGAATATTCCCTTAAGAACACTAGCTTTCGGCTTCACCCAGTCTGAGGTACACATCCGGCTGACCCGGCAGTAACAATCGCAGAGGTGCTCCCTTTACCACCTAGCCGAACAATCGGGAACGTAGGGGTAAGCACAGGAGCCAGGCAACCTAGCTTGGCCAAAACTTAAGTCATATCGATGCATATAATGGTGAAGAAAAAGGTACATGCAGAAGTTTGACGCATGTGTTGGGCGTGAAGCCCGTATAAATAAGCTTCTGTTAAAGAAGCCCCCAGGTTTAATGAGCGCGAGTGGCGCGTCACTGGATGAGCCTTTAAGGGCTATAAAAGAAAAGAGGGGAAGGAGAGAAATGTAAGACAGAAAAATGCAAAAAATGGACAGAGGAAGGAGACGAACACAGAATCCGGCGCTAGGCATAGAATCTTTGGAGACGGGTGGCGTTCCACGGGTTCGGCTCGAGTCGGTTATCTGACGCATCTCGCAGGCGGTACGCCCCACCAGTCAGGACTTGGTCGATTATGAATGGACCTTCCCACTTGGGCTTGAGTTTGTCCTTTTTCTTATCCGGCAGGCGTAGAACTAGTTCGCCAACATTGTAATTTTTGGCCCGTACTTCTTTGCTTTGATATCTTCGGGCCTGCTGTTGATAAAATGCGGAACGGGCTTTTGCCACGTCACGCTCCTCCTCCATGGCGTCCAAGTTGTCCTGCCGATCGAGCTCGACTTCTCTTTCTTCGTACATGCGCACTCTAGGTGAGTCATGAATTATGTCGCAGGGCAGAACTGCCTCTGCGCCGTACACCATGAAAAATGGTGTCTATCCGGTGGTGCGATTTGGCGTGGTCCGCAGCCCCCATAGCACGGAGTCGAGCTCCTCTACCCAGTGCATGTTAGATTCCTTGAGGGACCGCACCAGTCTGGGTCTAATGCCGCTCATGATAAGACCATTTGCGCATTCGACCTGGCCGTTGGTTTGTGGGTGATAGACGGAAGCATAATCGAGCTTGATGCCCATGTTTTTGCACCAGAGTTTTACCTCGTCGGTGGTAAAGTTTGTACCGTTATCGGTTATGATGCTGTGGGGGACACCATAACGGTGTACAACCCCGGATATGAAGTCTATCACAGGTCCGGATTCAGCCGTTTTAACAGGCTTGGCTTCTATCCATTTGGTGAACTTATCCACCATGACCAGCAAGTATTTTTTCCTATCGGTCCCGCCTTTAAGGGGTCCGACCATGTCAAGCCCCCAGACCGCAAAAGGCCAGGTGATGGGCATATTTTGGAGTGCGGTGGGTGGCATATGGCTTTGGTTGGCGAAAAGTTGGCAACCAGCGCATCGTTGGACTAGGTCCTGAGCGTCTGCCCGGGCCGTCGGCCAATAAAAGCCTGTACGGAAAGCCTTGCTAACAAGGGACCGAGCAGCGGCGTGGTGACCACCGAGTCCGGCATGAATTTCAGCCAGAAGGTTCCGCCCTTCCTCTTCGGAGATGCACCTTTGAAGGACTCCGGTAGTGCTTTTCTTATAAAGCTCTCCCTCGTGGACTCTATAGGCTTTAGATCGCCGCACTATGCAGCGGGCCTCGTTTTGGTCCTCCGGGAGTTCCTGCCTAGTAATGTAGGCTAGGAGTGGTTCTATCCACGGGGCGATAACCGCCATTATTACGTGGGCTGAAGGTGTAATTTCATTGGCAGAGCCTCCAATTGTGTCAGATTGTTCGACGTCGAGTGGTGCGGCTGGGTCTGGGCTGTTATTTGCGGGTTCCCCCTCCCATGCTACGGATTGTTTGAACAATCTTTCCAAAAAGATGTTGGGGGGGGGGACTGCATCGCGTTTTGCTCCGATGCGTGCCAGGACGTCCGCTGCTTGATTGTTTTCTCGGGCTATATGGTGAAACTCCAGCCCTTCGAACCGAGCTGACATTTTTAGGACGGCGTTGCGGTAAGCTGCCATTTTTGGGTCCTTGGCGTCGAAGTCTCCATTTATTTGGGATATCGCGAGGTTTGAATCCCCGCGTACCTCTAGGCGTTGGATACCCATGGATACTGCTATCCGGAGACCATGTAGGAGGGCCTCATATTCGGCTGCATTTTTGGAATCCGTGTACATGATCTGGAGCACATATTGGACTGTGTCTCCTGTGGGGGACGTCAGGACGACGCCAACCCCCAGTCCGGCCAACATTTTGGAGCCGTCGAAATGCATAATCCAGTTTGAATATGTGTCGTACTCTTTAGGGAGCTCGGCCTCCGTCCATTCTGCGACGAAGTCGGCCAAAACTTGCGATTTAATAGCTCGCCGTGGCTTATAGGTTATATCGAACGGGGGAAGCTCGATGGCCCATTTTGCAATCCGGCCCGTTGCTTCGTGGTTGTTGATAATATCGTTGAGTGGTACTTCCGAGGCTACTGTTATGGAACACTCTTGAAAGTAGTGTCGTAGCTTCCGGGATGCCATGAATACCGCGTATGCAATCTTTTGGTAATGCGGGTACCGTGATTTGCATGGAGTGAGGACAGTGGACACGTAGTAGACCGGCCTTTGAAGGGGGAATTTGTGTCCATCTGTTTCCCGCTCGACAACGAGCACTGCGCTGACAACTTGATGTGTAGCTGCAACGTATAATAACATTGGTTCGCCGGTGTTCGGCGCGGCCAGGACTGGGTTTGTTGCCAATATGGCTTTTATTTCATCAAGTCCGGCCGTGGCGGCATCCGTCCACTCGAAGTGTTCGGTGCACCGAAGGAGGCGATAGAGGGGTAGTGCCCTTTCTCCCAAGTGGGAGATGAAGTGGCTTAAAGCCGCCACGCATCCGGTTAATTTTTGTATTTGTTTGAGGTCCTTTGGGACATCCAATTGTGACAAAGCTCGGATCTTGGCTGGGTTTGCTTCAATTCCTCTACCGGATACAATGAAGCCCAAGAGCTTTCCGGCTGGAATGCCGAAGATGCATTTTTCTGGGTTGAGCTTGATGTCATATTGTCGGAGGTTATCGAATATAAGCCTCAAGTCGTTTACTAGGGATTCGACATGTCTTGATTTGACGACCACATCATCCACATACGCCTCCACTGTTTTGCCGATCTGGTTTGCCAGACATGTCTGGATCGTGCGCTGATATGTTGCGCCGGCGTTTTTCAGCCCGAAGGGCATTGTGTTGAAGCAGAATGGGCCGTATGGTGTGATGAATGCTATTGCAGCTTGGTCTGATTCTGCCATCTTGATTTGATGGTAACCGGAGTATGCGTCGAGGAAACACAACAAATCGTGTCCTGCGGTGGCATCGATAATTTGATCGATGCGGGGGAGGGGGAAGGGATCCTTTGGGCAAGCCTTGTTAAGGTCTTTAAAATCGACACACAGGCACCAGGATTTGTCCTTCTTTGGTACCATCACCAGGTTTGCTAGCCAGTCCGGATGCTTTATGTCTCTGATGAATCCGGCCTCCAATAGCTTGGCTAGCTCCTCTCCCATAGCCTGTCTCTTGGGTTCAGAAAAACGCCGAAGGGCTTATTTGACAGGTTTAAATCCTTTTAGGATATTTAAGCTGTGTTCGGCCAGCCTGCGTGGGATCCCTGGCATGTCTGAAGGGTGCCAGGCGAAGATGTCCCAGTTCTCTCGTAGGAACTCTCGCAGTGCGGCGTCTGCATCAGGGTTCAGTCGTGCCCCGATTGAAGCTGTTTTATTGGGGTCCGTTGGATGGACCTGGAATTTGACTATTTCGTCGGCTGGCTTGAAGGATGTGGATTTGGATCTCTTATCGAGTATGACATCATCCCTGTTAACCGTGGAGCGCAGCGCAGTCAGTTCCTCGGCTGCTAAGGCTTCGGATAGCGCCTCAAGGGCTAATGCGGCCGTCTTGTTTTCGGCGTGGAGTGCTATGTCCGGATCACTAGCTAGAGTGATAATTCCATTCGGCCCGGGCATCTTAAGCTTCATGTACCCGTAATGGGCTATTGCTTGGAAGATTGTGAATGCTTCCCGCCCTAGTAAAGCGCGATATCCACTCTTAAACGGGGCCACCTGAAACGTGACTTCTTCGGACCTGTAATTATCCGGCGTGCCGAACACCACATCTAGTGTGATTTTTCCTGTGCAGCGCGCTTCCCGACTGGGGATTATTCCTCTAAAGTTGTGCTGCTTCGCTCGACGCGGTTCCAGTCTATTTCCATTTTTTGAAGAGTTTCCTCATAAATGAGGTTCAGTCCGCTGCCTCCATCCATGAGCACCTTGGTGAGGCGAAAGCCGTCCACTATGGGACTGAGGACTAATGCGGCCGGTGCTCGGGCTGTTCGGAATCTAGGTTCATCACTTGCGTTGAAGGTAATGGCAGTGTCGCTCCATGGATTTATTGTTGCAACTTGATAGACTTCGGCGAGGCTGTGGAGTGTTCTTTTTCACACATTGTTTGATGCGAAATCTCGAAGACTGTGAGAACGGTACTGGTGTCCTTGGGCTGGCTTTCTGCGGCCTCCGGAATTAAGAGGTCCTCGCCGATTTTGGCCACCTGCCGGAGTATCCAACATGCTCTAAGGCTGTGAGTTGGTGTGGCGTCCTCTGTACTGTGAATTCTACAGGGTCCATCAAGCCAAATTTCCAGTACGGTTCCATGCCCTGTAGAGGGTTTTGGCTTTTTGGTGTTTATTCCGGGTGTCCTGTGATGATGCACCCTCTTAGTTCGGACGGGAATACTATTCAAGGCCGGATTATCCCAAAAATTTATTTCGGTTTTCCAGGCGCTTTCCATCGCACAGTATTTTTGTACTATGGACGCCAAGTCAGTGAAGCGTGTGACATCACGACGACTTACGGCGTTAAGGATTCCCTTGTCCGTGCAATTACTGCAAAAAATTGAGATTGCGTCTTCCTCGGGCCTCTGCCTGATTTGTGAGAGATCGCTTATGATTGGGTGGGCGGGTGTCGTTGAATCTGAAACCTCACCCAATCCAAGATTCGGAGGCCGAAGAGTTTCTGAACTCAGAAGTTCGGATTTTTGGATGTTGTCCAGTGAATCTGGCTCGTTGCCTGATCCTAAGCTCAGGTCTTGAGTTATATCTCCCCATCCGCGGGTATCCGGCTTGGAGGGGTCGGGAATTCGGACGTAGCTAGTCCTGAAAATAGATGAAGGGTCGCCGCACAACGTCTCTACCACGACAACGTGGTGGGTGACTTGGGGAGAGTTAATTTCTCTTAGATCGGGTTTAATCCCAACCTGGTCGTAATCCGTAGCGACCCCCAGGGCGGCGATGTGATCCAAGAGCTCGTTTATGGAAGAGAGCTCCATTGGATCTAGCTGCTCGACTTGCTCCGAGCTGACGTGTAGGTTGCTTTTGATGACTCGAGAGGTCACCGTCGGCGCAATAGCCGAACAGGCGGTCATGAGGAAACCACCTAGCCGGAGGGTTTGGCCGACAGCCAAGGCTCCCTTAGCAACGGCGCCGTCTTTAAAGACGGGAGGATGCATCCTTCCTGATTGTGACGGCACAGAGGAACTCTCAATGAAAGCACCAATGTCGGTGTCAAAACCGGCGGATCTCGGGTAGGGGGTCCCGAACTGTGCGTCTAGGCCGGATGGTAACAGGAGGCAGGGAACACGATGTTTTACCCAGGTTCGGGCCCTCTTGATGGAGGTAAAACCCTACGTCCTGCTTGATTAATATTGATGATATGGGTAGTACAAGAGTAGATCTACCACGAGATCAAGGAGGCTAAACCCTAGAAGCTAGCCTATGGTATGATTGTTGTATATGAAGTTGATTGCCTACGGACTACAACCCTTTGGTTTATATAGACACCGGATAGGGTTAGGGTTACATAGAGTCGGTTAAAATGGTGGGAGATCTTGAATATCCGCATCGCCAAGCTTGCCTTCCACGCCAAGGAAAGTCCCATACGGACACGGGACGAAGTCTTCAATCTTGTATCTTCATAGTCCAGGAGTCCGGCTGAAGGTATAGTTCGGCTACCCGAACACCCCCTAATCCAGGACTCCCTCACTGATCATCCTCAAAAGAGGCACGAATCACTAGGAAACAACATGAACATATGGCATAAAATAAGGACAGGGCAAGGACTTAGTGAAATTCAAAGTCCCTGAAATCAGCATCATTGAGTAAACTACTTTGCATGCTTGTGCTAGTCACCACAAAGATCACAAAAATACATGGCATACACCCCTGTAAAGATAACATGGCATACATCAAAACACATGTAGAGCTCAGGATCATAGCATGCACACATTAATCATGGCAAAAATGAAAAAAGTGCATTTGCTGAAACAAATCTGAAACGATCATCACATAGCCCTCTTCCAACAGTATTTCGGGCATCAAGATGAGCTCAAATGAAAATGATGCAATGAGATGAAATGATGTACTCTTCGAGACGAACATTTTGATGTGCTACACACACGAATCGGAGCCACGTTGAAGAGGTTATGACATGAGGAAGGATGCATAAAAATAACAGGGATACCAGACTTAGCCAAAATTCCAGATCTAAAAAATGAGCGTTAGATAGCTATAACACGCCTGGGCGGGATTTAGTGGGCTGGAGCTCACCTTGCGGCCCGTGAGCCTGTTCGGGTCCGAGGGTGGAAAACCGGATCGCGGGTCGGGCTGGTTCAGCGAAAACCGGAAGTGAAGGAAGAACTGGCCGAACCGGGCGGATCGGGCAGAACCGGTGGACCGGACGGCGGAGCAGAACGGCGGCGGGGTCGCCGGAGTTGGTCGCGGCCATGACGGCGAAGCAGGATGGTGGAGCAGGGCAGCGCGGGCGCGCGGATCCGGGGAGGCCGGTGCTGGATTCGGCCAGGGCGAGGAAGCGGAGGTCCGGCGGCGAAGCAAGCCGCGGCTGGAGCTGGCCGGCGACGAGCTCCCGTGGCGGAACGGCGAGCTCGCGGGGAAGACGATGCGGGTGGTGGCGGCGGCTCTGCGCTGCGACGCGAGCGGGGCGGCGGGGACGATGGCACAGGGCGGCGCGGCGAGGTTGATGGGGCGCGGCGGCGGTCGGCGGCGAGCATGCGGGGAGGTGGCGGCGGCGCACGGCGGGGCAGAGTGGGCCGGGCGGCGGCGAGATCTGGGCCCGCGCGGGCCCGCTATGGGCTCCGTGGGCCGCCGCGAAGTGGGCACCGGATCCGGACAGGTGGCGGCCCCTGATTGGGCATGGGAGGCGGCGGCACTGACGTGGCACACTCTCATTGGCCGGAGTGAGGTGTCCGGCTGGGGTGGACGCGTCCGGCGGTGGGCGGACATGTCCGGCGGCGCGAGAGGAGCGGGGGTTAGGGTTTCGCCCGCGAATTTGGGGGAGGAAGGCCTTTATATACAGGTAGAGGGAGCTAGGAAGCTCCAAATGAGGTGCCGTTTGCGGCAACGCGATCGGGATCGAACGATCTAGATGATGGAGAGGATTTAGGTGGGTTTTGGGCCAGTTTGGAGGGGTGTTGGGCTGCAACACACACGATGCCTTTTCGTTCCCTCGGTTAACCGTTGGAGTATCAAATGAAGTCCAAATGGCACGAAACTTCACAGGCGGTCTACCGGTAGTAAACCAAGGCCGCATGACAAGTCTCGGTCCAATCCGAAAACGTTTAACACCCGCACACGAAAAGAGGTAGAAAGGGACACCGGGTGACATAGGAGCGCTGGATTGCAAAACGAACAACGGGGAAAATGCTCGGATGCATGAGACGAACATGTATGCAAATGAAATGCACATGATGACATGATATGGAATGCATGACACGCAAGAAATGACAAGGCAATAACAGCGAATAACTGGAAGACACCTGGCACATCGGTCTCAGGGCGTTACATATTCGGCTCATGGAGCCATGTATTAGGGTAGTGAAAACTTGAATCTATCGTGCCATCGTGCACGTTTCTGTTTTTGCGCAACACTGATGATATGCCAATTTGAAAGATGATCCTTTTACTCTTATAACAGTATTCATTTACGTGAATCAAACCTGATTATTTTCCTGCACACAAACAAGTCACAAGTGCCATGGCGGTTTACCGCCGAGCGGGTGATGATACCCAATTAAAGCCACTAAGGACGAATAGTCCATAATCAGGGCCGATCTGACAATTGTTTAAATAAGATGTCATACCTATGGTATATACTTAGACTGCCGGCTTATCAGCTTCGCACAGTGAAAAGTGTTAGAGCTGTAACTATAAACATAAGAGTATGATACTCTGGCGACTTAGAGTCTGCCCTCCTGACGGGTTGTAGAAACCTAAAGTATGCTTCAAATATGAGCCATAAACAGGGCAGCTAGGCCCAACTTGTAAAAAACCAGAAGGAAATGAAAAAACCATATGAAAATACAAATAAGAAATCAAAAGAAATTCGAGGCTTTTGTAGGCTGCCAAGCCGAAGTGCCTTCTTCAATGAAACTAGCCGGAACCACTGGATTGTCCGTGCATTCTGTGAGCCTGACTCATAGTACCCAATCGGCATTTGAACCCACATAAAGTCGTATCTTGCTTTATAGACTTATTAGGAGTACGCGGGGTGATAACCCACAAGTATAGGGGATCGCAATAGTTTTCAAGGGTAAAGTATTCAACCCAAATTTATTGATTCGACACAAGGGGAGCCAGAGAATACTCTCAAGTATTAGCAGCTGAGTTGTCAATTCAACCACACCTGGAAACTTAATATCTGCAGCAAAGTGTTTAGTAGCAAAGTAATATGATAGTAGTGATAACGGTAGCAAAAGGTAACAGTAGTACAAGCAATGTTTTTGGTATTTTGTAGTGATGATAGCAATAGCAACAGAAAAGTAAATAAGCGAAGAACAATATATGGAAAGCTCGTAGGCAATGGATCGGTGATGGAGAATTATTCCGGATGCGGTTCATCATGTGACAGTCATAACCTAGGGTGACACAGAACTAGCTCCAGTTCATTGATATAATGTAGGCATGTATTCCGAACATAGTCATACGTGCTTATGGAAAAGAACTTGCATGACATCTTTTGTCCTACCCTCCCGTGGCAGCGGGGTCCTTACGAAAACTAAGTGATATTAAGGCCTCCTTTTAATAGAGAATCGGAACAAAGCATTAACACATGATGAATACATGAACTCCTCAAACTACGGTCATCACTGGTAAGTATCCCGATTATTGTCACTTCGGGGTTAATAGCTTGCAAGATAGGATCAAGAACACTCATATATTGATGAAAACATATTAGGTTCAGATCTGAAATTATGGCACTTGGGCCCTAGTGACAAGCATTAAGCATAGCAAAGTCATAGCAACATCAATCTCAGAACATAGTGGACACTAGGGATCAAACCCTAACAAAACTAACTTGATTACATGATAGATCCCATCCAACCCATCACCGTCCAGCAAGCCTACGACGGAATTACTCATGCACGGCGGTGAGCATCATTAAATTGGTGATGGAGGATGGTTGATGATGACGATGGCGATGGATTCCCCTCTCCGAAGCCCCGAACGGACTCCAGATCAGCCCTCCCGAGAGGTTTTAGGGCTTGGCGGCGGCCCCGTATCATAAAACGTGATGATTTCTTCTCTCTGATTTTTCTCTCCCCGAAACTCAATATATGGAGGTGGAGTTGGAGTCGGAGGGGCAACAGGGGGCCCACGAGGTAGGGGGGCGCGCCCTAGGGGGCAGGCACGCCCCCCACCCTCGTGGAGAGACGGTGGGCCCCCTGGCCTTCATCTTTGGCAGGTATTTTTCTTATTTTCTGAAAAGTGGCTCCGTGAAGTTTCAGTTCATTCTGAGAACGTTTGCTCCTGCACATAAATAACACCATGGTAGTTCTGCTGAAAACAACGTTAGTCCAGGTTAGTTCCATTCAAATCATGCAAGTTAGAGTCCAAAACAAGGGCAAAAGTGTTTGGAAAGTAGATACGTTGGATATGTATCAACTCCCCCAAGCTTAAACCTTTGCTTGTCCTCAAGCAATTCAGTTGACAAACTGAAAGTTATAAAGAAAAAACTTTTACAAACTCTGTTTGCTCTTGTTGTTGTAGATATGTAAAGCCAACATTCAAGTTTTCAGCAAAGATTATAACTAACCACATTCGCAATAATGCATAGGTCTCAAGTTACTCATATCAATAGCATAATCAACTAGCGAGCCATAATAATAAAACTCGGATGACAACACTTTCTCAAAACAATCATAATATGATATAACAAGGTTGTATCTCGCTAGCCCTTTCTGAGACCGCAAAACATAAATGCAGAGCACCTTTGAAGACCAAGGACGGACTAGACATTGTAATTCATGGTAAAAGAGATCCAGTCAAGTCATACTCAATGTAAACTAACAATAATGAATGCAAATGACAACAGTGCTCTCCAACTAGTGCTTTTTAATAAGAGGATGATGACTCAGTATAAAAGTAAATAGATAGGCCCTTCGCAGAGGGAAGCAGGGATTTGTAGAGGTGCCAGAGCTCGATTTTGAAACAGAGGTGAATAATATTTTGAGCGGTATACTTTCATTGTCAACATAACAACCAAGAGATGGCGATATCTTCCATGCTACACACATTATAGGCGGTTCCCAAACAGAATGGTAAAGTTTATGCTCCCCCTTCCACCACAAGCACCAATCCATGGGTTGCTCGAAACAACGAGTACCTCCAACTAACAAGAGTCCCAGGGGGGTTTTGTTTGCAATTATTTTGATTTAGTTTGCATAAAGCATGGGACTGGGCATCCTGGTGACCTGCCACTTATCTCGTGAGTGAGGAGCGGAGTCCACTCCTATTGAGAATAACCTGCCTAACATGGAAGATACAGACAACCCTAGTTGATACATGAGCTATTCGAGCATACAAAATAGGATATTTATTTGAAGGTTTAGAGTTTGGCACATACAAATTTACTTGGAACAACAGGTAGATACCGTATATAGGTAGGTATAGTGGACTCATGTGGAATAACTTTGGGGTTTAAGGGATTGGATGCACAAGCAGTATTTCCGCTTAGTACAGGTGAAGGCTAGCAAAGGACTGGGAAGCGACCAGCTAGAGAGCGTCAACAGTCATGAACATGCATTAAAATTAATCAACACCAAATGCAAGCATGAGTAGGATATAATCCACCATGAACATAAATATCGTGAAGGCTATGTTGATTTTGTTTCAACTACATGCGTGAACATGTGCCAAGTCAAGTCACTTAAATCATTCAGAGGAGGATACCACCCTATCATACCACATCATAACTATCTCAATAGCATGTTGGCACGCAAGGTAAACCATTATAACTCATAGCTAATCAAGCATGGCACAAGAAACTATGATCTCTAGTTGTCATTGCAAACATGTTTATTCATAATAGTCTGAATCAGGAATGATGAACTAATCATATTTACAAAAACAAAAGAGGTCGAGTTCATACCAGCTTTTCTCATCTCAACCAGTCCATCATATAACATCATAATTGCCCTTCACTTGCACGACCGAACGATGTGAATAATAATAATAGTGCACGTGCATTGGACTAAGCTGGAATCTGCAGGCATTCAATAAACATGAGAAGACAAGGCAATATGGGCTCTTTTGTCAGATCAACAATAATGCATACAAGAACCTCTTCAACAATTTAATCATGGTCTTCTCCTATCGACCCCCAAAGAAAAGAAAAGAAATAAAACTATTTACACGGGAAAGCTCCCAACAAGCAAAAGAAGAATAGGAAATCTTTTTGGGTTTTATTTTTAATTATTGCTACAAGCATGGAAAGTAAACTAGTTAAAAGATACAACTAATTTTTTGGTTTTTTCTTAAGGTTTATTAAACACACAAGAAGAAAGCATAAAAAGGCAAATAAACTAGCATGGATGATACAATGAAAAAGTATGAGCACCGACATTTAGCAATGAGTGTGTGAACATGAATATAGTGTCGGTGGGAAATACATACTCCCCCAAGCTTAGGCTTTTGGCCTAAGTTGGTCTATGGCCACGGCTGGCCTGGCTGATATCCATAATAATAGTTGTTGGGGTCGTACTGTGATGCAGCAGCTATCGCCTGCTGAGCTGCAGCGTGGCAACGAGCAGCCTCCTCTCTCCTCTCGTACTCATCTTCCTCCTCTCTGGTAATAGTATATCCTCCTCTTGCCTGATAATCAAAGAAAGCAGGAGCAGGGAGAGTAATACGGACAGCACGCCGTCTGTCAAAGATTAGTCGATACGGGAGAGGTGATTCGTTCCTCTCGACAAACTGGTGGTGAACCATAGCATTAAAATCTTGACAGGAAGGAGGTAATTCAATATCATCTTCGCGCACATCTATACCAAGAAAATTAGCTACGCGGGTTGCATAAATTCCACCAAAGAAATCTCCATTAAGTCTATTCAGATGCAACCTACGTGCAACAATGACTCCCAAATTATATGATTTGTCTCCTAACACAACACTCCTAAGAATACTAAGATCGGGGACACACATGTGACATGCCTCATCTTTACCATTTATGCATCTACCTATGAAGAGAGCAAAATAATGTATAGCAGGAAAGTGAATGCTCCCTATGGTAGCTTGTGTAATATCTCTAGATTCTCCCACAGTTATATTAGCAAGAAAATCTCTAAATTCAGATTTGCAAGGATCCCTTATACTACCCATTGTCGAAGTTTTCATGTAGTGGTAAAATCCTCTAAGTTCATGGTATAAGATTTATCATAAAGATCAAACAGGACAGTTGGAGAATTACGTGAAGTTGAAAATTCAAACCTCCTCACAAAGGAGCTAGTGAGCTCATGACACTGACTGCACTTCTCTTCCTCAAAGCTCACAAGATTAGCGTTATGCAAATATGCGTTGAATTCTTCTTTTATTCCCGCTCAATTCATAAATTTTTCAGAAGGCCACTCACAAGGACGCACTGGAGCGTCTCTTGGTGGCTCTTCGTCAGCATCACGCATTGCAAGCCTGGGTCCTTGCTTCTTGGAAGAACCACCTTGGAACATTTTCCTAAGCATTTTTCTACCTCTGAAAAATTCTGAAATTTTTTAGTAACATCAAAATAAAAGTAAACCAAACTCAATAATATTGATAGCAACTACTCCTACAAGTGCCTAGGGCCTATATCATGCATCAAAACTACTTTTTACCATATAAATTTGACATGCAAGCTCAAGAACAGGGTCACCTAAGCAGCAAAAATTTGCAATGAATAAAGCACTAGAACACAAACTAATTGGACTAATGGAGGAGTCGCATACCAAGGAACAACCTCCCCAGGCAGTTTTGTGAGAGGTGCTTTGAGAAAGGAGATCGAAAATGGCAGCAAAAAGAGCTTGGACTCAGGTTTGAGTTGGTTATTCGTGTGTGGGGGAGGAAGATGAAGTGTGTGGGTGAAAGAATAAGTGGAGGAGGGCCACCATGGGCCCACGAGGCAGGGGGGCACGCCCTAAGGGGGTGGGCGCGCCCTCCACCCTTGTGGGCAGGTGGTTGATCCCCCGGTGTGTTCTCAGTTCCATAAATCCTCATATTTAATTTTCAGGGCATTTGGAGAACTTTTATTTTCGAGGTATTTTTATATTGCACGGATAATCAGATAACAGACAGAAAAATATTTATTTTTATTTTATTTAATATAAATAACAGAAAGTAAAAGTGGGGTACAGAAAGTTGTGCCTTCTAGTTTCATCCATCTCATGATCATCAAAAGGAATCCTCTAACAAGGTTGATCAAGTCTTGTTAACGAACTCATTCCGAATAACATGGAACCGGAGAAATTTCGAATAACACTATGTTACCTCAACGGGGATATGCACATCCCCAATAATAAGAATATCATATTTCTTCTTGACAGTAGGAAGAGGAAATTCAAAATCTCCAAATATAATCGATGGGATTTTTCCAATAGAGTTCATACTATGAACTTGAGGTTGTTTCCTCGGAAAGTGTACCGTGTGCTCATTACCATTAACATGAAAAGTGACATTGCCTTTAGTGCAATCAATAACAGCCCCTGCAGTATTCAAAAAGGGTCTTCCAAGAATAATAGACATACTATCGTCCTCGGGAATATCAAGAATAACAAAGTCCGTTAAAATAGTAACATTTGCAACTACAACAGGCACATCCTCACAAATACCGACAGGTATAGTAGTTGATTTATCAGCCATTTGCAAAGATATTTCAGTAGGTGTCAACTTATTCAAATCAAGTCTACGATATAAAGAGAGAGGCATAACACTAACACCGGCTCCAAGATCACATAAAGCAGTTTTAACATAGTTTCTTTTAATGGAGCATGGTATACTGGGTATTCCTGGATCTCCAAGTTTCTTTGGTATTCCACCCTTAAAAGTATAATTAGCAAGCATGGTGGAAATTTCAGCTTCCGGTATCTTTCTCTTATTTGTAATAATATCTTTCATATACTTAGCATAAGGATTGGTTTTGAGCATATCAGTTAATCGCATATGTAAAAAGATAGGTCTAATCATTTAAGCAAAGCGCTCAAAATCCTCATCATCCTTTTTCTTGGATGGTTAGGAGGAAAGGGCATGGGTTTCTGAACCCATGGCTCTCTTTCTTTACCGTGTTTCTTAGCAACAAAATCTTTCTTATCATAATGTTGATTCTTTAATTGTGGGTTATCAAGATCAATAGCAGGTTCAATTTCTATATCATTATCGTTACTAGGTTGAGCATCATCATGAACATTATCATTAACATTATCACTAGTTTCAGGTTCATTACCAGGTTGTGTTTCAGCATCAGAAATGGAAATATCATTTGGATTCTCAGGTGTTTCAATAATAGGATCACTAGGAGCATGCAAAGTCCTATCATTTTTCTTTTTCTTCTTTTTAGAAGAACTAGGTGCATCTAAATTATTTCTCTGAGAATCTTGCTCAATTCTTTTAGGATGGCCTTCAGGATACAAAGGTTCCTGAGTCATTCTACCAGTTCTAGTAGCCACTCTAACAACATTATCATTATTCTTATTATTCAATTCATTGAGCAAATCATTTTGAGCTTTAAGTACTTGTTCTACTTGAGTGGTAATCATAGAAGCATGTTTACTAATAAGTTTAAGTTCACCTTTAACATTAGCCATATAATCACCCAAGTGTCCAAGCATATTTGAATTATATTTCAGTTGTCTACCAAAATAAGCATTAAAATCTTCTTGCTTAGCCATAAATTTATCAAACTCATCTAAGCATGGGCTAGCAATTTTAGTAAATGGGATTACATCTTTATCATATCTATAGAGAAAATTTACCTTTACTACCTGTGCCGGGTTATCAAGACCATGAGTTTCTTCAATATGTAAAGGATTAAGATTATATGTTTCTTCAACAGGCGGTAAATTAAGACCATGTATTTCTTCAATAGGAGGTAAATTCTTAACATCTTCAGCTTTAATACCCTTTTCTTTCATAGATTTCTTTGCCTCTTGCATGTATGCAGGACTGAGAAATAGAATACCCCTCTTCTTCGGAGTTGGTTTAGGAATAGGCTCAAGAATTGGCTCCGGAGGTGTCCAATTATTTTCATTTGTCAACATATTATTCAATAGAATTTCAACTTCATCCGGTGTTCTTTCCCTGAAAACAGAACCAGCACAACTATCCAGGTAATCTCTGGAGGCATCGGTTAGTCCATTATAAAAGATATCAAGTATTTCATTTTTCTTAAGAGGATGATCAGGCAAAGCATTAAGTAATTGGAGAAGCCTCCCCCAAGCTTGTGGGAGACTCTCTTCTTCAATTTGCACAAAATTATATATATCCCTTAAAGAAGCTTGTTTCTTATGAGCAGGGAAATATTTAGCAGAGAAGTAATAAATCATATCCTAGGGACTACGCACAACCAGGATCAAGAGAATTAAACCATATCTTAGCATCACCCTTTAATGTGAACGGAAATATTTTAAGGATGTAAAAGTAGCGAGTTCTCTCATCTTTAGTGAATAGGGTGGCTATATCATTCAATTTAGTAAGATGTGCCACAACAGTTTCAAATTCATAACCATGAAAAGGATCAGATTCAACCAAAGTAATTATATCAGGATCAACAGAGAATTCATAATCCTTATCAGTAACAAAGATAGGTGAAGTAGCAAAAGCAGGGTGAGGTTTCATTCTAGCATTTAGAGATTGCTTACTCCATTTAGCTAATAATTTTTTAAGTTCAGTTTTATTTCTGCAAGCTAAATGGCTAAAGAAGCATCTTGATCAAATACATAACCCTTAGGAATAACAAGTGGTTCTTCATCATCACTTTCATCAGTATCATCAGATTCAATATTTTCAATTTCTCTAGCCCTAGCAAGTTGTTCATCAAGAAAAGCACTAAATGGCATAGTAGTATCAAGCATAGAGGTAGTTTCATCATAAGTATCATGCATAGCAGAAGTGGCATCATCAATAACATGCGGCATATCAGAATGAATAGCAGAAGCAGGTGTAGGTGTCGCAAGCTTACTCAAAACAGAAGGTGAATCAAGTGCAGAGCTAGATGGCAGTTCCTTACCTCCCCTCGTAGTTGAGGTATAGATCTTGGTTTTTGGATCTCTCAAGTTCTTCATAATGATAAGCAGATATATATCCCAAGTGACTCAAAGAATAGAGCTATGCTCCCCGGCAACGGCGCCAGAAAATGGTCTTGATAACCCACAAGTATAGGGGATCGCAACAGTTTTCGAGGGTAAAGTATTCAACCCAAATTTATCAATTCGACACAAGGGGAGCCAAAGAATACTCTCAAGTATTAGCAGCTGAGTTGTCAATTCAACCACACCTGGAAACTTAATATCTGCAGCAAAGTGTTTAGTAGCAAAGTAATATGATAGTAGTGATAACGGTAGCAAAAGGTAACAGTAGTAAAAGCAATGTTTTTGGTATTTTGTAGTGATGATAGCAATAGCAACGGAAAAGTAAATAAGCAAAGAACAATATATGGAAAGCTCGTAGGCAATGGATAGGTGATGGAGAATTATGCCGGATGCGGTTCATCATGTAACAGTCATAACCTAGGGTGACACAGAACTAGCTCCAGTTCATTGATATAATGCAGGCATGTATTCCGAACATAGTCATACATTCTTATGGAAAAGAACTTGCATGACATCTTTTGTCCTACCCTCCCGTGGCAATGGGGTCCTTACGGAAACTAAGGGATATTAAGGCCTCCTTTTAATAGAGAACCGGAACAAAGCATTAACACATGGTGAATACATGAACTCCTCAAACTACGGTCATCACCGATAAGTATCCCGATTATTGTCACTTCGGGGTTAACGGATCATAACACATAATAGGTGACTATAGACTTGCAAGATAGGATCAAGAACAGTCATATATTGATGAAAACATAATAGGTTCAGATCTGAAATCATGGCACTCGGGCCCTAGTGACAAGCATTAAGCATAGCAAAGCCACAACAACATCAATCTCAGAACATACTGGACACTAGGGATCAAACCCTAACAAAGCTAACTCGATTACATGATAGATCCCATCCAACCCATCACCGTCCAGCAAGCCTACGATGGAATTACTCACGCACAGCGGTGAGCATCATGAAATTGATGATGGAGGATGGTTGATGATGAGGATGGCGACGGATTCCCCTCTCCGGAGCCCCGAACGGACTCCAGAACAACCCTCCCAAGAGGTTTTAGGGCTTGGTGGCGGCTCCGTATCATAAAACGCGATGATTTCTTCTCTCTGATTTTTTCTCCCTGAAACTCCATATATGCAGGTGGAGGTGGAGTCGGAGAGGCAACAGGGGGCCCACGAGGTAGGGGGCGCACCCTAGGAGGGCAGGCGCGCCCCCACCCTCGTGGAGAGACGGTGGGCCCCCTGGCCTTCATCTTTGGCAGGTATTTTTCTTATTTTCTGAAAAGTGGCTCCGTGAGGTTTCAGGTCATTCTGAGAATGTTTGCTCCTGCACATAAATAACACCATGGTAGTTCTGCTAAAAACAGCGTCAGTCCGGGTTAGTTCCATTCAAATCATGCAAGTTAGAGTCCAAAATAAGGGCAAAAGTGTTTGGAAAAGTAGATACGCTGGAGACGTATCACGGGGTCAGAGTAACATCATACATCACGGTCCGATTTATCCAAGTTTCAAGGAAGGCGGCTTATGAAGCCTGGATCTATCCTGACTATCTGTAAACCGTGCTCTCGCATGACAAGCTACCGTTTGAACCTTAACGAGCTCAGATCTTGGTCGAATACGCCGTAAAGACTGATCGTTAAGAGTTCGGCGGGTCAATCAGGATTACCTGATGGAGTTGAAGCAGCTGGTTACAGGTAGGATGACCCGGACATGTTATGTTCTCTTTGGTCGAATACGCCTATGTTTGAACAAACCTGGTCAAGAGGGTACTAACGCTATGTTCTCTTTGGTCAAATACGCCTATGTTTGAACACGAAGCCCCCAAGTGACATGCTTACAAATCGTGCTTGTCAGGGACCTATGTTTGAGCTTTGCTGCGCATCCAACTCTCTTTGGTCCCTGAAATTTGGGCGTCGAGCCTCTTAAATGAATATGATGATAAAGAGTCAGCTTCAAGGAAGCGAAATGACAAAGGCCCTGAATTGTCAGGGATGCCGGTTTTATTATACTGCTTATAATATATACATCATGTAACTATGTACATCATGAGAGCCGGTGTCTCAAGTATAGTAGGGCCAAAGATGAGCAATGTTCTACGGCCGACGGGTCTCCTCCTTCGATGTGCGTGAGTCCTTGTTGTCTTGAACGTTAATAAGGTAGTATGACCCATTATGTAAATTCTTGCAGACCATAAAAGGTCCTTCCCAAGGCGGTGATAACTTGTGCATATCTGTCTGATCTTGGATGAGCCGGAGCACTAAGTCGCCTTCTTGAAAGGTTCTGGTTTTGACCCGGTGGCTGTGATAACGATGTAGGTCTTGTTGATAAATTGCCGAACGATCCACCGTGAGATCACACTCCTCATCCAATAAGTCAAGTGCATCTTGATGCGCCTTTTCATTGTCAACCTCAACATAAGCCGCCACTCGGGGTGAATCGTGATGGATGTCACTAGGGAGAACCACCTCTGCCTCATAAACCATGAAAAAAGGTGTGTAACCCATAGACCTGTTGGGGGTTGTATTGATGCTCCATAACACTGAGCGTAACTCCTCCACCCAACGACCCGGCGTTCTCTGCAAAGGAACCATAAGCCGGGGCTTGATACCTCGCAGAATCTCCTGATATGCTCCCGTTGACAAAACTCTTCCATAGCGCCTTTAGAGAGATTAGTATCATTATTTGTTATAATGCTATGTGGAAAGCCAAAACGGAAGATCACATTCTTCATGAATTGAACTGCCGTTGCTGCATCACATTTACTAACCGGCTCTGCTTCAACCCACTTAGTAAACTTATCAACTGCCACCAAGAGGTGGGTCTTCTTATCCTTGGACCTCTTAAAGGGCCCAACCATATCAAGCCCCCAAGTTGCAAATGGCCAAGTAATTGGAATCATCCTCAATTCTTGAGCCGGCACATGAGCTTGTCGTGAAAATTTCTGAGAGCTGTCACATCTGCTTACCAAATCCTCAGCATCAGCATGAGCCGTCAAACAATAGAACCCATGACGAAAAGCCTTGGCTACAAGAGACTTAGAGCCGACATGATGACCACAATCTCCGTCGTGGATCTCTCGTAAAATCTCACAACCTTCTTCAGGAGAGACGCAGCGTTGAAACGCCCCTGTGACACTGCGATGGTGCAAGTCCCCATTGACAATTGACATTGATTTAGACCGCCGGGTTATCTGTCTTGCCAAGACCTCATCCTCCGGCAACTCACCGCAGGTCATGTAAGCCAAATATGGGACCGTCCAATCAGGAATAGCATGAAGAGCCGCCACCAATTGCGCCTCCGAGCCAGGGACAGCAAGATCCTCCTCTGTAGGTAATTTAACAGACGGGTTAAGGAAAATATCCAGAAAAGTGTTAGGTAGCACCGGCTTACGCGGAGACCCTAGCCGACTTAAAGTATCAGCCGCCTCATTCTTCCTGTGATCAATATGCTCAAGTTGATAACCCTTGAAATGACCCGCAATAGCATCAACCTCTCGGCAATAAGACACCATGAGCGGATCCTTAGAATCCCAAGTACCGGAAAAACTTGCTGAGATATCAAATCTGAATCGCCAAAACACCTCACCCGGCTCTGATTCATCTCTTTAGCCATCCGAAGACCATGGAGCAAGGCCTCATACTCAGGTGCATTGTTAGTACAAGGGAACATTAGCCGGAGAACATAAGAAAATTTATCAACTCGTGGGGAAGTCAAGACAACTCCAGCCCCCGAGCCCTCCAACTGTTTGGATCCATCAAAGTGAATAGTCCAATATGTGTTATCCGGCTTTTCCTCAAGCGCCTGCAACTCCGTCGAGTCATTGATGAAATCCACAAGTTCTTGGGACTTGATGGCTGTACGAGGCACATATTTTAAACCGTGAGGTCCAAGCTCAATGGCCCATTTAGCAACCTAGCCTGTGGCTTCCCTGTTTTGAATGATGTCTCCTAAAGGAGTAGAGCTAACCAAAGTAATGGGATGACCCTGAAAATATTGTCTGAGCTTCCGGCTTGCCATCAAAACCCCATACACAAGCTTCTGCCAGTGTGGATATCTCTGCTTGGATTCAATAAGTACCTCACTGATGTAGTAAACCGGCCGTTGAACCGGGTACTCCTTGCCTGCCTATTTTCTTTCCACCACAATAGCTACACTGACGGCCCGACTGTTAGCAGCCACATATAACAACAGAGGCTCTTTATCAATAGGGGCAACAAGCACGGGCGGCTCAACCAACTGTTTTTTCAGATCCTCAAATGCTTGATTAGCAGCATCACTCCAAACAAAGTGATCTGTCTTCTTCATCATCTGATAAAGAGGAATAGCCTTCTCACCTAACCGGCTTATGAACCGGCTCAGAGCTACAATACGACCCACCAGACACTGAACATCATTGACACACGCCGGCTTGGCAAATGAAGTGATGGCTTTGATCTTCTCTGGGTTAGCTTTAATGCCTCTGTTAGAAACCAGAAATCCCAAGAGCTTGCCTGCTGGTACAACAAGAAACATTTGGCCGGGCTAAGCATCATCTTGTAGACCCGAAGATTATCAAACGTCTCCTTCAAATCATCAATCAGGGTCTCCTTCTTTCTAGATTTTACCACAATGTCATCCACATAGGCATGAACATTACGCCTGATCTGATTATGAAGGCAATTCTGTACACACCGCTGATAAGTCGCCTGGGCACTCTTGAGCCCAAAAGGCATAGACACATAGCAGAAGGCTCCAAACGGAGTAATGAAGCTGTTTTCTCCTGGTCTTTAACTGCCATCTTGATCTGATGATAACCTGAATAAGCATCCAAAAAAGTCAAATGCTCACAACCCGCCGTAGCATCAATGATTTGATCAATACGAGGGAGAGCAAACGGATCAGCCGGACAAGCCTTCTTTAAGTCCATGTAATCCACACACATTTGCCAAGTGTCGTTCTTCTTAAGCACCAGCACCGGGTTAGCCAACCACTCAGGATGGAAAACTTAAACGATAAACTCTGCCGCTAAGAGTCGGGCCACCTCCTCACCAATGGCCTTCCGCCTCTCCTTGTTAAATCGGCGCAAACTAGCTTGACCGTCTTAAACTTTGGATCAATATTAAGAGTGTGCTCAGCGAGTTCCCTCGGTACACCCGGCATGTCTGAAGGCTTCCATGCAAAGATGTCCCGGTTCTCACGGATGAACTCGATGAGCATGCTTTCCTATTTCGGATCCCGGTTAGCGCTGATGCTGAACTGTTTAGATGAGTCGCCAGGGACGAAGTCAACCAATTTAGTATCATCTATCGATTTAAACTTTAACGAAGGATCATGCTCTATGGTTGGATTTTTCAAGGACGTCATATCTGCCGGGTCAACATTATGCTTGTAAAATCTCAGCTCCTCTGTTGCACAAACTGATTCAGCATAAGCAGCATCACCTTCCTGGCACTCCAAGGCCACCTTGCGACTCCCATGCATTGTGATGGTGCCCTTATGACCCAGCATTTTAAGCTGCAAGTAAACATAACAAGGCCTTGCTATGAACTTAGCATAAGCCGACCGCCCAAACAGAGCATGATAAGGGCTCTTAATCTTGACCACTTCGAAGGTTAAAGTCTCAGACTTGAAATCATGCTCATCTCCAAAAGCAACCTCTAAAGATATCTTACCCACCGGGTAGGCCGACTTACCCGGTACCCCACCATGGAAAACAGTGTTTCACGGTTTAAGATTCTTATCAGTCAGTCCCATGTGACGGAAGGTCTCATAATAAAGTATGTTAATGCTGCTACCTCCATGCATGAGTACCTTAGTAAATTTATAGCCCCCAACCAGAGGCGCCACCACTAGAGCCAGGTGACCCGGATTATCAACCTGGGGCGGATGATCCTCACGACTCCACACAATAGGCTGCTCTGACCACCGTAAATAGTGAGGCGCCGCTGGCTCAACAGCGTTCACAACTCTCTTGTGAAGCTTCTGATCCCGTTTACACAAACTGGTGGTGAAAACGTGGTACTGCCACTATTCAACTGCTTCGGATTGCTATAATAACCAGACTGCTACTGCTATTGATTCCCCTGATTATTCTGCTGATTGTAACCACCTTGATTGCCTTGGATGTGAAACCCGAAATTTGAGCCCCCGCCACCATGACCCGGACCATGAGAGCCGGATCCTGATCCACCGTTTGGGCCACGGTTGTGCTGGATTGACTCCCTAAAGCTTCTCATTATGTTGCAATCTTTCCATGAATGAGTAGCCGGCTTCTGATCCGTTCCGTGTTTCAGACATGGCTGATTTAATACTGCTTTAAGGTCAAATCTTGTCCCTTGAGCCGGCGGTCCCTTACGATGCTGGTTATAATTGCGCGTACCGGTGTTAGCCACAAAATCATCAGCCTTGCACTTACCATTGCCGCCCTGATTGGTAGGGTTATACTGTTGTCCCTTCATGCCATTACTCTTCTTTCCCTTTCCCGATCTTTCATCCTCAGAGTCGGTGTCCTTGGTACCATCAGAGTCGGCATACTTTACAAGAGCTGCCATTTGCTCCCCCATGTCATTGCAATGACGCTTGAGCCGCCCAAACTTCTGCTTGAGTGGAATGAACCGGCAATTTTTCTGCAACATCAAAACTGCTGACCCGACGTTGATATTATCTGAAGAATGTATGATGGTCGAGACTCGTCACACCCAGCTGGTTGTTGACTCGCCCTCGGCCTGAAAACACAAGAAAGAAAATCCACGATCGACATAGGCTGCTTACACGTGTCTTTGAAATTATGGATAAACCGGGCCTTCAGCTCCGCCCATGACCCGATGGAGTTAGCCGGAAGCCCCTTCAACCAGGTACGAGCCGTCCCCTCCAGCATCATGGTGAAGTACTTAGTGTACGCAGCCTCACTAACATCCAGCATCTCCATAGCCATCTCATAACTCTCCACCCACGCCTCAGGGGGTTGATCGGCGATGTAATTAGGCACCTTACGAGGGCCTTTGAAGTCCTTGGGCAGACGCTCGTTTCGTAGAGCCGCTGTTAGACACGGCACACCAAAAGCCTTGGAAGTTACACCGGCCTCAATTGAAGCTGTCGGGTAAATCGGCGCGTGTTGATGAGCCGCCAGCTCGGCCTCCCGACGTGCTCTGCCCTGGTCCACCAAATCCTGTGCATTGGCACCATCGCGCGCCGGGTCATGCCCATGAGGTTAGTTACTGTGCTGCTCCGTACTCGAGACTGCTGGTGAGTTAATGTGCCTACTATAGCTCCGGCTTGGATGAGGGGTTGAATGGATCCGGTCACGGCTATAAGAGTAAGCCTGTTGCTGGACTAAAGCTATTTGAAGGATCTCCCTAGCCCTTCGGGTTTCAACCGCCGCCGGAGTCTCACCCTCAACTGGTAAAGCCGCCAATCGTGTCGCCGCAGCAATCAGGTTGTCCAAAGGGGTGGAATAGTGACCCGGCGGTGTTACCACGTGTTGAGGCGGGGTGTTGTACATATACGGAGAACTTGTCATGCGCGGCTGACCTGGCACCCCACCGCCTGGCGCTTCAGTCATCCGATTTACCATCGGCGGGTTACTGGCCCCGGCTCCAGGGGTGTTGGAGAGGTCCCTTGACTCATAAACTGCGGGAAGACGACTCCGGTATTTTCTCCTCACAAATTCGTTCGACGCATTCTGATCCACCGTGAGCCTGTATGAATCTGCTTGAATCCGCTATGCTTGGGCACTTAAAACGGCCTGCTCTGCAGCCATCCTGGCGTTTTCTGCTGCTAATTCCGCCTTAGCTTGCGCTATCTCATCACGCAACTTAGCTATCTATGCCTTGTGCTGCTCCTGGTTGTCTCGGATTACCTCAACCTCCATCAAAGTCGCCATAGCATCCAACAGATCTGTTAAGACTTGAGCCGGCGGGCGCGCTAAACCGCCACCCCCGGCTGCCGTTACCGCTACTGCACTGGAAGTCATAGCCGCGGCGGCTGTCAAACCAAGAGCCGGCTGGGTGCCAGCCATGAAGATCGCCGCCCTGTTGGGCGGCTCATGAGGATCCGGAATACTGTCGCCATCAGAACAGCCCCCAAGCTACCCGTCTTGTAGCTGATACATTGAGTTGGTCTCGCCCGTGGACGACTCATCATCAGAGCAGATGTCCGTCTCACTGCGAGAGATAGGGCCTTCCAACTCAGCCCCATGGGTAAAGCCAACAAAGACATGCCTGACGGCGGGTTGAGCCCGGGCGGGTCATGCATGCTGAGCCGTCTCGATGATGTCGGTGCAGATGTCCGGCTCAGGGCCCGGCTCGTCGATCTTGCCGATGAAGACGCAGATTCTCCCGAAGGGGATTCGGTACCCGTACTCAATTGACCCAGCCTCGGGGCCCCAGCCTGCATCGTCGATGTAGAGCTTGCCGCGACGACTCTTGGTCATCCGGCCCACAGCGTATCCCTTGAGCCCTTCGAAGCTGCCCTTTAAGAACTCAAAACCACCGTGCGCGAGCCCCACGGTGGGCGCTAACTGTCATGGAAGGGTCACGGCAGATGTCCTCATAGAAGGACTTAGTTGTGGAGCCATTGCGACGAGGTTAGCTTAAAGGGGTTAAACGGGACAAAGGACACAGAGAGTTTATACTGGTTTGGCCCCTTGCAGTAAAGGTAAAGGCCTACTCCAGTTTGAGGTGGTATTGCTAGGGGTTCGATTACCAGGGAGCAAACACTCTTTGCCTGGCTTTCGATTTGTTGTCTCTTGCCCTAAGCCCCTGCCGAGTCGTCCCCTTATATACACGGGTTGACGCCCTGCGGCCTACAGAGTCCCGGCCGGCTCATACAAATGTGTCCGGCTCAGTGACTTATCTTACATGCCTTACAATACAAGCTTACATATACATGGCGGTTTACACTTACGGGCCTTAAGCCACCTCCAGACTCGGGCCTTTTAACAAGCCTATCTATGAACCGCCGTCCTTAGTATATTCTTGGGCTTCATTTAGATGAACCGCCATAATGGATGACCCGGCCCCTCCTGGGCGCGTCATATTTGATAGTCATATCCCCAACAGTACCCATATTTTACTTTCTGTTATTTAGATTTAATAAAGCAAAAATAGTATTTTCTGTCTGTTTTATAAATTATCCATGCAAAAAAATGTCTCGAAAATAAAACTTCTCCAAATGCCTTGAAAATTGGATTGATTTTTTATACAATATTTTAGAATTTCTGGTTCCAAAGAACACACCAGGGGGCCTCACCAGCTGGCCACAAGGGTGGAGGGCGCGCCCCCTGACCTTGTGGGCCTCACGTGGCCCCCCTCCACTTATTCCAGCACCCATACACTCCTTCTTTCTCCAGAAAAATCACTCCATAGCTCAAACTCGTGTTCTTACTCATCTTGCTGCCATTTTCGATCTCCTTGCTCAAATCTCCATTCACAAAACTGCTTTGGGGGATTGTTCTTCGGTATGTGACTCCTCCGTGGTCCAATTAGTTTTTGTTCTAGTGCTTTATTCATTGCAAATTTTTGCTGCTCTGTTGACCATGTTCTTTATCACTATTGATGTTGGGGTTGTTTGAACTCTTGTTGGCTCATCAGAGACTTGAGTGTGAGGTATTGGAGTAAATGCCTTCGCTTTCTGATTACTGATCTTCATGTTCTATAAAATCAACTGCAGAGTTTTCTGAATGTCTGAATTCATATCTGCCAGCTTCACCTTAACTCTTGGCATTGTTACCATCTCAGCCCTCAACTGTATTACTTCCTGTTTCAGATCTTGTAAATCACCTAGTTCAGCTCGAAGATCTACCACCTTCTCTACTCTGTCGACAGTGATTTGCACTATGGCCCTAGTGTCTGCCATTGTAATTCTGGAACTCAGTTAACAGAGGAAAATACCTGCAGATCCACCAATCGATGCCCGCAGAACCTTGATGCACGGACCTCTTCAGAGACCGGGATTTTACCACCAGGAGGATGTCTCCCAACAATTGTCCTGGACTTGAGATCTACGCCCGAATTTCACCACCGTTGTGCCGCCTCCATCTGAAGAGCACCGCCGCCACGAACAGGGAGCGACGGGAGGGATTTTACGAGAGATCCCAACCTCCTGCTCTCCTGTGTCCGAATCACCGTAGTTCGTCGTCGCTAAGGACACTGTTGGGAAACGTTGCATGGAAAACAAAAAATTTCCTATGCACACGCAATGATCTATCCATGGAGATGCATAGCAATGAGAGGGCAGAGTGTGTTCACGTACCCTCGTAGACCGGAAGTGGAAGCGTTTGACAACGCGGTTGATGTAGTCGAACTTTCTTCGCGCTCCAGCCGATCTAGTACCGAACGCATGGCACCTCCGTGTTCTGCACACGTTCAGCTCAGTGACGTTCTCCGCCTTGTTGATCCAGCAAGATGGCGAGGAAGTAGATGAGTTCCGATAGCACGACGACGTGGTGACGGTGATGGTGATGTGATCTCCATAGGTCTTCGCCTAAGCACTATGAAAATATGACTGAGGGAGTAAACGATGGACGGGGGCGCCACACACGGCTAAGACAATGTTGTGTCCTTGTGTGGCGCCCCTCCCCATGTATATATAGGTGGGAGGGGGGAGGAAGCCCCTAGGGCACCCGAAGAGACCTGGCGGCAGCCCTAGGGCCGCTGCCTTGCCATGCACCCCCTTTTTCCTTATTTGGACATGAGGGGGAAAGGAAAGGGAGATGGCTGCCTTAGGGTACCTCCCCTATCGGCTTCCTGGGAACGGGGGTCCCCAGGCATGCCTGCTTGCGGCCCGCGGCGTGGCTAAGCTAGCAAGCCGTATGACCCACCTTCATCCACAAGGCATCCAACACCCTCGCGAGGCGGACGACACAAGACCTCCTCTGGAGCGGCCTAGTCAGGCAGGCTCACGAGGAGCGGAGATATCAAGGCGAGGCGAACCTCACGAGGCTCTCGTGACGTGAGCCATGACGATCGACACCAGGCGGGCGCCAGCACGCACATCGTCCTTGTTTCCTCTTTGGTGCTAAGGAAACCAGTGCAGGCGAGGAGTACCGAGGCATCAGGCAAAGGTTGCCATTTTGGTGCAACAAGACCAAGACCAGAAGGACGGCAAGATGGAGGTCATCGTGGAGCCCAAGACGGCATCACCACCAGAGCCTTTGGCAGGCGAAGACCACTTTTGTCAGGATAGCTTGTACTAGCTGTCCCCCTTCAAATTTGCCCGCCATTGTTGGCTTCCTTCCCGCTCAAGATTTGGGAAGAGGACCAGGGCCTCTATAAGTAGGCCTAGCCACCACCATAGTCAAGGGAAGGAGATCTTAGATCACTCTCACCCACACAAGTTAGCCAAGCACAAGAACACCTCAACCTCAGGAGGCTGTTCTTCCCATTGTATTGCTCATCATCAGCCCAAGAGGCAATCCACCACCACCACACCGGAGTAGGGTATTACACCACAACGGTGGCCCGAACCAGTATAAATCTTGTGTCTTTCCATGTTGTGAATTCGTCGAGTTCGTCCGCGAGATCTTAGCGAGTTAGGGCGTAGATCGGTGGGAGGAAAAGACTTCACGCGCACCCCAGTGTTCAAACCTTAAGGGTTTGCCGGAACCCCACATCCGACATTTGGCGCGCCATGTAGGGCTCCGTCGCTCCATCGTCTCCATGGCGGACGCTCGCCGTGCTCGAGCTGAGCGTCGGGCTGCCCTCACCGTCCGCGTCGCTCAGACGGCTCCCATCGGCGGGCCACCACGTCGTTCTCCGTCTCCCGCCGCCAACGCTGCCACCGGCCCGGTGGGGAACCAGCAGCAAGCGTCTTCGCTGCATCCTTCGGTGCGGTAGGACCGCCGCCCCGCCACTCCATCGCTGGCCCCAGCTGTCTCTTCGTCTCATGCACACCGCGCTCCCATGGAGGCGCGGGCCGCACTCATCGCCGCAAACGAGCTCCTGCACTACCGCCCAGTCGACGACCTCTATGAGGAGGGGCTTGACCGCATCGCCGAGCTCGTTCGCGCCGCAGGGGGCTCCCAGGCGCCGGCCCTCTCTCAGCCTCACCCTCAGCCAGCCACGGGCGACAAGGCCCGAGGCGCGCCTCCACCACCCCAGCCCAAAGACGACGCCTTGGCACCAAGGCATGCGGCCCCGCGGTGGGATCTGCCATGACCAGTGCCCGCGCACGAAGAGAGAAGCTTCCAAGAAATCCCAAGGCCACGAGAAGCTACACCCGCACTTCCCGCGCCGCCTCGTTAAGACCGTGCGCCGCCGGCGGCGGCCCCGCGCCGACCTCGACAAGACCAAGCTCCACCTCTGAGGCGGGCCCCAGTAACCAAGGCCGGCTGCCATGCCTTCACCTCCGAGCTGCGCAGCATCGCCTGGCCAGGCAAGTTCAAGCCGGATATGCCTCCTCGCTACGACGGCACCGCCGACCCCGCGGAGTTCCTGCAGCTCTACGAGTTGAGCATCGAAGCAGCCAACGGCGACAAGAAAGTCATGGCAAACTGTTTTCCCATGGCTCTCAAGGATGGGGCCCGCACCTGGCTCCTGAACCTGCAGCACAAAGCGATCTCCTCCTGGGACGAGATGCGCGACCGCTTCGTCGCCAACTTCCAGGGCACTCGTGACCGCCCACCGGCCGCGACCAACCTGCGCCGCATCAAGCAACAACCAGGGGAGACCCTCCAGAAGTACATCCAGCGCTTCAACAGCACCCGCCTCAAGATCCCTAAGGTCACGGATGAGGCCATCATCTCCGCATTCTCCGACGGCGTCCGTGACGTCAAGATGAAGGAAGAGCTCGCCATCCACGAGGAGCTCTGCACGTCTCAGGAGCTGTTCAACCTGGCAACCAAGTGCACGAGAGCTGAGGAGGGGCGCCTTTCCCTCCTTGAGCTGCCAGCCGCAGGCACAGAGGAGAAGAAAGCCAAGGCCAAGGACGTGAAGCGCAAGGAAGCGGTAGTGCAAGCTGCGGAGCCCGACACCAGACGGGGCATAGATCAGCCCGAGTCATCCAAGAACAGCCGACCGTTATGCGCCTTCCACAACCTGAACACCCACAACACCAGCAACTGCCAAGAGCTCTGAGCCCTACGCGAGGGACGCTACGGTCGACGCCCCGAGCGCAACGACAGGGGCTATGATCGTGGAGGAGGACGAGGAGGCGGACGCTGGGACAAACGTGGCCCGCGCCAGGAATGGCGCGACATGCCTTGTGAGGAATGCTTGTAGGACCATCCTCGCGAGGGGCCCTAGAGGGACCAACCTCGTGAGGATGGCCCCCAAGGCAACGCCGGTCTTCCTCCACTTCTGCCAAGAAGGAACGACGTCCATCATCATAACGAGGGGGCTAGGGGCTTCTAGGAGACGCATGCAATCGCCTGCATCTTGGGCGGCGCCCAGGCCCTAGCCTCTCAGCGCATCTTCAAATGGTTCGCTCGCGAGGTGAATGTGGCGCTCCCCAAGCTTGAGGCCACGCGTCCGCTCAAGTGGTCCCAGTGCGCCATCGTTTTCGACTCGGCAGATCAGCTCAAGTGCGCGGCCACCGCTGGCGTCCTCCCGATGTTGTGTTCCCCAGCTATCAGCAATGTGCAGGTTACCAAGACTCTCATCGACGGCAGTGCAGGGCTCAATGTCCTGTCCGTCGACACCTTCGACAACCTCCAAGTGCCATATGACTAGCTCTAGCCTACCAAACCTTTCTCAGGAGTGACCGACGGCTCCACTACACCGATAGGGCAGGTCCGCCTGCCTGTCACCTTCGGCACACGCGACAACTATCGCACCGAGCTCATCGACTTTGACGTCGCGCACATCCGCCTGCCGTACAACGCCATCCTCGGGTATTCGGCCCTGGCAAAGTTCATGGCAGTCACCCACCACGGCTACAACGTCCTCAAGATGCCTAGAAGTGGCCGGGTCATCACGGTCCCGTGTGAAGAAAGGGATGTGGTGTGCTCCCTCGAGCGCGCCTTCCAAGCTGCAGCAATCTACGACCCCGACAGCAGAAGTGAGGGCCCTCCGAAGGCCATCCCCAAGAAGAAGCAGTTGCGCCGTGCAGGACCTCAGGAGGATGGCGTCGCGGCGGGAGCCTCATCAGGATTAGTGTCCGTCCTAGGGGCGCCTCCCTCCATCGTGTAGGAAGGCGTGCCCAGCGCCCTCCTCGGGCAGGGCTTGGGGGCTCTCTTCTGGAGGGCCTCAGGCCTTGCCAACCTCACGAGGGAGGTGCTTGGGCGCCACTTGGAGGCGTGCCACGTGACATGCTTTCCTCAGGAAGACGCAGGGCAAGGGGTGCCCACCGCTTAGGAGTTCATCGCCAAGACCACACAGGAACTGCAAGACGCAAGAGCCACACGCGGCGATAGCCGCTCACAGGACGTGGCTCACCACCCAGGCGAGGGTGCTGAGCTGCGTGTCTGCATCAACGTCCTTGGGCTCAACAGGGCCGCATCTCAGGAGCGCTTCTGGCCTTCGCGTGTGGGCCGTTGCGAGGGCCTGCCACACATCTACGTTCGCATGCCCCTCGGCTTGCCGAGCGTGGCGTCGGCCTATCAGCGTGCCGTGCGGTGTGACCTGGTGGCTAAAGAGGCTAGGCACCGCGTCGTCCTGGAGGGAATGGAGACGGTATTCGGGAAGCCTCCTGAGCCCCCAGAGCCTCCTGAGGCTCAGGGCTCCGGTGGCTCATGAGGAGTCCTTTCTCCGATGCATGCCTTCAGCTACACCAACTCTGCTTCATCTACAGAACCAGGTGACATCTTCCAAGCTCGTTAAGCTGGGAGCGCCCCTTGGGCTGCATTATTCCCAGGCCGTGTGGGTCCGTCCCTACGGCATGTATCCCATTTTGTTATGTCTTTAGCTTACCTTGCTGGGGGCGCCCCTCTGGCCGCATCATCCCCAAGCCACTTGGGCCGGACCCAGTGGCATGTATCTTCCTGCATTTACCCAAGCTGATTTGCCTTCCCTGCTTAACCTGCCTATGGTTATCGCCTGCTCAATTGCCACCCGCTGCGGATACATTCACCCCGTGCAATTCGCTTGCGCATTAAAAGGGGGGATACTGAGCATCACGACTCAGGAGCTCTTACTGGCCCTCCAGCCCTCACCGCCTGGCCTTGACCACAACATCGCAACCTAGCATACCAGCGGCGGCTGAGCTCGCTCGAGGGCCGGGACCTGAGGACGTAGAGTGCTTGCACCTGACCGCCTTGCAGGAACACACAGTCACCAAGACTCAAGACTAGGTGCAACCCGCCTTGAGGTAGGGCCTCGTGAGTCCCGCGCTGGCTCACGAGTGCCCAGATACACCACGCAGCCCTGCCGTGCAAGCCACATGTCAGGGCGGGGCTGTACACACCCCACGGGCTCCTCCCGGAGGGGGGACCCCATCCCACACACAAGTGGAAGCACCATGCTCCGCGCTGGCCATCGACACTGCCGAGGAGCGGCTATGCCCGTGCACAAGTGGAAGCACTATGCTCCCTGCTGGTGATAAACAACTGAGGGTGGCCCCACGGTTGTACCAACCTCAGGGAGCCCAGAGCTCAGCATCCGGCCTCACCACAATGCCTCCCTTCGGGAGAGCCGCGTGAGGGGGCTGGGCACGGGGGCTGCGCTCGGGCCACACCCAAGCGCACGCCACCCAACCAGGTCTCCCGGACCTGGGCATCGCGCGCCCCTCCCGAGGCCTCGGCGAGGGCAGGTATGGAAATTGTTTGCGCGTCAAGGGGGACTCCTGAGCATTGTGACTCAGGAGCCTAATTGGTCACGTAGCCCCTCACTCCTTGGTCCGTCCTGGTCTTCGGTCGGCCCAATGGCGGTTGAGGTATGCGCGGGGCTGGGCCCTACCGACGTAGAACATCAGCCTATCCTCGCAAAATCTCCCTATAAGCTGTTTGTACGTCAAGGGGGACTCCTGAGCATCGCGACTCAGGAGCCTAACTGGTCACGTAGCCCCTCACTCCTTGGTTCATCCTAGTTTCCGGTCGGCCCAATGGCGGTTGAGGTATGCGCGGGGTTGGGCTCTGCCGACACAGAACGCAACACAAATAGGAAGGAAATCGCAAAATCTCGAAGCAAATATTACAAACATATTGTCCTCGCACGTTGTCCTCACGATACCAAGTGAGAAGTCTAAACGCCTCCCCGAGGCCTAATGCATGTTTCAGGAACGACACAGGAGAGTAGCTGCAGGTCACCCCTGGACGCTGCCATCACCTGCGGAAGGCGCCACTTTGTGAGCAACGTTGTCTTCGCCTTCACCACCAGCTGCAGGATCGGCAACATCGCCGGACAGAGGAGCGGAGACGAAGCCGTGGAACTTCTCCAACAAGGCCTCCACCTGACCTTGTACACTTGCGGTGGCAACCTCGTATTGGTCTTCAGCCACAGGCTCCAGAAGCTCATCAAGGCAAGCGTCGGGGTCGCGAAGGTGTAGGTGGCTGAAGACGCGAGTCAATGCAGCTGAAGACAGGACGAGAGCTTCTGCCTCCGCCATTGGACCAACGGCATCAACGACTTCCTCGAGCGCCTGCACCAAGAGAGGAAGCAGCTGGGCGGGGCCATCCTCGTCGGTGGCCAGCGATCTCTGCAGGCCGTGCTCGTAAAGCGTCTTCAGCGCCTTGTGGGACCTCTTCTCGAGATCGGCAAAGGCCGCACGGTCTTCGGTCAGGACTCGCGCCTTGGCATCGAGCTCAGCCTCCCTTGCCTTCGCCTCCTGCTCCAGCTCTTCCAGCCGGCTGTGCTTGGTGGCCTGCGTCCGCCCCAACTCGCCAGCTTGGCATCATGGTTCTTGATGGCGTCCTCCCGGGCCTTCATTTCCTCTTCCTTCACTTGGTGGCAGCGTGCTTCTTCGGCGAGCCTAGTGCGCAGGCCCTGCAATTCGTCCTCCAGCGCCTGGCAGTGGTCGCGAGCGACCTCGACGTCTTTCAACGCCATCTCACGACTGGCTGCGGCATTGGCGGCACTCTGCTTCTCCTTCTTAGAAGCCGTAGCGGCCTGGCCCAGCGCCACGCGAACCGCCAAGTCGGAATGGAGCTAGCCTAAAGCCAACTCCAGACGCCTGACCACAAGGCATGGGTCTGCGCCTAGGAGATCCACCTGCAGCTGGGTCATCTCTGAGAGAGCACGTTCCAGAGTAGCAGTAGGGGGCAGAAGAACCTAGAAGTGGAGGTGCAGAAGTGGGAGGAGGTGACATCATCACCAGTACCTGGGAGACCGCGACCTCCAGAGCAGCTGGGACCTCGTCAGCCGTGCCAGGCGCCGGCACTTCCGGAGCTAGCAGGGCCATGGGGGCTGGTTCCATGTGGCGATGCTCCTCTTGGCCCCGCGAGGACGACTGGGCTGGGGAGATGCGGGCACTGCTCCCACCTTTTCCTGAGGAAGGAGGCACGGACGCCGCATCCTCCTTCATCTTCTTCGCGAAAGACGTCGGCCTGACCAACCAAGGGCCAGCATCAGGAAATGAAGAGTGCAAACAGGGACAAGGCGAAGCTTGAGACACTTACTGATCCACCGCGACATACTTCCGCTTAGGAAGCCTGAACCCTGACAGCATCGGGGCAGAGACGGCATCGCGAGGCACCAACGACGACCTACCCCTCGTCAGGATGGGGGGCTGCACCCTCTCCCTTTGGCGGGCATCGGCCTCGGCATCGTCAGGAAGGGCGCGGAGGATCTCGGCCTTGCTTAGAGGGGAAGTCTCTCCCACCTCTTCCAGAGTCTTCTCCGGGTCCACCTCCTCTTCCCCCTCCTTGCGGGGCTCGCCAGAAGACACCTCCACCAGTTCTGGTGCCGCGGGGCCTCCTAGGAGCACTGGCGGCACCGGCCCACGCGCATCAAAGGTCAGCCTGGAGGCGACGAATTCCTCCCGATCCTTGTGCTGGAACTGGGGGACGAAGGCGCTTGGTGGGTACTCCTGGTTGTCCCCAACTATGAGGCGCAGGACAACAGCCAATTCATTGTCAGGCAGGGACCCTGGCCTGAGGCGGGTCATGTTCCCCTCTTCTTCAAGCTCCCACAGTGGGCGTGCACGCGCCTGGAGTGGAGCTACTCGCAGGGTCAAGAACTCCCTCAGAAGCATGACCCCCGTCACCTTTGCTGCCCTTGCGTTGCCTAATTTTAGGCCGGTCACCATCTGTCCCAACACTAACGAGGCCCGCTCATCAGCAAGCTCCGCCCTGGGCCATCCCCCGTGGAAAGAGGGCGCCGCCGTGGGCAATGCTAGACGCGGATCGGCGCACTTGGTGTTCATCATGACCCATTTGGATCGAATGTTGTCGGCCCTCTTCTTGGTGCTCGAGATCGAATTGGCCTTGCCGGATGCAATGAAGTTAGCGCATCCAGAGATGTTACCCTCGCTGACACGGAGGAAGAAGAAATGGCGTAGGAGCGCCACGTACGGCATCACGCCCAGGTACGCCTCACAGTAGTAGGCGAAGATGGAAAGGAGGAGGACAGAGTTGGGATGAAGATGCAACACCTGCAGCTCGTAGTGGTCGAGGACTTCGTAAAAGAAATCGGGGAAGGGAGGAACCAACCCGACGGTGACGCTACTCGAGAAGAAGGGGAAGAAGGTGCTTTCCTCGGGCTCCGGCGCGTCGGAGGCAAGCCGGAGCTCGGTCTTCCCCCACTCATTGCTCTCGCCCGCCGTCAGCAGGCGCATGGAGGCGAGGCTCTTCTCCGTGACGGTGGGCGCCTCAAGGGCCGGCTCGTACCAAGCCGGCGTTGAGGAAGCCTTGGCCTTGCGTGGCGCCATGGATCACAGCTACCGGATGAGATTGGAGCGGATCTGGAGATAACGGTGGCGGAGAGCAAGGAAGGGGATCTGGAGCAAGGGGAGGAACAAGCACTGAACGAAAGTGATGCCTGCACCAGCCTTTTATCAGGTAGAGCAGTTGCCGAGGCAGTGTGGGGAAGTGGAGAAGCTCGCGTCCAATCAACCACCACGCATCAACTGAGATCGCAGGCTTTTGGGGCCCGCGGTGCTCCGTACTTGGCCCTTGGCTTCGCCGCGAAGCCAAGCCCGAGCGCACCTTGGGCCCGGGGGCTACTGTCGGCGTCCTCGGAACGGGGGTCCCCAGGCTTGCCTGCCTGCGGCCCGCGGCGTGGCTAAGCTAGCAGGCCATACGGCCCACCTTCATCGACAAGGCATCCAAGACCCCCGCGAGGGGCCAAGCCTCGCGAGGCGGACGGCACAAGACCTCCTCTGGAGCGGCCTAGTCAGGCAGGCTCACGAGGAGCGGAGATATCAAGGCGAGGCGAACCTCACGAGGCTCTCGTGACATGAGCCATGACGATCGACACCAGACGGGCGCCAGCACGCACATCGTCCTTGTTTCCTCTTTGGTGCTAAGGAAACCAGCGCAGGCGAGGAGTACCGAGGCATCAGGCAAATGTTGCCATTTTGGTGCAACAAGACCAAGACCAGAAGGACAGAAAGACGGAGGTCATCATGGAGCCCAAGATGGCATCACCACCAGAGCCTTTGGCAGGCAAAGACCACTTTTGTCAGGATAGCTTGTACTAGTTGTCCCCCTTCAAATTTGCCCGCCATTATTGGCTCCCTTCCTGCTCAAGATTTGGGAAGAGGACCAGGGCCTCTATAAGTAGGCCTAGCCACCACCATAGGCAAGGGGAGGAGATCTTAGATCACTCTCACCCACACAAGTTAGCTAAGCACAAGAACACCTCAACCTCAGGAGGCTGTTCTTCCCATTGTATTGTTCATCATCAGCCCAAGAGGCAATCCACCACCACCACACTGGAGTAGGGTATTACACCACAATGGTGGCCCGAACCAATATAAATCTTGTGTCTTTCTGTGTTGCGAGTTCGTTGAGTTCGTCCGCGAGATCTTAGCGAGTTAGGGCGTAGATCGGTGGGAGGAAAAGACTTTGCGCGCACCCTAGTGTTCGAACCTTAAGGGTTTGCCGGAACCCCACATCCGACATCCCCTTTCTTCCCTCCCTCCTTTGGTGCGTGGGCAGGGGTTAGAGGGGAGCATCAGCCCCTTGTGGGCTGGTGTGCTCTTTCCCTTTTGGCCCATAAGGCCCAAAAAACTACCGGGGCTGCCCGGAACCCCTTCCGGTGACCCGATAAGTACCCGGTAACACCCGAAACACTTCCAGTGTCCAAATACCATCGTCCTATATATCAATCTTTACCTCTCGACCATTTAGAGACTCCTCGTCATGTCCGTGATCTCATCTGGGACTCCGAACAACATTCGGTCACCAAATCACATAACTCATATAAAACTATATCGTCATTGAACGTTCAACGTGCGGACCCTACGGGTTCGAGAACTATGTATACATGACCGAGACACCTCTCCGGTCAATAACCAATAGCAGAACCTGGATGCCCATATTGGCTCTACATATTCTATGAAGATCTTTATCGGTCGAACTGTTATGACAACATACGTAATTCCCTTTATCCATTGGTATGTTACTTGCCCGAGATTTGATCGTCGGTATCTTCATACCTAGTTCAATCTCGTTACTAGCAAGTATCTTTACTCGTTCTGTAATACATCACCTCGTAACTAACTTCTTAGTCATGTGTATTACCGAGCGGGCCCAAAGATACCTCTCTGATACTCAGAGTGACAAATCCTAATCTTGATCTATGCCAACTCAACAAACACCTTCGGAGATACCTGTAGAGCATATTTATGATCACCCAATTACATTGTGACATTTGACAGCACAAAAGGCATTCCTCTGGTATTAGAGAGTTGCATAATCTCATAGGCAAAGGAATATGTATTTGACATGAAGAAAGCAATAGCAATAAACCGAATGATCATTATGCCAACCTAATGGATGGGTCTTGTCCATCACACCATTCTCCTAATGATGTAATCCCATTATCAAATGACAACACATGTCTATGGTTAGGAAACCTCAGCCATCTTTGATCTACGAGCTAGTCTAGTAGAGGCTTAATAGGGACATGGTATTTGTTTATGTATTCACATGTATTTAGGTTTCCGACCAATACAATTCTAGCATGAATAATAAACCTTCATCATGAATAAGGAAATATAAAATAAAAACTTCATTATTGCCTCTAGGGCATATTTCCTTCAGTCTCCCACTTGCACTAGAGTCAATTATCTAGTTAACATTGCTATGTGAATAACACCCATAGTTCACGTCGCCATGTGATCAATACTCAAAGAGTTTACTACAGTCAATAATCTAGTTCACACCGCCATGTGATTAACACCCAAAGAGTACTAAGGTGTGATCATGTTTTGCTTGTGAGTGAAGTTTAGTCAACTGTCCTGTCACATTCAGATCTATATGTATTTTGCAAATTTCTATGTCTACAATGCTCCACATGGAGATACTCTAGCTAATTGCTCCCACTTTCAATATATATCCAGATTGATACTTAGAGTCATCTGAATTGGTGTCAAAGCTTGCATTGACGCAACCCTTTACGGCGAACTGTTTATCACCTCCATAACCGAGAAATATTTCCTTAGTCCTCTTAGGTAACTTAGGATAATTTTGACCGCTATCTAGTGATCCACTCCTGGATCACTATCATACCCCTTTGCCAAACTCATGGCAAGGCACACATCAGGTCTAGTACACATCATGGCATACTCATGGCTGAGGCATATGGAATGACTTTCATTCTCTCTCTATCTTCTGCTGTGGTCAGGCTTTGAGTCTTATTCAACTTCACACCTTGCAACACAGGCAAGAACCCTTTCTTAGATTGATCCATTTTTAACTTCTTCAAAACTTTGCCAAGGTATGTGCTTTGTGAAAGTCCTATTAAGCGTCTCGATATATCCCTATAGATCTTGATGCTCAATATATAAGTAGCTTCACCGAGGTCTTACATTGAAAAACTCTTATTCAAGTATCCTTTTATGCTATCCAGAAATTCTACATCTTTTCCAATCAACATTATGTCATCTACATATAATATTAGAAATTCTACAGAGCTCCCACTCACTTTCTTGTAAATACAGGCTTCATTGAAAGTCTGTATAAAACCATATGCCTTGATCACTTCATCAAAGCGTATATTCCAACTCCGAGATGCTTGCACCAATCCATAGATAGATCACTGGAGTTTGCACACTTTGTTAGCACCTTTAGGATCGACAAAACCTTCTGGTTTCATCATATACAACTCTTTCTTTAAGAAATCCATTAAGGAATGTAGTTTTGATGTCCATTTGCCAGATTTCATAATCATAAAATGCGGCAATTGCTAACATGATTCAGACAGACTTAAGCATCGCTATGGCTGAGAAAGTCTCATCATAGTCAACTCCTTGAACTTGTCAAAAACCTTTCGCCACAAGTTGAGCTTTGTAGATAGGAATAGTACCATCAGCGTCAGTCTTCTTATTAAATATCCATTTATTCTCTATGGCTTGCCGATCATTGGGCAAGTCCACAAAAGTCCATAATTTGTTCTCATACATGGATCCTAATTCAGATTTCATGGCCTCAAGCCATCTGTCGGAATCTGGGCTCATCATAGCTTCTTGATAGTTCGTAGATTTGCCTTGGTCTAATAACATGACTTCCAAAATAGGATTTCCGTACCACTCTGCCGCGGAATGTGTTCTCGTTGACCTACGAAGTTCAGTAGTAACTTGATCTAAAGTTTTATGATCATCATCATTAGCTTCCTCTCTAGTTGGTGTAGGCATCATGGGAATGGTTTTCTCTGATGTACTACTTTCCAATTTGAGAGAAGGTACAATTACCTCATCAAGTTCTACTTTCCTCCCACTCACTTCTTTCGAGAGAAACTCCTTCTCTGGAAAGGTTCCATTCTTGGCAATAAAGATCTTGCCTTCGAATCTGTGGTAGAAGGTGTACCCAATTATTTCCTTAGGGTATCCTATGAAGACGCACTTCTCTGATTTGGGTTCGAGCTTATCAGGCTGAAGCCTTTTGACATAAGTGTTGCAACCCCAAAATTTAAGAAACGACAACTTAGGTTTCTTGCCAAACCATAGTTCATACGGTGTCATCTCAACGGATTTAGACGGTCCCTTATTTAATATGAATGCGGCTTCCTCTAATGCATAACCCCAAAATGATAGTGGTAAATCAGTAAGAGACATCATAGAATGCACCATATCCAATAAAGTACAGTTACTACGTCCGGACACACCATTACGCTGCGGCGTTCCAGGTTGCGTGAGTTGTGAAACAATTCCACATTGTTTTAAATGAAGGCCAAACTCGTAACTCAAATATTCGCCTTCGCGATTAGATTGTAGAAACTTTATTTTGTTGTTATGATGATTCTCCACTTCACTCTGAAAATCTTTTGAACTTTTTCAAACATTTTCAGACTTGTGTTTCATCAGGTAGATATACCCATACCTACTCAAATCATCTATGAAGATCAGAAAATAATGATACCCGCCGCATGCTTCAACACTCATCGGACCGCATACATCGGTATGTATTATTTCCAATAAGTTATTAGCTCGCTCCATTGTTCTGGAGAATGGAGTTTTAGTCATATTTCCCATGAGGCATGGTTCGCAAGTATCAAATGATTCATAATCAAGTGATTCCAAAAGTCCATTTGCATGGAGTTTCTTCATGCGCTTTACACCAATATGACCTAAATGGCAGTACCACAAATATATTGCACTACCATTATCAACATTGCATCTTTTGCATCAATATTATGACTATGTCTATGAAAGTGCAACTAATCCCTGGGTGGTTTTGGTAATTCTTAACAACATATAGCTCATTGAGGTAATACTCTTTCAAGATGATCATTTCAGAAAGTTCAATGATTGGCATGGCATGGACTAGGAATGTGGACCCCTCAAAATGCTATGGACACATATTGGCTCAAGCTCAAGACTCTACATTTTCATTTTAGTGATCCAAGATCACATTGAGTCCATAGGAAAAGCCAATACTATTAAAAGGGGATGAGGCGTTGCTTAATGGCTTGCTTGCTCAAAATGCTTAGTGATATGCTCCAAAAGCCCTCAACCACTTTCTCATATCCACATATGTCCCAAACCAAAAGTCAAACTCAGCCCCACCGATTTGATCTATCCGGCGCCACCGAGTTCATTTGACATAGCCACTTTCAGAAACCCTAATCAGTTTGGTCTCACCGATAGGGATCTCAGTCTCACCGAGATGGGATTGCAAACTCTCTATTTCCCTTCGTAATGTCTCAGTCTAACCGAGATGAGAGATCGGTCCCACCGAGTTCGCAATGCAAACTTTCTGTTTCCTTTTCGTAACGTTTCGATCGCACCGAAATGAGTGATCGGTCCCACCGAGTTTGCCTGACCAACTCTCTGTTTGCCTATTATAGAAATCGGTCTCACCGAGTTCATGTGATCGGTCTCACTGAGGTTACATTATGCCCTAAACCTAATGAAATTGTTCCCACCGAGTTGACATGTCGGTCCCACCAAAAATCCTAACATTCAAATTTTGTACTAAATCGGTCTGACCGATTTAACAATTCGGTCCCACGGAGTTTGGTAAATTATGTGTAACGGTTAGATTTTGTGTGGAGACTATAACCCCACCACCCTTCCTCCATTCATGGAGAGAGCCATTAGAACGTGCCTACACTTCCACCATTCATTTTGTGAGAGAGAACCACACGCTCATGTGTTGAGACCAAGATATTCCATTCCAACCACAAGAATCTTGATCTCTAGCCTTCCCCAAGTTTCTTTCCACTCAAATTATCTTTCCACCAAATCCAAATCTGTGAGAGAGAGTTGAGTGTTGGGGATACTATCATTTGAAGCACAAGAGCAAGGAGTTCATCATCAACACACCATCTATTACCTTTTGGAGAGTGGTGTCTCTTAGATTGGTTAGGTGTCACCTGGGAGCCTCCGTCAAGATTGTGGAGTTGAACCAAGGTGTTTGTAAGGTCAAGGACATTGCCTACTTCGTGAAGATCTAGCCAAGTGAGGCAAGTCCTTCGTGGGCGATGGCCATGATGGGATAGACAAGGTTGCTTCTTCGTGGAACCTTCGTGGGTGGAGCCCTCCGTGGACTCACGCAACCGTTACCCTTCGTGGGTTGAAGTCTCCATCAACGTGGATGTACGATAGCACCACCTATCTGAACCACACCAAAAATCTCCGTGTATACATTGCGTTTGCTCCCTCCAAACTCCTCCCCTTTACCTTCATATGCAATGATTTACATCCCGTTGCTATACTCTTAGATTTGCATGTGTAGGTTTATTGCTTGACTTGTGATAAGTTGCTAAAATCTGCCAAGACTTAATATTGGGAAAAGGCTAGATTTTTATTTGGTCAAGTAGTCTAATCACCCCCCTCTAGACACATTTTCGATCCTACAAGTGGTTTAAGAGCTTTGGTCTCCATTTTCCTTGATTTCCATAGCTTTGGTGATCATAGCCTTGGTTTGACAACCTAGGAGAGTATGGCATATAGCGAGGGAAATTACCACCGTAGAGGTCCTTATTTTGATGGTACTAATTTTGCTAGTTGGAAGCATAAGATGAAAATGCATATTCTTGGACATAAACCCACCGTTTGGGCTATTGTGTGTATTGTCTTGCAAGGTGAATTCTTTGATGGGAGAGAACCGAATCGTGAAGCTACCGCGGAAGAATTAAGGATGCTGCACTACAATGCTCAAGCCCACGATATCCTCTTCAATGGATTGTGCCCCGAAGAATTCAGCAAAATCAGCCGTCTTGAGAATGCAAAGGAAATTTGGGATACTTTGATTGATATGCACGAAGGTACCGACTCCATCAAGGAATCCAAATTGGATGTGCTTCAAAGTCAGCTTGACAAGTTCAAAATGAAGGATTTGCTGATAGGATGTTGCCTCACATGTCATGGATGGGATCCTTCTAGTTGGAAGAGCACAGACCCATGGTGCATTCTCTGATGTCATAGATGGACTGTTTCACCATGGAAGAACCTTTCTGGGTGCCCTCCTCGTGGTTGTGGTTGATGAGATATAACTTGGCAATTGAGGATCCCAAGCCGCCGCCGTAGAATGTGTCCTTCAGAAATGACAAAATGGGATCGATGGCGTACACGGATCACAAATCCTTGACCTCTTGTTAGAGGAGATCAGCGGCAGGGCCGTCGAAGAGATCGACGATGGTTGAACCGGAGGGGTTGGGGATGGACCACTTAACCTGTGACATGGCCAGCGGGAAGTCGTCGCTGTCGGCGAGCTTGATGTCATAGCCAGCTTTCCCGATATACACTAGTACGCTAGCCCGCTAACTTGAAGCCTTCAGCATGGCAATGTAGTCAACGTCTTCGCCGGCTTCCGCAGTGACGTGTTGCTCCGGGATCGACAGGTCGGGGTGAACGGCGGCCACCTCACCAACGTCCACCGGAGAGGCCATGATAAACCTCTTCTTGGCCGAACGCTTGCCGGGCTCCCTGGGATACGTGCTCGAGCTTAGGCTGCGACATTTTGGACCAGGGGATGTGGATCTAGAGGGGAGGGGCATGGCAGGCCTCATCAAAAAACTCAGGGGAGTGGGCGACGGTATGGGAATCGCTGGGTAACCTAAACTTTATTATCTATCCTAGGAGTAACGGGCAGACCCGCAGAGGTTGCCGCCGGCGGTGGCAGTGGCGGCGAGCTAGGGTTCGAGGGGGGAGGGGGCCGGGTGGGGGACTGTGGAGGGGGGGGGGTGTTTGAGGATATGCCACGGCTACTGAAATTTTTAGTAATGGTGGGTGGAGATGGTGGTGGACGAGGGAGGGCGACGGTTCAAACTCCTCGGCTACTGCAATTTTACTATAAGGTCGGTGGTGGAGGAGTGTGGGCGACGGTTGAAGTACGGCGACTATTAAAATTTGGGTAAAGGAATTGATCCGGGGTGTGAGTACCCAAGATCGCGCACGGTCCAATAAGAATATGCGTGTATGATAATAAGGAATAGTGGCAGAACCACCGATTTTTGCAACGCTCAAGGAGGGTAGTTTGTTTTTAGATTTCTAGCTAGCTGGTCTATCGCACACGGTTCCTCCTAATTTCTAAATAAACTAACCACCTTTGGCTTGCACCGGTGGTGATTTTACAGCGCACTTGCATCGCACACGGTTAAGCCAGTACCTCCACCCTTTGCTCGTGCTTGCGCAGTCGTGGTGATTTTACAACGCACTTTCATCGCACACGGTTGAGCCAGTACCTCCACCTTTGATCACGCTTGCGCAGTCGTGGTGATTCGCAGCGCACTTGCATCGCACACGGTTAAGAAATTATACCCGAGTCCGTTGGGCGTCATCAGGGTCTTCGTAGCAAAAAAATCTTAGAGAGGGTCAGAAGACAGCCACACCAGCATGTGGCCTAAATATATGTATGAGTAAAAAGGGTTGGCTGTGATGTTCAAAATTCCAATGCACAACTTTGACCGCGCGGGCCCACGGTTGGGCGCGTCGTCGAAGATCAATGAGAGGGGCCAGAACTCAAGAACCACCTAGAAGTGGCCAAATATATGTAGGAATATTGGGTGTGATGTTTAAAACTATAAATAAAAAATGCACAAATTTGGTGGCACCTGCCTCGCAAACCCGAAACCACCCTTGGATATATCTACAATGACATAATGTCATAGCTAGCTAGGGTGCTTGACCCACCACTTCATGTCAGCGGGGCGGATGCATGTAATGATACTTTGGTCATACATGCATGTAGCCATGACCTACCATAAGATGGACCAGTGAATCTATTGTTTGGTCAAATGACAACTGTTGTTGTCGATAAACTGGTTGGGCCAATAGATTGAACCATCAGAAAAATCGCACGAGAGGGACCACCAAACCAACACCTCTTGCATGTGTCCAAAATGATGTATGTTGGAAGGGGTGATGTGTGTTTTTAATATAGAATAATGTACAATTTAGATGTGGTGCCTACCTCTCGATACAGACAATAACCATCATGGCCAGGTACTTAAGGATGAGATACGTAGGGTACGGTGTAGGTCGAACCCAGCAATCTGAGCATGTGGGAGGGAATCTTGACAACGCATGAGCTCGAGCTTTGGTTGAACGAAATTTGATGATGACCGGCCCTAACACGAACTAGGAGGGATCCATTCATGGCCAACATACATCCCTCGTTATCGGTCAAAGGGATGATATATACACTTGGGGAGCCCACAGATATGCGTGTCATCACAAAAACCGCACAAGGGAGACGTGGTCGATCAGAAGACCCCGTATACACTGCATGAGGCCCAAAAATATGTATGGGAACGGTGGTGTGTGATGTGTTTAAATCTTAAATGCACAACTTCGATGGGCCACCAACTACATTACAAACAGAACACCATACCCGAGCCCAAGCCTGGTTCAATACGTATGATGTCAGTTTCCCAACTTCGAGGCGGCGGGGGGGGGGGGGGGGGGCATCCAAGGCATGCGCTCAAACTTTATTTGGCCTAACATGGCACACATAGCAATAGGAAACCATCGTGGTGAAACCCTTGTCGTTGTTGGGTCAAAGGGATAGATTGTGTGGGCCCCCGTCATTGTCGGCAAAAGGATAATATATATACCTCGGGGAGCCCACAGATATGTGCATCATCTATAAACCGCACAAGGGAGACATTCTCGATCAGAACACCCCACCCCCTATACCCTACATGCGACCTGAAAAAGGTTTATATAATCGCCATGACAGGTCACTATAGAGTCAATCATTCTTTAATTTTTTAGAGAGAAAAAATCAATAAAAACATAGTCTAAAAATTAGCAAAACAAGGATCCTAAGGTTTATATAATCACGCATTTAAATGAAGCTTGAGATATGCAACCTCCCACCGGGTAACCCATCCTTGGACTACTCCAGCCTGAGCACGCTTAACCTCCGCGTTCTATTCAACTAGGCTAGCGGATGGGAAGCCGCACCTTGCTGATAGGAATTGCCTCCTTGCCTTTAAGCCGTTTCACGCTGGTCACCATATGGGACCTACTCCCTCCTATCACACACATTTGTGTTTTTAGAAAATGTGTGCGATATTTACATGGCCGGTGTGTCGCCGCCTAGCTTTCAACGAGCACTGACACTGGTTGTGGGAAAACGATGGGAGAAGAGGCGGGAAACCGATGAGAGGAGTGGTGGGAAACGATCGCCCTTTTGGATATTTAACAACATTAATATAGAAAACTTAGTAGAGAAGGAAGCGTGAGCTAGCACGACGCATGCTCATAGTGCTTACCCATATACTGCATGTGCTGTCGAAAGGGCTAAGGATTGCCGTTCGATCTGGGAGCATCCAATGATGTAGACGTACGATCCGTGGGGTTTGGGTTCTGGCCAATCAGAAGGCACAACTTAGATTGCATGCGCAGCAGGGGAGGGGGCCATCAACCACGGTTTGGTAGGGACACGACTTTCGAGAGTGAATCGTGTGCTACTTGAAAACATTTCATGAGAGGAATCTCGGTTTTTAAATCCCCGTAAATCCAAAACTCACCTGAAAATCGTGGAACTTGGCATGGTGTCATGACATGTCAAGGATTTTTTGCCCATTTTGGCGGAAGTTTTATTACAAGCCTCTTACAAACTGGAGCTTCTCTCAAAGAAGCCTCGTGGTTTTGATAGGGAAACGCGTCCCCCTTGTGGGCGAAACAATAATCAATACCTCTTTTTGCCTTGTATTTTCTTCTACAGGCAACATGGATCGACATGATATCCGTGCTGAAATTTAAACTTATTAAGGGTTCGTTTGGCCTTTTTATACACTAATTGAGTTTCCTAGGCATTTAATATCCATAATTCAAATCTGAACTACAAATATATGCTCCAGTTCACCAAAATGGCTGGAAAAATTATACACGTGTCCCTGGGTGCATGTTTAGGTCCCATGCCAAGAACGGGAATGAATGACAACCATACCGACGGCCTGGCTCGTCCTCAAATATTTGGAATCTCGGTTTTAAAATCCCAATAAATCCAAAACTCACCAGAAAGTCATGAAAGTTGGCATGGTGTCACGTCATGGCACATATATGTCATGGTAAAAACATTGTCCAATTTGGGTCAAGCTTTATTACAAACCTCTTACAAACCGGCGCTTCTCTCAAAGATGCCTAGTGGTTTCGATAGGGGAACGTGTTCCCCTTGTGGGCGAAACGTAATCACTGCCTCTTTTCGCCTTGTATTTTCTTATACGGGCAACATGGAATGACAGGATATGTGTGCTGAAATTCAAACTTATTCAGGGTTTGTTTGGCCTTTTTATACACTAATTGAGTTTCCTAGGCATTTAATGTCCAATATTCAAATTTGAACTACAAATACATGCTCCAGTTCACCAAAATGGCTAGAAAAATTATACATGTGTCCTTGGGTGCATGTTAAGGTCCCATGCCAGGAATGGGAATGAATTACAACCGTACTGGTGTCCTGGCTTGTCCTCAAACATTTGGAATCTCGGTTTTTAAATCCACATAAATCTGAAACTCGCCAGAAAGTCATCAAAGCTGGCATGTTGTCACATCATGGCACATATATGTTGTGATAAAAACATTGCCAATTTGGAACAAGCTTTATTACAAACCACTTACAAACCGGAGCCTGTCATAAGAACCTTTGTGGTTTCGATAGGGAAACCGTCACCTTGTGGGCGAAATGATAATCGCTCCCTCTTTAGCCTTGTATTTTCTTTTACACGCAACACAGAACAATGGGAGATTCGCGCTAAACTTTGAAATTATTCAGGGCTCGTTTGACCTTTTTTATTCATTCATTCGGTTTTCTGGGCATTTAATGTCCATAATTCAAATCCGAACTACAAATACATGCTCTAGTGCACCAAAATGGCTAGAAAAAACGTACATGTGTCCTTGGGTGCATGTTTAGGTCCCATGGAACAAATGGGAATGAATTCGACCGTCTCGGCATCCTAGCTTGGCCACAAACATTGCGGATATCGGTTTTTAAATCTCTATAAATCCAAAACTGTGGCACCCCGGCTCAGAGAAACCAGATCGCCCCGTATTCCAGCCCAGACAACGAGGAGAAGTCACTGGAATACGGAACTTCTTGACAAAGAACAAATCACCTCTTATTACAAGAATAATAATACAAGGGTCTGATGTTACAGAGAAGCACATCAGCACGACGACATTATGCCTGCGATACTACACTTGCTCTATGCTAGCAGCGGAACAACTCGTAGCAGCGGAATACTTCTAGTAGTGGAACAACGACAAAGGCGGTGAATTCCATTCTACAGGGACTCTGGTTGGGACACGATCTAGCTCGCATGTGCACAAACCTCGACAAGCAATCAATCAAACATGGCATCACCTGCAATCTGGCATGACACGCCTGGTCAGTACATTGAATGTACTTGCAAGCTCACAACAACCAAAAGCATCAAGGCAAGACAATAACCTAGCATTAAATAGGTTAATTAAATTAACAGCTACCATGATGAAGCAAATACTAATCATGATATGAACTAATAGAATACTGATAAACCATCATCTCAGATCTCAAGAACCACATGAACGATCTCACACTTGGCTATCCGACCAAGTAATATACCATCTCGATCACCTCATGATCCAAAACATCCACGTGATCACCTCGTTACCACACCACAAACTGAATGATCATCCTCGAGATCATCCCAACATCATCATCAGCATCCTGCCAAACTGTTACAGCTCACAATATTAACATATACAAAACCTATAAGTCATTCATCATGTGAGTGTTGATCAAACAGTATGACCTAGTACGAACTTGTGCCCATGACTGAGGATGCGGCTATCGATAGATTAAACACACACACTCTGCAGAGGTAGCGCACTTTACCCACACCACGGAACCCATGACCTCGTGATCCCATTCGGGTGGACCAACGGCGTTCAGACAAAACCGACCTACTGCAATGACACTCTCCCGGCCACTCCGACCAACACCCCTTTAGGGTTTAGTCCTGGCTGGCCCCATGCCTACCAAAGGCGTCAACGACCACCGTAGTGGCGAAACACACACGGTACCAAATGGGGACAAGAGATCTCAATACCAATGATGGGCACACAAGGTTATGTCTGCTTACCGGGCCAGGGTAATGCACGCCCATAACCTTCCCTCGTTGGTGGCACCGGCGAGAGGCATGACAATAGACCGCATTAGGGCCTTCCCATAAAAGGCAAATGTGGTTGCACTGGAAAAAGCCCGGTTCAGTGGCACCTGACCAACTTAATTTCGGAATTTATCCCCAACATACAAAAATGATAACTGATACTCCGCTATCATCTATCAACCTATAATCCAAGTCATAGCAATATCCAACAAATGATCTAAATCATACTATAGGCATATCAAAATACTCTGAGGATAGCATAACACTTCTATCATGATGAATCCAAGAATGATAATACTACTACTCAAATCTCAAGAACTAGCTATCCAACTATGATCCACATGCAAGCATCATATCCAACATCATACTCCAAAACATAATATCAATTAGCATCATGATGAAAATAATACTATCTACTAATAATCCAAAGGCAACATGTCATCCACATAATCATCAAAATATAAGCCCTAGAACTCCAAGCAATATCATGGCAATAGCAAGATCAAAACAATACTCCGAGAAATGCCATGAACAAATCATACATAGCTAATGAACATTTTAACCAAGTTCAAATAATTTAAACCATGTCACTGCATTGCAATCATGCAAATGGAGGGTGTGGCTTTCCTGGGGTAGATGAAATCACCGGGAAGAAGTGCGAGAAGCTCGTGGAAAGAATCACCGGAAATTGTTCTCTCTCGGAGGGGGCTGATTTAGTGCAAGGGCAAAATGGTCATTTTCAGAATGTTAACACACGGTGAAAATGATGCCAATAGAACGGTCTCGACAAAACGATGAAGTTGGATTTGGAATCACCTCATTTGGAGTTAGGATCAAAAAGTATGAAGTGTTTTCTGCGAGGGACCTATCTATAATGAAAATATTTTCAAACAGGGCCTGGACATAAAAACAGAAAGCATATTAGAAGGAAATACGTTTCGTAGAAGTGAAAACGCATTTACATCTAAAGGAACACAAAAATACACTTTCGGGAAACTGAAGACGTAATCCGGAGGATTATGCCTCCACTTATCCACGTCAGTGTACCTGGGATCCGCGCGTGGAGTGTCTCGCGAGTGGGGTGATAAGTCTCCAACGTATCTATAATTTTTGATTGTTCCATGCTATATTATCTACTTTTTTGGATGTTTATGTGCTTTATTACACACTTTTATACCATTTTTTGGGACTAACCTATTAACCCAGAGCCCAGTGCCAGTTTTTGTTTTTTTCCTTGTTTTAGAATATCGCAGAAAAGGAAAACCAAACGGAGTCCAATTGACGTGAAACTTCACGGAACTTATTTTTGGATCAGAAGAAGCTCAGAAGACTTGGAGTGCACGTCAGGGGATCTACGAGGAAGCCATGAGGCAGGGGGGCGCGCCCACCCCCTGGGCGCGCCCTCCAACCTCGTGGGCCCCTCGTGCCCCCCCTGACGTACTTCTTCCGCCTATATATCTCCATATACCCTAAAACGATCGGGGAGCACAATAGATCAGGAGTTCCGCCACCAGAAGCCTCCGTAGCCACCGAAAGCCAATCTAGACCCGTTCCGGTACCCTGCCGAAGGGGTCAGTCCCTCTCCGGTGGCCATCTTCATCATCCCGGTGCTCTCCATGACGAGGAGGGAGTAGTTCTCCCTCGGGGCTGAGGGTATGTACCAGTAGCTATGTGTTTGATCTCTCTCTCTCTCTCTCTCTCTCTCTCGTGTTCTTGAGGTGGTACGATCTTGATGTATCGCGAGCTTTGCTATTATAGTTGGATCTTATGATGTTTTCTTCCCCCTCTACTCTCTTGTAATGGATTGAGTTTCCCCTTTGAAGTTATCTTATAGGATTGATTCTTTAAAGATTTGAGTACACTTGATGTATGTCTTGCCGTGCGTATCTGTGGTGACAATGGGATACCACGTGATTCACTTGATGTATGTTTTGGTGATCAACTTGCGTGTTCTGCCCATGAACCTACGCATAGGGGTTGGCACACATTTTTGTTGTGATTCTCCGGTAGGAACTTTGGGGCAGTCTTTGAGGTTCTATCTGTTGGTTGAATAGATGAATCTGAGATTGTGTGATGCATAACATATAATCATACCCACGGATACTTGAGGTGACATTGGAGTATCTAGGTGAAATTAGGGTTTTGGTTGATTTGTGTCTTAAGGTGTTATTCTAGTACGAAATCTAGGGCTGTTTGTGACACTTATAGGAATAGCCCAACGGATTGATTGGAAAGAATAACATTGAGGTGGTTTCGTACCCTACCATAATCTCTTCATTCGTTCTCTGCTATTAGTGACTTTGGAGTGACTCTTTGTTGCATGTTGAGGGATAGTTATGTGATCCAATTATTCTATTATTGTTGAGGGAACTTACACTAGCGAAAGTATGAACCCTAGGCCTTGTTTCAATGCATTGCAATACCGTTTATGCTCACTTTTATCATTAGTTACCTTACTGTTTTTATATTTTCAGATTACAAAAACCTTTATCTACCATCCATATACCAGTTGTATCACCATATCTTCGCCGTACTAGTGCACCTATACAATTTACCATTGTATTGGGTGTGTTGGGGACACAAGAGACTCTTCGTTATTTGGTTGCAGGGTTGCTTGAGAGAGACCATCTTCATCCTACACCTCCTACGGATTGATAAACCTTAGGTCATCCACTTGAGGGAAATTTGCTAGTGTCCTACAAACCTCTGCACTTGGAGGCCCAACAACGTCTACAAGAAGAAGGTTGTGTAGTAGACATCAAGCTCTTTTTTGGCGCTGTTGCCGGGGAGGTGAGTGCTTGAAGGTATATCTTTACATCTTGCAATCGAGTCTTTTAGTTTCTTGTTTTAGCACTAGTTTAGTTTATAAAAGAAAACTATATAAAAAATGGAATTGAGTTTGCCTCATACGCTTCATCTTTTTAATATATTTCGTGAGTATGATGGAAAGGAAAATTGTGCCAAAGTGTTAGAAGAAGAATGCATTAAAATGTTTGGCACTAAATCTTTGAATGATGAGCATGATTGCAATGTTGTTAGTATGAATTCCTTGAATATCTATCATGCTAATGATATGCAAAGCCACAAGCTTGGGGAAGCTATGTTTGATGAAGATGATATTTTTTGTCCCCCAAGTTTTGATGAGAAAATTTATTATGATGAAATCATGCCTCCTATTTATGATGATTATATTGATGAGAGTGGATTTGGAGAGGTCATGACTTTATTTTGTGATAAATCCACTATTTCGGAAGAGGTTCCAATTGATTATGAGAACAAAGTTGCTATCTATGATGTTTATTGTGATGACTTGTATGCTATAAAGAATAATGATATCCATGAAACTTGTCATCATGATTTTAGTTTTTCAATTGGATTATGCCTCACATGATAATTATTTTGTTGAGTTTGCTCCCACTATTATTCATGAGAAGAATTTTGCTTATGTGGAGAGTAATACAATTTCTATGCTTGTAGATCATGAAAAGAATGCTTTAGGTGCTGGTTATATTGTTGAATTCATTCATGATTCTACTGAAAATTATTATGAGGGAGGAACATATGCTTGTAGGAATTGCAATAATATCAAGTTTCCTCTCTATGTGCTTAAAGTTTTGAAGTTATGCTTGTTTTACCTTCCTATGCAAGTTGATTCTTGTTACCACAAGTTGTTTTCTCACAAAATCCCTATGCATAGGAAGGGGGTTAGACTTAAATATGCTAGTCATATTCTTCATGATGCTCTCTTTATGTTTCAATTCTTATCTTTTATGTGAGCATCGTTGAAATCATCATGCCTAGCTAGGGGCGTTAAACGATAGCGCTTGTTGGGAGGAAACCCAATTTTATTTTAGTTCCTTGCTTTTTGTTCCTGTTTAGTAATAAATAATTCATCTAGCCTCTGTTTAGATGTGTATTTATGCTTTTAATTAGTGTTTGTGCCAAGTAGAACCTTTGGGAAGACTTTGGGAAAGTCTTGTTGATCATGCTGTAAAAAACAGAAACTTTAGTGCTCACGAGAATTGCTGCCATTTTTATTTGAGTGCTATTTATTTAATTGTTTTTTAAGATGATTAATAGATAAATTCCTCAGGTGCAGCAATTTATTTGAGAATTTTATGAGTTCCAGAAGTATACGTTTGATCCAGATTACTACAGACTGTTCTGTTTTTGACAGATTCTGTTTTTCATGTGTTGTTTACTTATTTTGATGAATATATGGCTAGTAAAAGAGTTTATAAACCATAGAGAAGTTGGAATGCAGTAGGTTTAACACTGATAAAAATAAAGAATGAGTTCATTATAGTACCTTGAAGTGGTGATTTATTTTCTTATACTAACGGAGCTTACGAGTTTTCTATTAAGTTTTGTGTTGTGAAGTTTTCAAGTTTTGGGTAAGGATTCGATGGACTATGGAATAAGGAGTGGCAAGAGCCTGAGCTTGGGGATGCCCAAGGCACCCCAAGGTAATATTCAAGGATAGCCAAGAGCCTAAGCTTGGGGATGCCCCGGAAGGCATCCCCTCTTTCGTCTTCGTTCATCGGTAACTTTACTTGGAGCTATATTTTATTCGCCACATGATATGTGTTTTTCTTGGAGCATCAATTTATTTTTTTAAGATTTGATTTCTGTTATTTAGAACAATGTTTTGCATCTTTTATTTCAATAAAAGTGGCATTGATAGCCTTTACTATGCCTATTTTAGAAGTCCACATGTTGCTGTTTGAAAACAGAAAGTTTACTTCTGTTGCAAAAATTCCCTAGAAAAGTCAGAATGTGATAAAATTTCAAAACCTTTTGCATATTAAGCTCTGATAAATTTACTACAGTGGGAATTTTCTTTCATAATTTTTTGAGCTAGGGAAGTATGGATGTTGCTGCATTCTTTACAGACTATCCTGTTTAGGCAGATTGCTGTTATGTTTGCATTGTTTGCATATGTTTGCTTCTTTAATGATTCTATTTGAGGATAGGACTATTAAATATGCAGATGCATTTAGTATTCAATGTTGAATAATAATTTTAGTGATTTGCTACAGTAGAGTATGATAAGGTTTTTGCAATGGTTTATACTAACTTATCTCACGAGTCCTTGTTGAGTTTTGTGTGGAGGAAGCTTTTGAGATTTAGGGAGACCGTAATATGAGAGGAATTAAGAGACACAAAAGCTCAAGATTGGGGATGCCCAAGGCATACCAAGATAATATTTCAAGAAGTCTCAAGCATCTAAGCTTGGGGATTCCCCGGTTGGCATCCCACCTTTCTTCTTCAACAACTATCGGTTAGTTTCGGTTGATCCTAAGTTTTTGCTTCTTCACATGATGTTTGCCATTCTTAGAATGTCATTTTATTTTGCTTTGCTTGCTGTTTGAATAAAATACCAAGATCTGAAATTATTAAATGTTAGATAGTCTTCACATAGTTGCATAATTATTCAACTACTCATTGATCTTCACTTATATCTTTCGGCGTAGTTTGTCATTTGCTCTAGTGCTTCACTTATACCTTTTAGACCATGGTGGTAGTTTTATTTTGTAGAAATAGATGAACTCTCATGCTTCACTTATATTATTTTGAGAGTCTTAAATAGCATGGTAATTTTCTTAAATAATCCTAATATGCTAGGCATCCAAGAATAGTAAAAACTTTCATATAAGTGCATTGAATACTAAGAGAAGTTTGATGCTTGATGATTGTTTTGAGATATGGAGGTAATAATATCAAAGTCATGCTAGTTGAGTACTTGTGAAATTGAGAAATGCTTGTGTTTAAGTTTGCAAGTCCCGTAGCATGCACATATGGTAAACGTTATGTAACAAATTTGAAACATGAGGTGTTATTTGATTGTCCTCCTTATGAGTGGCGGTCGGGGACGAGTGATGGTCTTTTCCTACCAATCTATCCCCCTAGGAGCATGCGTGTAGTGCTAAGGTTTTTGATGACTTGTAGATTTTTTCAATAAGTATGTGAGTTCTTTATGACTAATGTTGAGTCCATGGATTATACGCACTCTCACCCTTCCATCATTGCTAGCCTCTTCGATACCGTGCATTGCCCTTTCTCACACTGGGAGTTGGTGCAAACTTCGCCGGTGCATCCAAACCCCATGATATGATACGCTCTTTCACACATAAACCTCCTTATATGTTCCTCAAAACAGCCACCATACCTACCTATTATGGCATTTCCATAGCCATTCCGAGATATATTGCCATGCAACTTTTCACCATTCCGTTTATTATGACACGCATCATCATTGTCATATTTCTTTGCATGATCATGTAGTTGACATCGTATTTGTGGCAAAGCCACCGTTCATAATTTTTTATACATGTCGCTCTTGATTCATCGCAATCCCGGTACACCGCCGGAGGCATTCATATAGAGTCATATCTTGTTCTAGTATCGAGTTGTAATTCTTGAGTTGTAAAATAAATAGAAGTGTGATGATCATCAGTTTCTAGAGCATTGTCCCAAGTGAGGAATAAAAAAAAGAGAAGGCCCCAAAAAAGAGAAAGGCCATAAAAAAGAGAAGTCCCAAAAAAAGGAGAAAGGCCATAAAAAAAGAGAAGGCCCCAAAAAAATGAGAGAAAATGAGAGAAGCGACAATGCTACTATCCTTTTCCACACTTGTGCTTCAAAGTAGCACCATGATCTTCATGATAGAGAGTCTCTTGTTTTGTCCTTTTCATATACTAGTGGGAATTTTCATTATAGAACTTGGCTTGTATATTCCAACAATGGGCCTCCTCAAGTGCCCTAGGTCTTCATGAGCAAGCAAGTTGGATGCACACCCACTTAGTTTCTTTGTTGAGCTTTCATACATTTATAGCTCTAGTGCATCCGTTGCATGGCAATCCCTACTCCTTGCAATAACATCAATCGATGGGCATCTCCATAGCCCATTGATTAGCCTCGTTGATGTGAGACTTTCTCATTCTTGTCTTCTCCACATAACTCCCTCATTATATTATATTCCACCCATAGTGTTATGTCCATGGCTCGCGCTCATATATTGCGTGAAAGTTTATAGGTTTGAAATTACTAAAGTATGAAACAATTGCTTGGCTTGTCATCGGGGTTGTGCATGACGAGAGCATTCTCTTGTGACGAAAATGGAGCATGACTAAACTATATGATTTTGTAGGGATGAACTTTCTTTGGCCATGTTATTTTGAGAAGACATGATTGCTTAGTTAGTATGCTTGAAGTATTATTATTTTTATGTCAATATGAACTTTTATCTTGAACCTTTCAGATCTGAATATTCATGCCACAATTAAGAAGAATTACATTAAAATTATGCCAAGTAGCACTCCGCATCAAAAATTCTGTTTTTATCATTTACCTACTCTAGGACGAGCAGGAATTAAGCTTGGGGATGCTGATACGTCTCCAACGTATATATAATTTTTGATTGCTCCATGCTATATTATCTACTGTTTTGGATGTTTATGGGCTTTATTATACACTTTTATACCATTTTTTGGGACTAACCTATTAACCTAGAGCCTAGTGACAGTTTCTGTTTTTTTCCTTGTTTTAGAATATCGCAGAAAAGGAAAACCAAACGGAGTCCAATTGACCTGAAACTTCACAGAACTTATTTTTGGATCAGAAGAAGCCCAGAGACTTGGAGTGCACGTCAGGGGATCTACGAGGAATCCACGAGGTAGGGGGGCGCGCCCACCCCCTTGGGCGCGCCCTCCACCCTCGTGGGCCCCTCATGGCCCCCCTGACGTACTTCTTCCGCCTATATATCTCCATATACCCTAAAACGATCGGGGAGCACAATAGATCGGGAGTTCCGCCGCCAGAAGCCTTCGTAGCCACCGAAAGCTAATCTAGACCCGTTCCGACACCCTGCCGGAGGGGGCAATCCCTCTCCGGTGGCCATCTTCATCATCCTGGTGCTCTCCATGACGAGGAGGGAGTAGTTCTCCCTCGGGGCTGAGGGTATGTACCAGTAGCTATGTGTTTGATCTCTCTCTCTCTCTCTCTCGTGTTCTTGAGCTGGTACGATCTTGATGTATCGCGAGCTTTGCTATTATAGTTGGATGTTATGATGTTTTGTCCCCCCTCTACTCTCTTGTAATGGATTGAGTTTCCCCTTTGAAGTTATCTTAACGGATTGAGTCTTTAAAGATTTGAGAACACTTGATTTATGTCTTGCCGTGCGTATCTGTGGTGACAATGGGATACCACGTGATTCACTTGATGTATGTTTTGGTGATCAACTTGCGGGTTCCGCCCATGAACCTATGCATAGGGGTTGGCACACATTTTCGTCGTGATTCTCTGGTAGGAACTTTGGGGCACTCTTTGAGGTTCTATGTGTTGGTTGAATAGATGAATCTGGGATTCTGTGATGCATATCATATAATCATACCCACGGATACTTGAGGTGACATTGGAGTATCTAGGTGACATTAGGATTTTGGTTGATTTGTGTATTAAGGTGTTATTCCAGTACGAACTCTAGGGCTGTTTGTGACACTTAGAGGAATAGCCCAACGGATTGATTGGAAAGAATAACTTTGAGGTGGTTTCGTACCCTACCATAATCTCTTTGTTCGTTCTCCGCTATTAGTGACTTTGGAGTGACTCTTTGTTGCATGTTGAGGGATAGTTATGTGATCCAGTTATGTTATTATTGTTGAGGGAACTTACACCAGCGAAAGTATGAACCCTAGGCCTTGTTTCAACGCATTGCAATACCGTTTACGCTCACCTTTATCATTAGTTACCTTGCTGTTTTTATATTTTCAGATTACAAAAACCTTTGTCCACCATCCATATACCAGTTGTATCACCATCTCTTCGCCGAACTAGTGCACAAATACAATTTACCATTGTATTGGGTGTGTTGGGGACACAAGAGACTCTTCGTTATTTGGTTGCAGGGTTGCTTGAGAGAGACCATCTTCATCCTACGCCTCCTACGGATTGATAAACCTTAGGTCATCCACTTGAGGTAAATTTGCTACTGTCGTACAAACCTCTGCACTTGGAGGCCCAACAACGTCTACAAGAAAAAGGTTGTGTAGTAGACATCATGGGGTCGCGGGGCCCATGGCCAGCTGGCAGGGAGGGGATCGTCTCCTTCTTCCCCTCGCTTGCGCCCGCACCTGGCCGAGGCAGAGCCAACCCCGATGAGGTTTGCCGACGACTCCGGCCACCGTCGGCGGCAGCCGACCTACCCACGTGCTCAGGGGGCGAGGCCGACCAGTTCCATGGTAGCGCGCTCACCGGGAAGCTCGGGAATGGCGGTGGTGAGGGCTGCGGCAGCTTGCGGCTCGGCCGCAGTTGGGATCGAGGCCAAGGTCGACCTACCATTGAACTGAAAGAAGGGAGAGGTGTGTTGGTGAATGGGTGGAGCTCGAGTGGTGGAATGGAGGAGGGAGGGAGCTCGGCTTGGCCGAATTTGAGAAGATGGCCGCGGCGGCCATGATGGCGATGGCGAGGCAGAGGAGCTCCTCGAGCTCGCGCAAGGGACTAGGCGGGGCTCTGGGAGGTGGTGGAGGCCAATGGCAAAGAGAAACAGGGGCGGGGTGGCTTATATAGCCGAGGGAAGGGGTGTGCCGCAGTGTAGTCACCGCGGACGTGTGTCCGCGCACGCGAACTCGATGGTAGGCGATGGGGGAGGAACAGGGATGGCTCACGGAGAGGTAGATGACACCATGGTCACGAGGAGGAAGCGGCTGAGCGCATTCAATGCCATGTCGGGTACTGTGCTCTCGTGGCCGTTCGGAGGCGAGCGTCGGTGAGGAAGCGGATAGAGGGGGAGAGGGGTCCAGGGGAACGGCGACGACGAGATGAAGACGCTGGACACGGTCACACACGCGAACGCGACGAGAAGAGGAGAGGCCGAAGCGCAAATGATGTCCTCGACATGCCACAGTGCATAGAGCGCGTGCACAGGCTTGCCATCATCGTAGTCACCACGTGAACCAGGGCATTCAATGCTCACTAGCACCCAAAATGTTGTCTAGATGATAGTCTTTCCAATATAGAGCATTTATGATGCAGGGTAGAACCCTAATCGCCTGATCTTTCACGAAAGGAGCGGATCCCGCGATGAACACGAAGAACACGGGGAGGAAAACGAGGGGAAACACGGGGGAAACACGGGAAAAACACTAAACCAACAAGAAATAGTCACACATGTGCTAGATCCTCGAATACATAAGAGATCACATGGTACACAGTCAACTAGGGATGATACAAAAGGTAGCCGGTCTTCTCCGTGAGGAGGTCTTGAATCCACGGGGGGGGGGGGGGGGGGATCTTCCTTTAGCAGGGTCTTGAATCCAAAGGGATCTTCTCCGAAGAGGGGCCGCGGTCTCTCTCGTGGAGTAGATCCAGTGTGGATGAGCAATCCTCTATCTCTAAATATGAGCTAAACCAATGCTAACCCTAGAAAGAGGGATGAGGTGGAGTATATATAGTCTAGGGGGTTGGATTTCATGCGGGGCCAGATGTCTGGGCTGGAGAGGCCGGATGTCCGGGTTGGAGCGGCTGGCTTCGTTGCTCTCGAGTTTGGAGGGGTCCGGATTTCCGGGATGGAGGCCGGATATCCGGGAGCTCGGGAAGGGCCTAATGTCCGGGCTGGCGGGGCCGGATGTCCAGGGCCTGTAGATGCTTGGCGGCTGCGTAGCTTGTGGTGGACGACGCTCCAGGGTCCGGACGTCCGGGGTCATGGCCGGATGTCTGGGTCCATCCGCTCGTGATCGAAGTTTGGACTTGCATTCGTGGGGGAAGCGGTCCTTGCGATGGTGTAAGCACATAAGATCTCCAATGTTGAATACCAAAGGGTTCTTGTCGATGTTGAGCTTGGTCGCTAGTCGTTGTACTTGGCGCTCGATGGTGTGCCTTGTATCTTCATGCACCTTCTTGAGATGGTTCACACATGCACTTGCGTCCATATTGATGCGCTCTTGTAGTGGTAGAGGTAGATTGTCCAGTGGGGACAAAGGGTTGAATCCATAGATGACCTCGAAGGGGAAGTTGCCGGTTGTTGAGTGTCTTGCGCGGTTGTAGGCGAACTCGATGATAGGCGAACACTCCTCCCACTCCTTGATGTTCTTCTTGATGAGCACTCGAAGTAGAGCAGAGAGTGTGCGGTTGGTCACCTCCATTTGGGCATCGGTTTGAGGATGGTAAGCCGTGGAGAAGAGTAGCTTCATTCCGAGCTTGGCGCATAGGGTCTTCCAAAAGTAGCTTAGGAACTTGACGTCGCGGTCCGAGACAATCGTCTTTGGCACTCCATGTAGACGCAATATTTCCCTACAAAAGAGGTTGGCAACATGTGGAGCATCATCTATGTTGTTGCAAGGAATGAAATGTGCCATCTTGGAGAAACGGTCCACAACGACAAATACCGAATCCTTTCCATTTCTAGTCCTAGGCAATCCAAGTACAAAATCCATGCTAATATCTTCCCATGGTTGATATGGAATTGGGAGAGGCATGTAGAGGCCATGGGATTGAGCTTTAGGCTCAGCTTTGCGACATGTAGAGCATCGGTTGGTGAAGCGGTTGACGTCACGAAACATCTTGGGCCAATAGTAGTTCTTTGAGAGCGTAGTGAACGTCTTGTCGCGTCCAAAATGTCCCATTAATCCTCCTCCATGAGATTCCTGCAAAAGCAACAAATGAAGAGAAGACTTGGGGGTGCAAAGCTTGTTAGCTCTCATAAGATATCCATATTTGATGTAATAGCGTTCTCGAGATGTATGCGTCAAACATTTGGCATAAGGAGTAGCAAAAGTAGGATCATGCTCATACAAGTCTTTTATGTGCTCAAAGCCAATGACATCCAATTCAAGTTGAGTAACAAGCATGCATATGCGGGAAAGGGCATCCACCACAATATTTACCTTACCTTTAATGTACTTGATGACATAAGGAAAAGACTCAATAAATTCACTCCATTTAGCATGACGCTTGTTCAACTTGGTTTGGCCCTTAAGGTACTTGAGAGTTTCATGATCGGTATGGATGATGAATTCATGAGGGCGAAGATAGTGTTCCCATTCATGCAAAACGCGGACTAAAGCATATAGCTCTTTGTCATAGATGGGGTAATTGAGTTGCGCTCCGGAAAGTTTCTCACTAAACTAAGCTATGGGGCGCTTCTCTTGCGTTAACACACCTCCTATGCCATTACCGCTAGCATCACAATGAATCTCAAAGGGTTTGTCAAAGTTGGGTAAGGCAAGCACGGGAGCATGGGTAAGCAAGTTATTAAGCTCATTGAGAGCGGTATCTTGGGATGGTCCCCAAACAAAAGGCGGTTTCTTCTTGCTCAAAGCATGCAAAGGCAAAGCAATTGTGCTAAAATCTTTTAAAAAGCGACGATAGAAACCCGCAAGGCCAAGAAAGCTACGCACTTGAAGCAAGTTGGTTGGGGCCTAGTCTTAATAGCATTGATCTTGGACTCGTCTACATGAACACCCTTAGAAGATACAACAAAACCCAAGAAAACAAGCTTATCAACGCCAAAAAGGCATTTCTCCATATTAGCACAGAGACTCTCTTTTCGAAGAGTTTGTAAAACAGTTCGGACATGGGTGACATGCTCTTTGAGAGACTTGCTAAAAACAAGGATATCATCGAAGTATACCACAACAAACACACCAATGTTAGGGCAAAAGACATGATTCATAAGACGCATAAAAGTACCCGGTGCTTCCGATAGACCCATAGGCATGACTAACCACTCATACAACCCAAACTTGGTTTTGAAAGCGGTTTTCCATTCATCACCCTCTTGTATGCGGATTTGATAGTAACCACTTTTAAGATCAATTTTTGAAAAGATAGTGGCACCACTAAGTTCATAAAGCATATCGTCATGGCGTGGAACGGGATACCAATAGCGAACGGTGATAGCATTGATAGGTCTACAATCAGAGCACATGCGAAAGCTACCATCTCGTTTTCGCACAAGAATGACCGGAACGGCACAAGGACTCAAACTTTCACGCACATATCCATGGTCTATGAGATGCTTTACTTGCCTTTGTATTTCTGTGGTTTCTTCGTGGTTGACGCGGTAGGGAGCTTTGTTCGGAAGAGGTGCTCCGAGGATGAGGTCGATGCGGTGCTCGATGCCTCGTAGTGGAGGTAGTCCCAGAGGTAGCTCGTCGGGGAAAACATCTTGAAATTCCTGCAAAAGAGAAGATAACACTAAAGGTAGAGCATGAGAGGTGTTAGCTTGTGTTGCATCGTCCTTGCACAAAAGGACATAGTGTATCACACTAGATGGGTTCTCACACACTCCTCTTATCTCACTTTTGGTGGCAAATAGAACTAAGTTCTTCTTTTCGCTCATCGTGGAGACGCTTGATTTGGGCTTGTGGCGCTCACTCTCCTGTTAGTGGCTCGCTCTCTCACTATTCTCTCCACGATGGGTGGCTTGCTTGTCGGCCATCACTTGGCTTGGAGACATGGGGTGATGTACGTACTCCTTTCCTTTCATCTTGAAGATGTAGTGGTTTGTTCGGCCATTGTGGATGACACCTCTATCAAATTGCCATGGGCGTCCAACGAGAAGGTGGCAAATGGTCATTGGAACGACGTCGCACTCCAAAGTGTCTTCGTAGGCGCCAATTTTGAAGGAGACTTGTACTCGATGCTCGACTTCGATAGTGCCGGAGTCGCTAAGCCATTGAACTTTGTATGGATGTGGGTGCTTCGTCTTGGGAAATTGGAGCTTGGAGCAAAGTTCTTCACTTGCGAGGTTATGACAACTCCCTCCATCGATGATGACCTTGACAGATCGTCCAGTGATGCCGGCCATGGTGTGAAGGATGTGGCATCGTTGGTCTTCTTCTTGGTGATGTTGGAGAGTCAAGACCTTGGAGACAACAAGAGCGGGACTTGAATCTTCATCGCAAAAGACTTGTTCTTCTTCATTGTTCACTTGCCGGTGCATGGCGACTTGCTCGAGGGCGTCCATTTCTCCTTCACTCATTGAGTCATAAGTGCCATCGTCGTTGAGGATCATGATCCGCTTGTTGGTGTACTCGTAGGACTTGTGGCCTCGGCCTCCGCATGTGAAGCATTTGAAGGAACTCGTCTTGACGGTCTCATCAGTTGGAGTAGATGATGATGAAGCTCTCGGCTTGAAGTTGTTTGTTGTAGGAGGATGACTTGGAGTTGACGAAGCTTTCTTGGAATTCGACTTGTCGACGTTGCTTGTAGAAGGCTTGGTAGACGGTGTTGGAGTCGTTGAAGCTTGGGTGTTGGAGAAGCCGTATGACTTGGATGAGAACTTGGCATACTTGTAATCGTCTTGCACTTGACGTTCCGCTTGGGTAGCTTGATGCACTAGCTCGATGAGGTTCGAGTATGGTTGGTAGTCGGCGATCTTCTTGATAGGATGGTTGAGTCCATTCAAGAAACGTGCCATAGTTTGCTCATCATCTTCCATGACATTGGCTCGTGTCAGGGCAATCTCCATCTCCTTGTAGTACTCTTCAACGCACTTGGTTCCTTGCTTGAGTAGTTGAAGTTTCTTGAAGAGGTGATACGTCTCCAACGTATATATAATTTTTGATTTCTCCATGCTATATTATCTACTGTTTTGGACATTATTGGGCTTTATTATACACTTTTATATTATTTTTGGGACTAACTATTAACCGGAGGGCCAGCCTAGAATTGCTGTTTTTTTGTCTATTTTAGGGTTTCGAAGAAAAGGAATATCAAACAGAGTCCAAACGGAATCAAACCTTCGGGAACGTGATTTTTGGAACGAACAAGACCCAGGAGACTTGGACCCTACGTCAAGCAACCAACAGGGAGGCCACGAGGTAGGGGGCGTGCCTACCCCCCAGGCGCACCCTCCACCCTCATGGGCCCCCTGTTGCTCCACCGACGTACTTCTTCCTCCTATATATACCTACGTACCCCCAAACGATCAGATACGGAGGCAAAACCCTAATTCCACCGCCGTAACTTTCTGTATCCACGAGATCCCACCTTGGGGCCTGTTCCGGAGCTCCGCCGGAGGGGGCATCGATCACGGAGGGCTTCTACATCAACATGCTAGCCTCTCCGATGAAGTGTGAGTAGTTTACCTCAGACCTACGGGTCCATAGTTATTAGGTAGATGGCTTCTTCTCTCTTTTTGGATCTCAATAAATGTTCCCCCCCTCTCTTGTGGAGATCTATTCGATATAATCTTCTTTTGTGGTGTGTTTGTTGAGACCGATGAATTGTGGGTTTATGATCAAGTTTATCTATGAACAATATTTGAATCTTCTCTGAATTCTTTTATGTGTGATTGGTTATCTTTGCAAGTCTCTTTGAATTATCAGTTTGGTTTGGCCTACTAGATTGATCTTTCTTGCAATGGGAGAAGTGCTTAGATTTGGGTTCAATCTTGCAGTGTCCTTTCCTAGTTACAGTAGGGGCAGCAAGGCACGTGTTGTATTGTTGCCATCGAGGATAACAAGATGGTTTTTTTTATCATATTGCATGAATTTATCCCTCTACATCATGTCATCTTGCTTAAAGAGTTACTCTGTTCTCTTGAACTTAATACTCTAGATGCATGCTGGATAGCGGTCGATGTGTGGAGTAATAGTAGTAGATGCAGGCAGGAGTCGGTCTACTTGTCTCGAACGTGATGCCTATATAGATGATCATACCTAGATATTCTCATAACTATGCTCAATTCTATCAATTGCTCAACAGTAATTCGTTCACCCACTGTAAAATACTTATGCTCTCGAGAGAAGCCACTAGTGAAACCTATGGCCCCTGGGTCTATCTTTATCATATTAATCTTCCAATACTTAGTTATTTTCATTGCTTTTATTTTACTTTTCATCTTTATCATTAAAATATCAAAAATATTATCTTATCATATCTATCAGATCTCACTCTCGTAAGTGACCGTGTAGGGATTGACAACCCCTTATCGCGTTGGTTGCGAGGATTTATTTGTTTTGTGTAGGTGTGAGGGACTCGCGCGTAGCCTCCTACTGGATTGATACCTTGGTTCTCAAAACTGAGGGAAATACTTAAGCTACTTTGCTGCACCACCCTTTCCTCTTCAAGGGAAAACCAACACAAGTGCTCAAGAGGTAGCAAGAAGGATTTCTAGCACCGTTGCCGTGGAAGTCTATGCAAAAGTCAACATACCAAGTACCCATCACAAACCCTTATCTCCCGCATTACATTATTTGCCATTTGCCTCTCGTTTTCCTCTCCCCCACTTCACCTTTGCCATTTTATTCGCCCTCTCTCTCTATCCTCCCTCTCCTTCTCTATTTGCCTTTTTTTGCCCGTTTCTTGTTTTCTTGTGTGTTGGATTGCTTGCTTGTCACAACGGCTCAAGATAACACTAAATTGTGTGACTTTACCAATACCAACAACAATGATTTTATTAGCACTCTGATTGCTCCTCTTACCGACGCCTAATCTTGTGAAATTAAGGCTGCCTTACTGAATCTTGTCATGAAAGATTCGTTTTCCGGCCTTCCTAGTGAAGATGCCTCGACCCATCTAAATAGCTTCGTTGTTTGTGTGATATGCAAAAGAAGAAAGATGTGGACAATGATATTGTTAAATTGAAGCTATTTCCTTTTTCGCTTAGAGATCGTGCTAAAGCTTGGTTTTCGTCTTTGCCTAAAAATAGTATTGATTCGTGGAATAAGTGCAAAGATGCTTTTATCTCTAAGTATTTTCCTCCCGCTAAGATCATCTCTCTTAGAAACGATATTATGAATTTTAAGCAACTTGATCATGAACATGTTGCACAATCTTGGGAGAGGATGAAATTAATGATACGCAATTGCCCTAATCATGGTTTGAATTTGTGGATGATTATACAAAATTTTTATGCAGGATTGAATTTTGCTTCTAGAAATCTTTTAGATTCGGCCGCGGGAGGCACTTTTATGGAAATCACTTTAGGAGAAGCTACTAAACTCCTAGATAATATTATGGTTAATTATTCTCAATGGCACACTGAAAGATCTACTAATAAGAAAGTGCATGCAACAGAAGAAATTAATGTTTTGAGTGGAAAGATGGATGAACTTATGAAATTATTTGCTAATAAAAGTGTTTCTTCTGATCCTAATGATATGCCTTTGTCTACTTTTATTGAGAATAGTAATGAATCTTTGGATGTGAATTTTGTTGGTAGGAACAACTTTGGTAACAACGCGTATAGAGGAAATTTTAATCCTAGGCCTTATCCTAGTAATCCCTAATAATTATGGTAATTCATACAACAATTCTTATGGAAATTATAATAAGATTTCCTCTGATTTTGAATCTAATATTAAAGAATTTATAACTTCGCAAAAGAACTTCAATGCTTTGATTGAAGAAAAATTGCTTAAGATTCATGAGTTGGCTAGGAACGTTGATAGAATTTCTCTTGATGTTGATTCTTTGAAACTTAGATCTATTCCACCTAAGCATGATATCAATGAGTCTTTCAAAGCCATTAGAATTTCCATTGATGAGTGCAAAGAAAGAACCGCTAGAATGCGTGCTAAGAAAGATTCCTTTATAAAAGCGTGTTCTTCTAGTTACCATGATAATAAAGATGAAGATGTAAAAGTCATTGATGTGTCCCCTATTAAATCTTTGTTTTGCAATATGAATCTTGATAATGATGGGACTAAATATGATCCACCTTTAACTAGAAGGCGTTCCAAAAATTCGGAGTTTCTAGATCTTGAGGCTAAATTTGATAAAAGTGGGATTGAAGAGATCAAAACTCTAGATGTTAATGAACCTACTATTTTGGATTTCAAGGAATTTAATTATAATAGTTGCTCTTTGATAGATTGTATTTCCTTGTTGCAATCCGTGCTAAATTCTCCTCATGCTTATAGCCAAAATAAAGCTTTTACCAAACATATCATTGATGCTTTGATGCAATCTTATGAAGAAAAACTTGAGTTGGAAGTTTCTATCCCTACAAAACTTTATGATGAGTGGAAACCAACTATTAAAATTAAAATTAAATATCATGAATGCTATGCTTTGTGTGATTTGGGTGCTAGTGTTTCCACGATTCCAAAGACTTAGTGTGATTTGTTAGGTTTCCGTGATTTTGATGATTGCTCTCTAAAATTGCACCTTGCGGATTCCACTATTAAGAAACCTATGGGAAGAATTAATGATGTTCTTATTTTTGCAAATAGGAATTATGTTCCCGTAGATTTTATCGTTCTTGATATAGATTGCAATCCTTCATGTCCTATTATTCTTGCTAGACATTTCCTTAGAATGATTGGTGCAATTATTGATATGAAGGAAGGAAACATTAGATTCCAATTTCTGTTAAGGAAAGGAATGGAACACTTTCCTAGAAAGAAAATTAAATTACCTTATGAATCTATTATAAGAGCCAGTTATGGATTGCCTACCAAAGATGGCAATACCTAGATCTATCCTTGCTTTTTATGCCTAGCTAGGGGCGTTAAACGATAGCGCTTGTTGGGAGGAAACCAAATTTTATTTTTATTCCTTGATTTTTTCTACTGTTTGGTAATAAATAATTTATCTAGCCTCTGTTTTGGTTGTGTTTTTTGTGTCTAATTAGTGTTTGTGCCAAGTAGAACCGTTGGGAAGACTTGGGAAAAGTCTTGTTAATCTTGCTGTAAAAACAGAAACTTTAGCGCTCACGAGAACTGTTGCCATTTTTAGTTGCAAACTGATATTTTGTTAATTATTTTTGCAGATGATTAATAGATACATTCTAACTTCCAGAAATTTATTTTAGAATTTTTGGGGTTCCAGATCTTGCGCTAGCTACAGATTACTACAGACTGTTCTGTTTTTGACAGATTCTGTTTTTTGTGTGTTGTTGGCTTATTTTGATGAATCTATGGCTAGTAAAATAGTTTATAAACCATATAGAAGTTGGAATAAATTAGGTTTAACACCAATATAAATAAAGAATGAGTTCATTACAGTACCTTGAAGTGGTCTTTTGTTTTCTTTCGCTAACAGAGCTCACGAGATTTTCTACTTTGAGGTTTGTGTTGTGAAGTTTTCATGTTTTGGGTAAAGATTTGATAGATTATGGAACAAGGAGTGGCAAGAGACTAAGCTTGGGGATGCCCATGGCACCCACAAGATAATATAAGGACACCTAAAAGCCAAAGCTTGGGGATGCCCCGGAAGGCATCCCCTCTTTCGTCTACTTCTATCGGTAACTTTACTTGGAGCTATATTTTTATTCACCACATAATATGTGTTTTGCTTGGAGTGTCTTGCATGATTTGAGTCTTTATTTGTTAGTTTACCACAATAATATTTTCTGTACACACCTTTTGAGAGAGACACACATTATTCGGAAATTATTAGTATACTCTATGTGCTTCACTTATATCTTTTGAGTTATATAGTTTTGCTCTAGTACTTCACTTATATCTTTTAGATCACGGTGGTGGATTTGTTTTATAGAAACTATTGATCTCTCATGCTTCACTTAGATTATTTTGATAGTCTTAAATAGCATGGTAATTTGCCTAAATAATCCTTATATGCTAGGTATACAAGATTAATAATAAAATTCTCTTATGAGTGTGTTGAATACTAAGAGAAGTTTGATGTTTGATAATTGTTTTGAGATATGGAGATGGTGCTATTAGAGTCATGCTAGTTGAGTAGTTTTGAATTTGAGAAATACTTGTGTTAAAGTTTGTGATTCCCGTAGCATGCACGTATGGTGAGCCGTTATGTGATGAAGTCGGAGCATGATTTATTTATTGATTGTCTTCCTTATGAGTGGCGGTCGGGGACGAGCGATGGTCTTTTCCTACCAATCTATCCCCCTAGGAGCATGCGCGTAATACTTTACTTTGATAACTTGTAGATTTTTGCAATAAGTATGTGAGTTCTTTATGACTAATGTTGAGTCCATGGATCATACGCACTCTCACCCTTCCATCATTGCTAGCCTCTCTAATACCGCACACCTTTCGTCGGTATCATACACCCACCATATACCTTCCAAAACAGCCACCATACCTACCTATCATGGCATTTCCATAGCCATTCCAAGATATATTGCCATGCAACTTTCCACCGTTCCGTTTATTATGACACGCTCCATCATTGTCATATTGCTTTGCATGATCATGTAGTTGACATTGTATTTGTGGCAAAGCCACCGTTCATAATTCTTTCATACATGTCACTCATGAGTCATTGCATATCCCGGTACACCACTGGAGGCATTCATATAGAGTCATATCTTGTTCTAAGTATTGAGTTGTAATTCTTGAGTTGTAAGAAAATAAAAGTGTGATGATCATCATTATTAGAGCATTGTCCCAAGTGAGGAAAGGATGATGGAGACTATGATTCCCCCACAAGTCGGGATGAGACTCCGGACGAAAAAGGCCATAAAAAAGAGAGAAAAGGCCCAAATAAAAAAATGAGAGAAAAAGAGAGAAGGGACAATGCTACTATCCTTTTACCACACTTGTGCTTGAAAGTAGCACCATGATCTTCATGATAGAGAGTCTCCTATGTTGTCACTTTCATATACTAGTTGGAATTTTTCATTATAGAACTTGGCTTGTATATTCCAATGACGGGCTTCCTCAAAATGCCCTAGGTCTTCGTGAGCAAGCAAGTTGGCTGCACACCCACTTAGTTTCTTTTTGAGCTTTCATATACTTATAGCTCTAGTGCATCCGTTGCATGGCAATCCCTACTCACTCACATTCATATCTATTGATGGGCATCTCCATAGCCCGTTGATATGTCTAGTTGATGTGAGACTATATTCTCCCTTTTTGTCTTCTCCACAACCAACATTCTATTCCACCTAAAGTGCTATGTCCATGGCTCGCGCTCATGTATTGCGCGAAGATTGAAAAAGTTTTGAGAATGTCAAAAGTATGAAACAATTGCTTGGCTTGTCATCGGGGTTGTGCATGATTTAAATACTTTGTGTGGTGAAGATAGAGCATAGCCAGACTATATGATTTTGTAGGGATAACTTTCTTTGGCCATGTTATTTTGAGAAGACATAATTGCTTAGTTGGTATGCTTGAAGTATTATTATTTCTATGTCAATATTGAACTTTTGTCTTGAATCTTCCGGATCTGAATATTTCATACCACAATCAAGAAGAATTACATTGAAAATATGCCAAGTAGCATTCCACATCAAAAATTCTGTTTTTATCATTTACCTACTTGAGGACGAGCAGGAATTAAGCTTGGGGATGCTTGATACGTCTCCAACGTATCTATAATTTTTGATTGCTCCATGCTATATTATCTATTGTTTTGGACATTATTGGGCTTTATTATACACTTTTATATTATTTTGGAACTAACCTATTAACCGGAGGCCCAACCCAGCATTGCTGTTTTTTCGTGTATTTTAGGGTTTCGAAGAAAAGGAATATCAAACGGAGTCCAAACGGAATAAAACCTTCGGGAACGTGATTTTTGGAACGAACAAGACCCAGGAGACTTGGACCCTACGTCAAGCAACCAACAGGGAGGCCACAAGGTAGGGGGGCGCGCCTACCCGCCCCCCCAAGCGCGCCCTCCACCCTCATGGGCCCCCTGTTGCTCCACCGACGTACTTTTTCCTCCTATATATACCTACGTACCCCCAAACGATCAGATACGGAGGCAAAACCCTAATTCCACTGCCGTAACTTTCTGTATCCATGAGATCCCATCTTGGGGCCTATTCCGGAGCTCCGCCGGAGGGGGCATCGATCAGGGAGGGCTTCTACATCAACAACCTAGCCTCTCCGATGAAGTGTGAGTAGTTTACCTCAGACCTACGGGTCCATAGTTATTAGCTAGATGGATTCTTCTCTCTTTTTGGATCTCAATACAAAGTTCTCCCCCTCTCTTGTGGAGATCTATTCGATGTAATCTTCTTTTGCGGTGTGTTTGTTGAGGCCGATGAATTGTGGGTTTATGATCAAGTTTATCTATGAACAATATTTGAATCTTCTTTGAATTCTTTTATGTATGATTGGTTATCTTTGCAAATCTCTTCAAATTATCAGTTTGGTTTGGCCTACTAGATTGATATTTCTTGCAATGGGAGAAGTGCTTAGCTTTGGGTTCAATCTTGCGGTTTCCTTTCCCAGTGACAGTAGGGGCATCAAGGCACGTATTGTATTGTTGCCATCGAGGATAACGAGATGGGGGTTTTTATCATATTGCATGAATTTATCCCTCTACATCATGTCATATTGCTTAAATCGTTACTATGTTCTCTTGAACTTAATACTCTACATGCAGGCAGGAGTCGGTCTACTTGTCTCGGGCGTGATGCCTATATACATGATCATACCTAGATATTCTCATAACTATGCTCAATTCTGTCAATTGCTCAACAGTAATTCGTTCACCCACCGTAAAATACTTATGCTCTCGAGACAAGCCACTAGTGAAACCTATGCCCCCCGGGTCTATCTTCATCATGTTAATCTTCCAATACTTAGTTATTTCATTGCTTTTATTTTACTTTGCATCTTTATCATAAAAATACCAAAAATATTATCTTATCATATCTATTAGATCTCACTCTCGTAAGTGACCGTGTAGGGATTGACAACCCCTTATTGCGTTGGTTGCGAGGATTTATTTGTTTTGTGTAGGTGCGAGGGACTCGCGCATAGCCTCCTACTGGATTGATACCTTGGTTCTCAAAAACTGAGGGAAATACTTACGCTACTTTGCTGCACCACCCATTCCTCTTCAAGGGAAAGCCAACACAAGTGCTCAAGAGGTAGCTAGAGGTCGCGGTTTTAGTAGGTAGGCACAAAGCGCGCTCTCATGACATCCTTCATTTGCGCCCAAGTAGTGATGGGTGGTTCACCTCTTGCCTCTCGGCGCAAGATAACTTGTTCCCACCAAATGAGGACATAGTCTTGGAACTCAATGGATGCCATCACGATCTTCTTCTCTTCGTCATAGTTGTGCAAATGGAAGATTTTGTCGACCTTCAATGCCCATGAAAGATACTCTTTGGGATCGTTCCTTCCATTGAACTTGGGCATGGTGAATTTGAGCTTGTCGTAGCATTGCTCTTCATTGTGTTGGGGTCGAGGATGATGACGCCCATTTTGTTGATGATTGTCAAACTAGTTGTGCTCTTGGCGAGGAGGGTTGTCAACCTCATGTTTCTCTTGTCGTGGAGGATTCCCATTGTCTTCACGCTCTTGGTGAACTTGTGGAGGAACTTGTCGAGCTTGACGTTGCACGCGAGCTTGATGTCGTCATTCGTGATCTTCTTCGCGAAGTGCTTCTTCATGTTCACGAGCTTGTTGGCCTCGGTTGGCTACGGCTCGACTTGAATCTTGGAGGGCTTGTTGTGCCTCAAGTGCTTGAGCATCTCGCAATTGTTGCGCTTGACGTTGTGCCTCGACATCTTGTGCTTCTTAGTGTAGACGCGCTCGCTCTTCCTCTTCATGTTGGCGTTGTCGTTGCCGTTCGCGTGCTAGAGCGAAAGCCTCTTGGGTTTGACATTGTCAGTGCTCTTGAGAGTCGGTGTCACGTAGAGGATTGAGGCTTGCTTGACGATCGTTGCACGTGGCACATCAAAGAGTGTTCGATGTCGGTGTACTTGAGCTGGAGAGGGTGAAGTCGGAGTGTCGACTTGAGCGGGTCCGTCTTGATGAGGACGAAGTGGAAGAAGAGCCGTTGAGCAACAAAGCGCGAATCTCGTCCATTCTTGCGTCATTCTCTTTCTAGTGGTCATCGACCTTGTGGTCGAAGTAGTCCCTTGTACGTTGCTCGGAGAGTCGCAAGTCGGCGGTGAGGATGTCGATGCGTTCACTCATTGCTTTTTGCTCTTGATGCAAAGCACGTTGTGCACCAAAGAGGTGACTCTTGGTGATGTAGGAGTTCGTGTTGTCGTCGTGCTCAATGAAGAGTGGGTTGGTAGAAGTACTTGGCCTATCCATCATTCCAAGAGAAAAATGTGAGTGGTAGAAAGAGAAGAACGTATACCAAATGTACCTTGACCGAAGTTGAAGGTGGATCAATGATCACTCCAATGTGGACAAGGAAATAGCACAATTGGTACCAATTCTTGTCGGTTTCTCACACCTACACAAGTAAAAGCTTATGGTGGAGCTTGGTTAGGATGGTGGCACAAAATTTGATGCAATTGTATGTGAGCTTCAATAATGTTGGAAAAGATTTGCAAGTTTGCAATGCAACAAGTAGACCAAGCAGTGTAAGGTACACGGAAACACATACGCAAAAAGATAAGTGGGGTCGTGCAACCAAGGGTGAGCCAAAATGTGGAATCCACAAAAATGCTCTTGTTGCACAACACTAGAGAGACGCTAGCACGATTGCACAATAGGCGGATACAAAGACTTGAGCACAACCTACTTAGCAAAAATGCGACGACTTCTATCCCAAGTATGCTCTATGTATGGTGTTTCGATGCTATGATCCAAGATGATCTAGTATGACAATCTTAATGTTGTATGATGCTATGGTTGTTGCTTAAAAGCTCTTTTCTTATCTTTCCTTTTTTCTTAAAAGCTTGTTTGGCTCTTTGTTATTTGAGCTCTTTTCTCATGCAATGCTTCACGAACCAAGATAGTAATTGTGTATGCGATGACAACCTTGTCACACAAGAGATGATACCAAGATATGCAACAATGATGTATGTATGCTATGGGAAGTATGATCACTAATGTGCACAAGTCTCATTGTCGGCAATACTCAACGGCTAGTCTCGATGGGTAAGCGACGCAAAGGACTAAGGCTATGATGTCTATTAAAGTAATGTCAAGAATGATATGTCCAATACCAAGGTGAGGTTACTGTTCTTGCATACGGTATGGTGTCAAAATGGTGGCACGAATACCAAGATGTAGTCGAGGTGGTCATTGTTGATGACGCGTCCGTGGCAAAGATAAGCGGCGGTGATGTTGATGTCTAACCGTACCTAAATAGACGAAACACAAGTAGGAAACAGAACCACAACTAAAATTGTCAAAACGAAATTGGACCAAAATTGTCGGAGTTGGAAGTGGTAAGCGATTGTGGGGCTATGCGGAGGTGGTGGTGGTATGCGGAAGTATATGTGGGCACTGGAACAAAATTTGGTGAAATATGGACGGAAAATGGGTGGTGGAGAGGAAGTGATGCTGCCAGAGGCCGGATGTCTGGGCTTTATGGCCGGATGTCCGGGGTATCGAGCCGGATGTCCAGGCTCTAGATCCAGGGACGAACGTGATGAACACCGCAAGGAGAGGTCAAATCCGGGAAAAATTCGGAGGAATTTGCGGATGGAAATTGGGGAAAAGTGGATGGAAGGCTAGATCTACCCGCAACACACGAAATCCACAGATCAAATCCAACAAAACTTCATCACACCAACAAATCACAAAAAAATTGGGGGCTATTTTTGTGGGGAATTTCCGAAATAGGGACAAAAATCAACAAAAACTAGGCTAGAAACACAACGGGGAGGCTCCGAAATTGTGATCAACGTGGCTCTAGATACCAAGATGATGTAGGGTAGAACCCTAATCGCTCGATCTTTCACGAAAGGAGCGGATCCCACGATGAACACGAAGAACACGAGGAGGGAAACACGGGGGAAACACGAGAAAAACACTAAACCAACAAGAAATAGTCACACATGTGCTAGATGCTCGAATACATAAGAGATCACACGGTACACGGTCAACTAGGGACGATACAAAAGGTAGTTGGTCTTCTCCATGAGGAGGTCTTGAATCCACGGGGGGGGGGGGGGATCTTACCTTAGCGGGGTCTTGAATCCAAAGGGATCTTCTCTGAAGAGGGGCCACGGTCTCTCTCGTGGAGTAGATCCGATGTGGATGAGCAATGCTCTATCTCTAAATATGAGCTAAACTAATGCTAACCCTAGAAAGAGGGACGAGGTGGAGTATATATAGTCTAGGGGGTTGAAGGGGTACATGGGCCTCGGCCCTTCACTGTCCACAGACAGGGGAGGCCGGGCGTCGGGCCGGATGTCCGGATTGGAGCGGCTGGCTTCGTTGCTCTCGGGTTCGGAGGGGTCCGAATTTCCGGGCTGGAGGCCAGATATCCGGGAGATCGGGAAGGGCCGGATGTCTGGGCTGGCGGGGCCAGATGTCCGGGGCCTGTAGATGCTTGGCGTCTATGCAGCTTGTGGTGGACGACGCTCCAGGGGCTGGACGTCCGGGGTCGTGGCCGGATGTCCGGGTCCTGGGAGGTGTTCTTGACTCCTTCCGTGGGTTCTCTTCATCCATGGACTTGGGGACTTGTTCACCTTCACGTGCATCTTTGGAAGGGTCCTCTTGGTACCTAATCATGCACAACGTCTAGTACTTAGGTAGTAGCCATGTCGCGAGAGGATCATATGTAATATCACTAAGGAGAGAAGTCACCTCGGTCTCGAGAGATCTAGCTCTAGCTCGAGTCATGGGTCCTCTTGGCACTTCGTGAGACGATGGTAGGTCTATGGGGATGACCGTAGGATGCTCCACATCAATTTATAATGTTATGGCTTGATCTGAGGCACTATGGTTAAGTTGGAACTAAGCTCTGAAGTTTGCTGTAGCAAACTTGGCTGCGTACTGGTGATCAACAGAGACCTGATTGGGTCAAATAGTGTTGTCTAGGGTGATTAGCTTAGGAAGTACTATGTTCTTGGAAGTTTTGAGGTGAAGTGGACCAAGGCTTAATATAGTTGCTTTGCAACTGACCAAAATGGTCCGGAATCAAGATCATGATGGTTCACTCACATGGAGTAACCACTTGAGCTAAAATTTGGTATATCATGATGATTTGGGCAGGTGACGATGCTGTAAAAATTTCATACCAAATGGACTTGCCAAAATGGTACTTGTTTCACAAACATCCTCACCGACCAGAAACTTGCAAAAATTCTAGAGAAATATTGGTTTGATCTATTGATCCCAAATTTGGTGGAGAGATGTTATTTGGGTAGGAGCACAATCTGGTAATTTCTCAGAATTAATGAAGCAATATAAAATATACTTGCTTCACACCATGAGAATATTAACATAATCAAAGAGTTGGTCCTGTGCTCACATAGGTGATTGGATGGGGCTGAAATTTGGAGGAGTGTGATAATATGAGCACATGAAGAGCCGTGAAAAATTTCAACTCATTTGGATAACACTAGCTAGTACTTCCTTCACAATGCCTTCTGTCTGGCAGAAACTTTGAAAAATTTCCGAGGAAGATTGGCTAGGCAAATAAAGTTGAATTTTTGCATGAGTCAATGATTTGGATGAAATAGCATGCCCAAAAAGTTTGGGAGCCAACAAGGAAATATTGGTGGCCCTTCCTTCACAAAAGCCATACTGGACAGAAATGAAGAATAATTATTGGGGAATTATTCTTGGGCTAGGACAGGAAAGTTTGGGCATATTTGAGCAACGTATGACCCAAAGAAATTATGAGAATTAATTGGGATTTTTTTGGAGTGATAGAAATAGGTTTCTTGACAACCTCAGGTAGACAGGGTTATTCCTTTAATAGAAAAAGGAATATTTCTAGGAAAAGAATTTTAGGGTTGGGCTAGAATGGAAATAACATGGTCTAGGGCTAGATTTGAGGATGATGAGTCACTTGGGAGAAGAAGAAATGATGATCTCCCAGGTGACAAGGCCATAGAACCACTCCAAAAAGAAAAACATAGCAAAAACCAATAAATCAAAAAGAAAAAGAAAAGGGCTAAAAACCAGGCTGTTACAAACCTCCCCCCTTAAAGACATCTCGTCCTCGAGATTTGGTTGCTCAGGGAACAATTATGACTTGAGGACACCGGCTCCAACTCGGGTATCCTTTTCCTTTATTTTGTTCCCCTAATTTTCTCATGATTTGATTACCTTTGCTCAAGGGTGGTTTGCTTCACCTTTCCCCAAATTCTGACGGGTTTTTGCTCACATACCAAATCCTTTTGCTGACATTGATTCTCTCATATATGCGGTGATACCCAATGGATCTGAGCATAAATTTTCCTTTGGTCATGCAAACCTTTTACTTTTGCCATGGGGTTTGCTCAAACAAATGCATGTCCTCTGGGTTCCAATAAATGCTGAGAATCATGGCCATTCTCCTGACAGAAGCTGACTGCTCACAGGTGGTACGGATTTATCTTGATTTATTTCATTGGCTCTAGCATGAGATATGTACCAAAGATTCGACTGGCTTTTGTCGTGAGCAATATAACAGGGTATGGATTTATAGCTATGCCACACCTCAAATCTTAACATCTTGGAGCTGTCCTGACGGGAGTGCTGGCGGGAAAAATACTTTTCATGACCTGTTGTCCATGCACTTGGTTCCACCAGTGGATATACCTGGTCTACACTGATTGTTTGATTTTTTATTTACCCTAGTTTTCGGTATACCCAGATGTGGTAATAGGCTGTGAGATGCTTTAATACTGCCATTGAAGTCAAACTGCTGAGGTTGTACCTGAATCTTGAATTTGACAGAACAGACTTGGGTATTCCGCACTAACCATTTTAAGCGGGTCTACGAAATATGCTGTCCTTGTAGAACAAAGTAATCCTCTGAGGGTATGCCTTTGTGGCTCCATATGTAATCATGGCATTCAACTGACTTGGGTACCCCGACCCTGATGGTCGCGCAAAAATCATCATACCGCTGCTGTCAGTCTCATCCTTTTGACAGTCATGATTTTCTTTGTCAGGATACCTTATTGAAATAACTTGGCCACACATGTCCTTGATTCTTCGTATGACCATGACTGTGCCTAGTGCAATATTTTTGGCATAATTCCTTGGGCTTATTTTCTGACCTGGGTCCGCACATATATGACATATACTCAGAGCATGTAGATGTATAGAGCTCGTTGTGGTTGCCAATCATGCAAGAGAGTGACAAGAGTTCATGATATCACCTTGTTGGTGCGAAAATATTGGCCTTGGCGACCACTGTCAAGACTGTTGGTTCTGAGTTGTCATCTCGAGATCTTGTCGATCCTTTTATTACATGAGATGTATCTCTGCTTATCTTCATGTGCCTGAGTCATGAGCTCGTTGAATCCTTACCTTCCTTAGGTATATCTGCTTGATAATTTCCGTATCTCGTAGGAGTGACTGATCTAACCGGGGATGCATGCTCATCATATATATACGAAGAATATGCAACCGAACACTCGATTTTTGCGTCAGACATTTGTCTTGGCGGAATGATACTTCTGACAAAATCATTGGGAATCTGACCCTTGAATCGCAGTGTCATATACTGCCTACTTACGGTGTCATATCTTGTAGAAATACTGAATACAACATGCAGTGTCGTACTGAAGAAGGCAAGGTGTCGTGGGTTGAAAACTACCCGAGTCACTTGCATGTACGGGGATACATTCTCACCATATATGTGGGAAGATATGTAGCCGAACACTTGATTTTTGAAGCAGACATATGCCTTGACTGACTTGTACTTCTAGCAAAATTATTGTGAATCTGGTTCTTGAGCTGTACTGCCATATACTGCCAATTCACCGTATAATCTCTGAGGACGGTGCAATAGTGTAGTACTGATGTGGGCTGAGTGGCTTACGAGAGAAGCCATCCGAGTAGCTTGTGGAGGAAGACTCGTTAGCCTCTGCTCGAAGCTTTTGCCTTGGGTAGCGTGCTGGAGAAGCTTGGGTTCCGTATCTAAGAAGCTTATCCTCTGATTGCTTACTAAGAAAGATTCATTTCCGTCTGTCAGAAGCTTTTACCGAGGTATCTTGCTGTGGAAGACTGGGTATCTCAGACCGGAATTTGTACATATTTTGTACTGAGAAAAATTGAGGATCCTTGCATCATAAGCTTCTTCCGATGGTGTGTGGAGGAAGACTGAGTTTCTCATATCCAAAGCTTCACACTTGTGATATGCAGACTGAACACCATACTCATACCCATAATATCCTGTGGCTGATTACTTGCATGAGAAATTTGTTTGACTGTCTCCCTTGATCATAGCACATTCTGGCTTTCTTTCGTAAGATAACATATTTGAAGCATCATTTATTGCTGAGCCAGACCTTTGTACCTGATCCATACCTTTGACTGAAAATATAACATTGATCTTGTACCCGACTTGTCTTTCTGTTGGCTGGATCATAACTGTTGTGAGGATTTTGTACGGATGTGGACTCGATTTATCCATACTGTTGTGAGGAGTGCACACTAATGCAAAATTGATTATCAGCATCAAGATCAGATATTCCCCATTTCACTGCATGCGGCTGAGAATTCCATTCTGTTTAGCTGAGTTTCCGAATATTTAAACTCCTTGCTGATTCTTCGGGTCCAGTGTCAGTTGACGAGCAACTTTAATAAGGGGAAAATATGCTAACACCGAGGGCCCAAAAAGAAAGAAGCAAAGAAACAACTCAACTAAACAAAGGCACACAAAACACTCAATTCACACACAAACAATGTGACATATTACTGCTAGTCACACAATATGCATGCCTACCTAAGCACACAAATCTCGCGGGAACTCCGGTTCTACGATCTAACATGCTATGACAGTGTGCACGAGGACGAATAAATGTGCGGAAGGATTCGTGTAAACAAGGCTACACCAAGTGCTAGCTATCAAGGTAACAACCTTGACTAGCTGGGAGGCGAGGACGTACTTGGTAACCATGTAGAGGGACATGAATGTCGCAACCACATTATTATCAAGCAGATGGAAAAGATCCGTAGTCGTCCAAGAAATAGGATAGCGGGAAAAACTGAGTCGGTTGACATTGCCCTTTCTTGATGACTAAGATCATTAAGGGTTGCCAACACGACAAGATAAAAAGAACGATCCAGGGTAGCAACATGTCTACCACCGAAAACATAGGTGAGGATGAAAGAAGGATATCGGTGCGATACCTGAGCACCATTTCTGCAAACAGTGTCGGGATCACTTGGCATCACTCTGCGAGGACAGAAATAACACCAAACACCGAAGAACAGGAAAGAAAAGAAACTAAAAGAAATGCAGGGGCTGAGCTGTAGTGGATCCGAACTAATGCCAGCTACAGTCACCAGATAAACCGTTAGTAACAGAATAATAAGTCTATATGCATGCTATGCAACAAACAAATGCAGCAACCAAATGCAACAAACAAGACAGACTCTATACTACCGATTTCTACAGCTCGCGCTAACTAGTGCGTTCTACAGCCAGGCCTGCTCTGATACCGAGCCTGTGGCACCCCGGCTGAGAGAAACTGGAACGCCCCGTATTCTAGCCCAGAGATCGAGGAGAAGTCTCTGGAATACGACACTGCTTGACATAGAACAAATTAGCTCTTATTACAAGAATAGTAATACAAGGGTCTGATGTTATAGAGAAGCACATCAGCACGACGACACTACGTATCCGATACTACACTTGCTCTATGCTAGCAGCGGAATACTTCTAGCAACGGAACAACGACGAAGGCGGCGAACTCCACTCCGTAGGGACTTTGGCGGGACATGATCTAGCTCGCATGCACGGAAACCTCGACAAGCAATCAATCAAACATGGCATCACCTGCAATCTGGCATGACACGCTAGGTCAGTACATTGAATGTACTTGCAAGCTCACAACAACCAAAAGCATCAAGGCAAGAAAATAACCTAGAATTAACAAGGTTAATTAAATTAATAGCTACCATGATGAAGCAAATACTAATCATGATATGAACTACTAGAATAGTGATAAACCACCATCGCAGATCTCAAGAACCACATGAACCATCTCACACTTGGCTATCCGGCCAAGTAATATACCATCTCGATCACCTTGTGATCCAAAACATCCACGTGATCACCACGTGATCACCCACAAACTGAATGATCATCCTCGAGATCATACCAACATCATCATCAACATCCTGCCAAACTGTTACAGCTCACAATATCAACATATACATAACCTATAAGTCATTCCGTCATGTGAGTGTTGATCGAACAGTGTGACCTATTACGAACTTGTGCCCGTGATCGAGGATGCGACTATCGATAGATTAACACACACACACACACACACACTTTGCAGAGGTAGCGCATTTTACCCACACCACGGACCCCATGGTCTCGTGCACCCACTCGGGGGGACCAACAGCGTTCCGACTAAACCGACCTACTGCCATGACACTCTCTCATCCACTCTGACCAACACCCCTTTAGGGTTCAGTCCTGGGTGGCCCCATGCCTACCAAAGGAATCAACGACCACCGTCATGGCAAAGCACACACCGTCCCAAACGGGGACAAGAGATCTCAATACCAACTATGGGCACACAAGGTTATGTCTGCTTACCAGACAAGGGTAACGCACGCCCATAACCTTCCCTCGTTGGAGGCACCGGCGAGAGGCATGACAATAGACCGCATTAGGGCCTTCCCATAAAAGGCAAATGTGGTTGCACTGGAAAAATCCCGGTTCGGTGGCACCTGACCAACTTAATGACGGAATTTATCCCCAACATACAACAATGATAACTGATACTCCGCTATCATCTATCAACCTGTAATCCAAGTCATAGCAATATCCAACAAATGATCCAAATCATACTATCGACATATCAAAATACTCAGAGGATAGCATAACACTTCTATCATGATGAATCCAAGAATGATAATACTACTACTCAAATCTCAAGAACTAGCTATCCAACTATGATCCACATGCAAGCATCATCTCCAACATCATACTCCAAAACATAATATCAACTAGCATCATGATGAAAATAATACTAGCCACTAATAATCTGAAGGAAATATGTCATCCACATAATCATCAAAATATAAGCCCTAGAACTCCAAGCAATATCATGTCAATAGCAAGATCAAAACAATACTCCGAGAAATGCCATGAACAAATCATACATAGCTAATGCAAATTTTAACCAACTTCAAATAATTTAAACCATTTCACTGCATCGCAATCATGCAAATGGAGGGTCTGTCTTGCCTGGGGTAGATGAAATCACCAGGAAAAAGTGCGAGAAGCTCGTGGAAAGAATCACCGAAAACTGTTCTCTCTCGGAGGGGGCTGATTTAGTGCAAGGGAAAAATGGCCATTTTTAGAATGTTAACACACGGTGAAAATGATGCCAACAGAACGGGCTCGACGAAATGAAGAAGTGGGCTTTGGAATCACCTCATTTGGAGTTAGGATCAAAAAGTTATGAAGTGTTTTCTGCTAGGGACCTATCAGTAATGAAAATATTTTCAAACAGGGCCTGGACAGAAAAATAAAAGCGTATTAGAAGGAAATACATTTCCTAGAAATGAAAACGCATTTACATCTAAAGTAACACAAAAATACGTTTCTGGAAACTGAAGACATAATCCGGAGGATTACGCCTCCACTTATCCACGTCAGCGTCCCTGGGATCCGTGCGTGGAGTGGATGACGAGTGGGGTCGCGGGGCCCATGGCCAGCTGGCAGGGAGGGGTTCGTCTCCTTCTTCCCCACGCTCGCGCTTGCACCTGGCCGAGGCAGAGCCGGCCCCTGGCAGAGGTGGCCGACCTACCCACGTGCTCAGGGCGACGAGGCCAACCCGTTCCATGGTAGCGCGTGTTAGCAGCAAGCCATGCCCATGATGTGTGTTGCGAGGGTGTGTGCGTGTGTGCGCTCGAGGCGCGTCAGACTCGAGTGTGTGTGTGCATGCCTGTAGGTGTGCGTGCGTGCGTGTGGTGCACGGTGGTTCTATTAGAGACCAGGTCCAGAGGAGCGAGGCGATCGGGAGGGCTCGGTGCGTCGCGGGCGCGCGCGGAGGACGCGGCCAGAGCGAGCTAGGTCGTGGGCGTGAGCAGGCAGGGGCATGGAGAGCGTGTCCATCGTGTGCCTGGGTATAAAACCCGTGTGTTTATATTTGTAATGGAGTGGCTCGAGTTCGTGCTCAAGGGAAATACACAGGAGCCGTACGTGCGACGGAGGTGTTTGTGCGCCTAGAAAATCTCTGTGTTTGTTCTCTACCCCTCCGACCTTGTCTCCGGTGATCGCCGAGGAGTAGTGGTTCCGTTCCTACAACATCATTTGGTATCAGAGCCTCGCGGCTCGGAGCTGTGGCGCGGCGAGTCCACGGTGAGCACAGAAGCGGCTGCGGCTATGGATCATTGTGACGCCATTCGTGCGGTGGATGCAGAGGTGCGGCGACGACACACAGTGGCGGGGCGACATGGAGGTGCGGCGCTGCGGGTGAGGTCGCAGCGGTGCAGGGTAATAAGACGCGGCGGCGAGCCGGGCGTGACCGGTGCATGTTATGGTGCGCACTGGACGCGTTGGGCGCGTCGGGACCGCGGGCGCGCGTACGGGCATGCGGATCACGGAGGAGAACATGTCCAGTGGAGCGCAGGGCGGCCGCGTCGATCACGTGTGCGTGAGCCGGGGCGTGCAGGGCGTGGCTCAGAGAGGAGAAGACCGTGCTCCTGGGCATGCTGGATCGGCCGCGTTGATCGCGTTGGTGCGTGATCAAGGCCGCGAGCTGTGGGCGTGTGGAGCACGGGGTCGATCGCCGAGGAGGTGACCGCGTCGCCACACTGGAGACGGCCATGTCGTTCGCGTCCGAGCGCGACGGGTGTGCCGGCCGGGGAGTGCGCAGCATGGGCTTGAGCTGAGGGCTTGTTGATCATGGCGGAGTGCTACATCAAGCATCGAGGAGGCCATAGGAGCGGCCATGGCACGACGTCGACGACGAGCTTGACATGTGCAAGGTCATGGCTTGGGGCGTGAATGTTAGCAGCAAGCGATGCCCATGATGTGTGTTACGAGGGTGTGTGCGTGTGTGCGCTCGGGGCGCGTCGGGTCCGGCCGTGGCAGACTCGGCTGCGTGTATGCATGCCCGTAGGTTTGTGTGCGTGCGTGTGGTGCATGGTGTTTCTGTTAGAGACCAGGTCCAGGGGAGCTAGGCGATCGGGAGGGCTCGGTGCGTCGCGTGCGTTGCGGCGCGCGTGGAGGACGCGACCAAAGCGAGCTAGGTCATGGGTGCGAGCAGGCAGGGGCGTGGAGAGCGTGTCCATCGTGTGCCTGGGTATGAAACCCGTGTGTTGGTCTTCGTAATGGAGTGGCTTGAGTTCGTGCTCAAGGGAAATACACAGGAGCCGTTCATGCGGTGGAGGTGTTTGTGCGCCTGGAAAATCTCTGTGTTCATTCTCTACCCCTCCGACCTTGTCTCCGGTGATCGCCGGCGAGTAGTGGTTCCGTTCCTGCAACAACAGAGCGGTCACCGGGAAGCTCGGGAACGACGGCGGTGAGGGCTGCGACGGCTGGCAGCTCGGCCAGAGTTGGGATTGAGGCCAAGGTCGAGCCACCGTTGAATTGAGAGAAGGGAGAGGTGTGCTGGTGAGTGGGTGGAGCTTGAGTGGTGGAATGGAGGAGGGAGGGAGCTTGGCTTGGCCGAATTTGAGAAGATGGCCGCTGCGGCCATGACGGTGATGGCGAGGCAGAGGAGCTCCTCGAGCTCGGGCAAAGGACTACGTGGGGCTCTAGGAGGTGGTGGAGGCCAATGGCTAAGAGAAACAGGGGCGGGTGGCTTATATAGCCGAGGGAAGGGGTGTGCCGCGCTGTCGTCGCCGCGGACGCGTGTGCACGCACGCGAGCTCGATGGTAGGCAACGGGGTAGGAACAGGGGAGGCTAATGGAGAGGTAGACGATGCCACAGTCACGAGGAGGAAGCGGCCGAGCGCATTCAATGCCATGTCGGCTGCTATTCTCTCCTGGCCGTTCGGTGGCGAGCACCGGTGAGGAAGCGGACGAAGGGGGAGAGGGGTCCAGGGGAACGACAACGACGAGATGAAAATGCTGGACACGGTCACGCGCACAAACGCGACGACAAGAGGAGAGGCCGAAGCGCAAACGACATCCTGGACGCACCACAGTGCAAAGAGCGCGTGCACAGGCTTGCCATCATCGTAGTCACCACGTGAACCAGGGCATTCAATGCTCACTGGCACCCAAAATGTTGTCTAGCTGATAGTCCTTCCAATATAGAGCATTTATAATGCCATGGCTTGATCCGAGGCACTATGGTTAAGTTGGAACTAAGCTCTGAAGTTTGCTGTAGCATACTTGGCTGCGTACTGGTGATCAACAGAGACCCGATTGGGTCAAATGGTGTTGTCTGGGGTGATTAGCTTAGGAAGTACTATGTTCCTGGAAGTTTTGAGGTGAAGTGGACCAAGGCTTAATATAGTTGCTTTGCAACTAACCAAAATGGTCCAGAATGAAGATCATGATGGTTCACTCACATGGAGTAACCACTTGAGCTAAAATTTGGTATATCATGATGATTTGGGCAGGTGATGATGCTGTAAAAATTTCATACCAAATGGACTTGCCAAAATGGTACTTGTTTCACAAACATCCTCACTGACCAGAAACATGCAAAAATTCTAGAGAAATATTGGCTTGATGAATTGATCCCAATGTTGGTGGGGAGATGTTATTTGGGTAGGAGAACAATCTGTTAATTGCTCAACATTAATGAAGAAATATAAAATATACTTGCTTCACACCTTGAGAATATTAACAGAATCAAAGAGTTGGTCTTGTGCTCACATAGATGATTGGATGGGGCTGAAATTTGGAGGAGTTTGATAATATGAGCACATGAAGAGCTGTGAAAAATTTCAACTCATTTAGACAACCCTAGCTAGTACTTCCTTCACAATGCCTTCTGTCTGGCAAAAACTTTGAAAAATTGCTGAGGAAGATTGGCTAGGCAAATAAAGTTGAATTTTGGCATGAGGCAATGATTTGGATGAAATATCATGCCCAAAAAGTTTGGGAGCTAATAAGTAAAGATAGGTGGCCCTTCCTTCACACAAAGCCATACTGGACAGAAATGAAGACTAATTATTGGGGAATTATTCTTGGGCTAGGACAGAGTTTGGGCATATTTGAGCAACATATGACCCAAAGAAATTATGCGAATTCATTGGGATTTTTTTGGAGTGACAGAAATATAGGTTGCTACACAACCTAGGGCACACATGGTTATTCCTTTAATAGAAAAAGGAATATTCCTAGGAAAAGAATTTTAGGGTTGGGCTAGAATGGAAATGACATGGTCTAGGGCTAGATTTGAGGATGACGAGTCACTTGGGAGAAGAAGAAATGATGATCTACCAGTTGACAAGGCCACAAAACCACTCCAAAAAAACAGAGCAAAAACCAATAAATCAAAAAGAAAAAGAAAAGGGCCAAAAACTAGGTTGTTACAAAAACTCACTAGGAAATCATGAAACTTGACATGGTGTCACTACATGGCACATATATGTTATGGTAAAATAATTGTCCAATTTGGGCCAAGCTATATTACAAGCCTCTGACAAACCGAAGCTTCTCACAACCCTCGTGGTTCCGGTAGGGAAACATACCCCTCTTGTGGGCGAAACGATAATCACTCCACCTTCTCGCCTTTAACTTTGTTTTCTACAGGCAACATAGAATAACAGGAGTGCCGTGCTGAAATTTGAAACTGTTCAGGGTTTGGTCATTATATATATTAATTATGTTTTCTAGACATTTAATGTAGTCCATAATTCAAATTTGAACTACAAGCACATGCTCCAGTGAAGCAAAATGGGTGGGAAATCGTACATGTGTCATTGGGTGCATGTTTAGGGCTCATTTAAGGAATGGGATTGAATTACAAACTTCTCGTCATCATGAAACATTGAGAATCTCGGTTATTAAATCCTAGTAAATCAAAAACTCACCCAAAAACATGAAACTTGGCATGGTTTCATGACATGGCACATATATGTCGTGGTAAAAAAATCGTCCAGTTTCAGACAAGGCGAACACATTAATAGCCAATGAAGTCCTTTTGAAACAAATAGCTGATACATTAATATCGCAAATGGTAGTATTATATGAACCGTGTATCGCCGTAACCATTTTTTTGACTGTACATAGTAGGGAAAAGCCCCACTACAATTTTTATTAATGAAATAAAAGAGCACCAGTCTTACAAGGCTTGAGATAAGCCAATAGAAAAAAGAGACTAAAGCTAAAAAAGAAAGAAGAAGAAACAAACGAGAAAGAAGAAAAAAGAAGACTAAGAAAAAGCTAAAAAACTACAAAAGGTTGTCTAGCCACGCATTGAACCAAGTGGCATGCTTCTTCTTGATCCTATATCTGAGCCAATTCAACTCCTCGAAGAAGATGTGTCTCCAATTTCGAAATGATGGTTTCACTTGTTCAAAGATCAAATTGTTTCTTGAGATCCAGATTGCCCTTGCAACCAGAATAATGATGTCCATAGAAAAGGTACCCTGAGCTTTACTCTCATATCATCCACAACCTCCAAGACTGAAGTAGGATTGTCTATGGAAGGACAAACAAAGTTCCGACATCTTTCAGCAAAAGGGCAGCCCCAAAAAAGGTGGAGGACAGTTTCCTCATGTTGGCAAGGCATGAGTGCACAATTATAAGTTTCCACATAAAAAGTTTTCCTCCTGAGAAGATTTCTGGTATTCACTGTATCATGGAGAAGCATGCAGAAGAAAATTTTGTGCTTTGGTTGGCAGGAGGAATTCCAAATCCATTGAAATTGCTGAGGTACAACTTTAATCCCAATCACCACTCTAGGCTTTTTCAGCACTAAATTTATGAGACCCCCAAATATAGGACCATGTGTCAGTGTGATTGTTGTATCCTGAGCTTCTGAGATCCTCACATATTGAAGGAAATATGCCCTAGAGGCAATAATAAAGTTATTATTTATTCCCTTATATCATGATAAATGTTTATTATTCATGCTAGAATTGTATTAACCGGAAACATAATACATGTGTGAATACATAGACAAACTTAGTGTCACTAGTATGCCTCTACTTGACTAGCTCGTTAATCAAAGATGGTTATGTTTCCTAACCATGAACAAAGTGTTGTTATTTGATTAACGAGGTCACATCATTAGTTGAATGATCTGATTGACATGACCCATTTCATTAGCTTAGCACCCGATCGTTTAGTATGTTGTTATTGCTTTCTTCATGACTTATACATGTTCCTATGACTATGAGATTATGCAACTCCCGTTTGCCGGAGGAACACTTTGGGTGCTACCAAACGTCACAACGTAACTGGGTGATTATAAAGGAGTACTACAGGTGTCTCCAAAGGTACATGTTGGGTTGGCATATTTCGAGATTAGGATTTGTCACTCCGATTGTCGGAGAGGTATCTCTGGGCCCTCTCGGTAATGCACATCACATAAGCCTTGCAAGCATTGCAACTAATGAGTTAGTTGCGAGATGATGTATTACGGAACGAGTAAAGAGACTTGCCGGTAACGAGATTGAACTAGGTATTGGATACCGACGATCGAATCTCGGGCAAGTAACATACCAATGACAAAGGGAATAACGTATGTTGTTATGCGGTCTGACCGATAAAGATCTTCGTAGAATATTTAGGAGCCAATATGGGCATCCAGGTCCCGCTATTGGTTATTGACTGGAGATGTGTCTCAGTCATGTCTGCATTATTCTCGAACCGTAGGGTCCGCACACTTAACGTTACGATGACAGTTATTATGAGTTTATGCATTTTGATGTACCGAAGTTAGTTTGGAGTCCCGGATGTGATCACGGACATGACGAGGAGTCTCGAAATGGTCGAGACATAAAGATTGATATATTGGAAGCCTATGTTTGGATATCGGAAGTGTTCCGGGTGAAATCGGGATTTTACCGGAGTACCGGGAGGTTACCGGAACCCCCCGGGAGCTATATGGGCCTTAGTGGGCTTTAGTGGAAAGGAGAAAGGGGCAGCCCAAGGTGGGCTGTGCGCCTCCCCCCTCCCCTAGTCCTATTAGGACAAGGAGAGATGGCCGGCCCCCTCTCTCTCTTTCCCCCCTCAAGGAGTCCTATTCCAACTAGGATTGGGGGGGGGGGGAATCCTACTCCCAGAGGGAGTAGGACTCTCCTGGCGCGCCCCCCTTGGCCGGCCAGCCCCTCCCCTTGGATCCTTTATATACGGAGGCAGGGGACACCCCTAGACACACAAGTTGATCCTTGAGATCGTTCCTTAGCCGTGTGCGGTGCCCCCTGCCACCATATTCCACCTCGATCATATTGTAGCCATGCTTAGGCGAAGCCCTGCGACAGTAGAACATCAAGATCGTCACCACGCCGTCGTGCTGACGGAACTCCTCCCCGACGCTTTGCTGGATCGGAGCCCGGGGATCGTCATCGAGCTGTACGTTTGCTAAGAACTCGGAGGTGCCGGAGTAACGGTGCTTGGATCGGTCGGATCGGGAAGACGTACGACTACTTCCTCTACGTTGCGTCAACGCTTCCGCAGTCGGTCTGCGTGGGTACGTAGACAACACTCTCCCCTCTCGTTGCTATGCATCACCATGATCTTGCGTGTGCGTAGGAAATTTTTTGAAATTACTGCGTTCCCCAACACATATTACCTCAAGTTGTAAGAATAGATCATAGGCTTGCACTGAAAGTGGAAGGTGAAAGAGATGTGGCCACTACCTCTACCAAAATTTAACCATACTTGATGGTGTGCGTGCAACTGTTTGATTAGACAGGACGGGCCCGAGAAGTGCACCGTGCAGGCTCGACGGGATGCGTGCGAGCAGTCCGCCATGCAGGCTCTATGGGATGTGTGCATCCTGTCCACCTCACAGGCTCGACGGGACATGTGCGAGCAGCAAGGCTGCCCATGCTCATCGGGAGGCGAGCTCTTTGACCTCCATCCACCAGCCGCCCGCCTCACTCACAACTTCTCCATTAATGGCGAGCCGCTGTTTAACACGTGGTTAATTAAAGCACCTGGACGGAGGGTGTTTGCTTGTGATCCCATGGCAACATTTTCTTTTTTCGTGTTTTCAACTCATATTCTGGCCTAATTTAAATTGCCACATAGGGCAACAGATAATACGACGACAAATAAAATGGCAACGGATAATACGACGACAAATTTACAATGGCACAGATAATAGTTGTCTTACATATTCCGGATAATTTAAAATGCCACATGCGGCAAAGCCCGGAAGACACATGGGCAAGGGAAGAAGGAAATTGCAGACAACGATCTGGGTCGCTACTGTCTCTATTCGTCGATGGATCATCGGGTGATGACATCCTCTAGCTCATTCAATTCCTCATGACTTTGCTTGAAAGCAGCCACAGATTCCTCCACCTCTTGTTCATGCTCGATGCAGATCTTCCTGAAGTCACCCATCAGTTCCTCGACAACCGATGTCAGCATCATCTTCGAGGCACTGCTCTGCTCATGCAACATCTTCCATCCGGCGGCCTCCTCTTCCTTCTCGGCGAGCGCCTTGAGCAACTTCGCATTGTCACCCATGAGTTTCTCGACGAGGCCGGTCGCCTTATCAACCGAGGCATCACTGATCTCGACCAGGTTCATCAAGCTGTCGACCAGCTCCTGATGCTTAATGAGGTTAGCGACAATGTCATCATCGCCGGCCAAGGACATCAGCAACGCTAGCTCGCCGCGATCACTGATGCGGCGAGTGTGCTTGTGAGAGCCCTCGCGTGCCCGTGAGAGCTCATTCAAGGGCTTCGCGGCGTGCCGGGACATCTATGTTGCGGCTGCCGCTTCATAGCGGGACCTCTCTAGTGTTTCCGTGGCCTTGGTCTTTGCTGCCTGGTTATGTGTCCACCCAAAACTCCTCCTACCGATCATGGCGGTATGACTTGACAGGAAAGACCAGTTTTGTGGGTGATGAGGAGAGGAACTGTGAAGTAAGTTTTGAGTGGGTGTTTTTTATAGCCCGGTGCTAAGTGTGAACACATATTAGTTTGATAGGTGTGAATAGATTTGCAATTACTTATTGCGTTGTAATTTGCAATGTGACGAGAAACAGGGTCAACATTTATTGATGGTTCTGGGCCTACAAAGCCTGTTTCTGTTGTTCTAGCTCATCGCAAACAGTTATAATTCATAAACATGCACATTGTCATGGTCATAAATCTAATGAATCACTCTCTCTAGGTGATGATCATTCACATGATGATGTTGAGGATGGATGTTATGATGAGGATGATAATAGTGACTTTGATCTTGATGAGTGAATGAGACACTTTGGTCTTATGACGAACCTTCGTGGTTACATGTACGGAGTAAAGGAATGGATTCTCTATAGTGGATGTTTTGATCATATGACCGAAAACAAGGACATGTTCCGTGAGCTTGCTAAGAACGATGGTCCATTGCAAGTATGTCACTTTTGGAGATAACTCCAAGGGTAAGGTACTTGGCCTTGGTAAGGTGGCCATTTCCAATGATAGCTCTATCCAAAATGTTATGCTCGTTGAATCTCTTGCTACAATCTCCGTTCCGTATCTAGACTAGCTGACTTCAGTTTTAATATTCTATTTACTAAAGTAGATTGCCAAGTGTTTCAAAGAGATAATCATAATATGGTCTTTATCGTATTCATAGAGGTGATTTTAAATTGTTGATTTCACTAAGAGAGCTCAACCTCGTACTTGCTTAATTGCTAAATCTTCTAAAGGTTGGTATGGCATAGAAGGTTAGTTCATGTAAGCATGCAAAATTTTATAAGCTTATTAAAGGTGATCATATCCTTGGTGTTAAAGATGTCATATTTGACAAGGATAGACTTTGTAGTGCTTGTCAAGCAGGAAAACAGGTTGGAGGAATTCATCCCGTGAAGAACATCATGACCACGAGAAGACCACTTGAGCTACTGCATATGGATCTTTTTGGTCCCAATGCCTACAAGAGCCTCGGTGGTAACTCGTTCGGTTTGGTCATTGTTGACGATTTTTCAAGATTTACGTGCGTGTTCTTTGTTGATGACAAATCGCAGGTCCAAAAGATCTTCTAGAACTTCGCTAGGAAGGTTCAAAACCAATTTGAAGTGAAGATCAAGAAGGTTCGAAGTGATAATGGAACAGATTTCAAGAACACCAATGTGGATACCTTTCTAGATGAAGAAGGGATTTCACATGAGTTCTCGGCTACCTACACACCTCAACAAAATGGAGTTGTTGAGAGGAAGAACCGGACACTTATAGAGATGGCAAGAACAAAGTTTGATGAATACGAGATGCCAAGACACTTTTGGGCAGAAGCGGTTGAGACTGGCTGTCATGCTACGAATTGACTATATCTTCACAAACTTCTCAGCAAGATGGCATACGAGCTTCTCACCGGAAACAAACCCCAAGTTGGATACTGTCGAGTATTTGGCTCAAAGTGTTACATCCTTAATAAGCATAGTCGCTCGAAATTTTCTCCTAAACTTATGAAGGTTTCTTAATTGGTTATGGCTCAAACTCTCACACTTACCTATCTACAACAATTTCACCCAAAAGGTTGAAGAGACGGTAGGTGTGAAGTTTGATGAATCTAACAGCTCGCAAGTAGATGTAGCGACCCGACCTCAAACCGTCAAGTCTCTGTGCTTCAGTGTCATCCCTGGATCGGTAATGCTGACACACACAGTACTCGAAGCATTTATAACAGAGTAGCAATCACACAATTATTACATCGAATGTCTCAAAAGAGAACTTATTACAATAAATATGGCTTAAGGCCATCTAAAACGATAACAGCGGAAGACTTGGAAGATAAAGTGAGCCCATCAACTCCAACGACATAGCTGAGTGCATGACAAACGACCTATCGCGTTTTACTCCTCGTCTGAAAAGTCTGCAACATAATACGTTGCAGCCCGAAAATGGGCCAGCACATGGAATATGTTGGAAATGTAACACAGTAGAGCAATGAATAGATAAATGCTATCACTACATGCATATATGGCTGGTGGAGGCTCTATGGTTATATGGTTTTTGCGAGAAGCCAATTTTTCCCTACAATAAAGGAATATATTTTATTTAACTATCATGGTAGTTGAAACATTGAGAATGGTACACCCATCTCAATCCCAATTAAAAGTAATTATCACCCCAACAAATTAAATTAGAGTCATGAGATATAGTCGGATAATCCAAGTACTAGATACTCAAGATGTACATAACGGGGGACACGGCTAACCCAGATTAGTTTGTACACTCTGCATAGGTTTGCGCACTTTTCCCCACAAGACTTGATCTCCTCCGTTGTATTTCTCGCACTGCACGGTGTTTGAGAAACGGATGACCGAGACACAGTCTTTCAGAAGCATTAACTCTTTACTCCGGGTGGATAGTTACACCAACTTTCCCTCTACATCTGCTAGCCCACCACTGAAAGAGGTCACACAACATACTCAACTATGCCAGAGCCCATAATGGCTTGTGGCTGCACACAAAAGTTTCTATCATGAATAATCTTTTGATCCCTTTGATCCTGGGTGGCGGACCGTAGGAGGATCACACGGTATATCCCCGGGATCTCCTAGGACAACACTGGTATATCCCTAGGTGCCCAAAACAAGCAATCCACCTAGATGTGTATTAAAGTTGCCACCTTAAGTTGAACCATTAATTTACAATCTCACATCTTGTCATGGATACACTCAAACCCAATCCACATCTACGAGCATAGCATAGCAATATAAGCATAACGTAGAAGTAACTCCCATGGTTTGATATTAAAACAGGGCAATAGGTTCTACCTCATCATCTACTTCCCAATACCCACAAGTTGATCACATCCTAATCATGCAATGTTTGGGGATTGGAACTAATGCATAAAACTGGGTATGAAATAAGTATGATCAATGTGTTATTTGCCTTGCTGATGATCCGCAAAACCTAGAGACTCGTAGTAGCACGCTTCGCACTCCGGGTGTTCTATCACAAACAAACAATATCATACATAAGAAATCAAGTAAAGATGCACGGGTAAATCTCAAATAAGAAGATCTAACCAGGAAGTTCAACTGAAGAACTCCGGTTCGCAAAAAGAATCAAATCAAACGGAGCAACAAAACACAAATTGCGAAAGAAACAAGATCCGATTACTAATCTGGACTAAAGTCAAATTTTACAGTACCAAAATCTTGTTCAAGTTGGTTAAACAGAAAGAGGGCTTCGAGACGAAGATCTAGGCGCTTGAATCGCCTGATTCCGATAAACGAGCAAAAATATAAACTAAAACGAAAATTAGGGCAGAAATCGCGATTAGAAATAATCATGGAAAACCCTGGAAAAAAAACTGACGAACAGGCTAACGAACGAACGTTCGCTGTCTGTGAAAAACGGTTGAACGACATTCGTTAAAACGACCATACGGACGAATGTCCGCTACTTAACTAAACCACAGAAAACTAGAATAAAACCGATCTAAAGAAAAAAAATCCGATCTTAGGGTTTCTAATAAAAAACCGACCGGTCAACGGTCAACGGCGGCGGCTCGGCGAAGTCCGGCGATGGCAGCGGCGGCTCCGGCAAGGCGGCGGCAGCGCGGCTAGGGTTAGGGCGGGACGTGGGCATGGGGCGGGCTGGGGCGGCCTCGACAGCTTATAAGGCCGGCCGGGGGAAGGAGTCCGGGTCGAAACCGGCCCGCTAGGTCGGTTGCCTTTTTTTTAAAATAAGTCCAGACGGAGAAAAACAAAGAAAAAAAATACTAAACATACTCCAAAAATCCCGAAATAAATTTTCCCCATCCTATAAAAATATGCCGGACAAGGTGAACATTTATTTGGGCCTATAAAGAAATTTTGAAAAACTCGTATTTTTCCTAATTCGAATAAAATTGCAATAAAATCCAAATAAAAATCATTTATTTGATTTCAATATTTTTCCTCCAATATTCATTTATTTTCAAGAAGTCATATTATCTCCTCTCATATATTTTAATTTCAAAATATTTTCAGAGAGAAAAATCATTAAAACCAAAATGATCCTTATTTCAATATTTGATAGAAATTCAAATATGAAAATCATGAAGTCCCCAACTCTCTCCGCGGGTCCTTGAGTTTCTTAGGATTTCGAGGATCGTGTAATGAAAATGAAATAAAATATGATATGCATGAATGAGCTTTGTATAACATTCCAAATTGAAAATTTGGGATGTTACAAACCTACCCCTCTTAAGATGAATCTCGCCCTCGAGATTCAGATTGGCTAGAAAATAGGTGCGGGTGGTCTTTGCGTAGATCATCCTCTCGTTCCCAGGTGGCTTCATCCTCGGTATGGTGGCTCTACTGAACTTTGCAAAACTTGATAACCTTACTGCGGGTAACTCGGCTAGCAAAGTCGAGAATCTTGACAGGTTTCTCCTCATATATCAAATCGCCATCCAATTCTATTTCTTCCAGAGGAACTGTATACATCATAGGAATATCGGCCATCTCTGCATGACACCTCTTCAACTGAGAAATGTGAAACACATCATGAACTCCCGACAGTCCTTCGGGTAGTTCCAACTTGTAAGCAACCTCTCCCAAGCGTTCCAAAACACGGTACAGTCCCACAAATCTCGGGGCTAACTTTCCCTTAACTCCAAAATGCTTAACTCCTCGAAGTCGTGACACTCTCAGATACGCCCTGTCTCCGATTTCATAGACTACCTCCTTGCATTTTGAGTCTGCATAACTCTTATGTCTAGACTGAGCTACCTTTAGTCTATCTCGAATCAGTTCAACTTTCTCTTCGGACTCCTTAATCAAATCCGGTCCAAACAACTGGTGGTCTCCAACTTCATCCCACATCAATGGTGTTCTGCACATTCTTCCATACAGGGCCTCGAACGGTGCCATGTTCAAACTGGCCTGGTATCTATTATTGTACAAGAATTCTGCGTAAGGCAAATTATCATCCCAACTAGATCCATAGTCTAATGCACAAGATCTCAACATGTCCTCCCGAATCTGATTCACTCTCTCTGTCTGTCCATTTGTCTGCGGGTGAAAAGATGTACTGAACTCCAACGTGGTTCCCAAAGTCTGATGCAGCTGGTGCCAAAACTTTGAAGTAAATTGTGTTCCTCTATCTGATACAATGGTCCTCGAAACTCCATGCAGACATATGATCCTGGTCATATATATATTGGCCAACTTCGCACTTGTATAAGTGGTTTTCACTGGGATAAAGTGAGCTACTTTGGTCAAGCGATCCACTACTACCCAGATTGAATCATATCCCGATCGGGTCCTGGGAAATCTGGTGATAAAGTCTATGCCAAGCTTATCCCACTTCCAGTAAGGTATCGTCAGAGGCTGCAGTAACCTTGCGGGCTTCTGATGTTCTGCCTTCACTCTCTGACATACATCACATACGGCTACATACTCGGCAATATCCTTCTTCATACCAGTCCACTAGAAACGCTCCTTCAGATCCAAATACATCTTGGTGTTTCCGGGGTGTATCGAGTATGGTGAATCATGAGCTTCCTGTAATATCAACTTTCTGAGCTCCGCGCTATTGGGCACATATATACGGTCTTCAAACCACAAGCTGTCGTGCTCATCCTCACAAAAACCTTTGGCTTTGCCTTCACTCATCTTCTCCTATATTTTGGCAATTTCTTTGTCATCCTTCTGAGCTGCTAGAATCTTTTCCAACAATGTCTCTGAACCTCCAATGCTGCAAAAAAACCTTTAGGAACTATCTCCAAACGTAGCTCCCTAAGATCTTCTACCAACTCCTTTGGCATTCCTCTGCTTACGAGGGTGTTGATGTAAGTCTTCCGGCTCAAAGCGTCTGCTACGACATTTGCCTTGCCTGGATGATAGTGCAACTTCATATCATAATCCTTTATGAGCTCCAACCATCTCCTCTGCCCGAGGTTCAACTCCTTCTGAGTAAAAATGTACTTCAAACTCTTGTGATCCGTGTACACATCACAGTGATTTCCAATAAGAAAATGTCTCCAGGTCTTGAGTGCATGCACTACAGCTGCTAACTCCAAATCATGTGTGGCATAATTCAATTTGTGCGGTTTAAGTTGTCGTGAGGCATACGAAACAACCCTTCCGTCTTGCATAAGTACTCCTCCAAGTCCTAAGCGAGAGGTGTCGCAATACACTTGGGGCTGTAGTCAAACGTTTCTTCAACTCCTGGAAACTTGCTTCACATTCTTCAGTCCAATGGAACTTGCTGTCCTTCTTCAACAATGCCATCATGGTCTTTGCAATCATAGAAAAATTCTCAATAAATCTCCAATAGTATCCCGCGAGTCCAAGAAAACTATGGATCTCTCTAACTGAGGTGGGTGCCAACCACTCAGTGACTGATTTAACCTTGGTAGGGTCCACTGCTATACCTTCTCCTGATATAATATGTCCAAGAAATCCAACTTCCTTCAATCAAAACTCACATTTGCTGAACTTGGCATATAACTGATGTTCCCTGAGCTTCTCGAGAACTAACCGCAAATGCTCCTTATGTTCCTCTTCATTCTTTGAGTATACTAAAATATCATCAATGAACACCACGACAAACTTATCCAAGAACTCCATGAACACCTTGTTCATCATACTCATGAAATAGCCAGGGCCGTTAGTCAATCCAAATGACATAACCGTATACTCATATAGCCCATACCTTGTGGTGAACACTGTTTTGGGTATATCTTTTTCCCTAATCTTCAACTGGTGGTAACCTGATCGCAGGTCAATCTTCGAAAACACCTTTGCTCCTTGCAGCTGGTCAAACAAATCATTGATTATCGGCAGTGGGTACTTATTCTTGATCTTTACTTCATTCAATGCCCGATAATCAACAACCATTCTTAGGGACTTATCCTTCTTCTCAACCAACAGCACTGGGGCTCCCCATGGTGATGAGCTCCGTCGAATGTAACCTTTCTCCAATAACTCCTTAATCTGTTTCTTGATCTCCTCCAGATCATTTGCGGGCATCCGGTATGGTCTCTTTGATATTGGCCCGGTGCCTGGCAACGACTCTATCAAGAACTCTATGTCTCGATCTGGCGGCATGCCTAGTAACTCCTCTGGAAATACATCCGGGTAATCCTTCATGAGAGGCACTTCCTCCTGAACAACTCCCGTGAGAGAATGTACTTGGGTTCTCCTTGGAGAATGCCTGGATACATACTTGATCCTTTTTCCCTCCAGGGTGGTGAGAAAAACCGACATCGATAGCCAATCCATTCCTAGTATCACATCCAATCCTTGTGACTCCAAAATTATCAAGTCTGAGGGGGAAACATGGCTTCCAATGGTCAATGGCATCTGTCGGCATCCTGGGAATGGGGGTCCCCAGACTTTCCTGCCTGCGGCCCACTGCGTGGCTAAGCCAGCAGGCCGTACAGCCCATCTTCATTAGCAAGGCATCCAAGACCTTCGCGAGGGGCCAAGCCTCGCGAGGAGGACGACACGAGACCTCCTCTGGAGCGGCCTGGTCAAGCAGGCTTACGAGGAGCGGAGATATCAAGGCGAGGCGAACCTCACGAGGCTCTCGTGACGTGAGCCATGATGATCGACACCAGGCGGGCACCAGCACGCGCAGCGTCCTTGTTTCCTCTTTGGTGCTAAGGAAACTAGCGCAGGCGAGAAGTACCAATGCATTAGGAAAAGGTTGCCATTTTGGTGGAAGAAGACCAAGACCAGAAGGACGACAAGACGGAGGTCATTGTGGAACCCAAGACAGCGTCACCACCAGAGCCTTTCGTAGGCGCAGACCACCTTTTGTCAGGATAGCTTGTACTAGTTGTCAAGTAGGGCTAGCCACCACCATAGAAAAGGGGGCGAGAAGACGTCATCTTAGATCGCTCTCTTACCCACACAAGTTAGCCACGCACAAGAACACCTCAACCTCAGGAGGTTGTTCTTCCCCTTGTATTGTTCATCATCAGCCCAAGAGGCAATCCACCACCACCACACTGGAGTAGGGTGTTACACCACAATGGTGGCCTGAACCAGTATAAATCCTGTGTCATTCTGTGTTGCGAGTTCGTCGAGTTTGTCCGTGAGATCTTAGCGAGCTAGGGCGTAGATCGGTGGGAGGAAAAGACTACGCGCGCACCCTAGTGTTTGAACCTTAAGGGTTTGCCGGAACCCCACATCCAACATTTGGCGCGCAAGGTAGGGGTGCGCCGTTGCTTTCCTTCTGTTAGTTCGTCGCACCACTGTCTCCATGGCGGACGCTCGCTGCGCTCGAGCTGAGTGGCAGGCTGCTCTCACCGCCCACGTTGCTCAGACAGCTCCCATCGGCGGGCCACCACGTCGTTCTCCGTCCCCCGCCGCCAATGCTACCACCGGCCCGATGGGGAACGAGCAGCAAGCATCTTCGCTGCATCCTTCGGTGCGGCAGGATGGCCGCACCACCACTCCATCGCTGGCCCCAGCCGGTTCTTCATCTCACGCACACCGCGCTCCCATGGAGGCGTGTGCCGCACTCCTCGCCACAAACAAGCTCCTGCGCTACCGCCCAGTCGACGAACTCTACGAGGAGTGGCTCGACCGCGTCGCCAAGCTCGTCCGTGGCGCAGGGGGCTCCCCGGCGCCGTCCCTCTCTCGGCCTCACCCTCAGACAGCCCCGGGCGACGAGGCCCGAGGTGCGCCTCCACCACCCCAGCCCAAAGACGGCGCCTTGGCACCAAGGCGCGCGGCCCCGCGATGCGATCCGCCACGACCGGTGCCCGCGCGCGAAGAGAGAAGCTGCCAAGAAATCCCACAGCCGCGAGAAGCTGCACCCGCGCTTCCCGCGCCGCCTCATCAAGACCGTGCGCCGCTTGCAGCGGAGCCGCGCGGACCTCGATAGGACCAAGCTCCACCTCCGAGGCGGGCCCCAGTAACTACGGCCGGCTGCCGCGCCTTCACCCCCGAGCTCCGCAGCGTCGCATGGCCACGCAAGTTCAAACCGAATCTACCTCCTTGCTACGACGGCACCGCCGACCCCGCAAAGTTCCTGCAGCTCTACGAGCTGAGCATCAAAGCAGCCAACGGCGACGAGCAAGTCATGTCAAACTAGTTTCCCATGGCTCTCAAGGATGGGGCCCGCACCTGGCTCCTGAACTTGCAGCATGGCTTGATCTCCTCCTAGGGCGAGATGCGTGACCGCTTCATCGCCAACTTACAGGGCACTCGCGACCGCCGGCCGGCCACGACCGATCTACACCGCATCAAGCAACAACCAGGGGAGACCCTCCAGAAGTACATCCAGCGCTTCAACAATACCCGCCTCAAGATCCCCAAGGTCACGGATGAGGCCATCATCTCTACGTTCTCTGACGGCGTCCGTGATGTCAAGATGAAGGAAGAGCTCACCATCCATGAGGAGCTCTGCACGTCTCATGAGCTGTTCAACCTGGCGACCAAGTGTGCAAGAGCTGAGGACGGGCGCCTTTCCCTCCTTGAGCTGCCAGTCGCAGGCATAGAGCAGAAGAAAGCCAAGGCCAAGGACGTGAAGCGCAAGGGAGCGGTAGTGCTAGCCGCGGAGCCCGACACCAAACAGGGCAGAGATCAGCCTGAGTCATTGCTACCTCTTTTAGCACTGCATTGGTTTTCCCCGAAGAGGAAGGGATGATGCAGCAAAGTAGCGTAAGTATCTCCCTCAGTTTTTGAGAAGCAAGGTATCAATCAAGTAGGAGGCTACATGCGAGTCCCTCGCACCTGCACAAAACAAATAAATCCTCGCAACCAACGCAAATAGGGGTTGTCAATCGCTATAGGGCCACTTACGAGAGTGAGATCTGATAGATATGATAAGATAACATTTTTAGTATTTTTATGATAAAGATGCAAAGTAAAATAAAGGAAAAGTAAATGGCAAAGTAAATAACTAAGTAGTAGGAGATTAATATGATAAAGATAGACCCGGGGGCCATAGGTTTCACTAGTGGCTTCTCTTGAGAGCATAAGTATTCTACGGTGGGTGAACAAATTAATGTTGAGCAATTGACAGAATTGAGCATAGTTATGAGAATATCTAGGTATGATCATGTATATAGGCATCACGTCCGAGACAAGTAGACCGACTCCTGCCTGCATCTACTACTATTACTCCACTCATCGACCGCTATCCAGCATGCATCTAGAGTATTAAGTAAAAAACAGAGTAACGCCTTAAGCAAGATGACATGATGTAGAGGGATAGACTCATGCAATATAAAGAAAACCCCATCTTGTTATCCTCGATGGCAACAATACAATACGTGCCTTGCTGCCTTTACTGTCACCGGGAAAGGACACCGCAAGATTGAACCCAAAGCTAAGCACTTCTCCCATTGCAAGAAAGATCAATCTAGTAGGCCAAACCAAACTGATAATTCGAAGAGACTTGCAAAGATAACCAATCATACATAAAAGAATTCAGAGAAGATTCAAATATTATTCATAGATAGACCTGATCATAAACCCACAATTCATCGGTCTCAACAAACACACCACAAAAAGAAGATTACATCGAATAGATCTCCACAAGAGAGGGGGAGAACATTGTATTGAGATCCAAAAAGAGAGAAGAAGCCATCTAGCTACTAACTATGAACCCGTAGGTCTGAAGTAAACTACTCACATTTCATCGGAGAGGCTATGGTGTTGATGTAGAATCCCTCCGTGATCGATGCTCCCTCCGGCGGAGCTCCGGAATAGGCCCCAAGATGGGATCTTGTGGCTACAGAAAGTTACGGCGGTGGAATTAGGGTTTTGGCTCCTCTTCTGATCATTTGGGGGTACGTGGATATATATAGGAGGAAGAAGTACGTCAGTGGAGCAACAGGGGGCCCACGAGGGTGGAGGGCGTGCCTAGGGGGGGGGGCAGGCGCGCCCCCTACCTCGTGGCCTCCTGTTAGTTGGCTTGACGTAGGGTCCAAGTCTCGTGAGATGTATTCGGTGAGAAAATCACGTTCCCGAAGGTTTCATTCCGTTTGGACTCCGTTTGATATTCCTTTTCTTCGAAACCCTAAAACAGGCAAAAAACATCAATTCTGGGCTGGGCCTCCGGTTAATAGGTTAGTCCCAAAAATAATATAAAAGTGGATAATAAAGCCCACTAATGTCCAAAACAGTAGATAATATATCATGGAGCAATCAAAAATTATAGATACGTTGGAGACGTATCAAGCATCCCCAAGCTTAATTCCTGCTCGTCCTCGAGTAGGTAAATGATAAAAACAGAAATTTTGATGCGGAGTGCTACTTGGCATAATTTTAATGTAATTCTTCTTAATTGTGGTATGAATATTCAGATCTGAAAGATTCAAGACAAAAGTTTATATTGACATGGAAAATAATAATACTTCAAGCATACTAACAAAGCAATTATGTCTTCTCAAAATAACATGGCTAAAGAAAGTTATCCCTACAAAATCATATAGTCTGGTATGCTCTATCTTCACCACACAAAATATTTAAATCATGCACAACCCCTATGACAAGCCAAGCAATTGTTTCATACTTTTGACATTCTCAAAACTTTTTCAATTTTCACGCAATACATGAGCGTGAGCCATGGATATAGCACTATAGGTGGAATAGAGTGGTGGTTGTGGAGAAGACAAAAAGGAGAATATAGTCTCACATCAACTAGGCGTATCAACGGGCTATGGAGATGCCCATCAATAGATATCAATGTCAGTGAGTAGGGATTGCCATGCAATGGATGCACTAGAGCTATAAGTATATGAAAGCTCAAAAAGAAACAAAGTGGGTCTGCATCCAACTTGCTTGCTCATGAAGACCTAGGGCAATTTGAGGAAGCCCATCATTGGAATATACAAGCCAAGTTCTATAATGAAAAATTCCCACTAGTATATGAAAGTGATAACATGAGAGACTCTCTACTATGAAGATCATGGTGCTACTTTGAAGCACAAGTGCGGTAAAAGGATAGTAACATTGTCCCTTCTCTCTTTTTCTCTCATTTTTTTATTTATGGCCTCTTTTCCTTTTATTTTTTTTATTTTTCGTCCGGAGTCTCATCCCGACTTGTGGGGGAATCATAGTCTCCATCATCCTTTCTCACTTGGGACAATTCTCTAATAATGATGATCATCACACTTTTGTTTTTATTACAACTCAACAATTACAACTAGATACTTAGAACAAAATATGACTCTATTTGAATGCCTCCGACGGTGTACCGGGATATGCAGTGATGCATGAGTGACAAGTATGAAAGAATTATGAATGGTGGCTTTGCCACAAATACAATGTCAACTACATGATCATGCTAAGCAATATGACAATGATGGAGTGTGTCATAAACGGAATGGTGGAAAGTTGCATGGCTATATATCTCGGAATGGCTATGGAAATGCCATAATAGGTAGGTATGGTGGCTGTTTTGAGGAAGGTATATGTTGCGTGTATGATACCGGCGAAAGGTGAGTGGTATTAGAGAGGCTAGCAAAGGTGGAAGGGTGAGAGTGCGTATAATCCATTATGACTCAACATTAGTCATAAAGAACACATATACTTATTGCAAAAATCTACAAGTTATCAAAACAAAGTATTATGCGCATGCTCCTAGGGGGATAGATTGGTAGGAAAAGACCATCGCTCGTGCCCGACCGCCACTCATAAGGAAGACAATCAATAAATAAATCATGCTCCGACTTCATCACATAACGGTTCACCATACGTGCATGCTACGGGAATCACAAGCTTCAACACAAGTATTTCTCAAATTCACAACTATTCAACTAGCATGACTTTAATATCACCATCTCCATATCTCAAAACAATTATCAAGTATCAAACTTCTCATAGTATTCAACACACTCATAAGAGAGTTTTATTATTAATCTTGCATACCAAGCATATCAGGATTTTATACAAATTACCATGCTATTAAGACTCTCAAAATAATCTAAGTGAAGCATGAGAGATCACTAGTTTCTATAAAACAAATCCACCACCGTGCTCTAAAAGATATAAGTGAAGCATTCGAGCAAAATTATATAACTCAAAAGATATAAGCGAAGCACATAGAGTATTCTAACAAATTCCAAATCATGTATGGCTCACTCAAAAGGTGTGTACAGCAATGATGATTGTGGTAAACTAATAAGCAAAGACTCAAATCATACAAGACTCTCCAAGTAAAACACATATCATGTGGTAAATAAAAATATAGCTCCAAGTAAAGTTACCGATAGAAGTAGACGAAAGAGGGGATGCCTTCCGGGGCATCCCCAAGCTTTGGATTTTAGGTGTCCTTAGATTATCTTGGGGGTGCTATGGGCATCCCCAAGCTTATGCTATTGCCACTCCTTGTTCCATAATCCATCAAATCTTTACCCAAAACTTGAAAACTTCACAACACAAAACTTAAAGTAGAAAATCTTGTGAGCTCCGTTAGCGAAAGAAAACAAAAGATCACTTCAAGGTACTGTAATGAGCTCATTGTTTATTTATATGGGTGTTATACCTACTGTATTCCAACTTCTCTATGGTTTATAAACTAATTTACTAGCCATAGATTCATCAAAATAAGCAAACAACACACGCAAAACAGAATCTGTCAAAAACAGAACAGTCTGTAGTAATCTGTAGCTAGAGCAAGATCTGGAACCCCAAAAATTCTAAAATAAATTTCTGGACGTGAGTAATTTATCTATTAACCATATGCAAAAAGAATTAACTTAATATCACTTTCCAACTAAAAATGACAGCAGTTCCAGTGAGTGCTAAACTTTCTTTTTTTTACAGCAAGTTCAACAAGACTTTCCCCAAGTCTTCCCAACGGTTCTACTTGGCACAAACACTAATTAAACACAAAAAAAACACAACCAAAACAGAGGATAAATAATTTATTTATTACTAAGCAGGATAAAAAAGCAAGGATTAAAAATAAAATTGGGTTGCCTCCCAGCAAGCGCTATCGTTTAACGCCCCTAGCTAGGCATAACAAGCAAGAATAGATCTAGGTATTGCCATCTTTGGTAGGCAATCCATAAGTGGCTCTCATAATAGATTCATAAGGTAATTTAATTTTCTTTCTAGGAAAGTTTTCCATGCCTTTCCTTAATGGAAATTGGAATCTAATATCTCCTTCCTTCATATCAATAATTGCACCAATTGTTCTAAGGAAAGGTCTACCAAGAATAATAGGACATGAAGGATTGCAATCTATGTCAAGAACAATAAAATCTACGGGCACATAATTCCTATTTGCAACAATAAGAACATAATTAATTCTTCCCATAGGTTTCTTAATAGTGGAATCCGCAAGGTGCAAGTTTAGAGAGCAATCATCAAAATCACGGAAACCTAACAAATCACACAAAGTCTTTGGAATCGTGGAAACACTAGCACCCAAATCACATTAAGCATAGCATTCATGATCTTTAATTTCAATTTTAATAGTTGGTTCCCACTTATCATAAAGTTTTCTAGGGATAGAAAATTCCAATTCAAGTTTTTCTTCATAAGATTGCATCAAGGCATCAACGATATGTTTAGTAAACGCTTTATTTTGACTATAAGCATGAGGAGAATTTAGCACGGATTTCAACAAGGAAATACAATCAATCAAAGAGCAATTTTCATAGTTAAATTCCTTGAAATCCATAATAGTGGGTTTAGCAACATCTAGGGTTTTAATTTCTTCGATCCCACTTTTATCAAATTTAGCATCAAGATCAAAAGATTCAGAATCTTGGAACGCCTTCTAGGTAAAGGTGGATCATATTCAGTCCCATCATTATCAAGATTCATATTGCAAAACAAATATTTAACAGGGGACACATTAATAACTTTTAGATCTTCATCATTATTTTCATAGGAACTAGAAGAACACGCTTTTATAAAGGCATCTTTCTTAGCACGCATCCTAGCGGTTCTTTCTTTGTACTCATCAATGGAAATTCTCATGGCTTTGAGAGACTCATTGATATCATGCTTAGGTGGAATAGATCTAAGTTTCAAAGAATCAACATCAAGAGCAATTCTATCAACGCTCCTAGCCAAATCATCAATCTTAAGCAATTTTTCTTCAATCATAGCATTAAAATTCTTTTGCGAAGTAATAAATTCTTTAACATTAGATTCAAAATCAGAGGGAATCTTATTATAATTTCCATAAGAATTGTTTTAGTAATTACCATAATTATTAGAGGGATTACTAGGATAAGGCCTAGGATTGAAATTTCCTCTATACGCATTATTACCAAAATTGTTCCTACCAACAAAATTCACATCCATAGATTCATTATTAGTCTCAATCAAAGTAGACAAGGGCATATCATTAGGATAAAAAAACACTCTTATTAGCAAATAATTTCATAAGTTCATCCATCTTTCCACTCAAAACATTAATTTCTTGGGACAATTGCATTTTTACCCCTAGTTGGTTCCTACCCACGGGTTTTGCCCTTACTTTTCGAGTTTGCTCAGTTTTGCCCCTACTTTTTCCATCGTGGTCCCTCGAATGCCCTTTTACCGTTTGACCAAAACTTTGAAAATTCATAACTAATTCATATGAACTCAGAAAAATGCAACTAAGATATCAAAATGTTCATATAAACATTACCTTTATGTGCATATCATTTGTATTCTGGAAAAATGCACCCTTTAAACTGCCTGAGGTAATTAATGTTATTAACATTATTAAATATAAAAAGGTATAAACAATATATTTTTTATGAATAAAAATTACATGCAAATGTAGGTGATGTTTTGTGAACATCCACATATCTTATTTGCATTTTTATGACTTCATATCATCTTGTTATGAATGTTCTAACGACTTTGACCAATATTTGGAAACTTCAGAACAAATTGATACGAACTCAGAAAATTGCAAATAAGATATCAGTCTATTCAGAAAACATCACCTACATTTGCATGTAATTTTTATTCATGAAAAAATTTATTGTTTATACCTTTTTATTTTTAATAATGTTAATAACATTAATTACCTCAGGTAGTTTAAAGGGTGGTTTTGTCTTGGATGCAAATGATATGAACATAAAGGTAATGTTTATCGAAACATTTTGATATCTTATTTGCATTTTTCTGAGTTCATATGAATTAGTTATGAATTTTCAATGTTTTGGTCAAATGGTCAAAGGGCATTCGAGGGACCTCGACGGAAAAAGTAAGGGCAAAACTGAGCAAGCTCGAAAAGTAAGGACAAAACCCGTGGGTAGGAACCAACTAGGGGCAAAAATGCAATTGTCCCTAATTTCTTCTATCGCATGCACATTTTTATTAGTAGATCTTTCAGTATGCCATTGAGAATATTTAACCATAATATTATCTAGGAGTTTAGTAGATTCTCCTAAGGTGATTTCCATATTAGTGCCTCCCACGGCCGAATCCAAAAGATTTCTAGAAGCAAAATTCAATCCGGCATAAAATTTTTGTATAATCATCCACAAATTTAAACCATGAGTAGGGCAATTACGTATCATTAATTTCATTCTCTCCCAAGCTTGTGTAACATGTTCATGATCAAGTTGCTTAAAGTTCATAATATCGTTTCGAAGAGAGATGATTATAGCGGGAGGAAAATACTTAGAGATAAAATCATCTTTGCACTTATTCCATGAATCAATACTATTTTTAGGCAAAGACTAAATCCAAGCTTTAGCACGATCTCTAAGCGAAAAAGGAAATAGCTTCAATTTAACAATATCATTATCCACATCTTTCTTCTTTTGCATGTCACACAAATCAACGAAGGTATTTAGATGGGTAGCGGCATCTTCACTAGGAAGGTCGGAGAACGGATCTTTCATGACAAGATTCAGCAAAGCAGTATTAATTTCACAAGATTCAGCATCAGTAAGAGGAGCAATAGAAGTGCTAATAAAATCATTGTTGTTGGTATTGGTTAAGTCACACAATTTAGTATTATCTTGAGCCATCGCGACAAACAAGCAAACTAACACACAAGTAAACAAAAAGCAAGCGGACAAAAAAGGGGCAAATAGAGAAAGAGAGGGAGGATAGAGAGAGAGGGCGAATAAAACGGCAAGGGTGAATTGGGGGGAGAGGAAAACGAGAGGCAAATGGCAAATAATGTAATGCAGGAGATACGGGTATGTGATGGGTACTTGGTATGTTGACTTTTGCGTAGAACTCCCCGGCAACGGCGCCAGAAATCCTTCTTGCTACCTCTTTTAGCACTGCATTGGTTTTCCCCGAAGAGGAAGGGATGATGCAGCAAAGTAGCGTAAGTATTTCCCTCAGTTTTTGAGAACCAAGGTATCAATCAAGTAGGAGGCTACATGCGAGTCCCTCGCACCTGCACAAAACAAATAAATCCTCGCAACCAACGCAAATAGGGGTTGTCAATCGCTATAGGGCCACTTACGAGAGTGAGATCTGATAGATATGATAAGATAACATTTTTAGTATTTTTATGATAAAGATGCAAAGTAAAATAACGGAAAAGTAAATGGCAAAGTAAATAACTAAGTAGTAGGAGATTAATATGATAAAGATAGACCCGGGGGCCATAGGTTTCACTAGTGGCTTCTCTTGAGAGCATAAGTATTCTACGGTGGGTGAACAAATTACTATTGAGCAATTGAAAGAATTGAGCATAGTTATGAGAATATCTAGGTATGATCATGTATATAGGCATCACATCCGAGACAAGAAGACTGACTCCTGCCTGCATCTACCACTATTACTCCACTCATCGACCGCTATCCAGCATGCATCTAGAGTATTAAGTAAAAAACAGAGTAACACCTTAAGCAAGATGACATGATGTAGAGGGATAGACTCATGCAATATGAAGAAAACCCCATCTTGTTATCCTCGATGGCAACAATACAATACGTGCCTTGCTGCCCTACTGTCACTAGGAAAGGACACCGCAAGATTGAACCCAAAGCTAAGCACTTCTCCCATTGCAAGAAAGATCAATCTAGTAGGCCAAAACAAACTGATAATTGAAAGAGACTTGCAAAGATAACCAATCATACATAAAAGAATTCAGAGAAGATTCAAATATTATTCATAGATAGACTTGATCATAAACCCACAATTCATCAGTCTCAACAAACACACCGCAAAACGAAGATTACATCGAATAAATCTCCACAAGAGAGGGGGAGAACATTGTATTGAGATCCAAAAAGAGAGAAGAAGCCATCTAGCTACTAACTATGGACCCGTAGGTCTGAAGTAAACTACTCACACTTCATCGGAGAGGCTATGGTGTTGATGTAGAAGCCCTCCGTGATCGATGCCCCCTCCGGCAGAGCTCCGGAATAGGCCCCAAGATGGGATCTCGTGGATACAGAAAGTTACGACGGTGGAATTAGGGTTTTGGCTCCTGTTCTGATCGTTTGGGGGTACGTGGATATATATAGGAGGAAAAATTATGTCGGTGGAGCAACAGGGGGCCCACGAGGGTGGAGGGCACGCCTGGGGGGCAGGCGCGCCCCTACCTCGTGGCCTCCTGTTAGTTGGCTTGACGTAGGGTCCAAGTCTCCTGAGTTGTATTCGATGAGAAAATCACGTTCCCGAAAGTTTCGTTCCATTTGGACTCTGTTTGATATTCCTTTTCGTCGAAACCCTAAAACAGGCAGAAAAACATCAATTCTGGGCCGGGCCTCCGGTTAATAGGTAGTCCCAAAAATAATATATAAGTGGATAATAAAGCCCAATAATGTCCAAAATAGTAGATAATATAGCATGGAGCAATCAAAAATTATAGATACGTTGGAGACGTATTAGTCATCCAAGAACAGCCGACCGTTCCGCGCCTTCCACAACCTGAACACCCACAACACCAGCGACTGCCAAGAGCTCTGAGCCCTACACGAGGGACGCTACGGTCGATGCCCCGAGCGCGGCGAGCAGGGCTACGGCCATGGAGGAGGACGAGGAGGCGGACGCTAGGACGACCGCGGCCCGCGCCAGGAATGTCGCGACAATCCTCGTGAGGACCGCTGGTAGGACCATCCTCGCGAGGGGCTCTGGAGGGACCAGCCTCGTGAGGATCACCCCCAAGGCAACACCGGTCTTCCTCCACTGCCTCCACCAAGAAGGAACGACGACCATCATCAGGACGAGGGGGCTGGGGGCTTCCAGGACCCGCGTGCAATCGCCTGCATCTTGGGCGGCGCCTAGGCCCCAGCCTCTCAGCGCATCTTCAAATGATTCGCTCGTGAGGTGAACGCGGCGCTCCCCAAGCTTGAGGCCGCGCACATGCTCAAGTGGTCCTAGTGCGCCATCACTTTCAACTCGGCAGATCAATTCAAGTGCGCGGCCACCGTCGGTGTCCTCCCGATGTTGTGTTCCCCAGTCATCAGCAATTTACAGGTTACCAAGACTCTCATCGACGGCGGTGCAGGACTCAATGTCCTGCCCGTTGACACTTTCGACAACCTCCAAGTGCCATATAAGCAGCTCCAGCCTACCAAACCGTTCTCGGGAGTGACCGACGGCTCCACCACACCGATAGGGCAGGTACGCCTTCTTGTCACCTTCGGCACACACGAGAACTACCGTACTGAGCTCATCGACTTCGACGTCGTGCACATCCGCCTGCCATACAACGCCATCCTTGGGTATCCGGCCCTGGCGAAGTTCATGGCGGTTACCCACCACGGCTACAACATCCTCAAGATGCCTGGAAGTAGTGGGGTCATCACGGTCCCGTGTGAAGAAAGGGATGCGGTGTGCTCCCTTGAGCGCGCCTTCCAAGCTGCAGCAATTGACGACCCCGACAGCAGAAGTGAGGGTCCTCCGGAGGCCATCCCCAAGAAGAAGCAGCCGCGCTGCGCAGGACCTCAGGAGGATGGCGTCGTGGCAGGAGCCTCATCAGGATTAGCATCCGTCTCAGGTGCACCTCCCTCCATCGCATAGGAAGGCACGCCCGGCGCCCTCCTTAGGCATGGCTCGGGGGCTCTCTTCTAGTGGGTCTCAGACCTTGCCCAGCTAACGAGGGAGGCGCTTGGGCACCACTTGGAGGCATGCTATGCGGCACGTTTTCCTCAGGAGAACATCAGGCAAGGGGTGCCTGCCACTCAGGAGTTCATCGCCAAGACCACACAGGAACTTCAAGACGCAAGAGCCATGCATGGCGATAGCCGCTCACAGGGCGCGGCTCACCACCCAGGCAAGGGTGCCGAGCTGCGTGTTTGCATCGACATTCCAGGGCTCAACAGGGCCGCGTCTCAGGAGCGCTTCTGGCCTTCATGTGTGGGCCGTTGCGGAGGCCCGCCACACAGCTACGTTCGCATGCCCCTCGGCTTGCCGAGCGTGCCGTCACCCTATCAGCGCGCCATGCGGCATGACCTGGCGACTCAAGAGGCCAGGTACCGCGTCGTCCTGGAGGGAATGGAGACAGTCTTCAGGGAGCCTCATGAGCCCCCGGAGCCTCCCGAGGCTCAGGGCTCTGGTGGCTCATGAGGAGTAGCTTCTTCGACGCACGCCTTCAGCTGCACCAACTCTGCTTTGTCTACAGAATGAGGTGACATCTTCCAAACTCGTTAAGCTGGGAGCGCCCCTTGGGCTGCATCATTCCCATGCCATGTGGGTCCGTCCCTATGGCATGTATCCCATTTTCTTATGTCTTTAGCTTACCTTGCTGGGGCGCCCCTCGGGCTGCATCATCCCCAAGCCGCTCGGGCCGGACCCAGTGGCATGTATCTTCCTGCATTTACCCAAGCTGATTTGCCTTCTCTGCTTAACCTGCCTACGGTCATCATCTGCCCGATCATCACCTCCCACGGGGCCTCCTCACAGGCACGGAGCTGGTGCATGGGTCCATCCCTGCCACGTCGACAAACCTGAGCGGTCCATCTCTGGCTCGTGGCACGCCCCGCGCACGTCACCTCACTAGGCCCTCAGTGCCTTCATTTCATCCAGACCAACCAGAGGCAGGCTGATGGCTATAACGACAAATCCTGTTCTTCTCGTGCTTGTTCACAGTGACTCCGCAGGAAGGATAGCAGGCAGCACCGCGAGTCTCCCTTTCTCTTGTGCAATTCGCTTGCGTGTTAAAAGGGGTGCTCCTGAGCATCGTGACTCAGGAGCTCTTACTGGCTCTCCAGCCCTCACCCCCTGGCCTTGACCACGGCATCACGACCTGGCATACCAGTGGCGGCTGAGCTCGCTCGAGGGCCGGGACCTGAGGACGCTGAGCACTAAGGAGAGCATGGGAGGATGGAAACTTGTATGGGCCGCCCCGGCTATGCCGCGCAAGTTGGCGCGCAGCCCCAGCGCAACGTCAGGAATTGTCATGAAGTTCGCAAGATAAGTCTCGCCCTTGGATCGGCTAAATGTCTGGGCCTCATGGACACTCAGGCCTTGCCGCAATCCCGTTGCGGCCACGTCATCTCCCTTTATTCCCTAACCATGGCCGCTTGAGCGCTAAGGGGGACCTCCTGAGCATCGCGCCTCAGGGGCTCTTACTGGACCTCGGGCCGCACACCTCCTGGACATGACCACGACACGCGACCTGGCATACCAGCGACGGCTATAGCCTACCTGGGGACTGGGACCTCTCGACATGGAGCAACAAGCTATCGCGAGGAAAGAAAGGGGGGACAGAGCCTTAACGGGACGCAGGTTCATCAAATCTTCATAACAGGGAAGAAGAGCACAAAAGACATTACAGACCCTTACATGCCCCCACGGGGCGCTTCATGATTCTTCGCAGGAAACAAAAGCTAAAACTAAGGAGGATCCTGTCTCCCCCCCCCCGTGGCAGATGCCATCATCAACAATGGGCCACAAGAGGCCGGTGCCAACCCCATCCAGATGAGCGGCGGCGTCGGCCGGATGCGGTAGCACTGCTCCGAGCGCGGCAAGAGTTCGGGGGCACATAGCTATCGTCGCTTGTCTCTGGAGTCTCATAGAGCTCAGGAGAGCTGCCGGACTCCCAAGGGCTACTGCTGGAGTGGTCGCGAGCGGAGCGCGCATCAGCCTCGCGCTCCTCTCCGGAGCAGCACTCTAGGCGGCGGCCCTCGGCGTCGAAGACCTTGAAGAAGAGCGTGGAGACGCCTTCGTACTCAAGATGGATCGCGAGGGCGCCCCTCGCGCGGCAGACCCGCGTGATCTCGCCCCAGCCGCGGGTCATTAAGATCTTGCCGGAGGGGACCGCTTCGATCTCCGCTCTAGTCGCAGGAGTGCCGCAGGCGGGGTGCTGCAACCAGAGCTCTAGAGGCCCCCCTCGGCGGCATCACGCCGGAGAAGAACTGCGGGAATCGGGTCCAAGAGCTTGGCGGCATCGGCGACCACAGCACCAGCTTAGGCGAGGAGTCCGCGGCGTGGATTCTGGGGGCGACGACGCACGTTGCCGTGGCACAGCGACCCCGAGCGTGCCGCCGGCGGCGCTGCTCGTCGCCCCGCCTTCCTGAGCCCTCGACTTGGGCGTACAGGGGTAGCGGATACCCTGGAGGAGGCCGCTCGCACCAAGGCCTCGCCACCACCTGCATCGACATTTCTTCACGGCGGTGGATCGACCTCTTCTTCGGCGGAAGTTGCTCTGGGACATCCCGGGGGGCTTTCCCCATTTCTTTGGCAGAGAACCTTCTGATAGCCGCCATTCGTGCTAGCAGTGGAGCGATGAAGAAGAAGCAGCAAGCAAGGAAGAGATGGGCGACGGGGGCTCCGCCCCCACCCCATTTATAGCAAGAGAAGGCCAACCGGCACGTCCCATGACCGCAGGTAATGATGGTTTCCCTTGCATGTCGCAGGGACTCGTCAAGTCGTGCAGTCACCGAGGCAGCGTGGGGAAGCAGAGACGCCCACGACCAATCAACCGCCACGTGTCAACCAAGGCTGCAGGCTTTGGGGGCCCGCGGTGCTCCATGCTTGGCCCTTGGCTTCACCGCGAAGCCAAGCCCGAGCACACCTTGGGCCCGGGGGCTACTCTCGGCGTCCTGGGAACGGGGGTTCCTAGACTTGCCTGCCTGCGGCCCGCTGCGTGGCTAAGCCAGCAGGCCGTATGGCCCATCTTCATCAGCAAGGCATCCAAGACCCTCGCGAGGGGCCAAGCCTCGCGAGGAGGACGGCACGAGACCTCCTCTGGAGTGGCCTAGTCAAGCAAGCTCACGAGCAGCGGAGATATCAAGGCGAGGCGAACCTCACGAGGCTCTCATGACGTGAGCCATGACGATCGACACCAGGCGGGCGCCAGCACACGCAGCGTCCTTGTTTCGTCTTTGGTGCTAAGGAAACTAGCGCAGGCGAGGAGTACCGAGGCATCAGTTAAAGGTTGCCATTTTGGTGCAACAAGACCAAGACCAGAAGGACGGCAAGACAGAGGTCATCGTGGAGCCCAAGACAGCGTCACCATCAGAGCCTTTCGCAGGCGCATACCACCTTTTGTCAGGATAGCTTGTACTAGTTGTCCCCCTTCAAATTAGCCCGCCATTGTTGGCTCCCTTCCCTCTCAATATTTGGGAAGAGGACCAGTGCCTCTATAAGTAGGGCTAGCCACCACCATAGAAAGGGGGGGGCGAGAAGACGGCATCTTAGATCGCTCTCTCACCCACACAAATTAGCCACGCACAAGAACACCTCAACCTCAGGAGGCTGTTCTTCCCCTTGTATTGTTCATCATCAGCCCAAGAGGCAATCCACCACCACCACACTTGAGTAGGGTGTTACACCACAACGGTGGCCCGAACCAGTATAAATCCTGTGTCTTTCTGTGTTGTGAGTTCGTCGAGTTCGTCCACGAGTTCTTAGCGAGCTAGGGCGTAGATCGGTGGGAGGAAAAGACTACGCGCGCACCCTAGTGTTCGAACCTTAAGGGTTTGCCGGAACCCCACATTCGACATCATTTGAAAACATCCTTGACTTGCCATATACTCGGCTCCTGGCGGACTTACTAACATGGGTTTCCTAAGTACCTTATTGGGCAACTTATACTTATCCACGAATCCCCTCGATATGTGTGAATGCGATGCACCAGTATCGAAAAGAATAATTGCAGTAAACTACTTAACCAAAAACTTACTGATAACTGCATCACGCTGCTCCTCAACTTCCTCCACGTTCACGTGGTTCACTTGTCCCCTATTGAAAGGGTTGGGCTTCTTCTCAGCGCTTCCATTGCCATTGCCATTCTTCAATTTCGGATAATCATTGGCGTAGTGCCCAGTCTTCCCGCACTTGAAACAAGTAATGTGACTTTGATCCTTCTTGGCGGGTGTGGCTGGGTTAGAGCGGTTCTGATTTTTGCTTGCTCCATTCCCATTCCCATTCCTTGGGCCATTATGATTATGGGAACTTCCTCCATTGTGAGTGTGGCCTCCATGGTTATGGACAAGTCCTCCCGAGTTCGGGGTGAGACAAGGCTTCTGCTGAGCTCCAGAATTGTACTTCCCCTGTCCATACTTCCTCTTGCAATTCTCAATCTGCTGCTGCTTCCCTTCAATCATAAGAGCCTTGTCTACCAACTCCTGGTAGTTGTTGAATGTTGCCACCATCAACTGCATGCTCATCTCATCATTTAGCCCTTCCATAAACTTCTCTTGCTTCGCGGCATGTGTGGCCACATCATCAGGGCATAACAAGATAGCTTACTAAACTCATCTACGTACTGAGCCACAGTACGATTTCCCTGGCGCAAGTTGCGAAACTCACGCTTCTTCATGCTCATAGCTCCAGTGGATACGTGGGCTGTGCGGAATGCTTGCTGAAACTGCTCCCAAGTGACATTGGCTATAGGAAAAGTGGCTGTGTAATTCTCCCACCATGTGACTGCTGGTCCATCCAATTGGTGTGCGGCAAAACGCACCTTCTCCGCATCTGTGCAACCTGTGGTGGTAAACTCCCTTCCTATCCCGCGCACCAATCATCAGCAACTATGGGCTCGGTGCTACTGGAAAACACCGGCGGCTACAGCCTCAGAAAACAGGCTAAGTTGTCAACTGGAGGTGGTGGCGGTGGGTTATTGTTGTTGTTGCCTTGGTTCTGAACTAACATCTGCATCAAGGTATTCTGCTGCTGGATCAACTGAGTGAGCTCCGGTGGGAAAGCAAAACCGAGGTCATGTCTCAGAGGCATCTGATGGGTTTAGGGGGAAGAGTTTAGAATAGAATGAGGTCTAGTGGGAAAGCACTACCCATATGCACATGAGACAAACACAATAATATCATATCATTCAATCAATCAAGCAAGGGCATACAAACGGTCTAGAACTATCGTTAAAAGTGCTCGGACTACTACTATATACATGGGGAAAAACTACTAGTCATATGGTGGTCATCTAGAAAAATTGCTCGATGGAAGACTCCATGATATCCGCTCCAACTTTGTCTTCATAGTCATCATCACTATCGTCGGGGTCGGAGTTGGTTCGTCAATGATGATGTAGTTCTCTGGACAAGTGGAATCGTCGTCCTCTCCTCCTGGCACAGGGTGTCCCATGAAAACTCCTAGCTTCCTTGTTAGGTCGTCATTCTTCTCCGCTAGTACGATGATTTCCTCCTCATAATCGTCGTGTGTAGCCTTCATTTCCTCTTCTAGCTCGGCGATCCTGTTCATTGCCTTCTTCCAATCTATCATGCTTGCGCACATCTGGTTCTCCTGGTGACGAATGTGTTCGTTTAACTCCTGGATGAATTCTGCAATGGATCTATCCGTCTTTTTGCTGATCATCTCCCATTGCTCGTCTCAGCGCCCACATATCTGGTATATAGTGTCCTTCAACTCTTATTTGTAGACTTCTCCAATACGTCCCATAGCAATGTGGGCTGCCATGCTCTTGCCTAGATTCTAGGTGGGTGCATCAAAGGAAAACTCTATAGGATCTATAACTGGCGTGAATGTCCTTCCTGGGACTTGAACTCGAATAATCCAGCGCTCCTCTTCTGGTAAAGTGGCATTGTAGGTCCCGTTGAAACTTGGTATTCCAATGTTCAGGTACGTAGTGACTTCCTTCAAGTGTCGTCCAAAAGGTGTGTCTTCATCTGATTGTGCAAACTTGTTCCTCGTGTCCGCCATCCTAAAGAGTAGAAAATGAAGAGTCAGAAATGAGTAGAGAAGAGTGACCCATGGCTTTTCTCAGTGGTCGTGTCCTATGTTCAGCTTGTGCTCTGATACCATCTTGTAGCGACCCGACCTCAAACGGTCAAGTCTCTGTGCTTCAGTGTCATCCCTAGATCGGTAATGCTGACACACACAGTATTCGACAGAGTAGCAATCACACACTTATTACATCGAATGTCTCAAAAGAGAACTTATTACAATAAATATGGCTTAATGCCATCTAAAATGATAACAATGGAAGACTTGGAAGATAAAGTGAGTCCATCAACTCCAACGGCAGTTGAGTGCATGACAAACGACCTATCGCGTCTTACTCCTCGTCTAGAAAGTCTGCAACATAATACGTTGCAGCCCGAAAAAGGGTCAGCACATGGAATATGCTGGCAATGTAACACAGTAGAGCAATAGATAGATAAATGCTATCACTACATGCATATATGGCTGGTGGAGGCTCTATGGTTGAAAGGTTTTGGCGAAAAGCCAAATTTTCCCTGCAACAAAGGAATATATTTTATTTAACTATCATGGTAGTTGAAACACTGAGAATGGTACCCCCCATCTCAATCCCAATTAAAAGTAATTATCACCCCAACAAATTAAATTATAGTGATGAGATACAGTAGGATAATCCAAGTACTAGATACTCAAGATGTCCATAACCAGGGACACGGCTAACCATGATTAGTTTGTACACTCTGCAGAGGTTTGCGCACTTTTCCCCACAAGACTCGATCTCCACCGTTGTATTTCTCGCACTGCACAGTGTTTGAGAAACGAATGACTGAGACACAGTCTTGCAGAAGCATTAACTCTTTACTCCGGGTGGACAGTTACACCTACTTTCCCTCTACATCTGCTAGCCCACCACTGAAAGAGGTCACACAACATACTCAATGATGCCAGAGGCCATAATGGCTTGTGGCTGCACATGGAAGTTTCTAGCATGAATAATCTTTTGATCCCTTTAAGCCTGGGTGGTGGACCGTAGGAGGATCACACGGTATATCCTCGGGATCTCCTAGGACAACACTGGTATATCCCCAGGTGCCCAAAACAAGCAATCCACCCAGATGTGTACTAAAGTTGCCACCTTAAGTTGAACCATTAATTAACAATCTCACATCTTGTCATGGATACACTCAAACCCAATCCACGTCTACGAGAATAGCATAACAATATAAGCATAACGTAGAAGTAACTCCCAGGGTTTGATATTAAAACAGGGCAATAGGTTCTACCTCATCATCTACTTCCCAATACCCACAAGTTGATCACATCCTAATCATGCAATGTTTGGGGATTGGAACTAATGCATAATAACTGTGTATGAAAGAACTATGATCAATGTGTTACTTGCCTTGCTGATGATCCGCAAAACCTACAGACTCGTAGTAGCATGCTTCGCACTCCGGGTGTTCTATCGCAAACAAACAATAGCATACATAAGAAATCAAGCAAATATGCATGGGTAAATCTCAAATAAGAAGACCTAACCAGGAAGTTCAACTGAAGAACTTAGGTTTGCAAAAAGAATCAAATCAAACGGAGCAACGAAACACAAACTGCAAAAGAAACAAGATCCGATTACTAATCTGGAATAAAGTCAACTTTTACGGTACCAAAATCTTGTTCAAGTTAGGTAAATAGAAAGAGGGTTGCAAGACGAAGATCTAGGCGCTTGAATTGCCTGATTCTGATAAATGAGCGAAAAGATAAACTAAAAAAAAATTAGGGCAGAGATTGCGATCAAAAATAATCGCGGAAAACCCTGGAAAAAAACTGACGAACAGGCTAACGAACGACCATTTGCTGTCTATGAAAAACGGGTGAACGACGTTTGTTAAAACGACCATACGGACGAACGTCCGCTACTTAACTAAACCACAAAAAACCGGAATAAAACCGATCTAAAGAAAAAAACCGATCTTAGGTTTTCTAAAAAAACCGACCGGTCAACGGTTAACGGCGGCGGCTCGGCGAAGTCCAGCCACGGCTCCGGCTCAGCGGTGGGGCTAGGGCGGTGGCGCGGCTAGGTTTAGGGCCGGATGCGGGCACGGGGCGGGCTGGGGCGGCCTCGGCGGCTTATAAGGCCGGGGGGGGGGAGTCCGGGTCGAAACCGGCCCGTTAGGTCAGTTGCCCTTTTTTTAAATAAGTCCCGACACATAAAAACAAAGAAAAGTAATACTAAATGGACTCCAAAAATCCCAAAATAAATTTTCCCCATCCTGTAAAAATATGACGGACGAGGTGAACATTTATTTGGGCCTATAAAGAAATTTTGAAAAACGCGTATTTTTCTTAATTTGAATAAAATTGCAATAAAATCCAAATAAAAATCATTTATTTGATTTTTATATTTTTTCCTCCAATATTTCATTTATTTTGAAGAAGTCATATTATCTCCCCTCATATATTTTAATTTCGAAATATTTTTCGGAGAGAAAAATCATTAAAACTAAAATGATCCTTGTTTCAATATTTGATAGAAATTCAAATATGAAAATCGTGAAATCCCCAACTCTCTCCGCGGGTCCTTGAGTTGCGTAGGATTTCGAGCATCGTGAAACAAAAATGAAATAAAATATGATATGCATGAATGACCTATGTATAACATTCCAAATTGAAAATTTGGGATGTTACAGTAGAGCAATTACCAATTGATGTAGGAGACAAAGATCCTTCAGAAGCAATCCAAGAGTTGTCTATTGGCAAGATTAACCCAACAAAGGTGAAGGAGAGTACCTCTTTTGTTCAAGTGGAAGCCTCAACTTCACATCAAGGTGAACCACAAGTTGATTTGGAGCCATCCACAAGTGGAACACGTCAAGACAGAGAAAATGAGGAAGTACAGCAAGACGAACCACCGCGACCTCCCTCTCCACCTCTCCAAGAGGAAAACAACACCATCAACAATGAAGAAGGAGAAGAAGAAGAATACAATGAATAGGATGATCCATACCAACCCCCAAAAAGCTCTCACGAGTTAGAGCAAGAGTCACAAGAGGCCATCCCGTCGAACAAATCTTCGATGATATTCAAACCGGGAGAATTACTTACTTAAAACTCATTTTGCTAATTTTTGTGAACACCACTCATTCATTTCTAGTGTTGAACCTATGAAGGTTGAAGAAGCCCTTGAGGACCCAGATTGGATGAATACTATGCATGAAGAGCCACACAACTTTGAGAGAAATCAAGTGTGGACATTGGTTGAAAACCCATACGACAATCACAATGTCATTGGAACCAAATGGGTGTTTTGAAATAAGCAGGATGAAGATGGACAAGTTGTACGCAACAAGGCCCATATCGTCGCTCAAGGCTACACTCAAGTCGAAGGTATGGACTATGGTGAGACATACGCCCCCGTTGCTAGACTTGAGTCCATACACATCTTATTTGCTTATGCCAATCACCATTGAGGGAGTCCTGGATTAGGGGGTATCCGGACAGCCGGATTATATCCTTTGGCCGGACTGTTGGACTATGAAGATACAAGATTGAAGACTTCATCCCGTGTCCGGATGGGACTCTCCTTAGCATGGAAGGCAAGCTTGGCAATACAGATATGTAGATCTCCTTCCTTGTAACCGACTTTGTGTAACCCTTGGCCCCTCCGGTGTCTATATAAACCGGAGGGTTTAGTCCGTAGGACGAACAACAACAATCATACCATAGGCTAGCTTCTAGGGTTTAGCCTCTCTAATCTCGTGGTAGATCAACTCTTGTACTACTCATATTATCAAGAACAATCAAGCAGGACGTAGCGTATTACCTCCATCAAGAGGGCCCGAACCTGGGTAAACATCGTGTCCCCTGCCTCCTGTTACCATCCGCCTAGACGCATAGTTCGGGACCCCCTACCCTAGATCCGCCGGTTTTGACACCGACATTGGTGCTTTCATTGAGAGTTCCTCTGTGTCGTCATAGTTAGGCTTGACGGCTCCTTCGATCATCGATAGCAATGCAGTCCAGGGTGATACTTTTCTCCCCGGACAGATCTTTGTATTCGGTGGCTTCGCACTGCGGGCCAACTCGCTTGGCCATCTGGAGCAGATCAAAAGTTACGCCCCTGGCAACCAAGTCAGGTTTGGAAGCTTAAACTACATGACTGACATCTGCAGAGACTTGATCTTCGACGGATTCGAGCCCCTGCCGAGTGCGCCACACGATCACGATGAGCATGATTTAGCTCTACCATCAGACAGTGTTCAGGAGACCGCACCGGCAACCGCTCCGACCCTCAATTCGGAGCCAATTACGCCATCCATGGATGGATGGATAGACCCCGCCACGGAGGATGCATTCTCGGCGGCGATCGAGCCAAGTATCGACCTTACCCTTCACGAGAGCCGTGATGCCAAACTGCCGGATTCTTCCCCGGCCACGGACTCCGAACCGCCTGCGCCCGTGCCTATCAAATCCGACTGGGCGCCGATCATGAAGTTCACCTCCACGGATATCTTTCAGCACTCGCCCTTCGGCGACATACTGAACTCATTAAGGTCTCTCTCCTTGTCAGGAGAGTCCTGGCCGAACTATGTCCGGCAGGATTGGGATGCGGATGACGAAGAAATTCGCCGCCCACCCACCACCCACTTAGTAGCCACTGTCGATGATTTGACCGACAGGCTCGAATTCGACTCCGAAGATATCGACGGTATGGACAATGATGCACTAGACGAACAGGAACCACTGCCCGCAGGGCACTGGACAGCCACCTCATCATATGATATATACATGGTGGACACACCCAAAGAAGGCAATGGCGACGGGACAGCAGAGGATGACCCCTCCAAGAAGCAACCTAAGCGCCGACGACAGCGGCGCTGCTCTATGTCTCGCCAAAGCAAAAGTGGTGATACCAGCACAGGAGATAATAGTACTCCGGACAGTGTCGAAGATGACGACAATCCCCTCCAGCAAGATTTAGAGCAGGAGGATGGAGAAGCCAGCCCTCCCAAGAGAGCGGCAGATGGAGAGGCGGAGGATGGTAATTACATGCCTCCCTCCGAAGACGAGGCAAGCCTCGACAATGATGAATTTGTCGTGCCTGAGGATCCCGTCGAGCAAGAGCGCTTCAAGCGCCGGCTTATAGCCATGGCAAATAGCCTTAAGAAAAAGCAACAGCAGCTTTGAGCTGATCAAGATTTGCTAGCTGATAGATGGACTGAAGTCCTTCGGCCGAGGAATATGAACTCAAACGCCCCTCCAAGAGTTACCCAAAGCACAGGTTGTTACCCCGACAGGAGGAGGAAGCATTAAAACCTACATCTCCAGCGTATGACGCGGCTGATCGGCCACCTCGTGGCCGCGACAGAGAGGCATTTCAGCCAAAAGCTTAGCCCGCACCCCGATGCCACTCAAATAAAAATGTCAAGGCACGGGGAAACATGCTAGACCTACGAGACGTATTGGAGGACAAAGCAAAACATGCAAGATCGATCTACGGATCACGAGGGCGCGCCACTATGCGAGACGATAACCATCACACCGGATACAGTAAAAGTAAATCCGGCCGGGCCGAACACAGCAGACAAGACTCATTTGAGCTGCGTAGCGATATAGCCCAGTACAGATGCGCCGCACACCCTCTATGCTTCACAGACGAAGTAATGGATCACCAAATCCCAGAGGGTTTCAAACCCGTAAATATCGAATCATACGACGGTACAACAGATCCTGCGGTATGGATCGAGGACTTCCTCCTGCACATCCACATGGCCCGCGGTGACGATCTACACGCCATCAAATACCTCCCACTCAAACTCAAAGGACCAGGTCAGCATTGGCTCAACAGCCTGCCAGTATAATCCATTGGCTGTTGGGAAGATCTGGAAGCCGCATTCCTCGACAACTTCCAGTGCACTTATGTGCGACCACCAGATGCCGATGACTTGAGCCACATAATTCAGCAGCCACAGGAATCGGCCAGGTAATTCTGGACACGGTTCCTGACAAAGAAAAATCAAATCGTGGACTGTACGGATGCAGAGGCCCTAGCAGCTTTTAAGCACAACATCCATGACGATTGGCTCGCCCGGCACCTTGGCTAGGAAAAGCCGAAATCTATGGCAGCCCTCACGACACTCATGACCCGCTGCTGCACGGGAGAGGACAGCTGGCTGGCTCGAAGCAATAACATGTCAAAGAACCATGGTACTTCGGATACCAAGGATAACAATGGCACGTCACATCGCAGCAAACACAAGCGCCGCATCAACAGCGACAATACCGAGGATACGGCAGTCAATGCCAGATTCGGAGGCTCTAAACCCGGTCAACGCAAAAAGCCATTCAAAAGAAGCACTCCGGGCCCGTCCAGTTTGGACCTTATACTCGATCGCTCGTGTCAAATACATGGCACCCCCGACAAGCCAGCCAACCACACCAACAGGGAATGTTGGGTGTTCAAGCAGGCCGGCAAGTTAAATGTCGAAAACAAAGATAAGGGGTTACATAGCGATAACGAGGAGGAGCCCCGGCCGTCGAACACCGGAGGACAGTAGAGGTTCCCCCCACAAGTGCGGACGGTGAACATGATATACGCAACCCACATCCCCAAGAGGGAGCGGAAGCGTGCGCTAAGGGAGGTATATGCATTGGAGCCAGTCGCCCCAAAGTTCAACCCATGGTCCTCCTGTCCGATCACCTTTGATCGCAGGGACCACCCCACTAGTATCCGTCATGGCGGATTCGCCGCACTGGTCCTAGACCCAATCATCGACAGATTTCACCTCACTCGAGTCCTTATGGACGGAGGCAGCAGCCTGAACCTGCTTTATCAGGACACAGTGCGCAAAATGGGTATAGACTCCTCAAGGATCAAACCCACAAAAATGACCTTCAAAGGCGTCATACCAGGTGTAGAGGCCCATTGCACAGGCTCAGTCACACTGGAAGTGGTCTTCGGATCCCCGGATAACTTCCGAAGCGAGGAGTTAATCTTCGATTTAGTCCCGTCCCGCAATGGCTATCATGCACTGCTCGGGCGAACCGCATTTGCGAGATTCAATGTGGTACCGCATTATGCATACCTCAAGCTCAAGATACCAGGACCTCGGGGGGTCATCACAGTCAATGGAAAAACAGAGCGCTCTCTCCGCACGGAGGAGCACACTGCAGCCCTCGCAGCAGAAGCACAAAGCAACCTCTTCAGGCAATCCACCTGTTTGGTGATTAAACAACCAGACACCGTCAAGCGCGCCCAGAGTAATCTGCAACAAGATCGCCTAGCACATTCCGAGCTCGCATAGCAATGCGGCCCCCAACCCAGTCCCAGCCAAACGGTGATATCCGTGCCACGCGTACATAATTACGCATTGAAAATACCATGGGCATAGGTGCGGGGCACGACTACGGCACGCCCAAAGACTCGGCTCAACCGCACTAGGGGCTTCCCGCTTTGTTATTTTTTCCTCTCTTTCAGGACTTTACTCTCTGGAAACCTCGTCCGGCAGTACGATTGCCGGACACACGATACAACAACCAAGGAGGCAGAAAGCTACATTGCACCATGGAACTCCTAGGTGGTTTCTGGTAACGAGTGAAATACCTGCTTTAAATACCATTCCTCAGCTTGCCCTTGGAGGGGACATGTCAAATAGTCCTCCTTTTTGCTTATCGCAGTACTTCTATCATTCTGCTTCGACGCACCTTTTTGAATAAACAATGCATAGCACTAGACTATTACCGCATTCTCTATTCTTTTATATATATATATCTATATATATATGTTCATTCATGACATTCAGCACCCGTACACTCTGGTACGGCCAATAAGCCAGGGGCTTAAGCGTACCCCATAATACGGCGTGAGAAGTCCGAACACTTTCGATAGTGCGGCACTCCGAACTTATAGCATTATATGCATCAACTCCGAATCATGTCTTGGGTCAATAGTTGGGTTTGCCCGGCTCCGATGTTTTGGTACCTTACGTTTTGCTATATCGGCTAAGGTAGCACTGGGAGAACTACTGCGATTGTGCCCCGGTTCATCTGGGCAAGCACCTCAGTAGAGAAAGCTAAAACTGACTGTCATGATAAGGCGAGAGCTGGTCGCTATTCGAGAGGTCTTGAGTCCCTAAAGACTTATGCCGCTTAGGGCGAGGAGTCGGCTTTGTCCGGCTTAGGCGTGTATAGCGCCCCGAATTCGGCCTTCCGAATACTAGGGGCTTCGCCAAAATTTAAAATTATAGACTTCTATGGCTAAGTGAGAGTGATAAAGCATTATAGTCCGATTGCCTTGTTCGTTGTGCTGACCACCTCCCTCGAACGACCCAACAATGGGCAAAAGAGTACTCAGATTTATCCCGAACACCCCAGCACTCGTGGCATGGGGGCAGAAGCCGACGACTGGCCATCTCTTAGATTTGACAAACAGCCGCACAGAAGGTACTATTTTAAATTCAAACAAGCATTGCATAGCACACATGAACAAGTTTTCATAATACAGGATCACACGAGCAAGTTCATTCAAAAATTACATCCTTCGCACACTCGTCCGCCACAAGACGGGCACCCTTCAGGACACCCTCATAATACATTTCAGGGTGGCGATGCTCCTTGCCCTGCGGCGGCCCCTCCTTCACCAGCTTCTCGGCGTCCATCTTGGCCCAGTGCACCTTCGCACGGGCAAAAGCCCGGCGTGCACCTTCGATGCAGACGGACCACTTTATGACTTCCAGCCGTGGGCAGGCATCCACAAACCGCCTCACCAGGCCGAAGTAGCTGTTGGGAAGGGAGTCGCTAGGCCACATCCGGACTATAAGGCCCCTCATGGCCTATTCGGCCGCCTTGTGCAGCTCGACCAGTTGCTTCAGCTGGTCGCTCACAGGCATCGGGTGTTCGGTCCCAGTATACTGAGACCAGAACAACTTCTCCGTTGAGCTTCCCTCCTCGGCCTGGTAGTACTTTGCGGCATCTGACACGCTGTGGGGCAAATCTGCGAATGCTCCTGGAGAGCTCCAGACTCTGGTAAGTAAAAAGTAATTTACTTTCACATGCTTTCTTTGCATAATGAATGCCTTACCCGCCGCTATCTTCCTCATCGCCTCAATTTCCTGGAGGGCCTTTTGGGCTTCAGCCTTGGCATGCTTTGTGCTCTCGAGGGCCGCGGCAAGCTCGGACTCTCACGTCTTCGAGTCAAGCTCCAAAGTCTCGTGCTTCTTCACGAGAGCCTGGAGCTCTTGCTGCACCTCGCCCACCCATGCCTCCTGTTTCTCCCGCTCGGTGCGCTCCTTGGCCGCTTTGTTTTCGGCCTCGGACAGCGCTTGCTTCAGGGTCGCCACTTCGGTCGTGGCCCCTGGCACATCCATGATGATCCTATCATTTTGCAACCACATCTTTTTATATATATATATAGACAAGGTATTACTTACCTTTGTTCTCCTCGAGTTGCCTGTTGGTAAGTCCGAGCTCTTTCTCAGACCGCTCGAGGTTCTGCTTCAGTGCGGCGACCTACGCAGTTAGTGCGGCAGAGGTCAGCAGCGAAGCCTGCATACGCATACAGACATACTTATATTAGACTCCTACAGATATTATTTGATCCTCTATTCGGCTTTTCTTTGTGAACACCAAACAGGGCATCAGGGGCTACTGTCTATGCGGTAATATTTTCCTATATTTTAAATACTTACCTCAAAGCCTGTTAGAAGGCTGGCATAGGCTTCAGTCAGTCCGCTCTTGGCGGACTGAACCTTCTTGATCACTGCACTCATAATAGTGCGGTGCTCTTCGTTGATGGAGGCGTCGCGAAGCGCTCCCAGTAGGTTGTCCGGTGCCTCTGGATGGACAGAGGTCACTGGCATGGGCGGCTTGCCCCTCTTGGAAGGGGGCCGCCTGTCGGAGTCCGGAACCACTGGAGGTTCCGGCGCGGTGTTCAGCTGAGGGCCGAACTTGGAGCCCTTGGGAGTCTTGCTCCCTTTGCGCCTGGAGTCCGGAAGGTCTCCTTGAGGCGCCTCTAGGGCTATCTCCCCCCGACTTGGTGCCCCTTGAGACAATACCTCGACATTGTCTGTAGGGCGAGTAGAGGAGGGGGTTGGAAGTGACTCTCTATTCATATCCGACGAGTCCAAGGAACCGTCCGACGAGGATACGTCGATGCGGGCTCGGGGCGGACTGCATGATCATATTCGACGTTAGGAGAAGCAGCGCAATAAAAGTATGCTATGATTTACTCTGGTATCCGAATACTTACGACTTCGCCAGGGGCTTGGCCCAGAGTAACCACTCGTCTTCGCTGTCGGCGGCGGTGGTGGAACAGTCCGGAAGGAGAGTCCTTCCCTTCTTGGACCCTTCGGCCTCCCCGGTTGGGGCGGCCTTCCTTTTCTTATCTCCCCCGGCTGGAGGGGGAGAACCGTCATCTTACTCATCCTCGTTTTCACGGTAGGAGTGCGTCTCAGAGTTATCGGACGATGAGTCCGATACCACCTGGCGCCGGGAACTCTTTCGGGTTCCCGTGGCCTTCTTCTTGATCTTCTTCTCCGGCACCTCGTAAGGAGCCAGAGTCCACATCTCCGTCAGGAGAGCGTCTGTAGGGTCTTCGGGCAGAGGGGCCAGACAGTCAATCTGCTCCGATGTCTCCACCCAGTCCTGTCAAAGGCATGGGAGCTCAGACCCCGCACATGGTTAAACTATGGAAAATAAATACCCTACGAGGTGTACAGAACTTACCGGATTCACAGGGCGCGTCGCGCTTAGCCCGCGGTCCTCGGTAAGGGGAGGGGGACCTCAACGCCCTTGAACAACACCTTCCAGACGTCCTTATGCATCGTGTCGAAGAGCTCGCGTAGAGTCTGGTGCTGGGCCGGGTTGAACTCCCATAAGTTTAAAGCCCGTCGTTGACACGGGAGGATCCGGTGGAAGAGCATGGCCTGGACTATGTTGACAAGCTTGAGTTTCTTGCCTATCATGTTCCGGATACACTTCTGGAGTCCGTCCAGCTCCACCAATGAGCCCCAGGACAGGCCCTTCTCCTTCCAGGAAGTGAGCCGCGTGGGTATTCCGGATCGAAACTCGGGGGCCGCCACCCAGTTGGTGTCGCGTGGCTCGGTGATGTAGAACCACCCTGATGGCCACCCCTTTATGGTCACCACGTAGGAGCCCTCGAGCCATGTAGCGTTGGGTATTTTGGCCACCATGGCTCTGCCGCATTCCACTTGTTGGCCGCCTACTACCTTCGGTTTGACATTGAAGGTCTTCAGCCATAGGCCGAAGTGGGGCCGGATGCGGAGGAAAGCCTCGCACACGACGATGAACGCCGAGATGTTGATGATGAAATTCGGGGCCAGATCATGGAAGTCCAGCCCATACTAGAACATAAGGCCGCAGACGAAGTGGGTGAGGAAAACCACCCTTTCGTAAGGTTCCGGGGTAGGGATGATCTGCCCCACGGCTGGCAGCCGGTGCGCGATATCCGCGGCTAAGTATCCGGCCCCGCGTAGCTTTTTGATGTCTCTCTCCGTAACGGAGGAGACCATCCACTTGCCTCCCTCTCCGGACATGTTTGGAGAGGGTTGAGGAGAAGGATGTGGACTTGGGCGCTGGAGCTCGAGTGCGCGAGAATGGATGAGCAAGGAGGAAGAAGGCGTGGGTAGAAAAAGGTGAACCCTTATCCCTTTATAAGGGCGGACGAAACTATGCAACCCCACCAGCCTGGTAAAACTCACTTATCCCCCAAGCGCTGTAATTGATGGCACGGTTGGGTTACCCACGTCTGTATTGATGGGAATCCCGTAATAAGGGGACACGATCTCTGCTTTGACAAGACGTGCCAAGGAAACCGCCTCGCGAAACACGCTAAGGTTGGTTGTGAAAAACGATTCGAATGGTGACATGGCTGTGGTGTGATGTAACACTGCGGAATGCGTCGGCAGATTAGATTTGTGAAAATATTATTCTCTCTACAGTTGTATGTGGAACTTGTTTTGCAGAGCCGGACACGATCCTCATGTTCAAAATCTTCTATGAAGTATTCGGAGGAGGAACCCTCCTTGCAATGCCGAAGACAATCTACGCGCCGGACTCATCGTCATTGAAGCCTGGTTCAGGGGCTACTGAGGGAGTCCTGGATTAGGGGGTATCCGGATAGCCGGATTATATCCTTTGGCCGGACTGTTGGACTATGAAGATACAAGATTGAAGACTTCGTCCCGTGTCCGGATGGGACTCTCCTTGGCGTGGAAGGCAATCTTGGCAATACGGATATGTAGATCTCCTTCCTTGTAACCGACTTTGTGTAACCCTAGCCCCCTCCGGTGTCTATATAAACCGGAGGGTTTAGTCCATAGGACGAACAGCAACAATCATACCATAGGCTAGCTTCTAGGGTTTAGCCTCTCTGATATCGTGGTAGATCAACTCTTGTACTACTCATATTATCAAGAACAATCAAGCAGGACGTAGGGTATTACCTCCATCAAGAGGGCCCGAACCTGGCTAAACATCGTGTCCCCTGCCTCCTGTTACCATCCGCCTAGACGCACAGTTCGGGACCCCCTACCCGAGATCTGCCGGTTTTGACACCGATAACCATGATATCACTTTATACCACATGGACATTAAAAGTGCTTTTCTTAATGGAGAAATTGAGGAGGAGGTGTATGTTAAACAACCTCCCGGCTTTGTCAATCCTAAAAACCTAATCATGTCTAAAAACTTCACAAAGCTCTTTATGGTCTTAATCAAGCTCCTAGAGCATGGTATAAATGCTTAACCAAGTTTATTATTGAAGAAGGCTTTGAAATTGGGAAGATTTATTCAACACTTTTTTACTAAAAGGGTTAATCGTGAATTATTTGTGTGCCAAATTTATGTGGACGATATCATATTTGGTTCTACTAACCCCCATTTTAGCGAAAAGTTTGGAAGGATAATGTCGGAGAAGTTTGAGATGTATATGATGAGTGAACTCAAATTTTTCCTTGGTTTGCAAATCAAGCAAACTAAGGAAGGTACCTTTGTTTCCAAAACAAAGTATACCAGGGATCTTTTCAAGAAGTTCAACTTGAAAGAAACCAAAGGTATGAAAACACCCATGCCTACTAGTGGACATATTGACTTGACTAAGGATGGCAAACCGGTTGACCAAAAGGTTTACCGCCCTATGATTCATTCATTGTTATATCTATCTACCTACCATACCGATATTATGTTAAGTGTCTGCATGTGTGCATGATATCAAGTGGCCGCAAAAGAGTGTCATCTTAAGGCCGCGAAAAGGATAGTGAGATACCTAATTCATACACCAACTTTGGCATTTGGTATCCTAAGAGGTCATCTTTTGATCATATTAGCTACTCCAATTCAGACTATGCCGGTGACAAGGTTGACAGAAAGTCCACTTCGGGTACTTACCAATTTCTTGGTAGATCCCTTGTGTCTTGGTCCTCCAACAAACAAAACTCGGTATCCTTATCCACTTCCGAAAGAGGAATACATTGCCGCCAGATCATGTTGCACTCAATTACTTTCGATGACCCAAACCCTTAAGGATTATGGGATACATGTGAAACATGTTCCATTTCCTTGTGACAATGAAAGTGCTATTAACATTGCTCACAATCCCATGAAACACTCTCAAACTAAGCACATAGAAGTTCATCGTCATTTCATTCAAGATCATGTTGCTAAAGGAGACATCAATCTGAAGCATGTTCGTACATATAAGCAATTGGCGGATATATTCACCAAACCGCTTGACGAGAAAGTATTTTGCCATTTGAGAGGTGAATAGAATATCATTGATGCCTCAAACTTGGAGTAGAAACTCCATTTGGATACATGCAAGTCATGAGCCTTTTCATGACTAATCCTTGATATTTCTCTTATGATGATGATCACATGTCTTGGGTCTATACTTCTACCCTTGCATGTTATCTAACCCTTGTAGGTACTTGGACGAACCCAAATCTATGGGATTGCAAGTCACTCATGTTTTGAGCAATCTCTACATCACCAAGTTCCTACGATATGATTGTTTAATACAAGGAAGCATGAACTCACTCAACATATCCTTTGACTATCTTTATATGAAAAATTTCATGATTGTCAATATGGATAACAAGTGCTCTTCCTTGCAAGATTAACCCATGTAGGAAGATGAACTCAAACTACTAGTGGTGCTCCAAACTCTTGATGGACAACATCAACCTTGAGCACCCAACACATGTTTGACTACATGATCAAGATCAACACCACAACCCAAGGTATGTCATTCCATCTTAGAGAAGCTTTGTCCCAAGTCATGAGTCAAAGAAACTCAACAAGATGTGAATACATCAAATGCTTAAACGAAAAATGGTAACCCCATTTTGAGCTTAAACGATGAGTATGACCTACGATCAAGTGCTATCACTTGACTCCCTAGTCAATATACTCTAACGTAGGTGACTTTGTCACCGACCCTTTCTAGATGAAGTTCTCTAGTGTTCTTTTTCTCAGTTGATTCCTTTTCACTCGTATGTTTTTTGTCTTAATGTCTCTCTCTAAACTTCATCCATATCTTCTTTTTTCCAGCTCTTTCTTTGTGTGTTTAATTCATTACACATTTTTCTATTAATTCCTTGCAAATCCTTGTGAGATTTCATTTGCTAACTGAGATGAGATGACAAAATATTTACTCTGTGTTGAACTTAGTCCCTCTGATTCAAACCTATTGGCTCAACCGAAATACAAGTTCTCCTTGTGAATAGTTCATCGGTACAACCAATATGGACTAACTCGGTCGCACGGATGAGTACCTTGTGTGACTCTGTCATTTTGGAGCCACTGACGGAAACCGTATCGACGTCACCGATTTCAACTATGATAAAATGTTCTGTCGTTTCTTTCTACCTATTTTCTTCAGCTCCACTCAATGATTCCTCCCTCTATCAGCATCATAAGCTAATCACTGCCTTATAGTGACTCTCAAGGACCACACCTACTTGACTCAAGCTCCAGAAGTGCCCTTCTTGGAAATTGATGTCAAAGGGGGAGAGAGAGCACATCAAAGCTTATCAAATGAGCACATATAAGCTCTTCTACAGATGCTTGTTAACAAAGAGGAGAGAGGTCACAAGTCTTTAAGAGGGAAATGACATGTCAATATGTTTTGATCTTAGCTATTGCTCAAATTCTCGTTGCTCTTGTTTTAGTTGATATTACCATATCTTGCTTTGATTTTGTCTCACCCTACCTTCTCCCACTATCCAATATCAGATTCAGGGGGAGAAAGAGTCTATGCCTAAGGGGATAAAAATCTTTTGGAATTCATTCATATCTTTAAATCTTTGGGGACATGTCTAGATCTTAATGAAGTACCTAGTACTCACCCATTACATGTCATCCCATTCTTGGTACTTTTGTGGTTTTTTGAAACTTCTTTACTTAGGAGTGTTCTTATGTTATATAACCCTGTTTTCTCAAGTCCACTCTTTTCAAAGTCAGCTCAAGACCATAAGGTAAGTATATGCATCACACTCATGTGCATGATGATCTCTTGCTGGTGCACATATTGTTTGCAAGAGGGATTCATAAACATGGAGGTATATTTCTAAATCATATCATTTTCTCTAATGCATACATCCAAGATACATGTAACTCTTTGCTTGCTCTGTCATGATTATGCATTCACATGTTAGTATATTCTATCTTCACATGATGGCATATATGTAGGGGGAGCTTATGCATGTTACATGTCTATCCAAATCATTACCTGCTACCATTCATATCATTTACCTAAAGCTTTGATGTATGTTGTCATCAATTACCAAAAAGGGAGAGATTGAAAGCACAAGTGCTCCCTGGGTGGTTTTGGTAATTAATGTCAACATATCACTTGTTGGACTAATGCCTTTATCTAGTGTATTTCAAACAAGTTCAACGATGGTGTGGAAAGGACAAGAGGATGTGGATCCCCATCAAGGTGTAAAGGACATGCATTGGCAAAAGCCCAAGACTTCATTTCTATTTTAGTGATCCAAGATCACATTGAGTCCATAGGAAAGCCAATACAATTTAAAGGGGATGAGGTGTTGCTTTTCTCAAATGCTTAGTGAAATTGCTCCAATCCCTCAACCACTTTCTCATTCCAAATATGTCAAAACCCTAAACTCCATCTCGGCCCCACCAATTCTTTCTATCCAGAGCCACCGAGTTCATATGACATAGCCACTTCCAGAAACCCTAATAGTTCGGTCACACCGATATGAATCTTGGTCTCACCGAGATGGCCTTGCCAATTCTCTGTTGCATGTTCCAATTATTTCGGTCTCATCGAAATAGAGATCAGTCTCACCAAGATGGCTTGACCAATTCTTTGTTGACCTATTGCTTCACTTCGGTCTCACCGAGTTGATGCAATTGGCTCCATCGAGATGAGGTTTTCCCTAAGCCCTAGCACATCGGTCCCACCAAGTTGTTCCAGCCGGTCCCACCGAGATTCCTAACGTTCACATTTTGAACTAAATCAGTCTCAATGAGTTCATCTATTGGGTCTGACCGAGTTGGGTCAAATGTGTCTAACGGTTGGATTTTGTGTGGATGCTATATATACCCCTCCACCCCTTCTCCATATGTGAGGGAGCCATCAGAACGTGCCTACACTTCCAGCATACATTTTCTGAGAGAGAATCACCTACTCATGTGTTGAGATCAAGATATACCAATCCTACCACAAGAATCTTGATTTCTAGCCTTCTCCAAGTTGCTTTCCACTCAAATCCTCTATCCACCATATCCAAATCTGTGAGAGAGAGTTGAGTGTTGGGGAAACTATCATTTGAAGCACAAGAGCAAGGAGTTCATCCTCAACACAATATCTATTACCTTTTGGAGAGTAGTGTCTCCTAGATTGGTTAGGTGACGCTTGGGAGCCCCTGACAAGTTTTCGAGTTGAACCAAGAAGTTTGTAAGGGCAAGGAGCTCACGAACTTCGTTAAGATCTACCCAAGTGAGGCAAGTCCTTCATGGGAGATGACCATGGCAGGATAGACAAGGTTGCTTCTTCGTGGACCCTTCGTGGGTGGAGCCCTCCGTGGACTCGTGGAACCATTACCCTTCGTGGGTTGAAGTATCCATCAATGTGGATGTAAGATAACACTGACAATGACATGTACCTAGGGTAGGGTCGTAAGCCTGACCTAGACACCCTACCCAAGGACACTGCCCTAGACTCAAAGACATACAAAGTTCTACAGAAGATACCGACTGAAATCACCCTGAAGTGTAATCCACTTGACAAAAGATTCCACTCGGATATCCCAATTCCACTCGACATAATCATTACGCTTGACCATACAAAAGAATCACTTAGAGCATAGAAGGCCTACAGTCACTACAAAAAAAAGACACATCCATGACATTTTGGGCTGAACGAAATTTTTTTCTATCATACATATGACACTTCTATGACAATAATTGTGACAAAACCCGGTATCATCATAGATGTGGTGGGCTCCTACTTCTATGACAAAAAATCATGACAGAAAATGGGCTTTTCGTCCTGGGCGGGCTGGAGACGCAACTGCATGACATTCTTTGGGCCGTCCATGACGGAAAAAACCGTGGTAGAAGCGAGGGCGAGGGAAATTTCGGGGAGTTCCCGGTTACGGTGGGAGGTCGGGGGCTGAGCGATGCACATTTCTCTTGTACCCGTACGCGCATGTGTGCGATGCGTTGGCTCTAACTGAACCCGAGCGAGGCGTTGGGCTCTAACTGAACCCGAGCGATTGCACTGCAGGCTACGCATTACTGAACCCGAGCGATCGATCGATCGCTGTTAACTGAACCCGATCGAGCGATTCCTTCGCTACTGCTGCTAACTGAAGCCGATTGATTGGATGAACAGTGAGCGTTGCGGGGGGGGGGGGGGGGTTGTATGAACAGTGAGCGGTGACGTTGCCTCTGGATGAACAGGACCCCGTTGTGTGGAGGGCTGGATGAACAGTAGACGATGGAGGGGTAGTTGAACAGGACCCCGTGGTGTGGATGGCTGGATTAACAGTAGATGGTGGAGGGGTGCCCGTGGAGGGGTGGTTGAATAGTAGCCGGTGGAGTAGCGTGTAGTGGAGGCTGGATGAACAAGAGCCCGTGGAGGCTGGAGGAGGTCGACGGTAGCCCGTGGAGGCTGGAGGAGGTCGACGGTGGAGATGAACAGTATCCCGTGGAGTCCCGTTTTGCGGTACGCCACACCCCTCCCGATGAACAGGACCCCCATTTCGACCGTGGGAGGTCCGTTTCGTCCGTTTTGCGGTACGCCACACCCCTCCTGATAAACAGGACCCCCGTTTTGCGATACGCCACACCCCTCCCGATCAACAGGACCCTCGTTTCAACCGTAGGAGGTCCGTTTCCTCTGTTCTGCGGTACGCCAGGCCTCGTTTCCATCGCCTATTCCGTTCAAGCCCTCCCGATGAACATGACCACGCATTCCGTTCCGACCCAGCTGGTTGGCTCCCACATGTTCCGTTGCCTCCCGATGAACACGACGCATTCCGTTGCCTCCCCATGAACATGACGCATTCTGTTGCCTCCCCATGAACACGACGCATTCCATTGCCTCCCCATGAACACGACGATGACGCTGTTTCTCCGTTCCGACCCAGCCATGTACATGAGCCCTGGCCGTACGTATGCGCGAGTAGGCGTTTGAGACTCCGCCCGTATGTACACATACGTGGCCTTATTTTCTTTCTTGCACCCTGGCCACTATACATACGTGTACATGCTACGTGCGCGCCTCTACTATGACAAGTGCGCGCCTCTACTACGACACGTGCACGCCTCTACATCGACCAGTATGTATGTACACGTTCGCGACCAGAATGACAACACTATGTACGCTTCGACCAGGTGGGTCCCGACTGTCAGGCCCTTCCTTGCGTGCGAAGATGTAGCTGGTGGGTCCCAGCAGTCAGGGGGGCGAATCATTTTGTTTTTTTGCCCGGACACACTTCCTTGGGTGCGAAGGTGATGATTGATCTAATGCAATAAAACTGGGTAGTAGAAAAGGTATGATCAAAGTGTTACTTGCCTTGGTAATGATCTGGGAAACCTAGCGATTCGAAGTAACAAGCGGTGCACTCCGGGTATTGTATCATAGACAAACAAACAAGCATACAATAAGTACTCATCTAATGCATGGGTAAAACTCAAATAAGAGATCTAACCAGAAGGTTCAACTTAAGAACTCCGGTTGGCAAAAGAATCAAATCGAACGAAGCAACGAAAGTCAAACGGCGAAAGAAAACAACTTCGTTCTACTAATCTGGATCTAGGGCAAATTTTACAGTAGCAAAATCTTGTTTAAGTTGGTTAAACGGATAGAGGGTTTCGAGACGAAACTCTAGGCGCTTGAATCGCCTGATTCCGATAAACGAACGAAAAGTTATACTAAAACAAAAATCGGATCAGGAATCGCGATCAGGAAAATCGCGGATTTAATCCAAGAAAAAGAAAAATGATGAACGCTCGCTAGAATGCACGAACGGACGAACGCTCGCTATTTAAGTAAACTGGAAAAACCGATCTATTTAAAAAAACGAAACTAAAAAAACCGACGAAAACCGATTTTTTTTTAAAAAAACGTTGGCACGGAAGTCGACGCGGCGGCGAACCTCGGCGGCAGCGGCGCGGCGCGGCATCGGCGGCGGGACCGGGCGGTAGCTAGGGTTGGGAGCTAGGGCGGCTAGGGTTCCCCGGGGCTGGGCCTCAGCTTATAAAGGCCCCCTCGGGCCGGAGTCCTAGTCAGACACGGCCCGTAGGTCGGTTCGTTTTTTTTTAATTATTCTGTTCGGAAGAAAAATAAAAATAAATACTAAACGGACTCCAAAAATTCCGAAATAGATTTTCACGGGCTTCTAAAATCAAGCCGCACAAGGTGAACATTTATTTGGGACCTAAATGCAATTTTGAAAAACGCACTTTTTTCCTAAATTCAAATAAAACACCGAAAAACTCCGAAATAAAATCTTATTTGATTTTATTATTATATTCTCAATATTTCTTTATTTTGGGAAAGTCATTTTATTCCCTCTCTCATATTTTTGTAGTAGAAATAACTGATGATAAAATAAATAAAATCAAATGATCCTATTCTCAAAATTTGAGAAAACTCAAATATGAAAATAGCGAAATCCCCAACTCTCTCCGTGGGTCATTGAGTTACGTGGAATATCTAGGATCAACCAAAATGCAAAATAAAATATGGTATGCATTGATGATCTAATGTATAACATTCCAAATTGAAAATTTGGGATGTTACATTCATCTAGTTTCTTAATATCCAATTTCCATGCATGTTTAACATGTTTAAAATGTTGTTTGGTTAAATTTTCTCCTATGTCATGCTAAAATGATTAATTCCATAACTAAATAACCGTAGCTCCAAACTTAACAAAATTTATATGTAAATGGGGTAGAAAAATGCCTAGTTTATCACGGTGGTTTTACTTTGCATGTGTAACAACTCTAAAATATGGTTTAGGGCAGAACAGTACCAAACCTAATATATGCTCATGAGGAGTTTCCGGAATTGTTGTTCGCTGTTTCCGGCCTCATTTAAACTTGCCTAGATATGTAGTTTTGTTGTGCTTCACCCCTTGCCATGCTAACCAACATTTAATTTTGTTGAGTACCTAAACGAGAGAGAACTAAATAAGTCACGTGGTGTTTCATCAATATGCAACGGAGTTGCATATTGAGCTCCACTTACTTTGTAGGATTGCTTGTGCACTTTGCCATGCCTCTTTAAACCAGACATGCATCATATGTGGTTGTGCATCATGCCATGCTTATGTGATGGTTGTTTACTATGTTGTTTGCTTCTTTCCGGGTTACTTCTCACGTTAGCTTCGGTTTCGTTCCGGAGTTGTGAGGATCCGTTCATCTACGTCTGTTTGTCTTCTTCATGGACTCGTTCTTCTTCCTTGCGGGATCTCAGGCAAGATGACCATACCCTCGAAATCACTTCTATCTTTGCTTGCTAGTTGATCGCTCTATTGCTATGCCTATGCTGCGATACCTACCACATGCTTTATCATGCCTCCCATACAGCCATGTCAAGCCTCTAACCCACCTTGCCCTAGCAAATAGTTGTTTGGCTATGTTACCGCTTTGCTCAGCCCCTCTTATAGTGTTGCTAGTTGCAGGCGAAGATCGAGTTTGTTCCTTGTTGGAACATGATTATTGTTGGGATATCACAATATCTCTTATTTAATTTGTGCATCTATATACTTGGTAAAGGGTGGAAGGCTCGGCCTTATGCCTGGTGTTTTGATCCACTCTTGCCACCCTAGTTTCCGTCATACCGGTGTTATGTTCCTTGATTTTGCGTTCCTTACACGGTTGGGTGTTATGGGGACCCCTTGACAGTTCGCTTTGAATAAAACTCCTCCAGCAAGGCCCAACCTTGGATTTACCATTTGCCTCACCACCACCTACTTTTCCCTTGGGAGTCGCTCTCCCGAGGGTCATTTTTATTTTATCCCCCCGGGCCAGTGCTTGTCTAAGTGTTGGTCCAAGCCGGGCAGCCTGCGGGGCCACCTCGGGGAAACTCGAGGGCTGGTTTTACTCGTAGCTTGACCTATCCGGTGTTGCCCTGAGAACGAGATATGTGCAGCTCCTATCGGGATGTCGGTGCATCGGGCGGCTTTGCTGGTCTTCTTTTACCATTTGTCGAAATGTCTTGTAATCGGGATTCCGAGACTGATCGGGTCTTCCCGCGAGAAGGAATATCCTTCGTTGACCATGAGAGCTTGTGATGGGCTAAGTTGGGACACCCCTGTAGGGTTTTGAACTTTCGAAAGCCATGCCCGCGGTTATGGGCAGATGGGAATTTGTTAATGTCCGGTTGTAGAGAACTTGACACTTAACTTAATTAAAATGCATCAGCCGCGTGTGTAGCCGTGATGGTCTCTTCTCGGCGGAGTCCGGGAAGTGAACACGGTGTTGGAGTTATGCTTGAACGTAAGTAGTTTCAGGATCACTTCTTGATCACTCCTAGTTTGCGACCATGCCTTGCCTTCTCTTCTCGCTCTCATTTGCGTATGGTAGCCACCATATATGCTAGTGCTTGCTACAGCTCCACCTCATACCTTTTACCTACCCATAAGCTTAAATAGTCTTGATCGCGAGGGTGTGAGATTGCTGAGTCCCTGTGACTCACAGTTTACTTCCAAAACCAGTTGCAGGTGCCGATGAAACCGTGCAGGTGATGGAACCGAGCTCTAGGAGGAGCTCGATGAAGCTGTCATTCATTGTGTTGTTTCGTGTTTCCAGTTGATCAGTAGTGGAGATCAGTTGAGGCGATCGGGGATCTGTAGCATTAGGGGTAGTCTTGTTTTATTTTGGGTTCCGTAGTCGAACCTTTATTGTATCTAGATGATGTAATGCTTTATCTATGTATTGTGTGAAGTGGCGATTGTAAGCCAATTCAGTACATGGGATGTGTAAAGATTGCCCCTGTTGCGACATTGCCAATTCAGTAAGCATAATGTGTACTGTAGTATCATCATTGTTGGACCTTCCGAAGAGGCGAAGAGCCAAGTGCAAGGTTCACACGAGTACGAACTATTGAACCTCCCGAAGAGGCAAAGATCCAAGCGCAATGTTTTATAGGAGTTGTCGTCCTAGTAGGAGCGTACTACAACTATAGCGGACGATGCTACTATATGATGCCGCCGCATCACGTATATCCAAAGCTGTGCCACCTTTTTTCGCAAAGAGCATATTGGAGCCCGTGCAACAACCACACAAGTTGCACATACACATAACACATTTACTAGTAATAAATTCTAATGGACAAATGCCAGTATGCCACACAAGTTCATCTCCAATTCATGTGATAAATTTGTGCACGACTAGTCTACATATATTCACATCGCTACCGTTCACAATTTCCCGTACTCCACTTACACATTATAGATGGGCTACATGTCCTCCTCCAGGTTCCATTCCCAGGTGTTCTTCATGGATGGCACGATCCATAGCGGTGGGCAACGGGAATCATTGTCGCAGCTTTCTAGTCCGGTTCCACACGATGGAGACTCATCCAAGCTGAAGCGGCATAAATCAGGGATAGCGTGTCCTAGCATGTCATTCATCCCACGGTGCACACTGAAGACACAACCATGCTTCATGAATGGCAGGCCTTCCGTGTCATGCACGGAAGGTGGCATCCGCTTGACAATGGGGTAGTTGTCCCCAATGAAAAGCGAGTACTCTCCAAGAGTGTTCCTCGGCACCCACGTAGCATTACGGGGATCAAACTCAGCGGCGTTCATCTGGTACACACGGCATCTCAGATCTGGATACATGGTGACATACATAGTCAAGGTCCATGCATAATAATGTTGTGCTCAAATATGACGGTCAGTAATACTGTGCAGCAAATAGTACTACTCCGGTATAGAGGAAGTAAAATAACCGGCTTATTATATGTAGCCACTCTTGGCTACATGGATGAGATAGTAAGACATGGAAAACAAAAATGGTGGTAGCTAGTGGGTTCAAGTCTTCAAGGGCCTAGCTAGCTATACGCGTCCTCCAAGGTAAAAAGTACTCCTACTAGTACGTAAGTAGAGTACTAGTACAACAATGAAAGAGAAGGCGAGAGGGTTAAAAATGGAATACCTGGGTAGATGGTGATGGTCCGATCGTGGTAGATTGTGTGACCATGTTTCACATCAGTGGTCCCATCGGTAACGACTGCTAAGATAGTTGATTCCAATATGCCAAAGTCAACTACAAGGTTCCAGGTTCGACCGAATTGCGGATGCAAATGCACATCCAGGATCGGCAATCTTATTTTGATCGCGCGATGACTAGTCCCTGCAAAATAATGGAGTACCGTTAGGGATGCAAATGATGGTTTGTGCATTCTGTTTGTAATCTCCCGTACCGTAGGATGGCAACCAGATGAAACAAGTCCCTTGGCTTGTCACCGCGAAGATGCGACCTAGATGGCGCACAACGTCTTCGAACATGTAGGGGTACAAATCTGCCGCCGACAACATGAGCCAGCCTCTGCCGTTACTGCCTCTTGCATTGGTGGCAATCCTTATGTCAAACAACGTGATGAGATAGTAATCATCGTAGCCACGTCGCTTTGTCGGCGGGTCCGCAATTGCTATCTTCTTCAATCTCATGTAGGCATCATCATACGTATTCAAGCCCATCCAGTCCGGAAGGCCGATCGCAATGGTGGAGAAGGGGTCTACCCGAACGGCCGCACTGCTGTGGATGTTGTGCCAAATGATGGTGGTATCTAGCCGGAGGTATGCAAGCCAATCTTCGTTGGCACCGACCCAGACGACGGTGGGTAGCGGAGAAATTACGGGATGGAAATGGAATAACTATGTACTACATGATCAAACTCCATTACTGACCTGCTCATTGGAAAAAATCCTACTACCTCTCAACGTTGGCAACTCTAGCGGAGTCAACGTGCAACCATGGCCAGGGAGCGGTGGACTGTTCGAAGGATTGTCCCATAGAAGAACCTTCTCCTCGAGGACGCATGGAATACCAACAAGCATGGCCTTTTCCCAAGCCTTTTTAAGCACCGTCTTGAAAAAGTTGGTGCAGGAAGCACCGAGCCTTGCGGCGGTGAGGACGTCGGAGCAACGTGCGATTTCTCCCAGAGGATCATCATCCGAGGTCTCCCAGCCCCGACGAGGAGGAGAACCTCCTGGCAAATCCATGGGAGCAGCGACGAACTGCCTTCTCTTCGGGGGGAGGGGAACTGGCGAGGAGATAAGAGCGTAGTAATCGCAGGGCCTCGTCCCTTCCAACTGTAGATCGTTCCTTAGCGAAGGGGTGATGCTATTATTTACTACTAGTACTAGCATTATGGGATGTTATGGGATTGCATTATACTGTAAATAATAGCACTAGTAAGAAATTTTTGGCCTAGCTAGTAGTTTTTGGCGTGGATTAAGAAATTTTGGGTATGATTTTGCAATTTTTGTACACGCCAACTAGTGTCAAAAAACTTACATTATGTGACGGGGGAGTACGTGCTCGTATTGTAGTAGTACTAGTACTACTTTCTCAACTAGTAGTGCGATGTACTGCACTTCTATTATAGTGCACCAGTTTTGAACTCTTGAATCTCGGGGCCAAGGAGCTATAGTTGGAAGTGGAGGGTACTACGTACTGTTCTCTAGAACCATCGCTGTACTATCAATGTAGGGAAAGTACGCCTGCGTAGTGGCCTAGTGGGTACTCTCGGTGCTCTGTTCAGCCTCTCCTCACATGTAGTTGGCCTACTCAGCTACTCCTCTCACGCACACACTAGCAGCCTGTTTATCAATGACGGTTACTGCGGGGGCAAAACATTTGAGTTATTTGATACAGCGAGACTAGGCTTTTCGCTTCCATTTGTGGAGGTGTAATGGATCTCGTCGAACTTTGTTAGTAGTTCCTTCTTTATGAATGAGATGAAGCAAAGATTTTGCCTCCGTTCAAAAAAACACGTCAAGAGGAATTTATTTTATAGTAGAGCCGATAATGGAGTGAAGTCCATGCGTGCAACACCACAAGCTACAGAGTAGTAGTAGAGCACTTTATGTATAGAGCCATATTGCACAGTCCCCAATGCCCCGCCAGTATTTTCCGGCTCCTCGGGCTTAATTGGGAGGCACTAGTTTAAATATGCTAGTACTAGCTGATGAGGAAGCTACAAGCGAGGTGCGGCTAGGGCGAGAACGCGAGCCCCGAGATGCTGGGAAGGAAAACCCGTTCACGTGGCTAGATTGTGGTGCCGCACGTCCATTTGACTTCAAAACTCAAACTACCCGTGAAAAATATTGGCCCGCGGCGAAGTTACTATTTTAAAAAAGGCCGCCGTGTGTTCGGCCGGGATCGAACCCAAAAAATGAGGTATACACTCCCGCGACCACTAGTACTACTCGTTGGAGTACAACGCAACCTAGAATCGCCTTTTGTTGCTAGTAGTACATTGTTCCTTACAAGAAACCCCTAATAATGCAAGAAACCACTAATAATGCCAAGAAACTAGTACCACTTGCATACGTGGTAGACTTAAGCTAAGACTACCTTATCAACCATTGTACATGCTCTTACCAACCAGCCCTACCAAGAAACGACTACTCTACAAAGTGCCGTTGTAGGCATGTTTCAACCCATGGCCCTGTTTGGATACATTTGTTGTCAATCTAACCCTGCCATCCAAACACCACTTTGGTTAGAGTTAATTCAGGGTTAGAATCTAACCTCTGACTTAGAGTATCCAAACAGGGCCCATGTCGCCCATTAAGTCAACCCCTTCTATTCGACTGGGTGTTATGACTTGTGGGACCTACATGTCAGTCTGCACAAAAATCCCCGAGTGACCTCCTACCTCCGGCCCATCCACCAAGTCATCCACGGACATGGGACGCAGTTACCGCTGCCCATCTTGCGGCAGCCCGGATGCCAGCTCCGGCCGGTGCTCACGGCCGCTAGCTAGCCAAGATAGCTTCGTCCAGCTGCTTGTCTACAAGGTTTTCTAGTTAGATTGGCACGGCGGCGCGACGGCTTGCTCGTGTGCGCCGTGCTAAGGCCAGCCATCTGGCTCAAGCGAAGGCCAGCACGGCGGCTTGCTCGCTCGTGAGTCATGCTCGGGCCAGCCTGCCAACCCGTGCGGAGGCCAGCGCGGCGTCCGGGTCGTCTGGCGAAGCGGCGGCCAACTCACTCATCACCGGCGCCACTAACGAACACGCATCAGTACTGTTTGAAGTAATGTTCAGGAAAAATAATGATTTGAGGGGGAATAACAGGATAGAAGGTCAGATGTGGGTCCCTCATGTCAACGGTCAAACAAAATGTGTTGGTTTAAGCTGCCTCGTTAGCACGGACGTGTGGGCCAACCCTATCATAAATGGGTTTAAACTAACCTAATCGGTAGGTGGTAGTTTTTGCTGTGGATTAAGAAATTTTTGGCATGTTTTGCTATTTTTTGTACAATAGATTCTTCCTAGGGCTGGTTGAAAGTGGTAGTTTTTTGTTAAATACTCTACATGTTGTAAGTAGGAGTGAAAGTTAAGCTTTGGAACCCAATAAGCAAGGCTAGTTACATAGTGCATATGTGTACATGATTGAAAGTAAATATCAACCATGAGTGACTAATATCTAGATGGAAAACTCGAAACTATGGAATACTAGGGAATTTTTTTGCATGGTTGGAAATACTAGCAATGTTCATGTGTGTTGCAATGAATCATAATTAGAATAATACTTATTCACAAACTCGATACAAAACACTCTAATTTTGATATACATATATCACTAGAGATATATTATGTTTCAATTAGAATATATTCCTTGGGCTGTTTTGGTGAGGTCAGGGAGGGATGTGGTTGGTATTAAGATACTAATTATGGGTTTTTCTACAAATTGGTAGACAAGTGGGATGTTTGTGAGAAAAGGCAACAACTAACCTAATAGTCATTAGATGTAGATCTAATGGTCACAAACGACGGATGGCAGACACACCATCATCACCAACTTAGTCTTCTGTATGAGTACTAGCAAGATCCGTGCATTGCATGGAACATCAAGATGCATTTTTTTATAAAAACACTTGTTGTGATTGACCCATGCGGGAGTAATCCCATGTGTAGAAACTAATGATATCTCGAGAAATAGGATATACTGTGAAGAGAAGTGGGGCGTGGTGGTGATAGGTGGTCAGACTGAGCGAAGGCATGTGGATTGACGATGCCGGCAGCGGCCGCCAGGCCAGCTTGTTCCAGAGGCTTCCTTTCTTAATTGCTGGAAATGTGGAGAGGGGTGCGGGTATCTTTTAGTTTAATTTCCATCAGCCAGGTATAGATCGGACGGTCTATATTGCAAGATGGCACGCGTACCATCATCAGCAACTGGTTTTTTATAAGAAGAAATATAAGTATGGAGATACAAACATATGATCGATACTTGTTTCTGTAAACTAGCATATACATTCTATTCAATGACTCACCATGTGAGGCCTTAGCACAATGACTTCTCGACTGTGTAAAACAAAGGTTTTCCCGTCGCCGATAAGGAGGGGGTGACGGCGACACGCTTTTTGGCATGCTCAGTCCTAATAGTCATACTAGGTGGTCTAAGCACGTGTAGATTTATTCTTTTTCATGTCTCGTGCTCGCCGTACCGCCAAGACTGTTGATGAATAGACAACAAGTTATTCACAGGGAAACCCTTGTTGAGCGTGTTTGCGAGAGAGCGAGACAGTGTGCGTGTTTGATATGTCTAGAGACTGAGGCAATGATAACAGATTCTTTGTGTCTATGTTTGTGGAGGATAGAGAGAGACATGTACATGGGGCTTTGTGTTGTGTAACATGGAGACACATATACATGATTAGAGAGTGAGTGTGCGAGATACACATGCGGACATGGGGAGAGATGAGGATCCAGATTAATGGGTGTTTGTGCGCGCGTTTGTGTGTGAGAGGGAGTGTGTCTATGTGGAGTAGAGAGACCACTAATGATGTAAACCTAGTATAACGGAAGGGGGAATGGTGTGACATGTGTAGTAGCGGGATAGCATGGGTGCGGGCGGGTGGAGCAGACTATTTGGAAGAGACATCGATTGTGTGTGGGAGAGGGGTGTGAGAGCGAGAGAGAGAGAGAGAGAGATAGGAAGAGAGGGGGCGTTTGTGTCCATAAATGGCGTATAGATAGGGAGACAATGTTGATGTTGTTTAAAATTGGCCTATGTAAGGAGACGCAAGGGAAGAGAGTCATCGTGTGTGTGATAGGGACTTCATGAGAGATCTAGAATAGATGGTGTAGAGAACAATGTGCCAAATCGAGAACGATGATACATTAGGGAGCTACGGAAAGAGTCACGACATATATGTATACAGGGAGGAGCTGGGGCGGGTCCGCATGTGGGAGAGATAGAAAGAGGAGAGTGGTGCACAAGGAGACAAAGTGTGCTCGTTTTGCAGTGGGGGTGGTGTGTGAGGTAAGTGTGCGAGAACCATATAACTAGGGAGATAGACGTTTGGGAGCGACGTTTTGTGTGTATGGGAAAGATACACTCTACATAGTGCGTGTCCTTGGGAAAGAGAGATGACGGGAGACCTAGCTAGAGAGTGGGGGAAGAGATGTGTGCATGCCCAAGAGACAAAGTGATAGAGACCTATATTGGGGTCCGGGCTTTAGAAGAGAGAGGGGTGTTAATGTGCTCGTGTGTTGGTGTTTGGGGGAGAGAACGACTTCTCTGTGTGTGTGGGGGGGGGCTTCAGATAAAGAGTGAGGTGTGTATATTTGAGGGACTTTAGCGTAATTGAGATATACATGGTCAATAGTGTGTGCACTCAAGGTTGATCAATTTGTTTCACAGTTTGGACTATGAGATAACGATACTTTTGAACATGCGTGATATACTTTGATGTACCATAATTACAAACCTAAGATTGGAATTTTTGAATTCGACACCATCATTATCTTTTGTAATTCATTTAAACGGATGTACATTTTTAAGCCGGGATTTTGTGATTTCAAATTCATATATCAAACCTAGAGATATACACATACGAGCATGTTCAAACTTTATAATCATCCACTTTATTAATACACATAGACATTTTTGCTTTTGTCATCATATTTAGGATAAACACATTTGGAATTTCATTTGAATTGGACCATATGATGGTATTTGCTTGTAGTAACTCAATGAACCATATTTGAATTGAATGGACAATCTAAGTTTCGAGTTGGAGACATGGATTTTCAAAACTTGCACTTTTTTGCGTGCAAAACAAACAAATTCTCGGCCATCATATCGTATCAGGCGCCAAAAGCTTTCAAACATCCCGCTCACATCAAAATATCTAGCGCCCGGAAGTTTAGCCCTGTGATATTCCTATTTTACCCCTGCCACATGAACGGAAAAGGGCTGCTTTGGTAACTCCATTGTTTTCCCCTCTTTCCCCCAACATTCTTCCCCAAAGCCCCTCCCTGACCCCCCCAACGACGGCAAGCCGCCGAATCTAGTCCTCCGCCGCAGCAGTGGACCTCACACCCCGACGGATCTACCTTCTGCACCTTGGAACCCCCAACTGCCAACTCACCACTTCAACGGAGCCGCTTCAGCGACTGGCTTGTACACCGCTCCAGATCTACTTGACCGCCATCATGGTCCACCGCATCGAATCTGCTTAACCGGCGCCCTCGTCCACCACAGTGTAGGCCCTTCACTGACTCCCTCGTCCGTCCCTTCGTTGGCCCTTCATACAAGCCCTCGTCTGCCGTAACAGATCCAAGTCTCCAAAAGCACTGTACAACGCACCCGCCGAAGCCTTCATCCACTGCACCGGACCCGCTCCACGGATGCCATATTCAACTCCACCGGCCCTGCTTTACCGACGCTGCAACCTCATCAGGTTATATCAATCTGTACTCCTTCGGTTTTTCTCTTTATCGTGCAACTGTTCACTTACCACAAATGAGCTTTCTTGTATGTCGACAGGCGCCACAACCATAGCACCAGAGCCACTTCAGTGACGGAGACATCCGGCCCAAGCTCAACTGCAACACGAGCACCATCGACGATCCTTAGCTATCAAGTATGCCAACGATACCCATACGCCACCGAGAATCGGGTACTATTATCTAATGGTCAACGCCTACGTTCACTTTCTTAGCATAAGCACCGCACGTTTGAATTTCTTCAGGGCATCATTCAGTTTTTCATGAGACCCGTTATTCTGCTTGCACCTGTAGGGCCATACTTCTGGCAGTGAACATGTTACATGTGCTAAATTGCATACCAGTGCACATATAGTTAATGTGCTTTAATTTTGTCCTAAGTATTACTGTACTTCCTTGATATCACTGCCTACTATTTTACTTCTTGCATGCTATATTTATCATAACAGTGTTGTTCTGATGCCAGCGGTGGGAGTAGTATGGGGGCGGTGAGGCCTTCGCGGCAGCATAGCCAGCCACGGGAGGCAGGAGCAGGCAGCACGACCAGCACTGCTTTGGGCGGCTCGAGCAAGAAGACCAGAGGTTGAAGAAGCACTAAGGCCGTTGGATGGACATTGTACGGTCACTGGAGCTAGAATCGTTCCTATTGACTAAGTTGACAAAGCCCTCCGTCCCCGTCAACTTAGTAGGCCCACAAGTCAGCCTCCCACTGTGGTGGGTCCCAGCTAGCAGGGGGTATTCATTTTTATGTGCGCAATAAGGAGGCACTTCCTTGCGTGCGAAGATATAGTTGGTGGGTTCGACATGTCAGCGGAGGGAACATTTTTTCACGAAATACAGAGGCCCTTCCGACGGGTCCCAGATGTCAGGTGGAGGAATCATTATTTTGCATGTAATAAGGAGGCATTTCCTTGTGTGCGGCCGTGGACCCAGCTGTCAGCCTCTCCACGTACAGTCCACTTCCGATGGATGTCGTTCGTTGACCACGTTGACCACGCCGCACAGAGAGCACCAGGGCGGTGGACAACGGTGACGCCTATGAAGGGAACAAAACGGAGCGGGGAAGACACGGCAGTGGCTACCCACGCGGTGGACAGTACGAGGGTTGACTGGTTCGGCTGCCGTCGTCGGAAAATAACAGGAGGTGTGTGTGAGTAGAGGGATAGACAGGCCAGGGATGCGAGTATATGATGGCGCCGTGAGGCCTGCCCAGCAGCACAGCCGGCTGTGGGAGGTGGGAGCAGGCGGTTCCGATGGCGCTGGTTCGGGCGGCTGGGGCGGGAAGATCAGAGACAGAAGAAGCACGATTGCCATTAGATTGACATCTAACGGTCTGACGCTGGTAGAGTCGATTGTTGACTAAGTTTCTTTTTTGATAAACCTTGTGTACGCATGAACTTAGTAGGCCCGCAAGTCATCCTCCAAATCTGTGGCAGACAACATAGAGCCCATTTGCTAATTTTAAATAATTTGCAGCCCATTTGCTAATTCTTAAGTAATTTATTACAACCCATTTTCTGCCCAGGACCACGGTCAAAAAGTTCAACCTTATTTTGCATATTTTGGTGGAGTCTGAACTTTTGTAATCCCGAAATGATAAACATTTTTTTAAGAACTTATTGATTTGCCAAAAAAATCGTTTTGTTTTGTAAGAAAATAAGACGTGGGACAATTGAGTTGGTTGAAGGGAAAACCAGTGGTAAAAAAATCAGCGCTGGGAGGGAAAACAACAACAAAAATAAGGATGTAAATATGAAAAGGGAATTTTATGTATTTTCAATATAATGATACATGTATATTAACAAGTAAAACTATAGGTAGTGATTAGAAAACGGATGTAGGACATGCGTTTCAAGAGGAAAATAGAACTAGGATGTGTGTTTGATTCAGTAAAAAAAGTGCCTGCAGATGTTGTAAGACAATATATAACTAACGCTGGCGGGCCAGAGGCCCATAGATAACTGCTGGGTCTTTGTGCCCCGTTGTCGTCATGGGCTAGGCCTGTTAAAAACAAAACCAAGCCTGGGCAGTCTACAGCCCAGTTGAAACTTGCTTGACCTGAAAAAACAATATACGTGCTCAATAAACGAGAGAACTTTTCAAGTACAGACTGATAACTAGGATGCAACAAGGATATTGTTTTTTCATCGTGATAATAAGAGCATGCACTTGTTTCAAAAAAAATTGGAGAACTGGGAATTCGAATGACAGGTGCTTATGCTACCCATCAAATAAAAATCAGGTGCCTGAAAATTCATTTCGAAACAAATGATTCAGCTTTATATCCACGTCGACCCTCGGCATGATGGTTGGAAGCAAATGCCAAGTTCGTACCAAAAGATTGCTAACAGCAATACCAACTTGCGGACGACAAGGTAGTACAAGTACCAATACCAAACTAACTTATAATATTTTTACTCCTGGCCCTAGTGTTCATCTGGTAGAAAATCTTGCAGAGGACCACCTCCCGCTCCTTCTCTTGCTCCAGGTCCCCGAGGTGGTACTGGTGCATCACCCAGTTGGTCCTCTACTGGTCGAAGTTCTTGTTGGTGTGCAACACCAGAACCTTTTTTTCCCCGTCTGCCGGCCGTTGACCATCACCGGCAAGGTATTGCTGGTGTTGTGCCACATCACGTGCATGCCGCACTCCGACTGTATCTTGCGACGCGTTCACGTACCCCTTTTGAACGCACTGGAATTGCACTAGAAGAAATGCTTTCTTAGGCCACTTAGTGTGATACTTGCAGTATTGTCGAATACATGTTTTAGTGTACGTAATTGGCATTTTCATAACATCTTTAGCATGTTGAAGTCACTTGTTTCACTTTTTATTAACTGTCAAATTGTAATTGCTTCACCTGCTCTGCGTCTAAAAAGAAAAATAGAGCTATAAACAAAGGAATATGTTTGTGCAAGTAGTCGGCCGATCGGTGTCTTACCTGGAAGTTTCTCAGGATGGGTGTAGCATATGTCGTGCTTGCTGCCGATGGTTGGTATGAACAAATCGATGAGAGGGTGAGATCTCGCGCTATCAGCACTCACTTTGGCCTCAAGGTGCTCGATCAGCTCCTGATCCGTGGGATCGAACTTGACGCTAGCCGGCAGCACAGGCCAATCCTTCTTCGACTTTCATGGGTTAATTCCAGTTATATGGTACTCAATATATGATAAATTGACTGTTTTAAGTGAATGATGAAAGATTTCGACAGATAAGTGGTACTCCAAATCTGAAGTCCAGAATACCTGAACACGCCATCGGGATTCTTGTGTCACCTCATGTGCAGCGTGTTGTCACGTCAATTCAATGTGTGTACATGATGAATAATTTGACCGACGTATACTAGTACTGCTACTGTACTACTTACTAGTCATATTTAGTATCACATTTTAACCATAGGTTTAACTAACAAGTACGCACTTGAAGCCTAAGTGATATATATATATATATACTGCACAGCATCTCCATCATCATTATCAGTACATCCTGCGTAGGTGAGTTAGGATGCACTTGATCCCAGAAAGGTATCTATCCTTCAAACCAGAGGAGTGCTTCAAACTAACAACAGTACATAATATCCAAAAAAAGAGGGTCGTGCTACAGCAGCAGAATACATGGCTCAATCTACATATCAGTACGTGCAAATGAGCATCAAATGACCACCGTCAGCTGAACGAGCGATAAACCACCACCCATCGACTGGTATGATTCCAAGGCCTGGAATCTTGAAGGCCAACGCATTTGTGTCAGCTGCAACAATTCAAATTGGAGACCAAAAGGACAAAAATAAACAATCATGTTCAGAGTGTGTGTGGAATTAAGATTATTATAACAGTGACACATATCATAGACAGAGAATTGCAATGTCGTGGTCATAATCATACCCCAAGATTAAAAAAATAAGCCAATGGCTTTCATATTCTAGCAATATATCATGGTTCAAACATCATGTAACAATGAGAGGAAAACAGATATGACAGGGCCTACTCATATTCTACCATAGCACTTACTACAGTTATCATATCAACTCTAAGCAATAACATGTGTTGTTATAAAAATCCTAGAAATGAGAGTAACATATAGCAATCATGAGGTTATACTCATAATATTTATTCTTACAATCATTAGATACCAATTGTTCTCATATCAACTCTAACAATAACATGTGTGGTCATAAAAATCTAGGAAATGAGAGGAACATTTAGCAATGATGTGGTTATAGACATACTATATATTATAAATTTGTAACAATGAATAGGCAGTCGTATTCTTAAGGTAAAGATGAGATGAGATAGAATAATTACACGATGATAGATTCCACCAGTATAGGCAGCCAATCTGTGCGTCGACCGCATAAACGATGCCATCATGCACTATAGCATCAGACAGAAGTGTTGGGTAAAGAGGATCGGCGATGAGCCATAACCATGTATGGTGACCGGATTTCAGATAGACTAATCCCATGTTGAACACTGCAATGAGCTTGTAATCCATGTAGTCTTCTGATGGTGTCGTTACTTCACAGATTACAAACTTCAGCAAATAGAGGTCGAGACAAAAGCTCGACGCGTGTCGTGCATAGTAGGCAGGAGTGTCCGGCGGGCCGCGAGGCTCGATGGCGGCGGTATCCAAAGATGGAAGGGTGATTTCTCACTGGGTGTAGATATCCATGAGACACCACAGACTACCGGATTGGTGGATGAGGACGATCCAGTTGGCCTTCATGCCCGCCCAGTAGTGGTCGTGCATGAAGGACAGGTGGACGGGTACTGGTAGCATGTCGAGGGGCACCGCGGCAACCTCCGTAAGATCGTGAAGTCGGAGTCTGGGCCACCTGCGAGGATCGGGCATCAGCAAGCATGGTGTCTTGAAAAGAGCCAGTCGGTTGCAGACGAGTAGACGGTACAAAGACACCGAGCATACGGCCAGACGGATGGTGCTGAGTAGGTCCATACGATTACAGATCTGCTCCAAGAAAACATCGGGGAGGGAATTCCAATCGTGGCTCTGCGTGTCAGTCGGTTCTGCCACTGGAGTTTTCGGTGCCTGCGAGCCAGCGGGAAAGTTGATTCAGGCGGGCGAGCAAAGAAGCTTCTCCTCGTGTGGCCGAGCAGTGAACGGGGGGATATGATACGCGCGAGCTACCAAGGAAGATAGCACTGGCGGGCGAGCAGAGAGCGGGGGGAAATGGTGTGCAGCCGATGATGGGGAAGAGAGAGGAAGAAGAAGAGAGGAGGAAGAAGAGTGGAGGACGGGGAAGAAAGTGCATTAAATCACAATTCTACTACTACTACCAGGATATACTGTCCTACGGAGTGTAAATAGTTACACCGATGACATATGTGTCTACCACAAGAGGGACCATATCTCAGTTAATGGAGGACGGAAGCGTGCTCTACTGGCAAACATGATGGCAGTACTAGGTAAGGCTGATTTAGTAACACCAACACGCTAGTTCAGCTTATTAATTAAGTTTCCCATCTGCTGCAGCGTGTATTGTCACTTCACTGCGAAGACTAGTTGAATAGTTCTCTCTGACCGAGATGGGGAATAATGGATCGCGAAGACTTCCTTTCTACATTATCCCTATGCCCCTACGCTCACTTCACTCATTTTTTTCCGTACGTAGTCACTTGTTGAAATCTCTACAGAGACAAATATTTCGTAGTTGGGAACAGACGGAGGATTTTCCTCCGTATTTGGGAACAGAGGGAGGATTTTACTCCGTATTTGGGAACAGAGGGAGTATCACCATATGGAGGGAACAGAGGAAGCTTGAAATATGAAAATGTCAATGGGAGGGAGTAAGCCCCATGCATGCATGCATGCAACATGCAACACTGACACGTACACATGGACGCACGCAACACTCACACATCCATGCGGCACACAGCACACGACGCAACACACACACTCACACTCAAGTGCTCAACCTACTCCCTATGTCCGTGAAAGACTGTACATTGAGAGATTTACACATTGACCAGGGCATAATTAACGCCCAAAAGTAGCAGACTTATGTGTGCATGCGACTATAGAGAGAAGAAGATTAAATGAAGGTCATTGCATGCTGTAATTAAGGATAGACATGTAGCCTATACCTAGAGCACAAGTTGGTGCATTTGTCAATCAATATAGATTTAGATTAAAGGCTAAATGCATTGGAAGTGTAGATGTACTACACTCTTCATTTTTTAGCTGATTTCTTTGCTCTACCAACTGACAGGTGGGACCAAGAAACCAGTTGACAATTTAACCAGTCAACAAAGTGCCATGTCGACTATGTGGCCGGTCAGTAGGGTGCAATATGGTGCTCTACAATAAGCTAGTGATCGTATAATCACCGCAAAACTATATATAGTGACCGTAAAGAGCATATTGTTACATACGTTAATCGCTAGTGTATTTTTCTCGTTTCAAATTAAGCCATATTAACCAGAAAGGACGTAGTATGGACTAGTACTAGTACTGCTTTGACGTGTTCCGTCAACTCGCCGAACGAGGAGAAGCTTGCTTACTATGCCTCTCCCTCGCCCACGCGCGCGGTGGTTCGTAGGACGAGGAGAGGGTTTTGACTACAGCGCCCTCTCCCTCTCCCTCTCCCTCGCCCTCACCCTTGTGGTGGACGTGCAACAGTTCAATCGGTGTCAGATTGCCAGAAGCATAATGTGTACTGTAGTATCATCATTGTTGGACCTTCCGAAGAGGCGAAGAGCCAAGTGCAAGGTTCACACGAGTACGAACTATTGAACCTCCCAAAGAGGCAAAGAGCCAAGTGCAACGTTTTATAGGAGTTGTCGTCCTAGTAGGAGCGTACTACAACTATAGCGAATGATGCTAGTATATGATGCCGCCGTGTCACGTATATCCAAAGTTGTGCCACCTTTTTTTCTCAAAGAGCGTGTTGTAGCCCGTGCAACAACCACACAAGTTGCACGTACACATAACACATTTACTAGTAATAAATTCTAATGGAAAAATGCCAGTATGCCACACAAGTTCATCTCCAATTCATGTGATAAATTTGTGCACGACTAGTCTACATATATTCACAGCGCTACCGTTCACAATTTACCGTACTCCACTTACACGTTATAGATGGGCTACATGTCCTCCTCCAGGTTCCATTCCCAGGTGTTCTTCATGGATGGCACAGTCCATAGTGGTGGGCAATGGGAATCATTGTCGCAGCTTTCTAGTCTGGTTCCACACGATGGAGACTCATCCAAGCTGAAGCGGCATAAATCAGGGATAGCGTGTCCTAGCATGTCGTTCATCCGGCGGTGCGCACTTAAGACACAACCATGCTTCATGAACGGCAGGCCTTCCGTGTCGTGCATGGAAGGTGGCATCCGCTTCACAATGGGGTAGCTGTCCCCAATGAAAAGCGAGTACTCTCCAAGAGTGTTCCTCGGCACCCACGTAGCATTACGGGGGTCGAACACGGCGGCGTTCATCTGGTACACGCGGCATCTCAGATTTGGACATATGGTGACGTACATAGTCAAGGTCCATGCATAATAATGTTGTGCTCAAATATGGCGGTCAGTAATAATGTGCAGCAAATAGTACTACTCCGGTAGAGAGGAAGTAAAATAACCGGCTTATTATATGTAGCCACTCTTGGCTACATGGATGAGATAGTAAGACATGGAAAAACAAAAATGGTGGCAGCTAGTGGGTTCATATCTTCAAGGGCCTAGCTAGCTATACGCGTCCTCCAAGGTAAGAAGTACTCCTACTAGTATGTAAGTAGAGTACTAGTACAACAATGAAAGAGAAAACGAGAAGGTTAAAAAATGGAATACCTGGGTAGATGGTGATGGTCCGATCATGGTAGATTGTGTGACCATGTTGCACATCAGTGGTTCCATGGGTAACGACTGCTAAGATAGTTGATCCCAATATGCCAAAGTCAGCTACAAGGTTCCAGGTTCAACCGAATTGCGGATGCAAATGCACATCCAGGATCGGCAATCTTATTTTGATCGCGGGATGACTGGTCCCTGCAAATTAATGGAGTACCGTTAGGGTTGCAAATGATGGTTTGTGCATTCCGTTTTTAACCTCCCGTACCGTAGGATGGCGCCTAGATGAAACAATTCCCCTGGCTTGTCGCCGCGAAGATGTGGCCTAGATGACACACAGCGTCTTCGAACGTGTAGGGGTACAAATTTGCTGCCGCCAACATGCGCCAGCCTCTGCCGTTACTGCCTCTTGCATTGATGGCAATCCTTATGTCAAACACCACGATGAGATAGTAATTGTTGTAGCCACGTCACTTTGTCGGCGGGTCCGCAATTACTATCTTCTTCAATATCATGTAGGCATCATCATACGTATTCAAGCCCAGCCAGTCCGGAAGGCCGATCGCAATGGTGGAGAAGGGGTCTACCCGAACGGCCGCACTGTTGTGGATGTTGTGCAAAATGATGGTGGTATCTGGCCGGAGGTATGCAAGCCAATCTTCGTTGGCACCGACCCAGACCTATATATAAGACGGTGGGCAGCGGAGAAATTACGGGATGGAAAATGGAATAACTACGTACTACATGATCAAACTCCATTACTGACCTGCTCATCAAAAAAAATCCTACTACCTCTCAACGTCGGCAACTCTAGTGGAGTCAACATGCAACCATGGCCAAGGAGCGGTGGACTGTTCGAAGGATTGTCCCATAGAAGAACCTTCTCCTCGAGGACGCATGGAAGACCAACAAGCATGGCCTTTTCCCAAGCCTTTTTAAGCACCCTCTTGAAAAGGTTGGTGCAGGAAGCACCAAGTCTTGCGGTGGTGAGGACGTCGGAGCGGCGTGCGATTTCTCCCAGAGGATCGTCGTCGAAGGTCTCCCAGCCCTGACGAGGAGTTGAACCTCCTGGCGAATCCATGGGAGCAGCGATGAACTGCCTTCTCTTCGGGGGGAGGGGAACTGGCGAGGAGATAAGAGTGTAGTAACCGCAGGGCCTCGTCCTGTCGGCGTTCTGGGAATGGGGCTCCCCAGACTTGCCTGCCTGCGGCCTGCGGCGTGGCTCAAAATTGGGCCCAGCACGGCCCGTCTTCATCAGCACAAACCCAAGACCCTCGCGAGGGGCCAAGCCTCGCGGGGCGGACGACATGGAGCTTCCTCAGGCATGGCCTCGTCAGGCTGGCTTGCGAGGAGGCGGAGAGATCAAGGCGGGGTACTTCGCGAGGCGCCCGTGACGCAAGCCATGACGACTCAGGGTGCCAGGCGGGTGCCAGCCCGCGCAGCATCCTCCTTTCCTCTTTGGTGCAAAGGGGGCAAGCGCAGCCGCGGAGTGCCGAGGCATCAGGCAAAGGTTGCCGTTTCGGTGCAACGAGACCAAGACCAGGAGGACTATGAGACGAAGGTGACCGTGGAGCCCAAGACGGCGTCATCACCAGAGCTTTGCACAGGCGAAGACTACTTTTGTCAGGATAGTTGATACTTGCTGTCCCCCTTCAAATTAGCCCGCCATTGTTGGCTCCCTTCCCGCTCAATATTTGGGGAGAGGACCAGGGCCACTATAAATAGGACCAGCCACCCGCGTAGCAAGGGGGTTCGGCTCAGTCTCCTCCAAGGGCTCGACAAGTAGAGAGGTGGTAAAGAGAGAGAGAGAGAGAGATGGAGAAAGGTGGCTGAACTTCTCCCAGCAGTTCATCGCCCCAGCCAAGAACAGACCCTCGCGAGGCTGTTCTTCCTTGTACTGTCCGTTATCATCAGCCCAAGAGGCAATCCACCACACCACACACTGGAGTAGGGTATTACACCACAACGGTGGCCCGAACCAGTATAAACCCTGTGTCCCTCGTGTTGTTCTTTTCGTAGCTTTGATCCTAGCGTGGCGGAGGGGTGCAGGGAGGTAGGAGGCGAAATCTCCGTGCGCACCCCAGTGTTCAAACCTCAAGGGTCTGCCGGAACCCGAAATCCGACATTTGGCGCACCAGGTAGGGTGTGCGCCGGAATTCGTCTTCCACCGCTCCATTCTCCTCCGACCATCACGCCCATGTTTGACGCACGTTGGGCCCGCGCGGAGCGCCGGGCCGCCCTCGCTTCCCGCGTCGCCCAGACAGCCCCTGTCGGTGGGCGTCCTCGCCGTTCCCCGTCGCCCGCCGTCAACGCCGCCACCGGCCCGGTGGGGGACGAGCGGCAAGCATCGTCTCAGCATCCATCCGTGCGCCAAGACGGCCGCACCGCGAGTCCCTCACTCGCCCCGGCTGGATGTTCGTCCCTCGCGCTTCACGCGCCCATGGAGGCTCGGGCTGCACTCATAGCGGCAAACGAGCTCCTGCGCTACCGCCCCGTTGATGACGTCTACGAAGAATGGCTAGACCGCGTCGCCGAACTCGTCCGCGCCGCAGGGGGCTCCCCCGCGCCGTCCGCTCCGCTGCACCGCACCTCGCCCCGCACGGGCGACGAGGCTCCGGCGGCGCCCCGGCCGCCTCCTCCTCAATAAGACACCATGGCTCCAAGACGCGTGGCCCCTGGGCGGAACCCGCTCCGTCAGGTGCCAGCGCGGCAAGAGCAGAGCTGCCAAGAAGTCCCTCGCCCGCCAGAAGCTGCTCGGGCACTCCCTGCTCCAGCATGTCGCGACCATCCTCCTGCTCCGGCGCGTGGGGACATGCAGGACCCTACTCTCCATCACCCAAGGCCCCCCGTGGCCACAGCAGGCTGCCACGCTTACACCACCGAACTACGCAGTGTCGCGTGGCCGGGCAAGTTCAAGCCGGACCTGCCTCCTTGCTACGACGGCACGGCCGACCCTGCGGAGTTCCTCCAGCTCTACGAACTGGGCATCGAAGCTGCCAACGGAGACGAGAAGGTCATGCCGAACTGGTTTCCCATGGCGCTCAAGGACGGGGCCCGCACCTGGCTCCTGAACCTGGCTCCAGGCACAATCTCCTCCTAGGAAGAGATGCGCACCCGCTTCATCGCCAACTTCCAAGGTACTTGCGACCGGCCACCCGCCGTGAGCGACATGCGCCGCATCAAGCAACAACCTGGGGAGACCCTGCAGAAGTACATCCAGTGCTTCAACAACGCATGCCTCAAGATTCCCAAGGTGACTGAAGAGGCCATCATCTCAGCCTTCTCCGACGGCGTGCGCGACATCAAGATGAAGGAGGAGCTGGTGATGCATGAAGACCTGTGCACTTCTTTGGAGCTGTTCAACTTGGCGAACAAGTGCGCCAGGGCTGAGGAAGGGCGTCTCTCCCTCCTTGAGCTGCCTACCGCAGACCCGGAAGAGAAGAAGCTCAAGGCCAAGGAAGTGAAGCGCAAGGGGGCTGCCGTGCTCGCGGCAGAACCAGACACCAAGTGGGGCAGAGATCAGCCCGAACCCCCCAAGGGCAGCCGGTACTGCGTGTACCATGACCTCCACACCCACAACACCAGCGAATGCCAAGAACTCCGAGCCGTGCGTGAAGGAAGGATCGGCCGTCGCCCTGACCGTGGTGACCGGGGATACGGCCGAGGAGGAGGAAGGAACACAGGGCGCTGGGAAGACCATGGCCCGCGCTAGGGATGGCGCGACCAACCTCGCGAGGATCGCAAGCAAGACCCACCTCGCGAGGGAGGCCGGAGGGATCAGCCTCGCAAGGATCGCCCGCAAGGCAACGCAGGCCTCCCACCGCTGCCGCCACTGCCAAGGAGAAACGAGGACCGCCGCCAGGACGAGGAGGCTGGGGGCTTCCAGGAGCCACGCGCGATCGCCTGCATCCTGGGCGGAGCTCAGGCCCCAGCCTCTTAGTGCATCTTCAAGCAGTTCGCCCGCGAAGTGAATGCAGCCCTCCCCAGGCTCGAAGCCACGCGCCCTCTCAGGTGGTTGGCGTGTGCCATCACCTTCAGCTCAGCGGATCAACTCAAGTGTGCGGCTAAAACCGGAGTCCTCCCGATGCTTTGTTCCCCAATCATCAGCAACGTGGTGGTCACCAAGACCCTCATCGATGGCGGAGCAGGGCTCAACGTCCTGTCCGTGGAGACGTTCAACAACCTCCAAGTGCCCTACAGCCAGCTTCATCCAACCAAGCCCTTCTCCAGTATCACCGACGGCTCTACAGTCCCGATCGGGCAGGTCTGCCTCCCCGTCACCTTCGGGGCGCGCGACAACTACCGCACCGAGCTCATCGACTTCGACGTCGCTCACATCCGCCTGCCGTACAACGCCATCCTCGGGTACCCGGCGCTAGCCAAGTTCATGGCCGTGACTCACCACGGCTATAACGTCCTCAAGATGCCAGGGAGCGGCAGAGTCATCACGGTGCCCTGTGAAGAGAAGGACGCAGTGTGTTCCCTGGGGCGAGCCTTTCAGGCCGCATCACTGGAGGACCCAGATCGCGGAAGCAGGAGGCTTCCCGAGGCCCCCCCAAGAAGAAGAAGACATCGTCCGGCCTGGCCCCTCAGGAGGTAGGCCCCTCTGGGCCCGTGCCTGCCCAGGGGGAACCTCCTTCCGTCACATAGGAAAGCGCGCCCGGCGCCCTCCTCAGGCAGGGCTCGGGGGCTCTCCCCTGGAGGGCCACCGACCTAGCAAGGGTCATGAGGGAGGCGCTGGGGCACCACATGGAGGCGTGTTTCAGAGCATGTTTCCCTCAAGAAGGAGCAAGGAAGGAGATCCAGACCCACAGGAGTTTGTCAGCAAGGCCATTCAGGAGCTACAGGAGTCCAGAGTCATGAGAGGCGCCCGCTGCCTACCAGCAGTGGCTCCCCATCCAGGCGAGGATGGCGGGCTGCGCGTCTGCGTCGACGTACCAGGGCTCAACCAAGTCGCCTCCCTGGAGCGCCTCTGGCCCTCGCGAGTGGGGCGCTACGGAGGTCCACCCCACAGCTACGTTCGCATGCCTTACGGCTTGCCAAGCGCGGCTGACGCGTACCAGCGCCTCATGAAAGACGTCGCGGAGGCGCAAGAGGCCAAGTGCTCCGCAGCCCTGGCGGAGATGAAGATGGCCCGCGATGACCACCAGCGCCTCCGGAGCCTCCCGAGGCCCCTGGGCCTGGGGGCTCATGAGGATCGGCACCCGCAGCCCACCGAGCCAGCTACACCAACACCCCTTTGTCTTCAGCGTCATCAGGTGACATCTTTCAAGTTTCACTTCCAGCTGGGAGCGCCCCCAGGGCTGCATTATTCCCAGGCCGCGTGGGTCCGTCCCTGCTGCGTATATCCCTTTTTATTTCGCGTCGTTAGCTTACCTTGTTGGGGGCGCCCCTCGGGCTGCATGATTCTCAGGCCGCTCGGGCCAGGCTCAGCGGCATGTACCCCATTTGCGCTCATTTCCGGTTATGCGTTAGAACTGCCATGCTTGATTATTTGATGCCGGCCCGTGGCACCTCCTTTTCTCCATGCTGACCACTTGCACGTTAAAGGGGGGGTACCTGAGCATCGCGACTCAGGGCTCTTACTGGCTCTCCAGCCCTCACCCTCTGGCCTTGACCACGGCATCACGACCTGGCATACCAACGACGGCTGAGACCAGCTCGAGGGCCAGGACCCGAGGACATAGAGTGCAGGCATCTAACCGAACTTGCAGGGACACAACACAAGATAAGGCCCAGTGCCAGGCGCAACCCGCCTAGAGGTAGGGCCCCGTGAGTCCCGCGCTGGCTCACGGGTGCCCAGATACACCTCACCAGGCCCTACCGTGCCAGCCACGTGTCAGGGCGGGGCTGTACATGCCCCGGGGGCTCCTCCCGGAGGGGGGCCCCCTCCCACGCACCAGTGGAAGCACCATGCTTCGCGCTGGCTGACGACACTGCCGAGGAGCGGCTATGCCCGTACTCATACGGAAGCACTATGCTCCGCGCTGGTGATAAACAACTGAGGGTGGCCTCCGGGCCGCATCAACCTCAGGGAGCCCAGTGCTCAGTGTCTAGCCTCGTCGCAACGCCTCCCCTCGGGAGTGCCGCGCGAGGGGGGATGGGCACGGGGGCTGCGCCAGGGTCACGCCCAGACACACGCCGCCCAGCTAGGTCCCCACGGGCCTGGTTCGTCGCGCGCCTCTCCCCGAGCGGAGCCAAGGTATGAAGGCCGTTTGAGCGTCAAGGGGGACTCCTGAGCATCGTGACTTAAGGGCCTAACTTGTCACGTAGCCCCTCATTCCTTGGTCCCGTCCTGGTTTCCGGTCGGGGCTATTGCTGGGTGAGGTACGCGCGTGGCCAGGCTCTGCAGACGTAGAACGGTGGATCCGCCCACATCACACCTCCCTACTTGCTGTTCATGCGCCAAGGGGGACTCCTGAGCATCGCGACTCAGGGGCCTAACTTGTCACGTAGCCCCTCACTCCTTGGTCCCGTCCTGGTTTCCGGTCGAGGCTATTGCTGGGTGAGGTACGCGCGTGGCCGGGCTCTGCAGACGTAGAACGGTGGATCCGCCCACATCACACCTCCCTACTTGTTGTTCATGCGCCAAGGGGGACTCCTGAGCATCGCGACTTAGGAGCCTAACTTGTCACGTAGCCCCTCACTCCTTGGACCCGTCCTGGTTTTCGGTCGGGGCTATTGCTGGGTGAGGTACGCGCGGGGCCGGGCTCTGCCGGCGTAGAACGTAAGCAAGTAGGAAGGAAAAGCACAAATTGCAAAGGAATTCGAAAGCAAATATTACAGTCCACACTGTTATCCCAGTATCAGGCGCATGTTTCAACACCTCCCCGAGGCATGATACGTGTGCAGGAATCAAAAGCAGGGCAGGAGCCACGATGGAGTCACTTGACGGCGGGGGAGCGGCGCGGCGTGGGCTTGCCTCATGAAGCAGCAGGGTCGACGACGCCTTGCTTCGGCTTGGTGTTGAAGGCCCGGAACTTCCCCAGCAGAGCCTCCGCGCGACCCTTCACGGCCTTGGCAGCAGCCGCCGCGCGCTGGCCGCTCACGGGCTCCACCAAGCTGTCAAGGTCGAACCCAGGATCGCGAATGTGGATGTGGGTGAGAACCCGCGTCAGTGCTGCAGAAGACAGAACGCGCGCCTCGGCCTCAGCCATGGGGCCGAGGCCAAGGGCGACATCTTCAAGAGCGTGGACCAAGAAGGGAAGCAGCTTGGCAGGGCCATCCTCGGCGCCGGCCAGCGGGCTCTCCAGGCCGCTGTCGTAAAGCGTCCTCAGCGAGGAGCGCGCCTTCGCCTCCAGCTCCGTGAAGGCCGCGCAGTCTTCGGCGAGGACCAGGGCCTTGCCGTCCAGCTCGGCCTTCCTCGCCCCCAATTCCTGCTCCAGCATGCCTAGGCGGTCGCGGCATTTCTTCAGCTTGGCCTCCCAGCCCTCGACGACCGCCTCGCGAGCCTTCACGTCCTCTTCCTGCTCTTGGCGAAGGCGAACCTCTTTCGCGAGCTGATCCCGCAGGCCCCGCAGCTCGTCCTCCAGCACCTTGCAGCGACCACGGGCGTCGACCACCTCTCCCAGGGCTGCATCGCGAGCAGCCTTTGCGTCAAGGACGGCCTGCTTCTCCTCGTCGCATGTCGTCGAGGCCTGGACTAGCGCCACCCGAATCGAAGCGTCGGAGCGAACCCATCCAGAAACCAGCTCCAAGTGCCCGGCCACCAGGCGGGGGTCGGCGTCGAGAAGATCCTGCCGCAGCCGGTCCAGCTCAGCAATAGCGCGGTCCAGGACGGCGGAAGGAGTTGGGGATATAGCAGCCGGTGGAGTAGGAGGAGAAGGCGGTAGCACGGCCGCAGCATCTTGAGGCGGAGTCTGCCGCGCCCCGGCAGCTGTAGCAGTGGTGGCAAACGGGAGCACCTCGGGAGCCACTTGGGCCGTGGGGGCTGAGCTCGCCCTAGCCGGCTCAGTCAGGCCCCGCGAGGATGACCAGGCGGGAGAAGCTTGCGCGTCGCGGTCACCTTCCTTCAGGGGCGCTGTCACGAACGAAACCTCAGGAGCCCCCATTGACTTCTTCGCTGTGGGCGCCAACCTATCCAAAGATGCGGACGTCAAGCCTCAGAAGTAGAGCAAGAGATAAAGACAAGAATCGAACGCTTACGGGTCGCCGCCAGTGAGCTCAAGCGGCCTCCGGCCAAATTTGAAGCCTGAAAGCCAGCTGGAAGGGTCAACCTTGGGAAGCTTGGAGGCGGAAGGTGCGCCTGCGGTTCGCCCCGGGGCCGGGGGAGACCCACGGGAGATTAGCCCGGTCCTGTCCTTCTTCGGGATCGGGGGTGAGCTCCCGCCGTCCTGCTCGTCATCATCTTCGCCGTCATCCTCGTCGTCATCATTCGGAGAGAGGCGGAGAACGCAGGACCTGCGCCGGGGGAGGGGAGCCCTCGACTCTCCGTCAGTCACCTCAGAGTCAGGCCGTTTTCCGCGTTCCCCTCCTTCCTCTTCTTCGCTGGAGTCGCCGGAGGGCACGTCCACCGGTCCCTCGGGAGCCTCCAGGGGCACGGGCCCTTCCCCGCTGAAGACGGACATGGACTTCACTACCCGCTCCTAGTCATCGTGAAGGAACAAGGGCGTAGGAGCGCCCTCCAGCCTCGCCACATTGCCCCCGACCAGAGATTGGAGAACCGCGGCCAAGTCTCCGTCGGCCCAGGCTGCGGGGCTCGGACGGGGCCTCCACATTGGAAGCGAGTACTGCCGAAGCGGAGCCAGCTGGTGCTCCAGGAACTCCCTCAGCAATGACGCGCCGGTCAGCTTCGCCGCCGCCATGTCGGCCGGCCTCAGATTCGCGTCCATCTTCTCCAACACCATCTTCGCGCGGGGATTCGTGAGCTCTACTCGACCCCAGTTGCTGGAGCTCGTAGGCTGCTCGGTGGGCAAGATCAGCCGAGGGTGGATGCGCTCAGTGTCCACCAAGACCCACTTGCTCCTGAAGCCCTCGATCCTCTTCCCAGAGTTCGAGATGGCAATGGTGCCACCGTATGCGACGAAGCTCGCGCACGCGGAAGCAGGACCGCGAGAAGTCCGGAGGGAGAAGTAGTGGTGCAGCAAGGCCACTGAGGGCTGCACCCCAACGTGGGCCTCGCAATAATAAGCAAAGATCGCGAGGAGAAGGACGGAGTTGAGATGGAGATGCAGAGCCTGCAGCTTGTAATGGCGGAGAACAGAGAAGAAGAACTCGGAGAAGGGAGGCACCAGGCCAGCGACAATGGTGCTTACGAAGAGTGGATAGAAGGTGCTCCTCTGACCCTCAGAGGTGGCGGAGCCGGCCTTGAACACCTTCGCCCCATCGACGCCTCGCGCCGTCGCTATCTGGCGCAACCAGGCAAGGCCCGTCTCCGACACGTTCGGCGGGTCCAGGGCAGACGAGTACCAAGCCATGGTCGGGGGCTGGCGAGGCGCCATGGCTTCCTGGGTCGCACGGTCAGAGCAGATCTGGAGATTTCGGAGGAAGGGAGGAGAAGCGCAGGAAAGGGGATCTGAACGGCAACCAGGGGAAGCAAGAAGAAGGGCCTAGGCGGACGCCACTCTCTTATCAACTCGCGCGGCTGCTAAGGCACCCGCGTCCAATCAACCGCCACGCGGCGCCCAAGGCTGCAGGCTGTTAGGGCCCGCGGCGCTTCGCTCTTGCCCTTCCGCCCCCATGCACGGCCAAGTCCGGGCGTGCCTTGGGCCCGGGGGCTACTGTCGGCGTTCTGGGAACGGGGGTCCCAGACTTGCCTGCCTGTGGCCTGCGGCGTGGCTCAAAAGGGGGCCCAGCACGGCCCGTTTTCATCAGCACAAACCCAACACCCTCGCGAGGGGCCAAGCCTCGCGGGGCAGACGACATGGAGCTTCGTCAGGCACGGCCTCGTCAGGCTGGCTCGCGAGGAGGCGGAGAGATCAAGGCGGGGTACCTCGCGAGGTGCCCGTGACACAAGCCATGATGACTCAGGGTGCCAGGCGGGTGCCAGCCCGCGCAACGTCCTCCTTTCCTCTTTGGTTCAAAGGGGGCAAGCGCAGCCGCGGAGTACCGAGGCATCAGGCAAAGGTTGCCATTTCGATGCAACGAGACCAAGACCAAGAGGACTACGAGACGGAGGTCACCGTGGAGCCCAAGACGGCGTCATCACCAGAGCTTTGCGCAGGCGAAGACTACTTTTGTCAGGATAGTTGATACTTGCTGTCCCCCTTCAAATTAGCCCGCCATTGTTGGCTCCCTTCCCGCTCAATATTTGGGGAGAGGACCAGGGCCACTATAAATAGGACCAGCCACCCGCATAGCAAGGGGGTTCGGCTCAGTCTCCTCCAAGGGCTCGACAAGTAGAGAGGTGGTAAAGAGAGAGAGAGAGAGAGAGATGGAGAAAGGTGGCTGAACTTCTCCCAGCAGTTCATCGCCCCAGCCAAGAACAGACCCTCGTCAGGCTGTTCTTCCTTGTATTGTCCATTATCATTAGCCCAAGAGGCAATCCACCACACCACACACTAGAGTATGGTATTACACCACAACGGTGGCCCGAACCAGTATAAACCCTGTGTCCCTCGTGTTGTTCTTTTTGTAGCTTTGATCCTAGCGTGGCGTAGGGGTGCAGGGAGGTAGGAGGCGAAATCTCCGCGCGCACCCCAGTGTTCGAACCTCAAGGGTCTGCCGGAACCCGAAATCCGACACGTCCCTTCCAACTGTAGATTGTTCCTTAGAGAAGGGGTGAGGCTATTATTTACTACTAGTACTAGCATTATGGGATGTTATGGGATTGCATTATACTGTAAATAATAGCACTAGTAAGAATTTTTTGGCCTAGCTAGTAGTTTTTGGCGTGGATTAAGAAATTTTGGGAATGTTTTTGCAATTTTTTGTACATGCCAACTAGTGTCAAAAAACGTCTTACATTATGTGACGGGGGAGTACGTACTCGTATTGTAGTAGTACTAGTACTACTTTCTCAACTAGTAGTGCGATGTACTGCACTTCTATTATAGTGCACCAGTTTTGAACTCTTGAATCTCAGGGCCAAGGAGCTATAGTTGGAAGTGGAGGGTACTACGCACTATTCTCTAGAACCATCATTGTACTATCAATGTAGGGAAAGTACACCTGCGTAGTGGCCTAGTGGGTACTCTCGGTGCTCTATTCAGCCTCTCCTCTCATGTAGCTGGCCTACTCAGCTGCTCCTCTCAAGCACACACTGGCAGACACACCATAATCACCAACTTAGTCTTCTGTATGAACTACTAGCAAGATCCATGCATTGCACTGAACATCAAGATGCATTTTTTTTATAAAAACACTTCTTGTGATTGACCCATGCGGGAGTAATCCCATGTGTAAAAACTAATGATATCTCGAGAAATAGGATATACTGTGAAGAGGAGTGGGCGTGGTGGTGATTGGTGGTCAGACTGAGCGGAGGCATGGGGATTGATGACGCCGGCAGCGGCCGCCAGGCCAGCTTGTTCCAGAGGCTTCCTTTCTTAATTGCTCAACAATGAGGTTGTTGGGGATAAGGATGAATGAGGGAAGGCCTTGTCTGCAAATGTGGGGAGGGGTGCGGGTATCTTTTAGTTTAATTTCCATCAGTCAGATATAGATCGGACGGTCTATATTGCAAGATGGCACGCGTACCATCATCAGCAACTGGTTTTTTATAAGAGAAGAAATATAAGTATGGAGATACAAACGTATGATTGATCCTTGTTTCCGTAAACTAGCATCTACATTCTATTCAATGCCTCAGCATGTGATGCCTTAGCACAATGACTTCTAGACTGTGTAAAACAAAGGTTTTCCCGTCGCCGATAAGGAAGGGGTGACGGCGGCGCGCTTTTTGGCTTGCTCTAGTCCTAGTAGTCATACTAGGTGGTTTAAGCACATGTAGATTTATTCCTTTTCACGTCTCGGGTTCACCGTACTGCCACGGCTGTTGATGAATAGACGGCAAGTTATTCACGGGGAAACCCTTGTTGAGCGTGTTTGCGAGAGAGCGAGACAGTGTGCATGTGCGATATGTCTAGAGACTGAGGCAATGATAACAGATTCTTTGTGTCTATGTGTGTGGAGGATAGAGAGATTCATGTACATGGGGCTTTGTGTTGTGTAAAATGGAGACACATATACATGATTAGAGAGTGAGTGTGTGAGATACACATGCAGCCATGGGGAGAGATGAGGATCCAGATTAATGGGTGTTTGTGTGCGCGTTTGTGTGTGAGAGGGAGTGTGTGTATGTGGAGTAGAGAGACCACTAATGATGTAAACCTAGTATAACGGAAGGGGAATGGTGTGACATGTGTAGTAGCGGGATAGCATGGGTGCGGGCGGGTGGAGTATACTATTTGGAAGAGACATCGATTGTGTGTGGGAGAGGGGTGTGAGAGAGAGAGAGAGAGCTAGCGACGGAGAGAGAGGGAGAAAGAGAGAGAGAGAGAGAGAGAGAGAGAGAGAAAGGGAGAGAGAGAGAGGAAGAGAGGGGGCGTTTGTATCCATAAATGGCATATAGATAGGGAGACAATGTTGATGTTGATTTAAATTGGCCTATGTAAGGAGACGCAAGGGAAGCGAGTCATCGTGTGTGTGTTAGGGACTTCATGAGAGATCTAGAATAGATGGTGTAGAGAACAATGTGCCAAATCGAGAATGATGATACATTAGGGAGCTATGGAAAGAGTCACGACATATATGTATACAGGGAGGAGCTGGGGCGGGTCCGCATGTGGGAGAGATAGAAAGAGGAGAGTGGTGCACAAGGAGACAAAGTGTGCTCGTTTTGAAGTGGGGGTGGTGTGTGAGGTGAGTGTGCGAGAACCACATAACTAGGGAGATAGACGTTTGGGGGCGACATTTTGTGTGTATGGGAAAGATACACTCTACATAGTGCGTGTCCTTGGGAAAGAGAGATGCCGGGAGACCTAGCTAGAGAGTGGGGGAAGAGATGTGTGCATGACCAAGAGACAATGTGATAGAGACCTATATTGGGGTCCGGACTTTAGAAGAGAGAGGGGTGTTAATGTGCTCGTGTGTTGGTGTTTGGGGGAGAGAACAACTTTTCTCTGTGTGTGTGGGGGGGGGGTGGGCTTCAGATAAAGAGTGAAGTGTGTATATTTGAGGGACTCTAGCGTAATTGAGATCTACATGGTCAATAGTGTGTGCACTCAAGGTTGATCAATTTGTTTCACAGTTTGGACTATGAGATAACGATACGTTTGAACATGCGTGATATACTTTGATGTACCAGAATTACAAACCTAAGATTGGAATTTTTGAATTTGACACCATCATTAGCTTTTGTAATTCATTTAAACGGATGTACATTTTTAAGCCAAGATTTCGTAATTTCAAATTCATATATCAAACCTAGAGATATACACATACGGGCATGTTCAAACTTTATAATCATCCACTTTATTCATACACATACACATTTTTGCTTTTGTCATCATATTTAGGATAAACACATTTGGAATTTCGTTTGAATTGGACCATATGATGGTATTTTCTTGTAGTAGCTCAATGATCCATATTTGAATTGAATGGACAATCTAAGTTTCAAGTTGGAGACATTGATTTTCAAAACTTGCACTTTTTTGCGTGCAAAACAAACAAATTCTTGGCCATCATATCATAGTCAGCCGTAAAAGAGCAGAATATAATTTCAGGCGCCAAAAGCTTTCAAACTTCCCGCTCACATCGAAATATCTCGCTCCCGAAAGTTTAGCCATGCGATATTCCTATTTTACCCCTGCCACATGAACGGAAAAGATCTTCTTTGGTAACTCCATTGTTTTCCCCTCTTGGCCCCCAACATTCTTCCCAGAGCCCCTCCCCGACCCCCCCCAACCACGGCAAGCCGCCGAATCTAGTCCTCCGCCACAGCGGTGGATCTCACACCCCAGCTTATCTACCTTCTGCACCTTGGAACCCCCAACTGCCAACTCACCACTTCAACGGAGCCGATTCAGCGACTGGCTTGTACACTGCTCCAGATCTCCTTGACCGCCATCATGGTCCACCGCACCGGATCTGCTTAACCAGCGCCCTCGTCCACCACAGTGTAGGCCCTTCACTGACTCCCTCGTCCGTCCCTTTGCTGGCCCTTCATACAAGCCCTCATCCGCCGCAACAGATCCAAGTCACCTAAAGACCTGTACAACGCGCCCGCCGAAGCCTTCGTCCACTGCACCGGTCCAGCTCCACAGACGCCATATTCAACTCCACCGGCCCTGCTTTACCGACGCCGTAGCCTCATCAGGTTATATCGATCTGTACTCCTTCGGTTTTTCTCTTTATCGAGCAACTGTTCACTTACCACATATGAGATTTCTTGTATGTCGACAGGCGCCGCAACCATAGCACCAGAGCCGCTTTAGCGACGGCGACATCCGGCCCAAAATCAACTGCAACACGAGCACCATCGACGATCCTTAGCTATCAAGTATGCCAACGATACCCATACGCCACCAAGAATCGGGTACTATTATCCAACGGCCGGCGCCTACGTTCACTTTCTTAGCATAAGCACCACACCTTTGAATTTCTTCAGGGCATCATTTAGTTTTTCATGAGACCCGTTATTCTGCTTGCACCTGTAGGGCTATACTTCTGGCAGTGAACATGTTACGTGTGCTAAATTACATACCAGTGCACATATACTCCGTCCGTTCTGAATTACTTGTCGCAGATATGGATGTATCTAGATGTATTCTAGTTCTAGATACATCCATTTCTGTGATTAGTAATTTGGAATGGAGGGAGTAGTTAATATGGTTTAGTTTTGTCCTAAGTATTACTGTACTTCCTAGATATCACTGCCTACTATTTTACTTCTTGCATGCTATATTTATGATAATGGTGTTGTTCTGATGCCACGTGTTGGTTCCATCAAACTGCTTCATGCTCTCTATGCTTAATTACACATCAGCAAACTAGCATGTGGTTCCGCTGGTTTTTGTTTGTTTTACCCTACATTTTCCGATGCTAGCTATTACTTCACTGCTATGAGCCTTTGTTCATACTTTTTTGTGTGTTCTTGATCTTCCCAAGTTGCATGACTAATTTGATGCTTCTATTAATTATGGAGCTGCCAACCCCATCAAGCAAAATATTTCTTCTTTTGGGGCTGGCACCTCGAACAAGCATAAAAATAGAGGGAAGTAGATATATTGTCGTGTATGCACACACCCTTCTTTCATTAGTTTAGATGAACCATTGATGATCAATTCGAACCAGTGCATGCGATTAAAATTAATTTTACCTAAATAGAGGGTGCAGAATAAACTATAACAAGTAGATTTGCAACCACGGGATGCTGACGATATCTTCAAAGAACATTGCGGCAGCAGCGAGGCTTCACAGCAACATATGGTAAGCTAGTGTGTTTTAGTACATGTGAAATGTAATGTGTGTGGGCTGCTTTCTTGGCTTGTGCCCTCAATTTGTAATCCTACAAAATAACAAATAGTTCGGTTGTGTGCTTTGTTGTATTGCTTGATTCGAATGCTTGTTTGTTACTTGTTATGCTATACCTGAGTTGGCCAATATGTCAGTAGTGCCTGCTGACATATCGTAAAGAAATGCATGCCTAGTTCATTTGAGTCCTTAACTTTTCCTTTGAACTTCATCACAAGACTGTCTTCATAGTTTATATGAGGCCACACTCTTAAGTGCTTTCTCAGATTATTTCAACTTCTTAGATGCCTTGGCAACTTAAATATAGCGGTGGTACACTCCCTTTCAACTCGGGATGTCAACTGGGTCCGGTTTAATCCCGATTAAAGTCCACTAGTGGAATGATAGTTCAAAAGAGTTTTTGTTTTTTTGAGGAAAATGAACCAGGGAGCTAGCAAAAACTAACTAGATGGGACTGGCGGATGTCGTTTATTTCCCACTTACATCCCTAGTTTCATCTTACCATTTTAATTTCTTTTCGGTTGATGCTGCTTCGAACCATTGAAATATAGCTTGCAATGCTCGGCAATAATTCGAATGTCGTTTACCGTGTAAGCTTACTGCCTGGATCATGCGATAACTATCTCTTACTTATGCCCAGCAAAAACCTTTCAAGATGCCGTTCACATTACGACACAATGTACAACCCCAGAATCTATTTGTGGAAGCAGTGCGCCATCCATGTTACCAGATGGTAGCAGTTCAGAGGCAACACCGCTAGAGAGAAGTATGAGAATAGATATTATAGTTCTTGAGGCTCTACTAGAGGCAGAAAGAGATGGTGTGGCTGCCATGAATGAGGTAATCTCGATCTTGAAGCTAGAAATTGTGCAATTAGTTGCACGCATTATGCAAGCAACCCAAGAATTGGAGGAAATAAGAATGTTGCATTTGAAGACAGAGGAGGTCCTGCTACTTCTGCTATCTGAAGCCCAGGGTAATCCCAGTTCTTCTTTACATAGCAGTTGAAATTTTCATTAGATTATTGTACTTGCATGTTGTGTCATGTCTCTGAATGGATTATGTTGTAAGACCCCCTATATTGTCCATGTGTTGTAATGATCCGAATTTTTTAGGCGAGGTAATCCTAAGTACTTGCATGATTGACATAAGGTGAACTGTTATTCGTGTGAGCATATTGTATTGGATGAAATAACTGTTTTGACTCAAAGTGTATCCAACCTACTGAATTCGAAGATCACGACATTTCTAAATCATAATCATATATAAAGGTGGAATAAATCTTAATTGTGGTTTTGAAGAAATAAATAAAAAAACGTAGAATTATCTGTGGATATTCGTAATCGAGTAAAAATTGGATTTGGATTTAGTTGCCAGGACCCAGGGCAAACGTGAATGCTAATTCTCCCAAGTTTTGAATGAAGCGGCTAAACACCCACTATCTTTTGTGGGCTTCTCGAAGCAAGTATTTGCGAGATGGAAAATACTGTCTACCCCTGACACTTGACATCCTTATCGACCGGATTTACACTGCTGTCGATAGGGGTAGACTAGTAACTTCAATAAGACATGACACGACGGCTTCTGAGCCCATTCAGACACGGTGGGCGCCAAACATGGGCGGCAAAACACATTTGATGAAAGCTCATCCAAAAGACATGTGTCTCTCCCTCCATTTCCCCATTCATCCATGGTGGGCGGCAAAACAAACTCTCCTCTTCCGAAATTGATGTAGGCTAATATTTTAAATAGGGGCAGATGTGTAACTTCGCTCAGACGTGACACAACCGCCCTACCTGTCAGCCCCGTTCATACACCGTGGGCACCAACAGTGGGCGGAAAAACACCCTCTCCTCGCCCGAAATCGTTACCGGCAAATATTTGGGAGATGCGAGATTACCGTCCTAACCCCAATCGACATGATGTCCGAAATTTTAAACGGGGGATAAGTTCGTAACTTTCCCACATTTCAGACAAGCGTGTCCCAAAGTTTGAGATCCCCCCTCCCCCTTCATTTCCCCATTCATACACCGTCGGCGCCACGACAACCTCCCCACTGCGGCCAGCCTCCTCCGTCCGCCATCCCATCCTCCACCTTGCCGGAGCGCTACCCCTACCCCGTCGTCCACTGCAAAAGATGGACGTCTCTCATCCACGGCGCCGGACCAGGATCCTTTCATAGCGTCATCACGCTTCATCAGTGCCGTCGTCCACTTTGTCGTTGCCGCTCCTATGACCGCCTCATCCACGGCAACAGGATTTATCCCCCAACCCGGCCGTCTGCCATCTAAAGTCTTCTTCCCCACCGCCGACAGCCATCGCACCCGCTGCACCCTCAACGTATCAGCAGGGGCCTACACGGCGTCGCAAGAGAGCTTGTACTCTTCCATATGTGCTTAAGTTATTGATCTCACCCGGAAAATAGATCTTAAATTGTTTACTATACTTTTCTTGTCCGCACCAAATCGTAGTGGCTAGTTGAATGCAAACATTGGTTGTGAAGTAGCGTTGTCCGGTTTGCACCTTCAGATCTGCCATGTCACAGTCACTATACACGTAAAGCTTATGGTTTTCCCCCTTTATATTCACTACCATCATCGTAGGTGCTTCACTGCTTTGTGTCATGCTAGCACTGCTCCTCAAGACCTCAACCTTTCAAGCAAAACAACATGCCACTCATAACTCCAAAGCTTACGTGTTGAAATACGAATCTGATATGATGCTCATATTACTAAAACAGAGAACATTTAATTGGTCACCTAATATTCCTATATTCGTTTCGAAAAGCATGTGTGCCACCCACTGGTCCAGCTAGTTCCACTTTCCTGATTTTACTCTTGATGCTTAGGGTTTTCCCCTTTTATCTACTCTACTATGATCTACGTAGGTGCTTTCTATCATACTAGCATTACTCCACCCTTCAAGCTAAAAAACACAACACTCAAAATTCCAAAGCTTAGTTTTTCAAATATGATTGTGATATGGTACTGATATTAGTTTTTTTTGACTGGGGACTGTAGGGAAAACCCCCCACAGCATATCAAAACTTTATTAAAAGGCAAGACAAGAACAAGTACAAGGGGGATTACAAGGGGTAATCAAACTAAACTAAAAGGAGGATACTGATATTAGTTAACAGACGCATTTAATAAGTTAGCTAAATGTCCCACTTGAGTTCCAAATGCATGTCGCGACATATAGAGAGACAACAGAATTGCATTTCTTTGTCACTTGTTGACTGTACTTTCTTATCCATACCAAATCTTAGTTGTTATTTCAAAGCAAATATCGGTTGTTAACTACCCTTTGCACGGTTTGCAGCTTCAGATCTGCCATCCCACTACCACGGTCAACACTATACTCATCATGCTTACGGTTTCCCAATTTTATGATGACCACGATCAGCCTACGTGGTTCGTGTCGTAATAGCACTGCTCCACCCATCTAGCTAAACAAGCTTAGTTCTACAAATTCAAATCTGATATTATGCTGATATTAGTAAAACTGAGTGATGTTTAATTGGTCAGCTAAATGTTCCTACTTTAGTTTCGGAATGCATGTGAGCCACATATGGAGAGACCGGAAGGAATAGTATTGCTCTGTGCGCTTTGGTTCATCATGGGTGGCCAACCGACATTGTATAGAAAGACTTGTAATATCTTCAATCTGCTTGCTCTTCTGCTCTTCTTTAAGATGATCCTATTCTGTTGCAGTCGAATGGTCAGGTCGAGTTATTCTCCCTTAATATATTTTGAATCTGTTAGGTCAGGTTGACTTGTTCTTCTTTACTATATGTTGAAGCTGTTATCTTCAAAGTATCATCACTTCTGGAGCTCTCATATTTTGATTAGTAGGCCACATTATATTAATGCACACACCAAATTACAGCATGCATGGAACCTCTTAGAAGAATTGTAGATATAGCACAAAGGGGTTTACAGGGAGGAAGTATTGGATTAGAACCACTTCTGCATTACAAAGATAATCTCACTTGTTTTTATGTTTTCATGCATGTCAGGTATTGAATATTATCAAATGAATTTGAGAATGGGCGCACGAGGGGAATATTGCAGAACTATCTACTGGCTAACAAACTTGGCATGGTGGAGGATGGCCTATCTTATTCACCCATCAAGGTGCATGCTCTAACTTGGCAAGGTTGTATTGGTCGCACATATTTTGCATCTGACCTCTTGCATTACTTCTACTTTGTTACACCATCTTCTTAGTTTAAGCATCATATATGAGTATATGCCATACTTATCCATTTTCTGTACCTATTCCATGTGTCGTCATACTATGTTTTTCCAGTCCAATGTTGTTCTTTCGTAATAGATGTCCAAAAGGAAGAGGGTGATTGCAGATCCTCAAGGAGTACAAACTAGGTATTTGGAAAAGGTAGTGATACATGCTAAATCAGATAGATTAGCAGCCACAGAAAACATAAGCCCAACTGTAACAGACTTTACCCCTACTCCAGTGGCCAAACCCCTATTAGAACTGCTGACAGCCCAGCGTCAGGTACTGTCTATGATATCAATTCAAAATTTCAACTCCTAAATTTCTGCATGTGCCTTACCTTCTCTCTTGTATGAAAACTAATTTCAGATGAATCTCCTTTCTCAAAGGATCATAAGATCTCACGACAATACTGGGCACTGCATTGCTCTTGTCAGTACCTCTGGCCCTTTGTCAGCATACTTACACTCATTGCTGTTTGATTATGTAGCATCACTGTAAATGTTCGCTTCTTTATCCTCCCTTTGCTTGAAATTATAAGTATATTTACTCTTAGATAAATGTAGAATTGACACAATGGATATGAAGTTTTGGATTGTGCATGTAAGTACCTGTTGTCATGTACTCCCTCTGTATCGAATTAATTGTTGATCAGTTGGATGTATTTAGAACTTAATAGTGCTAGATACATCCATTTGAGCGACAACTAATAATGGACAGTGGTGGTATTACTGTACATGCATCATTAGATAGTTGATTTTCTAGCATTACTCTGCATCTTATCTGCCCTGCCCTCCACTTTCTCCAAATTATCATATCTACATTTACTCTTACCAAAATGTTGAATAAAGCCAATGCCACTGCACACGTTGATGTCTGCATTCCTCTTGTCAGTACCTTTTGCCTTGTAACCTGTACTTAATTAATTGCTATTTGACTATGTATCATCAGTCTGCACCTGAGCTTCATTATCCTCTATTTCTTCCAATATTATTTGATCTATATTTACTCTTTGCAAAATATAGAATAATGGCAACGCTTATAAAGAATTTTCTTTTGGGAATTTATTGAATTATCTTTCCATCAACATGGAGAAGCGCTTTGCCCAGCCCGTGTTAACATGTAATGTAAGTTCATCCTTCTCAAGCCTTCAAACTTTGTTCTAGTATAGATTTGGATAGGCATCATTTCCTCCACTACTGTTTACATCTGATTGTATGTTTGCAACAACTACCAGTTTTAAATTGTAGTTGTAAAAACATGTTCCTTATGTAGAACAGATCCATTTATTTGCTTATATAATTGTGAAACCTGTTACGTGTCTCCTTGTTTCTCTTTCAGAGTCGTATCTCTTATGCCAGGCAGAACTTTAGGAAATATAGTGAGCCAAACCATCTTGAGGAAAGCGAGATGACCCCAAGGTCCTGTCTTGATGAAGACAGTGAGTTGAAGCTACTCACCAGCAGGTGTGAGACAACCTCTGTGCAGTCGCTGCCTCAATCAGTTCGACTTCTTCACTCTCAACTTAAAGCGGAAAGGCTTGCTTCAGCTCAGCTCCGACTTGAAGTCAAAGATGTAATGAAGATGTCAGGGGACTGCCTTGCGCACTATTGTGCCATACAGCTAGGGATGAAGCATGTATCGTTGACACAATTATGGTCAAATCAGCTTGTTCGGCTGCTTGCGGGGCCCAAGCTTGCCAGGTCTAGTGCCTTCTGAAGTGCTCTCAGTTTTGTATATTCTTTTGTTGGTGCGTTTATATGCACTAGTGGCGACCTTTTATGCCCAGTGTATGTAATCCGCGGTCATGTTGCGCTTTATTATCACCGGTAGTGAACTTTGATTCCCAGTGGATGTAATATGCCGTAATTTCTTTGTTGTATAGTCTAGGTTTATTCTTTGGTTGGTATACTGTAATTTTGGCTAGAAGGTTCAGTGGATCTCAGTGTTGTCGGTCTTTAGGCCGACCCGTTACTCACATGGGCCAAAACGTGGGCCTATAATCATCTTGGGCCATTAGCAGGTCTAAACCTATAGTAGTTTCCCGCCTTTAATAGGCCATGGGCTACATATTTACTGTAGTGACACTGGCTTCCTATGGGCCGTAGAAACAATGGGCCTTCTACGGTCCGTAGAAACAATGGGCCTTCTATGGGCCATAGAAACAATGGGCCTTCTACGGGCCGTATCATCAATGGGCCTTAAACGGGCCGCATGATCGATTGGCCAAACATGGGCCAAAAACAGAACGCATTATGGCCGTAAACGGGCTAGAGTTGGAGTCATCCATTCATGGGCCGACCATAACGGGCCGTCGTTAATAGGCCGTATTTGATGACGCTATGAAAATGGCCCAACGTATTAACGGGCTACAAACGGGCCGACTGTAACAACGGGCTGAATTTGGCCCACAAGCAGAAAATGGCAGTAACGGGTCGTAAGTAACCGAATGCTGGAAAGGACCCCAAGAATAAATGGGCCCTGAGAAGGCCGAAAGATAACATGGGTTGCAAACGGCCCAATGGATTAATGGGCCATTAATGGGTATAAAGTGATACATTGTTCAGTACGGGCCAGTTTCACCACGGGTCGTTAATGTGCCAAGAGTTACAAAGGGCCTCAGATGGGCCAAAAGACGTCATGGTCCATACATGAGCCAACTCTTAAAATGGGCTGGAATTATATTGGACATCCTAGATGATGCTACTTGGCCTAATTCGGATAGGTCATAACGGGCCCTGGGTTACCGGGCTGTAAATGGGCTATATGCGAACAGGCCCATAACAGGCTTCCCGTGGGCCGGCCCGCCACCTTTTGACCAAGTCAAACAGGCCGACCTTTTCACAGGAATGGGCCTCTGTTCGGCCGTGCCACATGTCGACGTATCATAGGCGCCTTCGGTCCAATGAGTGGATGACATCTGTCCCAACGGTGAGCCGACAAGTGTTTCCTCCAACCAATGATGATTTTAAACATGGAAAATCCCCATTGGTCGGGGCTGTTAGCGGGTTATCGGATCCAAAACCGGACCCGATAGCTTAACGGCGTTCCGTTACGGTGGATGCCACGTGTCGATCACCCTTGACGAAAAGCACTTCGGTGAAGCGCGATTTATCGTCATGGAAGTGGACACTTCCTTGATGATAATTTTGGTAATGTCATGTAACACTTCTACGACAGCACAGGTATGACTGTCTTGATTCTGTCATGAAATTGTCATAGATGTACATGCATGACAGAAAACTTGACCTACTGTGACAAACACGTATCATCACGGAAGTGTATTTTTTTTATAGTGAGTGTTATTGATGAACTGATACATACTGGCCCTCCAGGCTACTCTTTCAGCTTCATCTTGGTCGCTGGGAAGCTCTTTGGTTTGGAGGAAGTGGACAATGTGCCTTGCCCAAGTTGGAGCCTGGGGCTCGGTAACAAGGACTAGCGGCACCTCCTCTGCTATGGGAGCACAAGCCTTGTGCATGGGGCCCATGGCCCCGGGTGGAGGGGGTGGTCTGGCAGGCTGTGAGGAGTTGTTTCCGACAAGGTCTCTACCAGGAGTTGCGTCTCTATCGGGAGAGGCTTACCGGTGTCCAAATTTCTCCTTTTCTGGGCCATTATTGCTAGGAATACGAATGGTTGTGTGAGATGGAAAACAGAAGTCCCTGGTTCCACAGGAAACTTCTACGCAGCACACCTTGACAGATGATCAACTATGTTGATTTCTGCATAGGGTACGTTCTCTGTTTGCAATCCGTCAAAGTGGTCCTCCAATCTCCTCACTTCCTTGACGTATGCCTCCATCAATGGACTTCGGTAATCCTTGTTGACTTGTCTCACCACAAGCTGTGGATCTCCTCGAATGGTCAGCTTCTTAATTCCCAATTCAGCTGCAATCCTGATTCCAGCAAGGAGCCCTTCATATTCAGTTGTTTTGTTGGTCGCTTCTTCTCGGGAAAAATGCATTTGGATGATGTGCTTCAAGTGCTCCCTGGAGGGGGCAACAATAAGCACGCCAGCTCCTGCACCTTGTAGGGAAAAAACACCATCAAAATACATAATCCATTCTTGCGGCGATTCCTTGCCGGGAATAATTGTCTCTATCACTTCCTCATCAGGGATTGGCGTCCATTCAGCAATAAACTCTGCCAATGCCCTACTCTACATAGTTGATGTGCTCTCAGACTTCAAACCAAAACCGGACAACTCCAAAGCCCATTCCACTATTTTGCCGGTAGCCTCAGGGTTTCGGAGTATCCTTTGCAATGGGAAACGAGTGAAAACCCTGATCTCATGGGCTTGGAAGTAGTGGCGCAGTTTCCTTGAGGCCATGATGAGACCAAAAATCAACTTTTGCACGCCAAAGTACCTCGATCTAGCCCCCTTGTAATTGGGAGTTGACAAAGTACACTGGGTGTTCCGCCACTTTCTTCCTTGTTGTGTCCTTGGGATTGCTCGTGTTGCCGTGCTAATTGTTGTCTTAATCCTTCTCTAAATCTACCGGTCTCTGCTCACTCTCTGACTCATCTACTTCTCACTGGGCCACCAAGGCTGCACTGACCACTTGATTGGTTGCCGCTAAGTATAGCAGCAATGACTCCTAGGGTCTGGGAGCATCTAAGATAGGCATAGAGGACAAGTAGGCCTTCAATTCATGCAAAGCTGCATTTGCTTCCGCGTCCACTTCATAGTCCCCGATTTCTTCAAAATTTTGAAGAACGGCAGGGTGCGCTCGGTAGACTTGGAGATGAATCTGCTTAGCGCGGCAACGCATCATGTCAGACGCCTCACATCCTTAACTATCCTTGGCGCTTGGATCTGCTCGATAGCTTTGATCTTGTCAGGGTTGGTGTAACGCCCCGAGACCGATGTGCCAGGTGTCCTCCAGTAATTCGATGTTGTTGTCTTGTCATTGCTTGCATGTCCTGCATTGCATATCATGTCATCATGTGCATTTCATTTGCATACATGTTTGTCTCATGCATCCGAGCATTTTCCCCGTTGTCTGTTTTGCAATCCGGCGCTCCTATGTCATCCGGTGTTCCTTTCTACCTCTTTTCGTGTGTGGGTGTTAAACGTTTTCGGATTGGACCGAGACTTGTCATGCAGCCTTGGTTTTCTACCGGTAGATCGCCTGTCAAGTTTCGTGCCATTTGGACTTCGTTTGATACTCCAACGGTTAACTGAGGGACCGAAAAGGCCTCGTGTGTGTTGCAGCCCAACACCCTTCCAAACTGGCCCAAAACCCATCTAAAACCCCTCCATCATCTCGGTCGTTCGATCACGATCGCGTGGCCGAAAACCGCACCTCATTTGGACTCTCCTAGCTCCCTCTACCTATAAATATGTGCATCCCGTCAAATTCGCGGTCTAAACCCTAGCCTTCCTCTACCTCGCGCCCGGACGAAATCGCCTCCACACCGGACATGTCCGCCGGATACCTCACTCCAGCCAATCACGATGTGCCACGTTAGCGCCGCCACCTCCCTTCTCCAATCTCGCTTCGCCACGTCGTCCCCGCCGCCGTCTCCACCGCGCGAGGCCCGCGGAGCCCGTAGCCGACCCGCGGGGCACATCTGCCACCGCCGCCCGAGCCCACGGGAGCCCGGATCTGCGCCGCCTGGGCCTCCCCTGCGCCGCCGCTTCGCGCCTCGCCGCCGCGCGTCTGCCCCGCCGCCTCGGCGTCCCCGCGCCGAATGCCCGCGCACTGCCCAACGCCGCCGACTGCCGCCAAGTCACCCGCGCGCCGCCTTCTCCTCGCCCGCGCCCGCACCTCCTGGCCGGAGCTCGCACCACCGCCTCCGCCCTACTCCAGCCGCCGCCTTCGACCGGCCACCGCCCCGCACCTCCCCTCGCCGGCCGGAGCTCGCCCACCGCCCGGCTTCCTCCTCGCCGCCGTGAGCCCCGCACCTCCCCGCTCCTTCTCCGGCCAGATCCGGCCGCGGGAGGGCCGGATCCGGCGAGCTATGCCCTCCGACGACCTCCATCTCCACCACGGCAACGTCTCCGGCGAGCCTCGGTTCGCGTGCACGAACCCTAGATCTGGCCGAGGTCTATTTCTTCTAAGTCCCCAGTTTTTGCATATTTTTTAGGCATCTTAATTGCATCATAACTTCATCATCGTAGCTCCGATTCGTGCGTGTAGCATATCAAAATGTTCGCCTCGACGAGTACATCATTTCATCTCATTGCATAATTTTCATTTGAGCTCATCTTGATGCCCGAAATGCTGTTGGAAGAGGGCTATGTGAGGAATTTGGCAGATCTGTTTCAGCAAATAGCTTTTTGTCATTTTTGCCATGTTTAATGTGTGCATGCTATGATCCTGAGCTCTACATGTGTTTTGTTATATGCCATGCCATCTTTACAGAGGTGCTTGCCATGTATTTTTGTGATATTTGTGGTGACTAGCACAAGCTTGCAAAGTAGCGTAATCGTTGATGCTGTTTTCAGGGACTTAGAATTTCAGCAAGTCCTTATCCTGATTTTGTTGTTATGCCATATGTCCATGTTGTTTCCTAGTGATCCATGCCTATTTTGAGGATGATCAGTAAGGATGTTTTGTTAAGATTGTGGTGCTCTATCCATCCATGTCTTTGTTTGCAGTTATGGAGCACCCTAGCTTGAGTCAATCGAGCTCTACTTTTTCTATAGAATGTTCCTGGCAGATCGTTGACATGATTAGCGATTTTGCCGAGGTTGTTGCTATTGAACCGTGCATGCTATGTTGTTGTACTTGCCATGTATAGCTTCTATGCCATGTCTTCTTGATGGGTGTATGCTTAGTTTTTCATGCCATGCTCTGTAGTGAGTGCATCGATCTCGTAAACATGTCTACTTGTTAACTGTTTTGCATGCTCCAGTTTTTCACTGTCTGAATCTGTTTCTGTTTTTGCTATGTTCACATGCTTGCAATTGTATTTTCTGATCCCTTTTGGCTCATGGTCACTAAGGGTCTTTTGTTAAGTGCTTAGAGTAGCTTCATGCAATGACATGCTTTGCCATGATATGTTCCTGTAGCATGTAGTTTTCATGCTCTAAAGATTGCTTCCTGATGATAAATTCCAGACTTGTGTTAATTTCACTAAGTCTGAAACCTGTTATCTTTTGCACTTTTGCCATGCTTGTTTCATCCTGTTAATGGATGAGTTAGCCGTATCTCAGTGTTCATATTTTGTCAAGCATCATGAGTGGATCCGTGCCATGTATTTTTTTGTTATGTTTGTGTTGTAGCATATTTATCTTGATGCATTTAGTTGGTCACTTGCTGATTATCGCAGACCGGTGCCATATTTGTTTTGCTTGCCATTTCTAAACCGTGCATCCGATTCCGGTGATCTTTATATCGATTTCAACCGAAATCACCTCACCTTTCCAGTGGCACTCTTGGATTTCCAAGTTGAGGCCAGGTTCAATCATTCCTTTCCAAATCATGCATATGCATCTCATACCACATCCCGCATATCATACCATGTTCGTGTGTGGTTTGTTTTACTATGTTGTGTGCTTCTTTCTGATATTGCTTCTTCGAGTTGGTTCCGATAACATCGCGTTTGTGAGGAACCGTTTGACTACGTCCGTTTGTCTTCTTCATGGACTCGTTCTTCTTCCTTGCGGGATTTCAGGCAAGATGACCATACCCTCGAAATCACTTCTATCTTTGCTTGCTAGTTGCTCGCTCTTTTGCTGTGCCTTTGCCGCGATACCTACCACTTGCTTATCATGCCTCCCATATTGTTGAGCCAAGCCTCTAACCCACCTTGTCCTAGCAAACCGTTGTTTGGCTATGTTATCGCTTTGGTCAGCCCCTCTTATAGCGTTGTTAGTTGCATGTGAAGATGAAGTTTGTTTCCTTGTTGGAACATGGAGATGTCGTTCCTTGTTGGAACATGTTTACTTGTTGGGATATCCCAATATCTCTTATTTAATTAATGCATCTATATACTTGGTAAAGGGTGGAAGGCTCGGCCTTATGCCTGGTGTTCTGTTCCACTCTTGCCGCCCTAGTTTTCCGTCATATCGGTGTTATGTTCCCGGATTTTGCGTTCCTTACGCGGTTGGGTTATAATGGGAACCCCTTGACAGTTCGCCTTGAATAAAACTCCTCCAGCAATGCCCAACATTGGTTTTACCATTCGCCACCTAGCCTCTTTTTCCCTTGGGTTCTGCAGACTCAAGGGTCATCTTTATTTTGACCCCCCCGGGCTAGTGCTCCTCTGAGTGTTGGATCAAAATGGGCAGCCTGCGGGGCCAGCTCGGGGCAACTCGAGGGTTGGTTTTACTCGTAGCTTGACATATCTGAGTGTGCCCTGAGAACGAGATATGTGAAGCTCCTATCGGGATTTGTCGGCACATTCGGGCGGTGTTGCTAGACTTGTTTTACCATTGTCGAGGATGTCTTGTAACCTAAATGCCGAGCCTGATCGGATTGTCTTGGGAGAAGGAATATCCTTCATTGACCGTGAGAGCTTGTGATGGGCTAAGTTGGGACACCCCTGCAGGGATTTGAACTTACGAAAGTCGTGCCCGCGGTTATGGGCAGATGGGAATTTGTTAATGTCCAGTTGTAGAAAACCTGAAGTTGATCTTAACTAAAATACATCAACCGCGTGTGTAACCGTGATGGTCTCTTTCCGGCGGAGTCCGGGAAGTGAACACGGTGTTGGAGTAATGCTTGATTAGGTTGTTCTAGGATCACTTCTTGATCATAGTTTCTCGACCGTGCTTTTGCCTTCTCTTCTCGCTCTCTTTTGCGAATATGTTAGCCACCAAATATGCTAGTCGCTTGCTGCAGCTCCACCTCATACCTTTTCCCTACCTATAAGCTTAAATAGTCTTGATCGCGAGGGTGTGAGATTGCTGAGTCCCCGTGACTCACAGATACTTCCAAAACCAGTTTGCAGGTGCCGATGTTACCGAGCAGGTGACGCAACCAAGCTCAAGGAGGAGCTCGATGAAGATCTTGTTCTTTGTGTTGTTTCGTATCAAGTTGATCAGTAGTGGAGCCCAGTCGGGACGATCGGGGATCTGTGTAGCATTTGGGGTAGTCTTCTTTATTTTGGTTCCGTAGTCGGACCTTGTGTGTATCTGGATGATGTAATGCTTTATTCATGTAATTGTGTGAAGTGGCAATTGTAAGCCAACTATGTATCTCTTTCCCTTATGTATTACATGGGTTGTGTGAAGATTACCTCACTTGCGACATTGCTTTCAATGCGGTTATGACTCTAAGTCGTGCTTCGACACGTGGGAGATATAGCCGCATCGAGGGCGTTACAAGTTGGTATCAGAGCCTTCCCCGACCTTAGGATCCCCCCTGCTTGATCGAATCGCTGGCGTTGTTGAGTCTAGAAAAATGTTTTGAGTCATTTAGGAATTATATATATCGGAGAGTTAGGAATTCTTTTTACTCCTAGTCCCTTCATCGCTCTGGTAAGGCATCCTGTCGTCGAGTTTTGACTCTTCTCTTCTCAAATTTCACTAAAAAAAATTTAGGATCACGCGGGTATCTTGGAATCGTTCCGATGGTTTTGTGATGAGAACATTGTTCTTGGTGCCTCCTGACATTTAGGGGTTGTGGCAGTGTCCCGGGGAGTTGAGCTCCGAGATGTTGTCATCACAATTTTATCGTTGCAGTTCTGGAATACCTGAGTTTAGTTTCGCCGACATCGAAAATCTCTTTTATGCTGTTGTTGGTGAGATAACCTCGACGCCACCCAGTACTGGGGCGGGAGTTCGGGAGTATTGCCATAACTCGTATAACGGATGCTTTTCGAAGGTTGAGCTAAACGATTTCCGAAGGTTTCTTGGTTATGTGGTGAAGGATGGATACAGCTGGATGTAAGATTTGTTAGTTTGGGTGAGATATTATGCTTCCCCTGTATCCCCAACACCTGATTGCATAACCGGAAAGTTTCGGGAGTTTATAAGTGGGAATTCAAGTAGCTCTTAGGATATCTTTCCGACAGATGTGTGATATGAAATTGGGGTTCGACGTCTAGTGGTCCACCTATCCACAGTTCGTTTTACAGTTGTGTCTTAAAGAGTCCTTGGCTATGCCGACTCGGGGACGCTTCGTATGTCATGTGCACTGCCTTGTATATGATGGTGATGTACGATCGAGCCCGTGTAGGCCCCACCACGAAATCTTCGGACGAAATCTCTATCATATGTTTGTTCCGGCTTATTCTGCAAGCCAATCCTTGTTTTGTTTTTGAGTTGTGGTATTCGAGTTGCTTCGAAGTCAAATGTTGATTCCATCCCTTGTCTAAGTGGTGTTCTCATATTCCTCTGTGAATACTAATCCTTCTTGGTCATCGAGATTGTCTTGCCAATCCTTTTCAACTGGTGTGCTTCTCTTCAAGCGGATCTGTCCATTTTCAACATCCGCAAGATTCAATCTAAGCTCTCAAAGTTGTTTGTTTCATCCATCCCAAGTTGCCTTTGTTTTCCCACCCTCCCACCCTTGTTTCTTCAAGGACTCAGATTTCTTAATCAAGTATCCTTTTATTCATGTGAAGTCTCTCCATTCTTTTCCTTCATGTTCTTACCCGGTGATTCTCATGAAGATTCTAACGGAGCTTCAAGTTATCATTATTCGTTCTTTTTCCTCTCCGATGGTTTCAATTCAAGCTTTGTTGAGTATATCCTTTCCTCATTTCAATGCTTTTTCCATGCCGGTGCACCTCATAATCTTTCACCGCTCACTATTCTATTGTTTCGGAGTGCTCAAGATATCTCGAAGATTCGTGTTTCCACTCTACATTCGTTCAAGCTCTTTCGAGGATGTTATCTCATTCAAGCCTTTTAATTCAACCGGTGCATTCCCTCTTTTAAATCGTTCTACGGTGTTTCTTTGAGTGGGCCCTAACCCACAGGTCTTTTCCCAGGATCTTACCTGACTCTTCTTATTTTACCGGAGCTATTCTCAAATCATTCAAAGTTTGACGTAAGTATGATTTATCATCGATCAAATGTGTTTTCCTCGAAGATCTCTCAAATTATTTTCATCATTGAATCAACCTTTCTATTCTTCATTCCGGAGTGCCTCTACAATTTTTGTTGGTGTTTCTCGTCGTCATTCTCAGGTTTTGAAGACCGAAGAAGACTTCTCCTCCATATCTATCCGCTCTCTCAGAGATTCATGGCTCTAGCTTGATGTCATCCTCTCATAACTGTTTTTGATTTTGAGAATTCCTTTCACCTATCTGGAGTCCATCAATTCAGGTTTATTCATTCTCAGCTTTCAGTTATCATTCTTCAATCATACCGGTGCTTCGTTCAAGTGATCTAATCAGTTCGTGATCTCTTCGTTCTCTTGTATCTAAATTTCCCTCAAGCATCTTCATTCATTTGCTAATTCTTCCCGGTGTTTCTATAGCCTTCCTTTATCCATTTTCAATTCTTGCGGTGGTTCGTTCAAGAGTTCCTCTTCCTTCGTTTATCATATCAATTCATTCGTTGTTTCAATCCTACCGGCGGTTCATTGAAGACCTTCCCAAGTCTAATGCTATATCTATCTTAATCCTTTCCACAAGAATAAGTAGTATGCCAAATTCGTTGCTTGTCATCAATTAAATTGGTGAAGGATATGCATAATGTAATTCTTATTCTTGTTTCATCGAGTTTATTCAATTCCTTATTCCGGAGGTTCATCAAATTCTTGATCTCATTTGTTCTTCTTTCTTTTTCGGAGTTCCAAGATTTTCCGCATTATATCGTCGCGAAGATTCATCTAAATCATTGCAAGGATTCACCTTGTGTTTTCAACTTCTCTTTCTTTTCGTTTGATCTTTCTTTTACCGAAGTACTTCATGGAGGCTCTACATGATGGGTCATCAAGGATTTAATTCCTTCCTGAAGTGTTCATCGAGATTCTTTTCAGAGGAGCTCATGCATTCTTCATCTTGCAATCCAGAGTGCAATTCTTTCTACCATATCATTGGAGGTGATATTATGTTATTCTTGATAATTTGAGCTCGTGTTTCATGATTCACATGTTGTCAAGAATGAGATATTTTAAATCCACCAATCTCGTCATTGGAGTTATCTTGGGTCACATTTCACCTTAAGCCTTCCCTAAGGATTGTTGCTAATTATGGTGATAATATATGATCCAAGTTCTTCATCTATCCTCACGGTGAATTAAGTTTCTCATCTCCTTGTTGATATCAATCCAATCTATCGTTTCTGCTAGTGGCAGATTTTCACCTCATAGTTTTGGGATGTTTTCCATAAGACCACAACAAGTTTACTCTTTTCGTTGTTGGTTTTCCAACAACTCCGTTCGACCCTCCTCCTAAGGATGCCTTTTTCAAGCTCTTTGTGGCAGAAGTTGGCTTTTTCTTCTGCATTCTTTTATTTCAATTATCTATCTTTTATTATTTTGTTCCGGAGGCATTGTGATGTTGCTCTCTTCAACCCATCTTCCTGTTTTGTCAGGATCATGTTCTTTTCATGCCTATCCATTTAAACGGAGTGTGGTGCCATTTTGCTCAAATTCTTTTCGCCTTATCAAGCCTTGCATATCTTTCCAACCGGAGTGCTGTTCGAATTTGTTCTTCCTTGTTCCTCTTTTCCAACAGAGTGTTTTCAAGTTTGTTCTTCTCCGTTGTTTTATTTCTTTCAATTTGTTCAACCTTCTCAAGGTTCTTTGGTCTCATTCGTCAAAGAAGCAACTTAGCTTTACCTCTTCTTTTCCTCTTCCATTTTCCCTCCGGTGCCATTCTAGATCTCGGGACGAGATCCTCTCGTAGTGGTGGAGTGTTGTAACGCCACGAGACCGATGTGCCAGGTGTCCTCCAGTAATTCACTGTTGTTGTATTGTCATTTCTTGCATGTCATGCATTGCATATCATGTCATCATGTGCATTTCATTTGCATACATGTTCGTCTCATGCATGTGAGCATTTTCCCCGTTGTCCGTTTTGCAATCCGGCGCTCCTATGTCATCCGGTGTTCCTTTCTACCTCTTTTCGTGTGCGGGTGTTAAACGTTTTTGGATTGGACCGAGACTGTTCATGCGGCCTTAGTTTACTACCGGTAGACCGCCTGTCAAGTTTCGTGTCATTTGGACTTCGTTTGATACTCCAATGGTTAACCGAGGGACCCAAAAGGCCTCGTGTGTGTTGCAGCCCAACACCCTTCCAAACTGGCCCAAAACCCATCTAAACCCCCTCCATCATCTCGGTCGTTCGATCATGATCGCGTGGCCGAAAACCGCACCTCATTTGGACTCTCCTAGCTCCCTCTACCTATAAATATGTGCATCCCGTCAAATTCGCGGACGAAACCCTAGCCTTCCTCTACCTCACGCCCGAACGAAATCGCCTCCGTGTCGGACATGTCCGCTGGATACCTCACTCCATCCAATCACAATGTGCCACATCAGCGCCGCTGCCTCCCTTCTCCAATCCCGCTTCGCCACGTCGTCCCCGCCGCCGTCTCCACCGCGCGAGGCCCGCGGGGCCCGTAGGCGGCCCGCGGGGCCCATCCGCCGCCGCCGCCCGAGCCCACGGGAGCCCGGATCTGCGCCGCCTGGGCCTCCCCTACGCCGCCGCTTCGTGCATCGCCGCCGGCCGCCGCCGCGCGTCTGCCTCGCCACCTCGGGGGCCCCGCGCCGGATACCCGCGCGCCGCCCAGTGCCGCCAACCGCCGCCAAGTCGCCTGCGCGCCGCCTTCTCCTCGCCCGCGCCCGCACCTCCCGGCCGGAGCTCGCGCCACCGCCTCCGCCCTACTCCAGCCACCGCCTTCGATCGGCCGCCACCCCGCACCTTCCCTCACCGGCCGGAACTCGCCCGCCGGCCGGAGCTCGCCCGCCGCCCGACTTCCTCCTCGCCGCCGTGAGCCCCGTGCCTCCCCGCTCCTTCTCCGGCCAGATCCGGCCGCGGGAGGGCCGGATCCGGCGAGCTATGCCCTCCGACGACCTCCATCTCCACCACGGCAACGTCTCTGGCGAGCCTCGGTTCGCGTGCACGAACCCTAGATCTGGCCGAGGTCTATTTCTTCTAAGTCCCCAGTTTTTGCATATTTTTTAGGCATCTTAATTGCATCATAACTTCATCACCGTAGCTCCGATTCGTGCGTGTAGCATATCAAAATGTTCGCCTCGACGAGTACATCATTTCATCTCATTGCATAATTTTCATTTGAGCTCATCTTGATGCCCGAAATGCTGTTGGAAGAGGGCTATGTGAGGAATTTGGCAGATCTGTTTCAGCAAATAGCTTTTTGTCATTTTTGCCATGTTTAATGTGTGCATGCTATGATCCTGAGCTCTACATGTGTTTTGTTATATGCCATGCCATCTTTACAGAGGTGCTTGCCATGTATTTTTGTGATATTTGTGGTGACTAGCACAAGCTTGCAAAGTAGCATAATCGTTGATGCTGTTTTCAGGGACTTAGAATTTCACCAAGTCCTTATCCTGATTTTGTTGTTATGCCATATGTCCATGTTGTTTCCTAGTGATCCATGCCTATTTTGAGGATGATCAGTAAGGATGTTTTGTTAAGATTGTGGTGCTCTATCCATCCATGTCTTTGTTTGCAGTTATGGAGCACCCTAGCTTGAGTCAATCGAGCTCTACTTTTGCTATAGAATGTTCCTGGCAGATTGTTGACATGATTAGCGATTTTGCCGAGGTTGTTGCTATTGAACCGTGCATGCTATGTTGTTGTACTTGCCATGTATAGCTTCTATGCCATGTCTTCTTGATGGGTGTATGCTTAGTTTTTCATGCCATGCTCTGTAGTGAGTGCATCGATCTCGTAAACATGTCTACTCGTTAACTGTTTTGCATGCTCTAGTTTTTCACTGTCTGAATCTGTTTATGTTTTTGCTATGTTCACATGCTTGCAATTGTATTTTCTGACCCCTTTTGGCTCATGGTTACTAAGGGACTTTTGTTAAGTGCTTAGAGTAGCTTCATGCAATGCCTTGCTTTGCCATGATATGTTCCTGTAGCATGTAGTTTTCATGCTCTAAAGATTGCTTCCTGATGATAAATTCCAGACTTGTGTTAATTTCACTAAGTCTGAAACCTGTTATCTTTTGCACTTTTTCCATGCTTGTTTCAACCTGTTAATGGATGAATTAGCCATATCTCAGTGTTCATCTTTTGTCAAGCATCATGAGTGGATCCCTGCCATGTATTTTTTTGTTATGTTTGAGTGTTGTAGCATATTTATCTTGATGCATTTAGTTGGTCACTTGTTAATTATCGCAGACCGGTGCCAGATTTGTTTTGCTTGCCATTTCCAAACCGTGCATCCGATTCCGGTGATCTTTGTATCGATTTCAACCGAAATCACCTCAACTTTCCAGTGGCACTCTTGGATTTCCAAGTTGAGGCCAGGTTGAATCATTCCTTTCCAAATCATGCATATGCATCTCATACCGCATCCCGCATATCATACCATGTTCGTGTGTGGTTTGTTTTACTATGTTGTGTGCTTCTTTCCGATATTGCTTCTTCGAGTTGGTTCCGATAACATCGCGTTTGTGAGGAACCGTTTGACTACGTCCGTTTGTCTTCTTCATGGACTCGTTCTTCTTCCTTGCGGGATTTCAGGCAAGATGACCATACCCTCGAAATCACTTCTATCTTTGCTTGCTAGTTGCTCGCTCTTTTGCTGTGCCTATGCCGCGATACCTACTACTTGCTTATCATGCCTCCCATATTGTTGAGCCAAGCCTCTAACCCACCTTGTCCTAGCAAACCGTTGTTTGGCTATGTTACTTCTTTGCTCAGCCCCTCTGATAGCGTTGTTTGTTGCAGGTGAAGATGAAGTTTGTTTCCTTGTTGGAACATGGAGATGTTGTTCCTTGTTGGAACATGTTTACTTGTTGGGATATCACAATATCTCTTATTTAATTAATGCATCTATATACTTGGTAAAGGGTGGAAGGCTTGGCCTTATGCCTGGTGTTCTCTTCCACTCTTGCCGCCCTAGTTTTCCGTCATATCGGTGTTATGTTCCCGGATTTTGCGTTCCTTACGCGGTTGGGTTATAATGGGAACCCCTTGATAGTTCGCCTTGAATAAAACTCCTCCAGCAATGCCCAACATTGGTTTTACCATTCGCCACCTAGCCTCTTTTTCTCTTGGGTTCTGCAGACTCAAGGGTCATCTTTAATTTAACCCCCCACGGGCTAGTGCTCCTCTGAGTGTTGGTCCGAAATGGGCAGCCTGCGGGGCCACCTCGGGGCAACTCGAGGGTTGGTTTTACTCGTAGCTTGAACTATCTGAGTGTTCCCTGAGAACGAGATATGTGCAGCTCCTATCGGGATTTGTCGGCACATTCGGGCGGTGGTGCTGGACTTGTTTTACCATTGTCGAGGATGTCTTGTAACCTGGATGCCGAGCCTGATCGGATTGTCTTGGGAGAAGGAATATCCTTCGTTCACCGTGAGAGCTTGTGATGGGCTAAGTTGGGACTCCCCTGCAGGGATTTGAACTTTCGAAAGTCATGCCCACGGTTATGGGCAGATGGGAATTTTTTAATGTCCGGTTGTAGAAAACCTGAAGTTGATCTTAATTAAAATACATCAACCGCGTGTGTAACTGTGATGGTCTCTTTTCGGTGGAGTCCGGGAAGTGAACACGGTGTTGGAGTAATGCTTGACGTAGGTTGTTCTAGGATCACTTCTTGATCATAGTTTCTTGACCGTGCTTTTTCCTTCTCTTCTCGCTCTCTTTTGCGAATATGTTAGCCACCAAATATGCTAGTTGCTTGCTGCAGCTCCACCTCATACCTTTTCCCTACCTATAAGCTTAAATAGTCTTGATCGCGAGGGTGTGAGATTGATGAGTCCCCATGACTCACAGATACTTCCAAAACCAGTTTGTAGGTGCCGATGTTACCGAGCAGGTGACGCAACCAAGCTCAAGGAGGAGCTCGATGAAGATCTTGTTCTTTGTGTTGTTCCGTATCCAGTTGATCGGTAGTGGAGCCCAGTCGGGACGATCGGGGATCTGTGTAGCATTTGTGGTAGTCTTCTTTATTTTGGTTCCGTAGTCGGACCTTGTGTGTATCTGGATGATGTAATGTTTTATTCATGTAATTGTGTGAAGTGGCGATTGTAAGCCAACTATGTATCTCTTTCCTTTATGTATTACATGGGTTGTGTGAAGATTACCTCACTTGTGACATTGCTTTCAATGCGGTTATGCCTCTAAGTCATGCTTCAACACGTGGGAGATATAGCCGCATCGAGGGCGTTACAGTTGGCTTTGATACCACGATGGGATACGAAGAACCCAAGAAGCATGCTGGAGGGAACACCAAATACACACTTCTCCAGGTTAAGCTTCAAATTGATCTTGCGCAGATTAGCAAATGTTTCCTCCAAATCCTGAATAAGGGTGGCTCTATCCTTGGTCTTGACCACAATTTCATCCATATAAGCTTCTATGTTTCTGTGCAGTTGTGGTTCAAAACCAATCTGGACTACACTTGCAAAAGTAGACCCGACACTCTTCAATCTGAATGGCATGCGGATAAAACAGTACGTACCACATGGAGTAATGAACAACGTCTTATCTTCATCTTCCTTGGACATGAAGATTTTGTGATACCCAGAATATGCATCCAAAAAGGAGAGAAAATCAAAACCCTAAGTGGAATTCACAATCTGATCGATACGCGATAGGGGAAATGGATCCTTCGGTCAAGCTTTGTTGAGATCTGTAAGATCTATGCAAAGCCTCCACTTCCCGTTAGCCTTTCAGACTACCACTGGATTTTCCAACCATGTGGGATGTCATGGTTCTAAGTATGACAGTAATGTAGGGGGGTAGGTATGTAGAGGCAAGATCTTAGCTACGGTGAGATTGTGCACACAAGATGTATGAGTTTAGGCCCTTCGCGGTGGAAGTAACAACCCTACGTCTCGGTGTCCGGAGGCTCGGTCGATTGGATTATGCGTGAAGTTATAGGGGGTGCGAACCCTTGTGCCAGTGGATGGGGTGGCTTATATAGAGTGCGCCCAGACCCCAGCTAGCCCACGTTACAAGGGTTCAACGTACATAAAGAGGGGGCGTTACTGGTAGCTCCAGCACTAAAGTGATATAAATGATCCTTAAGTCTACGGAGTGAATGCCTGTCCATTGCTGTCCATGGTGAATTTAGGCCTTCTGTACTCTGAGTGGTTTCTTGTATGGTCAAGTGATGATATGCTTGTCGAGTGGAACTGGGGTATCCGAATGGAGATGTTGGTCGAGTGGGCATGCACTGAAGTAATTCCAGTCGGTAGAATTTACTGTCCTTTGATTGTCCTTTGACTGTAGGGCGGCATCCTTGGGAGGGGTGCTTAGATCAGGTCTATTGCCCTACTCTAGGTGCATGTCATCGTCATTAGCCCCCGAATGGTTCTGGGTTTGAGTGAAAAATGGGGTTGAATATGGTTCTGACCTGATCTTCATGCTGCGGAAGAATTTTATCAGATTGGTGAACCAAGTAACAGCTTTGACTCTGTTTTCAAACGCCTTGAGCTATTTGGAGGTTTGTCGAATGAATTTCTGCTGATAAGTTCCAACTGCTGGTGTCGCATTAAATCTTTGGCATGATTGACTGCTCTGCTATTTCTGAATCTTGCGAGATTCGAAATTTGGGGAAGCGCGCGAGGCGGAGAGGGCCGCGGTAATTGGAGTGGATTAGGCAGGGGTGCCTCGATCCCCATGCCACCTTTTTCTCCACGTACTGCACGTGCGCCTATTGCAGGATTTGATAGGATCGTCTGGGTCCACCAGTCAGTCACTCAGGGAATGCGGCCATATAAGGTGGCGAGGCCGATGCCTTCGCACTGTGCGTCCCATTCTCCTACTCCTTCCTCCGCTCCCCCTTGCTTCCGCCTCAACTCTCGGCGCCGCCGCCCAACTCGAGCCCGTTCCACCGGAATGGGGAAGGACAAGACCGCCACTCTAGAGTGCGCAAAGAAAGCGATGGCGAAGGCGAAGGGGAAGAAGACGAGTCGGGGCGGGTCGTCGTCGAGATCCGCTCTGCCACGCGGCTGGATCCAAGGCGACTGGATCCGGTCGACCATCTTGAAAGAAGAGATGGAGGATCTGGTTGACGAGGGGCTGATTGCCCATGAGTCTTGGCGGCTTTCGGGGGACAAGACCGAGCCGGACCGCAAGAGGGTGAGTGCATCCTTCTTGCGACCCACGTCGGCCGCGGTTTTTCTTTGACCCCCCATCCTTTTTCGGGGGTTTTCTGAGTTTCTTCGGAGCCCAACTTCATCACTTTTCCCCCAATACTATCACATACCTCACTGCCTATGTGTCCATGTGCGAGAACTTTCTGGTTTGTCGACCGCATTGGGGCCTCTTTAAACACATTTTCACCTGCCACTCTCAGTCGGTAAAAAAGGCCAATCCGAGTGATGAGAGGACACACGTGATCCAGATGTGTGGGGGTTTAGGGGTCCAGATGCGAAGCAAAAGCACTTTCCCTGCCATGATTCTTCCCGAGTCAGTTAGGGGGTGGCAGTCGACCTGGTTCTATTGTAAGGATGAACCGACCCCAGGTCAGTCAACCGGTCTTCCTCCGTTTTCCACCACGCGAGCCGACAAGCCTTCTCCGTTGAGAGTGACTCCAATGTAGAAAGAAGAGGTTTCTATGCTGGTTGAGCGAGTGGTCCAGCTTGTCCACGATGGTGTGACTGGCATGGATTTGTCAGAATCATTTCTGAGTCGACGCATCGAACCGCTCCAAGCTCGTGACCATCCAATGTGGATGTACTCGGGCGTTGAGGATATCACTCGAATCCACCCGGAGGAAGTCAACGAGGAGACGGTAGCGTTGTGGTTACAAGGTATCACTGGGAATAAGGAAAACCCTAGGGGGTCCAGAAGGGTTCCTCCACTCGACAACACCACTGAACCCGACAAGGTTCAATTCTTTCCTTCTGAGTGTATTTTGCTCTGATATGTGTTAGCTCTTGAAACTGATTAATATCCACTCGACTCTATCCTTTGCAGACCTTTACTGAAATGTACTTGATGCCCTACGGAGAGCAGGAGCAGGAAGGAGAGGCGAGCGGGGGTGACAGCGGCGACTGGCGCTCTAACGGAGGAGGAGACAAGGAGAGTGAGGACTCAAGCAGCGGCGAGGAGGTCAACTCCCCGCCTCGCACAGAGAGGCGCTCCAAACAGAGGCAGGATCCGGGAAGCATTCGGGGCAAAACGACTCGTCCGACTGGAAAGCCTTCAAAGCATACTCAGACATCTTCTCTTGTGCCGACTGAAAAAGATCCTAAGCAGCCTAAAGTCATGACGTCGAAGCCCCGGAAGGCTCTACCCAAGATTAAAGTGTCTGTCCCCATCGCTTCTAGGTAATTACTGAGCTCAACTCTCTAGTTTTTGTATGATTCAAACTTTGGTCGACTCACTTTCTTGTTTTGATCGAGTGAAATCTGAATTTTGTAGCGCCGCCTCTGGGACTTCTATTTACCAAGATGACGACGATGAGGAGATGGAAGACGTGGTCACCTCTCAAGCAGGTATAACTCTTTCCCATTCTACCATTACTTAATCTTCTCTTTTGACGGTCGAGTGAACTTCTGGAAATGATTGCTTTGCAGCTCCACCCAATGTCATTGATCTTCTAGATGATGACGAGGGCGTGCCACAGAGGGTCATGGGAAGGAGGGGCAAGGCTTCAAGTGAGAAGGCATCCGCTGGTCAAACGTCTCAATCGGTGCCGGTGACGGAGCCAGTGGTTCAACAGCCTAGAGATGCAAACTGGACTTCTGTCACCTTTGTTGTTCCAATGTCGAGTGTACGCCCTTCCTCGTCGACTGTGCCCATCCCTGTTTCATCTGTTCAACGTCATGCCTAGGATTCTCAGGCTGCCGCGACTGAACCGACTCCGTTCTTCACCACAAATCATGTCCTGGAGGACCAGGCAAGCGCCGCTGCAGAAGCCATACGCCAAGCGGGCCTGATGATGGAGCGGGTGAAGACCGTGCATGAGAATAGTCAAGCTGCTTATGATGCCAGTGCAGCCCTCCGAGCCAATGTCCAGGTAAGTTGGTTTCTGACTGAACTCCTATCTTGACGCTTGTTCTGTTAGGATATGCTACCCGAAAAAACTCTTCTTTGTGAGTCCATCTATTAGTCTGCACTTCGCATCTATACACACACTGGGGGTTTTTTATTTATGTCGAATAATTTTCTAGTTGAGTCGACTAGGTTGTGTCGATTGTAGTTTTTGGACTAGTGGGGGCACGCAGAGTGCACCCACTGGGTGTAGTCCCCGAGGCCGTCGTCGAATGTGTGATTCGGCGGGGGCCTTGATAAAAATATCTTATGCTTCAGTTCTTCCACTCAGTCTGGGCGGACCATGTCGAGTGGAACTTGAACCAGTGGGGGCACGCAGAGTGCACCCACTTGGTGTAGTCCCCGAGACCGCAGTCGACTGCGGGCAGTCGGTTGGGGTCTGAGGATGACTATTGCTGGCCGTCTTCTGTTATTTTTTTCTTTCCACTTAGTCTGGGCGGACCCTGTCGAGTGGGATATGAACCAGTGGGGGCACGCTAAGTGCACAAACTGGGTGTAGTCCTTGAGACTACTATTGAATGTTTGATTCTGTAGTAGTCTTATAGTTCTTTTCACTCGGAAGCGAATAATCTTTGATCTTGTCCATTGCTATGTCTTTTTTCTGACTGCAGAAATCCTATGAGCTCATCTCCAAGTTTGCCGATTTCAAAGAGAAGCAGAGACAACTCAACCTTGACTTGGAGCTGGCCAATCAGAATTTGAAAAAGGCTAAAGATGAAGTAGCTGGTACGGAAGGTAAGAACCTGTCGATTGTCTATCTTCACCATCTCTCAAGTTATCTCTTCGTTCTTCTCTCTGACCCGAGTGTATATTCTTCAGAGAAAATGAAGCAAGCTCTGGTACAAAAGGACCTTGATCTTGCAGCTAGGCAGAAGGAGGCTCAGGAGAAGACAGCACTCGCTGACAAGAAGCTGGCTTTAGTCGAGGCACTGGAGGAAGAAAATGCCAAGCTAAAGGAACCTCTTACCGAAGCCAACAAAGAAGTGACCCGTCTGAAGAAAGAAAAAGTTGCTTTGAACGAGAAGATTGAAGGCATTTCTCGTAAGAGAAATGACCTGGAGGCTTATCTGGGGGCACTCGCCAAGAAGTTATTCCTTATGCTCGAAGGTATTCTTCCTTGTCCGGTTGTTTAGCTATTGTCGATTCACCATAAAACCGTCGACTCATTATTTCTTCGCATTTGTAGAATTATGTCAAAACTTTGAGGAAGAAACTGGGCGGATCAAGACACGCCTGGACCCCATCCTTTCCCCTGTCGGTGATGAAGCTGCCATGAACGTGCTCTGACTGGAATCTCGTATCGCCAGTGTTACGGACTACCTTTCTTGTGTGAAGGTTGCGGTGTCGCAGATTGACTCATCGCTTTGGCCATGGGAGACGCTCCAGAATGACCTCGAGTCTTTGATGACTCGACTGAATGAGATCCCTGGCCGAGTGCAGGAGTGGAAGAAGTCACCTGCTCGCTGTGGTGCTGACGTAGCTCTGTCGCTAGTTCGAGTCCACTGCAAGGAGGCAAAGCAGGAAAAGCTAGCAGCGATCAAGGTTGCCAATACCAGGAAACACGACTTCCAGTCTTTCATGGAGACCGTTATTGCTCCCGCCACTCGAATTGGAGATGGAATCGACCTGGACAAGTTCATCGAGCCTATTAGTCCTCCTCCCGCGGAGTGAACAAACTTTCATAATCTGATTGAATTTGCCCCAGTATGCCGAGTGGTCTTGTAACGGTTAAACTCTTTCGGGCTTGATGCCCGAGTACTTTGCATTGTGGTCTAGAACCTCTTAGGTTTTATCTGAACTTGGTTGTTTTTGAATTTCATGGCTCTGATTCTTCAGTCTGAATTTCTACTGACTTTGTGGTGCAGCTCAGTCGAGTGGATCATAGACAAGGGCATCCGGTGTCGTCCATGGCCTGCTCGTCGTCTTCTTTGCAGGTAAGGGTGGAGCTTACATTGTATATGTGTTGCAGCTCCGAGGATAAGGTCATGGTCGACTTGCACCATGTCGTCCTTGCAGATAAGGATGGAGCGGACGTTGTATTTGTGCCGCAGCTCCGAGGATAAGGTCGTGGTTGACCTGCACCTCGCCGTCCTTGCTGATAAGGATGGACCGGACGTTGTATTTGTGTCGTAGCTCCGAGGATAAGGTCGTGGTCGACCTGCACCTCGTCATCCTTGCAGATAAGGATGGAGCAGACGTTGTATTTGTGTCGTACCTCCGAGGATAAGGTCGTGGTCGACCTGCACCTCGTCGCCCTTGCGGATAAGTATGGAGCGTGTTTGAAACTTAGCCGAGTACGAGACTGCAGCTAAGCCTCCGAGCGGGAGGAATGCTCTCCACTCGGTAGGATTTTTTGAAACTTAGGAGAGTACTGGACTGCAGCTAAGCCCCCGAGTGGGAGGGCTGCTCACCACTCGGTAGGATTTTTGAAACTTAGGAAAGTACTGGACTGCAGCTAAGCCCCCGAGTGGGAGGATTTCTCTCCACTCGGTAGGATTTTTGAAACTTAGGCGAGTACTGGACTACAGCTAAGCCCCTGAGTGAGAGGAATGCTCACCACTCAGTAGGGTTTTTTAAACTTAGGTGAGTACTGGACTGCAGCTAAGCCCCCGAGTGGGGGGATGCTCTCCACTCGGTAGGATTTTTGGAACTTAGGCGAGTACTACACTGCAGCTAAGCCCCCGAGTGAGAGGAGTGCTCTCCACTCGGTAGGATTTTTTAAACTTAGGTGAGTACTGGACTGCAACTAAGCCCCCGAGTGAGAGGAATGCTCACGACTCGGTAGGATTTTTGAAACTTAGGCGAGTACTGGACTATAGCTAAGCCCCCGAGTGGGAGGATTGCTCTCCACTCGGTAGGATTTTTTAAACTTAGGCGAGTACTGGACTACAGCTAAGCCCCCGAGTGGGAGGATTTATCTCCACTCGGTAGTATTTTTGAAACTTAGGCGAGTGCTGGACTGCAGCTAAGCCCCCGAGTGAGAGGAATGTTCACCACTCAGTACGGTTTTTTAAACTTAGGCGAGTACTGGACTGCAGCTAAGCCCCCGAGTGGGAGGATTGCTCTCCACTCGGTAGGCTTTTTGAAGCTTAGGCGAGTACTGGACTACAACTAAGCCCCCGAGTGAGAGGAATGCTCTCCACTCGGGAGGATTTTTTAAACTTAGGTGAGTACTGGACTACAGCTAAGCCCCTGAGTGAGAGGAATGCTCACCACTCGGTAGGATCTTCTAAACTTTGGCGAGTACTGGACTGCAGCTAAGCCCCCTAGTGGGAGGCATGCTCTCCACTTGGTAGGATTTTTTAAACTTAGGCGAATCTGATTCATAGCTAAGCCCCCGAGTGAGAGGATTGCTCCTCACTCGGTGGGATTTTGTTTTTTGAAACTTAGGTGAATTGGATTCGCGACTAAGCCACCCATTAGGGATTTTGGACATACGTATAAGTAATAACAATCATTTAAGAGGCTGCCAAACCATGTCTTTGATAAACATACTGAAAGGTACTTCTTATTACATCTCGATAGTCTGAATGCTTAAGTGTTAAAGTGGCGGAGAAGCTCCGCATTCCAGGCGCGTGGCTCGTCTTTCTTGTGTTCCACATCATACAGGTGATATGCACCATTGTGGAGAACTTTGGTGATGATGAAGGGGCCTTCCCAGGCGGGAGCAAGCTTGTGTGGATGTTGCTGGTCCACTCGGAGAACCAGGTCCCGCTCCTGAAATGCTCGACCCCTGACGTTTCTGGCGTGGAACCGACGAAGGTGTTGTTGATAGATGGGCGACCGGATCAGGGCCATCTCTATTTCCTCTTCCAAAAGGTCAACATCATCTTGCCGGGCTTGTTCTGCTTCTGCCTCTGAAAAAAGCTCTATTCATGGGGCGTTGTGAAGCAAATCAGTCGGTAGTACGACTTCAGCTCCATATACCATGAAGAAGGGAGTCCTGCCAGTAGACCGATGTGGTGTTGTTCTCAGACCACATAGTACTGATGGTAACTCATCTACCCAGACGCCAGCTGCATGCTTGAGGTCTCGCACCAATCTGGGCTTCAACCCTTGGAGGATCAAACCATTTGCTCTTTCTGCTTGTCCATTCGACTGCGGGTGAGCGACTGAAGCATAGTCGACCCGAGTGCCTTGGGAAGCACAGAAAGCTCTGAACTCATCTGAATCAAAGTTTGAACCACTGTATGTGATGATGCTATGCGGGACTCGAACTATGAATGTTAACCCACTGACGAAGCTCACGGTTGTGCCTGAATCGAGGTTCTGGATGGGCTTGGCTTCAATCCATTTAGTGAACTTGTCGACTGCAACAAGCAAGTGAGTGGAACCACTTCTTCCAGTCCTCAAGGGTCCAACCATATCCAACCCCCAAACGGCAAATGGCCAGATGAGTGGAATGGTCATCAAGGCTGAAGCGGGCTTGTGAGACATGTTGGAGTAGAACTGGCAACCCTCACACTTGTCAACAATTTCCTTTGCCAGTTCATTTTCTCGCGGCCAGTAAAAACCTACTCGGTATGCTTTGTCCATGATTGTCCATGAAGACGCATGGTGACCACAGGTCCCCGAGTGGATATCATTGAGAATCATTTGACCTTCCTCTGGGGTAATGCATCCCTGGGCAACTCCAGTCACACTTTCCCTGTACAGTCGACCGCTTATCAAAGTGAAAGCTTTAGATCGACGGACAAATATGTTGCACTTCATCTTCGTCTTCTGGAAGTTCTTTCCTGAGGATATATGCGATATACGGCACTGTCCAGTCAGGGATGACGACTAAAACCTCCATGACTAAATCGACCATAGCTGGAACTTCGACTTCAGTCGGATCAGTAGAACTTTTAGGTTGTGGGGGATCTTCTTTGAAGGGATCCTCCTGGACTGATGGTGTGTGAAGATGCTCCAAGAACACATTGCTGGGAATGGGCTCTCGCTTGGAACCTATCTTTGCCAGGTCATCCGCTGCCTGATTCTTCAGTCGGGGAATGTGGTGAAGCTCTAGCCCTTCAAACTTGATTTCTAACTTTCTCACTACATTGCAATAGCCAGTCATAGCTGGGCTTCTAACATCCCACTCCTTCATTACTTGATTAACCACCAAATCTGAGTCGCTGTAGACCATTAGGCGACGGATGCCGAGAGAAATGGCCATTCGCAACCCATACAGAAGTGCTTAGTACTCAGCTTCATTGTTGGAGGAGTCAAAGTGAATGTGAAGGACATAACTGAGTTTATCACCTCGCGGGGATATTAGAACAACTCCAGCGCCAGAGCCACTCAACATCTTGGATCCATCAAAGAACATAGTCCAATGTTCCGACTGAACTTGAGTCGGCTGCTGTTGTTCAATCCACTCGATGAGGAAATCTGCTATTGCTTGGGATTTAATTACTTTCTTTGCCTCAAACTTGATATCTAACGGAAAGAATTCAATCGCCTATTTTGCCACTCGACCAGTTGCATCTCTGTTGTTCAGAATTTATGACAATGGAGCATCGCTGACGACTCTGATGGAGTGATCTGAGAAATAATGTGCCACCTTCTCCGAAGTCAAGTAAATTCCATAGACAAGCTTCTGATAATGCGGATGTCTCTACTTGGACGGAGTTAAGACTTCAGAAATATAGTACACTGGGCGCTGAACCTTGTAGGCTTTACCTTCATCTTCCTGCTCGACCGTGAGTACTATACTGACAACTTGTCCAGTGGCTGCAATATAAAGCAGTAAAGGATCTTTGCTAATTGGAGAAACGAGCACCAGCTGGGTGGAAAGCAGGGTTTTGAGCTCTGCAAACGCTGCGTCAGCTTCAGGAGTCGACTTGAACTTATGAGATTTCTTCATCAATCGGTGAAGAGGCAATGCCTTTTCACCGAGACGAGAGATCAATCAACTCTAGGCGGCCAAAACAACCAGTAAGCTTCTGAACGTCGTGTATGCGCACGGGGCTTTTCATTCGGAGTATTGCGCCAACTTTCTCCAGGTTAGCATCGATCCCACGTTCGGAAACAAGGAAACCAAGTAACTTTCCAGCTGGAACTCCAAATGTACACTTTGACGGGTTAAGCTTGATATCATATCTTCTCAGGTTGGCAAAGGTTTCCGCGAGGTCAGGCAGCAGGTCAGAACCTTTTCGTGACTTAACCATGATGTCATCCATGTATGCTTCCATATTCCGACTGATTTGAGAGAGCAGGCACTTCTGAATCATAGGCATGAATGTGGCGCCAGCATTCTTGAGACCAAAGGGCATGGTAACATAGCAAAAGCACCCAAACGGGGTGATGAAAGCCGTTTTTATTTCATAGGGTCCATACAGTCGGATCTGATGATACCCAGAATATGCATCCGGAAAGGACAATCGCTCACATCCCGCGGTCGAGTCAACTATTTGATCGATGCGAAGGAGAGGGAATTGATCTTTCGGGCAGGCCCGATTGATATGCTTGAAGTCGATACACATACGGAGTGAATCATCCTTCTTGGGAACCATGACTACATTGGTGAGCTATTCGGAGTGGTAAATCTCTCGGATGAACTCAGCTGCCAGAAGCCGAGCCACTTCCTTGCCAATTGCCTTTATTTTCTCCACAGCGGGCCGTCGGAGATGTTCTTTGACAGGTCTCTATTTTGGGTCGACTCGCAAACGGTGCTCAGCCAGTTCTCTGGGTACACCTGGCATGTCAGGAGGTTTCCATGAAAAGATGTCCCAGTTCTCACGAAGGAACTAGATGAGCGCTTCTTCCTATTTGCTATCGAGTGTTGTTGATATATGAGTCGGAGCAGTATTGGGATCAGTCGGGTGAATATGAACTGACTTTGTTTTACCAGACGACTTAAATGCAGACTTTGAAGCAGGCTTCTTAGCTCTCAACAAATCACTCAGATCTGTTGTCTTCTTGTATTCCTCCATTTCTATTGCTGCCATCTGTTCATCGGCAATCTTTGAGCCCTTCTGGAAGCACTCTTCTGCTTGCTGCCGATTACCAGTGACTGTAATCACACCCCTAGGGCCAGGAATCTTGAGTTTGAGATACACATAACATGGTCAAGCCATGAAACGGGCATAGGCAGTTCTGCCCAGGATAGCATGATAGGCACTGTGAAAATCCACGACTTCAAATGTCAACTTTTCCTTCCAGTAATTCTTTGAATCACCGAAAGCCACGTCAAGACTGATTTGACCGAGTGAATCGGCCTTCTTTCCCAGTATAACTCCGTGGAACCACATGTTACTCTCGCTAAGTTTGGACATCGGAATGCCCATCCCTCGGAGGGTCTCAGCATACAAAATGTTCAATCCGCTGCCACCATCCATCAAGACTTTGGTCAGTCCGGTGCCCCCAACGACCGGGTCGACCACCAACGCTTGCCTCTTGGGGGTGGCAACATGCGGTGGGTGGTCTGACTGGTCGAATGTGATAGGAGTCTTTGACCATTTCAGATATGTCATCATTGCCGGAGCGACCATGTTTACTTCCCTGTTGATGACTTTCAGTCGACTTTTGCTTTCAAGATCGGAAAAATTCACCAAAGTGGAATTGATATTGGGAAATCTATCATCATCCTCTTCCTTGTCCTCATCCTTATCAGACTCATTTTCCTTCTCATTTGGTTTCTTTTCTCAGAACAACTGAATAAGGACTCGACACTGCCGAGTGGTATGATATAAGGTTTCCCTCTTCATCCTTCTTGATGTGAATGTGGCATGGTAAATCCAACACGTCGTTCCCAGCTGAATCTTTCACCTTCTTAGGGGTCCAGGGCCCTTTAGGTTTTCCTCTAGGTTTCCCTTGGGTTGCGACTGCAACCTCTCCAGGTGCCGCAGGTTTTTCTTTGCGCTTCTGCTTCCGATTGGAATTACCTCCTCGAGTGTCCTAGCCGACAGGTTTGCTCTTTCCACTTCGGAGTCGGTCTTCTTCTTCGCCGTTGGTGTACCAAGTGGCTATCTCCATCATTCGAGTCAAGGACATGTCTCCTGTCCGACCGAATTTTAGGTTGATCTCCCGGTACCGTATGTCGTCCTTGAAGGCACATACTGCTTGATGGTGAGACACATTCTCCACAGTGTGGTGTAAGGTGATCCACCTCTGGATGTAATCCCTCAAAGTTTCATTCGGCTTTTGCATGCAATGTTGCAATTCTGTCAATCCTGCTGGCCGTTTGCACGTGCCCTCAAACATTCTGACGAACACTCGGGCCAACTCTTCCTAGCTGAAAATACTGCATGGAGCCAATTGATTCAACCAAGCTCTTGCTGACCCTTCAAGAATAAGGGGAAGATGCTTCATGGCAACTTCATCATTTCCTCCACCGGTCTGCATAGCCACTCGGTAGTCCTCAAGTCAGGTGTTAGGCTTTGATTCACTAGTGAACTTACTGATGCCAGTCGCCAACCTGAAGTTGGGAGGGATCTCTGCAGCCCTGATTGCTCTGCTAAAACACTCGGGACCAGAAACATGTACTCTGCTTCCAGTCAGGTGATCCCTATCTTGCCCTTCTCTATGTGCCCGATTCCTGTCCACCAAACCTAGTACCAAAATGGACCTTGCGTCAAACCCTGGTTCTCTTGGGTCGACTGGCCTCCTCCGCTCCTTGCTGTATGGGCGCCTATCATCATAATGACGGGGCACGTATGATCACCCCTCGGAGGGGGCGTAGGCACTCAACGGCGGTCATCACGGTCGATCCAATGATCTTGTTGCTCATGATTCCAATCCAAATACTTCCCTTGACGATGCCCACATCCCTCACACCGTGGAGGCGATCTTGGGTTGTGAGCCGACTTTACAGTATCAGCCACCACAGATCTGCTATGAATTTTGTTGTGCGACTGAGATACTACAGTGTTCTGCTCTCCTGCTGCTCAGAGCAGCGCTCTGATCTGCATCAAACCTCTACCAGCTTTCGACTGGGACGGCTGAATGGATTCTGCTATACGGGCCGTAGTGGTAAGATTCCGAATCGGAGTACATTATACCTGTGGTTCGGGTGGAAATAGCTGACACTGTAGTCGACTGTACTCGAGAATCTGTCGGTGAGCACGGTCGTCGAGTGCACGCTGAAGATTCTCCAGTCGGGTCTGCTCAGCCGAAGTGGCCAAACGCGCCGCCTCCAAGGCTCGAGGCTCAGAGGACTCGCCGACAATGGGCGTGTGGAGGGCCTCCACATTGCGACGGTGAAGTTCCTCCCTCTACTGAGAAGAGAGAGTTTTGGGGTGGTACTCTTCATGAACGTGCGATGGATCTCCGCCGCCATCGTCGCCGCCGTTGCAATGCATGCCAGGCGGACTGCGAGGCCTGTCGACCATCAGGACCTCCGCGGCGGGGTCGCTGCTATCGCACTCGGACAGGGTCTAGACGGGGCCAGTCGAACAGGCCGTAGAGAGATTCATCGGGCTCGATTGCTGCGACTTGAGGGGTGGCCGACTGACGCGCCACCGCGTGCTTCACCCACCGCTGAAGCCGTGACCGACCGGTTCGCTTGTGACGGCGAGCAGTGTGGAGCGAAGATGTTGTGAGAGGCGACCAATACTGAGTCGACGGCTGTCGCAGAAGGACGCCGTGAACGCATGCGCGAAAGTGTGTCGCCCTGTAGACGGGGAGTGCCTCAATGTCGAGAGGAGCTTCCTGAAGCCAAGCGGAGTCGTCGACGATGAAGACGAGCGCGCCGAGACAGATCTTGCGGCCCTCAGCCAAACATCCTCTAGAAACCAGGATGAAAAGGATTCGGAGAAATCGCAACCTCACCGGAAAGTCGCTAAGACAACTGCCCCACAGTGGGCCCGAACTATCGTGGTTCTAGCTCTGACAGTAATGTAGGGGGTAGGTATGTAGAGGCAAGATCTTAGCTACCGTGAGATTGTACGAGTTCCGGCCCTTCGTGGTGGAAGTAACAGCCCTACGTCTTGGTGCACGGAGGCTCGGTCGATTGGATTATGCGTGAAGTTACAGGGGGTGCGAACCCTTGTGCCAGTGGAGGGGGTGGCTTGTATAGAGTGCACCAGGACCCCAGCCAGCCCACGTTACAAGGGTTCAATGTACATAAAGAGGGGGTGTTACTGATAACGCCAGCATTAAAGTGATATAAATGATCCTTAAGTCTATAGAGTGAATACCTGTCCATAGCTGTCCAGGGTGACTTTAGGCCTTCTGTACTCTGAGTGGTTTCTTGTATGGTCGAGTGATGATATGCTTGTCGAGTGGAATTGGGGTATCCGAATGGAGATGTTGGTCGAGTGGGCTTGCACTCAAGTAATTCCAGTTGGTAGAATTTACTGTCCTTTGACTGTAGGGCAGCATCCTTGGGAGGGGTGCTTAGATCAAGTCTATTGCCCTACCCTAGGTGCATGGCATCGTCATGGGATGCAACACTCCTCTGAGCAAACCAGCTGCCTCAAGTTTCTTGATCTCTTCCGTAATGAACGGCTGCCTCTCCAAGGCCTGCTTTTGGGCTTTCTGCTTGACAGGTCGGGCATGTGGGCAGACATCAAGGTGGTGCTCGATTACCTCCCTGGGAACACTGGGGATATCAGATGGTTGATAGGCAAACACAGCTATATTCGCCCGCAGGAAGGCAACAAGCACGCTTTCCTATTTGTCATCGAGGGTAGCGCTGATAGTGAAAGTACCATCAATGCCAGCCAGCCCTATCGGGACCTTCTTCACTTGGGGTGCAGCAACCTTGGATCTCTTGCTGTTGGAACACTCCGGCACATCGTCAATGGGTGCGGTGCACTTGGTGGGGGCACGCTTCCCGGACTCTTTGCTGGAGCTCCTACAATCTCTCTTTTTCCTTTGCTTTCCTTAGCGGGAATTGCTGCTGCTGCTGCCTCTGCCGCAACCGCCTCCCGGTACATCTTGTCGACACATATGATTGCATCCTTCTCATCTGATGGGATGGCGATGAATCCCAGAGGCCCAGGTGTCTTCAAGGTGTTGTAGGCATAGTGGGATGCCGCCATGAACTTCGCTAGAGTCAGGCGTCCAAGAATCCCATTGTATGGCAGGGGGAGATTAACCACATCAAACACAATCCTCTCAGTCCAATAGTTCAGTTCTCCCCAAATGTCATTGGCAACGTGATCTTTCCCTTAGGATGGCTCCTGCCGGGATTAGCTCCTTGAAACGTGCCGGTAACTTCTAGCTCTTCCTTTGCTATCTGAAGTTTGTTAATAACTGTTGGGGAAATTAGATTCAACCCAGCCCCGCCATCCACCAGCATCTTTGTGACCTTGAGGTTGCGAATTGTTGGAGAGACCAACAATGGCAAACACCCTACCACAGTGGTATGGCTAGGATGGTCCTCCTCGTCAAAGATGATGGGCGTACGGGGCCATTTGAGGGGCTTCCGGGCCTCTGGCGCTGGTTCCACGACATTGACTTCTCGTGCCCACCACCTGAGTTGGCAGTGAGAGGTGTCTAGAGAAGCACCCCCATCAATGCCTAGGGCGTGAGTGGCCTTCTGAAACTCTTGCTCACTGGTTTCCTCCTCTTCCCCTCCATCACCCTCATCATCACAAGCTTCCTTCTCTCTACCTCTGGCGGGCTTTCCTTGGTTCCAAAAGGGCTTGCCGGGGCGATTTACTTCACTACCTCGGCCCTTACCGCCAGCAATAGTCTGACCCTTTTCCTTATCATGCTTCTCATATTTTGCTCTCTGTCTCTTGACAAGTTGCTCAACCTGATAACACTCTTGAAGGTCATGGACCTTGGTACGATGAATCTTACAGTACGGCCCATCACCTTTCCCGGCTTTCTCGGCAGTAGCGGCTTCCCGGCAGTCAGTACACATGCCAGCTTCCTTGCCGGGGGCCTCAGCTTTGGCCTGGACGTGCTCGAGGGTCAGAAGAGGCAATCGATACGTTGTCGGGGTCTTGATTTTGTTGCGCTCGCACGGGCTGCCATGGCGGGGACTGCACCTTGGGGATGGCCCCTTCCATACGGTCAGCAACACGAGCCATTGTTGTCGCTTGGGGACGCCGTGGCGGGCCAGTTCGCCGTGAGCCCCCAGCTTCTGCGAAACCGAACAGACTCTGGATGGTGGCACACCATTCGTCCATCTGCTCGGCTCCTTCGAAGCTGAGCACGCGCCATGGCCTTCGAAGCCGTACTTGGTATGGGTGATGATGAAGTCGATCGCACCGTCACTCGGCTCCTAATGGTGCCAACGGCAGCGGCACCGTGCCCCTGCTGCTGCTGCGGGGCAACCACTTGAATGTGGTGCGGCAAAGGCGTTCGAGGGTCAGCAGCTCCATTGGGCGCATCGGCTTGGTCGACCCGTTCCGGGGGAGGTGCACGCGCTGCGACCGCACCCGTGGTGGGAGCGGCCAGAGGGCGGTGATTCACCCCCGTCCATGCGTCGTTCTGTGGCTGTGCCCGTCGGCGAGGGAAAGGGGCGCAGATGGAGTAACCCCTTCGCCCCTACCTAGTGGAGCATGGCCGTCGGGGTGTTGCTGATGCTGCTCTCTTCTAATGCCTCCGGCTCCTACGTCGGCCGTGGGGGAAGTGGTGATGGTGCCGCCTGCTCCGACCACATCCCCAGTAGCACCCGTGTCCCTACGTGTCCTCGCACCCCCCGTAGCATTGGAGGCTGTGGGTGGCGGAGCTTTCGAGGTCGATGGGTGAACCGAAGGATCGGGTTTCTTCTTGGGCGCCATGGTCGATGGAACTATCAAAGGTGAATAGGGTGACGAAGGTGACGCGCTGTGCACGCCTTCAGGTTCGCGCAAGCGAGCCCCCTACCTGGCGCGCCAAAGATGGGAAACCACGGTCACCTATGGGACTAGGAGGCCCCTTGCTGGTTTGGCAGGGGGACGTCGCGTTGCACAAAGAGCAGATGAGCGTTGGGCGGCATAGTAGAGATCACATAGGCAGTTTTACCCAGGTAGGGGCCGCCATGAGGCGTAAAACCCTAGTCCTGTTTTGGTGGATTGATGGTGGAAAGGTGGTGGTGAAGCATAGTACACTTACTCGGCATGGGTTGCCTTAGGGTAGCAGTGACTACGGGCATATGGGGGTGTGAGTTATCCAACCTACTAACCCTTTCTACAGTTTCCATGGGCCTCCTTTCATAGATCAAGGGGTTACCACAATGGCAAAGTAGTCATTATGCACTGATAACATAGCAAACAATGCTATCATACCTAACTCTACAGCTGACTGGGCGCATTAAATGCACCGCTCAACGTCACATCGTTGGTTTCCCGGCAAGGCTTGCTGGGCCATCTTGCTAGCTTCACGCCTGCTTGCTTGACACGTCGCAGGACGGGTGTCATCTATGGGTTTTTCCTGTAGGGAGTGGCTGCCATGTGGCGAATGGCTTCCACTTAATCACTCTGCGGCATGACACCACACTGATCGGCGACGTGAGTCGTGGTGGAATGGTTGGTGAGGTGGTTTTGCCTCCGTGGGTCCCGACAGGCCCTGCCGGGACACCTTGGCTATCAGCTTCTAAGTGTGTCCTCGCCCCTTGCCAGGCTCACCTGCCCGGCAAGGGAGGCCTTTCCTTCGATGGTGTTACACTTCTTTGGCTTGATATTGGTCCCTTTAATCTGCATGTTGATCCTTCGATGCTATTGGTTCCTTGTAATCTGACTTGGGCTGGTGCTTCGATCTTGTTCCCGTGCCTATGCATAGTCTGTGAAACAGACCCAGGGTTTGTTGCACCGACACTTTCCAGTCTGTGAACAACACAAAAGGATGAGTTTATTAAAAACAACACCACATACTGAAACATGCCACATCTCTTACACACAATGAAATAAGCATTTACTCTCTGCACTAAGTAAAAACTAGGCATACCTTCGAACTGGATCTCCAAGCACTCTTGGAGAGCCTACTTTAGAGTACAACCAAACCTTTGTCTCATCTATGAGGTATACAAGCCCCCACTATAGCAGCCCTTAGTGTTTAAATCATCGACAAGCTCTGTTAGGTCAAGAACAACAAGTAATCAAAGCAAACATTCCTAGTATGGCTAGCTGATACAAACAAGCAATTGAACAGATGTGTGAGCAAAACTTGCACAACACTGAATTACATATCAAGAAAAGAAGCATAGAAGGAGGCTTAAAGACCATCACTTGACTGACCAGATTTAAGGGGCATTTAAACATCATGTGGAACATATGAACTAACATAAGCATTGCATATTTCATATTCTACAATGAAATGCACATGTATTATGTTATGCCATGTATGATGCCTAAATGTACACTATAGCAGGCGGGAGTGATTCATCATTGCATGCACAATTGAATTGCAGGTTAAGGTCCGGTTCTATTCTGACATTTCAGAGCTTATTGTCAAATAAGCCATAAAATATGTAAATAAGTCGTTTTTGAGTTATGGGCTTGGGCTTAACTTATTTTGCTTTGGGGGTGCTTTGGGTCGAAGCTCGCTAAAAATTAAAGGGAAGGGGAATAGCAAAATGACTCTATTGTCTGCCTATATTACACACAAAATGCCACTGCTCACGCCTGCGTCACACCTGACCCTCACGTAAAAACAAACACGCAAGCGTTCATTGCCCTGCCCGCTTGCATCTCCTCTCCCTTTTCCATCTACCTCAATCCCCTGCCTGCAGCGCTAGGGTTTCTCCAGTGAGCCATCGCCACTGGTCCCATCTGGCATGCTCCTCGATAATGCTCTGCCCAATTAGGCTACATGGTCGGCAGGTAGGGCCAAATCTCCCCAGCTGCTCCTCCCTTTGGCATCACCCCTCACTCACATGGTCTCCAGTAGCTGCTCCACTATGGTCCGTCCAACGCACTACTCCGGTGTTCGCCGCACAACTACGGCCGATGCCCCACTCCGACAGAAGGCGCCTCATTCCCCCTCCCCTCCTCCTAGGGCATGGCCTTGAGGTTCTATTGAAGGATGAGCTCATCCAACAAGGTGAGGATCTCCTCTGATTTTTTTGCCAAATTTTCACTCTGATCCGCTATACAATGAGTTGCTATGAGATGCTGCTATTGTTGCTATATGATGCATTGCTAGGAGTTGCTCATGCTACTGGTATATGATGAATTGCTATGAGTTGCTGCTGCTATATGATGAATTGCTATGAGCTGCTGCTGTTGCTGCTATATGATGAGTTGCTATAACTTGCTCCTGCTGCTGCTATATGATTAATTGCTATGAGCTGCTCCTGCTTCTATATGATGAATTTCTATAAGTTGCTCCTGCTAATGCTATATGATGAATTGCTGTGAGCTCCTTCTAGTATATGATGAATTGCTAGCTACTGCTGCTACTGTATGATGAGTTTCTATGAGCTACTACTGCAGCTATATGATGCTTTTAGGTGGTGTTGCTATATGATAATAAGCAGCAACTTGGACCAGCGAATTTTGATAAATAATGGTTCTTCATTTAAATTTAGGTCATGTGTTCTTCATTTAAATTAGGCAATGGGATCTCTATGGATGACAATGACCAAAGTAGATTGTGCCAAGTAGATGGTATCTTTGTATTTGCATTTTGAACAAATATTGATGGTCCATTTTCCTATCATATTAATTACTACACTGGGTTCAATTTGTGATGTTTGCAAGTCAAATTAATTTTCATATGGGCAGCAAAATGACAAAATATAATGCAATCTAGACTTTTCACTGATGATACCATAGATAAGCTGAAAAGGCAGGTAATGAAAAGAACTTGTTGGCTTATTATCTGGAGCTTATACTCAATTCTTAGGATAACTCAAAATAACTGTCTCTAGGAAACTTGGTCAACAACACTAACATGCAAATAACTGGTTGCAATGGAGAGTGCATTCCTAAGAATTGAATATAAGTCATGATGATCGCAATGGAGAGTGACCTACCATAGCACACTGTATAGGCTCACCTCTTCCTCTCCTTTTTCTGCGATGTTCCATGAAATTGCTACATACATCTTGTACTAAGAAATCTTGTACTTTTTCATTGTGTAACCCTATCTGCAAGTTGACACGGCTAATTTCAGATATCTCTACATGATAATGCATTGTGTATCCCTTGCGCATATTTAAACCACCAATGAACGATTGAGTGCGTAGCATAAACTAGCCATGACTCTGTGTTCTGGACTAGCAGACACTCTAAGGGAGCCTAATGTAGTGCACTGGAATTCCTACATGCCACCTACGATTTTGTGTAATGTAGTATCATGTATGACATCTACATCTCTAATTTAGTAGCTAGTACTGGAAATGATTGTCTGCAGAAAGGGATTGTTGGTCTAAAATCCTAGCAAAGCATGCTTGCAGGCACACAACAATACAAGAGAGATAGAGGGAGACGCACTTACAAGATCATAGGAGTGCCTCAGTCCAGGATCTTGGTTGGTCAAGCTATTAGATTCACAAGAAACATCGTCCTTGTAGTTTTTGCTAGCTGCATAACATGTAACAGTGACCTGTTAGTATATTTGAAGTACATCAGGCATGTGATGCTGGATGTGTTTAAAGATGACAAGTACCTAGGCCGCGGTGGGTGCTTGGCGTCTTGCCGGACGGTGGGAATCAGTTTAGAAACATCGAGGGTGATGATGCTGCGCTGGCTGTCGGGGTACGGTAAGGAGATCTAGAACCGTGGAGTAGGGTGTTTGTGGAGCGGCTCCAGTAGAGTGGACTACGGTGTGGGCAAAGCGGATCTGAGGCCATGGACGATGGCAACGGTGAAGCTGCTCCAGTGGTTGGGTTCGGGATGGTGTCGACGATGTGGATCTACGACCGTGGACGGGGCGTCAGAAGCTGCTCCGGTAGGTTGGACCAGGGTGCGACGAAGCGGATCTGAGGTCGTGGACTTGGGCCTTGGCAAAGCGGCCTCGGTAGGGTTGATAATGGTATAGGCGAAACTACTACGGTAGGGTTGAGGATAGTGTCGGCAAAGCAGCTCCGGTAGGATTGAGGAAGGTGTCGGCGAAGAGGATCAGAGGCCATCGCTGGGGGCGGTGGTGGGGCGGCTCCGGGGGTGTGGACGAAGCGTCTCAAGTGGGGAGTACGAAGGAGCCGCTGCAGATGCGCTGTGGTTGACGAGAGTACCAGTGAAGCAGATCCGGTGTTGTGGACAAGGTCGACACTGAATGGGCTGTGGTACAATGGTGGATGAGCAGTCTACTTGTTTCTAGGGGAGGTGGGAGGGGTAGATGCAGCCGCAGAAGCAGATCCGGCAAGGTGGACGCCAGCGGCAATGAATGGGCTCTGTTACGCCGGTGGATGAGCAGTCTAGGGTTTCAAGAGGGGAGGGGTAGTAAGGCCGATGTAGTACGGACGGCATGATGTAAGATGCTCTGGTGTTGTGGATTAGTCGTTTTTGCCGGAGGGGAGAGGAAATGGGGGTGTTGTGTGGTGGGGGGAACCTGAAGTTACCAAACTAGCCCCGACCTATTATAGAAATGAGGGCCGTATTGTAACTATTGTTCTCCATGCACCAAGGACAGAAGGGGAATTTCGCATGCTGAAGACTAGGTGGTGGAAATTTTAGAAGGAGGCGGGAGATTTTGCCGCCCGTAGGATCGTTTGTATCCGGTTTCAACAAAATTTGGACAGTGCTAGCGGGAAGGTCATCTAAGACTGTGTACACGGGGCACACGTCAGCACTTAAGAACTGGTATGAAGTCCACCCCAGAAAAAAAGACAATAACTCGAGATGATGCACCGATAACTTGGGCGTTCACATGGGCGCGTCCAATTGTACTGGTGTAGAGGCGCGTTCACAAAAAAGGGATCAAATGCCCTGCCTATGTTTTTCTCGTGTAAATATATAATTTAGTGCCATCTGTTATTTACTTTAAAGATAATGCATTGACGTGTCAATTTTAATATAGAGGCACAGAAAGAAATGGATATTGTAGTCCCACAAAAGAAATGGTGTCGGGGAAAATGAACAGGGGTATACATTTTCCCCCTGGCTCGTGCACGAACCGGCTAAGGCCATGCCAGAATGCAGGAGACCAAGAGTTTTGAAGAGCCAACATGCAAAACCAAGAGGACCAAGATCAATCCAAAGAGGCAAAATGCCACCAGGAGAAAAGCCTCCCTTGCCGGGCAGGCGAGCTCGGTGAGGGCGGAGCCACCCCCGGAAGAAAACGCCCAAGACGTCCCTGCAGGGCTTGCCAGGACTGACGAGAGCTAAACCACCTCACCCAACTGCTCCACCACGACCCGTGTTGTCAATCAGTGCAGTGTCAAGCCGCAAAGTGACTAAGTGGCAGCCATTCACCACATAGGAGCTTTTCTCTATGGAAGATGCCCAAGAATGACACCATTCCTGCAACGTGTCTAGCAAGCAGGTCTAAAGCTTGCAAAATAGCCCGACAAGGCTTGTCGGGCAACCAATGAAATGACGTTAAGAGGTGCATTTAATGCACCATGTCAACCTCCAGAGTTAGGTATGATAGCACTGTTTGCTATCATATCAGTATATAATGACTACTTTGCCATTGTGGTGACCCCTTAACCTATAAAAGGAGGCCCATGGCGATTGACGAAAGGGTTAGAAGGTTGGATAACAAGCATGCCCATACGCACATAGCCACTACCTCCCTTGTTGGGCAACTGTACTACGCTCCATCACCACTCTTCCACCATCAATCCACCAAGGCAGGACTAGGGTTTTACGCCTCACGGCAGCCCAAACCTATGTAAAATTGCATGCGTGATCTCTGTCGTGCTGCCCCAGGCTCGTCTACTCTTTGTGCAACACGACGTCCCCCCTGCCGAACCAGCAAGGGGCCCTCTGGTCCCATAGGTGGTCATGGTTTCCCATGACATCTTTGGCGCGCCAGGTAGGGGGACCGCTTGCGCAAACCTGAAGGTGTGTGCAGCACGTGATCTTCATCACCATCTTCACCTTCGACAGTGCCATCGACCATGGCACCCAAGAAGAACAATGCGGTCTGCGCGCCCCATCCGCTATGGCCCACTCGAAGCTTTTGGCATCTACGGCGCTTACGAAGATATGAAGACCAAGCGGGGCCGTCCATGCTGGCGGAACATTCCTCCCTGCATCTTGTCATAGCTGCGGCTACGATGAAAAGTTGCTACTGGCAGGGATGTGCTCTCTTCGCCAGCCGGTGCGGCATATCCACGGCTCAGGTGCCATCCGAAGAAAGAGGGGGTGAGGCGCACAGACACGGGGCCCCCTTTTCTCCGTTCCCCCGCCCCCTTCGCCAGCAGTCAAGCCGCTTTTAGCCTGGCACCATCAATGTCGATGACTACCGTGCGGTACTTGGTCCAGTGTTTACCCTATTTCAGGAAACCCTGACTGAAACACCGATATGAATCCATTTGTTGGTGTCCCGGCAAGCGTGCTTTGGCAAGGTCATCAGCATTGGCATGATCCATGCGACGGCCGCTATCTGGTCGCTGCGGGTCGAAAGGAGAAAAGGGGGGAAAGGACCGGGAGAACCCGGTGCCCTACTTCGCTGCCTGCCAGCCGCACATGACGCATGTTAGTCCCTACCACAAACAAAAGAACTGCCCGATTGGTTTCCAGTCCTCCGGGAATCACGAGTGCACCAAGTGCACGGGGCCCGGCAAGAGGAAAAAGGAGCTTAAAAAGAAAGCTAAGTCTACATTACCGTTTCTCGTTCATGCAATCTTAGATTTTTGTAGTTGTTTACCCCTTGTTTTAGTAGGTGTTTGTATCGTTAAAACCATCATGTGATGGAACCTTGGCTAGTTTCTTTGATCGCACCATCGACCTATCTCGAGACATGCTCGCTGGTCGAGAGGCTACGTCGAGAGCTACCTAGGAAAAACATGTCGGGACGCATCCACGCCAAGATGAATGTTAAGGGCCAGACCCTTACGATAGTCATGGCAATATGATACCGGCAGGCATCCAGAGCGGACATAGGGATTGATCATGCGAACACCCACATATAAAGCTCAAAGGGATAAACACGTGTCGGCGTTCTGGGAATGGGGGTCCCCAGACTTGCCTGCCTGCGGCCTGCAGCGTGGCTCCAAGGGGGACCCAGCACGACCCATCTTCACCAACGCAAACTCAAGACCCTCGCAAGGGGCCAAGCCTCGCGGAGCGGACGACACGGAGCTTCCTCAGGCATGGCCTCGTCAGGCTGGCTCACGAGGAGGCAGAGAGATCAAGGCGGGGTACCTCGCGAGGTGCCCGTGACGCAAGCCATGACGACTAAGGGCGCCAGGCGGGTGCCAGCCCGCGCAGCGTCCTCCTTTCCTCTTTGGTGCAAAGGGGCAAGCGCAGCCGCGGAGTACCGAGGCGTCAGGCAAAGGTTGCCATTTCGGTGCAACGAGACCAAGACCAGGAGGACTACGAGACGGAGGTCACCGTGGAGCCCAAGACGGCGTCATCACCAGAGCTTTGTGCAGGCGAAGACTGCTTTTGTCAAGATAGCTCATACTTGTTGTCCCCTTTCAAATTAGCCTGCCATTGTTGGCTCCCTTCCCGCTCAATATTTGGGAAGAGGACCAGGGCCTCTATAAATAGGACCAGCCACCCACAGAGCAAGGTGGTTGGGTGGTAGGAAGATAGAGGCTCGTTAGAGAGGCTAGAAGCAGAGAGAAAGAGAGAGAGAAAGGTGGCTAAACTCCTCCCATCAGTTCATCGCCCCAGCCAAGAACAGACCCTCGCGAGGCTATTCTTCCTTGTATTGTTCATCATCATCAGCCCAAGAGGCAATCCACACACCACACACTGGAGTAGGGTATTACACCACAACGGTGGCCCGAACCAGTATAAACCCTGTGTCCCATGTGTTGTTCTTTCCATAGCTTTGATCCTAGCATGGCGGAGGGGTGCAGGTAGGTAGGAGGCGAAACCTCCGTGCGCACCCCAGTGTTCGAACCTCAAGGGTCTGCCGGAACCCGAAATCCGATATTTGGCGCGCCAGGTAGGGGTGCGCCGGAATTCGTCTTCCACCGCTCCGTTCTCCTTCAACCATCGCGCCCATGTCTGACGCTCGTCAGGCCCACGCAGAACGCCGGGCCGCCTTTGCTTCCCGCGCCGCCCAGACGGCCCCTGTCGGCGGGCGTCCCCGCCATTCCCCTTCACCTGCCGTCAACACCGCCACCGGCCCGGCGGGGGACGAGCGGCAAGCATCGTCCCGGCATCTGTCTGTGCGGCAAGACGGCCGCACCGCAACTCACTCGCTCACCCCAGCTGGTTCTTCGTCCCGCGTGCTCCGCGCGCCCATGGAGCCCCACAACCTCTTCCCCGCCTATCACGCTGCACCAACACCCCCAGTCGTCGCGGCCCACTTGGGCGGCTCGCAGGCGCCGCCTACAAGTTTCCACGTCAAGCCGTTCATCCGCCGGGTCAGCGCCGCTTCCACGCGGCAGGGGGCTCCCCTGGATTGAGCGGCGCCCGAGACCGGCCTGAGCTTCAGCCCGGAGGACCACCCCTCCAACTCGGCCTACTCGGGCGCGCTCCCCATGCTATGCACCCGCACCATCTGTCAGGTGGCCGTCACCAGAACTCTCATCGATGGCGGGGCGGGCCTCAGCGTGCTCTCAGTCGAGGCCTTCAACCTCCTCTGCATACCCCTGGAACGGTTGCAGCCCAACCGGCCCTTCTCAGGCGTTGGGGGCAGGTCGTCCAGCTCCTTGGGGCAGATCCGGCTCCCAGTGACCTTCGTCACCTACGACAACTTCCGCACGGAGCTGGTCGACTTCGACATCGCCCCCATCGGCCTCCCCTACAACGCCATCCTCGGCTACCCAGCGCTGGCCCAGTTCATGGAAGCAACGCACCCGGCGTACAACCTCATGAAGATGCCCGGGAGTAGCGGTGTCCTCACCATGCACGGGGATACCGGTGATGCTCTGCGGGTGCTCAAGCTCGTCTTCAGGACAGCACCGTCGGCACAGCCTGCCGACTTGGGGGCCCCCGAGCCCAAGGGGGCTGCGCCCGCCAAGAAGAAGCAGTTGTTCACCCAAGACAAGGCAGAAACGAAGCAGGTACCCGTCGATGAGGATGGGTCCACCAACGCCACTTTCACCATAGGCGCCCACCTCAAACCCGAGCAGGAGGAGGCCCTGGTCGTGTTCCTGCGCGAAAACAAGAAGGTATTCGCTTGGGAGCCGGACCAGTTGGCAGGGATCCCCAGGAGCGTAATCGAGCATCACCTCAACGTGTGCCCCAACATGCGCCCTGTGAAGCAGAAGGCCAGGCGGCAGTCCACAGAAAAGCAGGCCTTCATCGTCCAAGAGACCCACAAATTAGAGGCCGCTGGGGTCATTCGCGAGGTCCGATACCCAGATTGGTTGGCCAACCCTGTCGTTGTGCCGAAGAAGGGAGGGAAGGAACGCATGTGTGTCGACTTCACCAACCTCAACAAAGCGTGACTGCAAGATCCGTTCCTGCTCCCCCGCATCGACCAGATCATTGATTCCACTGCGGAATGCGACCTGTTATGCTTCCTGTATGCCTTCTCTGGGTATCACCAGATCAAGATGGAGGTGGAAGACGTCGAGAAGACGGCCTTCCTAACCCCGTGCGGGGTGTACTGCTACACCTACATGCCATTCGGGCTGCGTAACGCAGGGGCAACCTTTCAGCGGCTGATGCATATCACCTTGGGCCCGTAGCTCGGGAAGAATGTTGAAGCTTACGTCGATGACATCGTGGTAAAATCTCGGGAGGCCAGGACCTTGATACAAGACCTAGAGGAAACATTTGCGAGCCTCAACGCAGTGAACCTACGGCTCAACCCAGACAAGTGTGTGTTCGGAGTCCCCTCGGGCAAGCTCTTGGGTTTCCTCATGTCCCACCGAGGCATCGAGGCTAACCCGGAGATGCTCAAGGCGATGGAAGACATGAGCCCACCAAAGACCCTCAGAGAAATGCAGAAGCTCATGGGGCGCGTGACCGCGCTAGGGCGCTTCATCTCCAAGTTGGGGGAACGAGCCCTGCCCTTCTTCCAGCTAATGAAGAAAAAGGGGCCCTTCGAGTGGACTGAAGAGGCCGACAAGGTGTTCCAGGATCTCAAGAGATACCTGACCGGCCCACCGGTCATGGTGGCCCCGCGCCCTCAGGAGCCCCTGGTGCTCTACCTCGCCGCCACTCCCTACCCGCCATCGCAGCCTTGGTAGCAGTCAGAGAGGAGCGCCGGATCAAAACCATGGCAGCAGCCTGGGATAAGGCAGAACAGGGACAAGGAAGGCCCACAGAAACCGCCATCACGGCTGAGGAGGATCAGCCGCCGCAGAGGGGCGCACCAGAGGCGGAAGAGGCCCCTCTTCCAGATGGCCAGTCTCAGGAAGCCTCATTGCCTCAAGAGGCGCCACGGTCTCCGAAGGGAGCCACCAGCACTGACGCACTCCACCTCGTTGAGCACCCAGTGTACTTCGTCAGCACAGTGCTGCGGGATGCAAGAGCACGGTACCCCATGCCTCAAAAACTACGGCACTATTTTCAGGGTCACCCCATCAAGGTCGTCTCGTCATACCCCCTGGAGAGGGTGCTCAGGAGCCCCAATTCAGCTGGGAGGGTCGCTAAGTGGAACATAGAGCTGCAAGCGTTTCAGCTCGAATTCGGCACGACCAGAGTCATCAAGGGAGCAGCGTTGGCGGATTTTGTGGCAGAATGGACGGAGGCGCCAGGCCTCAAGGCCGACGAGGATCGGTCCCTGTCCCCGGGAAGCGAGGCACCAGATGGCTGGGTCATGTACTTCGATGGGGCGTTCTCCAGACACGGCGCAGGGGCTGGGGCGGTGCTTATATCGCCCACCCAGGACAAGCTCTATTACGCCGTGCAGCTTTGTTTCCAGCAAGGCGAAAAGGTCTCCAACAACATAGCGGAGTATGAAGGTTTAATAGCGGGCATGAAGGCCGCAGCTGCCCTGGGGGTGAAACGCCTCACCATCAAGGGCGATTCGCAGCTCCTTGTCAATTTCTCCAACAAGGTGTACGAGCCGAAGGATGAGCACATGGAGGCCTACCTTGCAGAGGTCCGCAGGATGGAGAAGCAGTTCTGGGGGTTGGAGTTGCAGCATGTGCCCCGCGGCACCAACCAGGAAGCCGATGACATCACCAAACGCGCGTCCAGGCGGTTACCTCAGGAGCCTGGCGTTTTTGAGGAGTGGCCCTTCAAGCCTTCAGCCTTACCGTCATTATCAAACACGGCTCAGCCCGGGGAGGAGCTCCCTCAGCCACCTGCCTCAGGAGCTCCGGCTTGTGGCCCGGCCTCGGGAGCACGCCTGCTCCTGACGATGGACCCTCAGGAGGGATGTTGGATCATGGAGCTCCGGAGCTACCTAACGCAAGGGACCCTGCCGGAGAAGGAGGAGGAAGCAGAGCGAGTGGCGCGCCGGGCCACGGCATACTGCATCAAAGATGGAGAGCTCTACCGGAAGCGACCAAACGATGTATCCCTGCGCTGCATCTCTAGGGAGCAAGGGAAGGAACTATTGGAAGATATACACGACGGAGACTGCGGACATCATTCGTCATCACGGACCCTCGTTGGCAAGGCGTTCCGCAGTGGGTTTTACTGGCCCACCGCGCTCAATGACGCCGTTGAACTAGTGAAAGCTTGTGAGGCCTGCCAGTTCCACGCCAAGCAGATCCATCAGCCGGTGGGGGGCTTGCAGACTATCCCCCTTTCGTGGCCATTCGTAGTCTGGGGGCTCAACATCTTGGGTCTGTTTCCTCGGGCGCCAGGGGGCTACCGCTACCGTTACGTTGCCGTGGACAAGTTCACCAAGTGCGCTGAAGTGGAGGCTATCTGCACCATTCCTGCGGGTTCCGCAGTAAAGTTCATCAAGGGCATCGTGAGCCGGTTCGGGGTGCCGAATCGCATCATCACGGACAACGGTTCGCAGTTCACCAGTAACCTCTTCAAAACATACTGTGCTAACCTTGGAACGCAGATATGCTACGCTTCAGTGGCGCACCCCCGAAGCAACGGCCAGGCCGAGCGAGCCAACGCGGAGGTCCTGAGGGGCCTCAAGACCAGGACGTTCAAGAAGAAGCTGGAGGCTTGCGGCAAAGGTTGGTACGACGAACTACAGTCCGTGCTGTGGTCCATCCGCACCACCGCGACCAAGCCGACTGGAGAGACCCCGTTCTTCCTGGTCTACGGAGCAGAAGCAGTCCTCCCTCACGAGGTCAGACGTCGCTCCGCGCGGGTCCTGGCGTTCGACGAGGCGCAGCAGGACGCCATGCGGGGGACGGACCTCGTGCTGGGGGAGGAGCGTCACCGGGAAGCCGCGCTGCGAGTGGCGAGGTACCAACAAGCCCTGCGGCGATATCACTGCCGCAACATCCGCCCTAGGACTCTTGAGGTAGGAGACCTTGTGCTCAGGCGGGTTCTCTCTAGGGAGGGATTGCACAAGCTCTCTCCCATGTGGGAGGGCCCGTTCAAGGTTGTTCATGTTTCCAGGCCCGACTCCGCGCGCTTGGAGACTCAGGAGGGAGTGCCGGTCCAGAATGCATGGAACATCCAGCACCTCCGAAGATTCTACCCCTGAAAAGGCCCAGAGCCTGTGAAGCAAGGCGAGTGCCTGTGAAGCTATCGCGTTTTGGAAAAGGCCCGGAGCCTCTGAAGCAAGGCGAGTGCCTATGAAGCTATCGCGTTTTGGAAAAGGCCCGGAGCTTGTGAAGCAAGGCGAGTGCCTGTGAAGCTATCGCGTTTTGGAAAAGGCCCGGAGCCTGTGAAGCAAGGCGAGTGCCTGTGAAGCTATCGCGTTTTGGAAAAGTCCTGAAGCCTGTGAAGCAAGGCGAGTGCCTGTGAAGCTATCGCGTTTTGGAAAAGGCCCGGAGCCTGTGAAGCAAGGCGAGTGCCTGTGAAGCTATCGCGTTTTGGAAAAGGCCCGGAGCCTGTGAAGCAAGGCGAGTGCCTGTGAAGCTATCGCGTTTTGGAAAAGGCCCGGAGCCTGTGAAGCAAGGCGAGTGCCTGTGAAGCTATCGCGTTTTGCAAAAGGCACGGAGCCTGTGAAGCAAGGCGAGGTCCTGTGAAGCTATCGCGTTTTAGAAAAGGCCCGGAGCCTGTGAAGAAGGCCAACGCCTGTGAAGCTCGACGCCTGTGACACTCTCACGTAATAATGAGTTGGGGCTGTACACGCCCTGGAGTCTCAGGAGCGCCGGCCTCAGGCCCTGGGGCTGCCTCCCACGCCCAGTGGCAGCACTTAGCTCCGCGCTGGTGAGAAGACGTCGAAGACTAGACTAGGTGCAGGACGCGGCTTTTCATTTGCTTTCCGCAGTTGGCTTGTTCCTCTTCGTTTGGAGTTTTTTTGAAGTTGTTGCCGTCTTTGGCTTGCGGTTCTTTGGCTTTTCACTCTCCTGCCTCGATTTGTCTTGTGCAAGGCCTCGCGAGTGTTCCTATCCTAGTCACTCAAAGAGTTCGCGACCTGGGCCCCTTATAGGAGCACCCCTCCTGTCCATGCCCCACGGGCACCGCGACACAAACAAAGGGCCTGGGTCGGTCGCCCCCCCCCCCCACGGCCGGGGCCGGGAACTATCCACGCCCGGTCACATAGCCGGAAGGTACGGTAACGAAAGCAAAACGATGATTAACAAGCAATAACCCAAACACGCCCCCGCGGGGCTCCGCACTATTGTCTTTGTTACGCAGGAAAAAGGGAAAAGGGAGAACAAATCCGGCATGGCTCGCCTCACACCGGCCCACAGGGAAGGCCCGAGTTTCCTCCGGAGCTCAGGCGGACTCCCTCTCGCGCTTCACCAGGGCGCGACGGCGGGCGGACACGTTGCCACCCCCAAGCAGATACGATGACGTGGAGGCTGATCGCGGCCACCGCTAGAGGAGTCGCCGCCTGAAGAAGAACCGGAGAAGCTTGGGGAACCCCGAACACCGCCAGCCGTGCGAGCGCTGCTCTCTCCATCATCACCGAAGCTGGGTTCCCAGCCGCGGTCGTCACCTTCGGGGCAACACCCTGCGCGGCGACCATCTCCCCCAAACACCCTCACGTAGAGGGTGGCGTCGCCGCCGAACTTGAAGTGTAGGGTGCACCGACGGCTCAGGCCACGCGCGCGGGCAAATGTCTCCCAACCGCAGGCCAGGGACAGGCTCCTGGCCGCGGAGACCTCCAGAGAGACCCATGAGGCCCGGCTGCAGCAGCCGTCGGCCTGGAGCCAGAGGCCGCCCGGGGCGCCGGCCGGGAGCTCGCCGAGGAGGAAGCGAGGAAGCGGAAGCCGGGTGCTAGCCGGCTCCGCCGACCACACGATGAACTCCAGCAACACTTCAGCAGCACGAACGCGCGGCCTGGGGGGACGCGCAGCCGGAGCGCGCCCCCCGGCTACAGCAATCCGCCAGTCGCCGCGCTGAAGATCGCCTCCACGGCCGCGGGGAGCCACCGTGGTGGCCATAGGATGCTTGCGAGGGCGCCCTCGGCCGCACTTGGGTGGGGGAGAGACGGGCGCAACCCGGCAAGCCTTCCCCTTCTCGGCAGCTGAGAAACTCCTCGACGGGGCCATGAAGAAAAAGGAGAAGCAAGGGGGGATTAACTGGAAGGGCGCGCGTCGGTCCATACTTATGGCTGGCGATGGCCAACCAACGGCCCCCACGATCGCATGTAATTATGACCCGCTTTGCATGCAGGGACTTGTCCAATCCGTGCAGTTGCCGAGGTGCCGTGGGGAAGTGGAGAAGCCCACGTCCAATCAACCGCCACGCGGCGCCCAAGGCCGCATGCTGTTAGGGCCCGCGGCGCTTCGCTCTTTCCCTTCCGCCTCCCTGCACGGCCAAGTCCGGGCGCGCCTTGGGCCCGGGGGCTACTGTCGGTGTTCTGGGAACGGGGGTCCTCAAACTTGCCTGCCTGCGGCCTGCGGCGTGGCTCCAAGGGGGGCCCAGCACGGCCCATCTTCACCAATGCAAACTCAAGACCCTCGCGAGGGGCCAAGCCTCGCGGGGCGGACGACACGGAGCTTCCTCAGGCACGGCCTCGTCAGGCTGGCTCACGAGGAGGTGGAGAGATCAAGGCGGGGTACCTCGCGAGGTGCATGTGACGCAAGCCATGACGAATCAGGGCGCCAGGCGGGTGCCAGCCCGCGCAGCGTCCTCCTTTCCTCTTTGGTGCAAAGGGGGCTAGCGCAGCCGCGGAGTACCGAGGCATCAGGCAAAGGTTGCCATTTCGGTGCAACGAGACCAAGACCAGAAGGACTACGAGACGGAGGTCACCGTGGAGCCCAAGACGGCGTCATCACCAGAGCTTTGCGCAGGCGAAGACTGCTTTTGTCAGGATAGCTGATACTTGTTGTCCCCTTTCAAATTAGCCCGCCATTGTTGGCTCCCTTCCCGCTCAATATTTGGGAAGAGGACCAGGGCCTCTATAAATAGGACCAGCCACCCACAGAGCAAGGGGGTTGGGTGGTAGGAAGACAGAGGCTCGTTAGAGAGGCTAGAAGCAGAGAGAAAGAGAGAGAGAAAGGTGGCTGAACTCCTCCCATCAGTTCATTGCACCAGCCAAGAACAGACCCTCGCGAGGCTGTTCTTCCTTGTATTGTTCGTCATCATCAGCCCAAGAGGCAATCCACACACCACACACTGGAGTAGGGTATTACACCACAACGGTGGCCCGAACCAGTATAAACCCTGTGTCCCATGTGTTGTTCTTTCCATAGCTTTGATCCTAGCGTGGCGGAGGGGTGCAGGTAGGTAGGAGGCGAAACCTCCGCGCGCACCCCAGTGTTCGAACCTCAAGGGTCTGCCGGAACTCAAAATCCGACAACACGCATTTAAAATTTACCCGACAATATCAGTTCTGCGCAAATACGAGATATAAAGTGACTAAACACAAAAGTATATGCCTTCTTTCATTACAGGTCAATGCAAGAGTAATAGAGGCCCGATACTTGGTCCAGTGTCTGGGTGAAGCCGTTTAGACGTGAAAGACCCGAGCGGCCCGGGGGCATCTTTCTATTTGGCAACCGCAACATCAGCGCCCACTGGTAGCTTCTTGAATCCGTCGTCGAGGTCAAGGTCTGGATGGTGGCAGGCAATGTTGATCAAAACCATGAAGAGGGCATCGTGGGCAAGCTTCCGGGACTAGGTCGTGAAATGCTCGGCCCTCCCCTCCTCGTGCACCTTTAGCTTCTAGATCAACTCGTTGAAGAAGACTCCCAGCTCAGCGCTTGGAACTTCATACTTGTTGACCGAGAAGGATGGGCCATCCATGCACATCACAACAGTTGGGCGGCAAGACGCTCAGCGATGTCGATCAAGATCTTGATCCAGAGGTTGACCTGCTTGGACTGATTCTTCAGCTTGTCCTCGGCATCTTTCCAGAGACGCTTGGCGGTGTATATGTCGGCACTCTGGGAACTGGGGTCCCCAAACTTGCCTGCCTGCGGCCCATGGGGTGGCTTTGCTGGCAGGCCTGTATGGCCCATCTTCATCAACAAGGAATCAAGACCCTCGCGAGGGGCCAAGCCTCACGAGGCAGACGACACAAGACCTCGTCAGGAGCAGCCTCACCTGGCCGGCTTGTGAGCTGTGGGGAGTTCAAGGCCGGGCAAACCTCGCGAGGTTCTCGTGACGTAAGCCAGGACGATCGAGACCAGGCGGGCGCCAGCGCGTGAAGCGTCCTTGTTTCCTCTTTGGTGCTAAGGGGGCAAGCGCAGGTGCGGAGTACCGAGGCATCAAGCAAAGGTTTCCATATTGGTGCAACGAGACCAAGACCAGAAGGACGGCAAGATGGAGGTCACCATGGAGCCCAAGACGGCGTCACCACCAGAGCCTTTGGCAGGTGAAGACTGCTTTTGTCAGGATAGCTTGTACTAGCTGTCCCCTTTCAAATTGGCCGTTGTTGGCTCCCTTCCCTCTCAATATTTGGGGAGAGGACCAAGGCCAATATAAATAAAACTAGCCACCACCGTAGCTAGGGCAGAGAGGGAGAGACAGAGAGAGATCTGAGATTGGAGCAACCACATCCTTGGCGGCACACCCACCAAGCACAAGAATGCCTGAATCTCAGGAGGCTGTTCCTCGCCTTGTACTGTTCATCCTCGGCCCAAAAGGCAATCCACCACCACACTGGAGTAGGGTATTACACCACAATGGTGGCCCGAACCAGTATAAATCTTGTGTCCTTTGTGTTGCGAGTTCGTCGAGTTAGTTCGTGAGATCTTAGCTAAGTGAGGACATGGATCGATAGGTGGGGATCTTCGTGTGCACCCCAGCGTTCGAACCATAAGGGTTTTGCCGGAACCCGTGATCCGACATTTGTGCTCCAGGTAGGGGTGCGCCACAGCTTTCTTCCCGTCGCTCCGCGTCACGTCGCTTCATCGTCCCCATGGCGGACGCATGTCGAGTCCGTGCTGAGCGCTGGGCTGCCCTCGTCACCCGCATCGCTCTGACGGCCCCTGTCGGCAGGCCACCCTGTCGCTCTCCGTCGTCTGCCGCTAACGCCGCCACCGTCCCGGCGGGGAACGAGCAGCAAGCATCCTTGTTACACCCCTTGATGCGACAGGACGGCCGCACCGCCACTCCATCGCCGACTCCTGCTGGTTCGTCATGCTCGTCGCGTTCCCGTGGACGCACAGGCCGCACTCCTCATGGCGCACGAGCTCCTGCTCTACCGCCTAGTCGATGACCTCTACGAAGACTGGCTTGACCGCATCGCCGAGCTCATCCGCGCCGCAGGGGGCTCCCCTATGTCGTCCCACTCTTTGCCTCGCCCTCCGCCAGCCACGGGCGACATAGCTCATGAAGCACCTCCACCACCTCTGCACCAAGACGGTGCCCTAGCACCAAGGCACGCGGCTCCATGGCACGACCCACTGCCTCCGGCGCCCGCGCGTGAAGAAAGAAGTTGTCAAGAAGTCCCTCAACCACAAGCGAACGCTCCGCCACTACTCGCACCGCCGCGCCGCGATCGTTTGTTGCGGCAGGGCCCTGGGCCACTTGTCGTAGCACCGCATGGGCGACAAGACCAAGCTCCACCTCCAAGGTGGGCACCGATGACCACGGCCTGCTGCCGCGCCTTCACCCCCGAGCTGCGTAGCGTCACCTAGCCGGGCAAGTTCAAGCCAGATCTGCCTCCTTGCTACAACGGCACCCCCGACCCCGCGGAGTTCCTGCAGCTCTACGAGCTGAGCATCGAGGCGGCCAACGGCGACGAGAAAGTCATGGCGAACTGGTTTCCCATGGCTCTCAAGGATGGCCCCCGCTCCTGGCTCCTGAACCTGCATCCAGGCCTGATTTCCTCCTAGGAAAAGATGCGCCAGCGCTTCATCGCCAACTTCCAGGGCACTCGCGACCGCCCCTCGGTCGCGGGTGACCTGCGCCGCATCAAGCAACAACCAGGAGAGACCCTGCAGAAGTACATTCAGCGCTTCAACAGCGCGTGAATCAAAATCCCCAAGGTGACCGACGAGGCCATCATCTCAGCGTTCTCTGACGGCGTCCGCGACGTCAAGATGAAGGAGGAGCTCGCCATCCATGAGAAGTTGTGCACGACCCTGGAGCTATTCAACATCGCGACCAAGTGTGCAAGAGCTGAGGAGGGGCAGCTCTCCCTCCTCGAGCTCCCTGCTGTGGACCCAGAGGACAAGAAGACCAAGGCAAAGGATGTGAAGCACAAGGGAGCTGCCGTGCTCGTGCGGAGCCAGACACCAAGCCCTAGCCTCGCAGCGTATCTTCAAACAATTTGCCCGTGAAGTGAATACAGTTCTCCCCAAGCTCGAGGCCACACGCCCGCTCAGATGGTCCAGGTGCCCCATCACGTTTAGTTCGGCAGATCAGCTCAAGTGCACGGCTACTGCAGGCGTCCTCCCAATGCTCTGTTCGCTAGTCATCAGCAACGTGCAAGTTACCAAGACACTCATCGATGGCGGCGCAAGGCTCAATGTCCTGTCCGTCGACACGTTCGACAACCTCCAAGTGTCGTATGACCAGCTTCAGCCTACCAAGCCTTTCTTAGGAGTGACCGACGGCTGTACTACCCCGATCGGGCAGATCCGTCTCCCCGTTACCATCGAAGAACGCAACAACTACCGTACCGAACTCATCGACTCCGACGTCACCTACATCCACCTGCCATACAACACCATCCTCGGGTATCCAGCCCTGGCCAAGTTCATGGCGGTGACCCATAATGGCTACAATGTCCTCAAGTTGCTGGGAAGTGGCAGAATCATCACAGGACCATGCGAAGAAAGAGATGCGGTGTGCTCCCTCGAGCGTGCCTTCCAAGCTGTAGCAATCGACGACCCCGACAGTCAGGACGAGCTCCCTCCTGAGGCCACCCCCAAGAAGAAGAAGCACCTGCGCCAAGCAGGGCCTCAAGAAAGCGGCGCCTCGTCAGGATCGGCGCCCGCGCCTGGGGCGCCTCCCTCCATCATATAGGAAAGCGCGCCCAGCGCCCCTCTCGGGGGAAGGGCTCGGGGGCTTTCTTCTGGAGGGCCTCAGACTTTGCCAACATCATGAGGGAGACGCTTGGGCACCACTTGGAGGCGTGCTTCGCGGCACGTTTCCCTCAGGAGAACACAGGGCAAGGAATGCCCACCGCTCAGGAGTTCATCGCCAAGACCACTCAGGAACTGAAAACCGCGAGGGCCATGCGCGACGGTCGCCGATCACCGGGGCAGCTCCCCATCTAGGCGAGGATGCCAAGCTGCGCATCTGCATCGACGTCCCAGGGCTCAATCGGGCCGCCGCTCAGGAGCTTCTCTGGCCTTCGCGTGTGGGACGCTGTGAGGGCCCACCTCACAGCTACGTTTGCATGCCCTTTGGCCTACCAAGCGTGGCAGCCGCCTATCAACACAACTTGCAGAGCATCCTGGCAGCTCAGGAGGCTAGGCACCACACTGTGCCGACGAAGATGAAGACGGTCCACAAGGAACCCCCTGGACCCCAGAGCCTCCCGAGGCCCAGGGCCCCGGTGGCTCGTGAGGGGCAGCCCCTTCCTCGCGCGCCTTAAACTACCCCAACTCTCCTTCATCAATAGAACCAGCTCACGTTTTCCAAAGTTCATTCATTTGGGAGCGCCCCCAGGGCTGCATCACTCCCAGGCCACGTGGGTCTGTCCCTGTGGCATGTATCTTTCCTTTTATGTCTTTAGCTCACCCTGTTGTGGGCGCCCCTCGGCCTGCATCATCCCCAAACCGCTTGGGCTGGACCCAGTGGCTTGCATCTTCCCCACATTTACTTACGCCAGTATGCTTTCCATGCTTAATCTACCTATGACTATCACCTGCTTGATTGTCACCCACCGTGGGAGCCGCGGCCGGCCATCTTTCTTCAGGACACTTCACGTGAGTAAGGTAAGCACGGCGTCTGTGCTCGGGCCCGTCCATGCAGCGTCGATAAATCCAGTGGCTGAGCTCTGTCTGGCGGGCTGGCCCCATTCACGTCACCTCCTGGGGCCATTGGGTCCTGGCTTTTTCATGCGATGACCTTAGGAGATTCGTTCGGCGCAGGTTGTCTAACCACCTCACAGGACCAAAACATCGAACAAGAGTCAAGAATAGGCGCAACCCACCTTGAGGTAGGGCCTTGTGAGTCCTGCGCTGGCTCACGAGTGCCCAGATATACCTCGTCTAGCCCTATCGTGCAAGCCACGTGTCAGGGCGGGGCTGTACACACCTCAGGGGCTCTCCGCAGTAGGGAGTCCCCCTCCCATGCCCCAATGGAAGCACCATGCTCCGTGCTGGCCGTCGACACTGCCGACGAGCGGCTATGCCCGTGCACAAGTGGAAGCACTACGCTCCGCGCTGGTGATAAACAACTGAGGGCGGCCCCACGGCTATAGCAACCTCAGGGAGCCCCAAAGCTCAATGTCCGGCCTCACCGCAACGCCTCCCCTCGAGAGAGCCACGCGAGGGAGCTGGGCACGGGGGCTGCGCTTGGGTCACGCCCAAGCATACGCCACCCAGCCAAGTCCCTCGGACCTGGTCGTCGCACGCCCCTCTCGAGCCAAGCCTCGGTGAGGGCAAAGGTATGGAGAATGTTTACATGTCAAGGGGGACTCATGAGCATCGCGACTCAGGAGCCTAACCGGTCACATAGCTGGTCCATCTTGGTTTCCGGTCGGCCCAACAGCGGTTGAGGTATGCGCGGGGCCGGGCTCTGCCGACGTAGACCATTAACCTATCCTCGCGTATCCTTCCTATAGGCTGTTTGCGCATCAAGGGGGTCTCCTGAGCATCGTTACTTAGGAGCCTAACTGGTCACGTAGCCCTCACTCCTTGGTCTGTCCTGGTTTTCGGTCGGCCCAACGGCGGTTGAGGTATGCACGGGGCCGGGCTCTGCGATGCAGAACACAAAGCAAATAGGAAGAAAATCACAAAATATCAAAGCAAATATTACAATACATATTGTTCTCACAATATCAAACGCGAGTTTAACGCCTCCACGAGGCATGGTGCATGTTGTAGGAATAAAGTAGAAAAGCAGCCGCAAGTCACCCATGGACACCGCTGGCACCTGTAAAAGGTGCCCCCTCCTGGGTAGCATCGCCTTCACCTGCATCATCGGCTGAGGGCGCGGGGGCGAAGGCGTCGAACTTCTTCAGCAAGGCTTGCACTTGACCCTTCATGGTTGTGGCGGCAGCCGCGCAGTGTTCGTCAGCTACAGGTTCCAGTAGCTCGTCAAGACAAGCGCTAGGGTCACGAAGGTGCAGGTGGCTGAAGACCCATGTCAGCACGGTTGAGGAAAGGACGCGAGCCTTTGCCTCCGCCATGGGACCGATGTCCTCCACGACTTCCTCAAGCACTTTCACCAAGAAGGGAAGCAGCTGTGCAGGGCCATCCTCGCCGGTGGTCAGCGGCCTCTCCAAGCCCTTCTCGTACAGTGTCTTCAATGCCACGCGGGACCTCTCCTCGAAGAGCGAAAAGGCCGCACGGTCTTCAGCCAGGACCCTCGCCTTGACGACGAGGTCGGCCTCCTTCACCCTCGCCTTCCGCTCCAACTCCAACAGCCGGCTGCGCTCCTCTGCCTACGCCTTTGCCAGCTCTCCCGGCTCAGTGTCGCGGCCCTTGATGGCGTCCTCCCGGGCTATCATCTCCTCCTCCTTTCCTCGCGGCCACGTGCTTCTTTCGCATGCTGGTCGCACAGGCCCTTCAGCTCGTCCTGCAGCTCTCGGCAGCGGCCGCGGGCGGCCTCGGTGTCCTTCAATGCCGCCTCGCAATCGGCCGCAGCTTTGGCGGCGGCCTACTTCCCCTTGTCGGAGGCCTCCTTCGCCCTCGCCTTCCGCTCCAACTCCACCAGCCGGCTGCGCTCTCTGCCTACGCCTTTGCCAACTCTCTCGGCTCAGCGTCGCGGCCCTTGATGGCATCCTCCCGGGCTATCATCTCCTCCTCCTTTCCTGGCGGCCACGTGCTTCTTCCGCAAGCTGGTCGCACATGCCCTTCAGCTCGTCCTCCAGCTCTCGGCAGCGGCCGCGGGCGGCCTCGGCGTCCTTCAATGCCGCCTCACGATCGGCCACAGCTTTGGCGGCGGCCTGCTTCCCCTTCTTGGAGGCCGCTATGGCCTGGCTCAGCAACGCTCGAACCGCCGAGTCGGAGTGAAGCTAGCCAGAGACCAGCTCCAGGCGCCCGGCCACCAGGCGCGGGCCATCTCTGAAAGGGTGCGCTCCAAGACGGCTGAGGAAGCACAAGAACCAGGGGCCAAGGGTGCAGCAAGAGAAGGGAGCGACGATGTCACCAGAGCCTGGGAGATCAAGGGCTCCTGAGCCATCGGAACCTCACCAGCCGTGCCGGACACCGGCACCTCCTGACCCAGCAGTGCTTCGGGGGCTGACTTCTCCCGAGGATGCTCCACCGGGCCTCACGAAGATGACCGGGCTGGAAAAGCATGAGCACCATCCCCACCTTTGGTCATGGAGAGGGGCGCGGTCGCAGGAGGCGACACGGACTCAAGAGGCACCACCTCGCTCTCCCTTGTCCTCTTCACCGCAGACGACAGCCCGGTTATGCAGCAAGGAAAGAGAGTCGGAAACGAGCATCGATGCAGGAACAAGGAGAGGCGGGGCACTTACTGGTCTACGGCAATGTAGTCCACCTTCCGCTTGGTGAGCTTGAAGCCGGGGAGTCTCGCGACCCGAGGCGCGGGCGCACCAGCCCCAGAAGCTGAAGCAGGAGCAGCAGTTGAACCAGAAGCGGCTCTAGCCGGCACCGGAGCAGCAGCAGAATCTCGGAGGATCAGCGCCGACCTGCTCCTCGTTGGGATCACGACCAGTTCCTCCTTCTCCTAGGAAGCGTTGGCCTCGTCATCGTCAGGAAAGGCGCGAAGGATGTCAGCCTTACTCAGGGGGGAGGTCTCCCCCGTCCCTTCGGGGGTCACCTCTGAGTCTTCCTCCTCCTCTTCTTCCTCATGGGATTTACCAGATAGCTCCACTGGTGTCGGCACCGCTGGGGCCCCGGTGAGCACTGGCGGCACTAGTCCATGCCCATCAAAGGTCGGATTGGAGGCCACGATCAGCGCACTGTCCTTGTGGCGGAACAAGGGAGTAAAGACATTTGGCGGATACTCCTGATCATCCCCAACTAGGAGGCGGAGAGCTGCGGTCAGCTCATCACCGGACAAGGCCTCCGAGCTCAAGAGAACCTTGTCCTCTTCATCCCCAAGTTCCCACAAGGGGCGCGAGCAGGCCTGAAGCGAGGCCACGTGCAGCGCCAGGAACTCCCTCAGGAGCATGGCCCCTGTAATTTTTGCCGCCTTGGCATTGCCAGGCTTCAGGTCGGACTTCATCTGCTCCAGCACCAACATCGCCCGCTCATCGGTGAACTTCGCGCAGGACCATGCCTTCTCAGGCTGGGGCCTCTCCGTCGCTAGCGCCAAGCACGGGTGGACACGCTTGGCGCTCATCATGACCCATTTCGCCCTGAGGTTGTCGGCCTTCTTCTCGGTGTTTGAGATCGAGTTGGCCTTGCCGGCCGCGATGAAATTGGCGCACCTGAAGATATGGCCCAAGCTGGCACGAAGGAAGAAGAAGTGGCGCATCAGAGCCACAGACGGCATCACGCCCAGATACGCCTCACAATAGTAGGCGAAGATGGACAGGAGAAGGATGGAGTTGGGATGGAGATGCAGCGCTTGCAGTATGAAGTGATCAAGGACCTCGTAAAAGAAGTCAGAGAAGGGGCGAACCAGCCCGGCGGCGATGTTGCTCATGAAGAAGAGGTAGAAGGTGCTCCCCTTGGGCTCAGGCACATCGGAGCCGGCCTGGAGTCTAGTCTTCCCCTTCTCGTTGCTTTCCCCCGCCATCAGCAAGCGCATGGCGGTGATACTTTTCTCTGAGACATTGGGCGCATCGAGAGTCGGCTCGTACCAAGCCGGCGACGAGGCGGGCTTGACCATCCGGGGCGCCATTGGGCAGTGATGCAGGAAAGGATGGGAGTAGATCTGAAGATTTCGGAAGCAGGGAGCAAGAAAGGGGATCTGAGCAAGGCGAAAGGAAACAGTGAAGGCGAGCGCTGTCTACGCCAGCCTTTTGACAGTCGGGCAGCTGCCGAGGCAGCATGGGGAAGCGGAGACGCCCACGTCCAATAAACAGCCACGCATCGACCGAGGCCACAGGCTATTGGGGCCCACGGCACTCTGAACTTGACCCTTGGCTTCACCTCGAAGCCAAGCCCGAGCGCGCCTTGGGCCCAGGGCTACTGTCGACATTCTGGGAACGGGGGTCCCCAGACTTTCCTTCCTGTGGCCCACAGCGTGGCTTTGCAGGCTGTCCTGTACGGCCCATCTTCATCAACAAGGAATCAAGACCCTCGTGAGGAGCCAAGCCTCGCGAGGCGGACGACACAAGACCTCCTCAGGAGCGGCCTCACCTGGCTAGGTTGTGAGGGGCAGGGAGTTCAAGGGCGGGCAAACCTTGCGAGGTTCTTGTGACGTAAGCTATGACGATCAAGACCAGGCGGGCGCCAGGCGCACAACGTCCTTGTTTCCTCTTTGGTGCTAAGGGGGCAAGCGCAGGCGCAGAGTACCGAGGCATCAAGCAAAGGTTTCCATATTGGTGCAATGAGACCAAGACCAGCAGGACGGCAAGACGGAGGTCACTGTGGAGCCCAAGAAGGTGTCACCACCAGAGCCTTTGGCAGGCGAAGACTGCTTTTTTCAGGATAGCTTGTACTAGCTGTTACTTTCAAATTGGCCATTGCTGGCTCCCTTCCCACTCAATATTTGGTGAGAGGACCGAGGCCACTATAAATAGAACTAGCCACCACCGTAGCTAGGCAGAGAGGGAGAGAGAGAGAGATCTGAGGTTGGAGCCACCACATCCTTGGCGGCACACCCACCAAGCACAAGAACGCATCAACCTCAGGAGGCTGTTCCTCCCCTTGTACTATTCATCCTCAGCCCAAAAGGCAATCCACCACCACACTAGAGTAGGGTATTACACCACAACGGTGGCCCGAACCAGTATAAATATTGTATCCTTTATGTTGCGAGTTCGTTGATTTAGTTCATGAGATCTTAGCTAAGTTAGGACGTGGATCGATAGGAGGAGATCCTTGCGTGCACCCCGGTGTTTGAGGCTTAAGGGTTTTGCCGGAACCCGTGATCCGACAGTCTAGATCCTTGGACATCAACTACTAGTGGGACTCAATGGACTCTGCCACACTTTCCACTGTGCCAATCTGGGCCTTCATATCTGTGATGGTGACATTGGCAGTATCAAGGCTCTGGGCCTTGGAGGAGAGCTGCGACTGCACATCAGCCAAGAGTATCTCCGCCTTCCGAGCTTCTTCTTTGAGAACCTCCACCTCCTTGGCGCTCCTGGTGAGGTCTTCCATCAGCTTGGCCACTTGCTGGTCGAGGTCAGTCTTGGCAGTGGACGCGGCAGCCAGGTCGTTAGTAAGCTTCTTCCATTGGGCGGCAGAGTCAGCAGCAAGGGCATCCAGGGCAGCACCATGCTTGTCTTCCAGTTCCTTGGTATGCTGGCATATGAGAGCCTCCAGATTGTCGTCCTTGGCACGGAGAGTGGCTTCCAACTTCTCGTGGAGGGGGATCTCTTACTCTCTAGCGTCTAGGTCTGCCTTGCGGTCCGCCAGGCGCACTTCACGGGCCAAGACATCTTACCTCGTCATCAGGAGCGTCTCTTGCTGCCTCATGAGCACCTTGAACTGCTTGTCGTACCACTCACGCAACTCCAGGCATTTATCCTTCAGCTTCTGGTCCACCTTACTGGCAGACTCGAGCCGCTCCTTGAGTGCCTACAACTTTTGGTTGTGTCGGGCCTTCATCTCCTTCACGCCCATCTCCATGGATTCCGAAGGACAAGTCCATTGTGATGGCGGCTGAGTCATCAGCCTCTCCGGCTCCCTGATAAAGCAGTGCCAGGAGACGTTGAAGCTCTTCGTCGAGCTCCACGTCCGTCGTTAGAGATGGGCCGGGGGGCTCCAGTTCCAGGCGGCGGCAACACCATGGCCAGCGTGTTCGAGGGGGGTGGCGGAGTCTCGGCGATGGTTCCGGAGGCGGGGAGGGGGTCCATGGCCTGGAGGGGAATTTCACCTCGACGACCCCTTCCTCTGCTGGAGCGTCCTCCGAACAGTGCTCCAACACCGCTAAGGAGCCCTATGCATTCCTGCCAGCAATGTCCTGCCCCTCTGTAGCAGCGATCTCGGTAGCTTCATCCGCAGCGGCCCTTCCAATATTAGCCACCAACTCCAACAGTTCTGGATCTTCGGCCTGAGGGTCTGCTGATGAGATGACCGGAAAGCAGCAAAGAAACGGAAGTTTCAGATAAATGGGAAAATAAGGAGGAATGATCAGGACAAGAAAGGAAATAAGACATGAATGGGGTTGCTGGAGAGGTCTTCCCGACAGAGATTTCAGTTTCCCCGGCAGCATTTGCTGCCGGGCCATGTACCTCATGCCCTGTCGGAACGACCGCGGCGGCTTCCTGCATGGCTTCGTCTGCGGAGGGCTCTATCAGGGGATCTTCAGCCCAGTCGACGGAGGGAATGTGCCCCTCTGGGAGGGGCTCACCTTGCGTCTCCTTGCCACCACCTCCAACGGATGGGACCAAGCCCCCACTTCCCAGCCGAGGGCTAGACTTGGGACTCGGCACAGGGTCCTCTGCATCGCTCCCCACCAAGGATGGTCTCTCCACACCCCTCAACGATCCGAGACGGCGGAGCTTCTTTCGTGGGCGGTAAACGAGGGCTTATGTGTCCTCCTCCGCTTCCCTACTGGCAATAGCAGAGCAAGAGGTCAGTCAGCAAAAGTACTTTAGTATGACCAGAGCTATCCACAAAAGGGAAAATCTTCCTTACTCTTCTTCAATAAGCATGGAGTTCAAGTTGAACTCCATGGGAGGCGAGAACTCCCTTCCTCTATTTGGAGGTGGAGGGGAAGAACTCCCGGGCAGCTTCGGTGCCCGGCGTAGCGCTGGGAGCTCCGGGGAAGACGAGCTCTGCGAGGAGCTCAAGCCGGAGTGGGGGTTTGACTCCACTTCCACGTCCGCCAATCGCTTGGCAGAGGAAGCCTTGCTCCGAGCAAGGCGAGGAGATTGGCGACACGCCACCTCAACCTTGGTGATCTTGGCGGTGGTCTTCTTCACCCTCTTGGCGGCCGGCGGTGGATTGGAGGCCATCGCCCCTCAGTTGGTGGTGCGCCTACAGGGGCGCTAGTCCGGTACCAGCTCGTGGGCTTGAGGCCTGGCCGCAAGCCACTCCTCGTAGATCTCTACTACCTCGCCTATCTCCTCCTCCTCCTCCTGAAGCTTCATTGCCGATGTGGCCAAAGCATCAAGCCCGGCAAGGTTGTCCCCTGCACGGACATCCCCGGCAGGCCCTTTCATGTCCTGCGCCTCGCTACCATCATGAGAAGAACTCTCATCCTTAGCCTTCCATTTTCCCTTCCCGACCTTTGTGACCCTTTTCATCTCCACAAGGCGGGCAGCCTTGTCCTCCTCGACCATCCTCAAGATATATGCCACCTCCATAGAGAAGGTGCGTTTGTACATCCTAGTTTCAGCCCTGGTGGCCTTCTCCACCAGGCTGTTCGACCACTGTAGTTCTTCATCAAGAGTGGGCAATTGCCAATCTCTTGACACCCCATGGGCATTGCAATCGGGGATCCATTTCAATATTTGGTCCTGGGATAAATTGATGTTTAGGGGGATGACGGTTGCCGGGACCTTGAACAAGCTCAGAGCGGACAAATAATTGGTCACACAGCGAGGCGTGGCCATAGACTGACAAGTTGTTGGTCAACCCTGGGAGCAGCCTCATCCTATCAGCAGCATTGCCATATAACCAGGCAGGTCTGTCCCTCTCCTGCAGCGGTGAAATGCGCCAGAGAAGAAAATCTTCCCCCACATGCTCAATGGTTAGCCTGGAATCCTTCAAACAGGTGATCATGTTGGTTGCCGAGCGCACCCTATCTTCTGTGAGGCCATGAACGCTCTAGTCCATGGCATGCTCCACGCATTCCACCCGTGCCACGAAAAAATAGGGGCTTTCTTGTCCTGAATCCAGCACCAATCCCCTCTCCATTCATCCCACCTCTCGCGGTGCTTGCCGGGGATGTAGTCCCAAAGCCTCCTCGCCACCCGCGGCATCCAGCTGATATTTCTAGAGCGGTGTCCCTTGTTCTCCACCCGCAGAACAAAATAATGCCGGAACAGATCCACATTGGGTTTAACTCCAACGAAGTTCTCGCACAAGTGCGTGAAAATGGCCATGGTCACCATTCCATTCGGCGTGAAGTCGAGGAGGTGGAACCTGTAAATGGTCATGATCGCCTTGAAGAACTCGGAGAAGGGGGGACAGAGGCCGCAGATGAAGTAAGCGCAGAAGAATCAATACGAATCTGGCAGATCTACCTTCCCCTCTGCCAGAACATCGGGCGCTCCATGACCTTTCAGAACAGGCCTTCCCCACAGATATCCATACCTCGCTTGGAGGACTGGGCTGCTCAGAGTCGATGGAAGGAAGACGATGTCTCCCCTTCGTTACCTGTTCAGCTCCGCTGCCCTGTTGCTCCCCTCGGCGGCTACCTCCTTCGCCGCGGTCGTCTGCTTTCCCTTCTCTGCGGGCTTCTTCCCCATTTCTGTGGTGGCGATGCGGATGGAGAAAGGATCCGATGCAAAGGGCGGTGGCGGACGGAGGAGTAAGAGGAGAAACCGTCGTTTAGCTTGTGGAGGAAGAAGATGGGAGAGCGGGGCGAGAGACAGGTGAGCCGTGTCATTCCGCTTTCCCCTGCTCTTAAGGGGGGGGGGGAAGCGGACAGGGACACGACGCTTCAGAAAGTTACCATTTTACCTTAACTACAATAGTCCACGACGCGCAGTAATTGCGCAAAGTGGACGTTGGATTGACTAGTCACCATGGCAAACCGGCATGCACAGCCCTCTCCTGCCACGTGTCTGTGCACTATTTTGCGGCCTAACCCAACGTGCCACGCGACACGTGTGATTTAGGCCTAGGGGCTTATGTCGGGGAAAGTGAACAAGGTTATATATTTTCCCCTGACTCGTGCACGGACCGGCCGAGGCCATGCCAGCGTGTAGGAGACCAAGAGCTTTGAAGAGCCAACATGCAAAACCAAGAGGACCAAGATCAAGCCAAAGAAGCAAAATGCCACCAGGAGAAAAGCCTCCCTTGCCGGGCAGGCGAGCTCGGCGAGGGCGGAGCCACCCCCGGAAAAAGACGCCTAAGATGTCTCGGCGGAGCTTGGCGGGACTCACGAGGGCAAAACCACCTCACCCAACTGCTCCACCACGACCCGCCACTACTGCAGGATGCTGCTAACGCGACACTACGATCAGAGACCCTTTGACGAAACTGTGTGCACTGCAATAATCGCAAACGGTGGTGTAAAAGAAACATAAAAAAGGTGCAAAACGTTTGCGATGGCGGAGCCATCAAACACGGTTCAGATTTAAGTTGCGTGTGCGATCCAGGGCATATGGTTCAGTCGAATGAACTATTTGCGATGAGAAGGAACAAAAGAAAAGGGCAGCCTGATGAAGGCGTGTGTGATAGAAAGCATACGGTTCACTCGGATGAACTGTCTGTAATTAGGCAACACAAAAGAAACGGTCAGCCAGATCAAGGTGTGTGTGATTGAGGGCCTACGTTTCAGAAGGATTAATTGTTTGCGATTAGGCAACAGAACAGAAACGGGTCAGCCAGATCAAAGTGTCTGCGGTTGATGGCATACACTTCACATGGATGAACTGTTTGCGATTAGACACAACAAATTGAAACAGTTAGATAGATCAACATGTGTGCGCTAGACGGGCACACACATTCTAATTAAAAGATGCGTGCGCGATGGTAATAACGAGCGTGCACGATTGTTGGAACGAGACGTGTGCTGACATTGCCTATTGCGGTGCACCCTATGGTGCAAATGCCACGTATGTGGCCGAGAAGGCATACGTGCCCATGTTACGCCTTCCGGGAGTAGTGCCGCACTTATAACCTTCAGTAATTTTTGAGCATGCATCACGTCACAATTTTTTTAGAAGAACAGGGAGGCCGCGTCCTGTCACATTCGAAATTGCAAACCTGCTCACACAGATCAAAACCTAAACGGTTTCCCGCTTAGGAGCGTATTACTACTCGGTTTTAAATACAACTACTCCAAGATGACTACACATTCCTCCTCAACTCCTCATCGACAAAAACAAACAAGTCATTCATCATCGTTCCCTTACGTCTGCCCTGGCCAGCGTGAGTTCTGGGTCGAGAGGTTGCCACCAGGGAGAGGCGAGCCTGGAAGTGGAAGCACGAGAGAGATGTCCCGCCTCGCCGCGAAAGCAGCCAACATGTCCCGCCGCACAGCCGTAGCGGCAGATACGTCCCGCCGCACCACCGAAGCAGCACGGAGGTCTCGTCGCGTCGTTGATGCAGTAGACTGGTCCGGCCATGCCGCGGAAGCAGAGGAGATGTCCCGCTGAGCCGCGAATGCAGCAGAGATGTCCTTCTGCGCAGCAGTGGCCTAGGAAAATGTCTTGCGGCCAGGCGAGGACTCTTACAAGCGCATGCGTGCCCTCATCCTTAGGCAGATGGATCAGATCTCTAGGTGGGCGAGGTTGCCGGATGACCTGAAAGCCTCATTTGAACAGTCTACTGACGTCATCCAGCAACTAAATGAGAGCAATGCGAAGCTCTGCGCCGAGTGCGACCTGCTGAGGGTGAAGATCGTCGGAAGTGCAGAGCAGTAGGAGTAGACCACTGCCTTGTTGAAGAGGACCGGCGTCATCATCGAGAAACTTATGGACGAGAATGCCATGTTGCGCATCAAGCGCTGAAGGCTGGTGGAGGAATCCGTGGATGCTCTCAAGCAGCATCTTGAGGACAAGAAAGAGCTCGTCGCCACTCACCACGGAGACTAGTTCCCGTGGCCTGCAGCAACGCATGAAGAAAGTAGAGATCAGCGAGCCAGGTCGTTGTCTTCCTTCTTCTTTTGCCCTTGTGTATTTCAGGCGTTGCCGCATGTGGCTTTTTTAATTATGTTCCTAAATATGTAAGAAAATTATTATCCACTATCATCGTCCTTATATTCATCATGCTTGCTATAAGTCGCAATCAATGCTATATAGGTCCGTCGGATCTTACATCAAGATACGTGCAAAACTTTCTTTTCAGATTTTCATTTCTCTCTCTTAAATCTCAGTCCAGTGAGACATATAGCCATGGCGTAGAATAGGTGCTTGGGCGACATTAATGGAGACGTTGGGAGGGAGGTGCATGGCAGGTAGCGGTCAAATGGCTCTTCTCCCAATGAGCACACGCAGGGGTCTGATCGCACGCCTCCTGTACTCAAATAGCTACCCTGCACGGCACCTCCTTTCCAATAAAATAAGGGGATGCGTGGCCGCACGTAATTGGTCAGTAGAACGCCCACGGTTTCAATAATACTTGTGTTTCCGATTTGTAATGTGATAGCACTTGTTCCAAAATGACTTTGTTGATTGTTAATGTTTGCGCCTTCGCAAATCGGACGGAAAAATTACCATAGCATGTTGGTGTCATGTCATGACACCATGCCAAGTTTCATGATTTTCGGGTGTGTTTTGCATTTACAGGAATTAAAAAACCAACTTTCTCAATCTTTCCAGCGGAGCCACGACGCCCAGATGTTTGAATCTCATTCCCGTCTCTTGCATAGGAGCTAGAAATTCACCCAAGGACACACATGTGATTTTTCAAACAATGTTGGTGCACTGGAGCGTGTGCTTGTAGTTCAATTTTGAATTACGCACATTAAATGCGTAGAAACTCAATATAATGTATAAAAAAGGCCAAACGAACCCGGAATAATTCCAAAAATTAGCACGATACTTCTATTTGGTCTAATCTTGTAACATCCGAATTTTCAATTTTGATGGTATACATAGGTCATCATATGAAACTCAAGGACCCAAGGAGAGAGTTCGAGATTTCACAAATTTTCATATTTGAATTTTTTTCATATTTGAAAAGAGGATCAGTTTGATTTTAATAGTTTTCTCTCTAATTATTTCCAATAATAAAAATAAATGAGAGAAGATAAAATGACTTCTTCAAAAGAGAGGAATATTGGAGGAGAAATATTAAAATCAAATTATTATTTTATTTGTATTTTATTTGCTATTTTATTTGAATTAGAAAAATATGCATTTTGAAAATTGCATTTTAGGCTAGAAAAATGTTCACTTTGCCCTAAAAATTAGGTTTGGACGGTGAAAATTGTTTCTGGTATTTTTAGAATTTTTTATATTTTATTATAATTTTTTCTTTCGGGCGAAATTTATTTTCTGTAACAAAAAAGAAGTTTCGGACCGACCGGGCCGAAGGCCCAGCCGGCCCAGCAGGCCGCCACCGCCTTTCCCCACGCGGGAGCCGCCCAGCCGCCGCCGGCCGTGGCCGAGGCGGACACGCCACCCGAGGCCGTCGCCCCCTCGCCCAAGCCACCCCGCCGCCGCCTCGCCCTCTCTTTATAAGGAGCCCCCCCCGGCCCCTCTCCTCATCATCGTCGCCGCAGCAGCCGCCTCTAGCCGAGTTGCGCCGCCCCGCCTCGCTGTTTGCCGGAGCCGCTGCACGTCGTTAAACCGGTATAAAACCGTCCCGGTTCGCCGGTTCTTTTTTGGGTTTTTTCGGTTCTTTAGTTTTAGATCGGTTTTATTTTAGGGTTCACTAATTAGCGTACGTTCTCTGTTTAGTTCGTTTTAACGAACGGATTCGTTCATTTAGTTGTGTTAGCGAACGTTCGTTCGTTAGATTTTTCTTTTTTCGTTTATTTTTTGTCAAGGACCTATCTACGAATACTTTTATCACAGATTAGTCCCTAATCTTCAAACACTCGTTACTTTTTGCCCGTTCGTCCAAATCCAGTGAAACCAATGGCAAAATCTCTGTCTTGTTCCCCTCTTTCCTGATAATCAACTTGAACATGGTTTTGAAAATTTAAAATTTTGTTTCAAGCAGATTTGAATTTCGAACTTCTTTTGATCGCAGTTTGAGTTTAGTAGCTCCGATTTGATTGATTCTTTTTGCAAATCAAAGCTCTTCGGTCGAACCTTCAGTTTGGTTTTTTTCTTTTGAGTTTTACCCTTGCATCTTATGCTTGAGTGCTTATGTATGCTATTGTTTGTTCACCAGAGAGTTTGAGGAGTGTGAAGCTTGCTACTATGAGTCACTAGGGTTTTCAGATCGTCAGCAATGCAAGTAACACTTTGATCATACGCCTTTATTACCCAGTTTTTATGCATTAGTTTCAACCCTCAAATACTTCATGGGTAGGAAATGTTTAACATGTGGGTTTTGGGAAGTAGTTGATGAGGTAGGAACCTATTGCCTTTTTATATCAAACCCTGGGAGTTCTACGTTATGCTTATACTGATATGCTATGCTATGCTTGTAGACACGGTTTGGTTTGAGTGATCCATGACAGATTTGAGAATTGTAATTAATGGTTAAACTTAAGGTGGCTACTTTAATACACATCTGGGTAAATTGGTTGGGGCACCCTGGAGCACCCAGTGATTGTCCGGACGCCTGGATCAATCCAGTGTTGTCCTAGGATATCCCGGAGTACCTGTGTGATCATCCTATGGTTTGCCACCCAGGCTCAAAGGGATCATAAGATCATTCATGTTGGATACTTCCGTGTGCATCCACAAGCCATTATGGGCTCTGGCATAGTTGAGTAAGTTGTGTGATCTCTTTCAATGGTAGGCTAGCAGATGTAGGGGGTGTAGGTGGTACTGTCTACACAGAGTAAAGAGTTAATGCTTCTAAAAGACTGTGTCTCGGTCATCCGTTTCTCAAGCAGCGTGCAGTGTGAGAAATACAACGAAGGAGATTGAGTCTTGTGGGGAAAAGTGCGCAAACCTCTGCAGAGTGTATAAACTAATATGGTACGTGAATTATTGATTTGATCTCATCACTCTACTTAATTAATTTGTTGGGATGATAATTATTATTTTGGGATTGAGTTGGAGGAACCTTCTCAATGTTTTCAACAAACTTGAAGTTAAATAAAATATATTCCTTTGTTGTAGGGAAAAACTAGCTTTATGCAAATGATAACTATAGAGCCTCCACCAGCCATATATGCATATAGTTTTAGCTGTTACTTGTTCATTGCTTTATAGTGTTATCTAGCCAGCATATTCCATGTGCTGAGCTACACATGCTGCAACGTATTATGTTGCAGAGTTTTCAGACGAAGAGTAAGGTGCGCTAGGTCTTTGTCGTACACTCAGCTATGCCGTTGGAGTTGATGGACTCATTTACTCTCGAAGCTTCCATGGTTATCTTATTTAGATGGCCTTCAGCCATATTATTGTAATAAGTTCTCTTTTGAGACATTCGATGTAATAAGTGTGTGATTGCGCTCAGTTATAAATCCTTGAGTATTGTGTGTGTCAGCATTACGGATGCAGGGATGCACTTATACACAGAGATTTGACCATCTAAGGTCAGATCGCTACAAGATGGTAGCAGAGCACACGCTGACTGTAGGACGCGACCACAAAGATGTAGCCATAGGACACTCTTCTCTACTCATTTCTGACTCTTCTCCATTTCTATTCTATAGATGGCAGACCCAAGGAACAAGTTTGCTCAACAGGATGAAGACACTCCTTTTGGACGACACTTGAAGGAGGCCACTTGAGGGAGTCCTGGATTAGGGGGTCTCCGGACAGCCGGACTATATCCTTTGGCTGGACTGTTGGACTATGAAGATACAAGATTGAAGACTTCGTCTCGTGTCCGGATGGGACTCTTCTTGGCGTGGAAGACAAGCTTGGCAATACGGATATGTAGATCTCCTCCCTTGTAACCGACTCTGTGTAACCCTAGCCCCCTCCGGTGTCTATACAAACCGGAGGGTTTAGTCCATAGGACAACAACAATCATACCATAGGCTAGCTTCTAGGGTTTAGCCTCTACGATCTCGTGGTAGATCAACTCTTGTAATACTCATATCATCAAGATCAATCAAGCAGGAAGTAGGGTATTACCTCCATCGAGAGGGCCCGAACCTGGGTAAACATTGTGTCCCCCGCCTCCTGTTACCATCCGCCTTAGTCGCACAGTTCGGGACCCCCTACCCGAGATCCGCCGGTTTTGACACCGAGATTGGTGCTTTCATCGAGAGTTCCACTGTGTCGTAATCATAAGGAGAGATGGCTCGTATTGTTGTCAAGAACAACATCACCTCTGGGGAAGCCCTGGCTGTAGGCCAAACTCTCCGACTAGGCGGCTTCTTCATGACCGCCCGCTCGGCCGCTGCACCGACAATGACTTCTCGGGTCATCGAAAATAGCCTCCACATCGGCTCGAAATTCACCGAGCAGATGGATCCAATGGAGCTCTCCTCTTTGAACGAGCTCTTGGATCGCATCGCCGCTCTGGGAGTCGCTACGAACTATGATCGGATTGAGCTTAAACCCGACCAAAGAGAGATTAACTCTGCGCCGGTCACCCATCAGATAGCGGTGGTGGAGGAGCAATGTGGTGACTCTTCCTCTATCCTGAGGATGAACTATGTCCGGATTCCCGAGCTCTCCTAGCCGGATACCCGTCCATGGAAGGACATCGCCCTAACCCTGAACCTAGAATCAGGCAGCATGCCGAACCTGTGGGGCAACATCCCGGAGCCCGAACTTACAAGATCGGGAACTCCCCCACCCCTGGGTCTTAGATTGGGTCAAGGACTGGACTTAAATCTACCCACCCACCCAGATATAAACAATCTTTCCCACATTAGGCAAGAGCCCCAAGAGACAGTACATCACTATTGGGCGAGATTCCTCCATGTAATGAACAAGGTCAAGGACTGTCGTGAGGAAGACACAATTTCGTTCTTTTGCAACGATTGCACGGAAAAGGGAATCCTCAATGCCATAAGTCGCCATGACATAGCACACTTCGCTGACTTGGCGGCCATAGTATGGAAGTACTGTGCGATGGAAAGCGCCTGGAAAACCCAAACAAAATTTTGAGATAATCCAGCTCTGACAAAACCCCTAGTCCGAACTAAAAGGGTGCACTCTCATAAGTCGCCCGACTCAATTACAAAGAAGCAAAAGCCCACTACAGGGTGTGGAACCGTATTGGAGGGATGGCTTAACGAGCCCTGCAAAATTCATAGTACAGCGGATACCATACCAACACACAGCCTTAGAGCATGTTGGGTACTCCGGCAGGTGGCCAAGAGCGGTGAGGATCTTCTCATTCAAAACACCACAGAGCACCATCCCGTGGATAACAATACAGTATTGATAGTCTTCGAGACCTTTGCCTCAAATAATAGGCGTAAGAGAGCACTCTGCAGCCTTGCCGAAGTCTGCCACGTGGCAGCAATAAATCCATGGAGTGACACGGCTATCACCTTCAATGCCAGTGACGAACCTAAATTCCGAACAGCCCGAGCACCAGCCGCCTTGGTCCTCAGTCCAATTGTGGACGGCTTTCGGCTTACTAAAGTGCTCATGGACGGCGACAGTGGATTAAACCTCATTTATGAGGAGACTCTTCAAAAAATGGAAATAGACAGAAAGTATTGAGCAAAGCAGCATGACCTTCCGAGGAATCGTCCCCAGTCGGGAGGCATGTTGCGCTGGGAAAATCACACTAGATGTGGTATTCGGCACTCCGGAGAATTACATGTCCGAAGAAATTACATTCCAAGTGGCCCCGTTCACTAGAGGATACCACGCCCTTCTAGGGCGGGAGGCATTCACGATCTTCCAAGCCATACCCCATTACGGGTACATGAAGCTCAAAATGCTCGGGCCCAATGGAATCATCACTCTAGCTAGTGATCCGGACATAGCACTCCGCGCTGAAAACCAAACAGCCACACTGGCCCTCGAGGCATTATCTGAAGCCCTTGTGGCGGAGGAATTAACTGCGCTGCGCTCCATAGTGGACAGGGACGACGTGATACTCGACAAAAGAACCAAGTCCACGTCTTTTAAACCAGCGGATGAAATAGTCAAATTCCAAGTCCATCCAACGGACCCCAAAAAAACAACATCCACAGAGGCACAGTTAAACCCCGCTATAGACACCGCACTATGGTAGTTCCTGCGCGAGAATTGGGACATATTCGCCTGGCATCCTTCAGACATGCCAAGAATCTCGCGCAGGCTGGCCGAGCATAGCCTTAACATTCTAAAAGGATTCAAGCCGGTCAAGCAGACTCTTCGGTGTTTCTCTGAACCTAAGCGACAAGCCATGGGAGAGGAGCTAGCCAAGTTAGTGGAGGCCGGATTCATTAGAGAAATAAAACATCCGGACTGGCTAGCAAACCTGGTGATGGTACCAAAGAAGGACAAATCCTGGCGCCTATGCGTCGACTTCAAGGACCTTAATAAGGCTTGCCCAAAGGATCCCTTCCCCCTCCCTCGCATCGATCAAATTATCGACGCCACCGCAGGACACGACTCATTGTGCTTCCTCGACGCATACTCCGGTTACCACCAAATTAAGATGGCGGAGTCCGATCAAGCCGCAACGGCATTTATCACTCCATATGGCCCCTTCTGTTTTAACACAATGCCCTTCAGGCTCAAAAACGCCGGCGCAACGTATCAACGCATGATTCCGACATGTCTGGAAAAGCAGATCGGCAAAACAGTGGAGGCATACGTAGACGATGTGGTCGTTAAAACCAGACATGTCGATTCCTTAATAGACGACTTGAGGCTCATGTTCGACAATCTCCGAACATACGACATTAAGCTCAATCCGGAAAAATGCATTTTCGGCGTGCCCGCCGGAATGCTCCTGGGCTTCATCGTCTCCAGTAGAGGAATTGAAGAAAATCCGGCTAAAATCCGAGCTCTGTCACAGTTGGCTATCCCAACTGACCTCAAGCAAATCCATAAGTTAACTGGATGTGTGGCGGCCTTAAGCCGCTTTATCTCCTGATTAGGAGAAAAGGCACTCCCCCTTTACCGCCTTCTTCGGCGCACCGAACACTTCGAGTGGACGGACGCAGCCTGGTACGTCTCCGTCGTATCTACTTTTCCAAACATTTTTGCCCTTGTTTTGGACTCTAACTTGTATGATTTGAATGGAACTAACCCGGACTGACACTGTTTTCAGCAGGATTGCCATGGTGTTGTTTTATGTGCAGAAAACAAATATTCTCGGAATGACCTGAAACTCCACGGAACATCTTAGAATAAATAATTAAAAATCCTCGCCAAAGATGAAGACCAGGGGGCCCACACCCTTCTCACGATGGTGGGGGGCGCACCCCTACCTAGTGGGCCCCCTAGATGCCCTCCAACGCCAACTCCAACTCTATATAATTGCGTTCAGAGAGAAAAAAAATAGAGAGAAGAAATCATCACGTTTTGCGATACGGAGCCGCCGCCAAGCCCTAAAACCTCTCGGGAGGGCTGATCTGGAGTCCGTTCGGGGCTCCGGAGTGGGGGATTCGTCGCCGTCGTCATCATCAACCATCCTCCATCACCAATTTCATGATGCTCACCGCCGTGCGTGAGTAATTCCATTGTAGGCTTGCTGGACGGTGATGCGTTGGATGAGATTTATCATGTAATCGAGTTATTTTTGTTAGGGTTTGATCCCTAGTATCCATTATGTTCTGAGATTGATGTTGCTATGACTTTGCTATGCTTAATGCTTGTCACTAGGGCCCGAGTGCCGTGATTTCAGATCTGAACCTATCATGTTTTCATGAATATATGTGAGTTCTTGATCCTATCTTGCAAGTCTATAGTCACCTACTATGTGTTATGATCCGGCAACCCCGAAGTGACAATAATCGGGACCACTCCCGGTGATGACCATAGTTTGAGGAGTTCATGTATTCACTATGTGCTAATGCTTTGCTCCGGTTTTCTATTAAAAGGAGGGCTTAATATCCCTAAGTTTCCAATAGGACCCCGCTGCCACGGGAGGGTAGGACAAAAGATGTCATGCAAGTTCTTTTCCATAAGCACGTATGACTACATACGGAATACATGCCTACATTACATTGATGAATTGGAGCTAGTTCTGTGTCACCCTATGTTATGACTGTTACATGATGAACCGCATCCGGCATAATTATCCATCACTGATCCGGTGCCTACGAGTTTTCCATATACTGGTTTACGCTTATTTACTTTCGCGCTGCTACTGTTACAATCACTACAAAATACCAAAAACATTACTTTTGTTGTCTTTAGTTTTGTTGCCGCTACCACCACTATCATATTACTTTGCTACTAAACACTTTTCTACAGATACTAAGTTTCCAGGTGTGGTTGAATTGACAACTCAGCTGCTAATACTTGAGAATATTCTTTGGCTCCCCTTGTGTCGAATCAATAAATTTGGCTTGAATACTTTACCCTCGAAAGCTGTTGTGATCCCCTATACTTGTGGGTTATCACAGCCACAGCCGGATTGGAAGAAATAAAAGCCATCCTGGCCACCAACCCAATCTTGGCCACGCCAAATATCGGCGAACCAATGCTATTATATATAGCGGCAACTCACCAAGTTGTAAGCGTAGTACTCGTCGTCGAAGGACAGACGGACGGACATAAATTCCCACTTCATAAGCCGGTGTATTATGTATCCACTGTCCTCACTCCATGCAAATCACGGTACCCACATTATGAAAAGATAGCATACGCGGTATTCATGGCATCCCAGAAATTACGACACTACTTTCAAGAGTGTTCAATTACGGTGGCCTCAGAAGTACCACTCAACGACATAATAAACAATCGCGACGCCACGGGACGGATTGCCAAATGGGCTATCGAGCTCCTCCCGTTCGACATAACATATAGACCACGGCGAGCCATTAAGTCGCAAGTACTGGCCGATTTCGTCGCCGAGTGGACAGAAGCCGAACTCCCTAAAGAGTACGGCGCGTACTCCAATTGGATCATGCACTTTGACGGCTCTAAAATGCTGGCTGGTCTGGGGGCTGGCGTCGTCCTGACGTCCCCCACCGGAGACACAGTGCAATACGTACTCCAAATACTATACACAGACTCCAACAATGCAGCCGAATACGAGGCCAATTACATGGTCTCCGGATGGCAGTTTCCATGGGCATTCAACGCCTGGAGGTGCGTGGGGACTTGAACCTCGCAATATCTCAAATAAATGGAGACTTCGATGCCAAGGATCTGAAAATGGCGGCATATCGCAGCGCCGTCCTCAAAATGTCAGCTCGGTTCGAGGGGCTTGAATTCCACCATGTGGCTCGGGAAAACAACCAGGCGGAGGATATCCTCGCCCGTATCGGCGCTAAGCGCGACCCTGTCCCACCTAACATCTTCTTGGAAAGGCTGTTTAAGCCATCCGTGGTATGGGAAGGGGACACCGGTAACAATAGTCCGGACCCAGCCACAACACCAAATACCGAACACTCTGACACAATCGGAGGCTCTGCCATCGAAACAACACCTTCAGCCCACGTGATAATGGCCGTCATCGCCCCATGGACAGAACCATTCCTGGCCTACCTAACTAGGCAGGAACTACCCGAAGACCAAAATGAGGCACGCTGCATAGTGCGGCGATCTAAAGCCTACAAGGTCCATGAGGGACAACTTTATAAGAAAAGCACTACCGGAGTCCTTCAAAGGTGCATCTCCGAAGAGGAAGGGCGGAAGCTTTTGGCAGAAATCCATGCTAGACTCGGCGGCCACCACGCCGCAGCCCGGGCCCTTGTAAGCAAGGCCTTCCGTACAGGTTTCTATTGGCCGACGGTCCGAGCAGATGCATAGGATCTGGTCCAACGTTGCGTCGGTTGCCAGCTTTTTGCAAACCAAAGCCATATGCCGCCTACCGCTCTCCAAACAATCCCCATTACTTGGCCCTTTGCGGTCTGGGGGCTTGATATGGTCAGACCCCTCAAAGGGGGAACCCATAAGAAAAAATACTTAGTGGTCATGGTGGATAAATTCACCAAATGGATAGAAGCCAAACCCGTTAAAACGGCTGAATCCGGACTGGTGATAGACTTCATATCTGGGGTTGTACACCATTATGGCGTCCCCCATAGCATCATCACTAACAACGGCACAAACTTTACAGCCTATGAGGTAAAACTTTGGTGCAGCAACTTGGGCATCAAGCTCAATTATGCTTCTGTCTATCACCCGCAAACTAACGGTCAAGTCGAGCGAGCAAAACTATGGGGGTTGCGGACCATGCCGAATCGCACTACCGGATACACACCGTTTTTTATGGTGTACTGTGAAGAGGCGATTCTGCCTTGCGACATAATTCATGACTCACCTCGAGTACGCATGTATGAAGAAAAAGAGGCCGAGCTCGATCGGCAGGACAGTTTGGACACCTTGGAGGAGGAGCGCGACGTGGCAAAAGCTCGTTCCGCATTCTATCAGCAACAAGCTCGAAAGTATCAAAGCAGAGAAGTACGGGCCAAAACCTATAATGTTGGCGAACTAGTTCTACACCTGCCGGAGAAGAAAAAGAACAAGCTCAAGCCCAAATGGGAAGGTCCCTTCATTATTGACCAAGTTCTGACGGGTGGAGCGTACCGTCTGCGGGATGCATCGACTCAAGGCCTTAAAGATTCTACGCCTAGGTACCGTCTGCGGGATGCATCGACTCAAGGTACATGTGGAAGGATAACCCATGGAATGCAGCCAGACTCCGAAGATTCTACGCCTAGTGCCGGACTCTATGTTTGTCTCCTTACCCCCGTCAATTTTTTGCATATCCGTTATCTGTCTTTGCTCTCTTTCTCTCTTCTGTTTTCTTCTCCTCAAGGCCTTAAAAGGCTAACTTATGTCTTGACTACAATATCTTGACGTGCTAACCGCGCTCATTATACCTGGGGGCTTCTTATACATAAGCTTAATATAACTATTTTTCTGGGCGTTATGCCCCACACATGTGTTATCCTTCCACATGTACCTTTTTTCACCACTATATGCATCAATATGACTTAAGTTTTGGCCAAGCTGGGTTGCCTGGCTCTTGTATTTATGCCCTACGTTCCCGTTAATTCGGCTAGGGCATAAGGGGAGCACCTATGTGATTGTTACTACCGGGTCAGCCGGATGTTTACCTCAGACTGGGTGAAGCCAAAAGCTAGCGTTCTTAAGGGGAATATTCGGTTGGTGAACAAAAGATGACTCTTATTTATTTTAATACATGCCCCCAGATGTTTATAGCCTGCGTCTCTTTTCGCAGTTCGGACATGCACATGAGGGCATGTGTACCTAGGGAAAGGAACCCTTAACAGAACTATTCTCCCTGGAAGATGTTTCTTACCATCCATGTAATATAACACAGCTAGTTGGGTACTTGTCTGTTCAAGCACTTATGACCCCTACGCCTGGTTTCCACCCATACCCCAGTTTTTACATAACCGAGCGGGTATTCGGATACACTCCGGACTATCGGGTCCAGAGGTCGAAGCGAAAAGGTCCGCCATGACAAATGTTTTACAATCCGGCTCGGGGCATTATATATGTCACTTAAAGTACACAGTCAGTAAGACTGACTAAATTCTTCTTCTATACCATCCAACAGGCTGTCTAGCCTACAATCCTGTTGGGAATACTTTGCGGCTAATTCTATTTGGTCATACACCAAACTGACAGGGATCTCTTTCCCACCAGGCCCCACAAGTCCGACCTCGGCCATGTGGTTTGGGTCAGCTTTGGTGTATCGCATCTTCACCATGGCCTAGGCTTCCCTTGCACCTTGTCGGCAGGCTGATATCTTCCATAATCGGAAGCACCGCCGCGCTCCCTTGAGCTTCTCTATAAGCTCCCCCATGCCTCCTGGCGGGGAGGAGGATGGCCACAAGGCTTGGGAAATACCCTGCATCACCTGCCGAACTTGTTCATGCAGTTGTGAGAGCTCTGGTAGAAGATCACCCGCAGACCCGGGCATCTCCTCCATGGGACGACCCGTTAGCATACCTGCAGACATAACTCTGTTAGCCGGCTTCTTCACCGAACTCTTTCAAAAGTTCGTTCAAGCACTTACTAAAAATGCCGCGTCGAAGCCGCTTATTCTCCTTCATGGAGTCCGCAAGCTAGGCTCGGACATCTTTCAGTTCCACGCCCAGCTGGATATTGGCGTCTTGGAGATTATTTTTCTCCTGCTTGACCCGCGTAAGCACGCGCTCGCCAGCATTTAGCTGTCGATTAGCATGTTGCACATTCTCCGACACGGCCTCCGGATTCACTCCGGAGTCATCTGCAACATCTATTGTTAGATTTTTCATGCATGCCGCATACTATCTGATACCTATCATTCTTTGCAATGGAAACAAGTGTTACCAGAGGGGGCCTTCTCGGACACCTTCAACGCGCCAACCGCGGCCCGTAGCTGGGCTTTGCACTCTTCCAGCTCTTGAGACAATTGGGTATTCTTCTCTATAAGAACCTGCTCAAATAATGATCCTTAAATCAGTTGTGTCAACTGTTTCAAGTCTCAGGGGCTACTGATATATATAATCATCAGATTTTCTTACCCGTATATCCTTTACATACTGGTCCATGGCTCTGGCAAGACCATTTTGAGCAGCACGGATGTACGCGTCTCCTGAGTTGAAGGCATTGAACGCCTCTTGGGAGAAACAAGCGTCATGGAGTATGGCCCGGCGACGCCTGTGATTCATGGCACTCTCCACTTCAGAATTTGTAGCGCATAGTCTATCTGCATCCTCTGTAGGAGGAGCATCCGGCGTTCGCCCCATGTTAGCTTCCGCCTCTATGTCCGGCCCTGGAGCCCGACTAGTGGAGGCGTGATCGGCAACCTCTCTGGATATAGTCCGGCGAGCATTTTTCCTACTAGGAAACATGGACGTCATTATATTTTCAGAAAGACGACAACCACGGAGTGAGGTTCTGTATCATATCTCTGCGCCGGCGTCTCAGGCCTGACCGCCTTCCTTTTTAGCCTACCCGGCTTCGGTGTCCCTTGTTGGCGAGTCACTGTGGGTTTGGCATGGCGTCCCGAGGGCCTTCCCTGTAAAACACCATATGTGTACAGTAGGTGAAGTGCATAAAAGGGGATCCTTCTCGGAAGTTGGGACTCTAGTTTTTCTTACATGTGATGCAGGGAGTAGCCTGGGATAGTCGGCTATGATGGCCACCATGGCATCATCTCAATTGATAGAATGTCATGTCGATCCGCTCCACAAATATGGCCGGATCCTCTTCGAGACCGGGATTGAGGGCCCGGTCAGGGTCCTCCGATTGTGGTGGTGGGCTATTGACCTCCCTTACAGCATTTCATAGTTCCTGCCATGAAACGGCAAGGTGAGTATTTATGATGAAGAATGCGGGAAGGTTGGGAGTAAAAAGTGACAGCTCACCCAGCTTGGGGGGTTGTACATGGAGAATCCATCCCGTGGCTTAATACGGATGAACTCCTCTTCCTCTCCCTTGAAGAAATTGGACAGAATTTTTGCTAGAGCAGCAACAAAGTCCGGTCCCTTACGCCCGCAGCTGGTGGCATCATCTTCCCTGTTAAAGTGCCACATAGGGTGCCCTCGATATTGAAGTGGCTGCACCCCCCGCATTATACATATTGCCATAACCTCAATTATTGTCAGTCCTGATTGAGCCAACACTTTTATCTAGCCCATCAGGTAAAGGACTTCTCCATTATCTTCCTCCTGAGGGCTCCGTGGGCGCCAGCTTCGGCGTTTCTTCAAAGGGGCATTGTCGAACTCAGGAAGACCCATCTGAATAGGATCTGGAAGAGGAACGTCCTCCATGTAAAACCACTTCGAAGGCCAGTCTTTGGACGTCTTCTTCGGGGTACCGGACAGGTATCCGGTCCCGGTGATGCGCCATATTTCGGCTCCGCCCACTTGATATATTGACCGCTTCTGTGTACGGGGCACAAGGCAGAATAGCCTCTTCCACAACTTGAAATGAGCTTCGCAGCCCAGAAATAGCTCACAAAGGGCAACATAACCAGCGATATATAATATGGAAGCGGGGATGAAATTATGCAACTGGAGGCCATAAAACTCCAGGAGCCCGCGGAGGAACGGATGGATAGGAAATCCAAGTCCCCTTAGTAAATAAGGGACGAGGCATACCCGCTCCCCCTTGGAGGGATTGGGGAAGCTCTCCGCTTGCTCCCCGCCATTATAGGTGGTGAGCCCGGCTCGAACGGGGACCATATACGCTGGAGGAAGAAATCCCTGGGTCTGTAACTCTACTAATTGGCTGTGCAGGACGGAACACTTCTCCCAATCATCGGGCTTAGGGCTACGGGAGCGAGAGGATGAGCTGCGATGGCCGGCCATGTTGGAATGGATTTTTCCGAGCGCGCTCCGATGGATACTCGCCGTGGGAGGATGGTGTGGTCTGGATCTAAGAATCCCCGTCTCTTTAATAGACAGTTTACTTACATGGCTAGGGTGGCAAATGTAAAAATGCCCTGGCTCCTCGCATTCGCTCGACATGTGGAAGATAGCCGTTATTGGGCGCGGAAGCCAAGAAGTGCAACATTTATGGGGAGCCGGACACTACTCAGTAGATATTCAGAATTTGGAGAAGAACCAGCCTTGCAATGCCGAAGGCAATCTGCGCGCCGGACTCATCGTCATTGAAGCCTGGATCAGGGGATACTGAGGGAGTCCTGGATTAGGGGGTCTCCGGACAGCTGGACTATATCCTTTGGCCGGACTATTGGACTATGAAGATACAAGATTGAAGACTTCGTCTCGTGTCCGGACGGGACTCTTCTTGGCATGAAGGCAAGCCTGGCAATACGGTATGTAGATCTCCTCCCTTGTAACCGACTCTGTGTGACCCTGTAAGTGCATCTAGTGCCACCCCTAGTTGGTTTTGGAGTATTGACGACAAACCTAGTTGAGGGACTAATGTGTTTGTGAGAATTGCAGGAAAACACAGGTAGAAGTCCCTCATTGATTCGGTTTTACTACCAGAGATGACCCCTAAAAATGTACGAAGACATTGAAGACAATGGTGGTTTATGAAGATATTCATATTGAAGACAATGACATGAGAAGACTCCCTATGAAGCTTTTGAAACTCGAAGACCTAGATCCTTCGTAGTTTTATTTCATTCATGTTGCGTCATAGGAACCACCGTACTGTTAAGTGGGGTCGAAGAGAACCAGTCAGAATGACTGAAGTGATGCCTAATTCAAATCCTATGTCTTCGAGCGAAGCCTATGAGAAAAAAAAAATCTTGTCCAGAGTCAGACAAGTCAGCTTTACTTGTAGCCCAAGTAAAGTTGCCGTGTGAGTTCGAAATCCGACCGTTGGTACACGTGTCAATTCCTTAGTGACCCAGGGTCATTACGGACAGATCAGGTCGGGTTGCCAAGTGGCTATAAATAGTCCACCCCCCCACAACCTTAAACTGTTGGCTGCTCAAATTTCAGTGCACGGCTTTTGTCGTTTGAGAGCAACCCACCTCGAAGCCTTTGAAAGAAAAATTCTCAGTGAGGAGAAAAGCCCTAACCACCCAGAGCCAGAGTAAATTGGGCATCACTTAAGTCTTCGTGTCTGTGTGATTTGAAGACTTATTACACTTGAGGACTGTGCATCCTCCAGACGGTTAGGCGTCGCGTTCTGAGCATCCAAGAGAAATTGTGGATTGCCAGTGAACGAAGTCTGTGAAGGTTTGGGAGTCTACCTTGAAGACTTACCAGAGTGATTGGGCGAGGTCTGTGTGACCTTAGCTCAAGGAGAAAACGGTGAGGACTGGGTGTCTTGGACTAAGTGTCCTTGACTGGGTGTCCGGGACTGTGTGTCCTTCGGTTTAAATACCTAGCCGCTCCAACCAGACGTACAGTTGTCACAGCAACTGGAACTGGTCCAACAAATCATTGTCTTCAACGTGTCACTGGTTTCATCTTCACTTCCCTTCATTTACAGTTATTCATTGTGAAGCCATTGCATGCTTGCTTTATCATTTGTCTTCACAACATGAATGTATGATCTGTTCGGCTTCATAACTTCTTCCTACCTGATCCTTATTACACTGAAGTTGTTTGTCATTGCGCTTTCACTCTATTGAATACATGACCATGGCTGCCCTAGTGTAATCTAACTTCCGCTGCATAGCAATAGGCATAATCTTCACTGTTTGTCTTCATAACTCTCACGTTTTGAAGACTTTCATAAAAATCACCTATTCACCCCCCCCTCTAGTCGATATAACGCACTTTCAATTGGTATCAGAGCTTGGTGCTCCCTTTGTTCTGTGTGATTCGGTTTAACCACCTGGAGTTTTAGCTATGTCGACTGCAGGGATAATCAAAGTCTCCGCTGCTTGTCCCGTCTTTGATGGAACTGAATATCCCTACTGGAAGAATAAGATGCGCATGCATCTTGAAGCCATTGACGTCAACCTATGGTATGTCGTCGAAAACGGTGTTCCAAGGCTGGAGAAGGTGTCACTGTTGCTGATGTCAAGAAGTTCGTTCAACTGGACTCTACTGCCAAGAATATCATCTGTGGTCATCTGACCAAAGGACAGAATGACCGTGTGAGTGCCTTGAAGACATCCAAACTGGTCTGGGATTGGCTCTCCAAAGTTAATGAAGCCATATCAACCCAGAGAGATCAAAGAATCAGTGTCCTTCGCAATCTCTTCAACTGCTTCAAACGAAATGACAATGAGAATGTCCAGCACACCTTTGATCGGCTCACTGACATCACAAATGAGCTTCAAGCCCTCGGCGCTACTGAGATCACCAAACATGAAATCGTCAAGACACTGCTGAGATCACTTGATAGTTCGTTTGACATTCTGGCCCTGATGATTCAAGAATGTCCTGATTTCAAGACACTCGATCCGTCTGACATACTTGAGAGGCTCAACACACATGAGTTTCAGCTTTCTGAGAAAAGAGATATCTACGGCCCAAACTATGGGCGAACTCGTGCCTTGAAGGCAAAAGCTGTCTCCTCATCTGAAGAAGAATCTGACTGCAGTTCTGATGATCCTGAAGACATTGGAAGAGAACTTGCAATGCTAGTGAAGATGTTTCAAAAATTCACCAAGAAGAAAGGCTTCAGAAAATCTTCACGATCAAGCTCAAGGAATGATGAAGCTTCTGCTCATGACTACAAGAAGAAAACATGTCACAAGTGCAAGAAAACTGGGCACTTCATCTCTGAGTGTCCACAGTGGGACAATGAGAACAGAAGGAAGAAGAAGAGCAAGGAATATGACTCTGACGACAAGAAGAAGAAGAAATACTCAAAGTCTTCTTCCAAAACTTCATGAAGGTCTTCATCACACAAGAAGAGCTCATCTGGCAAGGCACGTGCGTTTGTTGGAAAGGAGATGGATTCAGAGGAGGAGTCCGCATCTGAGGAGGCAGAGGTGGAGTCTGAGGAGGAGTCTGATTCTGGCATTGCGAGTCTGGCTACAGCATATGTCGCCAAGTCCATCTTCAATACTGAAGACAATGACTGCATCACTGACACCGACGCAAATGACAAGAACAACTCCACTCCTACCTACTGCTTCATGGCACGCGGTGCCAAGGTAAACACACACACAACTCGCTATGAAACATCTAGTGACGATGACTCTGAATGTGATTCAAAACCTAGCTACAAAACACTTGCTAAAATTGCAACTGAACAACAGAAAGCAATGGAACATATTCAAAAATTGTTAGACAGAAGCGATGATCTGTTGGGTGCTGAAATGACTCGATCTGAATCCTTAATTGAAGACATAAAAAACCTTCACGTTAAGTATCAGGAACTTGAAGATCGTCATGATACTCTCTCAACAACTCATGAAAAGCTTTCCTATGATTATCTTCAAAGGAAGCAAGAACTTGAGAAATTGAGGGTGGCTCATGAAGATCTTCAAAAGGAAAACGAGTCACTTCGCGCTGAACAGATCAGTCCCGCTCAGGAAGGATTTGAACCACCATGTCTTAAATGCATTGAGCGTGATAATGCTGCTTCTGTTGCTGAATGTTCCACTGCTACTACTGTTTCAATATCTTCAACTGTTGATGTGGTAACTAACCCCTCTGCTGAGGATACCACTGCTATTGCTGATGAGAATGCTAGGTTGAAGACATTGCTTGAAACAGGGATGTACAAAACTCTGAAAGGGCATCAGACATTATGTGATGTCCTTAAGAAGCAGATTTTGAACCGAAACCCTGGGAAAGAGGGTGTTGGGTTCGTGAGGAAAATTAATGCAGATGGGTCTTACTGGAAACCTGAGCAGTACCCCAAAACCACATGGGTTGCTGCAAAGGAATCCTCAGCAGATCCATCCAATCTGTCTGGCTTCACTTGTGCTAACCCAATTATCATTGATGAATCCTTTGATGCAAACTATAAACTGTTTAAGAATCAGAATGATGAAGTGTTTGCCAGGTACATTGGTACTAACTGCAGGAATGGACCGCCTATGAAGAAGATCTGGGTTCCGAAAACATGTCTGGAAAATCTTCCTGTGAATGTCTTCGTGACACCTCACTTGAAGAAGACAAACCTCAGACCAAAGGCTTCATATGGTCCAAATGCTTCATACAAACAGGGGACTCACCTGAGTCGCACTAACGCAAATGTTTTGCAGGGGAACCATACTCAGGTATATGAATATGAGAGTGGTTCATCGAACCGTCATGTTCATATGACCAAAAATTATTCTGCTTATTCCTATGAGTATTATTGTCCACCTGCTGGACTATTTGCTAAGGTTTCAAAGCCAAAATTCTCAGATGCTACACTTAGACTTATAGCTTCTAAGCCACCCTTGAAGATGTGGGTGGTCAAGAAAGCTTAACTCTCCTTTGCAGGGAAAGGTCTCCAGCAGAAAAACAAAATCTTCTGATGCTATTGCTGGGGACCATAAAAATCTTGTGGGGCGCAAGATAAAATGCTCAAATGGCATCATTATGTACTTCATTCCTGAATCGCATGCTACTCTCCCCATTAGTCCTAATCTGGATCTAAGTTTTCATAACCCACTGGTTCGTCAAATGTTTATGCTTCACAACACTCTTCGTGAAGCCTATCCCCCTAACTGCACTGTAGGGTACGATACCAGCGACTTCAAAGTCTTCAGAATGGATTATTGACAGTGGGTGTACAAATCACATGACTGGCAGAAGAAGCCTTCTTATGGACTCAACTTTACGTCCATCCGACAAGAGCCACATTACATTTGCTGACACTGGTAAAAGTAAGGTATTGGGTCTAGGTAGAGTTGCAATCTCAAAGGATCAACACATGGATAAAGTCATGCTTGTTGAATCCCTTGGCTTCAACTTAATGTCTGTCTCAATGCTTTGCGATTTGAATATGATTGTAATGTTTGGCAAATATCGCTGCCTGGTGCTAATGGAATCTGACAAATCTCTAGTGTTTGAAGGGTATAGGAAAGGTGATTTGTATGTGGTAGATTTCTCAGCAGGACCACAACTTGCAGTATGTCTTCTTGCAAAAGCTTCAGAATGCTGGCTTTGGCATCGAAGGCTTGGGCATGCTGGCATGAGGAACCTCCACACCCTTGCGAAGAAAAAGCACGTCATAGGCATCGAAGGCGTCAAGTTCAAGAAAGATCACTTATGCGGTGCCTGTGAAGCAGGGAAGATGACAAGGGCAAAACATCCTTCGAAGACAATCATGACCACTACTCAACCCTTCGAATTGCTTCACATGGATCTTTTCGGTCCCACTCACTACTCAACTTTTACTACTTCTGCATGCCTCTATGGCTTCGTAATTGTTGATGATTATTCTAGATATACTTGGGTGCACATAATCCTTTACAAGACTGAAGTGCAGGATGTCTTCAGACGCTTCGCAAATCGAGCTATGAACAATTTTGGCGCCAAGATAAAGCACATCAGAAGTGACAATGGCACTGAATTCAAGAACACTGGCCTTGATACATATCTGGATACCTTGGGCATCACACATGAATTCTCAGCTCCATACACGCCACAGCAGAATGGCGTCGTCGAACGCAAGAACAGAACACTCATTGAGATGGCCAGAACAATGCTAGATGAATACAAGACTCCAAGAAAATTCTGGACTGAAGCCATTGATACTGCATGCCATATAATCAATCGTGTTTATCTTCACAAGCTTCTGAACAAGACATCCTATGAACTCCTAACTGGAAAGAAGCCAAATGTCAGTTATTTCAGAGTATTTGGCGCAAAATGCTGGATCAAGGACCCACACCACACCTCAAAGTTTGCACCAAAAGCACATGAAGGCTTCATGCTTGGATATGGAAAGGATTCACACTCCTACAGAGTCTTCAATCTCTTCCACTACAAAGTGGTTGAAACAGTGGATGTGCGATTTGATGAAACCAATGGATCACAAAGAGAGCAATTGCCAAATGTGCTAGATGAAGTTCCAGCAAATGAATCAATCAAGCTTATGGGAACTGGAGAAATTGTACCTTCTGAAGCTCAACCTGAAGAAGAACTTATCATCTCAGCCCCTGATCCACATGAAGACAATGCTCAGACTGAAGATATACCTTCAAATGACCACATAGATCAGCAAGAGCAAAGTCTTCGCACCACACACCCTCGTGTTGCAAATGAAGTACAAATTGACAAAATACTGGACAGCATCAATGCACCTGGTCCACTCACTCGTTCAAGGGCAACTCAGCTAACAAACTTCTGTGGGCATTTCGCATTCGTCTCAATATCAGAACCCAAGAAAGTTGAAGAAGCCTTCATGGAACGTGAATGGATTCAAGCTATGCAAGAAGAGCTTCAACAGTTTGAGCTGAATAATGTATGGGAACTGGTTAAGCGCCCTGATCCACGGAAGCACAACATAATAGGCACCAAATGGATATACCGCAACAAGCAAGATGAGCATGGTCAAGTTGTCAGAAACAAAGCTCGTCTAGTTGCTCAAGGATATACTCAAGTGGAGGGCATTGACTTCGATGAAACATTTGCTCCTGTGGCTAGGCTTGAAGCCATACGCATACTACTGGCCTATGCAAATCATCATAACAGACTTCTCTATCAGATGGATGTGAAAAGTGCCTTTCTCAATGGCAAGATTGAAGAAGAATTGTATGTTGCACAACCACCTGGCTTTGAAAATCCAAAACATCCTGATATGGTATACAAGCTCAACAAGGCACTGTATGGCCTCAAACAAGCCCCTAGGGCCTGGTATGATACACTCAAGTACTTTCTGAAAAGCAAAGGCTTCATACCTGGTTCCCTGGATCCCACTCTTTTCACGAAGACATATGATGGTGAACTGTTTGTGTGCCAAATATATGTGGATGACATTATCTTCGGCTGCACCAATCAGAAGTATAGTGAAGAGTTTGGATACATGATGCAAGAGCAATATCAGATGTCCATGATGGGGGAGGTGAAGTTCTTTCTCGGTCTTCAAATACGGCAACAACGCAACGGCATATTCATATCACAAGAGAAATATCTTAAAGAGTTCCTGAAGAAGTTCGGTATGCAAGACTGCAAAGGCTTCACAACACCAATGCCAGCCAAGCATCATCTGGGTCCCGACGACAATGGTAAAGAGTTCGATCAAAAGGTATACCGCTCCATGATTGGGTCTTTGCTTTATTTATGTGCATCTAGGCCAGATATTATGCTTAGTGTTTGCATGTGTGCTCGATTTCAAGCGGCACCAAAGGAGTCGCATCACTTAGCTGTGAAGCGAATTCTTCGATATTTGGCTCACACCCCAACTCTAGGATTATGGTATCCAAAGGGCTCAGAGTTTGATCTGGTTGGATTTTCGGATGCTGATTATGCTGGTGACAAAGTTGATCGCAAGTCTACATCAGGCACATGTCACTTTCTGGGACGATCACTTGTATGTTGGTCTTCAAAGAAGCAGAACTGTGTATCACTCTCCACTGCTGAATCTGAATACATTGCTGCTGGATCTTGCTGCGCTCAGCTTCTGTGGATGAAGAAAACACTCAAGGATTATGGCATTCATCTGAAGCAAGTGCCACTTTACTGCGACAACGAAAGCGCCATCAAGATTGCCAACAACCCAGTTCAGCACTCGAAGACAAAGCACATTGAAATTCGTCATCACTTTCTCAGAGATCATGTTGTGAAGGAAGACATTGATATCATACACGTCAACACTGAAGAGCAATTGGCAGATATCTTCACAAAGCCCTTGGATGAGAAGAGATTTTGCAAGTTACGGTGTGAGCTAAACATCTTGGAATCCTCAAATGTCCTGTGATCAGGCACACATCCTAACACTTAAGCATATTGATGACTTAAATGTGCAACACACGAATTAGCGTATATCTTCAAACAATGAAGACATACATTCTAAGTGTGAATACATTAATGTGGAATTTGACTTCGGAGCGCCACGATAATTGTGCGCCGTATCTGGGTCTAATACTTCCTATACGGTGGGTAACGCCACCACCAAATGTTCCATTTTGAAGTGTTTCTCTCATGGCGTTACCTCTCAATGTCTTCACAATTGGTTTGGTTTCATTGTCAATATGTCTTCATGATTATCTTCACTGCGTTGATTATATGGATATATATGTACTGATGTTCTGTCCTCTACAGCATTCACTTATAGCTATGTCTTCTTGGATTGAATCTTTTGAACTAAGTGAATGTGATCGGACCCTAACCTCTCTATGCTTTCTATCTCAAACTCTATCTCTCCAAGTCATATGCATTCTGTTGAAACTGTCAAATGTCTTCACTGTGTCCTTGTCAGCTGAAGACATAGTGACAACCATAAAAGTCCGTTTTTAATGCTCATTCCTCCACATAAGATCCGGAGAAGAAGGAACGACCGCCCGACAATTTAGGCGTGCGTGGGACATGGAACAAATCACAATAGCGCAGTGCCTCAAATGCGAACCGCCAGGGGTACCTGCGTAATAGCACAGTGCCGCCTCTATCCCTATAAATACACGATTCACTGCGGTCATTATCTCCTTCTTCCACCCTCGCACGAACCCTAGCGCCACCGCTAGCACTCGACGACGCCGGCGACGAAGCGCTTCACTGCCGCAACCTCTCCGACGCCGTTTTCACGCCGACAGCGGACATCGCTCTCTCCGCCGTCACCGTAGGTGTCTTCCGTCGCCAAGTTAGGGCACGGAGGATCGAACTGCTCGGCCTCAAATCTCACTTCGTCTAGCAGTTCCAAGTGTGGTAAATAAAACCTCTTTTTATAGCTTCTTTTGATCCTACAGTTCAGTCACTTTCTGCCATAAGAAGTTTCTCTTCACACCAGTTAAATCTCTTGCTGCATCTCATAACATGCCTAGTATATTCACTTGTACTTCATAAAGTAGTTGGATTCCTCACTTGTACTGATCTATGGGTTCGTACAAATCTGGAACCAACTTCTTATCTATAAGTGAATGTCTTCGCATAATGAGGTCAATGTCTTCTAAACCGATTTATCTTCAAAATCTTCTGAGAATGCATATGACCTCTTCCCCTTCCCTCGCACCTTAATGATGTCACAGGTACATGTCCGTGGGAGAATCCTTCGGTTCTCATAGTCTGCATTCATTTGCAGAGTACTTGCAGCATCACATCAACTCGCCTGAAGCCAGTTCTTGCAGAAGGAAGCCCTTGAAGCCTTTGAACATCTTGAAGCCTTCCAAGTTATCCATGGCTTCAGAAACAGCAGCAAGGAAGGGAGGCAGACAACGACGTGGTGAAACGTCCAAAGATCTGCCTGATGAATTGGCAGAGATGTACAAAACTGATCCTGAAGAAAGCTATGGTCAGCGCAAGACACGAATCCAATGGATTCGAAGATATTGGGCAGAGCAATGGTTCCACTACCGCTTCGTCACTCAGGAATATGCGGAGAAGTGCGCCATCAAGAGATCGTGGGGAGATGTATTATACAAAAATCTCGTACCCAAGTCCAAAGACGAAGCCATTGCTCAAGGATTCTATCCATGCATGGTGAGAGGACCACAGCCAGCTGAGGCACATCCGTCATCACTTCTCTGGTGCCGCGATGATAATCTCTTCAAGCGCAACTTTCAGTTTGCACAACAGTCAGCGAAGATAAACAAGAAGAAATTTGGGCTTGACTTCAACCCTGGTCCCTCCTCACCAAGGGCAGATGGCACACGCAACGCCAATCCCAATATCATCGGGCCGTATGCCAATCTTGCAGGCCTCATCACTCGCATCCTAGTCCAAGGGACTGCTGTGAATGACCCTCCAGCAGATACTGAGTCAGATGACGCCCCTGCTGCTCTGAAGCCAAAGCAGAAGAAGCCAAAAGCTCCAAAAGCTTCAAAGCCAGCCGCTTCTCCCAAGATCGCAAGAGTGAAGCCTTTAGCAACTGCACCTCCTGAAGCCAGTGTGCAGTCAGAAGGCTTATCACGAGTGTCCAAGCCCCAAAAAGCCAAGAAGCCTCAGCCACACACAGGCAAAGAGCTCACAGCTGTTGACATTCTGCGCTGCGAAGCCATTGAACTCTCAAGCGATGAAGATCTTGGAGATGATGCTCTTGAGCAGCTCATCAAGAGCAAGGAGGAGGCTGAAATCTTCAACAATCTGCCTCTGTTTGATGTCGCCATCATCCACAACTTCATCGATGAATGGTTTGACACACCAGACATAAGCTTCAATGATCTGCAGCTACCCATAGGCCTCAGCGTTGCCTTTCAAGGTGCAATCGCTTCAGAACTTGCAATAGCCCAGCGAATTGTAGAACTGAAGCAGAAAATTGATCATGAAAATTGATCATCAACGGCTTCAGGGCAGATAACACGTTTTTCGACCGCTCCAAGAACCCTTATTCAAGGGAACGGATTGTATCAGATAGGTTCTGGAGCCATCAACAACGCAGCTATTATTCATGCATCCTCTACAACCAAGGCCGCATCTTTCCTCACAAGCGCCTTGAGGTTGAAGCTGTTGAAGGTCTGCCTGGTCTAGAAGAAGCATTGGATTACTTCAAGCAAGTGGGTTTGCTGCCATTTATCACTGACGAAGAGCACTGGAACGAAGAGCTTCTGCTCCAGTTCTATGCCACTTTGCATATCAAAGGCTATAACAGAGATCCGAAGACATGGATCCTAGAGTGGATGACAGGCAATATCCATCATGAAGCCAATGCTTTTGACCTAATTGAGCTTACCGGCCTTCCCACTCCTGGCGAATTCTTTGAAGAAGGGTGCCAACTCCATGCTGAAGCCATTGAGAGCATATTTCAGCGTCCTGAGCCAGATATGAGTCAGATGCTCTCAATGATGAAGCCATTTCCTCCAAATGCACCCTATCCAACTAGGTTCTTCGTTGAAGATTTAGAGTACCTGCCCAGAACAATATATCACATCATAAGGCAGACTCTCTGGCCAGTCAAGGGACACTCTCGATATGCAACGATTGATGGTGCAATGAAGACTCTCATCTTCTGCATTCTTCATGGCAAATGCTTCAATGCACAGGATCTCTTCATCCGTCAATTTGCTGCGTCTGCTTCAGAACTGTTTGGCTTAAAGTTTTATGCTCCTTGGGTTATGAGGCTAATCAAGCTTCACTCTGCAATCTCCTATCAACCCTCAGCCCGCAATCATAGGATATTTTTGCCCGATATGGACACATCTGCTGAAGCAATATATCCAGAGCCGGCCAAGCAACCACTAAGTCTTCAGAATGCAGAACACCAGAGCTTCACTCAAAATATTGAAGGTGTTGAAGCTCTCTCTCGCGTGTATCCAATGGCTGGCACCACACGTGCCCCTGCCTCAACTGAAGCCACCAACAGCACAGCTGCAAAGAGACCCAAGAAGCGCACTCGTGCACTCGATGACAGAGAGCTTCTTGTGGCTCTTCACCAAAAGCAAGATAGGCATCACGACTGGCTCAAGAGGCAGATGAGAAGCATCATGCAAGACGTCAATCGCCTCAGAAATATGGCAACCAAGAATGCATTTGTCACACACGAGACCTGTCACCGCACTTGGAAGGGCCTCACCATGATGTGCCCTGAAGCTGAACTGCATGAGGATGGCTTCACAGAGCACTTCAAATTTGACTCCACGCCTCCAAGAAGAGCGGTGATGCGCAGCACACCATCACTTGAAGAGTCAGAGTTCTCTTCTTCTGCTGCCACCGTGTCTGCCCGTATTATTGAAGAAGAAGACGACGCGACATCATCTCCACCTGCTTCAACGCGCGTCGAATCTGCACCAAGCTCGTCTGCACCACCGCCAAACAACTCCACCGACCCTGCTGCGCCTGGGAACGCGTAGAAACCTCTATGTCTTCAAACCTTTTTGGTCATCACTGACAAAAGGGGGAGAAGCATATGATGGTTATAGTCTTCAAGCGGGTCACTTTGGGCGGGTGCCACTATATTTTGCTACAATTTTGCTTCGTGCTTACAACTCCCGTTCTTGCTACATTTGCTTCTTGAGTTGTAACACTTAGCCTTGATGGCCGTCTGCTACCTGCTTGTCACTCCGTCATGCGAAGATAAATTCCGCACTTATCTCTTACTGCAGACGTCCATTTTCCATTATGCATGACATTATCTTCATATACTTTCACATGCATAGTGGATTGTCATCATAAGTTGAAGTGGATCTCCACAAGTACAACCTGCCATGTGCATTTGCATTCAAAAGGCAAATTACTTATATGCACATCTTCAGGGGGAGCCCTTGCAACTTATGAAGACAAATTCCTTTACTATTTCACAAATTATGTTCCCCGTTGAAAACTTCAACTAGTTTGTCATCAATCACCAAAAAGGGGGAGATTGTAAGTGCATCTAGTGCCACCCCTAGTTGGTTTTGGAGTATTGACGACAAACCTAGTTGAGGGACTAATGTGTTTGTGAGAATTGCAGGAAAACACAGGTAGAAGTCCCTCATTGATTCGGTTTTACTACCAGAGATGACCCCTAAAAATGTACGAAGACATTGAAGACAATGGTGGTTTATGAAGATATTCATATTGAAGACAATGACATGAGAAGACTCCCTATGAAGCTTTTGAAACTCGAAGACCTAGATCCTTCGTAGTTTTATTTCATTCATGTTGCGTCATAGGAACCACCGTACTGTTAAGTGGGGTCGAAGAGAACCAGTCAGAATGACTGAAGTGATGCCTAATTCAAATCCTATGTCTTCGAGCGAAGCCTATGAGAAAAAAAAATCTTGTCTAGAGTCAGACAAGTCAGCTTTACTTGTAGCCCAAGTAAAGTTGCCGTGTGAGTTCGAAATCCGACCGTTGGTACACTTGTCAATTCCTTAGTGACCCAGGGTCATTTCGGACAGATCAGGTCAGGTTTCCAAGTGGCTATAAATAGTCCACCCCCCCACAACCTTAAACTGTTGGCTGCTCAAATTTCAGTGCACGGCTTTTGTCGTTTGAGAGCAACCCACCTCGAAGCCTTTGAAAGAAAAATTCTCAGTGAGGAGAAAAGCCCTAACCACCCAGAGCCAGAGTAAATTGGGCATCACTTAAGTCTTCGTGTCTGTGTGATTTGAAGACTTATTACACTTGAGGACTGTGCATCCTCCAGACGGTTAGGCGTCGCGTTCTGAGCATCCAAGAGAAATTGTGGATTGCCAGTGAACGAAGTCTGTGAAGGTTTGGGAGTCTACCTTGAAGACTTACCAGAGTGATTGGGCGAGGTCTGTGTGACCTTAGCTCAAGGAGAAAACGGTGTGGACTGGGTGTCTTGGACTAAGTGTCCTTGACTGGGTGTCCGGGACTGTGTGTCCTTCGGTTTAAATACCTAGCCGCTCCAACCAGACGTACAGTTGTCACAGCAACTGGAACTGGTCCAACAAATCATTGTCTTCAACGTGTCACTGGTTTCATCTTCAATTCCCTTCATTTACAGTTATTCATTGTGAAGCCATTGCATGCTTGCTTTATCATTTGTCTTCACAACATGAATGTATGATCTGTTCGGCTTCATAACTTCTTCCTACTTGATCCTTATTACACTGAAGCTGTTTGTCATTGCGCTTTCACTCTATTGAATACATGACCATGGCTGCCCTAGTGTAATCTAACTTCCGCTGCATAGCAATAGGCATAATCTTCACTGTTTGTCTTCATAACTCTCACGTTTTGAAGACTTTCATAAAAATCGCCTATTCACCCCCCCTCTAGTCGATATAACGCACTTTCAGACCCTAGCCCCCTCCGGTGTCTATATAAACCGGAGGGTTTAGTCCGTAGGACAACAACAATCATACCATAGGCTAGCTTCTAGGGTTTAGCCTCTACGATCTCATGGTAGATCAACTCTTGTAATACTCATATCATCAAGATCAATCAAGCAGGAAGTAGGGTATTACCTCCATCGAGAGGGCCCGAACCTGGGTAAACATCGTGTCCCCCGCCTCCTATTACCATCCGCCTTAGACGCACAGTTCGGGACCCCCTACCCGAGATCCGCCAGTTTTGACACCGACACCACTAAGTACCTGAGCATTGGAATACCAAGCTTCATAGGGACCTACACCGCCACTGTACCAGAAGAAGAGCGCTGGACAATTCGAGTACATGTTCTAGGAAGGACATTCACACTAGTTACCGAGCCCATAGAGTTTTCCTTTGATGCACCAACTTGGAGTCTAGGAGAGAGCATGGCAGCCCACATCGCCATGGGACGCTTTGGCGAAGTATACCACAAGGATCTCAAGGACACCATCTACCAGATATGTGGACGCCGAGATGAGCAATGGGGGATGATTTCCACCAAGAGGGACAAGTCCATTGTAGCTTACATCCAGGAGTTGAACCAGCACATTCGTCGTCAGGAGAACCAGATGTGCGCTAGCATGATAGACATGAAGAAAGTGATGACCAGGAACATGGAGCTAGAAGAGGAACTCAAGAGTACATGTGATGGATATGAAGAGGAAATTGCAGTACTACTGGAGAAGAATGAAGACCTGAAGAAGAAGAAGCTAGGAATATTCATGGGAGATCCCGCACCTGGAGAGGACAGCCATCCCGAAGACTACATCATCATCGATGACACTGACTCGGACCCCGATAGTGATGATGATTATGAAGACGAAGTCGGAGCCGACATCATGGAGTCTTCCTCCGATCAAAATTTCTAGTCGACCGCCATATTACCAGCAGTATTCCCCCATGTATATAGTAGAAATCTGAGTATTTTGTGACGGTAGATTAGATCGATTTTATGCCCTTGTTTTAATTGAGTGGTGTGATAATGAATGTGTTTGTCTCATGTGCATATGGGTAGTGATTTCCCTCTAGACCTCACTCTATTCTATTCTCACCCTTCTAAAACTATCAGATGCCTCCGACACGTGACCCCGGATTTTTCTTCCCACTGGAGCTCACTCGATTGATCCAACAACAGAATGCCTTGATGCAGCTACTAGTCCAGAACCAAGGCAACAACAACAACCCACCACCACCACCTCCAGTTGACAACTTAGCCCATTTTCTGAGGTTGAATCCGCCGGTGTTTTCCAGTAGCACCGACCCAATTGTTGCTGATGACTGGCTCCGCAGGATTGGAAGGGAGCTAACCACCGTAGGTTGCACAGATGCTGAAGGTGCGCTTTGCCGCACATCAACTGGATGGACCCGCAGCCTCATGGTGGGAAAATTACACCGCCACCTTCCCCATAGCCAATGTCACTTGGGATCAGTTTCAGCAAGCATTCCGCACATCACACGTCTCAACTAGAGCTATGAGCATGAAGAAGCATGAGTTTCACAACTTACGCCAGGGAAATCGTACGGTGGGGTAGTACGTGGGTGAGTTCAGCAAGTTATCCCGCTATGCCCCAGATGATGTGGCCACAGATGCCGCAAAGCAGGGGAAGTTTATGGAAGGGTTGAATGATGAGTTGAGTATGAAGTTGATGGTGGCAACTTTCACTAACTACCAGGAGTTGGTAGATAGGGCGCTTATGATCGAAGGCAAGCAGAAGTAGATAGAGAGCTGCAAAAGGAAGTATGGAGAGGGGAAGTATAATTCTGGAGCTCAGCAGAAGCCTCGCGTTACCCCGAACTCGGGAGGATACACCCATAACCATGGGGGCTACACTCACTATGGAGGGAGTTCACATAACCACCATGGCATACATATCAAGGGGATTTGTGGGCAAGTTTAAGTTACCAACCTTAGCCCTTAGGTCACCCATGTTAGTAAGCTCGCCAGGAGCAGAGTATATGGCCAGTCGATGGTGTGATCGGTTACCCTTAACCATTGGTAGCCATGTTTTCCCCACAAACCTAGCAATTCTGGAGTCACAAGGATTGGACATAATACTAGGCATGGATTGGCTATCAAAGTATGGAGGAAACATAGACTGTGCTAGTAAGTCAATTCTTCTCACCACCCCGGAGGGAAAAAGGATCAAGTATGTATCTAGGCATGTGCCAAGGAGGACTCAAGTAAATTCAATCATGGGAGTTGTTCAGGAGGAAGTACCAGTGGTGAAGGAATACCCTGATGTATTTCCAGAGGAATTACCAGGCATGCCACCAGATCGAGACATAGAATTTCTGATAGAGTTGTTGCCAGGCACCGGACCAATATCGAAGAGACGGTATCGGATGCCCGCAAATGATCTAGAGGAAATTAAGAAGCAGATTAAGGATTTATTGGAGAAAGGTTACATTCGACCAAGTTCATCACCGTGGGGAGCCCAGTGCTCCTAATTGAGAAGAAGGATGGATCTTTGAGAATGGTTGTTGATTATCGAGCATTGAATGAAGTGACGATCAAGAACATGTACCCACTACCGATGATCAATAATTTGTTTGACCAGCTGCAGGGAGCCAAAGTATTCTCCAAGATCGATCTTCGGCCAAGATACCACCAGCTGAAAATCTGAGAACAGGATATACCTAAGACATCTTTCACCACAAGGTATGGGCTATGTGAGTACACGGTCATGTGATTTGGATTGACTAACGCCCTGCATATTTTATGAGTATGATGAACAAGGTGTTCATGGAGATTTTGGGTAAGTTTATTGTGGTGTTCATTGATGATATATTGATGTACTCGAAGAATGAAGAGGAACACAAGGAACATTTGCGACTAGTTCTCGAGAAGCTCAGGGAACATCAACTGTATGCCAAGTTTAGCAAATGTGAGTTTTGGTTGAAGGAAGTTGGATTTCTTGGACATGTTATATCAGGAGAAGGTATAGCAGTAGACCCTACCAAGGTCCAGTCTATCACTAAGTAGTTGGCACCCACCTTAGTTGGAGAGATCCGTAGTTTTCTGGGACTCGCAGGATATTATAGGAGGTTCATTGAGAATTTTTCCAAGATTTGGAAACCCATGACAGAGTTGTTAAAGAAGGACACTAAGTTCAAATGGACCGAGGAATGTGAGGTCAGTTTTCAAGAGTTGAAGAAACGTTTGGTTACAACCCTAGTGTTGATTCTTCCAGACATACGCAAGGACTTCCATGTTTATTGCGACGCTTCTCGCTTGGGACTTGGAGGTGTACTTATGCAAGACGGAAGAGTTGTATCATATGCCTCACGGTAGCTTCGACCTCACGAGTTGAACTATGCCACACATGATTTGGAGTTAGCAGCCGTAGTGTATGCACTCAAGACCTGGAGATATTTTCTGATTGGAAACCGATGTGATGTGTACACGGATCACAAGAGTTTGAAGTACATTTTCACGCAGAAGGAGTTAAACCTCAGGCAGAGGAGATGGTTGGAGCTCATAAAGGATTATGATATGAAATTGCATTATCATCCAGGAAAGGCCAATGTCGTAGCAGACGCTTTGAGCCGCAAGAGTTATGTCAATACACTCGTAAGCGTAGGATTACCACTAGAGTTAGTCGACGATCTCAAGGAACTTCATTTGGAGATAGTCCCAAGAGGTTTTGTTGCAGCAATGGAGGTTCAGTCCACATTATTGGGAAAGATTCGAGAAGCTCGGAAGGATGATAAGGAAATTGCTGAGATAAAGGAGAAAATGAGCAATGGAAAATGTCAAAGATTTTCGTGAGGATGAGCATGAAACGTTATGGTTTGAGGATCGTGTATATGTGCCCAATAATGCGGAGATCAGGAAGTTAATACTTGAGGAAGCTCATGACTCGCCATACTCAATTCACCCCGGAAACACCAAGATGTATTTAGATTTGAAGGAACGTTTCTGGTGGACAGGTATGAAGAAGGATATTGCCGAGTATGTATCAGTATTTGATGTATGCCAGAGAGCGAAAGCAGAACATCAGAAGCCAGCCGGATTATTACAGCCTATACCGATACCCGAATGGAAGTGGGACAAGCTTGGCATGGATTTCATCACCGGGTTACCCAGGACACGATCAGGATATGATTCCATCTAGGTAGTAGTTGATCGCTTGACCAAAGTGGCTCACTTCATCCCTATGAAAACCACTTATACGAGTGCGAAGTTGGCCAAGATATATAAGACCAGGATCATATATCTGCATGGATTTTTGAGGACCATCGTATCAGATAGAGGAACACAGTTTACCTCGAAGTTTTGGAATCAGATGCACCAGACTTTGGGTACTAGGCTAGAGTTCAGTACTGTCTTTCATCCGCAGAAAGATGGACAGACCGAGAGAGTCAATCAGATTCTGGAGGACATGTTGAGAGCTTGTGCGCTAGATTATGGATCTAGCTGGGACGATAATTTGCCCTACGCAGAGTTCTCATACAACAATAGTTATCAGGCTAGTTTGAAGATGGCACCCTTTGAGGCCTTGTATGGAAGAAGGTGCAGGACACCATTGATGTGGGATGAAGTAGGAGACCGTCAGTTGTTTGGACCAGATTTGATCAAAGAGTCTGAAGAGAAGGTAAAGTTGATTCATGATGGATCGAAGGTATCCCAGTCCAGGCAGAAGAGTTATGCCGATACTAAATGTAAGGAGGTAGTCTATGAAATTGGAGATAGAGCATATCTTCGTGTGTCACCACTCCAAGGAGTTAACCGATTTGGAGTTAAGGGAAAGTTAGCCCTGAGATTTTTAGGATTGTACCGAGTTTTGGAGCGTATGAGAGAAGTTGCCTACAAGTTGGAGATACCCGAAGGTTTCTCAGGAGTCCATGATGTGCTTCACATTTCCCAGTTGAAGAAGTGCCATGCTGAGATGGCCGATGTTCCTTTGAGAGATACAGTGCCCCTGGAAGCAATTTAGTTGGAGAGTGATCTAACCTACGAGGAGAAACCCGTCAAGATTCTCGAGTTTGCCAGCCGAGTTACACGCAGCAAGGTTATCAAGTTTTCTAAAGTTCAGTGGAGCCACCATACCGAGGATGAAGCCACCTGGGAGCGAGAGGAAGACCTACAGAAAGACCACCCACACCTATTTTCTAGCCAACCCAAATCTCGAGGACGAGATTCATCTTAAGGGGGTAGGTTTGTAACATCCCAATTTTCAATTTGGATGTTATACATAGGTCATCATATGCATATCATGTGTTATTTGCATTTTGGTTGAGATCCTAAGAATCTTAAGCAACTCAAGGACCCAAGGAGAGAGTTGGAGATTTCACAAATTTTCATATTTGAATTTTTTCAAATTTGAAAAGAGGATCAATTTTATTTTAATATTTTTCTCTCTAATTATTTCCAATAATAAAATAAATGAGAGAAGATAAAATGACTTCTTCAAAAGAGAGGAATATTAGAGGAGAAATATTAAAATCAAATTATTATTTTATTCGTAATTTATTTGCTATTTTATTTGAATTAGAAAATATACATTTTTGAAAATTGCATTTTTAGGCCAGAAAAATGTTCACTTTGTCCTAAAAATTAGGTTTGGACGGTGAAAATTGTTTCTTGCATTCTTAGAATTTTTTATTTTATTAGGATTTTTTTTCTTTCAGGTGAAATTTATTTTAAAAGAAAAAAGTTTCGGACCGACCAGGCCTTAGGCCCAGCCGGCCCAGCAGGCCGCCGCCGCCTTTCCCCGCGCGGGAGCAGCCCCGCTGCCATCGGCCGTGTTCGAGGCGGACACGCCTCCCGAGGCCGTCGCCCCCTCGCCCAAGCCACCCCGCCGCCGCCTCGCCCCCTCTTTATAAGCAGCCCCCCGTCCCCTCTCCTCATCATCGTCGTCACCGCAGCCGCCTCCAGCCAAGTCGCGCCGCAGCGCCGCACTCTGCGCCGCCCTGACTCCCACCGCACTCCGCGCCGCCCCACCTCGCCGTTCGCCAGAGACGCCACCTCGCAATTCACCGGAGCCGCCGCACGCCGTTTAACCGGTATAAAACTGTCCTGGCTCGCCGGTTCTTTTTTCGTTTTTTCGGTCGTTTGGTTTAGATCGGTTTAATTTTAGGGTTCGCTAATTAGCGAACATTCTTTGTTTAGTTCGTTTTAATGAACGGATTCGTTCGTTTAGATCTGTTAGCGAACGTTCGTTCGTTAGATTTTACTTTTCCGCTTATTTTCGGCTAGGGACCTATCCGCGAATACTTTTATCACAGATTAGTCCCTGATCTTTAGACCGTCGTTACTTTTTGCCCGTTCGTCCAAATCCAGTGAAACTGGTTAAACCGATTAAATGGAGATTCATCTTCGTCTTGTTCCCCTCTTTCCTGATAATCAACTTGAACATGGTTTTGACAATTTAAAATTTGGTTTCAAGCAGATTTGCGAACTTCTTTTGATCGTAGTTTGAGTTTCGTAGCTCTAATTTGATTGATTCTTTTGCAAATCAAATCTCTTCAATTGAACATTCAGTTTGGATCTTTAATTTTGAGTTTTACCCTTTCATATTGTGCTTGAGTGCTTATGTATGCTATTGTTTGTTCACGATAGAGATTCCGGAGTGCGAAGCTAGCTACTACGAGTCACTTGGGTTTTCAGATCGTCAGCAAGGCAAGTAACACTTTGATCATACCCATTTATTACCCAATTTTTATGCATTAGTTTCAGCCCTCAAACATTGCATGAGTAGGGCGTGTTTAACATGTGGGTTTTGGAAGTAGTTCATGAGGTAGGAACCTATTGCCTTTTTATATCAAACCCTGGGAGTTCTATGTTATGCTTATACTTCTAAGCTATGCTTGTAGACGTGGTTTGGTTTGAGTGATCCATGACAGATGTGAGAGTTTTAATTAATGGTTAAACTTAAGGTGGCTACTTTAATACACATCTGGGTGGATTGGTTGGAGCACCCAGTGGTTGTCCGGACGCTTGGAGAAATCAAGTGTTGTCCTAGGATATCCCGGAGTACTCGTGTGATCATCCTATGGTTTGCCACCCAGGCTCAAAGGGATCATAAGATTACTCATGCTGGAAACTTCCGTGTGCAGCCACAAACCATTATGGGCTCTGGCATAGTTGAGTAAGTTGTGTGATCTCTTTCAGTGGTAGGCTAGCAGATGTAGGGGATGTAGGTGGTACTGTCTACCCAGAGTAAAGAGTTAATGCTTCTGAAAGACTGTGTCTCGATCATCTGTTTCTCAAACACCATGCAGTGCGATAAATACAACGGAGGATATCGAGTATTGTGGGGAAAAGTGCACAAACCTCTGGAGAGTGTATAAACTAATCATGGTCAGACGTGTCCCCGGTTATGGACGTCTTGAGTATCTGGTACTTGAATTATTGATTTGATCTCATCACTCTACTTAATTAATTTGTTGGTATGATAATTATTATTTTTAGATTGAGTTGGAGGAACCTTCTCAATGTTTTCAACAAACTTGTAGTTAAATAAAATATATTCCTTTGTTGTAGGGAAAAACTAGCTTTATGCAAATGATAACCATAGAGCCTCCACCAGCTATATATGCATATAGTGTTATCTATTACTTTTTCATTGCTTTATAGTGTTATCTTGCTAGCATATTCCATGTGATAACCTACACAGGCTGCAACGTATTATGTTGCAGATTTTTCAGAGGAAGAGTAAGGTGAGCTAGGTCGTTGTGGTGCACTCAGCCATGCCGTTGGAGTTGATGGACTCTACAAAAAGGATTGGGCCACCTTGCTGCACCTTATTTACTTTTGTTACTTGTTACTCGTTACAAATTATCCTATCACAAAACTATCTATTACCTATAATTTCATTGCTTGCAGAGAATACCTTGCTGAAAATCGCTTATCATTTCCTTCTGCTCCTCGTTGGGTTCAACACTCTTACTTATCAAAAGGACTACGATAGATCCCCTATACGTGTGGGTCATCAAGACTCTTTTCTGGCGCAGTTGCCAGGGAGTGAAGCGCCTTTGGTAGGTGGAAATTGGTAAGGAAAAATTTATATAGTGTGCTGAAATTTACTGTCACTTGTTACTATGGAAAGTAATCCTCTGAGGGGCTTGTTCGGGGTATCTTCACCCCGACCAGTAGAGCAAAGAGTTGCTCCTCAACCTACTGAACCTACTGAAAATGAAAATGTCTGCTTTGAAATTCCTTCGTGTATGATAGAAAAACTGCTAGCTAATCCTTTTGCAGGAGACGGAACAACGCATCCTGATGAGGACTTAATATATGTGGATGAAATTTGTGGATTATTTAAGCTTGCAGGTGTACCCGGAGATGTTATTAAGAAGAAGGTCTACCCTTTATCTTTGAAGGAAGATGCATTTACATGGTACAGGCTATGTGATGATACGGGGTCATGGAACTACAAACGATTGAAATTGGAATTTCATCAGAAGTTTTATCCTATGCATCTTGTCCATTGTGATCGCAATTATATATATATAACTTTTGGCCTCGCAAAGGAGAAAGCATCGCTCAAGCTTGGGGGAGGCTTAAATCAATTTTATATTCAATCCGAAATCATGAGCTCTCAAGAGAAATGATTATTCAAAATTTATATGCTCGGCTTTTTGATAACAATCGCACCATGCTCGATACTTCTTGTGCTGGATCTTTTATGACGAAGACTATTGAATTCAAATGGGATTTATTGGAAAGAATTAAACGCAACTCTAAAGATTGGGACCTCGATGAAGGTAAGGAGTCAGGTATCACACCTAAGTTTGATTGTATTAAATCTTTTATGGATACTGATGTTTTCCGTAAATTTAGCTCTAAATATGGACTTGACTCTGAGATAGTAGCTTCTTTATGTGAATCTTTTGCTACTCATGTTGATCTCCCTAGGGAGAAGTGGTTTAAATATCATCCTCCCATAGAAGTAAAAGTAGATGCACCTATTAAAGTTGAAGAAAAGACTATCACTTATAATGATCCTATTGTTCCTACTGCTTATGTTGAGAAACCACCTTTTCCTGTTAGGACAAAAGATCATGCTAAAGCTTCAACTGTGGTTCGTAAAAGCAATATTAGAACTTATACACCTGCTGAGCAAATTAAAGTTGAACCTAATATTGCTATTGTTAAAGATCTCTTGTCTGATAATATTGATGGGCATGTTATTCATTTCCGTGATGAGACTGTTAGAATTGCTAAACCTTGTGCTAAAGATAAACCTAGATCTTTGGTAGGCATGCATGTTATTTCTGTTAAAATAGGAGATCATTGTTATCATGGCTTATGTGATATGGGTGCCAGTGCTAGTGCTATACCTCATGACTTATACAAAGAAATTATGCATGGTATTGCACCTGCTGAGATAGAAGATATTGATGTCACAATTAAACTTGCCAATAGAGATACTATTTCACCAATTGGAATTGTTAGAGATGTTGAAGTCTTGTGTGGGAAAACTAAATATCCTACTGATTTTCTTGTTCTTGGTTCCCCACAAGATAGCTTTTGTCCCATTATATTTGGTAGACCCTTCTTGAACAATGTTAATGCTAATATAGATTGCAAAAAGGATGTTGTTACTATTGGTTTAGGTGATATGTCTCATGAGTTCAACTTTTCTAAATTTCGTAGACAACACCGTGAAGAGGAATTGCCTAGTAAAGATGAAATTATTGGTCTTGCTTCTCTTGTCGTACCTCCTAGTGATCCTTTAGAACAATATTTGCTAGACCATGAAAATGATATGTTTATGAATGAAAGAAGGGAAATAGAGGAAGTATTCTTTAAACAGGAACCCATCCTGAAACACAATTTGCCTATTGAAATCCTAGTGGATCCTCCTCCACCCAAGGGCGATCCCGTGTTTGAGCTTAAACCATTACCTGATACTCTTATATATGCTTATCTTGATGAAAAGAAGATATATCCTGTTATTATTAGTTCTAACCTTTCAGAGCATGAAGAAGGATTATTGAAAACTCTGAAGAAGCACCGTGCTGCTATTGGATATACTCTTGATGATCTTAAGGGCATTAGTCCCACTCTGTGTCAACACAAAATAAATTTAGAGGAAGATGTCAAACCAGTTCGTGATCATCAACAACGGCTGGATCCTAAGATGAAGGAAGTGGTAAGAAAGGAAATACTAAAGCTTCTCGAGGCAGGTATAATTTATCCCGTTGCTGATAGTCAGTGGGTAAGTCCTGTCCACTATGTCCGTAAGAAGGGAGGTATTACTGTCATTCCTAATGATAAAGATGAGTTGATCCCGCAAAGAATTATTATAGGTTATAGGATGGTAATTGATTTCCACAAATTAAATAAAGCTACTAAAAAAGATCATTACCCCTTACCTTTTATCGATCAAATGCTAGAAACATTATCCAAACATACAAATTTTTGCTTTCTAGATGGTTATTCTGGTTTCTCTCAAATACCTGTGTCAGCCAATGATCAATCAAAGACTAATTTTACTTTCCCTTTTGGTACTTTTTCTTATAGCTGTATGCCTTTTGGTTTATGTAATGCACCTGCTACCTTTCAAAGATGCATGATGGCTATATTCTCTGACTTCTGTGAAAAGATTTTTTATGTTTTCATGGACGATTTTTCCGTCTATGGATCCTCTTTTGATGATTGCTTAAGCAACCTTGATCGAGTTTTGCAGAGATGTGAAGAAACTAATCTTGTCTTGAATTGGAAAAAATGCTACTTTATGGTTAACGAAGGTATTGTCTTGGGGCATAAAGTTTCTGAAAGAGGTATTGAGGTTGATAAAGCCAAAGTTGATGCTATTGAAAAGTGCCATGTCCCAAGGACATCAAAGGTATAAGAAGTTTCCTTGGTCATGCCGGTTTTTATAGGAGGTTCATTAAGGACTTCTCAAAAATTTCTCGGCCTCTGACTAATTTATTACAAAAAGATATACCATATGTTTTTGATGATGATTGTGTAGAAGCATTTGAAATACTTAAGAAAGCATTGATCTCTGCACCGATTGTTCAGCCACCTGATTGGAATTTACACTTTGAAATTATGTGTGATGCCAGTGATTATGCTGTAGGTGCTGTTCTAGGGCAAAGAGTTGATAAGAAATTAAATGTTATTCAATATGCTAGTAAAACTCTAGACAATGCTCAGAGAAATTATGCTACTACTGAAAAAGATTTCTTAGCAGTTGTATTTGCTTGTGATAAGTCCAGACCTTATATTGTTGATTCTAAACTAACTATTCACACGGATCATGCTACTATTAAATATCTTATGGAAAAGAAAGATGATAAGCCTAGACTTATTAGATGGGTTCTCTTGCTACAAGAATTTGATTTGCATATCATGGATAGAAAGGGAGCTGAGAACCCCGTTGTAGACAACTTATCTAGGTTAGAAAATGTTCTTGATGACCCACTACCTATTGATGATAGCTTTCCTGATGAACAATTAAATGTCGTAAATGCCTCTCATACTGCTCCATGGTATGCTGATTATGCTAATTACATTGTTGCTAAATTTCTACCACCTAGTTTCACATACTAGTAAAAGAAAAAGTTCTTCTATGATTTGAGACATTACTTTTGGGATGACCCACATCTTTATAAAGAAGGAGTAGATGGTGTTATTAGACGTTATGTGTTCCTGAGCATGAACAGAACATATCCTACGCAAGTGTCACTCCGAGGCTTATGGAGGACACCATGCTGGAGATAGAACTGCACATAAGGTATTGCAATCCAGTTTTTATTGGCCTACTCTCTTCAAGGATGCCCGTAAGTTTGTCTTATCTTGTGATGAATGTCAAAGAATTGGTAATATTGGTAGACGTCAAGAAATATCTATGAATTATTCACTTGTTATTGAACCATTTGATGTTTGGGGCTTTGATTATATGGGACCTTTTCCTGCCTCTAATGGATATACACATATTTTAGTTGCTACTGATTATGTTACTAAGTGGGTAGAAGCTATTCCAACTAGTAGTGCTGATCATAACACCTCTATTAAGATGCTTAAAGAAGTTATTTTTCCAAGGTTTGGAGTCCCTAGATATTTAATGACTGATGGTGTTTCACATTTTATTCATGGTGCTTTCCGTAAAATGCTTGCTAAGTATGATGTTAATCACAGAATTGCATCTCCTTATCACCCACAGTCTAGTGGTCAAGTAGAATTGAGTAATAGAGAACTCAAATTAATTTTGCAAAAGACTGTCAATAGATCTAGAAAGAATTGGTCCAAGAAACTTGATGATGCATTATGGGCCTATAGAACTGCATATAAAAATCCTATGGGTATGTCTCCGTATAAAATGGTTTATGGAAAAGCATGTCACTTACCTCTAGAGCTAGAACATAAGGCTTATTGGGCTATTAAAGAGCTCAATTATGATTTCAAACTTGCCGGTGAGAAAAGGTTATTTGACATTAGCTCACTTGATGAATGGAGAGCCCAAGCCTATGAGAATGCCAAATTATTTAAAGAAAAAGTTAAAAGATGGCATGACAAAAGGATACAAAAGCGTGAGTTTAATGTAGGTGACTATGTATTTCTATACAACTCTCGTTTAAGATTTTTTGCAGGAAAACTTCTCTCTAAATGGGAAGGTCCTTACGTTATCGAGGTGGTCTATCGTTCCGGTGCCATAAAAATCAACAACTTCGAAGGCACAAATCCGAAGGTGGCGAACGGTCAAAGAATTAAACATTATATCTCAGGTAATCCTATAAATGTTGAAACCAATGTTATTGAAACCATAACCCCGGAGGAATACATAAGGGACACTTTCCGGAACGTTTCAGACTCCGAAAAGGAATAGGTATGTGGTACGGTAAGTAAACCGACTCCAAAACAGTTCTAATGGCAATATTTCTCCGTTTTGGAATATTTAGAAAAATAGAAAAATAAGAAGCAGTCCAGGAAGGACACGAGGGCTCCATGAGGGTGGAGGGCGCGCCCTACCCCCCTGGGCGCGCCCCCCTACCTCGTGGGCACCTCGTGTGCTCTCCGGACTCCATTTTCTTGCATGTTATGTATTTTGGTCGGTAAAAATTCATTATATAATCTCCCAGAGGTTTTGACTCCCGTATCACGCAATTATCCTCTGTTGGTGTTTCGAGCTATTGTTGCTGCAGATTAGAGCAAGATGTCTTCGCAAGAGTCAATCAGGGAGAGTCGGGTGTCTCATCCGGCACCTAGATCAATGACAAACAACAATGTTGACCACTTTGGGCCAGCAACGGACGAAGAGATGGAGGATGATTTGAAGAGAATAGATGCCATGGAGGAGGATCAAGAAGTCACTTCTCGCTTCCGAGCTGGATTCACAATGGGGGAACTGCAGAGCTCGGCTATTCCAAACTCGGTTATCCCTTCCAATGTTAGATTTCTTATGAGAATATGAAAAAGAGTGTCACTGGTTCTCCCACGGCTATGCAGCACCCTTGGGTGCAGGGAGCTTTGGCTGTTACAGGAAAGCTTCGAAAGGAAATAATGGACCTCAAGCAGCAAGTCAATAAGCTCGAGGAGGAAAATCATATCCTGAGGGGCATCATCGCCAAGAATATCACATCACCATCTCGAAAAGAGAGACATAATCACATGGGTATGGGCACTCCCCTTGGCAACTGCCAAGCTTGGGGGAGTGGCCCGGTATCATATCACCATCACTTTTATCTTTACCACTTTTCTTAGTTCGATCCTTTTGATAATATCTTGATCTAGTAGAATAAAAGCTTTTAGTATGATCTAGTTGTGAGTTTTTCTTTATGATCCTTCTATATAATCGAGTCCGAGAGCTACATATAATAAAGATTAGTGTTGAGTCAATGGCTTGATTATTTTGTCATGATCTTCAGTGAATAAAAGAAAAGAGAAAGAATAAAAAGAAACAAAGAGATCATATGCATCTGCTGGAGAGTAATGAGCTCACATATAAAAAGTATGATGAATAAAAGTTGTTGAGAGTTGACAAACAAAGTTTTGGTCATCGTTGCAATTAATATGAAGTAATAAAGAAAGAGAGGTCTTCACATATAAATATACTATCTTGGACATCTTTTATGATTGTGAGCGCTCATTAAAATATGACATGCTAAAGAGTTGACATTGGACAAGGAAGACAACGTAATGGGTTGTGTTTTCTTACATCTGAGATAAATTATATTGTCATGTATCATCCAACATGGTTGAGCTTGCCTTTCCCCCTCATGCTAGCCAAATTCTTTGCACCAAGTAGAGATACTACTTGTGCTTCCAAACACCCTTAAACCAGTTTTGCCATGAGAGTCCACCATACCTACCTATGGATTGAATAAGATCCTTCAAGTAAGTTGTCATCGGCGCAAGCAATAAAAATTGCTCTCTAAATATGTATGATTGATTGGTGTGGAGGAAATAAGCTTTATACGATCGTGTGATATGGAAGAAATAAAAGTGACGGACTGCATAATAAAGGTCCATATCACAAGTGGCAATATAAAGTGATGTTCTTTCGCATTAAGATTTTGTGCATCCAACCATAAAAGCGCATGACAACCACTGCTTCCCTCTATGAAGGGCCTATCTTTTACTTTTATCTCCTACCTTACATAAGAGTCATGGTGATCTTCACCCTTCCTTTTTACATTTTATCTTTTGGCAAGCACAACATGTTGGAAAGCTCCTGGTATATATGGCTAATTGGATGTGAGTTTTCATGAACTATTATTATTGACATTACCCTTGAGGTAAAACGTTGGGAGGCAAAACTATAAGCCCCTATCTTTCTCTGTGTCCGATTAAAACTCCATACCCATAAGTATTGTGTGAGTGTTAGCAATTGTGAAAGACTAAATGATAGTTGAGTATGTGGACTTGCTGAAAAGATCTTATATTGACTATTTCCTATACTATGATAAATTGCAATTGCTCTAATGACTGAGATTATAGTTTGTTAGTTTTCAATGAAGTTTGTGATTCATACTTGAAATTGTGATCAAATTGTTACTCTAGCATAAGAGATCATATAACAAGAATTATATAAGTTGTTGTTCTAAGAATGATCATGATGCCCTCATGTCCGTATTTCATTTTTATCGACACCTCTATCTCTAAACATGTGGACATATTTTTCGATTTTGGCTTTCGCTTGAGGACAAGCAAGGTCTAAGCTTGGAGGAGTTGATACGTCCATTTTGCGTCGTGCTTTTATATCGATATTTATTGCATTATGGGTTGTTATTACACATTATGTCACAATACTTATGCCTATTCTCTCTTATTTTACAAGGTTTACATAAAGAGGGAGAATGCCGGCAGCTGAGATTCTGGGCTGGAAAAGGAGCAAATATTAGAGACCTATTCTGCACAACTCCAAAAGTCCTGAAACTTCACGGAAGACATTTTTAGAATATATAAAAAAATTCTAAGCGCAAGAAGTTCCCCAGGGGGACCACACCCTGCCCACGAAGGTGGGGGCTCACCCTACCCCCTGGGTGCGCCCCCCTACCTCATGGGCCCCCTGGTGGCCCTCCGATGGCCATCTTCTGCTATATGGAGTCTTTTGACGGAGAAAAATCATAAGCCATCTTTCCGGACGAGACTCTGTTGCCACGAGGCAGAATCTTGGCGGAACCAATCTAGGGCTCTGGCGGAGCTATTCTGCTGGGGAAACTTCCCTCCGGGAGGGGGAAATCATCGCCATCGTCATCACCAACGCTCCTCTCATCAGTAGAGGGAAATCTCCATCAACATCTTCACCAGCACCATCTCCTCTCAAAACCCTAGTTCATCTCTTATATCCAATTCTTGTCTCCAAGCCCGGGATTGGTACCTGTGGGTTTCTAGTAGTGTTGATTACTCCTTGTTGTTGATGCTAGTTGGTTTAATTGGTGGAAGATCATATGTTCAGATCCTATATGAATATTAATACCCCTCTGATTATGAACATGAATATGCTTTGTGAGTAGTTACGTTTGTTCCTGAGGACATGGGAGAAGTCTTGCTATTAGTAGTCATGTGAATTTGGTATTCGTTCGATATTTTGATGAGATGTATGTTGTCTCTCCTCTAGTGGTGTTATGTGAACGTCGACTACATAACACTTCACCATTAATTGGGCCTAGAGGAAGGCATTGGGAAGTAATAAGTAGATGATGGGTTGCTAGAGTGATAGAAGCTTAAACCCTAGTTTATGCGTTGCTTCGTAAGGGGATGATTTGGATCCACATGTTTCATGCTATGGTTAGGTTTACCTAAATACTTTTGTTGTAGTTGCGGATGCTTGCAATAGACGTTAATCATAAGTGGGATGCTTGTCCAAGTAAGGACAGTACCCAAGCACTGGTCCACCCACATACCAAATTATCAAAGTACCGAACGCGAATCATATGAACGTGATGAAAACTAGCTTGATGATATTCCCATGTGTCCTCGGGAGCGCTTTACATCATATAAGAGTTTGTCCAGGCTTGTCCTTTGCTACAAAAAGGATTGGGCCACCTTGCTGCACCTTATTTACTTTTGTTACTTATTACTCGTTACAAATTATCATATCACAAAACTATCTGTTACCTATAATTTCAGTGCTTGCAGAGAACACCTTGCTGAAAACCGCTTATCATTTCCTTCTGCTCCTCGTTGGGTTTGACACTCTTACTTATCGAAAGGACTACGATAGATCCCCTATACTTGTGGGTCATCAAAGCTCAGGTTTGCAAGAAGCTTACACCAAAGCTTGTCCCAATTCGGCCAAATAAATTACCGCAGCATGTTGGTGCCATGTCATGACACCATGCCAAGTTTCATGATTTTCCGGCATGTTTTGGATTTACAGGAATTAAAAAACTAGAATTCAAAATCTTTCCGCATGAGCCACGACGCCCAGATGTATGAATTTCACTCCCATATCTCGCATGGGACCTAGAAATTCACCCAAGGACACACATGTGATTTTGCAATCAACTTTGGGCATTAGAGCCTGTGCTTGTAGTTCAAATTTGAATTATGCACATTAAACGCACAGAAACCCAATTAATGTATAAAAAGGGCTGAACGAACCCGGCATAATTCCTAAATTTAGTATGATACTTCTATGTGGCCTAATCTGCCTATGTAAAAAAATTAAGGCGGGAGAAGGCAGTGTACGTATGTCGTTTCGCACACGGAGGTGACACGTTCCCTCTCAGAACCACGAGCCTTCTTGAGGGAAGCTCCGGTTTGCAAGAAGCTTATACCAAAACTTGTGCCAGTTCGGCCAAAAAAATTACCGCAGCATGTTGGTGCCATGCAATGCACCATGCCAACTTTCATGATTTTCAGGCATGTTTTGGATTTATATGATTTAAAAAACCAAGTTTCTCAATCTTTCCGATCGAGCAACCACGCCCAGATGTTTGAATTTCAATCCCATTTCTTGCATGTGACCTATAAATAGACCCAAGGACACACATGTGATTTCTAAACCAACTTTGGTGTACTGGAGCATGTGCTTGTAGTTCAAATTTGAATTATGCACATTAAATGCCAAGAAACTCAATTAATGTATAAAAAAGCCAAACGAACCCGGAATAATTCCAAAATTTAGCATGATACTTCTATTTGGTCTAATCAGCCAGTGTACAAAAATTAAGGCGGGAGAAGGCAGTGTACGTATGTCGTTTCGCACATGGAGGTGACATGTTCTCTCTCGGAACCACGAGCCTTGTTGAGGGAAGTTCCGGTTTGCAAGAAGCTTACACCAAAGCTTGTCCCAATTCGGCCAAAAAATTACCGCAGCATGTTGGTGCCATGTCATGACATCATGCCAAGTTTCATGATTTTCAGGCGTGTTTTGGGTTTACATGAATTAAAGAACCAAGTTTCTCAATCTTTCCGGCCGAGCCACGACGCCCAAATGTTTGAATTTCACTCCCATCTGTTGCATGGGACCTAGAAATTCACCCAAGGACACACATATGATTTTTCAAACAACTTTGGTGCACTGGAGCCTATGCTTGTAGTTCAAATTTGAATTATGCACATTAAATGTGCAGAAACTCAATTAATGTATAAAAAGGCCAAATGAACCCGGAATAATTCCAAATTTTAGCACGATACTTCTATTTGGTCTAATCTGCCTGTGTAAAAAATTTAAGGTGGGAGACGATAGTGTACGTATGTTGTTTCACACATGGAGGTGACATGTTCCCTCTCGGAACCACGAGCCTTCTTGAGGGAAGCTCTGGTTGGCAAGAAGCTTACACGAAAGCTTTTCCCAATTCGGCCAAAAAAATTACTGCAACATGTTGGTGCCATGTCATGAGACCATGCCAAGTTTCATGATTTTCAGCCATGTTTTGCATTTACAGGAATTAAAAAACCAAGTTCCTCAATCATTCCGGCCGAGCTACGACACCCAGATGTTTGAATTTTATTCCCATTTCTTGCATGGGACCTATAAATTCACCAAAAGACACACATGTGATTTTTCAACAAACTTTGGTGCATTGGGGCATGTGCTTGTAGTTAAAATTTGAATTATGCACATTAAATGCCCAAAACTCAATTAATGCATAAAAATGCCAAACGAACACGGAATAATTCAAAATTTAAACAGGACACTCATGTACTAGTTGCATGTTCACTGTGCGTAAATGTTCTAGCAATTCAAACACCATCCTTTCCCTCCGTAACACCATTTTGTCTTTCAAAACATAATGAAAAAATCAGGTATACCACAAACACTTTACTAGAAAGAATCGTGTGGGATGCGATATAAAATATCTTGGTGCACCGTCTTGTCTGGCTTATGCAGGAAGCTTCGTCGTCTACAGTCCACCGCCACCTCTTGAACCACACTTGCGCGCCAGTTTATCACGGCACCGAGCGAATTTTTTTGCCACCGCAGAAATATCTATCTCCCCGCCCCCTCCCTCCTACCAAAAGCCACATTTCCACTGTTCCTTCTTGCTTTCCAAGTTCAAACCTTCACTCCTGCTTACTGGCAGCTCAGCCTCCTCGCCGGCACCCCTTCTTCTTGCAGCGCCACCTCCTCGCCGGCTACCTTTCTTATTGAAGCGCCGCCTCCTCACCGGCGACCCTTCTTCTTGCAGCGCCGCCTCCTCGCCGGCGACCCTTCTTCTTGCTGATCGGCCTCCTCACCACTGACCCTTCTTCTTGCTGCATGGCCTCGTCGATATGGTTAGGTAATCCACACCCAACCCACACCATCCTTATCCTTTCCCATCCCACATGCCCTGACCGACGGAGCAACACCTTCCACTGAAATCACTGCCCCCCTCCTCCAATTAAGCGACACCCACAACCATTTTACACGTAGTATAACTTGGAGCTAAGTAGCATGCGGCCGCATACGCGAACGAGGTCGCTATGGCTGCCATGCGTGTCGACCGCCAGATCTTAGAGGAGCACCTCATCTTCGAGGCCACCGTCGACACCGCCACGCGGTTCTCTACTTTAAAATATAGCTCGTGATGTTTTCTCAAGGCCACCGCCAGTGCCCTCTAGTGATTTGTCCTCTGTAATGTTAATATGCAATCTGATGTTCAGTTAACAGTTTGGTCCTCTGAAATTAATGTTCATTTAACACTTTGGTCCAACAATTGCTACATTTCGTAGTACTATTCTCAAGCATTCTTTGTTTTGTTAACTGTCTTATCTTCTAGTACATGTTTCTATTCTGTAGTGTCGTGCTTAGTTAACTATTTTGGTTCATTTGGTCCGCGGTCCATTTAACTGTTGTTCAATTCTGCAATTTGATTTTCATTTTCTGTGGGTACAATTTTGTATTGTTATGCATGTGACACCAATCGAATTTGGTTGTACTCAATACATATTCTACTGATAGTATGGCAACTCTTTGTTAACCTGATAAAGTTCTTCCTTATGTTTGTTGCAGGGAAACAATGGGAGACACTATGGTTTACAATCGAGGTTTGTTCAAGCAGGGTCCTTTAGCTAATAGAAAACTATTGTGCAGTTGCAGGAATCATTCTAATATTTAGGTTTCTTACAATTTGGTCTTGTAGATGTAGGTCCTGCTGTCAGAGGCTTAGACCCACAGTTTGGTCTTGCAAACTATGGGGAAATGAGATGTCCATGAATATCAGTCAAGTCAAGAAACTCACAAAGATTGTTAGGACGAAGAAACTAGCGACGAATAACAACAAGATCTTTGTTTGCACAATGAATAAGACATCAGTCAACTATAGGATGGTACCAACTCTTTTACCTTGTTTTTACCTCTTGGCCATTTCAAAATTTACAACAGCGATTTATGCATAGCTTTGTTTTCAGTACTTTTCAAAGCAGTTCACCGATGATTACCTCTCAAACCACCTGCATGGTCAAGAGGCGAGGAAGGTATTCATTCAACACCCATGGTATAATATTGAAGTCTTCCTGTAGAGGACGAAGGTTGGGCGGGCAATTATCCATAGCCACTGGCCTAAAGTTGCAAGGACATTCAACATCACTGAAGGCTCAATATTTGCCTTCCACTTCTGCAGTTTCCCAGATGAGATTCATTTGTCTATTTACTGTGTTTGATTCTACTTTCCAAAGAAACTTGGTGCTATTGTGTAATGGCAAAACTGAGTGTTGAAGCTATCTGAAGTAATTCGATTACGAAATCCTGGTTGCTTTTACACGGATATGATATATCTGGCATGTTTTATAAGAAATATCAGTTTGATTAGTACATGGATTATCAATAATAGGCTAATTACCCTGCTTATTGGGGTTTTATAGTGCACACGTTTACTCGGACAACACCGTGGGCGATGAACTCAAACAACCCGCACAGTTCTAGAAAGTAGGCGTGTTCGATCAACTAACAATCACACACAGATTCTGGCAGCGAACTGTTTGCATTAGGCCACCTTGCACAAACGTTTCCACACAAAGAACTGTGTGTGATATACATACCTACGGAAATGTTTTTCTAGGATTCACCGTGTGGGATGTACATACCTACGGAAATATTTTTCTGGGATTCACCGTGTGGGATGTACATACCTACGGAAATGATTTTCTGGGATTCACCATGTGGGATGTAAATACCTACGAAAATGATTTTCTGGGATTCTGTAAGTGCATCTAGTGCCACCCCTAGTTGGTTTTGGAGTATTGACGACAAACCTAGTTGAGGGACTAATGTGTTTGTGAGAATTGCAGGAAAACACAGGTAGAAGTCCCTCATTGATTCGGTTTTACTACCAGAGATGACCCCTAAAAATGTACGAAGACATTGAAGACAATGGTGGTTTATGAAGATATTCATATTGAAGACAATGACATGAGAAGACTCCCTATGAAGCTTTTGAAACTCGAAGACCTAGATCCTTCGTAGTTTTATTTCATTCATGTTGCGTCATAGGAACCACCGTACTGTTAAGTGGGGTCCAGGAGAACAAGTCAGAATGACTTAAGTGATGCCTAAATAAAAAAAACCTATGTCTTCGAGTGAAGACAATGAGAGCAAATCTTGTCCAGAGCCGGACAAGTCAGCTTTGCTTGTAGCCCAAGTAAAGTTGCCATGAGAGTTCGAAATCTGACCGTTGAGACACGTGTCAGTTCCTTAGTGACCCAGGGTCATTTCGGACAAATCAGGTCGGGTTGCCAAGTGGCTATAAATAGCCCACCCCCACAACCATAAACAGTTGGCTGCTCAGATTTTAGTGCACGGCTTTTGTCGTTTGAGAGCAACCCACCTCGAAGCCTTTGAGAGAAAATTCCTAGTGAGGAGAAAATCCCTAAACACCCAGAGCCAGAGTAAATTGGGCATCACTTAAGTCTTCTTGTCTGTGTGATCTGAAGACTTATTACACTTGAGGACTGTGAATCCTCCAGACGGTTAGGCGTCGCGTTCAGAGCATCCAAGAGACATTGTGGATTGCCAGTGAACGAAGTCTGTGAAGGTTTGGGAGTCTACCTTGAAGACTTACCAGAGTGATTGGGCGAGGACTAAGTGACCTTAGCTCAAGGAGATTACGGTGAGGACTTGGTGTCCTGAACTGTGTGTTCAGGACTGGGTGTCCGGGACTGTGTGTCCTAAGGTTTAAATACCTAGCCGCTCCAACCAGACGTACAGTTGTCACAGCAACTGGAACTGGTCCAACATATCATTGTCTTCAACGAGTCACTGGTTTCATCTTCACTTCCTTTTCTTGCTGTTACTCATTGTGAAGTCATTGCGTGCTTGCTTTATCATTTGTCTTCACAACGTGAATGCATGATCCGTTTGGCTTCATAACTTCTTCCTACTTGATCCTTATTACACTGAAGCTGTTTGTCACTGTGCTTTCACTCTATTGAATACATGACCATGGCTGGCCTAGTGTAATCTAACTTCCGCTGCATAGTAGTAGGCATAATCTTCACTGTTTGTCTTCATAACTCCCAAGTTTTGAAGACTTTCATAAAAATCGCCTATTCACCCCCCTCTAGTCGATATAACGCACTTTCAATTGGTATCAGAGCTTGGTGCTCCCTTGTTCTGTGTGATTCGGTTTAACCACCTGGAGTTTTAGCTATGTCGACTGCAGGGATAATCAAAGTCTCCGCTGCGTGCCCCGTCTTCGATGGAACTTAATATCCCTACTGGAAGAATAAGATGCGCATGCATCTTGAAGCCATTGACGTCGACCTATGGTATGTCGTCGAGAACGGCGTTCCCAAGGATGGAGAAGGTGTCACTGCTGCTGATGTTAAGAAATTCGTCCAACTGGACTCTACTGCCAAGAACATCATCTGTGGTCATCTGACCAAAGGACAGTATGGCCATGTGAGTGCCTTGAAGACATCCAAACTGGTCTGGGACTGGCTCTCCAAGGTCAATGAAGGCATCTCAACCCAGAGAGATCAACGAATCAGTGTCCTTCGCAATCTCTTCAACCGCTTCAAGCGAAATGACAATGAGAATGTCCAGCACACATTTGATAGACTCACTGACATCACAAATGAGCTTCAAGCCCTCGGCGCCATTGAAATCACCAAACATGAAATCGTCAAAACGCTGCTGAGATCACTTGATAGTTCGTTTGACATCCTGGCCCTGATGATTCAAGAATGTCCTGATTTCAAGACACTCGATCCGTCTGACATACTTGAGAGGCTCAACACACACGAGTTTTAGCTTTCTGAGAAAAGAGATATCTACGGTCCAAACTATGGGCGAACTCGCGCCTTGAAGGCAAAAGCTGTCTCCTCATCTGAAGAAGAATCTGACTGTAGTTCTGATGATCCTGAAGACATTGGAAGAGAACTTGCAATGCTAGTGAAGAAGTTCCAAAAATTCACCAAGAAGAAAGGCTTCAGAAATCTTCACGATCAAGCTCAAGGAATGATGAAGCTTCTGCTCATGACTACAAGAAGAAAACATGTCACAAGTGCAAGAAAACTGGACACTTCATCTCTGAGTGTCCACAGTGGGACAATGAGAACAGAAGGAAGAAGAAGAGCAAGGAATATGATTCTGATGACAAGAAGAAGAAGAAGAAATACTCAAAGTCTTCTTCCAAGTCTTCATCAAAGTCTTCATCACACAAGAAGAGCTCATCTGGCAAGGCACGTGCGTTTGTTGGAAAGGAGATGGATTCAGAGGAGGAGTCCGCATCTGAGGCAGAGGTGGAGTCTGAGGAGGAGTCTGATTCTGGCATTGCGAGTCTGGCTACAGCATACGTCGCCAAGTCCATCTTCAACACTGAAGACAATGACTGCATCACCGACACCAACGCAAATGACAAGAACGACTCCACTCCTACCTACTGCTTCATGGCACGCGGTGCCAAGGTAAACACACATACTACTCGCTATGAAAGATCTAGTGACGATGACTCCGAATGTGATTCAAAACCTAGCTACAAAACACTTGCTAAAATTGCAACTGAACAACAGAAAGCTATGGAACATATTCAAAAACTGTTAGACAGAAGCGATGATCTGTTGGGTGCTGAAATGACTCGATCTGAATCCTTAATTGAAGACATAAAAAACCTTCACGTTAAGTATCAGGAACTTGAAGATCGTCATGATACTCTCTCAACAACTCATGAAAAGCTTTCCTATGATTATCTTCAAAGGAACCAAGAACTTGAGAAATTGAGGGTGGCTCATGAAGATCCTCAAAAGGAAAACGAGTCACTTCGCTTCGAACAGATCAGTCCCGCTCAGGAAGGATTTGAATCACCATGTCTTAAATGCATTGAGCGTGATAATGCTAATTCTGTTGCTGAATGTTCCACTTCTACTGCTGTTGCAATATCTTCAACTGTTGACGTGGTAACTAACCCCTCTGCTGAGGATACCACTGCTATTGCTGAAGAGAATGCTATGTTGAAGACATTGCTTGAAACAGGGATGTACAAAAGTCTTAAAGGACATCAGACACTATGTGATGTCCTCAAGAAGCAGATCCTGAATCGAAACCCTAGGAAAAAGGGTGTTGGATTTGTGAGGAAAATCAATGCAGATGGCTCTTACTGGAAACCTGAGCAGTACCCCAAAACCACATGGGTTGCTGCAAAGGAACTTTCAGCAGATCCATCCAACTTATCTGGCTTCACTTGTGCTAACCCCATTATCATTGATGAATCCTTTGATGCAAACTATAAACTGTTTAAGAATCAGAATGGTGAAGTGTTTGCCAGGTACATTGGTACTAACTGCAGGAATGGACCGCCTATGAAGAAGATCTGGGTTTCCAAAAAGTGTCTGGAAAATCTTCCTCTGAATGTCTTCATGACACCTCACTTGAAGAAGACAAATCTCAGACCAAAGGCTTCATACGGTCCAATGGCTTCATACAAACAGAGGACTCACCTGAGTCACACTAACACAAATGTTTTGCAGGGAAACCATACTCAGGCACATGAGTATGAGAGCGGTTCATCGAACTGTGTTCATGTGACCAAAAATTATTCTGCTTATTCCTATGAGTATTATTGTCCACCTGCTAGACTGTTTGCTAAGGCTTCAAAGCCAAAATTCTCAGATGCTGCACTTAGACTTATTGCTTCTAAGCCACCCTTGAAGATGTGGGTGGTTAAGAAAGCTTAACTCTCTTTTGCAGGGAAAGGTCTCCAGCAGAAAAACAAAATCTTCTAATGCTATTGCTGGGGACCTTAAAAATCTTGTAGGGCGCAAGATAAAATGCCCGAATGGGATCAATATGTACTTCGTTCCTGAATCGCATGCTACTCTCCCTATTGGTCCTAATCTGGATTTATGTTTTCATAACCCACTAGTTCGTCAAATGTTTATGCTTCACAATTCTCTTCGTGAAGCCTATCCCCCTAACTGTACTGTAGGGTACGACACCAGCGACTTCAAAATCTTCAGAATGGATTATTGACAGTGGGTGTACAAATCACATGACTGGCAGAAGAAGCCTTCTTATGGACTCAACATTACGTCCATCCGACAAGAGCCACATCACATTTGCTGACACTGGTAAAAGTAAGGTATTGGGTCTAGGTAGAGTTGCAATCTCAAAGGATCAACACATGGATAAAGTCATGCTTGTTGAATCCCTTGGCTTCAACTTAATGTCTGTCTCAATGCTTTGCGATCTGAATATGATTGTAATATTTGGAAAATATCGCTGCCTGGTGCTAATGGAATCTGACAAATCTCTAGTGTTTGAAGGGTATCGGAAAGGTGATCTGTACGTGGTAGATTTCTCAGCAGGACCACAACTTGCGGTATGCCTTCTTGCAAAAGCTTCAGAATGCTGGCTTTGGCATCGGAGGCTTGGGCATGCTGGCATGAGGAACCTCCACACCCTTGCGAACAAGAAGCATGTCATAGGCATCGAGGGCGTCAAGTTCAAGAAAGATCATTTATGCGGTGCCTGTGAAGCAGGGAAGATGACAAGGGCAAAACATCCTTCGAAGACAATCATGACTACTACACAACCCTTCGAACTGCTCCACATGGATCTTTTCGGTCCCACTCACTAGTCAACTTTTACTACTACTGCTTGCCTCTATGGCTTCGTCATTGTTGATGATTACTCTAGATATACTTGGGTACACATAATCCTTTACAAGACTGAAGTGCAGGATGTCTTCAGACGCTTCGCCAATCGAGCTATGAACAATTTTGGCGCCAAGATAAAGCACATTAGAAGTGACAATGGCACTGAATTCAAGAACACTGGCCTTGATACATATCTTGATACCTTGGGCATCACACATGAATTCTCAGCTCCGTACACGCCATAGCAGAATGGCGTCGTCGAACGCAAGAACAGAACACTCATTGAAATGGCCAGAACAATGCTAGATGAATACAAGACTCCAAGAAAATTCTGGACTGAAGCCATTGATACTGCATGCCATACAATCAATCGTGTTTATCTTCACAAGCTTCTGAACAAGACATCTTATGAACTCCTAACTGGCAAGAAGCCAAATGTCAGTTACTTCAGAGTATTTGGCGCAAAGTGCTGGATCAAGGACCCACATCACACCTCAAAGTTTGCACCAAAAGCACATGAGGGCTTTATGCTTGGATATGGAAAGGATTCACACTCCTACAGAGTCTTCAATCTCTTACATTACAAAGTGGTCGAAACAGTGGATGTGCGGTTTGATGAAACAAATGGTTCACAAAGAGAGCAACTGCCAAATGTGCTAGATGAAGTCCCAGCTAGTGAATCAATCAAGCTTATGGGAACTGGAGAGATTATGCCTTCTGAAGCTCATCCTGAAGAAGAACTCATCATCTCAGCACCTGATCAACATGAAGACAATGCTCAGCATGAAGACATTCCTCCAAACAACAACGCAGATCAGCAAGAGCAAAGTCTTCGCCCTATACATCCTCGTGTTGCAAATGAAGTGCAGATTGACAGAATACTTGACAGCATCAATGCACCTGGTCCACTCACTCGTTCAAGGGCAACTCAGCTAGCAAACTTCTGTGGGCATTTCGCATTCGTCTCAATATCAGAACCCAAGAAAGTTGAAGAAGCCTTCATGGAACCTGAATGGATTCAAGCTATGCAAGAAGAGCTTCAACAGTTTGAGCTGAATAATGTATGGGAACTGGTTAAGCGTCCTGATCCACGGAAGCACAACATAATAGGCACCAAATGGATATACCGCAACAAGCAAGATGAGCATGGTCAAGTTGTCACAAACAAAGCTCGTCTCGTTGCTCAAGGATATACTCAAGTAGAGGACATTGACTTCGATGAAACTTTTGCTCCTGTGGCTAGGCTTGAAGCCATACGCATACTGCTGGCCTATGCAAATCATCATAACATACTTCTATATCAAATGGATGTGAAAAGTGCCTTTCTCAATGGCAAGATTGAAGAAGAAGTGTATGTTGCACAACCACCTGGTTTTGAAAATCCAAAACATCCTGATATGGTATACAAGCTCAACAAGGCACTGTATGGCCTCAAACAAGCCCCTAGGGCCTGGTATGATACACTCAAGTACTTTCTGAAGAGCAAAGGCTTCATACCTGGTTCCCTGGATCCCACTCTTTTCACGAAGACATACGATGGTGAACTGTTTGTGTGCCAAATATATGTGGATGACATTATCTTCGGCTGCACCAATCGGAAGTACAGTGAAGAGTTTGGATATATGATGCAAGAGCAATATCAGATGTCCATGATGGGGGAGCTGAAGTTCTTTCTTGGTCTTCAAATCCGACCACAGCGCAATGGCATCTTCATATCTCAAGAGAAGTATCTCAAAGATTGCCTGAAGAAGTTCGGTATGCAAGACTGCAAAGGCTTCACAACACCAATGCCAGCCAAACATCATCTAGGTCCTGACGACAATGGTAAAGAGTTTGATCAAAAGGTATACCGCTCCATGATTGGGTCTTTGCTTTATTTATGTGCATCTAGGCCAGATATCATGCTTAGTGTTTGCATGTGTGCTCGATTTCAAGCGGCACCAAAGGAGTCGCATCACTTAGCTGTGAAGCGAATTCTTCGATATTTGGCTCACACCCCAACTCTAGGATTATGGTATCCAAAGGGCTCAGAGTTTGATTTGGTTGGATTTTCGGATGTTGATTATGCTGGTGACAAAGTTGATCGCAAGTCTACATCAGGCACATGTCACTTTCTGGGACGATCACTTGTATGTTGGTCTTCAAAGAAGCAAAACTGTGTATCTCTCTCCACTGCTGAATCTGAATACATTGCTGCTGGATCTTGCTGCGCTCAGCTTCTGTGGATGAAGCAAACACTCAAGGATTATGGCATTCATCTGAAGCAAGTGCCACTTTACTGCGACAACGAAAGCGCCATCAAGATTGCCAACAACCCAGTTCAGCACTCGAAGACAAAGCACATTGAAATTCGCCATCACTTTCTCAGAGATCATGTTGTGAAGGAAGACATTGATATCATACACGTCAACACTGAAGAGCAATTGGAAGATATCTTCACCAAGCCCTTGGATGAGAAGAGGTTTTGCAAGTTACGGTGTGAGCTAAATATCTTGGAATCCTCAAATGTCCTGTGATCAGACACACATCCTAACACTTATGCATATTGATGACTTAGATGTGCAATGCACAAAGTAAAGTATATCTTCAATCAATGAAGACATACATTCTAAGTGTGAATACATTAATGTGGAATTTGACTTCGGAGCACCACAATAATTGTGCGCCGTGTCTAGGTCTAATACTTCCTATACGGTGGGTAACGCCACCACCAAACGTTCCATTTTGAAGTGTTTAACTCATGGCGTTACCTTGCAATATCTTCACATTGGTTTGGCTTCGAACTTAACATGTCCTCATGATTATCTTCACTACGATGATTATATATATATATGCTCTAAGTGTTCTGTCCTCTACAGCATTCACTTATAGCTATGTCTTCTTGGTTGAATCTTTTGAACTAAGTGAATGTGATCGGACCCTAACCTCTCTATGCTTTCTATCTCAAACTCCATCTCTCCAAGTCATATGCATTCTGTTGAAACTGTCGAATGTCTTCACTGTGTCCTTGTCAACTGAAGACATAGAGACAACCATAAAAGTCCGTTTTTACTCCTCATTCCTCCACATAAGATCCGGAGAAGCAGGAACGACCGCCCGGCAATTTAGGCGTGCGTGGGACGTGGAACAAACCCCAAACTTCCACTAACTGGCCACGCGTGCCTCAAATGCGAACCGCCAGGGGCACCTGCGTAATAGCACAGTGCCGCCTCTGAGTCTATAAATTCACACTTACCGCAGTCATTATCTCCTTCTTCCATCCTCGCACGAACCCTAGCGCCACCGCTAGCACTCGACGATGCCGGAGACGAAGCGCTTCGCTGCCGCAACCTCTCCAACGTCGTCCTCACGCCGACCGCGGACATCGTCCTCTCCGCCGTCGCCGTAGGTGTTTTCCGTCGCCATGTTAGGGCACAGAGTACTGAACTGCTCGGCATCAACTTCCTTCCGTCTAGCAGTTCCAGTGTGGTAAATAAAACTTCTTTTTATAGCCTCTTTTGATCTCTTGGTTCTGTCACTTTCAACCATAAGAAGTTTCTCTTCACACCAATTAGATCTCTCGCTGCATCTCATAACATGCCTAGTATATTCACTTGTGCTTCATAAAGTAGTTAGATTCCTCACTTGTACTGATCTATGGGTTCGTACAAATCTGGAACCAACTTCTTATCTATAAGTGAATGTCTTCGCACAATGAGGTCAATGTCTTCTAAACTGATTAATCTTCAAAACCTTCTGAGAATGCATATGACCTCTTCCCCTTCCCTCGCACCTTAATGCTGTCACAGGTACATGTCCGTGGGAGAATCCTTCGGTTCTCATAGTATGCATTCATTTGCAGAATTCCTACAGCATCACATAAACTCTCCTGAAGCCAGTTCCTGTTTGTCCAGAAAAAAAAGCCTTTGAAGCCTTTGAAAGTTTTGAAGCCTTTCAAGTTAAAGTTTATGGCTTCAGTTGCAGCAGCAAGAAAGGGGGGCAGACAGAGACGTGAGGGAACTTCCAAGGATCTGCCTGAAGACTTGGCAGAAATGTACAAAACAGATCCAGAAGAGAGCTATGGGCAGCGCAAAACCCGAATCCAATGGATTCGACGCTATTGGGCAGAACAGTAGTTCAAATACAGCTTCGTCACCCAGGAGTATGCTGAAAAGAATGCAATCAAGAGTCCATGGGGGGATATCTTATACAAGAACCTTGTACCCAGAACCAGAGATGAAGCCATTGCTCAAGGCTTCTACCCATGCATGGTCCGAGGACCACAGCCTGATGATGCACATCCGTCGTCACTTCTCTGGTGTCGTGACGACAATCTCTTCAAACGCAACTTTCAGTTTTCTCAACAGTCTGCGAAGCTAAACAAGAAGAAATTTGGGCTTGACTTCAATCCTGGTCCCTCCTCACCAAGGGCAGATGGCACAGGCGACGCGGAACCCAATATCATCGGTCCGTTTGCCAATCTTGAGGGCCTGATCACCCACATCTTAGTCCAAGGGACTGCTATGAATGACCCTCCAGCTGATTCTGAGTCTGATGAAGCTCCTGCTGTGCCGAAGCCAAAGCAGACAAAGAAACCAAAAGCTTCGAAGCCGGCCCCTGCCTCAAAAATCTCAAGGGCGAAGCCATTGAAAACTGCACCTCCTGAAGTCAGTGTGCAATCTGAAGATGTATCCCGCATCTCCAAGCCCCTGAAGGATAAAGAGCCCCAGCAACACACAGGCAAAGAGCTCACTGCTGCTGCCATTCTGCGCAGTGAAGCCATTGATCTATCAAGCGATGAAGATCTGGGCGATGACGCACTAGAACAGCTCATCAAAAGCAAGGAGGAAGCGGAAATCTTCAACAATCTGCCTCTCTTTGATGTCGCCATCATCCACAGCTTCATCGATGAATGGTTTGACACACCAGATATAAGCTTCAATGATCTGCAGCTGCCTGTTGGACTCAGCGTCGCCTTCCAAGGCGCAGTTGCTTCAGAATTGGCCATTGCTCAGCGCATTGTTGAGCTGAAGCAGAAAATTGATCACGAAAAAGCTCAGTTCAAGAAGCACATGGCCAGTCTCAGCGTGCAGGAAGTGAGAAGCTTCAAAATCATGCTGCATGATCTCAAAGAAAACTTTCTGAAGAAGCGTGCTGAAGCTCAAGGCTCGCGTGAAAGGATGAAGTCATTGGCTGACAAATGTGTTCAAGCCTACAACGAGGCTGAAAAGCGCAAGGCACTTGGGCGTCCAGGCATCGACCCCAAGATGGCCGGAAAGAAGAAGAAGCAGCCTGCTGTGAGTGAACCAGAGGCATCAAGACAAGCAGCCACTTCCATTGTCTTCCCAACCGCCACGACTGGCTCGAAGCCAAAGAGCCGGTCAATAGCTTCAGAGCTAAAGAAGACAAGAGCTGCAGAAGCTGAAGCCAGAAAAAGGAAGAGCTCTGAAGCCTCTCCTTCTACCCCCAGTAAAAAGAAGCGCAAGACTAAGAAGTCTAGGGCTGCTCCCACAGAGCCCTTGATGGTTGAACCCCTTTCTGTCATTCACCCCAATGCAGAAAGAAGACTAACAGTTCATGAGCCTACTCCCACAGAGGCACCTGATGCTGAAGATATTCCAGCAGCCGACCCACTAGCTGCTGAAGACATTGGTCATCAGGACAATGTGCAAGGTGATGCAGCCCTTCCTCAGCTTGAAACAAGCGAACCCATCAGCATTGGTCATCCTCTGACGCCAATGGCACAAGATGAGTCATGGGCGGATCGCCCTCAGGAGGAAGAAGACATTCAGGCCCAGCCCACTCCGACACCACAAGCGTCGTCTGCGTTCCGTAGGCTTCGCAAAGGTCCACGGCCTCAAGTCCAGTCTGCAGAAATTCCGGCTGCATCAGCCGAAGACAATGAAGAAGCACCTCCAGAACTCACTCCCTCGCTCCATCAAGATGCAATTCCCCAAGAGAACGTGCCTGAAGATGTCCCTCAAACTAACACTGAAGCCAATGTGGAGCCCGCCCCACCAAATGCTTCAGCGGACAGCGAAGCCACTGAGCCAGACACTTCAGTTCCTGAGTCTGCTGCAGGTCCACAATTTGACTATCACATAGAGCACAGGCCTCATGTCCAGAAGCCAGTCCCAAGGCTTCCAAGGTTCCCCGGTCCTGCATCAGCACCTGGCTCCCTTGATGTAAACAGCTTCAAGGCAGACAACACATTTTTCGATAGCTCCAAGAACCCCTATTCAAGGGAAAGGATTGTATCAAATAGGTTCTGGAGCTATTCACAGCGCAGCTATTATTCTTGCATCTTATACAACCAAGGTCGCATCTTCCCACACAAGCGCCTTGAGGTTGAAGCGATTGCTGGTCTGCCATGTCTTGAGGAAGCTTTGGACTGCTTCAGGCAAGTGGGTCTGCTGCCGTTCGTGACTGATGAAGAGCACTGGAACGAAGAGCTTCTGCTTCAGTTTTATGCCACTCTCCACATCAAAGGCTACAACAGAGATTCTAAGACTTGGATCCTGGAGTGGATGACCGGAAATTTCCATCATGAAGCCAATGCATTCAATATCATTGAGCTCACTGGCCTGCCCACTCCAGGCGAATTCTTCGAGGAAGGGTGTCAACTTCATTCTGAAGCTATTGACAGCATATTTCAGAGACCTGAACCCAATATGAGTCAGATGCTCTCAATGATGAAGCCATTGCCTCAAGATGCACCCTATCCAACTGAGTTCTTTGTTGAAGACCTAGAGTACCTGCCTAGGACCATATATCATATTATCCGGCGGACTCTCTGGCCCATTAAGGGACACTCTCCACATGCCAAGATTGAGGGTGCAATGAAGACTCTCATATTCTATATCATGCATGGCAAATGCTTCAATGCACAGGATCTTTTCATACGACAACTTGCTGCGTCAGGCTCGGACTTATTTGGTCTAAAAATCTAAGCCCCTTGGGTGATTAGGCTGATCAAACTGCACTCTACAATTTCGTATCAGCCCTCAGCCCGAAACCATCGCATCTTCCTGCCAGATGTGGATATCTCTGCTGAAGCAATATACCCTGAGCCTGCCAAGCAACCAATAAGTCTTCAGAATGCCGAACACCAGAGCTTCACGCAGAATGTTGAAGGTGTTGAAGCCATGTCCAGGGTCGATCCTATGGCTGGCACTACACGTGCACCAGCATCAACTGAAGCCACAGATAGCACAAACGCTCCAAGACCCAAGAAGCGTGCTCGTGTCCTCACTGACCGAGAGCTTCTTGTGGCCCTTCACCAAAAGCAAGATAGGCATCACGACTGGCTGAAACGTCAGATGAAGAGCCTCTTGGTGGATGTCAATCGTCTTCGAAACCTGGCCACCAAGAATGCCTTCGTTACGCATGAGACTTGCTGTCGTACGTGGAAAGGGCTCTCAATGATCTGCACTGAAGCTAAACTTGAAGAGGATGGCTTCATAGAGCGCTTCAAATTTGACACCACACCTCCTAGGAGGGCTGTGATGCCACCGTCACTGCGAGGATCATTGATGAAGATGATGATGCTACTTCACCACCACCCGCTTCAGCACCTCAAAGCTCAGCACCGCCAAACAACTCCACCGACCCTGCTGTGCCTGGGAACGCGTAGAAAACTCTATGTCTTCAAACCTTTTTGGTCATTCCTGACAAAAGGGGGAGAAGCATATGATGTTTATAGTCTTCAAGCGGGTCAATATGGGCGGGTGCCTTGTTTTGTTATACTTGCTTCATGTTTGCAACTCTTGTTTTGCTTCATTTGGTTCTTTTGAGTTGTAAACACTAAAACTCGATGGTCGTCTGCTACTTGTTTTACCACTCCTTTTGCGAAGATAAATTCCGCATGTGCGACGATAAATTCCGCACTCATCTCATTCTGCAGACGTCCATTTTCCATTATGCATGTTATTATCTTCATATACTTTCACATGCATAGTAGATTGTCATCATAAGCTGAAGCTGATCTCCACAAGTACAACCTGCCATGTGCATTTGCATTCCAAAAGCAAATTAACTTATATGCACATCTTCAGGGGGAGCACTTGCAACTTATGATGACAATTCCTTTACAGACTTCACACTTTATATTCCCCGTTGAAAACTTCAACTAGTTTGTCATCAATCACCAAAAAGGGGGAGATTGTAAGTGCATCTAGTGCCACCCCTAGTTGGTTTTGGAGTATTGATGACAAACCTAGTTGAGGGACTAATGTGTTTGTGAGAATTGCAGGAAAACACAGGTAGAAGTCCCTCATTGATTCGGTTTACTACCAGAGATGACCCCTAAAAATGAATGAAGACATTGAAGTCAAAGGTGGTATATGAATATATTCACATTGAAGACTATGACAACAGAAGACACGTTATGAAGCCTATGGAACTCGAAGACTTAGATCTTTCGTAGTTCTTTTTATTTTTGTTGAGTCATAGGAACCACCGTACTGTTAAGTGGGGTCCAGGAGAACAAGTCAGAATGACTTAAGTGATGCCTAAATCAAAAAAAACCTATGTCTTCGAGTGAAGACAATGAGAGCAAATCTTGTCCAGAGCCGGACAAGTCAGCTTTGCTTGTAGCCCAAGTAAAGTTGCCATGAGAGTTCGAAATCTGACCGTTGAGACACGTGTCAGTTCCTTAGTGACCCAGGGTCATTTCGGACAAATCAGGTCGGGTTGCCAAGTGGCTATAAATAGCCCACCCCCACAACCATAAACAGTTGGCTGCTCAGATTTCAGTGCACAGCTTTTGTCGTTTGAGAGCAACCCACCTCGAAGCCTTTGAGAGAAAATTCCTAGTGAGGAGAAAAGCCCTAACCACCCAGAGCCAGAGTAAATTGGGCATCACTTAAGTCTTCTTGTCTGTGTGATCTGAAGACTTATTACACTTGAGGACTGTGAATCCTCCAGACGGTTAGGCGTCGCGTTCAGAGCATCCAAGAGACATTGTGGATTGCCAGTGAACGAAGTCTGTGAAGGTTTGGGAGTCTACCTTGAAGACTTACCAGAGTGATTGGGCGAGGACTAAGTGACCTTAGCTCAAGGAGATTACGGTGAGGACTTGGTGTCCTGAACTGTGTGTTCAGGACTGGGTGTCCGGGACTGTGTGTCCTAAGGTTTAAATACCTAGCCACTCCAACCAGACGTACAGTTGTCACAGCAACTGGAATTGGTCCAACATATCATTGTCTTCAACGAGTCACTGGTTTCATCTTCACTTCCTTCTCTTGCTGTTACTCATTGTGAAGTCATTGCGTGCTTGCTTTATCATTTGTCTTCACAACGTGAATGCATGATCTGTTTGGCTTCATAACTTCTTCCTACTTGATCCTTATTACACTGAAGCTGTTTGTCACTGTGCTTTCACTCTATTGAATACATGACCATGGCTGGCCTAGTGTAATCTAACTTCCGCTGCATAGTAATAGGCATAATCTTCACTGTTTGTCTTCATAACTCCCAAGTTTTGAAGACTTTCATAAATATCACCTATTCACCCCCCTCTAGTCGATATAACGCACTTTCAGATTCACCATGTGGGATGTACATACCTACGGAAATTATTGGGTTCCGATGCCTTGCCCGATAGCACACGGCCCTAGCCTGGGTCCCAGGAGGGCCTATCCGTGACGATTTCTGGGTCATGTGGGAAGGACCCCCAATCGCCCACACTCACTTGGCGACGGTTCCAAATGGCGTCGCGGAAAGGGGTTAAAAATCATTTGTTTAGCACGTCGTTGTACCAGTGCGCGTCGTCAATCAGTGCGGTGTCAAGCCACAAAGTGACTAAGTGGTAGCCATTCGCCACATGGCAGCTTTTCTCTATGGAAGATGCCTAGGAACAACACCCGCCCTGCGACGTGTCAAGCGAGCATGTGTGAAGCTGGCAAAATAGGCCGACAAGGCTTGCCGGGCAACCAATGATGTGACGTTAAGCAGTGCATTTAATACACCATGTCAGCCTGGAGAGTTAGGTATGATAGCACTGTTTGCTATCTTATCAGTGCATAATGACTACTTTGCCATTGTGGTGACCCCTTAACCTATAAAAGGAGGCCCATGGCGACCGAAGAAAGGGTTATAAGGTTGGATAACAAACACACCGATATGCACGTAGCCACTACCGCCCTTGCCGGGCAAGTGTACTACGCTCCACCACCACTCTTCCACCATCAATCCACCAAAGCAGTAGTAGGGTTTTACGCCTCACGGCGGCCCGAACCTGTGTAAAATTGCCTGTGTGATCTCTGCGGTGCTGCCCCACGCTCATCTGCTCTTTGTGCAATGGGACGTCCCCCCTACCGAACCAGCAAGGGGCCCTCTAGTCCCATAGGTGGCCGTGGATTCCCGCGACAAATGGATATTGTAGTCCGCTACTTAAAAGTATTACCTCATATGATTACATGGCCTCCATTTCAAAAAATGTGTACCCGTTGAATTCACATATGAATATACATATATTACTTCATAATAGAACCTTAAATCATCCAAGACTAATGGAAATGAATGCAAAACTAACAATGGTGCATCTACATGATAACTACAATGGTTGTTCGAAGAAACATCACTCAAAATTTGGCATGCACAATTGAAAAGGAATATCTACAAAAAAAATGTGATATGTGAGTGTACAATCTTTATAGCGTTGAATCGATATTGTATCTTTGGCCACGATACGAAGTAGATATTGATTTATGTTCAAGCGATGCACGTCCACGGTCGCTAGATAGTGATACGTGAATGAATTGTGCAATCTCTCTCACACGCATACATATCTCATTTCTCCGTTGGCATCGGAATCACACACGCGCACTTTGTGTGTTTCTCTCCCTCCGTCAAGGTTAGAATTCGTCTTTCTACCCCGTCCTACAAGTCTCTCACAGAAAAACACACACGCTCTCTCTGTCGAACACGCCCACCCCTTTAATTCCGCCCACCCACTGCCACTAATGTCTCAAAGTATAACTATGTATCGCACACATATGCATAAGGTTAATCAAATATCGAAACCATATGAATACATACAATGGGATTCCAGCAGAGCACCTTTTGTTTTGAGATTTCGCTCACACACACGCGCACGCACCGCTTGTTTATCTCCGTGATGCTTTATGTATGCCTCTTACACATGCTATCTACCTATCCCTTAATATAGATATGTATCACACAAACTCCTTCTCCCTATATCTAAGTGTCATTGCCCCCCCCCCCGCCCCCCACACACACCCACTTCCCCACACCGAAGGAGTAGGGTGACACCTCGATCTTGATACTAATCTATGTATTGGCTTCTCTCTCAAACACTCACACACACACGCTAGTTGTGCCTGTGTGCCAACCGCGCGCACACTCTCGATATGTCTTTCTCTCCCTCCCCCCTCCCCAACCCCCCCCCACCCACCCAACAATGACAGTAGAAGGGTGTCAACTCGATCCTGATTTTAGTCTATCAATTGGCTTCACTCTCAAACAAACACACACACACACTAGTTGTGTCTCTGTGCCTCGCTCACACACACTCGATATGTCTTTCTCTCCATAGCCCCCTTGATATGTAGACTTCTCACGTGCGCACAACTGTAGTGACGATGACGCTGAACCCAGTGTGCCTTGCTTTTACCGGCCTCATGTGATAGTTTTCACCTTGTTTTCTGTTATTTAACAAGGCAGCCTTTTCTTTGTTACTACTAGCGAATTTGAGATCATTCAGGGCAGACATAAAATATATCACTTCAACCAAATTATCGAAGTAACTATTTAAAAAAGAAACTAGCAAGATGCTCGTGCATTGCACGGAACATCAAGATGCATTTGTATAAGTAGTTTATCTTGTGAGAGAAAAGGATGAACAAGGCAAGGCCTTATTTGCAAATGTTGAGAGGGGTGTGGGTATCTTTTTGCAAAATTGCAATAACTTCCTTCCTATCCGTCAGAGATAGATCGGGTGGCCTATATTGCAGTATGGTAGACAGACCATCATCACCAACTCTGTTTTTATAAGAGTATACTAGGAACATGCCCGTGTGTTGCACGAAACATCAAGATGCATTTGTATGAGTAGTTTATCTTGTGAGAGAAAAGAATAAACGAGGGAAGGACTTATTTCCAAATGTGGAGAGGGGTGTGGGTATATTTTTGCAAAATTGCCATAGTTTCCTTCCTATCCGTCAGATATAAATCGGACGGCTTATATTGCAGGATGGCACGCACACCATCATCACCAACTCTATTTTTATAAGAGTAGTATCATCCCACAGAGTACTTAGAATACAATATTAAGGATGGATTTGCTTCTTTTTAACTTTCTGTACGAATGTGTAGCCACCCTGCAAGTCATGTAAACTGTACATGCAATTAACTTTTTTATAGAGGGAGAATCATACACTTAATTAACTCAAATGGATTGCATGTTACTATTATTCTCCAACGGCAACCAACAAATTTCCTCCCGCTTCCTTCCGCGGAGGACGACATCCAACGCCAGCGGCATACATTTTCACAACTCTAACCAACCAGAGGAAATTCATGCAAACGCGGACTGATTTTATATAAGCATGAAGGATTTCGTATAAAAAAGCTGGATCTTCATATAAACATGAAGGATTTCATTACATTTACATAAACTAAGCGACGCTAATCCGGCTCTCGTGGTATAATTAATACCTAATCTAAATGGCCGCCCGCGGATCCCTTTGTCTTCCTCATGTCCGGCGGACACTTGCGGGGTCGTCGAAGGTCCTCGCAAGAGATGAAGCAGCCAAGAAACCACCTGTATACGCAGTCGTCGCCTCGGCGGTGGCCTTCATGGGACCCCTAGCGGCAGCGGCCTCCCGTGTTCTACTTCTCCTCGATGATGGCGGTGGACACGAAGAAGCTGGCCACCAACTCGTCGCTCGCTGCGCACCCGGCTTCTGTCTCTGCCTGCATGGAACTGCCGCAGGAATGGGAGGCGCGCCCAGAGACACGGGATGCACGGACGCAGACACTGGTGGTGCGGTACAACACGTCAGTGACAGCGCCCGTGCCGCCGTGCCGGCGTGGAGCAACTCGCCATTCCTCATCGAGCTGAACTGGAGCGGCGAGTTGCTAAACCACGCGTCGACTTGGGGCGACAACTGGCTCTTCGGGCCTAGTGAGGTATGTGAAGCGCCGAGCGGCCTCAGTCGTATCCAGAGAGCTCGGCGGGCCACCCAGCCAGGTAGTATGTCGGAGAATGGCTCCTCGGAAGCCATCGGAAGAGTGGAGAAAATGGTGATGGAGGAGATGGGGGAGCGGCGGAGGTGTGCGATTCTTGCCCGATGTTTGGCGTCGTTTAAATAGAGGGCGGACGGTAGGAGCTTGGCCGGCGTCTGGCCTTGTTTAAACTGAGGGCGGACGGAAGGAGCTCGGTCGGTGTTGCGTTTAATTCCGGTCCGCTCATGAATGGAAGTGTGGCCGAAGTAGGTTTCTTGGTTTCATGCGGGTTTAAAGGAGTTTGATGGAGGTGAGGAGGCATGTTCAGTCGGGCGTGCAGCGGGCGGCGCAATACTATTCGATTTGACAGCTACTAGTAAACCAGGACAGTTCCCGATACGGCTTTAATGCAGACGAGGGAGAGGGTAGCAGTTCCCGAAATGTTGAACGGCCAATGATGCATCCTCCTTCAATTAGCATCCTAAATGCATGAGGGAACTAATGGGAGGACGACGGGGAAAAGAGGCAGCACAATGTGAATGCTATGCAGTTTGCACTCATATAAAGGCGCCCCTCCATTCCAATGCATCTATCACATCGTAGCACCTATGCACCTACACTAAGCGCAAAAGTGCTCACTGCAAACCCATGGTGGTGATGCGCACGAGCGGCCAACGGCTGTGCTAGATGGTCCATGATGCTGGCTTGTGGCATGGCATCGAGGATCATCTCCAGACAGTTTTGGCGACCGGCTAGTTCATGGCCATCGTTGACGCCAGCTACGACTCTCCGTTGGACCAGATGATCATTGCCACCATCAACAAGTTCACCGTCGTCAAGAAGCTCGTAGACGACATAACCGTACTCCTCCAGCCCGCGCACCCAGGCTCCTCATTGCCTGCCACCCTAATCGGCCTCCATGGCAAGAACCACTTTCAAGCATTGGTGGCCCTGCGACTGCCCGCCGATGCAATGAAGAATGTCCACCTGGAGGTCGCGCTCGCTGCGAGGCGCCTCGCCCTACAAGAATTTGTCAACCTACACATCCATGTGTATGAGGAAGTCATGTACATAGGTATCTACAAGGACGGTGAGGACGCTATGACGTTGGCCTTCATCAACTGGCTGGAAGCCTTGGACTCCTTTGTTGAGAAGCACCTCGACCTCGCCACAAAAGCAGCTGCTCCTAATTAAGTCATCGGTCGGTGGCCCGACGCACTGAGTCGAGGAGGAGGAGGTCGTACGTTGATGGATGCATCTTTCTTATTGCCTCCTGTAACCACCACTACGATCGCATCATCGTGGCCTTAATTCTTACTGTGCTATTGCATTCTCGTTCCAGTCAATACAGACATGTGCGATCCCTTTGCTCACATTTGGAGGCAGTTATATGCATCACTTGTGACGCCCCAAGTCTGATGCGCCAGGTGTCTTCTAGTAATTCGCCGTCATTGCCATGTCATTCGCTTGCTGTTGCTCTTTGCCATGTCATCATGTGTATTTCATCTACATGTTTTTCAAAACTTGCATTCGGTCTTTTTCTCTGTTGTCCGTTTCGGAATCCGACACTCACATGCACCCGTCGCACCTCGCAGGTCTTGTTTCATGAGCGGGAGAAAAACGCTCTCGGAATGGTCCAAGATTTGTCGAGTGGCCTTGGTACATCACCAGTAGACCGCCTCTCAAATTTCGTTCCATTTGGAGGTCATTTGATGCCCCAACGTTTAACCATGTAACCACGAAACCCCTCTCTCTATGCAGCCCATCACCCATCCACAACAGCCCACTAGCCCATCTAAGCCCACTCCATGCTCTCCGTCGTTGGATCACGATCGTGTGGGCGAAAACCGCCCCTCAATAGCCCTCTCCTAGCTCCCTCCACCTATAAATAACCGTCCCCCTCCACAATTTGTGGGAAAAACGCTAGATCCCACCTCAACCACGCCGCTGGACAAGTCCGCCAAGGGACGGACGCATCCAGCCATCGCCCTGGACCAGTCAGCGCGTGCCACATGTTTCCCCGCTGCCCTTCACCGCGGCCCTCCCGAGCCCATCACAGGCTCACGCAGGTCCAACCGGCCGGCTCCCGCATCGCGCCCTGCGCGCTGCCGCCCGTCTCCTTCGTCCGCTGCTGCCTTCGCCTGGCCGCCTGCCGAAGCCGTTCGCCGCGCCACCCCATCCACCGGGCGCCGCCGCCACCTCTTCCTTCCCGTCGCCTGGAGCACGTGCCCGCGCCGCCGTCGCCTCCTGAGCGCCCTACCACTCGCCGCCATTGACTCCGGCCTGATCCGGGATGGCGCCGCCTGGATCCGTCATCGCCGCCCCGTCCTGCTCCTGCTGGCACCACACCGAAGCTCTGCCGCGGCCGGCCTCCCCTGCCTCGACCCGATCCGCTCCGACCTGATCCGCACCGCGCCCGATCCACTCCGCGAGGTTAAATTTTCATCCAAGTGCCTGAGTTTTCAGCATATGTGTGCATCTTCATCATATCATACCTTTGTGCATTTTTCTCTGTTTTGCGTGTGTGATATGTCAAATTGTTCATCTCCGAGTGCTCTACATGGTGGTATAGTTTGCATGCATGTTGCTATTCATTTTGGTGCCTTAATCATCGTTGCAAAAGTGCTAAATGATATAAACTGTTGAAAACTGTTGTAACTTGCTGATTTGTCTTTTTCATAGCTTTTTGTGTGTCTATCTTTTGAGCAACATGTCAACATGTCTTAGAAGCACATTCATGCCATCTTTATAGTGGTGCAATCCATGTAGTTTTATGTTCCCTGTGGTGACTAGCACAAGCATGCAAAGTAGGGTACTTGTTGTTGCTGATTTCTGTGACTTGTTAATTTCTGCTAGGTCTATAACTGTTACATTATGTTGCCATGTTAACTTGGTGCTGCAAGTGAATCCATGCATAATCTGGAGATGCTCAGTAAGGATGCTTTGTAGATATTGTTGTGCTCTATCCATCCATGCCCTTGTTTGCAATTATGGCCTGTTGTAGCTTGTTGTTTTCATGCTCTCAAATTGCTAAATAATGTTGTTGTCAGTCTATTAACAATAAGTTCATTCTTGCCATGTGATTAGCTAGTGTTATATGCATACTATGACCATGTTCTTGACATGAGTAGTTGCGCAAATATTCATTCTTGTTGTTGGTTACATTCACATGCCATGAAATGCTTTGTGGTGAGTTGCACAAGCTCGCAAACATGCCTACTTGTCGTTGTTTCTGGCATGTTTAGTTTATTTCACTATGTTTTGCCATGTTTAACATGTACTTTAATGGCATGATTTTTCTTGTTATGTTGTTGCACTGTAGCCTCATTGTTTCATGCGTTCAACTTGTCAACATGTTATTTCCGCTCACTTGTTGGCCATGTTTTTCGCTAAGTCATAATCTGTGTTATAAAGTTGCTTTTTGCATTTATCATATTGGATTAATCCTGATGCCTATGAACATGAACCTTGATGTTATTTGAAGCATGTAATCTATACTTTGAGTGCATGTCATGTTTATGCCCATATGTTTCTTGTAGCATGTTGTTTCCTAGATTGCAAAGTTCTTAGTTGTTGTTTTGGACAAATTGTGTTTGAAACTTGTATTGAGTGTATGTGTCGAACCGTTGCTCCATTTTGAGCATGATCTACATGAAACTTGCTTAGTTTTGCATGTAGTTTCATGTTACCTTGTTGCATTCATGTTTTGGGGTGCTTGTGATTGTGTTTTTCTTGCATTTGCATCAATGCCATGTTTAACTTGTTTTGGTCATATCTTCTAGGTCGTAGCTTCGAATTAAACGAAGTTTATATGTAACTTGACTAGAAAGACGCGTAGATCATCTTGGTGCAGTTAAACTTGCTGTTTAACAACTTCAACATTATGTGTTATTCAGATCTGGACCAATTTCGAAATTTGCATATGAGGACTTACCGGAATTGTTATATGTTGTTTCTGGCCTCATTTAAACTTGCTTTGATGTGTTGTTCTTGTATGCATCCTCTCTTGCCATGAGTAGCATCATGTGTCCTTGTCATGCATCATACTTGGATGAGCATCATGTCATGCTTATGTGTTGTGTGTTTACCATGTTGTTTGCTTCTTTCCGGTTGTGCTTCTTCTCGATAGTTCTTATTTTGTTGCGATCGTGAGGATACGTTCGACTACATGGGTTCGTCTTCTTCGTGGACTCGATCTTCTTCCTAGCGGGATTTCAGGCAAGATGACCGTTACCCTGGATCTCACTACTATCATTGCTTTGCTAGTTGTCTCAATGCCATCGCTATGTCCCGCTTCCTAACGCTTGTTTATCAAGCCCCCCTACATGCCATGAAACAGCCTCTAACCTTTTCCACCATCCCAGCAAACTGTTGTTTGGCTATGTTACCGTGTCGCTCATCCCCTCTTATAGCGTTGCTAGTTGCAGGTGGTTCCATGTTGGGACATGGATATCATGGGATATCACAATATCTCTTATTTAATTAATGCACATATATACTTGGTAGAGGGTCGAAGGCTCGGCCTTTTGCCTGGTGTTTTGTACCACTCTTGCCGCCCTAGTATCCGTCATACCGGTGTTATGTTCCTTGATTTTGTGTCCCTAACACGATGAGGGTTTATGGGCCCCTCGTGATAGTTCGCATTGAATAAAACTCTTCCAGCAAGGCCCAACATTGGTTTTAACATTTGCCATAATAATATTGAACTAAACAATTAATTGGCATAGGGCGCCATGAACCCGAGGATTCTTTTCTACATACAGGGGGGCAGTGTCGATGGTGTTGGTGCCAAACTAGAGCACTGTGCGGGGCCGCCCCTTGGCAACTTAGGGTATTTTGGCACCTATACGCGTCGCTCATCCATCATGGCCTGAGACTAGATACGCGCGGCTACTAACAGGGTGTCGGCACGTCAGGAGGTCTTGCTGGATTTGTTTTACCATTGTCGAAATGTCTTGTGCACCAGGATTCCGAGTCTGATCGGAGGGTCCAACGATGGAGGATTGTCTCCGCGAATCGTGAGCTTGTCATGGGCTAAGTTGGGACACCCCTGCAGGGTTTAAACTTTCGAGAGTCGTGCCCGCGATTATGTGGTAGATGGGAATTTGTTAATATCCGGTTGTAGTGAACTTGAAGTAAACTAAGTTAAAATACACCAACCGCGTGCGTAACCGTGACTATCTCTTTTCGGGGAAGTTCGAGAGGAGAACACAGCTGGGTTATGTTTGAGCATAAGTAGTTCAGGATCACTTATTGATCATTACTAGTTTGCGACCATTTGCGTAGTTTCTCATCTTACTCTTGTACTCATAAGTTAGCCACCATACAATTCCTAGTCGTTGCTGCAACCTCACCACTTATCCTTTCCATACCCATTAAGCTTTACTAGTCTTGATACCCATGGTAATGGGATTGCTGAGTCCTCGTGGCTCATAGATTACTACAACAACAGTGGCAGGTACAGATAATGTCATGATCATGAGGTGAGAGCGATGTTCTTTTGTTTTGGAGTTCTTCTTCTTCGTCAATCTTGGGTTAGGTTCCTGGTCGGTATCCTGGGCTAGCAGGGTGGATGTCGTTGAAGTTTTTGTTTGTGTTTCATCCGTAGTCGGTTGTTGTTCTCATGTATGATGTTTGATGTATTCTTGTGGCAGTTGTATGCCATTTGTATATATCCCGAACTATTATGTAATGGTACGATGTAATGATATCCACCTTGCAAATGGGTGTCAATATGCGGTCCTATCCTTGGTGGGACCTTCGAGTTCCTTTAGGATAGAGTCGCATATTGGGCGAGACAAGTTGGTATCAGAGCCTCGAGCGACCATAGGAGCCCCCTTGTTTGATCGTATAGTTTGGCCGTTGTCGAGTCTAGAAGAAAACTTTTTCGGAGTCTAGTTATATTGGAGAGTAGGAATTCTTTTTACTCCTCAACCCCTTCGTCGCTCTGTTGAGAAATCTTGACGTAGGTGTTCTGAATTACTTCTATTCCCCTTCAAATTTTTTTAGGACCACACAGTTAGTTTTTTGATTGTTGTGTTGTCAGCTCTTTTCATCCGGCGCACTTCTCTTCGAGTTGATTCGACACACTTTATCTTTTCCAAGATCAATCCTTAGTTCTTTCTCAACGACATTGTTTTCTCGTCCGAAGTGAAACAATGTTGTCTGATGTTGTCTTTCTTTTTCCCACCCACCCCTTTTACTTCACGGAGTACGAAGTTTTTTTGTTTTCCCACCCGCCCACCCTTTTTCTTCTCAGAGCCGGAGTCCGTAATCGAGTATCCATCCTACTTGTGTGAAGCCTTTGCATTCTTTCCCCGATTATTTCAACCGGTGCTTTTCTCTTCAAGTTATTCATCGATTCCCCGCTCCAAGTTGCCTTTGTTTTTCCCACCCTCCCACCCCCTTTTCTTCCCGGAGTCTGAGCCTCTATTCGAGCATCAATTTCTATCATGCGGAGCCTCTTCAGTCTTTCCTCAATTGTCTCAACTGGTGAATTCTCGTCTACTTAATCATTATTTGTTTCGTTTTCTTTCCAGTGGATTCAATTCTAGTTTTTTCGGATTAATCGTATTCTTTTCCTTGACTGAAATGTTTCCCCTTGCTCGTTCGCCTCTCGCCATTTAATTGTTCCGGAGTGATGAAGACATCTCAAAAGATTCGTCTTTGCGCTCAATTAATTCGAGGCTGTCACCTCACTCAAGTCTATCAATCGTGTCGGTGTGTCAGTTTTCATTCAAACAATCCTTTCCAACGGTATTTTCTTTTAGTAGGCCCTAACCCACAAGTCTTTTCCCAGGATCTTACCCGACTCTTCTAATTTTCTCGAAGTTATTCTCAAATTTTTTCGAAGTTTGAAGTAGGAATGAAATTCATCAGTCAGATGCTTTTCTAAGATCGATTTCAAATTATTTTCATTGTTGGCTCAACCTCTTCGCTTTTCATTCTCCCGGAGTACCTCAACAATTTTGGAGGTGTTCCTCGTCGTCATTATCAACATTTGAAGACCGAAAAAGAGTTTTCCTCTAAATCTTGCCCGTTCTCTTGGAGATTTGTGGTGCTAGCTTGATGTTATCCTCTCAAATTTTTTCCAACCGTGCGATTCCTTCCTTACCCATCCGGAGTATTTCAATAGATGTTTTCCGTTTCATTTCACCGAAAGCCATCATTCCAGAAAAAATCTTTGTCCTCACATTCCAGCTATCGTTATCCAATTATCCCGGAGCATCTGTCAAGTATTCTTTAATCAGTTCACGATCTCTTCATTCTCTTGTCTCTAAATTTCCTCAAGTACCTTCGTTCTTTCTATAATTCTTCCCGGCGAAGAATTCTCTTTCTTTATTCATTCTCAAATTCTCACGTTGGTTCGTTTAAGATTTTCACTTCCGTTCTTATCATATCAATTCATTCGTTTCTTTTCAATCCTACCAGTGGTTCATTGAAGACCTTCTCAAGTTTTGCACTATACCTCCCCTTAATCTTTTCCAACGCGAATAAGTAGTATGCAAAGCCATTGCTTCTCATCAATTTAATTGATGAAGGATAAGCATAACATAATTATTATTCTTCTTTCATCAAGTTGAGTAATCCCTTCCTTCGGAATTTGTTCATGATGAATAAACTATAATCCCAAGTGTTTTCATCTTTTCTTTTCTGGAGTTCAAAGTTTCCTCGGGCATCTCATCGGAACCCCCGTCTAAATCATCGCAAGGCTTTAATCTTATTCTTTTCATCCTTGAATTCTATCTCATCATCCTTTTGTCATCGGAGTTCTTCATGGTGGTTCAGCAGGAGTTAATTCATTCTGCAAGTGTTCATCAAGATTCTTGTTGGAGGAGTGCAAGTATCTTTTCTTCTTGCGTCTCGAAGTGCAAATAATTCTCTGTATTCTTTTGAAGTAAAGTTTTGCATTTCTTCATGCTTCTCATCTATTCAAGCATTCGGTTGTGGCATACTTTCACCTCAAGTTTTGAGATGTTTTCCAAAAGCCCACAATAAGCTTATTCATGTCGTTGTTGAATATCCAACAACTTCGTTCAACCCTTCTTCGTAAGGATGCTTTTCAAACTCAATTGGGATAGAAGTTGTCATTTTCTTCTTTGTTCATTTCATTCGACTCTTTTAATTCTTCCGGAGGCATTGTGTTGTTCCTCTCATCAGGTATCGATCCATTGTGTCAAGTTCTTGTTCTATTCCATTCCATGTCCAACCGAGATGTTATCACAATTCTTTTGTTCTTATTCCTTTTATATCTTGTTCTGACAGGAGTGGTTTCAGAGTATATTTTATTCCTTGAGCTTTTGATTCTCATCATATTCATCATTCCTCTTTTCAACTCGAGTTTTCTCGACTTTGTTCTTCTTCTCTCTTCAGCTCTTGTTTTACCTCACCCTGTTTCACTTCCATCTCGTTCCTAAGATCTCGGGACAAGATCTTTTGTTAGTGGAGGAGAGTTGTGACGCCCCGAGTCCGATGCGCCAGGTGTCTTACAGTTATTCACCATCATTACCATGTCATTCGCTTGCATGTTGCTCTTTGACATGTCATCATGTGCATTTCATCTGCATGTTTTTCAAAACTTGCATCCGATTTCTCCATTATCCGTTTCGGAATCCGACACTCTCACATGCACCCGTCGCACCTCGAAGGTCTTGTTTCGTGAGCAGGAGAAAAACGTACTCAAAATGGGCCGAGATTTGTCGAGTAGCCTTGGTACATCACCGGTAGACCGCCTCTCAAATTCCGTTCCATCTGGAGGTCGTTTGATGCCCCCAACGGTTAACCATGTAACCGTGAAACCCCTCTCTCTTTCCAGCCGAGCACCCCTCCACAACAGCCCACTAGCACATCTAAACCCCCTCCATGCTCTCCGTCATTGGATCAAGATCCTGTGGGCGAAAACCGCACCTCAATAGCCCTCTCCTAGCTCCCTCCACCTATAAATAAGCCTCCCCCTCCACAATTTGCGGGCAAAACCCTATATCCCACCTCCTCCGTGCCGATGGACAAGTCTGCCGACGGCCCGACGCATCCCGCCGCCGCCCCGGACCCGTCAATGCGTGCCACGTGTTTCCCTGCCACCCTCCATTGTAGCACACCCGAGCCCATCGCGGGCCCGCGCAGGTCCGACCGGCCGGCTCCCGCATCGCCCCCCGCGCGCCCGCGCCCGTCTCCTTCGTTCGCCGCCGCCTTCGCCCGGCCGCTTGCCAGAGGCGCTCTCCGCGCCACCCCGTCCGGCGGTCACCACTGCCACCTCGTCCTTCTCGTCACCCGGAGCACGCGCCCGCACTGCCGTCGCCTCCCGAACGCCCCGACGCTCGCCACCGCTGACTCCGGCCTGATCCGGGCTGACGCCGCCTGGATCCGCCATCGCCGCCCCGTCCCGCTCCCGCTGGCACCTGCCGGAGCTCTGCCGCGGCCGGCCTCCCCTGCATCGACACGATCCGCTCCGACTCGATCTGCACCGCGCCCGATCCACTCCGCGAGGTTGAATTTTCGTCTAAGTCCCTGAGTTTTCATCATATGTGTGCATCTTCATCATATCATACCTTTGTACATGGTGCTCTGTTTTGCGTATGTGATATGTCAAATTGTTCATCTCCGAGTGATCTACATGGTGGTATAGTTTGCATGCATGTTACTGTTCATTTTGATGCCTTGATCATCATCGCAAAAGTGCTAAATGATATAAACTGCTGAAAACTGTTGTAACTTGTTGATTTGTCTTTTTCATAGCATTTTGTGTGTCTATCTTTTGAGCAACATGTCAACATGTTTTAGAAGCACACTCATGCCATGTTTACAGTGGTGCAATCCATGTATTTTTATGTGCCCTGTGGTGACTAGCATGCAAAGTAGGGTACTTGTTGTTGCTGATTTCTGTGACTTATTGATTTCTGCTAAGTCTGTAATTGTTACATTATGTTGCCATGTTAACTTGGTGCTACAAGTGAATCCATGCATAATGTGGAGATGCTCAGTAAGGATGTTTTGTAGATATTGTTATGCTCTATCCATCCATGCCCTTGTTTGCAATTATGGCCTGCTGTAGCTTGTTGTTTTCATGCTCACAAATTGCTAAATAATGTTGCTGTCAGTCTATTAACATTAAGTTCATTCTTGCCATGTGATTAGCTAGTGTTATATGCATCCTATGACCATGTTCTTGACATGAGTAGTTGCGCAAATATTCCTTCTTGTTGTTGCTTTCATTCACTTGCCATGAAATGTTTTATGGTGAGTTGTACAAGCTCGCAAACATGCCTACTTGTCACTATTCCTGCCATGTTCAGTTTATTTAACCAAGTCTGGGAATCTGTTATGACTTGCTTCTTTGTCTTGATGAATGCCATTGATCTAGAGGTTATATGGAGATACTAAATAACCATGTTTTGCCATGTTTAACCTGTACTTTAATGCCATGCCTTTTCTTGTTATGTTGTTGCACTATAGCCTCATTGTTTCATGCCTTCAACTTGTCGACATGTTATTTCTGCTCACTTGCATGCCCTGTTTTTCGCCAAGTCATAATCTGTGCTATAAAGTTGTTTTTTGCATTTATCATATTGTATTAATCCTGATGCCTATGAACCTGAACCTTGATGTTATTTTAAGCATTTAATCTGTACTTTGAGCGCATATCATGTTTATGCCCATATGTTTCTTGTAGCATTTTGTTTCCTTGATTGCAAAGTGTTTAGTTGCAGTTTTGGGCAGATTGTGTTTGAAACTTGTATTGAGTGTATATGTTGAAACGTTGCTCCATTTTGAGCATGCTCTACATGAAACTTGCTTAGTTTTGCATGTGGTTTCATGTTACCTTGTTGCATTCATGTTTTGGGGTGCTTGTGTTTGTGTTTTGCTTGCATTTGCATCAATGCCATGTTTAACCTGTTTTGGTCATATCTTTTAGACCGTAGCTCTGAATTAAAACAACTTTATATGTAACTTGACTAGAAAGACGCGTAGATGATGTTGGTACAATTTAACTTGCTATTTAACAACTTCAACATTATGTGTTATTAATATCTGGATCAATTTCGAAATTTGCATATGAGGACTTACCGGAATTGTTATATGTTGTTTCCGGCCTCATTTAAACTTGCTTTGATGTGTTGTTCTTGTATGCATCCTCTCTTGCCATGAGTAGCATCATGTGTCCTTGTCATGCATCATACTTGGATGAGCATCATGTCATGCTTATGTGTTGTGTGTTTACCATGTTGTTTGCTTCTTTCCGGTTGTGCTTCTTCTCGATAGTTCTTGTTTTGTTGCGATCGTGAGGATACGTTCGACTACATGGGTTCGTCTTCTTCGTGGACTCGATCTTCTTCCTAGCGGGATTTCAGGCAAGATGACCGTTACCCTGGATCTCACTACTATCATTGCTTTGCTAGTTGTCTCAATGCCATCGCTATGTCCCGCTTCCTAACGCTTGTTTATCAAGCCCCCCTACATGCCATGAAACAGCCTCTAACCTTTTCCACCATCCCAGCAAACTGTTGTTTGGCTATGTTACCGTGTCGCTCATCCCCTCTTATAGCGTTGCTAGTTGCAGGTGGTTCCATGTTGGGACATGGATATCATGGGATATCACAATATCTCTTATTTAATTAATGCACATATATACTTGGTAGAGGGTCGAAGGCTCGGCCTTTTGCCTGGTGTTTTGTACCACTCTTGCCGCCCTAGTATCCTTCATACCGGTGTTATGTTCCTTGATTTTGTGTCCCTAACACGATGAGGGTTTATGGGCCCCTCGTGATAGTTCGCATTGAATAAAACTCTTCCAGCAAGGCCCAACATTGGTTTTAACATTTGCCATAATAATATTGAACTAAACAATTAATTGGCATAGGGCGCCATGAACCCGAGGATTCTTTTCTACATACAGGGGGGCAGTGTCGATGGTGTTGGTGCCAAACTAGAGCACTGTGCGGGGCCGCCCCTTGGCAACTTAGGGTATTTTGGCACCTATACGCGTCGCTCATCCATCATGGCCTGAGACTAGATACGCGCGGCTACTAACAGGGTGTCGGCACGTCAGGAGGTCTTGCTGGATTTGTTTTACCATTGTCGAAATGTCTTGTGCACCAGGATTCCGAGTCTGATCGGAGGGTCCAACGATGGAGGATTGTCTCCGCGAATCGTGAGCTTGTCATGGGCTAAGTTGGGACACCCCTACAGGGTTTAAACTTTCGAGAGTCGTGCCCGCGATTATGTGGTAGATGGGAATTTGCTTCTTTCCGGTTGTGCTTCTTCTCGATAGTTCCTGTTTCGTTGCTATCGTGAGGATACGTTCGACTGCGTGGGTTCGTCTTCTTCATGGACCCGATATTCTTCCTAGCGGGATTTCAGGAAAGATGACCGTTACCCTGGATCTCACTACTATCATTGCTTTGCTAGTTGTCTCAATGCTATCGCTATGTCGCGCTTCCTACCACTTGTTTATCAAGCCTCCCTATATGCCATGAAACAACCTCTAACCTTTTCCACCATCCCAGCAATTGTTGTTTGGCTATGTTACCGTGTTGCTCAGCCCCTCTTATAGCGTTGCTAGTTGCAAGTGCGGTTGCAGGTTGTTCCATGTTGGGACATGGATATCATGGGATATCACAATATCTCTTATTTAATTAATGCACATGTATACTTGGTAGAGGGGGGAAGGCTCGGCCTTTTGCCTGGTGTTTTGTTCCACTCTTGCCGCCCTAGTTTCCGTCATACCAGTGTTATGTTCCTTGATTTTGCGTCCCTAACACGGTGAGGTTTTATGGGCCCCTCTTGACAGTTCGCTTTGAATAAAACTCTTTCAGCAATGCCCAACATTGGTTTTAACATTTGCCATAATAATATTGAACTAAATAATTAATTGGGATAGGGCGTCATGAACCCGAGGATTCTTTTCTACATACAGGGGGCAGTGCTGATGGTGTTGATCCCAAACTAGAGCACTGTGTGGGGCCGCCCCTTGGCAACTTGGGGTATTTTGGCACATGTACGCGTCGCTCATCCATCCTGGCCTGAGACTAGATACACATGGCTACTATCAGGGTGTCGGCACGTCGGGAGGTCTTGCTGGATTTGTTTTACCATTGTCGAAATGTCTTGTGCATCGGGATTCCGAGTCTGATCGGAGGGTCCCGTGGTGGAGGATCGTCTTTGCGGATCGTGAGCTTGTCATGGGCTAAGTTGGGACACCCCTGCCGGGTTTAAACTTTCGAGAGTCGTGCCGGCGGTTATGTGGCAGATGGCAATTTGTTAATATCCGGTTGTAGTGAACTTGAAGTAAACCCAGTTAAAATACACCAACCGTGTGTGTAACCGTGACTGTCTCTTTTCGGGGAAGTTCGAGAAGAGAACACGGTTGGGTTATGTTTGAACGTAAGTAGTTCTGGATCACTTATTGATCATTACTAGTATGCGACCGTTTGCGTAGTTTCTCATCTTACTCTTGTACTCGTAAGTTAGCCACCATACAATGCTTAGTCGCTAATGCAACCTCACCAGTTATCCTTTCCATTCCCATTAAGCTTTGCTAGTCTTGATACCCATGGTAATGGGATTGCTGAGTCCTTGTGGCTCATAGATTACTACAACAACAGTTGAAGGTATAGATAATATGATGATCATGAGGTGAGAGTGATGTTCTTTTGTTTTGGAGTTCTTCTTCTTCTCGTCGATCTTGGGTTAGGTTCTTGGTCGGCAGCCTGGGCTAGCAGGGTGGATGTCGTTTGCGTTTTTGTTTGTGTTTCATCCGTAGTCGGATGTTGTTCTCATGTATGATGTTTGATGTATTCTTATGGCATTTTTATGCCATTTGTATGTATCCCCAACTATAATGTAATAGTACGATGTAATGATATCCACCTTGCAAAAGTGTGTCAATATGCGGTTCTATCCTTGGTGGGACCTTTGAGTTCCTTTAGGATAGAGTCGCATATTGGGCGAGACATCACTGTAACTAGTACTCCATCTGTCATTTTTTAAGTTGTGCTTACCTTTTCCATCAACTTCGTAATTTATGTTCGATGCTTGGCCTGACCCATGAACTACTCCTAAATTCAAAAACTAAGACCGAACCTATAAATTCAAAACTACTCGTGCAGCACGCTTGTCATGTTCACAAGTTCAAAACGAGAAACTGGAACACGTACATGAAGCATGTCCCTTCCCTGTCGCATATCACACTGTCGTCCCCCCCATCAACGCATGTTGGCTAGGCTTTATATCACTAAGACATGTGGGACCGCATGTGACTAAACGATGATGCGCCAACATAAGCTACTACCTTGCTTATCTGGCGGGAAAAGCCCTGCCCTAGCATTTCCAATCATTATTTCTATCTATCGATCGTGCCAAGGAGCAGAACCAAATGCTACAATTTATGCATGTTTCTCTACTCCCATAAAAGACTCAGTTGGTAATGGTGGTGTGTTTGCCATCCATCATTTCTAACCTTTAAATCTGCATCTAATGGTTGTGAGGTAAGTTGTGGCATTTTTGCAACAATAGCCCACTTCTCTGCTCCAATGAGCAGAAAACCCCTTATTTTCTTGAAAACAACTACATCCCTCCGTCACCTCATCAAAACAGCCTGAGAAATATATTTTGAGTGAAAAGTAATATATTTTTAGTGGTATATATGTATATCAAAACAAGAGTGTTTTCTTTCAAATTTGTGAACAAGTACTATTCTACTTTGGATCCGTTGCAATGAACGGGCACATTGCTAGTAAAAGGAAAAGGCATGCAGCCTTCTCCTTGCACCCCCACACGCCCGAGAATCGGGAGTACTCCACGGCCCGTCTGACATGCCACATACCTCGGGTAGGCGTGTTGCTCAGCATTTTCACTTTGATGTGAGACCGCAGGTTAGCAAACCGACTATCGGCAAACCACTCCCAGCCCGCCGCGTTGGAAAACAGAAACGAGGAGGGGAAGATCTAGTTGTAGCACGGAAGCCAAGAAATTGGGTGTTAGATGGGACTTGTTGATAGAGTAGGAGCACTCCATACTACACCTACTACGGAGTTTGTACTAATACTACTACCACTATACAACTAGGTATGTGCACGGCATAGCATCATAGGAACAAAAAACAGGAAGATCTTGTTTTGGGTGTTTTATCTTTATTTTAGTCAATGTAGTATGAATAATATGATGTGGGGCGCACCCATGAAGCCACGTGGCTCATCTGGAGGTCTTATTTGGAGCTTCTTGTGTGGATCGATCACACTGTCGTGTTGGTCGTTCGAGAAGGACGTGTATGGGTACTTATAGTAGATCTGAATCGCAGCCACCTAGACCATTGGATCAACATCAATCAACGATTTATATCGTGTACGTGCAAATACACGCATTGACTCTGGAAAAATAATGAATATAGAATGTATAATACATATACCGCATATTGGGTTTCTCTAAAGTCAAACTTTCTATACTTTTAGAAATTTGTAGGAAAAAGTATTAACATATACACCACCAAATATATATCATTTGATTCATCATTGATTTTATTTCCACATCGTGTAAAATTTTTAGTGCAAATGTTCATAATGTTTTCACCAAATTCGGTCATGGTTTATAAAATTTGGTTTCAGCCAAAGCTATATACGTGCAGAGTAAATTACAAACGGAGGGAGTAGAATAGATATAGATATAACTATACAAATAAAAAACATAGTAATATAGTATATAGATATAAATAAGGCTACTACCCTTTTTCTACATTAGAACTCGCGTTGTTGTGTACACATTTTTGTTTTTGCTATAATTTGCATTTGCGGCGTGTGTATAGGACAACCGCCTTTTGTTCAGTACCAGCAAACCCACCATTATCCTTAATTACTTCATATTGGCAATTACGATTGCATTATCTTAGTTCTAGTCGATTCTTCGGTTGCTTGGAGGAACTCCATCTCATTATTCAGGTTGATTTTGTGCATACGACAAGATCATCGTCCATCGAAGATTTGTTTTGTAATGACTGTCGATTTGTATCACCGGGTACGATATAGCTGGATCGTCAACGTCAAAATCCACCAAGTCGATACTTATCCCACTCTCATTGAAAGATTGGGTCGCCATCATAAGATTACCACCTATACAATTCCTTCCCTATAACATACACATGAGCACCCATCTCATTATTCAGGTCCACGCCTCCCTCTATCTCTAGAAACACACACACACCTCTCCACATGATGCGTGTCTCTTGGTGTCTCTTCCATCTCATGACAAAAAGGCACACCGCCATTCTCTTCTTCTTGCTACCCCCGTCTATGTAGTTAGGTCTCCTTGCAACAAACAAGCATTCATCTATCTCTCTACTATCTCTTTCTACCCCACATAACCTTCCACCCCTAGCTAGCCATGTTGTCGAGGTCTATCCATCTCTCTCACACGCAAACAGACGCTGTCAGTGTGTCCCTTCATCGCACACACACTATCGCTCTCCCATATCCGCAACCTCGTAACCTTGTCGATCCCGACATTACACGCACCTCTCTCTCTCTCTCTAATAAAAACATGCACACACACCCTCTCTCTCCCTTTCGAACACTCCTCACTCTACGACACACAAAGTCTTTCGAATACACATATGCCCCTCTCTCGTTAGGTATCGCTGCCCCTACGCCCCTCTTTGTCACACAAATATTCTCTCTATATATATCTCTTGCAATAATACATGTATAGTCTAAATTGAAACCAAGTACAAAAATGAGCTCCGATTACAAAAATCAAATCCACTCCCAAACAGAATAAGAAAATAGGGTGAAATCGTGCGCACAAATGTTTTTTGCGTGCATGAATATCAATGATATGGATGTACTACTCGTACATCACACAGACCCATTTCACACAAATTACATTAAACCCTTCTCAAAATATGGCCCGCATGTGATGTTTGTGGTACTTCTCCTGCCAGCCTTCCTCCGACATGTTCGAACATATTGTGCAACTTCCGACTCTATTTTTCTCCTTAGACCATGTGAAACCATGAAAAGGTCACCCCCCCCCCCCGCGCTCCCACTGGTACTATAGCTCAAAGCTCCCATACAGACACAATACACTGGAGCTCACAGCCATTGGCGAAGTGGACGGCGCCCTGGCCTGGGAAGAGGATGGAGTCTCCGACATCGCCGAGGTGGAGCATGCCCTCTATAGCCACGAGTAGTGTGTGCTGACTGTCCACGCGGAGGACAGTGTGCAGTGTGATCTAGCGGCTTGCCATCGTCGGCCACGAGGGGTAGCTGTGCTCCAGCAACACACCCTAGTCGGTCAAGAGGAGGTGCATCGCGTCCTCGCCGCTCACAATGTGGATGAGCGGGTTCTCCAGCAGCATGCCCGCGAGCATCGCATCATCGAGAGCACGCCCACGAACATCGCATCCTCGTCGCTCACAATGTTGACGAGCGCGTTCTCCAGCAGCAAGCCCACAACCATCGCATCATCGCCCCCCGCGAACATCGCATCCTCGCCGCTCTCGGCGTGGACGAGCGCGTGCTCCGGCAGCACGCCCGCGAACATCGCATCCTCGCCGCACAGGCGCATGAGATGTGCTCCAACAATATGGCCGCGAGAATGGCATCCTCGCGGCTCACGAGGTGGTTGAGCGCGTGCTCCAGACAGTACCCCAAGAGTCGGGACGTGAGCACCACGCGCCCAGCTACGAGGAGTACTGCTTGGTGCCCATCGTGGTTTAGGAAAATCCCGGACTCCGCCACTCCCTAGAGGAGCGCTAGCTCCAGTGGGCGCTCGAGGAGTCTCGCGCCGATATGCAGGTGGTGGAGGACGTGCAAGATTATCCTTTGATCTCTCCTCCTCTTACGAGGACGCCTCCACTACCCCCCTCATACGTCCTATGCCCCGGCTCCGGTGGACATTTGGAGTTTAGTTTTATGGAACATTAATATTTGGACTAATACAAAAAACAACCTATGACTAACAGGCATAAATAGATGATGTGGCGGCATTGCATGCTGGAGTATATTGCAATTTATGGATTACATGCATGGCTAGCTTATGTGGCTTGGTTGCATGGCTAGGAAAGGCTAGAGAAAAATAAATAGATAATGTGTTTCGAGTGCACTCCACTAAATGGGAGCATGTAAATATCTTTAGAGTGCAATCCACTTTTTTCAGACGCTTAGGTGCACCGAATGTCGTGCCATGCTACAAAATGTTAGAAAAAAATTTGCTCCAATGTTTTAAAAATTTATTATTATCTTGAAACCAGCCACACCCGCCCCTCACCTCATTAAATATGCAAGATTATCCATCAATGAAGCATAATTTATTTTTACTGATATATGTATATCAAAACTAGAGTGTTTATATTTCAAGTTTGTGAACAAGTATTATTCTACTACTTTGGATCCATTGCAACGCATAGGCCGGCACATTGGTAGTAGTAAGAAACAAATTCCGGGTTTGGCACGAGTTCGTACTGCGAGAGCACCACAAGGCCTGGCGCAGGAGTTAAATTTCCCTCTCGGGGCCCACGGGACCGAGCTTCAGCGGCTATTGCACCTGCCTTTGAGTCAATGATATGTGGACCCTAAATGCGGCTGGCCCGCATGTCATTCTCATAAAAGCAGAGGGGCGGTGGGACTAAGAGGGGTGAGGCGCAGGTCGGCGGACGTGTGGTGTCATGGGTTCAAGCACCGTCGAGGGAATCAAGTGGGACGAGGCTTGCCTGCTCCCCTCCCATGCTCCGATCCGTACTCCCGCACCACTAATTTTCATCCAACGGGTATAATAGATTTCCTCGTGTGGGTCATCTATGTTGGGAAACGTAGCATCCTGCTACCTCTTGAGCATGTGTTGGTTTTCCCTTGAAGAGGAAAGGGTGATGCAGCAAAGTAATGTAAGTATTTCCCTCAGTTTTGAGAACCAAGGTATCAATCTAGTAGGGGGTAGCACGCAAGTCGCCTAGTACCTGCACAAACAAACAAGAACCTCGCAACCAACGCGATAAAGTGGTAGTCAATCCCTTCACGGTCACTTACAAAAGTGAGATATGATAGAGATAATAAGATAAATATTTTTGGTATTTTTTTGTATAGATTGGAAAACAAATATTGCAAAATAAACTATGATAGAAATAGCAAGTAGATATGAAAATAATATGATGGAAGATAGACCCGGGGGCCATAAGTTTCACTAGTGGCTTCTCTCAATATAGCAAATTCTAAAGTGGGTGAACAAATTACTATCGAGCAATTGATAGAAAAGCACATAGTTATGAGAATATCTAGGCATGATCATGTATATAGGCATCACGTCCGCGACAAGTAGACCGAAACGATTCTGCATCTACTACTATTACTCCACACATCGACCGCTATCCAGCATGCATCTAGAGTATTAAGTTCATAAGAACAGAGTAACGCATTAGGCAAGATGACATGATGTAGAGGGATAAACTCAAGCAATATGATATAAACCCCATCTTTTTATCCTCGATGGCAACAATACAATACGTGCCTTGCTGCCCCTGCTGTCACTGGGAAAGGACACCGCCAGATTGAACCCAAAGCTAAGCACTTCTCCCATTGCAAGAAAGATCAATCTAGTAGGCCAAACCAAACTGATAATTCTAAGAGACTTGCAAAGATATTAAATCATGCATAAAAGAATTCAGAGAAGAATCAAATATTGTTCATAGATAATCTTGATCATAAACCCACAATTCATCGGATCTCGGCAAACACACCGCAAAAAGAATTTCATCAAATAGATCTCCAAGAGAATCGAGGAGAACTTTGTATTGCGATCCAAAGAGAGAGAAGAAGCCATCTAGCTAATAACTATGGACCCGAAGGTCTGACGTAAACTACTCACACATCATCAAAAAGGCTATGGTGTTGATGTAGAAGCCCTCCATGATCGATTCCCCCTCCGGTGGGGCGCCGGAAAAGGCCCCAAGATGGGATCTCACGGGTATAGAAGGTTACGGCAGTGGAAATAGGGTTTCGTGATGCTTCTGGATGTTTTCAGGGTATATGGGTATATATAGGAGGAAGAAGTAGGTCGGTGGAGCTGCGAGGGGCCCACTAGGGTGGGGGCGTGCCCTCCTACCTCGTGGCCTCGTCGCTTCTTTCTTGACGTCCACTCCAAGTCTCCTGGATCACGATTGTTCCAGAAATAACTCTCCCAAAGGTTTCATTCCATTTGATATTCCTTTTCTGCGAAACACTGAAATAGGCAAAAAAACAGCAATTTGCACTGGGCCTTTGGTTAGTAGTTTAGTCCCAAAAATAATATAAAAAGGTATATTAAAGCCCATTAAACATCCAAAATAGATAATATAATAGCATGGAACAATCAAAAATTATAGATACGTTGGAGACGTATCATGCATCCCCAAGCTTAATTCCTACTCGTTCTTGAGTAGGTAAATGGTAAAAACAGAATTTTTGATGTGGAATGCTACCTAACATAATTCTCAATGTAATTTTCTTTATTTTGGCATGAATGTTCAAATCCAAAAGATTCAAGACAAAAGTTTAATATTGATATAAAATTAATAATACTTCAAGCATACTAACACAAGCAATCATGTCTTCTCAAAATAACTTGGCCAAAGAAAGTTATCCTTACAAAATCATATAGTCTGGCTATGTTCTATCTTCATCACACAAAGTATTTAATCATGCACAACCCCGATGACAAGGCAAGCAATTGTTTCATACTTTTGATGTTCTCAAACTTTTTCAATATTCACGCAATATATGAGCGTGAGCCATGGACATAGCACTATATGTGGAATAGAATGGTGGTTGTGGAGAAGACAAAAAAGGAGAAGATAGTCTCACATCAACTAGGCGTATCAATGGGCTATGGAGATGCCCATCAATAGATATCAATGTGAGTGAGTAGGGATTTCCATGCAACGGATACACTAGAGCTATCAGTATATGAAAGCTCAGAAAGAAACTAAGTGGGTGTGCATCCAACTCGCTTGCTCACAAAGACCTAGGGCAGTTTGACGAAGCCCATCATTGGAATATACAAGCCAAGCTCTATAATGAAAAATTCCCACTAGTATATGAAAGTGACAACATAGGAGACTCTCTATCATGAAGATCATGGTGCTACTTTGAAGCACAAGTGTGGTAAAAGGATAGTAACATTGTCCCATCTCTCTTTTTCTCTCATTTTTCTCTTTTTTTCTTTTTCTTTCTCGTCCGGAGTCTCATCCCGACTTGTGCGGGAATCATAGTATCCATCATCCTTTCCTCACATGGAACAATGCTCTAATAATGATGATCATCACACTTTTATTTACTTACAACTCAAAAATTACAACTCGATACTAGAACAAAATATGACTCTATGTGAATGCCTCGGGCTGTGTACCAGGATATGCAATGAATCAAGAGTGACATGTATGAAATAATTATAAAGGTGGCTTTGCCACAAATACGATGTCCACTACATGATCATGCAAAGCAATATGACAATGATCAAGCGTGTCATAACAAACGGAACAGTGGAAATTTGCATGGCAATATATCTCGGAATGCCTATGGAAATGCCATAATAGGTAGGTATGGTGGCTATTTTGAGGAAGGTATATGGTGGGTGTATGATATCGGCGAAAGGTGCACGGTATTAGAGAAGCTAGCAATGGTGGAAGGGTGAGAGTGCGTATAATCCATGGACTCAACATTAGTCATAAAGAACTCACATACTTATTGCAAAAATCTATTAGTAATCGAAACAAAGTACTATGCGCATGCTCCTAGGGGGATAGATTGGTAGGAAAAGACCATCGCTCGTCCCCGACCGCCACTCATAAGGAAGACAATCAATAAATAAATCATGCTCCGACTTCATCACATAACCGTTCACCATATGTGCATGCTTGAAAGTGCAACTATCCCTGGGTGGTTTTGGTAATTCCTAACAACATATAGCTCATTGAGCTAATGCTATTTCAAGATAAATATTTCAGGAAAGCTCAATGATTGGCATGGCATGGATTATAAAAGTGGACCCCTCAAAATGCTAAGGACAAAAGGATTGGCTCAAGCTCAAAACACAAGACTCTACATTTTTCATTTTAGTGATCCAAGATCATATTGAGTCCATAGGAAAAGCCAATACTATCAAGAGGGGGTGAGGTGTTGCTTAATGAGTTTCCTGCTCAAAATGCTTAGTGATATGCTCCAAAGCCTTCAACTACTTTCTCACACCCACATATGTCCCAAACCAAAAGTTAAACTCAGCCCTACCGAAATTCTCTATCCGGCGCCATCGAGTCCTCTTGACATAGCCACTGCTAGAAACCCTATTCGGTCTCACCGATAGGGATCTCAGTCTCACCAAGATGGGATTCTAATCTCTATGTTTCCCTTCATAACATTTCGGTCAAACCGAGATGAGCGATCGGTCCCACCGAGATTGCAATGCAAAATCTCTGTTTCCTTTTCGTAACGTTTCGGTCCTACAGAGAGAGCGAATCGGTCCCACCGAGATTGCCTGACCAACTCTCTGGTTAGTCTATTACCAAAATCAGTCTCACCGAGTTTGTGTAGTCGGTCTCACCGAGATTACGTTATGCCCTAACCCTAAATAAATCAGTCCCACCAAGTTGACGTGTCGGTCCCACCGAAAATCCTAACGTTCACATTTTGAACTAAATCGGTCCGACCGAGTTTCGTGATTCGGTCCCACCGAGTTTGGTAAATTGTGTGTAACAGTTAGATTTTGTGTGGAGGCTATATATATACCCCTCCACCCACTCTTCATTCATGGAGAGAGCCATCAGAACATGCCTACACTTCCAACATACATTTTCTGAGAGAGAACCACCTACACTTGTGTTGAGGTCAAGATATTCCATTCCAACCACATAAATCTTGATCTCTAGCCTTCACCAAGTTGCTTTCCACTCAAATCTTCTTTCTACCAAATCCAATCTTATGAGAGAGAGTTGAGTGTTGGGGAGACTATCATTTGAAGCACAAGAGCAAGGAGTTCATCATCAACACACCATTTGTTACCTCTTGGAGAGTGGTGTCTCCTAGATTGGCTAGGTGTCACTTGGGAGCCTCCGTCTAGATCGTGGAGTTGAACCAAGGAGTCTGTAAGGGCAAGGAGATCGCCTAATTCATGAAGATCTACCCGAGTGAGGCAAGTCCTTCGTGGGCGACGGCCATGGTGGGATAGACAAGGTTGCTTCTTCGTGGACCCTTCATGGGTGGAGCCCTTCGTGGACTCGTGCAACCGTTACCCTTCATGGGTTGAAGTATCCATCAACGTGGGTGTACGATAGCACCACCTATCAGAACCACGCCAAAAATATCTGTGTCTACATTGCGTTTGCTCCCTCAAACTCCTCCCTTTACCTTCATATGCAATTGTTTTACTTTCCGCTGCTATACTCTTAGAATTGCATGCGTAGGTTGATTACTTGACTTGTGCAAAGTTGCTAAAATCTGCCAATAACTAAAATTGGGAAAAAGTCAAGATTTTTATTTGGTCAAGTAGTCTAATCACCCCCCCTCTAGACATACTTCCGATCCTACAAGTGGTATCAGAGCTTTGGTCTCCATTTGCTTTGATTTCCATAGCTTTTGGTGGTCATAGCCTTGGTTTCACAACCTAGGAGAGTATGGCGTCTAGTGAGGGAAATTGCCACCCTAGAGGTCCTTACTTTGATGGTACAAATTTTGCTAGTTGGAAGCATAAGATGAAAATGCATATTCTTGGACATAACCCCGCCGTTTGGGCTATTGAGTGTATTGGCTTGCAAGGTGAATTATTTGATGGGAGAGAACCGAACCGGGAAGCTACCGCGGAAGAGTTGAAGATGTTGCAATACAATACTCAAGCTTGTGATATTCTCATCAACGGATTGTGCCCCGAAGAATTCAACAAAATCAGCCGTCTTGAGAATGCAAAGGAAATTTGGGATACTTTGTTTGATATGCATGAAGGTACCGACTCCGTCAAGGAATCCGAATTGGATGTGCTTCAAAGTCAACTTGATAAGTTCAAAATGAAGGATGGTGAAGGTGTCGCTGAAATGTACTCTAGGCTTGCTCTCATCACAAATGAGATTGCTGGCTTAGGAAGTGAAGAGATGATCGATAGATTCATCATCAAGAAGATCCTAAGAGCCTTGGATGGAAAATATGATATCGTGTGCACATTGATCCAAATGATGCCCAACTACAAAGATCTCAAGCCAATGGAATTCATTGGAAGAATTGTTGCTCATGAGATGTCACTTAGGGATAAGGAAGAGCTTCACAACAAGTCAAGTGGTGCTTACAAAGCCTCATGTGATGCCCCCATATCATCAAATGAGAAGCAAATCTTCAATGAAGAATTGAGCCTAATGGTGAAGAACTTCAACAAGTTCTACAAGAGTAGAAGCAAGGAAAGAAGTTCCAAGTCAAGGTCCTACAATGATAAAAGATCTTCTAGTCGTGAGCGTAACAGCTACAATTGTGGAAGACCCGGACACTATTCCAATGAGTGTACGGCTCCCCACAAAAGAAGAGAATATTCTCCCAAGAGAAGAAGTAGGAGAGAAGAATCAGCATCAAGAGAGAGGAGGAGTAGAGATGACCGTTATGAACGAAGAACATCATGGAGAAGCAAGGATTCGGAAAGGAAGGACAAATCATCAAGGGGCTACACAAAACAAAGACATCAAGCTCACGTTGGTGAATGGGTATCCGGCTCCGACTCCGACGATCACTCCGAGAGAAGTTATCACTCCGACTTTGAATATACTCAAGATGAAGGTGTTGTCGGTCTAGCACTTGTGTCAACCAACTCCTACGACATATTTGAGTCACCAAATGAAGGAATTGGAAGATGCTTCATGGCTAAAGGTCCAAAGGTATCACACCCCTAGTATGTTGATTTCAATAGTGATGAAGATGACTTGCTAGGTGATGATGATTTACTTGTTGACAATTCTAGTGATGAAAACTATGATGAACTTGCTATTAATCATGCTAATCAAGAAAAAATGAATGACGATGATAAGAAGGAGATTGAGCGTCTAACTAAAGAGCTAAACACTCTTAAGTTAGCTCATGAAACTACCTTGGAAAATCATTGAGAGCTTTTAAAGACTCATGAGAAGTTACGCTTCGAAAAGCTCAACCTTGAGCAAGAGCATGGGTTCTTAAAAGAGATCAATGATGATCTTCACAAGAAAAATTCTTCTTACATTGCCAAGCGTTTACTCTTGTCTACTTACATGCCACAAGTTAAATCTAGCAACAAGAGTAAGAAAGATTATTCATCTAGTAGTAACAACAATCATGCTAAATCCAATGTTGTTGCTTCTAGTAGTTCTCTTGATTCCACTAATGATTCTCTTAGCGAAGTTACACTTGAGCAAGAAAATAGCTTATTGAAGGGAATTATACAGAAAGGTGTTCACAAGAGCCTTGCCGGAAATAAGCAATTTGAGGAAATTGTACGCAAGCAAGGAAGGCACCGGAAGAATCAAGGTGTTGGTTTTGAATGAAAGCTCAATGCCAATGGAGTTGAGTGGGAAGAAGATCAATACCCGAAGACGAAGTTTGTTCCTCAACAAGAGAAGTATGATCCTACTTCTTTCCAAGGAACACAAGCTCAAGATGATCTTCCACCTCAAGAACACAAGCAAAAAAGGCGAGGAGAAGCTTCAAGAGGAGATTGATGCATTTGAAGAAGCTCCTAAGGCCTTGGTCAAGTTGGTTCCCAAGACTACATCAAGTTCTACCTCATCCAGTACGACTACAACTCCAAGGATTCCCATAAAGATGGTGTGGATCCCGAAGAAGAAGAACTAGATAGTTCTTGAGGGTGACTCCGCCAACATACATCACTCTTATCATTTGGCAATAACAAGTGCAAACAACTTCTATATCTTGCACTAGTTCAAGGAGTCACAAACCCTCTTGTTGGTAAGACAAGGGACAAGTTAACCTAATGCTTTCATGGACATCATCTTGTGTATACATCACTCTATGTCTATGGATATCCTTGCTTGTTCCTTGTGGGACTAACCCATGTAGGTATTGAAAGTCCAACTCACTCCAATGGAATGCTCCAAATGATCTACATCAACATTGAGCATCCACATCTTCATTACCTACAAGAAGTCATCATCGACAAAACCCAAGGTTAGTTCATCCCTCTTAGGGGGGATATCACATCTAGGGGGAGCTTTACTCTAAAATTGAGCTAAAGCAACTCTAATGGTGTGAGCACAACAATGCTTTATGTAAAAGTGGTAACCCCACTTGTGCTTAAACGATGAGTATGACCTATGATCAGAAGTTCTCATTTGACTCCTAAGTCAATATACTCATATATAGATGACCCAGTCATCGCCAATTGCTTGATAGATGCTAGAGTGTCTGTGCATGCTTTGTCACATATTTCATTTGCCATTTTATTGTGTGAGCATGTTGGATGCATATTTCTCTCATTCGAGGACATCCATTTGTTGCTTTGATTGTTTGGCTCTTTCTCTTTTGCCAAATGGATGGACAACAATGCCTAAGAACTCCCTCTAGCTATCTATGCTTTCCTTGTCTCAAACTCTCTTCATGCTACATCACAAAGTGTGATCAAGTCAGATTCGAACCACTCTGTGTGAATAGCACTCGGAGTCCCTGATTCTTCATAGACTTAAACTTCCAAAACCTCTTTGTGCATTTCGGTCTAACCGATTCATCCTTTTTGGTCCTACTGAGATCACTTAGTTGATCTAGGTTTTCAATCTCGGTGCAACCGATTAGAACCTTTCGGTCACAGAGTTGCAGTAACTACCTGCAGTTTTGCATCTCGGTGCCACCGAGTTGTTCCACTCGGTCACACCGACAGGGTCAGGTTATACATACTGACGGGTCAAATTTTGGAAATTTTTCCGAAACCCTTCACCCGCGCGTAACCTGCTCTGCCTCTTTGGGTCTCCGGATCGTCCTCTCACTGCCAGCGACCTCCCGCCGCTGGTCTCCGCCACCGTCAATGGCAATCTGCTCCGCTGTTGACACCGTAGCAAGCACTCGCCGCTCTAGGGTAAGTGTTCAACCCCTTGTGCTGTCTTTTTCACTTCGATTCCTAGCACAAGGACAATGCCATGTTTCTTGCCATGATTGAGATTGATCCATCTAGCTAAAACTTACGTAGGTCTAGATTGATTCGAAAATTTTAGGGTTAGCTCTCCGCAGAACTCATCTCGGACCGACCGAAATGTAGAAATCGGTCTCACCAATTCGGCCTTGGCCATTGCACATGCGCTTTTCGGTCCAACCGAAACGTGCAAATCGGTGTGACCGAGTTCAAGATTCTGTGAAACCCTAGCAATCTCGGTGCCACTGAACTGTGACTCGGCCCAACCGAGTTCACTAGTTTAGGTTCCAAGTGTTGGTTCGGTATCATCGAGTTTGTCAATTCGGTAGCTCCGAGATCACTTCTGTAGAGAACTAAAACTAAGCCTTTTGACTCAATTGTTTTGCAAAACCTCTGTACTTTGTGATGCTCATCTACTCTACCTCATCTACAACCTATTCACAGGGTCTGCTGATGGTTTGCCTGAAGATGTCTGATGAAAGTGACAGTCAGAACAAGTCTGAAGAACAGGTTCAGTTGAGTGAGGGCACTAGTCCCTCCAGCAGCTATGATGAGGGTAGCAGGAGCACACCTAGTAACTTGCAAAAAGCAGCTACCAGGACAAGGAAAAAGAAAATCTCATATTCTGAAGATGAGGATTATGTGGCCGTTGAGGATGAGGCCACTTCAAGGAAAAAGGTGCTGAAAAAGGAGTATGGCACAGCTGCTACAAGTAAGCCTGGAATGAAGACAAAGGCTCCAGCAAGAAGAGTTCCAATGTCAAAAGCCAGAGCCTCCACTCAAGAAACAATGGAGTTCACTCTTGAACCCAAAGAAGGAGGTGAAGGCAAGAAGAGGAAAGAAAGGGTCAAGAAGACCATTGCCAGAGTTATTGGAAAACCTTCAATGATGAGAGATGATGATGATGAAGAAGAGGATGCTGCACTAGCACCCAAAGCTCAGAAGCTTATGGGAGATGAAATCGGATCAGGGGCTGCTCCATCAAAGCCCAAGTCTGCTCCCAAAGCTCCATCTCAGAAGTCTGCTCCAAAGAGAAGCACTAGAAACATTCCAGCTGCAGAAAAGAACAAGGCCCCAGTGCTTGAGACTGTTGATGAAGAAGATGATGAAGCCCAAGTGCTAAGGAAGCTCAAGCCCAATATCCGTGACCACAATGATGCACGTCCTGTTGCAGAAAATATGAAGATCAGGAAAGATTCAAGACTGCGATTGTGGAGACAGACTGATCCATATGCTGTCAGGAGGAGAACTGCTGTGGACTACAGGTTGCACACAAAGGAACAACAAGACTTTTATGAGACTGTCCTGCTTGACAAGAAGCCCATAGTGTGTGACATGAGATGGGTTGACTAGGAGTACATCAAGGAAAATGAAGATCACTATCTAGGAGTCTATGACAGCTCCAAGGCTTGTGGAGTAGATACTTTTGTTGCCCAGAAGCTCACCAAGTGGAATGATGAGCTCATCATGCAGTTTTACTCCATAGTCCACTTCTACCAAGATGGAAGGATAGTTTGGATGTCTGAAGGTACTAGGTACCAATCCAATGTTGAAGAATGGGCTCGGTTGATCAATGCCCCAGAAGAACATGAGGATGACTTGGATGTTTATGCCGAGAAGAAGAAAGACCACAACACTATAGCACACATGTACAAAGAGATCCCAGATGATGCTTTAGAGACTCATAAGTTTGGATCTGTCCACTTCTTGTTGTCTGGTCTTCCTACCATCAACTAGATCCTAAGGCAGACATTGCTACCCAAGTTAGGTGATCACAAGATGATCAGAGGACATGCTATCAATTTGCTACATTTGTTTGATGTGCCTCAAAAGTTCAAAGTCATGAGTCTGATTGTAGAGACAATCAAAAGGACAGAAGCTGATCAGAAGAAAAGGTGTGGGTATGCCCCACAAATTCAGGAGCTCATCAACTCCAAGATGGGCACATGCAAATATCTATTGGATAAGGAACACCTGGCCATATACCCTGAATTTGAAGACAACACTATTGTGATGAATGAGGAAGACCCCACAGCTGTGCAATCACATGAGAAGAGAGAGAAGGCAAGGGCAGAGAAAGCTGCAAGAATGCCAACTGTTGAAGAGGCATCTCAAGTGTTCTTGAATCCAAGCAAGATCAGCTTGGATATCTGATCCAATCCACCTTGAGGATTGAGAAGGCCTTGGCCACCCTGACTCAAAAACCAGGAGAGCTTGGAGAGGATCGTTGAGCAGAAATTATATGATCTTGATGTCAAAGTAATTGAGATTCAGTCAGCAGTTGAGCGACTTCAGGAGGAAGTGGAGGAGAAGAAGGGCAAGTCAACTACAGATGCTTTTGCTAGAGTGCCCCGAAGCCAGAGGTCTGTTGCAGTGCCAGTCACAAATACTAGAGCTACAGCATCAGCTCCAGCAGCTACAGCTCCAATGCCACCTCCAGCAGCCACTCCACCAGCTCCAGCTACATCAAGAGAAGCTTTCGTCCTTGGAGTCATCTCTACACCACCTACCGAAGATCAAGCCTGGGAGACGTTTAGCACTATGCATTTTTGAACTTTTTGGTAACTTGTTGCCAAAGGGGGAGAAAAATGTATATATCATAGGCTTCGAGAGAGAGTGTTGCTTTTTATCTCTCTTGTTTTTGGTTTGGTTGAACTTCTTGATTCTGTGCTTGTGTGAGATACTTTATGTTCTTGTGAAATACTTGTTTGATCATGTGTTTGATCATATGCTACCCTTAATGCTTGTTGGATGATATTATCTCTTATATCCTTATATGATCATTCACTTGCTTGGTGATGAGTGCATGCTTTTAAGTTCTATCATGTTGATCGCTCCACCAAGATGTATGTGACATGGAAGAGTAACCCATGATCCTAATCGATTGTGCATTTGCATTCAAAAACAAATTTTAAATAATGCACAAATTTAGGGGAGCTCTTGCTTATCACATACTTCTCAAAGCGACGATGTTTTTCAATCTTATTATCATTTGTCAAAGCTTTGATCTATATGTTGTCATCAATTACCAAAAAGGGGGAGATTGAAAGTGCAACTATCCCTGGGTGGTTTTGGTAATTCCTAACAACATATATCTCATTGAGCTAATGCTATTTCAAGATAAATATTTCAGGAAAGCTCAATGATTGGCATGGCATGGATTAGAAAAGTGGACCCCTGAAAATTCCGAGGACAAAAGGATTGGCTCAAGCTCAAAACACAAGACTCTACATTTTTCATTTTAGTGATCCAAGATCACATTGAGTCCATAGGAAAAGCCAATACTATCAAGAGGGGGTGAGGTGTTGCTTAATGATTTTCTTGCTCAAAATTCTTAGTGATATGCTCCAAAGCCTTAAACTACTTTCTCACATCCACATATGTCCCAAACCAAAATTTAAACTCGGCCCTACCGAAATTCTCCATCCGGCGCCATCAAGTTCTCTTGACATAGCCACTGCAAGAAACCCTAGTCTTTTCGATTTCACCGATAGGGATCTCGGTCTCACCGAGATGGGATTGTAATCTCTATGTTTCCCTTCATAACGTTTCGGTCAAACCGAGATGAGCGATCGGTCCCACCGAGATTGCAATGCAAAATCTCTGTTTCCTTTTTGTAACGTTTCGGTCCTACCGCGAGAGCGAATCGGTCCCACCAAGATTGCCTGACCAACTCTCTGGTTAGTCTATTCCCAAAATCGGTCTCACCAAGTTTGTGTAATCGGTCTCACCGGGATTATGTTATGCCCTAACCCTAAAGAAATTGGTCCCACCGAGTTGACGTTTCGGTCCCACCGAAAATCCTAACATTCACATTTTGAACTAAATCGGTCCGACCGAGTTTCATGATTCGGTCCCACCGAGTTTGGTAAATTGTGTGTAATGGTTAGATTTTGTGTGGAGGCTATATATATACCCCTCCACCCACTCTTCATTCATGGAGAGATCCATCAGAACATGCATACACTTCCAAAATACATTTTCTAAGAGAGAACCACCTACACTTGTGTTGAGGTCAAGATATTACATTCCAACCACATAAATCTTGATCTCTAGCCTTCACCAAGTTGCTTTCCACTCAAATCTTCTTTCTACCAAATCCAATCCTATGAGAGAGAGTTGAGTGTTGGGGAGACTATCATTTGAAGCACAAGAGCAAGGAGTTCATCATCAACACACCATTTGTTACCTCTTGGAAAGTGGTGTCTCCTAGATTGGCTAGGTGTCACTTGGGTGCCTCCGTCAAGATTGTGGAGTTGAACCAAGGAGTTTGTAAGGGCAAGGAGATCGCCTACTTCGTGAAGATCTACCTGAGTGAGGCAAGTCCTTCGTGGGTGACCGCCATGGTGGGATAGACAAGGTTACTTCTTCAGGGACCCTTCGTGGGTGGAGCCCTCCGTGGACTCACGCAACCGTTACCCTTCGTGGGTTGAAGTCTCCATCAACGTGGATGTACGATAGCACCACCTATCAGAACCACGCCAAAAATCTCCGTGTCCACATTGCGTTTGCTCCCTCAAATTCCTCCCTTTATCTTCATATGCAATTTATTTACTTTCCGCTGCTATACTCTTAGAATTGCATGCGTATGTTGATTGCTTGACTTGTGTAAAGTTGCTAAAATCTGGCAAGAACTAAAATTGGGAAAAGGCTAGATTTTTATTTGGTCAAGTAGTCTAATCACCCCCCCTCTAGACATACTTTCGATCGTGCAATGCTACGGGAATCACAAACTTTAGAACAAGTATTTCTCAAATTCACAACTACTCAACTAGCATGACTCTAATATCACCATATTCATATCTCAGAAGAATCATCAAGTATCAAACTTCTCATAGTATTCAATGCACTTTTTATGAAAGTTTTTATTATACCCATCTTGGATGCCTATCATATTAGGACTAATTTTATAACCAAAGCAAATTACCATGCTGTTCTAAAAGACTCTCAAAATGATATAAGTGAAGTATGAGAGATCAATAATTTCTATAAAATATAACCACCACCGTGCTCTTAAAGGATATAAGTGAAGCACTAGAGCAAAATTATCTAGCTCAAAAGATATAAGTGAAGCACATAGAGTATTCTAATAAATTCCGATCCATGTGTGTCTCTCCAAAAGGTGTGTACAGCAAGGATTATTGTGGTAAACTAAAAAGAAAAGACTCAAATCATACAAGACGCTCCAAGCAAAACAAATATCATGTGGTGAATAAAAATATAGCCTCAAGTAAAGTTACCGATGGACAAAGCCAAAAGAGGGGATGCCTTCTAGGGCATCCCCAAGCTTAGGCTTTTGGTTGTCCTTGAATTTTACCTTGGGATGCATTGGGCATCCCCAATATTAGGCTCTTGCCAGTCCTTATTCCAAAATCCGTCAAATCTTTACCCAAAACTTGAAAACTTCACAACACAAAACTCAACAGAAAATCTCATGAGCTCCATTAGTATAAGAAAACAAACCACCACTTCAAGGTATTGTAATGAACTCATTATTTATTTATATTGGTGTTAAACCTACTGTATTCCAACTTATCTATGGTTCATACCCCCCGATACTAGCCATAGATTCATCAAAATACAGAATCTGTCAAAAACAGAACAGTCTGTAGTAATCTGTAGGTTTCGAATACTTCTGTAACCCCAAAAAAGTTATGAAATAAATTGTTGGACGTGAGGAATTTGTCTATTAATCATCTGAAAAAAGAATTAACCTAATCGCACTCTCCAGTAAAAAATGGCAGAAAATATCGTGAGCGCTAAAGTTTCTATTTTTTACAGCAAGATCGCAAAGACTTCCCCCAAGTCTTCCCAAAGGTTCTACTTGGCACAAACACTAATTAAAAACATAAAACCACATCTAAACAAAATCTAGATGAATTATTTATTACTAAACAGGAACAAAAAACAAGAAAAAAATAAAATTGGGTTGCCTTCCAACAAGCGCTCTCGTTTAACGCCCCTAGCTAGGCATAAAAACAAGAATAGATCTAGGTATTTTCATCTTTGGTATGCAATTCATAAGTGGCTCTCATAATAGATTCATAAGTTAATTTAATTTTCTTTCTAGGGAAGTGTTCCGTGCCCTTCCTTAATGGAAATTGGAATCTAATGTTTCCTTCTTTCATATCAATAATTGCACCAATCGTTCTAAGGAAAGGTCTACCAAGAATAATAGAACAAGTGGGATTGCAATCTATATCAAGAACAATGAAATCTATGGGCACATAATTCCTATTTGCAGCAATAAGAACATCATTAATCCTTCCCATAGGTTTCTTAATGGTGGACTCCGCAAGATGCAAATTTAAAGAACAATCATCAAATTCACGGAAACCTAACACATCACTCAAAGTTTTTGGAATCGTGGAAACACTAGCACCCAAATCACATAAAGCATAGCATTCATGATATTTAATTTTAATTTTAATAGTAGGTTCCCACTCATCATAAAGTTTTCTAGGGATAGGAACTTCTAATTCAAGCTTTTCTTCATATGATTGCATTAAGGCATCAACGATATGTTTGGTAAAAGCTTTATTTTGATCATAAGCATGAGGGGAATTTAGCACGGATTGCAACAAGGAAATACAATCTATCAAAGGTCATCATAATTAAATTCCTTGAAATCCAAAATAGTGGTTTCATTGCTATGTAAAGTTTTGACCTCTTCAATCCCACTTTTACCAATTTTTGCATCAAGATCTAAAAACTCCGAATCATTGGGACGTCTTTTAACTAAAGTTGACTCATCTCCAGTCCCATCATTACCAATATTAATATTGCAAAACAAATATTTAATAGGAGACACATCAATCACTTTTAGATCTTCATCCTTATTATCATGAAAACTAGAAGAACTTGCTTTTATAAAGCAATCTTTTTTAGCACGCATCCTAGCGGTTCTTTCCTTGCACTCGTCAATGGAAATTCTCATAGATTTGAGAGACTCATTGATATCATGCTTAGGTGGAATAGATCTAAGTTTCAAAGAATCAACATCAAGAGAAATTCTATCCATGTTCCTAGCCAACTCATTAATCTTAGGCAATTTTTCTTCAAGCAAAGAATTGAAATTCTTTTGCGAAGTCATAAATTCTTTAACACTAGTCTCAAAATCAGAGGGCATCTTAAAATTTTCATCAGAGTTGTTGTAGGAATTACCATAATTATTAGAGGAATTACTAGGAAACGTCCTAGGATTAAAGTTTACTCTATACGCGTTGTTACCAAAATTGTTCCTACCAACAAAATTCACATCCATATATTCATTATTATTCTCAATCAAAGTAGACAAAGGCATATCATTAGGATCAGAAGAAACACTCTTATTAGCAAAACAATTCATAAGTTCATCCATCTTTCCACTCAAAACATTAATTTCTTCTATAGCATGAACCTTTTTACTAGTAGATCTTTCGGTGTGCCATTGAGAATAATTAACCATAATATTATCTAGGAGTTTGGTAGCTTCTCCTAAAGTGATTTCCATAAAGTGCCTCCCGTGGCCGAATCTAAAAGATTTCTAGAAGCAAAATTCAATCCAGCATAAAAATTTTGTATAATCATCCATAAATTCGAACCATGTGTAGGGCAATTACGTATCATCAGTTTCATCCTCTCCCAATCTTGTGCAACATGCTCATGATCAAGTTGCTTAAAATTCATAATATCGTTTCTAAGAGAGATGATCTTAGCGGGAGGAAAATACTTAGATATAAAATCATCTTTGCACTTATTCCATGAAACAATACTATTTTTAGGCAAAGACGAAAACCAAGTTTTAACATGATCTCTAAGCGAAAACGGAAATAGCTTCAATTTAACAATATCATTATCCACATCTTTCTTCTTTTGCATATCACATAAATCAACAAAGTTGTTTAGATGGGTAGCGGCATATTCACTAGGAAGGCCAGAAAATGGATCTTTCATAACAAGGTTCAGCGAAGCAGTCTTAATTTCACAAGATTCATCATCGGTAAGAGGAGCATTCGGAGTACTAAGAAAATAATTATTGTTGGTATTGGAAAAGTCACACAATTTAGTATTGTCTTGAGCCATCATGACAAATAATCAAACACACAAGCACACAAGAAGCAAACAACAAGAGACGTACGGAAAAGAGGCGAGCGGAAAAGAGGGCGAATAAAACGACAAGGGTGAAGTGGGGGAGAGGAAAACGAGAGGCAAATGGCAAAAAATGTAATGCGAGGGATAAGAGTTTGTGATGGGTACTTGGTATGTCTTTACTTGCGTGTAGACGGCGCCAGAAATGACTAGTTGCTGGGAGATCAAATCTTGACTTGACTTGGTGCAACCTCCCTAGCAACGGCGCCAAAAATCCTTCTTGCTACCTATCGTGGTTCTAAGACTAATAGTAGAATGGGGGTAGGTATGAGGAGGGAAGATCTCAGCTATGGTGAAGATGTACACACAAGATTTACGAGTTTAGGCCCTTCACGGTGGAAGTAATAGCCCTACGTCTCGGTGCCCGGAGGCGGTCGACTGGATTATATGTGTGTGGTGTTACAGGGGGTGCGAACCCTTGTCCCTGAGGAGGGGGTGGCTTATATAGAGTTCGCCAGACCCCTCCCGCCCTCAGTTACAAAGGGTTTAAGGTACATAAAGATGGGGTGTTTCTCATAATGCTAGTAATAAAGTGACATAAATGACCACTTAGTCTACATAGTAAACGCCCGACCGTTGCTTTTCAGAGTGGCTTTCGATCTTCTGTCTGTCGAGTGATCACTGCCATGGTCGATTGACATAGAGTCTTCCGAGTGGAACGTTTTCTGGTCGAGCGGATGATGGTATCCCTTGAATACTTCTGACTTTAGGGTGATGTCCTAGGGGAGGGTGTCTAGGTCAGGCCTATGACCTTACCCTAGGTACATAGCATCATCATTAGCCCCCAAATGGTTCAGGGTTCGAGTGGAGGAGGAGTTGAAAAATACTTCTGACTCAATTTTTACGCTTCGGAAGCGTCTTGTTAGGATCAATGAACAACAAGATGGATTCAACTTCTTTTTCAGTCGCCTTGATCCATTCTTAGTTTTGTCGAATGAACTTTTGCTGATAAGTTCCGAGTGTTGATATGAAAGAAATCTTTAGTCTGACAGGTTGCTCTACAGTTCCTGGATCTTACGGGATTCGAAATTTTGGGAAGCGCATGGGACGAAGGAGGTCGTAGTAATCAGGATGGATTAGGCAAGGGAGCCTCGATCACCGCGTCGCCTTTTTTGCCACATACCGAGCGGGCGACAATTGCGGCATTTGACAAGATTGCCCAGGCCCAGTCGTCAGTCTCTCGGAAATGACTCCATATAAGACGTCGGGTTGGGGGATTTGCACAATGCGCCCATGTTTCTCCTTCTTTCTCCTCAGTTTCTCCATTGCTCCCGTCCCCACTCTCAGCACCTCCACCCACCTTGAGCCCATTCCGCTGTAATGGGGAAGCACAAGATCGCCGCCCTGGAGCGTGCGAAGAAAGAGACAGCGAAAGCGAAAGGGAAGAAGACGAGTTGGAGCGGGTCATCGTCAAGATCTGCCCTGCCGCGCGGCTGGGTCCAGGGCGACTGGATCAGATCCACGCTCGTCCTGGATGATCTGCAAGACCTGGCCGAGAGTGGGTTGATCGAGCACGATTCCTAGAGGCTTCAAGGGGATGAATCTGAGCCGCATCCTCAGGAGGGTGAGTGCGTCTTGCTCGCCACCCACGTCGACCATGGTTTTTCTTTGCCTCCACACCCATTTTTCTGAGCATTCTTGAACTTCTTTGGAGCTCAACTCCACCATTTCTCCCCCAACACGATCACGTACCTTGCGGCTTATGTCTCCTTGTGTGAGAATTTCTTGGGCTATCGACCGCACTGGGGCCTATTTAAGCACATCTTCATGTGCCGCTCGCAAACTGTGAAAAAGACCAATCCGAGTGATGAGAAAACCCAGGTGATCCAGATGTATGGGGGCTTAGGTATCCATATGAGGGGGAAGAGTGCTTTTCCTGCGATGACTCTTCCCGACTTGGTTAGAGGGTGGCAGTCGACTTGGTTTTATTGCAAAGACAAGCCGACCCAGGTCATTCGACAGGTCTTCCTCCCTTTTCCTCGGCATGACTCCAGAAACCCACTTCTTTGAGAGTGGCTCCAGCAGAGAAGGTGGAGGTGTCCATGTTGATGGAGCGAGTAGTTCAGCTGATTCACGAGGGAGTGACTGGCATGGATCTGCTCGAGGTATTCCTCAGTTGACGTATTCAACCCCTCCAAGCTCGTGATCACTCCACGTGGGTGTACTCGTGGATTGAAGATTCTACCATCCGGAGGACGTTGATGAGAAGACGGTGGCACTGTGGGTGCAAAGCATGACAGAGAACAAAGGCAACCCCAGGGGGTCCCGAAGAGTTTTACCATTCGGCACCAACAACCAACCAGATAAGGTCTGTCTCTTATCTATGAGTGTTTTTCATTCTAACTTGCAGTTGCTTACTGAGTCGACAATCCTCTGGTCATCTCTTCTGTTTTGCAGGTTTATACTGAGACGTACTCAATGCCGAATGGGGAGCAAGAGCAGCACCAGGATGGAGAGGAAAGCGGAGGCGAAAGCATGGTGAGGGAGTCCTGGATTATGGGTTGTCCGGATAGCCGGACTATACCTTCGGCCGGACTCCTGGACTATGAAGATACAAGATTGAAGACTTCGTCCCGTGTCCGGAAGGGACTTTCCTTGGCGTGGAAGGCAAGCTTGGCGATACGGATATGTAGATCTCCTACCATTGTAACCGACTTTGTGTAACCCTAGCCCTCTCCGGTGTCTATATAAACCGGAGGGTTTTAGTCCGTAGGACAACATATAGAACAACAATCATACCATAGGCTAGCTTCTAGGGATTAGCCTCTCCGATCTCGTGGTAGATCTACTCTTGTCCTACCCATATCATCAATATTAATCAAGCAGGACATAGGGTTTTACCTCCATCAAGAGGGCCCGAACCTGGGTAAAACTTCGTGTCCCTTGCCTCCTGTTACCATCCGGCCTAGACGCACAGTTTGGGACCCCCTACCCGAGATCCGCCGGTTTTGACACTGACATTGGTGCTTTCATTGAGAGTTCCTCTGTGTCGTCGCCATCAGGAAGGATGCCTCGCCCCGTCTTTAAATACGGCACCGTTGCTAAGGGAGCTTTGGTTGTCGGCCAAACCCTCCGGCTAGGTGGTTTTCTTATGACCGCCTGTTCGGCTTCTGCGCCGACAATGACCTGTCAAGCCATCGAAAACAATCTTCATGTTAGCTCGGAACTCGCCGAGCAGTTAGATCCAATGGAGCTCTCCTCCATAAACGAGCTCTTGGATCGCATCGCCGCCCTGGGAGTCGCTACGGATTACGACCAGATTGGGCCTAAACCCGATCTAAGAGAGATTAACTCTCCCCAAGTCACCCATCACGTTGCCGTGGTAGAGGGACAGTGCGGTGACCCTTCATCTATCTTAAGGACTAGCTATGTCCGGATTCCCAATCCCTCCAAGATGGATACCCGCGGAGGGGAGGATATCACTCAAGACCTGAACTTAGAGTCAGGCGACGGGCTGGATTGATTGGACAACATCCAGGAATCCAAATTTTCGAGTTCGGAAATTCCTCGGCCTCTAAGCCTCAGATTGGGTGAGGCTTCGGATTTAATTCCACCCACCCACCCGAACATAAGTGATCTATCCCAAATCAGGTAAGAACCCGATGAAACAGTACATCATTACTGGGCCAGATTCCTCCTGGTTAGGAACAGGATAAGGGACTGCCACGAGGAAGACGCAATCTCAATCTTCTGCAATAATTGCATGGACAAGTGAATCCTCAACGCCATAAGTCGCCGTGATATTACACGCTTCGCTGACTTAGCGTCCATTGTACGAAAGTACTGTGCGATGGAAAGCGCCTGGAAAACCGAAATAAAATTTTGGGACGATCCAGCCCTGAATACAAACCCAGTCTGAAATAAAAGGGTGCATCATCGTCAGACACTCGGGTCAAACACCAAAAAGCAAAAACCCTCTACAGGGCATGGAACCGTACTAGAAGGATGGCTTAATGGACCCTGTAAAATTCACAGTACAGAGGACGCCACACCAACTCACAGCCTTAGAGCATGTTGGATACTCCGGTAGGTGGCCAAAATTGGCGAAGATCTCCTAATTCCGGAGGCCACAGAAAGCCACCCCAGAGACACCAATACGGTATTAACAGTCTTCGAGACTTTCGCATCAAATAATATGCGAAAAAGGAAACTCCGCAGCCTTGCCGAAGTCTACCAAGTAGCAACAATAAACCCATGGAGTGACACGGCTATTACCTTTAACGCTAGTGATGAACCTAAATTCCGATCAGCCTGAGCACCAGCCGCATTGGTCCTCAGTCCAATAGTGGATGGCTTTCTTCTTACCAAGGTACTCATGGACGGCGGTAGCGGATTGAACCTCATTTATGAGGAAAACCTTCAAAAATGGAAATAGACTGGAACCGCATTGAGCGAAGCAGCACAACCTTTAGAGGAATAATCCCCAGTCGGGAAGCGCGTTGTACAGGAAAAATCACACTAGATGTGGTGTTCGGCACGCCGGATAATTATAGGTCCGAAGAGGTCACGTTCCATGTGGCTCCGTTCAGCAGCGGTTATCACGCTCTGGTAGGGCGGGAAGCGTTTACAATCTTCCAAGTAATACCCCATTATGGATACATGAAGCTCGAGATGCCCGGGCCTAACGGGATCATCACTCTCGCTAGTGATCCGGACATAGCACTCCGCGCCGAAAACAAGACAGCCGCACTGGCCCTCGAGGCACTATCCGAAGCCCTAGCGGCTGAGGAACTGACTGCGCTGCGCTCCATGGTGAATAGGGATGATGTGGTACTCGACAAAAGATCCGAGTCCACCTCCTTTAAACTGGCGGATGAAATAGTCAAATTCCAAGTCCATCCAACGGACCCCAATAAAATAGCTTCCATCGGGGCACAGTTAAACCCTGATGTAGACGCTGCACTGCGAGAGTTTCTACGAGAGAACTGGGACATTTTCGCCTGGCACCCATCAGACATGCCAGGAATCGCACACAGGCTGGCCGAGCACAGCTTAAATATCCTAAAAGGATTCAAACCTGTCAAACAAGCTCTTCGGTGTTTTTCCGAACCTAAGAGACAGGCCATGGGAGAGGAGCTAGCAAAGCTATTGGAGGCCGGATTCATCAGAGATATAAAACATCCGGACTGGCTAGCAAACCTGGTGATGGTGCCAAAGAAGGAAAAATCCTGGCGCCTGTGCGTTGATTTTAAATACCTTAACAAGGCTTGCCCAAAGGATCCCTTCCCCTCCCCCACATCGATCAAATTATCGATGCTACCGCAGGACACGATTCGTTGTGTTTCCTCGATGCATATTCCGGCTACCATCAAATCAAGATGGCGGAATCAGACCAAGCCGCAACGGCATTGATCACACCATACGACCCATTCTGCTTCAACACAATGCCCTTCGGGCTCAAAAACGTCGGCGCAACATATCAGCGCATGATTCAGACATGTCTGGCAAACCAGATCGGCAAAATAGTGGAGGCATACGACATCAAGCTCAACCCGGAAAAATGCGTTTTCGGCATTCCAGCCGAAAAGCTCTTGGGCTTCATTGTATCCGGTAGAGGAATTGAAGCAAATCCAGCCAAGATCCGAGCTCTGTAACAATTGGATATCCCAAAGGACCTCAAACAAATACAAAAGTTAACCGGATGCGTGGCGGCTCTAAGCCGCTTTATCTCCCGCTTGGGAGAAAAGGCCCTACCCCTTTACTGCCTCCTTCAGCGCACCGAACACTTCGAATAGACAGATGCAGCCACGGCCGAACTCGACGAAATAAAAGCCATATTGGCAACAAACCCAGTCTTGGCCGCGCCAAACATTGGCGAACCAATGCTATTGTACATTGCAGCAACACATCAGGTTGAAAGCGCAGTGCTTGTCGTCGAACGAGAAACGGACGGACACAAATTCCCCCTTCAAAAGCCGGTCTATTATGTGTCCACTGTCCTCATTCCGTGCAAATCACGGTACCTGCATTATCAAAAGATTGTGTATGCGGTATTCATGGCATCCCAGAAGCTATGACACTACTTTCAAGAGTGTTCAATAACAGTAGCCTCGAAAGTACCACTTAATGATATTATAAACAACCGTGATGCAACGGGTCGGATTGCAAAATGGGCCATTGAGCTCCTCCCGTTCGATATAACTTATAAGCCACGGCGAGCCATCAAGTCACAAGTTTTGGCCGACTTCGTCACAGAATGAACGGAGGCCGAACTCCCTAAAGAGTACGGCACATATTCAAATTGGATCATGCATTTCGACGGCTCCAAGATGTTGGCGGGACTAGGGGCTGGCGTCATTTTGACATCCCCCACAGGAGACACAGTTCAATACGTACTCCAGATTATGTACACAGACTCCAACAATGCAGCCGAATATGAGGCCCTTTTACATGGTCTCCGGATGGCAGTATCCATGGGCATTCGACGCCTAGAGGTGCGCGGGGACTCGAACCTCGCAATATCCCAAATAAATGGAGACTTCGATGCCAAGGATCCAAAAATGGCAACTTACCGCAACGCCGTCCTAAAAATGCCAGCTCGGTTCGAAGGGCTTGAATTTCACCATATAGCCCGGGAAAATAATCAGGCGGCAGATGTCCTGGCACGCATCGGCGCAAAGCGCGATGTAGTCCCCCCCAACATCTTCTTGGAAAGGCTGTTCAAGCCATCCGTAGTATGGGAAGGGGAGCCGAACAATAACAGCTCGGACCCAGCCGCACTGCCCGACACCAAACATTCTGACACAATCGGAGGCTCTGCCAATGAAATAACACCTTCAGCCCACGTAATAATGGTCGTCATCGCCCCGTGGACAGAACCATTCCTCGCCTACCTTACTAGGCAGGAACTCCCCGAGGACCAAAATGAGGCACGCTGCATAGTGCGGCGATCCAAAGCCTACAAAATCCACGAGGGAGAGATTTATAAGAAAAGCACTACCGGAGTCCTCCAAAGGTGCATCTCCGAAGAGGAAGGGCGGAACCTCCTGGCTGAAATTCATGCCGGACTCGGTGGTCATCACGCTGCAGCTCGGTCCCTTGTAAGCAAGGCCTTCCGTACAGGCTTCTATTGGCCGACGGCCTGGGCAGACGCCCAGTACTTAGTCCAACGATGCGTCGGTTGCCAGCTCTTCGCAAACCAAAGCCATATGCCACCCACCGCCCTCCAAACTATCCCCATCACTTGGCCCTTCGCGGTCTGGGGGCTTGACATGGTTGGACCCCTTAAAGGCGGAACCCATAAGCAAAAATACTTACTGGTCATGGTGGATAAGTTCACCAAATGGATAGAAGCCAAGCCTGTTAAGAAGGCCGAATCCGGACTGGTGATAGACTTTATATCCGGGGTTGTACACCGTTACGGCATCCCCCACAGCATCATCACTGATAACGGCATGAACTTTATGGCCGACGAGGTAAAACTCTGGTGCAAAAAAATGGGCATCAAGCTTGATTATGCTTCCGTCTATCACCCACAAACTAACGACCAGGTCGAACGTGCAAATGGTCTTATCATGAGCGACATCAAACCCAGATTAGTGCGGTCCCTCAAGGAATCTAACACGCATTGGGTAGAGGAGCTCGACTCTGTACTCTGGGGGCTGCGGACCAGCCGAATCGCACCACCGAATACACACCATTCTTTATGGTGTACGGCGCAGAGGCAGTTCTGCCTTGCGACATAATTCATAAATCACCTTGAGTGCGCATGTACGAATAAAGAGAAGCCGAACTCGACTGGCAAGACAGTTTGGACGCATTGGAGGAGGAGCGTGACGTGGCAAAAGCCCGTTCCGCATTCTATCAACAGCAGGCTCAAAGATACCAAAGCACAGAAGTACGGGCCAAAAATTACAACGTTGGTGAATTAGTTCTACGCCTGCCGGACTAGAAAAAGGAAAAACTCAAGCCCAAGTGGGAAGGTCCCTTCATAATTGACCAAGTCCTGACTGGTGGAGCATACCGCCTGCGAGATGCATCTGATAACCGACTCGAGCCGAACCCATGGAACGCAGCCCGTCTCCGAAGATTCTATGCCTAGCGCCGGACTCTGTGTTCGTCTCCTTCCTCTGTCCATTTTTTATATACCGTATGTCTTACATTTCTCTCCTTCTCCCCTTCCTTTCTCTTATAGCCTTTAAAGGCTCATCAAATGACGTGCTATTCACACCCATTAAACCTGGGGGCTTCTTTTAACAGAAGCTTATTTATACGGGCTTCATGCCCAACACATGTGTTACACTTCCGCATGTACCTTTTATTTCACCATTATATGCATCGATATGACTTAAGTTTTGGCCAAGCTGGGTTGCCTGGCTCCTGTGCTTACCCCTACGTTCCTGATTATTCGGCTAGGCGGTAAAGGGAGCACCTCTGTGATTGTTACTGCCGGATAAGCCGGATGTGTACCTCAGACTGGGTGAAGCCGAAAGCTAGTGTTCTTAAGGGAATATTCGGTCGGTGACCTAAAAGATGATCTTTTCACTTATTTATTTATGCGCCCCCAGATGCTTTTCCCGCGTCTTTTTCGCAGAATGGGCATGCACTTTAGGGCATGCCTCCCAGGGAAAGGAACCCCTAACGGAACTATTCTCCCTGGAAGATGTTTCTTACTAACCATGTAATATAACATAACTAGTCGGGCACTTGTCTGTTCATGCACTAATGACCCCTACGCCAGGTCTCCATGCATTCCCCGGTTCTTATATAACCGCATGGGAATTCGGACACACTCCGGACCGTCAGGTCCCGAGGCTGAAGCGAAAAGGTCGGCCATGACAAACGATCTACAATCCTGCTAGAAGGCATTATAAATGTCAATTAAATTACATAGTCATTCTGACTGATTGTATTCCTCTTCAATACCATCTAACAGGTTGTCTAATTTACAGTCCGGCTGGGAATACTTTGCGGCCAATTCTACTTGGCCGTATACTAAGCTTACAGGGATCTCCTTCCCATCGGGCCCCACAGGACCGACCTCGGCCATGTGGTTGGGGTCAACCTTTGTGTACCGCGTCTTCACCATGGCCCAGGCCTCCCTAGCGCCTTGACGGCAGGCCGATATCTTCCACAATCGGAAGCGCCGCCGTGCTCCCTTTAGCTTCTCTGCAAGCTATCCAAGACCTTCGGGCATGGAGATGGATGGCCACAAGGCCTGGGCGATGCCTTGCATCGCCTCCCGAACTCGCTCGAGCAGTTGCGAGAGCTCGGGAAGAAGGTCACCCGTAGAACCGGGCATCTCCTCTGCAGGACGACCTGTTAGCACACCTACAGACATTACTCTGTTAGTCGACTTCCCCGCCGAACTTTTTTTCAAAGGTTCGTTCAAGCACTTACTAAATATGCCGCGCCGAAGCCGCTGATTCTCCTTAATGGAGTCTGACAGCTGGACACGAACATCTTTCAGGTCGACGCCCATCTTGGTGTTGGCATCTTGGAGATCGTTCTTCTCCCGCCTCACCTTTGTCAGCACCTTCTCACTAGCCTTCAGCTGGCGTAGGAGTTGTTGCCTTTCCGGACTCAATCCGGCGCCATCTCCAATTCCATTTGTCAGATTCGCACCCATGTCATGCTTCGCAAAATACTTATCTTTCAAAGTGTATATTACCAGAGGGGGTCTCCTTGGGCTCCCCTGCCGCGGCTAGTGCGGCCTCAAGTTGGGCTTTGCACTCTTCCAGCTCCTGGGATAGTAGGGAATTCTTTTCTGTAAGAACCTGCATAACAAATGATCCTTAAATCAGTTATTCTAACTGTTTCAAGTCTCGGGGGCTACTGGTATATACATATATATAATTACCAAAATTTTCTTATCTGTATGTCTTTTACATATTGCTCCGTGGCTCTGGCTAGATCATTTTGAGCGGCACGGAGGCACGGAGGTACGCATCTCCCGAATTGAAGGCATCTAATGCCTCCTGGGAGAAACAAGCGTCACGAAGAATTGTCCGGCGACGCCTGTGGTTCATGGCACTCTCCACCTCAGAGTTGGCGGCAGACAACCTGTCCACATCCTCCGTCGGAGGAGCGTCCGGTGCGCGCCTTGTGTTCGCCTCCGCCTCCGGACCAGGCTTTGGAGCCTGGCTGGTGGAGGCGCGATTGGCAGCTTCTCCGTATATAGTCCGGCGAGGTCTCTTTGTCCTGAAGAGAGCACGAGTGTTAATATGCCTTGAAGGTATAACACCTGGGATAAGGGGGTGCGTCGTACCTTTGCGCTGACGCCTCGGTCCGGACTGCACCTCTTTTCTGCCCACGGGGCCCTGCGGCCCCTCGTTGGCTTGTCGCCGTAGGTTCGGCCTCCCGTCTCAAAAACCTCCCCTACAAAGCTCGGTTGTAATCAGGAAACTGAAAACATGAGAGGACGGACCCCTATTCGGGGTACTGGGACTTCGATCTCAGTTACCTGGGAGGCCGGGATTAGCCCTGGGTAATCGGCCGTAATAGCCGCCAAGGCGTTGTCCTTGCTCAATTGATGGAACACTCCATCAATCAGCTCCACAGATAAGTCCGGATCCTCTTGAGAGGCCGGGTCGAGGGACCGTCCTGGGTCCTCGGGTTGTGGAGGAGGGCTGTTTATTTCTTTAACAGCCTGGCACAGTTCCTGCGTTGAAGTCGTTAGACTGAATATTTAACAATGGGAATATAAGACGGATGGGCAAGTAAACCACTTACCCAGGTTGGGGGATTGTACATAGAAAATCCACCCTGTTGGTTGACGCGGAGAAATTCCTCCTCTTCTCCCTTGTACAAAGCGGACAAGGTCTTTGTTAGGGCCGCAGCCGAATCCGGTCCCTTACGGCCGTAGCGGGTGGCGTCGTCCTCCCTGTTGAAATCCCACATGGGGTGGCCTCTATACTATAGCGGCTGCACCCCTCGCATGATGCATGCGGCCATGACCCCGATCATGGTCAGTCCGGAATGAGCTAACAATCTTATCCGGCCCATCAGGTAACGGACGTCCTTGTCACTTTCCTCTGAGGGCTCCGTGGACGCCAACTTAGGCGCTTCTTTAGTGGAGCACTGTCGAACTCAGGGAGGTCGATCCGGACAGGATCCGGCAGTGGGACGTCCTCTATGTAAAACCATTCCGAAGGCCAGTCCTCGGACGCCTTCTTTGGGGTTCCGGATAGATATCCGGTCCCGGCGATGCGCCACACTTCGGCTCCGCCCACTTGATATATTGACCCCTTCTGAGAATGGGGCGCAAGGCAGAATAGCTCTTTCCACAGCCCGAAATGAGCCTCAACACCCAAAAATAGCTCGTAGAGGGCTACAAAGCCCGCGATATGCAATACGGAGGCAGGCGTAAGATTATGTAGCTGGAGGCCATAGAACTCCAGGAGCCCCCGGAGAAACAGATGGATTGGAAATCCGAGCCCTCTTATTAAATAAGGGACGAGGCATACCCGCTCTCCTTTGGAGGGATTAGGGGCACTCTCCGCTTGCTCTCCACCATTATAGATGGCAAGACAGGCTCGAACCGGGACCATATAGGCCGGGGGGAGAAATCCCTTGGTCTGGAGCGTCACTAGCTCGCTATGCGGGATGGAGCATCTCTCCCAATATCCAGGCTGAGAGCTGGAAGGGCGAAGGGAGGAGTTGCGACGGCTGGCCATGGTGGAATGGACCTTTGTCGGATGCGCTCTGATGAACACTCGCGAAGGGGAGAAGGTGTGGTTTGGATCTAAATCCTCGTCCCCTTAAATGGGCGGCTCATTTACGCGGCTAGGGGTGTGGATGTAAAAAACACCTAGTCTTTTCATATTCGTCTGACACGTGGGAGACGGCCATTATTGGGCGTAGAAGCCAAGGAGTGCAACATTTACAAGAAACCGAACTTTATTCAACAGGTACACGGAATTTGGAGGAGAACCCGCCTTGCAATGCCGAAGACAATCTGTGTGCCGGACTCATCGTCATTGAAGCCTGGTTCGGGGGCTACTGAGGGAGTCCTGGATTAGGGGGTGTCCGGATAGCCGGACTATACCTTCGGCCGGACTCCTGGACTATGAAGATACAAGATTGAAGACTTCGTCCCGTGTCCGTAAGGGACTTTCCTTAGCGTGGAAGGCAAGCTTGGCGATACGGATATGTAGATCTCCTACCATTGTAACCGACTTTGTGTAACCCTAGCCCTCTCCCGTGTCTATATAAACCAGAGGGTTTTAGTCCGTAGGACAACATACAGAACAACAATCATACCATAGGCTAGCTTCTAGGGTTTAGCCTCTCCAATCTCGTGGTAGATCTACTCTTGTACTACCCATATCATCAATATTAATCAAGTAGGATGTAGGGTTTTACCTCCATCAAGATGGCCCGAACCTGGGTAAAACTTCGTGTCCCTTGCCTCCTGTTACCATCTGGCCTAGACGCACAGTTCGGGACCCCCTACCCGAGATCCGCCGGTTTTGACACCGACACATGGATTGGCAATCTGATGGAGGATAAGAGGAGGAGGAAAGTGAGGACTCGAGCAGTGGTGAAGAAGTCGAGTCACCGCCTCACACCGAAAAGCGTTCCAAACATAAGCACGACCCAGTGCGTGTCCGCGGAGAGGTAGCTAGGCCGACCGGGTGGACTTCCAAGTGCACTCGGACCTCTTCTCCTGTGCCGACTGAAAAGGCCTCAAAGCAGCAAAAAGTAGCAGAACCAAAGCCTCGGAAGACCCTGCCCAAGATCAAGATCGACCTCCCCGTCGCTTCTGCGTAAGTGTCTTATCCCTACTTTTCGATTAAGGATTTTTGTTGTTGACTCTCTTTCTCATTTGTCCAAGTGAATCTTGAAACTTGCAGAGCTGCTACTTTTGGGACTTCTGCTTACAGGGATGATGATGAGGACGTAGAAGACATGGTCACTTCTAACCCGGGTATGACCTTTGCAAACTTGCCTTTGCTTTTTTAGCCATTTTGTAGACCGACTGAATTCTGACGACTAATTCTTTTTGCAGCTCCTCCCCATGTCATTGATCTTCCGGATGATGATGAGGACATGCCGCTGAGGCCTAGGAGGAGTAAGAAGGCATCAACTGGCAAGACGTCCCAATCGGTGCCGGTGGCAGAGCCAGTGATTCAACAGCCTGAAGATGTGGCTCGGGCTTCTGTTACTTTCGCTGTTCCAGTATCAAGTGAACGCCCCACATCGTCGACTACACCAGTGTTAGCTTCAACTATCCAGCTTCATGCCTCGGAACTTCAAGCTGCCGCGACTGAACCACCAACCCCATTCTTCACTACTCATCATGTTCCAGAAGACCAGGCAAGCGCCGCCGCAGAAGCCATTCGCCAAGCTAGCGTAATGATGGAGCGACTGAAGGTGGTGCATGAAAGCAGTCAGGCTGCTTATGACGCCAGTGCGGCCCATCGAGCCAATGTCCAGGTAAGTTGGCTTCCAACTGAACTCTTATCTTGTTGCTTGTTCTGTTAGGATATGCTACCTGAAAACTTTTCTTTGTGCATCCTCCTGTTATTCTGCACTTCGCATCTGCACACCCACTAGGTGTTTGAATTTATGTCGAGTAACTTTCCCAGTTGAGTCGACTAGGTTGTGTCGGTTGTAGTTCTGGGTTAGTGGGGGCATGCATAGTGCACCCATTGGGTGTAGTCCCCGAGGCCACCGTCGAATGTGTAATTCGGTGGAGGTCTTGATAAAAAATGTCTTTATTGTTTCACTCTTCCACTCGGTCCGGGTAGACCATGTCGAGTGGAATCTGAACCAGTGGGGGCACGCTAAGTGCACCCACTAGGTGTAGTCCCCGAGACCGCAGTCGACTGCTGGCAGTCGGTTGGGGTCTGAGTATGTATCTTTTGTTTACTCGGTCTGGGAAGGCCATGTCAAGTGGAACCCGAACCAGTGGGGGCAGGATATGTGCACCCGCTGGGTGTAGTCCCCGAGACTACTGTAGAATGTTTGATTCTGCAGTAGTCTTAGAATTCTATTCACTCAGAAGCGAATGATCTTTGATCTTGTCCATTAATGTATCTTTTGCCGATTATAGAAATCTTGTGAGCTTATCTCCAAGTTCGCCGAATTCAAGGAAAAGCAGAGGCAACTCAACCTTAATTTGGAACTGGCCAATCAAAACTTGAAAAAGGCTCAAGACGAAGTAGCTGGTACGAAAGGAAATGACCTGTCGACTGTTTATCTTGACCATCCCTCATGTTATCTCTTTGTCCCTCTCCTTGACCGGAATGCACATTCTTCAGAGAAAATGAAGCAAGCCTTGGCACAAAAGGATCTTGAACTTGCAACTGCGCAGAAGGAGGCTAAGGAGAAGACCACACTTGCTGACAAGAAGCTGGCTTCAGTCGGAGCACTGGAGGAAGACAACGCCAAACTAAAGGCATCCCTCACCGAGGCCAACAAAGAAGCGACCCATCTAAAGAAGGACAAAGTTGCTTTGAACGAGAAGATCGAAGGCATTTCTCGTAAGAGAAATGACCTGGAGGCTTATCTTGGGGTGCTCGCCAAAAAGCTGTTCCTTATGCTCGAAGGTATTTTCCTTTGCTCGACTGTTTAGCTGTTGTCGATTCATCAGGCATACGTCGACCCATTATTTCTTTGTGTTTGTAGAATTCTGCCAAAACTTTGAAGAAGAGACTGGGCGGGTCGAGACAGGTCTAGACCCCGTCATGTCTCCCCTCGATGATGATGCTGCTATGAACGTGCTCCGACTGGAATCCCGTGTTGCTAGTGTTACGAGCTATCTTGCTCGCCTGAAGGTGGAGGTGTCGTGCATCGATACAGCACTCTGGCCAAGGGCGATGCTTCCAAACGACCTCAAGTCCCTGATGACTTGACTCAATGAGGTCCCTGGTCGAGTGCAAGAATGGAAGAAGTCTTCTGCCCGATGCGGTGCTGACGTGGCTCTATCGCTGGTTCGTGTCCACTGCAAGGAAGCCCGAGAGGAAAAGCTGGCAGCAATCAAGGTTGCCAATACAAAAAGGCATGCATTCCGATCCTTCAAGGAAACCTGCATTGCTGCTGCCACTCGGATTGCTGACGGAATTGATCTGGACGAGTTCGTCGAGCCTGCAAGTCCTCCTCCTGCGGAATGAACAAACTTTATGCATCGCCTTAAATTTGCCTCGGAATGCCGACTGATTTTGTAAACATTAAACTCCTTCGGGCCTGATGCCCGAGTACTTTAATCTGTGGGCTTTTGAATATTTTGACTCTTTGCATAGAACTTGTTTCTTGCAGTTTGAGCTGCTATGCGGTTCAGTCAAGTGAATCATGGGAAGATCGTGGTCGACCTGCACCCCGCCACCCTTATGGATAAGGATGGAGCGGACGTTGTATTTGTGTCGAAGCTCCGAGGACAAACCGTGTGTAACGCCCTCGATGCGGCTATATCTCGTACGTGTCGAAGCACGACTTAGAGGCATAACCGCATTGAAAGCAATGTCGCAAGTAAGGTAATCTTCACAACAACCCATGTAAATAGATAATAAAGGGAAAGGTACATAGTTGGCTTACACTCGCCACGTCAAACAAAGTACATAAATAGCATTACATCATCCAATCACTCATGGTCCGACTACGGTACCAAAATAAAAGATCAACCCCAACAAGCGACATGGTCCCGATCGCCCCAACTGGGCACCACTACTGATCATCAGGGAAAGACACATAGTAACGGCGTGAGTCTTCGTCGAACTCCCACTTGAGCTCAAGCGCATCATCTGGAACGGAGTCATCGGGCCCTGCATTTGGTTTGGAAGCAATCTGTGAGCCACGGGGACTCAGCAATCTCGCACCCTCGCGATCAAGACTATTTAAGCTTATAGGTAAGGTAAGGTAATATGTGGAGCTGCAGCATGCGACTAGCATATATGGTGTCTAACCTGTTCGCAAAAGAGAGCGAGAAGAGAAGGCAAAGCACGAACGAAGAACTAGAAAACAACCTACGGCAAACATTACTCCAACACCGTGTTCACTTCCCGGACTCCGCCGAGAAGAGACCATCACGGTAACACACACAGTTGATTCATTTTAATTAAGTTAAGGTTCAAGTTATCTACAACCGGACATTAACAAATTCCCATCTGCCCATAACCGTGGGCACGGCTTTCGAAAGTTCAAATCCCTGCAGGGGAGTCCCAACTTAGCCCATGACAAGCTCTCACGGTCAACGAAGGATATACCTTCTCCCGAGACATTCCGATCAGACTCGGCATCCCGATTCTAAAAGACAACTTCGACAAGTTAAAACAAATCCAGCAACACCGCCCGAATGTGCCAACAAATCCCGATAGGAGCTGCACATACCTCGTTCTCAGGGCACACTCGGATGAGCAATCCGTACAACTAAAACCAAACCTCGAGTTTCCCCGAGGGGGCACTGCACAGGGCTCTAGTTTGGACCAACACTCAGAGGAGCACTGGCCCGGGGAGGTTTAAATAAGATGACCCTTGGGCTCCGGAAACCCAAGGGAAAGAGAGGCTAGGTGGCAAATGGTAAAACCAAGGTTGGGCATTGCTGGAAGAGTTTTATTCAAGGAGATTTGTCAAGGGGTTCCCATTATTACCCAACCGCGTAAGGAACACAAAATCCGGTAACATAACACCGATATGACGGAAACTAGGGCGGCAAGAGTGGAACAAAACACTAGGCAAAAAGGCCGAGCCTTCCACCCTTTACCAAGTATATAGATGTATTAAGATAACAAGATAATATAGTGATATCCCGACAATAAACAATGTTCCAACAAGGAACGATCTCCAATCTTCACCTGCAACTAGCAACGCTATAAGTGGGGCTGAGCAAAGCGGTAACATAGCCAATCAACGGTTTGCTAGGACATGGTGGGTTAGAGGTTTGACATGGCAATTTGGGAGGCATGATAGGCAAGTGGTAGGCATCGTAGCATAGGCATAGCAAAAGAGCGAGCATCTAGCAAAGCAAAGATAGAAGTGATTTCGAGGGTATGATCATCTTGTCTGAAAACCCGCAAGGAAGAAGAACGAGTCCATGAATAAGACAAACGGACGTAGTCGAACGGGTCCTCACAACACGACGTTATCGAAACCAACCCGAAGAAGCAACACCGGAAAGAAGCACACCAAATAGTAAACAACCATCACATAATCATGACATGATGCACAATCAAGTATGATGCATGTCCGGTTTAAAGAGGCATGGCATGGCAAAATGCACAAACAATCCTACAAATTAAGTGGAGCTCAATATGCAACGGGATGCATATTGACGGAACACCACATTCGGGTTACTTAGTTCGATCTCGTTTATGTACCCAACAAGATTAAATGTTGTTAGGATGGCAAGAGGGTGAAGCAAAGTAAAACTACCTATCTAGTCAAGTTTAAATTAGACCGGAAACAATGAACAACACTTCCGTAAAATCCTCATATGCATTTATTAGGTTTGGTACTGTTCTGTCCTAAACACAATTTTAGAGTTGTTAAACATGAAAAGTAATGCCACCATGTTAATCTAGGCATTTTTCTACCCCATTTACATATATAATTTATTTAATTCGGAGCTATGGTTAATTAGTTATGAAGTAAAGCATTTTAACATGGCATAGGGGCAAATTTAAACAAACAGCATTTTAAACATTTCAAACATGCATGAAAGTTGCATATTATGAAACTAGACGAAAATCTAACCAACTTTCATGTTAAGTTTGTTTAAAACCGATGCACGGTTATTTAGGTGTGAGCATTTTTAAAATGATGGCATATTCTGTAATTATGCATGTGAAGGAAAATTGGTCAATTCACAGAACTAAAAAAACATCTATGGGCCAAATCTTGTGCAAGTTGGGCCAACTGAGTAGAAGAAAAAAACAAACGAGGCGCTGCTGGGGGCGCCTCACCATGGGCCAAGGGAGCTGGGCCTTGCTGGATCTCAGATGGCCTTGAGCGCTGGGAGGCCTGCATGCGATGTGGCAGCCCACACGAAAGGGCGACGCGTCAACAGGCATCGGGCGAGCTGCACTGCTCGTCTCTGAAGAAAAATGCCAGCGACGGGGAGGTTCAGCGGGAGCCGCGGTGAGGCAAGGCCCTGGAGGTGCGCTGGCTGGAACTCCGGCAAGGCGAGGGCATGGCGGAGAAGGCGAGGGGGAGACCGGATCTGGTGGGTAGGTGCTAAGGCCGGCCGGCTGGACTTGGCGAGGCGGAGGTCGAAGGCTTCAGGCGATGGACAGCTGCAGCAGGGGCATGAGCAGGACGGCGATGAGGGAAAACTTGGGGCTTCGGCAGCGCCGGGAACACGCAGACGGGTGGATCCGGTCCGCTGGTGCCGGATCGGACAATCGGCAGCGCGGACAGAGGAGCTTGGGCGCGGCGGCGCTCAGCGAGACCATGGCGCGGGGTGCTCCTATCGACAGAGAAAGGGAGAATAGAGAGAGATGAGAGAGGGGAAACGCAGGGAGGCAAAACGGGAAGGAGAAGAAGGGGGTGTCGGATGAGGACTGCCTGGTCGACGACGATGACTGGGTTCAAGTTGTGGTCGTTGTTCTTGACGCGGCAGAGGAAGCTGGAGCGAGTCCTCGCGAGGAAGATGGTAGAGGCCGAGCGCGTTGGAGGAGTGGATCTCGGGCTCGGGGACGAGGTGGATCGAGGGAGGCAAGGGACCTGCTGTGGATGAGCTCCGTCTCGAGGAGCTCCTGCTCGGGCACGAGCGTGGAGACGCGGGGCTGCGACCAGAGGAGGTTGGTCGGGCACGGAAAAGGAGGCGGAGGTTGGATTGGGTGGAGATGGATCCTGAGGTGGGAGATGCTGGCGGCGGGGATTGGACAGGGAGGATCCCTAGAAAATAGGGTTTGGTCTGATTTGGGTGGGGTTGGTCCATATATAGGATAAAGAGAGTGGGTTTAGTCCGTCCGATCGTAATCAGGCGGTCAAAAGAAAATATGCTACGAAGTCCAATTAACAAAATGGAGAAGTTTTGTAGATATTTGGGGATGTTCTGAGTCCAACGGTGACAACTGTTCGGGTCGGGTCCGGGACAGCTTACGGGCGCGCGCGCGACGAGGGTCGCGGGCTGACGAGAGAGGTTAGGTAGGGCCTGGCAGTGAGTAGTGGACTATATAGACGGTCTCAAGCTGAGAGAAGAGAAGAGAGATAGCCCCGGCGACTGCTTTCGGAGACCGAAAACGTCCGACATTAGACCGGCTATAATGCCGCTATAGTTACCCGTTGGGGCGTCAAACGGACTCCGAATGCGATGAAACTTGACAGGCGGTCTATCTACACTATAATAAGACCACACGTCAACTCTCATCCCATTCCGAGAACATTTTCCGGCCACTTATAAAATACTATTTCGGACATGCCGCGGGCGCGTGCAAGTGTGTCTGGGCTCAGAACGGACAACGGAGAGAACGAGGAGGCCGGGACGGATGCAAGTTTACAAAACATGATGATGCAATGCACATGAGGACATGAGGAGATGCAACACGCAAGCAAATGACATGGCAACATCGGCGAATAACTGGAAGACACCTGCCGCATCGGTCACGGGGCGTCACAACACTCCACCACTACGAGAGGATCTCGTCCCGAGATCAAGAATGGCAGCGGAGGGAAAAACAGAAGAGGAAGAGCAGCGGTAAAACTAAGTTGCTTCTATGACAAATGAGTGAAACCAAAGAACCTTGAAAAGGTTAAGCCATCTCGAGAAAAGAATACAACGGAGATAAATGAAGTTGAAAGCACTCCGTTAGAAAAGAGGCAGAAGGAAGAACAAATTCGGACAGCACTCTGGTTCATAAGAGATGCAAGACTAGATAGGAAGAAAAGAGCTTGAAAGAAGGACACCACACTCCGGTTAAACGGATAAGCAAGGAAAGGGACATAAACTTGACAAAAGAGGATGATGGGTCGAAGAGAGCAACATCACAATGCCTGCGGAAGAAATGAAAGAATGGAATGGAATGAACAGAGGGAAACAAGATCTTGAGAGAGCACGCTTACAACAAAGGCTAGAACGGAGTTGTTGGAAAAACCAACAATGAAAATAATAAGCTTGATATGGTCTTATGGAATACATCTCAAATTATGAGGTGACAACCTGCCACTCACGGGAAAAGAATTGATTGGATTGATAAGAACAAGAAGGAGACAAGAAACTTATTTCACCGGGAGGATAAACGAAGAACTTGGGTCATATATTATCACCATTAATAGCGTTAATCCTTAGGGAAAGCTTTAGGTGAAATATAACCCCAGATAATTCCAATGAAGAGGTTGATGGACTTAAGATGCCTCATTCTTAACAACATGTGAATCATGAGACATGAACTCAAATTATCAAGAATGACATAACACCACCTCAAAAGATATGCGTGAAAGAATTGCACTCCGAGTTGAAAGATGAAGAATGCTTGAGCTCCTCTGAAAAGAATCTCGATGAACACTTCGAGAAGGAGTTAAATCCTTGAAGAACCATCATGTAGAACCTCCATGAAGAACTCCGTTAAACAAAAGAATGATCAAACGGAAAGAAAGGGTAGTTGAAAACACAAGGTGGAACCTTGTAAAGATTTAGATAGATCTCCGTGATAACATAATTGCGAGAGCTTGGAACTCCGGGAAAGAAAGATGAGCACTTGAAACCAAGAATATGTATGATGAACCACTCTGGAATAAGGAATTAATCACTTGGATGAACAAGAATAAGAATTAAGTTATGTGTATCCTTCACCAATTAAATTGATGAGGAGCAAACGGATTTGGCATAGTACTTATTCTTGAAGAAAGGATTAGAATAGATATAGCGCAACTTGAGAATGTCTTCGATGATCCGCCAGTAGGATGACATAACGGATGAATTGAGACAAAAAATAAAGGAAGGAAAATCTTGAACGAACCACCGTTAGGATTGACAACAAATAGATAGATATGATAGCAAGGAAGAAAAATCATGAATAGCCACCGTAAGAATTGGAAAAGAACGATGTAAAGGGATGAATCACCGGTAAGAATTAGAGAACGAGTGAGGATACTTGAGGGGATTTAGATACCACTGAAACAAAGAGATCACAAGCTAATAAGAGAATACTTGAATGATGCACCGGTATGATTTGGAGAACGAGAGCTGAAAGCTGGAATGAATAATTACGAGATGATGGGCTCCGAAAAATCAAACTGAAAAGACTCCTTAATTGCTCCGGATGGGTGAAAAGAATTATCACGAACGAAAACAATTATGAGAGGATGGCATAAGGCTAGCACCATGAATCTTGAAGATAATGGAGCAAGATTAAAGAGAAACTCTTCTTCGGTCTTCAAAATTCCGAGAATGACGACGAGAAACACCACCATGAATTATTTAGACACTCCGGAAGAATCAAAATGAAGAGGTTGATCCAACGATGAAAAGAATTCGACAGATCTTAGAGAAATACATATGACTGATGATGAATCATTCTTACATCACACTTCAAAAAGAAATTTGGATAGCTCCCAGAAAATAAGAAGAGTCAGGTAAGATCCTGGAAAAAGACCTGTGGGTTAGGGCCCACTCAAGAGAAACACCGTTGAAATGATTAAAGGAGAGATTGCACTGGTTGAATTAAAAGGCTTGAATGAGATAACATCCTCAAAATAGCTTGAACGGATTAAGAGTGGAAACACGAATCTTCTGAGATATCTTTAGCACTCCGGAACAAAAGAATAGCAAGCGGGGAAGATTAAGAGGTGCACCGGCATAAATAGGCATTGGGCAAAAAGAAAAGGAGTATGCTCAATACCAAAGCTTGAATTAAATCCACCGGAGAAGAAAATGAGTGACGAGAGACGAACTTGAAGCTTCGTTAGCATCTTCTTGAGAATCATCGAATAAGGATATTGACGGAAAAAGAATGGAGAAGCTTTACATTAATAAAAGGATACTTGAATAAGAAATACGAGTCCTTGAAGAAAAAGGGTGGGTGGGCGGGAAAAACAAAGGCAACTTGGAGACGGATGAAACAAACACCGTTGAGAAGAACTGATAATTGATCTTACTGATGTTGAAATGATTGTATCCACTTGAAGAGAAACACGCCGGTGAAAAAGGATTGACATGACAATCTCGATTATTATGAAGGATTAGTATTCACATAGGAACATGAGAACACCGTTTAGAAAAGGTATGGAATCAACATTTGACTTCGAAGCAACTCGAATACCACAACTCAAAACAAAACAAAGGATTGGCTTGCAGAATAAGTCGGAACAAACATATGATAGAGATTTCATCCGAAGTTTTTGTGGTGGGGCCTACACGGGCTCGATCGTACAACACCATCATGTACAAGGCAGTGCACATGACATACGAAGCGTCCCCGAGTCGGCATAGCCAAGGACTCTTTAAGACACAACGAGACCACTGTAAAACCAACCGTGAATAGGCGGACCACTAGACGTCGAACCCCAATTTCATATCATACATCTGTCGGAAAGATATCCTAAGAGCTACTTGAATTCCCACTTATAAACTCCCGAAATTTTCCGGTTATGCAATCAGGTGTTGGTGATACAGGGGACGCATAATATCTCACCCAAAACTAGCAAATCCTACATCCAGCTAAATCCATCCTTCAACACATAACAAAGAAACCTTCGGAAATCGTCTACCTCAACCTTTGAAAAGCATCCGTTATACAAGTTATGGCAATACTCCCGAACTCCCGCCCCAGTACTGGGTGGCGTCGAGGTTATCTCACCAACAACTGCATAAAAGAGATTTTTGATGTCGGCGAACTAAACTCAGGTATTCCAGAACTGCAACAATAAAATTGTGACGACAACACCTCGGAGCTCAACTCCTCGAGACACTGCCGCAACCCCTAAATGACAGGAGGCACCAAGAACAATGTTCTCGTCACAAAACCATCGGAACGATTCCAAGATACCCGCGTGATCCTAAAAAAAATTAGTGAAATTTGAGAAGAGGAGAGTCAAAACTCTACGCCAGGATGCCTTACCAGAGTGATGAAGGGACTGGGAAGTAAATATAATACCTAAACTCTCCGATATATAATTCCTAAATGACTCAAAACATTTTTCAAGACTCAACAACGGCTGCTAATACGATCAAGCAGTGGGGGATCCTAAGGTCGGGGAAGGCTCTGATTACCAACTTGTAACGCCCTCGATGCGGCTATATCTCCTACGTGTCAAAGCACGACTTAGAGGCATAACCGCATAGAAAGCAATGTCGCAAGTAAGGTAATCTTCACAACAACCCATGTAAATAGATAATAAAGGGAAAGGTACATAGTTGGCTTACACTCGCCACGTCAAACAAAGTACATAAATAGCATTACATCATCCAATCACTCATGGTCCGACTACGGTACCAAAATAAAAGATCAACCCCAACAAGCGACATGGTCCCGATCGCCCCAACTGGGCACCACTACTGATCATCAGCGAAAGACACATAGTAACGGCGTGAGTCTTCGTCGAACTCCCACTTGAGCTCAAGCGCATCATCTAGAACGGAGTCATTGGGCCCTGCATCTGGTTTGGAAGTAATCTGTGAGCCATGGGGACTAAGCAATCTCGCACCCTCGCGATCAAGAGTATTTAAGCTTATAGGTAAGGTAAGGTAACATGTGGAGCTGCAGCAAGCGACTAGCATATATGGTGGCTAACCTGTTCGCAAAAGAGAGCGAGAAGAGAAGGCAAAGCACGAACGAAGAACTAGAGAACAACCTACAGCAAACATTACTCCAACACCGTGTTCACTTCCCGGACTCCGTCGAGAAGAGACCATCACGGTAACACACACAGTTGATTCATTTTAATTAAGTTAAGGTTCAAGTTATCTACAACCGGACATTAACAAATTCCCATCTCCTCATAACCGCGGGCACGGCTTTCGTAAGTTCAAATCCCTGCAGGGGAGTCCCAACTTAGCCCATGACAAGCTCTCACGGTCAACGAAGGATATACCTTCTCCCGAGACATTCCGATCAGACTCGGCATCCCGGTTCTACAAGACAACTTTGACAAGTTAAAACAAATCCAGCAACACCGCCCGAATGTGCCGACAAATCCCGATAGGAGCTGCACATATCTCATTCTCAAGGCACACTCAGATGAGCAATCCGTACAACTAAAACCAAACAACGAGTTTCCCCGAGGGGGCGCTGCACAGGGCTCTAGTTTGGACCAACACTCAGAGGAGCACTGGCCCGGGGGGGGGTTTAAATAAGATGACCCTTGGGCTCCGGAAACCCAAGGGAAAAAGAGGCTAGGTGGCAAATGGTAAAACCAAGGTTGGGCATTGCTGGAAGAGTTTATTCAAGGCGATTTGTCAAGGGGTTCCCATTATTACCCAACCACGTAAGGAACGCAAAATCCAGGAACATAACACCGATATGACGGAAACTAGGGCGGCAAGAGTGGAACAAAACACTAGGCAAAAAGGCCGAGCCTTCCACCCTTTACCAAGTATATAGATGTATTAAGATAACAAGATAATATAGTGATATCCCGACAATAAACAATGTTCCAACAAGGAACGATCTCCAATCTTCACCTGCAACTAGCAACGCTATAAGAGGGGCTGAGCAAAGCGGTAACATAGCCAATCAACGGTTTGCTAGGACATGGTGGGTTAGAGGTTTGACATGGCAATTTGGGAGGCATGATAGGCAAGTGGTAGGCATCGTAGCATAGGCATAGGAAAAGAGCGAGCATCTAGCAAAGCAAAGATAGAAGTTATTTCGAGGGTATGATCATCTTGCCTGAAAACCCGCAAGGAAGAAGAACGAGTCCATGAAGAAGACAAACGGACGTAGTCGAACGGGTCCTCACAACACGACGTTATCGGAACCAACCCGAATAAGCAACACCGGAAAGAAGCACACAAAATAGTAAACAACCATCACATAATCATGACATGATGCACAATCAAGTATGATGCATGTCCGGTTTAAAGAGGCATGGCATGGCAAAATGCACAAACAATCCTACAAATTAAGTGGAGCTCAATATGCAAGGGGATGCATATTGAAGGAACACCACATTCGGGTTACTTAGTTCGATCTCGTTTATGTACCCAACAAGATTAAATGTTGTTAGCATGGCAAGAGGGTGAAGCAAAGTAAAACTACCTATCTAGTCAAGTTTAAATGGGACCGGAAACAACGAACAACACTTCCAGAAAATCCTCATATGCATTTATTAGGTTTGGTACTATTCTTACCTAAACACAATTTTAGAGTTGTTAAACATGCAAAGTAATGCCACCATGTTAATCTAGGCATTTTTCTACCCCATTTACATATATAATTTATTTAATTCGGAGCTAAGGTTAATTAGTTATGAAGTAAAGCATTTTAACATGGCATAGGAGCAAATTTAAACAAACAGCATTTTAAACATTTCAAACATGCATGAAAGTTGCATATTATGAAACTAGACAAAAATCTAACCAACTTTCATGTTAAGTTTGTTTAAAACCGATGCACGGTTATTTAGGTGTGAGCATTTTTAAAATGATGGCATATTCTGTAATTATGCATGTGAAGGAAAATTGGTCAATTCACAGAACTAAAAAAACATCTATGGGCCAAATCTGGTGCAAGTTGGGCCAACTGAGTAGAAGAAAAAAACAAACGAGGCGCTGCTGGGGGCGCCTCATCATGGGCCAAGGGAGCTGGGCCTTGCTGGATCTCAGATGGCCTTGAGCGCTGGGAGGCCTGCATGCGATGTGGCAGCCCACACGAAAGGGCGACGCGTCAACAGGCATCGGGCGAGCTGCACTGCTCGTCTCTGAAGAAAAACGCCAGCGACGGGGAGGTTCAGCGGGAGCCGCGGTGAGGCAAGGCCCTGGAGGTGCGCTGGCTGGAACTCCGGCAAGGCGAGGGCATGGCGGAGAAGGCGAGGGGGAGGCCGGATCTGGTGGGTAGGTGCTAAGGCCGGCCGGCTGGACTTGGCGAGGCGGAGGTCGAAGGCTTCAGGCGATGAACAGCTGCAGCAGGGGCATGAGCAGGACGGCGATGAGGGAAAACTTGGGGCTTCGGCAGCGCCGGGAACACGCAGACGGGTGGATCCGGTCCGCTGCTGCCGGATCGGACAATCGGCAGCGCGGACAGAGGAGCTTGGGCGCGGCGGCGCTCAGCGAGGCCATGGCGCGGGGTGCTCCTGTCGACAGAGAAAGGGATAACGGAGAGAGATGAGAGAGGGGAAACGCAGGGAGGAAAAACAGGAAGGAGAAGAAGGGGGTGTCGGATGTGGACTGCCTGGTCGACGACGATGACTGGGTTCAAGTTGTGGTCGTCGTTCTTGATGCGGCAGAGGGAGCTGGAGCGAGTCCTCGCGAGGAAGATGGTAGAGGCCAAGCGCGTTGGAGGAGTGGATCTCGGGCTCGGGGACGAGGTGGATCGAGGGAGGCAAGGGACCTGCTGTGGATGAGCTCCGTCTCGAGGAGCTCCTGCTCGGGCACGAGCGTGGAGACGCGGGGCTACGGCTAGAGGAGGTTGGTCGGGCACGGAAAAGGAGGCGGAGGTTGGATTGGGTGGAGATGGATCCCGAGGTGGGAGATGCTGGCGGCGGGAATTGGACAGGGAGGATCCCTAGAAAATAGGGTTTGGTCTTATTTGGGTGGGGTTGGTCCATATATAGGATAAAGAGAGTGGGTTTAGTCCGTCTGATCGTAATCGGGCGGTCGAAAAAAAAATATGCTACGAAGTCCAATTAACAAAACGGAGACGTTTTGTAGATATTTGGGGATGTTCTGAGTCCAACGGTGACAACTGTTCGGGTCGGGTCCGGGACAGCTTTCGGGCGCGCGCGCGAGGAGGGTCGCGGGCTGATGAGAGAGGTTAGGTAGGGCCTGGCGGTGAGTAGTGGACTGTATAGACGGTCTCGAGCTGAGAGAAGAGAAGAGAGATAGCCCCGGCGACTGCTTCCGGAGACCGAAAACGTCCGACGTTAGACCGGCTATAATGCCGCTATAGTTATCCATTGGGGCGTCAAACGGACTCCGAATGCGATGAAACTTGACAGGCGGTCTATCTACACTATCATAAGACCACACGTCAACTCTCAGCCCATTCCGAGAACATTTTCCAGCCACTTATAAAATACTATTTCGGACATGCCACGGGCGCGTGCAAGTGTGTCTGGGCTCAGAACGGACAACGGAGAGAACGAGGAGGCCGGGACGGATGCATGTTTTGAAAACATGATGATGCAATGCACATGATGACAAGAGGAGATGCAACACGCAAGCAAATGACATGGCAACGTCGGTGAATAACTGGAAGACACCTGGCGCATCGGTCACGGGGCGTCACTCTGTGGTCGACCTGCACCGTGTCGCTCTTACGGGTAAGGATGGAGCGGAGGTTGTATTTGTGTCAAAGCTCCGAGGACAGATTGTGGTCGACCTGCACCTCGCCGCCCTTATGGGTAAGGATGGAGCGAGTCTTAAAACTTAGGCGAGTACTGGACTGCAGCTAAGCCCCCGAGTTGGAGGGTTGCTCACCACTCGGTAGGATTTTTCAAACTTAGGCAAGTACTGGACTGAAGCTAAGCCTCCGAGTGGGAGGGTTGCTCTTCACTTGGTAGGATTTTTTAAACTTAGGCGAGTACTGGACTGCAGCTGAGCCCTCGAGTGGGAGGGTTGCTCACCACTCGGTAGGATTTTCCAAACTTAAGCGAGTATTGGACTGCAGCTAAGCCCCCGAGTGGGAGGGTTGCTCACCACTCGGTAGGATTTTTCAAACTTAGGCGAGTACTGGACTGCAGCTAAGCCCCCAAGTGGGAGGGTTGCTCACCACTCGGTAGGATTTTTCAAACTTAGGCGAGTACTGGACTGCACCTAAGCCCCCGAGTGGGAGGGTTGCTCACCACTCAGTAGGATTTTTCAAACTTAGGTGAGTACTGGACTGCAGCTAAGCCTCCGAGTGGGAGGGTTGCTCACCACTTGGTAGGATTTCTTAAACTTAGGCGAGTACCGGACTGCAGCTAAGCCTCTGAGTGGGAGGGTTGCTCTCCACTCGATAGGATTTCTTGAACTTAGGCGAGTACTGGACTGTAGCTAAGCCCCCGAGTGAGAGACTTGCTCACCACTAGGTAGGATTTCTTAAACTTAGGCGAGTACTGGACTGCAGCTAAGCCCCCGAGTGAGAGACTTTCTCACCACTCGGTAGGATGTCTTAAACTTAGGTGAAACGGATTCGCAGCTAAGCCTCCGAGTGAGAGACTTGCTCATCACTCGGTAGGATTTGATTTTTTGAAACTCAGGCGAAGCATATTCGCAGCTAAGACACCCACTGGGGGATTTAGAACTCTTAAAAAAGGAACAACAATCATTTGTGAAACTGTGTCTTTGATAATCGAACTAGAATGTATTTCTTATTACATCACGACAATCTGAATGCTTAAGTATAAAAGGGGTGGAGCAGCTCCGCATTCCAAGCGTGTGGCTCATCTTTATTGTGTTCCACATTGTAGAGGCGATAAGCCCCGTTGTGAAGTACTTTGGTGATGATGAAGGGGCCTTCCCAAGAAGGAGCGAGCTTGTGTGGTTTCTGCTGATCCACTCGAAGAACTAGGTCTCCCTCTTGAAATTCTCGACCTCTCATGTTTCTGGCGTGGAATTGACGCAGGTCTTGCTGATAAATGGTCAACCGGATCAGCGCCATCTCTCTTTCTTCTTCCAGAAGGTCGACAGCATCCTCACGGGCATGTTCTGCTTCGGCTTCTGAGCAGAGTTCCACTCGCGGGGTGTTATGAAGTAAGTCACTCGGAAGCACAACTTCAGCCCCATAGACTAAGAAGAATGGAGTTCGGCCAGTCGACCGATTAGGAGTTGTCCTCAATCCTCAAAGTACTGATGGACGTTCATCAACCCAGGCACCCACTACATGCTTGAGGTCACAGATCAATCAGGGTTTCAGTCCTTTGAGAATCAACTCGTTTGCTCTTTCAGCTTGCCGATTTGACTGGGGATGGGAGACTAAAGCATAGTCGACCCGAGTGCCTTGGGAAGCCCAAAAAGGCTCTGAACTCATCAGAATTGAAGTTTGACCCATTATCTATGATGATGCTGTGCAGGACACCATATCTGGATGTCAACTCTCTGATGAAGCTGACAGCAGTACTTGCTTCGAGGTTTTTGATAGGCTTGGCTTCAATCCATTTGGTGAACTTGTCGACTGCTACAAGTACGTGGGTGAAGCCACTTCTGCCAGTCCTTAGAGGTCCAACCATATCTAATCCCCAAACAGCAAAGGGCTAGATGAGTGGAATGGTCTTCAGGGCTGATGTAGGCTTGTGAGACTTGTTGGAGTAGAACCGGCAACCTTCACATCTGTCAACTATGTATTTTGCCATTTCATTCGCTCATGGCCAATAAAGTCTCGCTCGGTATGCTTTAGCCACAATGGTCCGAGAGGCCAATAAAGTCTCGCTCGGTATGCTTTGGCCATAATGTCCCCGAGTGGATGTCGTTGAGGATCACTCAACCTTCTTCTGGTGTTATGCACTTCTGAGCAACTCCGGTAACACTTTCTCTGTAAACCTGTCCACCCACTACTCTGAAAGCTTTAGATCGACGGACAATCTGACGGGCCTCTTCTTCATCCTTTAGAAGCTCTTTCCTGAGAATATACGCGATGTACGGCACTGTCCAATCGGGTATGACGACCAAAACTTCCATGACCAAGTCAACCACGGCTGGGACTTCAACTTCAGTCAGATCAGTAGGACTCTTAGGTTGTGGGGGCCTCTGTGAAGGGATCCTCTTGGACGGACGGCGTGTGAAGATGCTCCAAGAACACATTACTAGGAATAGGCTCATGCTTGGAGCCTATCTTTGCCAAATCATAAGCTGCTTGATTTTTCAGTCGGGGTATATGATGGAGCTCTAACCCCTCAAACTTCTTCTCTAACTTTCTCACTGCATTACAATAACCAGTCATAGCCGGGCTTTTGATGTCCCACTCCTTCATTACTTGATTAACCACCAAATCTGAGTCGCCGTAGAAGATTAGGCGATGGACGCCGAGTGAAATGGTCATACGCAACCCATACAGAAGTGCTTCATATTCAGCTTTGTTGTTGGAGGAATCAAAATGGATCTGAAGAACATAGCTGAGTCTGTCTCCTCGATGGGATACTAATACCACCTCGGCAGCAGAACCGTTCAACATCTTGGATCCATCACAGAACATGGTCCAATGCTTCGAGTGAATCTAAGTCTGTTGTTGCTGCTCGACCCACTCGGCGAGGAAATCTGCTATTGCCTGGGACTTGATAGCTTTCTTTTCCTCAAACTTGATATCCAAGGGAAGGAGTTCAATCGCCCACTTTGCCACTCGACCGGTTGCATCTCTGTTGTTCAGAAATTCTGACAAAGGTGCGTCGCTGACGACTGTAATGGAGTGATCAGAGAAATAATGTGCAACCTTCTTCATGGTCATGTAAATCCCGTAGACAACCTTCTGATAGTGGGGATATCTTTGCTTGGATGGATTCAAGACTTCAGAAATATAATACATTGGGCGCTGAACTTTATAGGTTTTTCCTTCTTCTTCCCGCTCGACCGTAAGTACTGTACTGACAACTTGTCCAATGGCTGCAATAGAAAGCAGTAAAGGCTCTTTGCTGATTGGAGCAGCAAGCACCGGCTGGGTGGAAAGCAGGGTTTGAGTTCTGCAAACGCTGCATCAGCTTCAGGAGTCCACTCAAACTTATCAGATTTCTTCATCAGTCAGTAAAGAGGCAATGCCTTTTCACCGAGGCGAGAGATGAATCGACTCAAGGCGGCCAAACAACTGATAAGCTTCTGGACGTCATGCACACGCACAGGGCGTTTCATCCGGAGTATGGCTCCAACTTTCTTTAGGTTGGCATCGGTCCCTCGTTCGGAAACAAGGAAACCGAGTAACTTTCCTCCTGGAACTCCGAATGTGCATTTCAACGGATTAAGCTTGATATCATACCTTCTGAGGTTGGCAAAGGTTTTAGCGAGGTCAGCCAGCAGGTCGGAACCTTTACGTGACTTGACCACAATGTCATCCATATATGCTTCCACATTCTGACTGATTTGAGTGAGCAGGCACTTCTGAATCATCCTCATAAATGTGGCACCAGCGTTCTTGAGACCGAATGGCATGGTGACATAACAAAAGCACTCGAATGGAGTGATGAAAGCTGTTTTTATCTCATCGGGTCCATACAGTCGGATCTGATGATACCCGGAATATGCATCTAGAAAAGACAAACGCTCACACCCCGTAGTCGAGTCAACGATTTGGTCGATACGGGGGAGAGGAAAATGATCTTTCGGGCAGGCCCGATTGATATGCTTGAAGTCAATGCACATATGAAGTGAATCGTCCTTCTTGGGGACCATTACAACATTGGCGAGCCACTCAGAGTGGTAAATCTCTCGGATGAACTCAGTTGCTAGGAGCCGAGCCACTTCCTCGCCAATTGCTTTTCTCTTCTGTACGGCAGACCGCCTAAGATGTTCCTTGCTTGGCTTCACTTTCGGGTCGACTCGCAAACGATGCTCAACCAGTCCCCTGGGTACACCTGGCATGTCAGAAGGTTTCCATGCAAAGATGTCCCAGTTCTCACGGAGGAACTAGATGAGCGCTTCTTCCTATTTGCTGTCGAGTGATGTGGAGATATGAGTAGGGGCAGCATTAGGATCGGTCGGGTGAATATGAATCGATTTTGTTTCTTCAGACGACTGAAATGCAGAATCTGTGGCAGCCTTCTTGGCTCGCAGCAAATCACTCGGATCTGCATTTTTATGATATTCTTGCATTTCAATTGCTGCCATTTGTGCATCGGCAATTTTAGAACCCTTCTGGAAGCATTCCTCTGCCTTCTGCCGATTGCCAGTGACCGTGATCACTCCTCTGGGACCAGGCATTTTCAGCTTGAGATATACGTAACATGGTCGAGCCATAAAACGCGGGTATGCAGGCCTCCCTAGAATAGCTTGATAAGCACTCTGGAAATCCACTACCTCAAATGTCAACTTTTCCTTATGGTAATTCTTTGAATCACCGAAAACCACTTCCAAGGCTATCTGGTCGAGTGATTCAGCCTTCTTGCCAGGGATGACGCCGTGAAAGCTCATGTTGATCTCACTAAGTTTGGACATCAGAATGCCCATCCCTTTTAAGAATTCACCGTAAAGAATATTCAGAGCACTACCACCATCCATCAACACTTTTGTCAATCGTGTACCTCCAACAACTGGGTCGACCACCAACGCTTGCCTCCCTGCAGTGGCTATGCGAGCAGGGTGGTCAGACTGGTCGAATTTGATAGCTGTTTGTGACCACTTCAGGTATGCTGTCATTGCTGGAGCAACCATATTCACTTCTCTGTTGATCACTTTCACTCGACTTTTGCTCTCAACGTCAGCAAAAATCATTAGGGTGGAATTGACATTGGGCAAACCATCATCTTCCTCTTTGTCTTCATCCTTGTCAGATTCTTTTTCCTTCTCATTAGGTTGTTTCTCTCGGAATTGCTCGATCAGAACCTGACACTGTCGAGTGGTATGCTTACGATAAATCAGATTGCCTTCTTCGTCTTTCTTGGTGTGAATGTGACATGGCAAATCCATCACATTGTTACCAGCTGCATCTTTTACTTTCTTAGGGGTCCAGGGCCCCTTAGGTTTCCCTTTAAACTTTCCTTGAATCACTGCTGCAGTTTCACCAGGTCCTGCAGGTTCAGCTTTACGCTTTTCTTTCTGATTGGAATTGCCTCCACCGGTGTCTTGACTGACTGGTTTGCTCTTCCCACTGCGGAGCCGATCCTCCTCTTCTCTGTTAGCATACCGAGTGGCTATTTCCATCATCCGAGTTAGAGACATATCCCCTATCGGACTGAATTTCAGGACCAGCTCCCGATTTTTAACGCCTTCCTTGAAGGCGCAAACTGCTTGATGGTGGGATACATTTTCCACTGTGTGATGCAAAGTGGTCCACCTCTGAATGTAATCTCTCAGAGTCTCACTCGGTTTTTGCATGCAATGCTGCAATTCCATTGACCCCGCTGGCCGCTTGCAAGTACCCTCAAAAGTTTTAACAAACACTTGGGCAAGTTCTTCCCAACTGAATATACTGCCTGGCGCTAACTGAGTCAACCATGCTCTTGCTGAGCCTTCTAACATCAGACGAAGATCCTTCATGGCCACTTCATCATTACCACCATCGATCTGTACAGCCACTCGGTAATCTTCAAGCTAAGTGTCAGGCTTAGACTCACCAGTGAACTTGCTGACTCCAGTCACCAACCTGAAGTTGGGAGGAATCACTGCGGCTCTGATGGCTCTACTGAAACACTCTGGGCCTGAAACATGAAATCTGCTGCCAGTCGGGTGATCTCTGTCAAGCCCCTCCCTGTGTGCTCTGCTCCTGTCAACTAGACCTTGAACGAGAATAGATCTCGCATCAAAGCCTGGCTCCCTTGGGTCGGCTGGTATTCTTCTCTCACCACTGCGAGGGTGTATGTCATCATATTGCCGAGGCACATATGATCCACTCCTCGGAGAAGGTGTGGGCACTCGACGACGGTCATCAAGACCGAGTCGGTGATCATATTGCTCATGGTTTCTGTACTGATCCTTCCGGTAACCACGTCCCTCATGCCGCGGGGGCGATCTTGGGCTGTGGGCCGACTGAACTGTATCTGCCATCACAGATCTGCTATGAATCCTATTCCACGATTGAGACACTGCTGTGTTCTGCTCTCCTGCTGCTCGGAGTAAGGCCCAGATCTGCATCAAATCTCTGCCAGCCTCCGACTGGGAAGGCTGGATTGAGTCGGCTGTACGGGCTGCAGCTGTGAGATTTTGAATCAAAGAGCGGTATACCTGAGGTTGAGGCGGAAAAAGTTGTCGTCGACTGGACTCAGGGATCCGTTGCCGTGCACGCTCGTCGAGTGCATGCTGAAGGTTCTCCAGTGGAGTGCGCTCAGCCAAGTTGGCCAGGCGTGCCTCCTCCAAGGCCCGGGCCTCGGAGGTTTCCCCAATGATGGGCGTGTGAAGTGCATCCATGTTGCGGCGGAGAATCTCTTCCCTCTGCTGCGAAGAAAGAGGCTTGGGGCGGTATTCCTCGTGAGCGCGTGACGGATCATCGCCACCATCGCCGCCTTCATCGCGGTGGAAGCCAGGAGGACTATGTGGCCCGTCGACCATCAAGACTTCAGCCGCAGGATCGCTATTGTCGCATTATGATGTGGTCTTGATGGAGCCAGTCAATAGGTCGAACAGGCCGTAGAGAGTTTCGTCAGGCTCGATTGCCGCGACTTGTCGGGTGGCCGACTGGCGGGCCACCGCGTGTTTCACCCACCGCTGAAGCTGCGACCGACCGGATCGCTTGCGCCAGCGAACAGCGGGGAGCGAAGACACCACGAGAACCGACCGATATTGGATCGACGGCTGCTGGAGAAGGATGTCGCGAGCGCATGCGCGAAAGTGCGTCGCCTCGCGGACGGGGAGCGCCTCGACGTCAAGGGGAGCTTCCTGAAGCCAGGCGGGGTCGTCGGCAACCAAGACGAGCGCGCCATGACGGATCTCGCGGCCCTCAGCCAATCCACCGCCGGAAACCATAATGATGTGAATCGGAAAAATCGCAACTTCACCAAAAAGTCGCTAAGACACCTGCCGCAAGGTGGGCGCCAACTGTCGTGGTTCTAAGACCGACAGTAGAATGGGGGGTAGGTATGAGGAGGCAAGATCTCAGCTATGGTGAAGTTGTACACACAAGATTTACGAGTTCAGGCCCTTCACGGTGGAAGTAATAGCCTTGTGTCTCGGTGCCCGGAGGCGGTCAACTGTATTATATGTGTGTGGTGTTACATGGGGTGTGAACCCTTGTCCCTGAGGAGGGGGTGGCTTATATAGAGTTCGCCAGACCCCTCCCGCCCTCAGTTACAAAGGGTTTAAGGTACATAAAGATGGGGCGTTTCTGGTAACGCTAGTAATAAAGTGACATAAATGACCACTAAGTCTACAGAGTAAACGCCCGACCGTTTCTTTTCAGAGTGGCTTTCGATCTTCTGTCTGTCGAGTGATCACTGCCATGGTCGAGTGACATAGAGTCTTCCGAGTGGAACGTTTTCTGGTCGAGTGGATGATGGTATCCCTTGAATACTTCTGACTTTAGGGCGATGTCCTAGGGGAGGGTGTATAGGTCAGGCCTATGACCTTACCCTAGGTACATAGATTCATCACTACCTCTTGAGCATGCATTGGTTTTCCCTTGAAGAGGAAAGGGTGATGTAGCAAAGTAGCATAACTATTTCCCTCAGTTTTGAGAACCAAGGTATCAATCCAGTAGGAGGTAGCACACAAGTCGCCTAGTATGTGCACAAACAAACAAGAACCTCGCAACCAACGCGATAAAGGGGTTGTCAATCCCTTCATGGTCACTTACAAAAGTGAGATCTGATAGAGATAATAAGATAAATATTTTTGGTATATTTGTTGTATAGATTGGAAAATAATGATTGCAAAATAAACTATGATCGAAATAGCAAGTAGATATGAAAATAATATGATGGAAGATAGACCCGGGGGCCATAGGTTTCACTAGTGTCTTCTCTCAAGATAGCAAATTCTACGGTGCGTGAACAAATTACTGTCGAGCAATTGATAGAAAAGAGCATAGTTATGAGAATATCTAGGCATGATCATGTATATAGGCATCACGTCCGCGACAAGTAGACTAAAACGATTCTGCATCTACTACTATTACTCCACACATCGACCGCTATCCAGCATGCATCTAGAGTATTAAGTTCATAAGAACAGAGAAACGCATTAGGCAAGACGACATGATGTAGAGGGATAAACTCAAGCAATATGATATAAACCCCATCTTTTTATCCTCGATGGCAACAATACAATATGTGCCTTGCTGCCCCTACTGTCACTGGGAAAGTACACCGCAAGATTGAACCCAAAGCTAAGCACTTCTCCCATTGCAAGAAAGATCAATCTAGTAGGCCAAACCAAAATGATAATTCGAAGAGACTTGCAAAGATATTAAATCATGCATAAAAGAATTCAGAGAAGAATCAAATATTGTTCATAGATAATCTTGATCATAAACCCACAATTCATCGGATCTCGACAAACACACCGCAAAATGAATTACATCGAATGGATCTCCAAGAGAATCGAGGAGAACTTTATATTGAGATCCAAAGAGAGAGAAGAAGCCATCTAGATAATGACTATGGACCCAAAGGTCTGAGGTAAACTACTCACACATCATCTGAGAGGCTATGATGTTGATGTAGAAGCCCTCTGTGATCGATTCCCCCTCCGGCGGAGCGCCGGAAAAGGCCCCAAGCTGGGATCTCACGGGTACAGAAGGTTGCGGCGGTGGAAATAGGGTCTTGTGGTGCTCCTGGATGTTTTCAGGGTATATGGTATATATAAGAGGAAGAAGTAGGTAGGTGGAGCTGCAAGGGGCCCACAAGGGTGGGGGGCACGCCCACCCCCCTGGGGCACGCCCTCCTACCTCGTGGCCTCCTTGCTTCTTTCTTGACATCCACTCCAAGTCTCTTGGATTACGTTTGTTCCAAAAATAACTCTCCCGAAGGTTTCATTCCGTTTGGATTCCGTTTGATATTCCTTTTCTGCGAAACACTGAAATAGGCAAAAAAAAACAGCAATCTGCACTGGGCCTTTGGTTAGTAGGTTAGTCCCAAAAATAATATAAAAAGGTATATTAAAGCCTATTAAACATCCAAAACAGATAATATAATAGCATCGAACAATCAAAAATTATAGATACGTTGGAGACGTATCACATGCAATTTCAAAAAAAATCCTAGGCTCACGCAAGATCTATTTAGGAGATGCATAGAAATAAGAGTGGGAGAGTGTGTCTACGTACCCTCGTAGGCTGAAAGCGGAAGCGTTTGACAATGTGGTTGATGTAGTCGAACTTCTTCTCGTTCCGACCGATCAAGCATCGAACGTACAACACCTCCGAGTTCTGCACACGTTCAGCTCGATGACGTCCGTCGAACTCTTGATCCAGAAAGTGTCAAGGGAGAATTCTGTCAGCACGATGGTGTGGTGATGGTGATGGTGAAGTGGTCTGTGCAGGGCGTCGCCTAAGCACTACGTGAATATGACCGGAGTCGTAAACTGTGCAGGGGGCGCAGCACACGGCTAACAACTGTTTATCTATGTTCTAGTGGTGCCCCCCCCTCATATATATAGGTTGGAGGAGAGGAGATGTAGACAAGGGGCCACCCCAAGTAGGAGGAATCCTACTTGGGTGCCTCCCAATTCGGCCTCCCCCCTTCCATATTCATCCGGAGGGGGAAGGAAGGAGGAGGGAGGAGAGAAGGAAGGGGGAGGCCGAATTGCTCCCCTTCCTTTCTCTCTTACCCTCTTTCCTTCCCCTTATTTCAGCCTACATGGGGAGCACCAGCCCCCTAGGGGCTGGTTTGTCCCCTTCTTGGCCCATTAGGCCCATGTAGTTACCGAGGGGATGCCCGGAACCCCTTCTGGTGACCTGATATGTACCTGGTACCTCCGGAACACTTTCCGTGTTCGGATATCATCGTCCAATATATGAATCTTTACCTCTCAACCATTTCAAGACAACTCGTCATGTCCGTGATCTCATCCGGGACATCATACAATATTCGGTCACCAAATCACATAACTCATATAATTCGAAAATCATCATCGAACATTAAGCGTGCGGACCCTATGGGTTCAAGAACTATGTAGACATGACCGAGACACCTCTTTAGTCAATAACCAACAGCGGAACCTGGATGCCCATATTGGTTCCCACATGTTCTATGAAGATCTTTATCGGTCGTACCGTAACAACATACGTTATTCCCTTTGTCATCGGTATGTTACTTGCCCAAGATCCGATCGTCGGTATCTTCATACCTAGTTCAATATCGTTACCAACAAGTCTCTTTAATCATTCCATAATAAATCATCCCATAACTAACTCATTAGTCACATTGCTTGCAAGGCTTATCATGATGTGTATTACCGAGAGGGCCCAGAGATACCTCTCCGATACTCGGAGTGACAAATCCTAATCTTGATCTATGCCAACCCAACAAACACCTTCGGAGATACATGTAGAGCATCTTTATAATCACCCAGTTACGTTGTGATGTTTGATAGCACACAAGGTATTCCTCCGGTATCCGGGAGTTGCATAATCTCATAGTCAAAGGAATATGTATATGACAGGAAGAAAGCAATAGCAATAAAACTTAACGATCATTATGCTAAGCTAACGGATGGGTCTTGTCCATCACATCATTCTCCTAATGATGTGATCACGTTCATCAACTGACAACACATGTCCATGGTTAGGAAACTTAACCATCTTAGATTAACGAGCTAGTCTAGTAGAGGCTTACTAGGGACACGGTGTTTTGTCTATGTATCCACACATGTATCAGTTTCCGGTTAATACAATTCTAGCATGAATAATAAAAATTTATCATGATATAAGGAAATAAAAAATAACAACTTTATTATTTCCTCTAGGGCATATTCCTTAAATCTATAGCCTCAAAAAAAGGTAAACAAAGGTCGTATTTCTAGGAAATAATTTCCTGCATGAATCTATACACTCATGCAAGACCCTTTCCTTTCCAGCTCGTACTCCGAGTGTGGCGACAGGTGCCTGCCTAACCCATGTAGTACGTTGCGCAGCCAGCAAGTAGCACCTTCTCCACGACAACATCAGCGTCGGGGCCATGCACATGTAGCTGCTCCCATACTCCCTTCGTCTAGGTGTATAAGTCACCTTACGAAAACCAAATAATCCCAAAACACTTAGGCGCGGTGCATTAACTCCCACCTCTTTCTTGTTTCTTGACCAACAGCGGAACCTGGATGCCCATATTGGTTCCCACATGTTCTATGAAGATCTTTATCGGTCGTACCGTAACAACATACGTTATTCCCTTTGTCATCGGTATGTTACTTGCCCGAGATCCGATCGTCGGTATCTTCATACCTAGTTCAATATCGTTACCAACAAGTCTCTTTAATCATTCCATAATAAATCATCCCATAACTAACTCATTAGTCACATTGCTTGCAAGGCTTATCATGATGTGTATTACCGAGAGGGCCCAGAGATACCTCTCCGATACTCGGAGTGACAAATCCTAATCTTGATCTATGCCAACCCAACAAACACCTTCGGAGATACATGTAGAGCATCTTTATAATCACCCAGTTACGTTGTGATGTTTGATAGCACACAAGGTATTCCTCCGGTATCCGGGAGTTGCATAATCTCATAGTCAAAGGAATATGTATATGACAGGAAGAAAGCAATAGCAATAAAACTTAACGATCATTATGCTAAGCTAACAGATGGGTCTTGTCCATCACATCATTCTCCTAATGATGTGATCACGTTCATCAACTGAAAACACATGTCCATGGTTAGGAAACTTAACCATCTTAGATTAACGAGCTAGTCTAGTAGAGGCTTACTAGGGACACAGTGTTTTGTCTATGTATCCACACATGTATCAGTTTCTGGTTAATACAATTCTAGCATGAATAATAAAAATTTATCATGATATAAGGAAATAAAAAATAACAACTTTATTATTTCCTCTAGGGCATATTCCTTCAATCTATAGCCTCAAAAAAAGGTAAACAAAGGTCATATTTCCAAGAAATAATTTCCTGCATGAATCTATACACTCATGCAAGACCCTTTCCTTTCCAGCTCGTACTCCGAGTGTGGCGACAGGTGCCTGCCTAACCCATGTAGTACATTGCGCAGCCAGCAAGTAGCACCTTCTCCACGCCAACATCAGCGTCGGGGCCATGCACATGTAGCTGCTCCCGTACTCCCTTCGTCTAGGTGTATAAGTCACCTTACGAAAACCAAATAATCCCAAAACACTTAGGCACGGTGCATTAACTCCCACCTCTTTCTTGTTTCTTGACATATCAACCAATAAGAGATGTGGGACGTGCTTGCTTTCAGTGACTTGAGACAACCAAACATGACATGTAGTGGTTAGAGCATTGCATGCAATGATATTAATTAGCAAATAAACATTACTCTTGTTTTTCCCTCCATCTAGGTCACGGTGCACAACCTAAGATGACTTATTCACCTAGAAGGAGGGAGTAGTATTTTACCTGCATGTTCGACTATAGTACCACACCGATCTTGGGCGAGACCATGGAGCTTGTGGCCAAGAAAAGTCTCTGCCTGGCCGATGCATGTCGAGGTGTTTGTCTGTTGTGACCTGCCGCATGACGTTTACTAGCTTGCGCTCCGGATAAGCTCGGTCAGAAGCCAGTGATCTACCCGGGGCACATAGCTCGACTTGGGCTCGAGATTCCGACCGCTTGCACCGTCCTGAGGATGTACCACTCAGCGGCGAGACTGGAATGCTGGATACGTATGAGAGTGTGCTCATGGGCGGGATCAACCTACTCAACGGATACCAGTTTGCGAACGTGATGTACTCGACGTAGTTGAGCCAGCGAGCCTGGAGCCGTTCCTACCACCGTACGTTGACGCACGGGTCAACGACATGTGGCCACGGGCCAGCGTAGGTCGGCTATGGGAAGCGGCATCAGTGTGGTTCGAGATGCCCAGCTGGCCGTTGTCGCGGCGGCGTTTGCGACTCACTTGTTCGAGATGAACCGGCCGGTGGTGGACTGGCCATGGCGAGGGTGCCACAGCTGGACGTCAGGGTGTTACGAGGCATAGATCGCCACACCGGCGGGTAGTACCTGTATTACAGAAGTAGAAGGCAAAGATGGGCCTTTATTTTATTTCTTATATTTGTGGCTGGTGAGTGATGCCCGGGACGAAATGTGTCACGGCCGCTGGATGAAAATTGGATGGTGCAGGAGTATGGATCGGAGCTAGGAGCGGAGCATGCAAGCCACGTCCAATAGCATGTGGATGTGGCAGAAACTTGATGGTCGCCGCAGTTCAGCTGGCCCACATCTCATGCACACAAAGGCAGAGGAGCGGTGGGGCCGAGAGGGGTGAGGCGCACGTCGGGGGAGATGGCAGCGTGGGATGGAGCGGCATCATGGGAATCACGTGTGGTAGTGGTAGAAATGTGATGGTCTCCGTGGTTCAACTTCCATGGACAAGCTGTCATGTCTGCTTACACATGCATTGCGGTAGACATGACACATGCATTGCATACCGCTCACTGCAAGGAGTAGTAGTAGAGAAAACTAGGCGGATAAATAGTTCATTATAGTCAAGCGGACCTATATCAATGTACATAGAGTACACTTGTTCCAAAGACATGCACACCAGCGAAATATTGCAGCTTCTTCTTTCTTTCTTTTTCTTGTTCTTCTTCTTCTTCTCATTTTCTGTGGGAGACGGCTTTGCAACAAGCTCTTTAGACCTTGCAGCTATCTCGAAACTCACACGGGCATCGAGGGCAGCATATTTTATCCGCTCATAGGTCAAGGGATAATTCTCCCATCCAGACGACCTTAATTCCAGCGTCTCGTCACCCTTCTCAACATTTGTTTCGAGCATAGAATTTGCTACGTTGAACAGGGATGGTGTTTTTTATCACAATCCTCTACAGGAATTCTGGTTTGTAGGTCAGCAATGTTTTTCAAGTCAAGGTTGTACAGCGGCAGCTTCTCTTTGTCCCCTTCGATGGCTGCCCCACAGAAGTACATGTCCTCCCTAGACATGAAATCATGGAGCTCACCTGGTATGGAGGGCGCGTGTATGATGTGATACACCAAAACTTCATCTTCTAGGCACAGCTGAAGGACGGCGATGCCTTGGATCTTCTGAGTGGCACGCTCCGTGTACTCTGCATCGAGACCGACGACCTTCATCTCCACCTTTTGGAGGCAGTTGGATACATTATTGATCCACTCCTAAAAAAACCCTTGGTTGGTCAGTGAAGGTGGCAACTATGCTCAACGAGCCTTCTACGAGGACATGTTTGACGCTAAAAACCTACATAGGGATCTATTTCGCCATTTGGAACCGCTGGACCGGAGGGCTCTGGTTTGGAAAATTGGGATTAAGATGGCTAGTCTAACTGAAGAGGATGATTATTTAAAGGGGCTTCGGAATTACTCAAGGAGGATGTGAATCCAGTGGGGTTTTAATACAAATGAAGGAGAGGTGAAGAAGCTGAGGAAAATCGGTTCCTGATGGAGAAGTAAATGGGAGAAGTGGCATGCAGGCAGTTGATTAGACGGCTAGGTAGACCAACCTGCAAAACGAAAAGGCTATGCGGGTAGCATACTGAGGAATGGTCCGTGTCAGTGTACGTGCCCGTCCTTCTATCGCTACATGTGCCACTGGTTAGTTAAGGTCACTCTTTCGAATCACCATGGCAAAAAATTTATGATTACTTTTTATTTCTGCACCCCTCCTGATAGGCGGGATCTACGCAAAACCCACTTGGGTGTACGAACATATATACAAACATATCCATCTCTTTGCACACAAAAAATATGTCGTAGCTGGTTCGATATTGGCGCGTGCCTGCGAGACACAACCTTTTCTGGTTAAGGAATATACGCGGTTATCCTAAAAAAGAAAAGGCCCTTCTTCGCGCTTCTGCGTGCATGAGAATTTGGTTCTGCTCGCAATATGGATGCTACCTGGAGGATGAAGTGAACCCAGAGGCATGCTAGCATGGGACACCAATTTCCGCTATATAGTACTACTTCCTATGTTACTACTAGTAGTAGTACAACTGTGGTACACTTGAGGGTCAAAATATTATTCATCCGGTCCTCATAGTGAAGTGACAAGACCCTGCGCCCAAGGTGACACTAGTCCAGGCGGCGTGTTCGGGTTACCAAAGTCAGCCCCACCTTGTGCACTGTGCAGCCACTCTCACCGCCGCTGTATAGCATACCTCGCCTCGTCTCCCTCTCCCCGCCTAGCACCAATACATCTCCATCTCCGTCTCGCCGGAAATCCTGAGGTCACTCTTCATCATCTCACTTTCCCCCCGCGTACCCTCGCCTTGCTTGCCTCCCCCAGTACCACTATTCCCTCGCTAGCCTCTCCAGCCCCGAGGTCCTTCTCCCTCGTAAATCAAGCCCCCAAAACCCCACCTTCCAAACTCATGGCCGAACGCGAACCGCGCAGCATCCATATGAGGTGCTATTGGAGCAATCTCCCCAGTGACATCCTCAACCTCTGTTGTTCGTTTATGGATATGTTGAGTGTCATGCGGCTGGCTGCATGCTCAAGGGACATGCACACGGCCATCGTCAAAGCGAGGCCTAAGATTTTCAAGACACACTGCTTGCTGTTATCTGGTCTTGCGAGATTTTCTCGCCATGATAGGGAGCGTATACATGATGCCCCTCGACTTCAATCTGATGTCCATTAGCCAAAACTTCTTTGCAGGTATGTAGTGGGTCGTCGTACATCATTTCCCTCGACTTCGATCCGATCACCATCGCCTAAAACTTCTTGGCAGGTATGTACTGGGTCAGCATGAACTCCCACTGGATTGCTGCCTTTAGAGATGATGGGAAAAAGTTGGTGCTCGTGAACTTTTAGACCTCCCATGAGATTAAACTTCCACGGTTGGATTATATAGGGTTTTACCATCATGGACCAAGTCATCTAGATTACCGCATCAGTTGGATGAACCTTGTTTTGCAGAAGATTGTAATCTGCCAAGTGCCCACACGACATGCTGATTATGGAGACTTCAAGCTAATTGCCATGTTCGATCATAGACTCGCCTATCTTTACGCCGGTGCCTTCTTTAGCTGGAGACAACTCAGCTCGTAGTAGATCTTCAAAGCTGATACACACTTATGTGATGCTATTGAACAAAATGGCATCATCTACGCGATCAACAAAGCAGATGGCACCACGTACTGCTAGGACGGCGCATGTAAGTTGTTTTTGTCTGATGTTAATGTAACACCATGACACTGTTTGAACTTTTTGTGATGATTGGCATATCCCTGTTTGAGCACAATTTAAGTAGAATTATGGAAATGTATTAGAGACGTCGTAAATCATCTATATTTGGAATGAGTTAACTCTTGCGATTGTGACCATGTCATTATAGCCAATTTGTACGGTTGAATAATCAAACGGTTAGGAAGATATGGGTATTCTCCTTACTTTATAGTAATCTATATACTACTAAATATGAGTGTGTATCAATAGCCATGTTAGTTTGCTCATTTTCATGATGTAGAAACATGCATCACACTGTTGGTTTCATCTAACCATACATTAGGGAAGTAAATGTGCATATGGATGATGCGGCTTGAACTACGTCGGTATTTCCCCAAAGAGGAAGAGATGATGCAGCACAGCTACGGTAGGTATTTCCCTCGGTGATAAGATCAAGGTTATCGAACCAGTAGGAGAACCACGCAACACCACGTAAACAACTCCTGCACACAAATAACAAATACTTGCAACCCAACATAAGAGAGGGGTTGTAAATCCCTCACTGGTAAAAAGATAGCTAAAATTGTAGTAGATTGGATAAATAGATCTCGCGGGAACATGAGATAGAATGAATAATAATAAATTGCAGCAAGGTATTTTTTGTATTTGTCGGCGTTCTAGGAACGGGGGTCCCCAGACATGCCTGCCTGCGGCCCGTAGCATGGCTCCTCCAGCGGCCCCGTACGGCCCATCTTCACCAGCAAGCACCCAAGACCCTCGCCAGGGGCCAAGCCTCGCGAAGCGGACGATGCAAGACCTCCTCAGGGGTGGCCTTACCAGGCTGGCTCATGAGGGGCGAAGAGATCAAGGCTAGGTGAACCTCGCGACGTTCCAATGACGCAAGCCATGACGATCAAGACCAGGCAGGCGCCAGCACGCACAATGTCCTCGTTTCCTCTTTGGTGCTAAAGGGGCAAGCGCAGGCGAGGAGTCTCGAGGCATCAGGCAAAGCTTTCCATATCGGTGCAACAAGACCAAGACTAGCAGGACGGCAGGACGAAGGTCACCCTGGAGCCCAAGACGGCGTCACCACCAGAGCCTTTGGCAGGCGAAGACTACTTTTGTGGGGATAACTTCTACTAGTTGTCTCCCTTTGAATTGGCCATTGTGGGATCCCTTCCCGCTCAATATTTGGGAAGAGGACCAGGGCCTCTATAAATAGGACTAGACACCACCATAGCTAGGGGGATGATTTTAGAGGGAGATCATCCTCACCGCACAAGCTCACCGAGCACAAGAACACCTCTCCTCAGGAGGCTGTTCTTCCCTTATAACTGTTCATCCACAGCCCAAGAGGTAATCCACCACACCACACTGGAGTAGGGTATTACACCACAACGGTGGCCCGAGCCAGTATAAATCTTGTGTCTCGTGTTCTTTGGGTCTGTCAAGCTAGGCCGTTAGATCGTTGAGTGCGCGAGCTAGAGAGGGGGGAGATCTTCGTGCGCACCCCAGTGTTCGAACCTCAAGGGTTTTGCCGGAACCTGAAATCCGACATTTGGCGTGCCAGGTAGGGGTGCGCGCCGAAGCTTCGACCCCCGACGTCCTCGCCTCTCCGACCGACTCTCATGGACGCCGCCTCTTCCCCGATTGGATTGACAGCCCCCCCCCCCCCCCCCCGCCCCGCAGCGCCGGGGGGCTCTGGGCCTTCACCCCCGCCTTGCGGCGGGTGCAGTGGCCGCACAAGTTCAAGCCGGAGATGCCGCCCCGTTACGATGGTGCGGTGGATCCGGTGGCCTTTCTGCTGGCGTACGAGGAGGCTGTCCTCGAGGCCCGGGGCGGCGATAAGATCATGGCCAACTGGTTCCCGATAGCCCTCGCTGGCGTGCCGCGCGCCTGGCTCCTCCATCTGCCAGAATCTTTCGTGGCCTCTTGGGAGGAGTTGCGTGACCTCTTCATCGCGCGCTTCGGGGGACTAGCGCCCCCGGTCGTCATGGCCCTCCTCGGTGGCTCGCAGGCGCCACCGTCGGACCGTCACATCAAGTCGTTCTTTCGCCAGATCAGCACCGCCTCCACACGGCAGGGGGCTCCCCGGGGTGGGCGGCGCCCAAGGCCGACCTGATCTTCGACTTAGAAGATCACCCAGTCAACACCATCGGTTCGGGTGTGCTTCTGATGCTTTGCATGCCGACCATCTACAGTGTAGTCGTCACCAAGACCCTCATCGACGGCTGCGCCAGCCTCAACGTGCTCTCTGTGGAGGCCTTAGTCTCCTTCACGTACCGCTCGAGCGGCTCCGCCCCATCCGGTCCTTCTCCGGAGTCGGGGGCGGCTCCTCCAACCCCCTGGGGCAAATCCGTCTTCCCGTGACTTTCGGCACGCACGACAACTACCGCACTGAGCTAATCGACTTTGACATCGCCCGCATCAGTTTGTCGTATAACGCCATCCTCGGGTACCCAGCGCTGGCCCAGTTCATGGCGGCGACCCATCCTGCCTACAACCTCATGAAGATGCCAGGAAGCAATGGCGTCCTTACCATGGCCGCGGACACCAAGGAAGTTGTGGAGGCCCTCAAGCTAGCCTTCAGGGTCACGGCGGCAGCTTGCCCGGCCGACAAGGCCATGCCCAGGGCCAAGGAGGCTGCGCCGACCAAGAAGAAGCAGTTATTCACCCAAGGTCAAGCCAAGACGAAGCAAATACCGGTCGACATGGACGGGGCCTCTGGCGCTACCTTTATCATAGGTGCTGACCTTGCCCCAGCTCAAGATAAGGAGCTGGTGGACTTCCTGCGAGCGAACAAGGAAGTATTCACCTGGGAGCCCAAGCAGCTAGTTGGGGTCCCAAGTGGAGTAATTGAACATCATTTGAGGGTGTGGCCCAATGTGCGCCCTGTGAAGCAAAAGGCGAGGCGGCAATCCAAGGAGAAGCGGTCCTTCATCGTTCAGGAAACCCGCAAGCTGGAGGCAACAGGTGTCATTCACGAGGTACGGTACCCGGAGTGACTGGCAAACACAGTCGTTGTGCCGAAGAAAGGAGGAAAGGAACACATGTGTGTCGACTTCACCAACCTCAACAAGGCTTGCCCTCAAGACCCGTTTCCGCTGCCGCGCATCGACCAGATTGTCGACTCCACCGTGGAGTGTGGCCTGCTGTGCTTCCTGGATGCGTTCTCGGGATACCACTAGACCAAGATGGCGGTGGAAGATGTGGAGAAGACAGCTTTCTTAACCCCATGCGGGGTGTACTGCTACACTTGCTTGCCATTCGGACTGCGCAACACAGGAGCAACCTTACAGCAGCTGATGCACATCGCCTTGGGGCGGCAGCTCGGGAGGAACGTTGAGGCTTACGTTGACGACATTGTGCTAAAGTCTCAGGAAGCAAGAACTTTAATTCAGGACCTAGAGGAGACCTTCGCGAGCCTACGCCAGGTGGAACTGCGGCTCAATCCGGAGAAGTGCATGTTTGGTGTCCCTTCCGGCAAGCTGCTGGGCTTCCTCGTATCCCACAGAGGGATCGAGGCCACCCCGGAGAAGGTCAAGGCAATTGAAGACATGAGTCCACCACAAAACCTCGGGGAGATGCAGAAGCTTGCAGGCTGCATGACTTCGATGGGGCGCTTCATCTCCAAGTTGGGGGAGCGCGCCATGTCGTTCTTCAAGCTGATGAAGAAGAAGGGTCCATTCGAGTGGACCCCCAAGGCCGACCTAGCATTTCAAGACCTCAAGAGATACTTGACCAGCCCGCCAGTGATGGTGGTGCCTCGTCCTCGTGAGCCCTTGGTACTCTACCTGTCTGCCACACCCCATTCCACTAACGCGGCGCTGGTGGCCCTCGGAGAGGAGCCCCGAGTCAAGGGCTCGCCAAGTGAAGCCGCCAAGCCAGATAAGGCTGCACAATGCCAAGACGATGTTCCTGAGGCAGCGGCTGGACCAGCTAGTCGTCAAGCCGCAGGAGTTGGAGATCCATAGGAAACACCTCAGTCCCCAGGAGCCAAAAACTCCATCAGCTCTCCCACCCTTGTCGAGCACTACTTCGTCGGCACAGTGCTGCGAGATGCGAGAGTGCGATACCCCATGCCTCAGAAGCTCTTGCTCGCGCTCCTGGTGGCCTCGCGTAAGCTGCGCCACTATTTCCAGGGTCACCCCATCAAGGTCGTCTCAGCCTACCCATTGGAGAGAGTGCTCAGGAGTCCCAATGCTGCGAGGAGAGTCGCCGAAAGGAACATCGAGCTGCAAGCATTTGACTTGGAGTTCAGCACAACCAGGGTCATCAATGGGGCTGCACTCGCTGATTTTGTGGCAGAATGGACCGATACACCAGAGCTCAAAGTAGGAGAAAACCGATCCCTCTCACTAGGGAATGAAGCGCCAGATGGCTGGGTCATGTACTTCGATGGCGCGTTCATGCGCCAGGGCGCGGGGGCTGGAGTTGTACTCATCTCGCCCACTCAGGACAAACTTTACTACGCCATGCAGCTCTGCTTCCAGCGGGGCGAGAAGGTCTCCAACAACATCACAGAGTACGAGGGCCTCATCGCCGGCCTCAAGGCGGCAGCCCTGGGAGTGAAGCGCCTCACCATCAAGGGAGACTCGCAGCTCTTCGTCAACTTCTCCGACAAGGTGTACGAGCCAAAGGAGGAGCACATGGAAGCATATCTCATGGAGGTACGCAAAATGGAGAAGCAGTTCCTGGGCCTAGAGATGCAGCATGTGCCACGTGGCACCAACCAAGAGGCTGATAACATCGCCAGAAGAGCATCCAAGCGGCTTCCCCAAGAGCCTGACGTCTTTGAGGAACGGCTCTTCAAGCCTTCCACCCTTTACCAAGAGTGGAACAAAACACTAGGCAAAAAGGGCGGCAAGAGTGGAACAAAACACTAGGCAAAAAGGCCGAGCCTTCCACCCTTTACCAAGTATATAGATGTATTAAGATAACAAGATAATATAGTGATATCCCGACAATAAACAATGTTCCAACAAGGAACGATCTCCAATCTTCACCTGCAACTAGCAACGCTATAAGAGGGGCTGAGCAAAGCGGCAACATAGCCAATCAACGGTTTGCTAGGACATGGTGGGTTAGAGGTTTGACATGGCAATTTGGGAGGCATGATAGGCAAGTGGTAGGCATCGTAGCATAGGCATAGCAAAAGAGCGAGCATCTAGCAAAGCAAAGATAGAAGTTATTTCGAGGGTATGATCATCTTGCCTGAAAACCCGCAAGGAAGAAGAACGAGTCCATGAAGAAGACAAACGGACGTAGTCGAACGGGTCCTCACAACACGACGTTATCGGAACCAACCCGAATAAGCAACACCGGAAAGAAGCACACAAAATAGTAAACAACCATCACATAATCATGACATGATGCACAATCAAGTATGATGCATGTCCGGTTTAAAGAGGCATGGCATGGAAAAATGCACAAACAATCCTACAAATTAAGTGGAGCTCAATATGCAATGGGATGCATATTGAAGGAACACCACATTCGGGTTACTTAGTTCGATCTCGTTTATGTACCCAACAAGATTAAATGTTGTTAGCATGGCAAGAGGGTGAAGCAAAGTAAAACTACCTATCTAGTCAAGTTTAAATGGGACCGGAAACAACGAACAACACTTCCAGAAAATCCTCATATGCATTTATTAGGTTTGGTACTATTCTTCCCTAAACACAATTTTAGAGTTGTTAAACATGCAAAGTAATGCCACCATGTTAATCTAGGCATTTTTCTACCCCATTTACATATATAATTTATTTAATTCGGAGCTAAGGTTAATTAGTTATGAAGTAAAGCATTTTAACATGGCATAGGAGCAAATTTAAACAAACAGCATTTTAAACATTTCAAACATGCATGAAAGTTGCATATTATGAAACTAGACAAAAATCTAACCAACTTTCATGTTAAGTTTGTTTAAAACCGATGCACGGTTATTTAGGTGTGAGCATTTTTAAAATGATGGCATATTCTGTAATTATGCATGTGAAGGAAAATTGGTCAATTCACAGAACTAAAAAAACATCTATGGGCCAAATCTGGTGCAAGTTGGGCCAACTGAGTAGAAGAAAAAAACAAACGAGGCGCTGCTGGGGGCGCCTCATCATGGGCCAAGGGAGCTGGGCCTTGCTGGATCTCAGATGGCCTTGAGCGCTGGGAGGCCTGCATGCGATGTGGCAGCCCACACGAAAGGGCGACGCGTCAACAGGCATCGGGCGAGCTGCACTGCTCGTCTCTGAAGAAAAACGCCAGCGACGGGGAGGTTCAGCGGGAGCCGCGGTGAGGCAAGGCCCTGGAGGTGCGCTGGCTGGAACTCCGGCAAGGCGAGGGCATGGCGGAGAAGGCGAGGGGGAGGCCGGATCTGGTGGGTAGGTGCTAAGGCCGGCCGGCTGGACTTGGCGAGGCGGAGGTCGAAGGCTTCAGGCGATGAACAGCTGCAGCAGGGGCATGAGCAGGACGGCGATGAGGGAAAACTTGGGGCTTCGGCAGCGCCGGGAACACGCAGACGGGTGGATCCGGTCCGCTGCTGCCGGATCGGACAATCGGCAGCGCGGACAGAGGAGCTTGGGCGCGGCGGCGCTCAGCGAGGCCATGGCGCGGGGTGCTCCTGTCGACAGAGAAAGGGATAACGGAGAGAGATGAGAGAGGGGAAACGCAGGGAGGAAAAACAGGAAGGAGAAGAAGGGGGTGTCGGATGTGGACTGCCTGGTCGACGACGATGACTGGGTTCAAGTTGTGGTCGTCGTTCTTGATGCGGCAGAGGAAGCTGGAGCGAGTCCTCGCGAGGAAGATGGTAGAGGCCAAGCGCGTTGGAGGAGTGGATCTCGGGCTCGGGGACGAGGTGGATCGAGGGAGGCAAGGGACCTGCTGTGGATGAGCTCCGTCTCGAGGAGCTCCTGCTCGGGCACGAGCGTGGAGACGCGGGGCTGCGGCTAGAGGAGGTTGGTCGGGCACGGAAAAGGAGGCGGAGGTTGGATTGGGTGGAGATGGATCCCGAGGTGGGAGATGCTGGCGGCGGGAATTGGACAGGGAGGATCCCTAGAAAATAGGGTTTGGTCTTATTTGGGTGGGGTTGGTCCATATATAGGATAAAGAGAGTGGGTTTAGTCCGTCTGATCGTAATCGGGCGGTCGAAAAAAAAATATGCTACGAAGTCCAATTAACAAAACGGAGACGTTTTGTAGATATTTGGGGATGTTCTGAGTCCAACGGTGACAACTGTTCGGGTCGGGTCCGGGACAGCTTTCGGGCGCGCGCGCGAGGAGGGTCGCGGGCTGATGAGAGAGGTTAGGTAGGGCCTGGCGGTGAGTAGTGGACTGTATAGACGGTCTCGAGCTGAGAGAAGAGAAGAGAGATAGCCCCGGCGACTGCTTCCGGAGACCGAAAACGTCCGACGTTAGACCGGCTATAATGCCGCTATAGTTATCCATTGGGGCGTCAAACGGACTCCGAATGCGATGAAACTTGACAGGCGGTCTATCTACACTATCGTAAGACCACACGTCAACTCTCAGCCCATTCCGAGAACATTTTCCAGCCACTTATAAAATACTATTTCGGACATGCCACGGGCGCGTGCAAGTGTGTCTGGGCTCAGAACGGACAACGGAGAGAACGAGGAGGCCGGGACGGATGCATGTTTTGAAAACATGATGATGCAATGCACATGATGACAAGAGGAGATGCAACACACAAGCAAATGACATGGCAACGTCGGTGAATAACTGGAAGACACCTGGCGCATCGGTCACGGGGCGTCACTCTGTGGTCGACCTGCACCGTGTCGCTCTTACGGGTAAGGATGGAGCGGAGGTTGTATTTGTGTCAAAGCTCCGAGGACAGATTGTGGTCGACCTGCACCTCGCCGCCCTTACGGGTAAGGATGGAGCGAGTCTTAAAACTTAGGCGAGTACTGGACTGCAGCTAAGCCCCCGAGTTGGAGGGTTGCTCACCACTCGGTAGGATTTTTCAAACTTAGGCAAGTACTGGACTGAAGCTAAGCCTCCGAGTGGGAGGGTTGCTCTTCACTCGGTAGGATTTTTTAAACTTAGGCGAGTACTGGACTGCAGCTGAGCCCTCGAGTGGGAGGGTTGCTCACCACTCGGTAGGATTTTCCAAACTTAAGCGAGTATTGGACTGCAGCTAAGCCCCCGAGTGGGAGGGTTGCTCACCACTCGGTAGGATTTTTCAAACTTAGGCGAGTACTGGACTGCAGCTAAGCCCCCAAGTGGGAGGGTTGCTCACCACTCGGTAGGATTTTTCAAACTTAGGCGAGTACTGGACTGCACCTAAGCCCCCGAGTGGGAGGGTTGCTCACCACTCAGTAGGATTTTTCAAACTTAGGTGAGTACTGGACTGCAGCTAAGCCTCCGAGTGGGAGGGTTGCTCACCACTTGGTAGGATTTCTTAAACTTAGGCGAGTACCGGACTGCAGCTAAGCCTCTGAGTGGGAGGGTTGCTCTCCACTCGATAGGATTTCTTGAACTTAGGCGAGTACTGGACTGTAGCTAAGCCCCCGAGTGAGAGACTTGCTCACCACTAGGTAGGATTTCTTAAACTTAGGCGAGTACTGGACTGCAGCTAAGCCCCCGAGTGAGAGACTTTCTCACCACTCGGTAGGATGTCTTAAACTTAGGTGAAACGGATTCGCAGCTAAGCCTCCGAGTGAGAGACTTGCTCATCACTCGGTAGGATTTGATTTTTTGAAACTCAGGCGAAGCATATTCGCAGCTAAGACACCCACTGGGGGATTTAGAACTCTTAAAAAAGGAACAACAATCATTTGTGAAACTGTGTATTTGATAATCGAACTAGAATGTATTTCTTATTACATCACGACAATCTGAATGCTTAAGTATAAAAGGGGTGGAGCAGCTCCGCATTCCAAGCGTGTGGCTCATCTTTATTGTGTTCCACATTGTAGAGGCGATAAGCCCCGTTGTGAAGTACTTTGGTGATGATGAAGGGGCCTTCCCAAGAAGGAGCGAGCTTGTGTGGTTTCTGCTGATCCACTCGAAGAACTAGGTCTCCCTCTTGAAATTCTCGACCTCTCATGTTTCTGGCGTGGAATTGACGCAGGTCTTGCTGATAAATGGTCAACCGGATCAGCGCCATCTCTCTTTCTTCTTCCAGAAGGTCGACAGCATCCTCACGGGCATGTTCTGCTTCGGCTTCTGAGCAGAGTTCCACTCGCGGGGTGTTATGAAGTAAGTCACTCGGAAGCACAACTTCAGCCCCATAGACTAAGAAGAATGGAGTTCGGCCAGTCGACCGATTAGGAGTTGTCCTCAATCCTCAAAGTACTGATGGACGTTCATCAACCCAGGCACCCACTACATGCTTGAGGTCACAGATCAATCAGGGTTTCAGTCCTTTGAGAATCAACCCGTTTGCTCTTTCAGCTTGCCGATTTGACTGGGGATGGGAGACTAAAGCATAGTCGACCCGAGTGCCTTGGGAAGCCCAAAAAGGCTCTGAACTCATCAGAATTGAAGTTTGACCCATTATCTATGATGATGCTGTGCAGGACACCATATCTGGATGTCAACTCTCTGATGAAGCTGACAGCAGTACTTGCTTCGAGGTTTTTGATAGGCTTGGCTTCAATCCATTTGGTGAACTTGTCGACTGCTACGAGTACGTGGGTGAAGCCACTTCTGCCAGTCCTTAGAGGTCCAACCATATCTAATCCCCAAACAGCAAAGGGCTAGATGAGTGGAATGGTCTTCAGGGCTGATGTAGGCTTGTGAGACTTGTTGGAGTAGAACCGGCAACCTTCACATCTGTCAACTATGTATTTTGCCATTTCATTCGCTCGTGGCCAATAAAGTCTCGCTCGGTATGCTTTAGCCACAATGGTCCGAGAGGCCAATAAAGTCTCGCTCGGTATGCTTTGGCCATAATGTCCCCGAGTGGATGTCGTTGAGGATCACTCAACCTTCTTCTGGTGTTATGCACTTCTGAGCAACTCCGGTAACACTTTCTCTGTAAACCTGTCCACCCACTACTCTGAAAGCTTTAGATCGACGGACAATCTGACGGGCCTCTTCTTCATCCTTTAGAAGCTCTTTCCTGAGAATATACGCGATGTACGGCACTGTCCAATCGGGTATGACGACCAAAACTTCCATGACCAAGTCAACCACGGCTGGGACTTCAACTTCAGTCAGATCAGTAGGACTCTTAGGTTGTGGGGGCCTCTGTGAAGGGATCCTCTTGGACGGACGGCGTGTGAAGATGCTCCAAGAACACATTACTGGGAATAGGCTCATGCTTGGAGCCTATCTTTGCCAAATCATAAGCTGCTTGATTTTTCAGTCGGGGTATATGATGGAGCTCTAACCCCTCAAACTTCTTCTCTAACTTTCTCACTGCATTACAATAACCAGTCATAGCCGGGCTTTTGATGTCCCACTCCTTCATTACTTGATTAACCACCAAATCTGAGTCGCCGTAGAAGATTAGGCGATGGACGCCGAGTGAAATGGTCATACGCAACCCATACAGAAGTGCTTCATATTCAGCTTTGTTGTTGGAGGAATCAAAATGGATCTGAAGAACATAGCTGAGTCTGTCTCCTCGATGGGATACTAATACCACCTCGGCAGCAGAACCGTTCAACATCTTGGATCCATCACAGAACATGGTCCAATGCTTCGAGTGAATCTAAGTCTGTTGTTGCTGCTCGACCCACTCGGCGAGGAAATCTGCTATTGCCTGGGACTTGATAGCTTTCTTTTCCTCAAACTTGATATCCAAGGGAATGAGTTCAATCGCCCACTTTGCCACTCGACCGGTTGCATCTCTGTTGTTCAGAAATTCTGACAAAGGTGCGTCGCTGACGACTGTAATGGAGTGATCAGAGAAATAATGTGCAACCTTCATCATGGTCATGTAAATCCCGTAGACAACCTTCTGATAGTGGGGATATCTTTGCTTGGATGGATTCAACACTTCAGAAATATAATACATTGGGCGCTGAACTTTATAGGTTTTTCCTTCTTCTTCCCGCTCGACCGTAAGTACTGTACTGACAACTTGTCCAATGGCTGCAATAGAAAGCAGTAAAGGCTCTTTGCTGATTGGAGCAGCAAGCACCGGCTGGGTGGAAAGCAGGGTTTGAGTGCTGCAAACGCTGCATCAGCTTCAGGAGTCCACTCAAACTTATCAGATTTCTTCATCAGTCAGTAAAGAGGCAATGCCTTTTCACCGAGGCGAGAGATGAATCGACTCAAGGCGGCCAAACAACTGATAAGCTTCTGGACGTCATGCACACGCACAGGGCGTTTCATCCGGAGTATGGCTCCAACTTTCTTTAGGTTGGCATCGGTCCCTCGTTCGGAAACAAGGAAACCGAGTAACTTTCCTCCTGGAACTCCGAATGTGCATTTCAACGGATTAAGCTTGATATCATACCTTCTGAGGTTGGCAAAGGTTTTAGCGAGGTCAGCCAGCAGGTCGGAACCTTTACGTGACTTGACCACAATGTCATCCATATATGCTTCCACATTCTGACTGATTTGAGTGAGCAGGCACTTCTGAATCATCCTCATAAATGTGGCACCAGCGTTCTTGAGACCGAATGGCATGGTGACATAACAAAAGCACTCGAATGGAGTGATGAAAGCTGTTTTTATCTCATCGGGTCCATACAGTCGGATCTGATGATACCCGGAATATGCGTCTAGAAAAGACAAACGCTCACACCCCGTAGTCGAGTCAACGATTTGGTCGATACGGGGGAGAGGAAAATGATCTTTCGGGCAGGCCCGATTGATATGCTTGAAGTCAATGCACATATGAAGTGAATCGTCCTTCTTGGGGACCATTACAACATTGGCGAGCCACTCAGAGTGGTAAATCTCTCGGATGAACTCAGTTGCTAGGAGCCGAGCCACTTCCTCGCCAATTGCTTTTCTCTTCTGTACGGCAGACCGCCTAAGATGTTCCTTGCTTGGCTTCACTTTCGGGTCGACTCGCAAACGATGCTCAACCAGTCCCCTGGGTACACCTGGCATGTCAGAAGGTTTCCATGCAAAGATGTCCCAGTTCTCACGGAGGAACTAGATGAGCGCTTCTTCCTATTTGCTGTCGAGTGATGTGGAGATATGAGTAGGGGCAGCATTAGGATCGGTCGGGTGAATATGAATCGATTTTGTTTCTTCAGACGACTGAAATGCAGAATCTGTGGCAGCCTTCTTGGCTCGCAGCAAATCACTCGGATCTGCATTTTTATGATATTCTTGCATTTCAATTGCTGCCATTTGTGCATCGGCAATTTTAGAACCCTTCTGGAAGCATTCCTCTGCCTTCTGCCGATTGCCAGTGACCGTGATCACTCCTCTGGGACCAGGCATTTTCAGCTTGAGATATACGTAACATGGTCGAGCCATAAAACGCGGGTATGCAGGCCTCCCTAGAATAGCTTGATAAGCACTCTGGAAATCCACTACCTCAAATGTCAACTTTTCCTTATGGTAATTCTTTGAATCACCGAAAACCACTTCCAAGGCTATCTGGTCGAGTGATTCAGCCTTCTTGCCAGGGATGACGCCGTGAAAGCTCATGTTGATCTCACTAAGTTTGGACATCAGAATGCCCATCCCTTTTAAGAATTCACCGTAAAGAATATTCAGAGCACTACCACCATCCATCAACACTTTTGTCAATCGTGTACCTCCAACAACTGGGTCGACCACCAACGCTTGCCTCCCTGCAGTGGCTATGCGAGCAGGGTGGTCAGACTGGTCGAATTTGATAGCTGTTTGTGACCACTTCAGGTATGCTGTCATTGCTGGAGCAACCATATTCACTTCTCTGTTGATCACTTTCACTCGACTTTTGCTCTCAACGTCAGCAAAAATCATTAGGGTGGAATTGACATTGGGCAAACCATCATCTTCCTCTTTGTCTTCATCCTTGTCAGATTCTTTTTCCTTCTCATTAGGTTGTTTCTCTCGGAATTGCTCGATCAGAACCTGACACTGTCGAGTGGTATGCTTACGATAAATCAGATTGCCTTCTTCGTCTTTCTTGGTGTGAATGTGACATGGCAAATCCATCACATTGTTACCAGCTGCATCTTTTACTTTCTTAGGGGTCCAGGGCCCCTTAGGTTTCCCTTTAAACTTTCCTTGAATCACTGCTGCAGTTTCACCAGGTCCTGCAGGTTCAGCTTTACGCTTTTCTTTCTGATTGGAATTGCCTCCACCGGTGTCTTGACTGACTGGTTTGCTCTTCCCACTGCGGAGCCGATCCTCCTCTTCTCTGTTAGCATACCGAGTGGCTATTTCCATCATCCGAGTTAGAGACATATCCCCTATCGGACTGAATTTCAGGACCAGCTCCCGATTTTTAACGCCTTCCTTGAAGGCGCAAACTGCTTGATGGTGGGATACATTTTCCACTGTGTGATGCAAAGTGGTCCACCTCTGAATGTAATCTCTCAGAGTCTCACTCGGTTTTTGCATGCAATGCTGCAATTCCATTGACCCCGCTGGCCGCTTGCAAGTACCCTCAAAAGTTTTAACAAACACTTGGGCAAGTTCTTCCCAACTGAATATACTGCCTGGCGCTAACTGAGTCAACCATGCTCTTGCTGAGCCTTCTAACATCAGAGGAAGATCCTTCATGGCCACTTCATCATTACCACCATCGATCTGTACAGCCACTCGGTAATCTTCAAGCTAAGTGTCAGGCTTAGACTCACCAGTGAACTTGCTGACTCCAGTCACCAACCTGAAGTTGGGAGGAATCACTGCGGCTCTGATGGCTCTACTGAAACACTCTGGGCCTGAAACATGAAATCTGCTGCCAGTCGGGTGATCTCTGTCAAGCCCCTCCCTGTGTGCTCTGCTCCTGTCAACTAGACCTTGAACGAGAATAGATCTCGCATCAAAGCCTGGCTCCCTTGGGTCGGCTGGTATTCTTCTCTCACCACTGCGAGGGTGTATGTCATCATATTGCCGAGGCACATATGATCCACTCCTCGGAGAAGGTGTGGGCACTCGACGACGGTCATCAAGACCAAGTCGGTGATCATATTGCTCATGGTTTCTGTACTGATCCTTCCGGTAACCACGTCCCTCATGCCGCGGGGGCGATCTTGGGCTGTGGGCCGACTGAACTGTATCTGCCATCACAGATCTGCTATGAATCCTATTCCACGATTGAGACACTGCTGTGTTCTGCTCTCCTGCTGCTCGGAGTAAGGCCCAGATCTGCATCAAACCTCTGCCAGCCTCCGACTGGGAAGGCTGGATTGACTCGGCTGTACGGGCTGCAGCTGTGAGATTTTGAATCAAAGAGCGGTATACCTGAGGTTGAGGCGGAAAAAGTTGTCATCGACTGGACTCAGGGATCCGTTGCCGTGCACGCTCGTCGAGTGCATGCTGAAGGTTCTCCAGTGGAGTGCGCTCAGCCAAGTTGGCCAGGCGTGCCTCCTCCAAGGCCCGGGCCTCGGAGGTTTCCCCAATGATGGGCGTGTGAAGTGCATCCATGTTGCGGCGGAGAATCTCTTCCCTCTGCTGCGAAGAAAGAGGCTTGGGGCGGTATTCCTCGTGAGCGCGTGACGGATCATCGCCACCATCGCCGCCTTCATCGCGGTGGAAGCCAGGAGGACTATGTGGCCCGTCGACCATCAAGACTTCAGCCGCAGGATCGCTATTGTCGCATTATGATGTGGTCTTGATGGAGCCAGTCAATAGGTCGAACAGGCCGTAGAGAGTTTCGTCAGGCTCGATTGCCGCGACTTGTCGGGTGGCCGACTGGCGGGCCACCGCGTGTTTCACCCACCGCTGAAGCTGCGACCGACCGGATCGCTTGCGCCAGGGAACAGCGGGGAGCGAAGACACCACGAGAACCGACCGATATTGGGTCGACGGCTGCTGGAGAAGGATGTCGCGAGCGCATGCGCGAAAGTGCGTCGCCTCGCGGACGGGGAGCGCCTCGACGTCAAGGGGAGCTTCCTGAAGCCAGGCGGGGTCGTCGGCAACCAAGACGAGCGCGCCATGACGGATCTCGCGGCCCTCAGCCAATCCACCGCCGGAAACCATAATGATGTGAATCGGAAAAATCGCAACTTCACCAAAAAGTCGCTAAGACACCTGCCGCAAGGTGGGCGCCAACTGTCGTGGTTCTAAGACCGACAGTAGAATGGGGGGTAGGTATGAGGAGGCAAGATCTCAGCTATGGTGAAGTTGTACACACAAGATTTACGAGTTCAGGCCCTTCACGGTGGAAGTAATAGCCTTGTGTCTCGGTGCCCGGAGGCGGTCAACTGGATTATATGTGTGTGGTGTTACATGGGGTGTGAACCCTTGTCCCTGAGGAGGGGGTGGCTTATATAGAGTTCGCCAGACCCCTCCCGCCCTCAGTTACAAAGGGTTTAAGGTACATAAAGATGGGGCGTTTCTGGTAACGCTAGTAATAAAGTGACATAAATGACCACTAAGTCTACAGAGTAAACGCCCGACCGTTTCTTTTCAGAGTGGCTTTCGATCTTCTGTCTGTCGAGTGATCACTGCCATGGTCGAGTGACATAGAGTCTTCCGAGTGGAACGTTTTCTGGTCGAGTGGATGATGGTATCCCTTGAATACTTCTGACTTTAGGGCGATGTCCTAGGGGAGGGTGTATAGGTCAGGCCTATGACCTTACCCTAGGTACATAGATTCATCACTACCTCTTGAGCATGCATTGGTTTTCCCTTGAAGAGGAAAGGGTGATGTAGCAAAGTAGCATAACTATTTCCCTCAGTTTTGAGAACCAAGGTATCAATCCAGTAGGAGGTAGCACACAAGTCGCCTAGTATGTGCACAAACAAACAAGAACCTCGCAACCAACGCGATAAAGGGGTTGTCAATCCCTTCATGGTCACTTACGAAAGTGAGATCTGATAGAGATAATAAGATAAATATTTTTGGTATATTTGTTGTATAGATTGGAAAATAATGATTGCAAAATAAACTATGATAGAAATAGCAAGTAGATATGAAAATAATATGATGGAAGATAGACCCGGGGGCCATAGGTTTCACTAGTGTCTTCTCTCAAGATAGCAAATTCTACGGTGCGTGAACAAATTACTGTCGAGCAATTGATAGAAAAGAGCATAGTTATGAGAATATCTAGGCATGATCATGTATATAGGCATCACGTCCGCGACAAGTAGACTAAAACGATTCTGCATCTACTACTATTACTCCACACATCGACCGCTATCCAGCATGCATCTAGAGTATTAAGTTCATAAGAACAGAGAAACGCATTAGGCAAGACGACATGATGTAGAGGGATAAACTCAAGCAATATGATATAAACCCCATCTTTTTATCCTCGATGGCAACAATACAATATGTGCCTTGCTGCCCCTACTGTCACTGGGAAAGTACACCGCAAGATTGAACCCAAAGCTAAGCACTTCTCCCATTGCAAGAAAGATCAATCTAGTAGGCCAAACCAAAATGATAATTCGAAGAGACTTGCAAAGATATTAAATCATGCATAAAAGAATTCAGAGAAGAATCAAATATTGTTCATAGATAATCTTGATCATAAACCCACAATTCATCGGATCTCGACAAACACACCGCAAAATGAATTACATCGAATGGATCTCCAAGAGAATCGAGGAGAACTTTATATTGAGATCCAAAGAGAGAGAAGAAGCCATCTAGATAATGACTATGGACCCAAAGGTCTGAGGTAAACTACTCACACATCATCTGAGAGGCTATGATGTTGATGTAGAAGCCCTCTGTGATCGATTCCCCCTCCGGCGGAGCGCCGGAAAAGGCCCCAAGCTGGGATCTCACGGGTACAGAAGGTTGCGGCGGTGGAAATAGGGTCTTGTGGTGCTCCTGGATGTTTTCAGGGTATATGGTATATATAAGAGGAAGAAGTAGGTAGGTGGAGCTGCAAGGGGCCCACAAGGGTGGGGGGCACGCCCACCCCCCTGGGGCACGCCCTCCTACCTCGTGGCCTCCTTGCTTCTTTCTTGACGTCCACTCCAAGTCTCCTGGATTACGTTTGTTCCAAAAATAACTCTCCCGAAGGTTTCATTCCGTTTGGATTCCGTTTGATATTCCTTTTCTGCGAAACACTGAAATAGGCAAAAAAAACAGCAATCTGCACTGGGCCTTTGGTTAGTAGGTTAGTCCCAAAAATAATATAAAAAGGTATATTAAAGCCTATTAAACATCCAAAACAGATAATATAATAGCATCGAACAATCAAAAATTATAGATACGTTGGAGACGTATCACATGCAATTTCAAAAAAAATCCTAGGCTCACGCAAGATCTATTTAGGAGATGCATAGAAATAAGAGTGGGAGAGTGTGTCTACGTACCCTCGTAGGCTGAAAGCGGAAGCGTTTGACAATGTGGTTGATGTAGTCGAACTTCTTCTCGTTCCGACCGATCAAGCATCGAACGTACAACACCTCCGAGTTCTGCACACGTTCAGCTCGATGACGTCCGTCGAACTCTTGATCCAGAAAGTGTCAAGGGAGAATTCTGTCAGCACGATGGTGTGGTGATGGTGATGGTGAAGTGGTCTGTGCAGGGCGTCGCCTAAGCACTACGTGAATATGACCGGAGTCGTAAACTGTGCAGGGGGCGCAGCACACGGCTAACAACTGTTTATCTATGTTCTAGTGGTGCCCCCCCCTCATATATATAGGTTGGAGGAGAGGAGATGTAGACAAGGGGCCACCCCAAGTAGGAGGAATCCTACTTGGGTGCCTCCCAATTCGGCCTCCCCCCTTCCATATTCATCCGGAGGGGGAAGGAAGGAGGAGGGAGGAGAGAAGGAAGGGGGAGGCCGAATTGCTCCCCTTCCTTTCTCTCTTACCCTCTTTCCTTCCCCTTATTTCAGCCTACATGGGGAGCACCAGCCCCCTAGGGGCTGGTCTGTCCCCTTCTTGGCCCATTAGGCCCATGTAGTTACCGAGGGGATGCCCGGAACCCCTTCTGGTGACCTGATATGTACCTGGTACCTCCGGAACACTTTCCGTGTTCGGATATCATCGTCCAATATATGAATCTTTACCTCTCAACCATTTCAAGACAACTCGTCATGTCCGTGATCTCATCCGGGACATCATACAATATTCGGTCACCAAATCACATAACTCATATAATTCGAAAATCATCATCGAACATTAAGCGTGCGGACCCTATGGGTTCAAGAACTATGTAGACATGACCGAGACACCTCTTTAGTCAATAACCAACAGCGGAACCTGGATGCCCATATTGGTTCCCACATGTTCTATGAAGATCTTTATCGGTCGTACCGTAACAACATACGTTATTCCCTTTGTCATCGGTATGTTACTTGCCCAAGATCCGATCGTCGGTATCTTCATACCTAGTTCAATATCGTTACCAACAAGTCTCTTTAATCATTCCATAATAAATCATCCCATAACTAACTCATTAGTCACATTGCTTGCAAGGCTTATCATGATGTGTATTACCGAGAGGGCCCAGAGATACCTCTCCGATACTCGGAGTGACAAATCCTAATCTTGATCTATGCCAACCCAACAAACACCTTCGGAGATACATGTAGAGAATCTTTATAATCACCCAGTTACGTTGTGATGTTTGATAGCACACAAGGTATTCCTCCGGTATCCGGGAGTTGCATAATCTCATAGTCAAAGGAATATGTATATGACAGGAAGAAAGCAATAGCAATAAAACTTAACGATCATTATGCTAAGCTAACGGATGGGTCTTGTCCATCACATCATTCTCCTAATGATGTGATCACGTTCATCAACTGACAACACATGTCCATGGTTAGGAAACTTAACCATCTTAGATTAACGAGCTAGTCTAGTAGAGGCTTACTAGGGACACGGTGTTTTGTCTATGTATCCACACATGTATCAGTTTCCGGTTAATACAATTCTAGCATGAATAATAAAAATTTATCATGATATAAGGAAATAAAAAATAACAACTTTATTATTTCCTCTAGGGCATATTCCTTAAATCTATAGCCTCAAAAAAAGGTAAACAAAGGTCGTATTTCCAGGAAATAATTTCCTGCATGAATCTATACACTCATGCAAGACCCTTTCCTTTCCAGCTCGTACTCCGAGTGTGGCGACAGGTGCCTGCCTAACCCATGTAGTACGTTGCGCAGCCAGCAAGTAGCACCTTCTCCACGACAACATCAGCGTCGGGGCCATGCACATGTAGCTGCTCCCATACTCCCTTCGTCTAGGTGTATAAGTCACCTTACGAAAACCAAATAATCCCAAAACACTTAGGCGCGGTGCATTAACTCCCACCTCTTTCTTGTTTCTTGACCAACAGCGGAACCTGGATGCCCATATTGGTTCCCACATGTTCTATGAAGATCTTTATCGGTCGTACCGTAACAACATACGTTATTCCCTTTGTCATCGGTATGTTACTTGCCCGAGATCCGATCGTCGGTATCTTCATACCTAGTTCAATATCGTTACCAACAAGTCTCTTTAATCATTCCATAATAAATCATCCCATAACTAACTCATTAGTCACATTGCTTGCAAGGCTTATCATGATGTGTATTACCGAGAGGGCCCAGAGATACCTCTCCGATACTCGGAGTGACAAATCCTAATCTTGATCTATGCCAACCCAACAAACACCTTCGGAGATACATGTAGAGCATCTTTATAATCACCCAGTTACGTTGTGATGTTTGATAGCACACAAGGTATTCCTTCGGTATCCGGGAGTTGCATAATCTCATAGTCAAAGGAATATGTATATGACAGGAAGAAAGCAATAGCAATAAAACTTAACGATCATTATGCTAAGCTAACAGATGGGTCTTGTCCATCACATCATTCTCCTAATGATGTGATCACGTTCATCAACTGAAAACACATGTCCATGGTTAGGAAACTTAACCATCTTAGATTAACGAGCTAGTCTAGTAGAGGCTTACTAGGGACACGGTGTTTTGTCTATGTATCCACACATGTATCAGTTTCCGGTTAATACAATTCTAGCATGAATAATAAAAATTTATCATGATATAAGGAAATAAAAAATAACAACTTTATTATTTCCTCTAGGGCATATTCCTTCAATCTATAGCCTCAAAAAAAGGTAAACAAAGGTCATATTTCCAAGAAATAATTTCCTGCATGAATCTATACACTCATGCAAGACCCTTTCCTTTCCAGCTCGTACTCCGAGTGTGGCGACAGGTGCCTGCCTAACCCATGTAGTACATTGCGCAGCCAGCAAGTAGCACCTTCTCCACGCCAACATCAGCGTCGGGGCCATGCACATGTAGCTGCTCCCGTACTCCCTTCGTCTAGGTGTATAAGTCACCTTACGAAAACCAAATAATCCCAAAACACTTAGGCACGGTGCATTAACTCCCACCTCTTTCTTGTTTCTTGACATATCAACCAATAAGAGATGTGGGACGTGCGTGCTTTCAGTGACTTGAGACAACCAAACATGACATGTAGTGGTTAGAGCATTGCATGCAATGATATTAATTAGCAAATAAACATTACTCTTGTTTTTCCCTCCATCTAGGTCACGGTGCACAACCTAAGATGACTTATTCACCTAGAAGGAGGGAGTAGTATTTTACCTGCATGTTCGACTATAGTACCACACCGATCTTGGGCGAGACCATGGAGCTTGTGGCCAAGAAAAGTCTCTGCCTGGCCGATGCATGTCGAGGTGTTTGTCTGTTGTGACCTGCCGCATGACGTTTACTAGCTTGCGCTCCGGATAAGCTCGGTCAGAAGCCAGTGATCTACCCGGGGCACATAGCTCGACTTGGGCTCGAGATTCCGACCGCTTGCACCGTCCTGAGGATGTACCACTCAGCGGCGAGACTGGAATGCTGGATACGTATGAGAGTGTGCTCATGGGCGGGATCAACCTACTCAACGGATACCAGTTTGCGAACGTGATGTACTTGACGTAGTTGAGCCAGCGAGCCTGGAGCCGTTCCTACCACCGTACGTTGACGCACGGGTCAACGACATGTGGCCACGGGCCAGCGTAGGTCGGCTATGGGAAGCGGCATCAGTGTGGTTCGAGATGCCCAGCTGGCCGTTGTCGCGGCGGCGTTTGCGACTCACTTGTTCGAGATGAACCGGCCGGTGGTGGACTGGCCATGGCGAGGGTGCCACAGCTGGACGTCAGGGTGTTACGAGGCATAGATCGCCACACCGGCGGGTAGTACCTGTATTACAGAAGTAGAAGGCAAAGATGGGCCTTTATTTTATTTCTTATATTTGTGGCTGGTGAGTGATGCCCGGGATGAAATGTGTCACGGCCGCTGGATGAAAATTGGATGGTGCAGGAGTATGGATCGGAGCTAGGAGCGGAGCATGCAAGCCACGTCCAATAGCATGTGGATGTGGCAGAAACTTGATGGTCGCCGCAGTTCAGCTGGCCCACATCTCATGCACACAAAGGCAGAGGAGCGGTGGGGCCGAGAGGGGTGAGGCGCACGTCGGGGGAGATGGCAGCGTGGGATGGAGCGGCATCATGGGAATCACGTGTGGTAGTGGTAGAAATGTGATGGTCTCCGTGGTTCAACTTCCATGGACAAGCTGTCATGTCTGCTTACACATGCATTGCGGTAGACATGACACATGCATTGCATACCGCTCACTGCAAGGAGTAGTAGTAGAGAAAACTAGGCGGATAAATAGTTCATTATAGTCAAGCGGACCTATATCAATGTACATAGAGTACACTTGTTCCAAAGACATGCACACCAGCGAAATATTGCAGCTTCTTCTTTCTTTCTTTTTCTTGTTCTTCTTCTTCTTCTCATTTTCTGTGGGAGACGGCTTTGCAACAAGCTCTTTAGACCTTGCAGCTATCTCGAAACTCACACGGGCATCGAGGGCAGCATATTTTATCCGCTCATAGGTCAAGGGATAATTCTCCCATCCAGACGACCTTAATTCCAGCGTCTCGTCACCCTTCTCAACATTTGTTTCGAGCATAGAATTTGCTACGTTGAACAGGGATGGTGTTTTTTATCACAATCCTCTACAGGAATTCTGGTTTGTAGGTCAGCAATGTTTTTCAAGTCAAGGTTGTACAGCGGCAGCTTCTCTTTGTCCCCTTCGATGGCTGCCCCACAGAAGTACATGTCCTCCCTAGACATGAAATCATGGAGCTCACCTGGTATGGAGGGCGCGTGTATGATGTGATACACCAAAACTTCATCTTCTAGGCACAGCTGAAGGACGGCGATGCCTTGGATCTTCTGAGTGGCACGCTCCGTGTACTCTGCATCGAGACCGACGACCTTCATCTCCACCTTTTGGAGGCAGTTGGATACATTATTGATCCACTCCTAAAAAAACCCTTGGTTGGTCAGTGAAGGTGGCAACTATGCTCAACGAGCCTTCTACGAGGACATGTTTGACGCTAAAAACCTACATAGGGATCTATTTCGCCATTTGGAACCGCTGGACCGGAGGGCTCTGGTTTGGAAAATTGGGATTAAGATGGCTAGTCTAACTGAAGAGGATGATTATTTAAAGGGGCTTCGGAATTACTCAAGGAGGATGTGAATCCAGTGGGGTTTTAATACAAATGAAGGAGAGGTGAAGAAGCTGAGGAAAATCGGTTCCTGATGGAGAAGTAAATGGGAGAAGTGGCATGCAGGCAGTTGATTAGACGGCTAGGTAGACCAACCTGCAAAACGAAAAGGCTATGCGGGTAGCATACTGAGGAATGGTCCGTGTCAGTGTACGTGCCCGTCCTTCTATCGCTACATGTGCCACTGGTTAGTTAAGGTCACTCTTTCGAATCACCATGGCAAAAAATTTATGATTACTTTTTATTTCTGCACCCCTCCTGATAGGCGGGATCTACGCAAAACCCACTTGGGTGTACGAACATATATACAAACATATCCATCTCTTTGCACACAAAAAATATGTCGTAGCTGGTTCGATATTGGCGCGTGCCTGCGAGACACAACCTTTTCTGGTTAAGGAATATACGCGGTTATCCTAAAAAAGAAAAGGCCCTTCTTCGCGCTTCTGCGTGCATGAGAATTTGGTTCTGCTCGCAATATGGATGCTACCTGGAGGATGAAGTGAACCCAGAGGCATGCTAGCATGGGACACCAATTTCCGCTATATAGTACTACTTCCTATGTTACTACTAGTAGTAGTACAACTGTGGTACACTTGAGGGTCAAAATATTATTCATCCGGTCCTCATAGTGAAGTGACAAGACCCTGCGCCCAAGGTGACACTAGTCCAGGCGGCGTGTTCGGGTTACCAAAGTCAGCCCCACCTTGTGCACTGTGCAGCCACTCTCACCGCCGCTGTATAGCATACCTCGCCTCGTCTCCCTCTCCCCGCCTAGCACCAATACATCTCCATCTCCGTCTCGCCGGAAATCCTGAGGTCACTCTTCATCATCTCACTTTCCCCCCGCGTACCCTCGCCTTGCTTGCCTCCCCCAGTACCACTATTCCCTCGCTAGCCTCTCCAGCCCCGAGGTCCTTCTCCCTCGTAAATCAAGCCCCCAAAACCCCACCTTCCAAACTCATGGCCGAACGCGAACCGCGCAGCATCCATATGAGGCGCTATTGGAGCAATCTCCCCAGTGACATCCTCAACCTCTGTTGTTCGTTTATGGATATGTTGAGTGTCATGCGGCTGGCTGCATGCTCAAGGGACATGCACACGGCCATCGTCAAAGCGAGGCCTAAGATTTTCAAGACACACTGCTTGCTGTTATCTGGTCTTGCGAGATTTTCTCGCCATGATAGGGAGCGTATACATGATGCCCCTCGACTTCAATCTGATGTCCATTAGCCAAAACTTCTTTGCAGGTATGTAGTGGGTCGTCGTACATCATTTCCCTCGACTTCGATCCGATCACCATCGCCTAAAACTTCTTGGCAGGTATGTACTGGGTCAGCATGAACTCCCACTGGATTGCTGCCTTTAGAGATGATGGGAAAAAGTTGGTGCTCGTGAACTTTTAGACCTCCCATGAGATTAAACTTCCACGGTTGGATTATATAGGGTTTTACCATCATGGACCAAGTCATCTAGATTACCGCATCAGTTGGATGAACCTTGTTTTGCAGAAGATTGTAATCTGCCAAGTGCCCACACGACATGCTGATTATGGAGACTTCAAGCTAATTGCCATGTTCGATCATAGACTCGCCTATCTTTACGCCGGTGCCTTCTTTAGCTGGAGACAACTCAGCTCGTAGTAGATCTTCAAAGCTGATACACACTTATGTGATGCTATTGAACAAAATGGCATCATCTACGTGATCAACAAAGCAGATGGCACCACGTACTGCTAGGACGGCGCATGTAAGTTGTTTTTGTCTGATGTTAATGTAACACCATGACACTGTTTGAACTTTTTGTGATGATTGGCATATCCCTGTTTGAGCACAATTTAAGTAGAATTATGGAAATGTATTAGAGACGTCGTAAATCATCTATATTTGGAATGAGTTAACTCTTGCGATTGTGACCATGTCATTATAGCCAATTTGTACGGTTGAATAATCAAACGGTTAGGAAGATATGGGTATTCTCCTTACTTTATAGTAATCTATATACTACTAAATATGAGTGTGTATCAATAGCCATGTTAGTTTGCTCATTTTCATGATGTAGAAACATGCATCACACTGTTGGTTTCATCTAACCATACATTAGGGAAGTAAATGTGCATATGGATGATGCGGCTTGAACTACGTCGGTATTTCCCCAAAGAGGAAGAGATGATGCAGCACAGCTACGGTAGGTATTTCCCTCGGTGATAAGATCAAGGTTATCGAACCAGTAGGAGAACCACGCAACACCACGTAAACAACTCCTGCACACAAATAACAAATACTTGCAACCCAACATAAGAGAGGGGTTGTAAATCCCTCACTGGTAAAAAGATAGCTAAAATTGTAGTAGATTGGATAAATAGATCTCGCGGGAACATGAGATAGAATGAATAATAATAAATTGCAGCAAGGTATTTTTTGTATTTGTCGGCGTTCTAGGAACGGGGGTCCCCAGACATGCCTGCCTGCGGCCCGTAGCATGGCTCCTCCAGCGGCCCCGTACGGCCCATCTTCACCAGCAAGCACCCAAGACCCTCGCCAGGGGCCAAGCCTCGCGAAGCGGACGATGCAAGACCTCCTCAGGGGTGGCCTTACCAGGCTGGCTCATGAGGGGCGAAGAGATCAAGGCTAGGTGAACCTCGCGACGTTCCAATGACGCAAGCCATGACGATCAAGACCAGGCAGGCGCCAGCGCGCACAATGTCCTCGTTTCCTCTTTGGTGCTAAAGGGGCAAGCGCAGGCGAGGAGTCTCGAGGCATCAGGCAAAGCTTTCCATATCGGTGCAACAAGACCAAGACTAGCAGGACGGCAGGACGGAGGTCACCCTGGAGCCCAAGACGGCGTCACCACCAGAGCCTTTGGCAGGCGAAGACTACTTTTGTGGGGATAACTTCTACTAGTTGTCTCCCTTTGAATTGGCCATTGTGGGATCCCTTCCCGCTCAATATTTGGGAAGAGGACCAGGGCCTCTATAAATAGGACTAGACACCACCATAGCTAGGGGGATGATTTTAGAGGGAGATCATCCTCACCGCACAAGCTCACCGAGCACAAGAACACCTCTCCTCAGGAGGCTGTTCTTCCCTTATAACTGTTCATCCACAGCCCAAGAGGTAATCCACCACACCACACTGGAGTAGGGTATTACACCACAACGGTGGCCCGAGCCAGTATAAATCTTGTGTCTCGTGTTCTTTGGGTCTGTCAAGCTAGGCCGTTAGATCGTTGAGTGCGCGAGCTAGAGAGGGGGGAGATCTTCGTGCGCACCCCAGTGTTCGAACCTCAAGGGTTTTGCCGGAACCTGAAATCCGACATTTGGCGTGCCAGGTAGGGGTGCGCGCCGAAGCTTCGACCCCCGACGTCCTCGCCTCTCCGACCGACTCTCATGGACGCCGCCTCTTCCCCGATTGGATTGACAGCCCCCCCCCCCCCGCCCCGCAGCGCCGGGGGGCTCTGGGCCTTCACCCCCGCCTTGCGGCGGGTGCAGTGGCCGCACAAGTTCAAGCCGGAGATGCCGCCCCGTTACGATGGTGCGGTGGATCCGGTGGCCTTTCTGCTGGCGTACGAGGAGGCTGTCCTCGAGGCCCGGGGCGGCGATAAGATCATGGCCAACTGGTTCCCGATAGCCCTCGCTGGTGTGCTGCGCGCCTGGCTCCTCCATCTGCCAGAATCTTTCGTGGCCTCTTGGGAGGAGCTGCGTGACCTCTTCATCGCGCGCTTCGGGGGACTAGCGCCCCCGGTCGTCATGGCCCTCCTCGGTGGCTCGCAGGCGCCACCGTCGGACCGTCACATCAAGTAGTTCTTTCGCCAGATCAGCACCGCCTCCACACGGCAGGGGGCTCCCCGGGGTGGGCGGCGCCCAAGGCCGACCTGATCTTCGACTTAGAAGATCACCCAGTCAACACCATCGGTTCGGGTGTGCTTCTGATGCTTTGCATGCCGACCATCTACAGTGTAGTCGTCACCAAGACCCTCATCGACGGCTGCGCCAGCCTCAACGTGCTCTCTGTGGAGGCCTTAGTCTCCTTCACGTACCGCTCGAGCGGCTCCGCCCCAGCCGGTCCTTCTCCGGAGTCGGGGGCGGCTCCTCCAACCCCCTGGGGCAAATCCGTCTTCCCGTGACTTTCGGCACGCACGACAACTACCGCACTGAGCTAATCGACTTTGACATCGCCCGCATCAGTTTGTCGTATAACGCCATCCTCGGGTACCCAGCGCTGGCCCAGTTCATGGCGGCGACCCATCCTGCCTACAACCTCATGAAGATGCCAGGAAGCAATGGCGTCCTTACCATGGCCGCGGACACCAAGGAAGTTGTGGAGGCCCTCAAGCTAGCCTTCAGGGTCACGGCGGCAGCTTGCCCGGCCGACAAGGCCATGCCCAGGGCCAAGGAGGCTGCGCCGACCAAGAAGAAGCAGTTATTCACCCAAGGTCAAGCCAAGACGAAGCAAATACCGGTCGACATGGACGGGGCCTCTGGCGCTACCTTTATCATAGGTGCTGACCTTGCCCCAGCTCAAGATAAGGAGTTGGTGGACTTCCTGCGAGCGAACAAGGAAGTATTCACCTGGGAGCCCAAGCAGCTAGTTGGGGTCCCAAGTGGAGTAATTGAACATCATTTGAGGGTGTGGCCCAATGTGCGCCCTGTGAAGCAAAAGGCGAGGCGGCAATCCAAGGAGAAGCGGTCCTTCATCGTTCAGGAAACCCGCAAGCTGGAAGCAACAGGTGTCATTCACGAGGTACGGTACCCGGAGTGACTGGCAAACACAGTCATTGTGCCGAAGAAAGGAGGAAAGGAACACATGTGTGTCGACTTCACCAACCTCAACAAGGCTTGCCCTCAAGACCCGTTTCCGCTGCCGCGCATCGACCAGATTGTCGACTCCACCGTGGAGTGTGGCCTGCTGTGCTTCCTGGATGCGTTCTCGGGATACCACTAGACCAAGATGGCGGTGGAAGATGTGGAGAAGACAGCTTTCTTAACCCCATGCGGGGTGTACTGCTACACTTGCTTGCCATTCGGACTGCGCAACACAGGAGCAACCTTACAGCAGCTGATGCACATCGCCTTGGGGCGGCAGCTCGGGAGGAACGTTGAGGCTTACGTTGACGACATTGTGCTAAAGTCTCAGGAAGCAAGAACTTTAATTCAGGACCTAGAGGAGACCTTCGCGAGCCTACGCCAGGTGGAACTGCGGCTCAATCCGGAGAAGTGCATGTTTGGTGTCCCTTCCGGCAAGCTGCTGGGCTTCCTCGTATCCCACAGAGGGATCGAGGCCACCCCGGAGAAGGTCAAGGCAATTGAAGACATGAGTCCACCACAAAACCTCGGGGAGATGCAGAAGCTTGCAGGCTGCATGACTTCGATGGGGCGCTTCATCTCCAAGTTGGGGGAGCGCGCCATGTCGTTCTTCAAGCTGATGAAGAAGAAGGGTCCATTCGAGTGGACCCCCAAGGCCGACCTAGCATTTCAAGACCTCAAGAGATACTTGACCAGCCCGCCAGTGATGGTGGTGCCTCGTCCTCGTGAGCCCTTGGTACTCTACCTGTCTGCCACACCCCATTCCACTAACGCGGCGCTGGTGGCCCTCGGAGAGGAGCCCCGAGTCAAGGGCTCGCCAAGTGAAGCCGCCAAGCCAGATAAGGCTGCACAATGCCAAGACGATGTTCCTGAGGCAGCGGCTGGACCAGCTAGTCGTCAAGCCGCAGGAGTTGGAGATCCATAGGAAACACCTCAGTCCCCAGGAGCCAAAAACTCCATCAGCTCTCCCACCCTTGTCGAGCACTACTTCGTCGGCACAGTGCTGCGAGATGCGAGAGTGCGATACCCCATGCCTCAGAAGCTCTTGCTCGCGCTCCTGGTGGCCTCGCGTAAGCTGCGCCACTATTTCCAGGGTCACCCCATCAAGGTCGTCTCAGCCTACCCATTGGAGAGAGTGCTCAGGAGTCCCAATGCTGCGAGGAGAGTCGCCGAAAGGAACATCGAGCTGCAAGCATTTGACTTGGAGTTCAGCACAACCAGGGTCATCAATGGGGCTGCACTCGCCGATTTTGTGGCAGAATGGACCGATACACCAGAGCTCAAAGTAGGAGAAAACCGATCCCTCTCACTAGGGAATGAAGCGCCAGATGGCTGGGTCATGTACTTCGATGGCGCGTTCATGCGCCAGGGCGCGGGGGCTGGAGTTGTACTCATCTCGCCCACTCAGGACAAACTTTACTACGCCATGCAGCTCTGCTTCCAGCGGGGCGAGAAGGTCTCCAACAACATCACAGAGTACGAGGGCCTCATCGCCGGCCTCAAGGCGGCAGCCCTGGGAGTGAAGCGCCTCACCATCAAGGGAGACTCGCAGCTCTTCGTCAACTTCTCTGACAAGGTGTACGAGCCAAAGGAGGAGCACATGGAAGCATATCTCATGGAGGTACGCAAAATGGAGAAGCAGTTCCTGGGCCTAGAGATGCAGCATGTGCCACGTGGCACCAACCAAGAGGCTGATAACATCGCCAGAAGAGCATCCAAGCGGCTTCCCCAAGAGCCTGACGTCTTTGAGGAACGGCTCTTCAAGCCTTTAGCAGCACCTCAACCTGCGGAGCCAGCGCCACCTCAGGAGGAGCTCCCTCAACCGCTAGTCTTGGGAGCCCCCGCATGCGGCCCGACCTTAGGAGTGCGCCTCCTCTTAGCACTTGAGCCTCAGGAGGGGTGCTGGATTGAGGAGTTCAAGGCATACCTGATGCAAGGCATGTTGCCGGAGAAGGAGGAAGACGCGGAGCGCATGGCCCGGCAGGCTATGGAATACTGCATTCAGGACGGTGAGCTATACAGGAAGCGGCCAAATGATGTTTCTCTGCGGTGCATTTCCAGGGAACAGGGGAACGAGCTACTGGCTGACATACATGGCGGAGACTGTGGGCACCACTCGTCATCACGCACCCTGGTCGGCAAGGCTTTCCGCACCGGGTTCTACTGGCCCATAGCACTCAACGACGCGGCCGAGCTGGTGAAGTCCTGCGAGGCTTGCCAATTCCACGCCAAGCAGATCCACCAACCGGCTCAGGGCCTCCAGACTATCCCGCTCTCATGGCCATTCGCGGTCCGGCGGCTAGATATCCTGGGTCCATCCCTCGAGTGCCTGGAGGTTACCTCTACCTATACGTCGCCATCGACAAGTTCAGCAAGTGGGCGGAAGTGGAAGTCGTCCGCACCATCCCAGCCGGGTCAGTAGTCAAGTTCATCAAGGGCGCCGTGAGCCGATTTGGGGTCCCTAATTGCATCATCACCGACAACGGTTCTCAGTTCACTAGCAATCTCTTCAAAACATATTGTGATAACCTTGGGACGCAGATATGCTACGCCTCCATGGCACACCCCAGGAGCAACGGCCAAGCCGAACGCGCCAACGTGGAAGTCTTGAGAGGTCTCAAGACTAGGACCTTCAAGAAGAAGCTCGAAGCCTGCGGCAGGGGCTGGCACGACGAGCTCTAGTCCATGGTGTGGTCCATCCGCACCACCGCCACCAAGCCGACAGGCAGAACCCCGTTCTTCCTCATCTATGGAGCAGAAGTGGTTCTCCCACATGAGGTCAAGCATCGCTCCGCGCGGGTCCTAGTGTTTGATGAAACGCAGCAGGATTCCATGCGGGGGATGGATCTCATGCTGGGGGAGGAACGCCTCCGTGTAGCCTCGCTCCAAGCTGCGAGGTACCAGCAAGCGCTACGGCGGTACCACTGCTGCAGCGTCCGTTCCAGGATGCTCGAGGTGGGTGACCTTGTCCTGAGGCGGGTGCTCTCCAGGGAAGGGCTGCACAACCTCTCCCCCATGTGGGAGGGCCCGTTTCGTGTCGCCCACGTCTCCATGCCTGGCGCCACGCGCCTGGAGACGCAGGACGAGGTCCCCATCCAGAACGCCTGGAACATCCAGCACCTCAGGAAGTTCTACCCATGAAGCAAGGCCCGGTGCCTGTGAAGCAAGGCCCGGTGCCTGTGAAGAATCTCCGCTCGTGACACTCTCACGTAATAATGAGTGGGGTTGTACACGCCCCGGAGTCTCAGGAGTGCCGCCCTCGGGCCTCGGGGGCTCCCTCCCATGACTAGTGGCAGCACTTAGCTCCGCGCTGGTGAGAAGACAAGAAGACTAGACTAGGTGCCGAACGTGGTTTTTCATTTTCTTTCTGCTGTTGGCTTGCCCCTCTTTAATCGAAATTTGCTTTCCGGTGTCACTAGCTGGTCTTGTTCCTTCGCTTCTGCTCCTATTTCTGCAATCGGTTCTTTGTTTGACCTGTACCCTCTCTCGCATCCCTCGCGAGGGTGCTGGACAGGTGCCCCTCGGGCCCTCGTGAGCGTTTTGTTAGTTTTTCGCGAGGCACCCTCGTTCGAGCCGCAAGATGGCGCACCCCCCTCAATCCGTGCCCCTCGGGTACCGCGACACAAGGCGCTGGGTCATGGCCATACGCAGGTGACGCGCTCTAGCCAGCAGGCTACAACAGCGTGGACCAGGTACGGATCTCCTAGCAAATTTTCGCAGTTCCCCCTCGTCAGGTACGGATCTCCTAGCAAATTTTCGTAGTTCCTTCTCGTCGGGTACGGAGAAATGCGTCTCTCATGAAGCGGGGTCTACTTCAGGCGCATCGAGCTAAGTCATTCTACGCGCATGCATAAATCATGACGTTGCAACACAGCACGGGAATGATAAACGCAACATAACAACCCGGAAATCATAGTTTGTTGCACGCCCCCATGGGGCCCCATACTTGTCTTTCTCTAATGCAGGAAGGAAAGGAAGAATGAAACAAAAGCGGGACATGCTCCTGCAGTAGGTTGCGAGGATGGGCTCGCGGCGCTCTCCTGAGCTCAGCCGGACCCCTCCTCGCGCTTCACCAGAGCACAGCTACGAGCCGACCCGCTGCCACCTTCAAAGCGGTCGCGGCGGCATGGCAGCTGGTCATAGCTGCTGCTGCTGGAGCTGCCTCCGGAGGAAGAGTCATTGTAGCTGGACGAGACATGGCCGGGCCCACCTTCCTCCTCGTCATGACCATCGCCAAGGCCGAGAACCTCGTCACTGTCGTTATCCTCAGGGCAGCACCCAACACGGCGACAATCTTCCTCGAACACCCTCACGAAGAGGGTCGCATCGCCGTCGTACTTGAAGTGGAGGGCACACCGCCTGTCCAGCCCGCGCGCGCAGGCGAACGTCTGCCAGCCGCGTGCTAGGACCGTGTTGCCTGCGGCGGAGATCTCCACCGCGACCCATGAAGCCCTGCTGCAGAAACCGTCCACCTGCAGCCAGAGACCGCCTGGATCTGTGGACGGTAGTTCACCGACGAAGAACCGCGGGAGCTGAAGCCAGGTGCCAGTCGGGTTCTCCGACCACACGATGAACTCCGACATCACCTCCACCGAATGGAAGCACGGCCGGGGAGGCCGTGCAACCACGGCGCGCCTCACCTCAACAACGGGGCTGCCATGACCTGGGCGGCTGCCACCATGCGAAGAGGCGCCACCGCGGCTGCGAGGGGCAGCAGTGGGGGTCGCAGTGTGCTTGCGGGGGCTACCGCGCCCCCTCTTGGGCGGCGGTGAGCTAAGCCCCTCCTGGCGAGCTTTCCCCTTCTCTACGGCCGAGAGCCTCTTCACAGGCGCCATGGGCGTCGCTGTCGGTGTTGGAGCAAGGAAAAAGAAGCGGGAGAGGCAAAGAAGAGACGGGTGATGGGGGCTCCGCCCCCCACTTCCCATTTATAGCCAAGGGGAGGCCAACCGCCGGCTTCCACGATCTAAGGTAATAATGATCTTTTTCCTGCATGCAGCAAGGACCCGTCAGGCGGGCAGTTGCTGAGGTTGCGTGGGGAAGCGGAGACGCCCACGTCCAATCAATCTCCACGCGTCGACCAAGGATACAGGCTGTTGGGGCCCACGGCGCTCCGCACTTTCCCTTTGGCTTCGCCTCGAAGCCAAGCCCAAGCGCGCCTTGGGCCTGGGGGCTACTGTCAGCGTTCTGGGAAAGGGGGCCCCCAGACTTGCCTGCCTGCGGCCCGCGGCATGGCTCCTCCAGCGGCTCCGTACGGCCCATCTTCACCAGCAAGCACCCAAGACCCTCGCGAGGGGCCAAGCCTTGCAGGGCGGACGACGCAAGACCTCCTCAGGGGCGGCCTCACTAGGCTAGCTCACGAGGGGCAGAGATATCAAGGCAGGGCGAACCTCGTGAGGTTCCAATGACGCAAGCCATGACAATCAAGACCAGACGGGCGCCAGGAGGGCGCCAGTGCGCACCGTGTCCTCGTTTCCTCTTTGGTGCTAAAGGGGCAAGCGCAGGCGAGGAGTCCCGAGGCATCAGGCAAAGGTTTCCATATCGGTGCAACAAGACCAAGGCCAGCATGACGGCAGGACGGAGGTCACCGTGGAGCCCAGGACGGCGTCACCACCAGAGCCTTTGGCAGGCGAAGACTACTTTTGTCAGGATAACTTGTACTGGTTGTCACCCTTTGAATTGGCCGTTGTGGGATCCCTTCCCGTTCAATATTTGGGAAGAGGACCAGGGCCTCTATAAATAGGACTACCCACCACCATAGCTAGGGGGTGATCTTAGAGGGAGATCATCCTCACCGCATAAGCTCACCGAGCACAAGAACACCTCTCCTCAGGAGGTTGTTCTTCCCTTTTAACTGTTCATCCACAGCCCAAGAGGCAATCCACCACATCACACTTGAGTAGGGTATTACACCACAATGGTGGCCCGAACCAGTATAAATCTTGTGTCTCGTGTTCTTTGGGTCCGTCAAGCTAGGCCGTGAGATCGTTGAGTGCGCGAGCTAGAGAGGGGGGAGATCTTCGTGCGCACCCCAGTGTTTGAACCTCAAGGGTTTTGTCGGAACCTGAAATCCGACATTATTTTAGATTAATATATATGAAAATAAAATCAAATAAAAATAGATCGCGAAGGCAAATATTATAAATAAGAGACCCGTGGGTTGTAGATTTCACTAGCGGCTTCTCTCGAGAAAAATAGCATACGGTGGGTAAATAAATTACTGTTGGGCAATTGATAGAACCTCAAATAATCATGATGATATCCAGTTAATGATCATTATATAGGCATCACGTCCAAGATTAGTAGACCGACTCCTGCCTGCATCTACTACTATTACTGCACACATCGACCGCTATCCAGCATCCATCTAGTGTATTAAGTTCATGGAGAAACGGAGTAATGCAATAAGAACGATGACATGATGTAGACAAGATCTATTTATGTAGAAATAGACCCCATCTTGTTATCCTTAATAGCAACGATACATATGTGTCGGTTCCCCTTCTATCACTGGGATCAAGCACCGTAAGATCAAACCCATCAAAAAAGAACATCTTCCCATGGCAAGAAAAATCGATCTAGTTGGCCTAACTAAACCAAAGATTCGAAGAAGAAATACGAGGCTATAAGTAATCACACATTTAAAAGATCAAAAAACTCAAATAACTTCCATGGATAAAAACATAGATCTGATCATAAACTCAAAGTTCATCGTATCCCAACAAACACACCGCAAAAAGAGTTACATCAAATAGATCTCCAAGAGACCATTGTATTGATATTCAAAAGAGAGAGAGGAAGCCATCTAGCTACTAACTATGGACCCATAGGTCTACAATGAACTACTCACACATCATCGGAGAGGCAGCAATGAGGATGATGAGCCCCTCCGTGATGGTGTCTAGATTGGATCTGTGGTTTCTGGAACTTGCAGCGGCTGGAATTGATTTTCGTCAACTCCCCTAGGGTTTATGGAATATTGGGGTATTTAAACCAATAATGAGGGTGGGCAACTCGCTCCTAGGAAGCTCCCCCGATTTGCACCTTCGTTGGCCGTTGGATCTTGGCCCGAACTTGTTTTGGACATTGGATCGCGATGCAGGTGTGTGTTATTACTTTTGATCGCACAGTTGTTTTTCCGCGTCCATGACTGGTGGGCTCGTTTGAGCTTTCTATTGGCTGGGTGAACTCCTAGCCAGTGCAAACGAGCATATCCTCACGCGTCATGCGTCTTCCTCTGCCCCAAACCCTACACCCCACCCCAACCCCTCTAGCAGCCACTGCCCCGCCCACGTTTCTCCTCCATCCCTCCTCTCTCTCCTCTCCTACCTCCTCGTTCGTGCGCGCACATCACCCAGCGCTCGCGCGCTCGCCTCCCGGACCAGCCGCCGCGCAGCTGGGGCTTGTCCACCACAGGTTTCCACGGGAAAGGAGCAGCAACGGGGTAGGGCCCAGGCGGCACACACTTCATGGGGAGAGGTGATGTGGTTGGATCTGGTGGTGCTAGGTCGGAGCTTGATCCCTCGCCTCCCAAACCAGTCGTCATCACGCCACTGGGCTCGTCCACCGCAGGTTTCCACGGGGAATCACCACAATAGAAGCACGCCTCCCTCCTTCCTCCTAGTTGCCAGAGCCGCTGCACCTCTCCTTCCTCCTCGCTCGCACCCCTGCCGTGGCGCGCATCCCTCCCCTTTCGATCCAATTTCATTCTTTTTTCATATGTTGGTTCGGTTGGCAAGAGACGTCTGTGGAGCTAATTTTTGTAGGTATTTTCGTCCTCACCAGTCACACATTTCCTAGGTTTGGTCAATGTCTCTAGAGCTAATGTATTATCCTTTGTTTTCTCATATATTTTCCTTCTTTGTTTTGTTTGATGATTTGCCAGGTTATGGGATTGGATCTCCCTTTTCTAAGATTCTTAGTTGATAAGTATATTGTGCGGAAAAGTCTCTACATAATGATGTTGTGCACATCCAAATCCAAGCAATGCAAGTGACCTAGCATTTCACTGGTGGTATGGTACATCTCATACAATTTCTGAATTCCAATACCGTTCCTGTGTAGCTGGATACTCCATGGGGCAAAGTTGAAGCTTTGTACATCACTTCTCTCCCTATTTATTAATGTTTCTTCATGTTTGGCTGTGATATGGGTTTCCATGTACTTGATAGATGCATTCCTTATCTTTATGTGTTCCATCTATGTATATATGTTTCTGCCCATATATGTATTTATGAGCTGACTCCATTTTTACTGCTTTTCTATGGCAATTTGAAAAGGACCCTTCCATGGTGCTCAGCCACCATCCAATTTTGAGGGAGAACAGGAGACCTCTATGAAAATGAGCGCCCTAGCGGCGAACCCAAGGATGTGCGGTGATTACGCCAGGTCTATGATCCAGTTCTTCTATTGGGTGAGCTTCTTCACTCTTCTTGTCAAGGAGATGTGTTCATGTCTAGCTAGGTTCCTACAAAGGGGATTCTTTTTGTTTCTTCAGTTGACCAGATGTTTGGATCTAGCTAGGCTTTCATATAGAAATTGTGTCCTCTTTTGAAGTTTGTTGGGTACCTCAGCTTAGTTTCTGCAAAGTGGATTTTTGTTTGTTACTGCTCAGGAGATGCTCTCGGATCTAGCTATATTCCTAGAAGTTTTTTGTTGGCTTTCTTAGTTTGTTTGGACCTAGATCTTTCCTCGTCGAGAAGGGGATAGATTTGTCCTGGAGCTCCGTTTCTCTTTATAGAGGAGTATTTTGTTCCTTTGCTTGATTTGGTGCCTGGCGTGGGTAACGGGGACAGGCGACCATGGACGGATTTTGGGGAGGCGCCAAGGTGAGCTTCCCAGCCGCTCTTCATCTCGTTCTCTCTACACACGTCTATGCAAGATTTCTGTAGGGCAAATGACCCCGTACCATGTAAGCATTTCCTTTTCATCATCATGGAGCGACATGGATTGGAAGAGGTGCCATTCATCAGTATTCAAACATTGCCATTCCTTTCTCAACATCACAAGAGGATACCTCTGCACCTAATGCACACCATTAGTTTGATATCTACTGTATTAGTGCAATTACTTATACACACCATTAACTGGTGTCCAGGGAGCCCTTCTAATTGGTGATCTATGTGTGTTTTCTTTTATTTTTTGCTATAGCAGCCTAGCAGGCATGGTTTAACCATAGGCTTCCAGTTACTCTATGTTTTGGGTGTCAAATAAATAGGCCGTTTTAGGCTATGCCTAACATTCTTTTTGTACTGTGCAAATAAATAACATCCATTTTAAACCATAGGCTACTCCCCCAATGGTGAAAATCCCCTATAGAATGGTTTTGGATGTCCTTTTAGAATCATTGGGCCTGTCAGTGGCTGAGTATCGAACCAAAGCATGCGAGGGTGGTTTGAAGTTATGAAGAAGCCCATTGTCGTTCAGATATGCACGCCTTTTTGTCATCCAATGTCTTTGCATTTAGGTCTATATTATTGATTTGGGTTTAGTTGTTTAGATCAAAACTGTAATCTTGCATGTAGATTGGACAGATTAATTCTCACTTTGAGGACTCCATTTTGTTGATCGAAATGTTTTTTCAAGTTCCCCAAGAACTTCGCTATGATGTTTTTCAAGTGCCTTTCCATGTCTTCTTATTTTGCTAATTCGGAGTCGAGTAGAGATATTATACTCCACCCTTTCTTATATTGTAAATAATTATCCCTCCTACTTCATTGTCTTAGTTTTTGTATAGATAACACTCACCTATTCCTTTGTTCTGTCAGGTGTTCACTCAATTCATGTGCTTGGGATTTGTTTTGATTGATGGACCTCAAAGCTGATGCAATAATGCATGAACTTGCCAAAAGGTACACATTGACATGGTTACTACATCTAAATCAATAAAAGAGCTTCTGATTAACCTATGAGAGGTTTCTAAGTACCTAAGAAATCACAGTGTACGGTTTATTGGCCTAATAAGTTCTATTTGAGTGTAAAACTAATAAGCATGTCCAAGGATGCATCTTTTTTATCAATTATGATAAGAGTGTAAATAGCATTGATGCTTGGTATAGAATGATTAACAAAACACTAAGTTGATGATCAGTATTTTGGTGTTACTTATTGTTTATCTTGGTCTCTACTGTTTATCTTGATTTACAATGCTGAAGGTGGCTGAAATGCACACTAATTGGTGTTATGTTCTGAAATTATGGTTCTGCCACATTAAAGATTGATCTATAATAATTGTATATGAAAATAAAGTCCTTTTCTATACAAATAACACTTGGTTTAAATCGGGAACTCGTGCCAAGGATTGAGTCATAGCTTTTGTATGCGTCCTATTACTATCACTCATACTTTTGTTTTCGGTACAGATATGTAAATGGTAGGCATTCTTATGCGTATCCGCTTCACTCTTCTTCCTTACATGACATGCAAGGTTATCATTAGTCTAGGTTAAAGCAATCATTGTGATCGGGCAGAACATCAACATTTGAGATGCAAATATGGACGTCCTAGAAAACCCATGCATATAATTTGATGGCAAAGATACCAGAGAACACATGAATGATGTTATCTTGATGATGGTGCCTTAAACTACTACACCTAGCGTATTTCAAATGCAATACCTGCCAATCTGGAGCTACCAAAAAAGTCCTATGTAGCTATACACCTCATGGCTTCAACAATTTTACTTGCAAATGCACTAACCATTAATTAATAATGACAATATTGATGCTCTCATCTTATAATATGCTCTTAAACCTGAAAAATACTATAATGAACATGTCTCATCCTTACCACCAGGACACTCTATTTATCAGGGTCGTTTCAGTTTTCAAGTCTCATCAGTGAGGTACATGGATGGATGGTGTCGTCACTACTCCGCTACCCATGTTTTGGTTGTTTTGGTCCATAGTCGAGGCAAGGTTAGATCTGTTCTGATTGCTAGCCAGTTTGTGGGGTTTTCCTTTGGATCTCATCATAAAAAATGCGGTTTTAATACAGTTTGTACCGCAATATCCTGCTGGTTTGTTTCATGCTTGATTGAGTGCTCATGTCCATTGGTTCATATCCATGTTTGTAAGGCTTTATTGATCCATTAACATGTCTTTCTTCAGTTAAATGGGGTTCTAATCCGGTTTGTACAGAAATATCGTTGTTGAGTACCATGATCCCGTCGGTTAAGTGCACTTCTAATTCTGAATTGTGCTTGCTGAGTGCCTTCTTTTTTACTACCTTTCATTGGTGTATATGCAAGCTATAGAGGTTTGTTGAACAATCTGGTTATAGCTTTATTCTCTTATTTTCTTGCTCATTGCAATGATGTTTTAGTTACTAGAAATATAAACAGGCCATGTGAAAATAAGCAAGCTTCTTTGGGATATATTTTTGTGACACTGTGTTTTGTACAACAAAAGCATTTTCCTGCTATGTAAAAAAGATTTCGTGTCGGACGCGGAGTAACTGAGCGCGAGCTCAGATGTGCTCGATATCGAGGTCGTCGGTTAGCGCTTCTGGATCGGAGCCATTTTTTATACGTGCGGTTGCGGTGTGCCAGAAAATGAATACTGTTGGGGAATACGTACGCGGCTGTGCTGGGTGGTAGATGGCCGCCCACTGTCGGCGAGGTGAGTCATGGATCAGAATCGGCTATGCCATCTGATCCGTGACTCGGGAAGTTCACTTCCCGTGTACTGGTTGCAGGAGCTAAAGTTTTCTCGCCCAGTGCATGGATCATTTGGAAGCTGAGGACTGTAGGATAGAGGCCAGGAGCGCCGACGGCCACGGACAATGGTATTTCTGATGCAGACGTGATGTCTACTACACAACCTTCTTCTTATAGACGTTGTTGGGCCTCCAAGTGCAGAGGTTTGTAGGACAGTAGCAAATTTCCCTCAAGTGGATGACCTAAGTTTTATCAATCCGTAGGAGGCGTAGGATGAACATGGTCTCTCTCAAGCAACCCTGCAACCAAATAACAAAGAGTCTCTTGTGTCCCCAACACACCCAATACAATGGTAAATTGCATAGGTGCACTAGTTCGGCGAAGAGATGGTGATACAAGTGCAATATGGATGGTAGATAAAGGTATTTGTAATCTGAAATTATAAAAACAGCAAGGTAACTAATGATAAAAGTGAGTGTAAATGGTATTGCAATGGTGGGAAATAAGGCCTAGGGTTCATACTTTCACTAGTGCAAGTTCCCTCAACAATACTAACATAATTGGATCACATAACTATCCCTCAACATGCAACAAAGAGTCACTCCAAAGTCACTAATAGCGGAGAACGAACGAAGAGATTATGGTAGGGTACGAAACCACCTCAAAGTTATTCTTTCCAATCAATCCGTTGGGCTATTCCTATAAGTGTCACAAACAGCCCTAGAGTTCGTACTAGAATAACACCTTAAGACACAAATCAACCAAAACCCTAATGTCACCTAGATACTCCAATGTCACCTCAAGTATCTGTGGGTATGATTATACGATATGCATCACACAATCTCAGATTCATCTATTCAACCAACACAAAGGACCTCAAAGAGTGCCCCAAAGTTTCTATCGGAGAATCACAACGAAAACGTGTGCCAACCCCTATGCATAGGTTCATGGGCGGAACCCGCAAGTTGATCACCAAAACATACATCAAGTGAATCACGTGATATCCCGTTGTCACCACAGATATCCACGGCAAGACATACATCAAGTGTTCTCAAATCTTTAAAGACTCAATCCGATAAGATAACTTCAAAGGGGAAACTCAATTCATTACAAGAGAGTAGATGGGGGAAGAAACATCATAGGATCCAAATATAATAGCAAAGCTCACGATACATCAAGATCGTATCATCTCAAGAACATGAGAGAGAGATCAAACACATAGCTACTGGTACATACCCTCAGCCCCGAGGGAGAACTACTCCTTCCTCATCATGGAGAGCACCGGGATAATGAAGATGGCCACCGGGGAAGGATTGCCCCCTCAGGTAGGGTGCCAGAACAGGTCTAGATTGGTTTTCGGTGGCTACGGAGGCTTATGGCGGCGGAACTCCCGATCTATTATGCTCAATGATGTTTTTAGGGTATATGGAGATATATAGGCGGAAGAAGTACGTCAGGGGGGCCACGAGGGGCTCACGAGGGTGGAGGGCGCGCCCAGGGGGGTGGGCGCGCCCCCTTCCTCGTGAACTCCTCGCAGATCCCCTAACGTGCACTCCAAGTCTTCTGGGCTTCTTTCCTTCCAAAAATGAGTTCCGTGAAGTTTCAGGTCAATTGGACTCCGTTTTATTTTCCTTTTCTTCGAAACCCTAAAACAGGGTAAAAACAAAAACTGGCACTAGGCTCTGGGTTAATAGGTTAGTCCCAAAAATGATATAAAAGTGTATAATAAAGCACATAAACATTCAAAATAGTAGATAATATAGCATGGAGAAATCAAAAATTATAGATACGTTGGAGACGTATCCGCATCCCCAAGCTTAATTCCTGCTCGTCCTCGAGTAGGTAAATGATAAAAATAGAATTTTTGATGCAGAGTGCTACTTGGCATAATTTCAGTGTGATTATTCTTAATTGTGGTATGAATATTCAGATACATAAGATTCAAGACAAAAGCTCATATTGACATAAAAATGATAATACTTCAAGCATACTAACTAAGCAATTATGTCTTCTCAAAATAACATGGCCAAAGAAAGTTCATCCCTATAAAATCATTTAGTTTAGTCATGTTTCATTTTCGTCACAGAAGAATGCTCTCATCATGCACAACCCCGATGACAAGCCAAGCAATTGTTTCATACTTTAGTAATCTCAAACTCATAAACTTTCACGCAATACATGAGCACGAGCCATGGATATAGCACTATGGGTGGAATAGAATATAATGAGGGGGTTATGTGGAGAAGACAAAAAGGAGAAAGTCTCACATCAACGAGGCTAATCAATGGGCTATGGAGATGCCCACCGATTTATGTTAATGCAAGGAGTAGGGATTGCCATGCAACGGATGCACTAGAGCTATAAATGTATGAAAGCTCAACAAAAGAAACTAGTGGGTGCGCATCCAACTTGCTTGCTCACGAAGACCTAGGGCACTTGAGGAGGCCCATTGTTGGAATATACAAGCCAAGTTCTATAATGAAAAATTCCCACTAGTATATGAAAGTGATAACATGAGAGACTCTCTACTATGAAGATCATGGTGCTACTTTGAAGCACAAGTGTGGTAAAAGGATAGTAACATTGTCCCTTCTCTCTTTTTCTCTCATTTTTTGGGCCTTTTCTTTTTTTATGGCCTTTCTCTTTTTTTTGGGCCTTCTCTTTTTTTATGGCCTTTCTCTTTTTTTTATTCCTCACTTGGGACAATTCTCTAATAATGATGATCATCACACTTCTATTTATTTACAACTCAATGATTACAACTCGATACTAGAACAAACATGACTCTATATGAATGCCTCCGGCGGTGTACCGGGATATGCAATGAATCAAGAGTGACATGTATGAAAGAATTATGAATGGTGGCTTTGCCACAAATACAATGTCAACTACATGATCATGCTAAGCAATATGACAATTATGAATGTGTCATGATGAACGGAATGATGGAAAGTTGCATGGCAATATATCTCGGAATGGCTATGGAAATGCCATAATAGGTAGGTCTGGTGGCTGTTTTGAGGAAGATATAAGGAGGTTTATGTGTGAAAGAGCGTATCATATCACGGGGTTTGGATGCACCGGCGAAGTTTGCGCCAACTCTCGATGTGAGAAAGGGCAATGCACGGTACCGAAGAGTCTAGCAAGGATGGAAGGGTGAGAGTGCGTATAATCCATGGACTCAACATTAGTCATAAAGAACTCACATACTTATTGCAAAAGTCTACAAGTCATCAAAAACCTCGGCACTACGCGCATGCTCCTAGGGGGATAGATTGGTAGGAAAAGACCATCGCTCGTCCCCGACCGCCACTCATAAGGAGGACAATCAAATAACACCTCATGTTTCAAATTTGTTACACAACATTTACCATACGTGCAGGCTACGGGACTTGCAAACTTCAACACAAGCACTTCTCAAATTCACATTTACTCAACTATCACGACTTTGATATTATTACCTCCATATCTCAAAACAATCATCAAGCATCAAACTTCTCTTAGTATTCAATACTCTATATGAAAGTTTTTGCTAATCTTGTATACCTAGCATATTAGGATTTTAAGAAAATTACCATGCTATTTAAGACTCACAAAATAATATAAGTGAAGCACGAGAGTTCATCTATTTCTTCAAAATAAAACTACCACCATGCTCTAAAAGATATAAGTGAAGTACTAGAGCAAACAACAAACTACTCCGAAAGATATAAGCGAAGATCAATGAGTAGTCGAATAATTATGCAACTATGTGAAGACTCTCTAACATTTAATAATTTCAGATCTTGGTATTTTATTCAAACAGCAAGCAAAACAAAAGTAAATAAAATGACGCTCCAAGCAAAACACATATCATGTGGCGAATAAAAATATAGCTCCAAGTAAAGTTACCGATGAACGAAGACGAAAGAGGGGATGCCTTCCAGGGCATCCCCAAGCTTAGGCTCTTGGCTATCCTTGAATATTACCTTGGGGTTCCTCGGGCATCCCCAATATTAGGCTCTTGCCACTCCTTATTCCATAGTCCATCGAATCCTTACCCAAAACTTGAAAACTTCACAACACAAAACTTAACAGAAAACTCGTAAGCTCCGTTAGTATAATAAAATAAATCACCACTTCAAGGTACTGTAATAAACTCATTATTTATTTATATTGGTGTTAAACCTACTGTATTCCAACTTCTCTATGGTTTATAAACTATTTTACTAGCCATAGATTCATCGAAATAAGCAAACAACACACGAAAAGCAGAATCTGTCAAAAACAGAACAGTCTGTAGTAATCTGAATCAAACGTACACTTATGGAACTCATAAAATTCTCAAATAAATTGCTGGACCTGAGGAATTTATCTATTAATCATCTTCAAAAATAATTAACTAAATATCACTTTCCAAATAAACATGGCAGCAATTCTCGTGAGCGCTAAAGTTTCTCTTTTTTTACAGCATGATCAACAAGACTTTCCCCGAGTCTTCCCAAAGGTTCTACTTGGCACAAACACTAATTAAAAGCATAAAACCACATCTAAACAGAGTCTAGATGAATTATTTATTACTAAACAGGAACAACAAGCAAGGAACAAAAATAAAATTTGGTTGCCTCCCCACAAGCGCTATCGTTTAACGCCCCTAGCTAGGCATGATGATTTCAATGATGCTCACATAAAGGATAAGAATTGAAACATAAAGAGAGCATCATGAAGAATATGACTAGCACATTTAAGTCTAACATGATTCCTATTCATAGGGATTTTGTGAGCAAACAACTTATGGGAACAATAATCAACTAGCATAGGAAGGCAAAACAAGCATAACTCCAAAACTTTAAGCACATAGAGAGGAAACTTGGTATTATTGCAATTCCTACAAGCATATGTTCCTCCATCATAATAGTTTTCAGTAGCATCATGAATGAATTAAACAATATAACCAGAACCTAAAGCATTATTTTCATGATCTACAAGCATAGAAATTTTACTACTCTCCACATAAGCAAAATTCTTCTCATTTGGGATAGTGGGAGTATCATAAGAGACTTGGATACTATAAATTCTTTCCACATTAAAGGAGTAATGTTCAGAAAATGGGTAACCACAATCTTGAAAAGTTTTATAAATATAATCCTCACTACTTTTTATAGCATATGTATCATCACAATAATTATCATAAGTAGGAGGCATGTTGTTATCATTATAAATTTGCATATCAAAACTGGGGATACTAAAAATATCATCTTCATTAAGCGTAGCATCCCCAAGCTTGGGACAAACATTAATTGCAGTAAATATATTATCAAAAACATCATCTTCATCAAACATAGCATCCCCAATCTTGGGCATTTTCATATTATAAGCATAATCACTCTCATCATTAATAATATGGATAGCACCAATAGTATAGCAATTATCATATTCTTCCACGCAAGTGCCAAAAAGATTTTCAAGATCATAAGAAGCATCATTATCTTCCACAATTATATTTTCATGAGGCACAATATTAATAGGAGCAGCATTATTTGGGAGAGATATCTTTTTACCTCTCTTCCTTTTTCTTTTCTTCTTCTTCACCACATCATATGTGGGTTCAATCCTCTTTTTGGAGCTCCTTATTAATGAGATTGGTTGAATAGGAGGCTCCTCCTCGTTACCTGATTCATCATAAGAATAATAGGAGGATATTGGGAAGTCTCTTCCCTTTCATTAGTATTCTCTTCATCTTCTATTTGTTTTATTTTCTTTATGTAGTTGGCAATATAAGGATTTTCAATGAAATTCACCGCATATAAATTTCCTCTAGGTCAAAATGAAGAACTCTATCAAGGGCAAATTTTGGAATACCCTTAGTTATACGTTTCATTTCTTCGTAGCCCATAAGCAAACTAAGTTCATTATAATGTGCAAGAGAAATCAAGTCATCACAATTTTTGGACACGATTAGATCATGAAACAATTTGCATCGGATAATTAAATGACCACGTTCATTACAAAGCTCACAAGTATGGCCAAGATAATTTAAATTTTTAGCACAATCATCTAGCTCTTCTTGCAACAATTTAGTTTATAAGTACTTATGCTTCTTGCAATATCTATCTTCTCTATTTGGTGTGTACTTACAAACCCAATGCATTCCACAAAAATTGACATGTTTATAGGAGACATTTTCATCATAACTAGTGCAATCATCATTAGTATCATGGACATTCAAAGAATTCATACTAACAAAATTGCAATCATGATCATCATTCAAAGATTTAGTGCCAAACATTTTATAGATTTCTTCTTCTAGCACTTGAGCACAATTTTCCTTTCCATCATACATATGAAAAATATTAAAAAGGTGAAGCGTATGAGACAAACTTAATTCCATTGTTTTGTAATTTTCTTTTATAAACTAAACTAGTGATAAAACAAGAAACTAAAAGACTCGATTGCAAGATCTAAAGATATACCTTCAAGCGCTAACCTCACCGGCAACGGCGCCAGAAAAGAGCTTGATGTCTACTACACAACCTTCTTCTTGTAGACGTTGTTGGGCCTCCAAGTACAGAGGTTTGTAGGACAGTAGCAAATTTCCCTCAAGTGGATGACCTAAGTTTTATCAATCCGTAGGAGGCGTAGGATGAACATGGTCTCTCTCAAGCAACCCTGCAACCAAATAACAAAGAGTCTCTTGTGTCCCCAACACACCCAATACAATGGTAAATTGTATAGGTGCACTAGTTCGGCGAAGAGATGGTGATACAAGTGCAATATGGATGGTAGATAAAGGTATTTGTAATCTGAAATTATAAAAACAGCAAGGTAACTAATGATAAAAGTGAGTGTAAATGGTATTGCAATGATGGGAAATAAGGCCTAGGGTTCATACTTTCACTAGTGCAAGTTCCCTCAACAATACTAACATAATTGGATCACATAACTATCCCTCAACATGCAACAAAGAGTCACTCCAAAGTCACTAATAGCGGAGAACGAACGAAGAGATTATGGTAGGGTACGAAACCACCTCAAAGTTATTCTTTCCAATCAATCCGTTGGGCTATTCCTATAAGTGTCACAAACAGCCCTAGAGTTCGTACTAGAATAACACCTTAAGACACAAATCAACCAAAACCCTAATGTCACCTAGATACTCCAATGTCACCTCAAGTATCCGTGGGTATGATTATACGATATGAATCACACAATCTCAGATTCATCTATTCAACCAACACAAAGGACCTCAAAGAGTGCCCCAAAGTTTCTATCGGAGAATCACGACGAAAACGTGTGCCAACCCCTATGCATAGGTTCATGGGCGGAACCCGCAAGTTGATCACCAAAACATACATCAAGTGAATCACGTGATATCCCATTATCACCACAGATATCCACGGCAAGACATACATCAAGTGTTCTCAAATATTTAAAGACTCAATCCGATAAGATAACTTCAAAGGGGAAACTCAATTCATTAAAAGAGAGTAGAGGGGGAAGAAACATCATAGGATCCAAATATAATAGCAAAGCTCACGATACATCAAGATCGTATCATCTCAAGAACACGAGAGAGAGAGAGAGATCAAACACATAGCTACTGGTACATACCCTCAAACCCGAGGGAGAACTACTCCCTCCTCGTCATGGAGTGCACCGGGATGATGAAGATGGCCACTGGGGAAGGATTCCCCCTCCAGCAGGGTGCCGAAACGGGACTAGCTTGTTTTTCGGTGGCTACTGAGGCTTCTGGCGGCAGAACTCCCAATTTATTGTGCTCACGGATGTTTTAGGGTATATGGAGATATATAGGCGGAAGAAGTATGTCAGGGGGGCACGAGGGGCTCACGAGGGTGGAGGGCGCGCCCAGGGGGGTGGGCGTGCCCCCCTGCCTCGTGACCTCCTCGCAGATCCCCCGACGTGCACTCCAAGTCTTCTGGGCTTCTTTCCTTCCAAAAATGAGTTCTGTGAAATTTCAGGTCAATTGGACTCCGTTTGATTTTCCTTTTCTTCGAAACCCTAAAACAGGGTAAAAATAGAAACTGGCACTGGGCTCTGGGTTAATAGGTTAGTCCCAAAAATGATATAAAAGTGTATCATAAAGCCCATAAACATTCAAAATAGTAGATAATATAGCATGGAGCAATCAAAAATTATAGATACGTTGGAGACGTATCAAGACGGTTTGCAGGTACTTGGATCTTTGCTTTTCTGGCGATGCCATCTCCATTTTTAGGCCTCTGGCTTAGCTGATGCAGAGGGTGCCTTTTTTCCAAGTTTCAGATCCACTCTCCTTGAGCTAGGAAGACTTTGTGCCTGCCCCTATGGTTGTGAATGGCCCTGCGGTGACGGATTTTGAGGTGGCACATCATGCGGAGCGCGAGGCGGCGCAACATCGGATGGCGGACAGGGGCAAAGCACAAATCTTCTTGGCGAAGGAGGCGGCAGCCGACAAAAGGGACAGCCGCCGCTAGAGCTGTCAACGATGAAGATGAATCCCCAAGCGCCGGGATGGAACACGGGTTAGTCAAGAACAAGCTGCATCCCATCATATATTCAGGGATTTAGGAAACAAACCTAAACATGACTGAAGAAATTGTACAGTTAGAACAAGTGTTGATTACTCACTGCATTGTGGAAATTCATGTTGTATGTGCTTGTGTTTGCAGGCTGATTGCTCTATGCATTCAGAAAATTCATATTTGCAGGCTAATTCCTCTCTGCATTCAGAAAATTCATGCCATATGTGCCTGTGTTTGCAGGTTGACTGCTCTCTGCATCCGTAAAATTGATGCTATATGTAGCTGTTTTGCGGGCTTAGGATTGGTGCCGCTGCTCCTAGCAGAACACCATGCCCAAATCGTATCAGTGCGATCGAGAAGGCAGCCAGATGCTCGCAGAGAACCTAGCTGAAAACGTGATCACACTGGTTCTTGGTCCTACTTTCAACTCTTAGGGAGAGGTCTACAACATCTATAATTTGTACTCATGGGAGAAGGGGTTTGGCATCTGGTATGGGAAGAGCCGGCTAAATGCCGAGATGGCAAAGTGCATCCAGGAGATAGTGTGTGGGTGCTCGGTGAGTAGTAAAATTTGCTTCTGGTGGTTTCTGATCAATAATTTCAGTTTGGTTCGGGACTACTTCTAATGTTGTTAATTGATAACATGTTGCAGGGTGAAGCTGGTGTTGAGAACACAAGGTCTTGGAGATGACAAGTTTGAAACTTTGAATGCGAGTGTGGTCAGTATGCTCACATGGGCACATAGTGAAGAGCGAGAGTCTGATCCTGCATAGCAGCACGCACAAAGTGGGCATCCACACCGATGTGCTTGGTGAGCTCATGCTTCACCGGGTCACGCGCAATACTGATAGCACCGGTACTGTCTGATAGTAAGGGAGTCGACGTAGCAGCAGACACACCAAAATCCTCAAGTAGCCACCGTAACCAGATCACCTCAGCCGTCAACATAGCGCAACTCGGCCTCTGTACTCGAGCGAGAAACTACAGTCTATTTCTTTGTCTTCCAGGCAATAAGAGAGCCACCAAGAAAAACACAATAAGCAGACAGCGAGCGTTGATCAGAGGGATCACTAGCCTAGGTAGCATCAGAGTAAGCCTAGAGCTCAAGAGAACTGGAGCGAGGAAAGAAAAGGCGATGAGAGATCGTGCCATGAAGATAGCGTAGAACACAGAGGAGGTGACTATAGTGGAAAGAGGTGGGGGCTGAAACAAACTGACTTAGGATGTGGACATGATAGGAGATGTCAGGACGCGTAACAGCAAGATAGACAAGGCTGCCAACAAGGTGAAGATAGCAAGTGGGATTAGGAAGAGGGTCACCATTAGAGGCACGAAGCTGAACGTTGAGATCCATAGGAGTCACAACAGTGCGGTCATCATCGAGAGCAGCACGAGCAAGAAGATCCTGAATATATTTTTCTTGGGAGATGTAGAAGCCATCAAAGGTCGAGGAGATCTCAATCCCAAGAAAATAGCGAAGTGGACCAAGATCAGTCATGAGGAACTGGTCACGAAGGCGAGCCTTAACAAAGGCAATGTACTTAGAGTCGTCACCAGTGATGATCATGTCATCAACATAGAGAAGGAGAAGAGTGCGACCACGAGGAGACGTGTGAACAAACAACGCGGGATCATGATCATTGGGCAAGAAACCAGCGGCAGTTACCACAGAGGCAAAGCGCTCAAACCGCCCATAGAAGGAGCGCCGAAGTCGGCAGACCATACCATCAGGGGCATAGTACCCTGACAGTGGCTGCATATAGACCTCCTCACGCAACTCGCCATTGAGAAATGCATTCTGGACATCAAGCTGAGAGATAGACCAATGACGAACAGAAGCCACAGCAAGGGGAGTGCGGATAGTGGTCATGTGGGCCACAGGAGCAAAGGTCTCATCATAATCGCGCCCCTGCTCCTGCTGAAAATTGCGGGCCACAAGACGAGCCTTGTAGCGCTCAAGAGAACCATCAGAACATGTCTTAACCTTGTAGACCCACTTGTAGGTGATGGGATGGACACCGGAAGGGAGGGGAACCAAATCCCATGTGCCTGAGCACTCGAGGGCAGCAAGCTCTTTGGCCATCGCAAGTTGCCATTCAGGCTGAGGCATGGCAGTCCGATAGGAAGTGGGCTCGGCAAGAACAGAGAGACCGTACCGATCAGGATAGTAGCAAACAGGCGAGGGGAGAGGCCGAGCACGGAGGTTATGAATCGGGGGAGGCGTGAAAGGAGGGGCACCAGAGGTGGAAGGCGCGTCAGGGGAAGCATCCTCAGAACGAGGGCGACGAGTATAGTGGAGAGGGAACGGTGAGAGAGGGCGATGGACTGGAGATGATGGTGGAGGGGTGGTGGAGGAGGATGGGTAAGATGGTGTCGGTGGTGAAGGAGAAGGAAAGAGAGGTGCAGGAGGAGGAGGTGAAACATGAGGCACATAGTGGGGTGTATCGGGGAGAAGAAGAAAAGAAATATCATCCACAGAGAAGCTCAAGGAAGAAGGACGTGGGTAGTAAGAGCGAGACTCATCAAAAGTCACATCAAGCGAGATGCGCAATCACCGACCAAGAGGATCCCAACAGCGATAGCCCTTGTGCTCATCACTGTAGCCAAGGAAAACACACTCAACCGGCTGAGCAGTCAGTTTGGTGCGTTCTCGCGGTGCAAGAAGGACATAGCACACACATCCAAACATACGGAGAGCTGAGTAGTCAGGAGAGCGACTAGTGAGACACTCCATAGGAATACCACCCTGCGGAGCAGTCGATGGCTGAATGTTGATGAGATAGGTGGATGCGGAAACAGCCTCAGCCCAAAAGTGCGGTGGAAGGGAAGCGGCAATCATCAGCGCACGGGCTCTCAAGTAGGTGACAATGCTTACGTTCGGCAACGCCATTCTGAGCATGAGCACTAGGAAATGAGAACTGGGTAAGAGTACCCTATTCCACAAGAAAACCACGCAACAACTGAGAGATAAACTCACCAGCGGAGTCAGCACGAAAAGTACGAATGAGCATGGAAAACTGGGTGTGAACCATGGCAGCAAAGCATTTGTATATGGAGAGAACCTCGCTATGAGATTTCATGAAGTAGAGCCAAGTGTAGCGAGAGAAAGCATCAATAAACAAAATATAGTAGCGATGTCCATCTTTTGAATCAAAGGGAGCAGGACCCCGGACATCAGAATGAACTAAGTCAAAAGGACACTGAGACACTAACTCACTGGTAGGATAAGGTAACTGGGTCTGTTTTCCATGTCTGCAACCATTACAATGTAAAGAAACATCTCCGGATACAGACCCTAAGAGGCCCTGATGGACTAAAGAAGACAAGCAAGAGCCACAAATATGACCAAGGCGATGATGCCACTGCTGGAAGGACGCAAACGAGGAGGCAACAAGAGCATGGGAGCTGACAGAAGTGGTGGCACCGGAAGGAACACAAAGCCAGTCAACCTCTCAAAGGCCCTCTGACTCACGGCACCGGGGGTCAGCACCAACCAAAGCCTTGGTGCGACAATCCTGAATGGAGCAAGAGTCGGTATCAAGAATGGCACGACAACCAGAATCAGTAAGTTGGGCAGCGGAAAAAAGATTCATGGTAAGACAAGGAACATGTGAAAAACTAGGAACAGAGAAAGACGGAGTGGAAAGAAGACCATGACTAGCAATAGGAAGAGGTGTACCATCAGCGGTAAGAACATTAACAGGCGAATCAAGAGGTTGGAGAGAAGACAACACGGAAGAATCAGAAGACATATGAAATGAGGCTCCAGAATCCAGAACCCACAAAGATGTACCTGACTGTGTAGATGCCTGCGGTGGTGGAGAAGTGGATGCAATCACCGCAGCAGCGGAAACGGTCATTGAAGAGCCTGAGGAAGCCAAGAGACGCTTGAGCCTCACAATGTCCTGGTCAGTGAGTGACGGTGTCGAGGAAGATCCAGGAGTCCCACTAGAAGAGGAGCGCCTCTGGTCTCGCTTCTTCTCACGGCAATCAGACTCTGGATGACCTGGCCGAGAGTAGTAGCCACAGAAGGTGTCACGGCGTGACCGGCCCCTCTCAGCATAAGAAGGGCAACCCACCCCCCTGAAGGTGTGGGTAGGAGCGGTGAGCCGAGCAGACGACACAGGAGCCTGAGCAGCCAACACAGACGAAACCACCAGCAACCCAGCAGAGCGAAGGCGGGTATCCAGCACAAAGCTCGGCAGGCACCTCCGAGAGAGGAACACGACCACGAGTAAGCAAGTGAGACCTCCTGGGCTCAAACTCAGAGTGGAGACGAGATAAGAACTCATGAACCCGCTGAAAATCCAAGTCAGACCGCGTAGTCTGACAGCAACAGCAAGTGCCACAAACAACTGTCCGCAGTGAGTCAAGCTGACGCCAGATGGCAGAGCACTATGAATAGAACTCATCAACAGACGAGTTACTCTACTGAAGAGCATGCTCCTGACGCACCACAGAGAGGTAGAGAGCATCGCCAGAGGGCTGATAGCGGTGACAAATATAGGACCACATCGCTGCAACAGTGCCAAGGCCCATGAACTCCGAAGCAAATTGAGGGAGGACACTCACAGTGAGAACAGCAGCAGCTCGAGCATCATCATTGCACCACTGAGTGTAAGTAGACAGATCATCCCGGTAGACAAAGAGAGCATCAGAATATGTGGATACCTGCTGATCATAGGCATCAACGGCAGCATCATCAAGAGCCTTGGCTGCATCCCAATCAGCCTGAGAAGCATCAGTAGCAAGCACCGGCGGTACTGGCAGAATAGGAGCCACCGGAGCAACAGGGCAGGGCGGACATGGTACCTCACCAGAGAGAACACCCCACAGGAGGAGCCCGTGCATATGGATACGCATGAATCCCACAAACTCAGCATAATTTGTGCCATCGAAGATCACCGAGCACCAAGGAACAACCACATAGCCAGACGAAGACATGCTGATTCTCTCCTTTTTTGTCAACGGGAACAGAAAATCCCGATCAGGATCAGGGAATCGAGTACCCGCTCGCTCGCTGGGGGAAGCGCTCGCTCGCGGGAGGGTCAGCGTCAACTACGTCGGGTCAACCAGCCCGAGCCCCAGCCAGAGAGGAGAGGAAGAGCGCAAGGTTGAGCTCGAGCAGGGGCGCTCGAGGCGAGGGCCGGCCAAGCACGGGACAAGAAGTCCCCGACCGGATCTGAGGCGAGGAAGTCAAAGTGGAGCAAGAAGCAGCAGTAGCCAGCCGGTCAGGAGGCGGCGTCGGGCCGGAGGAAGAAGAGCCTGGCGGCGGGCGGGATGAGGCAGACCAGCGGGAAGCGCCGCCGGGCCAGCAGCTTTAGGCGGGACGGGGCGGACCGATGTGAAACAGCGGCGGTCCAGCAGGCAGCAGCTGCAGCCAGGCCGAATCCAGGCTTCGGGCGGGACGAGGAGCGGCAACCGGGCTAGATCTGGATTGGGAGAGAAGCTAGCACGGAGTTGCAGCGTGCGGGAGAGAAGGGAACCTAACATCTGATACCATGTTGGATAATGAGCAACTAACTCTTTACTGAGGGCCAAAGGCCATTACATATACATGTGTGGTAAAGTGCAGGGAACCCCTTATACAATGGGGATATACCGAAAAGAGACTATACACATCTAACACATGCAAATGCATCCATTGTGGTTCAGTTTTTCATCCTGGCTGTTGGGGACGATTGTGTCTCTACTGTTGCTTGTTCATTGGTGCATAATATGTAATGGCAGTAACTCAGGAGGTTGCATTGCTGGTAAGTGTAAGCATGCCGCAGGTTGCGCGCTCACGATGTTTCCATCTGATTTGAATTTCAAAACACTAGAGCATGAGAAGTAGATGCTGTCTTACATAAACGGGAGCAGAGTAGCCGCTGGAGTTTGTCTCACCTCCAGCAATTGCTGGGGAGCAAATTGGCGTGGCTCCTTCAAAGCTATCTGGATCTGGATCGACCATAACAGAGTTTGATGCGAACTCGAAGCTATGCGTACTATCAGCAGAGATAGGTTTCTGATTGCTTGTGTCGACTACGTTTGGACTATCTTGAAATAATAGTTGTCCCTCTGTTTTCAGGTTCGAGGTAGCTCTGAGAGTACCATGAACCAAGCTATAGGATCAGAGCTTGAGATCAGCTGGATCTTCCGGTGTTTATGCTCCATCTGATCATATATGCATCACGTTCTGGCAGGAGCGTCTTAGTTTGGATCTTCTCCTTCGCTGCATATGGCTGCTGAATGTTTTTTTTGGGATTTTTTTATAGAAGGGTGGCTGATGAATGTTAGTGTTTTGCAGGGAGGGGGCAGACGGGATGAACACGAACCTTGCAGGATACAATTGGTAGCTGCGTTAGTCCAGAATCTGGTGTCTCACGGCCCATCTCGTCAATCAAATTATGAGCCGCTGTGGTGGAGGCGTGGGCCATCGGCCTGTTTATTAATATAAATACCTGATATATACCTGGGCCTATACCGTGTGCGTTGGCAATCTCGAGAGGAACAAAGGGGGAGGATATCGAGGGCACATGTGCTCGAGCACAGAACAACACTTTTGTTTCGTGTCCAAAATCTTACTGAACTCACAGTTTGTTACCTATATTACTGGTTTGCATGCTTTAAGAAGGTGATTATAAAATGTTTGCATTCATATCTCTGGCCATTTGCGATGATTTTTTTTTGTTAATTGCCCATGCCTTATTTCAGAAAACCAAATCTGCACCATGCCCACCTGCAACTTCCGTAGGGTTGTTCGGTCACTTAGAGAACTTCTGGTGGCCATAAGAAATCTTAGTTGCTCACTGCAATAATATGAATGTATGCAGTTTCCCTCTTTGCGTGCGTGCTTCTGTATCTTTCCTGGTATGTTCTCAATCTCCGGAATTGTCATATTAGGCATGTAGTTTATTTTAATTTATGTATCTTGATGCATCGGATGTAATACTTCCTCTGTTCCTAAATACAAGTCTTTCTAAAGATTTCAATATGGACTACATACGGATGTATATAGACATATTTTAGAGTGTAGATTCATTCATCTTGCTTCGTATGTAGTTCATATTGTGGAATATCTAAGAAGGCTTATATTTAGGAACGGATGGAGTAGTAAACTACAAGGCCTAATTTTCTGAGTGAAAGAATAGATGCACACTTGCCCTTTTGTTGCTTTCGATAGGTTGCTAGATGATACATTTGTTGTTTTACGCTAGATTTAGATCTAGTTTATTTGAGATGTGTTTGAAATGTATATTTAGAATAAAGATAATACTGCATTTCTCTTGGGACCTTAGTTTTGGCTCTATCCTTGCTTATAATCAAATGTGCGCCATGTCGGCACTTCATATTTCATGCGCATGAAAAATAAAAGCTTGGTACCAACATACAAATATGATTATTTTTCAAACTCAGATTTCTTAGTGTGGTAACCATAGTATCAACTAAGAAGATGCTTCCTTAATTGGTTTATACATATTATACAAATATGGTTTTTTTCAAACTCAGATTCCTTAGCGTGGTAAACATATTATTTTTAATATAGCATGATTTAACACATGTGCTTTAAACTACCAATATTGATATGTCCTTGCAAAATGAAACTATTTTCATCGACAACATGGCTTTAACAGGTCTCTATGCCATTTGGCGCAACGGGTCAACTAGTTTATAGAGCAAAGAGGTGGTGCGGGAGGCCCCCCTGGTGGGTTGTGCTCCCTTGGGAGCCCCCCTTTGGTACTTCTTTGGCCCAACAAGTGTCTTCTGGTCCAAAAAAATCTCCAAAAAGTTTCGATGTGTTTAGGCTCTGTTTGGTATTGATTTTCTGTGAAGTAAAAAACAAGCAAAAAACAGCAACTGGCACTGGGCACTGTGTCAATAGGTTAGTTCGAAAAAATGATATAAAGTTGCTATAAAATGATTGTAAAACATCCAAGAATGATAATATAACAGCATGGAAAAATCAAAAATTATAGATACGTTGGAGACGTATCAGCATCCCCAAGCTTAATTCCTAGTCGTCCTCGAGTAAGTAAATGATAAAAACAGAATTTTTGATGTGGAATGTTGCCTAACATGTTCATCACATATTCTTTTCTTTGTAGCATGGACATTTGGACTTTTATATGATTCAAAGCAATAGTCTAGTTTTGAAATGAAGATTTCAATACTCAAGCATATCAACAAGCAACCATGTCTTTTAAAATATCAATAGTAAAGCAAGTTGTCCCTAGCCCATTATGCTCAATAATTGATCCATTCATGAAACACACTCGCATATTAGCTACACCAAATGCTCAAGTACGATCATAGTGCCCAGTGGCGGAGCCATAAAAATCCAATGAGGAGGTTCGAGTGTTCATATTCCTTGTTAAGGAGGGTCAGTCCACTTGAATACACCATTTTAGCAGCAAATAATCTTCTATGAACATGAGTATTAAGCTTAACACAATGATGTTAGGGGGGCAGGGCCCTTGCTGGTCCCCCTGTCTCCGCCACTGATAGTGCACCTTAGTTGGTGCTTTATAAGAGAAGATGGAGACTCAAATAAAAATTGCATAAAGTAAATAGAAAGGCCCTTCGCGGAGGTAAGTAGGAATTTGTAGAGGTGCCAGAGCTCAAAGCGAGAAAGATAGAGATAAAACATTTTGGGTGGCATGCTTTTCCTGTCAACAAAAATGATCGAGTAGTTCCCAATACTTTCCATGCTAGATATATCATAGGTGGTTCCCAAATAGAAAATAAAGTTTATTCCTTTTTCCGCCATACTTTCATTTTCCATGGCTAACCGTATCCACGGGTGCCTTCCATACCAACACTTTCCAAGGAATTTATTATTTGACAACATAAAGTAAATTCATTTTTTATTTTGGGACTAGGCATCCCTAATACCTTTGCCATACTCTCGTGCAATGACAAGTGAATAAACACTCATCTTGAGAATAACACATATAGCATAGAAATATATCAGCCACCCCCTACCATTTCATGAGCGGTACGAGCACACAAAATAGAAATTTATTTTGAAAATTAGAGATCGCACATACGAATTTGCTTAGAACGGCAAAAGAATACCGCATATAGGTAGGTATAGTGGACTCATATGGCAAAAAAGGTTTAAAGGATTTTGGATGCACAAGTAGTGATCATACTTATTGCAAATGAAGGCTAACAAAATATTGAGAAGCATCCAACCAAGAAACAAAAAAACTCATAAGCGAGCACTAAGCATAACTAACACCGAATAATGCACCACAAGTAGGATTTAATTTATTGCATAACTATTGACTTTCGTGCTTGCATAGGGAATCACAAACCTTAACACCAATATTCTTACTAAAGCATAATTACTCATCAACATGACTCACATATTATATCACCATATCGCAAAACTATTAAGAGGAATCAAGTTTATTTTGTCCAATGATCTTCATGAAAGTTTTTATTATATCCCTCTTGAATATCTATTACTTTGGGATTAGTTTCATATGTTGATTTTGATAGCTCAAACAAATCTAAGTGAAGAACATGAGCATAAAAAATTTCTTCTCTCAAAATAATTTAAGTGAAGAAAGAGAGAATTTCTTAAAATAATTACTAACTCTCAAATAAATCTAAGTGAAGCATGAGAGCATTTATTCAAAATTACTAAAGCACACTGTGCTCAAAAAGATATAAGTGCAGCACTAGAGCAATTCCATAGCTCATAAAGACTTAAGTGAAGCATAGAGAGCAATTCTAATAAGCATAGCATAATTTTGGCTCTATCAAATAGGTGTGTCCAGCAAGGATTCATGACAGAAAATAAAAATTCAAACAAGCAAAGACTCATATCATACAAGACGCTCCAAGCAAAACTCATGATATGTGACAAATAAAAATATAGCTCCAAGTAAAATAGCGATGGTCGTTAGAAGAAAGAGGGGATGCCACTCGGGCATCCCCAAGCTTAATTGCTTGCTTCTCTTTTGATAATAGCTTGGGATTCCATGGGCATCCACAAGCTTAGGCTCTTCTTACTCCTTATTCCTTCATCCATTGTAATATCACCCAAAACTTGAAAACTTCAATCACACAAAATTCAACAAAACCTTTGTGAGATCCGTTAGTATAAGAAAGAAAATCACCCTATAAGTAATGTTGTAAACCCATTCATATTTTATTTTTTTCATTATATCTAATGTATTCCAACTTTGCTATGTCTCAAACCCCTCAAAATAGATCAATCAAAATAAGCACACAACGCAAAGAAGACAGAATCTGTCAAAAACAGAACAGTTTGAGGCAATCTGAATATTTCGAATACTTCTGTAACTCCACAAATTATGAAAAATTAGGACAACGTGGGAAATTTGTATATTAATCTTCTGCAAAAATAATCAGTATTTTATCGTGCTTCTGTTAAAAACAAAAATTATTTTCATGAGCACAAAAGTTTCTCTTTTTCAGCAAGATCGAATCAACTATCACCCAACATGATCCCAAAGGCTTTGCTTGGCACAAACACTAATTAAAACACAAAAAACACAATCATAACAGTAGCATAATTGTGCAAACACTCAAAAACATAAATAAAAATACAAAAATAAATTTTATTCATTGGGTTGCCTCCCAATAAGCGCTATCGTTTTACGCCCCTAGCTAGGCATAATGCAAGGATCTAAATATTGTCATCTTTATTTCTAGATCCATAAGATGCCCTCATGATTGATTCATATGTGGCCTAAATCTTGTTCTAGGGAAGTGTTCCATACCCTTCCTTAGTGGAAATTCAAATTTAATATTGCCTTCTTTCATATCAATCATGGCACCAATAGTACGTAAAAACAATCTACCAAGAATAATTGGACAAGACGGATTGCAATCAATATCAAGAACAATAAAACCTATGGGCACATAATTCCTATTTGCAAGAATAAGAACATCATTAGTTCTTCCCATAGGCTTTTTAATAGTAGAATCCTCCAAGTGCAAATTTAAAGAACATTCTTCAATATCGGTAAGACCAAGCACATCACATAAAGATTTCAGAATTGTAAAAACACTGGCACCCAAGTCACATAAAGCAAAACACTCATAATTTTTAATATTGACTTTGATGGTAGGTTCCCATTCGTCATGAAATTTTCTAGGAATTGAAATCTCTAATTCCAACTTTTCTTCCAAAGCTTTCATCATAGCATCAACAATATGTTTAGTAAAAGCTTTATTTTGTTCATAAGCTTGGGGTGAATTTATCATGGATTGCAACAAAGAAATAAAATCAATCAAAGAACAATTATCATAATTGAAATCTTTGTAATCCAAAAGAGTGGGCACATCACTAGTTAAAGTTTTGACCTCTTCAAACCCACTTTTATCAATTTTCTCAACAAGATTTTCACCCTCCGAATTATCCGGATGCCTTCTAACTAGAGTTGACTCTTCTTCAGTCCCTTTTTCATCAATCTTAATTTTAATAAACAAAGAAATAAATAGAAGAAACACCAATAATTTTAAGTTCTCCATCATTTTTATGAAAGCAATCACTAGAAAGCGTTTTTTTCTAAAAAAATCTTTTAGCTCTAAGCATAGCGGTTCTTTTCTTACTTTCATCCATAGAAACATATAAAGCTTTAATTGATTCTTCTACCTTAGGCACAAAAATTCCATCTTGAGATTCTCTACATCATGAGAAATTCTATCAATGCTTCTAGAAATATCATCAATCTTACTCAACTTTTCTTCTATCATAGTATTAAAATTCTTTTGAGCATTGATAAATTCTTCAATATTATTCTCAAGATCAGAGGTGTTCCTATTATTATTATAAGAAGGATTACCATAGGAATTACCATAATTATTAGAGGAACTTCCCAGAAAAGGTCTAGGATTAAAATTACATGTATAAGCATTGTTATTTAAATTATTTCGCGAGACAAAATTCACATCTACGGCATCACTATTTTTCTCAATCAAAGGAGACAAAGCCACATCATTAAGATCAATAGGAGCATTTTTATTAGCAACCAACTTCATAAGAGCATCAACTTTTTCACTCAAAGAATTTATTTCTTCTACCGAATTAACCTTTTTACTAGTAGGAGCTCTTTCGATATGCCATTGTGAATAATTTGCCATAGTATTATCAAGCAATTTAGTAGCTTCACCCAAAGTAATTTCCATAAAAGTACCACCACGGCGGAATCTAAAAGATTTCTAGAAACAAAATTCAATCCCGCATAAAAAATTTGTATGATCATCCAAAGATTTAAACCATGAGTAGGACAATTTCTTAGCATCAATTTCATTCTTTCCCAAGATTGCGCAACATGTTCATGCTCAAGTTGCTTCGAATTCATCATTTGCGTCCTAAGGGAAATAATTTTTGTGGGAGTAATAAAAGCATCCTTGGACTTATCACAAGAATCGATACTATTACGAGGCAAAGAAGAAAACCAATTTTTTGCTCGATCTCGCAAAGAAAATGGAAATAATTTCAACTTCACAATATCATTGTACACATCTTTTTTCTTTTGCATATCGCATAATTCCACGAATGTGTTAAGATGGGATGCGGCATCCTCATTACCAGTACCAGAAAATTGATCTTTCATAACAAGATTCAACAAAGCAGCATTAATATCTCAAGACTCCGCACTAGTGGCGGGTGGAACAATCAGAGTGCTAATAAAATCATTATTGTTGGTGTTGGAGAAATCACACAATTTGGTGTTCTCTTGAGTCATTGTGATTATGCAACAAGATTGCACTCAAAAACAGATCTGACGAGAAAAACGATGAACGGAAAAGAGGACGAATAAAATTGCAAATTTTTGTGAAGTGGGGAAGATAAAAATGAGAGGCAAATGGCAAATAATGTAAATTGGAAGGAGATAAGATTTGTGATTAGGAACCTGGTAGATGTTGATGATGTATCCCCGGCAACGGCGCCAGAAATCCGCACGTTGACGGGAGACTATCTTGACTTGATCCTCCCAGTCAATGGCGCCAGAAATTCCTTTTGATGCGGCTTGAACTACGCTAGTATTTCCCCAAAGAGGAAGGGATGATGCAGCACAACTATGGTAGGTATTTCCCTCAGTGATGAGACCAAGGTTATCGAACCTATAGGAGAACCACGCAACACCACGTAAATAGCTCCTGCACAAAAAGAACAAATACTTGCAACCCGACATAAGAGAGGGGTTGTCAATCCCTCACGGGTAAAAAGATAGGTAAAATTGTAGTAGATTGGATAAATAGATCTCATGGGAACACGAGATAGAATAGATAATAATAAATTGCAGCAAGGTATTTTTGTATTTTTATATTAATAGATCTTAAAATAAAAGCAAATAAAAATAGATCGCGAAGGCAAATATAATAAAGAAGAGACCCACGGGCCGTAGATTTCACTTATGGCTTCTCTCGAGAAAAATAGCATATGGTGGGTAAACAAATTACTATTGGACAATTGATAGGACTTCAAATAATCATCACGATATCCAAGCAATGATCATTATATAGGCATCACGTCCAAGATTAGTAGACCGACTCCTGCCTGCATCTACTACTATTACTCCACACATCGACCGCAATCCAACATGCATCTAGTGTATTAAGTTCATGGAGAAACGGAGTAATGCAATAAGAACGATGACATGATGTAGACAAGATCTATTTATGTAGAAATAGACCCCATCTTGTTATCCTTAATAGCAACGATACATATGTGTCAGTTCCCCTTCTGTCACTGGGATCAGGCACCATATGATCAAACCCATCACAAAGCACCTCTTCCCATGGCAAGAAAAATCGATCTAGTTGGCCTAACTAAACCAAAGATTCAAAGAAGTATGAGGCTATAAGTAATCATGCATATAAGAGATCAAAGAAACTCAAATAACTTTCATGGATAAAAACATAGATCTGATCATAAACTCAAAGTTCATCGGATCCCAACAAACACACCGCAAAAAGAGTTACATCAAATAGATCTCCAAGAGACCATTGTATTGAGAATCAAAAGAGAGAGAGAGAGAGAGAGAGAGAGAGAGGAAGCCATCTAGATACTAACTACGGACCCGTAGATCTATAATGAACTACTCATGCATCATCGGAGAGGCACCAATGAGGATGATGAACCCCTCTATGATGGTGTCTAGATTGGATCTATGGTTTCTGGAACTTGCGCTGGCTGGAATTGATTTTCATTGACTCCCCTAGGGTTAATGAAATTTGGGGTATTTATAGAGCAAAGAGGCGGCGTGGGAGGCCACCGACGTGGGCAGGACAAACCTGGGTGCGCCTGGGCCCCCAGGTGTGCCCTGGTAGGTTGTGCTCCCCTCGGAGCCCCCCTATGGTACTTCTTTGGCCCAACAGGTGTCTTCTGGTCCAAAACAACATCCAAAAAAATTTGTTGCGTTTGGACTCCGTTTGGTATTGATTTTCTGCGAAGTAAAAAACAAGCAAAAAAACAGCAACTGGCACTAGGCACTATGTCAATAGGTTAGTCCCAAAAAATGATATAAAGTTGCTATAAAATGATTGTAAAACATCCAAGAATGATAATATAACAGCATGGAACAATCAAAAAAATATAGATACGTTGGAGACGTATCAATGGAGAACTCTATATTTGGATGTAGTGAAATCATGTAATACTTACCATGTGTACCTACCTATATTCGCCCTTCACAACAAAATAACAATGCGTGGTCTGTTGGTTTCCTTGAAGAATTTTTTTGTGAGGACAGAACATGATTACGTAACATGCATGACATGGTTGTTTCCTGTGAAGAACCGATTGCGAGATAACATGAGTATAACCATGCATGGCACTTCTATATTTTCGAACCGAGTATACATTTCCCTGTATTTTCCTCTCAGTTCCAATAGGGAAAGATTAATGTTGTTTCTTGCATTATCCTACTCATACTCTGAACAATGGTGATCTTACATTAACAATGCTTGTCCTTTTTGATATGATGCAGTGTCCCTATAGTTACTGCCCTTTGTAATGACACCACCTTTGCCAAAAACGGGGAAGCACAACTTGTTCCTCGCTCGATCAGATGACGACAAAAGATTGATGATCATTCGCACAAAAGTTATATTGCAAAAACCCCACTGTGTACAAGCACCATGAAATACGTGAGTATCCGGACAGTGGTTCTTACGTCTATGAGCAAGGTACCAACTTGTTGGGGCCTTCAGGATTTTTGAGTTGGAGGCGGGTAAACAGCCTTGGTTCACACTCTCTATTTCTCGGACTCAATTATCCGATTAACCAGGAGATTGCCGTTGGCAAGGACCTTGATGGAAGAGAGGCTCTATTTGCTAGGGAAAACTGTGTCTACACGGCGAGCCCTAGGACTTCGGGAGCAGGCTCCCCTGATTGTCAACGATACAGCCTGCAGCCAAAAGAAGGTGAGAATGACAAAGGCATCTGGATTAACTTTGATCCTTGGATGTCTCAAGTCTAACAGGCAGTGATGTGGTTCAAGCCTTCAGGTTGATAGGTAATTGGGTTGTTGCGTCGAAAGGGTGGAGTACTAGTGTGTCTGAATCACTGGTGGCTGAAGCGGGGCTGCAAATTATGATGGTGTTGGATCATCCCTCTTCAAATGACTTGTTGTCCTTGTTGCTAGTTCTAGATGGGTAGTTCTCTCTTTTGTTATGCATATTGATTCCTTGTCATTTGGTCATCCTCGTCTATGTCACTCTTACTATGTAATAGTTGCCTCTATTTAGAATGTCATTCTCGTATGGATCACGAGAGTCTGAGTGCTCCAGATGGGAGCGTTTTGGTGGTGTAGCAATACTTCTTATGAACTATCATGTCTTGTTGTTTATGTCAGTAGTAGTCACTAGTTAGTGTTTGAATGTGTATATATCGTTGTTTCGAACTATTTATTGTCTCGAACTGCTGGTGGGCTAAATGAGGGCATCACCATTCTCCAGTGTTTAGATTATATCTCCTTTTCTCAAGTTATAATTTGAGCTTGGTGTCTTTTCGATGATGTACACTTGTTTGGGACAGTGAGGTGTCGTTGAATATGGGCCGAGTAGTAAAGCAATGCCAAACATGTCAATTAAGACTCTCAGGCCGGGCTCTCAAAAAATTAAAGAAAAAGGACTCTTAGGCCGACATGTGGGTGCTGATAACCCACAATTATAGGGGATCATTTGTAGCATTTTTCAATAAATAAGAGTGTCGAACCCAACGAGGAGCTAAAGGCAGAACAAATATTCCCTCAAGTTCTATCGACCATCGATACAACTCTACGCACACTTGACGTTTGCTTTATCGGAAACAAGTATGAAACTATTTTGTAGGTGTGATGCTAGAACTACTTTGCAAGAATAAAACGAGAAGTGCTTTGCAAGATAATAAAAGTTAGGTGTTTAGTAAAAGGGTTTGTGTCAACAAGAAAGTTATTTGTCCCTAGGCAATCGATAACAAGTACCGGTAATCATCCTTCCAATTCTATATGAGGGAGAGGCATAAGCTAACATACTTTCTCAACTTGGATCATATGCACTTATGGTTGGAACTCTAGCAAGCATCTGCAACTACTAAAGATCATTAAGGTCGTGAAACCCAACCATAGAATTAAGTATCAAGTCATCTTTATCCCATACGCCATAGCCCACCTACTCGAGTTTAAGCTATGTCACTCTCGCAACCCACCATAAGCGAACCATGATCATATTGCAACACCCTATAGTGGGGACCCCTCACATTTGCGTGATACAGAGGGCACCGTAGGACAGCACCATAAATAAAATATACAATCATACCAACCAAGATCGCGATTAACCCACAAGACAAAACAGATATGCTCAAACATCATAGGGTAACCATAGATCATTGCGAAAAAATATATGGAGTTGAGCACCATGTTTAAGTAGAGATTACAGCGGGGAGAAGAGGTGTTACACTGCTGCATAGAGGGGAAGAGAGTTGGTGTTGACGGTAGCAAGATTGTTGATGTAGATCATCGTCTTGATCGTTGCCCCGGCGGCACTCCGACGCCACCGAGAGAGAGGGGAGAGAGCCCCCCTCCTTCTTCTTCTTCCTTGGCCTCCCCCCTAGATGGGAGGAGAGTTCCCCCTCTGGTCCATGGTCTCCATGGCGACGGAGGGGCGGGAGCCCCTCCGAGATTGGATCTCCCTCTCTGTTCTCTTCTATTTCGCGTTCCCCAGATCTGGCCAAAAACCGTTTCTTATATTCTGGGGGATCCGTAACTCCGATTGCGTTGAGATTTTAACACGATTGTTTCTAGATATAAGATTCCTTGCACCCGAAGTAGAGATCCAACTGACGTTCGAGGAGGGCACAACCCACCACCACACGCCAGGGGCCTCTGGCGCACCCTTGTGTCTTGTTTGCTATGTGGGCCTCCGTTTGCGGTGATTCCAACTCCCAAAAATCACATATATTCCAAAATAATTCTCCGTGAAATTTTATTGCATTTGACTTTGTTTGATATGGATATTCTGCACTACAAAAACATGCAAAAAAACAGGAACTGGCACTGGGCATTGGATCAATAGGTTAGTCCAATAAATCAAATAAAAAGTTGCCAAAAGTGTATAGAAGTTGAATAATATTGGCATGAAACAATCAAAAATTATAGATACGACAGAGACGTATCAGCATCCCCAAGCTTAATTCCTGCTCGTCCTGGAGTAGGTAAATGATAAAAATATAATTTTTGATGTGGAATGCTACCTAGCATAAACTTGATCATATATCTAATCATGGCATGAATATTAAGACATAAGTGATTCAAAGCAATAGTCTATGATTTGATATAAAGACATCAATACTCAGGCATCCCAACAAACAATCATGTCTTTCAAAATATCAACGCTAAAGAAAGCTATCCCTACAAAATCATATAGTCTTGTCATGCTCTATCTTCTTAACACAAAGTATTTATCATGCACAACCCCGATGACAAGCCGAGCAATTGGTGCATACTTTTTAACGCGCTTCAGCTTTTTCAACCCTCACGCAATACATGAGAGCGAGCCATGGATATAGCACTATGGGGTATGATGATAGGGGTGAATATAAAGAAGACAAAAAGTAAGAAAGTCTCACATCGACGCGGCTAACCAACGGGCTATGGAGATGCCCATCAATTGATATCAATGCGAGGAGTAGGGATTGCCATGCAACAAATGCACTAAGAGGTATAAGTGCATGAAAGCTCAATATGAAAACTAAGTGGGTGTGCATCTAATCCTATAATGAAAATTTCCCACTAGTATATGAAAGTGACAACATATGAGACTCTCCATATGAAAAACATGGTGCTACTTTGAAGCACAAGTGTGGTAAATGATACTAACAATGCCCCTTCTCTCTTTTTTTATTCTTTTCCTTTTTCTTTTTTTCTTTCTTTCTTTTTTTCTTTTCTTTGTTTCTTCTCTTTTTTTCTTTTCCATTGTCCTTTTCTCACTGGGGCACTGCCCTAAAAATGAATAATGATGATCATCACACTTCTATTTACTTATATCTCAAAAGAAATAAAAATTACAACTCGATACCTGATAGACCCCAAGTGCAGGGAATCATCGTAGCAATTCCCAAAGGTGGAAGTGATAAGTATGGAGTGTCGAACTCACAAGGAGCTAAAGTTAAGATCAATATTCTCTCAAGTCCTATCTGCCACTGATGCGACTCTACGTACACCGAACGTTTGCTTCCAACTAGAAACGAGAAATAAAATTACGTTGTGGGTATGAAGAGGATAACTTTGCATGGTATTGAAGAGATAAAATATAAAAGTAGGGGCTGTTATCATAAATTTAGAATATATTAATAAATATTATAAATAGCGAGTGTGGAATAATGATGGGTCAGTGTGCGGAATTGTCTTATGCAATTTTTAACAAGATCGGTAGTCGTCATTGCAATTTCATATGAGGGAGAGGCATAAGCTAACATACTTTCTCTTCTTGGATCATATGCACTTATAATTGGAACTCTAGCAAGCATCCGCAACTACTAAAGATCATTAAGGTAAAACCCAACCATAACATTAAAGCATCAAGTCCCCTTTATCCCATACGCAACAACCCCCTTACTCGGGTTTATGCTTCTATCACACAAGAAACCCACTATAAGAGAATCATGAACATATTGCAACACCCTACAGCGGGAATCCTCACGCTTGCGCGACACGGAGGGCACAATAGGACAGCACCAAAATAAAACATACAACTCGTACCAATCTAGATCATCGATCAACCCTAAGACAAGGATATCTACTCAAAACATTATAGGATGGCAACACATCATTGGATCATAATATGTGGCATAAAGCACCATGTTCAAGTAGGGAATATAGTGGGGTGTGGGTAGACCGAGATGAGGATGGTGATGTTGATGAAGACGATCACCGCGGCGATGATTCCCCTCCCGATGGCACTCCGGTGCCACCAAGAGAGAGGAGGAGAGGTCCCCCCCCTTGTGCTTCATCCTCCATGGCCTCCTGATACATCTCCAACGTATCTATAATTTTTGATTGCTCCATGCTATATTATCTACTGTTTTGGACATTATTGGGCTTTACTATCCACTTTTATATTATTTTTGGGACTAACCTATTAACCGGAGGCCCAGCCCAGAATTGTTGTTTTTGCCTGTTTTAGGGTTTCGAAGAAAAGGAATATCGAACGGAGTCCAAACGGAATGAAACCTTCGGGAACGTGATTTTTAGGAAGATTATGATCCGGGAGACTTGGACCCTACGTCAAGAAAGAAAACAGGAAGGCACGAGGTAGGAGGCACGCCCACCCCCACCAGGCATGCCCTCCACCCTCGTGGGCCCCCTATTGCTCCACCGACATACTCCTTCCTCCTATATATACCTACGTACCCCCAAACGATCAGATACGGAGCCAAAACCCTAATTCCACCGCCGTAACTTTCTGTATCCACGAGATCCCATCTTGGGGCCTGTTCCAGAGCTCCGCCGGAGGGGGCATCGATCACGGAGGGCTTCTACATCAACACCATAGCCTCTCCGTTAAAGTGTGAGTAGTTTACCCCAGACCTACGGGTCCATAGTTAGTGGCTAGATGGCTTCTTCTCTCTTTTTGGATCTCAATACAATGTTCTCCCCCTCTCTTTTGGAGATCTATTCGATGTAATCTTCTTTTTGCGGTGTGTTTGTTGAGACCGATGAATTGTGGGTTTATGATCAAGTCTATCTATGAATAATATTTGAATCTTCTCTGAATTCTTTTATGTATGATTGGTTATCTTTGCAAGTCTCTTTGAATTATCAGTTTGGTTTGGCCTACTAGATTGATCTTTCTTGCAATGGGAGAAGTGCTTAGCTTTGGCTTCAATCTTGCGGTGTCCTTTCCCGGTGACAGTAAGGGCAGCAAGGCACGTATTGTATTGTTGCCATCGAGGATAACAAGATGGGGTTTTCTTCATATTGCATGAGTCTATCCCTCTACACCATGTCATCTTGCTTAAGGCGTTACTCTGTTTTTAACTTAATACTCTAGATGCATGCTGGATAGCGGTCGATGAGTGGAGTAATAGTAGTAGATGTAGGCAGGAGTCGGTCTACTTGTCTCGGACGTGATGCCTATATACGTGATCATACCTAGATATTCTCATAACAATGCTCAATTCTGTCAATTGCTCAATAGTAATTTGTTCACCCACCGTAGAATACTTTTGCTCTTGAGAGAAGCCACTAGTGAAACCTATGGCCCCCGGTTCTATCTTCATCATATTAATCTCCTACTACTTAGTTATTTCCTTTGCTATTTACTTTGCCTTTATTTTACTTTGCATCTTTATCATAAAAATACCAAAAATATTATCTTATCATATCTATCAGATCTCACTCTCGTAAGTGGCCCTATAGGGATTGACAACCCCTATTTGTGTTGGTTGCGAGGATTTATTTGTTTTGTGCAGGTGCGAGGGACTCGCGCGTAGCCTCCTACTGGATTGATACCTTGGTTCTCAAAAACTGAGGGAAATACTTACGCTACTTTGCTGCATCATCCCTTCCTCTTCGGGGAAAACCAACGCAGTGCTCAAGAGGTAGCACCTCCCCCTTGGATGGGGAGAGGTTCTCCCTCTAGTCCTTGGCCTTCATGGTGATGATGGCCCCTCCGGGATCCTCCTCCATAGCCTCCGGTGATGATGGCCCCCTCCGACAGGGTGCCAGAGAGGGCGTAGATTCATTTCTCATGGCTACAGAGGCTTGCAGCAGCGGAACTTCTGATCTAGGTTATTTTCTGGGGGGTTCTGTATCTATATGAATTTTTGGCGTCGGTTTCACGTCAGGGGGTCTCCGGATTGTCCACGAGATAGGGGCCCACGCCCAGGGGGTAGGGCGCGCCCCCCACCCTCGTGGACAGCCCGGGACTCTTCTGGCCCAACTCTTTTACTCCCGGGGCTTCTTTTGGTCCATAAAAAATCATCAAAAATTGGCACGTCAATGGGACTCCGTTTGGTATTCCTTTTCTGCAATACTCAAAAACAAGGGAAAACAGAAACTGGCACTAGGCTCTAGGTTAATAGGTTAGTCCCAAAAATCATATAAAATAGCATATAAATGCATATAAAACATCTAAGATGGATAATATAATAGCATGAATACTTCATAAATTATAGATACGTTGGAGACGTATCAATACCTATGACAAAGTATGACTCTATATGAATGCCTCTGGCATGTACCAGGATGTGCAATGATCTAGCATAACATGTATGAAAAATGATGAACAGTGGCTGAGCCACAACTACTATGTCAGCTATATGATCATGCAAAGAAATATGAGAATGAATGCTCAAGTCATCAAATGGAAGCGGTGGAAGTTGCATGGCAATATATCTCGGAATGGTCATGGAAAAGCCATAATAGGTAGGTATGGTGGCTGTTTTGAGGAAGATATAATAAGGCTTATGTGTGATAGAGCGTATCATATCACGGGATTTGGATGCACCTGCGAAGTTTGCACCACGTCTCGATGTGAGAAAGGGCAATGCACGGTACCGTAGAGGCTAGAAAATTGCGGAAAGGTAAGAGTGTGTATAATCCATGGACTCACATTAGTCATAAAGAACTCATATACTTATTGCAAAATTTTATTAGCCCTTGAAGAGAAGTACTACTACGCATGCCCCTAGGGGGATAGATTGGTAGGAAAAGACCATCGCTCGTCCCCGACTGCCACTCATAAGGAAGACAATCAATAATAAATCATGCTCCAACTTCATAGCATAACGAGAGACTATATGTGCATGCTTCAGGAATCACAAACCTTAACACCAATATTCTTACTAACCACAACCATTTAATAGTACCTCCCACATATTCCATCTCTATATCGCAAAACTATTGCAAGGAATCAAACATATCATATTCGGTGATCCATAAGTTCTATGTAAGATTTTAGGACTAACCATGCAATTGACCAATTCCTGTTGACTCTCTAAATAGATATAAGTGAAGCATGAGAGTTTCATTATTTATAAAAATACCATGCTCTAATAAATATAAGTGAAGCAAAAGAGCATTCTTCAAACAACGGTTTTCTATGTGAAGAGAAATAGGCAATCCAAACTTCAAATAATATAAGTGAAGCACATGGAGCATTCTATAAAGCCATACTCAAGAGATATAAGTGAAGTGCAATGAGCATTCTATAAATCAACCATGGACTATCTCATACCAGCATGGTGCATAAAAGAAAAATGAAAAATAAATGCAAAAGAAGCTCCAAGATTTGCACATATCACATGAATGAAACAAATCCGAAAACATACCGATACTTGTTGAAGAAGGATGGGATGCCTTCCGGGGCATCCCCAAGCTTAGACGCTTGAGTCTCCTTGAATATTTACTTGGGGTGCCTTGGGCATCCCCAAGCTTGAGCTCTTGCCTCTCCTCCTTCTCCTTAAATCGAGACCTCCTCGATCTTCGAACACTTCATCCACACAAAACTTAACCAAACTTTTAGTGGCGGGGTTAGTGAATATGGCAATGAAATTCCATCATGTATTGCTGTAACATTATTGTATAATTATAAACAAACATTACCCACTGTATGCTATCACAATTCTATGGCCCCAAGTCAAGGAGGCTTCAACAAGAATTCCAACATACGCAAATAATGAAGCTATAACAGCAATCTGTGAAAACAGGACAGTCTTTAAAGAATCGAATATCCACCATACTTCTGTAACTCTAAAAATTCTGAAACAATTAGGAAAAATAAACCTTTTGCATAGAAAGACAGTACAAAAGGTTTCAGAACCGTTTGACGTTCCAGTAAAAAAACGTAAAATCGCACACTACAGCCAGAGTTTCTGTTTTGCACCGCACAAACCAACAAGCAATTTAAACATCCTAAAGGCAAACCTAGGCACATTATTTTTTAAATACAATGGAATTGTACAAGGGGATAATTATTTTTGTTGAGAAGTTTTTGTAATTAAGATTCACAAAGTTTCTGTGAGCATGAACAAAGTTCAAGGAGCTCCCCCACTTCAACAATGCTTGTCTCTCTCACTTTCATTCTCCTTTTTGAAAAAGTTTTGTGTTCCCCTCTATATTTTTTTGGCTTTTAAACTTTATAAAAGCACTCAACAGTAATAAATTACTCTCTAAAACTTCCGGGTTGTCTCCCTGACAGCCCTTTCTTTAAAGCCATTAAGCTAGGCATAAAGTGCTCAAGTAATGGATCCACCCGGATCCCAAGGTATATCAAAGCCAATTTGAATCAACAACGATTTGTAATTTAGTAGTGAGAAAAAAGCAACAGAAATCATGCAATGGCGAAGTCTAACTCTCTTCCTATGCATTGGCATATCATACAAGAACAATTCAAGCACATCAAGTAAAGGCCAATACATAGCATAAGCAGTTTCTTGCAATTTTATCATGTTGGAAACATAGAGAAGTGGAGATATAGTTCCTCACTCATAATAATTACAAGTAGGAGCAGCAAGCACATGCATATTATATTCATCAAAATCATCATGTGCAATAGTAAAAGGCAACCCATCAATGTAATCCTTAATAAGTGCAAACTTCTCCGATATAGTGTAGTTGGGAGAATTCAAAAAGATAATAGGACTATCATGTGTGGGTGCAATAGCAACAATGTCATTCTTAACATAAGGAACTATAGCAAGTTCATCTCCATAAGCATAATTCATATTGGCATCTTGGCCACAAGCATAATAAGCATCAAGTTCATCAAAAAGGGATATTTCAAATGAATCAACGGGATCATGGCAATTATCATAGCATTCATCCTTCGAAAAGAATGAAGGGGCATTAAATAATGTATGAGTTGAAGAGTTACTCTCATTAGAAGGTGGGCAAGGGCAGCTAATCCACTCTTCCTCCATTTTTTCTTCTCTCTCCATGTTATCTTTTTCATCCAATGAGCTCACAGTTTCATCAATTTCTTCTTCCATAGACTTCTGCAAAATATTAGTCTCTTCTTGGACAGCGGAGTTATTCTCAATATCAATATCGTAATTGTATTTATAATTATCATAGCAATATTTAAGGATAGCAAGATTTTCAAGACTATAAACTGAATCATAAAAATCTTCAAACTTTTCAAACAAAGATTCAATTTCATAAGCACCCTTAAAAGCAATAAATTCTTCAATTTGTTCCACATCGTAGTAATCATATATACCATTAGCATAAGAAGCTAAGGTTTCATTATCATTAAATTTGCATGAAAAGGGAAGATGTGGAGCATTCATCCTAGAGCAACAAGTATAATCATATCTAGAGCATAGATTCCAAGCATACCACTTCAATATATGGATTTGATCCCATAACAATTTCCCTTTATGAGTCAAGCGATAATCCCTGATACGTCTCCAACGTATCTATAATTTTTTATTGTTCCATGCTATTATATATTCTGTTTTGGATGTTTAATTGGCTTTATTTTACACTTTTATATTATTTTTGGGACTAACCTATTAACCCAAGGCCTAGTGCAAATTGTTGTTTGCCTATTTCAGAGTTTCACAGAAAAGGAATATCAAACGGAGTCCAAACAGAATGAAACCTTCGGGAGCGTGATTTTTGGAACAAACATGATCCAGAGGACTTGGAGTGGACGTCAAGAAACAACCAAGGAGGCCACGAGGCAGGGGGCGCGCCTACCCCCCTAGGCGCGCCCTCCCCCTCGTGGGCCCCTCGTGGCTCAACCGACCTACTTCTTCCACCTATATATGTTCATACACCCCGAAAACATCCAGGAGCACCACGAAACCCTATTTCCACTGCCGCAACCTTCTGTATCCAAGAGATCCCATCTTGGGGCCTTTTCCGGAGCTCCGCCGGAGGGGCATCGATCACGGAGGGCCTCTACACCAACTCCATGGCCCCTTCCGATGATGTGTGAGTAGTTCACTTCAGACCTTCGGGTCCATAGCTATTAGCTAGATGGATTCTTCTCTCTCTTTGGATTTTAATACAAAGTTCTCCTCGATCTCCTTGGAGATCTATTCGATGTAACTCTTTTTGCGGTGTGTTTGTCGAGATCCGATGAATTGTGGGTTTATGATCAAGTATATCTATGAACAATATTTGATTCTTCTCTGAAATCTTTTATGTATGATTGGTTATCTTTGCAAGTCTCTTCGAATTATCAGTTTGGTTTGGCCTACTAGATTGATCTTTCTTGCAATGGGAGAAGTGCTTAGCTTTGGGTTCAACCTTGCGGTGCTCGATCCCAGTGACAGAAAGGAAAATGGCACGTATTGTATTGTTGCCATCGAGGATAAAAAGATGGGGTTTATATCATATTGCTTGAGTTTATCCCTCTACATCATGTCATCTTACCTAATGTGTTACTCTGTTCTTATGAACTTAATACTCTAGATGCATGATGGATAGCAGTTGATGTGTGGAGTAATAGTAGTAGATGCAGGCAAGAGCCAGTCTACTTGTCACGGACGTGATGCCTATATACATGATCATGCCTAGATATTCTCATAATTATTCTCTTTTCTATCAATTGCTCGACAGTAATTTATTCACCCACCGTAATATTTATGCTATCTTGAGATAAGCCACTAGTGAAACCTATAGCCCCCGGGTGTATTCTCCATTATATTAATCTCCCGTCAACAAGTTATTTCTATTACCGTTTATTTTGCAATCTTTACTTTCAATCTATATCATAAAAATACCAAAAATATTTATCTTATCATTATTATCTCTATCAGATCTCACTCCCGTAAGTGACCGTGAAGGGATTGACAACCCCTTTATCGCGTTGGTTGCGAGATTCTTATTTGTTTGTGTAGGTATGAGGGACTTGCGTGTGGCCTCCTACTGGATTGATACCTTGGTTCTCAAAAACTGAGGGAAATACTTATGCTACTTTGCTGCATCACCCTATCCTCTTCAGGGGAAAACCAATGCTGTGCTCAAGAGGTAGCAAGAAGGATTTCTGGCGCCGTTCCCGGGGAGTCTACGCACAAGTCAAGACATATCAAGTACCCATCACAAACTCTTATCCCTCACATTACATTATTTGCCATTTGCCTCTCATTTTCCTCTCCCCCACTTCACCCTTGCCGTTTTATTTGCCTTTTCCCATTTATTTTTCTTGTGCCATGGCCGATTCAAGAAGGGCTAAGGGTCATCTCCCGGGTTTTACTCTGGATAGTCCATGTGTCCTCTCTAAGCTCATAAATAATGATGCTATGGAAATACCTATCTGGGTTATCAATGAGAGTTTGAATAATTTTGATGAAGATGATCTCGGAATTTTTCGTTATTTACTTGATGAATCTTTGAAATATGCTTGGGATAGGCTATTAAGGATCCGAGCTAGCTATGTGCCCCAATATCAAATTGAGATATACCTGAAAAGCTTTTATATTGGTTTGCCCTCTTCGTTCAAACAAGTTCTAGATTCTATTTTTGAAGTAGGTTTTCTTGAGGGGGATCCCATAGATACTTATGAAAAGATGAAAACTATATTTGGGCACCCCGTGAGTGAGAAGGTGGAGTCCACCTCTCTTTTGTGCTTTTACCAAAATGAAATTATCAAGGAAATGAGGGCTAGTTTAGATGCAAATTTCTGCAACGTGCTTAATCTTTCTTCCACATTTAATGGCCACATGCTCTCTCAAAATAGAAATATAAATGCTATAGAAAAGAAATTTTCTCTTTTCTTTCCGAATACCAAAGATGATAATACCTAGATCTATCCTTGCTTTTATGCCTAGCTAGGGGCGTTAAACGATAGCGCTTGTTGGGAAGCAACCCAATTTTATTTTTGTTTCTTGCTTTTTGATTCTGTTTAGTAATAAATAATTCATCTACCGTCTGTTTGGATGTGGTTTTATGCTTTTAATTAGTATTTGTGCCAAGTAGAACCTTTGGGAAGACTTGGGGAAAGTCTTTGCGATCTTGCTGTAAAAAACAGAAACTTTAGCGCTCACGAGATTTGCTGCCATTTTTTATTGGAGAGTGATATTTAGTTAATTATTTTTGCATATGATTAATAGATAAATTCCTTATGTCCAGAAATCTATTTTAGAATTTTTGGGGTTCCAGAAGTATTCGAAACCTACAGATTACTACAGACTGTTCTGTTTTTGACAGATTCTGTTTTTCATGTGTTGTTTGCTTATTTTGATGAATCTATGGCTAGTATTTGAGTGTATGAACCATAGAGAAGTTGGAATACAGTAGGTTTAACACCAATATAAATAAATAATGATTTCATTACAGTACCTTTAAGTGGTGTTTTGTTTTCTTTCGCTAACGGAGCTCATGAGATTTTCTGTTTAAGTTTTGTGTTGTGAAGTTTTCAAGTTTTGGGTAAAGATTTGATGGATTATGGAACAAGGAGTGGAAAGAGCCTAAGCTTGGGGATGCCCAAGGAACCCCAAGGTAAAATCCAAGTACAACCAAAAGCCTAAGCTTGGGGATGCCCCGGAAGGCATCCCCTCTTTCGTCTTCGTCCATCGGTAACTTTACTTGGAGCTATATTTTTATTCACCACATGATATGTGTTTTGCTTGGAGCCTCTTGCATGATTTGAGTCTTTTCTTTTTAGTTTACCATAATCATCCTTGCTGTACACACCTTTTGAGAGAGACACACATGAATCGGAATTTATTAGAATACTCTATGTGCTTCACTTATATCTTTTGAGTTAGATAATTTTGCTCTAGTGCTTCGCTTATATCTTTTACAGCATGGTGGTGGTTTTATTTTATAGAAATTATTGATCTCTCATGCTTCACTTATATTATTTTAAGAGTCCTTTAGAACAGCATGGTAATTTTCTTTGGTTATAAAATTAGTCCTAATATGATAGGCATCCAAGATAAAAACCTTAAGGTGCATTAAATACTAAAAGAAGTTGGATACTTGATAGTTGTTTTGAGATATAAAGGTGGTAATATTAGAGGTGTGCCAGTTGAGTAATTGTGAAATTGAGAAATACTTGTATTGAAGTTTGCAAGTCCCGTAGCATGCACGTATGGTAAATGTTGTGTGACAAATTTGAAGCATGAGGTGTTCTTTGATTGCTTTCCTTATGAATGGCGGTCGGGGACGAGCGATGGTCTTTTCCTACCAATCTATCCCCCTAGGAGCATGCGCGTAGTGCTTTGTTTTTATGACTTGTAGATTTTTGCAATAATTATGTGAGTTCTTTATGACTAATGTTGAGTCCATGGATTATACGCACTCTCACCCTTCCATCATTGCCAGCCTCTTCGGTACCGTGCATTGCCCTTTCTCACCTTGAGAGTTGGTGCAAACTTCGCCGGTGCATCCAAACCTCGTGATATGATACGCTCTATCACACATAAGCCTCCTTATATCTTCCTCAAAACAGCCACCATACCTACCTATTATGGCATTTCCATAGCCATTCCGAGATATACTGCCATGCAACTTTCCACCATTCCGTTTATTATGACACGCATCATCATTCTCATATTCCCTTGTATGATCATGTAGTTGACATCGTATTTTTGGCAAAGCCACCATGCTTAATTTTTCATACATGTCACTCTTCATTCATCGCATATCCCGGTACACCGCCGAAGGCATTCACATAGAGTCATATTTTGTTCTAAGTATCGAGTTGTAATTCTTGAGTTGTAAGTAAATCAAAGTGTGATGATCATAATTAGAGCATTGTCCCATGTGAGGAAATGATGATGGAGACTATGATTCCCCCACAAGTCGGGATGAGACTCCGGACGAAAGAAAAAAGAGGCCATAAAAAAGAGAAGAAGGCCCAAATAAAAAAATGAGAGAAAAAGAGAGAAGGGACAATGTTACTATCCTTTTTCCACACTTGTGCTTCAAAGTAGCACCATGATCTTCATGATAGAGAGTCTCTTATTTTGTCACTTTCATATACTAGTGGGAATTTTTCATTATAGAACTTGGCTTGTATATTCCAATGATGGGCTTCCTCAAATGCCCTAGGTCTTCGTGAGCAAGCAAGTTGGATGCACACCCACTTATTTTCTTTGATGAGCTTTCATATATTTATAGCTCTAGTGCATCTGTTGCATGGCAATCCTTACTCCTTGCATTGACATCAATCGGTGGGCATCTCCATAGCCCATTGATTAGCCACGTCAATGTGAGACTTTATCCTTTTTGTCTTCCCACACAACCTCAATCATTATATTCTATTCCACCCATAGTGCTATGTCTATGGCTCGCGCTCATATATTGTGTAAAAGTTGAAAGAGTTTGAAAAGGCTAAGTATGAAACAATTGCTTGTCTTGTCATCGGGGTGGTGCATGATGAGGGCATTTTGTGTGACGAAAATGAAGCATGGCCGAACTATATGATTTTGTAGGGATAATCTTTCTTTGGCTATGTTATTTTCATAAGACATAATTGCTTGGTTAGCATGCTTGAAGTATTATTATTTTTATGTCAACATTAAAATTTTATCTTGAATCTTTTGGATTTGAACATTCATGCCAATAAAGAAAATCACATTGAAGGATATGCTAGAAAGCATTCCACATCAAAAATTCTGTTTTTATCATTTACCTACTCGAGGACGAGTAGGAATTAAGCTTGGGGATGCTTGATACGTCTCCAACATATCTATAATTTTTTATTGTTACATGCTATTATATATTCTGTTTTGGATGTTTAATGGGCTTTATTTTACAATTTTATATTATTTTTGGGACTAACCTATTAACCCAAGGCCCAATGCAAATTGCTATTTTTTGCCTATTTCAGTGTTTCGTAGAAAAGGAATATCAAACGGAATCCAAACGGAATGAAACCTTCGGGAGCGTGATTTTTGGAACAAACATGATCCAGATGACTTGGAGTGGACGTCAAGAAACAACCAAGGAGGCCATGAGGCAGGGGGCGTGCCCTCCCCCTCGTGGGCCCCTCGTGGCTCAACCGACCTACTTCTTCCTCCTATATATGCTCATACACCCTGAAAACATCCAGGAGCACCATGAAACCCTATTTCCATTGCCGCAACCTTATGTACCCAAGAGATCCCATCTTGGGGCCTTTTCCAGAGCTCCGCCGGAGGGGGCATCAATCACGGAGGGCCTCTACATCAACTCCATGGCCCCTCCGATGATGTGTGAGTAGTTTACTTCAGACCTTCGGGTCCATAGCTATTAGCTAGATGGCTTCTTCTCTCTCTTTGGATCTCAATACAAAGTTCTCCTCGATCTTCTTGGAGATCTATTCGATGTAACTCTTTTTGCGGTGTGTTTGTCGAGATCCGATGAATTATGGGTTTATGATCAAGTCTATCTATGAACAATATTTGATTCTTCTCTGAAATCTTTTATGTATGATTGGTTATCTTTGCAAGTCTCTACGAATTATCAGTTTGGTTTGGCCTACTAGATTGATCTTTCTTGCAATGGGAGAAGTGCTTAGCTTTGGGTTCAATCTTGCGGTGCTCGATCCCAGTGACAGAAAGGGAAACGACACGTATTGTATTGTTGCCATCGAGGATAAAAAGATGTGGTTTATATCATATTGATTGAGTTTATCTATCTACATCATGTCATCTTACCTAATGCATTACTTTGTTCTTATGAACTTAATACTCTAGATGCATGATGGATAGCGGTCAATGTGTGGAGTAATAGTAGTAGATGCAAGCGGGAGTCGGTCTACTTGTCACGGACGTGATGCCTATATACATGATCATGCCTAGATATTCTCATGATTATTCGCTTTTCTATCAATTGCTCGACAGTAATTTATTCACCCACCGTAATATTTATGCTATCTTGAGAGAAGCCACTAGTGAAACCTATGGCCCTCGGGTCTATTCTCCATTATATTAATCTCCCGTCAACAAGTTATTTCTATTACCATTTATTTTGCAATCTTTACTTTCAATCTATATCATAAAAATAACAAAAATATTTATCTTATCATTATTATCTCTATCAGATCTCACTCTCGTAAGTGACCGTGAAGGGATTGACAACCCCTTTATCGCGTTGGTTGCGAGGTTCTTATTTGTTTGTATAGGTACGAGGGACTTGCGTGTGGCCTCCTACTGGATTGATACCTTGAATCTCAAAAACTGAGGGAAATACTTACGCTACTTTGCTGCATCACCCTTTCCTCTTCAAGGGAAAACCAATGCAGTGCTCAAGAGGTAGAAATCCCTAAAGTATTCACGTTGATCCAACGTTACTCCCGTTATAATTGAATGGGGTTTTCTCAGGATTGTCAAAGTAGTGCATAATATCTATCACATAACAAGCATTGAGGGTTTTAGTAGGTTCCCCATCTCCATGAGTAGTAGGTACAACTAACTTTTTTAGTGTTTCGTGTTCCATATCCATAACTAAAGATAGAGAACAACTTAGAACAGGAAATAAAAACTACTTAGTGATAAAGCAAACAAGCACAGATGAGAATATTCACCCCATGCTATAACTCCCCGACAATGCGCCAGAAAAAGGTCTTGATAACCCACAAGTATAGGGGATCGTTTGTAGCATTTTAAGATAAATAAGAGTGTTGAACCCAACGAGGAGCTAAAGGCAGAACAAATATTCCCTCAAGTTCTATCGACCACCGATACAACTCTACGCACACTTGACGTTTTCTTTATCGGAAACAAGTATGAAACTATTTTGTATGTGTGATGCTAGAACTACTTTGCAAGAATAAAATGAGAATTACTTTGCAAGATAATAAAAGTTAGGTGTTTAGTAAAAGGGTTTGTGTCAACAAGAAAGTTATTTGTCCCTAGGCAATCGATAACAAGTACCGGTAATCATTCTTGCATTCTATATGAGGGAGAGGCATGATCTAACATACTTTCTCTACTTGGATCATATGCACTTATGATTGGAACTCTAGCAAGCATCCGCAACTACTAAAGATCATTAAGGTCATGAAACCAACCATAGCATTAAGTATCAAGTCCTCTTTATCCCATACGCCATAGCCCACCTACTCGGGTTTAAGCTTCTGTCACTCTCGCAACCCACCATAAGCGAACTGTAGCGACCCGACCTCAAACAGTCAAGTCTCTGTGCTTCAGTGTCATCCCTGGATCGGTAATGCTGACACACACAGTACTCGAGGATTTATAACAGAGTAGCAATCACACAGTTATTACATCGAATGTCTCCACAGAGAACTTATTACAATAAATATGGCTTAAGGCCATCTAATATGATAACAGCGGAAGGCTTGGAAGATAAAGTGAGTCCATCAACTCCAACGGCATAGCTGAGCTGCACGGCAACAACCTAACGAACCTTACTCCTCGTCTGAAAAGTCTGCAACATAATACGTTGCATCCCGAAACGGGTCAGCACATGGAATATGCTGGCAAAGTAACACAGTAGAGCAAGAACAGAATAATGCTATCACTACATGCATATTTGGCTGGTGGAAAGCTCTATGGTTACAGTTTTGCGAAAAGCCAATTTTTCCCTACAACAAAGAAATAGATTTTAATTTAACTATCATGGTAGTTGAAACATCATTGAGAAGGTTCCTCCAACTCAATCCTAATTAAAGTAATTACCAACCCAACAATTATTTTAAAGAGTGATGAGATACTTAAGATACTCCAAGTACTAGATACTCAAGATGTCCATAGCCGGGGACACGGCTAACCATGATTAGATTGTACACTCTGCAGAGGTTTGCGCACTTTTCCCCACAAGACTCGATCGCCTCTGTTGAATTTCTCGCACTACATGATGTTTGAGAAACGGATGTCCGAGACACAGTCTTTCAGAAACATTAACTCTCTACTCCGGGCAGACCATACCAAACCTACAACCCACTACCTGCTGATCCACCTCTTAAAGAGCTTCACGTAACTTACTCAACTATGCTAGAGCCCATAATAGCTTGTGGCTGCACACGGAAGTTTCTAGCATGAATCATCCTAGTTCCCTTTGAGCCTGGGTGGTGGTCCATAGGAAAAACCACACGGAACCCCGGGATTTCCAAAAATACAGGCAACACTGGGTACTCCAGGTGCCTCAATCCACCGAGATGTGTATTCAAGTTGCCACCTTAAGTTAAACCATTATTTAACAATCTCACATCTATCATGGATTTCACTCACCCAAACCACGTCTACGAGCATAGCATAGCAATATAAGCAATTCGTATAAGTAACTCCCAAGGTTTGAATATAACCGGGCAATAGGTTCTACCTCATCAACTACTTCCCATCCACATGTTAATGACATCCTAACCATGCAATTTTTGAGAGGATTGGAACTAATGCATAAAAACTGGGTGATAAAGGGATATGATCAAAGTGTTACTTGCCTTGTTGACGATCCGCGAAACCTAGGGACTCCAAATAACACGCTTCGCACTCCGGGAATTCTATCGCAAACAAACAATAGCATACATAAGCAATCAAGTGAAGAAACACGGGTAAAACTCAAATAAGAAGATCTACCAGAAAGTTCAACTTAAGAACTCCGATTAGCAAAAAGAATCGAATCAAACAGAGCAACGAAACTCAAACGGCGAAAGAAACAAGATCCGTTTACTAATCTGGACCTAGGTCAAATTTTACAGTAGTAAAAGCTTGTTCAAGTTGTTTAAACAGAAAGAGGGTCTCGAGATGAAGATCTAGGCGCTTGAATCGCCTGATTCCGACAAACAAGCAAAAAGATAAACTTGAACGAAGATCGGACCAGAAATCGCGATCAGAAATAACCACGGAAAAATCTGATAAAAGAAAACTGACGAACAGGCTAACGAACGAGTGTTCGTTGTCTGTAACTAACGGGCAAAAACCGCTTGTTAAAACGAACGTACGGACGAACGTCCGCTAAAAATAAAAACCGGGAAAACCCGGCGAACCGATCTAACCAAAAAAACGAACTAGGGTTTTTCTAAAAAAACCGAACTGGGTTTAAAAAAATGAACGGTTCTACCTCCGGCGAAGTCCGGCGCAGCGGGCGGCTCCGGCGAGCGGCGGGGCAACGCGGGCAGGCGGCGGCGGCCATGAGGGCAGGCGGCGGCGACGCGGCGCAGCGGCTACGGCAGCGGCGAGGCGCGGCTGTGGCGGGGCTGCGGGCGGCGGTGGTGGGTGGTGGTGGTGGTGTGGGGGGCTGGGTGTTTAAAGGGGAGGGGAGGGGTGGCTTGGGGAGGGATCAAGGGCGGCGGAGGCGGAGTCCTGGCGGGACTCCTGGTCCGAGGTGGCGCGGCGGCGGTGGTCTCCTGGAGGGAGACGGCGTCGCGGGGAAGGCGGGCCGGCGGCTGGGCTTCGGCCCAGTTAGCCACTGTGCAACTTTTTTTAAAAAAATAATTCCACTGAAACTAAAAAATCCTAGAAAATAAAATAAAAATCTAAAAATGCCAAAACAAATTTTCACCGTCTAAATAAAATATTTTGAATGAGATGAACATTTTCTTGGCCCTAAAATGCAATTTTGAAAATGTGCAATTTTTTTCTAATGCAAACAAAATTGCAACAAAATCCAAATAAAAACAAAATTTTGATTTTAATATTTTCCCTCCAATATTTCAATTATTTTGGAGAAGTCATATTATCTCCTCTCATATACTTTAATATGAAATATTTTCGGAGAGAAAAATAATTAAAACCAAAAATCCTCGTTTCAATATTTGATAACATCAAATTTGAAAACCGGGGAAATCCCCAACTCTCTCCGAGGGTCCTTGAGTTGCTTAGGATTTCGAGGATCGCGAGATGAAATGCAATAAAATATGATATGCAAGAATGATCTATGTATAACATTTCAAATTTGAAAATTTGGGATGTTACAAACCTACCCCCCTTAAGATGAATCTCGCCCTCGAGATTCGGGTTGGCTAGAAAATAGGTGTGGGTGGTCTTTGCGAAGATCATCCTCTCGTTCCCATGTGGCTTCGTCCTCGGCATGGTGGCTCTACTGAACTTTGCAAAACTTGATAACCTTGCTGCGGGTGAATCGACTAGCAAACTCCAAAATCTTGACTAGCTTCTCCTCATAAGTCAAATCGTTGTCCAACTGAATCGCCTCCAAGGGTACGGTATCTCTTAGCGGTATTTCGGCCATCTCAGCATGGCACTTCTTCAACTAGGAAATGTGAAACACATCGTGAACTCCTGACAGTCCTTCAGGTAACTCCAACTTGTAGGCAACTTCTCCCATCCATTCCAAAACACGATACGATCCTACAAATCTCGGGGCTAAATTTCGCTTGACTCCAAAACGTTTCACTCCTCGCAAAGGTGATACTCGCAGATATGCTCTATCTCCAATTTCATAGGTTACCTCCTTGCGTTTCGAATCTGCATAACTCTTCTGCCTGGACTGAGCTATCTTCAGTCTATCCCGAATCAGTTTAACCTTATCCTCATACTCTTTGATCAAGTCTGGTCCAAACAACTGTCGGTCTCCAACTTCATCCCACATCAATGGTGTTCTGCACCTTCGTCCATAAAGGGCTTCGAACGGTGCCATCTTCAGACTGACTTGGTAACTATTGTTGTATGAGAACTCTGCGTAAGGCAAATTGTCATCCCAGCTAGATCCATAGTGCAGCGCACAGGCTCTCAACATATCCTCCAGAAAATGGTTGACTCTCTCGGTCTGTCCATTGGTCTGCAGGTGAAATGTTGTACTGAACTCCAATCTCATTCCCAAGGTCTGGTGTAGCTGATGCCAAAACTTTGAGGTAAATTGTGTCCCTCTATCTGATACGATGGTCCTCGGAACTCCATGCAGACATACGATCCTGGTCATATATATCTTGGCCAACTTTGCACTGGTATAAGTTGTTTTCACTGGGATAAAGTGTGCCACTTTGGTCAAGCGGTCAACTACTACCCATATAGAATCATATCCTGATTTTGTCCTGGGCAATCCAGTGATAAAATACATGCCAAGTTTATCCCACTTCCATTCGGGTATTGGCATAGGCTGTAGCAATCCTGCTGGCTTTTGATGCTCTGCCTTCACTCTCTGGCATACATCACATACGGCTACATACTCGGCGATATCCTTCTTCATCCCTGTCCACCAGAAACGTTCCTTCAAATCCAAATACATCTTGGTGTTTCCGGGGTGTATCGAGTATGGTGAGTCATGTGCCTCCTGAAGTATTAACTTCCTGATCTCTGTGTTATTGGGCACATAAACACGGTCCTCAAACCATAAGGTGTCATGCTCATCCTCACGAAAACCTTTGGCCTTTCCTTCACTCATTCTCTCTTTTATCTCGGCAATCTCTTTGTCATCCTTCTGAGCTTCTCGGATCTTTCCCAACAATGTAGACTGAACCTCCATTGTTGCAACAAAACCTCTAGGAACAATCTCCAATCTAAGTTCCCGAAGATCCTCTGCTAACTCCTTCGGCCATCCCGTGCTCTCTAGGGTATTAGCATAACTCTTCCGGCTCAAAGCGTCTGCTACAACATTGGCCTTTCCTGGATGATAGTGAAGCTTCATGTCATAATCCTTTATAAGCTCCAACCATCTTCTCTGCCTAAGGTTCAGCTCCTTCTGTGTGAAGATGTACTTCAAACTCTTATGATCCGTGTACACATCACAATGGTTTCCAATAAGATAATGTCTCCATGTCTTCAACGCATGCACTACGGCTGCTAGCTCCAAATCATGCGTGGCATAATTCAAATCATGTTGTTTCAGTTGTCGCGAGGCATACGAAACAACTCTTCCGTCCTGCATAAGCACACTTCCAAGTCCTAGGCGAGAGGCGTCGCAATACACTTGGAAATCCTTATGTATATCTGGAAGTGTCAGCACTGGGGCTGTAGTCAAACGTTTCTTCAGCTCCTGGAAACTTGCCTCGCAATCTTCCATCCATTTAAACTTGGTATCCTTCTTCAATAACTCCGTCATTGGCTTCACCATCTTGGAAAAATTCTCAATGAATCTATGATAGTATCCTGCGAGTCCAAGAAAACTGCGGATCTTGCTAACTAAAGTGGGTTCCAACCATTCAGTGACTGATTGAACCTTGGTGTGGTCTACTGCTATACCTTCTCCTGATATAACATGTCCAAGGAATCCGACTTCCTTCAACAAAAACTCGCATTTGCTGAACTTTGCATACAACTGATGTTCCCTAAGTTTCTTGAGAACCAATTGCAAATGCTCTTCGTGCTCCTCCTCGTTCTTCGAATATACCATTATATCATCAATGAACACCACAACAAACTTATCCAAATATTCCATGAACACCTTGGTCATCATGCTCATGAAATAGGCAGGGGCGTTAGTCAGTCCAAACGACATGACCATGTATTCGTATAACCCGTACCGTGTGGTGAATGCTGTCTTTGGTATATCCTTCTCTCGTATCTTCAACTGATGGTATCCCGATCGCAGATCGATCTTCGAAAACACCTTAGCTCCTTGCAGCTAGTCAAACAGATCATTGATCATCGGCAATGGGTACTTGTTCTTAATCGTCACTTCATTCAAGGCCCGATAATCAACAACCATTCTTAGGGACTTATCCTTCTTCTCAACCAAAAGCACCGGGGCTCCCCATGGTGATGAACTCCGTCGAATGTAACCTTTCTCTAATAACTCCTTGATATGTTTCTCAATCTCCTCCAGATCATTCGCGGGCATCCGATAGGGTCTCTTGGATATTGGCCCTGTGCCTGGCAATAGCTCTATCAAAAACTCGATATCTCGATCCGGTGGCATGCCTAGTAACTCCTCTGGGAAAACATCCGGGTAATCCTTTACTACAGGCACTTCCTCCTGAACAACTCCCGTGAGGGTATTCACTTGACTACTCCTTGGCGCATGCCTAGATACGTACTTGATCATTTTTCCCTCCAGGGTGGTGAGACAAATTGACCTACTAACATAGTTAATACTTCCTCCGTACTTTGACATCCAGTCCATTCCTAATATCACATCCAATCCTTGTGACTCCAAAATAATTAGGTCGGACGGAAAAACATGGTTGCCAATGGTTAAGGGTATCTGGTCGCACCATCGACTAGCCATATACTCTGCTCCAGGTGAACTTACTAATAGAGGGGTCCTAAGGGTTTGGGTAGGTAGTTTAAACTTATCCACGAATTCCCTTGATATGTATGAATGTGATGCACCAGTATCAAAAAGAACAAGAGCGGTAAATGACTTAACCAAAAACTTACCTATAACCGTGTTTGGATGCTCTTCAACCTCCTCCACGTTAACGTGGTTCACTTGTCCTTCGTTGAATGGATTGGGATTCTTTCCAGCGCTCCCATTCCCGTTTCCATTCTTCCCTTCAGGGCACTCCGTGGCATAGTGTCCAGTCTTCCCGCACTTATAGCAAGTAATGTGACTTAGATCTCTCTTGGTGGGTGTGGCTGGATTGGGGCGGTTCTGATTGTTGCTTGATCCATTCCCATTCCCATTCCTTGGGCCAGTATGGTTATGGTTACTTCCTCCATTATGGTTGTGGCCTCCATGGTTATGAACAAGTCCTCCCGAGTTCGGGATTAGGCGGGCCTTCTGCTGAGCTCCTCAGTTATACCTCCCTTGTCCATACTTCCTCTTACGGCTCTCAATCTGCTGCTGCTTCCCTTCAATCATAAGAGCCTTATCTACCAACTCTTGGTAGTTGTTGAATGTTGCCACCATCAACTGCATGCTCATCTAATCATTCAGCCCTTCCATAAACTTCTCCTGCTTTGCGGCATCTGTGGCCACATCATCAGGGGCATAGCGAGATAACTTGCTAAACTCATCCACGTACTGAGCCACAGTACGGTTCCCCTGGCGTAAGTTGCGAAACTCACGCTTCTTCATACTCATTGCTCCAGTTGAGACATGGGCTATACGGAAAGCTTGCTGAAACTAATCCCATGTCACCGTGCCTATAGGGTAGGTGACAATGTAATTCTCCCACCATGAGGCTGCTGGTCCATCCAACTGATGTGCGGCAAAACGCACCTTCTCGGCATCGGTACATCCTGCAGTGGTGAACTCCCTTCCAATCCTGCGGAGCCAATCATCTGCTACTATGGGCTCGGTGCTACTAGAAAACACCGGTGGCTGCAACCTCAGAAAGCGGGATAAGTTGTCAACTGGTGGTGGTGGTGGTGGTGGATTGTTGTTGTTGTTGTTGTTGCCTTGGTTCTGGACTAACAACTGCATCAGGGTATTCTGTTGCTGGATTAACTGAGTGAGCTCCGGTGGGAAAGCAAATCCGGGGTCACGTCTCGAAGGCATCTGATGGGTTTAGAGGGGAGAGATTCGAATAGAATGAGGTCTAATGAGAAAGCACTACCCATATGCACATGAGACAAACACAAACATTTCACTCAATCAATCAAGCATGGCATACAATCGGTCTAGAACTATCGCAAAAGTGCTCGGACTACAGCATACAATCGGTTTGAACCTATTAATGGATGAATTAGCTGTAGCTCAGTGTTTATCTTTTGACAAGCTTCATGAGTGGATCCCTGCCATGTATTTTGTTGCCATGTTTGACTGTTGTAGCATATTTAACTTGATGCATTTAGATGGCTACTTGCGGTTTATCGCAGACCGGTGCCATATTTGTTTTGCTTGCCATTTCCAAACCGTGCATCCGATTCCGGTGATCTTTATATCGATTTCAACCGAAATCACCTCACATTTCCAGTGGCACTCTTGGTTGGAATTTTCCAAGTTGAGGCCAGGTTCAATCATTCCTTGTCAAATCTTGCATATGCATCACATCCCGCATCCCGCATATCATACCATGTTCGTGTGTGGTTTGTTTACTATGTTGTGTGCTTCTTTCCGGTGTTGCTTCTTTGGGTTGGTTCCGATAACGTCGCGTTTGTGAGGAATCATTCATCTACGTCCGTTTTTCTTCTTCATGGACTCGTTCTTCTTCCTTGCGGGATTTCAGGCAAGATGACCATACCCTCGAAATCACTTCTATCTTTGCTTGCTAGTTGCTCGCTCTTTTGCTATGCCTATGCTGCAATACCTACCACTTTCTTATCATGCCTCCCATATTGTTAAGTCAAGCTTCTAACCCACCTTGTCCTAGCAAACCGTTGTTTGGCTATGTTACTGCTTTGCTCAGCCCCTCTTATAGCGTTGTTAGTTGCAGGTGAAGATTGAAGTTTGTTCCTTGTTGGAACATGGAGATGTTGTTCCTTGTTGGAACATGTTTACTTGTTGGGATATAACAATATCTCTTATTTAATTAATGCATCTATATACTTGGTAAAGGGTGGAAGGCTCGGCCTTATGCCTGGTGTTTTTTTCCACTCTTGCCGCCCTAGTTTCCGTCATATCGGTGTTATGTTCCTGGATTTTGCGTTCCTTGCGCGGTTGGGTGATAATGGGAACCCCTTGACAATTCGCCTTGAATAAAACTCCTCCAGCAAGGCCCAACATTGGTTTTACTATTTTCCACCTAGCCTTTTCTTTCCCTTGGGTAGGCCTGCCCAAGGGTCATCTTTATTTAAACCCCCGGGCCAGTGCTCCTCTGAGTGTTGGTCCAACTTGTCAGCCGTCGGTGGCCACCAGGGGTAACTCTGGGCTGGCCTACCGGAAGTTTGGACAATCCAGTGTGCCCTGAGAACGAGATATGTGCAGCTCCTATCGGGATTTGTCGGCACATTCGGGTGGCTTTCCTGGTCTTGTTTTACCATTATCGAAATGTCTTGTAACCGGGATTCCGAGTCTGATCGGGTCTTCCCGCTAGAAGGAATATCCTTCGTTGACCGTGAGAGCTTGTGATGGGCTAAGTTGGGACACCCCTGCAAGGATTTGAACTTTCGAAAGCCGTGCCCGCGGTTATGGGCAGATGGGAATTTGTTAATGTCCGGTTGTAGAAAACCTGAAGTTGATCTTAATTAAAATACATCAACCGCGTGTGTTACCGTGACGGTCTCTTCTCGGCGGGGTCCGGGAAGTGAACACGGTGTTGGAGTTATGTTTGGCATAGGTTGTTCTAGGATCACTTCTTGATCATAGTTGTTCGACCATGCTTTTGCCTTCTCTTCTCGCTCTCATATATGCTAGTCGCTTGCTGCAACTCCACCTCATACCTTTGACTTTCCTATAAGCTTAAATAGTCTTGATCGCGAGGGTGTGAGATTACTGAGTCCCCGTGACTCACAAATACTTCCAAAACCAGCTTGCAGGTGCCGTTGAACCGTGCAGGTGACGCAACCAAGCTCAAGAGGAGCTCGATGAAGATCTTGTCCTTTGTGTTGTTTCGTTTCAGTTGATCAGTAGTGGAGCCCAGTCGGGACGATCGGGGATCTGTGTAGCATTTGGGGTAGTCTTCTTTTATTTTTGGCTCCGTAGTCGGGCCTTGATTGTATTTGGATGATGTAATGCTTTACTCATGTAATTGTGTGAAGTGGCGATTGTAAGCCAATTATGTATCTTTGTCCCTTATGTATTACATGGATTGTGTGAAGATTACCTCACTTGCGACATTGCTTTCAATGCGGTTATGCCTCTAAGTCGTGCTTCGACACGTGGGTGATATAGCCGCATCGAGGGCATTTCAAGTTGGTAATCAGAGCCTTCCCCGACCTTAGGAGCCCCCCTGCTTGATCGAATCGCTGCCGTTGTTGAGTCTAGAAAAATGTTTTGAGTCATTTAGGATTATATATATCGGAGAGTTAGAAATTATTTTTACTCCTCAGTCCCTTCGCCGCTCTGGTGAGGCATCCTGACGTAGAGTTTTGACTCTTCTCTTCTCAAATTACACTAAAAAAATTTAGGATCACGCGGGTATCTTGGAATCGTTCCAATGGTTTTGTGACGAGAACATTGTTCTTGGTGCCTCCTGAAATTTAGGGGTTGTGGCAGTGTCCCGGGGAGTTGAGCTCCGAGGTGTTGTCGTCACAATTTTATCGTTGCAGTTCTGGAATACCTGAGTTTAGTTTCGCCGACATCGAAAAACTCTTTTATGCAGTTGTTGGTGAGATAACCTCGACGCCACCCAGTACTGGGGCGGGAGTTCGGGAGTATTGCCATAACTCATATAACGGATGCTTTTCGAAGGTTGAGGTAAACGATTTCCGAAGGTTTCTTGGTTATGTGTTGAAGGATGGATACAGCTGGATGTAGGATTTGCTAGTTTTGGGTGAGATATTATGCTTCCCCTGTATCCCCAACACCTGATTGCATAACCGGAAAATTCCGGGAGTTTATAAGTGGGAATTCAAGTAGCTCTTAGGATATCTTTCCGACAGATATATGATATGAAATTGGGGTTCGACGTCTAGTGGTCCGCCTATTCACGGTTGGTTCTACAGTGGTCTCGTTGTGTCTTAAAGAGTCCTTGGCTATGCCGACTCGGGGACGCTTCGTATGTCATGTGTACTGCCTTGTAGATGATGGTGCTGTACGATCGAGCCCATGTAGGCCCCACCACGAAAACTTCGGACGAAATCTCTATCATATGTTTGTTCTGGCCTATTCTGCAAGCCAATCCTTTGTTTTGTTTTGAGTTGTGGTATTCGAGTTGCTTCGAAGTCAAGTGTTGATTCCATACCTTTTCTAAGTGGTGTTCTCATATTTCTATGTGAATACTTATCCTTCTCGATCATCGAGTTTGTCTTTTCAATTTCTTTTCAACCGGTGTGCTCCTCTTCAAATGGATCCAGTCTTATCAACATTCACAAGATCAATTATCAGTTCTTCTCAACGGTGTTTGTTTCATCCGTCCCCAAGTTGCCTTTGTTTTCCCGCCCACCCACCCTTTTTCTTAAAGGAATCTGATGTCTTAATCAAGTATCCATTTTATTCGTGTGAAGTCTCTTCATTCTTTTCTTTCAATGTTCTTATCTGGTGATTCTCAGGAAGATTCTAACGGAGCTTCAAGTGTTTTATTCTTCGTTCTTTTCTTCTCCGGTGGGTCGAATCCAAACTTTTGGTGTTGTTCATATCCCTTTTCCTCGTTTCATATGTTTTCACATGTCGGTGCACCTCATATTCATTCATTTCTCGCTATTCAATTGTTCCGGAGTGTTGAAGATATCCCAGAAGATTCGTGTTTTCATTCCTAATCCGTTCTACCTATTTCGAGGTGTTATCTCATTCAAGCCGTTTATTTCAACCGGTGCTATCTCCTTTTCAAGTAATCTTTTCAATGGTGTTTCTTTTGAGTGGGCCCTAACCCACAGGTCTTTTCCCAGGATCTTACCTGACTCTTCTTATTTTTCCGGAGCTATCCTCAAATTTCTTTTCGAAGTTTGATGTAAGAATGATATATCATTAGTCAAATGTCTTTCTCCAAGATCTTTCAAATTATTTTCATCGTTGGATCAACCTTTCTATTCTTCATTCTGGAGTGCCTCTACAATTATTGTTGGTGTTTCTCATCGTCATTCTCAGATTTTGAAGACCAAAGAAGATTTTTCTCTCAATCTTGCTCCATTCTCTTCAAGATTCGTGATTCTAGCCTGTTATCATCCTCTCATAATTTGTTTTGTTTGTGAGAATTCTTTTCACCCATCAGGAGATATTCAAGGGTATTTTCAGTTCGATTATCTGGAGCCCATCATTTTAGAAGACTTGTTCATTCTCAGCTTTTAGCTCTCGTTCCCCAAATCTCACCGGTACATCATTCAATATTCTTTAATCGGCACATGATCTCTTCGTTTCAGTTGTATCTAAATTCTCTCAAGTATCTTCGTTCATTTCATAATTCTTCCCGGTGTTCCTTTATCTTTTTCTTCGTTCATTTTCATTTCTTACGGTGGTTCTTCCAGATTTCTCTTCCTTATCAATTTATTTGTTGTCAATCCTACCGGTGGTTCATAGAAGAACTTCCCAAGTTGGCGCTATATCTCTATTAATCATTGCTACGAGAATAAGTAGTATGCCAAAGCCATGGATAGTCATCAATTTAATTGGTGAAGGATGAGCATAACATAATTCTTATTCTTGATTCACCCAAGTGATTAATTCCCTATTCCGGAGGCTCATCAAATTCCTGATTTCAATTGTTTCATCTTCTCTTTTTCCCGGAGTTCCAACCTTTTTCAATTACATCTCCACGGAGATTCATTTAAATCATTGCAAGGCTTCAACCTTATTCTTTTCATCCTCCATTTCGATTGATCATTTCTTTTATTACCGGAGTTCTCATGAAGGCTCTACAAGATGGTACATCAAGGATTTAATTCCTTCTAGAAGTGTTCATCGAGATTCTTTTCTAAGAAGCTCAAGCTTTCTTCATATTGTAATCCGGAGTGCATTCTTTCTACCATATTATTGGAGGTGGTATTATGCCATTCTTGATTATTTGAGTTCATGTTTCATGATTCACATGTTGTCAAGGATGAGATATTTTAAATCCATCACTTTCTTCATTGGAATTATCTTGGGTTATATTTCACCTAAAGCTTTCCTTTAAGGATTGTCGCTCTCATGGTGTTTATCAATGATCCAAGTTCTTCATTTATCCTCCTGGTGAGATAGTTCCTCGTATTCTTGTTCATATCAATCCAACTTTTTCCCGTGAGTGGCAGGTTGTCACCTCATAATTTGAGATGTATTCCATAAGACCATATCAAGCTTATTCTTTTCGTCGTTGGTTTTCCAACAACTCCGTTCTAGCATTTTGTTGTAAGCGTGCTCCCTCAAGATCTTGTTTTCCCTTCGTTCATTCCATTCCATTCTTACTCTTGTTACGGAGGCTCTGTGTTGTTGCTCTCTTCAACCCATCTTTTCGTTTTGTCAGGATCGTGTTCTTTTCTTGGTTTATCCATTTAACCGGAGTGTTGTGTCGTTTTGCTCAAGATCTTTCATTTTATCAAGTCTTCATCTCTTTTCAACCGAAGTGCTACCCGAATCGGTTCTTTCTTATTCCTCTTTCTTAACGGAGTGCTTTCAACTTTGTTCTTCTCCGTTGCTTTCTTTCTTTCATTTTGCTCAACCTTTTCAAGGTTCTTTGGTTTCACTCATTCATCAAAGAAGCAACTTAGTTTTACCTCTTCTCTCTCTCCTTCGTTTTTCCCTCCAGTGCCATTCTAGATCTCGGGTCGAGATCCTCTCGTAGTGGTGGAGTGTTGTAACGCCCCGAGACCGATGTGCCAGGTGTCCTCCAGTTATTCGTTGTTGTTGCCTTGTCATGAGCTTGTGTGTCATGCATTGCATATCATATCATCATGTGCTTTGCATTTGCATACGTGTTCGTCTCATGCATCCGAGCATTTTCCCCATTGTCCGTTTTGCATTCCGGCGCTCCTATCTCCTCCGGTGTTCCTTTCTATCTCTTTTCGTGTGGAGGTGTTAAACGTTTTCGGATTGGATCGAGACTTGTCATGCGGCCTTGGTTTACGACCGGTAGACCGCCTGTCAAGTTTCGTGCCATTTGGACTTCGTTTGATACTCCAACGGTTAACCGAGGGACCGAAAAGGCCGCATATGTGTTGCAGCCCAACAGCCTTCCAAAGTGGCCCAAAACCCACCAAAAATCCCTCCATCATCTCAGTCGTTCGATCACGATCGCGTGGCCGAAAACCGCACCTCATTTGGAGCTTCCTAGCTCCTCCTACCTATAAAAAGGTCCCTCCATCGAAATTTCCGGATCAAAACACCCCCCCTAACCCTAGATCTAACTCTCTCCGCGCCGCCAGACTTTTCTTCCCGCGCCGGACATGTCTGCTCGCCACCGCCACCTCACTCCAGCAAATCCCGTCGCGCCACGTCGTCCCCGCCGACGCGCCAGCCAACCCGAGGGCGCCACGTGTCCTCGAGCCGGCGCCCCACTTCGCCGCCAACCCCGCTGGCCCGCCGGGGCCCGAGCAGGGCACTCTCCGGCCCGAGTCGCCGCGCCTCCCGGCCCGCGTCGGCACCTCTCCGGCCGCGCGCGCGCTCTCCCGCGCTGCCTCGTCGCTTTCTCGCCGCCGACGCACCTTCGCCGCTGCTCTGGCGAGCGCCGGCGCGCAGCTCCCCACGCCCGCCGCCAGTCGCCGCCATGCCTTCGCGCCGCCGCCCGCATCCGGCGCCGCCTCTCCGCCGGTCGCCTCGCGCCGCCTCCCAGAGCGTGCCGCCGCCGTCAACCCTCGCCAGAGGCCCGCCGCCCGCGCCCTCGTCGCCGGCCATCGCCGGAGACATGCCCTTCTCACCGGAGTCCTCTTCCCTCGCCGGATCCGGGGAAGGTGGATGAGATCCACCAACCCCGGGAACCAAACGCGCCCCCCTCAATCCGGATCTCCTCATCTCGATGTGCCTCGTCCCCGCGTTGATTTTTCGCGGAGGTAATATTTCACTAAGTCCTGAGATTCCCTGATTCATATGCCTCTATTCATCATGCCATAACTCATCACCCGTTGCTCTGATTCATGCGTTTAGCATATCAAAATGTTTGTCTCGACGAGTACATCATTTCATCTCATTGCATCATTTTCATTTGAGCTCATCTTGATGTTCGAAATGCTGTTGGAAGAGGGCTATGTGATGTTTTTGTCAGATCTATTTCAGCAAATAGCCTTTTGTCATTTTTGCCATGTTTAATGTGTGCATGCTATGACCCTGAGCTCTACATGTGTTTTGTTATATGCCATGCCATCTTTACAGATGTGCTTGCCATGTATTTTTGTGATATTTGCGGTGTCTAGCACAAGCTTGCAAAGTAGCGTAATCGGTAATGCTGATTTCAGGGACTTAGAATTTTCACTAAGTCCTTGTCCTGATTTTGTTGTTATGCCATATGTTCATGTTGTTTCCTAGTGATCCGTGCCTCTTTTGAGGATGATCAGTAAGGATGTTTTGTTAATATTGTGGTGCTCTATCCATCCATGTCTTTGTTTGCATTTATGGAGCACCCTAGCTTGAGTCAATCGAGCTCTACTTTTGCTATTAAGTGAATCCTGGCAGATTGTTGACATGTTTAGCGATTTTGCCGAGGATGTTGCTATCGTGCATGCTATGATGTTGTTCTTGCCATGTCTAGCTTCTATGCCATGTATTCTTGATGGGTGTATGCTTAGTTTGTCATGCCATGCTCTGTAGTGAGTGCATCGAGCTCGTAAACATGCCTACTCGTTAACTGATTTGCATGCTCCAGTTTTTCACTAAGTCTGAATTTGTTTATGTTTTTGCCATGTTCAAATGCTTGCAATTGTATTTTCTGATCCCTTTTGGCTCAAGGTCACTAAGGGATTTTAGTTAAGTGCTTTGAGTATCTTCATGCCATGCCTTTCTTTTCCATGTTAAGTTCCTGTAGCATATAGTTTTCATGCTCCAAAGTATGCTTCCTGATGATAAATTCCTGACATATTGTTAATTTCACTAAGTCTGAAACCTGTTGTCATTTGCACCTTTGCCATGCTTGTTTGAACCTGTTAATGGATGAATTAGCCGTAGCTAAGTGTTCATCTTTTGACAAGCTTCATGAGTGGATCCCTTCCATGTATTTTGTTGCCATGTTTGAGTGTTGTAGCATATTTAACTTGATGCATTTAGATGGCTACTTGCTGTTTATCGCAGACCGGTGCCATATTTGTTTTGCTTGCCATTTCCAAACCGTGCATCCCATTCCGGTGATCTTTATATCGATTTCAACCGAAATCACCTCACCTTTCCAGTGGTACTCTTGGTTTTCCAAGTTGAGGCCAGGTTCAATCATTCCTTGTCAAATCTTGCATATGCTTCACATACCGCATCCCGCATATCATACCATGTTCGTGTGTGGTTTGTTTACTATGTTGTGTGCTTCTTTCCGGTGTTGCTTCTTCGGTTGGTTCTGATAACGTTGTTTTTGTGAGGACCCCTTCGTCTACATCCGTTTGTCTTCTTCATGGACTCGTTCTTCTTCCTTGCGGGATTTCAGGCAAGATGACCATACCCTTGAAATCACTTCTATCTTTGCTTGCTAGTTGCTCGCTCTTTTGCTATGCCTATGCTGCGATACCTACCACTTGCTTATCATGCCTCCCATATTGTTAAGCCAAGCCTCTAACCCACCTTGTCCTACCAAACCGTTGTTTGGCTATGTTACCGCTTTGCTTAGCCCCTCTTATAGCGTTGTTAGTTACAGGTGAAGATTGAAGTTTGTTCCTTGTTGGAACATGGAGATGTTGTTCCTTGTTGAAACATGTTTACTTGTTGGGATATCACAATATCTCTTATTTAATTAACGCATCTATACACTTGGTAAAGGGTGGAAGGCTCGACCTTATGCATGGTGTTTTGTTCCACTCTTGCCGCCCTAGTTTTCGTCATATCGGTGTTATGTTCCCGGATTTTGCGTTCCTTACGCGGTTGGGTTATAATGGGAACCCCTTAACAGTTCGCCTTGAATAAAACTCCTCCGGCAAGGACCAACATTGGTTTTACCATTTTCCACCTAGCCTTTTCTTTCCCTTGGGTAGGCCTACCCAAGGGTCATCTTTATTTAAACCCCCGGGCCAGTGCTCCTCTGAGTGTTGGTCCAACTTGTGAGCCGCCGGTGGCCACCAGGGGCAACTCTGGGCTGGCCTACCGGAAGTTTGGACAATCCGGTGTGCCCTGAGAACGAGATATGTGCAGCTCCTATCGGGATTTGTCGGCACATTCGGGTGGCTTTGCTGGTCTTGTTTTACCATTGTCGAAATGTCTTGTAACCGGGATTTCGAGTCTGATCGGGTCTTCCCGCTAGAAGGAATATCCTTCGTTGACCGTGAGAGCTTGTGATGGGCTAAGTTGGGACACCCCTGTAAGGATTTGAACTTTCGAAAGCCGTGCCCACGGTTATGGGCAGATGGGAATTTGTTAATGTCCGGTTGTAGAAAACCTGAAGTTGATCTTAATTAAAATACATCAACCGCGTGTGTTACCGTGATGGTCTCTTCTCGGCGGGGTCCGGGAAGTGAAGACGGTGTTTGGAGTTATGTTTGGCGTAGGTTGTTCTAGGATCACTTCTTGATCATAGTTGTTTGACCGTGCTTTTGCCTTCTCTTCTCGCTCTCATTTGCGTATGTTAGCCGCCATATATGCTAGTCGCTTGTTGCAGCTCCACCTCATACATTTGCCTTTCCTATAAGCTTAAATAGTCTTGATCGCGAGGGTGTGAGATTGCTGAGTCCCCGTGACTCACAGATACTTCCAAAACCAGCTTGCAGGTGCCGTTGAACCATGCTGGTGATGCAACCAAGCTCAGGAGGAGCTCGATGAAGATCTTGTCCTTTGTGTTGTTTCATTTCAGTTGATCAGTAGTGGAGCCCAGTCGGGACGATCGGGGATCTGTGTAGCATTTGGGGCAGTCTTCTTTTATTTTTGGCTCCGTAGTCGGGCCTTGATTGTATTTGGATGATGTAATGCTTTACTCATGTAATTGTGTGAAGTGGCGATTGTAAGCCAACTATGTATCTTTGTCCCTTATGTATTACATGGGTTGTGTGAAGATTACCTCACTTGCGACATTGCTTTCAATGCGGTTATGCCTCTAAGTCGTGCTTCGACACGTGGGAGATATAGCCGCATCGAGGGTGTTACAAAGCACTCTTGTGAGGCTTGTCGCTTAGGCAAGCATGTTCGTCTTCCCTTTAGTGCGTCTTCTTCAGTTTCCACTTTTCCATTTCAATTACTTCATACTGATGTTTGGACACCTCCCGTTGCGAGTAACACGGGCTATCTTTACTACTTGGTGATTTTAGATGATTACTCTCATTATGTGTGGACTTTTCCCCTCCGTCGTAAATCCGATGCTTTGGCCACACTCACCTCCTTTTACTCCTATGTCACCACCCAGTTTGTTCGCCTTATACTCGCACTCCAAACTGATAACGGAAAAGAGTTTGACAACGTCGCTCTTCGCACACTTCTCGCCTCTCACAGCACCACCTTCCGTCTGACTTGCCCCTACACTTCCTAGCAGAACGGTCGCGCCGAGCGCATTCTCCGCACTCTTAATGACTGCGTTCGCACGTTACTCTTTCACTCTAACATGCCCGCTCGGTTTTGGCCCAATGCCCTCGCTACCGCCACTCTCTTAGTTAACATTCGTCCGTGTCGCCCTCGGTGGAACTACAACCCTCACCACCTTCTCTTCGTCACACCACCGTCCTATGATGGTCTCCACATCTTCGGGTGTCTCTGTTATCCTAGCACCGCGTCCACCACGCCACACAAGCACGCACCACGATCCGTCCCCTGCGTCTTCCTTGGCTACCCTCCTAACACCAAAGGTTACCGGTGATATGATCCTGTCACTCCTCGTGTGTACACCTCGAGGCATGTGTACTTTGTCGAGATGGTGTTCCCTTTTTCCCAGGTTCCTCCGGCTTCGACCCCTTCGGCGCCGCCCCCCACGCCCCCTTCATGGAGCGATGCGCGGCGACAGCCCCCGCCCCCCCCCCCCCCCGCACGGCGCCCTCTACCACCACCACCTGGCTTCGTGACTCCCTCCCCCGAGGTTGAGTCCGAGCGGGCCCCTGGGTCCCCGTCCCCCTCATACGAGGTTGAGCCCGGCACCCCGCCCGCCACCCCTGCGACGGGCTCGACGTCAACCTTGCCCGTCGCCTCTTTTGCCGCCGCCGCGGGCCCCACTGCCGCCGCCACACCGGGTGCCCCCACCGCCGCGGCCCTCGCCGACCCTGCTGCCCCATCACTTGGCGTGACTACCCGTGCCCGAGCAGGAGTGCTTCGGCCCAGCATGCGCTACTCCGCCGACGAGTATCTGTGCGCCGCCTCGACGTCGATGCCATCACCCGTCCCCACCTCCGCTCGTGCTACCCTTTAGGATCCCCACTAGCTAGCTGCGATGCAGGAGAAGTTCGATGCCTTACAGCGCAACAGCACGTGGCATCTTGTTCCGCGACCCTCTCGTGCCAACATCATCTCTGGAAAGTGGGTGTTTTGCCACAAGGCTCGCCCGGACGGTTCTCTCGAGCACTACAAGGCTCGGTGGGTGGTTCGTGGTTTTCGGCAGTGCAAGGGCATGGACTTCACCTACACCTTCGCCCCGGTTGTGAAACCGGTCACGATTCGCGTCGTGCTTCAGCTGGCAGTCTCGCGCGCCTGGCCTATGCACCAGTTGGATGTCTCCAACGCCTTCTTGCACGGCCATCTCGCCGAGCAGGTGTTCTGTGAGCAGCCCACTGGTTTCGTCGACACCGAGCACCCTGACTTCGTGTGCTTGCTCTCCCATTCTCTTTACGGGTTAAAGCAGGCGCCTCGGGCTTGGTACTAGCGTATCGCAGCCTTCCTGCAGTCTCTCGAATTTCGGTCCACTCGCTCCGATGCTTCACTCTTCGTGTATCATCAGGGAGTTGACACTGCATCTCTGCTGCTCTACGTCGACGATATCATCCTCACGGCGTCCACCCCCGACCTCCTTCAGCGGCTGACTGCTCGTCTTCGTGATGAGTTCGCCCTCAAGGACTTGGGGCTCCTGCACTACTTCCTCAGCATCGTGGTGGTCCGACGGACTGACGGCTTCTTTCTACATCAGCAGAAGTACGCCCACGAGCTCCTGGAGCGTGCTGGTATGCTTAACTGCAAGCCGGCGCCCACCCCCGTCGACACAAAGGCGAAGGTCTCTGCTCTCGAGGGGTCTCTTGCGTCTGATGGAGCGTTTTATCGCTCTATTGTTGGTGCTTTACAATACCTGGCGCTGACTCGCCCCGACCTGCAGTACGCTGTCCAGCAGGTGTGCCTCCATACACATGCCCCGCATGACTCCCACTGGACTCTGGTGAAGCATATTCTCCATTACATACGCGGCACCATGTCTTTGGGACTCACCCTGAAGGCCTCCGCCTCCACCGACCTTGTGGCCTACTCGGATACCGACTGGGCTGGCTGCCCCGACACGCGACGCTCTACGTCAGGCTACTGCGTCTACCTTGGGCCCTCGTTGATCTCTTGGTCATCAAAGCGGCAGCCCACGGTCTCCCACTCTAGCGTCGAGGCAGAGTATCGCGTCGTGTCTAATGTCGTGGCCGAGTGCTCTTGGATGCGTCAGCTGCTCCAGAAGTTGCTTTGTGATGTTCACAAGGCCACTCTTGTCTACTGCGATAACATCAGCGCGGTCTACCTCTCTGCCAACCCGGTGCACCATCGACGGACGAAGCATAATGAGCTCGATATTCACTTCGTGCGCGAGCAGGTTGCCCTTGGTCGTGTTCGGGTTCTCCACGTGCCGACGACGCAACCGTTTGCTGATGTGATGACTAAGGGATTGCCTACTCTCGTCTTCAAGGAGTTTCGGTCCAGTCTTTATGTCTCTGGCGACGCTTCGACTGCGGGGGGGTGTTGAGTATATATTTTGTACTACACATATATTGGAGTTGTGGCCCACCTCCTAGTCTTGTATAGTTGAGGTAGAGGCCTTCCCTTGTATTATATATACGTGCACCAGCACCCCAATCAACATAGTATTGCAAATCATCTTTCCACAGTCTGCCATGGCGTACCGGTATCGGTGACCTACTACGCCGGCCGGAGCTAGCCAGACCCTGGGGAGAGAAGAGGGCATGCGGCGTTGTGTGCGGGTGTGCTGTGTGTGCCCTGCGTGAGAACAGGAGGCTGCACAGGGACCCAAAGCAGAAGCTTGAGCTTGCTACCATGGATGTTCATGGCGGACGAACATGGAGCTCCTCGGATCGGTGACTACTACAACGAAATTCCTTGGTACTAGAGAGCGAGGAGGCGTGAATCATCACCGTGGGTCTGTAGGCGTCGGCGGTGTCTGGTCGGGGCAGCAACGGGAACGACGACGAGAGGCGCTGGCTATCGGTCGCAGAGAGACCAAGGAAGAAGATGATGAAGAGGACGTCGTGGAAGGAGAGGGCTTGGCCTTGCGTTGCGGGTTTGGTTGGCAGAGATGGATGTGGTGCTCTTCACGGAAGTAAGCGTACTCGGCGACGCCGCTGCTCACGCCGGAGAAGTGCCTGAGCTCCTCTCGGTCGTGGAGGCGGAGAAGGCCGTGGTGTCCCGGCGGCGGAAAGTGGAGGAGGAGGTGGAAACAGGGCGAGGAGGAAACCCTAGGGCCGGGGCAGGGTCTTATAGGGTGAACCAGAGCAGCTCCGACCGTCAAATCAGGGGTTGGACGACGTGGCGTCGGTGGATGCCCTGCCGTACGAGAGGAAGGAGATGAACAGGGCTGCTTGGGCTCTGCTAACGCTGCTGGTGGGCCGGTCCAGGAGGGAGGAGGCCCAGGTGGCTATGGGAAATCTGCTAATGTTGGGTTGCTCTCTAGTCTGCTCCTACTGGCTTCTTTTTCTTTAATTTTCTTCAAGCAAAAAATAAAGCGAAAAGCCCAGGGTGGAAGGAGAGGTGTATGAGGAATATAAAAATACCCCCATGATACTGAAAATGTGTACTATTTAATAAAATTGGTTTGGAGATTTTTAAAGGAATTAAAATAATTCAAGTTTGAATTTAATTCAAACTTGAACCATTTTAAAACCTAGCCAAAACAGTCCCAAAAGAGGTGAAACTTGGCAGAGAGGTTCAGGACATGGTGCAAGATTTATAGGGAGAAGATAAACATTTATGGAGGCTAAAATATTGCTTGCCAAAAATAAGGGAAGGAAGAGGTGGGGAGATGAGGGGGCAATATGATGCTTGGATCCACATGGAACATGCCATGATGCAATGTGCTACACATGAAGATGCACATGAAGATGATGACAAGTAAAATGGTACCAAGAACAATGCAACATATGAGGAGGCCATGATGCAACAATGAAAGGAAAAAGAAAAATGACAAACAAAGACAAGGCAAAGCAATGAGGAACAAAACAAAACGCAAAAAGGAAACCCAATAGATGAAACCACTTGGTATTGAACAAGACAAGGTTGGATACATCTCCAAATATGGAAGTTTTACATCTGGGGTGTTACAGTGCTTTTTTGAAAGTCCTATTAAGCGTCTCGATCTATCCCTATAGATCTTGATGCCCAATATATAAGTAGCTTTACCGAGGTCTTTCATTGAAAAATTCTCATTCAAGTATCCTTTTATGCTATCGAGAAATTCTATATCATTTCCAATCAATAATATGCCATCCACGTGTAATATTAGAAACGCTACAGAGCTCCCACTCACTTTCTTGTGAATACAGTCTTCTAGGAAAGTCTGTATAAAACCATATGCTTTGATCACCTCGTCAAAGTGTATATTCCAACTCCAAGATGCTTGCACCAGTCCATAGATGGATCGCTGGAGCTTGCACACTTTTTTAGCACCTTTAGGATCGACAAAACTTTTTGGTTGCATCATATACAACTCTTCTTTAAGAAATCCATTAAGGAATGCAGTTTTTGACATCCATTTGCCAAATTTCATAAAATGTGGCAATTGCTAACATGATTCGGACAGACTTAAGCATCGCTATGAGTGAGAAAATCTCATCTTAGTCAACACCTTGAACTTGTCGAAAAACCTTTTGCGACAAGCGATCTTTGTAGATAGTAACACTACCATCAGCGTCTGCCTTCCTCTTGAAGATCCATTTATACTCAATGGCTTGCCGATCATCGGGCAAGTCCACCAAAGTCCACACTTTGTTCTCATACATGGATCCTATCTCAGATTTCATGGCCTCAAGCCATTTATTGGAATTTGAGCTCATCATCGCTTCTTCATAGTTCGTAGGTTCGTCATGGTCTAGTAACATGACTTCCAGAACAGGGTTTACCGTACCACTCCGGTGCGGAACGTTCTCTGGTTAACCTACGAGGTTCAGTAGTAGCTTGATCCGAAGTTTCATGATCATTATCATTAGCTTCCTATCTAGTTGGTGTAGGCATCACAGGAACGGTTTTCTGTGATGAGCTACTTTCCAATTCGAGAGAAGGTACAATTACCTCATCAAGTTCTACTTTCCTCCCACTCACTTCTTTCGAGAGACACTCCTTCTCTAGAAAGTATCCATTCTTAGAAACAAAGATCTTGCATTCGGATCTGTGATAGAAGGTGTACCCAACAGTTTCTTTTGGGTATCCTATGAAGACGCACTTCTCCGATTTGGGTTCGAGCTTATCAGTTTGAAACTTTTTCACATTTGCATCGGAACCCCAAACTTTAAGAAACGACAGTTTTGGTTTCTTGTCAAACCATAGTTCATATGGTGTAATCTCAACGGATTTGGACGGTGCCCTATTTAACGTGAATGCAGTTGTCTCTAATGCATAACCCCAAAACGATAGTGGTAAATTGGTAAGAGACATCACAGATCGCACCATATCTAACAAAGTACGGTTACGACGTCAGACACACCATTATGCTGTGGTGTTCTAGGTGGCGTGAGTTGTGAAACTATTCCAGATTGTTTTAAATGAAGGCCAAACTCATAACTCAAATATTTGCCTCCGCAATTAGATCGTAGAAACTTTATTTTCTTGTTACAATGATTCTCCACTTCACTCTAAACTTGTCAAATGTTTCAGACTTGTGTTTCATCAAGTAGATATACCCATCTCTACTTAAATCATCTGTGAAGGTCAGAAAATAATGATACCCACCGCGTGCCTCAACACTCATTGGACCGCATACATCGGTATGTATTATTTCCAGTAAGTCATTGGCTCGCTCCATTGTTCTAGAGAACGGAGTTTTAGTCATCTTTCCCATGAGGCATGGTTCACAAGTATCAAATGATTCATAATCAAGTGATTCCAAAAGCCCATCTGCATGGAGTTTCTTCATGCACTTTACACCAATATGACCTAAACGGCAGTGCCACAAATATGTTGCACTATCATTATCAACTTTGCATCTTTTGGCATCAATATTATGAATATGTGTATCACTATGATCAAGATTCAATAAACAATTTACATTGGGTGTATGACCATAGAAGGTTTTATTCATGTAAACAGAACAACAATTATTCTCTAACTTAAATGAATAACCGTATTGCAATAAACATGATCCAATCATATTCATGCTCAACGCAAACACCAAATAACATTTATTTAGGTCCAACACTAATCCCGAAGGTAGAGGGAGTGTGCGATGGTGATCTTATCAACCTTGGAATTACTTCCAACACACATCGTCACCTCGTCCTTAACTAGTCTCTGTTCATTTTGTAACTCATGTTTGAGTTACTAATCTTAGAAACTAAACCGGTATCAAATACCCTGGGGTTACTATGGACAGTAGTAAAATAAACATCAATAACATGTATATCAAATATAACTTTGTTCACCTTACCATCCTTCTTATCCGCCAAGTATTTGGTGTAGTTCCGCTTCCAGTGACCATTCCCTTTGCAGTAGAAGCACTCAGTTTCAGGCTTAGGTCTAGGTTTGGGATTCTTCACAGGAGTGGCGACTTGCATGTCATTCTTCTTGAAGTTCCCTTTATTTTCATTTGCCCTTTTTCTTGAAACTAGTGGTCTTGTCAACAATCAACACTTGATGCTTTTTCTTGATTTCTACCTTCGCCAATTTCAGCATCGCGAAGAGCTCGGAAATCGTTTTCGTCATCCCTTGCATATTATAGTTTATCACGAAGTTCTAGTAACTTGGTGATAGTGACTAGAGAACTATGTCAACCACTATCTTATCTGGAATATTAACTCCCACTTGATTCAAGCGATTGTACTACCCAGACATTTTGAGTACATGCTCACTAACTGAGCCATTCTCCTCCATCTTGTAGGCAAAGTACTTGTCAGAGGTCTCATACCTCTCGACATGGGCATGAGTCTGAAATACCAATTTCAACTCTTGGAACATCTTATATGCTCTGTGGCGTTCAAAACGTTTTTGAAATCTCGGTTCTAAGCCGTAAATCATGGTGCACTAAACTATCAAGTAGTCATCATACCGAGCTTGTCAAACGTTCATAACGTCTACATCTCCTCCTACAATAGGTCTGTCACCTAGCGATGCATCAAGGATATAGTTCTTCTGTGCAACAACGAGGATAATCCTGAGATCACGGACCCAGTCCACATCATTGCTACTATCATCTTTCAACTTAGTTTTCTCTAGGAACATATCAAAAACATAGGGGAGCTACAACGCGAGCTATTGATCTACAACATAGATATGCAAATACTATCAGGACTAAGTTCATGATAAATTAAGTTTACTTAATCAAATTACTTAAGAACTCCCACTTAGATAGACATCCCTCGAGTCATCTAAATGATCACGTGATCCAAATCAACTAAACCATGTCCGGTCATCACGTGAGATGGAGTAGTTTTCAATGGTGAACATCTCTATGTTGATCATATCTACTATATGATTCACGTTCGACCTTTCAGTCTCCAGTGTTCCAAGGCCAAGTCTTTACATGCTAGGCTCGTCAAGTTTAACCTGAGTATTCTGCATGTGCAAAACTGTCTTGCACCCCTTGTATGAGAATGTAGAGCTTATCACACCCGATCATCACGTGGTGTCTCGGCATGACGAACTGTCGCAATGGTGCATACCCAGGGAGAACACTTATACCTTGAAATTTTAGTGAGGTATCATCTTATAATGCTACCGCCATACTAAGCAAAATAAGATGCATAAAGGATAAACATCACATGCAATCAAAATATGTGACATGATATGGCCATCATCATCTTGTGCCTTTGATCTCCATCTCCAAAGCACCATCATGATTTCCATCATCACTGGCTTGACGCCATGATCTCGTAGCGTCGTTGTCGTCTCACCAACTATTGCTTCTACAACTATCGCTAACGCATAGTGATAAAGTAAAGCAATTACATGGCGTTTGCATTTCATACAATAAAGCGACAACTAGAAGGCTCCTGCCAATTGCCGATAACTTTTACAAAACATGATCATCTCACACAATAACTGTGATAGCCTGGCTTATTAGGGATGGTAGACTACTCATATCAATAAGGAATTCCTTCTTTTCCGGGAGCCCATTCGGAAAGAACTCCAAAGTTAAGTGTGCTCAGCTTGGAGTAGTTTCAGGATGGGTGACCGACCGGGAAGTTGCTCCCGGGTGCGCACGAGTGAGGACAAAGTGCGCAGAAAAGACTAGTATTGATCTATGGGGCCAGTCTAGATCCCGCCAGGAGTAATGACCACCGGCGGGTGTGTCCGGGGCGTTACAAGTTGGTATCAGAGCCGACCCTCGCGGTTACACGGATGTTTGCGGACAGGTGCGCGGTCATGTTGTGCATGACGTTTGTGACCCGTCGTGGCACACGACATGGCACATGTGCTGGACTGGAAGCACAGACGTTTGTGCCCAGAGGGAACGTTCATGTGGCCCGACGAGGACGTCGGTTCCTCTGAGTGGGGGTGTATGTGATAGCCTGGCTTATTAGGGATGGTAGACTACTCATATCAATAAGGAATTCCTTTTTTCCGGGAGCCCATTCGGAAAGAACTCCAAAGTTAAGCGTGCTCAGCTTGGAGTAGTTTTAGGATGGGTGACCGACCGGGAAGTTGCTCCCGGGTGCGCACGAGTGAGGACAAAGTGCGCAAAAAGACTAGTATTCATCTATGGGGCCAGTCTAGATCCCGCCAGGAGTAACGACCACCGGCGGGTGTGTCCGGGGCGTTACAATAACGTATATCACATCATGTCTTGACCATATCACATCACAACATGCCCTACAATAACAAGTTAGACGTCCTCTACTTTGTTGTTACAAGTTTTACGTGGCTGCTACGGGCTTCTAGTAAGAACCATTCTTGCCTACGCATCAAACCACAATGGTGATTTATCAAGTTTGTTGTTTTAACCTTCAACAAAGTCTGGCCGCAGTCAAATTCGATTCAACTAAAGTTGGAGAAACAGACACCCACTAGCCACCTTCATGCAAAACTAGTTGCATGTCTGTCGGTGGAACCGGTCTCATGAACGTGGTCATGTAAGGTTGGTCCGGGACACTTCATCCAACAATACCGCTAAATCAAAATAAGACATTGGCGGTAAGCAATATGATGATCACCGCCCACAACTCTTTGTGTTCTACTCATGCATATCATCTACGCATAGACCTGGCTCTGATGCCACTGTTAGGGAACATAGCATGCAATTTCAAAAATTTCCTATGCTCACGCAAGATCTATCTAGGAGATGCATAGCAATGAGAGGGGGAGAGTGTGTCCACGTACCCTCGTAGACCGAAAGCGAAGCGTTTGACAACATGGTTGATGTAGTCGAACTTGTTCTCATTCCGACTGATCAAGCACCGAACGTACAACACCTCCGAGTTCTGCACACATTCAGCTTGATGACGTCCCTCGAACTCTTGATCCAGCAAAGTGACAAGGAAGAGTTTCGTCAGCACGACGGCGTGTTGACGGTGATGGTGAAGTGATCCATGCAGGGCTTCGCATAAGCACTACGACAATATTACCGGAGGCGTAAACTGTGGAGGGGGGCGCCGCACACGGCTAACAATCATTGTTTTGTGTTCTAGAGGTCTCCCCCTCATATATATAGGTTGGAGGGGAGGGGAGGCAGCTAAGGGGGATCCCCAAGTAGGAGGAATCCTACTTGGGCACCTCCCAATTCGGCCTCCCCCTTTCCTCTTCCTATTCGGAGTAGGAAGGGAAGAGGGGGAAGGGGGAATCCTATTCCCTTTTTCCTTTCCTCCTTCCCCTTTCCTTCTCCAATTTGGCCAGCCCATATGGGGGGCGCACCAGCCCCTTTGTGGCTGGTGTGTTCCCCCTCTTGGCCCGTAAGGCCCATATAGTTTGCCGGGGGTAGCCCGGAACCCCTTCCAGTGACCCGATACGTACCCGGTACCCCCGGAACACTTCCGGTGTCCAAATAATATCATCCTATATATGAATCTTTACCTCTCAACCATTTCAAGACTCCTCGTCATGTATGTGATCTCATATGGGAATCCGTACAACATTCGGTCACCAAATCACATAACTCATATAATACAAAATCGTCATCGAACGTTAAGCGTGCGGACCCTACGGGTTCGAGAACTATGTAGACATGAACGAGACACCTCTCCGGTCAATAACCAATAGCGGAACCTGGATGCTCATATTGGTTCCCACATATTCTACGAAGATCTTTATCAGTCATACCGTAATGACAACATACGTTATTCCCTTTGTCATCGGTATGTTAGTTGTCCAAGATTCGATCATCGGTATCTTCATACCTAGTTCAATCTCATTACCGACAAGTCTCTTTACTCGTTTTAAAATGCATCATCCCGAAACTAACTCATTAGTCACATTACTTGCAAGGCTTATCATGATGTGCATTACCGAGAGGACCCAAAGATACCTCTTCGATACTCGGAGTGACAAATCCTAATCTCGATCTATGCCAACCCAACAAACACCTTCGGAGATACCTATAGAGCATCTTTATGACCACGCAGTTACGTTGTGACGTTTGATAGCACACAAGGTATTCCTCTGGTATTTGGGAGTTGCATAATCTCATATTCAAAGGAATATGTATAAGTCATGAAGAAAGCAATAGCAATAAATCTTAACGATCATTGTGCTAAGCTGACGGATGGGTCATGTCCATCACATCATTCTCCTAATGATGTGATCCTGTTCATCAAATGACAACACATGTCCATGGTTAGGAAACTTGACCATCTTTGATTAATGATCTAGTCTAGTAGAGGCTTACTAGGGACACAGTGTTTTGTCTATGTATCCACACATGTATCAAGTTTTCGGTTAATACAATCCTAGCATGAACAGTAAACATTTATCATGATATAAGGAAATATAAAATAACAACTTTATTATTGCCTCTAGGGCAAATTTCCTTCAGTGTCGTAGTAGAGGCGTGGACGTAGAATGTCACGTGGTCCCGTCTCTATATATCGTGTACACGTACGTACAGCCACGCTACAAGAAAGTAAATATGGCTACGTACGTACATAAGGGCGGGGTCTCGAACACATACTCGCGCATACATACGGCCAGGGCTCGTGTACATGGAGAGGCAATAGACGGCAGCGACATCGTCCTATTCGTCAACAGCTAACCGGCTGGTCGAGATGGAGGAAACAGCGTCGTGTTCACTGAGAGCCAAGTGACTGGGTCAGAACGCGTCCTGTTCGTCGGGAGCAAAGCCACTAGGTTGTAATGCATCATGTTCATTGGGAGCCAAGCCACTGGGTCAAAACGCGTCATGTTCATCAGGAGCTAACCGGCTTGGACGGAACAGCCAGAACGGGGTCTCGCATACCGCAAAATGGAGGGAAACGGCCTTCTATTCGACCGCGTACGGTCGAAATGGGGTCTTGTTCATCAGGAAGGGTCTGGCGTACTACGGAACAGAGGAAACAGCCTTCTGTTTGAGTGCCTACGATCGAAACGGGGTGCTGTTGATCGGGAAGGGTGTGTCATACCGCAAAACAGGACTCCACGGGCTACTGTTCATCCACCGTCTACTGCCTCGCTCCAGCCTTCACGGGCTACTTTTCATCCACCATCGACTTCCTCTAGCCTCCACCTGCTACTGTTCATCCACCGTCCACTTCCTCCAGCCTCCACCTGCTATTGTTCACCATGGGGTCCTGTTCATCCAGCCTCCACCGGCTATTGTTCAACCAGCCCTCCACACGGGGTTCTATTCAACCAGCCCTCCATGGGGTCCTGTTCATCCACCCCCAACCGGCTCGGGTGTGTGGCGGCCTCCTCTCGATTGAGGTCATGTTCATCCAGCAGCAAACGGCCTCTACTACCACGGGGGCCTGTTCATCAACCCCCACTGGGAACTGTTCATCCAACCCCTAATAACACTCACTGCTCATCAAGAGGCAGCAGCAGGTTCGATCGGCTTCAGTTAGTAGCAGTAGCGAAGGAATTGCTCGAGTTCAGTTAACAGCCAGGGATCGATCGCTCGGGTTCATTAACTTAGCTAGTGCAATCGCTTGGGTTTAGTAAGCGAACGCCTCGCTCGGGTTCAGTTAGAGCCCAATGCCTCGCACCCACGTGCGTACGTGTACAAGAGAAACGCGTAAATCTCCGTGCATCGCTCGGCCCCGACCACCCACCGTAACCGGGAACTCCCTGATATTTTCCTCGCCCTTGCTTCTACCACGATTTTTTCCATCATGGACGGCCCAAAGAATGTCATGTAGTTGCGTCCCCGGCCCGCCCAGGACAAAAAGCCCATTTTCTGGCATGATTTTTTGTCATAGAAGTAGGAGCCCACCACATCTATGATGATATGTGCTTTTGTCACAATTATCATCATAGATGTGTCATAAGCATGACAGAAAAAATTCGTTCGGCCCAAAATGTCATGGATGTGTCTTTTTTGTAGTGTTTGATTCTAGTAAGGCACTTGAAGAATTGATCAATCTCCTTTGGATTTAAGGTGAAGCAAGATGGGGGGCAATAATGCTCTTCCTTCTTGTTGACTTTTTTGCCCCTGTCCTCCGCCTCCGTATCCGTCTCCATCTTGTCTGACGAGTTCTTACGGGGAATGTGGAGATCTTTCCTGATATTCAGAGATTCCAAGTCTTTTCTTGCCTTCGGCCCATCCTTGGTCTTATCCGACATGTTCATCAGTGTGCCAAGCAAGCTATCGAGGACATTCTTCGTGATATGCATCCAATCAAGGCTATGAGGTGTGTCAAGTTTTGGCCAGTACTCCAAGTCCTAGAAAACAGACCTCGTTTTCCAAACCTTCAGTAGCGGCTCCGGCTCATTTTTCGTCTTTCCCAGCACGGGGACTCTTCCTAGTTTTTCAACAACTAATCAATTTCGACACCCTTCCTCTTACGTGGAGGTCCTTGATGCTCAGCCTGACCATTGAATAGATCTCCACGATTTCTCCACAGGTCATCCTTCTCGAGTCATCTTTGATGCCCCATGTACATGATTTTCGTAGACCCACCATCTTTCGTTAGCTACTGAGACGTTGTATCATCCATGCACCTGGTGCATCCGCAATATCCATGGCACACCTGGCGTGCGACACATCCGTAACCTAGATAGTCATGCACCACCATCATCAATGTGGCTCTCATATCGAAATAATGTCCTTTGTTGGCGTCCCATGTCTTGACCGGTGCTGTCCACAATGTGTGTAGCTCCTCTTTCAGTAGCCCGAGATACATATAATATCATTTCCTGGTTGTTTCGGCCCTTGAATTAGCATGATAATGTGTATGTACTTTTCCTTCATGCACTTCCAAGGGGGGAGGTTGTACATCCATACAAACACGGGCCATGTGCTATGGCTGGTGTTCTGATTGCCAAACGGATTCATGCCATCGGCACTCGCGCCAAGCATGATGTTCCTTGGATCTTCTGCGGAATATCGATATTCGGCGTTGAACGCTCTCCACTTGCTTGCATCTGTGAGATGTCTCAGCTTCAGATCACCTCCATCATCGGACTTCACCCTCTCTACGTGCCAGCGCATTAGCTTTGCTTCCTTAGGATCTACAAAATAATGTTGTAGATGGGGAGTGATCAGAAAGTACTATAAAACTTTATGAGGAGCTTTCTTTCCAGACTTCTTGTATCGAGAAGCATTGCACATTGGACGACTGGGTTTTTCACGTGCTCCTTGTTGGGGAACGTAGTAATTTCAAAAAAAATTCCTACGCACATGCAAGATCATGGTGATGCATAGCAACGAGAGGGGAGAGTGTTGTCTACGTACCCTCGTAGACTGACAGCGGAAGCGTTAGCACAACGCGGTTGATGTAGTCGTATGTCTTCACGGCCCGACCGATCAAGCACCGAAACTACGGCACCTCCGAGTTCTAGCACACGTTCAGCTCGATGACGATCCTCGGACTCCGATCCAGCAAAGTGTCGGGGAAGAGTTCCGTCAGCACGATGGCGTGGTGACGATCTTGATGTTCTACCGTCGTAGGGCTTCACCTAAGCACCGCTACAATATTATCGAGGATTATGGTGGAGGGGGGCACCGCACACGGCTAAGAGAACGATCACGAAGATCAACTTGTGTGTCTATGGGGTGCCCCCTGCCCCCGTAGATAAAGGAGTGGAGGAGGGGAGGGCCGGCCCTCTCTATGGCGCACCTTTAGGGGAGTCCTACTCCCACCGGGAGTAGGATTCCCCCTTTCCTAGTCCAACTAGGAGTCCTTCCAAGTTGTAGGAGTAGGAGACAAGGAAGGGGAAGAGGGAAGAGAAGGAAGGAGGAGGCGCCGCCCCTCCCCCTAGTCCAATTCGGACTAGTCAATGGGGGGGCGCGGCCTGCCTCTCCCTCTCCCCTAAAGCCCAATAAGGCCCATATACTTCTTCTCCCGTATTCCCGTAACTCCCCAGTACTCCGAAAAATACCCGAACCACTCGGAACCTTTCCGATGTCCGAATATAGTCGTCCAATATATCGATCTTTAAGTCTCGACCATTTCGAGACTCCTCGTCATGTCCCCGATCTCATCCGGGACTCCGAACTCCTTCAGTACATCAAAACTCATAAACTCATAATATAATTGTCATTGAAACCTTAAGCGTGCGGACCCTACGGGTTCGAGAACAATGTAGACATGACCGAGACACGTCTCCGGTCAATAACCAATAGCGGAACCTGGATGCTCATATTGGCTCCTACATATTCTACGAAGATCTTTATCGGTCAGACCGCATAACAACATACGTTGTTCCCTTTGTCATCGGTATGTTACTTGCCCGAGATTCGATTGTCGGTATCTCAATACCTAGTTCAATCTCATTACTGGCAAGTCTCTTTACTCGTTTCGTAATACATCATCTCGCAACTAACTCATTAGTTGCAATGTTTGCAAGGCTTATGTGATGTGCATTACCGAGAGGGCCCAGAGATACCTCTCCGACAATCGGAGTGACAAATCCTAATCTCGAAATACGCCAACCCAACACGTACCTTTGGAGACACCTGTAGAGCTCCTTTATAATCACCCAGTTACGTTGTGACGTTTGGTAGCACACAAAGTGTTCCTCCGGTAAACGGGAGTTGCATAATCTCATAGTCATAGGAACTTGTATAAGTCATGAAGAAAGCAATAGCAACATACTAAACGATCGAGTGCTAAGCTAACGGAATGGGTCAAGTCAATCACATCATTCTCCTAATGATGTGATCCCGTTAATCAAATAACAACTCTTTGTCTATGGTTAAGAAACATAACCATCTTTGATTAACGAGCTAGTCAAGTAGAGGCATACTAGTGACACTCTGTTTGTCTATGTATTCACACATGTATTATGTTTCCGGTTAATACAATTCTAGCATGAATAATAAACATTTATCATGAAATAAGGAAATAAATAATAACTTTATTATTGCCTCTAGGGCATATTTCCTTCAGTCTCCCACTTGCACTAGAGTCAATAATCTAGTTCACATTGCCATGTGATTTAACACCAATAGTTCACATCATCATGTGATTAACACCCATAGTTCACATCATTATGTGACCAATACTCAAAGGGTTTACTAGAGTCAATAATCTAGTTCACATCGCTATGTGATTAACACCCAAAGAGTACTAAGGTGTGATCATGTTTTGCTTGTGAGAGAAGTTTAGTCAACGGGTCTGCCACATTCAGATCCGTATGTATTTTGCAAATTTCTATGTCAACAATGCTCTGCATGGAGCTACTCTAGCTAATTGCTCCCACTTTCAATATGTATCCAGATTAAGACTTAGAGTCATCTGGATCAGTGTCAAAACTTGCATCGACGTAACCCTTTATGACGAACCTTTTTGTCACCTCCATAATCGAGAAACATATCCTTATTCCACTAAGGATAATTTTGCCCGTTGTCCAGTGATCTAATCCTAGATCACTATTGTACTCCCTTGCCAAAAACAGTGTAGGGTATACAATAGATCTGGTACACAGCATGGCATACTTTATAGAACCTATGGCTGAGGCATAGGGAATGACTTTCATTCTCTTTCTATCTTCTGTCGTGGTCGGGCTTTGAGTCTTACTCAATTTCACACCTTGTAACACAGCCAAGAACTCTTTTCTTTGACTGTTCCAGTTTGAACTACTTCAAAATATTGTCAAGGTATGTACTCATTGAAAAAACTTATCAAGCATCTTGATCTATCTCTATAGATCTTGATGCTTAATATGTAAGCAGGTTCGCCGAGGTCTTTCTTTGAAAAACTTCTTTCAAACACTCCTTTATGCTTTGCAGAATAATTCTACATTATTTCCGATCAATAATATGTCATTCACATATACTTGTCAGAAATGCTGTAGTGCTCCCACTCACTTTCTTGTAAATACAGGCTTCACCACAAGTCTGTATAAAACTATATACTTTGATCATCTCATCAAAGTGTATATTCCAACTCCGAGATGTTTGCACCAGTCCATAGATGGATCGCTGGAGCTTGCATATTTTGTTAGTACCTTTAGGATTGACAAAACCTTCTGGCTACATCATATACAACCCTTCTTTAATAAATCCATTAAGGAATGCAGTTTTGTTTATCCATTTGCCAGATTTTATAAAATGCGGCAATTGCTAACATGATTTGGACAGACTTAAGCATAGATACGAGTGAGAAACTCTCATCGTAGTCAACACCTTGAACTTGTCGAAAACCTTTTTGCGACAATTCTAGCTTTGTAGATAGTAACACTACTATCAGCGTCCGTCTCGCTGATCAATGGGCAAGTCAATCAAAGTCCATACTTTGTTCTCATACATGGATCTCATCTCAGATTTCATGGCCTCAAGCCATTTTGCGGAATCTGGGCTCACCATCGCTTCTTCATAGTTCGTAGGTTTATCATGATCTAGTAGCATGACTTCCAGAATAGGATTGCCGTACCACTCTGGTGCGGATTTTACTCTGGTTGATCTACGAGGTTCAGTAGTAACTTGTTCTGGAGTTTCATGATCATCATCATTAGCTTCCTCACTAATTGGTGTAGGTGTCACAGAAACCGGTTTCTGTGATGTACTACTTTCCAATAAGGGAGCAGGTATAGTTACCTCATCAAGTTCTACTTTCCTCCCACTCACTTCTTTCGAGAGAAACTCCTCTCTAGAAAGGATACATTCTTAGCAACGAATGTCTTGCCTTCGGATCTGTGATAGAAGGTGTACCCAACTGTCTTCTTTGGGTATCCTATGAAGACACATTTCTCCGATTTGGGTTTGAGCTTATCAGGATGAAACTTTTTCTTATAAGCATTGCAACCCCAAACTTTAAGAAACGACAACTTTGGTTTCTTGCCAAACCACAGTTTATACAGTGTCGTCTCAACGGATTTAGATGGTGCCCTTTTTTAACGTGAATGCAGCTGTCTCTAATGCATAACCCCAAAACTATAGTGGTAAATCGGTAAGAAACATCATAGATTGCACTATATCCAATAAAGTACGGTTATGACGTTCGGACACACCATTACACTGTGGTGTTCCAGGTGGCATGAGTTTGTGAAACTATTCCACATTGTATTAATTGAAGACCAAACTCGTAACTCAAATATTCGTCTCTGTGATTAGATCATAGAAACTTTATTTTCTTGTCACGATGATTTTCCACTTCACTATGAAATTCTTTGAACTTTTCAAATGTTTCAGACTTATGTTTCATCAAGTAGATATACCCATATCTGCTCAAATCATCTGTGAAGGTCAGAAAATAATGATACCCGTCGCGAGCCTTAACACTCATCGGATCGCATACATCAGTATGTATTATTTCCAATAAGTCAGTTGCTCGCTCCATTGTTCCGGAGAACGGAGTCTTAGTCATCTTGCCCATGAGGCATGGTTCGCAAGCATCAAGTGATTCATAATCTAGTGATTCCAAAATCCCATCGGCATGGAGTTTCTTCATGCGCTTTACACCAATATGACCTAAACGGCAGTGCCACAAATAAGTTTCACTATCATTATTAACTTTGCACCTTCTGGTTTCAATATTATGAATATGTGTATCACTACGATCGAGATCCAATGAACTATATTCATTGGGTGTAACGCCCTCGATGCGGCTATATCTCCCACGTGTCGAAGCACGACTTAGAGGCATAACCGCATTGAAAGCAATGTCGCAAGTGAGGTAATCTTCACACAACCCATGTAATACATAAGGGAAAGAGATACATAGTTGGCTTACAATCGCCACTTCACACAATTACATGAATAAAACATTACAACATCCAAATACAATCAAGGTCCGACTACGGAACCAAAATAAAAGAAGAACCCCAAATGCGACAAAGTCCCTGATCGACCCCAACTGGGCTCCACTATTGATCAACTAGAACGAAACAAAACAAAGGACAAGATCTTCATCGAGCTTCTCCTGAGCTTGGTTGCGTCATCTGCACAGACTCATTGGCACCTGCAAGCTGGTTTTGGAAGTATCTGTGAGTCATGGGGACTCAGCAATCTCGCACCCTCGTGATCAAGACTATTTAAGCTTATGGGTAAGGTAAAGGTATGAGGTGGATCTGCAGCAAGCGACTAGCATATATGGTGGCTAACATACGCAAATGAGAGCGAGAAGAGAAGGCAAAGCACGTTCGAGAAAGTATGATCAAGAAGTGATCCTAAAGCAACCTACGTCAAGCATAACTCCAACACCGTGTTCACTTCCCGGACTCCGCTGGAAAGAGACCATCACGGTTACACACGCGGTTGATGCATTTTAATTGAGTTAAGGTTCAAGTTATCTACAACCGGATATTAACAAATTCCCATCTGCCATAACCGCGGGCACGGCTTTCGAAAGTTCAAATCCCTGCAGGGGAGTCCCAACTTAGCCCATGACAAGCTCTCACGATCAACGAAGGAATAGACCTCCTCCCGACACATTCCGATCAGATTCGGTATCCCGGTTCTACAAGACATCCTCGACAATGGTAAAACAAGTCCAGCAAAGCCGCCCGATGTGCCGACATCCTGATGGGAGCTGCACATATCTCGTTCTCAGGGCAACACCGGATAGGTCAAGCTACGAGTAAAACCAGCCCTCAACTTTCCCCGAGGTGGCCCCGCAGGCTGCCCATTTCGGACCAACACTTAGACAAGCACTGGCCCGGGGGGGTTAAAATAAAGATGACCCTTGGGCTGGCCTAACCCAAGGGAAAAAAGAGGCTAGGTGGCGAATGGTAAAACCAAGGTTGGGCCTTGCTGGAGGAGTTTTATTCAAAGCGAACTGTCAAGGGGTTCCCATTATAACCCAACCGCGTAAGGAACGCAAAATCCGGGAACATAACACCGATATGACGGAAACTAGGGCGGCAAGAGTCGAACAAAACACCAGGCATAAGGCCGAGCCTTCCACCCTTTACCAAGTATATAGATGCATTAATTAAATAAGATATATTGTGATATCCCAACAAGTAAACATGTTCCAACAAGGAACAACATCTCCATGTTCCAACAAGGAACAAACTTGAAACTTCACCTGCAACTAACAACGCTATAAGAGGGGCTGAGCAAAGCGGTAACATAGCCAATCAACGGTTTGCTAGGACAAGGTGGGTTAGAGGCTTGGTTCAACAATATAGGAGGCATGATAAGCAAGTGGTAGGTATCACAGCATAGGCATAGCAAAAGAGCGAGCATCTAGCAAGCAAAGATAGAAGTGATTTCGAGGGTATGGTCATCTTGCCTGAAATCCCGCAAGGAAGAAGAACGAGTCCATGAAGAAGACAAACGGACAAAGTCGAACGGATCCTCACAAACGCGACGTTACCGGAACCAACCCGAAGAAGCAAACACCGGAAAGAAGCACACAACATAGTAAACAACCAACACACAAACATGGCATGATTCACAACCAAGTATGATGCATGTCCGGATTAAAGAGGCATGGCATGGCAAAGAGCACAAGCAACCCTACAAATTAAGTGGAGCTCAATATGCAACAAGTTGCATATTGACGAAACACCACATCAATTATTTAGTTCACTCCTGCTTATGTACCCAACCAAATTAAATGTTGTTAAGCATGGCAAGGGGTGTAGCATAACAAACTATACCATCTAAACAATTTAAATGGGGCCGGATATAATAAACAACAAAACCGGTAAATCCCCATATGCATTTAGCAAATTAATGCAAACAACAAATTAAACATTTTAATTGTTGTTATCATGATGCGGATGACATGAACAAGTTTATGCAATTTTTATTAAAAGTTGACAAGAGCATTATGAAGCATTTGTCACCGTGGTGGAAAGGAAAGGGGTGCCACGGCAACGGTAACGAAAACGGTGCCACGACAACGTATCGGTTATCAGGTAGCCCACGGGGATACCGGTGCAAAAGGAAAAGTGACGGGAGCGTGCAAGAGATGGTGGGGTGATCCCGGTTACCGGGTTCCAACGGTTCGATGACGGTGACAAGGCAAAAGAGGGGCAACGTGCACCGACAATTCGAGCACGGAGCAAACACGGGCATCTCTTACATCACACATGCATTCGTTCACGGGCGGTCATCTCGGGGTTATACCTTCGAAGCGTGCGATATCGGAACAGATCAAGTTCGTAGAGGGAAGTAGACATTCTCGCAATGGCGGTAGTGGAAGTAGTTGTTCACGCGGTGGTGGTCGAACTTGACGATACCGTTACACGGGTCTTCGGCAACGGTGGTGGTACCCATTTTGTAGTCGTGCACATTCCGTAGAAGATCGAGGTCACGGCGAGGATCTTGACGTCCACGGAGTCTTCGAGGGTCAACGGTAGTGGTACTCGGGTCATTGGCGACGGTAGTCGTTCTATGCATGGGGCGTCAAGGTACTTGCCGAGGTACTTGCCGTTCTTAGCGGTTCTGAAAACGGCGGTAGATGAACAAGATGCGTCGTCGTGGTACTTGGCAAAAAAATCACAGAGAAGATGCTTGGCGGTCCTTGTTGACCGGGTACTTGGTGTTATTTCCTGTTCTGGTCTACCTTGGCGTCAACCTCAACAGCAAGTGGAGGTACACAAACAGCAACAGGAGGTTGCAGAGGTGGTCGAACTCAGGCGGTTCATGGTGCGGTCACGCGAGCAGCGCTCGCGTACTGAAACTGACGAAGCGGGCGGTGACAGCTTCGTGCGTTTGATCGAAGCAGAGACGAGACCCTGCGGCAGGAAGTGAGTGCGGACAGCCGAGGTGAGAGGAGCCGGGCGGAGCAGGCCCGATCCAGCAACAGGTACGGCAGGGACGGGAAGGACACACCGGATGCTCTGGTCACCGGCAGCCAAGGCAGAAGAGAAGGATGGCGGGCGGAGCTCGAGGTAGTGGAAACAGGGTCCATGGCGCGCTCGACAACGGCGGATAGGAGGCTACGCTAAGCAGAGGCAGGGCCGAGGACGGACGGGTCGAGGGGCTCCTCCCCTGGCGACGAAGCTGGCGATGCGGTGGCGCCGGGTAGACGAGGAGGCGGCGAGGGAGGTCCTGGACCCGCTGCAGGAGGCGAGGCGCTGAGGGCGCGGCGAGGCTGTCGTGGAAGACCGGTGCAGAGGTGGAGGAAGGGCTCCAGCGAGGGGACGTCGAGGGCGAGCCGGGTCAAGGGCGACGAGCTCACGAGACCGCGGGAGGGTAGGTTTGAGGGGTCTCACTCCTCTCCTCTCCTGCGGGTGGCTACACGAGCGATGGAGAGGGAGAGAATGAGAGGAGGGTGTGGCTGCGCAAGGGGATCGCGAGGGAGAGGACGAGGGGATTGAGCAGAGCTGAGCGAGGGGGAAGATGGGATCGAGCGCGGGTGCACTCCTGGCGGCGCGAGGGGAAAATGAGAGGGAGAAGGGAGTCGGGCTCCCTGGTGTCTATGGTTAGCAGCGCTAGGTGGGCTTGGGGCCGGCCCAGTAGAAAGGAGGGGTCAGCTGGGCTTGCTGGATTGGGCTCTCCCTCTCCTCTCTTTCTTCTTTAAACGAAAAAAATAGAGAGAGAGGAAAAAGAAGGGGGGTTAGGAAAAAGAGTTTGAGCAGGAGGACATTTTCCTAGACTCATAAAAATAAACATGACCACAGAAAAATATAAGTGGCAAGATTGCAGGAATTAAATTCAAATTCATTTGAATATAATTCAAATGGTTTTGAATTGGGACTAGGTTCGGTGTGGCCAAAAATGTTCGGGTCTTTGGTGGAGCTCCGGAATATGATGAAATAATATATGGCTAAGTTGGAGACCAAGAATTAAGATAACAGCAGCATTGGGATATTCTGCAAGTGTGTTTATGGGTGAATCCAAATTATTGGAATATTTAATATAGCTCCCTAAATATTAGGAGGATATGTTATAAAGAGAAGTCACTGTTGGAAATATGCCCTAGAGGCAATAATAAAAGGATTATTATTATATTTCCTTGTTCATGATAATTGTCTTTTATTCATGCTATAATTGTGTTATCCGGAAATCGTAATACATGTGTGAATACATAGACACCAACATGTCCCTAGTAAGCCTCTAGTTGACTAGCTCGTTGATCAACAGATAGTCATGGTTTCCTGACTATGGACATTGGATGTCATTGATAACAAGATCACATCATTAGGAGAATGATGTGATGGACAAGACCCGATCCTAAACATAGCACAAGATCGTATAGTTCGTTTGCTAGAGTTTTTCCAATGTCAAGTATCTTTTCCTTAGACCATGAGATCGTGTAATTCCTGGATGCCGTAGGAGTGCTTTGGGTGTACCAAACGTCACAACATAACTGGGTGACTATAAAGGTATACTACGGGTATCTCCAAAAGTGTCTGTTGGGTTGACACGGATCAAGACTGGGATTTGTCACTCCGTATAACGGAGAGGTATCTCTGGGCCCACTCGGTAATGCATCATCATAATGAGCTCAAAGTGACCAAGTGTCTGGTCATGGGATCATGCATTACGGTACGAGTAAAGTGACTTGCCGGTAACAAGATTGAACGAGGTATTGGGATACCGATGATCGAATCTCGGGCAAGTAACGTACCGATTGACAAAGGGAATTGTATACGGGGTTGCTTGAATCCTCGACATCGTGGTTCTTCTGATGAGATCATCGAGGAGCATGTGGGAGCCAACATGGGTATCCAGATCCCGCTGTTAGTTATTGACCGGAGAGCCATCTCGGTCATGTCTACATGTCTCCCGAACCCGTAGGGTCTACACACTTAAGGTTCGGTGACGCTAGGGTTGTAGAGATATGAATATGCAGTAACCCGAAAGTTGTTCGGAGTCCCGGATGAGATCCTGGACGTCACAAGGAGTTCCGGAATGGTCCGGAGGTGAAGAATTATATATAGGAAGTGCAGTTTCGGCCATTGGGAGAGTTTCGGGGGTCACCGTTATTGTACCGGGACCACCGGATGGGTCCCAGGGGTCCACCGGGTGGGGCCACCCATCCCGGAGGGCCCCATGGGCTAAAGTGGGGAGGGGAAGCAGCCCATAGTGGGCTGGTGCGCCCCCCTTGGCCCACCCCATGCGCCTAGGGTTGGGAACCCTAGGGTGGGGGGGCGCCCCACCTGGCTTGGGGGGCACTCCACCCCTTGGCCGCCGCCCCCCCTAGGAGATCCCATCTCCTAGGGACGGCGCACCCCCTAGGGGGCCAATATAAAGGGGGGGAGGGAGGGGGAAGCCGCACCCTTGAGTCTTGGCGCCTCCCTCTCCACTGCTACACCTCTCCCTCTCGCAGTAGAACGGCGAAGCCCTGCTGCGGTGACCCCTGCATCCACCACCACGCCGTCGTGCTGCTGGATCTTCATCAACCTCTCCTTCCCCCTTGCTGGATCAAGAAGGAGGAAACATCACGCTGACCGTACGTGTGTTGAAGCGGAGGTGCCGTCCGTTCGGCGCTAGGATCTCCGGTGATTTGGATCACGTCGAGTACGACTTCCTCATCCCCGTTCTTTGAACGCTTCCGCGCGTGATCTACAAAGGTATGTATATGCAATCTGATCACACGTTACTAGATGAACTCATAGATGGATCTTGGTGAAACCGTAGGAAAATTTCTGTTTTCTGCAACGTTCCCCATCAGTCACCACCTGAATTCCCTCGGTTTAAATGGATCGAAGATCCACACAATTTATTTAGTTGAGATGCAAAAGATTTATGAGATGATGGCATGATTACATGATGCAATGCAAAAAAATAAAAGGGCAAGAACAAATGAAACAAACGGTGAAACCCGGAATATATGGAAGTCTTCTCGAGCATCGGTCTCGGGGCGTCACAACACTCCACCACTACGAGATGATCTCGTCCCGAGATCTAGAATGGCACCGGAGGGAAAAACGGAAGAGAAAGAGAAGAGGTAAAACTAAGTTGCTTCTCTGACAAACGAGTGAAACCAAAGAACCTTGAAAAGTTGAACAACTTGAAAGAAAAAAAGCAACGACGATGAACGAAGTTGAAAGCACTCCGGTAGAAAAGAGATGCAAGACTTGATAGGATGAAAAAGGACTTGAGCAAAGGACACAACACTCTGGTTAAATGGATAAACCAAGAAAAGAACATGATCCTGACAAAACAAGAAGATGGGTTGAAGAGAGCAACATCACAATGCCTCCAAAACAAAAGTAAGAATGGAATGGAATGAACGAAGTGAAACAAGATCTTGAGAGAGCACGATAACAACAAATGCTAGAACGGAGTTGTTGGAAAACCAACAACGAAAAGAATAATCTTGATATGGTCTTATGGAATACATCTCAAATTATGAGGTGACAACCTGCCACTCACGAAAAACAAGATTGGATTGATATGAACAAGAAGACGAGAAACTTATCTCACCGAGAGGATAAATGAAGACTAGGGTCGTTTATAAGCACCATAATTAGCAAAATCCTTAGGGAAAGCTTTAGGTGAAAAATAACCCAAGTTAACTCGAATGAAGAGATTGATGGATTTAATATATCTCATTCTTAACAACATGTGAATCATGGAACATGAACTCAAATTATCAAGAATGACATAATACCACCTCCAATGATATGGTAGAAGGAATTGCACTCCGGATTGCACAAAGAAGAATACTTGAGCTCCTTTAGAAAAGAATCTCTATTAACACTTCGAAAAGGAATTAAATCCTTGATGAACCAACATTAGAGCCTCCATGAAGAACTCCGGTAAACAAAAGGATAACGAAAAGAAAGAGAAGTTGAAAACACAAGGTGAAACCTTGTAATGATTAGATGGATCTTCATGACGATATAATTGAGAGAGCTTGGAACTCCGGGAAAAGAAAAGATGAAACAAATGAAACCGAGAATTTGATGAGCCTACGGAATAAGGAGTTAATCACTTGGATGAAAACAAGAATAAGAATTACATTATGCTTATCCTTTACCAATTTAATTGATGACAAGCAACGGATTTGGCATACTACTTATCCTTGTAGAAAGCTTAAGATAGATATAGCGCAAACTTAAGAAGGTCTTCGACGAACCACCAGTAGAATTAGGAAACAATGAATGAATTGATATGATAAGAAAGAAGGAAAAAAAATCTTGAACGAACCACCGTAAGAATTGAAAATGAAGAATGAAAAATATAAAGAAACACCGGGAAGAATTATCAAATGCACAAAAGTGCTTGAGGGAATTTAGATCCATGAGAACGAAGAGATCACGAGCTGATTAGAGAAAACTTGAATGATGCACCGGTAAGATTTGGAGAAAGAGAGCTGAAAGCTGAGAATGAATAAATCTGAGATGATGGACTCCGGATGAACAAACTGAACAGAATCTTGAATTTCTCCGGATAGGTGAAAAGAATTCTCACAATCGAAACAACTATGAGAGGATGGTATCAAGCTTGAACTACGCATCTCTGAGAGAATGGTTAAGATTTTGAGGAAAAACTCTTCTTCGATCTTCAAAATCCGAGAATGACGACGAGAAACACCACCATGAATTATTTAGACACTCCGGAAGAATCAAAAGCGAAGAGGTTGAGCCAACTATGAAAAGAATTTGAAAGATCTTGGAGAAACACATCTGACTAAAGAAAAATCATTCTTACGTCAAACTTTGACAAGAATTTAGGATAGCTCCGGGAAAATTAGGAGAGTCAGGTAAGATCCTGGAAAAAGACCTGTGGGTTAGGGCCCACTCAAAAGAAACACCATAGAATGATTCCTTGAAAAGAGAGATTGCACCGGTTGAATTAAATGGCTTGAAAGATATTACAATCTCGATAGAGCTTGAATGGATCGAGAATGTACCCGTGAGTCTTCTGAGATATCTTGAGCACTCCGGAACAAATGAATAGCGAGAGGTGAATGATAAAGAGGTGCACCGGTAAGAAAAGGTATTTGAAACAAGGAAAAAGGATATGATCCACAAAGCTTGACTTGGTTCCTCCGGAAAAGAAAAAAGAATGAATAATGGTGAACTAGAAACTCCGTTAAAATCTTCATGAGAATCACCGGATAAGAATATTGACGGAAAAAGGATGGAGAGACTTCAAAAGAATAAAAGGATACTTGATAAAGAAATCTTAGTCCTTGAAGAAAAAGGGGTGGGTGGGCGGGAAAAAACAAAGGCATCTTGGGATAGATAAAATGAGCACTGTTGATAAGAATCGATAATTAATCTTGCGGATGTTGAAATGATCGGATCCACTTGAAGAGAAGCACACTGGTTTAAAAGGATTGGCAAAACACTCTCGATGATCGAGAAGGATTAGTGTTCACATCGAAGTATGAGAACACCGCTTAAGAAAAGGTATGGAATCCACATTTGACTTCGAAGCAACTCGAAAACAACAACTCAAAACAAAACAAAGGATTGGCTTGCAGAATAAGCCGGAACAAACATATGATAGAGATTTCGTCCGAAGTTTTCGTGGTGGAGCCTACACGGGCTCGATCGTACAGCACCATCATGTACAAGGCAGTGCACATGACATACGAAGCGTCCCCGAGTCGGCATAGCCAAGGACTCTTTAAGACACAACGAGGCCACTGTAAAACCGACCGTGAATAGGCGGACCACTAGACGTCAAACCCCAATTTCATATCATACATCTGTCGGAAAGATATCCTAAGAGCTACTTGATTTCCCACTTATGAACTCCCGAAATTTTCCCACTTATGCAATCAGGTGTTGAGGATACAGGGGAAGCATAATATCTCACCCAAAGCTAGCAAATCCTACATCCAGCTGTATCCATCCTTCAACACATAACCAAGAAACCTTCGGAAATCACCTACCTCAACCTTCAAAAAGCATCCGTTATACAAGTTATGGCAATACTCCCGAACTCCCGCCCCAGTACTGGGTGGCGTCGAGGTTATCTCACCAACAACTGCATAAAAGAGATTTTTGATGCCAGCGAAACTAAACTCAGGTATTCCAGAACTGCAACGATAAAATTGTGACGACAACCCCATGGAGCTCAACTCCCCGGGACACTGCCACAACCCCTAAATGACAGGAGCCACCAAGAACAATGTTCTCGTCACAAATCGATCGGAACGATTCCAAGATACCCGCGTGATCCTAAAAAAATTTAGTGAAATTTGAGAAGAGAAGAGTCAAAACTCTACGTCAGGATGCCTTACTAGAGCGATGAGGAGACTGGGAAGTAAAAAGAATTCCTAAACTCTCCGATATATAATTCCTAAATGACTCAAAACATTTTTCTAGACTCAACAACGGCTGGTAAAAAGATCAAGCAATGGGGCTCCTAAGGTCGGGGAAGGCTCTGACTACCAACTTGTAACGCCCTCGACGCGGCTATATCTCCCACGTGTCGAAGCACAACTTAGAGGCATAACCGCATTGAAAGAAATGTCGCAAGTGAGGTAATCTTCACACAACCCATATAATACATAAGGGAAAGAGATACATAGTTGGCTTACAATCGCCACTTCACACAATTACATGAATAAAACATTACAACATCCAAATACAATCAAGGTCCGACTACGGAACCAAAATAAAAGAAGAACCCCAAATGCGACAAAGTCCCCGATCGACCCCAACTGGGCTCCACTACTGATCAACTAGAATGAAACAAAACAAAGGACAAGATCTTCATCGAGCTTCTCCTGAGTTTGGTTGCGTCATCTGCACGGACTCATCGGCACCTGCAAGCTGGTTTTGGAAGTATCTGTGAGTCACGGGGACTCAGCAATCTCGCACCCTCGCGATCAAGACTATTTATGTTGGGGAACGTAGCAGAAATTCAAAATTTTCTACGTGTCACCAAGATCTATCTATGGAGAGACCAGCAACGAGGGGAAGGAGAGTGCATATACATACCCTTGTAGATCGCTAAGCGGAAGCGTTCAAGAGAACGGGGTTGATGGAGTCGTACTCGTCGTGATTCAAATCACCGATGATCCTAGCGCCGAACGGACGGCACCTCCGCGTTCAACACACGTACGGAGCAGCGACGTCTCCTCCTTCTTGATCCAGCAAGGGGGAAGGAGAGGTTGATGGAGATCCAGCAGCACGACGGCGTGGTGGAAGTAGTGGGATTCCAACAGGGCTTCGCTAAGCGCTGCGGGAGGAGGGAGATGTGTCACGGGAGGGAGAGGGAGGCGCCAGGCCTTAGGTATGGTTGCTTCTCCTTTTCCCCACTATATATAGGGCCAAGGGAGAGGGGGAGGCGCAGCCCTTGCCCCTTCCTCCAAGGAAGGGTGCGGCCAAGGGGGGAGGAGCCCATCCTCCCCCAAGGCACCTCGGAGGTGCCTTCCCCTTTTAGGACTCTCCCCTTTTTTCTCTTCTCTTGGTGCATGGGCCTCTTGGGGCTGGTGCCCTTGGCCCATGTAGGCCAAGGCGCACCCCCTACAGCCCATGTGGCCCCCCGGGGCAGGTGGCCCCACCCAGTGGGCCCCCGGGACCCTTCCGGTGGTCCCGGTACAATACCGGTGACCCCGAAACTTGTCCCGATGGCCGAAATAGCACTTCCTATATATAATTCTTTACCTCCGAACCATTCCGGAACTCCTCGTGACGTCCAGGATCCCATCCGGGACTCCGAACAACTTTCGGGTTACCGCATACTAATATCTCTATAACCCTAGCGCCACCGAACCTTAAGTGTGTAGACCCTACGGGTTCGGGAGACATGCAGACATGACCGAGATGACTCTCCGGTCAATAACCAACAGCGGGATCTGGATACCCATGTTGTCTCCCACATGTTCCACGATGATCTCATCGGATGAACCACAATGTCAAGGACTTAATCAATCCCGTATACAATTCCCTTTGTCTAGCGGTACGATACTTGCCCGAGATTCGATCGTCGGTATCCCGGTACCTTGTTTAATCTCGTTACCGGCAAGTCTCTTTACTCGTTCCGTAACACATCATCCCGTGATCAACTCCTTGATCACATTGTGCACATTATGATGATGTCCTACCGAGTGGGCCCAGAGATACCTCTCCGTTTACACGGAGTGACAAATCCCAGTCTCGATTCGTGCCAACCCAACAGACACTTTCGGAGATACCTGTAGTGCACCTTTATAGTCACCCAGTTACGTTGTGACGTTTGGTACACCCAAAGCACTCCTACGGTATTCGGGAGTTGCACAATCTCATGGTCTAAGGAAATGATACTTGACATTAGAAAATCTTTAGCATACGAACTACATGATCTTGTGCTAGGCTTAGGATTGGGTCTTGTCCATCACATCATTCTCCTAATGATGTGATCCCATTATCAACGACATCCAATGTCCATGGTCAGGAAACCATAACCATCTATTGATCAACGAGCTAGTCAACTAGAGGCTTACTAGGGACATGGTGTTGTCTATGTATCCACACATGTATCTGAGTTTCCTATCAATACAATTATAGCATGGATAATAAACGATTATCATGAACAAGGAAATATAATAATAATCAATTTATTATTGCCTCTAGGGCATATTTCCAACAGTCTCCCACTTGCACTAGAGTCAATAATCTAGTTCACATCGCCATGTGATTAATACTCACAGGTCACATCGCCATGTAACCAAGATCCAAAGAGTTTACTAGAGTCAATAATCTAGTTCACATCACTATGTAATTAACACTCAATGAGTTCTGGGTTTGATCATGTTGCTTGTGAGAGAGGTTTTAGTCAACGGGTCTGAACCTTTCAGATCCGTGTGTGCTTTACAAATCTTTATGTCATCTCCTAGATGCAGCTACCACGCTCTATTTGGAGCTATTCCAAATAACTGTTCTACTACACGAATCCAGTTTACTACTCAGAATAATCTGGATTAGTGTCAAAGTTTGCATCGGCGTAACCCTTTACGACGAACTCTTTTACCACCTCCATAATCGAGAAAATTCCTTAGTCCACTAGTTACTAAGGATAACTTTGACCGCTGTCCTGTGATCCATTCTTAGATCACTCTTGTACCCCTTGACTGACTCACGGCAAGGCACATTTCAGGTGCGGTACACAGCATAGCATACTGTAGAGCCTATGTCTTAAGCATAGGGGACGACCTTCGTCCTTTCTCTCTATTCTGCCATGGTCGAGCTTTAAGTCTTAACTTCATACCTTACAACTCAGGCAAGAACTCCTTCTTTGACTGATCCATCTTGAACACCTTCAAGATCATGTCAAGGTATGTGCTCATTTGAAAGTACCATTAAGCGTTTTGATCTATCCTTATAGATCTTGATGCTCAATGTTCAAGTAGCTTAATCCAGGCTTTCCATTGAAAAACACTTTCCAAATAACCCTATATGCTTTCCAGAAATTCTACATCATTTCTGATCCATAATATGTCAACAACATATACTCATCAGAAATTCTATAGTGCTCCCACTCACTTCTTTGGAAATACAAGTTTCTCATAAACTTTGTATAAACCCAAAATCTTTGATCATCATCAAAGTATACATTCCAACTCCGAGATGCTTACTCCAGTCCTTAGAAGGATTGCTAGAGCTTTGCATACTTATTAGCATCTTTCAGGATTGACAAAACCTTCCGGTTGTATCACATACAACCTTTCCTCAAAAATCGTCGAGGAAACAATGTTTTGACATCCTATCTGCAAGATTTCATAAATAATGCAGTGATCGCTAACATAATTCCAACAGACTCTTAGCATCGCTACGAGTGAGAAAATCTCATCGTAGTCAACTCCTTGAACTTGTCAGAAACTTCTTAATGACAAGTCGAGCTTTCTTAATGGTGATACCTACCATCATTGTCCGTCTTCCTTTTAAAATCCATCTGTACTCAATAGCATTACGACCATTGAGCCGTTCTGCCAAAGTCTACACTTTGTTTTCATACATGGATCCTCTCTCGGATTTTATGGCCTCGAGCCATTTATCGGAATCCGGGCCCACCATCGCTTCTCCATAGCTCGTAGGTTCATTGTTGTCTAGCAACATGACTTCCAAGACAGGACTACGTACCACTCTGAAGTAGTACGCATCCTTGTCATCCCACGAGGTTTGATAGTGACTTGATCTGAAGTTTCATGATCACCATCATAAGCTTCCACTTCAATTGGTGTAGGTGCCACAGGAACAACTTCCTATGCCCTGCCACACACTAGTTGAAGAGACGGTTCAATAACCTCATCAAGTCTCCACCATCCTCCCACTCAATTCTTTCGAAAGAAACTTTTCCTCGAGAAAGGACCCGATTCTAGAAACAATCCCTTATTGCTTTCAGATCTGAGACAGGAGGTATACCCAACTGTTTTGGGTGTCCTATGAAGATGCATTTATCCGCTTTGGGTTCGAGCTTATCAGCCTGAAACTTTTTCACATAAGCGTCGCAGCCCCAAACTTTTAAGAAATGACAGCTTAGGTTTCTCTAAACCATAGTTCATACGGTGTCATCTCATCGGAATTACGTGGTGCCCTATTTAAAGTAAATGTGGTTGTCTCTAATGCCCAACCCATAAACTATCGTGGTAATTCGATAAGAGACATCATGGTATGCATCATATCCAATAGGGTGCAGTTATGATGTTCGGACACACCATCACACTATGGTGTTCCAGGCTGTATTAGTTGTGAAACAATTTCCACAATGTCTTAATTCTGTGCCAAACTCGTAATTCAGATATTCATCTCTATGATCATATCATAGATCTTTTATCCTCTTGTCACGACGATCTTTCAACTTCACCCTGAAATTACTTGAACCTTTCAATAATTCAGACTCGTGATTTATCAAGTAAATGTACTCAACATCTACTCAAATCATCTGTGAAGTAAGAACATAACGATATCCACTACACGCCTCAGCACTCATTGGACTGCACACATCAAAATGTATTTCTTCCAACAAGTTGCTTTCTAGTTCCATTTTACTGAAACCGAGGATTTCAGTCATCTTGCCCATGTGGTATGATTTGCATGTCTCAAGTGATTCAAGATCACGTGAGTTCAAACGGTCCATCTGCATGGAGTTTCTTCATGCATATACACCAATAGACATGGTTCGCATGTCTCAAACTTTTCAAAAATGAGTGAGCCCAAAGATCCATCAACATGGAGCTTCTTCATGCGTTTTATACCGATATGACTTAAGTGGCAGTGCCACAAGTAGGTGGTACTATCATTACTATCTTATATCTTTTGGCATGAACATGTGTATCACTACGATCGAGATTCAATAAACCATTCATTTTAGGTGTAAGACCATTGAAGGTATTATTCAAATAAACAGAGTAACCATTATTCTCCTTAAATAACCGTATTGCGATAGACATAATCCAATCATGTCTATGCTCAACACAAACACCAATCTCGATGGTAGAAGGAGCGTACGATATTTGATTATATCAACATTGGAAACACTTCCAACACATACCGTCAGCTCACCTTTAGCTAGTCTCCGTTTATTCCGTAGCTTTTATTTCGAGTTACTAACACTTAGCAACCGAACCGGTATCTAATACCCTGGTGCTACTAGGAGTACTAGTAAAGTACACATCAACACAATGTATATCCAATATACTTCTATCGACCTTGCTAGCCTTCTAATCTACCAAGTATCTAGGGTAATTCTGCTCCAGTGGCTGTTCCCCTTATTACAGAAGCACTCAGTCTCGGGTTTGGGTTCAACCTTGGGTTTCTTCACTAGAGCAGCAGCTGAATTGCCATTTCATGAAGTATCCCTTTGTTCCCTTGCCCTTCTTGAAACTAGTGGTTTCACTAACCATCAACAATTGATGCTCCTTCTTGATTTCTACTTTCGCGGTGTCAAACATCGCGAATATCTTAAGGATCATCATATATGTCCCTAATACATTATAGTTCATCACGAAGCTCTAGCAGCTTGATGGTAGTGACTTCGGAGAAACATCACTATTTCATCTGGAAGATCAACTCCCACTTGATTCAAATGATTGTTGTACTCAGATAATCTGAGCACAAGCACAACAATTGAGCTTTTCTCCTTAGTTTGTAGGCTAAGAAAATCGTCGGAGGTCTTATACCTCTTGACGTGGGCACGATCCTGAAATCCCAATTTCAGCCCTCGAAACATCTCATATGTTTCACGATGTTTCAAAAACGTCTTTGGTGCCTCAACTCTAAACCGTTTAACTGAACTATCACGTAGTTATCAAAATGTGTATGTCAGATGTTCTCAACATCCACAGACAACATTCGAGGTTCAGCACACTGAGCGGTGCATTAAGGACATAAGCCTTCTAAGAAGCAATGAGGACAATCCTCAGTCTACGGACCTAGTCCGCATAATTGCTACTATCAGCTTTCAACTAAATTTTCTCTAGGAACATAACTAAACAGTAGAACTGAAGCGCGAGCTACGACATAATTTGCAAAATCCTTTTGACTATGTTCAGGGCAATTAAGTTCATCTTATGAACTCCCACTCAGATAGACATCCCTCTAGTCATCTAAGTGATTACATGATCCGAGTCAACTAGGCCGTGTCCGATCATCACGTGAGACGGACTAGCCAACGTCGGTGAACATCTTCATGTTGATCGTATCTTCTATATGACTCATGCTCGACCTTTCGGTCTTCTGTGTTCCGAGGCCATGTCTATACACATGCTAGGCTCGTCAAGTTAACCCTAAGTGTTTTGCATGTGTAAAACTGTCTTACACCCGTTGTATGTGAACGTAAGGATCTATCACACCCGATCATCACATGGTGCTTCGAAACGACGAACTGTATCAACGGTGCACAGTTAGGGGAGAACACTTCTTGAAATTTTAATGAGGGATCATCTTATTTACTACCGTCGTTCTAAGCAAATAAGATGTATAAACATGATAAACATCATATGCAATCAAATAATAGTGACATGATATGGCCAATATCATATAGCTCCTTTGATCTCCATCTTGGGGCTCCATGATCATCTTGTCACCGGCATGACACCATGATCTCCATCATCATGATCTCCATCATCGTGTCTTCATGAAGTTGTCACGTCATCTATTACTTCTACTACTATGGCTAACGCTTTAGCAATAAAGTAAAGTAATTACATGACGTTTATGTTGACGTGCAGGTCATAAATAAATTAAGACAACTCCTATGGCTCCTGCCGGTTGTCATACTCATCGACATGCAAGTCGTGATTCCTATTACAAGAACATGATCAATCTCATACATCACATATATCATTCATCACATCCTTTTGGCCATATCACATCACATAGCATACCCTGCAAAAACAAGTTAGACGTCCTCTAATTGTTGTTTGCATGTTTTACGTGGCTGCTATGGGTTTCTAGCAAGAACGTTTCTTACCTACGCAAAGACCACAACGTGATATGCCAATTTCTATTTACCCTTCATAAGGACCCTTTTCATCGAATCCGATCCGACTAAAGTAGGAGAGACAGACACCCGCTAGCCACCTTATGCAACTAGTGCATGTCACTCGGTGGAACCTGTCTCACGTAAGAGTACGTGTAAGGTCGGTCCGGGCCGCTTCATCCCACGACGCCGCCGAATCAAGATAAGACTAGTAACGGCAAGCATATTGAACAAAATCAACGCCCACAACTACTTTGTGTTCTACTCGTGCATAGAAACTACGCATAGACCTAGCTCTGATACCACTGTTGGGGAACGTAGCAGAAATTCAAAATTTTCTACGTGTCACCAAGATCTATCTATGGAGAGACCAGCAACGAGGGGAAGGAGAGTGCATCTACATACCCTTGTAGATCGCTAAGCGGAAGCGTTCAAGAGAACGGGGTTGATGGAGTCGTACTCGTCGTGATTCAAATCACCGATGATCCTAGCGCCGAACGGACGGCACCTCCGCGTTCAACACATGTACGGAGCAGCGACGTCTCCTCCTTCTTGATCCAGCAAGGGGGAAGGAGAGGTTGATGGAGATCCAGCAGCACGACGGCGTGGTGGAAGTAGCGGGATTCCAACAGGGCTTCGCTAAGCGCTGCGGGAGGAGGGAGATGTGTCACGGGAGGGAGAGGGAGGCGCCAGGCCTTAGGTATGGTTGCTTCTCCTTTTCCCCACTATATATAGGGCCAAGGGAGAGGGGGAGGCGCAGTCCTTGCCCCTTCCTCCAAGGAAGGGTGCGGCCAAGGGGGGAGGAGTCCATCCTCCCCAAGGCACCTCGGAGGTGCCTTCCCCTTTTAGGACTCTCCCCTTTTTTCTCTTCTCTTGGCGCATGGGCCTCTTGGGGCTGGTGCCCTTGGCCCATGTAGGCCAAGGCGCACCCCATACATCCCATGTGGCCCCCCGGGGCAGGTGGCCCCACCCAGTGGGCCCCCGGGACCCTTCCGGTGGTCCCGGTACAATACCGGTGACCCCGAAACTTGTCCCGATGGCCGAAATAGCACTTCCTATATATAATTCTTTACCTCCGGACCATTCCGGAACTCCTCGTGACGTCCGGGATCTCATCCGGGACTCCGAACAACTTTCGTGTTACCGCATACTAATATCTCTATAACCCTAGCGTCACCGAACCTTAAGTGTGTAGACCCTACGGGTTCGGGAGACATGCAGACATGACCGAGATGACTCTTCGGTCAATAACCAACAGCGGGATCTGGATACCCATGTTGGCTCCCACATTTTCCACGATGATCTCATTAGATGAACCACGATGTCAAGGACTTAATCAATCCCGTATACAATTCCCTTTGTCTAGCGGTACGATACTTGCCCGAGATTCGATCGTCGGTATCCCGGTACCTTGTTCAATCTCGTTACCGGCAAGTCTCTTTACTCGTTCCGTAACACATCATCCCGTGATCAACTCCTTGATCACATTGTGCACATTATGATGATGTCCTACCGAGTGGGCCCAGAGATACCTCTTCGTTTACACGGAGTGACAAATCCCAGTCTCGATTCGTGCCAACCCAACAGACACTTTCGAAGATACCTATAGTGCACCTTTATAGTCACCCAGTTACGTTGTGACGTTTGGTACACCCAAAGCACTCCTACGGTATCCGGGAGTTGCACAATCTCATGGTCTAAGGAAATGATACTTGACATTAGAAAAGCTTTAGCATACGAACTACATGATCTTGTGCTAGGCTTAGGATTGGGTCTTGTCCATCACATCATTCTCCTAATGATGTGATCCCGTTATCAACGACATCCAATGTCCATGGTCAGGAAACCGTAACCATCTATTGATCAACGAGCTAGTCAACTAGAGGCTTACTAGGGACATGGTGTTGTCTATGTATCCACACATGTATCTGAGTTTCCTATCAATACAATTATAGCATGGATAATAAACGATTATCATGAACAAGGAAATATAATAATAATCAATTTATTATTGCCTCTAGGGCATATTTCCAACAATTTAAGCTTATGGGTAAGGTAAAGGTATGAGGTGGAGCTGCAGCAAGCGACTAGCATATATGGTGGCTAACATACGCAAATGAGAGCGAGAAGAGAAGGCAAAGCACGTTCGAGAAAGTATGATCAAGAAGTGATCCTAAAGCAACCTATGTCAAGCATAACTCCAACACCGTGTTCACTTCTCGGACTCCGTCGGAAAGATACCATCACGGTTACACACGCGGTTGATGCATTTTAATTGAGTTAAGGTTCAAGTTATCTAGAACCGGACATCAACAAATTCCCATCTGCCCATAACCGTGGGCACGGCTTTCGAAAGTTCAAATCCCTGCAGGGGAGTGCCAACTTAGCCCATGACAAGCTCTCACGGTCAACGAAGGAATAGACCTCCTCCCGAGACATTCCGCTCAGACTCGGTATCCCGGTTCTACAATACATCCTCGACAATGGTAAAACAAGTCCAGCAAAGCCGCCCGATGTGCCGACATCCTGATGGGAGCTGCACATATCTCGTTCTCAGGGCAACATCGGATAGGTCAAGCTACGAGTAAAACCAGCCCTCAAGTTTCCCCGAGGTGGCCCCGCAGGCTGCCCATTTCGGACCAACACTTAGATAAGCACTGGCCCGGGGGGGTTAAAATAAAGATGACCCTTGGGCTGGCCTAACCCAAGGGAAAAAAGAGGCTAGGTGGCGAATGGTAAAACCAAGGTTGGGCCTTGCTGGAGGAGTTCTATTCAAAGCGAACTGTCAAGGGGTTCCCATTATAACCCAACCGTGTAAGGAACGCAAAATCCACGAACATAACACCGATATGACAGAAACTAGGGCGGCAAGAGTGGAAAAAAACACCAGGCATAAGGCCGAGCCTTCCACCCTTTACCAAGTATATAGATGCATTAATTAAATAAGATATATTGTGATATCCCAACAAGTAAACATGTTCCAACAAGGAACAACATCTCCATGTTCCAACAAGGAACAAACTTGAAACTTCACCTGCAACTAACAACGCTATAAGAGGGGCTGAGCAAAGCGGTAACATAGCCAATCAACGGTTTGCTAGGACAAGGTGGGTTAGAGGCTTGGTTCAACAATATAGGAGGCATGATAAGCAAGTGGTAGGTATCGCAGCATAGGCATAGCAAAAGAGCGAGCATCTAGCAAGCAAAGATAGAAGTGATTTTGAGGGTATGGTCATCTTGCCTGAAATCCCGCAAGGAAGAAGAATGAGTCCATGAAGAAGACAAATGGACGAAGTCGAACGGATCCTCACAAACGCGACGTTACCGGAACCAACCCGAAGAAGCAAACACCGGAAAGAAGCACACAACATAGTAAACAACCAACACATAAACATGGCATGATGCACAACCAAGTATGATGCATGTCCGGATTAAAGAGGCATGGCATGGCAAAGAGCACAAGCAACCCTACAAATTAAGTGGAGCTCAATATGCAACAAGTTGCATATTGACGAAACACCACATCAATTATTTAGTTCACTCCTGCTTATGTACCCAACCAAATTAAATGTTGTTAAGCATGGCAAGGGGTGTAGCATAACAAACTATACCATCTAAACAATTTAAATGGGTCCGGATATAATATACAACAAAACCGGTAAATCCCCATATGCATTTAGCAAATTAATGCAAACAACAAATTAAACATTTTAATTGTTGTTATCATGATGCGGATGACATGAACAAGTTTATGCAATTTTTTATTAAAAGTTGACAAGAGCATTGTGAAGCATTTGTCACCGTGGTGGAAAGGAAAGGGGTGCCACGGCAACGGTAACGAAAACGGTGCCACGGCAACATATCGGTTATCAGGTAGCCCACGGGGATACCGGTGCAAAAGGAAAAGTGACGGGAGCATGCAAGAGATGGTGGGGTGATCCCGGTTACCGGGTTCCCATGGGTCGATGACGGTGACAAGGCAAAAGAGGGGTAACGTGCACCGACAATTCGAGCACGGAGCAAACATGGGCATCTCTTACATCACACATGCATTCGTTCACGGGCGGTCATCTCGGGGTTATACCTTCGAAGCGTGCGATACCGGAACGGATCAAGTTCGTAGAGGGAAGTAGACGTTCTCGCAACGGCGGTAGTGGAAGTAGTTGTTCACGCGGCGGTAGTCGAACTTGACGATACCGTTACACGGGTCTTCGGCAACGGTAGTGGTACCCATTTTGTAGTCGTGCACATTCCGTAGATGTTCGAGGTCACGGCGAGGATCTTGACGTCCACGGAGTCTTCGAAGGTCGACGGTAGTGGTACTCGGGTCGTCGGCGACGGTAGTCGTTCTATGCATCGGGCGTCAAGGTACTTGCCGAGGTACTTGCCGTTCTTAGCGGTTCTGAAAACGGCGGTAGATGAACAAGATGCGTCGTCGTGGTACTTGGCAAAAAAATCACAGAGAAGATGCTTGGCGGTCCTTGTTGACCGGGTACTTGGTGTTATTTCCTGTTCTGATCTACCTTGGCGTCAACCACAACAGCAAGTGGAGGTACACAAACAACAACAGGAGGTTGCAGAGGTGGTCGAACTCAGGCGGTTCATGGTGCGGTCATGCGAGCAGCGCTCGCGTACTGAAACTGACGAAGCGGGCGGCGATAGCTTCGTGCGTTTGATCGAAGAAGAGACGAGACCCTGCGGCAGGAAGTGAGTGCGGACAGCCGAGGTGAGAGGAGCCGGGCGGAGCAGGCCCGATCCAGCGGCAGGGACGGCAGGGACGGGAAGGACACACCGGATGCTCTGGTCACCGGCGGCCAAGGCAGCAGAGAAGGACGGCAGGCGGAGCTCGAGGTAGTAGAAACAGGGTCCATGGCGCGCTCGACGACGGCGGATAGGCGGCTGCGCTAAGCAGAGGCAGGGCCGAGGACGGACGGGTCGAGGGGCTCCTCCCCTAGCGACGAAGCTGGCGATGCGGTGGCGCCGGGTAGACGAGGAGGCGGCGAGGGAGGTCTTGGACCCGCTGCGGGAGGCGAGGCGCTGAGGGCGCAGCGAGGCTGTCGTGGAAGACCGGTGCAGAGGTGGAGGAAGGGCTCCGGCGAGGGGACGTCGAGGGCGAGCCGGGTCAAGGGCGACGAGCTCATGGGACCGCGGGAGGGTAGGTTTGAGGGGTCTCACTCCTCTCCTCTCCTGCGGGTGGCTACACGAGCGATGGAGAGGGAGATAATGAGAGGAGGGAGTGGCGGTGCAAGGGGATCGCGAGGGAGAGGACGAGGGGATCGAGCAGAACTGAGCGAGGGGGAAGATGGGATCGAGCGCGGGCGCTCTCCTGGCGGCGCGAGGGGAAAACGAGAGGGAGAAGGGAGTCGGGCTCCCTGGTGTCTAGGGTTAGCAGCGCTAGTTGGGCTTGGGGCCGGCCCAGTAGAAAGGAGGGATTAGCTGGGCTTGCTGGATTGGGCTCTCCCTCTCCTCTCTTTCTTCTTTAAACGAAAAAATAGAGAGAGAGGAAAAAGAAGGGGGGTTAGGAAAAAGAGTTTGAGCAGGAGGACAATTTTCCTAGACTCATAAAAATAAACATGACCACAGAAAAATATAAGTGGCAAGATTGCAGGAATTAAATTTAAATTCATTTGAATATAATTCAAATGGTTTTGAATTGGGACTAGGTTCGGGGTGGCCAAAAATGTTTGGGTCTTTGGTGGAGCTCCGGAATATGATGAAAGAATATATGGCTAAGTTGGAGACCAAGAATTAAGATAACAGCAGCATTGGGATATTCTGCAAGTGTGTTTATGGGTGAATCCAAATTATTGGAATATTTAATATAGCTCCCTAAATATTAGGAGGATATGTTATAAAGAGAAGTCACCACATGAATTCCCTCGGTTTAAATGGATCGAAGATCCACACAATTTATTTAGTTGAGATGCAAAAGGTTTTTGAGATGATGGCATGATGACATGATGCAATGCAAAAAAATAAAAGGGCAAGCACAAATGAAACAAACGGCGAAACCCGGAATATATGGAAGTCTTCTCGAGCATCGGTCTCGGGGCGTCACACTGGGTGTGTAACCATATAAGGTTTTATTCATGTAAACAGAACAACAATTTATTCTCTTACTTAAATGAATAACCGTATTACAATAAACATGATCAAATCATATTTATGCTCAACGCAAACACCAAATAACACTTATTTAGGTTCAACACTAATCTCGAAAGTATAGGGAGTGTGCGATGATGGTCATATCAATCTTGGAACCACTTCCAACACACATCGTCACTTCACCCTTAACTAGTCTCTGTTTATTCCACAACTCCCGTTTCGAGTTACTAATCTTAGCAACTGAACTAGTATCTAATACCGAGGGGTTGCTATAAACACTAGTAAAGTACACATCAATAACATGTATATCAAATATACTTATGTTCACTTTGCCATCCTTCTTATCCGCCAATCACTTGGGGTAGTTCCGCTTCCAGTGACCAGTCCCTTTGCAGTAGAAGCACTTAGTCTCAGGCTTAGAACCAGACTTGGGCTTCTTCAATTGAGCAGCAACTTGCTTGCTGTTTTTCTTGAAGTTTCCCTTTTTTCCTTTGCCCTTTTCTTGAAACTAGTGATCTTGTCAACCATCAACACTTGATGCTCTTTCTTGATTTCTACCTTCATCGATTTCATCATCATGAAAAGCTCGGGAGTCGTTTTCGTCATCCCTTGCATACTATAGTTCATCACAAAGTTCTACTAACTTGGTGATGGTGACTAGAGAATTCTGTCAATCACTATCTTATCTGGAAGATTAACTCCCACTTGATTCAAGCGATTGTAGTACCCAGACAATCTGAGCACATGCTCACTAGTTGAGAGATTCTCCTCCATCTTTTAGCTATAGAACTTGTTGGAGACTTCATATCTCTCAACTCGGGTATTTGCTTGAAATATTAACTTCAACTCCTGGAACATCTCATATGGTCCATGACATTCAAAACGTCTTTGAAGTCCCGATTCTAAGCCGTTAAGCATGGTGCACTAAACTATCAAGTAGTCATCATATTTAGCTAGCCAAACGTTCATAACATCTGCATCTGCTCCTGCAATAGGTCTGTCACCTAGCGGTGCATCAAGGACATAATTCTTCTGTGCAGCAATGAGGATAAACCTCAGATCACGGATCCAATCCGCATCATTGCTACTAACATTTTTCAACACAATTTTCTCTAGGAACATATCAAAATAAACACAGGGAAGCAACAACGCGAGCTATAGATCTACAACATAATTTGCAAAATACTACCAGGACTAAGTTCATGATAAATTTAAGTTCAATTAATCATATTACTTAAGAACTCCCACTTAGATAGACCTCCCTCTAATCCTCTAAGTGATCACGTGATCCAAATCAACTAAACCATGTCCGATCATCACGTGAGATGGAGCAGTTTCATTGGTGAACATCACTATGTTGATCATATCTACTATATGATTCACGCTCGACCTTTCGGTCTCCGTGTTCCGAGGCCATATCTGTATATGCTTGGCTCGTCAAGTATAACCTGAGTATTCCGCGTGTGCAACTGTTTTGCACCCGTTGTATTTGAACGTAGAGCCTATCACACCCGATCATCACGTGGTGTCTCAGCACGAAGAACTTTCGCAACAGTACATACTCAGGGAGAACACTTCTTGATAATTAGTGAGAGATCATCTTAAAATGCTACCGTCAAACTAAGCAAAATAAGATGTATAAAAGATAAACAACATATGCAATCAAAATATGTGACATGATATGGCCATCATCATCTTGCGCCTTTGATTTCCATCTCCAAAGTACTGTCATGATCTCTATCGTCACCGGCATGACACCATGATCTTCATCATCTTGATCTATATCAATGTGTCGTCACGTGGTCGTCTCGCCAACAATTGCTCTTGCAACTATTGCTATCACATAGCGATAAAGTAAAGCAATTATTGGGCGCTTGCATCTTATGCAATAGAGAGACAACCATAAGGATTTTGCCAGTTGCCGATAACTTCAACAAAACATGATCATCTCATACAACAACTTATATCTCATCATGTCTTGACCATATCACATCACAACATGCCCTGCAAAAACAAGTTAGACGTCCTCTACTTTGTTGTTGCAAGTTTTACGTGGCTGCTACGGGCTTAAGAAAGAACCAATCTTACCTACGCATCAAAAACCTCAACGATAGTTTGTCAAGTTGGTGTTGCTTTAACCTTCGCAAGGACCGGGCATAGCCACACTCGGTTCAACTAAAGTTGGAGAAACTGACACCCGCCAGCCACCTGTGTGCAAAGCATGTCGGTAGAACCAGTCTTGCGTAAGCATACGCGTAATGTCGGTCCGGGCCGCTTCATCCAACAATACCGCCGAACCAAAGTATGACATGCTGGTAAGCAGTATGACTTATATCGCCCACAACTCACTTGTGTTCTACTCATGCACAACATCAACACATAAAACCTAGGCTCGGATGCCACTGTTGGGGAACGTAGTAATTTCAAAAAAATTCCTACGCACACGCAAGATCATGGTGATGCATAGCAACAAGAGGGGAGAGTGTTGTCTACGTACCCTCGTAGACTGACAGCGGAAGCATTAGCACAACGCGGTTGATGTAGCCGTACGTCTTCACGGCCCGACTGATCAAGCACCGAAACTACGGTACCTCCGAGTTCTAGCACACGTTCAGCTCGATGACGATCCTCGGACTCCGATCTAGCAATGTGTCGGGGAAGAGTTCCATCAGCACGACGGCGTGGTGACGATCTTGATGTTCTACCGTCGCAGGGCTTCGCCTAAGCACCGCTACAATATTATCGAGGATTATGGTGGAGGGGGGCACCGCACACGGCTAAGAAAACAATCACGAAGATCAACTTGTGTGTCTATGGGGTGCCCCCTGCCCCCGTATATAAAGGAGTGGAGGAGGGGAGGGCCGGCCCTCTCTATGGCGCGCCCTTAGGGGAGTCCTACTCCCACCGGGAGTAGGATTCCCCCTTTCCTAGTCCAACTAGGAGTCCTTCCAAGTTGTAGGAGTAGGAGACAAGGAAGGGGAAGAGGGAAGAGAAGGAAGGAGGAGGCGCCGCCCCTCCCCCTAGTCCAATTCGGACTAGTCAATGGGGGGGCGCGGCCTGCCTCTCCCTCTCCCCTAAAGCCCAATAAGGCCCATATACTTCTTCTCCCGTATTTCCGTAACTCCCTGGTACTCCGAAAAATACCCGAACCACTCGGAACCTTTCCGATGTCCGAATATAGTCATCCAATATATCGATCTTTACGTCTCGACCATTTCGAGACTCCTCGTCATATCCCTGATCTCATCCGGGACTCCGAACTCCTTCAGTACATCAAAACTCATAAACTCATAATATAATTGTCATTGAAACCTTAAGCTTGCGGACCCTACGGGTTCGAGAACAATGTAGACATGACCGAGACACGTCTCCGGTCAATAACCAATAGCGGAACCTGGATGCTCATATTGGCTCCTACATATTCTACGAAGATCTTTATCGGTCAGACCGCATAACAACATACGTTGTTCCCTTTGTCATCGGTATGTTACTTGCCCGAGATTCGATCGTTGGTATCTCAATACCTAGTTCAATCTCGTTACCGGCAAGTCTCTTTACTCATTTCGTAATACATCATCTCGCAACTAACTCATTAGTTGCAATGTTTGCAAGGCTTATGTGATGTGCATTACCGAGAGGGCCCAGAGATACCTCTCCGACAATCGGAGTGACAAATCCTAATCTCGAAATACGCCAACCCAACACGTACCTTTGGAGACACCTGTAGAGCTCCTTTATAATCACCCAGTTACGTTGTGACGTTTGGTAGCACACAAAGTGTTCCTCCGGTAAACGGGAGTTGCATAATCTCATAGCCATAGAAACATGTATAAGTCATGAAGAAAGCAATAGCAACATACTAAACGATCGAGTGCTAAGCTAACGGAATGGGTCAAGTCAATCACATCATTCTCCTAATGATGTGATCCCGTTAATCAAATAACAACTCTTTGTCTATGGTTAGGAAACATAACCATCTTTGATTAACGAGCTAGTCAAGTAAAGGCATACTAGTGACACTCTGTTTGTCTATGTATTCACACATGTATTATGTTTCCGGTTAATACAATTCTAGCATGAATAATAAACATTTATCATGAAATAAGGAAATAAATAATAACTTTATTATTGCCTCTAGGGCATATTTCCTTCACTCCTCCCGATAAATGATGCAATCGTTGATGCATGCGTGGTATCTAATGTGTGTCAGATCAAGAGGGCACACTATTTTCTTGGCCTTCTCAACACTAGTAGGACATAGGTTCCCCACGGCAAAAACCTTCTTTAGATACTAGGAATGATCATTGAGGCTTCTGTCGGTCCATTTGTTTTTGGTCTTCGCCCTTAGAAGTTCGAGCGTGAAACTCCAACGGGTCACCATGGGATCACAACCATCATGCAATGGAGTCTTCGAGTCTACCACTAGTTGCGCCAGCTTGGCCTCCTCTCTAGAAGCAGCTCTGTCGCTAGTCGTCTTCTTGCGAAGCAGGTCTCGAACATGAAAGTCCCCCACAACTGAACTAAGTACCGATGAAGGCTGCGACGTGTCTGCGTCTTCTCTGTCATGTCCAGCCACTTCTTTGCCTTCTCCGACCTCTTCTCGGCAGCCATGTTCGATGCCCTCTTCTTTAGGTCCATTATCGATCATCTCTTCGTCTGGCACTATGTCGTTATTGCCTGTCCCGTTGACGTCCTCATCATCATCTTCACTCATCCACCGAGTATAGCCATCGATGAAACCATACATGAGCAGGTGCACCTTCAAACTTCCATCCTTAAAGGGGTTGAGCCAGACTCCAACTTTGCATCTTCTACACAGACATAAAATTGCCTTCCGGTTATTTTCATACATGTCGTGCATCGCGGATCGCAACCATCTTTCCACCATCCTTGCACTGACCTTCTTCATGATCGCCTACGCGGTACAAGCAAGGGGATTATTACCACACATGCATATGCATGCATCAAAGTCATACAAAAATTTGGCATGACCTTCCCTAAAAATAGGACATATCGAGTTTGCCCGAAATTAGCCGAAACGAAAATAAATCGACATGTCAGCAAAGCGTTGGCAACTCATGCATGCCACACACACTTTTCGGCAAATGCATGTGCACTTTTTGGTTATTTTCATACATGTCGTGCATCGCGGATCGCAACCATCTTTCCACCAGCCTTGCACTGACCTTCTTCATGATCGCTTACGCGGTACAAGCAAGGGGATTATTACCACACATGCATATGCATGCATCAAAGTCATACAAAAATTTGGCATGACCTTCCCTAAAAATAGGACATATAGAGTTTGCCCGAAATTAGCCGAAACGGAAATAAATCGACATTTCAGCAAAGCATAGGCAACTCATGCATGTCACACACACTTTTTGGCAAATGCACATAGCTAGGCCACTCATGCCACACGCGCGCGCGCACACACACACACATTTCCATTCTTGCACAACACTTATTTTTACTCACATATCTCGAGTAGCGTGGATGAGGCCGGTGTCGCTACTTAGGTATCTAAAGTGGGCAAAGATCGATATTTAATTCTCCTTCTTCATTAATTACCGAAAAAGGCTTTCGCCCCGCTTTATACTATAAAGCAACTGCCCAAGCCAAACATCCAACAAGGTTCACACACACACAAACACAAAGGTCTAGCACAAATGGTAGTCAAAGGGTTAATGCTGAGGGCACAGCTCAACAAGCCCTGAAAAACAGAAAAGCACGCACACGCGGGGTGCAACAGAGCAACTAGTCGGGCTCCGGGGGCGGCGGTGGGAGCGGGGGCGCCAAGCGGAAGGCCATCGATCGAAGATCGGTGAGGAGAGTGTTGATGACGTCCCGATCCTGGGGGCGGCTAAGTGGCCGCCAAAGCTGCAAGTATCCACACATTTTAAAGATTGTGTCAGTAGCACGTCGAAGAGGCACCTTCTGGATGACATGCTTATTGTGGACGGTCCAAAGCGTCCAGGCAAGGACCCCAACGCATAGCCATCTAATATGGCGGTAGCGAGGGGGGGCATGAATCTCCACAAGCAGGTCAGGGAAGTTGGTGTTGCACCACTGGCCCCCAACCGTCTCGCGGAAACTGGACCAAAGAAACTGGGTCGTGGAGCACGAGAAGAAGATGTGGTTAGCATCCTCCACCGTGCCGCACAGGGGACACATCCCATCTCCAGGTCCATTACGCTTAAGGACCTCCACGCCGGACGGGAGGCGGCCGCAGATCCATTGCCATAGGAAGATCCTGATTTTCAGGGGCAAGCGGATGTCCCAAATCAAACTAAAGGGCTCGGGGGCCGTCGAGGGGGCGATGGCCGCGTAGAGGGATTTGGTGGAGAAGCAGCCGGATGGTTCCAGACGCCAAGAGATGGCGTCCGGGGTGTCGGCGACGTTCATCGGGAGAAGGGCGATGTCCTGGAGGAGGGCATCCCAAGCGGCCACTTCGGGCGGGCCAAAGGAGCGGCGGAAAGCGAGGCGCCCTAAGTCAATAAGGGTTGTCTCGATAGAGACCCAAGGGTCAATTGCAATGGCGAAGAGCTCCAGAAATCACGCGGCCAGGGGGATGTCGCCAATCCACCGATCAAACCAAAATAGGGTCGTGGACCCGGTACCAACCGAGATGGATGTGCCAATGTGAAGCACAGGTAGCAGCTGGATGACGGCCTGCCAAAACTGAGAGCCGCCAGAGCGCTGATAGAATGTGAGTGGCTGTCCTCGAAGGTACTTGTTCCGGATGATGGTGAGCCAAAGGCCTCCGTCGCCATTAGCAATGCGCCAGAGCCAACGGGTCAGGAGGGCAATGTTCATGCACCGGGAGGACAAGATCCCAAGACCGCCCTGGTCCTTGGGTTTGCAGATATCGGGCCAGCTCACCATATGGTACTTCTACTTATCACCCTCACCAGCCCAGAAGAATCTGGATTGGTACTTGGCGATTTCCTGATGAAGCGACGAGGAACCATAGAAGGCTGGCAAGCGAGGTTGATGAGGATCACGTGATGGAAAGAGAGGTAGATAGTGATGTGCATATATCTAACCAATGGGAGCTACCTAGTGAGACAAACCTAGCTAGGAGAGTGGAGAGGGGCCAATAGACACATGGAAGAAGGGGAGAGAAAGTGAGGAGGGAGGCATTAATGGAGAGAGAGGGAGGAGGGGGAATTGAAGGAAGAAGGAAGAAAGCAAGTGAAGGAGGAAGGAGAAGGAAGGGGGAGAGGGGGAGGGGAAAATGTTGGGGAACGCAGTAATTTCAAAAAAAAAATCCTATGCACACGCAAGATCATGGTGATGCATAGCAACGAGAGGGAAGAGTGTTCTCTACGTACCCTCGTAGACCGTAAGCGGAAGCGTCATGACAACGCGGTTGATGTAGTCGTACGTCTTCACGATCGACCGATCCTACCACCGAAGGTACGACACCTCCGCGATCTGCACACGTTCGGCTCGGTGACGTCCCACGAACTCACGATCTAGTAGAGCTTTGAGGGAGAGCTTCGTCAGCACGACGGCGTGATGACGGTGACGATGATGCTACCGGAACAGGGCTTCGCCTAAGCACCGCTACGATATGAACGAGGTGGATTATGGTGGAGGGGGGCACCGCACACGGCTGGAAACAATCAACTTGTGTGTTCTAGGGTGCCCCCTGCCCCCGTATATAAAGGAGCAAGGGGGAGGCCGGCCAGCCTTGGGGCGCGCCAAGGAGAGGGGGAGTCCTCTTCCTAGTAGGAGTAGGACTCCCCTTTTCCTATTCCAACTAGGAAGGGGGAAGGGGGAAGGAAGGAGAGGGAGAGAGGGAGGAAAGAGGGGGCGCCGCCCCCCTCCTTGTCCAATTCGGACTCCCAAGGGGGGGGGCGCGGCCAGCCCTAGGCCCTCTCCTCTCTCTCTCACAAGGCCCATGTTGGCCCATTAGTTCCCCCGGGGTTTCCGATAACCCCTCCGGCACTCCGATAAATATCTGGTGACCCCCGGAACTCATCCGGTGTCCGAATATAGTCGTCCAACATATCAATCTTTATGTATCGACCATTTTAAGACTCCTCATCATGTCCGTGACCACATCCGGGACTCCGAACTATCTTCGGTACATTAAATCACATAAACTCATAATATCGATCGTCACCGAACGTTAAGTATGCGGACCCTATGGGCTCGAGAACTATGTAGACATGACCGAGACACGTCTCCGGTAAATAACCAATAGCGGAACCTGGATGCTCATATTGGCTCCTACATATTCTACGAAGATCTTTATCGGTCAAACCGCATAACAACATATGTTGTTCCCTTTGTCATCGGTATATTACTTGCCCGAGATTCGATCGTCGGTATCTCTATACGTAGTTCAATCTCGTTACCGACAAGTCTCTTTACTCGTTCCGTAATGCTACATCCCGTAACTAACTCATTAGCTACATTGCTTGCAAGGCTTATAGTGTTGTACATTACCGAGAGGGCCCAGAGATACCTCTCCGATAATCGAAGTGACAAATCCTAGTCTCAATCTATGCCAACTCAACAAACACCATCGGAGACACTTGTAGAGCACCTTTATAATCATCCAGTTACGTTGTGACATTTGGTAGCACACAAAGTGTTCCTTCAGTATTCGGGAGTTGCATGACCTCATAGGCATAGGAACATGTATAAGTTATGGAGAAAGCAATAGCAACAAACTAAACAATCATCGTGCTAAACTAATGGATGGGTCAAGTCAATCACATCATTCTCTAATGATGTGATCGCGTTAATCAAATGACAACTCATTTCTATGATTAGGAAACATAACCATCATTGATTCAACGAGCTAGTCAAGTAGAGGCAAACTATGACACTCTATTTGTCTATGTATTCACACATACACTAAATTTCCGGTTAATACAATTCTAACATAGATAGTAAATATTTATCATGATATAAGAAAATATAAATAACAACTTTATTATTGCCTCTATGGCATATTTCCTTCAGAAAAGTGGTAGCCCAAGATATTTAGATTGTTGCGCCATAGCAATAGCGCGAACCATGCCATGATGATGGCCATTACTACGTGTCTTGCGTACCACACCCCAGTGAGGCTCCTTCTCTAACGTGTCCAAGTTGAACGTAAACGGTGACGTGTTTACAAGATTCTCCGTATTTGTAAGGAAAAACAACTCTTGTGTGCATCTTTCACTTTTTGGCCCAAGTTTTCTTGATCACCCAGAACTTCCCTTTTGTGCCCGGGAGCTATGTCTCGCTTAATAGACTATATATAAAAAAACAAAGTGCAGGGGGAATCGAACCTGGGATCCCTTGATTGCTTCCTAGCACTGTTAACCATTAAGCCAAGATCTAATTTGTGTTAAATGAGCCAGGCTTGACCTACTAGAAGAAAAGGAGCTGGTTTTTACAGTGGTTTTTCATTTTTCTTTTCTTTTCACACCTGTTTTCTTTGTTTCTTTTCCTAGCTTCTGGTTTTTCTTTTTCTTTTCTTTCCTTTTCTTCATTTTTATTCGGTTTTCTCCGAGTTCTTCCTTCTGGTTTGTTTTTTGTTTGGTTTTCTTATATCATCTCTTTTTTGTTTTTTATTTTCATTTTCCTTTGTTTCTTTCATTGTTTTTATCGATTATTCTTGTCTTACTAGTTTTCCTCCTTTTTTGCTTTGTTTTTTTGTTTCTTTCTTGGTTCAACATTTTTTGTTATTCTTTGTTTCTTTATCAATTTTCATAGTTTTTTCAAATCTTTTTTGCATTGATTTCTTTGGTTTTATTTTTTATTTCATTTTTTCTTTGGTTTCTTTTATTCTTATTTGGTTTTCTGTTTCTTTTGGTTTCAATTCTACATTTTTGTATGTTTCAAGAGTATTTTTCTAATACACATTTAACATTTTACCAATACAAATTTAACATTTTTGGAATACATGATCAACATTTTTTCTGTACACATTTTTAACATTTTTTAAATGCTTGATTAACATTTTTCAAATACAAGATTAACATTTTTAGATACATGGTCAACGGTCCTATATACACTTTTTAACATTTTCAAACGCTTAATTAATATTTTTCATATACAAGATTAACAATTTTTATACACATTTAACATTTTCAAATGCTAGATTAACATTTTTTGAATGCATGGTCAACATTTTTTCTATACACATTTAACATTTTTCAAATACTTGTTCAACATTTTTTTCAAATGCTTGATTAATATTTTTATATACATGATCAAATTTTCCCATCATTTTTAATACATGGTCAACATTTTTCTATACACATTTAACATTTTTCAAATGCTTGATTAACATTTTTTAAATACTTGTTCAACGTGTTTTCAAATGCTTGATTAACATTTGTATATACATGATAAAAAATCATCATTTTTTAATACATGGTCAACATTTTTTCTATACACATTTAACTTTTTCCAAATGCTTGATTAACATTTTTTGAATACTTGTTCAACATTTTTTTCAAATGCTTGGTTAACATTTTTTAAATACATAATCAAATTCTTTCATACACATTGTATTTTCTTTAATATACATTGTGCGTATACATGATAAATATTTTCTCTATACACACTTAACGTTTTTGCTGTCATGATTTCAAGATAGCCGCTGGTTCAAATCAAGGTTTGTTTTTGTCCCATCATCTTGATAAGCCTATAACGAATGCATTCATATTATTTTTGTTTGGTTCATAGACAGAAAAATTATGCTTTCTATAAATAAAGAGTATGATTCTAATGCTGAAAAACGTTAGAGAATGACTAAATGCATCAACTCAATTTCAAAATTTACAGCCCCATTTTGCTTTTTGCGCAGGGCCCATAATTCCTGTAGACGGCACTCGCTCGTATACACTAGCTGCAGCCAGTAATCCCTCAGATTCACAGCATGCCGCGACGCGAGATTTCCTTAGGACATTTTACAACACGAGGATAAAAGCTTCAAATACATCACAGCAACACAGGTGATTTAGGTCCTCCCCGTTACAGAGCACAAAAATTGTTGAGCAATGCTATTGTATACTCGTATGCCGCCCATTTATATATCTGACATCAAACATACACGAGAAACATTTTGGCTGAGACGAATAACAATTGGTCAGCCAATATACCTACCCATTGCAGACTCTGAATGTCACTCCACCGGTAATTATCAGTAACGTGATAACAACACTTGGTGCAAAGCCGGATACTGCACCCTGCAATGCTAATATCAGGTACGGAGTAGTACTCAAGTGGGGCAATATAATGATGTATCATCCATAAACACCTGAATAAAGTTGACAGGGAAGATTCTGAGGAACGGCCATCATAAAGGTTCCCCTCCGTTACCATGGATAACCTGGTGAACGAGCTTGTCTGGTAATCTCTTTGTCGCCTGAAATAAACATAAAATTGTAAATGGGTTTGTTATAAGGACAGGTCTAGTGAGCCCACATGGAAAATAGAAATGAACACCACAAGACTTGGCACGCCAAAAGATTAATCCTTCATCACGTTGTGCTATTAAAAGTAGTGCCCCCTCCCAAGCTACACGGAAGGTTCTCTTCTAAAAGGTCTCTTGCTTAGCACACATGGATTAAAACCACTTTGATCAGCTCCCACTGGGATCCAGCCAAATCCAAATGGATCAGCAGGGTTCAGCCTGGCAGGGGATTTATCCCGGACCACTATTTTCAGTGCATTCGGTTACACCTGTCCCTCAGAATCCCATCCAAACCCCTCAATCCCGGTCATTCGACCGGGGTAAAAAAACTACGCCTTCCAATCCATGATATCAATCCCGAGCCATACATTCTCTTCAGCAAAAAATAGAAGAAGAAAAAACAATACTCATCCGATTCCGCTTGCAATTTTAGAGGCCAAGGCAGTGGAAGAACAATGACCCCATATTCAGTGCCCCCTTATCGGCGGCTTTCTCAGCAACCAATTTTTAGGGTTGTTGGGTTCTTAGATATTGCTTTGGATTCCGACATCGATCCACCAGCAAGGGTTTTAACCCAATTACAAAGGAGATGAACACAAGAGGCTCTCAATCCATTGTTTGTTGAGCCTACACTTTGGTAAAGTTATAGATAAATAAAAGAAGGGTCTAATCAAAAGCATCATTCTCGGAAAATAAGCCTACACTTTGGTTTGAACTGCAGCCGTTGCATTGGAGATGGACGGCTGAGATGCTTGTCATTGGCGTGAAACGGAGTTGGCAACACATTCACTTAAGTTATGGGCCTTTGGGTCGCCAGAGAACGGTCAGATGTGCTAGGTACCACTTCCGGGCCTGACAACTCCCCCGGATCAAAGATCTGACTTGGCCTAAGAGTCCTCCCAGGCTGCTACTTCGATTGGAAAGTTAATCCATGTGATGAGCCATTGCACAGTACATGGGATATCAACTTCCTTTCTTCAGGGGGCGCGGGGGGGGGGGGGGGGGGGGGGGGGGGGGGGGGGGCGGGACAGAATGGTGCCATCAACTGCTAGAAGTGCAAGATTTGATTTGGCGCTGCTTTTGGCCCAAGTGGTGCTTCAGTTGGCTGACATGGAATGGGTCATGTAGTTGACAGCCTTCTGGAAAAAGCAGCTTGTAAGAGACGGAGTCAGGAAAGGAAGAAACCCACCAGGCCACCACCGCGTCGCCCTCTTCTGGCGGCTCGGGGGGAGAAAACCCTAGCCGCCACCTCCTCCCCTCTCCCTCCTTGTCTCGCCACTGCCAGAGGGGCTCAGCGGCGAAGCTTGGGCATACCCAAGGACGGCGGCGGGGCACAACTCCGGCTAGTTTGGAAAGTCGGTGGCGGCTCCGTTCCCTGGTTCCGGCGGCCGTGTGTGGTGTGTTGGTGGCGTGCAGTGGTGATGTGGGATCCTGGCGATGTGGTGATGCGTTGCTCGGAGCGCTCGGGAGATCGGGCCTGATCTGGTCCCAGCCGGGCCTGAGGAGGTGCGTGTGGCGAAGGGGCTCGTGGCAGGCGGTCGCAGGCGAGATGCATCTCGGTGGCAGACATGCTTGGGATGCCACCATCGCACAATGGACCTAAAGCCGTCGTAGCATGGGCTTCATGCAATCACGACGTCACCGTCGCCGCCACCATCGTCCCCACCACCATAGATCTTAGCCAAGATGTCCCCATGAGCAAACTCCCATTATCGTTTTTCGTTCTTGTCCATGTTCCTAGGATCTATGAACACGATTGCATGGTCCTTAAACTACTTTTTTGCTTCTTTGCTCCTCGACCGCCAATGCAAGCTTTTGCTCCTCAAGCTCAATATTTTTTCTTCGGCCTCTAATGCAAGTCTTTTCATCTCAATTTCAAGTCTTCCTTCTTCCGCTAGCACCTTCCTCTCTTCAGCTGCCGCCTTTGCCTTCCACTTCTCCTCCATCATCTTCATCTCATAGAAGCAATTCAATTTATCCTCCTTCCAGTCGGCCGCCAATGCCCTCTTCACATCCACCATCGCAATCAACTCTTCTTTTTATGCTCTAACACAAACATTCTTCTTGGTTTGCTTTGCATTTTTTTCTTCCATCGGTTGGACAAACGGAGTGGATGGGTTCTCAGATTTTTGCCTTGCAGGGCATTTCATCGATCATGTTGGCGTCGCTCCAGGTCTCGTCTGAATCCAGCTTGGCGTCAGCCGCCGGAGGTGGAGGGGATGGTCCCGTGGCTGCAACAAACACAACAGTAGTCGTCCACGTCGCGGAACGCCAAGGGGGGAGCTTCCCAGCGACCGCATCCTTCTTCGTGGCGGCCACCGCGCTATCACCACCTTAGCTAACTGCCGACGGCCCGTTTGTCGGTTGGCTGGGACAAGGACGGTATGGTGGTGACGATGGAGTAACCCGCGACTGAGCTGGCTCAATGAGGTTCTTGCCTTGGTGCCGCCACTTTGGTCCTAGCACAGTCAAATTCGCGGCCAACGGTTGGTCCCCGGCACTGGCGAGGGTGGCTGGGGGTGCGGCGGGGTGAGGCTTTTCATTCCACTGGTTATCAAGGCCGGGGGCAGCGGTCAGGAAAGCTGCGGGCGAGCAGGAAGACACGTGCCTGCCTATTTTTAGGACTGAATTTGAGAGAATGAGGGGCATTTTGTGTGTGTGTGTGGGGGGGGGGGAGCCATATTCAGGGGATTCAACTTTTTGAGGCATCTGCTAGCTGCTGCTTAATTTCCTAAAATAAAAACAAATACTCTGATAAGTTTCATGCACTAGCCAATGCAACCAAAAGTCTGAACTGATGGAAAGGGCTAGGCAATCCACATACACTTCAACACCCCCCCCCCCCCCCCCTCACATGTGATGCGGGAAGTCAACACGTGAATAAGCTCAGTGTCACACCTGCTACGATGTAGCGGTGGACTAGCAAGGAGAAGGAGTAGCACAGGAGAGTTGTGGGCTGAGCCCACTGGGTCTGGCTTGGGCCGCATGTGGCCAAGCCGTCCGTCGTGTGTGTGTGCCTGTACTTATGGAACCGTCCTCTGTTGGACAAGGCAGCGAAGGAAAAGTCTGAATTATTCTCATCTCCTTCTCCAACCTCACCTACTCTCTGTTCTTCCTCATCCCCCACTCCGATCCCCTTCCTGTGGCGACGATTTCATCAATCGGTCGTCACAATTGGTAATCAGAGCCAACAATTTCCCCCAAAAAATTTTGCGCCGCAGCATCCTCAACTCCTTTGACTGATCGGTAACATCCACCGCTGTCGGTGGGAATTCACTCCGGTGAGATCCCACAAAATCCACAGCGGGGTTCGATCTGTTCGGGGCGGGTACCACGGCGCCGTCCAAGCCTTCCGTCCAGACCCGGCAACTCCTCACTGCCATGGGGGAACAAACAGCAAACCTCACCGCCCTGATGGAGAAGCTCTTGTCCAGATTCGATGAAGAGCAAGCTCTGGCGACCAAACGCGCGGAGACACAGGCCACGTTCAACACGCACGTCTCCACCGAGCTGCAGAGCCTATCCAAGCAGATCGGGCTCACGCAGGCCGACGTGGATGACGTGCGCAAGGCGACTTCTCCGACGGCTTCCTCCGCCATGGCATTGGCGTCGCAGGTGGACGACCCCTCCGCGGCAGGTTCCCGCACGCCGGCGGCCACCAACGGCATCCAGCAGCCTATGCCCCCTCCAGCTCCACCCGCCCAGCGCACCGCACCTCCTCCGAGTGCCCTGCCTATTCCGCAGGCTTTTGGGAGCACGGCAGCCATCGCCCGGCTCGCCAACGAAGGGCCTCCCCTGCTCACGAGGCCAGATGCGCAGTTCAACTTGCAGCTGCCCAGCACACCGACGCCGCGGGATGAGTACTCAGTCCGGCCACCCAAACACCACTTCCCCCGCTTCGATGGTGATGCGCCCCGCGTCTGGCTGGATCGCTGCCTAGCATACTTCGAGCTGTATAGGGTGCCGCCGCACAACTAGGTCGCGACGGCGACGCTCTATGTCGAAGGGCACGCGGCACTGTGGCTTAGAGCCTTCCGTCAGACACATTCAGATATTACTTGGGAGATGTTCCGGCGTGCAGTGGTGGAGGAGTTTGGCCCAGAGGAATTCGAGTCAACGATGCACAATCTTCTTCAGCTCCGTCAGACAGGAACAGTGGTTGAATACAGACAACAGTTTGAGGTTCACATGTATAATCTGATTGCCCTCGACTCGACCCTGAGCTCCAAATTTTTCGTCACCCAATTCTTGCTTGGCCTGAAGGATGACCTGCGCGCCGCCGTGCGTATTCAGGCACCCACCAGCATCACCAGGGCGACAGTGTTTGCCAGGATTCAGGAAGAGGAATTGGAACTTCAGCGTTCCAGATTCAGACCGCCATCTGCAGGCAGACCACCACCATTGTCGGGCATAGTACCACCACTAGGACGGCCACCTCCTGCACCATCAGCGCCCTCTCCGACCGCTCCAGCACCGCGGATCGCCCTAGCACCAAAGCCAGCCGCGGACGACTTCGGGCGTGAGCGGCAGTTGCGGGATTACAGACGCCAACACGGCCTCTGCTTTCGTTGCAGGGACAAATACTCCCGTGATCATCAATGCAAACGCTCTGCTCAGCTACTGACGATTGAAGTGGGCGATTTTGGAGAAGTACTCTCTGATGATGCAGTGCATGCCCTGGAACTATTGGATGAACCTGCAACCACCGATGCTACTTGTTGTCTCCTATCAGCTCACGCCGTGGAGGGCACCGAAGCACCAGAAACTATTCGACTGCGTGCCACAGTGGGTGATCAAACTATGTTGCTACTCGTCGACTACGGCAGTACGCACAGTTTTGTGAACTCCACATTTGCTCAGCGCATCAAAGCTCCAACAACAGATATTCCAGCAATCAAGGTTCGAGTCGCCAATGGACAGAGCCTGAACTGCACGGCTATGGTGCCTCAGCTAGCCTGGACCTCCCACAGACATACCTTTGCCACAGACATGCGCGTCCTCGATTTAGGAGGCTACGATGCAGTGCTCGGTGTGGATTGGCTGGGACAGCACAGCCCAATGCAGTGTGACTGGAACCTGAAGACCATGCAATTTGATCGTCAGGGAGAAACAATTAAGCTGACAGGTGTGCGCACTGGTGATCAACATCAACTCACAGCCCTAGATGCTGCAACCTTATGGCAAATGCATGACGCTAACGACATATGGGGGGCAGCTTTAGTGGAGATTCAGCTAACATCTGAGACGACATCCGACTCTGACACGCCTACTCCGCCTACCATTCAGCGCATCCTGACGGAGTTCAGTGACATCTTCGAGGAACCAACCCAACTTCCTCCCCATCGACAGTATGATCACGCCATTAATCTGGAGCCAGGTGCAGCACCTGTCAACTGTCGACCCTACCGGTACTCTCCGTTACAGAAAGACGAGATTGAACGTCAAGTGGAAGAAATGCTTCGCACGGGCATCATTACACACAGCATGAGCCCCTTCGCAGCCCCGGTGCTCCTGGTCAAGAAGAAGGACGGAACATGGCGTTTCTGTGTGGACTATCGACGTCTCAATACCGTCACAATCAGGAACAAGTTTCCTCTTCCTGTCATCGACGAACTCTTGGATGAACTCTCTGGTGCCGCCTTCTTCTCCAAAATTGACTTGCGAGCGGGGTACCATCAGATTCGCATGCGTGCGGGCGATGAGGAAAAGACGGCCTTCAAGACACATCATGATCATTTTGAGTTCCGCGTCATGCCCTTCGGCATCACCAACGGCCCGCCCACATTCCAATGTGTGATGAACTCGGCGTTCGCCGGGCCAAATCGTAAGTTTGTGATCACTTTTCTTGATGACATTCTCGTCTTCAGTCACACCTTGCAGGAGCATGAAGCTCATCTACGCACAGTCTTCTCCATCCTCCGTGAGCATCAGCTATATGCCAAGCTTTCCAAGTGTTCGTTCGGGCAACCCCAAGTCGAGTATTTGGGCCATGTAATCTCCAAAGAGGGCGTGGCCACGGATGCGAGCAAGACCAGTGCCATGCGCGCGTGGCCCACACCGACAAATGCCACAGAATTGCGCGGGTTTCTAGGCCTCACCGGCTATTACCGCAAATTCGTGCCGCATTATGGGATTATCGCCAAGCCCCTCACTCAGCTCCTCACCAAGAAAGGCTTCGCCTGGTCGGCACAAGCACAAGCAGCGTTCGATCTGCTCAAGGATGCCATGGCAAGCACGCCTGTCCTGCCGTTGCCTGATTTCTCACGCCCGTTCTCTATCGAGACGGACGCGTGTGACACAGGGGTGGGCGCAGTCCTGGTGCAAGACGGCCACCCAATCGCCTACCTCAGCAAGGCTCTGGGCATACGCAATCAGCGTCTGTCGATCTACGAGAAGGAGTTCCTCGCGGTGATCATGGCCGTGGACAAGTGGCGCACTTACCTCCAGCGCGCCCCGTTCGTCATTGTCACGGATCATAAAAGCCTCTGCCATCTCGGCAATCAACAATTGGAAACAGAGTTGCAGCGCAAGGCCATGTCTAAGATGGTGGGTCTCCAATTTTCTTTCAAGTACCGCCGCGGCGCGGACAATGGCGCAGCTGATGCACTATCCCGCGTCGGTCACCTGCTCTCTCTGGATGCCCTCTCCATCTGTCAGCCCCAATGGCTCCAGGAAGTAAGCAACTCCTATGAAACTGACACGGACAGTCAAGATTTGCTGCAACAACTCGCTCTGTGCAGCCCGGATGATCAAGGTTACGAATTACGCCAAGGCACCATTCGCTTCCAGAACAGGATCTGGATTGGCGCCAACACAACCCTACAGACCAAATTGATCAACGCATTCCATGCAAGTGCAGTTGGGGGACATTCGGGAGTGACCGCAACTTATCAACGTGTCAAGAAACTGTTCGCTTGGCGGGGTCTGAAACAAGCAGTGGAAGACTATGTTCGTCAGTGTTCTATCTGTCAGCAGGCCAAGCATGAACATCTGAAAACACCTAGACTACTACAGCCACTCCCAATTCCATCAGAACCGTGGCGGGACCTCACTATGGATTTCGTCGAAGGATTGCCAGTGTCCGAGGGCTACGAGGTGATTATGGTGGTGGTCGACCGCTTCACCAAATATGCCCACTTTGTTCCTCTTCGCCATCCATTCACAGCAACAACAGTGGCTCGAGCATTTTGGGATAACATTATCAAGTTACATGGAGTACCCCACTCAATCGTATCGGATCGCGACCCGGTTTTCACCAGTGCAATGTGGCGTGCTCTTCTGGAGGCAGCAGGAACAAAACTCAGCTATTCCACAGCATATCACCCGCAGACGGATGGTCAGAGTGAACGAGTCAACCAATGTCTCGAGATGTATCTTCGGTGCGCCGTACACGACCAGCCAAAGAAATGGCGACAATGGTTACCTACTGCAGAGTTCTGGTACAATACCACCCATCACTCCTCGCTGAACACTTCACCCTTCCAAGCGCTATATGGCCAGGAGCCCAACTTGGGAGGACTGCCCACACTGGCCCGCACGATACCACAGGATACTGATGCAGATTTGGATTGGGCTACACATAATGAACAACTCCGTGTTCAGCTGGCCCGGGCTCAAAACAGATACAAGCAAAAGGCTGATCGCCACAGGACAGATCGCTCTTTCCAAGTGGGTGAACAAGTTCTTCTGAAGCTGCAACCTTATGCTCAATCTACTGTGGTCAACCGTCCCTGCCCCAAATTAGCATTCAAGTTCTTCGGACCATTCACCGTCGAGCAACGGATCGGTTCTATGGCTTACAAACTGCAGTTACCATCAAACAGCCACATTCATCCGGTCTTCCATGTATCACAGTTGAAGCCATTCACACCTGACTACTCTCCGGTCTTCTCCGAATTGCCTCGTCCGCCCGACCTGACTGCTGCACCACTACAACCCGAGTTGATACTGGATCGCCGCATAGTCAAGAAAGGTAACACCTCAGTCGTGCAGGTCTCTATTCAGTGGTCCTCGCTCTCTCCAGATTCGGCAACATGGGAAGACTACACCGTCCTACGTCATCGCTACCCCAACGCTCCATGCTGGGCTCAAGACGCTCTCGCTCAAGGGGGGGAAATTGTCACACCTGCTACGATGTAGCGGTGGACTAGCAAGGAGAAGGAGTAGCACAGGAGAGTTGTGGGCTGAGCCCACTGGGTCTGGCTTGGGCCGCATGTGGCCAAGCCGTCCGTCGTGTGTGTGTGCCTGTACTTATGGAACCGTCCTCTGTTGGACAAGGCAGCGAAGGAAAAGTCTGAATTATTCTCATCTCCTTCTCCAACCTCACCTACTCTCTGTTCTTCCTCATCCCCCACTCCGATCCCCTTCCTGTGGCGACGATTTCATCGATCGGTCGTCACACTCAGAGGTATGGCTCAAGAGGAATATACATGGACACAGAGGGGGCAGCAACAATTTCTGAATAAATTGCAAAGGCCAGGACTTGAACTAAAGACCTTAGGTCCTGATACCATGTTAAGCTTCATGCCCTAGCCAACGCAGCCAAAAGTCCCAACGGATGGAAAGGGCTAGGCAATCCACATATACACTTCAACATACTCAAACTTGACTTTCGAGGGGTCTGTTAGAGATGCTCTTAGGAATTTGTGCCCGTAAGGTTGAAGTTTGAGGTAAACCATGTCAGCCATTTGCAGTGTTCTTTCTTTCCTATGCTTGTTAGGATGCTTTTCCAGTCTTGCCAGAGCTTGAAGAAGATTCCCAAACTGAATATCACTTCAGTATATTCTCTGTCAGTAGAAGGATTGTTTCATGTTCATGTAGAAGTGACATCTCTGCAATTAGGGGTGGTGGTCTGCCATACAATGCTTGAAAGTGAACCGTTTTGAGGGTGGCGTCAAAGCTTGGGTTGTACCACCACTCAGCCAGAGGACCAATTTTGTCATTTATATGCGTTTGTTGAAGGACATGCTTCTCAGGTAATTTTTGTTGGTTAATCCTGGCACGTTAGCTAGTCTAGTTAGGACTTAGTTTGTGTACTGTTTCACTTCCCATTTTTAGCTGTTCTCACTTGGCGCGTGAGACATACATGTGGGAGCTACGCCCCACACGAACGAGCTGAACCCAAGCCCAAGTCAGTGGGATGGCACGGAAGAATCGGGTGCGGAACACGATCAGCACAATCGTCTTTCCTTTTGGATAAATAGAAGGGACAAGAAGAAAATCTGCAAGCAGTACGCAGCACAAAATTCTCATGTGTTCCATGTGCTTGCATTCTGCCTGATCATCTGCGGCGGCATACCGCACTCCCCCAGCAGGCCAAGTCCCCGGCAACAGAGCCCCTGTAGCTCATTCACGACGACCTTTGTGGGCCAATCTCACAGCCAACGCTATGCAGGAGGTGCTACTTCCTTCTGATTGACGACTATAGCCACTTAGCGTAGTTGGTTCAGCTGTCGACTAAGCACAACCATCGTAGACCACGTCTTTACATCGCCCCTCGATTTGATTCAGGTAGGTCATCGAGGGAGCCTCTACGATTAGCCAGCTTCAAGCCCCAATCAAGCATGACCCCGGCGAGACATCCATGGCTCTGCATCCGCCGCCCCTAACGCAGGCAGTGGCCTGGGATGGTGGCCAGTAATTCAATTATTTTAGACGCAGTTAGGTTTTGTTAGAAAAACCAGTTAGTTATGATGACCCATCATTGCGGCTGTAATTTCCGTGATTGTAGAGCAGTTTGCTTTAATAAAATAAAGGATACACTTTCACTATAGAAAAAAGGGAGTTAGCTTTCTGTGATGTAGTAGTCGTGACTGTAGCCGCAGCAGTTCGATCTACAAAAAATAGAACAGTTTGCTTCTGAAAAAACTTTCACTTACAAAATGGGAGTTAGCTTTTCTGTTATGTAGCAGTTCGCTGTGTAAAAAGGGAAAAAGTTGGTGAGAAAAAAATGCAGCTGTTCACTCAGGCAAAAAAAGCAACAATCCGCTACTGAACACTCAGACAGTTTGCTATGCAAAGAGCCGTGGAAGTTAACTCATCCAAATTCAGAAGTTAGCATGTAAAAAGAAGTTGGATTAAAAAAAAGGAAGTTCAATATAGAAATAAATCTGACATAAAAATGCCAGCTTGGAAGTTTCACAATGTGACCTCGGGTAGTTCACTCGTTAGGTATGATCAGTTCCACTTCCTGGTTTCCAGCAATTATGCATTTGCGTGCTATAGCAGTTGACTTTATATTTTCAAGTAGGCGAGATGTGTTTTAATATAGAATGCGTGCACACACACACACTCACTTGATTTTTTCCTCTGCTCTTGCTACTAACAGAATCAAGCAAGTGAATCAGTAAGGTGCTATGTAAGATGTAGTGTGATGTACACCATGAATTAAAGCTAAAGAGTAATAGGACAGAAGACCTGGAAATGCCTCATATGCAAAATTGGCTCACACCCAACCTCCGCAACCAATTTCCCAAGGGAAGTCTTAGCATTCAATCGACTAGCCTGATAAACAGATAAACTGTTGTCTTCACCAGGAAGCTGCTGGCAGATTTTAAGTAGCGACTCGAGAGAATTCATCTGCGAACAATGGAACATTTATATCATGAGCCCACAATTAATCATCGGAAATTCAGGGTGATACCAGGAAACACATTGTACATTAACTGCCAGAGAAGATCACACATTTTACAAGATCAGAGCAACTGAACAACTGCTACATTACCAAAACAAACAACAGTCGACATCGAACCTGCTCGTATGAATACTTGAGGAGTTCCAGATGAACATAATCCAAAAGAGGGCGAAACATTAATATAGAGAGCAAAATGAATTTATGACTATGACAAAATAAATTTATTGATATTATGTTGAACTCATTGAATGTCAAATCGCACATTATCAGTAAAAGAAAAGGGAGAAGCCAGACCTTCATGTAAGGGCATGATGCACAGCCACCATGGATAGAGCACCCTTCACCAGAAAACACACCAGGCACAATATTAATCTGTTCTAAATCATTCGCTACTGAAGAGCCGAAATGATGGGAATCATCAACAGATGTCTTAGAAATTGCGTCTGACGAAACAGGGAACACAATTTCTACTTCAATGCTAGCACCTTCTTTGGAAGATTCATAGGAGTCAAATAATTGCCGGACAGCAGCAACAATCGAAGTGATCATTCCTGATTCTGTTCCCAATACAAACTGAAGATGATCATCAACATCCCGATCCAGAGCTTGCTTCAAATGGTATTTAATGAAATCTAAGATATTCTGAGTGGATCCAACTACTCCCATTCCCCTCGTCTTTGCTTCCATTGACAAAGAAAACATTTCTCCTGGGACTTCAAAGTGTGCAGTTAGAAATGCATCACAGTATTCCTCCTTTATTTTCTCCACAACTTCATGGCCAAACATATCATGCACAATACAGTTACCATTCTGCACATATATATATGCAAACAATTGTCATACATGCAAAAACTGCAGAATTAGAAGTACGATGTTATGATGTGTGTGAGCACCCCGGTGGGCGAGAGGTGGCAGCCGCCATACCTTGATGCGGTGCAAAAATAATATAGTATACCTACGCATAATGTGCTATCGGGTATGCTCGTTGACTCATTGTATCGCTGATAAAGTCACCGTTCGGTGGAATGGGCCACACAGACGCAGGCCCATGAGGCCTTGAACTACTGAACCAATCGCCCCATACCGCATGAAGCCAGCCAGCGACCCGAGACGCACTCCAGCACATGCAACAACCCTAGCGAAACCTCCACGCTTTGCTCTTTGTTTCTTACCGTGGCAGCGGCTAGTCAGGCCAGGACGTGGTGGGCGACGAGATGGCCGACGGCGGCCATGGGCTAGGCGTCGAGCAAGCGTGAAGGGTTGCGGTTGGGGCCTAGCAGGCGGCAGTAGCCAGTTTCCCAGCTCGCCTCCTTCACAGGTCACGGCCGGCAAGCAACAGTGCGGCGTGTCGCCACACCTATGTAGTGTTACTATTCATCACACAGGGTGCAGAATAAGTTATTCTTCACCCGAGGTAATCTTACAATCGTTTTTTAAATAAATTAAATTTGGAATACAAATAGTTACATTCATAGTGATTCCCTATGTAAAATTTGGCATAAGACAAATATATAGGTCATAAGACAAAAAATATAGCATTTTATGTGTATTTTACACTATGTTTTTACGTTTGTAATTTTATGTAACATAAAATAATTTTTACGGTGATTATATATTCTCTTACGTTCTCTTTTTAGGTCTAAAATAAGACAAAATTTACGAAATGTAAAATTACGGTGTATTGATGTTAAAACAGAGGGGGGTGAAGAATAATTATTCCTCACCCAGGGTGACGAATAGTCAATCCCGCCCCATAATTACAAATGTAAAAACATAAAAAGCAATTTTTCTGGTCTTATGACCTATTTTTTTTCTTATGCCAAATTTTACGTAGTGAATCAATATGAATGTAACTATTTGTATTTCAAATGTAATTTATTTATGAAATGATCGTAAGATTACCTTGGGTGAAGAATAACTTATTCTGCACCCTGTTTGGGGCACCTAGGTACCCAGGCACCTTGCCTAGATGTCGTTCGATTGCATCGTGATTGTGTTGTGATGATGGGAATATGGGTTATTGGATTTGATCTGTTAACAAATGAGCTCATATTTTAATTTATATCTTTGTCGGAAAAAAACTTTCGATACTTGTTTGCATGGTTTTGATGCGTGTCAATTATGTCAATAGATTACCTTCCATAGATGTTTGCATGGCGTACCTTATATGGAAAGAGAAATCTGATTATTTAATGTGCGTCACAATTGTACATTAGTGAGATCAAGTCTATACCAATATAAAAAGACCCAAAGGGGCAGATCCAATTAATCTCGGCCATCAAACCATGCCAGTCCAACGACCGACATTGCTTCAATGGTGAGCTCTCAACATGTTGAGTGTGCAATTGATAGCATACCAAATATCAACATCTATATTAATCTCATAATTAACACGTAACTGATATCCTACCTAATATCAACGCGAAGTTGATTTTCTCCCTAATATCAACGTGCATTGCACGTGCTCATTTACTAGTAATAGAAAAGCTTCCATACTATTGCCATGTAAAATATAGTAATAACTTTTAGCACTTCATATGCAGGGATTTTTATGTGAGTATATACTCATTAGATTTTTCTGTATGTATATATCCCAACATTTCTCTACAGCTACGTTCCCGGTGTGAAATATACGAGTTCATACCTCAATAATAGAGATATTATACCTAATTGTTTTTCCATATTCCCCTAAATCTACATACCCAGGCGTGAAATATATTAATATATACGCCAATAATACGTAGGTATTATACCTAATTGTTTTCAAGTACATAGTCCAAAAATAAGTGGGTATGCTTAATTGAATTATATGCGTACATACCCCAATATTTCTCTACAACTATATACCTATTCTGTACAACTACATACCCTGGCGTAAAATATATGACTACATACCCCAATGATACATAGGTATTATACCTAATTGTTTTTGCATATTTCGCTACATACCTCGGCGTGAAATATATAAGTACATACCCGAATAATACCTAATTGTTATTATATGAGTACATACTCCAAAAATATGTAGGTATTATACCAAATATATGAGTACATACCCCAATAGTATGTAGGTATTATACCTCGGCGTGAAATATATGAGTACATACCCCAATAATACGGGTATATACTCGCCAAATGATATGAAATTGGTAGTATCCAATACAATTACGGATATGAAAAATTGAGAGTACTCAATATACTTTTAGGTATGTGCATGCTCATCATATTTATCTACATGCGCATACCCTCACGTGAGAATTATGAGTACATACCCAATGATACATAGGTATTATATGTAGTCACAAAGCGTGTATGATACCTAACTTTTTTTCGGGATGTATGTCTACGCAAATATGAGAGCATGGTACCGAATCAATTTCAGTGTATAGTCACAAATACGTAGTGTACAACTTCTGCATGAAAATGTATGAGAGAAGGAAAGCAATAAAAGGAGATGTACTAATTCAGGGAATTTCTCATACATGGAAAGTCTTGCATGCAAATACTAGGAAACAAATCAGAATTTCAAGAAACTGCACTAACGGGTTGGACCCGATCAAGGTGCCCAGGCACCTAGGTGCCCCAAACATTTTACATATATATATATATATATATATATATATATATATATAGGGAAAATACATCCTACTACCGGGTGTAGTCACACCCATGTCTCATATACTACCATGTGGTAGTATATATATTACTTTATCATTTTTAGTATGTTCATATACTATATCTAAGATACTCCAAAGCGAGTTATGTGAAAAAATTGGATGTGAGCCCATGTTTTTATCATATTTGTGAAATACGTACATATTTGTACATAAAAAGGAGTATCATCAAAATATAATACATACTACCTAAAAAATAGTATATATAGTTATATACTACCTAAAAATTCTTACATACTACATACTACGCATACATACACTCCGGTATGATGGATACTATCTAAAACGTACAAAACAAAAATGGGAGTAACTACACCCGGTAGTAGGAAACATTTGTCCTATATTTGTGTGTGTGCAGAATTGTTGCTATCATAGCTTACTGAAGAAATAGTTATCTTAGCCACAAGCCTTTAACTTGTGATTCATGCCGGGTAGGAAAGGAGAAAAAGGTGAAAGCATTTTGCTGATATTTTGCAGTCCGTTCGGCAGGAAAAAGCTGCAGAGGTGGGGGCAGCGTACTGGGTGGTAGTCCAACTAATGCATACAGTTTGAGCGTTGGGTTAGGACATCTCAACGCCGTGCCGCAAATCCCCCACAAATTCCGGACCACGGTGTCCGGGCCATTTTTGCCATCCAATGCAGTGCCTCATATGTCCGCGGAAGGAAGACGACTCTGACGGAAGCGGCGACGTCGACGGAGCGGACTACGGAGATCCCGCCGGCGGGAGGCCATGCTTATGAGTGAGATTTTAGTTTAACTTTTGGATGCCGTGGAATTAAGATGATGAGCCATACAATGAAGTTAATGGGAGAGAGTCATTGAGCACTGCTTAAGAAGAATGACAAGCATGACCAAAAATCAATTTGCTTTCATGCCTGGGAGGTCGACCATGGAAGCCATTTTCTTGGTACGACCACTTATGGAGAGATACAGGGAGCAAAAGAAGGACTTGCATATAGTGTTCATTGACTTGGAAAGGCCTATGATAAGATACCGTGGAATGTCATGTGGTGGGCCTTGATGAAACACAAAGTCCCAGCAAAGTACATTACCCTCATCAAGGACATGTAAGATAATGTTGTGACAAGTGTTCGAACAAGTGATGTCGACACTGACGACTTCCCGATTAAGATAGGACTGCATCAGGGGTCAGCTTTGAGCCCTTATCTTTTTGCCTTGGTGATGGATGAGGTCACAAGGGATATACAAGGAGATATCCCATGGTGTATGCTCTTTGCGGATGATGTGGTGCTAGTTGACGATAGTCGGACGGGGGTAAATAGGAAGTTAGAGTTATTGAGACAAACCTTGGAATCGAAAGGGTTTATGCTTAGTAGAACTAAAACCGAGTACATGATGTGCGGTTTCAGTACTACTAGGTGTGAGGAGGAGGAGGTTAGCCTTGATGGGCAGGTGGTACCTCAGAAGGACACCTCTTGATATCTGGGGTCAATGCTACAGGAGGATGGGGGTATTGATGAAGATGTGAACCATCGAATCAAAGCCGGATGGATGAAGTAGTGGCAAGCTTCTAGCATTCTCTGTGACAAGAGAGTGCCACAAAAGCTAAAAGGCAAGTTCTACAGGACGGCGGTTCGACCCGCAATGTTGTATGGTGTTGAGTGTTGGCCGACTAAAAGGCGACATGTTCAACAGTTAGGTGTGGCGGAGATGCGTATGTTGAGATGGATGTGTGGCCACACGAGAAAGGATCGAGTCCGGAATGATGATACACGAGATAGAGTTGGGGTAGCACCAATTGAAGAGAAGCTTGTCCAACATCGTCTGAGATGGTTTGGGCATATTCAGCGCAGGCCTCCGGAAGCTCCAGTGCACAGCGGACGGCTAAAGCATGCGGAGAATGTTAAGAGAGGTCGGGGTAGACCGGGAGGAGTCCGTTAAGAGAGACCTGAAGGATTGGAGTATCACCAAAGAACTAGCTATGGACAAGGGTGCGTGGAAGCTTGCTATCCATGTGCCAAAGCCATGAGTTGACCGCGAGATCTTATGGGTTTCACCTCTAGCCTACCCCAACTTGTTTGGGACTAAAGGCTTTGTGTTGTTGTTGTATTTTAGTTTAACTTGTCAAAATCATCCGGTTTTAATGTAGTATGTCAAACTTTGCATGAATTAGGTCCGGTTTGCACGAAATTCGTCCGGTTCGTTCAATTTTTGATTGAAATGCGGACTGACGTTTCGGGCATGTGGTTGGGTGGCCGGCTCCCGTATCCACGTGGTGGAACCTTCAGGTGAAACGGGGAAGGGCTGCTGCGGGTCTGCTGGCTGCTGTTGAGCACGCGGTGCAGATGACGTGACAAGTCATGGGCATGTGGGCGGGTTTGTAAAGGTTTTCGTCCAATTTTCTGCTAGTTAACTGGGCAACTCTCACTTTCTGCTTATAACTAATAAAAAAATGCAGTTGCACTGGATTTTTGGCTAGTCATACAATGTGCAGGCATGAGTACCATACTCTAATGTTCAGTTTAACTGCATAAAATGCATGCAAGAAAGTGAGAATAGACTGTCTAACTTAGCACAGAAAAAGGTACAGAATCAGACAAACCTGATAGTAATGAAGACGTTGTAATAATGAACTTATAGTTTTCCTGTTGTGATCTGGATGTATCTCTGTAATCTCTTCATCTGACATGATAGTCATTCTCTTAAATAGGTCTGCTATGTTCGCACCCATATAGGAATCAGGACCATACCAGACATTAAGATCTGGTATTTCGGCAAATGCCTACAAGGTAGGTGGACAAGTGAGCATAATGATCTAATAAAGAGATAAATATAATAAACCTTGCTGGAAAATAATGCAATGCAAATCCACCAAGATATATAATACTGATACAAGTCAAACGACTACCTGTAGTATAGTTGCAACAACATTGGAAGAGGTACAGGTTATCGTAGGAACAAGTTCATGAGTATGAGCTTTTGTTTCCAGTGAGGTATTGATATAAATGACATGTAAAGAAGGAGGAGATCTTGATGCCGTCTTAAGAAAATGTGTATAAGCAGAACTTGAAGCAGCATCTGCCAAGGAACAACCAATTTGCTCGCTGGACATTCTATAAACACCAACCTGCGTACGAATCAGTAAACGAAGGGGTGAGAGACAGAGCGAGAGAGATGGAGGGAGGGAGGGAGGGAGGGAGGGAGGGAGTGGGGGTCAAATAAATAAGACATAAACAGCTGTGGGTTATCAAAACATTGGGAATTCAAAATATGATAGTGTCCACTAATAGTTAGGTTACAGTTCTCTAAATTGCCAGTCTTGACTGGTTTTTATAATGCAGTAAAGTAACAACAAAACAAAATTAATTATGTCAAGAATCCAGTCAAAAAACAACAATGACATATGATGGTCCCATGTAACGCCATTTCACCAACAGGATATATCGAAGTGCATATAAATACTCCCTAGAGCTTAAGGGCATCTCCAGCCGCGCCCCCAGGAAGGCCTCCCCAGGCGATTTTTTCGCGCCGGCGCCAAAAAAACGGCCCAGTCGCGCCCCCAGGAGCCCGATTTTCGCCGGCCTGGGCCGAAAACAGCGCCGGCGGACCCAGGCCGAACCCGGCGCGCTGGGGGGCGTCCGGGGGCGCCGGGGCGAACTGTTTTGGCGCGAAACAGCCACGGGCCCGCCGCGTCAGCGACACGGCGCCTCGTCTTCCCCCAATGGCCTCGGTTCCCGCGGGAAATCAATGCCAAGGCTGCTGCCGGTCAGCCTTGCCATTGATTCCTCAAGGGCGGCGCGTCACGGGACGGCGCGCCGACGCCTCCCCTCCCTCGCACGCGTACACACGGGTGTGGCGCGGCTATATAGCCGGTGGCCTGCACTCGCCTGTGCCCACACCAGCCCCGCCCCTCGCCGCCGCCCAGCTCCTCCCTCTCCCTACCTCTCCCGAGCGCCGCCGCCCAGCCCCTCCCTCTATCTCTCTACCTCTCCCGAGCCCGTCGCCATGGCGGAACGCTACCCCGAAGACGAGGCGGCGGCCAACGGCTTTGGCCGCCGTTCGCTCCGCAAACAGGAGTCCTGGCTCCTGTTCCAGGCGAACATCCCGGCGCCGCCGGACATGCGCGCCGGGCCGACAGGGTGGAGGCTCAGCGCCGGGGGAGTGCCCATTCCCCCGTTGTCCGACGCCGTGGCGAAGCCGAAGTACTTCGCCGAGGAAGTCGAGGTCGTGCGCGCCTCCCTCACCGACGCCCAACTCTCCCTCCCCCAGTACGCCGCCGACAACCACGCGGCTTGGGCGGCGTATTTCGAGCGCCGCCAGCAGCAGCGCTTGGCGTCCATCAACGGCGCGCCGGTGGTTGGCGGCCGGCAGAACAGCAAGGGGCGCCACCTGTGGTGGGGCGTCCCCGGCCGCACACTCGAGGGCGTGCTGACGTACCTCGAGGGCGGCAACGACCCGCCGTTGGCGTACCCGGCGAGGGCGGCCGCCCCGGCGCAGCACCGACGCGCCGGGCCATGGGCGCCAAGGAGGTTCGGGTCCTCCTCCCGATCTTCATCGCACTCCTCCGGCACTCCGGCCCTGCTCGGCGTCAAGGCCGAGCCCGCGGCGGAGACGCCGCTCGGCCGGCGCACTCGCAGCGCCGGCATCGTCATCAACGAGGGCGGCCGGCGCGCCTGCGGCCCTGGAATGGGCGCGCAGGGACTCCATAGCGATGGAGAAGGAGCGCCTGGAGAAGGCGAAGGAGCGCCAGCGCGCCGCCCTGCTTCGCTTCGCGGAGCGTCGACGCGGCCGTGACGAAGGCGGAGTCGTCGTCATCTGCGACAGCGACGACAACGACGACGATGCGCCGCCACCAGTCCGCCATGGCGACGCCGGGCAGGGGTCCAGCAGGGGCGCCCGCGTCAAGGAGGAGAAGGCCGACGACGACGATGGCGGCGACTTCAGCCAGTTTTTCCTTTAGATTAGTTTATGTATATGTGCTATGTAATGAAAATCCGCAAACTTCGCCGAAATGTGCCGAAATTTATCGTGTTTGGCCGAAATTTATCGTGTTTGGCCGAATTTTATCGTGTTTTAGCCGAACTTCGCCGAACTTCTTTTATTTTAAAACGTGCCTGGGGGCGGCCTTGGGGCCGGCGGCTGGGGACCAACTCGCCCCCAGGCCCAATTTTTGCGCCGGCTCACCCCCAGGCGGCGATTTTAGGCGCCCCCTAGGGGGCCAACGGCTGGAGATGCCCTAACTCTTGCGCTGTGTTGTGTCCACAATGAAAACATATATAATACCACAAGACTTCGCAATACATAGTGAAAGACTGAAAATCAATGATACTAACTGATAAAAATACCTGAGTAAATCCTGCTTGATCAAGTATTGCACGGACATTTTCTGACATGAAGTCAACACCTAGCACAGCGATATATTTGCATCCTGATTCAGCCATCTGAACAGCACTATCTGCCATTACCAATGAGTCGGATATGTGAATGTGGGGCCATTGCCTCTTTGCAGCAGTTAGTATGCCTTGCACCTCAGGATCCATGTAGAAATGGGCCACAATTCCAATTTGTTTCTCTCTGAGGGCATTCACAAGCTCAGAAATCTTGGACTGGTCAGGAGATAAAAACTTCGCCTGCAAAATTAATAATTAAAACTAGTCAACATGTCTTTATATTCCATGAAGAGACAGCAACAAACTTACACTACAAAATATGTAGCATTTAACTTATCTTTCATTTGCTAAGATTTAAAATTAAAACTTAAATAACTTTGCAGATATCAGCATCTTTCAGTGGACGTTTAGCCTTTCACATTTTTCTCTCAGCTACTCCCTCCGTCCCATAATATAAGAGCGTATTTGTGTCAAAAATGCTCTTATATTATGGGACGGAGGAAGTATATTGTAAGGTTTAAGGTTTGTTATTCTTAACTTGATGAATGGTCTATTCCATAAATATCAAAAAGTGATAGTCGGTGCCTCTTTGGCAAGGATTTTCCTGCCTAAGTAACAACATCTCCAATAGATGGTTTCTTTCAGGTCGTTAGGAAGATCATTCACATCATTGAATTTTTGGTAGATTTAGAAAGAAAGAAACTGTAATCTCCAACAACAAATGTTCTTATGTCTAGATCTGAAATATCTCACGTGCGCCCTTCTAAGAAATGGAGGTGTACTATTGGACCAATAGTATTGGAAGCACCCTTATTAGAGCATCTCTAACAGATGATGTATAATAGGGCAGCCAAAAATAGTTTCAGGGCACCAAAAAGTGGGTTTAGGGCAACAGAAATTTTTAGAACTACCAAATGTTCAAACTGAAACATGAATTCAAACTTAAACACAACGACACGAGTTCAAACTTAAACATAAAGACTCACCACCATATTTCGTCTCAGTACTACGCACACACTAATCATCATCCCCGCAATCGACACGGTTCCAAAGCTCCATGAACGACTATGTCTCACTATCCAACTCTTCTTCTTCGTTGTCATCGAACTGGAGTTTGATCACCGAGGGGTCTGCCTCGTCCTCCTTCTTGATCACCCTTGAGGTGCCAGTCTCGTCCTCCTTGATCGCCTTCTTGCCTTGTGTGTCCCTACTAGCAAAGAACTCGTACTCCGCCTGCGCAAGGTGTGGATTTTCCGCGGCGAACCTCGCGAGAGCCACCTCATTGCTCTCATGGACAGAGCGCTGCTACATAACTAGGCGGTCTTCCTTCTCTTGCTTGCGAGGCACAAGACGCATTTCGGGAGCAAGGAACTCCGCCGCCTCCTGGCTCGTGACTTCCGCAAAGTTTAGCTCGAACTTCGGCTAGCGGTACCTCCAAGCCACGGTGTCATAAGCGCGCGTCTCAAAGGTCCCAAGCCAGTGTCGCATCTTGTCGCACAAGATCTCCACGGCGTAGCGGCCGGACGGCCGTTGTCCAATGCCGCGGAAGCTTGTGTTGCTCATGGGTTCGGCGTTGTGGCGCGGCATCCTCGACGGTGGTGGTGGAGGGGCGGCAGATTCGGTGGTGTGGTGGCCGGCCAGATGCAGGGGCGGTGGATCCGGCGACGGGGCGGTTCGGCGGTGAATCCAGCGATGGGGCTGTTCGGCGGTGGCCGGAATCGGTTGACGCGACGGTGATGGCGGCCGAATGGGGTGGAGCGGTGGCCGGACGGACAGAGAGGGCGGTGGTGGTGGTGGCTGGATTCAGCGGCGGGGTAAGGGGAAGCGGCTGCAGGGATGAAGTTTCATGAGACCGGTTGGGCTGCACGCAGCTACAAGATTTGTTCTGCGGCAGCCGGCTGCTGCTCTATATTTGCAGCACTCGAGGCCAAAAATATGTGGCTGCCCTAAAAAAATTGCAGCACGGTTTAGGGGATAGAGCAGCTGCTGGAGCACCATTTTGGGGTCCAAATGCCATCTCCAACAGTTGCCCTAGGGCACCAAAAATGCTTTGGAGTAAAATTTGGGTCATCAGAAAGTGATATTTTCGGCACCAAAAACTGTCCAACTCCAACAGCTGCCCTAAAATAGGCACTATTCAAACATATTGTTTTCTCAAACCAACATCGAAACTACTTGATCACATTGCATACTTCAACAAACTCCTGAACATTCATAGTTCTAAACATGCAACGATCTAAACATCCAAACATAGTTTAGAAGATGGTACTCCTACCCACATACTACTCGTCATCGTCATCATCAGCCTGTGTGTCGACAGCGTTCCAGTGCCATGGTCTCCTCTCAGAGGTACTGGACTCCTCACTCTCGCCATTGTCCTCGCTCTCGTCATCGGACTCGAGCTTGATCACCTTGGAGGGGCCAGCCTCATCCTCCGTCTTGCGCTCATTGTCCCTCTTCCAGAACCACTCCTCTGCCTGCACGAGGTGCGGATTTTCCGCGGCGAACCTCGCCATCGCCGCCTAATCACTCTCCTGGGTGTCCCTCTGCTCGAGGATGATGCGGGTCTCCCTCTTCGCCATGCAGGACACAATGTTCACTGATGGACCGATGAACTCCGCATTCGCCTGGGTCTCGATCTCCGGAAAGTTGAGCTCCGAACACGGCCAGCTGATCCTTCAAGCAGCAATGCCGTAGGTACGAGCGGCGATCTCCGTCGTCTCGAAGGTGCCGACCCAGTGCTGCTGGACGTCACAATGTAGCTTGGCGCCGTAGCAGTTGGACTACCACAGCCGAACACCGCAGAAGCTGGTCTTGCTATTCCGCGCGCATTTCAGCAACATTGTCGGTGATGGCGGCCGATTGGAAGAGGGGGCGACGGATGCGATGGTGCGACACGGCGCAACAGCGGTAGCGGTGGGATTCGGTCGGTGGGGCGTTGCGGCGCCACGGCGGTGAAATGGGGTGATGCGGCGCCGCGGTGCGGCCGATTGGAGGAGGGGCACCACGGATCCGGGCGGTGGGGTGGTGCGGAGGTGGCCTGATCCGGCCGGATTTTCAAGGGCGGCAGTGGCACGGGAGGGTTTGTAGCTGCGAGAGGTTGCGGGAAGTTTCTGACTATGGGAGTTAGGCTGCGCACGCCTCGTTTTTAGCTTTGCGGCAACGGCGCGACTGTCGCGCCTGCGTTACCTTTTTTTGGGCCACCCTAAAAAATTTTGACACAACAAGGGTAGCTGTTGTTGCAGCATTTTTGGCCCCAAAAGCCCTAAAGAGCGGTTATGCACTAATATAGGGCAGCTGTTGGAGAAGACCTAAAACGGTTTTTTGGGCAGCTGCCCTATTACAAATCATCTTTTGAAGATGCTCTAAACGGTTGATCCTTCTAACTGTTGCAGCTCTTTTAGGCAAAGTAAAGACTTGCATCTTTTTTCCAAAGAGGCGCCCTTTCATTGTCAGAAAAGAACGAAGCATGTAAGTAAGAAATATGTGTGGTGCATACTGAATATGCCCAAGCAAGTCCACACAAAGTAGAAGATAAGGCCAACTCCACCGCGCGACCCCGTCCTGTCCGGCCCCGTCCGTTTGGGGTAAAATGGACAAACCGGACGGCCCAGCGCGCGGGAGCAAACGGACTTTTGTCCGTTTTGTGTCTGCTTTCGACCCATCCGCGGCCCAAGTTTGCGCCGCTTTTGGGGTGAAACGGGCACCACGCGGATGCGCGGGCCGTCTGCGCGTGTCCTCCCCTGGCCCGCCCGTCGGTGGCCAGGGCGGGCCTTTTTCTATCCGCCCCCCTCCCTCCCCCCGGTCGCACCCTCCTCCACTCTTCCACACTCCTGCCGCCGCCGCCGCTGCCATTGCAGCCGTGCAGTTCGGACGCGCGCTCGCCCAGCCCCTTCCCCTCGGCGCCGCCGAGTTACCCAACCACGGCCACCTGGTTTGCGCACCCGCCGGCCCGATTTGGGGCGGATCTGGTCGGTCTTGAGCTCGCCCGGCTATGGGAGGCCGGGCCGCGCCATGGACTGGCCGGGCACCTCACCGGAAGGCCCTGGCAGGGCCGCAAGGCCACATGCAGGCAGTGGCTCCTCCTCTAGCCGCTCGGATCTGCACCGTCGGTGGTCCACCGGCAGATACACGAATGGCGGTCGGCCAGGCTCGGTGCTTGCCCAAAAGCTCGTCGGCGCACCGTTGCCACTCATTAAGTGCGACCACTGCCCAAGGATGGTCGTGCGCCGCGTGTCTACAATGCCGGAACATCCCGGATGGGTGTTCATCAAGTGCTTAAACGATGGGGTATGTGCTCTTTTTAGCTTCGTTTTGTGCTCTAGATTTGACTAGTTGTGCTAACTTCAAATTTTATTGTGTAGCATGGATGCAAGTTTTGGTATTGGGAAGAAGAGTACATCGATATATTGATAGAGCGAAATTTAGTACATGTTCATGCACTTTTAGCTAGCATAGAGGCTGTAAATGAGACAAGTGCACTTGTTGCTAGATTAGAGGCTAGACACGAGACTAGGTGTGAGGAAGCAACATCTACTTCTGGCTTGAAGAAGAAAGGAGGATGCCAGATCGAGCCTCCTCCACAGATCAACAATGAGTGCATCGAGAAGGCCCTAACCCAACTCAAGGGAGTAGTTATGGAAGTTGGGTATCTTCTAAAATGTATTCTTGTGGTTCTTGTTTTCTTTGGTCTTGCTTTACTAGTCAAAATGTGATGATGTATTTTTCATGTACCAAAAATGAATGATGAAAAAAAATTAAGGACTTGCAAAGAAAAATGTACGCGGACAGGATGCGGCCGGGATGCGGCCACGTGCTGGGCGCACGGCCACCGCATCCCAGGACAGGCCCGGACACGACCCATCGCCCTACCCAAACGGACAGAATCCGGACAAAACGAACGTCTGTTTGGGGTCGCGTGGTGGAGTTGGCCTAAGAGTCACGCCGACACAGGCACTGTCGATCCGATTATTATAGCCATAAGTCTCCATTCTTGACCATACACATAGCTATGACCACATCGCAGATTCTAGAAAAAGGAAAAAGGCGAAACGCAACAACCAATAGAAAAGCACCTTTATAATTATCCGATGCCATTATAGTGAGGAAGGTCAATTTGCACCCAGCTTTGGCAGATTCTACATCATATATTCAAGCCCGCCACTGCTTTCTTAGCTACTTCCTCCGTTCTGAAATAGATGACCCAAATTTATATTAACTTTGTATTAAAAGTTAGTACAAAGTTGAGTATCTATTTTAGAACGGAGGGAGTACTTCTTAGTCAAACATGTGAGTACTAATTTCCAATTTGTGGAGACATGGACACGTCTTTTCCATGAGATCATGCAGAAAAACCAACTGACTAACAGCAATAATAAGCTAGCCGAAAGAAACAGCGCTCACCTTGGCCTCGGCGTAGCTTCCTTGCGCGCGGACGGCGCCGTCCCGGCCGATCACGAGCGACGGGAACGGCTCCCCAGGACGCCTGCCCTCGCGCGCCGCAATGGCTGCCCGCGCCCGCTTCTGCATGCCGACGAGCACGTTGTGCCACGTATTGACCCGGGACCGCGCCCCCGCGGCCACACCGAGCGGTGCGAGATCGGCGGGGTCCACGTCGAGCACCTCCTCGGGGCCCGCGCCGTCGAGCGCGGAGACGAGGCAGGAACAGTACCCGCGCGAGAGCTCGGAGTCGGAGTCGGCCGCGAACCGCATGCGTCCCGAGCGGTCGCAGCTGCCCAGGAGCCAGACCTGCGCGACGCACCCCATGACGCGGTTGGCCGCGACGCGGTCCGCCTGGGGCAGCCGCGGGAGCGCGGCCGCGTACGCGAGCAGGCGGCGCGCGCGGTCGGCGTCCGGGAGAGCGCCGAACTCCTCGGCGAGTAGGCGGAGGCGGAGGCGCGGAGGAGCGACCTCCTCCTCATCGGACGCAGTGCACGGGAGGGGCGAGGGCGGAGGAGAGGCGTGGGAGTGAGAGCAACAGACGGCAAGGGAGCCGCGGGTGCGTGGAAGGGTGCGAGAGGGGTTGAGTGGCGGGAGGAGGCGGGGCTTCGTGGAGAAGGCGACGAAGGAAGCGACGGCGGCAAGGGTGGAGGTGTCCATGGAGATGGAGGTGGTGTGGTGCGGGGACATGGAGGTAGCGCGTTTTTATTGGAAACGGCTTGAGATGGGTGGGAGGAGGCGGCGTAGGCTGTGCGCGTCCTTTTGTAGGGGACCGAGGCATGGTTCTTGATCCGGGGCTGGCAGGTTTTGGTTTTTTTTTCCTTTTTTATTTAGGCTGGTTGTAATGGAAAGTATCGTATATTAATATCATACATATATGATATTAGTGTATGATACTACATCCATAATGCAAAGTATAATATGTTGGTATCATAGAATACTATATTTATTATCCTGTATGACACAAAGTAGCACATCATTTAATATGTTACGGTATCATGATATGATACTCAAGCATTTTTTTCTTTATTTAGTTTTATGTCATCTCATCAAAATTACTTAGTTGGCATGCATGATACTATTATTGCGGGCAGCCTTAGATTGTCAAGGGTTGGATCTTATTGAGAATGGTTAAGTCTACTATAGGAATATATACGTTGATGTTTCTTGATTTATTTGCATATGCATCTTCACATGAAGTTGCATGTCTCAATTTAGTTATTTGTTTTATTACTGTGAAATCTGCAGGCCGTTCCACTGATGCTTCTAGCCCTTGTACTCTCTTTCGGTCACCGAAAGACCAAAGACGTGGCTGCTCGATCAGACATGTCTCCCTTCCGAAAGTGACTGAAATATGTATGGTATGCGTTGATAATTTATGTTGTTGGCTTCGAAATTGCATCTTTACTCGGGATCTTAATTACCTCAGTCTCCCCAGCACGTTGTTGGTGTTGCCTGGTCATACGGTCTCAGGTGTATACACATTTCTCTCATTTACCTACGGAGCTATGCTTTCCTAAATTCGTCATGCCTATTTGCAAGCATCGTGCATTGCTATATCAGTTACCCCTTGAAACCTATATTTGGTGTCAATATTGTTTATTTTTCTTCTTTTGGACTTGTGATGTTCGGCCTAGGTTGCCAAAGATATTCAAGGAATTGTGAAATAAAAAGAAATAATAAATTTGTTTCTTGGCCGCAACGCATGGAGACCTTGCTATAGAACATATACAATTTCAATTTTTTTTGGTTGTTTATTATGCATGTGTTACTTTTATATTTTAGCAATAGTTTGATCATTCAACTGAATATGCAGGGTTTCACAATAGTGAGCATATGAATTTTGTAGTTTCATAAAATAAATCAAATATGAGAGATTGAAATATAGAAGTTGAGATTTAGAAATGTCGTTGGAGTTAAAACAAGTTATCCGGGAGAACCTTTATAGGGGAATCCCATGTGCATAGATTCAGGGGAGATAGTTTGAAAGAGTTGTTGGACTTGCTTTAGCTCCCATTACCAATCTATAATACTTAAATAGTTCATCCCCACTATTTTATATCTTTTGACATGCAAGCTGTCCACATCAACAACGGTCACCTCAGCAGATCAATCTAGCCTCGTCAGCAATCCACTCACAAATAATCAACGAATCATTGATGCATTTTTACATTCTTTCATGCCCATCCTTGGTCATCAAAGCGTCCTGTCTTTTCCTCTTTCGCCTTCTAGCAATTTTTCCCTTCCACGGACCACTCTCCCGCACCATAAAATTCTACAAGCACCAGTATGTGCCCATTAGGCCCGCTGCATCTTGATCCTTCTTCATTCCCCACTCCTATCTCGATCCCTACATCTTCATCTTTCCGCGAACCTTTCTTCTCTATCGACAGCTACCTTCGCCCTCACCTCATGTCGCCCATGGGTGCCTTGCCACAGAGGTAGTGGTTGCCTACGATCTACAGCTGCATCGTGCTATCGACCTACGGCTGAAAAGCGGATCTTGGGCGCACGGCCGCAGCCTGCCCGGAGAAGCCGATGGCCGTGTTATCTTCTCGCCATCACCGGTGTGGAAGGTGGGAGGAGCCCGGGGCTCTAAAAGATGTGAGTCAGATTTGGATTTTTGATGTTTTGCCTTCACGAGTTCCAATTCAACAGCTGAACGTTGAATCATATTTCATTTCACTGAATCTTGCGGTTGGCTGTTTGTTAATATCATTCAACAATCAACATCAGATTGGTTTGTCACACCCTGACTCGCCACCAGTGTCCACGCCCAAGAATAAACCCTCTCCAGCGGTAGCGATGCACTGGAGGAAGCAGTCGACGCAGGAGTCGCTCAACGAGGCGAGACCAGCTATGGCAACCAGTGGAGCAGTACACATTCCTTCCGTGCTGGCAGGGGGGTCCCCACGGCTGTCGCAACTGCGTCCCCATACAAAGTGTCGTTACCGGTGCCAGCGTGAAGTTCAGGTTATGCGTCCTGACCATCGTCCCTGTGGACTCTCCATTCCCCGTCACAATCTTTTGTAGTAGTACTTCTCATCGAGATGTAATTATTGGTTAAAAATGGTGTTTTGCAGTATCGTACATCATGTTAAAACAGTATCTTGATTCTTTCTGAAAAGGGACACTAAAGTCATTGTATTCTTTTGTCTAATTTTAGCTGATCTTGGAAGTGATATGTTAGTTGGTGCAGTCTAACTCTGAACTCTATTCTAATTTTCGTTTTCATACTGAAAATAAATTCCCACTCACGCAGCCATTTGAAGGTATTCTGTGATGCAGCCTATTTATGGATGTGTCTTTTATGAATAACATGAGTATTTTGATGTTTATAAAGGTCACTTTTTTCTTTATTCTAGAGTTTCCTTTCTGTGAGTTTCCTGTGTTAATATACAGTGTATTGGCTTCAAGATGTATGCATGCGGCTACTGACTCTCTTACTTATAGTGACGTCAAATATGACGATAATGAAGGAAGGTAAAGATATTTTTCCATGTCATGGCTATATACACGGTGTCCGATGGTATTTTCATGTATCCCTATTTCTCTAACCGCTTTATCTTTTAAAGGTAATAAAACCTTATTTATTACACACATGCCGAATTATGCATTGAGGAATAGCATAACAAATTGAATACGAAATGTTTGGTTCGCACTCGATATATTGGTGGGTGAGAATCTAGATGAAAATGGTTATGCATAGTATAAAATAAAAAAATCCAGTATCTCAGTCCTTCTCTATTTCTCACTGTCTCAAATCTCAACTACAAATTCTCCTGCATATGGATGGACCAACCATGAGAGTTGAGATACCTTTTTTTGCAAGCTTGACACCACCTCGATGATTCCATTTTTGTAAAGGTAATCACCCATTAGTGGATTACTTTGTTAGTTTTTTCTGCAGAGTTATGCTATCCTCATATGTTTGCAAGGTGAAGCCTTATGACCCTATCAGTACTAATGACATATGTATGACATTTTTGTACCTACTCATGCGAGATGGATACAAGTAAATGTACATGGGAGCTCTAATGGAAATTGCACACGGTCAAGACATGGGTTTATATGGTATAGCAAGGTGGTGATGTTTTAGTTGTAGCTTGAAAGTTTTTTCCCTTGCGGATGATGCAGACTTGGTATGTGACGCCCGGATAATTAAGCTACAGTGATCCCCCGCTAATGATGCCACGTCACCTCGGTTACTGTTGATAAATCCTAGATAATTCAAAACCGAAACAAGTTCAAAATTTAATTACAAGAAAACAATAAAAGTTTTCAAACATTAAAATAAAAATGTTCGGTTTGTACTAAATATTACATAGATAATTATGGTGTAGAAGATACAGTTTTATAAAATGCATAAATATTTTAAATTAAATTAAAACAGAAAGGAAAAGAAATAAAAGAAAAAGAAAATACAAAAGAGAAAACAAAACAAAAAAAGAGAATACAAGTCCCCCTTGGCCCACCTGGGCCTCGGCCCAACTGGTCGGCCCACTCGGACCGAGCCATCCCACTACCTAACCCCCTGGCCTACAAGGCCTCCTCCCCTCCCCGTGACCTAGCGCCGACACCCACTCCCCTCCCCCCCACACGCTCTCTCCCTTCTCCCCCGATCTGGATCGAGATCGAGGGCTCGATCCCACCGCGTCGTCCCCCCCCCCCCCCCCCCCGCCGCTCAACGCCATCGCCTGAAGCCGCCCGCCGGCGACGACCCTTCCCGCGCGCCCATGCCACAGCCTCCTCCTCGCCGGATCCCGCCACCGCCCGTCGCTTCGTCCTACTCGTCTCCTCCTCGCCGATGATGCGTCCTCGTCCTCCTCCCCAAAGGCTCCACCGAGCCTCGCCGCCCCCCTGCTCACCAACGCTGGTGAGGACCCCCGGTCCTCCTCTTCCTCCCCGTGCCCTCGCGCGCGCTCGCCCACCAGATCCCCGTCGCCCCCCTCTCTCGCGTGCACCCTGGTCGTGCCCGCCGTGCCTCACCGCACGCCGCCCCTGCACACACGCTCGCGCGTGCGCCGCTGCGCCTAGACAACGACGCAGCCCCGCCTGCTGCCGCCCTGAAGCCACGACCTCCACCCCGCGGCTGCGCGCTGCTCGCGCAACGCCCGCGCCTCACGGCCGCTGCATCGCACCTCCGCGCGCGCCTGCGCCACGCCTAGCCGCGCCCCATACCTGCCCACGTCCTCCACCCGAAGCGCCGCCGCTTGTCGCCCCTGGCCACCGCGTGCACGCGCGCGCGCCGCCCTGCTGCCTCCTCTACCCACCGCAACCGCCGTGCCGCTACCTCCCCAGGTCGCCGTGGCCTCGCCTGTGCTGCTTCCTCGCCGCCCCGGCGCCACCCCGACGTGGCCTCGCCGCTGCCGCTGTCGTCCCAGGCGACCGGGCTTGCCGTGCCCATGGCCGGCGCCCCCCTGTCGATCTGGGCATTTTCCCAATCGGGCCGGGTTCCTGTGCCCGTAACCTGCGCGCCCGCATACCAGCGGTGCCCGAATCGCTGTGGCCCTCTGGGCCACTGACTAGGGGGCCCCACGCCCCAGAACATAAAAGGAAAATAATAAAAGGAATAATAATATTAATTAATTAATAATTAACTTAAAATAATGCTGTTAATTAACTAATTAAACCTAATTAACCTACTAAGATAACCTAACTACTGTTAATTAGTCTTAGTCATTGACGAATGGGACCCACACGTCTATTGACCCAGTCAACAGACAGTTGACTAATGACATCACGCTGACATCATAATTACATTTTCTAATTAAATTAATTCTGTTAATTCTAAAAATGTATTAAATCTTTAAAATTAATATGAAATAATCCGTAACTCGGATGGAAAAACTTTGTACATGAAAGTTGCTCAAAACGACAAGACGAACCCGGATACGCAGCCCGTTCGTCCGCCACGCATCCCTAACCTATCAAACTCGCAACTTTCCCCCTCCGGCTACTCTGCCCGAAAACGCGAAACACCGGGGATTCTTTCCCGGATGTTTCCCCCCCTTCACCGGTATCACCTCATACCGTGTTAGGGCACCTCTAACGTCGTTACTTGTCATGTCATGCATCACTATGCATATGCTTGCTTATATATTTATTGTTTCTCCCCCCTCTTCTCTCGATAGACACCGAGACCGACGCCGCTGCTACCCAGTACGACTACGGTGTTGACGACCACTCTCTCTTGCCAGAGCAACCAGGCAAGCCCCCCTTTGATCACCAGATATTGCCTACACTTCTCTATACTGCTTGCATTAGAGTAGTGCAGCATGTTACTGCTTCCCGTTAATCCTATACTGATGCATAGCCTGTCCTTGCTACTACTGTTGTTACCTTTACCTGCAATCCTAATGCTTAGTATAGGATGCTAGTTTATCATCAGTGGCCCTACATCCTTGTCCGTCTGCCATGCTATACTATCGGGCCGTGATCACTCAGGAGTTGATCACGGGTATATACTATATACTTTATACATGGTACATGTGGTGATTAAAGACGGGTCGGCTCGTAGGAGCACCCGTGAGTGGATCTTTGAGGCAGAGCGACAGGGCAGGTTCCGACCACCTAGGAGAGAGGTAGGCCTGGCCCTGGTCGACGTTCGCGGATACTTAACACGCTTAACGAGATCTGGGTATTTGATCTGAGTCTGGCCATTTGGTCTATACGCACTAACCATCTACGCGGGAGTAGTTATGGGTATCCCGGCGTCGTGGTATCAGCCGAAGCCTTCGTGACGTCAGCGACTGAGTGGCGCGCGCCGTATTGGACTGGAACGCCACTAGGCTAGGTCTGCTTTCGGCCGCGTACGCAACGTGCAGGTGTGCTAAGGGCGATGGGCCCAGACCCCTGTGCGCATAGGTTTAGACCGGCGTGCTGACCTCTCTGTTGTGCCTAGGTGGGGCTGCGACGTGTTGATCTTCCGAGGCCAGGCATGACCCAGGAAAGTGTGTCCGGCCAAATGGGATCGAGCGTGTTGGGGAATGTGGTGCACCCCTGCAGGGAAGTTAATCTATTCGAATAGTCGTGATCTTCGGTAACAGGACGACTTGGAGTTGTACCTTAACCTTATGACAACTAGAACCGGATACTTAATAAAACACACCCTTCCAAGTGCCAGATACAACCGGTGATCGCTCTCTCACAGGGCGACGAGGGGAGGATCATCGGTTAGGGTTATGCTATGCGATGCTACTTGGAGGACTTCAGTCTACTCTCTTCTACATGCTGCAAGACGGAGGCTGCCAGAAGCGTAGTCATCGAAAGGACTAGCTATCCCCCTCTTATTCCGGCATTCTGCAGTTCAGTCCACCTATGATAGCCTTATTCCAGTTGATACCAATGCATACATATGTAGTGTAGCTCCTTGCTTGCGAGTACTTTGGATGAGTACTCACGGTTGCTTTCTCCCTCCTTTCCCCCTTTTCCTTCTTCCTGGTTGTCGCAACCAGATGTTGGAGCCCAGGATCCAGACGCCACCGTCGACGACGACTCCTACTACACCGAAGGTGCCTACTACTACGTGATGCCCGCTGACGACGACCAGGAGTAGTTAGGAGGATCCCAGGCAGGAGGCCTGCACCTCTTTCGATCTGTATCCCAGTTTGTGCTAGCCTTCTTAAGGCAAACTTGTTTAACTTATGTCTGTACTCAGATATTGTTGCTTCCGCTGACTCGTCTATGATCGAGCTCTTGTATTCGAGCCTTCGAGGCCCCTGGCTTGTAATATGATGCTTGTATGACTTATTTTATTTGTAGAGTTGTGTTGTGATATCTTCCCGTGAGTCCCTGATCTTGATCGTACACGTTTGCGTGTATGATTAGTGTACAATTGAATCGGGGGCGTCACAAGTTGGTATCAGAGCCGACTGCCTGTAGGAATCCTCCTTCCAAATTCCTTGGCCGAAGTCGAGTCTAGTCAGTGAAAACTGTTTACTAACATGGTTGTGTGGCTTACGGGCCCACGTCGCCATTTGGGTGGTATTAGGATCTTTTATTCCTCGACCTATACTCTGGGACTCTGATCTCTCTTCTATTCGGGTTAAATGAATTTACTAAAAATCTAACTTAGGTTCTCGAAAATACTTTCTCCCGGAGAGCCCCTTCAGTCCAGATGATCGCCGACTGCACTAGAAGATTTCGAAGATACTCTCCGATATTCTGTCGAGACCTTGTGCGTGTTGCTTTTGCAATTCCCTTCTATCGATAAACCTCTATGGATAACTACGTACACGTGCCATTCATATAATCATTCCTCATTGATCTTGTTATTACAAGATGCCCCAAAATTCTCTCTATTGTTCTGAGAATACTTTGTGCCTACTACCTTGCATTCCTTGCCACATGAATACCACTATGGGTAATTTCTAGCACTCACCGGATATTTGCTCATCCCCAGTTGGTTCATGTATTTCACAAAAGTCTTCAAAATACTATTTGAACTTCCGAAAATCCTGAGTAGCCTATTACTCTTGAAGTTCTTACTTGATTGCATTATGGTTAATCCCATAAGTCTATAATTTTATTGGCATCCCTTGTCATTATCATTTTGAGTCCGTTGATTCAAAATGTTGTGAATGCTCGCCAGCCTCAATCAGATCCAATGATTCATCCTTCCGGCTCACACGTCATTTTAAACATGAGCTGGTTATCGACCAATCAAATTGTCGTCGATTGTACCCCTAAGTCTATTCGACTGATCCATTCTTAATGAGAGTGTTGGCTTTTGATCCCTTGATTTGGAAATGCTAATCTTATGCCATTTCATTCCATCTTCCTCAGATAAAGTACCGATACTCGCATCAGCTCCATTGTAGACCATAGGACCCGTTGTTGGATTAGTATCCGGCAGTGTCCTTCCTATTCAATAAGCTTGTGAGCCTCTCCATGGGTATGTGATACCTTTGGTAAATTGTATCCTCTGTTTTGCTAACCATGCTCTACTTTCGAGCTTGTGATATTTACCCTTGAAACTTGTGGTATATGTTTCTAAGAAACCCCGATGGGTTGAACCTATACAACCTTCTCTAAAACCGTGTGAACTCGAAAGTTTTCATGAGTCATACACTTCTAGTATTTTGCCAGATGAAATTTCAACACTACAACTTCTTCGAAAGTGAGAAGTGAATGAAAGGTTATGCATTGGAGAAGTGGGAGTCGACCTTGGACCTTTGTGTTCATGCCCATGGACACGATGTAGATCCTATCATGGAAGCTTCTTGTAATAATAATTATTTCCTTAATATAATATCCTTTGGTATTGGTGAATTGATCCTTTGCAAGCGTGGTTCCGACCATATGTTCTTCTTAGATCCCATTTCTCGGGCAAGTTTAAGCACTTGTCTTCTGTGGATCAATACACCATTCTAACCTTTACTTTGATCTTTCGTCGAGTATTACCCCCTCTGGTATCTCGAGATTATCACGGAACTGCATAACTTCTTATGCGTTCTTCATCAAGTATTACATTCTCACTGATTCCAATTTTTTTTCTTTCACGGGCTCTGAGTTAATAAACACTCAAAGACATCGATAACTGAATCGAGTTCACACCGCGATTAAACAACTCTTGGTAACCTTCATTACTTACGAATTTGAACTCGATCACGTAAATCCTAACCTGCTCGGCTATATCATTATCGTGCCGATTTTAACTGTGCTACCTGGTCCTTAACCCCGGAGCACAACTTTCGATGATGAGCTAAGCTTACGTCGATCTCCCTCATCATTCCATTTCGCCTTGAACAACAAGCTTGATTTCGAGTTTGTGTCGTACCTGTGGTTCCAATAACCTCTTGCTTCATCATTCCTTTGGCTTGGTGTCATCGCTGATCGATTACATCCTCATGAAATCTCTCGACAAAATTTGTCGTGATCATCATCAACAATTGACTCCTTCCAAGGTATCAATTGAATTCATGATGAGAAATACCATCCTTGCCCTCGATGATTTGTTTTATCATCTACCACTTTATTGCCTTCCGTTCAACACAAACTTGTTCGTGTTTTGTGTTATACCTTGCTATCCAACATTGGTTCTCCTTTACCTTGGAGTATTACCATCCTTTATGTCAAGAATGTCGTGAGAATTTCACCACCTCCTAAGAATTCTTGATACAGGTAATACTTATCAGCATCACCATTCTTTCTTGGTCCCCGTGTTGGATCTAACCGGGATACCAACAGGTGAACGGTGCTGTTTGGATTCTGCCCTTATAGCAACCCTATTGCTTTGAAGTTAATGGTCGGCCGTTCGTTCTTAGACTATTGATTATTGAATCACCATTCTGACATTGGTCGTGCAACCCAACCCATATTTTGGGCGCACCTTTCAACCAATGTTTAATTGTGTATGTTTTCCGTGAGCATACTTCCTTATATCATTTGATTTGACAAATGTTATCTCCTTGTTCACTTAATTGTGGAAATCCATCTTTTGTTAATCTCGACGAATTGTCGCTGATTCCATCAGCCACCTCATTCTATCCTGGATTTAATAATGAACTCATGATTCGGAACTTGCTTCCACAGTTCAATTCCCGAGGATCTTACAATGTCGTCTCGTCAATTTGTCTTGCACCTTTTCTTCTCAGGCATCTTGAGTCTGAGGTTTCCTAACACCGATCAGATCTGAATCTCGGTCAGATATGATGGTTGGAACATACTTTCAAGAGTTATAACATTGATCCTCATATGACCTGGTAAGGTGATGTCATGCCAGCACACCTGGCCGGAGGACCTACTGTTATAGTTTTCTTATTAGCAAGGTTATCCATTCTTCCATGAGGAAATTGCAAAACTTATTCTATAAGTTGTTCCTGATGAATCCTTGGTGTATCCAAAGTACGACCTTTGCTTGAAGACTATGTCAATGCTATCTCGAAGCATGTCTATGGTACTCCGATTTTCAACAAGAACATTTAAAGCCCAATGCTAAATGTTTCCTGCTCAATCCTCCAAACATCGCTGTATGGGTAATGTCATGAAATTTCTCTCCCCTACCTAAAGAGTTTCTACATTATATCCTGTCATGGATATCATACTCTGCTTGTCCTTGGGAAGGATATACCCTTGAAATATGTGTTTAAACACATTTTCCTTTCCATTTTTCTGTTTAAATCTGATAATCATTTTTCCTTTCCATTGGTTGGTTTAACGTTTCTTGTGATCTATATGATCTAATCAGTAACATTCTCCTGCTTATGTAAACACCTCGTTGTACAATGCTGTCAGTAACACCCTATTACTATTGATGGTGACATCCCGGTAACCACCACCCCCTGTTTTTTTAAGGTTGTTGTAATGCCCCAGATATACTTTCCATATTTGTATAAAACTCTTGCCGTCTCCGGCGCTAAGTTATATTTATTTCTCGGGTTCGGGTCTTTGTCTCCGTGTGTTGTTTTCGTTTTCATGCATCTCATATCATGTCATCATGTGCATTGCATTTGCATACGTGTTCGTCTCACGCATCCGAGCATTTTCCCCGTTGTCCGTTTTGCATTCCGGCGCTTCGTTCTCCTCCGGTGGCCATTTCCAGCTTTCTTTCGTGTGTGGGGATTAAACATTTCCGGATTGGACCGAGACTTGCCAAGCGGCCTTGGTTTACTACCGGTAGACCGCCTGTCAAGTTTCGTATCATTTGGACTTCGTTTGATACTCCAACGGTTAACCGAGGGACCGAAAAGGCCTCGTGTGTGTTGCAGCCCAACACCCCTCAAATTTGGCCCAAAACCCACCAAACTCTGCTCCATGTCCTAGAGCGTTCAATCACGATCGCGTGGGCGAAAACCGCACCTCATTTGGACTCTCCTAGCTCCCTCTATGCCTATATATACACCCCCCTCCGAAATCCACGGTTCTTCTCCCCCCTAACCCTAGATCCAACTCCTCCCGCCGCCGCCAGACACAACCGCCGCCGACGAACATTGTCCGCACGTCACCCCGCCGCCGCGCCCAGCCACTCGGGGGCCGCCACGTCACCCCCGCCGCCGCCGCCTCCCACCGCGGCCCGGGAGCCCGCATCCGGCCCCCGCGGCCCGGTGAGCTCCGCCGCCGCCCGGGGCTCGCCTCCCGCTCGGATCCGCCGCCTCCCCCACCTCCGGCCGCCGCGCCGCCGTCACCGGCGACCGCGCCTCCGGCGAGCCGCGCCGCTCCGCCCCGGCGTCTGCGCCACGGCGCCCGAGCCGGCCCCGCCGCCCTTCGCCGCGCCTCCTCGTCGTCCGGGCCGGCGCCCCTCCTCTCCGGCCAAGGCCCGGCGAGCTCCCCCTTTCTCCGGCCACCGCCGCGGCCATCTCCGGCGGGCTCGAGCTACAGTACCGCCGCCGCCTCGGGATCCGTGCGCCAGATCTAGATCCACTCGGTTGACTTTTCACTCCCGAAACCCTAATTTTCGTGCTACCTTTGACTGCTTGTATCTCCGCAACCGTAGCTCCGTTTTGGGTGTATAATATATCAAAATCTTCGCCTCGACATGTACATCATTTCGTTCCATTGCATCATTTGCATTTGAGTTCATCTTGATACCCAAAATTTTGTTAGAAGGAGGCTTCATGAGTTAAATTGCAGATCCATTAGTTCATCATGCACTTTTGTCATTTTTGCCATGTTTAATTCGTGCATGATATGCCTGTGCCCCTTTGGGATGAATTGTTAAGCATTTTGTCTTCTTTCCAGAGGTGCCACCCATGCATTTTTAGGATGTGTGTGTTGTCTTGTGCAAGCTTGCGAAGAGAGGTACCTGAGATTGCAGATTTCAGAGACTTAGTGATTTTCACTAAGTCTGGGATATTTTAGTTCATGATGCTATATGTCCAGCTTGTTTCCTAGTGATCCGTGCCTCTTTTGAGGATGATCAGTAAGGGAGTTTTGATATTTATGTTATGCTCTATCCATCCATATCTTTGTTTGCATATGTGGAGTGCTCTAGGTTGACTCAATCGAGCTCAACTTTTGCTTCGTTGTTAATCTGGGCAGATCGTCAACTTGTTTGCGATTTTGCCGATGCTACCGTTAGTGTTCCATGCATGCTATGCCTTTGTTCTTGCCATGTGTAGCTAGCATATTGTGCCTTCTTGCTGGTTATATGCTTTCCTTGCCATGACTTGCACCGTAGTGAGTGCATCGAGCTCGTTTACATGCCTTCGTGAGTTAAATTTCTGCATGTCTCAGTTTTCACCAAGTCTGAAAACTGATTGTGTTCGAGCTATGTTCGTGAGCTCGGTAGAGTATTTTGTGAACCCTTTTGGCCCCAGGTCACTTTGGGTGTTTTTTTAAGCTTGTTGAGTAGCTCCATGCCATGTTCTTACTTGTCATGTTCAGGTTTTGTATCATGTTGTTTTGCCGCTCCGAAGAGGGCTTCGTGATCTGAAATTTCAGGCTAGTGTCAATTTCACTAAGTCTGGAATCTGTTTTGCATATTCATTTTTGCCATGCTTGTTTGAACCTCTTAATGGATGAATTTGCCTATGGCTCAGTGCTAGTGTTTTGTTAAGCATCTTGTGTACATCACTGCCATGTATTTTGTTTTCATGTTTGATGGCTGTAGCATGTTCATTTCGTTGCATTTAGGAGCCTACTTGCTGTATATCGCAGATCGGTTCGTTTCGTAAAACGCTCGCCATTTCCAAACCGTAACTCCGATTCCAATGATCTTTATATCGTTTTCAAGCGATTTCATCCCCTCTATCCAGTGGAACCCTTGGAATTCCAAGTTGAGGCCAGGTTCATGCATTTCCTGTCATATCTTGCGTTTTGCATCCCGCATCGCATCCCGCATAGCATGTCATCATTTCATCATATTGCTTGGTCTTGCACGTGGTTGATTGTATCCTTGTTGCTTGTTTGTCTTGTTGGGTAGAGCCGGGAGACGAGTTCTCTACCGAGGAGCCCGTTGAGTTTGCTTGTGAGGATCCAGTCAACTCTGACAACTGTGCAGGCAAGATGATCATACCCTCGAAATCACTACTATCTTTGCTATGCTAGTTTGCTCGCTCTTGCTATGCCAATGCTACGATGCCTACCATTTGCTTGTCAGCCTCCCAATTGCCATGTTGAACCTCTAACCCACCTTGTCCTAGCAAACCGTTGATTGGCTATGTTACCGCTTGGCTCAGCCCCTCTTATAGCGTTGCTAGTTGCAGGTGAAGTTTGGAGGCCGTTCCTTGTTGGAACATTTATTTACTTGTTGGGATATCATTATATTGCCATGTTATCTTAATGCATCTATATACTTGGTAAAGGGTGGAAGGCTCGGCCTCTCGCCTAGTGTTTTGTTCCACTCTTGCCCCCCTAGTTTCCGTCATATCGGTGTTATGTTCCCGGATTTGCGTTCCTTACGCGGTTGGGTTATAATGGGAACCCCTTGATAGTTCGCCTTGATTAAAGCTTTTCCAGCAATGCCCAACATTGGTCTTACCGTTTGCCACCTAGCCTTTTCCTTTCCCTTGGGTTCTGTAGACTCAAGGGTCATCTTATTTTAACCCCCCCGGGCCAGTGCTCCTCTGAGTGTTGGTCCAAACTAGAGTCCTGTGCAGCGCCCCCTCGGGGAAACTCGAGGTTTGGTTTTAGTTGTATGGAGCGCTCATCTGAGTGTGCCCTGAGAAAGAGATATGTGCAGCTCCTATCGGGATTTGTCGGCACATTCGGGCGGTGTTGCTGGTCTTGTTTTAACCTGTCGAATTGTCTTGTTGTACCGGTTACCGAGTCTGATCGGTGTGTCTCGGGTGGAGGTCTATTCCTTCGTTGACCGTGAGAGCTTGTCATGGGCTAAGTTGGGACTCCCCTGCAGGGATTGAACTTTCGAAAGCCGTGCCCGCGGTTATGGGCAGATGGGAATTTGTTAATGTCCGGTTGTAGATAACTTAAACCTTAATTAATTAAAATGAACCAACTGCGTGTGTTGCCGTGATGGCCTCTTCTCGGCGGAATCCGGGAAGTGGATACGGTGTTGGAGTTATGCTTGCGCAGGTTATTCCTCTAGATTCTCGCTCGCGCCTTGCCTCCTCTTCTCGCTCTCTTTTGCGGATAATTTAGCCACCACATATGCTAGTCGTTTGCTGCAGCTCCACCTACACTTGCCTTAACCTTCCTATAAGCTTAAATAGTCTTGATCGCGTGGGTGTGAGATTGCTGAGTCCCTGTGGCTCACAGATACTACAATTCCAGATGCAGGTCCAGGTGATTTCGCTCTAGGTGATGAGTACGAGCTCAAGTGGGAGTTCAACGAGGACTCTCAGCGTTATTATGTTTCTTTTCCCGATGATCAGTAGTGGTGCCTAGTTGGGGTTTGATTCAGGGCCTTGTCGCATGTTGGGTTCTTTTCTATTTTGGCGCCGTAGACGGGCCATGAGTGTTTGTTTGATGGATGCTACTTATGTACTCTGATGTGACGTGGCGAGTGTAAGCCAACTATGTTATCTCTCCCTTTTATTATGTATTACATGGGATGTTGTAATGATTGCCTGACTTGCGACATTGCTTTCAATGCGGTTATGCCTCTAAGTCGTGCCTCGACACGTGGGAGCTATAGCCGCATCGAGGGCGTTACAGTTGTTCCTCGCACCTGGCCTCGTATGTAATTCACGAGCCACCTTCCGTGTGATCCTCAATCCTGGTATTAAACACAATACTTGTTTCCGTTGCTTTGAACCCCTTTCACACTCTGTTTCAGGGAACGACGATTGACTATCCGCTTCAAACTCCTTATTGTACCTTCTTACCTTACTCTCGATTTGTTAAACTCGTGAGATACTCATCTGTTCATTCACGGGAAAACCCCAGACGATTACCCCTTAAGCATTCTGTCGTAGCCGAGCTACCCCTTACCTTTTCGTAAGTACGATGAAGATCCCGAAGACAGGATGACGACTTCATCATTTTGACCTGAAGCAGAAGTATGAAGGCATCAATATATTGGATTGACCTCTTCGAGAAGAGCAACCAACACCGAGAAGATCCGTTAGAATTTCGTAATCAATCTCTGCCCCTTACTCCCCTCCTAAATCTCGGGATGAGATTTCTTGTAGTGGAGGAGAATTGTGACGCCCGGATAATTAAGCTACAGTGATCCCCCGCTAATGATGCCACGTCACCTCAGTTACTGTTGATAAACCCTAGATAATTCAAAACCGAAACAAGTTCAAAATTTAATTACAAGAAAACAATAAAAGTTTTCAAACATTAAAATAAAAATGTTCGGTTTGTACTAAATATTACATAGATAATTGTGGTGTAGAAGATACAGTTTTATAAAATGCATAAATATTTTAAATTGAATTAAAACAGAAAGGAAAAGAAATAAAAGAAAAAGAAAATACAAAAGAGAAAACAAAACAAAAAAAAAGAATACAAGTCCCCCTTGGCCCACCTGGGCCTCGGCCCAACTGGCCGGCCCACTCGGACCGAGCCACCCCACTACCTAACCCCCTGGCCTACTAGGCCTCCTCCCCTCCCCGTGACCTAGCGCCGACACCCACTCCCCTCCCCCCACACGCTCTCTCCCTTCTCCCCCGATCTGGATCGAGATCGAGGGCTCGATCCCACCGCGTCGTCCCCCCCCCCCCCCGCCGCTCAACGCCATCGCCTGAAGCCGCCCGCCGGCGACGACCCTTCCCGCGCGCCCGTGCCACAACCTCCTCCTCGCCGGATCCCGCCACCGCCCGTCGCTTCGTCCTACTCGTCTCCTCCTCGCCGATGATGCATCCTCGTCCTCCTCCCCAAAGTCTCCACCGAGCCTCGCCGCCCCCCTGCTCACCAACGCTGGTGAGGACCCCCGGTCCTCCGCTTCCTCCCCGTGCCCTCGCGCGCGCTCGCCCACCAGATCCCCGTCGCCCCCCTCTCTCGTGTGCACCCTGGCCGTGCCCGCCGTGCCTCACCGCACGCCGCCCCTGCACACACGCTCGCGCGTGCGCCGCTGCGCCTAGACCACGACGCAGCCCCGCCTGCTGCCGCCCTGAAGCCACGACCTCCACCCCGCGGCTGCGCGCTGCTCGCGCAACGCCCGCGCCTCACGGCCGCTTCACCGCACCTCCGCGCGCGCCTGCGCCACGCCTAGCCGCGCCCCATACCTGCCCGCGTCCTCCACCCGAAGCGCCGCCGCTTGTCGCCCTGGCCACCGCGTGCACGCGCGCGCGCCGCCCTGCTGCCTCCTCTACCCACCGCAACCGCCGTGCCGCTACCTCCCCAGGTCGCCGTGGCCTCGCCTGTGCTGCTTCCTCGCCGCCCCGGCGCCACCCCGACGTGGCCTCGCCGCTGCCGCTGTCGTCCCAGGCGACCGGGCTTGCCGTGCCCATGGCCGGCGCCCCCCCTGTCGATCTGGGCATTTGCCCAATCGGGCCAGGTTCCTGTGCCCGTAACCTGCGCGCCCGCATACCAGCGGTACCCGAATCGCTGTGGCCCTCTGGGCCACTGACTAGGGGGCCCCACGCCCCAGAACGTAAAAGGAAAATAATAAAAGGAATAATAATATTAATTAATTAATAATTAACTTAAAATAATGCTGTTAATTAACTAATGAAACCTAATTAACCTACTAAGATAACCTAACTACTGTTAATTAGTCTTAGTCATTGATGAATGGGACCCACACGTCTATTGAACCAGTCAACAGACAGTTGACTAATGACATCATGCTGACATCATAATTACATTTTCTAATTAAATTAATTCTGTTAATTCTAAAAATGTATTAAATCTTTAAAATTAATATGAAATAATCCGTAACTCGGATGGAAAAACTTTGTACATGAAAGTTGCTCAAAACGACAAGACGAACCCGGATACGCAGCCCGTTCGTCCGCCACGCATCCCTAACCTATCAAACTCGCAACTTTCCCCCTCCGGCTACTCTGCCTGAAAACACGAAACACCGGGGATTCTTTCCCGGATGTTTCCCCCCTTCACCGGTATCACCTCATACCGCGTTAGGGCACCTCTAACGTCGTTACTTGTCATGTCATGCATCACTATGCATATGCTTGCTTATATATTTATTGTTTCTCCCCCCTCTTCTCTCGATAGACACCGAGACCGACGCCGCTGCTACCCAGTACGACTACGGTGTTGACGACCACTCTCTCTTGCCAGAGCAACCAGGCAAGCCCCCCCTTTGATCACCAGATATCGCCTACTCTTCTCTATACTGCTTGCATTAGAGTAGTGCAGCATGTTACTGCTTCCCGTTAATCCTATACTGATGCATAGCCTGTCCTTGCTACTACTGTTGTTACCTTTACCTGCAATCCTAATGCTTAGTATAGGATGCTAGTTTATCATCAGTGGCCCTACATCCTTGTCCGTCTGCCATGCTATACTATCGGGCCGTGATCACTCGGGAGTTGATCACGGGTATATACTATATACTTTATACATGGTACATGTGGTGATTAAAGACGGGTCGGCTCGTAGGAGCACCCGTGAGTGGATCTTTGAGGCAGAGCGACAGGGCAGGTTCCGACCACCTAGGAGAGAGGTGGGCCTGGCCCTGGTCGACGTTCGCAGATACTTAACACGCTTAACGAGATCTGGGTATTTGATCTGAGTCTGGCCATTTGGTCTATACGCACTAACCATCTACGCGGGAGTAGTTATGGGTATCCCGGCGTCGTGGTATCAGCCGAAGCCTTCGTGACGTCAGCGACTGAGTGGCGCGCGCCGGATTGGACTGGAACGCCACTAGGCTAGGTCTGCTTTCGACCGCGTACGCAACATGCAGGTGTGCTAAGGGCGATGGGCCCAGACCCCTGTGCGCATAGGTTTAGACCGGCGTGCTGACCTCTCTATTGTGCCTAGGTGGGGCTGCGACGTGTTGATCTTCCGAGGCCGGGCATGACCCAGGAAAGTGTGTCCGGCCAAATGGGATCGAGCGTGTTGGGGAATGTGGTGCACCCCTGCAGGGAAGTTAATCTTTTCGAATAGCCGTGATCTTCGGTAACAGGACGACTTGGAGTTGTACCTTAACCTTATGACAACTAGAACCGGATACTTAATAAAACACACCCTTCCAAGTGCCAGATACAACCGGTGATCGCTCTCTCACAGGGCGACGAGGGGAGGATCATCGGTTAGGGTTATGCTATGCGATGCTACTTGGAGGACTTCAGTCTACTCTCTTCTACATGCTGCAAGACGGAGGCTGCCAGAAGCGTAGTCATCGAAAGGACTAGCTATCCCCCTCTTATTCCGGCATTCTGCAGTTCAATCCACCTATGATAGCCTTATTCCAGTTGATACCAATGCATACATATGTAGTGTAGCTCCTTGCTTGCGAGTACTTTGGATGAGTACTCACGGTTGCTTTCTCCCTCCTTTCCCCCTTTTCCTTCTTCCTGGTTGTCGCAACCAGATGTTGGAGCCCAGGATCCAGACGCCACCGTCGACGACGACTCCTACTACACCGAAGGTGCCTACTACTACGTGATGCCCGCTGACGACGACCAGGAGTAGTTAGGAGGATCCCAGGCAGGAGGCCTGCACCTCTTTCGATCTGTATCCCAGTTTGTGCTAGCCTTCTTAAGGCAAACTTGTTTAACTTATGTCTGTACTCAGATATTGTTTCTTCCGCTGACTCGTCTATGATCGAGCTCTTGTATTCGAGCCTTCGAGGCCCCTGGCTTGTAATATGATGCTTGTATGACTTATTTTATTTGTAGAGTTGTGTTGTGATATCTTCCCGTGAGTCCCTGATCTTGATCGTACACGTTTGCGTGTATGATTAGTGTACGATTGAATCGGGGGCGTCACATGGTAGCATATAGTGAAGCTCTAAACCAGTTGGTTCCATGTGTGACGACAATATAATCCTACATTATGATTGTTCATCTATTGTCCAAACTTCGAATGAAATAAGTAGAAGGATCAATGTTACTTACCTATATACCATTACAGTCATGTATCATTCAAAAGAACGTTGTCAAGGCAAAATCATTTCTAGGGAGAGGGGGGAGATATATCGAGGGAGAAAGAGTGACTAAGGAAGAGGAAGCAGTGCACGTGACACGGTAAAAAAACTTAGACATGCCTGGCTAACACAGGCACATGGTATAATACATCATAACTGCACAATTACGTGTTTGAAATTTGAAGTGTGTATGGGTGGGGTGGAAGAGGGAATTGCAAGCTGGATGCGCTATGACAGAGGTGGTGAGCTTTGAGGTGTATGGCAGATAAGGTGGTATAATGGCAAAAAAGAGTCTACAATGTCGCCCGATGTGCACAAGGATACTAAAAATATATGTTACACATGATTTGTGTTAAACCACCGGAATATGTATGCCCTGGTGCAACACACAGGCAATTAACTAGTTATTGAAAATGACTTGAGATGGGTGGGAGGAGGCGGCGTAGGCTGTGCGCGTCCTTTTTGTGGGAGGTATGGTTCTTTGATCCAGGACTGGCAGGGTTTGGATCTTTTTTTCTTTTTCTTTTTTCTTTAGGCTGGTTGTAATGGGGAGTATCATATACTAGTATCATGCATATGATACTACTGTATGATACTACATCCGTAATGCAAAGTATCATTCGTTGGTATCATAGAGTGCTACATTTATTGCTATGCATGACATAAAGTAGCACATTATTTAATATGATACGGTATCATGATATGATACTCAAGCATCTCTTTCTTCATTTAGTTCTATGCCATCTCATCAAAATTGCTTAGTTGGCATACATGATACTACCATTACGGGCAGCCTTAAAGGAGTAGGTTTGGGTCTTCTTTTTTGATAAAGGGCAGGCTTTGGGTCTTCTTTTTTGCCAAAAGGCAGGGTCTGGAATTGGAGTGGGTGCCGGTGGAGCCAAGTTGTGCACCGTGTGCTATGTAGACCAATGTAGTGGGAATTTAAGATCTTTGTCCACTTGGGGAAGAACCACATACATTGTTCTTGCTTTTCCATTTGATTTTGACTAGCAAAAAGACTCGTGCGTTGCAACGGGAGAAAAAAATTCTCTCGTATCGCTAGTTGTGTGTGTGGCCGGTCGGTCGGTTATGAGATCGAACTCTCCCATGGGCAATTTTATTTTTTTGCCAGCTCTCCGAACCTGGGCCATAGTGCGCTGCCAGATGGGCTTCCTTCGTTGGGTCAAAACGGGTGGCAAGTAACGAAACAAAATAGCGTACGTGAAATTAATTGAATCGGGACCAAGTGAAGCAGGATGAAACCAAGAATATCACCTTCCTTTAATAGTAGGTATAGATATAGACTAGCAAAAGGGCTTGTGCGTTGCAATAGAAGAAAAATATATAATCTTCAGTGACCATGATAACATTCTGTTGTATCACCAATAACATTTTGGCGAACATATTGTTCAATTTCATTAATATTTTTTAATACGTATTTTTTCAAAACATGGACATTTTTTAATTTCATAAACATTTGTTTTCAAAATTGCGAACATTAAAAAAAACATTGCAAACATTTCTGAATCCACAACCATTTTATGATTTATTGAACATTTTATTTTAAAATTATCATTTTTTGGAAGTACCAAATAATTTAAAGGAGAAAAAAGAAAAAAAAAACAGGTCGCCCGCACATGGGCCGGCCCAAACGGGTGTGTCTTCTCCCAGCGTGCAAAGCACAATATAGGATGTCCTTACAGCATGGGGTTGTCCAGGCGGCAGGGGGGCTCCCTTGTGAGAAACGTTTTTTATACTTACTAGATCATTGGTGGCGTGTGTTGATGCACCCATCTATTTGTACAATGAAATGATAGCGATTTTGGTAGATATATGACCATGTGAAATATATTAAATGCATAAATATAACCATACATTAGTTAGTAATTTGAGATCTCATATATAGTCGGCTAAGGCAAGATTCACACATACAAACTGGCTTGATATAACAACATACACAATAATTTAGATAGTAAATAGGCCTACTCAACACTCCGAAGACAACTAATAAGCATAGATTGGTACATGGTGCAGAAATGACATCTTCATAAGCCTCTACCAAAGGGCTGCCATGTTTGAAAACAAAGAATAAATAGGTGAGCCTTATGCACCTGGTCACAAAAATGTAAATCTCTTGTGGAGACAACATAACTGATACAACGAGTAACATCATGTGCGAGATGAAAGACAAATAGTATGAGAACAAAAGTGATAACTGAAATAAATGTGAAGATTCATAAAATATCAGTACACCTAAATGCATCCAGTACATCCTTCTTGAAGCTCTCAAGGTAGATATCATTACTTGGTTATGCGTTAGTACACAAATAAATTTCAGCGAAGAGTCGATCAAATCTTATCCCATGAATATCTACATGCAGAAAAAGCGAAACATGAATCCTTTTTGACAACATATAATATCCGTTCAACTGCAAACAACCAAACTTTCTGCAATGTTTGTTAAAAAATTGAGCAATAATAGTGTAGCCTGATTGGCACACTTGCTTCTTGTGTTCTTTCATCTGACATGGAGCCATCACAAGTTTGAACTATCACTAACAGTGCAGTGAAATCTTGTTTGACAACCAAATACAATGTCCTAAATTTGAACTCGGCCAGAGATATTAAGAAATTTTTATCTCTAGGAATTATATACTGAGGGGAGACGTTCTAAACATATAGACATTTACAATAATCTATAGCAAATACTGCTTTCTAGTAAATAATTTGGCATACCTTGGAACTGTAATATGCAACATTTGTATTTATGAGGAATGGGAAAATCAAATGGAACAGATCTTTGTGTTCGCGAGGCCAGCTTATAACTTCAATCAGGTTCACCGCAAATATTAGACAGTGAGTCTGTACTCTAGTAATACCACATGTACTCATGAATTAGAGAGCAAAAAATCATACCTAATTTATAATCGTCATGTAATATTACTGTTGCTCATAACTGAAAAGGGACCGCATAACTTAGTGATAGATAATCGACATAATGTGAAAAAAGAAATTTTGGATGCTGACATATATTGCAACAAAATTCAAGATGCTCATAGACTCTATTATATTGTACTTGATAATTTGCTAACTCCGGCATAAATAGCGATTCTTTTTCTTTCAGGCACTTAATTAGCTAATTTGTATAAGAGGGGGAAAATCTAGGAAAAGAGAAAATGGTAAGTACTAAATGTTTCCAGCCGAGGGACTTCAGAATTATGTACTTACATTAGAACCAAGTTGGTGCTCCATTGCTATCTTAGCATCCATCTAAAACTCAATATGTGGTACACATTGGAGTCATTTGATATATCACATGGAAGGAGTTGTTAAATTAGTGTCGGATTTCAGGTTCCGCAGACCCTTGGGAGGTTTGAACTCTGGGGTGCGTGCGAAGAACTCGTCTTCCCCAGTCTGCCTACTCGCTAATCTCACGGCCTAGCCCGATGAACTAAACGGAAAAGTGACACAACAGTTTACCTAGGTTCGAGCCACCTTGCGGTGTAAAACCCTACTCCTGCTTTGTGGTGGTTTGGCCTCGAGGGGCTGAGGATGAACTAGTATAGTGGGAGAACAGCCTCAAGAGGAGGAGGAATGTTCTTGAGCTCGATGAGCTGGTGCGTGCGAGGGTGATCTGAATGACACGTCCCCTTCTATGGTGGTGGTGCTGCTCTATTTACAGGGGCCTTGGTCCTCTTCCCAAAATGAAGGCAGGAAGGGATCCCACAACGGCCAAATTTGAAGGGAGACAACTAGTACATGCTATCCTGACAAAGGTGGTCTTCACCTGCAAAAGCCTCTGGTGGTGACGCCGCAGTGGGCTCGGTGATGACCTCCGTCCTACCGTCCTGGCGGTCTTGGTCTTGTTGCATCGGAATGGAAACCTTTGGTTGATTCCTCGGGACTCCCCACCTGCGCTTGCCTCCTTAGCACCAAAGAGGAAACTGGTACACCGCGCCCGCTGGCACCTGCCTGGCCTTGGTCGTCATGGCTCACATCATCCGAACCTCGCGAGGTGATCCTTGCATAGATATCTTCGCTCCTCGGGAGCCAGCCTGAGGAGACTGCTCCATGTGGAGGTCTTGGTGTCGTTCGCCTCGCGAGGCTTGGCCCTTCACGAGGGTCTTGAGTTGTTGATGTTGAAGCTGGGCCATACCAAGCCTTCGATGGTGCCACGCCGTGGGCCGTAGGCAGGCAAGTCTGGGTACCCCCATTCCCAGAACACCGACAGTAGCCCCCGGGCCCAAGGCGAGCTCGAACTTGGCTTCGAGGCGAAGCCAAAGGGTAAGTGCGGAGCGTCGCGGGCCCTAGCCTCCTACGGCCCTGGTCGACGCATGGCGATTGATGGGACGTGGGCGCCCCCACTTCCCCGCGCAACCTTGATATTCGCTGGGCTCGGTGGCTGCCCATTGCCAAGCAGCTCCGCTTCATAGCTTGCCGTGTTCACCCTTGGCTCCTTCACCTTCCCAAGAAACGGTGGCTCCTTCCCTAGATTTGGCGCCTTCGCTGGTCCTTTCTCGCCACCATGGCGTCGCGGTCGAAGGAGAAGGGGAAAACCTGCGCTCTGGTCGAATCCCAGCCAGCCTTTGAGCCTGCCCTGGAGCGGTCCATGGTGGTCAACCAAGAGGGGCTGGCCAAGGTCCGTCTGGCCCTCGCCGCCGATTCCAATGAGTGGAAGGCGATGGTGGTTTGGCCCGCTTCCCGGGCCATGGTTGATATGGAAGCCACCGAGATCCCCATCCATCTTCACGCCCTCTTGGCTGGCCTGATCCCCCCTTTCTTTGATTTCTTCAACGCCATACTCTCGCATTACCAGGTCTAGGCGTTGCATCTGGATCCCTGGTCCATCATCCTCCTCGCTGTCTTCGCCTTCCTCTGCGAGGCGATGGTGGGCATCACCCCTTTTGTGGCCCTATTTCGCCATTTCTTCTCGCTTCACCTGGTCGACGCCCACTAGCTTTCGGGGTGCGTGGCCTTCCAGGCCGTAGAGGCAATGGCCGGCTCAGGCATCGACTTTGAGCTCTCGCCAGATGTAAGTGGGTTCCGGAAGCGGTGGGTGTTCGTGGACGCCGGCGTGCTCAAACCCTTGCTGCTGCTTCCGCGAGTGCCGGCCGTTCCCAGCTCTGGCTGGGAGCACGTGAAGCTCGTCGGCCCTTGGCTTGCCCACGTCTGGCGCCGGCTGACCAGGTTGAAGAAGCTCGGGGTGACAGCGCCGATGGTGGTGAAGGAGTTCATTTGGTGGCGCATCGCCTTGCTTCAGCGCCATTCTCGCCAAAATGTGGGCCTTCACTGGCAGCGAGGATCTCATGAGGCTTCAGGTGCCTGTGCTTCCTTCCAAAATGTTGCGCTCGGTGCTCGAGCTTCTGACAGGTGACCCAATGCCAGCCGCGCTTCCGGAGGAGGGCTACCTCCTGTACCAATGCTCGAACAAGGAGGACTTCATGAAGCAGTTGCCCCTTTTTGATGAACGGGGGATGTGCCCGGTAGGCCTCGTAGGACCTCGCGAGAACCCCATCTTCGTGGCTCACTTGCTCGTCGATCCTGCAATGCGCACACCAGGCGTGGATGCAGGGGGCGAGCGCCGCCGGGTACTGCTGGGGCGACTGCTGGGGAGCTGGCGTCGACAGGTGCTCCTGAGGTAGTCGCCCCCGAGGCTTCGACGAGTGCTCCTGAGGTGTCCGTTAGAGAGTTGGTGCAACCCAACGCTCCTGAGGCGACAGCCCCCGAAGCCCGGGTGAGTGGTCCTGAGGTGGCGGCTGGAGAGCTGGTGCGGCCTGGCACTCCTGAGACGGCAGCCCCCGAGGCTTCGCCGAGTGCCCCAGCTGCCGACAACCACAACCCGGACCTCGTCCGGCTTCACCTGAACCTTGAAGCAATCCGCAAGAGGAATGGGCCTCCGAGTTGCAGTGGTGACGCCTACTGGCCAATGAAGCAGAGGAGATACATAGCCATAGACGAGTAAGTACCTTATCCTCATGACTTCCCACGTGTTGCGTCCTTTCCTGACGTTGGCTCCTCAGTGTCCCTTCGGTGGAGATGACGAGCCCTCCTGAGAAGCGATCTCCGGGAGTCCTTGGTCCACTCTTGGTTCCCGGCCCTCCGCGCTTTGCTCCCGCGCGAGGTACGAAGCTGGTCTGAGGGGCGGACGCGCCGCCGGGGGGCCGTGAGCCTGTGTTTTCAGTGTCCTTCCTTCACGGCCCGGCCTGGGGTGCAGAGGGTGTGCCGAGGGCTCCTCCATTGGTCATCGCCGGCGGCTGGGTGACCCCAACATCAGCTTCGTCTTCGAGCAGCGAGGCCGTGCTGCCTAGCTCCTTCGCCGAGGCCTGAAGAACGGCAGGGAAGGAGCCAGCCTCCAGTCCCCTACCAAGAGCAGGCAAGCCACTCCGAGCCCCTCCGGCATCCTCCGGCATGACGGATAGGCTTGGTCGTGCGCTGAAGCTCGTGCACGGGCACGACGCTGTCCGCCATGAGATTTTCCAGGAAGCGATGGGTGCACTGAACCCGCTTGGAGAAGAGCTTGCCGACATCGACGCCTGCCTTGAGATGGAGGACCTTCACTTGGCGCACGAGTGGCACTAGTTGAAGGTCGCCATCAACCTCGGGCATCTTCACCACGAGCGCGCCAGTGCAAGTGCCGCGGTGTCCCTCACGACTTCTCGCAAGGCTTGTGCCCGTGCTCTGGAGGAGGCCAAGGCTGCTGACCATTGTCGCGAGGTAGCCGAGGAGCGAGAGCGGGAACTCCAAGACTCGAACGCCGCCCTTGAGCAGCAGGTCAGAGCGCGCAGGGCCGTCTTGGCCGCATCACTGCGCGAGGCACCTTCTGAGGAGGAAGAGATCCAGAAATGCAAGGAGACGCTGGAGCTAGAAGCCTTGGAGTGCAGCCTGGAGCTTGAGCAGCTAGAGGTGAGGGAGTGCCAGGTAGCCATGACCGAGGATGATGTCGCTGCATGGGAGGCCCAGATCCAGGACGAGGTCGACCGGAGGGTGGCGAAGGCTCGCGCGGCTTTCGCTGACGAGTACCGCCTAAAGTTGGAGCTTCTGGAGGCCGAGGTTAAGGACAGGAATGCCGCCCTTAGGATGAAGCTAGACGAGGCGGAGCGGGGCGAGAGGGCCGCCAAAGGATCTCAGTCCTCTTCCCAAGCCGACTTGGCCTTGGCTCGTGCCGACCTATCCTCACTTCAGTAGCAGATTGAGGGCGCCGCCTCCCTCGCGAAGAAAACACGGACTAAGCGTGTCGCCGTCAGACGCTGCAGCGCGAGCATGCTTCGATGCTCCAGGCCCTCAGGGTGAGGGCCAACCAAGCCTTGAACACCATATATGAGGGAAGCGCTCCTCACCCGCACAAAGGGTGACTACGCCAGCCACCTCCGCTTCTTCACCGAGATCGTGACCCGCCTGGAAGATTGGGTCGTGAGGGCTCGCGAGCTTGTTGAAGAGAGAAGCCGGGGGCTGCTGGGGCGCGCGTTCTCATGCATATTTAGCCACCTCCTCAACCTTGACCCCCACTTCGACTTCGACGCCGCCATGGCCCCTGTGCCCGGGGTTATCTAGGACAACCTAGCGCACTAGGTGGATGATCATGTGGACACCCTGGTCACAGGGTTTGCCCCTAAGGATGACGCGACTGTGATCGTGGCAGATGAGGCAGTGCGGATGACGATGACGAAGACGACACCAGTGGCAGCGCAGGTAGCATGGATGAAGACGATGAGGACGGCGCCGAAGGTAGCGCATCCAGCTAGGCCTACATTCTCTTTTGCCTTAACTTGTATGCAAAAAACTTGGACATGGCCCCGCGGGGCGTGAGAGCATTTTGAAGTGGGAGCCCCCTGTAATGTATGAACTAATGTTATGTCTTCCAAAAATAGGATTTGAAATGTGTCGTCGCGAGCTTGTGAGCTCCCGAGCGGGGTTATTGTTGCAACTTATCTTTGTTTAGTAGGCCTTGAGCGGGTCTTGAGGTCGTGGATGTGCCTTCCTCCTAAGGCAAGCCCTTCGGGGCTCGTGAGGTTTTAGGTCTCCCGAGGGGCCTGCTGGCCCGCCCGAGAGGGCCTCACGAGGAGCTGATCGTTGGATCATGGCAAGGTGTGCGCGCGACAATCCTGCGGTGGTTGCGCTCCAGCCCCTTGGGGGCCCTGGCATTCCTGGGGCCAACCCGAGCATGCTCTTGCACGCGCATACCGAGCCCAGCCCCCGCTCGCTAGGCGCTCGTGGGGAGGGGTAGTAGGCGCGAGCCTCGCTCTTAAAACACGAAACTAGAAAGAAAGAACCGCGACGAGACAAGAAAAGCTCCCCCCATTTTTCTCAAACACAAAGAACTCTAAATCTCAGTCCAAAAGGTGGCGAATCGGGTTATAGAAAAAAGGGGCAAAAGCAAACAGCCGCGTCCGGCACCTAGCTAGTCTTCTTGTCTTCTCACCAGCGCGGAGCTAAGTGCTTTCACTGGGCGTGAGCATAGTCATTGGGGGACAATGTTGACGGCCAGCGCAGAGCATGGTGCTTCCACTTGGACGTGGGTGGGAGCCCCCGTGAGGCCCGAGGGCGGCACTCAGGAGACTCCGAGGCATGTATAGCCCCACTCATTATTACGTGAGTGTCATGAGCGGAGACCTTCACAGGCACGTGGCCTTGCTTCATATCGCCTGACGAGGACCCCGCCCTGCGCCACCCCCGACCACCATTGGGGCATCCGGAAACTAGGGCGAGACCAAGGGGCAAGGGGGACGCTAGCGGCGCCCTCGACGACCGCAGGTCCTCTGCCGGGGAGAAGGGCTCGCTGGCGCCTTCCCCGGTGGGGGACCTACCTACGTGGACCGCCTTACTCCATGCGACGCAGGGGAGGCCCTGGCTCCGGGCTTCCCCCGCGCGGCTGTCGGTGTCAAAATTGGCCGGTCTCGGGTAGGGGGTCCCGAACTGTGCGTCTGAGGATCGAAGGTAACAAGGGACACAGGGAACATGATGTTTACCCAGGTTCGGACCCTCTTGCCTCACCCGGGGCGGCACTGTCGAGGTAGTACGAGCGGCGTTGCAGACCAGGTTGACATTGTCGGGTCCCCCTAGCACTCCAGGGTGAGTTGCGCGGGTGCGGCGGGGGCCGGCGTGCTCCCCCGCCACAATCTACTACATGGGTTGGGTGCAGAAAGGCGCCGCGCCCCTGCAGGTGGCATCAAGCAGCTCGGCGACCCGCTCCAACAGTGTGTGATGAGGACATCAATACCATTGTTACACCCACAGCCCCTGCTGCTATACATACTGGACCAATTACTAGAGCTCGCGCACGCCAATTGAATTATCAGGTACTTTCGTTTCTTGTTAACGATTCTAATGTTCATGAGAATATGATGCTGCCTAAATTGGATACATTTGTTTTGCCTACAAATGAAGGGCCTAGCTTGGACAAGAAAGATGAACCTGGCAACAAGTTCAAGCATGGAGATGATGGCATGCGCAAGGGGATCAAGAACGGAGTTACAAGTGATGATTTCAGGACTTTGAAGCCACCATAAGGAGTGCATGAAGCCTTGGACGAAATATACAAGATGCCACTTCATAAATTTCGTCCAGAGGCTATTCTAGGTGCTGTGTCACCTTATTATTGGGCCAGGCCCATGTATTTTCAAAATACTTAAGTATAGGCTGTTTTTAGAGTCTGTATGTGTAGGGAAACAAGAGTTAGGGTTGGTTTGGGACCCCTCCTCCAAGGGCCACGAAATTCCCTCCCTCTTCCTCCATATATACAGCCCTTGGGGCATCATTTAGACTTTGGGTTTTGTTTAGATTAAAAGTTTGCCATAGATGCAACTTCGCGTACTTCGTTTGTGTCCAACGACCAGACCAAGACGTCACAGAACCCCACCTTCATTAATAAAGCTTTCCTATTTTATTCGCAATATCCAGATTGCAATCTCAGTTTCTTGCTTGTTCTTCGTTTGCTTGCAGGAAATAGACCCTCGTGGTCAGGTTGATCGTGCTCCGGCGTGGTCAATAACCCTCGGAAGTTGGTTTAGCGATTGCTAAGGCGTGATGTCTTCGCACGTTCGTAGTCGGATCGTCAAAGTCGACTTCCACAGAAAACGATATCTATCTCATCGAAACATCGCGACACCTTCGTCTCTATCAAGTGGTATCAGATTCCCAGGTTGCTCGGTGAGATTTTATAGTTTTTCGTAGTTTAGATCGAGTCTGTTCTTCATACCTATAGTCCACGAAAAAGCCAAAAAAATAGGGTTAGTTCATCCTATTCGAACCAATCTGAGCCTTTGCATAATCTTTTCTGTATTTGCTTTGTTGAATTTGCGGTTGCATCGTCATGTCAAGTTGCTGGTCTTAGCGTCTAGTCCTTTAGAGTTTCGAGTTCTGTTCATAGGTTGTCACGTCGCCGCTGCCATATGTCACCACCGCATCATCATCATCGTTGCTGCCATATACCACCACCGCACCAAATTCATCGTCGCTGCCATCTACCACCACCAATCCGAGTCCATAGACGCCACCACATATTCGCCGCCATCACGCCAATTCGAGTCCACCTGCAACATATATCCGCCACCAGTCCGAGTTCCACCAGATTCATCTCCGCCACCAGTCCGAGTTCCACCAGATTCATCTCCGCCACCAGTCCTAGTCCGAGTCTAGTATTTTGTTACTCTGTTTTGGATTTCTAGATCACGCCATACTCCGAGTCGTGACAGAGTAGGACTCCCCAACTTTCATGCTACCCGCAGTAGAAAAATAGTTCCAAACTAAAAAAAACTAAGTCTGTTAATTCTGGCTAGGCAGTTTTTGGACATTTGTAGACTTTTTTGAAAAAAATTGTTGCGGAGCAAAAAAGAGAGGAAAAAAGTGCAAAAAGTGAAAAAAAGAAGAAAAAAAATCAGAGCGTGCTCCTCCCTTGTTTATGTGCAGCGTCGTGATTTTGTTAGTGTTCTAGGCTTGCGTCTCTAGCATGGTCTAGCCTAGGACCAGCACAGTACCGTCGTTGAGCGTTTATTCAACTTTGCATCTCTGAATTGATTATTGCTGACCCTTTTTGCTACCATATTATAACCCTTCCCAGCTCCACATACATCTACGTCGTGCGTTTGACTCTCCCTGGTAATCGCTCTATCCAAGCTTTGGGAGTTTTGACTACGACGGTTGCCGATCACCGCCTGCTGCTATGTAAGAATTGGTAATAATTTGAGATTTGCTTGATGGATTTGTGACACCCACCACCACCTCTTTTTAGTAATCTGTAGGATCATATTCTTGTGTGTTTCTATTGCTGGTAACCATGGCAGGATCACAAGCCGACAAGACTGACTGGGAGAACATGACGAATAAGGAGTTGCATGATAAATTTCAGCAAATGATGAGTGGACAGGTGCAAGATGTGCTAAACAGATTTGAAGAGGCCATGGAGAAGATAGATGGCATGGAGAATACGTTTGAAACAAAGCTCGATAACAAGTTTAATGAATTGCTCGCGTGTCTTCCACCACCACTACCGGCTGCATCTAACGCACCTCTACAAAAACAACAACAACATCGCCTTCCAAATCAAGTGGGACGAGCACATCGCGTTCCCATTGACCCTGGACAAAATTCCGGTGCCGCTGTTGATGCTTTTGTAGCTTCTGCTGCTACTCTAGAGGTGGAGGACCATTACGAGGATGAGGTTGATCAAAATCAGAACTACATGCAACCACCAGCACCCCCACCACCAGGTTGTCCGCAGGTATATCATCGCAACGGGAGGCCTGCACCACCACATGAGGTACGAGATCATGACCATCTTCCTATACTAAAATTGGATATTCCACCATTTGAGGGTAGATATGTTCCTGATATATATCTTACTTGGGAGTTAGAAACTGAACAACGTTTTACATATTTACAATATCCTGAGGAGAGACGTGTTCCTGCTGCTGTTTGTGCTTTCACTAGCTTCGCATGTGTTTGGTGGTCTGAACATTGTAGATTATATCCTATTCCAGCTACTTGGGCTGCTTTGAAAACTGCTATGCGTACTCGTTGGGTTCCACCATATTATCAACGTGAATTACTTCAAAAATTGCAGCACCTAAGACAAGGAAAAAATTATGTGGAAGAATATTATCAGGAATTTCAAACTGGCATGATTAGATGTGGTATTGTTGAGGAGAATGAAGTTATGCTTGCATGTTTTATGGGTGGATTTAAATAGAGAGATTCAGACCATTCTAGAGTATAAGGAGTATACTAATATCACTCGTTTATTCCATCTTGCTTGTAAAGCTGAACGTGAAGTGCAGGATTGACAGGCATTGGCGTGAACTAACTTTTCTGCAGGTCGATCTTCATCATGTACACCACGTGCATCCTCTACTTCCACTGCACCAGCACCTCCATCGGGTGCCACCTCCGGCCGTGATACAAGAAAGCGGGCACAACCACCACTATCTGCCAAGAGCACACCTGCCAGGCCTGCGCAGAGCTCTTCTTCTTCCATGGCACCAACAGGGCACACAAGTGATATTATTTGTCGTTGTTGTAAGGGAAGAGGACATTTTGTGAGAGAATGCAAATCTCAGCGTGTGTTGATTGCTACTAAGGATGGTGGGTATGAGTATGCTAGTGACTATGATTAGGAGACTTTGGCTCTTATTACACATGAAGAACACGGTGGAGATGATTCTGATCATGAGACATAATACATGGCCGCTGAAGATGCTGACAGGTATTAATGTTTAGTTGCTCAACGTGTTTTGAGTGTGCAGGTTACACACGCTGAGCAAAATCAGAGGCATAATTTGTTCCATACAAAGGGAGTTGTGAAGGAACGTTCTGTTCGCGTCATCATAGATGGAGGGAGCTGCAACAAATTGGCTAGCATGGAGATGGTGGAGAAGCTATCTCTCACCACAAGACCACAACATCCTTACTACATCCAATGGTTCAACAACAGTGAAAAGGTTAAGGTAACACGTACTGTTCGTGTGTATTTTAGTATCTCTACATATGCTGATTATGTTGATTGTGATGTGGTACCTATGCAAGCATGTTCCTTATTATTTGGTAGACCATGGCAATTTGATAAAAATTCTGTACACCATGGTAGAAACAATCAGTATACTCTTGTTCATAAGGACAAAAATATTACTTTGCTTCCTGTGAGTCCTGATTCCATTTTGAAATATGATATTAATAGAGCTAATAAAGCAAAACAGGAGCAAAATAAGAGTGAAAATCAGATTGTGGCAAAAGAATTTGAGCAACAAATGAAGCCTAATAATAAACCATCTAGTGTTGCTTCTGAAATTAAATTGAAAAGTGCATATTTACTTGCCACCAAATCTGATATTGATGATCTAGATGTTAGCAAATCTGTTTGCTATGCTTTTGCGTGCAAAGAGGCATTATTTTCATTCGATGACGTGCCTTCCTCTTTGCCTCCTGTTGTCACTAACATTTTGCAGGAGTTCACTGACGTCTTTCCACAAGACGTGCCACTGGGATTACCACCTATTCGAGGGATTGAGCATCAAATTGACTTAATTCCCGGTGCATCATTACCCAACCATGCACCATATCGTACCAATCTAGAGGAGACGAAGGAGTCAAGTACAAGAGCTGCTCGACAAAGGTTATATACGTGAATCCCTTAGTCCTTGTGATGTTACTATCATTTTAGTGCCGAAAAAGGATGGTACGTCGCGTATGTGTGTTTATTGTAGAGGCATTAATAATATTAGTATTCGTTATCGTCATCCTGTTCCTAGGCTAGATGATATGCTTGATGAATTGAGTGGCTCTACAATATTCTCCAAAGTTGATTTGCGTAGTGGATACCATCAAATTTGTATGAAATTGGGAGATGAATGGAAAACAGCTTTTAAAACTAAGTTTGGATTATATGAGTGGTTAGTCATGCCTTTTGGGTTAACTAATGCACCTAGTACTTTCATGAGATTAATGAACAAAGTTTTACGTGCTTTCGTTGGACGATTTGTGGTAGTTTACTTTGATGACATATTGATTTAAAGCAAATCTTTGGAGGAACATTTGGAACATTTATGTGCTGTTTTTATTGCTCTACGTGATGCACGTTTGTTTGGTAACCTTGGGAAGTGCACCTTTTGCACCGACCGAGTATCTTTTCTTGGTTATGTTGTTACTCCACAGGGAATTGAAGTTGATAAAGCCAAGATTGAAGCTATTGAGAGTTGGCCGCAGCCCAAAACGGCCACACAAGTGAGGAGTTTTCTTGGCCTCGCTGGTTTCTATAGGCGTTTTGTGAGAGATTTTAGCACCATTGCTGCACCTCTCAACGAGCTTACAAAGAAGGATGTGCCTTTTGTTTGGGGTATCGCACAGGAAGAAGCCTTCACGATATTGAAAGATAAGTTGACACATGCTCCTTTACTCCAACTTCCTGATTTTAATAAGACTTTTGAGCATGAATGTGATGCTAGTGGAATTGGATTAGGAGGTGTGTTATTACAAGATGACAAACCCATTGCTTACTTTTCTGAAAAATTGAGTGGGCCTAGTCTGAACTATTCTACTTATGATAAAGAATTATATGCTCATGTTCGGACCTTAGAAACATGGCAACATTATTTATGGCCCAAGAAATTTGTTATACATTCTGATCATGAATCTTTGAAACACATTAAAAGTCAAGCAAAACTGAACCGTGGACATGCTAAATGGGTTGAACTCAATGAGACTTTCCCTTATGTCATTAAACACAAGAAGGGTAAAGAAAATGTTATTGCTGATGCATTGCCTCGTCGTTATACTATGCTTTCACAACTTGACTTTAAAATATTTGGTTTGGAGACCATCAAAGATCAATATGTGCATGATGCTGAATTTAAAGATGTATTGCAGATTTGTAAGGAAGGTAGAACTTGGAACAAGCTCGTTCTTAATGATGGATTTGTGTTTCGTGCTAACAAGCTATGCATTCCAGCTAGCTCCGTTCGTCTTTTGTTGTTGCAGGAGGCACATGGAGGAGGATTAATGGGACACTCTAGCGTCAAGAAGACGTAGGATATACTTGCTACACATTTCTTTTGGCCAAAGATGAGACGGGATGTTGAGCGTTTTGTTGCTCGCTGCACTACATGTCAAAAAGCTAAGTCACGACTCAATCCTCATGGTTTATATATGCCTTTGCCTATACCTAGTGTTCCTTGGGAGGATATATCTATGGACTTTGTTTTAGGTTTACCTTGAACAAAGAAGGGGAGAGATAGCATATTTGTTGTCGTGGATAGATTCTCGAAAATGGCACACTTTATACCATGTCATAAAAGCGATGATGCTGTTAATGTTGCTGATTTGTTCTTTCATGAAACTATTCGCTTGCATGGTATGCCAAATACTATTATTTCAGATCGTGATACTAAATTTCTTAGCCACTTTTGGAGATGTTTATGGGCTAAGTTGGGGACTAAACTGCTTTTTAGTACTACTTGTCACCCCCAAACTGATGGACAAACTGAAGTAGTCAATAGAACATTATCTACTATGCTTAGGGCTGTTTTGAAGAAGAATAAGAAAATGTGGGAAGAATGCTTGCCTCATATTGAATTTGCTTATAATAGTTCATTGCATTCTACTACTAAGATGTGCCCTTTTGAAATTGTGTATGGTTTCCTACCTCGTGCACCTATTGATTTGTTGCCTCTTCCATCTTCAGAGAAGGTTAATTTTGATGCTATAGAACGTGCTAAATTGATTTTAAAAATGCATGAGTTAACTAAAGAAAACATTGAGCATATGAATGCTAAATATAAACTTGCTAGAGATAAGGGTAGAAAACATGTTGTGTTTGCACCTGGAGATCTTGTTTGGTCACATTTGCGTAAGGATAGATTTCCTAATTTGCGCAAATCAAAGCTAATGCCACGTGCTGATGGTCCTTTTAAGGTGTTAGAGAAAATAAATGATAATGCATATAAACTTGAGCTGCCTGTAGATTTTGGGGCTAGTCCCACTTTTAACATTGCAGATTTGAAGCCTTATTTGGGTGAGGAAGATGAGCTTCTGTCGAGGAAGACTTCATTTCAAGAAGGGGAGGATGATAAGGACATCAATACCATTGTCACACCCACAGCCCCTTCTGCTATACATACTGGACCAATTACTAGAGCTCGCGCACGCCAATTGAATTATCAGGTACTTTCGTTTCTTGGTAACGATTCTAATGTTCATGAGAATGTGATGCCGCCTAAATTGGATACATTTGTTTTGCTTACAAATGAAGGGCCTAGCTTGGAGAAGAAAGATGAAACTGGCAACAAGTTCAAGCATGGAGATGATGGCATGTGCAAGGGGATCAAGAACGGAGTTACAAGTGATGATTTCAGGACTTTGAAGCCACCATAAGGAGTGCATGAAGCCTTGGACGAAATATACAAGATGCCACTTCATAAATTTCATCCAGAGGCTATTCTAGGTGCGGCGTCACCTTATTATTGGGTCAGGCCCATGTATTTTCGAAATACTTAAGTATAGGCTGTTTTTAGAGTCCGTATGTGTGGGGAAACAAGAGTTAGGGTTGGTTTCGGACCCCTCCTCCAAGGGCCACGAAATTCCCTCCCTCTTCCTCCATATATACAGCCCTTAGGGCGTCGTTTAGACTTTGGGTTTTGTTTAGATTAAAAGTTCGCCATAGCTGCAACTTCGTGTACTTCGTTTGTGTCCAACGACCAGACCAAGACGTCACAGAACCCCACCTTCATTAATAAAGCTTTCCTCTTTTATTCCCAATATCCAGATTGCAATCTCAGTTTCTTGCTTGTTCGTGGTTTGCTCGCAGGAAATAGACCCTCGTGGTCAGGTTGATCGTGCTCCGGCGTGGTCAATAACCCTTGGAAGTTGGTTTAGCGATTGCTAAGGCGCAACGTCTTCGCACGTTCGTAGTCGTATCGTCAAAGTCGACTCCCACAGAAAACGATATCTATCTCATCGAAACATCGGGACACCTTCGCCTCTATCAGTGCATCACGGCAAACCTCTGCCAACCTGCAACGCAGCAGCTCTCGTGCCACGATGAGTGCTGCTCGCATGTTCGCCTGCTCCCAGCGAGTGTGTGGCGTCGTTGCCGTGGTGTAGCTCGAAGATCGTGTGGTGGTGCGTGCACATCACGGTGCGAGGGCGGACAACATCGGCCCACGCCGCCCGCGTTCGACAGCGCTGGGCGGCGTGCGGGCCGCCAGGAGCGCGGAGTGGAGATCTTCTTGGGCGGACGGCACTGCCGGGGTAGGCCAAGCAGCCCAGTGCTTGATATGAGCCCTCGGATTGTCAGCCAAGTGGATGACGGGACGGCAGCGGATCGACTGGAAGAGGAGAGGCTCCGATGCACCCCTACCAGGTGCGCCAAATGTCAGATTTCGGGTTCCGCACACCCTTGGGAGGTTCGAACTCTGGGGTGCGTGCAAAGAACTCGTCCTCCCCAGTCCGCATACTCGCTAATCTCATGTCCTAGCCCGATGAACTGAACGGAAAAGGGACACATCAGTTTACCTAGGTTCGAGCCACCTTGCGGTGTAAAACCCTACTCCTGCTTTGTGGTGGATTGGCCTCGAGGGGCTGAGGATGAACTAGTATAGTGGGAGAACAACCTTAGGAGGAGGAGTGTTCTTGAGCTAGACGAGCTGGTGGGTGCGAGGGTGATCTGAATGATCCGTCCCCTTCTATGGTGGCGGTGCTGCTCTATTTATAGGGGCCTTGGTCCTCTTCTAAAAATGAAGGCGGCAAGGGATCCCACAATGGCCAAATTCGAAGGGAGACAACTAGTACATGCTATCCTGACGAAGCTGGTCTTTGCCTGCAAAAGCCTCTGGTGGTGACGCCGCGGTGGGCTCGGCGATGACCTCTGTCCTGCCGTCCTGGCGGTCTTGGTCTTTTTGCACCGGAATGGAAACCTTTGGTTGTTTCCTTGGGACTCCGTGCCTGCGCTTGCCTCCTTAGCACCAAAGAGGAAAATGGTACACTGCGCCCGCTAGCGCCCGCCTGGCCTTGGTCGTCATGGCTCACGTCATCCGAGCCTCGCGAGGTGAGCCTTGCATAGATATCTCCGCTCCTCGGGAGCTAGCCCGAGGAGACTGCTCCACATGGAGGTCTTGGTGCCGTCCGCCTCACGAGGATTGGCCTTCGCGAGGGTCTTGAGTTGTTGATGTTGAAGCTGGGCCGTACCAGGTCGTCGATGAAGCCACGCCGTGGGACGCAGGCAGGCAAGTCTGGGTACCCCCGTTCCTAGAACGTCGACAATTAGGTATTGTGATTACATAAAGTAATCTGTTACCTTGAGATTTAGAACTATAATATTAAACAACTGACTACATTCAGATTAGAACATTAAAATATTTACATGTAACAGATCTATGATCTTTCAGATAGACGACCCTCCTACTCTAAAAGTAGATAAGTCAAAATATAGTTAAGGGGTTGCTTATTTGTTCATCCACATGCAAACAAATAAGGGGTTGCCTATTAGTTCATCCACATGCTAACACAATGAATTCATTAGAATCTAGCAAAACTACATTGTAATATTTTTGCCATGATTCCGGAAGAAATACACATGCATTGTGGGAGATGAAGTCTACCGACACATTGATACAAGAAGGCATCACATTGATGAATAAACAACAATGGAACTTGAACTTGTTTAATGCCTAATTCAATGGAACAAAGACATAGAACAATAATAATTCTACCCAAAATATAATAAATACAAATCTTTTCTTGATGTGTAATTAATCATAAAATATTAACCCATGAAAAAAACAAGAAGAAATCAATAGTATAAACAATGGAATCACCATAGAAGTGGGATAGATAAGAATTTGATTGGGGTTGAAGGGATTTCAAATGGGATACACGTACATAGTAAAATGCTTGGCTAACAAAAAAATCCTTGCTCACAAATGATTAGTGTAAATTGCAACACCAAACCAATACTGATGGACAGTAACATTATCTTCCACTTGGAGCAAAGATTCAACCCTGCTTCATAAAATAAAACTCAGAGCGGGCAACTTCTTGTATGCAACACTGAAACATGATCACTAAGATACTCTTCTTGGTTTTTATAATTGGTTGTTTCAAAGCAAGAAAACTAAAAAGAACATAACTAAATACAAGTGCATAATACAACTATGAGGATGATGGCATGATGTTACTAAAACTAAAAACAGTAAGCCATCATTATATTTTGCAACAACCAATTAACTATATTAACTAAATGATACCATTGGAAAAGTAAAAGTTTTAGGAAGATCTACCAATACCTGAATAGTAGTTTCCTCCATAAACATTTCCTTTAGCTCATAGCAGAACACTTTGACCTGCAATTGGCTCTACCAATACAAGAGAAAATACACAGATTGAACAAAATATTATACGGGGGTGAGTGGAAGATAGAGAGAAACAAAGTTTGCAAAGTTGTATGTAGGTGTTACCTTGGAGGAGGGAATTTGACATCAATGTCCAGAGGAGGAGAGGGTATCATGACGAAGTAGATAAGTGCAAAAACCAAATCCCTTGATGCCGCTCGTTGTAGCGCGTTTGTGCTGGTTGTGCACCTCCGATAGGCTCTAGATCCACAAGGCCAGTATTGGAAACATAGGGTTGGGTTGGATGGTAGCGGTGGTGGCGTTCCACCTTGAAGGAGGCTCCGAGCACTCTAGGTAGACGGAGAACATGCCATTGAGGAGGACGAAGCGAGGGAGATGGCCGGTGCCGCCATGTGGCAAGCTAGGGGCTGCTGATAGAAAATGAGAACGGGGGAGAGGCACCACTGCTCGAGGTCGTGGTCAGTGGCGGTGCCGAGATGGCTACGTCTCGTCCAGCCGCTCGGATCTCCATGGCCATCGCTCCTGTACCGTTCGCGACCTAGGTCGGTCGGCCATGGGAAGAGTCGCCAGGTGAAGGGTGTGAGATGCGTTTGGTCTTGGGAAAAAAACGGTGGCTTGACGAAGGGGATGGTGTTGCAAGCCCATTAGGCCCAATTTAATCCGAGACGCCGAAAAAGCGACCAGAGCAGCAGCCCATGACAATTAACAATCCCTAATAGAGAACAAGGCCAGATCAGGAGCGATTTACAGTAAATCCGACAGCCAAAATGCTCAAGATTGATGATCCGACGGCCACGGATGCTGATGGCCTGAGAGGACAGGAAAAGTGCTTAGTTTTAATATTTCTAAATAGGTGGCATCGGTGAGAAATATTTTGCAACTTCGGGGGTAATTTATGTGACGTACCACTAGAAGCACTAATGACTTTATTATTAGGTATAGATTTGTAAAACGCCATGTGAACTGTGTGGTACGGCTTTACAGTTACAAGAGGATGTTGCCTTGGCATCACTAGTTATCCATGTGTTCTCCCTCGATTTCTTTGTGATTACTCATGTTTTTCCCATGATCTTTCTCAAATTCACTTTTAATTTGTGAAGATCAGATCACCCAACGACGTGTCCCGTATCATCTTACCTTTTCATAGATCCAGAGCTTTGCTTGCCCCTCCTCGAGAAGATCTACCCAAGTGGGTTTAAGGCCTCCTCCTGTGGAGAAGACTCCCTTAAAATAATAGTAATGTTATCTAACGAACATCAACTGGAAATAGGTGGCAAATGGAAATTTTTTATGGCAAATTTACATGGTAGTGGATGACAAATCTTACTCTCTTTTGTCGTGTGTTTCTTAAGAAATTACCATCTGCCCACAACATAAATTGCCATTTAAAACATTCGCAATTGCCACCCCTCTCAGCGAATGTTTCATGGTTATTGAGGTCCTAAAATAATCAACACCTTCGTTGGAGAAGATTCCTCCAGGAATTCCAAGATCCCGGTCTCTTTGAATTTGGGGATGAACTACATCATGTCTTTTTTTTCCTTTGTTTATTCTTTGAATTCATGATAACCTCTTGTGTTAACTTTTTTCTGTGAGAGATGAGTACATGGTCATGAATCTAGCTTTCATTCATGTGTCCATCTTATGTTTCTTTTTATTTAATTCCTCTTATCCATTTTTTATTCCTGAAGAGCAAGCCACCCCACACTGTTTGCACAAAATGATGGCATGAAGGGATATAGGATTTGAATGAATATGACTATAACCATGATGGCACTGTTGGGAAATGTTGCATGAAAAACAAAAAAAATCTACACGCACGCAAGATCTATCCATGTAGATGCATAGCAACAAGGGGGATAGTGTGTCTACATACCCTCATAGACCGTAAGCGGAAGCTCTTGTTAACGTGGTTGATGTAGTCGAACTTCTTCGCGATCCAACCGGTCGAGTACCGAATGTACGACACATCTGCGTTCAGCACACATTCAGCTCGGTGACGTCCTCGCCTTCTTAATCCAGCAAGACGGCAAAGTAGTGGATGAGTTCCGGCAGCACGACGGTGTGGTGACAGTGATGGTGAAGCTATCTCCACAGGGCTTCACCTAAGCACTACGAAAATATGACCGAGGGACAAAACTATGTAGGGGGCGCCGCACACGACTAAGAAATTGTCGTGGTGATGTGTGGCGCCCGCTCCCACATATATATAGGTGGGGGAGAGGGGAGAGGCCAAGGGGCGCACCAAGTAGGGCCAAATCCTACTTGGTGTCTTTCCCTAGCCACCCCCTTACCATATTTGCCGGAGGAGAAAGGAAAGGGGAGAAGAGGGAAGGAAGGGGGAGGCCGACTCCCCCCTTTCCTTCTCTCCCCAAGGGCTGCAGCCTTAGGCGGGGCGCGCCGGCCCCTTGTGGGCTGGTGTGTTCCCCCCTTTGGCCCATATGGCCCATTAACTTCCCGGGGTGTGCGAAACCCCTTTCGGTGACCCGATTTCTACCTGGTACATCCTGAAACTCTTCCAGTGTCCAAATATCATCGTCCTATATATCGATCTTTACCTCCGGACCATTCCGGAGCTCCTCGTCATGTCCATGATCTCATCCGGGACTCCGAACAACATTCGGTCACCAAATCATATAACTCATATAACACTATATCATCAACGAATGTTAAGCGTGCGGACCCTATGGGTTCGAGAACTATGTAGACATGACCGAGACACCTCTCCGGTCAATAACAAATAGTGGAACCTGGATGCCCATATTGGCTCCTAAATATTCTATGAAGATCTTTATTGGTTGAACCTTATGACAACATATGTAATTCCCTTTGTCCATCGGTATGTTACTTGCCCGAGATTCGATCATCGGTATCTTCATACCTAGTTCAATCTCATTACTGGCAGGTCTCTTTACTTGTTCTGTAATACATCATCTTGCAACTAACTCCTTAGTCACTATGCTTGCAAGGCTTCTTATGATGTGTAATACCAAGAGGGCCCACAGATACCTCACCGATACTCGGAGTGACAAAACCTAATCTCGATCTATGCCAACTCAGCAAAAACCTTCGGAGATACCTGTAGAGCATCTTTATGATCACCCAGTTACATTGTGACGTTTGATAGCACACAAGGTATTCCTCCGGTATCCGGGATTTGCATAATCTCATAGTCGAAGGAATATGTATTTGACATTAAGAAAGCAATAGCAATAAGCTGAACAATCAATATGCTAAGCTAATGGATGGGTCTTGTCCATCACATCGTTCTCCTAATGATGTGATCCCATTATCAAATGACAACACATGTCTATGGTTAGGAAACCTTAACCATATTTGATCAATGAGCTAGTCAAGTAGAGGCTTACTAGGGACACGATATTTGTTTATGTATTCACACATGTATTTAAGTTTCTGATCAATATAATTCTAGCATGGATAATAAACCTTCATCATGAATAAGGAAATATAAAATAACAACTTTATTATTGCCTCTAGGGCATATTTCCTTCAGTATCCCACTTGCACTAGAGTCAATAATCTTGATCGCATTGTAATGAATCTAACACCCATGGTCTTGGTGCTGATCATGTTTTTCTCGCGGAAGAGGCTTAGTCAACGGGCCTGCTACATTTAGATCCGTATGTATTTTGCAAACTTCTATGTCTCCATCCTTGACCTTTTCGCGAATGGAGTTGAAGCGTCTCTTGATGTGTTTGGTTCTCTTGTGAAACCTGGATTCCTTCACCAAGGCAATTGCTCCAGTGTTGTCACAAAAGATTTTCATTGGGCCCGATGCGCTGGGTATTATACCCAGATCGGATATGAACTCCTTCATCTAGACTCCTTCATGTGCTGCTTCTGAAGCAGCTATGTACTCCGCTTCACACGTAGATCCCGCCATGATGCTCTGTTTGGAACTGCACCAATTGACAGCTCCATTATTCAATATAAATACATACTCGGTTTGTGACTTAGAGTCATCCGGATCAGTGTCGAAGCTAGCATCGACGTAACCATTTACAACGAGCTCTCCATCACCTCCATAAACAAGAAACATATCCTTGGTCCTTTTCAGGTACTTCAGGATGTTCTTGACTGTTGTCCAGTGATCCACTCCTAGAGTACTTTGGTACCTCCCTGCCAAACTTATGGCAAGGCACACATCAGGTCTGGTACACAGCATAGCATACATGATAGAATCTATGGCTGAGGCATAGAGAATGACTTTCATTTTCTCTCTATCTTCTGCAGTGGTCGGGCTTTGAGTCTAACACATGCAAGAACCCTTTCTTTGACTGGTCCATTTTGAACTTCTTCAAAACTTTATCAAGGTATGTGCTTTGTGAAAGTCCTATTAATCGTCTTGATCTATCTCTATCGATCTTGATGCCCAATATATAAGTAGCTTCACCGAGGTCTTTCATTGAAAAATTCTTATTCAAGTATCCTTTTATACCATCCAGAAATTCTATATCATTTCCAATCAACAATATGCCATCCGCATATAATATCAGAAATGCTACAAAGCTCCCACTCACTTTCTTGTAAATACAGGCTTCACCATAAGTCTGTATAAAACCATATGCTTTGACCACCTCATCAAAGCGTATATTCCGACTCCGAGATGCTTGCACCAGTCCATAGATGGATCGCTAGAGCTTGCATACTTTGTTAGCACCTTTAGTATCAACAAAACCTTATGGTTGCATCATATACAACTCTTCTTTAAGAAATCCATTAAGGAATGCAGTTTTGACGTCCATTTGCGAGATTTAATAATTCTAAAATCTGGCAATTGCTAACATGATTCGGACTGACTTAAGCATCTCTACGGGTGAGAAGGTCTCATCGTAGTCAGCTCCTTGAACTTGTTGAAAACCTTTCGCGACAAGTCAAGCTTTGTAGATGGTGACATTACCATTAGCGTTTGTCTTCTTCTTGAAGATCCATTTATTCTAAATGGCTTGCCGATGATCGGGCAAGTCCACCAAAGTCCATACTTTGTTCTCATACATGGATCCTATCTCAGATTTCATGGCCTCAAGCCATTTATCGGAATCTGGGCTCATCATAGCTTCTTCGTAGTTCGTAGGTTCGCCATGGTCTCGTAACATGACTTCCAAGAAAGGATTACCGTACCACTCTGGTGCGGAACGTGCTCTGTTCGACCTACGAGGTCCAGTAGGAACTTGATCTGAAGTTTCATGATCATCATCATTAGCTTCCTCTCTAGTTAGTGTAGGCATCATGGGAACGGTTTTCTCTGATGTGCTACTATCCAATTCGAGAGAAGGTACAATTACCTCATCAAGTTCTACTTTCCTCCCACTCACTTCTTTCGAGAGAAACTCCTTCTCTAGAAAGGATCAATTCTTGGCAACAAAGATCTTGCCTTTGGATCTGTGGTAAAAGGTGTACCCAATTGTTTCCTTAGGGTATCCTATGAAGACGCACTTCTCCGATTTGGGTTCAAGCTTATCAGGCTGAAGCCTTTTGACATAAGTGTTGCATCCCCAAACTTTAAGAAATGACAACTTAGGTTTATTGCCAAACCACATTTCATACGGTGTGGTCTCAACAGATTTAGATGGTGCCCTATTTAACGTGAATGCGGCTGTCTCTAATGCATAACCCCAAAACGATAGTGGTAAATCGGTAAGAGACATCATAGAACGCACCATATCCAATAAACTACGGTTATGACGTTTGGACACACCATTATGCTGTGATGTTCCAGGTGGCGTGAGTTGTGAAACTATTGCACATTGTTTTAAATAAAGGCCAAACTCGTAACTCAAATATTCGCCTCCGCAATCAGATCATAGAAACTTTATTTTCTTGTTACAATGATTCTCCAGTTCACTTTGAAATTCTTTGAACTTTTCAAATGTTTCAGGCTTGTATTTCATTAAGTAGATATACCCATACCTACTCAAATCATCCGTGGTGGTCAGAAAATAATGATACCCGTTGCGTGCCTCAACACTCATCGGACCGCATACATCGGTATGTATTATTTCCAGTAAGTCATTAGCTCACTCTATTATTTCGGGGAACGGAGTTTTAGTCATCTTGCCCATGTGGCATGCTTTGCAAGTATCAAATGATTCATAATCAAGTGGTTCCAAAAGTCCACCCCATGGAGTTTCTTCATGTGCTTTACACTAATATGACCTAAATGGTAGTGCCACAAATATGTTGCACTATCATTATCAAGTTTGCATCTTTTGGCATCAATATTATAAATATGTGTATCACTACGATCGAGATTCAATAAAAATAGACCATTCATCAAGGGTGAATGACCATAAAAGATATTACTCATATAAATAGAGCAACCATTATTCTCCAATTTAAATGAATAACCGTGTCGCTATAAACAAGATCTAGATATAATGTTCATGCTCAACGTGGGCACCAAATAACAATTATTGAGGTCTAAAACTAATCCCGAAGGTTAGACGTAGCGTGCCAACAGCGATCACATCGACCTTGGAACCATTCTCGGCGCGCATCGTCACATCGTCCTTAGCCAATCTTCGTTTATTCCATAGCTCCTATTTCGAGTTACAAATATGAGAAACTGAACCAGTATCAAATACCCAGGTGCTACTATGAGCATTAGTAAGGTACACATAAATAACATGTATATCAAATATACCTTTGTTCATTTTGCCATACTTCTTATCCGCCAAGTATTTGGGGCAGCTCCGCTTCCAGTGACCATTCCCTTTGCAGTAGAAGCACTCAGTTTCAGGATTGGGTCTAGCTTTGGGCTTCTTCCCGGGAGTGGAAACTTGCTTGCCATTCTTCTTGAAGTTCCCTTTCTTTCCCTTGCCCTTTTTCTTGAAACTGGCGGTCTTGTTAACCATCAATGCTTGATGCTCCTTCTTGATTTCTACCTCTGCAACCTTAAGCATTGCGAAGAGCTCATGAATCGTTTTATTCATCCCTTGCATATTATAGTTCACCACGAAGCCTTTGTAGCTTGGTGGCAGTGACTAATGAACTCTGTCAATAACACTATCAACTGGAAGATCAACTCCCAGCTGAGTCAAGCGGTTATGATACCCAGACATTTTGAGTATGTGTTCACTCACAAAACTGTTCTCCTCCATCTTGCAGGTATAGAACTTGTTGGGGACTTCATATCTCTCAACCTGGGCATTTGCTTGAAATATTAACTTCAACTCTTGGAACATCTCATATGCTCCATGACGTTCAAAACATCTTTGAAGTCCCGGTTCTAAGCCGTAAAGCACGGCACACTAAACTATCGAGTAGTCATCAGATTGAGCCCGCCAGATGTTCATAACATCTGCAGTAGCTTGATACATCTCCATCATATCTATAATTTTTGATTGTTTCATGCCAATATTCTACAACTTTCATATACTTTTGGCAACTTTTTATATTATTTTTGGGACTAATATATTGATCCATTGCCCAGTGTCATTTCCTGTTTGTTGCATGTTTTTTGTTTCGCAGAGTACCCATATCAAATGGAGTCCAAACGCGATAAAAACTTACGGAGATATTTTTTGGAATATATGTAATTTTTGGGAAAAAGAATCAATGCGAGACGATGCCTGAAGGGCCCACAAGCCCTAGAGGTGCGCCCCAACCCTAGGCGCGCCTGGGAGGCTTGTGGCCACCCTGTAAGGCGGTTGGTTCCCTTCTTCGTCCGCAAGAAAGCTAATATCTGGTTAAAATCGTGTTAAAATTTCAACCCAATCGGAGTTACAGATCTCCGGGAATTTAAGAAACGGTGAAAGGCCAGAATCTGGGAATGCAGAAACAGAAGGAAACAGAGAGAGATCCAATCGTGGAGGGGCTTCCGCCCCTCCACCGCCATGGAGGCCAAGGTCCAGAGGGGAAACCCTCCTCCCATCTAGGGGGAGGTCAAGGAAGAAGAAGAAGTAGAAGAAGGAGGGGGGCTCTCTCCCCTCTCTCCCGATGGCGCCGGAACGTCGCTAGGGCAATCATCGTGTGACAGCGATATACACCAATACCTGTGTCATCTTCCCCAACATCTTCATCACCTTCCCCCATCTATATTCAGCGGTCCACTCTCCCACAACCCAATGTACCCTCTACTTGAACATGGTGCTTTATGCTTCATATTATTGTCCAATGATGTGTTTCCATCCTATTATGTCTGAGTAGATTTTTGTTATCCTATTGGTGATTGGTGAATTGCTATGATTGGTTTAATTTTCTTGTGGTTATGTTGCTATCCATTGGTGCCCATCATATGAGCATGCATGTGGATCACACCATAGGGTTAGTTGTATGTTGATAGGACTATGTATTGGAGGGCAAGGGTGATAGCAGCTTCAGCCTAGCATAGAAATTGATGCATATGGGATTGAAGGGGGACCAATATATATTAATGCTATGGTTGGGTTTTACCTTAATGAACGTTAGTATTTGCGGATGCTTGGTAATAGTTCCAATCGTAAGTGCATAGACCAATTAAGGGATGACATGCTACCAGTGGCCTCTCCCACATAGAACTTGCTATCGGTCTAGTAACGTAGTCAATTGCTTAGGGACAATTCCGCAACTGGTACCACCACTTTTCCACACTCACTATACTAACTTAATTGTTTCTTTATCTAAGCAGCCCCTAGTTTTTATTTACGTGCTCTTTATTATCTTTCAAACCTATCCTACAACACCTACAAAGTACTTCTAGTTTCATACGTGTTCTAGGTAAAGCGAACGTTAAGCGTGAATAGAGTTGTATCGATTGTCGATGGAACTTGAGGGAATATTTGTTCTACCTTTAGCTCCTCGTTAGGTTCGACACTCTTACTTATCGAAAGAGGCTACAACTGATCCCCTATACTTGTGGGTTATCAAGACCTTTTCTGGCATGGTTGCCGAGGAGCAATAGCATGGGTGAATATTCTCATGTGTGCTTGTTTGCTTTATCACTAAGTAGATTTTATTTGCTGTTCTAATTTGTTCTCTATCTTTAGTTATGGATATGGAACACGAAATACCAAAAAAATTAGGTGTACTTGCTACTCATGGAGATGGGGAACCTCCTAAAACCCTCGATGCTTGTTATGTGAAAAATATTAAACACTACTTTGATAATCCTGAGAAAACCTCATTCAACTTGATAATGGGAGACACATTGGATCAACGTGAATACTTGAGGGATTATCGCTTGATGCAAAAAGGGTGAGGGAGTCCTGGACTAGGGGGTCCTCGGGCGTCCGGGCTATGTAATGTGGATCGGACTGATGGGCAGTGAAGATACAAGATCGAGGGCTTTCCCCCGTGTCCGGATGGGACTCTCCTTGGCGTGGAAGACAAGATTGGCATTCAGATATGAAGATTCCTTTCTCTGTAAACCAACTCTGTATGACCCTAGCCCCCTCCGGTGTCTATATAAGCTGGAGGGTTTAGTCCGTAGAGGCAATCATAATCATACAGGCTAGACATCTAGGGTTTAGCCATTACGATCTCGAGGTAGATCAACTCTTGTAACCCCTATACTCATCAAAGTCAATCAAGTAGGACATAGGGTTTTACCTCCATCAAGAGGGCCCGAACCTGGGTAAACATCGTGTCCCCTGCCTCCTGTTACCTTCGATCCTTAGACACACAGTTCGGGACCCCCTACTCGAGATCTGCCGGTTTTGACACCGACATTGGTGCTTTCATTGAGAGTTCCTCCGTGTCGTCGACAGAAGGATCAATGGCCCGCCTCGTCATCAATGAAAAAATCACCTCTGGAAGAGCCCTGGTTCCTGGGCAGATCCTCCAGATCGGCAATTTCACCATAGGCGCCCGCCCGGCCATTAAGCCCAAGGCGGTCCCCTGGGTTGCCAAAAATCATCTCCGCATCAACCCTAAAACCGTTGATAAGTTGGATCCGACAGATGTCTCGTCTTTAAATGAACTGCTAGATCACATCGCCGCCCTAGGGGTTGCAACAGATTACAATTTGAGGGAAATCAGGTCTCCACCTGTCACCCACCTAGTGACTGTCGTGGAAGAACAAGTTGAGGATACCGCTCCTCCTATGCTGAAAACAAACTATGTTCGGATCCCCGAGCCCTACGAGCCGGACACTCATCCTCGGGAAGAGATCATCTGTCCTCCGAACATAGAATTAGGTACTGAGTCTAAAAATCCCAGGACATTCCGGATCCTGGGCCGATGACCTCAGAAATTTTTCAAAATCCGGATTCCACAGTGGGTCAGGATTTGGATTTAAACCCACCCACCCACCACAATCAATACTCTCCAAGCAATTCCGGTCCCCTGGACATATGCAATTTAATGTATATACAATAGCAACCTCAGGAAACATTCCATCACTTTTGGGCTAGATTCCTACTTGTTAAAAACAAGATCAATGATTGTTGCGATGATGATGCGGTATCAGTCTTTCGCCACAACTGTACGGACGAGGGGATCCTCAATGCCCTCAATCGGCGCCACATACTACACTTTCCAGATTTGGCACACATAGTACAGAAGTATTGCGCAATGGAAAGCGCCTGGAAAGCCCAGACAGCTCGGTGGGAACCACCGCCTTTAAGCCACCCACCGGCCGGACAAAACGGATGCACCCTTATGGAGCACCTAATCATTACTCCCCGAAAAGAAAAATTAAGCCCTTACCGGTACACAGAACTGTTCTTGATGAATGGCTCGACAAGCCCTGTCAGATACACGCGATGCCGAACTCCGAACCAACTCATAGCCTTTGGGCATGTTGGATACTCCGGCAGGTGGCTAAAAGCAGGGAGGCTATTCTCACCAACACAAGTCTGGCAAGGCATTCCCCCGAGGATGACGACTTCAATGTGTTTACGGTCTTCAGACCTTTCCTTCAAACAACCGGCGTAAAAGGACGCTCCGCAACCTCGCCGAAGTCAATCACGTAGCTGCAATAAATCCTTGGAACGATATGGCGATAACCTTTAACGCTAGTGATGAGCCAAGGGCCCGATCAGTCCGAGCACCAGCCGCTTTGGTTTTAAACCCAATTATAGACGGTTTTCGCCTCACTAAAGTGCTCATGGACGACGGCAGTGGACTGAACCTCATCTACGAAGACGCGCTCAATAAAATGCAAATGGACAGGAGTCGCATTGAGCAGAGTAATACAACCTTTCGAGGAATTATCCCTAGTTGGGAAGCAAGATGCTCGGAGGAAATTAAACTCGACGTGGTATTTGGCACACCAGAGAACTATAGGTCCGAAAAGATAATCTTCCAGGTGGCTCCTTTCAACAGCGGATATCATGCCCTGTTGGGGCGAGACGCATTCACACGCTTTCAAGCCATACCTCATTATGGGTACATGAAGCTCAAAATGCTCGGGCCCAACGGTGTACTATCACTAGTGATCCGGACATAGCACTCCGTGACGAAAATAAATCGCATCCCTGGCCCTCGAGGCACTATCCGAAGCCCTGGAGGCCGAAGAGCTCACCGCTCTGCGTTCCACAGTGGATAGAGACGACGTAATTCTTGATAAAAGGCCTAAATCCACTTCCTTTTAGCCAGCAGACGAGATAGTCAAATTTCAAGTTCACACGACGGACCCGAAGAAGACAGCTTCCATTGGGGCATGGCCGGATCCGACGGTCGATGCAGCATTGCACGCGTTCTTGCGCGAGAATTGGGACATATTCCCCTAGAACCCCTCGGATATGCTAGGAATCCCATGCGCGCTGGCCGAACATAGTCTTAATATACTGAAGGGATACAAACCTATCAAGCAAACGACGCGGTGTGATGAGGACATCAATACCATTGTTACACCCACATCCCCTGCTGCTATACATACTGGACCAATTACTAGAGCTCGCGCATGCCAATTGAATTATCAGGTACTTCCGTTTCTTGGTAACGATTCTAATGTTCATGAGAATATGATGCTTCCTAAATTGGATACATTTGTTTTGCTTACAAATGAAGGGCCTAGCTTGGACAAGAAAGATGAACCTTGGAGCGAGTTCAAGCATGGAGATGATGGCATGCGCAAGGGGATCAAGAACGGAGATACAAGTGATGATTTCAGGACTTTGAAGCCACCATAAGGAGTGCATGAAGCCTTGGACGAAATATACAAGATGCCACTTCATAAATTTCGTCTGGAGGCTATTTTAGGTGTTGCGTCACCTTATTATTGGGCCAGACCCATGTATTTTCGAAATACTTAAGTATAGGCTGTTTTTAGAGTCCGTATGTGTGGGGAAACAAGAGTTAGGGTTGGTTTCGGACCCCTCCTCCAAGGGCCACGAAATCCCTCCCCTCTTCCTCCATATATACAGCCCTTAGGGCGTCATTTAGACTTTGGGGGTTTTGTTTAGATTAAAAGTTCGCCATAGCTGCAACTGTTGGGGAACGTAGTAATTTCAAAAAATTTCCTACGCACACGCAAGATCATGGTGATGCATAGCAATGAGAGGGGAGAGTGTTATCTACGTACCCTCGTAGACCGGCAACGGAAGTGTTGACACAACGTAGAGGAAGTAGTCGTACGTCTTCCTGATATCCAGATTGCAATCTCAGTTTCTTGCTTGTTCTTTGTTTGCTCGCAGGAAAGAGGCCCTCGTGGCCAGGTTGATCGTGCTCCAGCGTGGTCAATAACCCCTCGGAGTTGGTTTAGCGATTGCTAAGGCGCGACGTCCTCGCACGTTCGCAGTCGGATCGTCAAAGTCGACTTCCTCTAAAATGATAGCCACCATCTCATCGAAAGACGAGACACCTTTGCCTCTATCAAGTGGTATCAGATTTCCAGGTTGTTCGGTGAGATTTTATAGTTTTTCGTAGTTTAGGTCGAGCCTGTTCTTCAGACCTATAGTCCATGAAAAAGCCTAAAAAAATTTAGGGTTAGGTCATCATATCCGAACCAAGCTAAGCCTTTGCATAGTCTTTTTTAGAGTTTTGCTTTGTTGAATTTGCGGTTGCATCGTGGTGTCGAGTTGCTGGTCTTAGCGTCTAGTCCCTTAGAGTTTCGAGTTCTGTTCACAGGTTGTCACGCCGCCGCCGTACCATCGTCATCATCATTGCCTTATACCACCACCCCACCATATACATCGCCGCTGCCATATACAACCACTAATCCGAGTCCACATATACCATCGCCATATATAACCACCAATCCGAGTCCGCATATACCATGGCCATATACCACCACCAATCCGAGTCCAGATATACCATCGCCATATACAACCACCAGTCCGAGTTCCACCAGATTCATCTCCACCACCAGTACTAGTCCGAGTCCAGTATTTTCTTACTCTGTTTTGGCTTTCCAGATCACGCGATACTCCGAGTCGTGACAGAGTAGGACTCCCGAACTTTCGTGCTACCCGCAGAAGAAAAATAGTTCCAAACTCAAAAAAACTAAGTCTGGAAAATTCTGGCTAGGCAGTTTTTAGATCATTTGTAGGCTTTTTCGAAAAAAAATTGTCGCGGAGCAAAAAAAAAGAGGAAAAAATTGCAAAAAAAGTGAAAAATAAATTCAAAGAGTGCTCCTTCCTTGTTTACGTGCCGCGCCGTGATTTTGTTCATGTTCTAGGCTCGCGTCTCTAGTACAGTCTAGCCTAGGACCAGCACAGTACCGTCGTTGAGCGTTTATTCAACTTTGCATCTCTGAATTGATTATTGCTGACATTTTTGCTACCATATCATAAGCCTTCCCAGCTCCACATACATCTACATCGTGCGTTTGACACCACCTGGCAATCGCTCTATCCAATCTTTGAGAGTTTTGACTACGACAGTTGCCGATCACCACCTGCTGCTGGGTAAGAACTGGTAAGAATTTGAGATTCGCTTGCTAGATTTGTGATACACCACCACCACCACCACTTCCTAGTAGTCTGTAGGATCATATTCTTGTGTGTTTCTATTGCTGCTAACCATGGCAGGATCACAAGCCGATGAGACAGATTGGGAGAACATGACGAACAAAGAGCTACATGATAAATTTCAGCAAATGATGAGTGGACAGGTGCAAGATGTGCTAAACAGATTTGAAGAGGCCATGGAGAAGATAGATGGCATGGAGAAGACGTTCGAAACAAAGCTTGATAACAAGTTTAATGAATTGCTCGCGCGTCTTCCACCACCACCACCGGCTGCACCTAACGCACCTCTACAACAACAACAACAACAACAACAACAACAACATCGCCTTCCAAATCAAGTGGGACGGGCACGACGCATTCCCCTTGAGCCTGGTCAAACTTCTGGTGCCGTTGTTGATGCTTCTGTAACTCCTGCTGCTACTGCAGAGGTGGAGGACCATTACGAGGATGAGGTTGATCAAAATCAGAACTACGTGCAACCACCAGCACCACCACCACCAGGTCGTCCTCATGCATATCATCGCAATGGTAGGGCTGCACAACCACCTTAGGTATGTGATCATAACCATCTCCCTAAACAAAAATTGAACATTCCACCATTTGAGGGTAGATATGTTCCTGATATATATCTTACTTGGGAGTTAGAAACTGAACAACGATTTACATGTTTACAATATCCTGAGGAGAGACGTGTTCCTGCTGCTGTTTGTGCTTTCACTAGCTTTGCATGTGTTTGGTGGTCTGAACATTGTAGATTATATCCTATTCCAGCTACTTGGGCTGCTTTGAAAACTGCTATGCGTACTCGTTGGGTTCCACCATATTATCAACGTGAATTACTTCAAAAATTGCAACGTTTAAGACAAGGGAAAAATATGTAGAAGAATATTATCAGGAATTATAAACTGGCATGATTAGATGTGGTATTGTTGAGGAGAATGAAGCTATGCTTGCATGTTTTATGGGTGAATTAAATAGAGAGATTCAGACCATTCTAGAGTATAAGGAGTATACTAATATCACTCGTTTATTCCATCTTGCTTGTAAAGCTGAACGTGAAGTGCAGTCGACATGCATTGGCACGAACTAACTTTTCTGCAGGTCGATCTTCATCATGGACACCACGTGCATCCGCTATTTCCACTGCACCAGCACCTCCATCAGGTGCCACCTCCAGCCGTGATACAAGAAAGCAAGCACAACCACCACTATCTGCCAAGAGCACACCTGCTGAGCCTGCACAGAGTTCTTCTTCTTCCATGGCATCAACAGGGCACACAAGTGATATTATTTGTCGTCGTTGTAAGGGAAGAGGACATTTTGCAAGAGAATGCAAATCTCAGCATGTGATGATTGTTACTGAGGATGGTGGGTATGAGTCCGCTAGTGACTATGATGATGAGACTTTGGCTCTTATTACACATGAAGAACGCAGTGGAGAGGATTCTGATCATGAGACGCAATACATGGCTGCTGAAGATGCTGACATGTATGAATGTTTAGTTGCTCAACGTGTTTTGAGTGTGCAGGTTACACAAGCTGAGCAAAATCAGAGGCATAATTTGTTCCATACAAAGGGAGTTGTGAAGGAACGTTCTGTTCGTGTCCTCATAGATGGAGGGAGCTGCAATAACTTGGCTAGCATGGAGATGGTGGAGAAGCTATCTATCACCACAAGACCACATCCACATCCTTACTACATCCAATGGTTCAACAACAGTGGCAAGGTTAAGGTAACACATACTGTTCGTGCGCATTTTAGTATCTCTACATATGCTGATTATGTTGATTATGATGTGGTACCTATGCAAGCATGTTCCTTATTACTTGGTAGACCATGGCAATTTGATAAAAATTATGTACACCATGGTAGAAACAATCAATATACTCTTGTTCATAAGGATAAAAATATTACTTTGCTTCCTATGACTCCTGATTCCATTTTGAAAGATGATATTAATAGAGCTAATAAAGCAAAACAAGAGAAAAATAAGAGTGAAAATCAGATTGTGGCAAAAGAATTTGAGCAACAAATGAAGCATAATAATAAACCATCTAGTGTTGCTTCTAAAATTAAATTGAAAAGTGCATGTTTACTTGCCACCAAATCTAATATTGATGATCTAGATTTTAGCAAATCTTTTTGCTATGATTTCGTGTGCAAAGAGGCATTATTTTCATTCGAGGACATGCCTTCCTCTTTGCCTCCTGCTGTCACTAACATTTTGCAGGAGTTCGCTGGCGTCTTTCCACAAGACCTGCCACCGGGATTACCACCTATTAGAGGAACTGAGCATCAAATTGACTTAATTCCCGGTGCATCATTACCCAACCGTGCACCATACCGTACCAATCCAGAGGAGACGAAGGAGATTATGCGTCAAGTACAAGAACTGCTCGACAAAGGTTATATACGCGAATCCCTTAGTCCTTGTGCTGTTCCTATCATTTTAGTGCCGAAAAAGGATGGTACTTCACGTATGTGTGTTGATTGTAGAGGCATTAATAATATTACTATTCGTTATCGTCATCCTATTCCTAGGCTAGATGATATGCTTGATGAATTGAGTGGCTCTACAATATTCTCCAAAGTTGATTTGCGTAGCGGATACCATCAAACTCGTATGAAATTGGGAGATGAATGGAAAATAACATTTAAAACTAAGTTTGGATATATGAGTGGTTAGTCATGCCTTTTGGGTTAACTAATGCACCTAGTACTTTCATGAGATTAATGAACAAAGTCTTACGTGATTTCACTGGACGATTTGTGGTATTTTACTTTGATGACATATTGATTTATAGCAAATCTTTGGAGGAACATTTGGAACATTTACATGTTGTTTTTATTGCTCTACGTGATGCATGTTTGTTTGGTAACCTTGGAAAGTGCACCTTTTGCACTGACCGAGTATCTTTTCTTGGCTATGTTGTTACTCCACAGGGAATTAGTATGCCTCTACTTGACTAGCTCGTTAATCAAAGATGGTTATGTTTCCTAACCATGGACAAAGAGTTGTTATTTGATTAACGGGATCACATCATTAGGTGAATGATCTGATTGACATGACCCATTCCATTAGCTTAGCACCCGATCATTTAGTATGTTGCTATTGCTTTCTTCGTGACTTATACATGTTCCTATGACTATGAGATTATGCAACTCCCGTTTGCCGGAGGAACACTTTGTGTGCTACCAAACGTCACAACGTAACTGGGTGATTATAAAGGTGCTCTACAGGTGTCTCCAAAGGTACATGTTGGGTTGGCATATTTCGAGATTAGGATTTGTCACTCCGATTGTCGGAGAGGTATCTCTGGGCCCTCTCGGTAATGCACATCACATAAAGCCTTGCAAGCATTGCAACTAATGAGTTAGTTGTGAGATGATGTATTACAGAACGAGTAAAGAGACTTGCCGGTAACGAGATTGAACTAGGTATTGAGATACCGACGATCGAATCTCGGGCAAGTAACATACCGATGACAAAGGGAACAACGTATGTTGTTATGCGGTCTGACCGATAAAGATCTTCGTAGAATATGTAGGAGCCAATATGAGCATCCAGGTTCCGCTATTGGTTATTGACCGGAGACATGTCTCGGTCATGTCTACATTGTTCTCGAACCGTAGGGTCTGCACGCTTAAGGTTTCGATGACAGTTATATTATGAGTTTATAAGTTTTGATGTACCGAAGGAGTTCGGAGTCCCGGATGAGATCGGGGACATGACGAGGAGTCTCGAAATGGTCGAGACGTAAAGATCGATATATTGGGTGACTATATTCGGACATCGAAAAGGTTCCGAGTGATTCGGGTATTTTTCGGAGTACCGGAGAGTTACGGGAATTCGCCGTGGAGTATATGGGCCTTATTGGGCCATACAGGAATAGAGGAGAGAGGCCAAAAGGAAGGAGGCCTGCGCCCCCCTCTGGTCCGAATTGGACAAGGGGCGCAACCCCCTTTTCCTTTTTCCTCTCCCCCTCTTTCCCCTTCTCCTACTCCAACAAGGAAGGAAGGAGTCCTACTCCAAGTGGGAGTAGGACTCCCCTTGGCGCGCCCCCTTCTAGGCCGGCCGCCCCCTCCCCCTTGCTCCTTTATATACGGGGGCAGGGGGGCACCTCTAGACACACAAGTTGATCTTCGTGATCGTTCCTTAGCCGTGTGCGGTGCCCCCCTCCACCATATTCCACCTCGGTCATATTGTAGCGGTGCTTAGGCGAAGCCCTGCGACGGTATAACATCAAAATCGTCACCACGCCGTCGTGCTGACGGAACTCCTCCCCGACGCTTTGCTGGATCGGAGCCCGGGGATCATCATCGAGCTGAACGTGTGCCAAGAACTCGGAGGTGCCGGAGTAACGGTGCTTGGATCGGTCGGATCGTGAAGATGTACGACTACATCAACCGCGTTGTCACAACGCTTCAGCTGTCGGTCTACAAGGGTACGTAGATCACACTCTCCCCCTCTCATTGCTATGCATCACCATGATCTTGCGTGTGCGTAGGAAATTTTTTGAAATTACTACGTTCCCCAACAGTGGCATCAGACCCTAGGTTTTATGTGTTGATGTTATATGCACGAGTAAAACACAAGTGAGTTGTGGGCGATATAAGTCATACTGCTTACCAGCATGTCATACTTTGGTTCGGCGGTATTGTTGGACGAAGCGGCCCGGACCGACATTACGCGTACGCTTACGCGAGACCAGTTCTCCCGACGTGCTTTTCACAAAGGTGGCTAGCGGGTGACAGTTTCTCCAACTTTAGTTGAACCGAGTGTGGCTACGCCCGGTCCTTGCGAAGGTTAAAACAGCAACAACTTGACAAACTATCGTTGTGGTTTTGATGCGTAGGTAAGATTGGTAGCTTTACTTAGCGGTAGCGATAGTCGTGGAAGCATAAGATTGGCGAGACGACAACGATGCTACGATGGAGATCAAGGTGTCGCGCCGATGACGATGGTGATCACGATGGTGCTTCGAAGATGGCGATCACAAGCACAAGATGATGATGGCCATATCATATCACTTATATTGATTGCATGTGATGTTTATCTTTTATGCATCTTATCTTGCTTAGATTGACGGTAGCATTATAAGATGATCTCTCACTAATTATCAAGAAGTGTTCTCCCTGAGTATGCACCGTTGCGAAAGTTCTTCGTGCTGAGACACCACGTGATGATCGGGTGTGATAGGCTCTACGTTCAAATACAACGAGTGCAAAACAGTTGCACACGCGGAATACTCAGGTTATACTTGACGAGCCAAGCATATACAGATATGGCCTCGGAACACGGATACCGAAAGGTCGAGCGTGAATCATATAGTAGATATGATCAACATAGTGATGTTCACCAATGAAACTACTCCATCTCACGTGATGATCGGACATGGTTTAGTTGATTTGGATCACGTAATCACTTAGAGGATTAGAGGGATGTCTATCTAAGTGGGAGTTCTTAAGTAATATGATTAATTGAACTTAAATTTATCATGAACTTAGTCCTGGTAGTATTTTGCAAATTATGTTGTAGATCAATAGCTCGCGTTGTTGCTTCCTTGTGTTTATTTTGATATGTTCCTAGAGAAAATTGTGTTGAAAGATGTTAGTAGCAATGATGCGGATTGGATCCGTGATCTGAGGTTTATCCTCATTGCTGCACAGAAGAATTATGTCCTTGATGCACCTCTAGGTGACGGACCTATTGCAGGAGCAGATACAAACGTTATGAACGTTTGGCTAGCTCAATATGATGACTACTTGATAGTTTAGTGCACCATGCTTAATGGCTTAGAATCGGGACTTCAAAGACGTTTTGAACGTCATGGAGCATATGAGATGTTCCAGTAGTTGAAGTTAATATGTCAAGCAAATACCCGAGTTGAGAGATATGAAGTCTCCAACAAGTTCTATAGCTAAAAGATGGAGGGGAATCGCTCAACTAGTGAGCATGCGCCCAGATTGTCTGAGTACTACAATCGCTTGAATCAAGTGGGAGTTAATCTTCCAGATAAGATAGTGATTGACAGAATTCTCTAGTCACCATCACCAAGTTAGTAGAACTTCGTGATGAACTATGATATGCAAGGGATAACGGAAACGATTCCCAAGCTCTTCGTAATGCGGAAATTGACGAAGGTAGAAATCGAGAAAAACATCAAGTGTTGATGGTAGACAAGACCACTAGTTACAAGAAAAGGGCAGAGGGAAGAAGGGGAACTTCAAGAAGAACAGCAAGCAAGTTGCTGCTCAAGTGAAGAAGCCCAAGTCTGGTCCTAAGCCTGAGACTAAGTGTTTCTACTGCAAAGGGAGTGGTCACTGGAAGGGGAACTACCCCAAGTGATTGGCAGATAAGAAGGATGGCAAAGTGAACATAAGTATATTTGATATACATGTTATTGATGTGTACTTTACTAGTGTTTATAGCACCCCCTCAGTATTTGATACTAGTTCAGTTGCTAAGATTAGTAACTCGAAACGGGAGTTGCAGAATAAACAGAGACTAGTTAAGGGTGAAGTGACGATGTGTGTTGGAAGTGGTTCCAAGATTGATATGATCATCATCGCACACTCCCTATACTTTCGGGATTAGTGTTGAACCTGAATAAGTGTTATTTGGTGTTTGCGTTAAGCATGAATATGATTTGATCATGTTTATTATAATACGGTTATTCATTTAAGTAAGAGAATAAATTGTTGTTCTGTTTACATGAATAAAACCTTATATGGTTACACACCCAATGAAAATAGTTCATTGGATCTCGATCGTAGTGATACACATAATCATAATATTGAAACCAAAAGATGCAAAGTTAATAACGATAGTGCAACTTATTTGTAGCACTGTCGTTTAGGTCATATTGGTGTAAAGCGCATGAAGAAACTCCATGCTGATGGGATTTTGGAATCACTTGATTATGAATCACTTGATGCTTGCGAACCATGCCTCATGGGCAAGATTACTAAGAATCCATTCTCCGGAGCGAGCAACTGACTTATTGGAAATAATACATACTGATGTATGCGGGCCGATGAGTGTTAAGGCTCACGGCAAGTATCGTTATTTTCTGAACTTCATAGATGATTTGAGCAGATATGGGTATATCTACTTGATGAAACATAAGTCTGAAACATTTGAAAAGTTCAAAGAATTTCAGAGTGAAGTGGAAAATCATCGTGACAAGAAAATAAAGTTCCTACGATCTGATCGCGGAGACAAATATTTGAGTTACGAGTTTGGTCTTCAATTAAAACAATGTGGAATAGTTTCACAAACTCATGCCACATGGAACACCACAGCATAATGGTGTGTCCGAACGTCATAACCGTACTTTATTGGATATAGTGCAATCTATGATGTCTCTTACCGATCTACCACTATCGTTTTGGGGTTATGCATTAGAGACAGCTGCATTCACGTTAAAAGGGCACCATCTAAATCTGTTGAGACGACACCGTATGAACTGTGGTTTGGCAAGAAACCAAAGTTGTCGTTTCTTAAAGTTTGGGGTTGCAATGCTTATGTGAAAAAGTTTCATCCTGATAAGCTCAAACCCAAATCAGAAAAGTGTGTCTTCATAGGATACCCAAAAAGTTACTGTTGGGTACACCTTCTATCACAGATCCAAAGGCAAGACATTCGTTGCTAAGAATGGATCCTTTCTAGAGAAGGAGGTTCTCTCGAAAGAAGTGAGTGGGAGGAAAGTAGAACTTGATAAGGTAATTGTACCTTCTCCCTTATTGGAAAGTAGTTCATCACAGAAATCTGTTCCTGTGACTACTACACCAATTAGTGAGGAAGCTAATGATGATGATCATGTAACTTCAGATCAAGTTACTACCGAATCTCGTAGGTAAACCAGAGTGAGATCCGCACCACAGTGGTACGGTAATCCTGTTCTAGAGGTCATGCTACTTGACCATGACGAACCTACGAACTATGAAGAAGCGATGGTGAGCCCAGATTCCGCAAAATGGCTTGAGGCCATGAAATCTGAGATGGGATCCATGTATGAGAACAAAGTATGGACTTTGGCTTACTTGCCCGATGATCGGCAAGCAATTGAGAATAAATGGATCTTCAAGAGGAAGACGGATGCTGATAGTACTGTTACTATCTACAAAGCTAGAATTGTCGCAAAAGGTTTTCGACAAGTTCAAGGTGTTGACTACGATGAGAGTTTCTCACTCGTATCTATGCTTAAGTCTGTCCGAATCATGTTAGCAATTGCCGCATTTTATGAAATCTGGCAAATGGATAAACAAAACTGCATTCCTTAATAGATTTATTAAAGAAGAGTTGTATATGATACAACCAGAAGGTTTTGTCAATCCTAAATGTGCTAACAAAATATGCAAGCTCCAGCGATCCATCTATGGACTGGTGCAAGCATCTCGGAGTTGGAATATACGCTTTGATAAGTTGATCAAAGCATATAGTTTTATACAGACTTGCGATGAAGCCTGTATTTACAAGAAAGTGAATGGGAGCACTACAACATTTCTGATAAGTATATGTGAATGACATATTGTTGATCGGAAATAATATAGAATTATTCTGCAAAGCATAAAGGAGTGTTTGAAAGGATTTTTCCAAAGAAAGACCTCGGTGAAGCTGCTGACATATTGAACATCAAGATAGATCAAGACGCTTGATAAGTTTTTTTCAATGAGTACATACCTTGACAAGATTTTGAAGTAGTTCAAAATAGAACAGTCAAAGAAAGAGTTCTTGTCTGTGTTACAAGGTGTGAAATTGAGTAAGACTCAAAAAACCCGACCACGATAGAAGATAGAAAGAGAATGAAAGTCATTCCCTATGCCTCAGCCATAGGTTCTATAAAGTATGCCATGCTATGTACCAGATCTATTGTATACCCTACATTGATTTTGGCAAGGTAGTACAATAGTGATCTAGGAGTAGATCACTGGACATCGATCAAAATTATCCTTAGTGGAATAAGGATATGTTTCTCGATTATGGAGGTGAAAAAAAGGTTCGTCGTAAAGGGTTACGTCGATGCAAGTTTTGACACTAATCCATATGACTCTAAGTCTCAATCTGGATACATATTGAAAGTGGGAGCAATTAGCTAGAGTAGCTCTGTGCAGAGCATTGTTGACATAGAAATTTGAAAAATGCATACGGATCTGAATGTGGCAGACCCGTTGACTAAACTTCTCTCACAAGCAAAACATGATCACACCTTAGTACTCTTTGGGTGTTAATCACATAGCGATGTGAACTAGATTACTGAATCTAGTAAACCCTTTGGGTGTTGGTCACATGAAGATGTGAACTAATCACATAAAGATGTGAACTATTAGTGTTAAATCACATGGTGATGTGAACTAGATTATTGACTCTAGTGCAAGTGGGAGACTGAAGGAAATATGCCCTAGAGGCAATAATAAAGTTATTATTTATTTCCTTATATCATGATAAATGTTTATTATTCATGCTAGAATTGTATTATCCGGAAACATAATACATGTGTGAATACATAGACAAACAGAGTGTCACTAGTATGCCTCTACTTGACTAGCTCGTTAATCAAAGATGGTTATGTTTCCTAACCATGGACAAAGAGTTGTTATTTGATTAACGGGATCACATCATTAGGTGAATGATCTAATTGACATGACCCATTCCATTAGCTTAGCACCCGATCGTTTAGTATGTTGCTATTGCTTTCTTCATGACTTATACATGTTCCTATGACTATGAGATTATGCAACTCCCGTTTGCCGGAGGAACACTTTGTGTGCTACCAAACGTCACAACGTAACTGGGTGATTATAAAGGTGCTCTACAGGTGTCTCCAAAGGTACATGTTGGGTTGGCGTATTTCGAGATTAGGATTTGTCACTCCGATTGTCGGAGAGGTATCTCTGGGCCCTCTCGGTAATGCACATCACATAAAGCCTTGCAAGCATTGCAACTAATGAGTTAGTTGTGAGATGATGTATTACGGAACGAGTAAAGAGACTTGCCGGTAACGAGATTGAACTAGGTATTGAGATACCGACGATCGAATCTCGGGCAAGTAACATACCGATGACAAAGGGACAACGTATGTTGTTATGCGGTCTGACCGATAAAGATCTTCGTAGAATATGTAGGAGCCAATATGAGCATCCAGGTTCCGCTATTGGTTATTGACCTGAGACATGTCTCGGTCATGTCTACATTGTTCTGGAACCGTAGGGTCCGCACGCTTAAGGTTTCGATGACAGTTATATTATGAGTTTATGAGTTTTGATGTACCGAAGGAGTTCGGAGTCCCGGATGAGATCGGGGACATGACGAGGAGTCTCGAAATGGTCGAGACGTAAAGATCGATATATTGGACGACTATATTCGGACATCGGAAAGGTTCCGAGTGATTCGGGTATTTTTTGGAGTACCGGAGAGTTACGGGAATTCGCCGGGGAGTATATGGGCCTTATTGGGCCATACGGGTATAGAGGAGAGAGGCCAAAAGGAAGGAGGCCTGCGCCCCCCCTCTGGTCCGAATTGGACAAGGGGCGCAGCCCCCTTTTCCTTTTCCTCTCCCCCTCTTTCCCCTTCTCCTACTCCAACAAGGAAGGAAGGAGTCCTACTCCAAGTGGGAGTAGGACTCCCCTTGGCGCGCCCCCTTCTAGGCCGGCCTCCCCCTCCCCCTTGCTCCTTTATATACGGGGGCAGGGGGGCACCTCTAGACACACAAGTTGATCTTCGTGATCGTTCCTTAGTCGTGTGCGGTGCCCCCCTCCACCATATTCCACCTCGGTCATATTGTAGCGGTGCTTAGGCGAAGCCCTGCGACGGTAGAACATCAAAATCGTCACCACGCCGTCGTGCTGATGGAACTCCTCCCCGGTGCTTTGCTGGATCGGAGCCCGGGGATCGTCATCGAGCTGAACGTGTGCCAAGAACTCGGAGGTGCCGGAGTAACGGTGCTTGGATCGGTCGGATCGTGAAGACGTACCACTACATCAACCGCGTTGTCACAACGCTTCCGCTGTCGGTCTACAAGGGTACGTAGATCACACTCTCCCCCTCTCGTTGCTATGCATCACCATGATCTTGCGTGTGCGTAGGAATTTTTTTGAAATTACTACGTTCCCCAACACAAATATAGGCTTCCAATATATCAATCCTTATGTCTTGACCATTTCGAGACTCCCCGTCATGTCCGTGATCACATCCGGGACTCCGAACAACCTTCGGTACATCAAAACACAAAAACCCTAATTACGATCATCACCGAACTTTATGCGTGCGGACCCTACGGGTTCGAGAACTATGTAGACATGACCGAGACACGTCTCCGGTCAATAACCAATAGAGGAACCTGGATGCTCATATTGGCTCCTACATATTCTATGAAGATCTTTATCGGTCAGATCGCATAACAACATACGTTGTTCCCTTTGTCATCAGTATGTGTAAGTGCATCTAGTGCCACCCCTAGTTGGTTTTGGAGTATTGACGACAAACCTAGTTGAGGGACTAACATGTTTGTGAGAATTGCAGGAAAACACAGGTAGAAGTCCCTCATTGATTCGGTTTTATTACCAGAGATGACCCCTAAAAATGTACGAAGACATTGAAGACAATGGTGGTTTATGAAGATATTCATATTGAAGACAATGACATGAGAAGACTCCCTGTGAAGCTTATGGAACTCGAAGACTTAGATCCTTCGTAGTTTTATTTCATTTATGTTGTGTCATAGGAATCACCGTACTGTTAAGTGGGGTCCAAGAGAACCAGTCAGAATGACTAAAGTGATGCCTAATTCAAATCCTATGTCTTCAAGCGAAGACTTTGAGAGAAAATCTTGTCCAGAGTCAGACAAGTCAGCTTTAGTTGTAGCCCAAGTAAAGTTGCCGTGTGAGTTCAAAATTCGACCATTGGTACACGTGTCAGTTCCTTAGTGACCCAGGGTCATTTCGGACAGATCAGGTCGGGTTGCCAAGTGGCTATAAATAGTCCACCCCCACAACCATAAACGGTTGGCTGCTCAGATTTCAGCGCACGGCTTTTGTCGTTTGAGAGCAACCCACCTCGAAGCCTTTGAAAGAAAAATTCCTAGTGAGGAGAAAAGCCCTAACCACCCAGAGCCAGAGTAAATTGGGCATCACTTAAGTCTTCTTGTCTGTGTGATCTGAAGACTTATTACACTTGAGGACTGTGCATCCTCCAGACGGTTAGGCGTCGCGTTCTGAGCATCCAAGAGAAATTGTGGATTGCCAGTGAACGAAGTCTGTGAAGGTTTGGGAGTCTACCTTGAAGACTTACCTGAGTGATTGTGCGAGGTCTGTGTGACCTTAGCTCAAGGAGAAAACGGTGAGAACTGGGTGTCTTGGACTAAGTGTCCTTGACTGGGTGTCCGGGACTGTGTGTCCTTTGGTTTAAATACCTAGCCGCTCCAACCAGACGTACAGTTGTCACAGCAACTGGAACTGGTCCAACAAATCATTGTCTTCAACGTGTCACTGGTTTCATCTTCACTTCCTTTTACTTACAGTTATTCATTGTGAAGCCATTGCATGCTTGCTTTATCTTTTGTCTTCACAACATGAATGTATGATCTGTTTGGCTTCATAACTTCTTCCTACCTGATCCTTATTACACTGAAGCTGTTTGTCATTGCGCTTTCACTCTATTGAATACATGACCATGGCTGGCCTAGTGTAATCTAACTTCCGCTGCACAGTAATAGGCATAATCTTCACTGTTTGTCTTCATAACTCTCACGTTTTGAAGATTTTCATAAAAATCGCCTATTCACCCCCCCTCTAGTCGATATAACGCACTTTCAATTGGTATCAGAGCAAGGTGCTCCCTTGTTCTGTGTGATTCGGTTTAACCACCTGGAGTTTTAGCGATGTCGACTGCAGGGATAATCAAAGTCTCCGCTGCTTGCCCCGTCTTCGATGGAACTGAATATCCCTACTGGAAGAATAAGATGCGCATGCATCTTGAAGCCATTGACGTCGACCTATGGTATGTCGTCGAAAACGGCGTTCCCAAGGCTGGAGAAGGTGTCACTGCTGCTGATGTCAAGAAGTTCATTCAACTGGATTCTACTGCCAAGAATATCATCTGTGGTCATCTGACCAAAGGACAGTATGGCCGTGTGAGTGCCTTGAAGACATCAAAGCTAGTCTGGGACTGGCTCTCCAAGGTCAATGAAGGCATCTCAACCCAGAGAGATCAAAGAATCAGTGTTCTTCGCAACCTCTTCAACCGCTTCAAGCGAAATGACAATGAGAATGTCCAGCACACATTTGACCGGCTCACTGACATCACAAATGAGCTTCAAGCCCTCGGCGCCACTGAGATCACCAAACATGAAATCGTCAAGACGCTGCTGAGATCACTTGATAGTTCGTTTGACATCCTGGCCCTGATGATTCAAGAACGTCCTGATTTCAAGACACTCGATCCGTCTGACATACTTGAGAGGCTCAACACACATGAGTTTCAGCTTTCTGAGAAAAGAGATATCTACGGTCCAAACTATGGGCGAACTCGTGCTTTGAAGGCAAAAGCTGTCTCCTCATCTGAAGAAGAATCTGACTGCAGTTCTGATGATCCTGAAGACATTGGAAGAGAACTTGCAATGCTAGTGAAGAAGTTCCAAAAATTCACCAAGAAGAAAGGCTTCAGAAAATCTTCACGATCAAGCTCAAGGAATGATGAAGTTTCTTCTCATGACTACAAGAAGAAAACATGTCACAAGTGCAAGAAAACTGGACACTTCATTTCTGGGTGTCCACAGTGGGACAATGAGAACAGAAGGAAGAAGAAGAGCAAAGAATATGATTCTGACGACAAGAAAAAGAAGAAATACTCAAAGTCTTCTTCCAAGTCTTCATCAAAGTCTTCATCACACAAGAAGAGCTCATCTGGCAAGGCACGTGCGTTTGTTGGCAAGGAGATGGATTCAGAGGAGGAGTCCGCATCTGAGGAGGCAGAGGTGGAGTCTGAGGAGGAGTCTGATTCTGGCATTGCGAGTCTGGCTAAAGCATACGTCGCCAAGTCCATCTTCAACACTGAAGACAATGACTGCAACACCGACACCGACGCAAATGACAAGAACGACTCCACTCCTACCTACTGCTTCATGGCACGCGGTGCCAAGGTAAACACACGTACTACTCACTATGAAACATCTAGTGACGATGACTCTGAATGTGATTCAAAACCTAGCTACAGAACACTTGCTAAAATTGCAACTGAACAACAGAAAGCCATGGAACATATTCAAAAACTGTTAGACAGAAGCGATGATCTGTTGGGTGCCGAAATGACTCGTTCTGAATCCTTAATTGAAGACATAAAAAATCTTCACGTTAAGTATCAGGAACTTGAAGATCGTCTTGAGACTCTCTCAACTACTCATGAAAAGCTCTCCTATGATTATCTTCAAAAGAAGCAAGATCTTGAGAAGTTGAGAGCGGATCATGAAGATCTTCAAAAGGAAAATGAGTCACTTCGCTCCGAACAGATCAGTCCCGCTCAGGAAGGATTTGAACCACCATGTCTTAAATGCATTGAGCGTGATAATGCTAATTCTGTTGCTGAATGTTCCACTGCTACTACTGTTGCAATATCTTCAACTGTTAACGTGGTAACTAACCCCTCTTCTGAGGATACCACTGCTATTGCTGATGAGAATGCTAGGTTGAAGACATTGCTTGAAACAGGAATGTACAAAAGTCTAAAAGGGCATCAGACACTATGTGATGTCCTTAAGAAGCAGATTCTGAACCGAAACCCTAGGAAAGAGGGTGTTGGGTTCGTGAGGAAAATTAATGCAGATGGCTCTTACTGGAAACCTGAGCAGTACCCCAAAACCACATGGGTTGCTGCAAAGGAACTTTCAACAGATCCATCCAATTTATCTGGCTTCACTTGTGCTAACCCTATTATCATTGATGAATCCTTTGATGCAAACTATAAACTGTTTAAGAATCAGAATGGTGAAGTGTTTGCCAGGTACATTGGTACTAACTGCAGGAATGGACCGCCTATGAAGAAGATCTGGGTTCCGAAAACATGTCTGCAAAATCTTCCTGTGAATGTCTTCATGACACCTCACTTGAAGAAGACAAGCCTCGGTCCAAAGGCTTCATACAGACAGAGGACTCACCTGAGTCACACTAAAGCAAACGTTTTGTAGGGAAACCATACTCAGGCATATGAATATGAGAGCGGTTCATCGAACCGTCATGTTCATATGACCAAAAATTATTCTGCCTATGCCTATGAGTATTATTGTCCCCCTGCTAGACTGTTTGCTAAGGCTTCAAAGCCAAAATTCTCAGATGCTGCACTTAGACTTATAGCTTCTAAGCCACCCTTGAAGATGTGGGTGGTTAAGAAAGCTTAACTCTCTTTTGCAGGGAAAGGTCTCCAGCACAAAAACAAAATCTTCTGATGATATTGCTGGGGACCATAAAAATCTTGTGGGGCGCAAGATAAACTGCCCAAATGGCATCATTATGTACTTCGTTCCTGAATCGCATGCTACTCTCCCTATTAGTCCTAATCTGGATCTAAGTTTTCATAATCCACTGGTTCATCAAATGTTTATGCTTCACAATACCCTTCGTGAAGCCTATCCCCCTAACTGCACTGTAGGGTACGACACCAGTGACTTCAAAGTCTTCAGAATGGATTATTGACAGTGGGTGTACAAATCACATGACTGGCAAAAGAAGCCTTCTCATGGACTCAACTTTACGTCCATCCGACAAGAGCCACATTACATTTGCTGACACTGGTAAAAGTAAGGTATTGGGTCTAGGTAGAGTTGCAATCTCAAGGGATCAACACATGGATAAAGTCATGCTTGTTGAATCCCTTGGCTTCAACTTAATGTCTGTCTCAATGCTTTGAGATTTGAATATGATTGTAATGTTTGGCAAATATCGCTGCCTGGTGCTAATGGAATCTGACAAATCTCTAGTGTTTGAAGGGTATAGGAAAGGTGATTTGTATGTGGTAGATTTCTCAGCAGGACCACAACTTGCAGTATGTCTTCTTGCAAAAGCTTCAGAACGCTGGCTTTGGCATCGAAGGCTTGGGCATGCTGGCATGAGGAACCTCCACACCCTTGCGAAGAAAAAGCACGTCATAGGCATCGAGGGCGTCAAGTTCAAGAAAGATCACTTATGCGGTGCCTGTGAAGCAGGGAAGATGACAAGGGCAAAACAACCTTCGAAGACAATCGTGACCACTACTCAACCTTTCGAACTGCTTCACATGGATCTTTTCGGTCCCACTCACTACTCAACTTTTACTACTTCTGCTTGCCTCTATGGCTTCGTAATTGTTGATGATTATTCTAGATATACTTGGGTGCACATAATCCTTTACAAGACTGAAGTGCAGGATGTCTTCAGACGCTTCGCAAATTGAGCTATGAACAATTTTGGCGCCAAGATAAAGCACATCAGAAGTGACAATGGCACTGAATTCAAGAACACTGGCCTTGATACATATCTGGACACCTTGGGGATCACACATGAATTCTCAGCTCCATACACGCCACAGCAGAATGGCGTCGTCGAACGCAAGAACAGAACACTCATTGAGATGGCCAGAACAATGCTAGATGAATACAAGACTCCAAGAAAATTCTGGACTGAAGCCATTGATACTGCATGCCATACAATCAATCGTGTTTATCTTCACAAGCTTCTGAACAAGACATCTTATGAGCTCCTAACTGGCAAGAAGCCAAATGTCAGTTACTTCAGAGTATTTGGCGCAAAATGCTGGATCAAGGACCCACACCACACCTCAAAGTTTGCACCAAAAGCACATGAAGGCTTCATGCTTGGATATGGAAAGGATTCGCACTCCTACAGAGTCTTCAATCTCTTCCACTACAAAGTGGTTGAAACAGTGGATGTGCGATTTGATGAAACCAATGGATCACAAAGAGAGCAATTGCCAAATGTGCTAGATGAAGTTCCAGCAAATGAATCAATCAAGCTTATGGGAACTGGAGAAATTGTACCTTCTGAAGCTCATCCTGAAGAAGAACTTATCATCTCAGCACCTGATCCACATGAAGACAATGCTCAGCCTGAAGATATACCTCCAAATGACAACACAGATCAACAAGAGCAAAGTCTTCGCCCTATACATCCTCGTGTTGCAAATGAAGTACAAATTGACAAAATACTTGACAGCATCAATGCACCTGGTCCACTCACTCGTGCAAGGGCAACTCAGCTAACAAACTTCTGTGGGCATTTCGCATTCGTCTCAATATCAGAACCCAAGAAAGTTGAAGAAGCCTTCATGGAACCTGAATGGATTCAAGCTATGCAAGAAGAGCTTCAACAGTTTGAGCTGAATAATGTATGGGAACTGGTTAAGCGTCCTGATCCACGGAAGCACAACATAATAGGCACCAAATGGATATACCGCAACAAGCAAGATGAGCATGGTCAAGTTGTCAGAAACAAAGCTTGTCTCGTTGCTCAAGGATATACTCAAGTGGAGGGCATTGACTTCGATGAAACATTTGCTCCTGTGGCTAGGCTTGAAGCCATACGCATACTGCTGGCCTATGCAAATCATCATAACATACTTCTATATCAGATGGATGTGAAAAGTGCCTTTCTCAATGGCAAGATTGAAGAAGAAGTGTATGTTGCACAACCACCTGGCTTTGAAAATCCAAAACATCCTGATATGGTATATAAGCTCAACAAGGCACTGTATGGCCTCAAACAAGCCCCTAGGGCCTGGTATGATACACTCAAGTACTTTCTGAAAAGCAAAGGCTTCATACCTGGTTCCCTGGATCCCACTCTTTTCACGAAGACATATGATGGTGAATTGTTTGTGTGCCAATATATGTGGATGACATTATCTTCGGCTGCACCAATCAGAAGTATAGTGAAGAGTTTGGATACATGATGCAAGAGCAATATCAGATGTCCATGATGGGGGGGCTGAAGTTCTTCCTCGGTCTTCAAATACGGCAACAACGCAACGGCATCTTCATATCTCAAGAGAAATATCTTAAAGAGTGCCTGAAGAAGTTCGGTATGCAAGACTGCAAAGGCTTCACAACACCAATGCCAGCCAAGCATCATCTGGGTCCCGACGACAATGGTAAAGAGTTCGATCAAAAGGTATACCGCTCCATGATTGGGTCTTTGCTTTATTTATGTGCATCTAGGCCAGATATCATGCTTAGTGTTTGCATGTGTGCTCGATTTCAAGCGACACCAAAGGAGTCGCATCACTTAGCTGTGAAGCGAATTCTTCAATATTTGGCTCACACCCCAACTCTAGGATTATGGTATCCAAAGGGATCAGAGTTTGATTTGGTTGGATTTTCGGATGCTGATTATGCTGGTGACAAGGTTGATCGCAAGTCTATATCAGGCACATGTCACTTTCTGGGACGATCACTTGTATGTTGGTCTTCAAAGAAGCAGAACCGTGTATCACTCTCCACTGCTGAATCTGAATACATTGCTACTGGATCTTGCTGCGCTCAGCTTCTGTGGATGAAGCAAACACTCAAGGATTATGGCATTCATCTGAAGCAAGTGCCACTTTACTGCGACAACGAAAGCGCCATCAAGATTGCCAACAACCCAGTTCAGCACTCGAAGACAAAGCACATTGAAATTCGTCATCACTTTCTCAGAGATCATGTTGTGAAGGAAGACATTGATATCATACACGTCAACACTGAAGAGCAATTGGCAGATATCTTCACCAAGCCCTTGGATGAGAAGAGATTTTGCAAGTTATGGTGTGAGCTAAATATCTTGGAATCCTCAAATGTCCTGTGATCAGGCACACATCCTAACACTTAAGCATATTGATGACTTAGATGTGCAACACACGAAGTAGCGTATATCTTCAAACAATGAAGACATACATTCTAAGTGTGAATACATTAATGTGGAATTTGACTTCGGAGCGCCACGATAATTGTGCGCCGTGTCTGGGTCTAATACTTCCTATACGGTGGGTAACGCCACCACCAAACGTTCCATTTTGAAGTGTTTCTCTCATGGCGTTACCTCTCAATGTCTTCACATTTGGTTTGGCTTCATTCTCAATATGTCTTCATAATTATCTTCACTGCGTTGATTAAATGGATATATATGTACTGATGTTCTGTCCTCTACAGCATTCACTTATAGCTATGTCTTCTGGGTTGAATCTTTTGAACTAAGTGAATGTGATCGGACCCTAACCTCTCTATGCTTTCTATCTCAAACTCTATCTCTCCAAGACATATGCATTCTGTTGAAACTGTCAAATGTCTTCACTGTGTCCTTGTCAGCTGAAGACATAGTGACAACCATAAAAATCCGTTTTTAATGCTCAGTCCTCCACATAATATCCGGAGAAGCAGGAATGACCGCCCGACAATTTAGGCGTGCGTGGGACGTGGAACAAATCCCAATCTTCCTCTAACTGGCCACGCGTGCCTCAAATGCGAACCGCCAGGGGTACCTGCGTAATAGCGCAGTGCCGCCTCTATCCCTATAAATACACGATTCACTGCGGTCATTATCTCCTTCTTCCACCCTCGCACGAACCCTAGCGCCACCGCTAGCACTCGACGACGCCGGCGACGAAGCGCTTCACTGCCGCAACCTCTCCGACGCCGTTTTCACGCTGACAGCGGACATCGTTCTCTCTGCCGTCGCCGTAGGTGTCTTCCGTCGCCAAGTTAGGTCACGGAGGATCGAACTGCTCGACCTCAACTCTCACTTCGTCTAGCAGTTCCAAGTGTGGTAAATAAAACCTCTTTTTACAGCCTCTTTTGATCCCATAGTTCAGTCACTTTCTGCCATAAGGAGTTTCTCTTCACATCAGTTAGTTATCTCGCTACATCTCATGACATGCCTAGTATATTCACTTGTGCTTCATAAGGTAGTTAGATTCCTCACTTGTACTGATCTGTGGGTTCGTACAAATCTGGAACCAACTTCTTATCTGTGAGTGAATGTCTTCGCACAATGAGGTCTATGTCTTCTAAACCAATTTATCTTCAAAATCTTCTGAGAATGCATATGACCTCTTCCCCTTCCCTCGCACCTTAATGCTGTCACAGGTACATGTCCGTGGGAGAATCCTTTGGTTCTCATAGTCTGCATTCATTTGCAGAGTACTTGCAGCATCACATCAACTCTCCTGAAGCCAGTTCTTGCAAAAGGAAGCCTTTGAAGCCTTTGAACATCTTGAAGCCTTCCAAGTTATTCATGGCTTTAGAAACAGCGGCAAGGAAGGGAGGCAGACAGCGACGTGGTGAAACGTCCAAAGATCTGCCTGATGAATTGGCAGAGATGTACAAAACCGATCCTGAAGAAAGCTATGGTCAGCGCAAGACACGAATCCAATGGATTCGAAGATATTGGGCAGAGAAATGGTTCCACTACCGCTTCGTCACTCAGGAATATGCGGAGAAGTGTGCCATCAAGAGACCGTGGGGAGACGTACTATACAAAAATCTCGTACCCAGGTCCAGAGTCGAAGCTATTGCTCAAGGCTTCTATCCATGCATGGTGAGAGGACCAAAGCCAGCTGAAGCACATCCGTCATCACTTCTCTGGTGCCGCGATGATAATCTCTTCAAGTGCAACTTTCAGTTTGCACAACAATCAGCAAAGATAAATAAGAAGAAATTTGGGCTTGACTTCAACCCTGGTCCCTCCTCACCAAGGGCAGATGGCACACGCGACGCCGATCCCAATACCATCGGGCCGTATGCCAATCTTGCAGGCCTCATCACTCGCATCCTAGTCCAAGGGACTGCTGTGAATGACCCTCCAGCAGATACTGAGTCAGATGACGCCCCTGCTGCGCCAAAGCCGAAGCAGAAGAAGCCAAAAGCTTCAAAGCCGGCCGCTTCTCCCAAGATCGCAAGAGTGAAGCCTTTAGCAACTGCACCTCCTGAAGCCAGTATGCAGTCAGAAGGCTTATCACGAGTGTCCAAGCCCCAAGAAGCCAAGAAGCCTCAGCCACACACAGGCAAAGAGCTCACAGCTGCTGCCGTTCTGCGCTGTGAAAACATTGATCTATCAAGCGATGAGGATCTTGGAGATGACGCAGTTGAGCAGCTCATCAAGGGCAAGGAGGAGGCTGAAATCTTCAACAATCTGCCTCTGTTTGATGTCGCCGTCATCCACAGCTTCATTGATGAATGGTTTGACACACCAGACATAAGCTTTGATGATCTGCAGCTACCAATAGGCCTTAGCGTTGCCTTTCAAGGTGCAATTGCTTCAGAACTTGCAATAGCCCAGCGAATTGTAGAACTGAAGCAGAAAATTGATTATGAAAAGGCTCAGTTCAAGAAGCACGTGGCCAAGCTCTGCGTGCAAGAAGTGAAAAACTTCAAGATCATGTTGCACGAGCTGAAAGAGAACTTTCTGAAGACGCGTGCTGAAGCTCAAGGCTCGCGAGAGCGCATGAAGACTTTGGCTGATCACTGCGTGCAGGCCTACAATGAGGCAGAGAAGCGCAAGGCACTTGGGCGTCCCGGCATTGACCCCAGGATGGCCGCGAAGAAGAAAAAGAAGGATGATGTGCCTGAACCTGAAGCGCCAAGGTCAGAAACTGCTCCGATTGTCTTCCCCGCTGCAACGACTGGCTCGAAGCCAAAGAGTCGATCAACCGCCTCACAGCACAAGAAGACACGGACTGCAGAGGCTGAAGCTAAGAAGAGAAAACATTCTGAAGCCTCTCCTTCTGAACCCATCATCAAGAAGCGCAAGACCAAGAAATCTCGGGCTGCTCCCACAGAGCCCTTGACAGTTGAACCCCTCTCCGTCCGCTATCCTGACGCAGATCGTCAGTTGACTGTGCATGAACCCAACGCTGAAGACATTCCAGCAGACGAACCCAACGCTGCTGAAGACATTGGTCTCCAAGACAATGTGCAAGGTGATGCAGCCCTTCCTCAGCTTGAGACAAGCGAACTGATCAGTATTGGTCGTCCATTGACGCCAATCACACAAGATGCATCGTGGGCAGATCGCCCACAGGAGGAAGATGAGCCCCAACCCACTACAACTCCACCGGCGCCTACATTCCGTAGGCTTCGCAAAGGGCCAAGGGCTCAGGCTGCTGACGACATTCTGGCTGCATCAGCCGAAGAGCATGCAGAGATACCACAAGCTCCAACTCCCCCACACCAACAAGAAGCAGTTCTCCAGGAGAACGTGCCTGAGTCTGCAAATGTTGAGGCTGCCACAAACAACGCCGAAGCAAATGTGGAGCCCAACCCAACAATAGCTTCAGAAGACAATGAAGCTACTGCTCCTGAACATTCTGTGCCTGAGTCTGCTGCCGGACCACAATTCAACTATCATATTGCGTATAGACCCCAGGTCCAGAAGCCGATCCCACGACTGCCAAGGTTCCCAGGTCCTGCATCAGCTCCTGGTTCCTTCAACATCAACGGCTTCAGGGCAGATAACACGTTTTTCGACCGCTCCAAGAACCCTTATTCAAGGGAACAGATTGTATCAGATAGGTTCTGGAGCCATCAACAGCGCAGCTATTATTCATGCATCCTATACAACCAAGGCCGCATCTTTCCTCACAAGCGCCTTGAGGTTGAAGCTGTTGCTGGTCTGCCTGGTCTGGAAGAAGCACTGGATTGCTTCAAGCAAATGGGTTTGCTGCCATTTATCACTGATGAAGAGCACTGGAACGAAGAGCTTCTGCTCCCGTTCTATGCCACTTTGCATATCAAAGGCTATAACAGAGATCCGAAGACATGGATTCTGGAGTGGATGACAGGCAATATCCATCATGAAGCCAATGCTTTCGACCTAATTGAGCTTACCGGCCTTCCCACTCCTGGCGAATTCTTTGAAGAAGGGTGCCAACTCCATGCTGAAGCAATTGAGAGCATATTTCAGCGTCCTGAGCCAGATATGAGTCAGATGCTCTCAATAATGAAGCCACTGCCTCCTAATGCACCCTATCCAACTAGGTTCTTCGTTGAAGACTTAGAGTACCTACCCAGAACAATATATCACATCATAAGGCGGACTCTATGGCCTGTAAAGGGACACTCTCGATATGCAACAATTGATGGTGCAATGAAGACTCTCATCTTCTGCATTCTTCATGGCAAATGCTTCAATGCACAAGATCTCTTCATCCGTCACTTTGCAGCATCTGCCTCAGAACTGTTTGGATTAAAGTTCTATGCTCCTTGGGTTATGAGGCTGATCAAGCTTCACTCTGCAATCTCCTATCAACCCTCAGCCCGAAACCATAGGATATTTTTGCCAGATGTGGACACATCTGCTGAAGCAATATATCCAGAGCCTGGCAAGCAACCATTAAGTCTTCAAAATGCAGAACACCAGAGCTTCACTCAAAATATTGAAGGTGTTGAAGCTCTCTCCCGAGTGTATCCAATGGCTGGCACCACACGTGCCCCTGCATCAACTGAAGCCACTGACAGCACAGCTGCCAAGAGACCCAAGAAGCGCGCTCGAGCACTCAATGACCGAGAGCTTCTTGTGGCTCTTCACCAAAAGCAAGATAGGCATCACGACTGGCTCAAACGGCAGATGAGAAGCATCATGCAAGACGTCAATCGCATCAGAAATCTGGCAACCAAGAATGCGTTTGTCGCACACGAGACCTGTCGCCGCACTTGGAAAGGCCTCACCATGATGAGCAATGAAGCTGAACTGCAAGAGGATGGCTTCAGAGAGAGATTCCAATTTGACTCCACGCCTCCAAGAAGAGCTGTGATGCGAAGCACACCATCCCTTGAAGAGTCAGAATTCTCTTCTTCTGCTGCCACCGTGTCTGCCCGGATTATTGAAGAAGACGACGACGCGACATCATCTCCACCTGCTTCAACACACGTCGAATCTGCACCAAGCTCATCTGCACCTCCACCAAACAACTCCACCGATCCTGCTGCGCCTGGGAACGCGTAGAAAACTCTATGTCTTCAAACCTTTTTGGTCATCACTGACAAAAGGGGGAGAAGCATGATGTTTATAGTCTTCAAGCGGGTCACTTGGGTGGGTGCCTTTATATTTTGCTACATTTTGCTTCATGCTTACAACTCCCGTTTTTGCTACATTTGCTTCTTTGAGTTGTAACACTTAGCCTTGATGGCCGTCTGCTACCTGTTTGTCACTCCGTTATGCGACGATAAATTCCGCACTCATCTCTTACTGCAGACGTCCATTTTCCATTATGCATGTCATTATCTTCATATACTTTCACATGCATAGTGGATTGTCATCATAAGTTGAAGTGGATCTCCACAAGTACAACCTGCCATGTGCATTTGCATTCAAAAGGCAAATTACTTATATGCACATCTTCAGGGGGAGCCCTTGCAACTTATGAAGACAAATTCCTTTACTATCTCACAAATTATGTTCCCCGTTGAAAACTTCAACTAGTTTGTCATCAATCACCAAAAAGGGGGAGATTGTAAGTGCATCTAGTGCCACCCCTAGTTGGTTTTGGAGTATTGACGACAAACCTAGTTGAGGGACTAACATGTTTGTGAGAATTGCAGGAAAACACAGGTAGAAGTCCCTCATTGATTCGGTTTTATTACCAGAGATGACCCCTAAAAATGTACGAAGACATTGAAGACAATGGTGGTTTATGAAGATATTCATATTGAAGACAATGACATGAGAAGACTCCCTATGAAGCTTATGGAACTCGAAGACTTAGATCCTTCGTAGTTTTATTTCATTTATGTTGTGTCATAGGAATCACCGTACTGTTAAGTGGGGTCCAAGAGAACCAGTTAGAATGACTAAAGTGATGCCTAATTCAAATCCTATGTCTTCAAGCGAAGACTTTGAGAGAAAATCTTGTCCAGAGTCAGACAAGTCAGCTTTACTTGTAGCCCAAGTAAAGTTGCCGTGTGAGTTCAAAATTCGACCGTTGGTACACGTGTCAGTTCCTTAGTGACCCAGGGTCATTTCGGACAGATCAGGTCGGGTTGCCAAGTGGCTATAAATAGTCCACCCCCCACAACCATAAACGGTTGGCTGCTCAGATTTCAGCGCACGGCTTTTGTCGTTTGAGAGCAACCCACCTCGAAGCCTTTGAAAGAAAAATTCCTAGTGAGGAGAAAAGCCCTAACCACCCAGAGCCAGAGTAAATTGGGCATCACTTAAGTCTTCTTGTCTGTGTGATCTGAAGACTTATTACACTTGAGGACTGTGCATCCTCCAGACGGTTAGGCGTCGCGTTCTGAGCAGCCAAGAGAAATTGTGGATTGCCAGTGAACGAAGTCTGTGAAGGTTTGGGAGTCTACCTTGAAGACTTACCTGAGTGATTGTGCGAGGTCTGTGTGACCTTAGCTCAAGGAGAAAACGGTGAGGACTGGGTGTCTTGGACTAAGTGTCCTTGACTGGGTGTCCGGGACTGTGTGTCCTTTGGTTTAAATACCTAGCCGCTCCAACCAGACGTACAGTTGTCACAGCAACTGGAACTGGTCCAACAAATCATTGTCTTCAACGTGTCACTGGTTTCATCTTCACTTCCTTTTACTTACAGTTATTCATTGTGAAGCCATTGCATGCTTGCTTTATCTTTTGTCTTCACAACATGAATGTATGATCTGCTTGGCTTCATAACTTCTTCCTACCTGATCCTTATTACACTGAAGCTGTTTGTCATTGCGCTTTCACTCTATTGAATACATGACCATGGCTGGCCTAGTGTAATCTAACTTCCGCTGCACAGTAATAGGCATAATCTTCACTGTTTGTCTTCATAACTCTCACGTTTTGAAGATTTTCATAAAAATCGCCTATTCACCCCCCCTCTAGTCGATATAACGCACTTTCAATTGGTATCAGAGCAAGGTGCTCCCTTGTTCTGTGTGATTCGGTTTAACCACCTGGAGTTTTAGCGATGTCGAATGCAGGGATAATCAAAGTCTCCGCTGCTTGCCCCGTCTTCGATGGAACTGAATATCCCTACTGGAAGAATAAGATGCGCATGCATCTTGAAGCCATTGACGTCGACCTATGGTATGTCATCGAAAACGGCGTTCCCAAGGCTGGAGAAGGTGTCACTGCTGCTGATGTCAAGAAGTTCATTCAACTGGATTCTACTGCCAAGAATATCATCTGTGGTCATCTGATCAAAGGACAGTATGGCCGTGTGAGTGCCTTGAAGACATCAAAGCTAGTCTGGGACTGGCTCTCCAAGGTCAATGAAGGCATCTCAACCCAGAGAGATCAAAGAATCAGTGTTCTTCGCAACCTCTTCAACCGCTTCAAGCGAAATGACAATGAGAATGTCCAGCACACATTTGACCGGCTCACTGACATCACAAATGAGCTTCAAGCCCTCGGCGCCACTGAGATCACCAAACATGAAATCGTCAAGACGCTGCTGAGATCACTTGATAGTTCGTTTGACATCCTGGCCCTGATGATTCAAGAACGTCCTGATTTCAAGACACTCGATCCGTCTGACATACTTGAGAGGCTCAACACACATGAGTTTCAGCTTTCTGAGAAAAGAGATATCTACGGTCCAAACTATGGGCGAACTCGTGCTTTGAAGGCAAAAGCTGTCTCCTCATCTGAAGAAGAATCTGACTGCAGTTCTGATGATCCTGAAGACATTGGAAGAGAACTTGCAATGCTAGTGAAGAAGTTCCAAAAATTCACCAAGAAGAAAGGCTTCAGAAAATCTTCACGATCAAGCTCAAGGAATGATGAAGTTTCTTCTCATGACTACAAGAAGAAAACATGTCACAAGTGCAAGAAAACTGGACACTTCATTTCTGGGTGTCCACAGTGGGACAATGAGAACAGAAGGAAGAAGAAGAGCAAAGAATATGATTCTGACGACAAGAAAAAGAAGAAATACTCAAAGTCTTCTTCCAAGTCTTCATCAAAGTCTTCATCACACAAGAAGAGCTCATCTGGCAAGGCACGTGCGTTTGTTGGCAAGGAGATGGATTCAGAGGAGGAGTCCGCATCTGAGGAGGCAGAGGTGGAGTCTGAGGAGGAGTCTGATTCTGGCATTGCGAGTCTGGCTAAAGCATACGTCGCCAAGTCCATCTTCAACACTGAAGACAATGACTGCAACACCGACACCGACGCAAATGACAAGAACGACTCCACTCCTACCTACTGCTTCATGGCACGCGGTGCCAAGGTAAACACACGTACTACTCACTATGAAACATCTAGTGACGATGACTCTGAATGTGATTCAAAACCTAGCTACAGAACACTTGCTAAAATTGCAACTGAACAACAGAAAGCCATGGAACATATTCAAAAACTGTTAGACAGAAGCGATGATCTGTTGGGTGCCGAAATGACTCGTTCTGAATCCTTAATTGAAGACATAAAAAATCTTCACGTTAAGTATCAGGAACTTGAAGATCATCTTGAGACTCTCTCAACTACTCATGAAAAGCTCTCCTATGATTATCTTCAAAAGAAGCAAGATCTTGAGAAGTTGAGAGCGGATCATGAAGATCTTCAAAAGGAAAATGAGTCACTTCGCTCCGAACAGATCAGTCCCGCTCAGGAAGGATTTGAACCACCATGTCTTAAATGCATTGAGCGTGATAATGCTAATTCTGTTGCTGAATGTTCCACTGCTACTACTGTTGCAATATCTTCAACTGTTAACGTGGTAACTAACCCCTCTTCTGAGGATACCACTGCTATTGCTGATGAGAATGCTAGGTTGAAGACATTGCTTGAAACAGGAATGTACAAAAGTCTAAAAGGGCATCAGACACTATGTGATGTCCTTAAGAAGCAGATTCTGAACCGAAACCCTAGGAAAGAGGGTGTTGGGTTCGTGAGGAAAATTAATGCAGATGGCTCTTACTGGAAACCTGAGCAGTACCCCAAAACCACATGGGTTGCTGCAAAGGAACTTTCAACAGATCCATCCAATTTATCTGGCTTCACTTGTGCTAACCCTATTATCATTGATGAATCCTTTGATGCAAACTATAAACTGTTTAAGAATCAGAATGGTGAAGTGTTTGCCAGGTACATTGGTACTAACTGCAGGAATGGACCGCCTATGAAGAAGATCTGGGTTCCGAAAACATGTCTGCAAAATCTTCCTGTGAATGTCTTCATGACACCTCACTTGAAGAAGACAAGCCTCGGTCCAAAGGCTTCATACAGACAGAGGACTCACCTGAGTCACACTAAAGCAAACGTTTTGTAGGGAAACCATACTCAGGCATATGAATATGAGAGCGGTTCATCGAACCGTCATGTTCATATGACCAAAAATTATTCTGCCTATGCCTATGAGTATTATTGTCCCCCTGCTAGACTGTTTGCTAAGGCTTCAAAGCCAAAATTCTCAGATGCTGCACTTAGACTTATAGCTTCTAAGCCACCCTTGAAGATGTGGGTGGTTAAGAAAGCTTAACTCTCTTTTGCAGGGAAAGGTCTCCAGCACAAAAACAAAATCTTCTGATGATATTGCTGGGGACCATAAAAATCTTGTGGGGCGCAAGATAAACTGCCCAAATGGCATCATTATGTACTTCGTTCCTGAATCGCATGCTACTCTCCCTATTAGTCCTAATCTGGATCTAAGTTTTCATAATCCACTGGTTCATCAAATGTTTATGCTTCACAATACCCTTCGTGAAGCCTATCCCCCTAACTGCACTGTAGGGTACGACACCAGTGACTTCAAAGTCTTCAGAATGGATTATTGACAGTGGGTGTACAAATCACATGACTGGCAAAAGAAGCCTTCTCATGGACTCAACTTTACGTCCATCCGACAAGAGCCACATTACATTTGCTGACACTGGTAAAAGTAAGGTATTGGGTCTAGGTAGAGTTGCAATCTCAAGGGATCAACACATGGATAAAGTCATGCTTGTTGAATCCCTTGGCTTCAACTTAATGTCTGTCTCAATGCTTTGCGATTTGAATATGATTGTAATGTTTGGCAAATATCGCTGCCTGGTGCTAATGGAATCTGACAAATCTCTAGTGTTTGAAGGGTATAGGAAAGGTGATTTGTATGTGGTAGATTTCTCAGCAGGACCACAACTTGCAGTATGTCTTCTTGCAAAAGCTTCAGAATGCTGGCTTTGGCATCGAAGGCTTGGGCATGCTGGCATGAGGAACCTCCACACCCTTGCGAAGAAAAAGCACGTCATAGGCATCGAGGGCGTCAAGTTCAAGAAAGATCACTTATGCGGTGCCTGTGAAGCAGGGAAGATGACAAGGGCAAAACATCCTTCGAAGACAATCATGACCACTACTCAACCTTTCGAACTGCTTCACATGGATCTTTTCGGTCCCACTCACTACTCAACTTTTACTACTTCTGCTTGCCTCTATGGCTTCGTAATTGTTGATGATTATTCTAGATATACTTGGGTGCACATAATCCTTTACAAGACTGAAGTGCAGGATGTCTTCAGACGCTTCGCAAATCGAGCTATGAACAATTTTGGCGCCAAGATAAAGCACATCAGAAGTGACAATGGCACTGAATTCAAGAACACTGGCCTTGATACATATCTGGACACCTTGGGGATCACACATGAATTCTCAGCTCCATACACGCCACAGCAGAATGGCGTCGTCGAACACAAGAACAGAACACTCATTGAGATGGCCAGAACAATGCTAGATGAATACAAGACTCCAAGAAAATTCTGGACTGAAGCCATTGATACTGCATGCCATACAATCAATCGTGTTTATCTTCACAAGCTTCTGAACAAGACATCTTATGAGCTCCTAACTGGCAAGAAGCCAAATGTCAGTTACTTCAGAGTATTTGGCGCAAAATGCTGGATCAAGGACCCACACCACACCTCAAAGTTTGCACCAAAAGCACATGAAGGCTTCATGCTTGGATATGGAAAGGATTCGCACTCCTACAGAGTCTTCAATCTCTTCCACTACAAAGTGGTTGAAACAGTGGATGTGCGATTTGATGAAACCAATGGATCACAAAGAGAGCAATTGCCAAATGTGCTAGATGAAGTTCCAGCAAATGAATCAATCAAGCTTATGGGAACTGGAGAAATTGTACCTTATGAAGCTCATCCTGAAGAAGAACTTATCATCTCAGCACCTGATCCACATGAAGACAATGCTCAGCCTGAAGATATACCTCCAAATGACAACACAGATCAACAAGAGCAAAGTCTTCGCCCTATACATCCTCGTGTTGCAAATGAAGTACAAATTGACAAAATACTTGACAGCATCAATGCACCTGGTCCACTCACTCGTGCAAGGGCAACTCAGCTAACAAACTTCTGTGGGCATTTCGCATTCGTCTCAATATCAGAACCCAAGAAAGTTGAAGAAGCCTTCATGGAACCTGAATGGATTCAAGCTATGCAAGAAGAGCTTCAACAGTTTGAGCTGAATAATGTATGGGAACTGGTTAAGCGTCCTGATCCACGGAAGCACAACATAATAGGCACCAAATGGATATACCGCAACAAGCAAGATGAGCATGGTCAAGTTGTCAGAAACAAAGCTTGTCTCGTTGCTCAAGGATATACTCAAGTGGAGGGCATTGACTTCGATGAAACATTTGCTCCTGTGGCTAGGCTTGAAGCCATACGCATACTGCTGGCCTATGCAAATCATCATAACATACTTCTATATCAGATGGATGTGAAAAGTGCCTTTCTCAATGGCAAGATTGAAGAAGAAGTGTATGTTGCACAACCACCTGGCTTTGAAAATCCAAAACATCCTGATATGGTATATAAGCTCAACAAGGCACTGTATGGCCTCAAACAAGCCCCTAGGGCCTGGTATGATACACTCAAGTACTTTCTGAAAAGCAAAGGCTTCATACCTGGTTCCCTGGATCCCACTCTTTTCACGAAGACATATGATGGTGAATTGTTTGTGTGCCAATATATGTGGATGACATTATCTTCGGCTGCACCAATCAGAAGTATAGTGAAGAGTTTGGATACATGATGCAAGAGCAATATCAGATGTCCATGATGGGGGGGCTGAAGTTCTTCCTCGGTCTTCAAATACGGCAACAACGCAACGGCATCTTCATATCTCAAGAGAAATATCTTAAAGAGTGCCTGAAGAAGTTCGGTATGCAAGACTGCAAAGGCTTCACAACACCAATGCCAGCCAAGCATCATCTGGGTCCCGACGACAATGGTAAAGAGTTCGATCAAAAGGTATACCGCTCCATGATTGGGTCTTTGCTTTATTTATGTGCATCTAGGCCAGATATCATGCTTAGTGTTTGCATGTGTGCTCGATTTCAAGCGACACCAAAGGAGTCGCATCACTTAGCTGTGAAGCGAATTCTTCAATATTTGGCTCACACCCCAACTCTAGGATTATGGTATCCAAAGGGATCAGAGTTTGATTTGGTTGGATTTTCGGATGCTGATTATGCTGGTGACAAGGTTGATCGCAAGTCTATATCAGGCACATGTCACTTTCTGGGACGATCACTTGTATGTTGGTCTTCAAAGAAGCAGAACCGTGTATCACTCTCCACTGCTGAATCTGAATACATTGCTACTGGATCTTGCTGCGCTCAGCTTCTGTGGATGAAGCAAACACTCAAGGATTATGGCATTCATCTGAAGCAAGTGCCACTTTACTGCGACAACGAAAGCGCCATCAAGATTGCCAACAACCCAGTTCAGCACTCGAAGACAAAGCACATTGAAATTCGTCATCACTTTCTCAGAGATCATGTTGTGAAGGAAGACATTGATATCATACACGTCAACACTGAAGAGCAATTGGCAGATATCTTCACCAAGCCCTTGGATGAGAAGAGATTTTGCAAGTTATGGTGTGAGCTAAATATCTTGGAATCCTCAAATGTCCTGTGATCAGGCACACATCCTAACACTTAAGCATATTGATGACTTAGATGTGCAACACACGAAGTAGCGTATATCTTCAAACAATGAAGACATACATTCTAAGTGTGAATACATTAATGTGGAATTTGACTTCGGAGCGCCACGATAATTGTGCGCCGTGTCTGGGTCTAATACTTCCTATACGGTGGGTAACGCCACCACCAAACGTTCCATTTTGAAGTGTTTCTCTCATGGCGTTACCTCTCAATGTCTTCACATTTGGTTTGGCTTCATTCTCAATATGTCTTCATAATTATCTTCACTGCGTTGATTAAATGGATATATATGTACTGATGTTCTGTCCTCTACAGCATTCACTTATAGCTATGTCTTCTGGGTTGAATCTTTTGAACTAAGTGAATGTGATCGGACCCTAACCTCTCTATGCTTTCTATCTCAAACTCTATCTCTCCAAGACATATGCATTCTGTTGAAACTGTCAAATGTCTTCACTGTGTCCTTGTCAGCTGAAGACATAGTGACAACCATAAAAATCCGTTTTTAATGCTCAGTCCTCCACATAATATCCGGAGAAGCAGGAATGACCGCCCGACAATTTAGGCGTGCGTGGGACGTGGAACAAATCCCAATCTTCCTCTAACTGGCCACGCGTGCCTCAAATGCGAACCGCCAGGGGTACCTGCGTAATAGCGCAGTGCCGCCTCTATCCCTATAAATACATGATTCACTGCGGTCATTATCTCCTTCTTCCACCCTCGCACGAACCCTAGCGCCACCGCTAGCACTCGACGACGCCGGCGACGAAGCGCTTCACTGCCGCAACCTCTCCGACGCCGTTTTCACGCTGACAGCGGACATCGTTCTCTCTGCCGTCGCCGTAGGTGTCTTCCGTCGCCAAGTTAGGGCACGGAGGATCGAACTGCTCGACCTCAACTCTCACTTCGTCTAGCAGTTCCAAGTGTGGTAAATAAAACCTCTTTTTACAGCCTCTTTTGATCCCATAGTTCAGTCACTTTCTGCCATAAGGAGTTTCTCTTCACATCAGTTAGTTATCTCGCTACATCTCATGACATGCCTAGTATATTCACTTGTGCTTCATAAGGTAGTTAGATTCCTCACTTGTACTGATCTGTGGGTTCGTACAAATCTGGAACCAACTTCTTATCTGTGAGTGAATGTCTTCGCACAATGAGGTCTATGTCTTCTAAACCAATTTATCTTCAAAATCTTCTGAGAATGCATATGACCTCTTCCCCTTCCCTCGCACCTTAATGCTGTCACAGGTACATGTCCGTGGGAGAATCCTTTGGTTCTCATAGTCTGCATTCATTTGCAGAGTACTTGCAGCATCACATCAACTCTCCTGAAGCCAGTTCTTGCAAAAGGAAGCCTTTGAAGCCTTTGAACATCTTGAAGCCTTCCAAGTTATTCATGGCTTTAGAAACAGCGGCAAGGAAGGGAGGCAGACAGCGACGTGGTGAAACGTCCAAAGATCTGCCTGATGAATTGGCAGAGATGTACAAAACCGATCCTGAAGAAAGCTATGGTCAGCGCAAGACACGAATCCAATGGATTCGAAGATATTGGGCAGAGAAATGGTTCCACTACCGCTTCGTCACTCAGGAATATGCGGAGAAGTGTGCCATCAAGAGACCGTGGGGAGACGTACTATACAAAAATCTCGTACCCAGGTCCAGAGTCGAAGCTATTGCTCAAGGCTTCTATCCATGCATGGTGAGAGGACCAAAGCCAGCTGAAGCACATCCGTCATCACTTCTCTGGTGCCGCGATGATAATCTCTTCAAGTGCAACTTTCAGTTTGCACAACAATCAGCAAAGATAAATAAGAAGAAATTTGGGCTTGACTTCAACCCTGGTCCCTCCTCACCAAGGGCAGATGGCACACGCGACGCCGATCCCAATACCATCGGGCCGTATGCCAATCTTGCAGGCCTCATCACTCGCATCCTAGTCCAAGGGACTGCTGTGAATGACCCTCCAGCAGATACTGAGTCAGATGACGCCCCTGCTGCGCCAAAGCCGAAGCAGAAGAAGCCAAAAGCTTCAAAGCCGGCCGCTTCTCCCAAGATCGCAAGAGTGAAGCCTTTAGCAACTGCACCTCCTGAAGCCAGTATGCAGTCAGAAGGCTTATCACGAGTGTCCAAGCCCCAAGAAGCCAAGAAGCCTCAGCCACACACAGGCAAAGAGCTCACAGCTGCTGCCGTTCTGCGCTGTGAAAACATTGATCTATCAAGCGATGAGGATCTTGGAGATGACGCAGTTGAGCAGCTCATCAAGGGCAAGGAGGAGGCTGAAATCTTCAACAATCTGCCTCTGTTTGATGTCGCCGTCATCCACAGCTTCATTGATGAATGGTTTGACACACCAGACGTAAGCTTTGATGATCTGCAGCTACCAATAGGCCTTAGCGTTGCCTTTCAAGGTGCAATTGCTTCAGAACTTGCAATAGCCCAGCGAATTGTAGAACTGAAGCAGAAAATTGATTATGAAAAGGCTCAGTTCAAGAAGCACGTGGCCAAGCTCTGCGTGCAAGAAGTGAAAAACTTCAAGATCATGTTGCACGAGCTGAAAGAGAACTTTCTGAAGACGCGTGCTGAAGCTCAAGGCTCGCGAGAGTGCATGAAGACTTTGGCTGATCACTGCGTGCAGGCCTACAATGAGGCAGAGAAGCGCAAGGCACTTGGGCGTCCCGGCATTGACCCCAGGATGGCCGCGAAGAAGAAAAAGAAGGATGATGTGCCTGAACCTGAAGCGCCAAGGTCAGAAACTGCTCCGATTGTCTTCCCCGCTGCAACGACTGGCTCGAAGCCAAAGAGTCGATCAACCGCCTCACAGCACAAGAAGACACGGACTGCAGAGGCTGAAGCTAAGAAGAGAAAACATTCTGAAGCCTCTCCTTCTGAACCCATCATCAAGAAGCGCAAGACCAAGAAATCTCGGGCTGCTCCCACAGAGCCCTTGACAGTTGAACCCCTCTCCGTCCGCTATCCTGACGCAGATCGTCAGTTGACTGTGCATGAACCCAACGCTGAAGACATTCCAGCAGACGAACCCAACGCTGCTGAAGACATTGGTCTCCAAGACAATGTGCAAGGTGATGCAGCCCTTCCTCAGCTTGAGACAAGCGAACTGATCAGTATTGGTCGTCCATTGACGCCAATCACACAAGATGCATCGTGGGCAGATCGCCCACAGGAGGAAGATGAGCCCCAACCCACTACAACTCCACCGGCGCCTACATTCCGTAGGCTTCGCAAAGGGCCAAGGGCTCAGGCTGCTGACGACATTCTGGCTGCATCAGCCGAAGAGCATGCAGAGATACCACAAGCTCCAACTCCCCCACACCAACAAGAAGCAGTTCTCCAGGAGAACGTGCCTGAGTCTGCAAATGTTGAGGCTGCCACAAACAACGCCGAAGCAAATGTGGAGCCCAACCCAACAATAGCTTCAGAAGACAATGAAGCTACTGCTCCTGAACATTCTGTGCCTGAGTCTGCTGCCGGACCACAATTCAACTATCATATTGCGTATAGACCCCAGGTCCAGAAGCCGATCCCACGACTGCCAAGGTTCCCAGGTCCTGCATCAGCTCCTGGTTCCTTCAACATCAACGGCTTCAGGGCAGATAACACGTTTTTCGACCGCTCCAAGAACCCTTATTCAAGGGAACAGATTGTATCAGATAGGTTCTGGAGCCATCAACAGCGCAGCTATTATTCATGCATCCTATACAACCAAGGCCGCATCTTTCCTCACAAGCGCCTTGAGGTTGAAGCTGTTGCTGGTCTGCCTGGTCTGGAAGAAGCACTGGATTGCTTCAAGCAAATGGGTTTGCTGCCATTTATCACTGATGAAGAGCACTGGAACGAAGAGCTTCTGCTCCCGTTCTATGCCACTTTGCATATCAAAGGCTATAACAGAGATCCGAAGACATGGATTCTGGAGTGGATGACAGGCAATATCCATCATGAAGCCAATGCTTTCGACCTAATTGAGCTTACCGGCCTTCCCACTCCTGGCGAATTCTTTGAAGAAGGGTGCCAACTCCATGCTGAAGCAATTGAGAGCATATTTCAGCGTCCTGAGCCAGATATGAGTCAGATGCTCTCAATAATGAAGCCACTGCCTCCTAATGCACCCTATCCAACTAGGTTCTTCGTTGAAGACTTAGAGTACCTACCCAGAACAATATATCACATCATAAGGCGGACTCTATGGCCTGTAAAGGGACACTCTCGATATGCAACAATTGATGGTGCAATGAAGACTCTCATCTTCTGCATTCTTCATGGCAAATGCTTCAATGCACAAGATCTCTTCATCCGTCACTTTGCAGCATCTGCCTCAGAACTGTTTGGATTAAAGTTCTATGCTCCTTGGGTTATGAGGCTGATCAAGCTTCACTCTGCAATCTCCTATCAACCCTCAGCCCGAAACCATAGGATATTTTTGCCAGATGTGGACACATCTGCTGAAGCAATATATCCAGAGCCTGGCAAGCAACCATTAAGTCTTCAAAATGCAGAACACCAGAGCTTCACTCAAAATATTGAAGGTGTTGAAGCTCTCTCCCGAGTGTATCCAATGGCTGGCACCACACGTGCCCCTGCATCAACTGAAGCCACTGACAGCACAGCTGCCAAGAGACCCAAGAAGCGCGCTCGAGCACTCAATGACCGAGAGCTTCTTGTGGCTCTTCACCAAAAGCAAGATAGGCATCACGACTGGCTCAAACGGCAGATGAGAAGCATCATGCAAGACGTCAATCGCATCAGAAATCTGGCAACCAAGAATGCGTTTGTCGCACACGAGACCTGTCGCCGCACTTGGAAAGGCCTCACCATGATGAGCAATGAAGCTGAACTGCAAGAGGATGGCTTCAGAGAGAGATTCCAATTTGACTCCACGCCTCCAAGAAGAGCTGTGATGCGAAGCACACCATCCCTTGAAGAGTCAGAATTCTCTTCTTCTGCTGCCACCGTGTCTGCCCGGATTATTGAAGAAGACGACGACGCGACATCATCTCCACCTGCTTCAACACACGTCGAATCTGCACCAAGCTCATCTGCACCTCCACCAAACAACTCCACCGATCCTGCTGCGCCTGGGAACGCGTAGAAAACTCTATGTCTTCAAACCTTTTTGGTCATCACTGACAAAAGGGGGAGAAGCATGATGTTTATAGTCTTCAAGCGGGTCACTTGGGTGGGTGCCTTTATATTTTGCTACATTTTGCTTCATGCTTACAACTCCCGTTTTTGCTACATTTGCTTCTTTGAGTTGTAACACTTAGCCTTGATGGCCGTCTGCTACCTGTTTGTCACTCCGTTATGCGACGATAAATTCCGCACTCATCTCTTACTGCAGACGTCCATTTTCCATTATGCATGTCATTATCTTCATATACTTTCACATGCATAGTGGATTGTCATCATAAGTTGAAGTGGATCTCCACAAGTACAACCTGCCATGTGCATTTGCATTCAAAAGGCAAATTACTTATATGCACATCTTCAGGGGGAGCCCTTGCAACTTATGAAGACAAATTCCTTTACTATCTCACAAATTATGTTCCCCGTTGAAAACTTCAACTAGTTTGTCATCAATCACCAAAAAGGGGGAGATTGTAAGTGCATCTAGTGCCACCCCTAGTTGGTTTTGGAGTATTGACGACAAACCTAGTTGAGGGACTAACATGTTTGTGAGAATTGCAGGAAAACACAGGTAGAAGTCCCTCATTGATTCGGTTTTATTACCAGAGATGACCCCTAAAAATGTACGAAGACATTGAAGACAATGGTGGTTTATGAAGATATTCATATTGAAGACAATGACATGAGAAGACTCCCTATGAAGCTTATGGAACTCGAAGACTTAGATCCTTCGTAGTTTTATTTCATTTATGTTGTGTCATAGGAATCACCGTACTGTTAAGTGGGGTCCAAGAGAACCAGTTAGAATGACTAAAGTGATGCCTAATTCAAATCCTATGTCTTCAAGCGAAGACTTTGAGAGAAAATCTTGTCCAGAGTCAGACAAGTCAGCTTTACTTGTAGCCCAAGTAAAGTTGCCGTGTGAGTTCAAAATTCGACCGTTGGTACACGTGTCAGTTCCTTAGTGACCCAGGGTCATTTCGGACAGATCAGGTCGGGTTGCCAAGTGGCTATAAATAGTCCACCCCCCACAACCATAAACGGTTGGCTGCTCAGATTTCAGCGCACGGCTTTTGTCGTTTGAGAGCAACCCACCTCGAAGCCTTTGAAAGAAAAATTCCTAGTGAGGAGAAAAGCCCTAACCACCCAGAGCCAGAGTAAATTGGGCATCACTTAAGTCTTCTTGTCTGTGTGATCTGAAGACTTATTACACTTGAGGACTGTGCATCCTCCAGACGGTTAGGCGTCGCGTTCTGAGCATCCAAGAGAAATTGTGGATTGCCAGTGAACGAAGTCTGTGAAGGTTTGGGAGTCTACCTTGAAGACTTACCTGAGTGATTGTGCGAGGTCTGTGTGACCTTAGCTCAAGGAGAAAACGGTGAGGACTGGGTGTCTTGGACTAAGTGTCCTTGACTGGGTGTCCGGGACTGTGTGTCCTTTGGTTTAAATACCTAGCCGCTCCAACCAGACGTACAGTTGTCACAGCAACTGGAACTGGTCCAACAAATCATTGTCTTCAACGTGTCACTGGTTTCATCTTCACTTCCTTTTACTTACAGTTATTCATTGTGAAGCCATTGCATGCTTGCTTTATCTTTTGTCTTCACAACATGAATGTATGATCTGTTTGGCTTCATAACTTCTTCCTACCTGATCCTTATTACACTGAAGCTGTTTGTCATTGCGCTTTCACTCTATTGAATACATGACCATGGCTGGCCTAGTGTAATCTAACTTCCGCTGCACAGTAATAGGCATAATCTTCACTGTTTGTCTTCATAACTCTCACGTTTTGAAGATTTTCATAAAAATCGCCTATTCACCCCCCCTCTAGTCGATATAACGCACTTTCAATTGGTATCAGAGCAAGGTGCTCCCTTGTTCTGTGTGATTCGGTTTAACCACCTGGAGTTTTAGCGATGTCGAATGCAGGGATAATCAAAGTCTCCGCTGCTTGCCCCGTCTTCGATGGAACTGAATATCCCTACTGGAAGAATAAGATGCGCATGCATCTTGAAGCCATTGACGTCGACCTATGGTATGTCATCGAAAACGGCGTTCCCAAGGCTGGAGAAGGTGTCACTGCTGCTGATGTCAAGAAGTTCATTCAACTGGATTCTACTGCCAAGAATATCATCTGTGGTCATCTGATCAAAGGACAGTATGGCCGTGTGAGTGCCTTGAAGACATCAAAGCTAGTCTGGGACTGGCTCTCCAAGGTCAATGAAGGCATCTCAACCCAGAGAGATCAAAGAATCAGTGTTCTTCGCAACCTCTTCAACCGCTTCAAGCGAAATGACAATGAGAATGTCCAGCACACATTTGACCGGCTCACTGACATCACAAATGAGCTTCAAGCCCTCGGCGCCACTGAGATCACCAAACATGAAATCGTCAAGACGCTGCTGAGATCACTTGATAGTTCGTTTGACATCCTGGCCCTGATGATTCAAGAACGTCCTGATTTCAAGACACTCGATCCGTCTGACATACTTGAGAGGCTCAACACACATGAGTTTCAGCTTTCTGAGAAAAGAGATATCTACGGTCCAAACTATGGGCGAACTCGTGCTTTGAAGGCAAAAGCTGTCTCCTCATCTGAAGAAGAATCTGACTGCAGTTCTGATGATCCTGAAGACATTGGAAGAGAACTTGCAATGCTAGTGAAGAAGTTCCAAAAATTCACCAAGAAGAAAGGCTTCAGAAAATCTTCACGATCAAGCTCAAGGAATGATGAAGTTTCTTCTCATGACTACAAGAAGAAAACATGTCACAAGTGCAAGAAAACTGGACACTTCATTTCTGGGTGTCCACAGTGGGACAATGAGAACAGAAGGAAGAAGAAGAGCAAAGAATATGATTCTGACGACAAGAAAAAGAAGAAATACTCAAAGTCTTCTTCCAAGTCTTCATCAAAGTCTTCATCACACAAGAAGAGCTCATCTGGCAAGGCACGTGCGTTTGTTGGCAAGGAGATGGATTCAGAGGAGGAGTCCGCATCTGAGGAGGCAGAGGTGGAGTCTGAGGAGGAGTCTGATTCTGGCATTGCGAGTCTGGCTAAAGCATACGTCGCCAAGTCCATCTTCAACACTGAAGACAATGACTGCAACACCGACACCGACGCAAATGACAAGAACGACTCCACTCCTACCTACTGCTTCATGGCACGCGGTGCCAAGGTAAACACACGTACTACTCACTATGAAACATCTAGTGACGATGACTCTGAATGTGATTCAAAACCTAGCTACAGAACACTTGCTAAAATTGCAACTGAACAACAGAAAGCCATGGAACATATTCAAAAACTGTTAGACAGAAACGATGATCTGTTGGGTGCCGAAATGACTCGTTCTGAATCCTTAATTGAAGACATAAAAAATCTTCACGTTAAGTATCAGGAACTTGAAGATCGTCTTGAGACTCTCTCAACTACTCATGAAAAGCTCTCCTATGATTATCTTCAAAAGAAGCAAGATCTTGAGAAGTTGAGAGCGGATCATGAAGATCTTCAAAAGGAAAATGAGTCACTTCGCTCCGAACAGATCAGTCCCGCTCAGGAAGGATTTGAACCACCATGTCTTAAATGCATTGAGCGTGATAATGCTAATTCTGTTGCTGAATGTTCCACTGCTACTACTGTTGCAATATCTTCAACTGTTAACGTGGTAACTAACCCCTCTTCTGAGGATACCACTGCTATTGCTGATGAGAATGCTAGGTTGAAGACATTGCTTGAAACAGGAATGTACAAAAGTCTAAAAGGGCATCAGACACTATGTGATGTCCTTAAGAAGCAGATTCTGAACCGAAACCCTAGGAAAGAGGGTGTTGGGTTCGTGAGGAAAATTAATGCAGATGGCTCTTACTGGAAACCTGAGCAGTACCCCAAAACCACATGGGTTGCTGCAAAGGAACTTTCAACAGATCCATCCAATTTATCTGGCTTCACTTGTGCTAACCCTATTATCATTGATGAATCCTTTGATGCAAACTATAAACTGTTTAAGAATCAGAATGGTGAAGTGTTTGCCAGGTACATTGGTACTAACTGCAGGAATGGACCGCCTATGAAGAAGATCTGGGTTCCGAAAACATGTCTGCAAAATCTTCCTGTGAATGTCTTCATGACACCTCACTTGAAGAAGACAAGCCTCGGTCCAAAGGCTTCATACAGACAGAGGACTCACCTGAGTCACACTAAAGCAAACGTTTTGTAGGGAAACCATACTCAGGCATATGAATATGAGAGCGGTTCATCGAACCGTCATGTTCATATGACCAAAAATTATTCTGCCTATGCCTATGAGTATTATTGTCCCCCTGCTAGACTGTTTGCTAAGGCTTCAAAGCCAAAATTCTCAGATGCTGCACTTAGACTTATAGCTTCTAAGCCACCCTTGAAGATGTGGGTGGTTAAGAAAGCTTAACTCTCTTTTGCAGGGAAAGGTCTCCAGCACAAAAACAAAATCTTCTGATGATATTGCTGGGGACCATAAAAATCTTGTGGGGCGCAAGATAAACTGCCCAAATGGCATCATTATGTACTTCGTTCCTGAATCGCATGCTACTCTCCCTATTAGTCCTAATCTGGATCTAAGTTTTCATAATCCACTGGTTCATCAAATGTTTATGCTTCACAATACCCTTCGTGAAGCCTATCCCCCTAACTGCACTGTAGGGTACGACACCAGTGACTTCAAAGTCTTCAGAATGGATTATTGACAGTGGGTGTACAAATCACATGACTGGCAAAAGAAGCCTTCTCATGGACTCAACTTTACGTCCATCCGACAAGAGCCACATTACATTTGCTGACACTGGTAAAAGTAAGGTATTGGGTCTAGGTAGAGTTGCAATCTCAAGGGATCAACACATGGATAAAGTCATGCTTGTTGAATCCCTTGGCTTCAACTTAATGTCTGTCTCAATGCTTTGCGATTTGAATATGATTGTAATGTTTGGCAAATATCGCTGCCTGGTGCTAATGGAATCTGACAAATCTCTAGTATTTGAAGGGTATAGGAAAGGTGATTTGTATGTGGTAGATTTCTCAGCAGGACCACAACTTGCAGTATGTCTTCTTGCAAAAGCTTCAGAATGCTGGCTTTGGCATCGAAGGCTTGGGCATGCTGGCATGAGGAATCTCCACACCCTTGCGAAGAAAAAGCACGTCATAGGCATCGAGGGCGTCAAGTTCAAGAAAGATCACTTATGCGGTGCCTGTGAAGCAGGGAAGATGACAAGGGCAAAACATCCTTCGAAGACAATCATGACCACTACTCAACCTTTCGAACTGCTTCACATGGATCTTTTCGGTCCCACTCACTACTCAACTTTTACTACTTCTGCTTGCCTCTATGGCTTCGTAATTGTTGATGATTATTCTAGATATACTTGGGTGCACATAATCCTTTACAAGACTGAAGTGCAGGATGTCTTCAGACGCTTCGCAAATCGAGCTATGAACAATTTTGGCGCCAAGATAAAGCACATCAGAAGTGACAATGGCACTGAATTCAAGAACACTGGCCTTGATACATATCTGGACACCTTGGGGATCACACATGAATTCTCAGCTCCATACACGCCACAGCAGAATGGCGTCGTCGAACGCAAGAACAGAACACTCATTGAGATGGCCAGAACAATGCTAGATGAATACAAGACTCCAAGAAAATTCTGGACTGAAGCCATTGATACTGCATGCCATACAATCAATCGTGTTTATCTTCACAAGCTTCTGAACAAGACATCTTATGAGCTCCTAACTGGCAAGAAGCCAAATGTCAGTTACTTCAGAGTATTTGGCGCAAAATGCTGGATCAAGGACCCACACCACACCTCAAAGTTTGCACCAAAAGCACATGAAGGCTTCATGCTTGGATATGGAAAGGATTCGCACTCCTACAGAGTCTTCAATCTCTTCCACTACAAAGTGGTTGAAACAGTGGATGTGCGATTTGATGAAACCAATGGATCACAAAGAGAGCAATTGCCAAATGTGCTAGATGAAGTTCCAGCAAATGAATCAATCAAGCTTATGGGAACTGGAGAAATTGTACCTTCTGAAGCTCATCCTGAAGAAGAACTTATCATCTCAGCACCTGATCCACATGAAGACAATGCTCAGCCTGAAGATATACCTCCAAATGACAACACAGATCAACAAGAGCAAAGTCTTCGCCCTATACATCCTCGTGTTGCAAATGAAGTACAAATTGACAAAATACTTGACAGCATCAATGCACCTGGTCCACTCACTCGTGCAAGGGCAACTCAGCTAACAAACTTCTGTGGGCATTTCGCATTCGTCTCAATATCAGAACCCAAGAAAGTTGAAGAAGCCTTCATGGAACCTGAATGGATTCAAGCTATGCAAGAAGAGCTTCAACAGTTTGAGCTGAATAATGTATGGGAACTGGTTAAGCGTCCTGATCCACGGAAGCACAACATAATAGGCACCAAATGGATATACCGCAAAAAGCAAGAATAGCATGGTCAAGTTGTCAGAAACAAAGCTCGTCTCGTTGCTCAAGGATATACTCAAGTGGAGGGCATTGACTTCGATGAAACATTTGCTCCTGTGGCTAGGCTTGAAGCCATACGCATACTGCTGGCCTATGCAAATCATCATAACATACTTCTATATCAGATGGATGTGAAAAGTGCCTTTCTCAATGGCAAGATTGAAGAAGAAGTGTATGTTGCACAACCACCTGGCTTTGAAAATCCAAAACATCCTGATATGGTATATAAGCTCAACAAGGCACTGTATGGCCTCAAACAAGCCCCTAGGGCCTGGTATGATACACTCAAGTACTTTCTGAAAAGCAAAGGCTTCATACCTGGTTCCCTGGATCCCACTCTTTTCACGAAGACATATGATGGTGAACTGTTTGTGTGCCAATATATGTGGATGACATTATCTTCGGCTGCACCAATCAGAAGTATAGTGAAGAGTTTGGATACATGATGCAAGAGCAATATCAGATGTCCATGATGGGGGGGCTGAAGTTCTTCCTCGGTCTTCAAATACGGCAACAACGCAACGGCATCTTCATATCTCAAGAGAAATATCTTAAAGAGTGCCTGAAGAAGTTCGGTATGCAAGACTGCAAAGGCTTCACAACACCAATGCCAGCCAAGCATCATCTGGGTCCCGACGACAATGGTAAAGAGTTCGATCAAAAGGTATACCGCTCCATGATTGGGTCTTTGCTTTATTTATGTGCATCTAGGCCAGATATCATGCTTAGTGTTTGCATGTGTGCTCGATTTCAAGCGACACCAAAGGAGTCGCATCACTTAGCTGTGAAGCGAATTCTTCGATATTTGGCTCACACCCCAACTCTAGGATTATGGTATCCAAAGGGATCAGAGTTTGATTTGGTTGGATTTTCGGATGCTGATTATGCTGGTGACAAGGTTGATCGCAAGTCTATATCAGGCACATGTCACTTTCTGGGACGATCACTTGTATGTTGGTCTTCAAAGAAGCAGAACCGTGTATCACTCTCCACTGCTGAATCTGAATACATTGCTACTGGATCTTGCTGCGCTCAGCTTCTGTGGATGAAGCAAACACTCAAGGATTATGGCATTCATCTGAAGCAAGTGCCACTTTACTGCGACAACGAAAGCGCCATCAAGATTGCCAACAACCCAGTTCAGCACTCGAAGACAAAGCACATTGAAATTCGTCATCACTTTCTCAGAGATCATGTTGTGAAGGAAGACATTGATATCATACACGTCAACACTGAAGAGCAATTGGCAGATATCTTCACCAAGCCCTTGGATGAGAAGAGATTTTGCAAGTTATGGTGTGAGCTAAATATCTTGGAATCCTCAAATGTCCTGTGATCAGGCACACATCCTAACACTTAAGCATATTGATGACTTAGATGTGCAACACACGAAGTAGCGTATATCTTCAAACAATGAAGACATACATTCTAAGTGTGAATACATTAATGTGGAATTTGACTTCGGAGCGCCACGATAATTGTGCGCCGTGTCTGGGTCTAATACTTCCTATACGGTGGGTAACGCCACCACCAAACGTTCCATTTTGAAGTGTTTCTCTCATGGCGTTACCTCTCAATGTCTTCACATTTGGTTTGGCTTCATTCTCAATATGTCTTCATAATTATCTTCACTGCGTTGATTAAATGGATATATATGTACTGATGTTCTGTCCTCTACAGCATTCACTTATAGCTATGTCTTCTGGGTTGAATCTTTTGAACTAAGTGAATGTGATCGGACCCTAACCTCTCTATGCTTTCTATCTCAAACTCTATCTCTCCAAGACATATGCATTCTGTTGAAACTGTCAAATGTCTTCACTGTGTCCTTGTCAGCTGAAGACATAGTGACAACCATAAAAATCCGTTTTTAATGCTCAGTCCTCCACATAATATCCGGAGAAGCAGGAATGACCGCCCGACAATTTAGGCGTGCGTGGGACGTGGAACAAATCCCAATCTTCCTCTAACTGGCCACGCGTGCCTCAAATGCGAACCGCCAGGGGTACCTGCGTAATAGCGCAGTGCCGCCTCTATCCCTATAAATACACGATTCACTGCGGTCATTATCTCCTTCTTCCACCCTCGCACGAACCCTAGCGCCACCGCTAGCACTCGACGACGCCGGCGACGAAGCGCTTCACTGCCGCAACCTCTCCGACGCCGTTTTCACGCCGACAGCGGACATCGCTCTCTCCGCCGTCGCCGTAGGTGTCTTCCGTCGCCAAGTTAGGGCACGGAGGATCGAACTGCTCGACCTCAACTCTCACTTCGTCTAGCAGTTCCAAGTGTGGTAAATAAAACCTCTTTTTACAGCCTCTTTTGATCCCATAGTTCAGTCACTTTCTGCCATAAGGAGTTTCTCTTCACATCAGTTAGTTATCTCGCTACATCTCATGACATGCCTAGTATATTCACTTGTGCTTCATAAGGTAGTTAGATTCCTCACTTGTACTGATCTATGGGTTCGTACAAATCTGGAACCAACTTCTTATCTGTGAGTGAATGTCTTCGCACAATGAGGTCTATGTCTTCTAAACCAATTTATCTTCAAAATCTTCTGAGAATGCATATGACCTCTTCCCCTTCCCTCGCACCTTAATGCTGTCACAGGTACATGTCCGTGGGAGAATCCTTTGGTTCTCATAGTCTGCATTCATTTGCAGAGTACTTGCAGCATCACATCAACTCTCCTGAAGCCAGTTCTTGCAAAAGGAAGCCTTTGAAGCCTTTGAACATCTTGAAGCCTTCCAAGTTATTCATGGCTTCAGAAACAGCAGCAAGGAAGGGAGGCAGACAACGACGTGGTGAAACGTCCAAAGATCTGCCTGATGAATTGGCAGAGATGTACAAAACTGATCCTGAAGAAAGCTATGGTCAGCGCAAGACACGAATCCAATGGATTCGAAGATATTGGGCAGAGCAATGGTTCCACTACCGCTTCGTCACTCAGGAATATGCGGAGAAGTGCGCCATCAAGAGATCGTGGGGAGACGTACTATACAAAAATCTCGTACCCAGGTCCAGAGTCGAAGCTATTGCTCAAGGCTTCTATCCATGCATGGTGAGAGGACCAAAGCCAGCTGAAGCACATCCGTCATCACTTCTCTGGTGCCGCGATGATAATCTCTTCAAGCGCAACTTTCAGTTTGCACAACAATCAGCGAAGATAAATAAGAAGAAATTTGGGCTTGACTTCAACCCTGGTCCCTCCTCACCAAGGGCAGATGGCACACGCGACGCCGATCCCAATACCATCGGGCCGTATGCCAATCTTGCAGGCCTCATCACTCGCATCCTAGTCCAAGGGACTGCTGTGAATGAACCCTCCAGCAGATACTGAGTCAGATGACGCCCCTGCTGCACCAAAGCCGAAGCAGAAGAAGCCAAAAGCTTCAAAGCCAGCCGCTTCTCCCAAGATCGCAAGAGTGAAGCCTTTAGCAACTGCACCTCCTGAAGCCAGTATGCAGTCAGAAGGCTTATCACGAGTGTCCAAGCCCCAAGAAGCCAAGAAGCCTCAGCCACACACAGGCAAAGAGCTCATAGCTGCTGCCGTTCTGCGCTGTGAAAACATTGATCTATCAAGCGATGAGGATCTTGGAGATGACGCACTTGAGCAGCTCATCAAGGGCAAGGAGGAGGCTGAAATCTTCAACAATCTGCCTCTGTTTGATGTCTCCTCACCAAGGGTAAACGGGAGTTGCATAATCTCATAGTCATAGGAATATGTATAAGTTATGAAGAAAGCAATAGCAACAAACTAAATGATCAAGTGCTAAGCTAACGGAATGGGTCAAGTCAATCACATCATTCTCCTAATGATGTGATCCCGTTAATCAAATGACAACTCATGTCTATGGTTAGGAAACATAACCATCTTTGATTAACGAGCTAGTCAAGTAGAGGCATACTAGTGACTCTCTGTTTTTGTCTATGTATTCACACATGTATTATGTTTCTGGTTAATACAATTCTAGCATGAATAATAAACATTTATCATGATATAAGGAAATAAATAATAACTTTATTATTGCCTCTAGGGCATATTTCCTTCAGTCTCCCACTTGCACTAGAGTCAATAATCTAGATTACACAGTAATGATTCTAACACCCATGGAGCCTTGGTGCTGATCATGTTTTTCTCGTGGAACAGGCTTAGTCAGCAGGTCTGCAACATTCAGATCCGTATGTATCTTGCAAATGTCTCCCACTTGGACTAAATCCCGAATGGAATTGAAGCATCTCTTGATGTGTTTGGTTCTCTTGTGAAATCTGGATCCCTTCGCCAAGGCAATTGCACCAGTATTGTCACAAAAGATTTTCATTGGACCCGATGCACTAGGTATGACACCTAGATCAGATATGAACTCCTTCATCCAGACTCCTTCATTTGCTGCTTCCGAAGCAGCTATGTACTCCGCTTCACATGTAGATCCCGCCATGACGCTTTGTTTAGAACTGCACCAACTGACAGCTCCACCGTTCAGTAAAAACACGTATCCGGTTTGCGATTTAGAATCGTCCGGATCAGTGTCAAAGCTTGCATCAACGTAACCATTTACGATGAGCTCTTTGTCACCTCCATATACGAGAAACATATCCTTAGTCCTTTTCAGGTATTTCAGGATGTTCTTGACCGCTGTCCAGTGATCCACTCCTGGATTACTTTGGTACCTCCCTGCTAGACTTATAGCAAGGCACACATCAGGTCTGGTACACAACATTGCATACATGATAGAGCCTATGGCTGAAGCATAGGGAACATCTTTCATTTTCTCTCTATCTTCTGTGGTGGTCGGACATTGAGTCTTACTCAACTTCACACCTTGTAACACAGGAAAGAACCCTTTCTTTGCTTGATCCATTTTGAACTTCTTCAAAACCTTGTCAAGGTATGTGCTTTGTGAAAGTCCAATTAAGCGTCTTGATCTATCTCTATAGATCTTAATGCCCAATATGTAAGCAGCTTCACCGAGGTCTTTCATTGAAAAACTCTTATTCAAGTATCCCTTTATGCTATCCAGAAATTCTATATCATTTCCAATCAATAATATGTCATCCACATATAATATCATAAATGCTATAGAGCTCCCACTCACTTTCTTGTAAATACAGGCTTCTCCAAAAGTCTGTACAAAACCAAATGCTTTGATCACACTATCAAAGCGTTTATTCCAACTCCGAGAGGCTTGCACCAGTCCATAAATGGATCGCTGGAGCTTGCACACTTTGTTAGCTCCCTTTGGATCAACAAAACCTTCTGGTTGCATCATATACAACTCTTCTTCCAGAAATCCATTCAGGAATGCAGTTTTGACATCCATTTGCCAAATTTCATAATCATAAAATGCGGCAATTGCTAACATGATTCAGACAGACTTAAGCATCGCTACAGGTGAGAAGGTCTCGTCGTAGTCAATCCCTTGAACTTGTCGAAAACCTTTTGCAACAAGTCGAGCTTTGTAGACAGTAACATTACCGTCAGCGTCAGTCTTCTTCTTGAAGATCCATTTATTCTCAATTGCTTGCCGATCAACGAGCAAGTCAACCAAAGTCCACACTTTGTTCTCATACATGGATCCCATCTCAGATTTCATGGCTTCTAGCCATTTTGCGGAATCTGGGCTCACCATCGCTTCTTCATAGTTCGTAGGTTCATCATGATCTAGTAGCATGACTTCCAGAATAGGATTACCGTACCACTCTGGTGCGGATCTTACTCTGGTTGATCTACGAGGTTCGGTATTAACTTGATCTGAAGTTTCATGATCATTATCATTAGCTTCATCACTAATTGGTGTAGGTGTCACAGAAACCGGTTTCTGCGATGTACTACTTTCCAATAAGGGAGCAGGTACAGTTACCTCATCAAGTTCTACTTTTCTCCCACTCACTTCTTTCGAGAGAAACTCCTTCTCTAGAAAAAATCCGAATTTAGCAACAAAAGTTCTGCCTTCGGATCTGTGATAGAAGGTGTACCCAACAGTCTCCTTTGGGTATCCTATGAAGATACATTTCTCCGATTTGGGTTCGAGCTTATCAGGTTGAAGCTTTTTCACATAAGCATCGCAGCCCCAAACTTATAGAAACGACAACTTTGGTTTCTTGCCAAACCACAGTTCATAAGGCGTCATCTCAACAGATTTCGATGGTGTCCTATTTAACGTGAATGCAGCCGTCTCTAAAGCATAACCCCAAAACGATAACGGTAAATCAGTAAGAGACATCATAGATCGCACCATATCTAATAAAGTACGATTACGATGTTCGGACACACCATTACGCTGTGGTGTTCCGGGTGGCGTGAGTTGCGAAACTATTCCGTATTGTTTCAAATGCAGACCAAACTCGTAACTCAAATATTCTCCTCCACGATCAGATCGTAGAAACTTTATTTTCTTGTTACGATGATTTTCAACTTCACTCTGAAATTCTTTGAACTTTTCAAATGTTTCAGACTTATGTTTCATTAAGTAGATATACCCATATCTGCTTAAATCATCTGTGAAGGTATGAAAATAACGATATCCGCCACGAGCCTCAACATTCATTGGACCACATACATCTGTATGTATGATTTCCAACAAATCCATTGCTCTCTCCATAGTACCGGAGAACGGCGTTTTAGTCATCTTACCCATGAGGCACGGTTCGCAAGTACCAAGTGATTCATAATCAAGTAGTTCCAAAAGTCCATCAGTATGGAGTTTCTTCATGCGCTTTACACCGATATGACCTAAACGGCAGTGCCACAAATAAGTTGCACTATCATTATCAACTCTGCATCTTTTGATTTCAACATTATGAATATGTGTATCACTACTACCGAGATTCATCAAAAATAGACCACTCTTCAAGGGTGCATGACCATAAAAGATATTACTCATATAAATAGAACAACCATTATTCTCTGATTTAAATGAATAACCATCTCGCATTAAACAAGATCTAGATATAATGTTCATGCTCAACGCTGGCACCAAATAACAATTATTTAGGTCTAATACTAATCCCGAAGGTAGATGTAGAGGTAGCGTGCCGACTGCGATCACATCGACTTTGGAACCATTTCCCACGCGCATCGTCACCTCGTCCTTAGCCAATCTTCGCTTAAACCGTAGCCCCTGTTTCGAGTTGCAAATGTTAGCAACAGAACTAGTATCAAATACCCAGGTGCTACTACGAACATTAGTAAGGTACACATCAATAACATGTATATCACATATACCTTTGTTCACTTTGCCATCCTTCTTATCCGCCAAATACTTGGGGCAGTTCCGCTTCCAGTGACCAGTCTGCTTGCAGTAGAAGCACTCAGTCTCAGGCTTAGGTCCAGACTTGGGTTTCTTCTCCTGAGCAGCAACTTGTTTGCTGTTCTTCTTGAATTTCCCTTTCTTCTTCCCTTTTCCCTTTTTCTTGAAACTGGTGGTCTTATTGACCATCAACACTTGATGCTCCTTCTTGATTTCTACCTCCGCGGCTTTTAGCATCGCGAAGAGCTCAGGAATAGTTTTATTCATCCCTTGCATATTATAGTTCATCATGAAGCTTTTGTAGCTTGGTGGCAGTGATTGAAGAACTCTGTCAATGACACTATCAACAGGAAGATTAACCCCCAGTTGAGTCAAGTGATTATGATACCCAGACATTTTGAGTATATGTTCACTGACAGAACTATTCTCCTCCATCTTGCAGCTATAGAACTTATTGGAGACTTCATATCTCTCAATCCGGGCATTTTCTTGAAATATTAACTTCAACTCCTGGAACATCTCATATGCTTCATGGTGTTCAAAACGTCGTTGAAGACCCGGTTCTAAGCCGTAAAGCATGGCACACTGAACTATCGAGTAGTCATCAGCTTTGCTCTGCCAGACATTCGTAACATCTGGTGTCGCTCCTGCAGCAGGCTTGGCACTTAGCGGTGCTTCCAGGATGTAATTCTTCTGTGCAGCAATGAGGATAATCCTCAAGTTACGGACCTAGTCCGTGTAATTGCTACCATCATCTTTCACCTTTGCTTTCTCAAGGAACGCATTAAAATTCAACGAAACAACAACACGAGCCATCTATCTACAATCAAACATAGACAAGAAAGATACTATCAGGTACTAAGTTCATGATAAATTTAAGTTCAATTAATCATATTACTTAAGAACTCCCACTTAGAAAGATATCCCTCTAATCCTCTAAGTGATCACGTGATCCAAATCAACTAAACCATGTCCGATCATCACATGAGATGGAGTAGTATCAATGGTGAACATCAATATGTTGATCGTATCTACTATATGATTCACGCTCGACCTTTCGGTCTTCGTGTTCCGAGGCCATATCTGTTATATGCTAGGCTCGTCAAGTTAAACCTGAGTATTCCACGTGTGCAACTATTTTGCACCCGCTGTATTTGAACGTAGAGCCTATCACACCCGATCATCACGTGGTGTCTCAGCACGAAGAACTTTCGCAACGGTGCATACTCAGGGAGAACACTTATACTTTGATAATTTAGTGGGGGATCATCTTATAATGCTACCGTCAATCAAAGCAAGATAAGATGCATAAAAGATAAACATCACATGCAATCAATATAAGTGATATGATATGGCCATCATCATTTTGTGCTTGTGATCTCCATCTCTGAAGCACCTTCATGATCACCATCGTCACCGGCACGACACCTTGATCACCATCGTAGCATCGTTGTCGTCTCGCCAATCTTATGCTTCCACGACTATCGCTACCGCTTAGTGATAAAGTAAAGCATTACAGCGCAATTGCATTGCATACAATAAAGCGACAACCATATGGCTCCTGCCAGTTGCCGATAACTTGGTTACAAAACATGATCATCTCATACAATAAAATTTAGCATCATGTCTTGACCATATCACATCACAACATGCCCTGCAAAAACAAGTTAGACGTCCTCTACTTTGTTGTTGCAAGTTTTACGTGGCTGCTACGGGCATAGCAAGAACCGTTCTTACCTACGCATCAAAACCACAACGATAGTTTGTCAAGTTGGTGCTGTTTTAACCTTCGCAAGGACCGGGCGTAGCCACACTTGGTTCAACTAAAGTTGGAGAAACTGACACCCGCCAGCCACCTGTGTGCAAAGCACGTCGGTAGAACCAGTCTCGCGTGAGCGTACGCGTAATGTCGGTCCGGGCCGCTTCATCCAACAATACCGCCGAACCAAAGTATGACATGCTGGTAAGAAGTATGACTTATATCGCCCACAACTCACTTGTGTTCTACTCGTGCACAACATCAACGCATAAAACTTGGCTCAGATACCACTGTTGGGGAATGTAGTAATTTCAAAAAAATTCCTACGCACACGCAAGATCATGGTGATGCATAGCAACAAGAGGGGAGAGTGTTGTCTACGTACCCTCGTAGACCGGCAACGGAAGTGTTGACACAACGTAGAGGAAGTAGTCGTACGTCTTCCCGATCCGACCAATCCAAGTACCGAACGTACGGCACCTCCGAGTTCTGTACACGTTCAACTCGGTGACGTCCCTCGAGTTCCGATCCAGCAAAACGTTGAGGGAGAGTTTCTTCAGCACGACGGCGTGATGACGGTGATGATGTTCTACCGACGCAGGGCTTCGCCTAAGCACCGCTACGATATGACCGAGGTGGAATATGGTGGAAGGGGGCACCGCACACGGCTAAGGAACGATCACGAGGATCAACTTGTGTGTCATGGGGTGCCCCTTGCCTCAGTATATAAAGGAGGGAGAGGGGGAGGTGCGGCCGGCCCTATGGGTGCACCTGGAGGAGTCCTCCTCCATCCGGGAGTAGGACTCCCCCCTCTTGCCTTGTTGGAAAAGGAAGGAGGAAGGGAGAAAGAGGAAAGGGGGGCGCCGCCCCCTTCCTTGTCCTATTAGAACTAGTGGGAGGGGACGCGCGGCCTGCCCTCCTCTTCTCCCTTGTGGCCCATGTAGGCCCAATAATCCCCGGGGGGGTTCCGGTAACCCCTCGGTACTCCGGTAAAATCCCGATTTCACCCAGAATGTTTCCGATATCCAAATATAGGCTTCCAATATATCAATCTTTATGTCTCGACCATTTCGAGACTCCTCGTCATGTCCGTGATCACATCCGGGACTTAGAACAAACTTCGGTACATCAAAACACAAAAACCCTAATTACGATCGTCACTGAACTTTAAGCGTGCGGACCCTACGGGTTCGAGAACTATGTAGACATGACCGAGACACGTCTCCGGTCAATAACCAATAGCGGAACCTGGATGCTCATATTGGCTCCTACATATTCTACGAAGATCTTTATCGGTCAGACCGCATAACAACATATGTTGTTCCCTTTGTCATCAGTATGTTACTTGCCCGAGATTCGATCATCGGTATCTCAATACCTAGTTCAATCTTGTTACCGGCAAGTCTCTTTACTCGTTCCGTAATACATCATCCTGCAACTAACTTATTAGTTGCAATGCTTGCAAGGCTTGAGTGATGTGCATTATCGAGAGGGCCTAGAGATACCTCTCCGACAATCGGAGTGACAAATCCTAATCTCGAAATACGCCAACCCAACAAGTACCTTGGGAGACACCTGTAGAGCACCTTTATAATCACCCAGTTACGTTGTGACGTTTGGTAGCACACAAAGTGTTCCTCTGGTAAACAGGAGTTGCATAATCTCATAGTCATAGGAACATTTATAAGTTATGAAGAAAGCAATAGCAACAAACTAAACGATCAAGTGCTAAGCTAACGGAATGGGTCAAGTCAATCACATCATTCTCCTAATGATGTGATCCCGTTAATCAAATGACAACTCATGTCTATGGTTAGGAAACATAACCATCTTTGATTAACGAGCTAGTCAAGTAGAGGCATACTAGTGACTCTCTGTTTTTGTCTATGTATTCACACATGTATTATGTTTCCGGTTAATACAATTCTAGCATGAATAATAAACATTTATCATGATATAAGGAAATAAATAATAACTTTATTATTGCCTCTAGGGCATATTTCCTTCAGCAACTTCGCATACTTCATTTGTGTCCAGCGACCAGACCAAGACGTCACAGAACCCCACCTTGATCAATAAAGCTTTCATCTTATATTCGCAATATCCAGATTGCAATCTCAGTTTCTTGCTTGTTCTTCGTTTGCTCACAGGAAACAGGCCCTCGTGGTCAGGTTGATCGTGCTCTGGCGTGGTCAATAACCCCTCGGAGTTGGTTTAGCGATTGCTAAGGCGCGACGTCCTCGCACGTTAATAGTTGGATCGTCAAAGTCGACTTCCTCTAAAACGATAGCCACCATCTCATCGAAAGACGGGACACCTTTGCCTCTATCACGGTGATTTTCCGAACCCAAACGACATGCTATGGGTGAGGAGCTAGCCAAGCTACTCGAGGCCGGGTTTATCAGAGAGATCAAACATCCGGACTGGCTAGCAAACCTGGTCATGGTGCCAAAGAAGGACAAATCCTGGCACTTGTGTGTCGACTTCAAGGACCTTAATAAAGCCTGCCCTAAGGATCCCTTCCCACTACCTCGCATCGACCAGATTATTGATGCAACCGCAAGACAAACTCATTGTGCTTCCTCGACGCATACTCCGGATACCATCAAATCAAAATGAAGGAATCCGACCAAGCCGCAACGACATTCATCACCCCATACAGGCCTTTTTGCTTCAACACTATGCCATTCGGGCTCAAAAACGCCGGCGCTATATATCAACGCATGATTCAAACGTGCGTGGAAAAGCAAATCGGCCAGACAGTTGAGGCATATATAGATGATGTAGTCATCAAAACTAAGCATGTCGAATCATTGGTGGATGACTTACGCCTTACATTCGACAACCTCCGAAGATATGACATACGACTCATTCCAGAAAAGTGCGTTTTCGGCGTTCCCGCCAGAAAACTGCTTGGGTTCATTGTTTCCAATAGGGGAATCGAGGCAAACCCAGCCAAAATCTGAGCCTTGTCACAGTTGGCTACACCAATAGACCTCAAGTAGGTCCAAAATATAGCCGGGTGCGTGGCAGCTTTGAGCCGCTTTATCTCCAGATTAGGAGAAAAGGCACTGCCACTATATCGCCTGCTCTGACGCACCGACCACTTTGCATGGACGGATGCTGCAACAGCCGGACCTGAAGAAATAAAAGCTTTGTTAGCAAGCAACCTAATCCTGGCCGCGCCAAACGTCAGCGAACCCATGTTACTATACATATCTGCAACACACCAGGTGGTGAGTCCGGTGCTTGTCGTCGAACGAGAAGAAGAGGGACATAAATTCCCACTTCAAACACCAGTATACTATGTATCGACGTACCCTCACACCATGCAAATCCCGATACCCACATTATGAAAAGATAGCGTATGCGATCTTCATGGCATCCCGGAAGTTGCGGCACTACTTTCAAGAGTGTTCAATCACGGTGGCTTTTGAAGTACCACTTAATGATATCATAAACAACTGGGACGCCACCGGCCGGATTTCCAAATGGTCCATTGAGTTTGAGGGAGTCCTGGATTAGGGGGTCTCCGGACAGCCGGACTATATCCTTTGGCCGGACTGTTGGATTATGAAGATACAAGATTGAAGACTTCGTCCCGTATCCGGATAGGACTCTCCTTGACGTGGAAGGCAAGCTTGGCAATACGGATATGTAGATCTCCCCCCTTGTAACCGACTATGTGTAACCCTAGCCCCCTCCGGTGTCTATATAAAACGGAGGGTTTAGTCCGTACGACAACAACAATCATACCATAGGCTAGCTTCTAGGGTTTAGCCTCTACGATCTCGTGGTAGATCAACTCTTGTAATACTCATATCATCAAGATCAATCAAGCAGGACGTAGGGTATTACCTCCATCAAGAGGGCCCGAACCTGTGTAAACATCATGTCCCCCGCCTCCTGTTACCATCTGCCTTAGACGCACAGTTTGGGACCCCCTACCCGAGATCCGCCGGTTTTGACACCGATATTGGTGCTTTCATTGAGAGTTCCACTGTGTCGTCATCATAAGGAGGGATGGCTCATCTTGTTGTCAAGAACAACATCACCTCTGGGGGAGCCCTAGCTATAGGCCAAACTCTCCGACTAGGCGGCTTCGTCATGACCGCCCGCTCGGCCGCTGCGCCGACGATGACCTCTCGGGTCATCGAAAATAGCCTCCACATCGGCTCGAAATTCACCGAGCAGATGGATCCAATGGAGCTCTCCTCTTTGAACGAGCTCTTGGATCGCATCGCCGCTCTGGGAGTCGCTACGGACTATGATCGGATTGGGCTTAAACCTGAGCAAAGGGAGATTAACTCTCCGCTGGTCACCCATCAGATAGCGGTGGTGGAGGAGCAATGCGGCGAATCTTCCTCTATCCCGAGGATGAACTATGTCCGGATTCCCGAGCTCTCCGAGCCGGAGACCCGTCCACAGGAGGACATCGCCCTAACCCTGAACCTAGAATCAGGCAGTATGCCGAACCTGCGGGGCAACATCCCGGAGCCCGAACTTCCTAGATCAGAAACTCCCCCGCCCCTGGGTCTCAGATTGGGTCAAGGTCTGGACTTAAATCCACCCACCCACCCAGATATAAACGATCTTTCCCACATTAGGCAAGAGCCCCAAGAGACAGTACATCACTATTGGGCCAGATTCCTCCTTGTAATGAACAAGGTCAAGGACTGTCGCGAGGAAGACGCAATTTCGTTCTTTTGCAACAATTGCACGGACAAGGGAATCCTTAACGCCATAAGTCGTCGTGACATAGAACACTTTGCTGACTTGGCGGCCATAGTACGGAAGTATTGTGCGATGGAAAGCGCCTGGAAAACCCAAACAAAATTTTGGGATAATCCGGCTCTGACAAAACCCCCAGTCCCAACTAAAAGGGTGCACTCTCATAGGTCGCCCGACTCAATTACAAAGAAGAAAAATCCCACTACAGGGCGTGAAACCGTATTGGAAGGATGGCTTAACGGGCCCTACAAAATTCATAGTACAACGGATACCATACTAACACACAGCCTTAGAGCATGTTGGGTACTCCGGCAGGTGGCCAAGAGCAGGGATGATCTCCTCATTCAAAACACCACAGAGCACCATCCCATGGATAACAATACAATATTGACGGTATTCGAGACCTTCGCCTCAAATAATAGGCGTAAGCGAGCACTCCGCAGCCTTGCCAAAGTCTGCCATGTGGCAGCAATAAATCCATGGAGCGACACGGCTATCAACTTCAACGCCAGTGATGAACCTAAATTCCGAATAGCCAGAGCACCAGTCGCCTTGGTCCTCAGTCCAATTGTGGACGGCTTTCGGCTTACCAAAGTGCTCATGGACGGCGGCAGCGGACTAAACCTCATTTATGAGGAGACTCTTCAAAAAAATGGAAATAGACAGAAGCCGTACCGAGCAAAGCAGCACGACCTTTCGAGGAATCATCCCCATTCGGGAGGCATGCTGCGCTGGGAAAATCACACTAGATGTGGTATTCGGCACTCCGGATAATTACAGGTCCGAAGAAATTACATTCCAAGTGGCCCCGTTCAGTAGCGGATACCACGCCCTTCTAGGGCGTGAGGCATTCACAATCTTCCAAGCCATACCCCATTACGGGTACATGAAGCTCAAAATGCCCGGGCCCAATGGAATCATCACTCTAGCTAGTGATCCGGACATAGCACTCCGCGCCGAAAACAAGACAGCCGCACTGGCCCTCGAGGCATTATCCGAAGCCCTTGTGGCGGAGGAATTAACTGCGTTGCGCTCCACAGTGGACAGGGACGACATGATACTCGACAAAAGATCCAAGTCCACCTCTTTTAAACCAGCGGATGAAATAGTAAAATTCCAAGTCCATCCAACGGACCCCACAAAAACAGCATCCATCGGGGCATAGTTAAACCCCACTGTAGACGCCGCACTCTCGGAGTTCCTGCGTGAGAATTGGGACATATTCGCCTGGCATCCTTCAGACATGCCAGGAAAACCTGGCAGGTTGGCCGAGCATAGCCTTAACATTCTAAAAGGATTCAAGCCGGTCAAGCAGACTCTTCGGTGTTTCTCCGAACCTAAGAGACAAGCCATGGGAGAAGAGCTAGCCAAGTTACTGGAGGCCGGATTCATCAGAGAAATAAAACATCTGGACTGGCTAGCAAACCTGGTAATGGTACCAAAGAAGGACAAATCCTGGCGCCTATGCGTCAACTTCAAGGACCTTAATAAGGCTTTCCCAAAGGATCCCTTCTCCCTCCCTCGCATCGATCAAATTATCGATGCCACCACAGGACACGACTCATTGTGCTTCCTCGATGCATACTCCGGTTACCACCAAATTAAGATGGCGGAGTCCGATCAAGCCGCAATGACATTTATCACTCCATACGGCCCCTTCTGTTTTAACACAATGCCCTTCGGGCTCAAAAACGCCGGCGCAACGTATCAGCGCATGATTCAGACATGTCTGGAAAAGTAGATCGACAAAACAATGGAGGCATACGTAGACGATGTGGTCGTCAAAACTAGACACGTCAACTCCTTAATAGACGACTTGAGGCTCACGTTCGACAATCTCCGAACATATGACATTAAGCTCAATCCGGAAAAATATGTTTTCGGCGTACCCGCCGGAAAGCTCCTGGGCTTCATCCTCTCCAGTAGAGGAATTGAAGCAAATCCGGCTAAAATCTGAGCTCTGTCGCAGTTGGCTCTCCCAACTGACCTCAAGCAAATCCAGAAGTTAACTCGATGTGTGGCGGCCTTAAGCCGCTTTATCTGCCGATTAGAAGAAAAGGCACTCCCCCTTTATCGCCTTCTTCGGCGCACCGAACACCTCGAGTGGACGGACGCAGCCACGGCCGGATTGGAAGAAATAAAAGCCATCCTGGCCACCAACCCAATCTTGGCTGCGCCAAATGTCGGCAAACCAATGCTGTTATATATAGCGGCAACTCACCAAGTTGTAAGCGCAGTGCTCGTCGTCGAACGAGAGACGGACGGTCATAAATTCCCACTTCAAAAGCCGGTATATTATGTATCCACTGTCCTCACTCCATGCAAATCACGGTACCCACATTATCAAAAGATAGCATACGTGGTATTCATGGCATCCCGGAAATTACGACACTACTTTCAGGAGTGTTCAATTACGGTGGCCTCAGAAGTACCACTCAACGACATAATAAACAACCACGATGCCATGGACCAGATTGCCAAATGGGCTATCGAGCTCCTCCCGTTCGACATAACATATAGACCACGGCGAGCCATTAAGTCGCAAGTACTGGCCGATTTCGTCGCCGAGTGGACAGAAGCCGAACTCCCTAAAGAGTACGGCGCGTACTCAAATTGGATCATGCACTTTGACAGCTCTAAAATGCTGGCTGGTCTGGGGGCTGGCGTAATCCTGATGTCCCCCACCGGAGATACAGTCCAATACGTACTCCAAATACTATACACAGACTCCAACAACGCAGCCGAATACGAGGCCCTATTACATGGTCTCCGGATGGCAGTTTCCATGGGCATTCAACGCCTGGAGGTGCGTGGGGACTCGAACCTCGCAATATCTCAAATAAATGGAGACTTCAATGCCAAGGATCCGAAAATGGCGGCATATCGCAACACCGTCCTCAAAATGTCAGCTCGGTTCAAGGGGCTTGAATTCCACCATGTGGCTCGGGAAAACAATTAGGCGGCGGATATCCTCGCCCGTATCGGCGCTAAGCGCGACCCTGTCCCACCTAACATCTTCCTGGAAAAGCTGTTTAAGCCATCGTGGTACGGGAAGGGGACACCGGTAACAATAGTCTGGACCCGGCCACAGCACCAGATACCGAACACTCTGACACAATCGGAGGCTCTGCCATCGAAATAACACCTTCAGCCCACGTGATAATGGCCGTCATCGCCCCATGGACAGAACCATTCCTGGCCTACCTAACCAGGCAAGAACTACTCGAGGACCAAAATGAGGCACGCTGCATAGTGCGGTGATCTAAAGCCTACAAGGTCCACGAGGGAGAGCTTTATAAGAAAAGCACAACCGAAGTCCTTCAAAGGTGCATCTCCGAAGAGGAAGGGCGGAAGCTTTTGGAAGAAATCCATGCTGGACTCGGCGGCCACCACGCCGCAGCTCCGGCCCTTGTAAGCAAGGCCTTCCGTACAGGTTTCTATTGGCCGACGGACCAAGCAGATGCACAGTATCTGGTCCAACGTTGCATCGGTTGCCAGCTTTTTGCAAACCAAAGCCATATGCCACCTACCCCTCTCCAAACAATCCCCATTACTTGGCCCTTTGCGGTCTGGGGCTTGATATGGTCGGACCCCTCAAAGGGGGAACCCATAAGAAAAAATACTTACTGGTCATGGTGGATAAGTTCACCAAATGGATAGAAGCCAAACCCGTTAAAATGGCTGAATCCGGAATGGTGATAGACTTCATATCTGGGGTTGTACACCATTATGGCATCCCACACAACATCATCACTGACAACGGCACGAACTTTACAACCGACGAGGTAAAACTTTGGTGCAGCAACATGGGCATCAAGCTCGATTATGCTTCTGTCTATCACCCGCAAACTAACGGTCAAGTCGAGCGAGCAAATGGTCTTATCATGAGCGGCATCAAACCCAGACTAGTGCGGTCCTTAAAGGAATCAAACACGCACTGGGTAGAGGAGCTCGACTCTGTACTATGGGGGCTACGGACCATGCCGAATCGCACTACCGGATACACACCGTTTTTATGGTGTACGACGCAGAGGTGGTTCTGCCTTGCGACATAATTCATGACACACCTCGAGTGCGCATGTACGAAGAAAAAGAGGCCGAGCTCGATTGGCAGGACAGTTTGGATGCCCTGGAGGAGGAGCGCGACGTGGCAAAAGCCCGTTCCGCATTCTATCAGCAACAGGCTCGAAGGTATCAAAGCAGAGAAGTACGGGCCAAAACCTATAACGTTGGTGAACTAGTTCTACGCCTACCGGAGAAGAAAAAGAACAAGCTCAAGCCCAAATGGGAAGGTCCCTTCATTATTGACCAGGTTCTGACCGGTGGAGCGTACCGTCTGCGGGATGCATCGGACAATCGACTCGAGCCAAACCCATGGAACGCAGCCAGACTCCGAAGATTCTACGCCTAGTGCCGGACTCTATGTTCGTCTCCTTACCCCCGTCAATTTTTTGCATATCCGTTATCTGTCTTTTCTCTCTTTCTCTCTTCTTTTTTCTTCTCCTCAAGGCCTTAAAAGGCTAACTTGTGTCTTGACTACACAATCTTGACGCGCTAACCACGCTCATCATACCTGGGGGCTTCTTATACAGAAGCTTAATATAACTATTTTTCTGGGCTTTATGCCCCACACATGTGTTATTCTTCCGCATGTACCTTTTTTCTCCATTATATGCATCGATATGACTTAAGTTTTGGCCAAGCTGGGTTGCCTGGCTCTTGTATTTACGCCCTACGTTCCCGTTAATTCGGCTAGGGCATAAGGGGAGAACCTCTTCGATTGTTACTGCCGGGTCAGCCGGATGTGTACCTCAGACTGGGTGAAGCCGAAAGCTAGCGTTCTTAAGGGAATATTCGGTCGGTGAACAAAAGATGACTTTTATTTATTTTGATACATGCCCCCAGATGTTTATAGTCTGTGTCTCTTTTCGCAGTTCGGACATGCATTAGGGCATGCGTACCCAGGGAAAGGAACCCTTAACGAAACTATTCTCCCTGGAAGATGTTTCTTACTATCCATGTAATATAACATAGCTAGTTGGGTACTTGTCTGTTCAAGAACTTATGACCCCTACACCTGGTTTCCACGCATACCTCGGTTTTTACATAATGGAGCGGGTATTCGGATACACTCCGGACTATCGGGTCCAGAGGTCGAAGCGAAAAGGTCCGCCATGACAAATGATTTACAGTCCGGCTAGGGACATTATATATGTCACTTAAAGTACACAGTCACTAAGACTGATTAAATTCTTCTTCTATACCATCCAACAGGCTGTCTAGCCTACAATCCTGTTGGGAATACTTTGCGGCTAATTCTACTTGGTCATACACCAAACTAACGGGGATCTCTTTCCCATCGGGCCCCACAGGTCCGACCTCGGCCATGTGGTTTGGGTCAGCTTTGGTATATCACGTCTTCACCATGGCCCAGGCTTCCCTTGTACCTTGTCGACAGGCTGATATCTTCCATAATCGGAAGCGCCGCCGCACTCCCTTGAGCTTCTCTATAAGCTCCCCCATGCCTACTGCGGGGAGGCGGATGGCCACAATGCTTGGGAAATACCCTGCATCACCTGCCAAACTTGTTCGTGCAATTGTGAGAGCTCTGGTAGAAGATCACCCGCAGACCCGAGCATCTCCTCCGTGGGATGACACGTCAGCATACCTGCAGACATAACTCTGTTAGCCGGCTTCTTCGTCGAACTCTTTCAAAAGTTTGCTCAAGCACTTACTGAAAATGCCGCATCGAAGCCGCTTATTCTCCTTCACAGAGTCCGCAAGCTGGGCTCGGACATCTTTCAGTTCCACGCCCAGCTAAATATTGGCGTCCTGGAGATTATTTTTCTCCTGCCCGGCCCGCATAAGAACGTGCTCGCTAGCATTTAGCTGTCGATTAGCACGTTGCGCATTCTCTGGTGCGGCCTCCGGATTCACTCCGGAGTCATCTGCAACATCTATTGTTAGATTTGCATGCCTGCCGCATACTATCTGGTACCTGTCATTCTTTGCAATGGAAGCAAGTGATACATGAGGGGGCCTTCTTGGAATCCTTCAAGGCGGCAACCGCGGCCCGTAGTTGGGCTTTGCACTCTTCCAGCTCTTGAGACAATTGGGTATTCTTCTCTGTAAGAACCTGCACAAATAATGATCTTTAAATCAGTTGTGTCAACTGTTTCAAGTCTCAGGGCTACTGATATATATAATCGTCAGGTTTTCTTACCCGTATATCCTTTACATACTGGTTCGTGGCTCTGGCAAGACCGTTTTGAGCATCACAGATGTACGCGTCTCCTGAGTTGAAGGCATCGAACGCCTCTTGGGAGAAACAAGCGTCATGGAGTACGGCCCGGCGACGCCTGTGATTCATGGAGCTCTCCACTTCGGAATTTGTAGCGGATAGTCTATCCGCATCCTCTGTAGGAGGAGCATCCGGCGTTCGCCCCGTGTTAGCTTCTGCCTCTATGTCTGGCCCTGGAGCCCGACTAGTGGAGGCGTGATCGGCAACCTCTCCGGATATAGTCCGGCGAGCGTTTTTCCTACTAGGAAACATGGATGTCATTATATTTTAAGAAAGACGACAACCACGGAGCGAGGTTCTGTATCATACCTCTGCGCCGGCGTATTAGTCCTGACCGCCTTCCTTTTTAGCCTACCCGGCTTCGGTGTCCCTTGTTGGTGAGTCACTGCGGGTTAGGCATGGCGTCCCGAGGGCCTTCCCTGTAAAACACCATATGTGTACGGTAGGTGAAGTGCATGAAAGGGGATCCTTCTCGGAAGTTGGGACTCCGGTTTTTCTTACATGCGATGCAGGGAGTAGCCCAGGATAGTCGGCTATGATGGCCACCATGGCATCATCGCAGCTCAATTGCTAGAATGTCCTATCAATCAGCTCCACAAATATGTCTAGATCCTCTCCGAGTCCGGGATCGAGGGCCCGGTCAGGGTCCTCCGGTTGTGGAGGTGGGCTGTTGACCTCCCTTACGGCTTTTCGCAGTTCCTGCCATGAAACGGCAAGGTGAGTATTTATGACAAAGAATGCGGGAAGGTTGGGAGTAAAAAGGGACAGCTCACCCAGCTTGGGGGGTTGTACATGGAGAATCCATCCCGTGGCTTAATACAGATGAACTCCTCTTCCTCTCCCTTGAACAAATCGGACATAATTTTTTTAGAGCGGCATCTGAGTCCGGTCCCTTACGCCCGCAGCGGGTGGCATCATCTTCCCCGTTAAAGCGCCGCATGGGGTGCCCTTGATATTGAAGTGGATGCACCCCCCGCGTTATACATATTGACATAACCTCAATTATTGTTAGTCCTGATTGAGCCAGCACTTTTATCCGACCCATCAGGTAAATGACTTCTCCGTTATCTTCCTCCTGAGGGCTCCATGGGCGCCAGCTTCGGCGTTTCTTCAAAGGGGCATTGTCAAACTCGGGAAGACCCATTCGAATAGGATCTGGAAGGGGGACGTCCTCCATGTAAAACCACTCCAAAGGCCAGTCTTCAGATGTCTTCTTCGGGGTACCGGACAGGTATTCGGTCCTGGTGATGCGCCATATTTCGGCTCCGCCCACTTGATATATTGACCCCTCCTGTGTGCGGGGTACAAGGCAGAATAGCCTCTTCCACAGCTCGAAATGAGCTTCGCAGCCCAAAAACAGCTCACAAAGAGCAACATAACCAGCGTTGTGTAATATGGAAGCGGGGGTGAAATTATGCAACTGGAGGCCATAAGACTCCAAGAGCCCGCGGAGGAACGGATGGATCGGAAATCCAAGTCCCCTTAGTAAATAAGGGACAAGGCATACCCGCTCCCCCTTGGAGGGATTGGGGAAGCTCTCCGCTTGCTCCCTGCCATTATAGGTGGCGAGCCCGGCTCGAACGGGGACCATATACTCTGGAGGGAGAAATCCCTGGGTCTGTAACTCTACTAATTGGCTGTGCAGGACGGAACACTTCTCCCAGTCACCGGGCTTAGGGCTACGGGAGCGGGAGGAGGAGCTGCAATGGCCGGCCATGTTGGAATGGATTTTTCCGAGCGCGCTCCGATGGATACTCGCCGTGGGAGGATGGTGTGGTATGGATCTAAGAATCCCCGTCTCTTTAATAGACAGTTTACTTATATGGCTAGGGTGGCGAATGTAAAAATGCCCTGGCTCCTCGCATTCGCTCGACACGTGGAAGATAGCCCTTATTGGGCATGGAAGCCAAGAAGAGCAACATTTATGGGGAGCCGGACACTACTCAGCAGATATTCAGAATTTGGAGAAGAACCCGCCTTGCAATGCCGAAGACAAATCTGCGCGCCGGACTCATCGTCATTGAAGCCCGGTTCGGGGGCTACTGAGGGAGTCCTGGATTAGGGGGTCTCCGGACAACCGGACTATATCCTTTGGCCGGACTATTGGATTATGAAGATACAAGATTGAAGACTTCGTCTTGTGTCTAGATAGGACTCTCCTTGACGTGGAAGGCAAGCTTGGCAATATGGATATGTAGATCTCCTCCCTTGTAACCGACTCTGTGTAACCCTAGCCCCCTCCGGTGTCTATATAAACCGGAGGGTTTAGTTCGTAGGACAACAACAATCATACCATAGGATAGCTTCTAGGGTTTAGCCTCTACGATCTCGTGGTAGATCAACTCTTGTAATACTCATATCATCAAGATCAATCAAGCAGGACGTGGGGTATTACCTCCATCAAGAGGGCCCGAACCTGGGTAAACATCGTGTCCCCCGCCTCCTGTTACCATCCGCCTTAGACGCATAGTTTGGGACCCCCTACCCAAGATCCGCCGGTTTTGACACCGACAGAGTTCTTACCGTTTGAAATAACATATAAGCCATGCCGAGCCATTAAATCTCAGGTGTTGGCTGACTTCGTCACCGAATGGACAAAGGCCGAACTCCCTAAAGAGTACGGCACATATTCCAACTGGGTGATGCACTTCGACGGCTCTAAAATGCTAGTCGGACTGGGGGCTGGTGTCGTCCTGACATCCCCACAGGAGACACAGTCCGTTATGTGCTGCAAATACTGTATACAGACTCTAATAACGCGGCCGAATATGAGGCCTTATTGCACGGTCTTCGGATGGCCATCTCTATGGGCATACAATGCCTCGAGGTGCGAGGGGATTCAAACCTTGCAATATCCCAAATAAAGGGAGAATTTGATGCCAAAGATCCGAAGATGGCGGCTTACCGCAACGCCGTACTTAAAATATCAGCTCAGTTTGAGGGGCTCGAGTTTCATCACGTGGCCCGAGAGGGTAATCAAGCAGCGGACATCCTTGCTCGCATGGGCGCTAAGCGCGACCCCAACCACCCAATAACTTTGTGGAGAGGCTCTTCAAGCCATCCGTGGTATGGCAGGACGAGAGCAGCAACACCAGTCTGGAGCCGACCATACCCCCAGATTCTGAACACAATTCCGATATCATCGGGGGCTCGTCCACCGAAATAACACAGTCGGTCCATGTAATCATTGCAGTGATCGCCCCATGGACCGAACCCTTCCTGGCCTACCTTAATAGGCGAGAGCTCCCTGAGGACCAGAATGAGGCTCGATCTATCGTTCGACGCTCGAAAGCCTACAAGGTTCCTGAAGGTGAGCTCTACAAGAAAAGTACTACCGGAGTCCTTCAAAGATGTATCTCCGAAGAAGAGGGGCGGCAACTTTTGGCCAAAATTCATGCTGGTCTTGGCGGTCATCATGCTGCAGCTTGAGCCCTTGTAAGTAAGGCCTCCAGTACTGGTTTTTTCTGGCCTACGGCCCGAGCAGATGCACAAGACCTCATGCAACATTGTGTAGGATGTTAGCTTTTCACCAATCAAAGCCATATGCCGCCTACCACCCTACAAACAATCCCCATTACTTGGCCTTTTGCGGTATGGGGGCTTGACATGGTCGGACCCCTTAAAGGGGGAAGCCATAAGGGAAAATACCTGCTGGTCATGGTGGATAAATTCACTAAGTGGATAGAGGCCAAACCAGTTAAAACGGCCGAAGCCGGACCAGTGATAGATTTCATATCCGGTGTCGTACACCGTTATGGTGTCCCACACAACATCATTACCAATAATGGCTCTAACTTCACAGCCGACGAGGTAAAAACTTGGTGTGCTAATCTGGGCATCAAGCTCGATTATGCCTCTGTTTATCACCCTCAAACAAACGGTCAAGTCGAACGGGCTAATGGCCTGATAATGAGCGGCATTAAACCTAGACTAGTGCGATCCTTAACGGAGTCAGACAAACACTAGGTTGAGGAGCACAACTCTGTACTCTTGGGGCTGTGGACCACGCCCAATCGCACGTCCGGATACACACCATTCTTTATGGTGTACGACGTAGAGGCCGTCTTGCCCTGCGATATTATTCACGACTCACCTCGAGTACATATGTACGAAGAGAGAGAGAGAGGCCGAGCTCGACTGGCAAGATGATTTAGATGGCCTGGAGGAGGAGCACGATGTTGCAAAAGCTCGTTCAGCCTTCTAGCAACAACAAGGTCGAAGATACCAAACCAGAGTAGTGCGGGCCAAGACTTATAACATTGGTGAACTCGTTCTACGCCTACCAGAGAAGAAAAAGGACAAGCTCAAGCCCAAATGGGAGGGTCCCTTCATTATAGATGAAGTTCTCACCGGAGGAGCCTACCGCCTTGGTAATGCATCGGACAATCGCCTAGAGCCAAACCCTTGGAATGCTACTAGACTCCGAAGATTCTACGCCTAAGCCCGGACTCATTGTTCGTTACCTTTTTTTCTCTTTTCTCTCTTTCTTCTTTCCGTTTTTATATGACTTCTAGCCCGTGTTCGAATAAACCGCACACTTAAAGGGTATACATCCTTAAATGTACACCCCCCCAATACCTGGGGGCTTCTAGCCATAGAAGCTTATTATTTTTCAAGCCTCAAGCTCACCGTATATATGCGTAGTCTTCTCATATATGTATTTTCTCCGCCATTATATGCACCTTTATGACTTAAGTTTTTGCCAAGCTGGGTTGCCTAGATCCTATGCTTATTCCCTACGTTCCCGCTTGTTTGGCTAGGGCATAAAGGGAGCACCTCTGTGATTGTTACAGTCGGGTTATCCGGACGTGTACCTCAGATGGGTGAAGCCGAAAGCTAGCGTTCTTAAGGGAATAATAGGATGCTAGACAAAAGATGAACTACACTCGTTGCGATACAAGCCCCCAAAATACAACGTGTACTGTAATTTTTAGCGTCACAACTCAGGCATGCACAACAACGCATGCTGGCCCAGGGAGAGGAACCCTTAACAGAACTATTCACTCTGGAAGATGTTTCTTACGATCAAATGTAATATAACATAACTCCCAGAATACAACTTGTTTGTTCAAGCAACTATGACCAGACTGCCTGGTTTCCGAACATACTTCGGTGTTTACCATCGGTATAGTATTCGGAAACACTCCAAACTTTGGATTTCAGAGGTTAAAGCGGAAGGTCTGCCATGACAATCATTTTATAATTTGGATGGAGATACGTTTGTCGATAAAAGTACATTACTACTTCGACTCGAAAACTTCCTCTTCCTCTAGACCATCTAATAAGTTGTCTAGCTTACAATCCTGTTGTGAAAACTTGCGGCTAGCTTACTTGGTCATATACTAAGCTAACAGGAATTTCCTGTCCATCTGATCCCCGAGGCCCGACCCGGGCCATATGATTCGGATCAAGTCCGGTGTACCGTGTTTTCACCATGGCCCAGGCCTCTCGTGCGCCTTCTCGGCATGCTGATATCTTCCATAGTCCAAAGCGGCGATGAGCTCCCTTGAATAAATTCACGAACTCCCTTGAATAAAATTTGCCGCCTTGGCCGCCATGTTGACTGATCTTTATAAAGGGGAGAAAGAAGATTTTACTCGCCATAGTCTAATATACGCTTACCAGCGGCGAGTAAAATCTTCTTTATTCCCTTTATAAAGATCAGTCAACATGGCAGCCAAGGCGGCAAAGTTGTCCGGACCCTTGCGCCCGCAGCGTGATGCGTCGTCCTCCCCATTGTAGTGCCACATGGGGAGTCCTCTGGATTGGAGTGGCTGAACGCCCCACGTTATTGTAATCGCCATTACCTCAACTATGGATAGTACGGATTGGGTGAGCATCTCTGCTCATTAACTTCTTAATCTCAGCACTGTCCTCCTCTTCGAGCCTTCGGGGACGCCAGCTATGGCGTTTCTTTAACGGAGCATTGTAGAATTCGGGTAGGCCCCGCCGGATTGGGTCTGGAAGGACTACGTCTTCGATATAAAACCACTCTGAGGGCCTGATGACCCACAAGTATAGGGAATCTATCATAGTCCTTTCGATAAGTAAGAGTGTCGAACCCAACGAGGAGCAGAAGGAAATGATAAGCGGTTTTCAGCAAGGTATTCTCTGCAAGTACTGAAATAAGTGGTAACAGATAGTTTTGTGATAAGATAAATTGTAACGACCAACAAGTAACAAAAGTAAATAAAGTGCACCAAGGTGGCCCAATCCTTTTTGTAGCAAAGGACAAGCCGGAACAAACTTTTATAATAGGAAAAGCGCTCCCGAGGACACATGGGAATATCGTCAAGCTAGTTTTCATCACGTTCATATGATTCGCGTTCGATACTTTGATAATTTGATATGTGGGTGGACCGGTGCTTGGGTGCTGTTCTTACTTGAACAAGCATCCCACTTATGATTAACCTCTATTGCAAGCATCCGCAACTACAACAAAAGTATTAAGGTAAACCTAACCATAGCATGAAACATGTAGATCCAAATCAGCCCCTTACGAAGCAACACATAAACTAGGGTTTAAGCTTCTATCACTCTAGCAACCCATCATCTACTTATTACTTCCCAATGCCTTCCTCTAGGCCCAAATAATGGTGAAGTGTTATGTAGTCGACGTTCACATAACACCACTAGAGGCTAGACAACATACATCTTATCAAACTATCAAACGAATACCAAATTCACATGACTACTCATAGCAAGACTTCTCCCTTGTCCTCAGGAACAAACGTAATTACTCACAAAGCATATTCATGTTCATAATCAGAGGGGTAATAATATGCATATAGGATCTGAACATATGATCTTCCACCAAATAAACCAACTAGCATCAACTACAAGGAGTAATCAACACTACTAGCAACCTACTAGCACCAATCCCGGACTTTGAGACAAGAATTGGATACAAGAGATGAACTAGGGTTTGGAGATGAGATGGTGCTGGTGAAGATGTTGATGGAGATTGCCCTCTCCCAATGAGAGTAGTGTTGGTGATGACGATCGTGATGATTTCCCCCTCCGGGAGGGAAGTTTCCCCGGCAGAACAGCTCTGCCGGAGCTCTAGATTGGATCCGCCAAGGTTCCGCCTTGTGGCGGCGGAGTCTCGTCCCAAAAAGTTCCTCCTTATTTTTTTTTCTCATCGAAAGACCTCATATAGGAGAAGATGGACGTCGGAGAGCCACCAGGGGGCCCACGAGGTTGGGGGCACGCCCTAGGGGGGGGGCGCCCCCACCCTCGTGAGAAGGGTGTGGGCCCCCTGGTCTTCATCTTTAGCGAGGATTTTTCTTTATTTATTTTAAGACGTTCCGTGGAGTTTCAGGACTTTTGGAGTTGCACAGAATAGGTCTCTAATATTTGGTGCTTTTCCATCCCAGAATTCCAGCTGCCGGCATTCTCCGTCCTTATGTAAACCTTGTAAAATAAGAGAGAATAGCCATAAGTATTGTGACATAAAGTGAAATAACAGCCCATAATACAATAAATATCGATATAAAAGCATGATGCAAAATGGACGTATCAACTCCCCCAAGCTTAGACCTCGCTTGTCCTCAAGCGAAAAGCCGATAACAATAAATATGTCCTCATGTTTAGAGGTAGAGGCATCGATAAAAATAAAATACGGACATGAAGGCATCATGATTATTCTCATAACAACAACATACATAACTTTTGTCATATGATTACTTATGTTTAAGTGATGATCTATTCACAATGCAAAAGTATAAATCATAAACCTTATTGGGCTCCGACAAACTATAATCTCAGTCATTGAAGCAATTGCAATTTATCATAACATCGGAAAGAGTCTATGTCAGAGCTAAAAAGCAAGTCCACATACTCAACTACCATTTAGTCCTCCATAATTGCTAACACTCACGCAATACTTGTGGTTACAGAGTTTTAATCGGACACAGAGAAATATAGGGGCTTATAGTTTTGCCCCACAACCTTTTACCTCAAGGGTAATGTCAACAATAATGGTTCATGCTCCCCTACATCCAGTTAGATATATATATCATGTTCTTTCCAACATGCTGAGCTTGCCAAAGGATAAAATGAAAAAGAAAAGGTGAAGATCACCGTGACTCTTGCATAAGGTAGAGGATAATAATAAAAGATAGGACCTTCGCAGAGGGACGTAGAGGTTGCCATGCGCTTTTATGGTTGGATGCATAAAATCTCAATGCGAAAGAACATCACTTTATATTGCCCCTTGTGATATGAACCTTTATTATGCAGTCCGTCGCTTTTATTACTTCCACATCACAAGATCGTATAAAGCTTATTTCTCCCACACCAATCAATCATACATATTTAGAGCAATTTTTATTGCTTTGCACCAATGACAACTTACTTGAAGGATCTTACTCAATCCATAGGTAGATATGGTGGACTCTCATGGAAAAACTGGTTTAAGGGTATTTGGAAGCACAAGTAGTATTTCTACTTGGTGCTGAGAATTTGGCTAGCATGAGGGGGAAAGGTAAGCTCAACAAGTTAGAGGAACCATGACAACATACTTTATCTCAGATATAAGAAAGACATAACTCATTACGTTGTCTTCCTTGTCCAACATCAACTCTTTAGCATGTCATATTTTAATGAGTGCTCTCAATCATAAAAGATGTCAATGATAATATATCTATATGTCAAAACCTCTCATTCCTTATTACTTCCTATTAATTGCAACAATGACCAAAGCTATGTCTGCCAACTCCCAACAACTTTTAGTCATCATACTCTTTCTATGTGAAGTCATTACTCTCAATAAGATCAATATGAACTTTTTGTTTCTTTTTATTCGTTTCTTATTTCTTTTATTCACCCAAGATCATGGAAAAATAATCAAGCCCTTGACTCAACACTAATCTTTATTATATATAATTCACGGACTCAATTACATAGAGAGATCATAAAGCAAAACTCAAAACTAGATCATGCCATAAACTTTTATTCTACTAGATCAAGATACTACTAATAGGATCGAACTAAGAAAAACGGTAAAGATAGGAGTTGTGATGATGATATGATACCGGGGCACCTCCCCCAAGCTTGGCAGTTGCCAAGGGGAGTGCCCATACCCATGTGATTATATCTCCTTGGTTGGTGAAGAAGGTGGTGGTGACGGATAATCGCACATCGAGCGTAAGAGGTCCTCCAGCTTGCGAATAATGCCCTTGAGTGCGACAATATGCTCCTTCAACAAAATACTTTCTTGTGTGAGATACTTGTTTTGTATACAAGCTAACTCAATCATCTTGAAAGCTACGATTTCGGTTGGGGTAAGAAGGTTATGATCAAGTTGAAGGATGTCTTTTGCTATCGGAGCTTGATCCTCCGTGGCCTTCTTGATCCTTCCATCCTTGTTGACCCTCATGGGTTCTTCCCTCTTCAGATCTATCTTCATTAGCCAAGCATCGTTGTCACCATTGTTGGAGGAGGGAGACGACATGATGCCTAGCCTGGGAAACCCTGACAGAAAATAGCCCGAAACAAGAATAGAGGAGGTTTGCGTGATACGGGAGTCAAAACCTTCGGGAGGTTATATAATGAATTTTTACTGACTAAAATACGTAACGTGCAAGAAAACGGAGTCCGGATGGCACACGAGGTGCTCACGAGGTAGGGGGCGCACCTAGGGGGATAGGGCGCGCCCACCACCCTCGTGGGGCCCTCATGTCCTTCCCGGACTGCTACTTATTTTTCTATTTTTCTAAATATTCCAAAACGGAGAAATATTGCCTTAAAATTGTTTTGGAGTCGGTTTACTTACCGTACCACATACCTATTCCTTTTCGGAGTCTGAAATGTTCCGGAAAGTGTCCCTTATGTATTCCTCCGGGGTTACGGTTTCAATAATATTGGTTTCAACATTTATGGGATTACCTGAGATATAATGTTTAATTCTTTGACCGTTTACCACCTTCGGATTTGTGCCCTCAAAGTTGTTGATTTTTATGGCACCGGAACGATAGACCTCCTCGATAACGTAGGGGCCTTCCCATTTAGAGAGAAGTTTTCTTGCAAAAAATCTTAAACGAGAGTTGTATAGCAATACATAATCACCTACATTAAACTCATGCTTTTGTATCCTTTTGTCATGCCATCTTTTAACTTTTTCTTTAAACAACTTGGCATTTTCATAAGCCTGGGTTCTCCATTCATCAAGTGAGCTAATATCAAATAACCTCTTCTCACCGGCAAGCTTAAAATCATAGTTGAGTTCTTTAATAGCCCAATATGCCTTATGTTCAAGTTCGAGGGGTAAGTGACATGCTTTTCCATAAACCATTTTATACGGAGACATACCCATAGGATTTTTGTATGCAGTTCTATATGCCCATAATGCATCATCAAGTTTCTTAGACCAATTCTTTCTAGACCTATTAACAGTCTTTTGCAAAATTAATTTGAGATCTCTATTGCTCAACTCTACTTGACCACTAGACTGTGGGTGATAAGGAGATGCAATTCTATGATTAACATCATATTTAGCAAGCATTTTACGGAAAGCACCATGAATAAAGTGTGAACCACCATCAGTCATTAAATATCTAGGGACTCCAAACCTCGGAAAAATAACTTCCTTAAGCATTTTAATAGAAGTGTTATGATCAGCACTACTAGTTGGAATAGCTTCTACCCACTTAGTAACGTAATCAACAACAACTAGAATATGTGTGTATCCATTAGAGGCAGGAAAAGGTCCCATATAATCAAAGCCCCAAACATCAAACAGTTCAATAACAAGAGAATAATTCATAGGAATTTCTTGACGTCTACTAATATTGCCAATTCTTTGACATTCATCACAAGACAAGACAAACTTACGGGCATCCTTGAAGAGAGTAGGCCAATAAAAACCAAATTGCAATACCTTATGTGCAGTTCTATCTCCAGCGTGGTGTCCTCCAGAAGACTCGGAGTGGCACTTGCGTAGGATCTGTTCCTGTTCATGCTCAGGTACACAACGTCTAATAACACCATCTACTCCTTCTTTATAAAGATGTGGGTCATCCCAAAAGAATGTCTCAAGTCATAGAAAAACCTTTTCTTTTGCTCGTATGTGAAGCTAGGTGGTATAAACTTAGCAACAATATAATTAGCATAATCAGCATACCAGGGAGTACTATGAGAAGTACTTATAACATTTAATTGTTCATGAGGAAAGTCATCATTAATAGGTAGTGGGTCATCAAGAACATTCTCTAACCTAGACAAGTTGTCTGCAACGGGGTTCTCAACTCCCTTTCTATCAACAATATGCAAATCAAATTCTTGTAGCAAGAGAACCCAACTAATAAGTCTAGTTTTAGCATCTTTCTTTTCCATAAGGTATTTAATAGCAGCATGATCAGTGTGAATAGTTACTTTAGAATCAACAATATAAGGTCTGAACTTATCACAAGCAAATACAACTGCTAAAAGCTCTTTTTCAGTAGTAGCATAATTTCTTTGAGCATTGTCTAGAGTCTTACTAGCATAATGAATAACATTTAATTTCTTATCAACTCTTTTCCCTAGAACAGCACCTACAACATAATCACTAGCATCACACATAATTTCAAAGGGTAAATTCCAATCAGGTGGCTGAACAACAGGTGCAGATACTAATGCTTTCCTAAGTATTTCAAATGCTTCTACACAATCATCATCAAAGACAAATGGTATATCTTTTTGCAATAAATTAGTCAGAGGCCGAGAAATTTTTGAGAAGTCCTTAATGAACCTCCTATAAAATCCAGCGTGACCAAGGAAACTTCTTATACCTTTGATGTCCTTGGGACATGGCATCTTTTCAATAGCATCAACCTTGGCTTTATCAACTTCAATACCTCTTTCAGAAACTTTGTGCCTCAAGACAATACCTTCATTAACCATAAAGTGGCACTTTTCCCAATTCAAGACAAGATTAGTTTCTTCACATCTTTGCAAAACTCGATCAAGATTGCTCAAGCAATCATCAAAAGAGGAACCATAGACGGGAAAATCGTCCATGAAAACCTCACAAATCTTTTCACAAAAGTCAGAGAATATAGCCATCATGCATCTTTGAAAGGTAGCAGGTGCATTACATAAACCAAAAGGCATACGTCTATAAGCAAAAGTACCAAAAGGGCATGTAAAAGTAGTCTTTGATTGATCTGTAGCCGACACAGGTATTTGAGAGAAACTAGAATAACCATCTAGAAAGCAATAGTGTGTATGTTTGCATAATCTTTCTAGCATTTGATCAATAAAAGGTAAGGGGTAATGATCTTTCTTAGTAGCTTTATTTAATTTGCGGAAATCAATTACCATCCTATAACCTGTGATAATTCTTTGTGGAATCAATTCATTTTTATCATTAGGAACAACCGTAATACCTCCCTTCTTAGGGACACAATGGACAGGACTTACCCACTCACTATCAGCAACGAGATAGATTATACCCGCCTCCAGAAGCTTTAGTATTTCTATTCTTACCACTTCTTTCATTTTAGGATTCAGACGTCGTTGAGGATCACGAACTGGTTTGGCATTTGCTTCCAAATTTATTTTATGTTGACATAGAGTGGGACTAATGCCCTTAAGATCATCAAGAGTATATCCAATAGCAGCACGATGCTTCTTCAGAGTTTTCAATAATCTTTCTTCTTCATGCTCTGAAAGGTTAGCACTAATAATAACAAGATATATCTTCTTTTCATCAAGATAAGCATATTTAAGATTATCAGGCAGAGGTTTAAGTTCAAACACGGGATCACCCTTGGGTGGAGGAGGATCCCCTAAAATTTCAACAGGCAAATTGTGATGCAGAATAGGTTCCTGTTTAAAGAATACTTCATCTATTTCCCTTCTTTCATTCATGAACATATTATTTTCATGGTCTAGCAAATAGTGTTCTAAAGGATCACTAGGAGGTACGGCAATAGAAGCAAGACTAATAATTTCATCCTTACTAGGTAATTCTTCCTCATGATGTTGTTTACTAAATTTAGAGAAATTAAACTCATGAACCATATCATCCAAGCCAATAGTAACAACATTCTTCTCACAGTCTATCTTAGCATTAACAGTATTCAAGAAGGGTCTACCAAATATAATGGGACAAAAGCTATCTTGCGGAGAAGTAAGAACAAGAAAATCAGCAGGATATTTAGTTTTCCCACACAAGACTTCAACATCTCTAACAATTCCAGTTGGTGAAATAGTATCTCTATTAGCAAGTTTAATTGTGACATCAATATATTCTAACTCAACAGGTGCAATATCATGCATAATTTCTTTGTATAAGTCATGAGGTATAACACTAGCACTGGCACCCATATCACATAAGCCATGATAACAATGATCTCCTATTTTAACAGAAATAACAGGCACGCCTACCACAGGTCTATGTTTATCTTTATCACAAGGTTTAGCAATTCTAGCAGTTTCACCTTCGAACTGAATAACATGCCCATCAATATTATCAGACAAGAGATCTTTAACAATAGCAATTTTAGGTTCTACTTTAACTTGCTCAGGAGGTGTATAAGTTCTAATATTGCTTTTACGTACAATAGTTGAAACTTTAGCATGATCCTTTACTCTAACAGGGAAAGGTGGTTTCTCAACATAGGAAGTAGGAACAATAGGATCATTATAAGTGACAGTCTTTTCTTCAACTTTAATAGGTGCAGCTACTTTTACTTCTATGGGAGGATGATATTTAAACCACTTCTCCTTAGGGAGATCAACATAAGTAGCAAAAGATTCACAAAAGAAGCTACTATCTCAGAGTCAAGTCCATATTTAGTGCTAAACTTACGGAAAATATCGGTATCCATAAAAGATTTAACACAATCAAACTTAGGTGTCATACCTGACTCTTTACCTTCGTCGAGGTCCCAATCTTCAGAGTTGCGTTTAATTCTATCCAATAAATTCCATCTGAATTCAATAGTTTCATCATAAAAGAGCCAGCACAAGAAGTATCGAGCATGGTGCGATTGTTTTGACGAAGCCGAGCATAAAAACTTTACATAATTATTTCTCTTGGGAGATCATGATTGGGGCATGAATATAACATTGATTTAAGCCTCCCCCAAGCTTGAGTGATGCTTTCTCCTTCGCGAGGCCAGAAATTATATATATATAATTGCGATCATGATGAACAAGATGCATAGGGTAATACTTTTGATGGAATTCCAACTTCAATCTTTTGTAGTCCCATGATCTCATATCATCACATAGCCTATACCATATCAATGCGTCTCCCTTCAAAGATAAAGGGAAAACCTTCTTCTTAGCAACATCATCGGGTATACCTGCAAGCTTAAATAATCCACAAACTTCATCCACATATATTAAGTGCTCATCAGGATGTTTTGTTCCATCTCTTGTAAAAGGGTTAGCTAGGAGTTTTTCCATCATAGCCGAAGGAAATTCAAAAGGAGTTTCATTTTCAATAGGTTGAGTAGGTGGAGGAGCAACTCTTTGCTCTACTAGACGGGGTGAAGATACCCCGAACAAGCCCCTCAGAGAATTACTTTCCATAGTAACAAGTGACAGTAAATTTCAGCACACTACATAAATTTTTCCTTACCAAATTCCACCTACCAAAGGCGCTACACTCCCCGGCAACGGCGCCAGAAAAGAGTCTTGATGACCCACAAGTATAGGGGATCTATCTTAGTCCTTCCGATAAGTAAGAGTGTCGAACCCAACGAGGAGCAGAAGGAAATGATAAGCGGTTTTCAGCAAGGTATTCTCTGCAAGTACTGAAATAAGTGGTAACAAATAGTTTTGTGATAAGATAAATTGTAACGAGCAACACGTAACAAAAGTGAATAAAATGCAGCAAGGTGGCCCAATCCTTTTTGTAGCAAAGGACAAGCCGGAACAAACTCTTATAATAGGAAAAGCGCCCCCGAGGACACATGGGAATATCGTCAAGCTAGTTTTCATCATGTTCATATGATTCACGTTTGATACTTTGATAATTTGATATGTGGGTGGGCCGGTGCTTGGGTGCTGTTCTTACTTGAACAAGCATCCCACTTATGATTAACCTCTATTGCAAGCATCCGCAACTACAACAAAAGTATTAAGGTAGACCTAACCATAGCATGAAACATGTAGATCCAAATCAGCCCCTTACGAAGCAACACATAAACTAGGGTTTAAGCTTCTGTCACTCTAGCAACCCATCATCTACTTATTACTTCCCAATGCCTTCCTCTAGGCCCAAATAATGGTGAAGTGTTATGTAGTCGACGTTCACATAACACCACTAGAGGCTAGACAACACACATCTTATCAAAATATCAAACGAATACCAAATTCACATGACTACTCATAGCAAGACTTCTCCCTTGTCCTCAGGAACAAACGTAATTACTTACAAAGCATATTCATGTTCATAATCAGAGGGGTAATGATATGCATATAGGATCTGAACATATGATCTTCCACCAAATAAACCAACTAGCATCAACTACAAGGAGTAATCAACACTACTAGCAACCTACTAGCATCAATCCCGGACTTTGAGACAAGAATTGGATACAAGAGATGAAATAGGGTTTGGAGATGAGATGGTGCTGGTGAAGATGTTGGTGGAGATTGCCCTCTCCCGATGAGAGGAGCGTTGGTGATGACGATGGTGATGATTTCCCCCTTCCGGGAGGGAAGTTTCCCCGGCAGAACAGCTCTACCGGAGCTCTAGATTGGATCCGCCAAGGTTCCGCCTTGTGGCGGCGGAGTCTCATCCCGAAAAGTTCCTCCTTATTTTTTTCTCATCGAAAGACCTCATATAGGAGAAGATGGACGTCGGAGAGCCACCAGGGGGCCCACGAGGTAGGGGGGCGCGCCCTAGGGGGGGCGCCCCCCACCCTCGTGAGAAGGGTGTGGGCCCCCTAGCCTTCATCTTTGGCGAGGATTTTTCTTTATTTATTTTAAGATGTTCCGTGGAGTTTCAGGACTTTTGGAGTTGCGTAGAATAGGTCTCTAATATTTGCTCCTTTTCCATCCCAGAATTCCAGCTGCCGGCATTCTCCCTCCTTATGTAAACCTTTTAAAATAAGAGAGAATAGCCATAAGTATTGTGACATAAAGTGAAATAACAGACCATAATACAATAAATATCGATATAAAAGCATGATGCAAAATGGACGTATCAGAGCCACTCTTCGGATGCCTTCTTCGGAGTGCCGGATAGGTATCCTGTTCTGGTTATACACCATACTTCGGCACCGCCCACCTCGAATATAGATCCCTTTTGGGAGCGAGGGACAAGGCAGAAAAGTTTCCTCCATAACTCAAAATGGGCCTCGCAGCCTAAGAACAGCTCGCAAAGAGCCACGAAGCCCGCGATGTGCAGAATGGAGCCCGACATGAGATTGTGCAGCTGGAGGCCGTAGTACTTCAGGAGACCTTGGAGGAAAGGGTGGATTGGAAATCTAACGCCTCTTAAAAGGAAGGAAACGGAGCACACTCGCTCCCCTTCTGAGGGATTGGGAAAATTTTCCACCAGGGCTTCGCCATTTATGGAAGTTAATCCTACCCCGGACAGGAACCAGGTCCATGGGAGGAAGATATCCCTGAACCTGGAGCTTGGTCAGCTGGGTGTGGGAGACCGAGCAACTCTCCCAATCGCATTTCTGGGGGACGTGAGGGCGTGAGAAAGAACTGGAGCGCTAGCCATGTTTGCGTGGTCCTTTGTGGCTAGCTCCAAGGATTTTTTTCGCTTGGTTGAGAATGGCATCTGAGATCCCATCTCCTTAAATAGATGCCTTCCATGCGCCGTCAGGGTGTTATTGAAGGAAATATGCCCTAGAGGCAATAATAAAGTTGTTATTTATATTTCCTTATATCATGATAAATGTTTATTATTCATGCTAGAATTGTATTAACCGGAAACTTAGTACATGTGTGAATACATAGACAAACAAAGTGTCACTAGTTTGCCTCTACTTGACTATCTCGTTGAATCAATGATGGTTATGTTTCCTAACCATAAACATGAGTTGTCATTTGATTAACAGGATCACATCACTAGAGGATGATGTGATTGACTTGACCCATCCGTTAGCTTAGCACGATGATCGTTCAGTTTGTTGCTATTGCTTTCTTCATGACTTATACATGTTCCTATGGCTATGAGATTATGCAACTCCCGAGTTCTGGAGGAACACTTTCTGTGCTACCAAACGTCACAACGTAACTGGGTGATTATAAAGGTGCTCTAGAGGTGTCTCCGATGGTACTTGTTGAGTTGGCATAGATCGAGATTAGGATTTGTCACTCTGATTGTCGAAGAGGTATCTCTGGGCCCTCTCGGTAATGCACATCACAATAAGCCTTGCAAGCAATGTAACTAATGAGTTAGTTACGGGATGTAGCATTACGGAATGAGTAAAGAGACTTGCCGGTAACGAGATTAAACTAGGTATTGAGATACCCATGATCGAATCTCGGGCAAGTAACATACCGATGACAAAGGGAACAACATATGTTGTTATGCGGTTTGACCAATAAAGATCTTCGTAGAATATGTAGGAGCCAATATGAGCATCTAGGTTCCGCTATTGGTTATTGACCGGAGATGAGTCTCGGTCATGTCTACATAGTTCTCAAACTCGTAGGGTCCGCACGCTTAACGTTCGGTGACGATCAATATTATGATTTTATGTGTTTTGATGTACCGAAGGTAGTTCGGAGTCCCGGATATGATCACGGACATGACAAGGAGTCTCGAAATGGTTGAGACATAAAGATCTATATATTGGATGACTATGTTTGGACTTTGGAAGTGTTCCGAGCAAGTTCAGACAAATACCGGAGTACCGGGGGGTTACCGGAACCCCCTGGGGAGTGTAATGGGCCTGTTGGGCCTTAGTGGAGAAGAGGAGGGGCGGCCAGGGTACGCCGCACTCCCCCTCTCCCTCTAGTCTGAATTGGACAAGGAGGGGGGGCGCCCCCCTTTCCTTCCCCATCTCTCCTCCTTCCTTCTCTCCTACTCCTACTCTTGGAAGGGTTCGAGTCCTACTCTCGATGGGAGTATGACTCCCCTTGGGGCGCGCCTAGGAGGGACGGCCTCTCCCCCTCCTCCACTCCTTTATATACGGGGGAGGGGGGCACCCCATAGACACACACGTTGATCAGTTGATCTTTTAGCCGTGTGCGGTGCCCCCCTCCACCATAATCCACCTCGGTCATATCATAGCGGTGCTTAGGCGAAGCACTGCGTCGGTGGCATCATCATCACCATCATCACGCCGTCATGCTGACGGAACTCTCCCTCGAAGCTCTGCTGGATCGGAGTTCGTGGGACGTCACCAAGATGAACGTGTGCTGAATTCGGAGGTGTCGTACGTTCGGTACTTGGATCGGTCGGATCGTGAAGACGTACGACTACATCAACCACGTTCTCATAACGCTTCCACTTACAGTCTATGAGGGTACGTGGATGACACTCTCCCCTCTCGTTGCTGTGCATCACCATGATCTTGCGTGTGCATAGGAATTTTTTTGAAATTACTACGTTCCCCAACAGTTATCTGTAAAAACACTTGGACCCTTTGTATTCATCTAACACACAGAAGCCGAGGCGACGGAGGCGCAGAAGTCGAAGGATACTATGTTTTAATGTGAAGCCGAAGCTGTCCGGAGTATCATGGAGGGCCCACCTAACAGAGCCAAAGATATAAAAGCCGGATACTATGTCATTGTTGAGGAGTCGAATACATTTCTTTTTTGGTATATTCGGAGAAGGAACCCGCCTTGCAATGCCGAAGACAATTTGCGCGCCGGACACATTGTCATTGAAGCCTGGTTCAGGGGCTACTGAGGGAGTCCTGGACTAGGGGATCCTCGGGTGTCTGGGCTATGTAATGTGGGCCGGACTGATGGGCCGTGAAGATACAAGATCGAGGGCTTTCCCCCGTGTCCGGATGGGACTCTCCTTGGCGTGGAAGACAAGCTTGGCGTTTGGATATGGAGATTCCTTTCTCTGTAAACCAACTCTGTACGACCCTAGCCCCCTCCGGTGCCTATACAAGCTGGAGGGTTTAGGCCGTAGAGGCAATCATATTCATATAGGCTAGACATCTAGGGTTTAGCCATTACGATCTCGAGGTAGATCAACTCTTGTAACCCCTATACTCATCGAAGTCAATCAAGCAGGACATAGGGTTTTACCTCCATCAAGAGGGCCCGAACCTGGGTAAACATTGTGTCCCCTGCCTCCTGTTACCTTCGATCCTTAGACGCACAGTTCGGGACCCCCTACCCGAGATCTGCCGGTTTTGACACCGAGAATGGGAAACTCTTATGGGATCAAATTCATAAGTTTCATTGGTATGCTTGGAATTTATGCTTGATATATGATTATACTTGTTGCTCTAGGATGAAGTGTAACATCCCAAAATTCTAAATTTTGGAATGTTATAATAAATAGATAGATTTGACTGATTGTTTGATTGATTGTCTGAAAGTGAGTGAATTCGAAACTTTTGAAAGTTAAATGAGAGGGAATAAAAGGACTTTCCCGAACTTTCATATTTGCTTTTATGATCTCCATGAATTCAAATTCTTTTCAAATACAAAACCCTTGAGCGAAGATGATATGACTTCTTCCATTTAAAAATTAAATGAAAGGGTATTTGAAAATAATTGAATTTCATTTGGAAATATTTTCAATTTAGAAATTTCACGCAACTCAAGGACCTTCGGAGAGAGTTGGGGATTTCGTTATTTTCATATTTGAGAGTTTTCTCGAATTTGAAAAGAGGATCATTTGATTTATTTATTTCATCCTCAATTATTTTTCCGATATCAAAATATAAGAGAAGGAATAATATGACTTTCCCAAAATTGAGGAAAAATGAAGATTTAATAAATAGATCAAGTTTTGGTTTTGCCGGAGTTTTATTTGCATTTTATTTGGATAGGGAAAAACGTGCGTTTTCAAAAATTGCATTTTAGGCCCGGAGAAAAGTTCATTTTGTTCGACTCATTTTTAGGAGTCGGGGAAAATTTACTTTAGGTTTTTCGGAGTTCGTTTAGATCTCTTTTTGTTTTTTTTCTGCGCGCTGAACCGTTTATAAAAAAAAGGGAAACTTACCGCAGGCCAGCCGGGCCAAGGCCCAGGCCAGGCCGCTGCGCCCCAGCCTCACGCGCGCCAGGAGCCAGCGAAGGGAGCCCGCCGCCGCCTCTTGCTCCTGTACCGAATCCTAAAAGGATTCTAGGGCGCCCCTTGCCCTTTTTCCTTATTTCATTATTCCTATTCCTACTCTATTTCTTGCCCTCTACCCCAAGTAAACCCCCTCCCCTCCCCAATATAAATACCCAAGCACCCCCCCTCTAAACATCAAATCAAAACCCCTCTCTCCACCACCCAAGCCGCGCCTCACCCCGCGCCTCTCACCCGCACCGCGCCCTGCGTCACCCGCCGCCGCCGCGCCTTGCCTACACCGTCGCCACCCCTCACCCACGCCACCGCCGCCGCCGCCCAACGCCGCCGCCGCCGGAGCCCCTCACCGGAGACCTCGCCGGAGGTACCGCACCGCGTCTCTTTTCTTTTCCTCGGATCGGTTTTCTTATAAATCGTTCCGATTCTTTTCTTCTCCACCAATTCGTTTTTCTTTCCGGTTCTTCGCTAAACCGTTCCAGTTTTCTAGATCGGGTTTCCGTTTCTTTCCGGTCTTTTTCTCCGAAAACCCTAGATCGGTTTTCGTTCTTCTTTCGGACCGTTCGTCTCAACGAACGTGATCACCGATTATTCCCGGTTAACAACGCCCGTTCGTTTAACCGTTCGTCTCTTTCTTTTCGTCGGATTTATTCCGCGATCGTGATCTCAGATCCGATCTTCGTTCTAGTTTATCTTCTCGCTCGTTTATCGGAATCAGGTGATTCAAGCGCCTGGAGTTTCGTTTCAAAACCGCCGTTCCGTCTAATCAACTTGAACAAGTTTTTGCCCCGGTAAAATTTGACCTAGATTCAACTTGCTAGAACCGAGTTGTTTTCTGTCGCCGTTTGTTTTCGGTTTCTTTGTTCGGTTCTTTCTTTCCTTGCAACTGGAGTTCTTAAGTTGAACTTTCTGATTCATTCTCTTGTTCGAGTTTTACTTGTGCATTAGATGAGTACTTATTGTGTGGTTACTATTGTTTGCTTACGATAGATTGACCGGAGTGTGACGAGTAGATCATGAGTTTTGAGTGCGAATCATCTTCATCAACATTGCAGGCAAGTTCACACTTTGATCATACCTTTTCTACAACCCAGTTTTATTGCATTAGATCAATCCTCACACATTGCATGATTAGGATCTAATTAAATTGTGGGATGGGAAGTAGATGAGGTAGTACCTATTACCTGTTTATTATCAAACCTTTGGGAGTTACTTCTACGTTTGCTTCTTATGCCATGCTATGCTAGTAGACGTGGATTGGGTGAGTGATATCCATGACAGATGTGAGTTTATTAATTTTAATGGTTTATCTAAGGTGGCAACTTAAACACACATCTGGGTGGATTGAGGCACCTGATGTCTATTAGGACTTGCCTATTTTTTTTTGGACCGCCACCCAGGCTCAAAGGGATCATAAGATAATTCATGCTAAATACTTCCGTGTGCAGCCACATGCTACTATGGGCTCTGGCATAGTTGACTAAGTTGTGCGAACTCTTACGGGGTGGACTAGCAGATGTAGGGGATGTAGGTCTACCGGTCTACCCCACATGTAAGGTGCTAGTGCTTCTGAAAGACTATGTCTCGGTCATTCGTCTTCTCAAACACCCTGTAGTGCGAGAAACCAAACGGAGGCGATCGAGTCATGTGGGGAAAAGTGCGCAAACCTCTGCAGAGTGTACAAACTAATCATGATTAGCCATGTCCCCGGTTATGGACAACTTGAGTATCTAGTACTTGAATATCCTGTGAATCTCAACATGTTACTTCTAATTAATGTTGTTGGGTTTTAATTATTTTTAATTGGGATTGAGAATGTTGTCAACCATTCTCAATGTTCAACAACCACCATGATAGTTAAATAAATTTATTCCTTTGCAGTAGGGAAAAATTGGCTTTACGCAAAAACCTTATAACCATAGAGCTTTTCCACCAGCCAAATATGCATGTAGTGATAGCCTTTATTCATTATTCTCTATGGTGTGAATTTGCCAGTACATTCGATGTACTGACCCGTTTCGGGCTGCAACGTCTCATGTTGCAGGATTATCCTACGAAGAGTAAGTGATACGTTAGGTTTACGATATCGGACTAGTAAGACCATTCGGAATGAAGAGGATTTTACCATACATTATGATAATGGAAACTACAACTGTGAAGACTCTGAAGATTAGGAGAATTGGAGGCTCTGAAGAATCCCCAGATTTGTATGACCTAGGAAGGCTACCCTTATGGAACTGGGCAGACTATGGAAGTTGTGAATACCCGCGATCGAGGTGTATCGGAGAAAGACTGAAACATGGAGCATAGAACTCAAGGATTTGTCAAGAAACCCTAAGGCAGGAGATATCAATTATGGAGAGATAGCTCATGGAAATGCAAAAGCAGAAACACGGTTATCCGTGATGTCATCCCCCGCTAATGCTATTGTCACCGTGCTGAGTTAAGCATGCATATGCATGGAAGGATTAAATGGAAGAAGGCTGATGGAGCACCTATCATAAGATGAAGTTTTAGCCCTAGCCGGTGTATCACCAGGATCTGGAGTAGTACAACAAGAAGTTTAAAATGGAGCTCCAGGAAGTCGTATTAGACAAGGAAGTATTTCATGAGGAACTCAGGATCCTAAAGATGAGAGTAGCCAAGCTGGAGGAGCTACAACCTCGAGATACCAGAGAATTGTCAGGAACTGAAGGACAGTATGACCATGGCTCATGCCAAGGATGTTGAAACCCAGAAGTTTGGAACGCAACTCCAGAATATTGAAGGACGCCACGATAGACTTTGCGTCAATAGAGATGATCTGGCAAAAGAACTTGAGAAAGACAATTATGGTCGGAAGAAGCCATTGGAGACATGAAAAAGACTTGAAGAGTTTGGCAACGTTGACCATTAGAAGACCAAACCCCTATTATATACCTACGTTAGATGCGACGATTGTGAGCTGTCTTTTGTTTGTTGTTTTTCTGACAGCCACAATAAAATCTATCTTTTCAAAACCATTGTTTGTATTGTGTGTATCCCTCTCTATCCCTCTTATCTCACCCCAAAACCCTTGGACCCAATAGAGGATGAATGGATATGAGCTCGTATTTTCGGGACCGATGAGTCAATTGGAGACGGACCGATGGATTCAGAACATGGAGGATCATATGGAGAACAACCCTATAGTCGGAAAGGATATGACCCAGCATGCTCTTCAATGCTTTGAAAGAGGTGCTGCTACTTGGTGGAGGATATACCAAATCATCAATGGATGGCAAGGAGTAACCACTTGGAAAGAATTTAAGTTGACTTTGCTAAAGTCTCAGTTTGTGTCCCAGAAGTTGAAGCCTTATGGAAAAGACATGAAGAAACCTTGTGCATGCAAGCTTTGTGGAGAAATAGGCTACACCCATAAAGCAGACAAGGATGAATGCATTAACTGTGAAGGAAGTCACCCAGTTGAAGAATGCCCAACTAGGCAGATCACTTGTTTCTTGTGTGAAGGGACTACCCACTATCCTGCTCAGTGTCACATTTACCCCATGGTACAACGAACCATCCAGCAGAAGAAAGAAGTAATGAAAGGAGCCCTCATGGAAATTTTAGAAGAAGTTGTGATGAGGGAAGAGATGGAGGACACATCTAAAGGGGACTCGAGTAAACCCTGCACTAAATCTTGCTATTCATGTGGAGAAGAAGGACACATCTCCCAAAATTGTATGAATGGGGATCTAGTAGAATTCCCGACGGAGGAAGTAGAATATGACCCACAGGAAATAGAAGCTCTGATTGGAATGGAAAAGTCCAGAAAGAGAAGTACATTGGATTCCAGGAAGGATCTGAGTCATGTCACCTGTTATAGGTGCAAGGAGCCAGGGCACTACCTCAGCAATGGCCCAAAAAGGAAGCCAAGGACCCAATTAGGCTATATAATCACAAGGAAACCTCGAAACTTGCCAGAAGTAATATGTTTCCGTTGTAATGAAGCAGGGCACTTTGCCAGGGTTTGTCCGAAGGAGAATGAGACTTGTGATAAATAGTTGAGTTTGTAACAGAAGAAATATAATAGTAGTAGTGAGAACATTTTCCTTTATATTGAGGGGTTGAGTTGAGACATGTAATGGAAAAGCGAGAGATTGTAATCACATGAAAATGAATAAAGTTAGCATCGTTGGTACTGATATGGATTTTATGAGTTGTTACTCTATGAAGAAGAATTTTAGCCATTCTGAGGATATGAGAAATATGGTCTATGGAAGATTTGTGCATTTTAAGGGTGGTAGTACCCTGTAATGGATTTCGGACAAAATGAATACGAGTTTTGTCTCGATATGTGTGATGCCCCAAGAGTATGTGGGATGAAGTTGGAGACCGGCACTTGTTTGGACCAAAGGTGATCAAAGGATTCGGAAGAGAATGTTAAGTTGATTCGAGATAGACGGAAAGTAGCTCAGTCCAGGTAGAAGAGTTATGCAGACTTAAAAACTCAAGGAGGTAGTCTATGAAATTGGAGACAGAGCATGTCTTCATGTGTTCCCTCTGCGAGGAGTTAAACGATTTGGAGTTAAGGGACAGTTAGCCCCGAGATGTGTAGGACCATACCGAGTTTTGGAGCATATGAGAGAAGTGGCCTACAAGTTTGAGTTACCCGAAGGACTGTCAGGAGTTCAAGATGTGTTTCACGTTTCCCAGTTGAAGAAGTGCCATGCAGAGATGGCCAGTATTCCCCTGTAAGGACGCTTGACCGCGGAAAGGATAATGATGTTCCACGAAGTGGAATATGGACTTCATAAGTATAAGTTTTTATCTCGGTATGAGGGATATCCCACGAGGATGAAGAGATAAATTACTATTGGATATAAAGGAGATATGATGTCGGAAATATGGATCAATGGAAAATTCCATGATGAGTCTGAGTAATCATGTCCTAGTTTGGTGCCAATAGAAGGAAGGAAGACAGTACAATTGGATGGATTTAAGAATACTAGGAAGTTGGAACAATGATCAGTTGCCCGATGATAAGTTCAAGGACTACAAGTGATGAGATGTGCCATAACCCACAGGCCCCAGGACCTGCCAAGAAGCAAGCACATTCTTGCTGAAGGAAGGACCCTGGAAGAGGATATACCTTTGTTAATAGACGATTTTATAGGAGTTTACGCAAAACCTGAGAGTTGTGAAGGAACGATAGATGGTTGTTTGGCTTGCAGAATCTATGGATTTATGCGAACTTGGTTCATCGACAAGAGAAATTCTGCAATGCTTGTGAGGATGACCGAGTGTTAGAATGCGAGATTCGCTAAACCGTATACAAGGTAATGATTTGGGTGCGGGATGGATTGATCACCATACCGACTTACTCTTATTATTCGCCCTGCTATATGGGATGGTAAATCTGAGTGACTTACCTATAGTGGAGAGACGACGATCAAAACCTTGTTTAAGTCTTAGAATGGTATATGTATTTTTTCCCTTGTACAAGGCAGCTTTCCCAACCGTAGCTTATACGGTGAGGATCAACCTAGACTCATTTCCTGCAGGAGAAACCATAAATTGTTGACCACCATGAGATATCGATAGTTGTTTAGTTTTGGCGCTAGACCCGTCAGCTAAGAAGACCCAATCTCGGAATAACCTTACCTAGATGAAAGACAGAAGAATTGAGGTAAAGGTTATGCCACTACCAGAAGAGCTCAGAGAAGGAATTTTCTCGAGGATTTGAGAAGACCGACACTTTCAAGAATATGGATGAAGTATACGAGTTTTGATGGAACCGTAACCACGCTTCTAAGGGTGGTAGCACCCCAGACCCCGGAGACGATCGATGAATTTGAGGAGACCCCCAAACCCTAACCTTTTTCTTGCTAGCCTCTCCGAATCTCGAGGACGAGATTCATTTTAAGGGTGGTAGGTTTGTAACATCCCAAAATTCTAAATTTTGGAATGTTATAATAAATAGATAGATTTGACTGATTGTTTGATTGATTGTCTGAAAGTGAGTGAATTCGAAACTTTTGAAAGTTAAATGAGAGGGAATAAAAGGACTTTCCCGAACTTTCATATTTGCTTTTATGATCTCCATGAATTCAAATTCTTTTCAAATACTAAACCCTTGAGCGAAGATGATATGACTTCTTCCATTTAAAAATTAAATGAAAGGGTATTTGAAAATAACTGAATTTCATTTGGAAATATTTTCAATTTAGAAATTTCACACAACTCAAGGACCTTCGGAGAGAGTTGGGGATTTCGTTATTTTCATATTTGAGAGTTTTCTCGAATTTGAAAAGAGGATTATTTGATTTATTTATTTCATCTTCAATTATTTTTCCGATATCAAAATATAAGAGAAGGAATAATATGACTTTCCCAAAATTGAGGAAAAATGAAGATTTAATAAATAGATCAAGTTTTGGTTTTGCCGGAGTTTTATTTGCATTTTATTTGGATAGGGAAAAATGCGCGTTTTCGAAAATTGCATTTTAGGCCCGGAGAAAAGTTCATTTTGTTCGACTCATTTTTAGGAGTCGGGGAAAATTTACTTTAGGTTTTTCGGAGTTTGTTTAGATCTCTTTTTGTTTTTTTTCTGCGCGCTGAATCGTTTATAAAAAAAAGGAAACTTACCGCAGGCCAGCCGGGCCAAGGCCCAGGCCAGGCCGCTGCGCCCCAGCCTCACGCGCGCCAGGAGCCAGCGAAGGGAGCCCGCCGCTGCCTCTTGCTCCTGTACCGAATCCTAAAAGGATTCTAGGGCGCCCCTTGCCCCTTTTTCCTTATTTCGTTATTCCTATTCCTACTCTATTTCTTGCCCTCTACCCCAAGTAAACCCCCTCCCCTCCCCAATATAAATACCCAAGCACCCCCCTCTAAACATCAAATCAAAACCCCTCTCTCCACCACCCAAGCTGCGCCTCACCCCGCGCCTCTCACCCGCGCCGCGCCCTGCGTCACCCGCCGCCGCCGCGCCTTGCCTACACCGCCGCCGCCCCTCACCCACGCCACCGCCGCCGCCGCCCAACGCCGCCGCCGCCGGAGCCCCTCACCGGAGACCTCGCCGGAGGTACCGCGCCGCGTCTCTTTTCTTTTCCTCAGATCGGTTTTCTTATAAATCGTTCCGATTCTTTTCTTCTCCACCGATTCGTTTTTCTTTCCGGTTCTTCGCTAAACCGTTCCAGTTTTCTAGATCGGTTTTCCATTTCTTTCCGGTCTTTTTCTCCGAAAACCCTAGATCGGTTTTCGTTCTTCTTTCGGACCGTTCGTCTCAACGAACGTGATCACCGATTATTCCCGGTTAACGACGCCCGTTCGTTTAGCCGTTCATCTCTTTCTTTTCGTCGGATTTATTCCGCGATCGTGATCTCAGATCTGATCTTCGTTCTAGTTTATCTTCTCGCTCGTTTATCGGAATCAGGTGATTCAAGCGCCTGGAGTTTCGTTTCAAAACCGCCGTTCCGTCTAATCAACTTGAACAAGTTTTTCCCCGGTAAAATTTGACCTAGATTCAACTTTCTAGAACCGAGTTGTTTTCTTCCGCCGTTTGTTTTCGGTTTCTTTGTTCGGTTCTTTCTTTCCTTGCAACTGGAGTTCTTAAGTTGAACTTTCTGATTCGTTCTCTTGTTCGAGTTTTACTTGTGCATTAGATGAGTACTTATTGTGTGGTTACTATTGTTTGCTTACGATAGATTGACCGGAGTGTGACGAGTAGATCTATCACGAGTTTTGAGTGCGAATCATCTTCATCAACATTGCAGGCAAGTTCACACTTTGATCATACCTTTTCTACAACCCAGTTTTATTGCATTAGATCAATCCTCACACATTGCATGATTAGGATCTAATTAAATTGTGGGATGGGAAGTAGATGAGGTAGTACCTATTACCTGTTTATTATCAAACCTTTGGGAGTTACTTCTACGTTTGCTTCTTATGCCATGCTATGCTAGTAGACGTGGATTTGGGTGAGTGATATCCATGACAGATGTGAGTTTATTAATTTTAATGGTTTATCTAAGGTGGCAACTTAAACACACATCTGGGTGGATTGAGGCACCTGATGTCTATCAGGACTTGCCTGTTTTTTTTCGGACCGCCACCCAGGCTCAAAGGGATCATAAGATAATTCATGCTAAATACTTCCGTGTGCAGCCACATGCTACTATGGGCTCTGGCATAGTTGACTAAGTTGTGCGAACTCTTACGGGGTGGACTAGCAGATGTAGGGGATGTAGGTGTATCGGTCTACCCCACATGTAAGGTGCTAGTGCTTCTGAAAGACTATGTCTCGGTCATCCGTCTTCTCAAACACCCTGTAGTGCGAGAAACCAAACAGAGGCGATCGAGTCATGTGGGGAAAAGTGCGCAAACCTCTGCAGAGTGTACAAACTAATCATGATTAGCCGTGTCCCCGGTTATGGACAACTTGAGTATCTAGTACTTGAATATCCTGTGAATCTCAACATGTTACTTCTAATTAATGTTGTTGGGTTTTAATTATTTTTAATTGGGATTGAGAATGCTGTCAACCATTCTCAATGTTCAACAACCACCATGATAGTTAAATAAATTTATTCCTTTGCAGTAGGGAAAAATTGGCTTTACGCAAAAACCTTATAACCATAGAGCTTTTCCACTAGCCAAATATGCATATAGTGATAGCCTTTATTCATTATTCTCTATGGTGTGAATTTGCCAGTACATTCGATGTACTGACCCGTTTCGGGCTGCAACGTCTCATGTTGCAGGATTATCCTACGACGAGTAAGTGATACGTTAGGGTTACGATTTCTACACTCAACTTTGCCGTTGGTGTTGATGGGAATCCACAACCTTGTTGCTTCCGCTATATGGATTGAGGTAATAGTATTTACGTTACTTTATACATGTGATTTACCTCTGTTATAAATCCTTCGAGTACTGTGTGTGTCAGCATACTGATCCAGGGATGACACATAAGCACAGAGACTTGATCCATTCGGGTCGGGTCGCTACATGAAGGCCCCACACCTTCCCTTTTCATCTAAATTTAACGATAGTGAAACCTTGACTTATTATGCTAATGGTATATATGATTACTATGATGTGGAACAAATAGAAGAATTCGTTGCTTTTAAGGGTTCTTATGAAATTGAATATTTGTTTGAAAAGTGTGAAAATCTTGATGATGCTGTTTTGCAGACCTGAAAATTATGCTATACTTAAATATTGCTATGAGAATTATGAATATAATGCCAATATTAATGAGTTTATTGAGAAAGTCTCCGCTGTCCAAGAAGAGACTAATATTTTGAAGGAATCTATGGAAGAAGAAATTGATGACACTGTGAGCTCATTGGATGAAAAAGATGAGGAGGAGAGCGAAGAACAAAGGGAGGAAGAGTGGATTGATCACCTGTGCCCACCTTCTAATGAGAGTAACTCTTCAACTCATACATTGTTTAATTTCCCTTCGTGCTTACAGAAGGATGATTGCTATGATAATTGCTATGATCCCTTGGATTCGTTAAATATCCTTTTCATGAAATTGATGCTTTCTATGCTTGTGTCCATGATGCCAATATGAATTATGCTTATAGAGATGAACTTTCTATAGTTCCTTATGTTAAGAATGAAATTGTTCCTATTGCACCCACGCATGATAGTCCTATTATCTTTTTGAATTCTCCCAACCACACTATATCAGAGAAGTTTGCGCTTATTAAGGATTATATTTATGGGTTGCGTTTTACCACTACACATGATAATTTTGATAAATATAATATGCATGTGCTTGCTGCTCCTACTTGCAATTATTATGAGAGAGGAACTACATCTTCGCCTCTCTATGTTTCTAGTACAATAAAATTGCAAGAAACTGTTTATACTATGCATTGACCTTTACTTGATGTGCATGAATTGTTCTTTTATGACATGCCGATGCATAGGAAGAGAGTTAGACTTCATCGTTACTTGATATATGTTACTTTGTGCTCACTACTAAATCACAAATCATTGTTAATTAAAATTGGCTTTGATATACCTTGGGATCCGGGTGGATCCATTACTTGAGCACTATATGCCTAGCTTAATGGCTTTAAAGAAAGCGCTGCCAGCGAGACAACCCGATAGTTTTAGAGAGTCATTTATTTCTGGTGTGTGCTTTTATATAGTTTAAAAAAAATAAAGTGGGGAACCTAAAACTTTGTCAAAAAGAAAAGTGAAAGTAAGAAAGACGAGCACCGTAGAAGTGGGGGAGCTCCTTGAACTTTGTTCATGCCCATGGAAAATTTGCAAATCTTGAATTACAGAAACTTTTCAACAAAAATAATTATCTCCTAGTACAACTCCATTGTATTACAAAAATAATGTGCCAAGATTTGCCTTTAGGATGCTTAGATTGCTTATTTGGTATGTGCAGTGCAAAAACAGAAACTTTGGCTGTAGTGCATGAATTTAAATTTTTTATTGGAACGTCAAAAGCTTCTGAAACTTTCTACACAGTACTGCTATACAAATTGTTTATTTTCTCCTAATTGTTCAGAATTTTTGGAGTTACAGAAGTATGGTAGATGTTCAGATTGCTACAGACTGTCCTGTTTAAGATAGATTCTGTTTTTGATGCATTGTTTTTCTTGTTTTGATGAAATTACCGATTGTATCGGTGTTATAAGCCATAGAGAAGTTATAATACAGTAGCTACAATGCAAAAATAAAATATGGATGGCTTTGCAATAGTACTTGAAGTGGTGATTTGCTTTATTATACTAACGGATCTCACGAGGGTTTTGTCAAGTTTTGTGTGATTGAAGATTTCATGTTTTCGGTGAGATCACGTTGGATGAAGGAATAAGGAGTGGAAAGAGACTAAGCTTGTGGATGCCCGAGGCACCACAAGGTAATATTCAAGGACTCCCAAGCAACTAAGCTTGGGGATGCCCCGGAAGGCATCCCCTCTTTCTTCTAACTATCATTAGTAATTTTACTTGGAGATATATTTTTATTCATCACATGATATGCGTAAATCTTGGAGCGTCGTGTGCATTTTATTTTTCTTTTAATAATGCACCATGCTGGTATGAGATGGTCCTTGGTTGATTTATAGAATGCTCTTTGCACTTCACTTATATCTTTTGAGTATGGATTTATAGAATGCTTCATGTGCTTCACTTATATCATTTGAAGTTTGGATTGCCTGTTTCTCTACACATAGAAAACCGCCATTTGTAGAATGCTCTTTTACTTCACTTATATTTGTTAAAGCGCGGGCATATATTTTGTAGAAATAATTAAACTCTCATGCTTCACTTATATCTATTTAGAGAGTTAACAGGAATTGTTCATTCACATGGTTAGTCATAAAATCCTACATAAAAACTTGTAGATCACTGAATATGATATGTTTGATTCCTTGCAATAGTTTTGCGATATAAAGGTGGTGATATTAGAGTCATGCTAGTGAGTAATTGTGGATTGGTATAAATACTTGTGTTAAGGTTTGTGATTCTCGAAGCATGCATGTATGGTGAACCGTTATGTGATGAAGTCGGAGCATGATTTATTTTTTGATTGTATTCCTTATGAGTGGTGGTCGGGGACGAGCAATGGTCTTTTCCTACCAATCTATCCTCCTAGGGGCATGCATATTAATACTTTGCTTTGATGGCTAATAAATTTTTCCTAGCAATCTATCTTTATGACTAATGTTGAATCCATGGATTATACACACTCTCACCCTTCCACCATTGCTAGCCTCTCTAGTACCGCGCAAATTTCACCGGTGCATTAAACACACCATATTCCCTCCTCAAAACAGCCACTATACCTACTATTATGGCATTTCCATAGCCATTCCGAGATATATTGCCATGCAAATTCCACTGTTCCATTTATTATGACACACATCATCATAGTCAAATTGCTTTGCATGATCGTAAGATAGCTATCATGATGTTTTCATGGCTTGTCCATTTTTTGATGTCATTTCTATGCTAGATCATTGCGCATCCCGGTACACCACTGGAGGCATTCATATAGAGTCATATGTTTGTTCTAGTATCGAGTTGTAATATCGAGTTGTAAGTAAATAAATGTGTGATGATCATCATTATTAGAGCATTGTCCCATGTGAGGAAAGGATGATGGAGACTATGATTCCCTCACAAGTTGGAATGAGTCTCCAGACTTAAAAAAATAAAAGAGGCCAAAGAGCCTAAATAAGAAAAATAAAAAAAGAGGCCAAAGAGCCCAAAATAAAAAAAGAGAGAAAAAGAGAGAAGCGATAATGTTACTATCCTTAACCACACTTGTGCTTTAGAGTAGCACCATGTTCTTCATATAGAGAGTCTCTTGAGTTATCACTTTCATATACTAGTGGGAATTTTTCATTATAGAACTTGGCTTGTATATTCCGATGGTGGGCTTCCTTAAGTGCTCAAGGTCTTCATGAGCAAGCAAGTTGGATGCACACCCACTTAGTTTCATTTGTGAGCTTTCATACACTTATAGCTTTAGTGCATCCATTGCATGGCAATCCCTACTCACTTGCATCGATATCAATTGATAGGCATCTCCATAGCCCATTAATTTGCTTAGTTGATGCGAGTCTTTCTCCCTTTTGTCTTCTCCTCACAACCACCATATTCTATTCCACCTATAGTGCTATATCCATATGGCTCACGCTCATGTATTGCGTGAAAGTTGAAAAGGCTTGAGAACATTAAAAGTATGAAACAATTGCTTGGCTTGTCATCGGGGTTGTGCATGATGAAATACTTTGTGTGATGAAGATGGAGCATAGCCAGACTATACGATTTTGTAGGGATAACTTTCTTTGGCCATGTTATTTTGAGAAGACATGATTGCTTTATTAGTATGTCTAAATTATTATTGTCTTAATGTCAAATGATAGACTATTGGTTTGAACCACTCGTGTCTTAATATTCATGCCATGATTAGATTATATGTGCATCTAGTGCCACCCCTAGTTGGTTTTGGAGTATTGACGATAAACTTGGTTGCGGGACTAATGTGTTTGTGAGAATTGCAGGATAACATATGTAGTAGTCCCTTATTGATTCGGTTTACCTACCAGAGATGACCCCTAAAAATGTGTGAAGACATTGAAGAAAATGGTGGTACGTGAAGACATTCATGACGAAGATTATGACACGTGAAGACATTCACTTGAAGACTATGGAGTATGAAGACATAATTGTTTCGTAGTTTCCTTTTCTTCTTTATTGAGTCATAGGAACCACCGTACTGTTAAGTGGGGTCCAAGTGAACAAAGTTAGAGTGACTGATGTGATGCTCAACCAAAATCCTATGTCTTCGAGCGAAGACCATGATAGTAAATCTTATCCAGAGCTAGACGAGTCAGCTTTACTTGTAGCCCAAGTCAAGCTGCCGCGTGTGTTTGAAATCCAACCGTTGGACACGTGTCAGTTCCTTAGTGACCCAGGGTCTTTTCGAACATATCATGTCAGGTTGCCTCGTGGCTATAAATAGCCCACCCCTACACCATAAATTGGTGGCTGCTCAAAGTTAGTGCACAACTTTTGTTGTTTGAGAGCAACCCACCTCCAAAGCTTTTGAGAGAGAGATCCTTGCGAGGACAAATCCCAAAACACCCAGAGCCAAAGAGTGTTAGGCATCACTGAAGTCTTTCTGTCCGCATGACCTGAAGACTTGTTACACTTGAGGACTGTGAATCCTCCAGCCGGTTAGGCGCCGTGTTTTGAGCATCCAAGAGCCATTGTGGATTGCCGGTGAACAAAGTCTGTGAAGGTTTAGAAGTCTACCTTGAAGACTTACCAGAGTGATTGGGCAAGGACTGGGTTTCCTTAGCTCAAGGGGAATAAGGTGAAGATGCGGTCTTCTGAGTTCAATCTCAGCCTCCCTAACCAGACGTACAGTTGTCATGGCAACTGGAATTGGTCTACCAAATCCTTGTCTTCACCAAGCAACTGGTTCTATCCCCCACTTCCCTTTACTTTTCAGTTTGTCTTCGTAAAGTCATTGCTTGCCTGTCTGATCTGATTGACTTCACTATGTGAAGACTATTACCTGTTTGGCTTCATACCGTCTTCCATTCTGATCCATACTACCTAGCTGCTGATAGTCTACGTACTTTCACTACATTGCTTACTTGACTATGGCTTGTCTAGTGTAGTCTATCTTCCGCTGCATATCAATAGGTTCATTTCATCTGTTTGTCTTCAAAGACCTCGTGTTTTTAAGACTTCCATAAAAATCACCTATTCGCCCCCTCTAGTCGATAACTAGCACTTTCAATTGGTATCAGAGCAAGATGCTCCCTTGTTCTGTGTGATTCGGTTTAACCACCTGGAGTTTTAGCTATGTCGACTGCAGGGATAATCAAGGTCTCCGCTGCATGCCCAGTCTTCGATGGCACTGATTACCCCTACTGGAAGAATACCTGGAGTTTTAGCTATGTCAACTGCAGGGATAATCAAGGTCTCTGCTACATGCCCAGTCTTCGATGGCACTGATTACCCCTACTGGAAGAATAAGATGCGCATGCATCTTGAAGCCATTGACGTCGACCTCTGGTATGTCGTCAAGACAGGCGTTCCCGAGGTCGGTGAAGGTGTCACCATTGCTGATGTCAAGATGTTCGCTCAACTGGACTCGACCACTAAGAACATCATCCGTGGTCATCTGACCAAAGGGCAGTATGGCCGTGTGAGCACACTGGAAACTGCGAAGCTAGTCTGGGACTAGCTGTCCAAGGTCAACGAAGGCGTCTCAACTCAGAGAGACTAAAGGATTGATGTTCTTCGCAACCTCTTCAATCGCTTCAAGAGAAACGACAATGGGAATGTCCGGCTCACATTTGATCGCCTCACTGATATCACAAATGAGCTTCGCGCTCTTGGTGCCACTGAGATCACCAAGCATGAAATCATGAAGAAGCTTCTGAGATCACTTGACAACTCATTTTACACCCTAGCCCTGATGATACAAGAGCATCCTGACTTAAAAGATCTCGACCTGTCTGACATACTTGAGAGACTCAACACACACAAGTTCCAGCTATCTGAGAAGAGATACATCTATGGCCCCAACTATGGCCGAACTCGTGCTTTGAAGGCAAATGTTGTTTCCTCATCCGAAGAAGAATCTGACTGCAGTTCTGAGGATCCTGAAGACATTGGAAAGGAGCTTGCTATGCTCGTGAAGAAGTTCTAGAAGTTCTCCAAAAATAATCGCTTCGGAAAGTCTTCAAGATCCAGCTCAAAAAAAGGTGAGGCTTCCACTCGTGACCACACGAAGAGAACATGCTACAAATGCAATAAGCCAGACCACTACATCTCTGAGTGCCCTCAATGGGACAAGTGATAACCCACAAGTATAGGGGATCACAACAGTTTTCGAGGGTAGAGTATTCAACCCAAATTTATAGATTCAACACAAGGGGAGCCAAAGAATATTTGAAGGTATTAGCAGCTGAGTTGTCAATTCAACCACACCTGGAGATTAATTATCTGCAGCAAAGTGATCAGTAGCAAAGTAGTTTGATAGTTTTGATAGTAGTGACAGCAGCAATAGTAACAATAACAGTGATAGCAGTAATTTTGTAGCAAGCGTAATAGTAATGATAACAATAGTAACTTAGCAGAAACAATATAAGATAAATTCGTAGGCATTGGATCGGTGACTTGTTGGATGATATTCATCATGTGACAGTTATAACCTAGGGCTATTCGGCACTAGCTCCAGTTCATCGATATAATGTAGGCATGTATTCCGTAAATAGTCATACGTGCTTTATTAAAAGAACTTGCATGACATCTTTTGTCCTACCCTCCCGTGGCAGCTGGGACCATATTGGAAACTAAGGGATATTAAGGCCTCCTTTTAATAGAGAACCGGAACAAAGCATTAACACATAGTGAATACATGAACTCCTCAAACTACGATAATCACCAAAAGAAGTCCTGGTTATTGTCACTCCGGGGTTACCGGATCATAACACGTAGTAGGTGACTATAACTTGCAAGATCGGATCTAGAACATCGATATAATGATGATAACATAAACGGTTTAGATGTGAAATCATGGCACCCGGGCCCAAAGTGACAAACATTAAGCATGGCAAAGTCATAGCAACATCAATCTAAGAACATAGTGGATAGTAGAGATTAAGCCCTAACAAAACTAACTCGATTACATGATGAATCTCATCCAACTCCTCACCGACCAGCGAGCCTACGAAGGAATTACTCACTCCTGGTGGGGAGCATCATCGAATTGGCGATGGAGAAGGGTTGGTGATGACGAAGAACAAAGATCCCCCTCTCCGGAGCCTCAAATGGACTCCAGATCTGCCCTCCCGGGGAAGAACAGGGCTTGGCGGTGGCTCCGTCTCGTGGATCGTGATAATTCTTTCTCCCTGATTTTTTCTCTGAAAATAGGATTTTATAGCGTTGGTTTCAGGGTCAGCGGGGCCACCAGGTGGGGACAACCCACCTGGGCGCGCCAGGAGAGGGGGGTGCGCCTTGGTGGGTTGTGCCCACCCAGGTGCCCCTCTTCGGCAGGTCTTGGCTCGAGAAATTCTTATTATTGATATAAAAAATCCTTGCAAAGTTTCGTTCCATTCCAAGAACTTTTATTTCTGCACAAAAACAACACCATGGTAGTTCTGCTGAAAACAACGTCAGTCCGGGGTTAGTTTCATTCAAATCGTGCAAATTGGAGTCCAAAACAAGAGGAGAAGTGTTAGGAAAATTAGATACGTTGAAGACGTATCAACTCCCCCAAGCTTAAACCTTTGCTTATCCTCAAGCAATTTAGTTGATAAACTAAAGTGAAAAAGAAAAACTTTTACAAACTCTTCTGCCCTTGTTTGCATAAATAAGCTTAAACATCACCTAGGTTTTCAGCCAACATTATAACTAACCATGTCGATAATAACTCTTAAAGATTATAATGACTCATATCAATGACATAATCAGTTAGTGAGCAATAATAAGATATCTCAAACAGAAACACGTTGTCAAAACAACCATGATATAATATGACAATAGTGGTATCTCGCTAGCCCTTTCTGAGACCGCAAAACATAAATGCGGAGCACCTCCAAAGTTCAAGCAGTGACTAAACATTGTAATTCATGGTAGAAAAGATCTAGTCATGATGCACCCAACATTAGCTACACATAATGCATAAATCATGACAACTGGCGCTTGTTTTTGAAGGTGATGACACAACATAAAAGTAAATAGGTAGTCCCTTCGCAGAGGGAAGCAATGATTTGCAGAGGTGTCAGCGCTCAATTTTTAAAACCGAGGCAAATAATATTTTGAGAGATGCACCCTTCTCATTTACTTCACGACCATCAGTTATCAATATCTCCCATGCTAAACGGGCTAGTGGCGGTTCCCAAGCGATAAAAGTAAAGGTTTTGACTCCGTTGGGAGTCTTTGTTTGATTATTCGAGCGATTAACTCTTTTTGTATTTTTGCAGTTTGGGACTGGGCATCCCTATTACCGCCCTTTTCTCATGCGATGGCGAGTGAATAAATACTCGACCTGAGAATAACCCGCTTAGCATGGAAGAGACCGACCACCTCCTGTCATTCCATGAATGATCCAGGCACACAAACGGATAATTTTTAGAAGTTTTTAGAGGTGGCACATGCAAATTTACTTAGGACGGCAGGGTAATACCGTACATAGCTAGGTATGGTGGACTCATCTGGAATAACTTTGGGTTCAAGGTTTTTGATGTACAAGCAGAGTTCCCACTTAGTACAGGCAAAGGCTATTAATTTAGATTGAGAAGCGGCCAGCTAGAGAGCAACAACAATCATAACCATGCATTATGCATAAGTAACATTGGACACTAGCATGAGTAGGATATGAACACCATGAACATAAATATCATAGAGGCTATGTTGGTTTTGATTCAACTACATGCATGAACATGTACCAAGTCAAGCCACTCGAACATTCAGGGGAGGATACCATATCATCATACTACATCACAATCATTTTAACGCTATGTTGATATCCAAGATATATCATTATCAACTCCCAGCTACTTATGCATGGCATGAGAAACTATAATCTCTAATTGTCATTGCAAACATGTTTAATCATAATGGGCCGAATCATGGATACTAGGTTAAACATATTTACACAGACAGAACAAGTCGAGTTCATACCGGTTTCTCTTTGCCACGGCCAATTCATCGAATATCGTCATTATTGCCTTTCACTTGCACGACCAAACAATGTGAAAATAATAATAGTGCAAGAGTGCCATGGACTAAGTTGGAATCTGCAAAACATTTTATTCAACAGGAGAAGACAAGGTAAAATGTGCTCTTTATTAGTTCAACAGTTATTCATGTGAGAGCCACTCAACATTTTCATCGTGGTCTTCTCCTTGGTACAACTCAAATAAAAAGAAAAGAAATTCAGAGAAACACACTGAAATATTTTTGGTGTTTTTGGTTTTCTTGAACAAGCAAATAAGGAAAAAGACAAAAACGAGAAAAACTATTTACACGGGAAAGCTCCCAACAAGCAAGAGAAGAACAAGGAAATATTTTTGGGTTTTCTTTTTAATAATAATACTAAGCATGCATAGAAAGTAAATTAACTATAACTAATTTTTTGGTTTTTTTCTAAAGTTTTCAAACACACAAGAAGAAGGCAAGAAAATCAATCTAAGAATGGATGATACTATGAAAAAGTGTGGACACCGACAAATGGAATAAGTGAACATGAATGTAAAGTTGGTGGAAACACGTACTCTCCCAAGCTTAGGCTTTTGGCCTAACTTGGTAGTCGATCAGTAGCCTGAAGGGTAGTAGGGGTGCGGAGGAGCGGGCATCGACTCGTCCAGCTGTTGGGGCTCCTGCTGTGCTGCTTACGCTGCAGTCTGAGCGTTCTGGTAGGCGATGATGTCCGCAGGCATGATCCTATATCCGCCCCTGGCAGCAGAGTCAAACAAAGCAGGTGCATGCAATGGAATAATATCATGAGTTTTAATGCTAAAAACCAGGTTATAAGGAATGGGAATGTCAGGATAATCTCTTGCAAGAAAATGATGGTGTTCCATGGCTGCCCTGTCTAGGTAGACTTTGGTCAAAGGGTAATCATGAGGGCGTATCTCGACCTCAAAGTGAGCCACCAAAAAAGTAGGAAAAATCCCACCATGTATTTCACCCTAGGATTTATTAAGATGGAGGCGACGAGCCACAATAGCACCCAATCTATGGGTGTTCTCGCCCTCTAGTGCTCGGCATAAAACAACAATGTCTGGTGCACTGAGCACACCTACTTTCTTTCTAGCAAGCAATCACTTAGCAACAAATAAAGCAAAATAATGTACGGCAGGAAAGTGTATGCTAGCAGCCATGGTGGCTGACACCCCTTTCTCATCTCCACTGTCAAAGTGCGATAAAAGTCCTCAAACCCAGGCGACCTAGGCTCGGCTAAGCTCCCATCGAAAGGGATCAAGCATATATCACAAAATTCAGTAAGTGGTATCTGATGGTTTTCATCATATAAATCGAAGCTCACTTCAAGAGGATTATTCCTAGGCAGGAAAGTAAAACTCCGAATAAAGATATTTGTGAGGATTTGGTGCTGGTCCCACTCATCTGAGATGAAGTCGGTAGGCCGACGTTTGCAACATATTGCATGAACTCCTGAAGAATTCCAGCCTATTCCAGGAATGGGGTGTGCGGCCATTTGCACAGCCGTACCTCTGCCAACCTTCGAGGGTGGAGATCACTTTCAGAAGACTCCCCAATAACACCCTTGGAGTTCTTCCTAGAGCCAAACTTCCTGAAGATATTCATGTCCGCGTACAATTTTCTAAAAATAAAAAAAATTGGGGTGACAAAAAATTATCAACAAAATGATGTAGGGTGGAACCCTATACGGCCGATCTTTCACGAAAGGAGCGGATCCCAACTAAGAACACGAAGAATACGAGGGGAAACATGAGGGGAAATCACAAAGGGGCACAAAGAGAAACACTCAAACCAACAAGATTAAGTCACACATGTGCTATATCCTCGAAACACGAGAGGAGATACAAGATCCAAAGTCAACAAAGGACGATACAAAGGGTAACCGATTCTTGTCCGTGAGGAGGTCTTGAATCCACAAGGGGATCTTCCTGTAAAGGGGTCTTGAATCCAAGGTGGATCTTCTCCAAAGAGGGGTCGCGGTCTCTCTCAAGGAGTAGATCCGATATGGATGAGTGAAGCTCTATCTCACAAATGAGCTAACACAACGCTAACCCTAGAAAGGAGGTGGAGGTGGTCTATTTATAGTCTTAGCCACGAAGGGGTAAGTGGGAGAGGGGTACAAGGCCAAAGGCCCGCGGCTGTGCACAGGCAGGTACCAGACGACCAGTGGGGGTCAGACGTCCGGTGGCTCAGGACGGTCCGGACGTTCAGTGCGCGTGGATGTCCATTGATTCTTCTCGGGTGTAGTGGCACCGGTCGTCCGGTCGGTGCCGGTTGTCCAGGAGCTGGGACTCATCGGACGTCTGGTATTCGTCGGACGTCCGGCCGCTGTAGCACTCGTCGCCTGGAGTTCTTCTGGCCGTCTAGGCTGCGTCAGGTACCGGATATACGGTGGCGTCCGGTTGTCTGGTGGCTGTAGCTTGTAGCAGCTCCGCTTCTTCCGTCTTCTCTTCCATGCTTCCCTCGCGGATGGTGTAGTTGTACACTTGCGCTCACACTCCTCCTCGTTGTCCGTACTGTTTCGACAATACCTATGCATGCACACGAGTGGAGTGTCACATAGTATACCAACCTCGAAGGGTTCAAGTGAGCATGTGTAAAGGAGATGATTCACCTTTGTGTATGTGAAGTAGATGTCGCACATGTCACTCGCCGAACAGACTCTTGACATGGTGATGTCCTTAGGATGCTCTGCATCATCTCCCCTCCCTTGGGAAAGATTCGACCTCATATCGAAATCCAAATCACCTTGGGAAAGAGATGGCATCGCCATGTAGGAGTGGTCGATCACCAAGTTCTCATCATCTTGAAGCTCGAAATGGGCACTCTCCAATGTCGCACCATCTTGGGATTCCTTCAAAAGGAGCAAAGACAACAAACACTTGGAAAAACAAATGTGGCTAGCGTTAGTGCAAAACCAAGCATTCAAGAGGTGATTCACCAAACAAGTGTCGTCATCATGCAAAGCATATGGTTTGACAAAGGATTGTGACATGGCATATAAGCACATAAATTGAGCACAAGCAAAGATATCATGGGGACAAGCATGTAAATTTGAGGTAGTGATGCAAATATGTGTGACAAGAGAAGAATCATCTACCTCAAGTTCATAGCAAGCATTCACAAATTGCTCAATGAAAGGTCTATGGTAGGCATAGGAATCATTCACAACACCAAATAAAATGAAGTGTCTAAACACATGGGTCAAGTGCAAGAAAATCCAAGCATAATGTGCATTGGGTGTAGTGAATATCGTGTGGCACTCAACACAATAGAAAGAGCAATTGTTCATCATGTGTGCGGCAATCAAGGCAAGCATGTAGCAATCAATGGGACATGGCATATGTGAAGTGATGACATTGTTGCAACCAAACATATGGAGGAGCAAGTAATCCAAGAATTGGATGCAACACACAAGGCATATATACCATGATGCATGGAATGGTGAAAATGACAAGTCAAAGCAAGATCTCTAACAAGTGTGCAATCAAGTGGTCCAAGATGAATAATAAGTCTCATGGGGAAAGCAACACAAGTAGTATGATCCATAATATCCATGCTCATGGTTTGGGGGTTCTCAAAAGAGAAGGATATCACCTTGAAAGGATGTCCTTGTGCGTCCTTCACAATGCCGAAGTACAAGCAAGTGCAATGTAGAATCGTCGTGGTAGAAGGTGGTTCGCTCTCAAGAGCTCGGATTGTCAACTCACGTGACATGGAAGTTGACACAAGGTCCAAGTATCCTACACATGCACAAAACAAAGCAAAGAACGTATGCGCATGGTAGATAAACACATCATCCATCATGATGATTCTCTTCTCTTGCACATAACCATTAGAAGCACAAGTGCATCAACAATATGATGCAACAATGGCAGTATTCATGGCACGGGGAATATGGTGCAAAGAGGTAAGACAAGCATGCTTCACAAGGAATATGTCAAAATCTCCAAACATATGTGAGAATGCTATGGGGGCAATCTCATTAGCAAGACTAAAATCATGGTTGCGCTCAATACATGGAAAATCATCTAGCACGAGAGAGGCAACATATGGAGATATATGATGGCAAGCAATAATAATCATGTGCAAAGCATGTAGATGGTTGTCATCAACCGCATGAAATGAGAAAGTATGAATCATCAGTGATGCAACAAGGCAAGTAGTAATCAATTCATGCAAGCTTGTGGAGCGAAGATGCAACACACTAGAGTAAATCATGGCAATTATGTCACGTGAGCAAATAATAGGCATAGCTAATGCACATGACATATCGCAACCACGAACACAAAGCAAGATCATAATATCATCATAGGTATGGGGCACAAAGCAAACATGGCAATAACAAGCAATATCTCCACCAAGCTTGCAAATAGACATACAAGTATGAGAATCAATCATCATGTGTAATGCAAAGCATGGGTCACAAATGCATGGCAAAGGTATAGGAATGAGCATATCATGCAAAGTGAACATGGCAAGATGGGCAAATGATATATAATGGACAATAACCCATATCCAAGTGAGGGCCATGTCGAAGAAATGCGCGAAGTATTTGCGCGAAGAGAGCGGTGGGAAAGACAATCCATGGGATCCCAACTCATCATTGCTCTCTAGAGCTTGTTTTGTCAACTCATGGGATTGCGAGGTTGACAAGTATTCATGGGTACCTACACAAAAGAGACACAAACCAAAGAAAGTGTGCGTGCGGTAAATGTACACATCATCCATCTTGATGTGTATGTGCACGTGAAAGTTAGCACAAGAGAAGCATTGCTCAAAGAAATTTGACACATGGTATAAGAACATGTCATCCATCATGAAAGAATAGTTATTGTGTATAACACGATGGGGATGCAAATTGAGCATACAAGTATATGGCACATCAATAGCATGTTTATTCATGGGAAGCATATTGTGCACATAAGTATTGGGATCATGCAATGGATGGGAGTGATCAAAATCTCCAAACATGTATGAGGAAACTATGGGGGTTTCCTCATGAGCAATAATGGAAACATCATATGGAGAAAATGGACAACATCCAAAACAATGCATATCCGAAGCTAGGTGGTTATGGCATGGCATATGAGATAGATGATGCAAAGGTAGCATGTCAATATCATCACAAGAGAAACAAATGCCAATAACCATAGGCTTGTCATCTATGCCATATGCGCAAATTGGGTTTATTTTAATAGCATATGCATAGTCATTATGAAGAGATTGCAAATATGACATATTATTGATCTCATGCATAGCATATGACAAGTCAAGCGGATTGGCAAACAAGATGTGACCGAGAGAATTAGCACAAGAAATCCTATGTAACATGGCATCACAACTAATAGACTCCACATGGCAATCATCATACTCATCATAAATGGGTAAATCATCACATGGGGAATTCGCACTAGCATGAAGCATGGTAATAGGTTGATCAACATCATGTAAGCAATCAATGTCGAGAATGTCCACTAGTGGGACTAGAGCATCACCTTCACCTATGTTACCTTTGTCATTCCACTCATGTGGTGTGCGTGAGGTGGGAAAGACCAAATGGTGGTCATATTCATCTTGATGGAACCATGTGGGGGTGCATCATATTCCACCATGGCCATCATCTTGTCCAAAGGAAAGACGAAGTCATCGAGAATCGGCGCGTCATCATATATGGGACCTAGCACCAAATGAGAAGACACAATAGAGGTAGAGGTCAACTCATTAATGTTGAAAGTGGCCTCACATGACCTATCAACTATCTCACTCTCTCTATGTGTTGGTTCACTCACTCCCTCAAGGTAGGTGCACTCAATCTCACGTATGGTGGAGTCACTCATCTCACTCAAGTGGTGGGGGTTGTGGCTCTCCTCACATGGGAATTGTGGCAACACATCATATATGGGGCTAGTGGTGAAGTCACTCTCGCTCTCAATATGGTGGATAAAGTCACTCAAGTCATCATATGTCGTCGTGGTCTAAGGGAAAATCCCATGCTCAACCATCTCATTGTCGTCGCCGTGGATGAAGGCCGAAGGTGGCACATCATCACTCTCGCCTCCTAAGATGGAAGCATCATCCTTGCTCGTCACCATGTCGCTCGCCTCCAAAGCTTGGTCCTTGTTGGTCTTTGTAGTCGTAGTCGTCACCACACCATCTTGAAAAAGAGTCGAAGTAGACTCGGCATCATCAATGCCACAAAGAGGGATGGCGGTGAAGTCGAACTTGGGAGCATCGTCTTGGAGCTCGTCGGGCTTGGCCATCGTGGTGGTACTATCCTCATGCTCGTTCTCATGGAGCTTGGTCGTCACGAAGTGAGCTTGGGGTGGAGAAGCTTTGGCCTTCATGAGTTCTTGTTCCGCCTTGAGAGCACCAATGTAGTTGTTGTTGGGGGACTTGTAGTTCTCAAGGAAGATCGTCTTGGAGATGTCGTTGTGGAACTTAATCGAAATGGGGTCGTCCACGCCGTCTCATCGCAAGGCAGTCTTCATCTCCTTGAAGTACTCATCGATGGACTTGGATCCTTGGATGGTGTTCTCCAATTGGTGTTGAAGTTGTTCCGTGTAGGTTGGAGGCACGAACTCTCGCCGCAAAGCTCTATTCGTCTTGGGCCAACTCATGTCGTAGGTCTCCGAAGGTGCGTGAAGCCACCATGTGGACGCGTAGTCATGGAAGTTCCTTGCGGCTCACTTCACTTGATCTTCAGGAGGAACTTGATGTAGCTGGAGGTAGTCGTCCATCAAACGCTCCCACTCGAGATACTCCTCGGGTTCTAGAGTCCCATAGAAAGGAATCTCATGGTTGGTGTCGAGGTCGTAGTAGCTCTTGGAAGTCGCGGACTTGAGCTTGGGGAGCTTCTCTTGAAGTGCTTGTGGGCGAAGATGCCGTATGTCCACAGGCGAAGATGCCTTGAAGTCGCTTGGCGAAGATGCCAAGGGAGATGGTGAAGTCATTGGGCGGTTGTTGGTGTTGAGCTCTTGACCTTCACATCCTTGTTGGTGATGGTGTCAATGCCGATGTGATTTTGCGAGAGATGGTAGCTCGGAGGCATGTGCTCTTGAGCATCTTCTCGAAGATGAGGAAGACCTCTTGTAGGACTTGATGAGGGCTTTGATCTCCTCAATTTGAGCTTGCATCTTGGCGTCGTTGGAGTTGTTCGTGGCATCGAACTCCTTGTTGTTGTAGACCGAAGATGAAATGCCTTGCCTATCCATCACAAGACTCGAGCAAATATGAGTGGGAGAAAGAGAAGAACTATACCAAATGTACCTTGACCGATGTTGAAGATGGATCAATGATCACTCAATAGTGTAACAAGGAAATAGCACAATTGGTACCGATCTTGTCGATTTCTCACACCAAATAAGGCTTATGGTGGAGCTCGATGAGGATAGTGGCACAAAAATTTGATGCAAAAAGTTAGCAAGAGTCAATAATGTTGAAAGAGATTCACAAATTCGCAAGTGAAACAAGTAGACCAATAGCAATATGTGGTACACGGAAACACACACAGAGATAGATAAATGGGGTTGTGCAACCAAGGAAGGAGCTCAAAATGTGGAATCCACGGAAAATGCTCGTGTTGCACAACTCAAGAGACGCTAGCACGATTGCTCTATAGGCGGATACGACACTTGTGCACAACCTATGATATGCAAAATGTATCAACTTTCTATCCCAGGTATGCTATGTATGTATGGTTCCCGATGTTTCTCTCAATGTGATCCAAGATGATCTTATATGCAATGTGGTATGATGCTATGGCTATTGCTTACAAGCTTCTTTGATCTTTCTCTTTTGCTTAAAAGCTTATTCTTTTTTTGTATATGGCCATACTGTGAAATGCACAAACCAAGATAGCAATTGTATATATGCGGGAACAAACTTGAGGCACACGAGATGATATGGTACCAATATGATATCGTATGTATGCAATGGACGGTGTAGATCACTAATGTGCACAAGTTACATTGCTGGCAATACTCAAAGGCTAGTCTCGATAGGCAAGTGACGCAAAATGGGCTAGGGGTTATCAATGCAATGGCAAGGTAATATACAATGGAGGGATACCACGATACCAAGATGATATGGAGGTTACCGACCTTGGAGATGATGAGTGGTGGTGTTCTTGACGTAGATACCAGGATGATGGAGACTCGTCCCTAAGTAGCCGAAACACCTTAGGAAACAGGAAAACCGCAAATTCAAAATCTCAAATGTCAAATGTCAAAATGGTGGTAGCGGGATGCGGTGGTGGTGCTACGGAAGCTCAATGGGATTGCGGAAATGCAATGATGGGTTATGTGAGTAGGCAATGCAGAAGTGGAGGGTTATTGGGTTATATGAGTTGTAGTTGAAGGTCACCGTCCCTAAGTAGCCGAAACACCTTAGGAGACACAACTCACAACTCAAACAAAATTGGATTAAGTTGGGGTGGCTGAAGTGTATGGTGGGCAAGCCTATGCGGAAGTGGTGGTGGTGGTTGATGAATAAGCAACCGTCCCTAACTAGCCGAAACACCTTAGGAGACTCTAATCACTACTCAAGCAACCACATATGCAACGGGGAACAAAATTGGTTAGGTTGCGGAAGTCGGTGGTGGTGTAGCGGATGATGTGGTGGAAGCCCTAAGCAAAGATGCCAAAGTTCACAAAATTTGATGGAGTCAAAAGATGTTGGTGGTATTTTTGTGGGATGGGGGATGTCAAGAGTTTCAAAATGAGCTAAAGAACGTCAAAATTGGAGTTTGGATGAATTAGTTATGACCGAAACAAAAATCAACCAAAGTTAACATCTAAAGGTTACAAACGTTTGTAAAAGGACGGATGTCCCGTCGTCGGACGTCCGGCCAGGCTCGGAAATCCGTAAATTTGGCTAGGGTTTGGGGTTCCGGTCGTCCAGTCGTTCCTGGGGCGCCGGACGTCCGTAAAACGCCGGTCGTCCGGTGGGTCGGGGTCAACGCGAAATTTCAGATCTGGGACGCGATTTTGGGTGGAAATTGGGGATTTGGGGGTCAAAATTGAGATTTCGTGGATGAAAGATGGGGAAACTTGGGGAGATGCTAGATCCACTTGAAACCAAGCAAATCCATGGATCAAAATCAACAAAACTTCATCAAACCAACAAATCACAAAAAAATTTGGGGCTATTTTTGGTGGGGATTTTCAAAATTAGGGAAGAACACAACAAAATCAAGCTAGAAAACGAAGAGGGGAGGCTCCGAAATCGTGATCAATGTGGCTCATGATACCAAGATGATGTAGGGTGGAACCCTATATGGCCGATCTTTCACGAAAGGAGCGGATCCCAACTAAGAACACGAGGGGAAACACAAGGGGAAATCACAAAGGGGCACAAAGAGAAACACTCAAACCAACAAGATTAAATCACACATGTGCTAGATCCTTGAAACACGAGAGGAGATACAAGATCCAAAGTCAACAAAGGACGATACAAAGGATAACCGATTCTTCTCCATGAGGAGGTCTTGAATCCACAAGGGGATCTTCCCGTAAAGGGGTCTTGAATCCAAGGTGGATCTTCTCCGAAGAGGGGATGCGGTCTCTCTCAAGGAGTAGATCCGATATGGATGAGCGAAGCTCTTTCTCACAAATGAGCTAACACAATGCTAAACCTAGAAAGGAGGTGGAGGTGGTCTATTTATAGTCTTAGCCACGAAGGGGTAAGTGGGAGAGGGGTACAAGGCCAAAGGCCCGCGGCTGCGCACATGCAGGTACCAGACGACCGGTGGGGGTCGGACGTCTGGTGGCTCAGGACGGTCCGGACGTTCGGTGCGCGTGGATGTCCGTTGACTCTTCTCGGGTGCAGTGGCACCGGGCGTCTGATCGGCGGGGGTCGTCCGGGCGCTGGGACTCGTCGGACGTCCGGTATTCGTCGGACGTCCGGCCGCTGTAGCACTCGTCGCCTGGAGTTCTTCTGGCCGTCTGGGCTGCGTCAGGTACCGGATGTCCGGTGGCTGTAGCTTGTAGTAGCTCTGCTTCTTCCGTCTTCTCTTCCATGCTTCCCTCGCGGATGGTGTAGTTGTACATTTGCGCTCACACTCCTCCTCCTCGTCCGACCGTTCCAACAATACCTATGCATGCACATGAGTGGAGTGTCACATAGTATACCAACCTCGAAGGGGTCAAGTGAGTACGTTGAGGGAGTCCCGGATTAGGGGGTCTCTGGACAGCCGGACTATCTCCATTGGCTGGACTGTGATTGAAGACTTTGTCTCGTGTCCGGACGGGACTCTACTTGGCGTGGAAGGCAAGCTAGGCAATACGAATATGGATATCTCCTCCTTTGTAACCGACCTTGTGTAACCCTAACCCTCTCCGGTGTCTATATAAACCGAAGGGTTTTAGTCCGTAGGACAACAATCACAACATACAATCATACCATAGGCTAGCTTCTAGGGTTTAGCCTCTCTGATCTCGTGGTAGATCTACTCTTGTACTACCCATATCATCAATATTGATCAAGCAGGACATAGAGTTTTACCTCCATCAAGAGGGCCCGAACCTGGGTAAAACATCGTGTCCCCTGCCTCCTGTTACCATCCGACCTAGACGCACAGTTCGGGACCCCCTACCCGAGATCCGCCGGTTTTAACACCGACATTCGTGCTTTCATTGAAAGTTCCTCTGTGTCGTCGCCGTTAGGCCTGATGGCTTGTACTATCATCGATAGCGATGCGGTCCAGGGTGAGACTTTTCTCCCCGGACAGATCTTCGTATTCCGCGGCTTTGCGCGGCGGGCTAATTCGCTTGGCCATCTGGAGCAGATTGAAAGCTACGCCCCTGGCCATCAGGTCAGATTTGGAAGTTTGAACTACACGGCCGACATCCGCGGAGACTTGATCTTCGACGGATTCGAGCCATAGCCGGGTGCGCCGCACTGTCGCGATGGGTATGACCTAGCTCTGCCGCTGAACAGTACCCCAGAGGCCGCGCCCGCATCGGCTCCGACCCTTAGCTCGGAGCCAACTGCGCCAATCGAGGACGGGTGGTTAGACACCGCCTCAGGGGCTGCAGTCTCAACGGCGGTCGAGCCGAACACCAGCATAACCCTTTGCGCAGCCCGTGACTCCAAGGTGCCGGACTCTTTTTCTGACTCCGAACCGCCCGCGCCCCTGCCAATCGAATCCGATTGGGCGCCGATCATGGAATTCACTGCCGCGGATATCTTTCAGCACTCGCCCTTCGGCGACATTCTGAATTCTCTAAAGTCTCTCTCTTTGTCAGGAGAGCCCTGGCTGGACTATGGCCAACATGATTGGGATGCGGAAGACAAAGAAATTCGACGCCCACCCACCACCCACTTCGTAGCCATTGTCGATGATTTAACCGACATGCTTGACTTCGACTCCGAAGACATCGACGGTATGGACGACGATGTAGAAGACGAACATGAACCAGCGCCTCTAGGGAACTGGAAAGCCACCTCGTCATATGACATATACATGGTGGATACACCCAACGAAGGCAATGGCAACGAGATAGCGGAGGATGGCCCCTCCAAGAAGCAACCCAAGCGCCGACGTCAGCGGCGCCGCTCTAAGTCCCGCCAAAGCAAAAGTGGTGATACCGGCACAGGAGATAATAACACTCCGGATAGTGCCGAAGACAAAAACAATCCCCTCCAGCAAGATTTAGAGCAGGAGGATGAAGGAGCCAGCTCTCCTGAGAGAGCGGCAGATGGAGAGGAGGAGGATGACAATTACATGCTCCCCTCCAAAGACGAGGCAAGCCTCGGCGACGGTGAATTCGCCGTACCAGAGGATCCCGTCGAACAAGAGCGCTTCAAGCGCTGGCTTATGGCCACGGCAAATAGCCTGAAGAAAAAGCAGCAGCAGCTTCAAGCTGATCAAGATCTGCTAGCTGACAGATGGACTGAAGTCCTCGCGGCCGAGGAATATAAACTCGAGCGCCCCTCCAAGAACTACCCAAAGTGCAGGTTACTACCCCGACTGGAGGAAGAAGCGTATGATACGGCTGAGCGGCCACCTCGTGGCCGCGATAGAGAGGCATTCCATTCAAAAGCTCAGCCTCCACCCCGACGCCATTCAAATAAAAAGGCATGGGGCGATACGCTAGACCTGCGAGACATATTGGAGGACAAAGCAAAGCATGCAAGATCGATCTACGGATCACGACGGCGCACCACTCTGCGAGACGATAAACATCACGCCGGATACAGTAAAAGAAAATCCGGCCGGGCCGAACACAGCGGGCAAGACCCATTTGAGCTGCGTCGCGATATAGCCCAATACAGAGGCGCCGCACACCCCTTATGCTTCACAGACGAAGTAATGGAACATCAATTCCCAGAAGGTTTCAAACCTGTAAATATTGAATCATACGACGGCACAACAGATCCCGTAGTATGGATTGAGGATTTCCTCCTCCACATCCACATGGCCCGCGGTGATGACTTACACGCCATCAAATACCTCCCACTAAAGCTCAAAGGACCAGCACGGCATTGGCTTAACAGCTTGCCAGCGGACTCCATTAGCTGTTGGGAAGATTTGGAAGCCGCATTCATCGACAACTTTCAGGGGACCTATGCACGACCACCAGGCGCCGATGACTTGAGCCACATAATTCAGCAGCCGGAAGAGTCGGCCAGGCAATTCTAGACTCGGTTTCTTACAAAGAAAAATCAAATCGTCGACTGTCCGGATGCGGAGGCCTTAGTAGCTTTCAAGCACAACATCCGAGACGAGTGGCTAGCCCGACACCTTGGTCAGGAAAAGCCAAAATCTATGGCAGTTCTCACGACGCTCATGACCCGCTTTTGTGCGGGAGAAGACAGCTGGCTAGCTCGCAGTAATAACATATCAAAGAACCATGGTACCTTAGATACCAAGGATGGCAATAGCAGGTCACGTCACAACAAACATAAGCGCCACATTAACAGCGAAAATACTGAGGATACGGCAGTCAATGCCGGATTCAAAGGCTCTAAACCCGGTCAGCGGAAAAATCCATTCAAACAAAGTACGCCGGGTCTGTCCAGCTTGGACCGTATACTCGATCGCTCGTGTCAAATACACGGCACCCCAGACAAGCCAGCCAATCACACCAACAGGGATTGTTGGGTGTTCAAGCAGGCGCCAAGTTAATTGCCGAAAACAAGGACAAGGGGCCGCATAGCAAGGACGAGGAGGAGCCCCGGCAGCCGCACACTGGAGGACAGAAGAGGTTTCCCCCGCAAGTGCGGATGGTGAATATGATATACGCAACCCACATCCCCAAGAGGGAGCGGAAGTGTGCGCTCAGGGACGTATATGCGCTAGAGCCAGTCGCCCCAAAATTCAACCCTTGGTCCTCCTGTCCGATCACCTTCGATCGCAGGGACCATCCCACTAGTATCCGTCATGGCGGATTCGCCGCACTGGTCCTAGACCCAATCATTGACGGATTTCACCTCACTCGAGTCCTTATGGATGGCGGCAGCAGCCTGAACCTGCTTTATCAGGACACAGTGCGCAAAATGGGTATAGACCCCTCAAGGATCAAACCCACAAAAACGACCTTTAAGGGCGTCATTCCAGGTGTAGATCCCCATTGCACAGGCTCAATTACACTAGAAGTGGTCTTCGGATCCCCGGATAACTTCCGAAGCGAAGAGTTAATCTTCGATATAGTCCCGTTCCACAGTGGTTATCACGCGCTGCTCGGGCGAACCGCATTTCCTAGATTCAATGCGGTACCGCATTATGCATACCTCAAGCTCAAGATGCCAGGACCTCGCGGAGTTAAGTCAATGGAAACACAGAGCGCTCTCTCCGAACAGAGGAGCACACCGCAACCCTTGTAGCAGAAGCGCAAAACAGCCTTTCAAGGCAATCCACTAGTTCGGCGTTTCAAAACCCGGACACCTTCAAGCGCGCTCGGAGCAACCGGCAAATAGATCGCCTGGCACAATCTGAGCTCGCGTAGCAATGCAGCCCCCACCCCAGTCCAAGCCAAACGGCGAACCTCGTGCCGCGCGTACATAATTACGCATTAAAAATACCATGGGCACAGGTGGGGAGGGGGGCACAACTGCGACACGCCCCAAGACGCGGCTTAAACCGCACTAGGGGCTTCCCGTTTGGTTATTTTTCTTTTTTTTCGGGACCTTAATCTCTGGAAACACTGTCCGGCAGCACTATTACCGAACACATGATGCAGCAACCAAGGAGGCAGACAGCTACGTCATACCACGGAATTCCCAAGTTGATTACAGTAACGAGCGAAATATTCGATTTAATATCATTCCTCAGCTCGCCTTTGGAAGGGACATAGTCCTACTCTTTGCTTATCGCACTATCTGTATCACTCTGCTTTAACGCAATTTTTTTAATAAACAATGCATGACATTACGACTATTATTGCATTCTTGTTATATATATATATATGTGTGTGTGTTCATTAACGACGCCTTGCAACCGTACACTTTGGTACGGCCAATACACCAGGGGCTTACGTACCCCACAATATGGTGTGAAAAGTCCGAACACTTTCACAAGTGCGGCACCCCGAACTTATAGCATTACATGCATCAGCTCCGAATCATGTCTTTGGTCAGATGTTGGGTTTGCCCGGCTCCTATGTTTTGGTACCTTACGTTCCGCTCTATCGGCTAAGGTAGCGCTAGGAGAACTACTGCGATTGTGCCCCGGTTCTGCCGGGCCTAGCACCTCACTAGAGAAAGCTAAAACTGACTGTCATGATAAGGCGAGAGACTGGTCACTGTTCGGCAAGGTTTTTCGAGTCCCTAAAGACTTATGCCGCTTAGGGCGAGGGGCCGGCCCTGTCCGGCTTACAGGCGTGTATCGCGCCCCGAATTCGGCCTTCCGAATACCAGGGGCTTCGCCGAAATTTAGAATTATAGAATTCTATGGCTAAGTGAGAGTGATAAAGCATTATTAGTCCGGTTGCCTTGTTCGTTGTGCTGAGCACCTCCCTCGAAGGACCCAAATATGGGAACAAGAGTGCTCAGGTTTATCCCAAACACCCCAGCACTCATGGCATGGGGGCGGAAGCCGAGGACTAGCCATCTCTCAGATTGGATAAACAGCCAAACAGAAGGTAATATTTTAAATTCAAACAAGCGTTGCATAGCGCATATGAAACAAGTTTTCATAAATACAAGATAAAACGAGCAAGTCTCATTCAAATATTACATCTCTTGAACACTCATCCGCGATAAGACGGGCACCCGGCAGAACACCCTCGTAGTACATCTCGGGGTGGCGGTGCTCCTTGACCTCCGGCGGCCCCTCCTTGATCAGCTTCACGGCGTCTAGCTTGACCCACTGCAATTTCACACAGGCGAAAGCCCGGCGTGCACCTTCAATGCAGACAGATCGCTTGATGACCTCCAGCCATGGGCAGGCATCCACAAGCCGCCTCACCAGGCCGAAGAAGCTGTTCGGAAGGGCATCACCAGGCCACAGTCGGACTATAAAGATCTTCATGGCCCGGTCGGCCGCCTTATGTAGCTCGACCATCTGCTTCAGCTGGTCGCTCATTGGCACCGGGTGTTCGGCCTCAGCATACTGAGACCAGAACAGCTTCTCCATTGAGCTTCCATCCTCGGCCTGGTAAAATTGTGCGGCATCGAACACACTGCGGGGCAAATCTGCGAATGCTCCTGAAGAGCTCCGGATCCGGGTGAGTAATCGGTAATTTACTTTTACATGCTTGCTTTGCATATAGAAAGCCTTACCTGCCGCTATCTTCTTCATCGCGTCGATCTCTTGGAGGGACTTTTGGGCTTCGGCCTTGGCACTTTTTACACTCTCGAGGCCACGGCAAGCTCAGACTCCCGCGTCTTTGAGTCAAGCTCCAACGCCTCGTGCTTCGCCACGAGAGCCTGGAGCTCTTGCTGCACCTCGCCCACCCGAGCCTCGTGCTTCTCTTGCTCGGTGCACTCCTTGGCCGCTTTATCATCGGCCTTGGTTAGCGCTTGCTTCAGGGTCGCCACCTCGGTCGTGGCCCGTGGCAAACATACGATGATCCTGTCATTTTGCAATCGCGTCCTCTTTTATATATACATATCTATAGACAGGGTATTACTTACCCTTGTTCTCCTCGAGCTGCCTCTTGGCAAGGCCGAGCTCTTTCCTGGACCCCTCGAGGTCCTGCTTCAGTATGGCGACCTCCGCAGTCAGTGTGGCGGACGCCAGCAGCGAAGCCTGCATTTGCATATTGACACAATTATTTTAGACTCCTGCGATATTATTTGATCCTCTGTTCGGCTTTTCTTTGTGAACACCGAACAAAGCATCAGGGGCTACTGTCTATGCGGTAATATTTCTACTACATTTTAAAACACTTACCTCGAAGCCTGTTAGAAGGCTGGCACAGGCTTCAGTCAATCCACTCTTGGCAGACTAAACCTTCTGGATCACCGCACTCATGATAGTGCGGTGCTCCTCGTTGATGGAAGCGCTGCGAAGCGCTTCCAGCAGATTGTCCGGCGCCTCTGGATGGACAGAGGTCACCGGCACAGGTGTCTTGCCCCTTTTAGAAGGAGGCCGCCTGCCCGAGCCTGGAACCGCTGGAGGTTCCGGCGCGGTGTTCGGCTGAGGGCCGAACTCGGAGCTCTCAGGGGCCCCGTCCCCTTGGCTCCCAGAGTCCGGAAGGTCGCCTTGAGGTGCCTCTGGGACTGTCTCCCCTCGATCCGGTGCCTCTTAAGACAACACCTCAGCGTCATCGGCAGGATGAGGGGAGGTGGCGGTCGGGACTGGATCGCTATCCATGTCCGACAAGCCCAAGGAGCCGTCCGACGATACATCGATACTGGCTCGGGGCGGCCTGCATAATTGTGTTCGGCGTTAGGGAAAGCAGTGCGACAAAGGAATCCTATGGGTTACTCTGGTATCCGAATACTTACGATCTCCCCGGGGGCTTGGCCCTGGGAAACCACTCGTCTTCGCCCTCGTCGGCAGCGGTGGAGCTATCCGGAAGGAGAGTCCTTCCCTTCTTGGACCCTTCGGCCCCCCCAGTTGGGGCGACCTTCCTTTTCCTGTCTCCCCCAGTCAGTGGGGGAGCATCTTCTTCTTCTTCTTCCTCGTCTTCGGGGGAAGAGTGCGCCGCAGAGTCATCGGACGGTGAGTTCGATGAAGCCTGGCGTTGGGAACTCTTTCGGGTTCCCTTGGCCTTCTTGGTCTTCTCCGGCACCATATAAGGGGCCGGAGTCAACATCTTCGCCAGAAGAGCGTCTGCGGGGCCTTCGGGAAAAGGAGCCGGACAGTCGATCTGTCCGGCCATCTTCTGCCAGTCCTGTCAAAGGTACGGGAGTTTAGATCCCGCATAGAGTCAATCTATAAAAAAACAAATATCCTGTGAAAGGTAAAGCAGCTTACCGCACTAGCTTGGCGCTTCGCGCTGAATCCGCGATCCTCAGTAATAGGAGGGGGGACCTCGGCACTTTTGAACAGCACCCTCCAGGCATCTTCATGAGTCGTGTCGAAGAGCCTGTTCAGAGTTCGGTGCTGCGCCGGGTCGAACTCCCACAAGTTGAACTCCCGTTGTTGGCACGGGAGGATCCGGCGGATGAGCATAACTTGGACTATGTTGACAAGCTTGAGCTTCTTGTTCACCATGTTTTGAATACATGTTTGGAGTCCGGTCAGCTCTTCCAAACTACCCCAGGACAGGCCCTTCTCTTTCCAGGAGGTGAGCCGTGTGGGGATGCCAGATTGGAATTCGGGGGCCGCTGCCCATACAGGGTCGCGCGGCTCAGTGATGTAGAACCACCCCGATTGCCACCCCTTTATGGTTTCCACAAAGGAGCCCTCGAGCCATGTTACGTTGGGAATCTTTCCAACCATGGCGCCGCTGCACTCCGCCTGGCAGCCGCCCACCACCTTCGGCTTGACATTGAAGGTCTTCAGCCATAAGTCAAAGTGGGGCTTAATGCGGAGAAAGGCCTCGCACACGACGATAAACGCCGAGATGTTGAGGATGAAGTTCGGGGCCAGATCATGGAAATCTAGGCCGTAATAGAACATGAGCCCCCGGACGAATGGATGGAGAGGGAATCCCAGTCCGCGGAGGAAATGGGTGAGGAATACTACCCTCTCATGGGGCCTGGGGGTAGGGATGAGCTGCCCCTCATCTGGGAGCCGGTGCGCGATGTCGTCGGGCAGGTATCCGGCTCTCCTCAGTTTCTTGATGTCTCCCTCCGTGACGGACGAGACCATCCACCTGCCTCCCGCTCCGGACATGGTTGGAGAAGGTTGAGGTGGGAAGTGTGGACTTGGGCGCTAGAGCTCGAGTGTGCGAAAACAGATGAGCAAAGGAGGAAGAAGGCGTGGATAGAAAGGTGAATCCTTATCCCTTTATATGGGCGGATGAAGCTAAGCGTCCCCATTTGCCTAGTAAAACTCGCTTATCCCCCAAGCGCTGTAATTGATGGCGCGGTTGGGTTACCCATGCCCGTATTGATGAGAATCTCGTAATAAAGGGACACGATCTCTGCTTTGACAAGACGTGTCAAAAAACTGCCTCGCGTTATGTGCGGGGCTGGTTAAAGGAAACAGTTCGAATAATCACCGGGCCATGACATAGCATCGTGCGGCCAAAACAAGCCAGCAAATTAGATCTGCGAAAATATTATTCTCTCTATGGTGGAATGTGGAACTTATTTTGCAGGCTCGGACACTATCCTCGTATTCAAATTCTTCTGTGATGTATTCGGAGAAGGAACCCACCTTGTAATGCCGAAGACAATACTACGCGCCGGACTCATCGTCATTGAAGCCTGGTTCAGGGGCTACTGAGGGAGTCCTGGATTAGGGGGTCTCCGGACAGCCGGACTATCTCCAATGGCCGGACTATTAGACTATGGAGATACAAGATTGAAGAATTCGTCTCGTGTCCGGATGGGACTCTACTTGGCGTGGAAGGCAAGCTAGGCAATACGAATATGGATATCTCCTCCTTTGTAACCGACCTTGTGTAACCCTAACCCTCTCCGGTGTCTATATAAACCGAAGGGTTTTAGTCCGTAGGACAACAATCACAACATACAATCATACCATAGGCTAGCTTCTAGGGTTTAGCCTCTCTGATCTCGTGGTAGATCTACTCTTGTACTACCCATATCATCAATATTAATCAAGCAGGACGTAGGGTTTTACCTCCATCAAGAGGGCCCGAACCTGGGTAAAACATCATGTCCCCTGCCTCCTGTTACCATCCGGCCTAGACGCACAGTTCGGGACCCCCTACCCGAGATCCGCCGGTTTTGACACTGACACACGTGTAAAGGAGATGATTCACCTTTGTGTATGCGAAGTAGATGTCGCACATGTCACTCGCCGAACAGACTCTTGATATGGTGATGTCCGTAGGATGCTCTGCATCACAAAACTTTGTAAGATTGATAGCAACTAACCATAGGGATACATAAAGGCCAAAGCAAGCATTCAAACTACTTAGAGCACTAAGAATTTAGCATGCAAGTACATCTATAGAAGCACCAAGAGTAGCTAATTATTCAAAACATAAACCACTAAAGCAAAAACTAATTGAACAAATGGTGGAGTCACATACCAAGCAACAATCCCCCGAAACAATTTCAGAAATGGAGCTTCGAGCAAACAGATCAAAATCCGTGGGTTTGAGCTCAAGAACACGGGAGAGAGAGCAATGGAGATTTTTTGGAGGTAAGTGATGATGTGGGATGAAGATATAAGTGAGGGGGCCCATGTGGGGACCACAACCCATCAGGGCGTGCCTGGAGGTGCTGGCACACCCAGGTGGGTTGTGCCCACCTGGTGCACCTCCCTCTGATGTTTATTGCACCAAAATTCTCAAATATTCAGAAAAAATCATGTAAAATTTTCGGGGCATTATGAGAACTTTTATTTTTAGGTCATTTTTTTATTGCACGGGAAATTCAGAAAACAGACAAACACATGGCATTTTATTTTATTTAACTAATAAAAATAGAAAACAAAAGGTAAGGACAGAAGGTAGTGCTTACTAAATTCATCAACTTCATACCGTTCAAAAATGATCCATTAATAAGGTTGATCAAGTCTTATTAACAACCACTTTCGATTAGAATGAAACCGAAGAACTTTCGCTAATCACTAAGTTACCTCAATGGGGATATGCATTTCCCAACAATAAGCATATCATATTTCTTTTTGACAGTAGGTAGCTAGAGGTATTTGAAAACTTCCAATAGTGATTGTCGGAGATTTTTCAATAACATTAATAGCATTCAATTGGAATTGTTTCTTCGGAAAGTGCACTGTATGCTCATTGCCATTAATATGAAAAGTGACCTTGCTTTTATTGCAATCAATAACAGCCCCTGCAGATTCAAGAATGGTCTACCAAGGATAATCGACATGTTGTCGTCCTCGGTCATATCAAGTATAACACAGTCAGTCAAAATAGTAACATTAGCAACAACAATGGGCACATCCTCACAGATACCGATAGGTACGGCAGTTGATTTGTCAGCCATTTGCAAAGATATTTCAGTAGGTGTGAGTTTATTTGCAGCGACCCGGATTTGGTATAATCCAAGTCTCTGTGCTTATTGTGCTATCCCTGGATCGAAGCTAGAACACACAGTAACAAGAATGAATATCAGTAAAACATACATCATTTTACTACAACGATAGATCCAGAATTAAGCAAATACATACCATTGGCACAACTCAATGCCGGCACATAATACAACGGAATAATACGTAGTCGCTAAGTTAGGGCTCCATCAACGCCACTCGGCTCGTTGAGTGTAGACCACAACCCTATCGTCTCTTAATCTTTCGAGATCTGCACATGACAGATGCAGACGCACTCGCAAGTTGCAAAGGAAAGTTTAGCAGAATATATATGCAGGGTAAGTATTGTTGGAGGTTTCCTTTGCACAAAGCTAATTTTCTCCTATACTAAGTTTTTATAAACTTCTTTAAAAAATAGTTTTTAGTATAAAAGGTAGGAGTGAGACACTTGGATATACGCACCAGTGCTCATTCTCCAAAATAGTTCAAAACATAAGCTTGAAGTGAAACACATTCACTATGCTCATTCCTCAACTTTAACCCTTAAAACAGACTTTTAGAAAAGAGACGGGAGATTCTTCTTCAGTCCATGTCTTCAGTTGCTCAAAATTGCCCGTAACCGGGGGCACGGCTAATCGATTAGGTTAAACCCTCTGTAGAGGTCGTACACGTTCCCCACATGACACAACCAACCCCGTCTATCGTTACACACTTGGGTGCACGACTAGGAGGAGATTGTGACGAAGCCTTTCCGTAACAGCCCCCTATACCACCAAGCTGCCCACAACTTCGGCACGAAGGCCTCTCTCCGATGGCGGTCCCGGGGTAGGGTTTCCCGTCATTACTAAGCTAAGCCAAAGCCCATAGTAGTATGTGGCAGTCCCCACCAAAAACCTGTGTGCAAGACCCCAGTCAGGCGCATTCACTGCAAGACCCTGATGGGCACAATCACTTGTAGATGCTCCCGTCAATACCATTCTGCCCGGGGAGTAGAAGTAAAATAGTATATAGTTTTATTTTCAAAAGTTTTCACAAAATGTTGCCCTAAAAGAGGGCAAGTTTAAACATTTAAAACTTGTTTGATTCCCAACCCTTTTCTTTGTAAGCATGGCTAAGCATAGCTACAAGTTCCTAGGGCTTTAGCTAGCAATAATACTTTGCAAAACTTTTAGTAAAACATGCATACTAGTAAATTTTAAAGAGATCATTCATATTACAAAAGCATAGGACAAGGAATGATCAAGTTGCAACTAGCCTGATTCTTGAAGTTGATTCTCTATTCGTTATCGTCACTCCTTCACTTTACGATATATCTATGAATAAAACACAATACTTCAATACACACAATCCAAATGAAGATCCAAATGAAAGATTCAAATCGCCAATAAATACATTCGTAGGATAATTAGCATGACGTGGCTATGGTTTGAGATAGAATCAAATTTGGTCTTAAACGAGACATGACATAGTCATATTCTATGGTTGGATTCAAGTGATACTAAGTGAAGATCATGGTTGGATATAAAAGATGGGTCGTGAGACAATTCCTACAACAAATTCTATCACGAGACTTTTCAGAATATTTGACTTGGTTAAACAGAAGTGGGTATGGCATACATTCCAAGATAAAGAATTAAATTCTTAATCTTGTAACTCCAAATTTTTGTGGTGATATCAAATGATGAGAGAGGTTCCCTAGGGATCAATCTAAGAGATTTAACCTATAGTCACATTTTATTTTAACGGAGTTATTAAACGATGATCAAAGAAGATCAAACTAAGGTGTTGATGTTAAAACATCAACTAAACATTGCTGAAAAATTAATCAATGAGATCTAATAGAAAGGTGAGGTCCTAAGTCCCAATTTTAGTATATAAAACATTTTTATATGATTTACAGAATAAAAGATATAGTAAAAATACTCATTTTGCCATTTAAACCAAAACTAATGACTAAATTTCCCAAAAGTGAGATTTTTTTATAATAAACTAGATGTTCTCGGCAATCCGGTGATATATTATTTGTCAAATTTGGATAAGCGGTTGAAGAGATATGATTTTTCTAAGTTGAGCTAATTTCTGCAATAGAAACGAGAATAAGAACATGTCACGCCACGTGTCAATTTCTTACAGGAGGATACCCCTTCGTTTTATTTAACAGAGAAAGAGGGCTGGCCTCACCGGAGGAGTTGGCCAGCGATGGACAACGAACTTGGCGTGCTCTCGCTTGATGATGCGGAGGTCTTGGGCAATGAAGGAGATGTGGACGGAGTAGAGGAAGTCGAGGTGAGTCTCCGGGACACAATGCGGCTCCTGGTTCATCCTTAGGTGGCTGCTAGATGTCGCCGGAGTTGGGCGGAACTCCGGCCGGAAGCGAACAACATGAAACTCGTGCTCCGGCTGCGAATTTTAAACAGAAAACTATGTTCGTAAGATGCGCAAGATCGAGATATGAAGGATGAGAGAGTTAGAATGTTTGCTTCACCTCGAACTCACCGGAACCTTCCACAAACAGCAGCCATGTCAAGTAACTCCGGTGAGCAATTCACGACAATGGGTAGGGGTATAACCTCCAAAAGGAGAGGGGGTTTGGGCAAGGAGAGAGTTGTGAGGGGAGGGGGCCTTTTATAGGATGGAGGGGAGGTCGGAACGACGCAGGGCATCGTCGGAATTATGGCATCTTCATGGCGGCCATTTCCGGTGTTCTAATGGCCACTAGGGCACGTTTTAGTGCGGGTAACGGAAGAGAAGGAATTAGGACGGAGTGGGGGGGTCCGTTCTGAGGGGTTAGTGGGTTGGGAGAGGAAGAGGAGGGGAGGAAGAGGTGGATGCATCCATGGTTGTTCTCTGTACGTTCTAGGTTATGTAGATGCGGATGGGGAACAAGAATATGTGGTGGGCTGGGCAAGAGAGGGAATAAGTGGGCCAAGCCCAATTTGGTTTGGAGGGAGCAAATAACCTGTGGGCTTCAATAAAAAAATTACAAATGAATAAGAGGAAGATGGACTTGGTCCAGTAGGCTTAGAACAGAATTTGGTTAATTACTCATGTACGTGTAAAAAAGTTTACTTACAATAGAAAAATAAAATTTTTACATTATAATTGTGCCATATTAAATATTTTCAAATATATTTTTGGAGAAGTCACATTATCTCCTCTCGTTAAATTTTATTTGAATAATTTAGAAATGTCAAAATCACACTTAAAACTCCAAATAATATCCAATTTCAAATGGAACTAAAACAGATTCACAAAAAATGGAACTAAAACAAATCAAGTAACTTCAAATGAAATATGCATCCACCACATTTGAGTAAGTCATTTAATTCTCACTCCATAATTTTGAACATGGTTTCGAAATATTTCATAGGAGTCCAAAAGAAAAGAAATCTAAAGTCAATATTTTTTAATACACAAAAAATCAAATTCCCCTCGAAATCGTAATAACTCACTCGGTAATAATTAACATTCCAAAATTTGTAAAATTTTGGGATGTTACATTATTCAAGTCAAGTCTTTTATATAAAGAGAAAGGCATAACACTAACACCAGCTCCTAAGTCACACAAAGCAGTTTTCACATAATTCTTTTTGGTAGAGCAAGGTATAGTTGGTATTCCCAGATCTCCAAGTTTTTTAGGTACTCCATCTTTAAATGTGTAATTAGCAAGCATAGTGGAGATTTCAGCTTCTGATATTTTTCTCTTATTTGTGATGATGTCTTTCATATACTTCACATATGGAGGCATTTTCAAGATATCAGTCAAGCGAGTACGCAAAAAGACTGGCCTCAGCATCTTAGCAAAGAGTTCAAATTATTCATCATCTTTCCTTTTAGTTAGCTTGGGTGGAAAAGGCATAGCTTTTTGAACCCACGGTTCTCTTTCTTTACCATGTTTTCTAGCAACAAGGTCTCTTTTGTCATTAACTCCTAGCTACTTATGCATGGCATGAGAAACTATAATCGCTAATTGTCATTGCAAACATGTTTAATCAAAACAGGCTGAACCATGGACGCTAGGTTAAACATATTGTAGCGACCCGACCTCAAACGGTCAAGTCACTATGCTTCAGTGTCACCCCTGGATCGGTAATGCTGACACACATAGTACTCGAAGGATTTATAACAGAGTAGCAATCACACACTTATTACATCGAATGTCTCAAAAGAGAACTTATTTCAATAAATATGGCTTAAGGTCATCTAATACGATAACAGCGGAAGGCTTGGAAGATAAAGTGAGTCCATCAACTCCAACGGCATAACTAAGCTGCACGGCAACGACCTAACGAACCTTACTCCTCGTCTGAAAAGTCTGCAACATAATATGTTGCAGCCCGAAAATGGGTCAGCACATGGAATATGCTGGCAATATAACACAGTAGCGCAAGAACAGAATAATGCTATCCCTACATGCATATTTGGCTGGTGGAAAGCTCTATGGTTATAGTTTTTGCAAAAAAGCCAATTTTTCCCTACAACAAAGGAATAGATTTTATTTAACTATCATGGTAGCTGAAACATCATTTAGAAGGTTCCTCCAACTCAATCCCAATTAAAAGTAATTATCAACCCAACGATATTAATTTACAGTGATGAGATACATATGATAATCCAAGTACTAAATACTCAAGAATTGTCCATAACCGGGGACACGGCTAACCATGATTAGATTGTACACTCTGTAGAGGTTTGTGCACTTTTCCCCACAAGACCCGATCTCCTCCGTTGGATTTCTCACACTACAGGGTGTTTGAGAAACGGATGACCGAGACACGGTCTTTCAGAAACATTTACTCTTTACTCCAGGCATACCATACCAACCTACATCCCTCTACCTGCTGATCTACCTCTTCAAGAGCTCATGTAACTTACTCAGTTATGCTAGAGCCCATAATAGCATGTGGCTACACACGGAAGTTTCTAGCATGAAATATCTTAGTTCCCTTTGAGCCTGGGTGGCGTACCTTAGGATTATCACACGGGTACTCCGGGATATCCTAGGACAACACTGGATTCCCGAGGTGCCCAACAAACAATCCACCCAGATGTGTATTCAAGTTGCCACCTTAAGTTGAACCATTAATTAACAATCTCACATCTGTCATGGATTTCACTCACCCAAACGACGTCTACGAGCATAGCATAGCAATGTAGGCAATACGTAGAAGTAACCCCCAAGGGTTTGATAATAACAGGGCAATAGGTTCTACCTCATTAACTACTTCCCAACCCACAAGTTAATCACATCCTAATCATGCAATGTTTGAGGATTGGAGCTAATGCATAACAACTGGGTGATAAAGGGGTATGATCAAAGTGTTACTTGCCTTGCTGATGATCCGCAAAACCTAAAGATTCGAAGTAGCACGCTTCGCACTCCGTGTGTTCTATCGCAAACAAACAATAGCATACATAAGTAATCAAGCAAAGAAGCATGGATAAAACTCAAATAAGAAGGTCTAACTAGAAATTTCAACTTAAGAACTCCGGTTTGCAAAAAGAATCAAATCAAACGGGGCAACGAAACTCAAACTGCGAAAGAAACAAGGTCCGTTTACTATTCTGGACTAAAGTCAAATTTTATAGTATCAAAACTTTGTTCAAGTTGATTAAGCAGAAAGAGGGTTTCGAGATGAAGATCTAGGCGCTTGAATCGCCTGATTCCGACAAACGAGCGAAAAGATAAACTAAAACAAAAATTGGATCAGAAATCGCGATCGAAAATAATCATGGAAAATCCGAGAAAAAGAAAAACTGACGAACAGGCTAACGAACGTTCGGTGTCTGCGGCTAACGAGTGAACACCATTCGTTAAAACGAATGTATGGACGAACGTCCGCTAAATAACTAAACCGAGAAAAACCGGCGAACCATTCTATTCAAAAAAACATAGCGTTTCCTAAAAAAACCGGATCGGTTATTTTTTTTAAAAAACCAAACGGGGGCTTTACCTCCGGCGAGGCGGGGCGGTGACTCCGGCGAGGCGGGACTGTAGTGGTGGTGGCGGAAATCCGGGGCGGGGCGGGGTACTTATAGGAGGGGGGTGCTTGCTTGGGCGAGGGGGCAAGCGGCGCGGGGAGGGAGAGTGCCAGACGGACTCGGCCTCACGGGCGGCGGCGCGCTCCTGTTCTCCTAGAAGGAGACGGCGCAGGGAGGTGGGTCGGCTGACTTGGGCTTCGGTCGAGTCGGCGGAGGAAACTTTTTTTTATAATTTCGCTGAAACTAAAAAAATCCTATAAAATAAAATAAGAAAAACTAAAAATGCCAAAACAATTTTTCACCGTCTAAATAAAATATTTAGAACGAGATGAACATTTTCTTGGCCCTAAAATGCAACTTTGAAAAACATGCAATTTTTCTAATTCAAATAAAATAGCAATAAACTCCGAATAAAATCAAATATTTGATTTTAATATTTTTCCTCCAATATTTCATATATTTTGGAGAAGTCATATTATCTCCTCTCATATATTTTAATATGAAATATATTCGGAGAGAAAAATAATTAAAACCAAAAATCCTCGTTTCAATATTTGATAAAACTCAAATATGAAATCAGGAAATCCCCAACTCTCTCCGAGGGTCCTTGAGTTGCTTAGGATTTCGAGGATCGCGAAACGAAATGCAATAAAATATGATATGCATGAATGATCTATGTATAACATTCCAAATTGAGGCGAGCGGCCGGGCGAAAAACACAGCCCGCCGCCGCAGCCCTCCTCCACCCTCGCCCCCCTCCCTCGCCGCCAGGGGACGGCCGGGCAAAGCCCACGCGTACGTCGGCGGCGGTGGGGCCCTTCCCCTCCCCGCGAGGCGCCAGGACGGCGCGGGACGGCCAGCTTCACGGCGGGGCGCGGCCCGACGGCGGATCTCCTTGGGTCAGAGGCGTTCTATGGTTGGTTGCTGCAGGAGGCTTCGTCGGGCGGTGGGCGGTTGTTTCCGCGGCTTGCGGCGACGAGCGGCGCATCCTTGCGAGCGGATCTGGTGCGGCGCCAGGGAGATGGCGAGGTGGAGGAGGAGGGCGCCGAGAGGGGTCGCGGTGAAGGAGGAGGAGGGCGCGGGGAGGAGGGCCGGTGCGGATCTGGCTGGAGGAGGGCTGGGCAGCGGTCCGGCGGTGGCAGTGGCGCGGATCTGGCGCGCTGCCGCCACGAGGGCCCGAGTTCCGCCCCGTGTTGCTCCTGGCCTGCCGCGGAGGTGGGCGCCGTGGAGGGCGATGAGTGGAGGGCGTCGAGGGCACTGACGGGCCGCGCTGGATCTGTGAGGGCTGCGCTTGCCGGAGCAGGGAGGCTCCAGCCGTGGTAGATGCGGGATGCAGGGCCCGATCTGGCCTCTGCATGCTCACCGTGGGGAGGTGGACCATGCCTTCACGACTTCAACAACAAGGTGCTGCGGCGGCGGCGGTGTGAGTCGGACATGGACGAGCTCCCAAGGGCTTGAGCGGAGGTGTGCGACGATACGGACGAAGGTCCTGCACAACAAGAGCCGGTGCTGATGGCGCCTGAGGGTGTCATTTTCCTCCTTGGAGGCGCCACCGAGGTGTGTCAGCATCTTCCTCGGTCTTGGTTGGTAGTGTCTCCGAGCGAAAGCCTAGGTCCGGAGCTGGATCGGCGTGATGGTGGCGTCTCCGACGTCGTTCCTCTGTTGGGAGCATCACGTTTTTGAGACACTGCTTGGAGGTTCTATGTGGCGCTCCTCTGGTGCTCGCCGCTGTTTTTGGTGAAGCTCCAGGAGCAATGTACGCCATCGCTGATAAGTCCAAGACGAAGCTTTTTCTGGGACCGACTGAGTTCCGCCATCTTCCTGCACTCTGCTTCAAGGGTAGATGGTGCGTTGACAAAGAAAGTCTCAGTTGGAGCTGCTGCTGTCTTTGGAGGATATCGGCATTGGTCAAGAGACGCGACAGTGATGCTTAGCCTAGGACAGGCCCTTTTTACTTTGTAGTCGTGTTGTCTATGGTGGGTAGCTCGGCAGCTATTAGGGCTGTTGTTTTCTTTTTCTTTGATCTTCGGATCTTCATCATGTTGTTCTTCCGCTGCTTCCTGCTAAATCGAATCAAGCCAGCATTTTGCTGGATCTTTCAAAAAAACATTCCAAATTGAAAATTTGGGATGTTACACATATTTACACAGACAGGACAAGTCGAGTTCATACCAGTTTCTCTTTGCCACTGCAAGTTTATCAAATGTCGTCATTATTGCCTTTCACTTGCACGAACAAATGATATGAAAATAATAATAGTGCAAGAGTACCATGGACTAAGCTGGAATCTGCAAAAAAATTATTCAACAAGAGAAGACAAGGTAAAATGGGCTCTTTATTAGTTCAACAATTATTCAAATGAGAGCCACTCAACATTTTCATCGTGGTCTTCTCCTCGGTACAACTCGAATAAAATAAAAGAAGTTTAGAGAAACACATTGAAATATTTTTGGAGTTTTTGGTTTTCTTTAGCAAGCAAATAAAAGGGAAAAGCAAAAACGAGAAGAAGTATTTACACGGGAAAGCTCCCAACAAGCAAAATAAGAATAAGGAAATGTTTTTGGATTTTCTTTTTAGTACTACTACTAAGCATGCATAGAAACTAAATTAACTACAACTAATTTTTTTGGTTTTTCTTAGGTTTTCCAAACACACAAGAAGAAAGTAAGAAAATAAATCTAAGCATGGATGATACAATCAAAAAGTGTGAACACCGACAAATGGAATAAATAGTCATGAATGTAATGTCGGTGAGAGACACGTACTCCCCCAAGCTTAGACTTTTGGCCTAACTTGGTAGCGAAGCAGTAGCCTGGAGGGTAGTATGGATCCTGAGGAGCAGGCATCCACTCATCCCACTGCTGAGGAGCGGGCATCCACTGATTCCACTATGGAGGCTCCTCGTGTGCTGCCTCCTCAGCAGCCTGAGCGTTCAGATAGGCGATGATGTCTGCAGGCATATTCTTATATCCGCCCCTGGCAACAGGATCAAACAAAGCAAGAGCAGGAAATGCAATAAAATATGATATGCATGAATGATCTATGTATAACATTCCAAATCGAAAATTTGGGATGTTACAAACCTACCCCCCTTAAGATGAATCTCGCCCTCGAGATTCGGGTTGGCTAGAAAATATGTGCGGGTGGTCTTTGCGAAGATCATCCTCTCGTTCCCAGGTGGCTTCATCCTCGGTATGGTGACTCCACTGAACTTTGCAAAACTTAATAACCTTGCTGCGGGTGACTCGGCTGGCAAATTCAAGAATCCTGACTCACTTCTCCTCTTAGGTCAGATCATTGTCCAACTGAATCGCCTCCAAGGGCACCGTATCTCTTAGTGGTATATCGGCCATCTCAGCATGACACTTCTTCAACTGGGAAACATGAAACACATCATGAACTCCTGACAGTCCTTCAGGTAACTCCAACTTGTAGGCAACTTCTCCCATACGTTCCAAAATTCGGTACGGTCCTACAAATCTCAGGGCTAATTTTCCCTTAACTCCAAAATGTTTCACTCCTCGCAGGGGTGACACTCATAGATATGCTCCATCTCCAATTTCATAGGTTATTTCCTTGCGTTTCGAGTCTGCATAACTCTTCTGCCTAGACTGAGCTATCTTCAGTCTATCTCTAACCAACTTAACCTTTTCTTCATACTCCTTGATCAAATCTGGTCCAAACAACGGACGGTCTCCAACTTCATCCCATAACAACGGTGTTCTGCACCTTCGTCCATATAGGGCTTCGAACGGTGCCATCTTCAAACTGGCTTGATAGCTATTATTGTATGAGAACTCCGCGTAGGGCAAATTGTCATCCCAACTAGATCCATAATCTAGCGCACAGGCTCGCAACATATCATCCAGAATCTGGTTGACTCTCTCGGTTTGTCCATCCGTCTGCGGGTGCAATGTTGTACTGAACTCCAACCTTGTTCCCAAAGTCTGGTGTAGTTGATGCCAAAACTTTGAGGTAAACGGTGTTCCTCTATCTGATACTATGGTCCTTGGAACTCCATGCAGACATACGATCCTGGTCATGTATATCTTGGCCAACTTCGCACTTGTATCGATGGTTTTCACTGGGATAAAGTGAGCCACTTTGGTCAAGCGATCAACTACTACCCATATAGAATCATATCCTGATTTGGTCCTGGGTAATCCGGTGATAAAATCCATGCCAAGTTTATCCCACTTCCATTCGGGTATCGGCATAGGTTGTAACAATCCTGCTGGCTTTTGATGTTCAGCCTTCACTCTTTGACATACATCACATACGGCTACATACTCGGCAATATCTTTCTTCATACCAGTCCACCAGAAACGCTCCTTCAGATCCAAATACATCTTGGTGTTTCTGGGGTGTATCGAGTATGGTGAGTCATGAGCCTCCTGAAGTATTAACTTCCTGATCTCTGTGTTATTGGGCACATAAATACGGTCCTCAAACCATAAGGTGGCGTGCTCGTCCTCACAAAAACCTTTGGCCTTTCCTTTGCCCATTCTCTCCTTTATCTCAATAATCTCGTTGTCATCCTTCTGAGCTTCTCGAATCTTTCCTAAAAATGTAGACTGAACCTCCATTGTTGCAACAAAACCTCTAGGAACAATCACCAATCGAAGTTCCCTAAGATCCTCTGCTAACTCCTTTGGCAATCCCGTGCTTATTAGGGTATTAGCATAGCTCTACCCGCTCAAAGCGTCGGCTACGACATTGGCCTAGCCTGGATGATAATGAAGCTTCATATCATAATCCTTTATAAGCTCCAACCATCTCCTCTGCCTAAGGTTCAACTCCTTCTGTGTGAAAATGTACTTCAAACTCTTATGATCCATGTACACATCACAACGATTTCCAATAAGGTAATGTCTCCAAGTCTTGAGCGCATGCACTACAGCTGCTAACTCCAAATCATGCGTGGCATAATTCAATTCGTGCAGTTTTAGTTGTCGTGAGGCATACGAAACAACTCTTTCATCATGCATAAGCACACTTCCAAGTCCTAGGCAAGAGGCATCGCAATACACTTGAAACTCCTTACGTATATCCGGCAAAATCAACACTGGGGCTGTAGTCAAACGTTTCTTTAACTCCTGAAAACTTTCCTCACATTCTTCCATCCATTTAAATTTGGTATCCTTCTTCAATAACTCCGTCATTGGCTTCGCAATCTTGGAAAAATTCTCAATGAATCTCCGATAGTATCCTGCGAGTCCAAGAAAACTACGGATCTCGCTAACTGAAGTGGGTGCCAACCATTCAGTAACTGACTGAACCTTGGTAGGATCTACTGCTACACCCTCTCCTGATATAACATGTCCAAGGAATCCGACTTCCTTCAACCAAAACTCACATTTGCTGAACTTGGCATACAACTGGTGTTCCCTGAGTTTCTCCAGAACTAAACGCAAATGCTCCTTGTGCTCCTCCTCATTCTTCGAGTATACCATTACATCATCTATGAACACCACAACAAACTTATACAAATATTCCATGAACACCTTGTTCGTCATGCTCATGAAATAGGCAGGGGCGTTAATTAGTCAGTCCGAATGACATGACCATATACTCATACAACCCGTACCGTGTGGTGAATGTTGTCTTTGGTATATCCTTCTCTCGAATCTTCAGCTGGTGATATCCTGATCGCAAATCGATCTTTGAAAACACCTTCGCTCCTTGCAGCTGGTCAAACAAATCATTGATCATTGCCAGTGGGTATTTGTTCTTGATCGTCACCTCATTCAATGCATGATAATCAACAACCATCCTTAAAGACTTATCCTTCTTCTCAACCAAAAGCACTGGGGGTCCCCATGGTGATGAACTCCGTCGAATGTAACCTTTATCCAATAACTCCTTGATCTGCTTCTTAATCTCTTCCAGATCATTCGCGGGCATCCGATAGGGTCTCTTTGATATAGGCCCGGCGCCTGGCAACAGTTCTATCAAAAACTCGATGTCTCGATCCGGTGGCATGCCTAGTAATTCCTCTGGAAAAACATCCGGGTAATCCTTCACTACAGGCACTTCCTCCTGAACAATTCCCGTGAGGATATTTACTTAGCTACTCCTAGGCGCATGCCTAGATACATACTTAATCCTTTTTCCCTCCGGGGTGGTGAGATAAATTGACTTACTAGCATAGTCAATGCTTCCTCCATACTTTGACATCCAGTCCATGCCTAATATCACATCCAATCCTTGTAACTCCAAGATTATTAGGTTGGACGGGAAAACATGGCTACCAATGGTTAAGGGTATCTGGTCGCACCATTGACTAGCCATATACTCTGCTCCAGGTGAACTTACTAACATAGGGGTCCTAAGGGTTTGGGTTGGTAATTTAAACTTATCCACGAATCCCCTTGATATGTATGAATGCGATGCACCAGTATCAAAAAGAATAAGGGCGGTAAAAGACTTAACCAAAAACTTACCAATAACCGCGTCTGGCTGCTCTTCAACCTCCTCCACATTAATGTGGTTCACTTGTCCTTTGTTGAATGGATTGGGCTTCTTCCCAGCGCTCCCATTACCGTTTCCATTCTTCGCTTTAGGGCACAACGTGGCATAGTGTCCAGTCTTCCCGCACTTGAAAGAAGTAACGTGGCTTAGGTCTCTCTTGGCGGGTGTGGCTGGATTGGAATGGTTCTGATTGTTGCTTGCTCCATTCCCATTCCCATTCCTTGGGCCAGTATGATTATGGGTACTTCCTCCATTGTGGTTGTGGCCTCCATGGTTATGAACAAGTCCTCCCGAGTTCGGGGTTAGGCGAGGCTTCTGCTGAGTTCCTAAATTATATCTTCCTTGTCCATACTTCCTCTTAGGGCTCTCAATCTGCTGCTGCTTCCCTTCATCATAAGAGCCTTATCTACCAACTCCTGGTAGTTATTGAATGTTGCCACCATCAACTGCATGCTCATCTCATCATTCAACCCTTCCATAAACTTCTCCTGCTTTGCGGCATCTGTGGCCGTATCGTCAGGGGCATAGCGAGATAACTTGCTAAACTCATCCGCGTACTGAGCCACGGTACATTTCCCTTGGCGTAAGTTGCGAAACTCATGCTTCTTCATACTCATAGCTCCAGTTGAGACATGAGCTATGCGGAAAGCTTGCTGAAACTGGTCCCATGTAACAGGGGCTATAGGTTAGGTGACATGTAATTCTCCCACCATGAGGCTGCTGGTCTATCCAACTGATGTGCGGCAAAACACACCTTCTCAGCATCGGTACATCTTGTAGTGGTTAACTCCCTTCCAATCCTGCGGAGCCAATCATCTGCTACTATGGGCTCGGTGCTACCGGAAAACACCGACAGTTGCAACCTCAGAAAACGGGCTAAGCTATGAGCTGCTGCTGCTGGTGGTGGGTTGTTGTTGTTGTTGCCTTGGTTCTGAACTAACAACTGCATCAGGGTATTCTGCTGCTGGATCAACTGAGTGAGCTCCGGTGGGAAGGTAAATCCGGGGTCACGTCTCGGAGGCATCTGATGGGTTTTAGAGGGAAGAGATTAGAATAGAATGAGCTCTAATGAGAGAAACACTACCCATATGCACATGAGACAAACACAATCATTTCACTCAATCAATCAAGCAAGGGCATACAATCGATCTAACTATCGTTACAAAAGTGCTCGGACTATACTATATATATGGTGGAATACTACTACTGATGTGGTGGTCTACTAAAAATATTGATCGGTCGAAGATTCCATGATGTCTGCTCCAGCTTCATCTTCATAGTCATCATAACTATCGTTGGGGTCTGAGTTGGTGTCGTCGATGATGATGTAGTCCTCCGAACGAATCTCCTTGGGTTCTTCGTCTTCTCCTCCTGGTGCGGGGTCTCCCATGAATATTCCTAGCTTCTTTTCCAAATCGTCATTCTTCTCCACCAGTACTACAGTTTCCTCCTCATAATCTTCGCGTGTAGCCTTGAGTTCTTCCTCCACTTCCGTGATCCTGGTCATCGCCTTCTTTAGATCTATCATGCCTGCGCACATCTGGTTCTCCTGGCGACAAATGTGCTGGTTTAACTCCTGGATGAAAGTTGCGATTGATCTATCCTTCCTGGTGCTGATCATCTCCCATTGCTCGTCTCGGTGCCCACAAATCTGGTAGATAGTATCCTTAAGCTCCTTATGGTAAACTTCTCCAATGCGTCCCATGGTGATGTGAGCTACTATACTCTTTCCTAGACTCCAGGTTGGTGCATCAAAGGAAAACTCTATGGGCTTAGTGACTAGCGTGAATGTCCTTCCTAGAACATGAACTTGAATCATCCATCACTCCTCTTCTGGTAAAGTGGCGTTCTAAGTCCCGATGAAGCTTGGTATTCCTATGTTCAGGTACCTAGTGAATTCCTTCAAGTGTCGTCCAAAAGGTGCATCTTCATCCGGTTGTACAAACTTGTTCCTTGCGTCCACCATCGTAAAGAGTAGAAAATGGAGAGGAGTCAGAAATGAGAAGAGAATAGTGATCTAGGGCTTTAGCTTAGTGGTCGTGTCCTACACTCAGCGTGTGCTCTGATACCATCTTGTAGCGACCCGACCTCAAACGGTCAAGTCTCTGTGCTTCAGTGTCATCCCTGGATCGGTAATGCCGACACACACAGTACTCGAAGGATTTATAACAGAGTAGCAATCACACACTTATTACATTGAATGTCTCAAAAGAGAACTTATTACAATAAATATGGCTTAAGGCCATCTAATACGATAACAGCGGACGGCTTGGAAGATAAAGTGAGTCGATCAACTCCAACGGCATAACTGAGCTTCACGGCAACGACCTAACGAACCTTACTCCTCGTCTGAAAAGTCTGCAACATAATACGTTGCAGCCCGAAAACGGGTCAGCACATGGAATATGCTGGCAATATAACACAGTAGAGCAAGAACAGAATAATGCTATCACTACAAGCATATTTGGCTGGTGGAAAGCTCAATGGTTATAGTTTTTGCGAAAAGCCAATTTTTCCTACAACAAAGGAATAGATTTTATTTAACTGTCATGGTAGTTGAAACATCATTGAGAAGGTTCCTCCAACTCAATCCCAACTAAAAGTAATTATCTACCCAACAATATTAATTTAGAGTGATGAGATACATATGATAATCCAAGTACTAGATACTCAAGAATTGTCCACAACCGGGGACACGGCTAACCATGATTAGATTGTACACTCTGCAGAGGTTTGTGCACTTTTCCCCACAAGACCCGATCTCCTCCGTTGGATTTCTTGCACTACAGGGTGTTTGAGAAATGGATGACGGAGACATAGTCTTTCAGAAACATTTACTCTTTACTCCGGGCAGACCATACCAACCTACATCCCTCTACCTGCTGATCTACCTCGTCAAGAGCTCATGTAACTTACTCAGCTATGCTAGAGCCCATAATAGCATGTGGCTCCACACAGAAGTTTCTAGCATGAAATATCTCAGTTCCCTTTGAGCTTGGGTGGCGGACCTTAGGATTATCACACGGGTACTCCCGGATATCCTAGGACAACACTGGATTCCCCAGGTGCTCGACAAACAATCCACCCAGATATGTATTCAAGTTGCCACCTTAAGTTGAACCATTAATTAACAATCTCACATCTGTCATGGATTTCACTCACCCAAACCACGTCTACGAGCATAGCATAGCAATGTAGGCAATACATAGAAGTAACTCCCAAGGGTTTGATAATAACAGGGCAATAGGTTCTACCTCATTAACTACTTCCCAACCCACAAGTTAATCACATCCTAATCATGCAATGTTTGAGGATTGGAGCTAATGCATAAAAACTGGGTGATAAAGGGGTATGGTCAAAGTGTTACTTGCCTTGCTGATGATCCGCAAAACCTAAAGATTCGAAGTAGCACGCTTCGCACTCCGGGTGTTCTATCGCAAACAAACAATAGCATACATAAGCAATCAATCAAAGAAGCATGGATAAAACTCAAATAAGAAGGTCTAACCAGAAAGTTCTACTTAAGAACTCCGGTTTGCAAAAAGAATCAAATCAAACGGGGCAACGAAACTCAAACTACAAAAGAAACAAGGTCCGTTTACTATTCTGGACTAAAGTCAAATTTTACAGTATGAAAACCTTGTTCAAGTTGATTAAGAAGAAAGAGGGTTTCGAGACGAAGATCTAGGCGCTTGAATCGCCTGATTCCGACAAACGAGTGAAAAGATAAACTAAAACGAAAATCGGATCAGAAATCACGATCGAAAATAATCGCGGAAAATCCGAGAAAAAGAAAAACTGACGAACAGGCTAACGAACAAATGTTCACTGTCTGTGGCTAAGTAGTGAACACCATTCGTTAAAACAAACGTACGGACGAATGTCCGCTAAATAACTAAACCGAGAAAAACCGGCGAACCGTTCTATTCAAAAAAACTTAGGGTTTCCTAAAAAACCGAATCGGTTCTTTTTTTAAAAAACCGAACGACGGCTTTACCTCCGGAGAGGTGGGGCGGCGACTCCGGCGAGGCGGGGCTGCAGCGGTGGTGGCGGAAATCGGGGGCGGGGCGGGGTACTTATAGGAGGGGGGTGCTTGCTTGGGCGAGGGGGCAAGCGGCGCGGGGAGGGAGAGTCCCGGCCGGACTCGGCCTTGCGGGCAGCGGCGCGCTCCCGTTCTCCTGGAAGGAGACGGCGCAGGGAGGTGGGCCGGCTGACTTGGGCTTCGGCCTAGTCGGCGGAGGAAACTTTTTTTTTAATAATTTCGCCGAAACTAAAAAATCCTATGAAATAAAATAAAAAAATCTAAAAATGCCAAAACAAATTTTCATCGTCTAAATAAAATATTTAGAACGAGGTGAACATTTTCTTGGCCCTAAAATGCAACTTTGAAAAACATGCAATTTTTCTAATTCAAATAAAATAGCAATAAACTCCGAATAAAATCAAATATTTGATTTTAATATTTTTCCTCCAATATTTCATATATTTTGGAGAAGTCATATTATCTCCTCTCATATATTTTAATATGAAATATATTCGGAGAGAAAAATAATTAAAACCAAAAATCCTCGTTTCAATATTTGATAAAACTCAAATATGAAAACAGGAAATCCCCAACTCTCTCCGAGGGTCCTTGAGTTGCTTAGGATTTCGAGGATCGCGAAACGAAATGGAATAAAATATGATATGCATGAATGATCTATGTATAACATTCCAAATTGAGGCGAGCGGCCGGGCGAAAAACACAGCCCGCCGCCGCAGCCCTCCTCCACCCTCGCCCCCCTCCCTCGCCGCCAGGGGACGGCGCCGGGCAAAGCCCACGCGTACGTCGGCGGCGGTGGGGCCCTTCCCCTCCCCGCGAGGCGCCAGGACGGCGCGGTACGGCCAGCTTCACGGCGGGGCGCGGCCCGACGGCGGATCTCCTTGGGTCAGAGGCGTTCTATGGTTGGTTGCTGCAGGAGGCTTCGTCGGGCGGTGGGCGGTTGTTTCCGCGGCTTGCGGCGACGAGCGGCGCATCCTTGCGAGCGGATCTGGTGCGGCGCCAGGGAGATGGCGAGGTGGAGGAGGAGGGCGCCGAGAGGGGTCGCGGTGAAGGAGGAGGAGGGCGCGGGGAGGAGGGCCGGTGCGGATCTGGCCGGAGGAGGGCTGGGCAGCGGTCCGGCGGTGGCAGTGGCGCGGATCTGGCGTGCTGCCGCCACGAGGGCCCGAGTTCCGCCCCGTGTTGCTCCTGGCCTGCCGCGGAGGTGGGCGCCGTGGAGGGCGACGAGTGGAGGGCGTCGAGGGCACTGACGGGCCGCGCTGGATCTGGGAGGGCTGCGCTTGCCGGAGCAGGGAGGCTCCAGCCGTGGTAGATGCGGGATGCAGGGCCCGATCTGGCCTCTGCATGCTCGCCGTGGGGAGGTGGACCATGCCTTCACGACTTCAACAACAAGGTGCTGCGGCGGCGGCGGTGTGAGTCGGACATGGACGAGCTCCCAAGGGCTTGAGCGGAGGTGTGCGACGATACGGACGAAGGTCCTGCACAACAAGAGCCGATGCTGATGGCGCCTGAGGGTGTCATTTTCCTCCTTGGAGGCGCCACCGAGGTGTGTCAGCATCTTCCTCGGGCTTGGTTGGTAGTGTCTCCGAGCGAAAGCCTAGGTCCGGAGCTGGATCGGCGTGATGGCGGCGTCTCCGACGTCGTTCCTCTGTTGGGAGCATCACGTTTTTGAGACACTGCTTGGAGGTTCTATGTGGCGCTCCTCCGGTGCTCGCCGCTGTTTTTGGTGAAGCTCCAGGAGCAATGTACGCCATCGCTGATAAGTCCAAGACGAAGCTTTTTCTGGGACCGACTGAGTTCCGCCATCTGCCTGCACTCTTCTTCAAGGGTAGATGGTGCGTTGACAAAGAAAGTCTCAGTTGGAGCTGCTGCTGTCTTTGGAGGATATCGGCATTGGTCAAGAGACGTGGCAGTGATGCTTAGCCTAGGACAGGCCCTTTTTACTTTGTAGTCGTGTTGTCTATGGTGGGTAGCTCGGCAGCTATTAGGGCTGTTGTTTTCTTTTTCTTTGATCTTCGGATCTTCATCATGTTGTTCTTCCGCTGCTTCCTGCTAAATCGAATCAAGCCAGCATTTTGCTGGATCTTTCAAAAAAACATTCCAAATTGAAAATTTGGGATGTTACACTAATTTACACAGACATGACAAGTCGAGTTCATACCAGTTTCTCTTTGCCACTGCAAGTTTATCAAATGTCGTCATTATTGCCTTTCACTTGCACGAACAAATGATATGAAAATAATAATAGTGCAAGAGTACCATGGACTAAGCTGGAATCTGCAAAAAAATTATTCAACAAGAGAAGACAAGGTAAAATGGGCTCTTTATTAGTTCAACAATTATTCAAATGAGAGCCACTCAACATTTTCATCGTGGTCTTCTCCTCGGTACAACTCGAATAAAAGAAAAGAAGTTTAGAGAAACACATTGAAATATTTTTGGAGTTTTTGGTTTTCTTTAGCAAGCAAATAAAAGGGAAAAGCAAAAACGAGAAAAAGTATTTACACGGGAAAGCTCCCAACAAGCAAAATAAGAATAAGGAAATATTTTTGGATTTTCTTTTTAGTACTACTACTAAGCATGCATAGAAACTAAATTAACTACAACTAATTTTTTTTGGTTTTTCTTAGGTTTTCCAAACACACAAGAAGAAAGTAAGAAAATAAATCTAAGCATGGATGATACAATCAAAAAGTGTGAACACCGACAAATGGAATAAATAGTCATGAATGTAATGTCGGTGAGAGACACGTACTCCCCCAAGCTTAGACTTTTGGCCTAACTTGGTAGTGAAGCAGTAGCCTGGAGGGTAGTATGGATCCTGAGGAGCAGGCATCCACTCATCCCACTGCTGAGGAGCGGGCATCCACTGATTCCACTATGGAGGCTCCTCGTGTGCTGCCTCCTCAGCAGCCTGAGCGTTCAGATAGGCGATGATGTCTGCAGGCATATTCTTATATCCGCCCCTGGCAACAGGATCAAACAAAGCAAGAGCAGGCAATGGAATAACATCACGAGTCCTCACACTAAAAACAGGTTATACGAAATAGGGATGTGAGGAGATTCGATATTAGTAAAATGGTGGTGATCCATGGCTGCACAGTCTAGGTCAACTTTGGTCAGAGGGAAATCATGAGGGCGTATCTCAACCTTGCAGTGAGCCGCCAAACGAGTAGCATAAATCCCACCATGTATTTTGCCTTGACTTTTATTAAGATGGAGGCGACGAGCCACGATAGCTCCCAAGCTATGCGTGTTGTCACCCTCTAGTGCACGATGTAGAACAGCAAGGTCTGGTGAACTAAGTGCACCCACCTTCTCCCTAGCAAGCAATCATTTGGCAATAAAAAGTGCAAAGTAACAAACAACAGGAAAATGTAAGCCAGCGGCAGTGATGGCAGACACTCCTCTCTCATCACCCACTGTCAGAGTGCGATAAAAGGCCTCAAACTCGGCCGGCCTAGGCTCAGCCAAGCTCCCATTAGAAGGGATCATGCGAATGTCACAAAACTCAGTATGTGGTATCTGATGGTTTTCAGCATATAAATCAAAGCTCACTTCAGGGGGATTATTTCTAGGCAAGAAAGTAAAGCTCTGAACAAAGATGTTTGTGAGGATTTGGTGCTGGTCACACTCATCTGCGATGAAGTCAGTGAGGCCAGCATTAGCAATATATTGCATGAACTCCTCAAGAATTCCAGCCTCTTGCAGGAACGGGGTGTGTGGCCATTCGAACGGCCATACTTCCGCCAACCTCCGAGGGTGGAGATCATTGTCAGAAGACTCCCCAATAACACCCTTGGAGTTCTTCTTAGAGCCAAACTTCATGAAGATATTCATGTCCGCGTACAATTTTATAAAAATAAAATTTTTGGAGTGACAAAAATTTGTCAACAAAACTTTATAAGATTGATAGCAACTACTCATACGGATACATAGAAGCCATAGCAAGCATTCAAACTACTTAGAACAGTAAGAATTCAACATGCAAGCACATCTACAGTAGCACCAAGAGTTGCTAATTATTCAAAGTATAAGCCACTAAAACAAAAACTAATTGGACAAATGGTGGAGTCACATACCAAGCAACAATCCCCCGAAACAGTTTCAAAAACGGAGCTTCGGGCAAAGAGATCGAAATCCGCGGGTTTGAGCTCAAGAACACGGGAGAGAGAGAGCAATGGGGATTTTTTCCTGAAGGTAAGTGATGATGTGGGATGAAGAGGTAAGTGAGGGGGCTCATGTGGTGACCACAACCCACCGGGTACCCCTGGGGTGTTGGCGCGCCCAGGTGGGTTGTGCCCACCTGGTGCAACTTCGTCTAATGTTTATTGCATCAAAAATTCTTGAATATTCAGAAAAATCATATTAAATTTTCACGGAATTCTGAGAAATTTTATTTTTGGGTCATTTTTTATTGCACGGGAAATTCAGAAAATAGACAAAACATGGCATTTTTATTTTATTTAATTAATAAAAACAGAGAATAAGAAGTAGGGACAGAAAGTAGTGCTTACTAAATTCATAAAACTTCATACCGTTCAAAAATGATCCATTAATAAGGTTGATCAAGTCTTATTAACAACCACTTACAATTAGCATGAAACCGAAGAACTTTCGTAAATCACTAAGTTACCTCAATGGGGATATGCATTTGCCCAACAATAAGTATTTCATATTTCTTTTTGACAGTAGGTAGAGGTATTTGAAAACTTCCAACAGTGATTGTCAGAGATTTTTTAATAACATTAATACCATTCACTTGGAATTGTTTCTTCGGAAAGTGCACCATATGCTCATTGCCATTAATATGAAAAGTGACGTTGCTTTTATTGCAATCAATAACAGCCCCTGTAGTATTCAAGAATAGTCTACCAAGGATAATCGACATGTTGTTGTCCTCAGGCATCTCAAGTATAACAATGTCAGTCAAAATAGTAACATTAGCAACAATAATGGGCACATCCTCATAGATACCGATAGGTATGGCAGTTGATTTATCAGCCATTTGCAAATATATTTAAGTAGGTGTGAGTTTACTCAAGTCAAGTCTTTTATATAAAGAGAAAGGCATAACACTAACACCAGCTCCTAAATCACACAAAGCAGTTTTCACATAGTTCTTTTTGATAGAGCAAGGTATAGTTGGTATTCCCGGATCTCCAAATTTTTTAGGTACTCCATCTTTAAAAGTGTAATTAGCAAGCATAGGGGATATTTCAGCTTCCAGTATCTTTCTCTTATTTGTGATGATGTCTTTCATATATTTTGCATAAGGAGGCATTTTTAAGATATCAGTCAAGCGAGTATGCAAAAAGACTGGCCTCAGCATTTCAGCAAAGTGTTCAAATTCTTCATCATCATTCTTTTTAGTTCACTTGGGTGGAAAAGGCATAGGTTTTTGAACCCACGGTTCACTTTCTTTACTGTGTTTTCTAGCAACAAAGTCTCTTTTTTCATACCTTTTATTCTTAGGTTGTGGGTTATGAAGATCAACAGGTGGTTCTATCTCAACATCATTATCTGGTTCTTTTTCATTGTTTGGTTGAGAGTCATCATGAACCTCGTCATTAACTTTTTAATTATCATTAGGTGAGTGTTCATTACTATATTGAGTTTCAGCATCAGAGATAGATATTTCATTATCATTGCCAGGAGGTTTCTCTATTTCAGGTTCACTAGGAGCATGTGAAGTCCTATGATTCTACTTTTTCTTTTTCTTTTTAGAAGAACTAGGTGCACTAGTGTTAGCTCTTTGGGAATCTTGTTCAATTCTTTTAGGGTGTCCCTCAGGATAAAGTGGTTCCTGAGTCATTTTACCTACTCTAGTTGCAACTCTAACAACAAAGTCATGCATATTATGATTCATTTCTCAAGCAATTCTCTTTGAGATTTAGCAACTTGTTCTAACTGAGTTTGAACCATAGAAGCATGTTTTCCAACACCTCTAACATCATTTGATATTCTAAATAACAAGTCACTCAGGCGAGCAATCAAATCAGAATTATGTTTCAATTGTTTCATAGCATTTGCATTGAAGTGATCTTGTTTTCTAATATAGTTTTCAAACTCATAAAGGCACTGACTAGGATGTATATGGTGAGGATTATCACTATCATTGAACTTCATAAGAGAATTTACCTCTACCACCTTAGGCAGTGGTGGTGTATTAAGCCCATGTATTTCTTCAATAGGAGGGAAATTTTTAACATTCTCAGCTTTAATAGCTTTTTCCTTCCTAGATTTCTTTGCCTCTTGCATATCTTCGGGACTGAGATATAATATACCCCTCTTCTTCTGAGTGGGTTTAGGCGGTGGTTCAGGAATAGTCCAATCGTCATAAATTTTCAATATGTTATTCAATAATTCTTCACCTTGTCCAACAGTTTGTTCCCTGAAAACACAACTAGCACAACTATCTAGGAAGTCCCTAGAAGCATCAGTTAGTCCATTATAGAAGATATCAAGTATTTCATTTTCTTAAGACGATGATCAGGCAAAGCATTAAGTAATTGGCAAAGACTCCTCCAAGCTTGTGGGAGACTCTCTTCTTTAGTTTGCACAAAGTTAAATATTTCTTGTAAGGCAGCTTGTTTCATACGAGCAGGAAAATATTTTTCAAAGTAGTAATAAATCATATCCTGGGGACTACGCAGACAACCAGGAGCAAGAGTATTGTACCAAGCTGTAGCATCACCCTTTAATGAGAAAGGAAATAATTTGAGAATAAAGTAATAGTGAGTTTTCTCATCATGAGTAAAAAAGGTGGCTATGTCATTCAACGTAGTAAGATGTGCCACAACAGTTTCAGTTTCATAACCATGGAAAGGATCAGATTCAACCAGAGTAATTAGCTCTGGGTTGATAGAGGATTCATATTCCTTGTCATCAATAAAGATAGGTGAACTAGCAAACTTTGGATCACATTTCATTCTAGCATTCAGAGATTTTTCTTTATACTTGTGTAGCAATTTCTCTAGATCATGTCTATCATTACAAGCAAGAATATCTCTAGTTACTTCTTCACTCATAACATAAGCTTCCGGTACCATAGGAAATTCATATCTAGGAAGGCTAGTTCTAGCAGGTGTTTCAGGAGTTTCAGTTTCAAGCTCATCATCAGATTCAACAACATCATGTTGTATAACTCTAGCAATTTGTTTATCAAGAAATTCACCAAGTGGCACATCATCATTATCAAGCAAGGTACTAGCATCATCATAAGCATCATTCATAGTAGAAGTAGCATCATCAATAACTTGCGACATATCAGAATTAATAGCATGTGGTGGTGTTGCAAGTTTATTCATAACAGAAGGTGAATCTAAAGCAGAACTGGATGGCAGTTCCTTGTCTCCCCACGTCCTTTAGGGAAATATCTTAGTCTTAGGATCCTTCAGATTCTTCATGGTGATAATATGATAATAATCCCAAGTGACTCAACAAATATAGCTATGCTCCCCGTCAACGGCGCTAGAAAAAGGTCTTGATAACCCACAAGTATAGGGGATCGCAACAGTTTTCGAGGGTAGAGTACACAAGGGGAGCCAAATAATATTTGAAGGTATTAGCAGCTGAGTTGTAAGTTCAACCACACCTGGAGATTAATTATCTGCAACAAAGTTATCATTAGCAAAGTAGTTTGATAGTTTTGATAGTAGTGACAGCAGCAATAGTAACAGTAACAGTGATAGCAGTAATTTTGTAGCAAGTGTAATGGTGATGATAGCAGTAGTAACTTAGCAGAACAATATGGAAAAGTTCGTAGGCATTGGATCGGTGACTTGTTGGATGATATTCATCATGTGACAGTTATAACCTAAGGCGATATGGCACTAGCTCCAGTTCATCGATATAATGTAGGCATGTATTCCGTAAATAGTCATACGTGCTTTATTAAAAGAACTTACATCACATCTTTTTTCCTACCCTCTCGTGGCAGCAGGGTCCATATTGGAAACTAAGGGATAATAAGGCCTCCTTTTAATAGAGAACTAGAACAAAGCATTAACACATAGTGAATACATGAACTCCTCAAACTACAGCCATCACCGAGAGTCGGCCCGGTTGTTGTCACTCCGGGGTTGTCAGATCATAACACATAGTAGGTGACTATAACTTGCAAGATTGGATCTAGAACATGGATATAATGATGAATTCATAAATGGTTCAGATCTGAAATCATGGCACCCGAGCCCAAAGTGACAAGCATTAAGAATGGCAAAGTCATAGCAACATCAATCTAAGAACATAGTGGATACTAGGGATCAGGCCCTTACAAAACTAACTCGATTACATGAAGAATCTCATCCAACTCCTCACTGACCAGCGAGCCTACGAAGGAATTACGCACTCCCGGTGGGGAGCATCATGGAATTGGCGATGGAGAAGGGTTGGTGATGACGAAGAACGAAGACCCCCCTCTCCGGAGCCCCAAACGGACTCCAGATCTGCCCTCCCGAGGAAGAACATGGCTTGGCGGCGGCTCCGTCCCATGGATTGTGATAATTCTTTCTCCCTGATTTTTTTCTGGAAATATGTGATTTTATAGTATCAGGGGGGTCGTCTGCGGGGCCACCAGATGGGTATAACCCACCTGGGCACGCCTAGAGAGGGGGCGCACCCTAGTGGGTTGTGCCCACCCAGGGGCCCCTCTCTGGTGGGTCTTGGCTCCAGAAATTCTTATTATTGATATAGAAAATCCTCGCAAAGTTTCGTTCCATTCCGAGAACTTTTATTTCTGCACAAAAATAACACCATGGTAGTTCTGCTAAAAACAGCGTCAGTCCGGGGTTAGTTTCATTCAAATCATGCAAATTAGAGTCCAAAACAAGAGGAAAAGCGTGAGAAAAAGTAGATACGTTGGAGACGTATCAAGGCGCGAGCCATGCGTAGCGACCGCCATCCACCACCTGGCGCAACTCTTTGACCTGGCGAGGACGACGAGCTGCACGTTTGCGTCAACATTCCAGGGCTCAACAGAGCCGCATCTCAGGAGCGCTTCTGGCCCTTGCGCGTTGGTCGGTGCAAGGGTCCCCCTCACAGCTACGTCCACATGCCCTTCAGTCTGCCGGACGCGCCTGTCACCTTCCAGCGCCACCTACGGAGCGTTCTGGCGGCTCAGGAGGCCATGCATCACGCAGTCCTAGCGGAGATGGCGACGTTTCTTCATGAGCCTCCTGGGCCCCCAAAGCCTCCCGAGGCTCTGGACTCAGGTGGCTCGTGAGGAGCAACTTCTTCAACATGCATCTTAGCTGCTTCAACATCCCCCAGCAACGGTGCCAGGTGACTCTTTTCGATTCATTCAGTTGGGGGCGCCCCTCGGGCAGCACTATCCCCAAGTCGCGCGGGCCTGTCACTGCGATGTGTATCCTTTTGCATCTTTAGCTTACTCTGTTGGGGGCGCCCCTCATGCCGCATCATCCCCAAGCCGCATGGGCCCGTCCTTGTGGCATGTATTGCATTTATCCAAATTAGCTTGCCTCCCCCCATGAGCTACCATTTGATTACCACTTGCCTGTCTGACACTTTGATGGCATGAACGTCATGCACCCTTGCGAACCCACCCACGACCGCCTCATGATTAATGGCTGGCACGACATCTGTGCTCAGGTCCATCCCTGCAGCGTCACTAAATCCAAGTGTCTGAGCTCTCGCTCATGGGCTAGCCCCGTGTACGTCACCTCCCATGGCCCTTGGTGCTTGGCTCTCGCATGAGCTAATCGCGGGCGGATGATCTAGGGCAAGCGACCTGGTGCCTTGCCACCACGGGAGCCACGCGTTGGCTGTCTTTCTTCAGGATTTTTCGCATGAGAAGACTGGGCACGTCGTCTGTTCTCAGGTCCGTCCCTGTAGCGTCGATAAACCCAACGACTGAGCTCTGTTTGGTGGGCCGGACCCGTTCACGTCACCACCTGAGGTCATTGGTGTTCAGCCTTCTCATGTGATCGCCTCAGGAGATTCATCTGGTGCAGGTTGTCTAACCATCTCGCTGGACCACCACAACTGACAAGAATCAAGTCCAGGCACAACCCGCGTTGAGGTACAGCCTTGTGAGTCCCGCGCTGGCTCACGAGTGCCTAGATACACCTCGTCTGGCCCTGCCCTGCAAGCCACGTGTCAAGGCGGGGTTGTACACGCCCCGGGGGATCCACTCAGAGGGATCCCTCACCCACGCACCAGTGGAAGCACCATGCTTCGCGCTGGCAGTCGACACGGTCGAGGAGCGGCTATGCCCATGCAAGTGCGGAAGCGCTATGCTCCGCGTTGGTGATAAACAACTGAGGGTGGCCCCATGGCCGCATCAACCTCTGGGAGCCACCAGGCTCAGTGTCCGGCCTCATCGCAACACTTTCCTCTTTGGAGAGTCGCGCGAGGGGGCTGGGCACGGGGGGCTATGCTCAGGTCACGCCTAGCAGACGCCACCCTGCCAGGTCCCTCAGACCTGGTCGTCGCGCGCACCTCCCGAGCGGGACCTCGGCGAGGACAGGTATGAAGGTCCGTTCGTACATCAAGGGGGATTCCTGAGCATCGTGACTCAGGAGCCTAACTGGTCACGTAGCCCCTCACCACTTGTGTGATGCCCCGAGACCGTTGCACCAGGTGTCTTCCAGTTATTCGCCGTTGTTGCCATGTCTTTTGTTTGGATGTTGCATTTCATCATGTCATCATGTGCATTGCATCATCATGTTTTCAAACTTGCATCCGTCAGGGTTCCCCCAGTTCCGTCGGTTGTCCGTTCTGAGCCCAGACACACTTGCACGCGCCCGCGGCACGCATGAAATATTATTTTATAAGTGGCCGGAAAATGTTCTCGGAATGGGATGAAAGTTGGTGTGCAGTGTTGTTATGTTGTCAGTAGACCGCCTGCCAAGTTTCATCGCATTCGGAGTCCGTTTGACGCCCCAACAGATAACTATAGCGGCAGTACAACTGGCCTTTTCCTCGGACGTTTTCGGTCTCCGGAAATAGTCGCTGGGCCTCTCTCTCTCCCCTCTCTTCTCAGCCCATCTCTCTCTAGCACAGCCCCCTTCAGCCCACCTAACACCCCTCGCGCCCGGAATCGTTCGATCGCAATCGGAGGGCTCCAAGACGTCCGAAAACAGCCTCAAACCCCCTAACCCTAGCAATTTTGCAATATATGGACACCCTCCTTCTAGTTTTGGCATCCCCTAGTCTCCACCTACCTCCTGCCACAGCCTCCCCCCTCCTCCTCGCATTCCGCGCCGGCCAAACCCCTCCCCGCCACTTGGCAGCGCCGCCACGCCCCTTTAGCCAACCAGCGCGTGCCACCTCATCCCTAGCGCCTCCCTCCACCACATCCCTGCTGATGCGCGTGCCTCTCCAGCCTCCCCACTGCGCGGGCCCGTAGAGCCTGGATCCGGCCCGCCCAGGCCCGGATCGGGCCACACCTCCACCGCCAGCCGCGGATCCCCGCATCGCCGCCTCGTCCTGCGCTTTGCCTCCTCGCCGGCCCCGTCGCCCCGCGCCTTGTCGCCGTCGGAGGAGCTCCGCCGCCCGCCTCCCTCGACTGGACCTCCCTGGAGAACCCCAAGAATCCTGCACCTGCAATAACCCGAAGCTTCCCATGGGAGCTCGCGCCGGACCTCGCTGCTCCGAGATCGCCGTCGGATCCTCTCACCGGATCTGGGGAGCCCCGACTGGTTTCGTCTCTTCCTGACCTCGCCGACCCTCTCCGCGCCGCCCCTCGCCGGAGTTTGTCGCGGCAGCCGGCGCCCCTACATCCTGCTCGAGCGAGTGCTCGAGGAGACGACGAAACCCCCGCTCGCCCGCTTGGGCCACTTGGTGGGCCTCAGCCACCCAGATCCTGGCCTAGCCTGCTGCGTCCTGCCTCAGCCGCCACCACCGACTTGGGCTTGGCCCATGGGTGAGCAACCCCCCCTTTCTGCCTACTTGATGCCGTGAGCGCAGCTTAGTATCTGGCACCCAGGAGATTTAGCCCAGTATGTTTTTTTCAGTCCAGCGAATTTAGCTATTTTCCAGGTGTTTTGCAGTTTTGCAGAATAGTCCCTAGACTTCATGCATTTAATAACTCCACAACCGTGCATCGGATTAAAATGTTTTATATATGAAAAATGACTAGAATTTCATCTAGTTTCATAATATGCCACTTTCATGCATGTTTAAAATGTTTAAAATGCTATTTGCATATATTTTTCTTAAATGCCATGTTAAAATGATTTATTTCATAACTAAATAACCATAGCTCCATTAAAAAAAACTTTATATGTAAATGGGGCAAAAAAATGCATAGTTTGACATGGTGGCATTACTTTGCATGTTTAGTAACTCTAAAATTGTGTTTAGGGCAGAACAATACCAAATCTAATATACGCTCATGAGGATTTCTCCGGACTTGTTGCTTGTTGTTTCGGCCTCATTTAAACTTGCCTAGATAGGTAGTTTTCATATGCTTCACCTCTTGCCATGTTAAACACCATTTAATATTGTTGGGTACATAAACAAGAGTGAACTAAATAAGTCACGTGGTGTTTCATCAATATGCAACTCGTTGCATATTGAGCTCTACTTAACTTGTAGTGTTGTTTGTGCACTATGCCATGCGATGCCTCTTTAAACCGGACATGCATCATACTTGGTTGCACATCATGCCATGTTTATGTGATGGTTGTTTCTATGTTGCTTGCTTATTTCCGGGTTGCTTCTCTCATTAGCTTCGGTTTCGGTCCGGAGTTGTGAGGATTCGATCGACTACGTCCGTTTGTCTTCTTCATGGACTCGTTCTTCTTCCTTGCGGAATCTCAGGCATGATGACCATACCCTCAAAATCACTTCTATCTTTGCTTGCTAGTTTCTCACTTTATTGCTATGTCGCGCTACCTACCACTTGCTTTTGTCATGCCTCCCATATTGCCATGTCATGCCTCTAACCCACCTTCCTAGCAAACCGCTGGTTGGCTATGTTACCGCTTTTGCTCAACCCCTCTTATAGCGTTGCTAGTTGCAGGTGAAGATGAAGTTTGTTCCATGTTGGAACATGGATATGTTGGGATATCACAATATCTCTTATTTAATTAATGCATTTATATACTTGGTAAAGGATGGAAGGCTCGGCCTTATGCCTGGTGTTTTGTTCCACTCTTGCCGCCCTAGTTTCCGTCATACCAGTGTTATGTTCCTTGATTTTGTGTTCCTTACGCGGTTGGGTGTTATGGGAACCCCTTGATAGTTCGCTTTGAATAAAACTCCTCCAGCAAGGCCCAACCTTGGTTTTACCATTTGCCTCACCACCACCTATACTTTTTCCTTGGGAGTCGCGCTCCCGAGGGTCATCTTTATTTAAACCCCCTCGGGCCAGTGCTTCTCTAAGTGTTGGTCCGAATCGAGTAGACTGCGGGGCCACCTCGGGGAAACTTGAGGTTTGGTTTTACTCGTAGGATGTCTCATCCGGTGTTGCCCTGAGAACGAGATATGTGCAGCTCCTATCGGGATGTCGGCGCATCGGGCGGTCTTGCTGGTCTTGTTTTACCATTGCCGAAATGTCTTGTAACCGGGATTCCGAGACTGATCGGGTCTTCTTGGGAGAAGGAATATCCTTCGTTGACTGTGAGAGCTTGTGATGGGCTAAGTTGGGACACCCCTGCAGGGTTTGAGCTTTCGAAAGCCGTGCCCGCGGTTATGTGGCAGATGGGAATTTGTTAATATCCGGTTGTAGGGAACTTGACACTCGAGTTAATTAAAATGCATCAACCGCGTGTGTAGCTGTGATGGTCTCTTTCCGGCGGAGTCCGGGAAGTGAACACGGTCTTCTGTTATGCTTGAACGTAAGTAGTTTCAGGATCACTTCTTGATCACTTCTAGCTTCTCGACCGTTGCGTTGCTTCTCTTCTCGCTCTTATTTGTGTATGTTAGCCACCATATTTGCTTAGTGCTTGTTGCAGCTCCACCTCACTACCTTCTCCTACCCATAAGCTTAAATAGTCTTGATCTCGCGGGTGTGAGATTGCCGAGTCCTCATGACTCATAGATACTTCCAAATAGTTGCAGGTGCCGATGATACCAGTGCAGGTGACGCAACCGAGCTCAAGTGGGAGCTCGATGAAGATCTTGGTCATTGTGTTGTGTCTTTTCCGGTTGATCAGTAGTGGAGCCCAGTTGGGACGATCGGGGATCTAGCATGTGGGGTTGTCTTCCCTTATTTTGGTTCCGTGGTCAGACCTTGTTTGTATTTTGGATGATGTATGTTTAACTTCTATTTGTGTGAAGTGGCGATTGTAAGCCAACTCTTTATCCCTTTCTTATTCAGTACATGGGATTGTGTGAAGATTACTCCTCTTGTGACAAACCTACCATGAGGCTATGCCTCTAAGTCGTGCCCCGACACGTGGGAGATATAGCCGCATCATGGGTGTTACAAGTTGGTATCAGAGCCATACCCGACTTAGGAGCCCCCTTCTTGATCGAATCGTTGATGTTGTTGTGTCTAGAACAAAATGTTTCGAGTCTTAGGATTATATATATATCGGAGAGTAGGATTCTTTTTACTCCTCAGTCCCTTCGTCGCTCTAGTGAGGCCCCCTGATGTAGAAGTGTTGACTTTTCTCTCCTCAAATTTCATGATTTTTTTAGGATCACACGGGTATCTTGGAATCGTTCCGATGGTTTTGTGACGAGAACATTGTTCTTGGTGCCTCCTGACATTTAGGGTTGTGGCAGTGTCCCGGGGAGTTGACCTCCGAGGTGTTGTCGTCACAATTTTATCGTTGCAGTTCTGGAATACCTGAGTTCACCGACATCGAAAATCTCTTTTATGCAGTTGTTGGTGAGATAACCTCGACGCCACCCAGTACTGGGGCGGGAGTTCGGGAGTATTGCCATAACTCGTATAACGGATGCTTTTCGAAGGTTGAGGTACACGATTTCCGAAGGTTTCTTGGTTATGTGTTGAAGGATGGATACAACTGGATGTAGGGATTGTTAGTTTGGGTGAGATATTTTGCTTCCCCTATATACCCAACACCTGATTGCATAACCATAAAGTTTCGGGAGTTTTATAGGTGGGAATTCAAGTAGCACCTATAATATCTTTCCAACAGACACATGATACGATATGGGATCTATCATATGTTTGTTCCGGCTTATTCTGCAAGCCAATTCTTGTTTTGTTTTGAGTTGTGGTATTCGAGTTGCTTTGAAGTCAAATGTGGATTCCATACCTTTCCTAAGCGGTGTTCTCATATTTCTATGTGAATACCAATCCTTATTGATCATCGAGGTTGTCATGTCAATTCTTTCCAACCGGTGTGATTCTCTTCAAGATAATCCTATCATTTTTCTCATCCGCAAGATCAACTCAAAGTCTTCTCAACGTTATTTGTTTCATCTGTCCCAAGTTGCCTTTGTTTTCCCGCCTTCCCACCCTTTTCTTCAAGGACTCAGGTTTCTTAATCAAGTATCCATCTTATGGATGTGAAGTATCTTCAGTCTTTTCTTTCAATGTTTTACCCGGTGTTTCTCAAGAAGATACTAATGGAGCCTCAAGTTCATCATTCTTTATTCTTTTCTTCTTCAGTGGATTCAATTCAACGTTTTAGTGTTGATCATATTCCTTTCCTAGTTTTAAATGCTTTTCCCATGCCGGTGCACCTCATAATCATCCACTTATCGCTATTCAATTGTTCCGGAGTGCTCAAGATATCTCGAAGATTCGTGTTTTCACTCCTAATCCATTCAAGCTATTTCGAGGATTTTATCTCATAAAGGCTATTTAATTCAACCGGTGCAATCTCTCTTCAAATCTTTTCAACGGTGTTTATTTTGAGTGGGCCCTAACCCACAGGTCTTTTCCCAGGATCTTATCTGACTCTTCTATTTTTTTCCGGAGTTATTCTCAAAGTCCTTCAAAGTTGACGTAAGAATGAATTTTCATCAGTCAAATGTATTTCTCCAAGATCTTTTAAATTATTTTCATCGTTGGTTCAACCTTTCTAATTTTCATCCCGGAGTATCTCAACAATTCATGGTGGTCTTTTTCATCGTCATTCTCTGTATTTGAAGACCGAAGAAGAGTTTCTCTTCAATCTTATCCGTTCTCTCGAAGATTCGTGGTTCTAGCTTGATGATATCCTCTCATAATTGTATTCGATTGTGAGAATTCTTTTCACCCATCCGGAGCAATTCAGGAGTCTTTTCAGTTTGACTCTCCGAAGGCCATCAATTCATGTTTATTCATTCTCAGCTTTCAAATATTGTTCTCCAAATCTTACCGGTGCATCATTCAAATATTCTCTAATCAGTTCGTGATCTATTCGTTCTCATGTATCACATTCCCTCAAGTATCTTCGTTCGTTTTCTAATTCTTCCCGGTGTTTCTTTATTTTTTCTTCGTTCATTTTCAATTCTTACGGTGGTTCGTTCAAAGATTTCTCTTCCTTCGTTATCATATCAATTCATTCGTTGTTTCCAAATCCTACCGGTGGTTCATTGAGTTTACGCTATATCTCTCTTAAACCTTCCTACGAGAATAAGTAGTATGCCAATTCCATTGCTTGTCATCAATTTATATTGGTGAAGGATGAGCATAACATAATTCTTATTCTTGTTTCACCCAAATGGTTAATTCCTTATTCCGGAGGTTCATCAAAATCCTTGATTTCATTTGTTCATCTTTCTTTCCGGAGTTCCAAGTTTTTCTCGGTTATATCATCACGAAACTTCATCTAATCTTTGCAAGGCTTCAATCTTGTTCGCTTCAAACCTTCAATTCTTTTATGTTATCTTTTCCTATCCGGAGTTCTTCATGGAGGCTCAACATGGTGGTTCGTCAAGGATTAATTTCATTCTTCAATTGTTCTTCAAGTTTTCTCTCGAAGTTAAGATCCTCCAAGCTATACTCTCAAATAAACATGGTGTTCAACACATGTCTTGTTTTGAGGAGTTCAAGCCTTCTTCATCTTGCATTCCAAAGTGCAGTCCTTCCTATCTTATCTTTTGAGGTGGTGTTATGTCACTCTTGACAATTTCCCTTCGTGTATCATGATTCAACAGTTGTCAAGAATGAGATAGTTAAACCCATCAATTTCTTCGAGCATGAGCTCTTCTCAATCCATCAATCACTTCGCTGGAGTTATCTTGGGTTATATTTCACCTAAAGCTTTCCCTAAGGATTTTGCTATTATTGGTGCTTACTAGCACAAGGGTCCGTGTGTTGCAACAGAAGAAACAAATCGACGCTGCTAGTGAGCCATCCATGTTGCCACTTGCCCTCTTCGTCACCGTCGATCACGGAGACAGATAACATGATCAATCTCAAGGAGATGAACTTGCTCATCACCCTCTAGCATTCCACTTTGTGGTCCTCCTCCTGCACAGGCTTAATTTCACAGACTTGCGATGATGGTGAATGCCACCCTCAATCTCTTCTACACTTTGTCTATGCACTATCGAAATAGTTCATGCGTGGCGATGGAGACAAATTAAATAAATATGTGCTCAGAAATATGAAAAATAATTGAGATATTCCTTGTATAGTTATTACTTACCTAGCAAAAGGGCCCATATCTTCATCTTTCACTGTAATTCTCTCACTGTCATAGTACTCCCTCCAACAGCAAGCAATTAACCGAAGTGGCAGCATGCATGGAGGATCCAACTGCTAGTACCTCTGCTCAAATACCTTTACAGGAGAAAAAATAATTCTTTCTATGGTTCTACCTCACTAAAATTAAATAATATCTATACTTAATATTAAAAGAATACACTTTTCATAGTTCTTCATATGTCATCCCTTTATATCCGTTGATTTTACGTAAATCATAAAGATTAATGGTTGAGATTTAAAAGGACCACCCAAACCTTATCGCGTGTGTGTGGGTTTTTCATGGGGTTTTTCTGTCCATAGGTCCACCTCGCTTCGGACAACACAAGCGCAAAGAACAAACCAGGGGGAAAATGGTCAGTTGAAACCTATGCACGCACGTTCTCCTCGGCTCGACCCCTTCTCTCCTGTCCGCCACACTACCAGCCCGCCTCACCCCCTCCTTGGATTGTTGACCACGGAGATGGTGTCTCCACTTTCCACGTACATGGCAGTGGCGCTCGCGTCCTGCATCGACCCATGCGAGTGGTGGTGGAGTGGTTCCATGCCAAACACATATAGTCATCCGCCTCACAATGTACACAGCGATACCACACCGTCTCACATTTGCACGAGATAAGGCCCACACTGCACGCTGAAGCTTGCAACCAAATCAACTGATCTGCAATGGATTCAGTTGAAGAAGCATCAAAAGACAGTGGCTTTGGGGCGGCTACAGACAGTAGCTTCGTCTCCCTTTGATGGAATAGAAAATTTATGGCATAGGCACATCAAACAACTGCGTCCGGCCACACAAGAAACACCTACAACAGCAACCAGGGGGTATATTCAGTTCTCCTTTTTTAAACCCATCTATAATTTCTATGTTGGTTCAACAAGAACACAAAATAATGTGACAACACTTAGTTCTATTAGTTGTACTAAATTCTGATATTGTAGGACATTCCAGTATACAAATCTTTGTATGTGCAGTGTTAACGTATAAAGAATATGGATAAGAAAAGTGGATCATTGCAATGCAGTGAGAGAAATAAATTCTTCCATGTTTAGCTCATGGGTCCGTGTGTTTCCATGGAAGAACACTCACATATATGATGCTATCAAGATTTGTCTTAACCAAAAACATAATTATTCATGTGTATAATACATGCACGTACATGCATGTGTCTACATAATGAGGTACATAGTTGAATGCCCATGCATTGGTATGGAGAAAAAATTCAGCAGATTGCAATTTTCTCATTTCCCAATTAAACCTAGGCAACTTGACCACCCTGAACTCTCTTGTCACCGAAGTAATATAAATCTACTTTAGTCACGATCAACATGGGAAAAATGTCTCTGGTGAAAAAAAACTATGGATCAAAGGTACTTCGAGACGCTAGTTTGGAAAGAGGGTATGTATTCCTGTCCTTGACCTTAATTTGTTCGTAGCCTCCTATATATTTCCAGAAACATTACACATCAATATTACGGTTTGCAATCTCAATTATGGTATTGTCTGAATCTCGGTGCAAAAATTCGGAACATGCTTCCTGCCTACTTATGCTTCTCAGCTTCAGAGCCATTTACCCGCAGAAAAGGGTTTAGTGCCATTTAAATTAAACAGTTGAGTATTGTTGCCATTGTTAGAAATGAAACCGGGTTAAATTAGCAATGTAGTGTACAACAGACATGAAAACATTTGAGTTTATACAATACACTATAATCCATTGTGATTTATATGCTGAATTTACATTTATCAAACAAATATTAATAAATGGAGTAGGCCTGATCATCAACATATATGGGAACAAACAAATAAAGCTATCATAGAATTTTACCACGGCTTCTCACCTAACTAATATTGCATCTCAAAACTATCATAGAATTGTACCACGGCTTCAAAAGCTTCTTTTCCTTTTATTCCGTGAGCAACACATCAACCAAATTCCTTACCTTGTTACGTCCTTCCAATCAGGCCAAAGGACCATTTTGCCTAGCTACACAGATGGGCACCCGACTATTAGTGGTGATCCCGAGGGCGAGATCCCTTCTTCTCACCCAACGCAGACCCATTCTAAAAAAACAAAGAAACGCAACGCAGACCCACCCTCGTCACAGGAGGACACCATTGGCGGCACCATGGAGCAACCTCGAGCCGCTGTGCTACGCCTTGACCAGCGACCCACCGCAGCCCTCTCACTCTCAGCCTCGACTCCACTGGTCTCCTCTGTCCGCCCATGGATGTTGACCTTGTCCCCCTCCCTTCTCCCGAGTCCCGAGCTTGCCTGAGCCACAGCCATGGCGCCGAACACAGAGTTCGCCCGCACTCCTCCTGCTCCATCATCAGGCAGCTACCTCCCCATTTTCTGCCCTCCCTTTAAGCCATCTCTAGCACACGCAATGCAGGGGTACCACCAAGCCGTCTCCAGGCTCCAGCAGCCTCTGCAGCTCTCGCGGGCTGCAGCCATCGCACCATGGTTCCACGATGCTCCGTTCGCCTGACCTCCTCCTTGCTCCTTCCCATGTGGACGCGGCCAGCCATTGCCCGCCATCACAACTCCTCGACGCCTTGCTTCTCTGCACCTCCGACTGTTCAGCAAGACTACAACCACGAGTGCCTTCTCCATGGAAGACCACCACTACAGCGTGGGGAGGGCGAGTGAGGTAGGGGCCGAGAAAAGTGGATCGTGCTACCGCCTGAGTCGCCTGAGACGCGGACGAGGTGAGACAATAGTAATTGAGGGCACATGATTGGTTCATGGAGGGGGCGAGTCAGCAACAGAAACGCGGCCATGCGCATGCAGGGAGGAGGATCTCGGCCTTAGGGTGCTCCTCCAGGTCGCCGTATGGGAGGGCTCCCCGTCATCACGCGCCAAGCCGTCCATGGTGTCGTCATCGTGGGTGTCGTGCGAGGGGACGACCATCATGCTGTGATCCATCCCTGCGAGCCGAGGCAATGAAGAGCTGGGCGAGGCAGCAGAGATGCTACACCAGCAGCTTCTGTGGTTATCTCTTGGATAATTTAGACGCCACCTATTTGGATGGAAGACATCGATCGATTCCTTGTTTGCTCCGAGTCATAGACAAATCAGTTTTTTTTAATGTAGACAAATCAGTTTTGGTGAGAGGCGTTGTGTGCGTGAGTGGGCCGGATGATCTCATAAAAAACTTTTTTTCCTACAGTGGGTCCTTTTAAATATCAGCCGTCAATCATTTTGGTTAATATAAAATCAATGGTTATAAAAAGATGACGTATGGAGAACTATGAAAGTCTCAGTCCTTTAATATTAGGTAAAGATAAATGACCTAAGTTCTTCATTTATCCTCCCGGTGATATAAGTTTCTCGTCTCCTTGTTGACATCAATCTAATCTATTATTTCCGTTAGTGACAGAATTTCACCTCTTAGTTTTGAGATGTTTTCCATAAGCCCACTACAAGTTTATTCATTTCGTTGTTGGTTTTTTTTAACAACTCCGTTATAACCTTCTTGGAAGGGTGCTCTCCAAGCTCTTTTGTGGCAGAAGTTGGCATTTTCTTCTTCATTCTTTCATTCCAATGATCTATCTTCTATTATTTCTTCCGAAGGCATTGTGATGTTGCTCTATTGACTCATCATCTCGAGTTGTGAGGATTGTGTTCTTTTCGTGCTTATCCATTTAACCGGAGTGTTGTGCCCTCTGCTCAAGTTCTTTTCGCCTTATCAAGTTTGCTTCCCTTCTCAACCAGAGTGCTGTCTGAAATCTTTCTTACTGATTGTGCCATTCTTTCAATAGTTCCGGAGGTAGTGTGTTGCTGATTTAATCTAGTATCTTCTCATCTTTTCAAATCATGTTTAAATCCCGCCATTTACAATCGAAGTGCTGCCCAGATTACATCATTCTTTTTCTCTCTCTATTTTGTTTTAACCGGAGTGTCATCGTAATTGATCTTTATCATTCCTTGTATATATCGTTCCAACCGGAGTGCTTGCACGTACTTCTTGGTCATTGCAACCTTTTTTCTTATGCCTTTCAACCTACAAGGTTCCTGTAATGTTCCTTGTTCCTCTTTTCTAACATAGTGTTTTCAACTTTGTTCATCTTCGTTGTATTCTTTCTTTCAATTGTTCACCCTCTCAAGGCTCATGGTTTCACTCGTTTGTCCAAGAAGCAACTTTGTTTTACCTCTTCCTCTTCCGTTTCTCCCCGGTGCCATCCTTAGATCTCGGGTCGAGATCCTCTTATAGTGGTGGAGTGTTGTGACGCTCTGAGACCGTTGCGCCAGGTGTCTTCCAGTTATTCGCCATCATTGCCATGTCTTTCATTTGGATGTTGCATTTCATCATGTCATCATGTGCATTGCATCATCATGTTTTCAAAACTTGCATCCGTCCGGGTTCCCCCAATTCCGTCCGTTGTCCGTTCTGAGCCCAGACACACTTGCATGCGCCCGCGACACGTCCGAAATATTATTTTATAAGTGGCCATAAAATGTTCTCGGAATGGGATGAAAGTTGGCGTGCGGTATTGTTATGTTGTCAGTAGACCGCGTGCCAAGTTTCATCGCATTCGGAGTCCGTTTGACGCCCCAACGGATAACTATAGTGGCAATATAGCCGGCCTTTTCGTCAGATGTTTTCGGTCTCCGGAAACAGTCGCTGGGCCTCTCTCTCTCCCCTCTCTTCTCAGCCCATCTCTCTCTAGCACAGCCCCCTTCAGCCCACCTAACCCACCCTCGCGCCTGGAACCGTTCGATCGCGATCGAAGGGCTCCAAGACTGTAACACCCTCGATGCGACTATAGCTCCCACATGTCGAGGCACTACTTAGAGACATAATCGCATTGAAGGAATATGTCGCAAGTGAGGTAATCTTCACACAACCCATGTAATACATAAGGGAAAGAGATACATAGTTGGCCTACAATCGCCACTTCACACAATTACATGAATAAAGCATTACATCAACCAAATACAATCAAGGTCCGACTACGGAACCAAAATAAAAGAAGAACCCCAAAAGCGACAAAGGTCCCCGATCGACCCCAACTGGGCTCCACTACTGATCAACTAGAACGAAACAACACAAAGGACAAGATCTTCATCGAGCTCCTCCTGAGCTTGGTTGCATCACCTGCACGGACTCATCGGCACCTGCAAGCTGGTTTGGAAGTATCTGTGAGCCACGGGGACTCAGCAATCTCGCACCCTCGCGATCAAGACTATTTAAGCTTATGGGTAAGGTAAAGGTATGAGGAGGAGCTGCAGCAAGCGACTAGCATATATGGTGGCTAAAACATACGCAAATGAGAGCGAGAAGAGAAGGCAAAGCACGGTCGAGAAACTATGGTCAAGAAGTGATCCTACAGCAACCTACGTCAAGCATAACTCCAACACCGTGTTCACTTCCCGGACTCCGCCGGAAAGAGACCATCACGGTAACACACGTTGTTGATTCATTTTAATTAAGTTAAGGTTCAAGTTATCTACAACCGGACATTAACAAATTCCCATCTGCCCATAACCGCGGGCATGGCTTTCGAAAGTTCAATCCCTGCAGGGGTGTCCCAACTTAGCCCATGACAAGCTCTCACGGTCAACGAAGGAATAGACCTCCACCCGAGACATTCCGATCAGACTCGGTATCCCGGTACAACAAGACATTTCGACAGGGTAAAACTAAACCAGCAACACCGCCCGATGTGCCGACATCCTGATAGGAGCTGCACATATCTCGTTCTCAGGGCAACACCGGATAAGCAATCCGTACAACTAAAACCAGCCCTCGAGTTTCCCCGAGGTGGCGCTGCAAGGGGCTCTAGTTTGGACCAACGCTTAGACAAGCACTGGCCCGGGGGGGTTAAAATAAAGATGACCCTCGGTATGCGCGACTCCCAAGGGAAAAAGGCTAGGTGGAAAATGGTAAAACCAATGTTGGGCATTGCTGGAAAAGCTTCACTTAAGGCGAACTGTCAAGGGGTTCCCATAATATCCCAACCGCGCGAGGAACGCAAAATCCGGGAACATAACACCGATATGACGGAAACTAGGGCGGCAAGAGTGGAACAAAACACCAGGCATAAGGCCGAGCCTTCCACCCTTTACCAAGTATATAGATGCATTAATTAAATAAGATATATTGTGATATCCCAACAAGTAAATAAATGTCCCGACAAGGAACGGCCTCCAAAATTCACCTGCAACTAGCAACGCTATAAGAGGGGCTGAGCAAAGCGGTAACATAGCCAATCAACGGTTTACTAGGACCTGGTGGGTTAGAGGTTTGACATGGCAATTGGGAGGCTGACAAGCAAATGGTAGGCATCGTAGCATTGGCATAGCAAAAGAGCGAGCAAACTAGCATAGCAAAGATAGTAGTGATTTCGAGGGTATGATCATCTTGCCTGAGATCCCGCAAGGAAGAAGAACGAGTCCATGAAGAAGAAAAACGGACGAAGTTGAACGGATCCTCACAAATGCAACGTTACCGGAAACAACCCGAAGAAGCGCACTGGAAAGAAGCAAACAACATAGTAAACAACTACCACATAATCATGGCATGATGCACAAACAATTATGATGCATGTCCGATTTAAATAGGCATGGCATGGCAAAGTGCACAAACAATCCTACAAATTAAATGGAGCTCAATATGCAACGGGATGCATATTGACGGAACACCACGTCAATTATTTAGTTCTCTCCCGGTTAGGTACCCAACAATATTAAATGTTGATTAACATGGCAAGGGGTGAAGCACAACAAAACTACCTATCTAGGCAAGTTTAAATGAGGACGGAAGCAACGAACAACAATTCCGGAAAATCCTCATATGCATAATTTAAGGTTTGGTACTGTTCTGCCCTAAACATTATTTTAGAGTTGTTAAACATGCAAGATGAGGCTACCATGTAAATCTAGGCAAAATTCTACCCCATTTACATATAAAGATTATTAAATTCGGAGTTACGGTTAAATAGTTATGAATTAAATCATTTTAGCATGGCATAGGAGCAAATTTACACAAACAACAATTTAATCATTTTAACCATGGATGAAAATTGCATATTATGAAACTAGACACAATTTTAAGCAAGTTTCATATATAAAACATTTTAATCTGATGCACGGTTAGTGAGTTATTAACTGCATGAACTAGGGGGACTATTCTGCAAAACTGGCAATCTCTGGATAAATAGGAAAAATCCCAGGCGCGGAAAAAAACATGATATGGGCCGAAATAGAGCTGCAGTCCGAAACAGGACATGGGCGCTGGGGGTCTCACCATGGGCCATGGCGCAGTTGGAAGCAGAGGGAGGCCGCGAAGGGCGCGCTGGAGCTGGGCTTGGCACTGCGCTGCGCTGGCCGGGAAAGCTGGGCCGGCCCACGAAGGAGGAGGAGGCAGGCCGAGGCGGTGCGCTGGCTGGGCCTGACGCGACGCTGCGCTGGGCCGGGGAAGCTGGGTCGCGCAAACGTGGCAGCAGGCTCGGGCGGAGTCAACGGCGAAGCGGATCGGGGCTCTCCCGATCCCGTCCGGCAGCGGCGGCGTGAAGGAGCTCCGGCGAGGTAGTTGGAAGACCTCCGGCGAGGCAGGGAGGCAAAGGAGCACCAGATCTGGCGGGGCTCGGCTCCCCGGGGTCGGATCTGGCCATGACGAGACGAGGGTGCTAGGGATGCGGGATCCGGCGAGGAACGAGGTGGCGGCGGGCAACTCCGGCCTGGGGTCGAGGTGCTTGTCGGCGGCGAGGCTCCGGTGCGGCAGAAGCGAGGAGGCGGCGGCGGAGGAAGACTCGGGCGGCGGCGGTGCGGATCTGGCCCGGGGGCGGCTCGGGCGGGCCGGCCACGGGCTCCTCGGGCCCGGCCGTTCGGGAGGAGAGAGAGAGGGCGAGGTGGCGGCTCCGGATTGGATAGCATCGGCGGCAGGGTGATGTGGCGAGCTCAGATTCGTCGGAGTGAGGTGGCGGTGGCGGTGGACATGTCCGGCGCAGGAAGAAACGTCCGGCGGCGCGGAGGGAGTTGGATCTAGGGTTTCATCCGCGAATTGATCCGAAATTTCGGGGAGGAGTGCTCTTTTATAGGTAGAGGGAGCTAGGAGAGTCCAAATGAGGTGCGGTTTTCGGCCACGCGATCGTGATCGAACGTTCTAGATGATGGAGCAGAGTTAGGTGGGTTTTGGGCCAAAATGGAAGGGTGTTGGGCTGCAACACACACGAGGCCTTCTCGGTCCCTCGGTTAACCGTTGGAGTATCAAACGAAGTCCAAATGGTACGAAACTTGACAGGCGGTCTACCGGTAGTAAACCAAGGCCGCTTGACAAGTCTCGGTCCAATCCGGAAATGTTTAATCCCCACACACAAAAGAAAGGAAGAAATGACCACTGGAGGGAACGAAGCGCCGGAATGCAAAACGGACAACGGGGAAAAATGCTCGGATGCATGAGACGAACACATATGCAAATGCGATGCACATGATGACATGATATGCGATGCATGACACGCAAGCAATGACAAGGCAAACAACAGCGAATAACTGAACGACACCTGGCACATCGGTCTCAGGGTGTTACAACACTCCACCACTACGAGAGGATCTCGTCCCGAGATCTAGAATGGCGCCGGAGGGAAAATGGAAGAGAAAGAGAAGAGGTAAAACTAAGTTGCTTCTTTGACAAACGAGTGAAACCAAAGAACCTTGAGAGGTTGAACAATTCGAGAAAAGAATGCAACGAAGGTGAACAAGGTCGAAAAACACTCCGTTTGAAAAGAAAAGAATTGAATAAGAACTTGATAAGGTGATATAACTTGAAAAGAGGGCACGACACTCCGGTTAAATGGACAATCATGAAAAGAACATGATCTTAGACAAACGAGATGATGGGTTGAGAGGAGCAACATCAATAGAACTCCAGGAGAAAGAATAGGATAAGGATAATTGAGACAAAAGAATGTAGAAGAAAAAGCCAACTTCTGCTACAAAAGAGCTTGAAAAGGCATCTTAAGGAGAAAGGTCGAACGGAATTGTTGTAAAAAACAACAACGAAAAGAGTAATCATGATATATGGTCTTATGGAATACAACTCAAACATTATGAGGTGCCCACCTGCCACTTACGGGAAGAAGAATTGGATTGGCATGAACAAGGAGACGAGAAGCTTATCGCCGGAAGGATAAAGAAGAGCTTGGGTCATTTATAAACAACATAGATAGCAACAAGCCATAGGGAAGGCTTTAGGTGAAATATAACCCAAGATAATTCCAACGAATAGGTTGATGGATTTAAAATGCCTCATACTTGATAACTTGTGAATCATGCAACATGAACTCAAATTATCAAGAATGACATAATACCATCTCCAATGATACGGAAGAAAGAATTGCACTCCGGATATCAAGATGAAGAAAGCTTGAACTCCTTAGAAAAGAATGTCGAAGAAAACTTCGAGAAGGAATTAAATCCTTGATGAGCCACCATGAATTAACTCTCGAAGAACTCCGGTAACAAAAGAATAAAAAGAAAGAGAAATTGAAAACACAAGGTGAACCCTTGCAATGATTTAGATGGATCTCCGTGATAATTAGAGCTTGGAACTCCGGTAAAGAAAGATGAACAAATGGAAACAAGAATTTGATGAGCTTCCGGAATAGGGAATTAATCATTTGGGTGAATCAAGAACAAGAATTATGTTATGCTCATCCTTCATCAATTTAAATTGATGACAACCAACGGATCGCATACGACTTATTCTCATAGAAAGGATGAAGATAGATATGGCGCAAACTTAAGAAGGTCTTCGACGAACCACCGGTAGAATCAGGAAACAACGAATGCATTGATATGATAAGAAAGAAGAAAATCTTGAACGAACCACCGTAAGAATTGGCAGAGAACGAAGTAAAGGGATAAATCATCAGAAAGGAATTAGAGAACGAATAAAAATACTTGAGGGAAATTAGATCCACGAGACCAACAGATCATGAACTGATTAGAGGATATACTAGAATGATGCATCGGTATGATTGGAGAATGATAACTGGAAGCTGAGAATGAAAAACCTGAAATGATGGACTCCGGATAATCAAACTGAGAAGACTCTTGAATTGCTCCGGAAGGGTGAAAAGAATTCTCACGATCGAAAACAATTATGAGAGGATGGCATAAGGCTAGCATCATGAATCTTTGAGAGAACGGACAAGATTGAGATGAAACTCTTCTTCGGTCTTCAAATGTTGAAAAAGATGATGAGAAACACCACCAAATTGTTGAGACACTCCGGAATGATTAAAAGAGGAGAGGTTGAGCCAACGATGAAAAGAATTTGAAAGATCTTGGATAAATACATTTGACTGATGATAACTCATTCTTACACCAAACTTCGAAAAGAATTTAGGATAACTCCGGGAAATAAGAAGAGTCAGGTAAGATCCTGGGAAAAGACCTGTGGGTTAGGGCCCGCTGAAAAGAAACACCGTTGAAATGATTTTAAAGAGAGAGATTACACTGGTAGAATTAAATGACTTGAATGAGATAACAACCTCGAAAGAGCTTGAATGGATTAAGAGTGGAAACACGAATCTTCTGAGATATCTTGAGCACTCCAGAACAATTGAATAGCGAGAGGTGAAGGATTAAGAATTGCACCGGTAAGAAAAGGTATTTGCAACGAGGGAAGGATATAATCAATAATGCTTCAATTTAAACCACCAGAGAAGAAAAAATGAGTGAAGGTTGACGAACTTGAAGCTCCGTTAGTATCTTCATGAGAATCACCGGATAAGAACATTGAAAGGAAAGAAAGAAGAGACTTCACATCCATAAGATGGATACTTGATAAAGAAATCCGAGTCCTTGAAGAAAAAGGGTGGGAGGGTGGGAAAACAAATGCAACTTGAGATGGATGAAACGAACACCGTAGAAAAAGCTGAGATTGAAACTTGCGGATGTTGCAATGATCGGATCCACTTGAAGAGAAGCACACCGGTTAAAAAGGATTGACAAAACTATCTTGATGATCAAGAAGGATTAGTATTCACATCGGAGTATGAGAACACCATTTGGGGAAGGTATGGAATCAACACTTGACATTGAAGCAACTTGAATACCACAACTCAAAACGAAAACAAAGGGTTGGCTTGCAGAATAAGCCGGAACAAACATATGATAGAGATTTCGTCCGAAGTTTTCGTGGTGGGGCCTACACGGGCTCGATCGTACAACACCATCATGTACAAGGCAGTGCACATGACATACAAAGCGTCTCCGAGTCGGCATAGCCAAGGACTCTTTAAGACACAACGAGACCACTGTAAAACCGACCGTGAATAGGCTGACCACTAGACGTCGAACCCCAATTTCATATCATACATCTGTCGGAAAGATATCCTAAGAGCTACTTGAATTCCCACCTATGAAACTCCCGAAATTTTCCGGTTATGCAATCAGGTGTTGGGGATACAGGGGAAGCATAATATCTCACCCAAACTAGCAATTCCTACATCTAGCTATATCCATCCTTCAACACATAACCAAGAAACCTTCGGAAATCATCTACCTCAACCTTCGAAAAGCATCCGTTATACAAGTTATGGCAATACTCCCGAACTCCCGCCCCAGTACTGGGTGGCGTCGAGGTTATCTCACCAACGAACTGCATAAAAGAGATTTTCGATGTCGGCGTACTAAACTCAGGTATTCCAGAACTGCAACGATAAAATTATGACGACAACACCTCAGAGCTCAACTCCCCGGGACACTTCCACTAAACCCCTGACAGGAGGCACCAAGACAATGTTCTCATCATAAAACCATCGGAACGATTCCCAGATACCCGCGTGATCCTAAATTTTTTTTTGTGAAATTTGAGAAGAGAAGAATCAAAACTCTACGTCAGGATGCCTTACCAGAGCGATGAGGAGACTGGGAAGTAAAAAGAATTCCTAACTCTCCGATATATAATTCCTAAATGACTCAAAACATTTTTCTAGACACAACTCGGCCGCTAAAAACGATCAAGCAATGGGGCTCCTAAGGTCAGGGAAGGCTCTGATACCAACTTGTAACACCCTCGATGCGACTATAGCTCCCACGTGTCGAGGCACGACTTAGAGACATAATCGCATTGAAGGCATATGTTGCCAGTGAGGTAATCTTCACACAACCCATGTAATACATAAGGGAAAGAGATACATAGTTGGCTTACAATCGCCACTTCACACAATTACATGAATAAAGCATTACATCAACCAAATACAATCAAGGTCCGACTACGGAACCAAAATAAAAGAAGAACCCCAAAAGCGACAAAGGTCCCCGATCGACCCCAACTGGGCTCCACTACTGATCAACTAGAACGAAACAACACAAAGGACAAGATCTTCATCGAGCTCCTCCTGAGCTTGGTTGCCTCACCTGCACGGACTCATCGGCACCTGCAAGCTGGTTTGGAAGTATCTGTGAGCCACGGGGACTCAGCAATCTCGCACCCTCGCGATCAAGACTATTTAAGCTTATGGGTAAGGTAAAGGTATGAGGAGGAGCTGCAGCAAGCGACTAGCATATATGGTGGCTAAAACATACGCAAATGAGAGCGAGAAGAGAAGGCAAAGCACGGTCGAGAAACTATGGTCAAGAAGTGATCCTACAGCAACCTACGTCAAGCATAACTCCAACACCGTGTTCACTTCCCGGACTCCGCCGGAAAGAGACCATCACGGTAACACACGTTGTTGATTCATTTTAATTAAGTTAAGGTTCAAGTTATCTACAACCGGACATTAACAAATTCCCATCTGCCCATAACCGCGGGCACGGCTTTCGAAAGTTCAATCCCTGCAGGGGTGTCCCAACTTAGCCCATGACAAGCTCTCACGGTCAACGAAGGAATAGACCTCCACCCGAGACATTCCGATCAGACTCGGTATCCCGGTACAACAAGACATTTCGACAGGGTAAAACTAAACCAGCAACACCGCCCGATGTGCCGACATCCTGATAGGAGCTGCACATATCTCGTTCTCAGGGCAACACCGGATAAGCAATCCGTACAATTAAAACCAGCCCTCGAGTTTCCCCGAGGTGGCGCTGCAAGGGGCTCTAGTTTGGACCAACGCTTAGACAAGCACTGGCCCGGGGGGGTTAAAATAAAGATGACCCTCGGTATGCGCGACTCCCAAGGGAAAAAGGCTAGGTGGCAAATGGTAAAACCAATGTTGGGCATTGCTGGAAAAGCTTCACTTAAGGCGAACTGTCAAGGGGTTCCCATAATATCCCAACCGCGCGAGGAACGCAAAATCCGGGAACATAACACCGATATGACGGAAACTAGGGCGGCAAGAGTGGAATAAAACACCAGGCATAAGGCCGAGCCTTCCACCCTTTACCAAGTATATAGATGCATTAATTAAATAAGATATATTGTGATATCCCAACAAGTAAATAAATGTCCCGACAAGGAACGGCCTCCAAACTTCACCTGCAACTAGCAACGCTATAAGAGGGGCTGAGCAAAGCGGTAACATAGCCAATCAACGGTTTACTAGGACATGGTGGGTTAGAGGTTTGACATGGCAATTGGGAGGCTGACAAGCAAATGGTAGGCATCGTAGCATTGGCATAGCAAAAGAGCGAGAAAACTAGCATAGCAAAGATAGTAGTGATTTCGAGGGTATGATCATCTTGCCTGAGATACCGCAAGGAAGAAGAACGAGTCCATGAAGAAGACAAACGGGCGAAGTTGAACGGATCCTCACAAACGCAACGTTACCGGAAACAACCCGAAGAAGCGCACCGGAAAGAAGCAAACAACATAGTAAACAACTACCACATAATCATGGCACGATGCACAAACAATTATGATGCATGTCCGATTTAAATAGGCATGGCATGGCAAAGTGCACAAACAATCCTACAAATTAAATGGAGCTCAATATGCAACGGGATGCATATTGACGGAACACCACGTCAATTATTTACTTCTCTCCCGGTTAGGTACCCAACAATATTAAATGTTGATTAACATGGCAAGGGGTGAAGCACAACAAAACTACCTATCTAGGCATGTTTAAATGAGGACGGAAGCAACGAGCAACAATTCCGGAAAATCCTCATATGCATAATTTAAGGTTTGGTACTGTTCTGCCCTAAACATTATTTTAGAGTTGTTAAACATGCAAGATGAGGCTACCATGTAAATCTAGGCAAAATTCTACCCCATTTACATATAAAGATTATTAAATTCGGAGTTACGGTTAAATAGTTATGAATTAAATCATTTTAGCATGGCATAGGAGCAAATTTACACAAACAACAATTTAATCATTTTAACCATGGATGAAAATTGCATATTATGAAACTAGACACAATTTTAAGCAAGTTTCATATATAAAACATTTTAATCTGATGCACGGTTAGTGAGTTATTAACTGCATGAACTAGGGGGACTATTCTGCAAAACTGGCAATCTCTGGATAAATAGGAAAAATCCCAGGCGCGGAAAAAAACATGATATGGGACGAAATAGAGCTGCAGTCCGAAACAGGACATGGGCGCTGGGGGTCTCACCATGGGCCATGGCGCAGTTGGAAGCAGAGGGAGGCCGCGAAGGGCGCGCTGGAGCTGGGCTTGGCGCTGCGCTGCGCTGGCCGGGGAAGCTGGGCCGGCCCACGAAGGAGGAGGAGGCACGCCGAGGCGGGGTGCTGGCTGGGCCTGACGTGACGCTGCGCTGGGCCGGGGAAGCTGGGTCGCGCAAACGAGGCAGCAGGCTCGGGCGGAGTCAACGGCGAAGCGGATCTGGGCTCTCCCGATCCCGTCCGGCAGCGGCGGCGTGAAGGAGCTCCGGCGAGGTAGTTGGAAGACCTCCGGCGAGGCAGGGAGACAAAGGAGCACCGGATCCGGCGGGGCTCGGCTCCCCGGGGTCGTATCTGGCCATGACGAGACGACGGCGCTAGGGATGCGGGATCCGGCAAGGAACGAGGTGGCGGCGGGGAACTCCGGCCTGGGGTCGAGGTGCTCGTCGGCGGCGAGGCTCCGGTGCGGCAGAAGTGAGGAGGCGGCGGCGGAGGAAGACTCGGGCGGCGGCGGTGCGGATCTGGCCCGGGGGCGGCTCGGGCAGGCCGGCCACGGGCTGCTCGGGCCCGGCCGTGCGGGAGGAGAGAGAGAGGGCGAGGTGGCGGCTCCGGATTGGATAGCGTCGGCGGCAGGGTGATGTGGCGATCTCAGATTCGTCGAGTGAGGTGGCGGCGGCGGTGGACATGTCCGGTGCAGGAAGAAACGTCCGGCGGCGCGGAGGGAGTTGGATCTAGGGTTTCATCCGCGAATTGATCCGAAATTTTGGGGAGGAGTGCTCTTTTATAGGTAGAGGGAGCTAGGAGAGTCCAAATGAGGTGCGGTTTTCGGCCACGCGATTGTGATCGAATGCTCTAGATGATGGAGCCGAGTTAGGTGGGTTTTGGGCCAAAATGGAAGGGTGTTGGGCTGCAACACACACGAGGCCTTCTCGGTCCCTCGGTTAACCGTTGGAGTATCAAACGAAGTCCAAATGGTACGAAACTTGACAGGCGGTCTACCGGTAGTAAACAAAGGCCGCTTGACAAGTCTCGGTCCAATCCGGAAATGTTTAATCCCCACACACAAAAGAAAGGAAGAAATGACCACCGGAGGAGAACGAAGCGCCGGAATGCAAAACAGACAACGGGGAAAAATGCTCGGATGCATGAGACGAACACGTATGCAAATGCGATGCACATGATGACATGATATGCGATGCATGACACGCAAGCAATGACAAGGCAAACAACAGCGAATAACTGAACGACACCTGGCACATCGGTCTCGGGGCGTTACAAAGACGTCCGAAAACGGCCTCAAACCCCCCTAACCTAGAAATTTTGCTATATATGGACACCCTCCTTCCAGTTTTGGCATCCCCTAGTCTCCACCTACCTCCTGCCGCAGCCTCCACCCTCCTCCTCGCATTCCGCGCCGGCCAAACCCCTCCCCGCCACTTGGCAGCACCGCCACGCCCCTTCAGCCAACCAGTGCGCGCCACCTCATCCCCAGCGCCACCCTCCACCACTCCCCTGCTGCCACGCGTGCCTCTCCAGCCTCCCCACTGCACGGGCCCACAGAGCCTGGATCCACCGTGCCCAGGCCCGGATCAGGCCACACCTCCACCACCAGCCGCAGATCCCCGCACCGCCGCCTCATCCTGCGCTTTTCCTCCTCGCCGGCCCCGTCGCCCCGCGCCTTGTCCCCGCCGGAGGAGCTCCGCTGCCCGCCTCCCTCGATTGGACCTCGCCGGAGCACCCTAGGAATCCCGCCGCTGCAATAACCTGAAGCTTCCCATGGGAGCTCGCGCTGGACCTCGCTGTTCCTAGCTCGCCCTCGGATCCTCTCACCGGATCTGGGGAGCCCCGACTGGTTCCGTCTCTTCCTGACCTCGCCGACCCTCTTCGCATCGCCCCTCGCCGGTGTTTGTCGCGGCAGCCGCCGCCCCCGCATCCTGCTCGAGCGAGTGCTTGAGGAGACGACGAAACCCCCGCTCGCCCGCTTGGGCCACTGGGTGGGCCTCAGCCACCCAGATCCTCGCCCAGCCTGCTGCGTCCTGCCTCAGCCGCCACCACCGACTTGGGCTTGGCCCATGGGTGAGCTACTCCCCTTTCTGCCTATTTGATGCCATGAGCGCAGCTTAGTATCTAGCACCTAGGAGATACAGCCCACTATGTTCTTTTTCAGTCCAACGAATTTAGCTATTTTCCTGGTGTTTTGCAGTTTTGCAGAATAGTCCCTAGACTTCGTGCATTTAATAACTCCACAACCGTGCATCGGATTAAAATGTTTTATATATGAAAAATGACTAGAATTTCATATAGTTTCATAATATGCCACTTTCATGCATGTTTAAAATGTTTAAAATGCTGTTTGCATATATTTTGCTTAAATGCCATGTTAAAATGATTTATTTCATAACTAAATAACCGTAGCTCCATTTTAAATAAACTTTATATGTAAATGGGGCAGAAAAATGCATAGTTTGACATGGTGGCAATACTTTGCATGTTTAGGAACTCTAAAATTGTGTTTAGGGCAGAACAATACCAAATCTAATATATGCTCATGAGGATTTCTCCGGACTTGTTGCTTGTTGTTCCGGCATCATTTAAACTTGCCTAGATAGGTAGTTTTCATATGCTTCTCCTCTTGCCATGTTTAACAACATTCAATATTGTTGGGTACATAAACAAGAGTGAACTAAATAAGTCACGTGGTGTTCCGTCAATACGCAACTCGTTGCATATTGAGCTCTACTTAACTTGTAGTGTTGTTTGTGCACTTTGCCATGCCATGCCTCTTTAAACCGGACATGCATCATACTTGGTTGCGCATCATGCCATGTTTATGTGATGGTTGTTTACTATGTTGCCTGCTTCTTTCCGGTTTGCTTTTCTCGTTAGCTTCGGTTTCGGTCCGGAGTTGTGAGGATTCGATCGACTTCGTCCGTTTGTCTTCTTCATGGACTCGTTCTTCTTCCTAGCGGAATCTTAGGCAAGATGACCATACCCTCGAAATCACTTCTATCTTTGCTTGGTAGTTGCTCACTGTATTCCTATGCCGCGCTACCTACCACTTGCTTTTGTTGTGCCTCCCATATTGCCATGTCAAGCCTCTAACCCACCTTCCTAGCAAACCGTTGTTTGGCTATGTTACCGCTTTTGCTCAGCCCCTCTTATAGCATTGCTAGTTGCAGGTGAAGATGAAGTTTGTTCCATGTTGGAACATGGATTTGTTGGGATATCACAATATCTCTTATTTAATTAATGCATCTATATACTTGGTAAAGGGTGGAAGGCTTGGCCTTATGCCTGGTGTTTTGTTCCACTCTTGCCACCCTAGTTTCCGTCATACCGGTGTTATGTCCTTGATTTTGCGTTCCTTACGCAGTTGGGTGTTATGGGAACCCCTTGACAGTTCGCTTTGAATAAAACTCCTCCAGCAAAGCCCAACATGGTTTGACCATTTGCCTCACCACCTCATATACTTTTCCCTTGGGAGTCTCGCTCCCGAGGGTCATCTTTATTTTAACCCCTCGGGCCAGTGCTTCTCTAAGTGTTGGTCCGAACCGAGTAGACTACGGGGCCACCTCGGGGAAACTTGAGGTTTGGTTTTACTCGTAGGATGTCTCATCCGGTGTTGCCCTGAGAACGAGATATGTGCAGCTCCTATTGGGATGTCGGCGCATCGGGCGGTCTTGCTGGTCTTGTTTTACCATTGTCGAAATGTCTTGTAACCGGGATTCCGAGACTGATCGGGTCTTCTCGGGAGAAGGAATATCCTTGGTTGATCGTGAGAGCTTGTGATGGGCTAAGTTGGGACACCCCTACAGGGTTTGAACTTTCGAAAGCTGTGCCCACGGTTATGTGGCATATGGGAATTTGTTAATATCCGGTTGTAGAGAACTTGACACTCGAGTTAATTAAAATGCATCAACCGCGTGTGTAGCCGTGATGGTCTCTTTCCGGCGGAGTCCGAGAAGTGAACACGGTCTTGTGTTATGCTTCAACATAAGTAGTTTTAGGATCACTTCTTGATCACTTCTAGCTTCTTGACCGTTGCGTTGCTTCTCTTCTCGCTCTTATTTGCGTATGTTAGCCATCATATATGCTTAGTGCTTGCTGTAGCTCCACCTCACTACCTTCTCCTACCCATAAGATTAAATAGTCTTGATCTCGCGGGTGTGAGATTGCTGAGTCCTCGTGACTCACAGATACTTCCAAATAGTTGCAGGTGCCGATGATACCAGTGCAGGTGACGCAACCGAGCTCAAGTGGGAGCTCGATGAAGATCTTGATCGTTGTGTTGTGTCTTTTCCGGTTGATCAGTAGTGGAGCCCAGTTGGGAGGATTGGGGATCTAGCATTTGGGGTTGTCTTCCTTTATTTTGTGTATTTTGGTTCTAGTTGTGTCTTTAATCTGTATTTGCGTGAAGTGGCGATTGTAAGCCAACTCTTTATCCCTTTCTTATTCAGTACATGGGATTGTGTGAAGATTACCCCTCTTGCGACCAAGGTTGTCAGAATCGTGATTTTGAATCGAATCGGAGCTCTGATGGCAGGATTACAAATCATAGAATCTTCACTATCAGGATCGTAGAAACGTAGATTCCATGAACTAAAATCGTAGAATCAGAGCGGTAAGTTTGTATCGTAAAGTCGTAGAATCATATAACAGAATCGCGATTCTGACAACCTTGCTTGCGACAAACCTACCATGTGTCTATGCCTCTAAGTCATGCCTCGACACGTGGGAGATATAGCCGCATCGTGGGTGTTACACCTTGGTCTCGTCCTGGTGATCCGGACGACCCAACGGCGGCTGAGGTACGCGCTGGCCGGGCTCTGCCGATGCAGAATACTAAAGCAACAGGAAGGAAATCGCGGAACCTTAACAAATTATTACAAAACATACTGTTCTTCAAATACCAAACACAAGTTTTAACGCCTCCACGAGGCACGGTGCATGTTGCAGGAAATAAAAGCGGAGGGAAGTGTCACCAGAAAGCCTTCTCTTCAGCCTAGGGTGCTACCATCGTCTGCAAGGAGTGCCCCTTCGTCGACAATGTTGCCGTCGCACATGCCGTCAGCTGGGGCCGCAGGGTCGGCGGCACCATCAGTCGGAGGCGCGGGGTCAATGGCGAGGAATTTCTCCAGCAGGGCCTCCACCCGGTCCTTCACGGCTTTGGCAGCAGCTTCACAGTGCTCCTCGTCCATGGGCTCGAGCAGGGTGTCGAGGTCGATGCTGCAGTCGCGAAGATGAAGATGACTGAAGACGTGCATTAGTGCTATAGAAGAGAGCGCGTGGGCCTCCTCCTCCACCATGGGCCGATCCCATTAACGACACCCTCAAGCGCCGTGACAAGATGAGGGAGTACATCGGCGGGGCCTTCCTCATCGGTCACCAATGACTTCTTCAAGCCCTTTCCGTAGAGCTCCCGCAGTGCTTTGCGGCACTTCAGCTCAAGGGATTTGAAGGCCGCACGATCTTCAACAAGAACCTTCGCCTTGGCTTCCAACTGGGCCTTCTCCGCCTCCACCTTCTTCTCCAGCTCCTCCAGGCGGCTGCGCTCCGCGGCCTGCGCCCGCGCCGACTGTTCCAGCTCGGTGTCATGACCAGCGACCACATTTTCTCGAGCCGTCATCTTCTCCTTCCACGCCTCGCGCTGACGAGCCTTGATGGTGCGCTTGCTGCGCAGGGTCTCTAGCTCGGCCTCCACCACCCGACAGCGCTCCTTGGTGGTCTGAACATCCTTCAGCGCTGTGTCCAGGGCGGCCGCGGCCAGGCGAGCGGCCCGTTCACCCTCCTCGGAGGCGGATATGGCCTGGCCCCACGCCACCCTGATGGAAGCGTCGGACCGCAGCCACCCCGAGACTAACTCCAGTCGTCCCGATGCCAGCCGGTTATCGGCACCCAGAAGGTCGTCGAGAAGCTTGGTCAACACGGAGAGAGTGTCCCCCAGAACATCAGGCGAAGTGGGGGAACCACGGCCCGGCAGCACGACGGAAGGAGGAAGAGACGTTGTCGATGCTAAGGCCTGCGGGTTAGCGGCGATAGAAGGGGCCGAGGCTCCTAGGCCTTCGTGACCTCAGCAGGCGAGCTGGGGGCGGGCACCTCTAGAGCCGGCTTGGCCACGGAGGTCACCTTCCCCTGAGGCCGGGCCTCCGGACCTTGCAAGGACGACCCAGTCGCCGAGGCTCGAGGGTCGTCACCGTCCTTCCGCACCAGAGGAGGAACGGCCGCGGCAGGCTGCCAGGTCCCAGAAATTGAGGTTGCCCCCTTCTTCTTCTTCACCACCGGTGATGGCCTAACAGTACATGGGGAGGCATCAGGAAACTACGGCAAGAACGGTGGCAAAGGATTAAGACAGAGCGCTTACTGGTCCACGGCGGCATACTCCCTCACCCCCTTCTAGAGCACCAATGGCTTCGCGGGCAGGGGCACTGGCGCACGAGCCCCAGGAGTGGACAAGGCCAGGGCGGCCGGATTTGCGGCAGCACCGACCGGCGACGAAGCGGAGGCACCGCATCGGGAGACCAGCACCGATCTGCCCCTCTTTGGGACCCCGGCCTGCGGATTCTTTGGGAGGGGGGGTGCCGCTCGACCTCGTGGTGACCCCAGCGGAGTGCGGTGGCTCCCTCAATGGATGCTCGCCGGTGTCGTCGTCATCGGGGAACGTGCGGAGTAGGTCAGCCACGTGCGGAGGAGAAGTCTCCCCTCCCCCTCCCGGGTCGCCTCCGAGTCTGACCTCTCCTCCTCGCCAGACTCGCTGGAGGACACCACCATCGGAGCCTCGCTGGGCGCCGGCGGGACAAGTCCGCGCTCGTTGAAGACAGGCATGGCGGCAGTGACCTCCGCCCCATCTGGGCTGCGATACAGTGTAAGATCGGTGTTTGGCGGGTACCACTGGTCCTCCCTGACCAGGAAATGGAGGGTCTTGTCCAGCTCCTCGTTAGACAAGGCATCTGGGCACAGGCGGAGACCGCCTCCCTCTTCCATGAACCTCCACAAGGGGCGCGAGCGTGCCTGGAGCAGGGCCAAACGTTGCGACAGAAACTCCTTGACGATCATGGCCCCATTCAGCCTCTTCGCCTTTGGGTCGTTTGGCTTCAAGTCGGTCGCCATCTTCTCCAGCACCTGCTTCGTCCAGGGGTCGATGAGCTTCGCGCTGAGCCATCCCTCGTGAGGCGAAAGCATCCCCATCGGCAGTGCCAGCCAAGGGTAGGAGCTCTTGGCATCCATGAGGACCCACTTGTTCGTGAAGCTCTCGACCTTCTTCTCGGCTCTTAAGATTGCATTGTTTCTGTTGGCTGCGACGAAGTTGGCGCACCCAGAGCACTAGCCCTCCTTGTTCTGGAGGTAGAAGAAATGGCGGAGCAGCACCACAGATGGCATCACCCCCACAAATGCCTCGCAGTAAAAGGCAAAGATCGACAGGAGGAGGACGGAGTTGGGATGAAGATGGAGGGCGTGGAGATTATAATGGCTGAGGACAGCATAGAAGAAATCGGAGAAAGGGGGACCAGCCCCGCGAAGACGCTATGCTAGAAGAAGGGATAGATGGTACTGCCCGAGGCCTCTGGCTTGGCGGAGCTGACCCGAAGCGCAGTCTCTCCCCCCTCATTTCCATCGCCCGCCGTCACCAAAAGCATGGCGGCAAGGTTCTTCTCCCAGACCGTGGGCGCGCTCAAGGCAGGCTCGTACCAGGAGGGCGAGTGCACAACCTTCACCTTGTCGGACGCCATCTACTATAGGCTTGGAGAGGAGTTTAGGTGGATCTGGGGTCTCTTGGGGCTAGAACAGGAAAGGGGATCTGGAGCAAGACGAAGGAAGGCAATGAAGGCTCCGTAGCATGCGCCAACCTTTTGTCAGGGGAGAACGGTTGCCGATACAGTGTGGGGAAGCGGAGGCGCCCACGTCCCATCAATCGCCACGCGTCGACCAAGGCCGCAGGCGGTTGGGGCCCGCGGCACTCCGCACTTGCCCTTTGACTTCGCCTCGAAGCCAAGCTCGAGCGCGCCTTGGGCCCGGGGGTGCCCAGACTTGCCTGCCTACGGCTCGTGGCTTGGCTCCATCAATGGCCCGGTATGACCCAGCTTCAGCAGCAACAACTCAAGACTCTCGCAAGGGGCCAAGCCTCGCGAGGCGAACGACACCAAGACCTCCCTGGGGCAGCCTCACTTGGCTGGCTCCCGAGGAGCGGAGATATCTATGCAAGGGGCAGCTCGCGAGTTTCACGTGACGTGAGCCATGACGACCAAGGCCAAGCGGGCACCAGCGGGCGCAGTGTACTAGTTTCCTCTTTGGTGCTAAGGAGGCAAGCGCAGGCGAGGAGTCCCGAGGCACCATGCAATGGTTTCCATATCGGTGCAACAAGACCAAGACTAGTAGGACAACAGGACGGAGGTCATCGTGGAGCCCACAGCAGTGTCACCACCAGAGCCTTTGGCAGGCGAAGACTACTTTTGTCAGGGTAGCTTGTACTAGCCGCCCCCCTTCAAACTTGGCCATTGTGGGATCCCTTCCCGTCTAAACATTTGGGAAGAGGACCAAGGCCACTATAAATAGGACCTAGCCACCACTGTGTGTGTGTGAGAGAGAGACAGATCATTTAGGCCACCCTCACACTAACCAGCTCATTGAGCTCAAGAAACCTCCTGAGGCTGTTCATCCACTGTATTAGTTCATCCTCAGCCCCCGAGGCAATCCACCACACACTAAAGTAGGGTATTACACCGCGACGTGGCCCGAACCAGTATAAACCCCTATATCTCTTGTTCTTTGGGTTCGTGGAGCTAGGCCGTGGAATCATTCAGCGAGCGAGCCATGGAATCATTCTTCGTGTGCACCCAGAGTTCGAACCTCTCAAGGGTTTGCGGGAACCCGTAATCTGACAATGTGGATGACATTTATCTTCGGCTGCACTGACAAGAGATATAGTGATGAGTTTGGGTATATGATGCAAGAGCAATATCAGATGTCCATGATGGGTGAGCTGAAGTTCTTCCTTGGTCTTCAAATCCGTCAGCAGAGAAATGGCATCTTTGCATCACAAGAGAAATACCTCAAAGATTGCCTGAAGGAGTTTGGAATGCAAGACCGCAAAGGGTACACGACGCCAATGCCAACCAAAGGCCAATTGGGCCTCGAGGACAATGGAAAGAGTACGATCAGTAGGTATACCGCTCCATGATTGGTTCTTTACTCTACTTATGTGCATCTAGGCCTGATACAATGCTTAGCGTTTGCATGTGTGCCTGATTCCAAGCGGCACCAAAGGAATCACATCACTTAGCTGTGGAGCGAATTCTTGGATATTTGGCTCACACCCCAACACTAGGATTATGGTATCCAAAGGGCTCAACATTTGATCTAGTTAGATTCTCAGATGTTGATTATGCTGGTGACAAGGTTGATTGCAAGTCCACATCAGGAACATGTCACTTTCTTGGACGATATCTTGTTTGTTGGTCTTTAAAGAAGCTGAACTATGTATCACTCTCCACTGCTGAATCTGAATACATTGCTACTGGATCATGCTGCACTCAGCTTCTATGGATGAATCAAACTCTCAAGACTATGGTATCCACCTGAAGCATGTGCCACTTTACTACGACAATCAAAGCGCCATCAAGATTGCCAACAATCCAGTTCAGCACTTGAAGGCAAAGCACATTCAGATCCATCATCACTTTCTCAGAGATCATGTCATGAAGGAAGACATTGATATGATTCACGTCAACAGTGAAGAGCAATTGGTAGATATCTTCACAAAGCCCTTGGATGAGAAAAGGTTTTGCAAGGTGCGGTGTGAGCTAAATATCTTAGAATCCTTGAATGTCCTGTGAATTGACACACATCCTAACGCTTATGCATGTTGATGACTTAGATGTGCAACACACGAAGTAACGTATATCTTCAATTAATGAAGACTTACCCTCTAAGTGTGAATACATTAACGCGGAATTTGACTTCAGAGCGCCATGATAATTATGCGCCGTGTCTGGGTCTAATACTTCCTACGGTGGGTAACGCCACCATCAAAATTTCTCGAAGACTTTCATTTGGCGTCATGATTGCATTATCTTCATATTTGGTTTGTCTTCAACATTGATCTGTCATCAAGGTTTATCTTCGCAATGTTGTATATATATATATATAGGATGGGTCTATTCTAATAACACCCTTAAGAGTCTTATTCTAATAAGACTACCTCCTTATTCTGATAACACTTTGGCACTGTAACCAAACCCGAAACGAACCGCACAGGCAATAAAAAAGAAACACCCCCACCTCGCTACGCTCCCCTGGTCAACGGGGCTCCCCCCACCTCCCGACCCATCCCACATGCACCGCCGCCCGACCCGGCCACCACCCACCCCACGGCACCTTGAGGATATGGCCGGCGACCCTGACCACCGCGGCGCTCCACCCTCCCACCTCCTTCCGAGATCTGGCCGGCGACCACGGGGACGGCCTCCCGACCACCGCGACACCACACCATGCCACCACGCCCCCTCTAACCATCGCCGACTCCCCAACTCTCCCCGCCGACGCCACACAACTCCCTGCCGGCCGTCCCATGCTCTGCCCCGATGCCCCACCTTGTTCTTCCTCCCTCCCCTGTCTCCCCCAACCAACCGCCGCCACACCCCAAAGCCCTGTCTCGGCGGTTGCCAGATTCGCGCGAGATACACTGCTCCCGAGCCTGCGCCCACCAATCGACGGATCTGGCCAGCCATGGTCCTGTGCGACCCGGATGGATCCGGCCAAAACCACATCATTCCCCCATTCTTCCCTCCCTTTGGCGCATCCGTCTCTTGATGGTAGCACCAACAGACGGCGGCTCCCAACCAGAAGGAGGAGGCTGAGGCTGTGGCGCCCTGCCCCGAGCCTAGGAGCTCCTTCGATTTGTAGCACACGGGCAATTCTTTTTTCGATTTTTTGTTTGTGGATGCACATATGCCGTTCAAAGGGAGCTCTCTCTCTCTCTCTCCCATCTCCAATTCCTTCTCATGCAACACCCCCCAACTGCCAGAAATCTCACAAAAATGAGTCTCCGTCATGCAGTTCTTCGATTTGATTTTGTTTGTTTTTGTGTTATCCAATTCGGTTCAATGTTTATGTGCATTCATGTTTGATTTTTTTGCAGTAGAGAACTGCAGAAAGGAATGGCTCCGCCCTTGGGTTCACAATCTCTCCAGTGGGTCTCCGTCGAGCAATATGCAGCTTTGTATAGTATATTCCTTCCCAGCTTCCCTCAACAAGCAGGCCGGGGCGGCACGCCACGGACAGGCTGACGGCGGCATCTCACAGGTCAGGGCCGACCTCACACCCCGTGTCCCCTGGCTGGCTTGCCTGCTGCCCGACTACCGCAGCGGTGCAGTCTTCAAACCTCGGCCTTGCAGTTGAGAGCGAGTGTGCACGTAGTGCGGAGGGCGCGGCGCGCTCGTATGGCATGGAGAGATTAGTCCACTATTTAAGCGTGCAGTTTTTTCAACACGAAGTTCACTCGTGTGAGTATTGCAGCACACTTGGTTCAAACAATGACGTGCACTTGCATTGAACGTGCAGTACGGAAGTGTTATCAGAATAACTATTCTGATAATATTATCAGAATAGACCGGCTATATATATAGGATGGCACTATTCTAATCCCAGGATTAGAATAACTATTTGGATCACGGAGCACCCTATATATAGGGCGATGAGGTGTTCCGGAATTTTGCAAAACGCAAAACAGAGAAAATCCCTCCCACCTCCATGCAACTCCTGCACCACCTCTGCTCGATTCCCCCCGACCACCTCCCATCTCTGGCTAGGAAGTGGCTCCCGCCGCCAGCCCCTTGGCGCCGGCGTTGCTCCCGCCGCCGACTGGTGCGCCTCCCGCCGACGCCCCCTGATCTAGCTACCGCCGCCTGCCGGTGCGCCTCCCGCCGACGCCCCCTGATCTAGCTACCGCCGCCGCCTACCACAAAGGCCACCATGGCCGCCACTTCCCATCGGCCTCGCGCAGCTCCACCCCGCCGGCCTCGCGCCGCCCCTTCTTGTTGGCCCCCGCGCCGCCTGGATCGCGTCGCCACCGAACGCCCATGCTGCCGTCCTCCGCCATGGCCGTGCTCCTCCCGGTGACGTGCGTCACCAGCGCCAGGATCCCCACCTTCTCCCACATGTCATGTGCCTCTCCCCATTGGCCTCGCTTCCGCACACGGCCACTGCCTGACCCACCAGCGAAGGCCACCAGTCACCCATTGCTCCGGTCGCCGCTCGAAAATCAAGATGCAGTTCACGGACTTTTGCAGCTGCAGGTCGCACCGATCTATCCACCGGCATCACAGCCATGAAGGTCACCTCTTGCCCTGCCCTTGCTCTGCATCTAGTAGGCCAAAAATTGTACATCTGTATTTCCAAGCATTGGCCCGTGAAGGCTCAAGTTCCACAGATTATCAATGTCAATAGTGGACCAGATGTGCTGCATGTTCCTCTCTTTCATACCTAAATCACACATGTCCATACCTCAAGTAACCATGTCTTCTTCGCCTTCTATGCGATGTGCCCTGTTGCCTATACCTATGTGAACCCAGCTATCAGAGAATTATGTGCTGTTTGTCACTTTAATTTAACTTGCTAGGAACTGAATTGTATTGGTATCATTTTTTATACTAGCTGAAGCAAAAACATTTTCTTGCAGGTGCTCGTGCTTATGGTTTAACTGCTATTGTTTTTGGAGCCATTGGCTATTTGTACATAAGATGGAAGGTAAACATTAATCTCCCTGTCAACTTGGTGCGAGGATAAAATATGTTAACAATACATAAAAAGCTATGTTCCACTGTCCTACGGGTGGCTACTTTTCTTTATTCTTATTTTAGATTCTTAGTTTAGTGGTCCTAGATTGCAACCTGAGCTCATCAGGTTCCTACTCTGATGTTTGAAGTTCACCATTGACACTTCTCTTCAAGCTAACTCGCTAATTTACAAGGAAGGAAATTTTCTGATAGTTGGAAAACAATTGGATCAGGTTTCAGAAAGTGCTCACGTAAGTTTCTTTGTCCTATATTCACTGGAATATTGTTATCAAACTATGTGACATTTCTATATGACAGATGGTAGGATGCGATACTGTTGTCACTACAAAATGTATTATAGTAAAGTTGCATTATATGATTCACCTAAGTGATCAATCATCCCAGTCGATGACATATTGATGAAGCTTAGGTTGGACTTCAGAAAAAGTGTAAACCCATGATCTGAATTCTGAAACTACATTATGCCCATGCTTGCAGGTTGAGGAAAAAACATTGGCAGGCCCTACCTTACCAACGGGTCAAGATCTAGTCACGCTGCTGGCCCTTAGCGACTGCTTTTTTGTTATCTCCCCGGCAAGCGAATATTGATGCTCTTTCAGCTGTGTTTAGCATCAGGGTGTCTATGTGCACACAAAGAATGGATACAGAGAATGCTCTGTTTGTCTTGTACTATTGTGCTTAAAATTTTTTCATTTGTGAAGGTCAAAATGTTGTGTTTGAGAAGTTCAAGTGTGTTACGTATCTCAGCAAGTTCAAAAAATTTAAAACATGCAATGAAAAACATGGGAGATTTGCCCCGGTAGCCTACTCCAAAATTTCCTCTGAAAGTTGGTTGTTTTTGTAGGCTGGTTTCACCTGATGTATCAGTTCATCTGTAGAAAAAGGAGCATTGTAGGTGTCTACTCCGCTCATTGTCTGAATATAAAAAATGGTTGGATCTTGGTGCACCAAAAGAATAAACAGAGAGAATAAGCAAAGCATAGAGAAAAAAAGACGGAAACCAACGATGTAGGGATAAGAAGGAGCACGTGGCTGGGAATAAAAAAGCTTGGGCAAGAGCGGTTGTGAGCTAGCTCCCTGGTCACACTATTTTCTTTTTTGTATTCGTTCCTAGCTCTACTTCCACACTGCATTTTTTATTGTAAAATGGAAAGAAAAAAAGATTAGAGAGAGAGAGAGAACATGTCACAGAGAATTAAAAAATGTGTAGCATTTACTCCACGTCATTTGCATTAGGCCCATTTGGGCTAGTGAGTTTTCTAAAAGTACGTGTTTATCTTTAAGAATATTGCGCATGATAATTTGAAACTTTGCATCTATATCGGTAAATTTTATGAAAAAAATAGATTCTTCCTATTTCTAAAATAACAGAGAGGTTCAAAACTAAATAATAGAGAAGTTCAAATATTTATTACAAAGAAAGAAAGTCACTTAAAAAACAAAGAATGTCAAAAAGTTTATAAAAATGGGTTTGCCTATATCCAAAAAAAATTAGAAGTCCAAATTTTAAAAAAGTAGAAGTTTAATGTCTATTAAAAGGCAAGAAGGTCAAATTAAAATAGCAGAGTAGTTCATTTTTATATAAAAAACAGGTTCCCCCTTTCTAAAAAAGTAGGTGTAGGACCCTAGATCCCGAGCGCCGCCGCCGGTCCCTAGATCTCATGCGCCGTGCCGAGCCTCCTCCTCCCTTAGCCACGTCGATGACCCGGATCCAACTATATTTTCTCATATAGAACGAAGAAAGAACAGAGAATAGCAGGAAGTTCTATGTTTATGGCAAATAATTAAGATTTTTTTCATTACTAAAAGGGAAATAAAACCTAAAAAGGTGATTTTCTCGTTAAAAAACTAGAAGTTCATAAATTCTTGTGAGAGAGGTTCACCGTGTATTTACATGTTAAGAAACACACACAAAAATGTTGTTTTGGTTTCTTTAAATTAATCCTATCAATCCATTACAAATTGGAAACAAGAATGCTTTGCATGAAAAATGTTCTTTCTATTCAACAAATTTCCAAGGGCATATCATATTCTTATTCCAAAAAATAAGTGGTTAAACACAATTCGGTGTAGGTTGCTTGAAAAAAAAGTTTAACCGTATTAAAAAACATTGCATCTTTTCAATAAGTTTCTAATGGTTTATCATTTGTGGAACTCCGAGGAACGGGTGCGGAGTTACAAACAAACAAAATACATGGCCGAAGTTCAACGCGAAAACAGCGAGCGGTTCAACTACTATACGAAATGCGTTTCAGATGAGAATAAAATAATACAAAATTGAAAGCCTAAAATGTTTGTTGCAAAAAGTTGTGTGTTTTCAACAGTTTTCCATCGGTATATCATTTGCTCAATTCAGGTAAGTGGTTGGGGAGTTACGGGTAAAAAACAACACGTGGAAAGCAGAGTGAAGTTCAAAAAGAACTACTCCAGAAGTTCAACGTCTTCACGAAGTGCATTTTTGGAGACTCTGTTTTTCCGTTGAAGGAATAACACATGATCTCAGAAGTGCAGTTTGATAATTGACAGAAGTTCACGTACTACGTGGTGGGCATTTGTATGAAAAAACGGAATGAAAAAGTAAAGGCCGAAAGTTTTGTTGCTAGAAGTTCAAGTGCTCGGTCTCAGAAAGTTCAAAAATTCTTGTGAGAGAGGTTGAACAAAATACGTGATGGAAGTTCAAAGTGAAAACAATGAGAAGTTCAAGTACTGCAAGGAATGCATTTCAGATGAGAATAAATGTATATAAAAAATAAAAGTTTAAAAGGTTTGTTGAAAGAAGTTAAAGTGCTCTTTTCGGGGAAGTTCAAAAATTCTTGTGAGAGAGGTTCACCTTGTATTTCCATGTTTGATTTTTTCCGTATAAAAATCAAATACAATTCTTTACTCAAAATATGAAAAGGTAAAGTTCAAATTGAAATATCAGAGAAGTTCGGAGTTTATTAAAACATAGGATTTACCTGTTAAAAAAATAAAAAACACAAGCTATTTTTTGCACTTTTAGAAACAACTCATATACGAAAAATGGTTGCTAGAAGTTCAGGTGCTCGGCGAGGAAAAGTTTAAAAAATTCTTGCGAGAGAGCTTCACCGTGTATTTAGATGTTGAAAATACAAAAAAATATATGTTGTTTTTTGTGTTTTAAAATAATTCTCTCAAACAAGAGAGAAGTTCAAAGTGATAACGATCGGAAGTTCACGTACTACATGGTGTGTACTTCATATAATATAAATACAATAAAGTGAAACTGAGTGAAGTTCAAACAGACATGTCCCAGAAGTTCAACTACTTCACGCGGTGCAAAAAACAGCACGTCAAAAATAGACTGAAGTTCAAACAAACATGCCCCAGAAGTTCAACTACTTCACACAGTGCATTTTCGTTCGTGATGAACGCATAAATCATGATCTCCCCATTTTCTAATTTACCTCGAAACGACAGGAATATCATTTGTGTAAGTTCAAGTCCTCGGTCGGAGAAAGTTAAAAAAATTATTGTGAGACACGTTTGTACAAAAGGAATATTATTTGTATAACACTAACGAATGGATGAGAAAATTACAAACAAAAATACGTCACAGAAGTTCAACGTGAAAACAGCAGGAAGTTCAACTACTACACTGAATGAATTTTAGATGAAAAACTTTTAAAATCGTCGCGAGTATGAAAAGATGATCAACACGGGAAACTTGCGTGTTTACAGTAGCTTTCCATCGGTATATCACCTGCACAATTCCGGTGAATGGATGGAGAGCTACTTAAAGTGGATGGAGATCTACGAGAAAAAAAGCACGTGAAAAACAGAGTGAAGTTCAAGCACACATGCTGAGAAGTGCAAGTTCTTCACGTGGTGCATATTTGAAGAATCTGTTTCACGATAAAGGCAGAATGCATGATCTCACCGTTTTCAAAATTACTTGAAAACGGCCAGGATTCAGAGAAAACCATCAACATGAAAAAGTTTCAAATTTTTGTTAGCTTTTTAGCGGTCTATTATTTGCCCCATTCTGATAAAGTTTGTAGAAATTACGGTAAAAATACATTTTTAGCCATTTTCAAAACTGAGATAAAACCATAATGAATTAGGAGAAACAATATACAAAAAAGTTTCGCATTTCTTCAAGATTTCCAACGCCATATCATTTGCTGCATTTGGACGTACGGTTAAAAAATTAGCTCGAAAATACGAACTCGGTGGAACTTGTACTGTATTCTAAATTACTTTTAAAACGTTCAAAATTAGAAAAAACTTTTAACATGAAAAAGTAGCGCATTTTCATAAGCTTTCCAATGCCATATTATTTGCCTCAATTGGATTAGCCATTTAGAAATGGCATCGAAAATACAAACTCGGGTGTTCCATTTGCAAAATTTTACGATTTTCCGAATTACTCTTTAACCGTAGGGAATTAGAGAAAACTTTCAACATGTGGAAGGAGCGGTTTTGCAGAAGCTTTCCAACGCCATATTATTTGCCTCATTCCGATAAACGGTTTAAAAATGCGATCAAAAATACGATTCACATTTTTTGTATGAAGAAAAAACGGTTTTCAAAATTGCTCTTAAACCGCTTACATTTTGCCAAAAATTTAACTTGGGTCATGATACTGATGTCCATAGCTTTCCAACGGTATATCGCAAGCCCCATTTGGACACCTTTTAGCTGAAGTTCAACCTAGTACTCGGGGAAGGTCAGGCGCGTTACTCGGGAAGTTCATGTTGTGATCAGAATATTATTCTGATCCCGTGATCAGAATAGTGTTTATGTGTATACTGCTCTGGGTCCGAAGTTCAACACACACACACAACTGAAAAATCTGCAAGAAAGGGTGGCAGACAGCACCGAGGAAATACTGCTCTGGATCTGCCTCCGGATCTCTATGAACTTTACAAGTCTGATCCTGAAGAGAGCTACAATCAGCGCAAGACCAGAATACAGTGGAACCGAAGATATTGGGCTGAACAGTGGTTCAAGGATAACTTCGTCACTCCTGAGTATGCTGAAAAGAATGCTATCAAGCGCCCGTGGGGCGATATTCTTTACAAGAATTTGCAACCCAAGACGAAGCCTGAAGCCATTGCCCAAGGCTTCTATCCGTGCATGGTCCGAGGACCTCAGCCAGAAAATGCCAACCCATCATCTCTTTGATGGTGTTGTGATGATGATCTCTTCAAGCACAACTTTCAGTTCGCAAAGGAGTCGGCTGCCATGAATAGGAAGGCATTCGGACTCAACTTCAACCCTGGTCCGTCGGCTCCAAGGCCGGATGGCACACATGACGCCAACCGTAATGTCATCGGCTCCTTCAATGGCTTCGATGTGCTCCTCTCTCATATTGCCGCACAAAGTGCAATAGAAGATCAATCTGCTGATGATGCAGACTCTGAGGAGGTACCTGCACCACCGAAGCAGAAGAAGTCAAAAGATTCCAAGCCCTCTACAGCTCCAAAAGCTTCAAATGTGAAGCCATTGAAGACTGCACCTCCTGAACCAAGTGTGCAGTCTGAAGACTTATCTCGTGTCTCTAAGAAGACCAAGAAGCCCAAGAGAATTTCTGGGCATGACCTCACTCCTGCTACCGTTCTGCGCAATGAGGACAATACCATCGATCTGTCAAGTGATGAAGATCTTGGAGATGAAGCTCTGGAAATGTTGATCAAGAGCAAGCAAGAGGCTGAGATCTTCCATGATATGCCTCTATTTGATGTTGATATACTGAACAACTTCATTGATGAATGGTTTGAGGACCAAAGCATCAACATTGATGGTCTGCAGCTGCATGTGGACATCAACATCACATTTCACGGAGCCATTATTGCCAACGAACTTGCCTTAGCTCAGAGAATAGTTGAGCTTAAGAACAAGATAGACTATGATAAGGAACATTTCAAGAAGCACATGGCCAAGCTCAGTCTTGCTAATGTGCAAATATTCAAGCAAATGATGAATGACCTCAAGGCCGAGTTCAACAAGAAGCATGAAGAAGCCAAAGGCTCACGCGAGCGCATGAAGTACCATGCGTAGAAGTGTGTGCAAGAGCACAATGAAGCTGAGAAGAGAAAGGCACTTGGGCATCCTGGCATCAACCCCAAGATGGCTGCCAAGAAAAACAAGAAGTCTGCTGAAGCTGAACCAAAATCTTCAAGGCAGGGCCAACCAAGCATTGTCTTCCGTGCCAGCATGACTGGCTCAAAGCCAAAGGTCCCCTCAGCAGCTTCTGAACAAAAGAAGACAAGGAAAGCCAAAGCTGAAGCCAGGAAAAGGAAGCTCAAAGACACCTCTGATGATGCTCCCTTGAAGACAAAGACTTCAAAGACTTCCAGAAATGAGCGTGCCACTGCCCAAGTACCGCTCAATGTTGAGCCAATCTCTGTTGCTCTCCCTTCTTCTGCCAACCGCGAGCGCCGCCTTGTGATTCATGAGCCTGCTTCCACATAGGCTCCATAAAGTGAAAAAATTCCAGCTGTTGACCCCAACATAGCTGAAGACATTGGTCGTGAAGACAATGCTAATGCTGCTGAAGTCCTTTCTCAACTTGAACCCAATACGGTATCATCGCCTGCTCCCACGAGTAGTGAACTCATTAGCATTGGTCGTCCCCTGACGCCAGTTGCTCAAGATGACTCATGGGTTGAGCAACAACAAGACACCCCCTGCAAGATGAAATCCCCCATACTCCACCAGCTCAAGTCACCACTCCGGTACATGATGATGATTACATGGAACATACCACTCCCTCTACAAAGGCGTCACCAGCATTCCGCAGCCTTCGCAAAGGCCTCAGGCCCCATGTTTCCATGTCAAGCATTCTAGAAGAGGATGTGCAACACACAAGCTCAGTAGCACATCAAGTGTTCCCTTAAGCCATCCCTTCTGTGTCTGCTCCTGAGTCTGAAGCTAAAGTAGCTGAAGACATTCCGGCTGCATCAGCCGAAGAAGAAAAAGAAGAAGAGAAAGAAGCTACTCCCCCTTCCAATGATCTAGTCCTACATGAAGAGAACGTGATTTTGACGACCCTCTATAAGTGCATCTAGTGCCACCCCTAGTTGGTTTTGGAGTATTGACGACAAACCTAGTTGAGGGACTAATGTGTTTGTGAGAATTGCAGGAAAACACAGGTAGAAGTCCCTCATTGATTCGGTTTCACTACCAGAGATGACCCCTAAAAATGTATGAAGACATTGAAGACAATGGTGGTTTATGAAGATATTCATATTGAAGACAATGACATGAGAAGACTCCCTATGAAGCTTTTGGAACTCGAAGACCTAGATCCTTCATAGTTTTATTTCATTCATGTTGTGTCATAGGAACCACCGTACTGTTAAGTGGGGTCGAAGAGAACCAGTCAGAATGACTGAAGTGATGCCAAATTCAAATCCTATGTCTTCGAGCGAAGACTTTGAGAGAAAATCTTGTCCAGAGTCAGACAAGTCAGCTTTACTTGTAGCCCAAGTAAAAGTTGCCGTGTGAGCTCGAAATCCGACCGTTGGTACACGTGTCAGTTCCTTAGTGACCCAGGGTCATTTCGGACAGATCAGGTCGGGTTGCCAAGTGGCTATAAATAGTCCACCCCCCACAACCTTAAATGGTTGGCTGCTCAGATTTCAGTGCACGGCTTTTGTCGTTTGAGAGCAACCCACCTCGAAGCCTTTGAAAGAAAAATTCCCAGTGAGGAGAAAAGCCCTAACCACCCAGAGCCAGAGTAAATTGGGCATCACTTAAGTCTTCGTGTCTGTGTGATTTGAAGACTTATTACACTTGAGGACTGTGCATCCTCCAGACGGTTAGGCGTCGCGTTCTGAGCATCCAAGAGAAATTGTGGATTGCCAGTGAACGAAGTCTGTGAAGGTTTGGTAGTCTACCTTGAAGACTTACCAGAGTGATTGGGCGAGGTCTGTGTGACCTTAGCTCAAGGAGAAAACGGTGAGGACTGGGTGTCTTGGACTAAGTGTCCTTGACTGGGTGTCCGGGACTGTGTGTCCTTCGGTTTAAATACCTAGCCGCTCCAACCAGACGTACAGTTGTCACAGCAACTGGAACTGGTCCAACAAATCATTGTCTTCAACGTGTCACTGGTTTCATCTTCACTTCCCTTCATTTACAGTTATTCATTGTGAAGCCATTGCATGCTTGCTTTATCTTTTGTCTTCACAACATGAATGTATGATCTGTTCGGCTTCATAACTTCTTCCTACCTGATCCTTATTACACTGAAGCTGTTTGTCATTGCGCTTTCACTCTATTGAATACATGACCATGGCTGCCCTAGTGTAATCTAACTTCCGCTGCATAGTAATAGGCATAATCTTCACTGTTTGTCTTCATAACTCTCACGTTTTGAAGACTTCCATAAAAATCGCCTATTCACCCCCCCCTCTAGTCGATATAACGCACTTTCAATTGGTATCAGAGCCTGGTGCTCCCTTGTTCTGTGTGATTCGGTTTAACCACCTGGAGTTTTAGTTATGTCGACTGCAGGGATAATCAAAGTCTCCGCTGCTTGCCCCGTCTTCGATGGAACTGAATATCCCTACTGGAAGAATAAGATGCGCATGCATCTTGAAGCCATTGACATCGACCTATGGTATGTCGTCGAGAACGGCGTTCCCAAGGCTGGAGAAGGTGTCACTGCTGCTGATGTCAAGAAGTTCACTCAACTGGACTCCACTGCCAAGAATATCATATGTGGTCATCTGACCAAAGGACAGTATGGCCGTGTGAGTGCTTTGAAGACATCCAAGCTAGTCTGGGACTGGCTCTCAAAGGTCAATGAAGGCATCTCAACCCAGAGAGATCAAAGAATCAGTGTTCTTCGCAACCTCTTCAACCGCTTCAAGCGAAATGACAATGAGAATGTCCAGCACACATTTGACCGGCTCACTGACGTCACAAATGAGCTTCAAGCCCTCGGCGCCACTGAGATCACCAAACATGAAATCGTCAAGACGCTGCTGAGATCACTTGATAGTTCGTTTGACATCCTGACCCTGATGATTCAAGAACGTCCTGATTTCAAGACACTCGATCCGTCTGACATACTTGAGAGGCTCAACACACATGAGTTTCAACTTTCTGAGAAAAGAGATATCTACGGCCCAAACTATGGGCGAACTCGTGCCTTGAAGGCAAAAGCTGTCTCCTCATCTGAAGAAGAACCTGACTGCAGTTCTGATGATCCTGAAGACATTGGAAGAGAACTTGCAATGCTAGTGAAGAAGTTCCAAAAATTCACTAAGAAGAAAGGCTTCAGGAAATCCTCACGATCAAGCTCAAGGAATGATGAAGCTTCTGCTCATGACTACAAGAAGAAAACATGTCACAAGTGCAAGAAAACTGGACACTTCATCTCTGAGTGTCCACAGTGGGAAAATGAGAACAGAAGGAAGAAGAAGAGCAAGGAATATGATTCTGACGACAAGAAGAAGAAGAAATACTCAAAGTCTTCTTCCAAAACTTCATCAAAGTCCTCATCACACAAGAAGAGCTCATCTGGCAAGGCACGTGCGTTTGTTGGAAAGGAGATGGATTCAGAGGAGGAGTCCGCATCTGAGGAGGCAGAGGTGGAGTCTGAGGAGGAGTCTGATTCTGGCATTGCGAGTCTGGCTACAGCATACGTCGCCAAGTCCATCTTCAATACTGAAGACAATGATTGCATCACCGACACCGACGCAAATGACAAGTACGACTCCACTCCTACCTACTGCTTCATGGCACGCGGTGCCAAGGTAAACACACGCACTACTCGCTATGAAACATCAAGTGACGATGACTCTGAATGTGATTCAAAACCTAGCTACAAAACACTTGCTAAAATTGCAACTGAACAACAGAAAGCTATGGAACATATTCAAAAATTGTTAGACAGAAGCGATGATCTGTTGGGTGCTGAAATGACTCGATCTGAATCCTTAATTGAAGACATAAAAAACCTTCACGTTAAGTATCAGGAACTTGAAGATCGTTATGATACTCTCTCAACAACTCATGAAAAGATTTCCTATGATTATCTTCAAAGGAAGCAAGAACTTGAGAAATTGAGGGTGGCTCATGAAGATCTTCAAAAGGAAAACGAGTCACTTCGCGTTGAACAGATCAGTCCCGCTCAGGAAGGATTTGAACCACCATGTCTTAAATGCATTGAGCGTGATAATGCTGCTTCTGTTGCTGAATGTTCCACTACTACTACCGTTTCAATATCTTCAACTGTTGACGTGGTAACTAACCCCTCTGCTGAGGATACCACTGCAATTGCTGATGAGAATGCTAGGTTGAAGACATTGCTTGAAACAGGGATGTACAAAAGTCTGAAAGGGCATCAGACATTATGTGATGTCCTTAAGAAGCAGATTCTGAACCGAAACCCTAGGAAAGAGGGTGTTGGGTTCGTGAGGAAAATTAATGCAGATGGGTCTTACTGGAAACCTGAGCAGTACCCCAAAACCACATGGGTTGCTGCAAAGGAATCCTCAGCAGATCCATCCAATCTGTCTGGCTTCACTTGTGCTAACCCAATTATCATTGATGAATCCTTTGATGCAAACTATAAACTGTTTAAGAATCAGAATGATAAAGTGTTTGCCAGGTACATTGGTACTAACTGCAGGAATGGACCGCCTATGAAGAAGATCTGGGTTCCGAAAACATGTCTGGAAAATCTTCCTGTGATGTCTTCATGACACCTCACTTGAAGAAGACAAACCTCAGACCAAAGGCTTCATATGGTCCAAATGCTTCATACAAACAGGGGACTCACCTGAGTCGCACTAACGCAAATGTTTTGCAGGGGAACCATACTCAGGCATATGAATATGAGAGTGGTTCGTCGAACCGTCATGTTCATATGACCAAAAATTATTCTGCTTATTCCTATGAGTATTATTGTCCACCTACTAGACTGTATGCTAAGGTTTCAAAGCCAAAATTCTCAGATGCTGCACTTAGACTTATAGCTTATAAGCCACCCTTGAAGATGTGGATGGTTAAGAAAGCTTAACTCTCCTTTGCAGGGAAAGGTCTCCAGCACAAAAACAAAATCTTCTGATGCTATTGCTGGGGACCATAAAAATCTTGTGGGGCGCAAGATAAAATGCCCAAATGGCATCATTATGTACTTCGTTCCTGAATCGCATGCTACTCTCCCCATTAGTCCTAATCTGGATCTAAGTTTTCTTAACCCACTGGTTCGTCAAATGTTTATGCTTCACAACACTCTTCGTGAAGCCTATCCCCCTAACTGCACTGTAGGGTAGATACCAGCGACTTCAAAGTCTTCAGAATGGATTATTGACAGTGGGTGTACAAATCACATGACTGGCAGAAGAAGCCTTCTTATGGACTCAACTTTACGTCCATCCAACAAGAGCCACATTACATTCGCTGACACTGGTAAAAGTAAGGTATTGGGTCTAGGTAGAGTTGCAATCTCAAAGGATCAACACATGGATAAAGTCATGCTTGTTGAATCCCTTGGCTTCAACTTAATGTCTGTCTCAATGCTTTGCGATTTGAATATGATTGTAATGTTTGGCAAATATCGCTGCCTGGTGCTAATGGAATCTGACAAATCTCTAGTGTTTGAAGGGTATAGGAAAGGTGATTTGTATGTGGTAGATTTCTCAGCAGGACCACAACTTGCAGTATGTCTTCTTGCAAAAGCTTCAGAATGCTGGCTTTGGCATCGAAGGCTTGGGCATGCTGGCATGAGGAATCTCCACACCCTTGCGAAGAAAAAGCACGTCATAGGCATCGAGGGCGTCAAGTTTAAGAAAGATCACTTATGCGGTGCTTGTGAAGCAGGGAAGATGACAAGGGCAAAACATCCTTCGAAGACAATCATGACTACTACACAACCCTTCGAACTGCTTCACATGGATCTTTTCGGTCCCACTCACTACTCAACTTTTACTACTTCTGCATGCCTCTATGGCTTCGTAATTGTTGATGATTATTCTAGATATACTTGGGTGCACATAATCCTTTACAAGACTGAAGTGCAGGATGTCTTCAGACGCTTCGCAAATCGAGCTATGAACAATTTTGGCGCCAAGATAAAGCACATCAGAAGTGACAATGGCACCGAATTCAAGAATACTGGCCTTGATACATATCTGGACACCTTGGGCATCACACATGAATTCTCAGCTCCATACACGCCACAGCAGAATGGCGTCGTCGAACGCAAGAACAGAACACTCATTGAGATGGCCAGAACAATGCTAGATGAATACAAGACTCCAAGAAAATTCTGGACTGAAGCCATTGATACTGCATGCCATACAATCAATCGTGTTTATCTTCACAAGCTCCTGAACAAGACATCCTATGAACTCCTAACTGGCAAGAAGCCAAATGTCAGTTATTTCAGAGTATTTGGCGCAAAATGCTGGATCAAGGACCCACACCACACCTCAAAGTTTGCTCCAAAGGCACATGAAGGCTTCATGCTTGGATATGGAAAGGATTCGCACTCCTACAGAGTCTTCAATCTCTTCCACTACAAAGTGGTTGAAACAGTGGATGTGCGATTTGATGAAACCAATGGATCACAAAGAGAGAAATTGCCAAATGTGCTAGATGAAGTTCCATCAAATGAATCAATCAAGCTTATGGGAACTGGAGAAATTGTACCTTCTGAAGCTCAACCTGAAGAAGAACTTATCATCTCAGCACCTGATCCACATGAAGACAATGCTCAGCCTGAAGATATACCTTCAAATGACCACATAGATAAGCAAGAGCAAAGTCTTCGCCCCACACACCCTCGTGTTGCAAATGAAGTACAAATTGACAAAATACTGGACAGCATCAATGCACCTGGTCCACTCACTCGTTCAAGGGCAACTCAGCTAACGAACTTCTGTGGGCATTTCGCATTTGTCTCAATATCAAAACCCAAGAAAGTTGAAGAAGCCTTCATGGAACCTGAATGGATTCAAGCTATGCAAGAAGAGCTTCAATAGTTTGAGCTGAATAATGTATGGGAACTGGTTAAGCGTCCTGATCCACGGAAGCACAACATAATAGGCACCAAATGGATATACCGCAACAAGCAAGATGAGCATGGTCAAGTTGTCAGAAACAAAGCTCGTCTAGTTGCTCAAGGATATACTCAAGTGGAGGGCATTGACTTCGATGAAACATTTGCTCCTGTGGCTAGGCTTGAAGCCATACGCATACTGCTGGCCTATGCAAATCATCATAACATACTTCTATATCAAATGGATGTGAAAAGTGCCTTTCTCAATGGCAAGATTGAAGAAGAAGTGTATGTTGCACAACCACCTGGCTTTGAAAATCCAAAACATCCTGATATGGTATACAAGCTCAACAAGGCACTGTATGGCCTCAAACAAGCCCCTAGGGCCTGGTATGATACACTCTAGTACTTTCTGAAAAGCAAAGGCTTCATACCTGGTTCCCTGGATCCCACTCTTTTCACGAAGACATATGATGGTGAACTGTTTGTGTGCCAAATATATGTGGATGACATTATCTTCGGCTGCACCAATCAGAAGTATAGTGAAGAGTTTGGATACATGATGCAAGAGCAATATCAGATGTCCATGATGGGGGAGCTGAGGTTCTTTCTCGGTCTTCAAATACGGCAACAACGCAACGGCATCTTCATATCTCAAGAGAAATATCTTAAAGAGTGCCTGAAGAAGTTCAGTATGCAAGACTGCAAAGGCTTCACAACACCAATGCCAGCCAAGCATCATCTGGGTCCCGACGACAATGGTAAAGAGTTCGATCAAAAGGTATACCGCTCCATGATTGGGTCTTTGCTTTATTTATGTGCATCTAGGCCAGATATCATGCTTAGTGTTTGCATGTGTGCTCGATTTCAAGCGACACCAAAGGAGTCGCATCACTTAGCTGTGAAGCGAATTCTTCGATATTTGGCTCACACCCCAACTCTAGGATTATGGTATCCAAAGGGCTCAGAGTTTGATCTGGTTGAATTTTCGGATGCTGATTACGCTGGTGACAAAGTTGATCGCAAATCTACATCAGGCACATGTCATTTTTTGGGACGATCACTTGTATGTTGGTCTTCAAAGAAGCAGAACTGTGTATCTCTCTCCACTGCTGAATCTGAATACATTGCTGCTGGATCTTGCTGCGCTCAGCTTCTGTGGATGAAGCAAACACTCAAGGATTATGGCATTCATCTGAAGCAAGTGCCACTTTACTGCGACAACGAAAGCGCCATCAAGATTGCCAACAACCCAGTTCAGCACTCGAAGACAAAGCACATTGAAATTCGTCATCACTTTCTCAGAGATCATGTTGTGAAGGAAGACATTGATATCATACACGTCAACACTGAAGAGCAATTGGCAGATATCTTCACAAAGCCCTTGGATGAGAAGAGATTTTGCAAGTTACGGTGTGAGCTAAATATCTTGGAATCCTCAAATGTCCTGTGATCAGGCACACATCCTAACACTTATGCATATTGATGACTTAGATGTGCAACACACGAAGTAGCGTATATCTTCAATCAATGAAGACATACATTCTAAGTGTGAATACATTAATGTGGAATTTGACTTCGGAGCGCCACGATAATTGTGCGCCGTGTCTGGGTCTAATACTTCCTATACGGTGGGTAACGCCACCACCAAACGTTCCATTTTGAAGTGTTTCTCTCATGGCGTCACCTCTCAATGTCTTCACAATTGGTTTGGCTTCATTCTCTGTATGTCTTCATGATTATCTTCACTGCGTAGATTATATGGATATATATGTACTGATGTTCTGTCCTCTACAACATTCACTTATAGCTATGTCTTCTTGGTTGAATCTTTTGAACTAAGTGAATGTGATCGGACCCTAACCTCTCTATGCTTTCTATCTCAAACTCTATCTCTCCAAGTCATATGCATTCTGTTGAAACTGTCGAATGTCTTCACTGTGTCCTTGTCAGCCGAAGACATTGAGACAACCATAAAAGTCAGTTTTAATGCTCATTCCTCCACATAAGATCCGGAGAAGCAGAAACGACCGCCCGATAATTTAGGCGTGCGTGGGACGTGGATCAAATCCCGATAATCTAACTGGCCACGCGTGCCTCAAATGCGAACCGCCAGGGGTACCTGCGTAATAGCGTAGTGCCGCCTCTATCCATATAAATATACGATTCACTGCGGTCATTATCTCCTTCTTCCACCCTCGCACGAACCCTAGCACCACCGCTAGCACTCGACGACGAAGCGCTTCACTGCCGCAACCTCTCCGACGCTGTTTTCACGCCGACAGCGGACATCACTTTCTCCGCCGTCGCCGTAGGTGTCTTTCTCGGCCTCAACTCTCACTTTGTCTAGCAGTTCCAAGTGTGGTAAATAAAACCTCTTTTTACAGCTTCTTTTGATCCTACAGTTCAGTCACTTTCTGCCATAAGAAGTTTCTCTTCACACCAGTTAAATCTCTCGCTGCATCTCATAACATGCCTAGTATATTCACTTGTGCTTCATAAAGTAGTTAGATTCCTCACTTGTACTGATCTATGGGTTCGTACAAATCTGGAACCAACTTCTTATCTATAAGTGAATGTCTTTGCATAATAAGGTCAATGTCTTCTAAACCGATTTATCTTCAAAATCTTCTGAGAATGCATATGACCTCTTCCCCTTCCCTCGCACCTTAATGCTGTCACAGGTACATGTCCGTGGGAGAATCCTTTGGTTCTCATAGTCTGCATTCATTTGCAGAGTACTTGCAGCATCACATCAACTCGCCCGAAGCCAGTTCTTGCAAAAGGAATCCTTTGAAGCCTTTGAACATCTTGAAGCCTTCCAAGTTATTCATGGCTTCAGAAACAGTAGCAAGGAAGGGAGGCAGACAGCGACGTGGTGAAACGTCCAAAGATCTGCCTGATGAATTGGCAGAAATGTACAAAACTGATCCTGAAGAAAGCTATGGTCAGCGCAAGACACGAATCCAATGGATTCGAAGATATTGGGCAGAGCAATGGTTCCACTACCGCTTCGTCACTCAGGAATATGCGGAGAAGTGCGCCATCAAGAGACCTTGGGGAGATGTATTATACAAAAATCCCGTACCTAGGTCCAGAGACGAAGCCATTGCTCAAGGCTTCTATCCATGCATGGTGAGAGGACCACAGCCAGCTGATGCACATCCGTCATCACTTCTCTGGTGTCGCGATGATGATCTCTTCAAGCGCAACTTTCAGTTTGCACAACAGTCAGCAAAGATAAACAAGAAGAAATTTGGGCTTGACTTCAACCCTGGTCCCTCCTCACCAAGGTCAGATGGCACAAGCAACGCCGATCCCAATATCATCGGGCCGTATGCCAATCTTGCAGGCCTCATCACTCGCATCCTAGTCCAAGGGACTGCTGTGAATGACCCTCCAGCAGATACTGAGTCAGATGACGCCCCTGCTGCTCCGAAGCCAAAGCAGAAGAAGCCAAAAGCTCCAAAAGCTTCAAAGCCAGCCGTTTCTCCCAAGATCGCAAGAGTGAAGCCTTTAGCAACTGCACCTCCTGAAGCCAGTGTGCAGTCAGAAGACTTATCACGAGTGTCCAAGCCCCAAGAAGCCAAGAAGCCTCAGCCACACACAGGCAAAGAGCTCACAGCTTCTGACATTCTGCGCTGCGAAGCCATTGATCTCTCAAGCGATGAAGATCTTGGAGATGATGCTCTTGAGCAGCTCATCAAGAGCAAGGAGGAGGCTGAAATCTTCAACAATCTGCCTCTGTTTGATGTCGCCATCATCCACAACTTCATCGATGAATGGTTTGACACACCAGACATAAGCTTCAATGATCTGCAGCTACCCATAGGCCTCAGCGTTGCCTTTCAAGGTGCAATTGCTTCAGAACTTGCAATAGCCCAGCGCATTGTAGAACTGAAGCAGAAAATTGATTATGAAAAGGCTCAGTTCAAGAAGCACGTGGCCAAGCTCAGTGTGCAAGAAGTGAAAAGCTTCAAAACTATGTTGCATGAGCTGAAAGAGAGCTTCCTGAAGACGCGTGCTGAAGCTCAAGGCTCGCGAGAACGCATGAAGACTTTGGCTGATCACTGCGTGCAGGCCTACAATGAGGAAGAAAAGCGCAAGGCGCTTGGACGTCCCGGCATTGACCCCAGGATGGCCGCGAAGAAGAAAAAGAAGGTGGCTGTGACCGAACCTGAAGCGCCAAGGTCAGAACCTGATGCTCCGATTGTCTTCCCCGCTGCAACGACTGGCTCGAAGCCAAAGAGTCGATCAACCGCCTCACAGCACAAGAAGACACGGACTGCAGAGGCTAAAGCTAAGAAAAGAAAACATTCTGAAGCCTCTCCTTCTGAACCCATCATCAAGAAGCGCAAGACAAAGAAATCTCGGGCTGCTCCCACAGAGCCCCTGATAGTTGAACCACTCTGCGTCCGCTATCCTGACGCAGATCGTCAGTTGACAGTGCATGAGCCTGCTTACATAGAGGCTCCGCACGCTGAAGACATTCCAGCAGCCAACCCCAATGCTGCTGAAGACATTGATCCCCAAGACAATGTGCAAGGTGATGCAGCCCTTCCTCAGCTTGAGACAAGCGAACAGATCAGTATTGGTCATCCATTAATGCCAATCACACAAAATGCGTCATGGGCAGATAGCCCACATAGAGGAAGATGAGCCCCATCCCACTGCAACTCCACCAGCGCCTACACTCCATAGGCTTCGCAAAGGGCCAAGGGCTCAGGCTGCTGAAGACATTCCGGCTGCATCAGCCGAAGAGCAAGCAGAAATACCACAAGTTCCAACTCCCCCGCACCAACACAAAGAAGTTCTCAAGGAGAACATGCCTGAAGCTGAAAATGTTGAGGCTGCCACAAACAACGCCGAAGCAAATGTGGAGCCCTCCCCAACAACAGCTTCAGAAGACACCGAAGCTACTGCTCCTGAACATTCTGTGCCTGAGTCTGCTGCCGGACCACAATTCAACTATCATATTGCGCACAGGCCCCAGGTCCAGAAGCCGATCCCACGACTACCAAGGTTCCCAGGTCCTGCATCAGCTCCTGGTTCCTTCAACATCAACGGCTTCAGGGCAGATAACACGTTCTTCGACCGCTCCAAGAACCCTTATTCAAGGGAACGGATTGTATCAGATAGGTTCTGGAGCCATCAACAGCACAGCTATTATTCATGCATCCTCTACAACCAAGGCCGCATCTTTCCTCACAAGCACCTTGAGGTTGAAGCTGTTGCAGGTCTGCCTGGTCTGGAAGAAGCACTGGATTGCTTCAAGCAAGTGGGTTTGCTGCCATTTATCACTGATGAAGAGCACTGGAACGAAGATCTTCTGCTCCAGTTCTATGCCACTTTGCATATCAAAGGCTATAACAGAGATCCGAAGACATGGATCCTGGAGTGGATGACAGGCAATATCCATCATGAAGCCAATGCTTTCGACCTAATTGAGCTTACTGGCCTTCCCACTCCTGGCGAATTCTTTGAAGAAGGGTGCCAACTCCATGCTGAAGCAATTGAGAGCATATTTCAGCGTCCTGAGCCAGATATGAGTCAGATGCTCTCAATGATGAAGCCATTTCCTCCAAATGCACCCTATCCAACTAGGTTCTTCGTTGAAGACTTAGAGTACCTGCCCAGAACAATATATCACATCATAAGGCGGACTCTCTGGCCAGTCAAGGGACACTCTCGATATGCAACGATTGATGGTGCAATGAAGACTCTCATCTTCTGCATTCTTCATGGCAAATGCTTCAATGCATAGGATCTCTTCATCCGTCAATTTGCAGCATCTGCTTCAGAACTGTTTGGATTAAAGTTTTATGCTCCTTGGGTTATGAGGCTAATCAAGCTTCACTCTGCAATCTCCTATCAACCCTCAGCCCGCAATCATAGGATATTTTTGCCAGATGTGGACACATCTGCTGAAGCAATATATCCCGAGCCGGCCAAGCAACCACTAAGTCTTCAGAATGCAGAACACCAGAGCTTCACTCAAAATATTGAAGGTGTTGAAGCTCTCTCCCGAGTGTATCCAATGGCTGGCACCACACGTGCCCCTGCATCAACTGAAGCCACCAACAGCACAGCTGCAAAGAGACCCAAGAAGCGCGCTTGTGCACTCAATGACAGAGAGCTTCTTGTGGCTCTTCACCAAAAGCAAGATAGGCATCACGACTGGCTCAAGAGGCAGATGAGAAGCATCATGCAAGACGTCAATCGCATCAGAAATATGGCAACAAAGAATGCATTTGTCACACACGAGACCTGTCGCCGCACTTGGAAGGGCCTCACCATGATGTGCCCTGAAGCTGAACTGTATGAGGATGGCTTCACAGAGCACTTCAAATTTGACTCCACGCCTCCGAGAAGAGCGGTGATGCGCAGCACACCATCACTTGAAGAGTCAGAGTTCTCTTCTTCTGCTGCCACCGTGTCTGCCCGGATTATTGAAGAAGAAGACGACGCGACATCATCTCCACCTGCTTCAACGCGCGTCGAATCTGCACCAAGCTCGTCTGCACCGCCGCCAAACAACTCCACCGACCCTGCTGCGCCTGGGAACGCGTAGAAATCTCTATGTCTTCAAACCTTTTTGGTCATTACTGACAAAAGGGGGAGAAGCATATGATGGTAATAGTCTTCAAGCGGGTCACTATGGGCGGGTGCCTTCATATCTTGCTACATTTTGCTTCGTGCTTACAACTCCCGTTTTTGCTACATTTGTTTCCTTGAGTTGTAACACTTAGCCTTGATGGTCGTCTGCTACCTGCTTGTCACTCCGTTATGCGAAGATAAATTCCGCATGTGCGACGATAAATTCCGCACTCATCTCATTCTGCAGACGTCCATTTTCCATTATGCATGTCATTATCTTCATATACTTTCACATGCATAGTGGATTGTCATAAGTTGAAGTGGATCTCCACAAGTACAATCTGCCATGTGCATTTGCATTCAAGAAGCAAATTACTTATATGCACATCTTCAGGGGGAGCCCTTGCAACTTATGAAGACAATTCTTTTACAATTTCGCAAATTATGTTTCCCGTTGAAAACTTCAACTAGTTTGTCATCAATCACCAAAAAGGGGGAGATTGTAAGTGCATCTAGTGCCACCCCTAGTTGGTTTTGGAGTATTGACGACAAACCTAGTTGAGGGACTAATGTGTTTGTGAGAATTGCAGGAAAACACAGGTAGAAGTCCCTCATTGATTCGGTTTCACTACCAGAGATGACCCCTAAAAATGTACGAAGACATTGAAGACAATGGTGGTTTATGAAGATATTCATATTGAAGACAATGACATGAGAAGACTCCCTATGAAGCTTTTGGAACTCGAAGACCTAGATCCTTCGTAGTTTTATTTCATTCATGTTGTGTCATAGGAACCACCGTACTGTTAAGTGGGGTCGAAGAGAACCAGTCAGAATGACTGAAGTGATGCCAAATTCAAATCCTATGTCTTCGAGCGAAGACTTTGAGAGAAAATCTTGTCCAGAGTCAGACAAGTCAGCTTTACTTGTAGCCCAAGTAAAAGTTGCCATGTGAGTTCGAAATCCGACCGTTGGTACACGTGTCAGTTCCTTAGTGACCCAGGGTCATTTCGGACAGATCAGGTCGGGTTGCCAAGTGGCTATAAATAGTCCACCCCCCACAACCTTAAATGGTTGGCTGCTCAGATTTCAGTGCACGGCTTTTGTCGTTTGAGAGCAACCCACCTCGAAGCCTTTGAAAGAAAAATTCCCAGTGAGGAGAAAAGCTCTAACCACCCAGAGCTAGAGTAAATTGGGCATCACTTAAGTCTTCGTGTCTGTGTGATTTGAAGACTTATTACACTTGAGGACTGTGCATCCTCCAGACGGTTAGGCGTCGCGTTCTGAGCATCCAAGAGAAATTGTGGATTGCCAGTGAACGAAGTCTGTGAAGGTTTGGGAGTCTACCTTGAAGACTTACCAGAGTGATTGGGCGAGGTCTGTGTGACCTTAGCTCAAGGAGAAAACGGTGAGGACTGGGTGTCTTGGACTAAGTATCCTTGACTGGGTGTCCGGGACTGTGTGTCCTTCGGTTTAAATACCTAGCCGCTCCAACCAGACGTACAGTTGTCACAGCAACTGGAACTGGTCCAACAAATCATTGTCTTCAACGTGTCACTGGTTTCATCTTCACTTCCCTTCATTTACAGTTATTCATTGTGAAGCCATTGCATGCTTGCTTTATCTTTTGTCTTCACAACATGAATGTATGATCTGTTCGGCTTCATAACTTCTTCCTACCTGATCCTTATTACACTGAAGCTGTTTGTCATTGCGCTTTCACTCTATTGAATACATGACCATGGCTGCCCTAGTGTAATCTAACTTCCGCTGCATAGTAATAGGCATAATCTTCACTGTTTGTCTTCATAACTCTCACGTTTTGAAGACTTTCATAAAAATCGCCTATTCACCCCCCCCTCTAGTCAATATAACGCACTTTCACCCTCTCGTTATTGAAGAGATGGAGGTTGAAAACAATGAGGCTGCCATGACTGACACTACTGAAGCCAATGACACTATCATGGCTGAAGACAATGTGGAGCCCAAAGCCAATGCTGCTATTGACACCATTGTGCATCCAATCACTTCTGATGACGTCGTTCCTCCACCAAGGCCTCATACTATGGAACGTGCATTCAATCATGGTGAGTTGGTGTCTGTCAGATGGCCTATCATGGTTCTACCCACTATTCCCGACCCGCAATATGATTATCATGTGGAGTAGAGGCCTCAGGTTCAGAAGCCAAAGCCAAGACTACCAAGGCTTCCCAGTGCTGCAACAACACAGGGCTCATTCAGTGTGCTCAGCTTCAGAGAGAACAACACCTTCTTTGACAGCACCAATAACCCATACACGAAGCCCAAGATCTCCTCTGACAGGTTTTGGAGCCATCAACAGCGAAGCTACTACTCTTGCATCTTATACAACCAAGACCGGATTTTTCCTCATAAGCGTCTGGATTGTGATGCTATGGCTGGGATGCCATGCCTTGAGGAGGCACTGGACTATTTCAGAGACGTTGAGCTGCTGCCGTTTGTGACTGACAAGGAGCACTAGAACGAAGAACTTCTGCTACAGTTTTACGCTACATTGCACATTTGAGGCTACAACAGGGATCCAAAGACTTGGATCCTTGAGTGGATGACAGGTGACATTCATCATGAAGCCAAAGCTCAGGGCATCATTGAGCTTACTTCCCTGCCCACTCCAGGTGAGTTGTATGAACCTGGTTGTTACCTTCATCAAAACGAACTGCAGATCATATTCCAGAATCCAGAGCCCAACATGAGCCAGATATTGAGCATGATGAAGCCATTGCCCCATGATGCCGAATACCCCAAGGAATTCTTTGTTAAGGACCTTGAGTACTTGCCGCACACAGTTTATCACATTCTGAGGCGTACTCTCTTGCTAATCAAAGGCAATTCCTCTGAAGCTAAACTCGAAGGCGCCATGAAGACATTGGTGCTCTATATCATCAACGGCATCAGATTCAACACTCAGGATTTCTTCATTCGACAGCTTGCAGGATATGGGATTGATCGTTTTGGACTAAAATTTTATGCTCCACGGGTGATGCGCTTGATCAAGATTCATTCAACCATCAACCTTCACAGCGCAACCATGTTGTATTCCTGCCTGGTGTTGATATGTCCATTGAAGCCATCTACCCTGAGCTAGCAAAGAAGCCACTCCATCTTTAAAATGCTGAATTCCAAAGCTTCATGCAGCCAATTGAAGGGATTCATTGACCAAATTATGCTACTCCTGCTTATCCTCTGGTTGGCAACTTGCGTCTGCCGCACCATGCCAATACTGAAGCCACTGCCAGCACAATTGCACAAAGACCGTGAGCTTCTAGTTTCTCTACATCAAAAGAAGGATAGGCATCATGACTGGTTGAAGCGTTAAATGCAGAGTCTCTTGGTTGATGTTAATCGCATTCGCAAGTTGGCCACCAAGAACTCATTCGTCGCACATGAAGCTTGTCGGCGGTCTTGGAAGAGCCTCCACTACAAAAAAGACAGATCCGTGACATTTTGGGCCAAACGATTTTTTTGTCATACATATGACACTTCTATGATGATAACTGTGACAAAACCCAGTATCATCATAGATGTGGTGGGCTCCTACTTCTATGACAAAAAATCATGACAGAAAATGGGCTTTTCGTCCTCGGCGGGCCGGAGACGCAGCTGCATGACATTCTTTGGGCCGTCCATGACGGAAAAAATCATGGTAGAAGCGAGGGGGAGGAAAATTTCGGGGAGTTCCCGGTTACGTGGGAGGTCGGCGGCCGAGCGATGCGCGTTTCCCTCGTACACGTACGTGCGTGTGTGCGAGGTGTTGGCTCTAACTGAACCCGATCGAGGCGTTGGGCTCTAACTGAACCCGAGCGATTGCACTGCAGGCTACGCGTTACTAAACCCGAGCGATCGATCGATGGCTGTTAACTGAACCCGATCGAGCGATTCCTTTGCTATTGCTGCTAACTGAAGCCGATCGATGCTGCCACTGGGATGAACAGTGAGCGTTGCAAGGTGGGGTTGGATGAACAGTGAGCGGTGGCGTTGCCTCTGGATGAACAGGACCCCGTGGTGTGGTGGAGGGCTGGATGAACAGTAGACGGTGGAGGGGTGCCCGTGGAGGGGTGGTTGAACAGGACCCCGTTGTGTGGAGGGCTGGATGAACAATAGACGGTGGAGGGGTGGTTGAACAGTAGCCGGTGGAGTAGCGCACGGTGGAGGCTGGATGAACAGGAGCCCGTGGAGGTTGGAGGAGGTCGACGGTAGCCCGTGGAGGCTGCAGGAGGTCAACGGTGGAGATGAACAGTATCCCGTGGAGTCCCGTTTTGCGGTACTCCACACCCCTCCCGATGAACAGGACCCCCGTTTCGACCGTAGCGCTCCAACACAAGTTCGTTTCATCCGTTTTGTGGTACGCCACACCCCTCCCGATCAACAGGACCCCCATTTTGACCGTAGGAGGTCCGTTTCCTCCGTTTTGCGGTACGCAGACCCCTCCCGATCAACAGGACCCTGTTCCGAACATAGGAGGTCCGTTTCCTCCGTTGTGTGGTACGCCAGGCCTCGTTTCCATCGCCTGTTCCGTCCAAGCCCTCCCGATGAACACGACCACGCATTCCGTTCTGACCCAGCCGGTTGGCTCCCACACGTTCCATTGCCACCCGATGAACACGACACATTTCGTTGCCTCCCCATAAACATGACGCATTTCGTTGCCTCCCCACGAACACGGCGACGACGCTGTTTCTCCGTTCCGACCCAGTCATGTACACGAGCCCTGGCTGTACGTATGCGCGAGTAGGCATTCGAGACCCCGCCCATATGTACACATACGTGGCCGTATTTTCTCTCTTGCACCCTGGCCGCTGTACGTACGTATACATGCTACGTGCGCACCTCTACTACGACACGTACGCGCCTCTACTACGACACGTGCGTGCCTCTACATCCACCGGTATATATGTACGTACACGTTCGCGACCAGAATGACAATTCTACGTACGCTTCGATCAGGTGGGTCCCGACTGTCAGGCACTTCCTTGCATGCGAAGATGTAGCTGGTGGGTACCAGCAGTCAGGGGGGCGAATCGTTTTTTTGGCCAGACGCACTTCCTTGCGTGCGAAGATGTAGCTGGTGGGTCCCAGCAGTCAGGGGGAAACATTTTTTTCGTGAAATACAACGGCCCGTCCGGTGGGTCCCAGCTGTCAGGTGGAGGAATCATTATTTTCCGTGTAATAAGGACGCACTTCCTTGCTGCGGCCGTGGACCTAGCTGTCAGCCTCTCCACGTACAGTCCACGTCCGATGGAAGTCGTTCCTTGACCACGTTGACCACGCCGCACCGAGAGCACCAGGGCGGTGGACAACGTTGGGGCCTAGGAAGGGGACAATGGGGAGCCGGGGAAGACGCGACAGTGGAAGCCCACGCGTAGAGGAGTACGAGGGTTCACTGGTTCGACTGCGGTGTGAGGCTGCCGTCACTGCAGGGCCTGGCCAGCGGTGGGAATAGTAGGGGGCGGTGAGGCCTCCACGGCAGCACAGCTGGCCACGGGAGGCAGGAGCATGTGGCACGACCGGCACTGCTTTGGGCGGCTGGAGCAAGAAGACCAGAGGTTGAAGAAACACTACGGCCGTTGAATGGACATCATACGGTCACTGGATCTAGAATCGTTTATATTGACTAAGTTGACAAAGCCCTCCGTCCCCGTCAACTTAGTAGGCCCGCAAGTCAGCCTCCCGCCAAGGTGGGTCCCAACTAGCAGGGGGGTATTCATTTTTTTGTGTGTAATAAGGAGGCACTTCCGGTGGGTCCGAGCTGACAGCAGGGGCAACGTTTTTTTCACGAAATACGGTTGCCCTCAGGTGGGTCCCAGCAGTCAGGGGCAAACGTTTTTTCGCGAAATACTGGTGGGCATCTAGTGGGTCCCTGCTGCCAGGTGGAGGAATAATTATTTTCCGCGTAATAAGCAAGCACTTCCTTGCGACTGCCATGGACCCAGCTGTCAGCCTCTCCATGTACAATATTCTTCCGATGGAATTCGGTCGTTGACCACATTGACCACGCCGCACCGAGAGCACCACGACAGTGGACGACGGCGAGGCCTAGGAAGGGGACGACGCAGAGCCGGGGAAGACGCGGCAGTGGATGCCGCAGAGAGGAGTACGAGGGTTCACTGGTTCGGCTGCGCTGTCGTCGCCGCAGAATAACAGGGGGTGTGGGTGAGTGGAGTGGAGGGATGGCCTGGCTAGTGGTGGGAGTAGTATGGGGGCGGTGAGGCCTCCGCGGCAGCACAGCCGGCCACGGGAGGCAGGAGCAGGCGGCACGACCGGCGCTGCTTTGGGTGGCTCGAGCAAGAAGACCAGAGGTTGAAGAAGAGCTACGGCCGTTGGATGGAAATCATACGATCAGTCGAGCTAGAATCATGCATATTGACTAAGTTGACAAAGCCCTTCGTCGCCGTCAACTTAGTAGGCCCACAGCTCGGATCTGGCAGGGAACATATAGCCCATTTGCGATTTGTATGAATGTATAACCCATTTTTTTAAATTCTAATGGAATTTACTACAGCCCATTTACAGTTTGTTAAAAGTACAACCCAACTTCTAGCTAGGACAACAATTAATAATTTCAAATAACCGCTCAAAACAGAATTCAAAAAAATTCCCACATTTTGATGGGATCCGAAATATTTTTATTCGAAATTTCTTGTCAGGTCAAATATAATTTTAAAATAAAGTTGTATTACGTTAAAATCCAACAAAATATTGCGCGCGCAACAAGTAATGAAATTAAAATTTTCAAATTCCAATACTAATATATTTTTCAAACTAATTACGTGTTTGGTGCATAGTAACTGTCCAGTTACTATAATTACATCCCATTTATTATTTCTTAAAGTCCATTTTCTTGTTAAGCCTAATGCATACCTCCTAGGAAAGTTTGCAGCCCAGCGGGGCGGAGAATAACAAGTTTACCCGGATATTGTGTACAACTGTCGGCCCAGTTGCATTGCTGATGTTGAAAAAAAGGCATGTGTAGTACAGTACAACCTAATATGGTTACTCAGCCCACATTCAGCGACGCTGGAAAGGCCCAAACAAGGCTTCTGTACAACTTTTTGAAGTCACTGAGCTCAATTAATAACTTAAGAAAAAAGTTAGATTACAGTGGAACCTAATTAAAAGCTGTCACGAGCAAATAAATAATTCAACGGGTCCCACTTGTGTGTCTGCGCATGTGTGTGTGTGTGCGTGTGTGTGTGTGTGAGAGAGAGAGATTGAGAGAGAGACCCATCGGTCGATGCTCGCAAATACATCTTTCAGCCATATGCATTGCTGATGCTCAGTAAAAACTTATATAGTTGACACAATCATATAGAACATCATAGCACACTGAACTTGCATACAAAAATTTCACGCAGGCGGCACAATCAGGATGGAAGCAGTGGATCGCTACGGGAAGGGCTATGTTGAAACCAACGAAGTCGCACATAATGGTTCATCATCTTTATCAATGACGGGGAAATATCTTGAATGTTGTGTAAAGAAAACAGACAGACAACACAATAAGTTCTGCTAGCACATTAAGTTGACGTACATCCCTTTCTAAAAAAAGTTCAGGTACAAAATTAGAATAGGTCACAATCAAATGTACTGGCATATCAGTGCTTTACACCCATAGCTCGGATTTAACTAGTACTCCCTCCGTCCAGGAAAAGTTGTCCACAGGGTAGTGTATTTGTTTTTTTTTGCAAAAAAGCCCATAGAGTTTTAAACACGTCACAAAGAAGTCCATCTCCTTCCTTCCTCCTCCCCCGTCGCCCGCGCCTTGCAGCCATCGCCGGCTACCCACCTGCGCCGTTGCCCGCCTGGATCTGTGTCGCGACCAACACCAGAACCGTGGCCCAGCCCGCGACCAACAACAGCGCCGCCGCCCGATTGCACCTGTGCCGTGGCTTACCACCTGCACCGCCCGCCGTGAAGGCGACCTGCGCCGGTGCCCTCCTCGAGCTACGCCGCCGGCCCCGTTGAAGGTCGCAGCCCATGTTCGCCACCCACCTGCGCCTCCGATTTCGTCCGCTTCGGCCGCCGGCGCCGTGGACAATTCCGGCCACTCCCGCCTCTCATGCTGCTACTGGTGGACAACGCCGGCGCTGTGGACCTCTGATGCTGCTTTTGCCTTTTCCCCTACCTCGCCTTTGCTGCCACTCCTGCCTGTGCCGGTGAGTCTGCCCCACCCGCCTCTGCTACTGTTGCTGTTCAATTTGTTGCTGTGAGTCTGAATTTGCTGTTCTCAGTACAGGCGAAGAAAATTCAGTCAGGGGATACAAAGCTAGAGAAATAATCCAGGACAAAGGCTGTACACTGCTACTAAATGATGAACATATTATAGTGAAAATTTAGTTTGATGCCATCAAATTCATTGAGTAATACTCTTGGCATTCTTGGAGATCTGCTAGTTTTTGGAAGTTTTTCTTGCTATAGTTAACTGAAAATGTTCAGTGTTCCAATACTGTAGAGAAACTACAGTGCCTGTAATTCAGTTATGAGTCCTTTACTGAAACTGTAGTGTTTGCTAAAACTGAGATGTAAACTAAAGGAGTTTGTGATTTGCAGAAGCTGTAGCATACTCCAACAAGTGATAAATGCACTCAAAAGTTCACTGAGAAAATGCAGAGGCTGCTCACTTGTTACTAAAAGTTTTCTGGAGTGATAAATGCACGCAAAAGAAGTTCAGTTAACTGTTACTGTTGCTGTATGAATTCCAACCAGGTCAATTTGTTGTCAATTACTCTGTAATACTCAACCAGGTTTATGCAAAATGAAGATCAACCAGGTTTATTTGGATTTATTTGAATCATTTGAATTTATTTGCTTTATTTGGATTTATACACCATTTGTCCAATTGCAAACATACCTAAAGTTTCCAATTGTCCAATTTCAGTCATTCATTTTACAGAGAGCTAAGCATAGCCATGACTCTTCCCTAAATATTCCTGTAGAATCAATTCAAGCAGCACAAAACTGAAAACTGAAAACTGCCACAACCCCTTAACTGAGAGTTGATAAAAACATGTCCCTAAAATTGGAATTATTTGAATTAGCTAGGTTTATTCTTCTTCATATACAGAAAAAGATGAATATTGTTCGTCTACTAGTTACTTCAAATTTAGAACTGAATAAACACTTGTCATCTTCAGTAAACACTCGTAAATCTAGAGTGGTTTTAAACTTAGAATGCACCAAGTACTAATATCCTTTGCCAGGCTACACACCATCTACTTGGAGTAGACAGCAAGATTCACAGAGACATGCACGCTTCAATAGACTTGTGAATGCTAGCAAAGTGATATGTAAAAACTTGGATGTTCTCAGAAATATAGCACCAGAGGACGTTAAGTGAACTGTCCTGTATGCTAAAGGCAAGGAAATGTCACCTTCTTTTCTTCTTCGAGCAGTTGATGAACTGGCCTGTATGCTACAGCTACACATAGGTTCTGCAGAAAATGCACCAAAAGAGTTACACATAGGTGAAGTAGTGGCCAAAATTCAGAAAAGTTACTAAACAGCAGAAGTAGTGGCCAAAATTCAAAGTACTAAAAAGATTCTACACTAAATATACAGTGGTATCCATGTTTTGTATCCATGACATTTTTTTATCTGTTTGCATGCATAGGTCCCACCTATCAGGAAGGATGGGCACGTACGCGAACAGGTATGACTCATCAGTCTACCCGCATAGCCTTTTCGTTTAGTCTACCTAGCCGTCTAATCAACTGCCTGCACTCCATTTCTCCCATTTACTTCTCCATCGGGAACTGATTCTCCTCGGCTTCTTCACCTCCCCTTCGTATTCATTTGCATCCAAACCCCACTGCGTTCACATTGTTTTAACCTCTTTAAATAATCATCTACTGCTTCAGTTAGACTAGCCATCCAATCCTAATTCTCCAAACCATAGCCCTCCGTTCTAGCAGTTCCAAATGGCGGAAGAGATCGAGATGCAGGTTTTTAGCGTCCAACATGTCATCGTCGAAGGCTCGATGCGCATAGTTGCCACCGTCACCATCCACCCAAGGGTTGTTCGGCAGTGGATCAACAATGTATCCAACTCCCTATAAAAGGTAGAGACGAGGGTCATCGGTCTCAACGTAGAGGACACGGGCGTGCCCCTGGGAAGATCCAGTGCGCCGCCGTCCTTCAGCTGTGCCACGAAGATGATGTTTTGGTGTACCACATCATACACTCACCCTCCATACCACGTGAGCTTCACGATTTCTTGTCTCAGGAGGATGTATACTTCTGTGGGGCAGCCATCGAAGGGGACAAACAGAAGCTGAAGCCGTACAACCTTGATTTGAAAAGCATCGCTGACATACAAACCAGAATCAAAATTCCTGTGGAAGTTTGTGATAAACAGACACCATCCCTATTCGACGCAGCAAATTTTGTGCTCGGTACAAATCTTCAGAAGGGTGATGAGACAGTGGCATTAAGGTCGTCTAGATGGGAGAATTATCCCTTGATGTATGAGCGGATAAAATATGCCGCCCTCGATGCTCGTGTGAGTTTCGAGATAGCTGCAAGGTCCAAAGAGCTTGTTGCGAAGCCGTCTCCCACAGAGAATGAGAACAAGAAGAAGAAGAAGAAGAAGAAGAAGAAGAAGAAGAAGAAGAAGAAGAAGAAGAAGAAGAAAAGGCTGCACCAGTAGGAGGGCATTATGGATGGATGAACTATTTCCTCTCTTGTAAAAAAAATTATTCCCTCTCGGTGTATATTGATATAGATGGACTATTTCGATGGTGTGCATGTCTTTGGAATAGAGTAGTAGTGTGGGTCCGCTTGACTATAAGGAACTATTTATCCGCATATATAGCTTTCTCTGCTACTCCTTCCAGTGATCGATATGCAGTGCATGTGTCCATAGACATGACAGATTGTGTGCATGACATGTGGGCCACCTAAAATGCAGCGAGCATCAAGTTTCTACCAAAACCACCCGCGATTCCCACGATGTCGCTCGAACCCATGAAACCACACGTCCCCCGACCTGCGGCTCACCCCTCTTGGCCCCATTGCCCCTCTGCCTAAGGGAGCATTACATGTGGACCAGTCACCTATCGGGTCCACATGTTATTAACTCAAAGGTAGGTGCAATGGATCCAAAGTAGTATAATAATACTTATTCACGTGCTTGAAATATAAACACTCTAGTTTTGATATACATGTGTCAGCAGACATGACAGCTTGTCCATGGAAGTTGAACCATGGCGACCATCACGTTTCTTGTTTCTACCACTGCCACACCCACACGTGATTCCCACAACGCCGCTCCAACCCACGGCACAACATCCCCCGACGTCGACATGGATCCTCTGACGTGGCTATCACTGCCTTGCCCTGCCTTTCCTTCACTGACAGGTGGGACCCACGCTTATGGGTCCCACATGTCAGTGACAGAATGGTAGGATTGTTCACGTCAGGGGATCCTCATCCCCCCGACGTGCCCCTCATCCCTCTCGGCCCCACCGCTCCTACTCTATCAATGAGCCCTGTCTGACACCAAATTTCTTGGCTTCCGTGCTACAGCTAGATCTTCCCCTCGTTTCTATTTTCCAACCCGGCGGTGGGCGGAGTGTCGGTTTGCTCAACGGCGGTCCCACATGAAAGTGAAAATGCTAGGCAACACGCCTTCCCTAAGCTATGTGTCATGCTGGACGGGCCGTGTTGTACTCCCGATTCCTGGGCGTGTGGGGGTGCAATGCGAACGCGGCAGGCCTTTTCCTTTTACCAGCAGTGTGCCCGTGCGTTGCGACGGATCCAAAGTTTTGATATACTCCTAATATATTACTCCCTCCGTACCTAAATATTTGTCTTTTTTGAGATTTCAAATGCACTATCACATACGGATTATATAGACATATTCTAGTGTTTCTAGCAAGATGCCCGCGCGTTGCACGAAGTTGATGGAAAAGGTAAGCACAACTTATAAATTGACGGATGGAGTACTAGTTACAATGATGCATATAATTAAGCAAAGGGATCGCACATGTCGGTATTGACTGGAACGAGAATGCAACAATACAATAAGAATTAAGGCCACGATGATGCGATTGCAGTGGTGGTTACAGAAGGCAAGAAGAAAGAAGGATCCACGAACGTACGACCTCCTCCTCCTCAACTTAGTGTGCCAGGCCACCGACCGGCGGCTAAGGAGCGGTGACTTTTGTGGCGAGGTCGAGGTGCTTCTCAGCAAAGGCATCCAAGGCTTCCAGACGGTTGAGGAAGGCCAACGTCGTAGCGTCCTCACTGGCCTTGTAGATACCTATGTACACGATTTCCTCGTACATGTGGATGTGTAGGTCGATGAATTCTTGCAGGGCGAGGCGCCTCGTCGCGAGCGCGACCTCCAGGTGGACATTCTTCGTGGCGTCGGTGGGCAGTCGCAGGGCCACCAGTGCTTGAAAGAGGTTCCGGCCATGGAGGCCGATTAGGGTGGCAGGCAATGAGGAGCCCGGGCACGCGGGCTGGAGGAGTACGGCGATGTCGTCCGCGAGCTTCTTGAGGACGGTGAACTTGTTGCTGGTGTGTAACGCCCCAAGACCAGAGCTTCAGATGCCTTCCAGGGTTTCCGGGTTTCCTCGTGTGATTTGTTGGGTCCATTGCATTTCATCTTTGCATCATGTGCATTGCATCATGTCATCATGCCATCATGTCATTTCTTTTTTTAACTCAACTAAGTAAATGGCATGGATCTTTGATCCATTTAAACCGAGGGAATTCACGTGGTGATTTCTCTATATAACATATCCTCCAAATATTTTAGGGAGCTATATTAAACATTCCAATTATGTGGAATTATCATCACACACTTGCAAATATTTTCCCCATGCCTTCGTCCCATTTTTTCCCTTCTCTATTAATGTCCATTCTTTTCCTATAAATTCTAGACTGTGCCAGGCACTGGCAGAGCTTCGGCAAGGCCGAATGGGCCGTGGCCTGCCCAACATTTTGACATTTGTACACTAATTCATTTACTCCTAGGCCTTGAAACATCAGCCCACAGGCTACTTAATTCTATTTGTCCGATCAGCCCACCCAACAATTTGCCTCAAGCTCCGCCACTGGTGCCAGGATCACCTCCTCCAATTTTCAGATCCTTTGAACTTTTTTTGGTTGGATTCAAAAATATCTCAAGTTTGAATCTAATTCAAACTTGAATTATTTTTCTATCTCTAAAATATTGACAAAGCATGTTATTCTATTTGGGCAAAGTTTCGGCACTCTAAGAATATTTTATTTCCTGAAATATTCTTTCCCTAACCCTCTCTTTTTTTTTCTTCTCTCTAGTTGTTTTTTTTTCTGTTGAAGCAAATTAGAGAGGAGTTTTTTTTTGAGACAAAATTAGAGAGGAGTAGGAGAGAGTAGCCCATTCCAGGCCGGCCTCCCTGGGTCTCCCTAGGCCAAACTCTAGGCCGGCCCGTTTCTTCTTGGCAGCCTAGCCATGCCGACCGGCCTCCAAGGCCCAGTCTTTTCCCTCCTAAGGCCCAAGGCCATCCAGCCAGCAGCGCCAGGCCTAACCCTAGCCTTCCCCGCTCGTTCCCGTGGCCTCTCCTCGAACTCCCTCGCGCCGCCAGGAGACCGTGAGCGTGTTGTCTTGCTCAATCTCCCTTCCCCTCCTTCCACCTAGAGTCTCCTCCGGCCTCCCCTTTTGTCTATGTCGTTTGCTGATCCGTGCCTCGAGCACCGGCGCTCCAAGGGCAGCCGCCTGTGGCTCGTCGCGGCCGTAGCTCCCCACCACCAGCAAGCAGCCGGGCCGTGCCAGCGACCGCCGTCATGACGACCTCCACCATCGGCACCTTCCTCCTTCAATGTTCGAGCCAAATGATGGGATAGGCTTGCTAGAAAAACGGAGGGCACGCCCGCAATATCAATAAGAGAGGAGATGGCTGCTTGTTGTCTGTGCACGTGCGTGTGAGAGACGGGTCAGGAGGCATGCACGAATGATGAGGGGGGACGATGTGGCTGTGGTAAGCAGACATAACTACATAGGAAGACCAATCACCCTTTGTTAGAGAAAGGAGAGACATAACTTGTGAGGTACGTCAATTGATGGGGGGGGGTAGTTAAAGTCGATCTAGGTATATGTTGGGAGATCGGTCGGTATACATGCATGTGTGTGTTAGAAGCAAATGAGGCACAAGGAGAAGGATAGAGAGAGGGATGCATGTTGGAGGTCGTACGAGAGGCATACTATATCGAGGGGGAGGAGTGTGCGAGTACGAGATGATGAAAAGAGTGGTGGAAGTGAGGCATGGACGGTGACAAGAGAAGAGGGGAAGCTTGTGTTGTGCTAGGCACACCTGGCTAGAGAGGCATATCGATTGATGTGTGCTGTAAAGAAGGAGCTGTGGGGCCTACACACACCGTGGGTGAACGACCTAAAGTGAAAAGACGAATTTGCGCGATGGATCTAGACAATGCTTAGGGAGGGTGAGAGGGATGCGGGCGTGTGCATGCACAAGAGAAAGTTAGCGCTAGCTACAAAGATAAGAGGGTTGTGTGGGTGTAAAAGACGAATAGAGATCATATATACTTTATTATAAAAAGCGAATTCGGATATTTGAAGAATTTATCATAGTGTTTCAAATCGAGCATGTGTGAATATATATAACGGTGATACACATGGTGTGGTTATGAACATGTTATACTACATTTAATATATTTTATCTCTACTGTTATAAAAAAATGGAGTTGTTGATGATGGTGTTCCTGCCATCCTGCATTATAGGCCGTCCAATTTATATCTGGCGGATAGCAAGGAAACTATGATGGTTGAAGTTGGCAACAATCATGATTGTAGATTCTTATTGAAATAGAGAAACGAATTCAAATTTAGTTCGAATTGCAGCAATAGTATAGACATTTGGAATGCACTAAAATGTTGGTATGAGTAGGTTACATGCATTATACAACAAGCGAAAAAATTTAATCGGACATAACATGGATTCATACTCCCTCCTTCCATCTATATAGGGCGTAATGAGATTTTAAGACCGCCTTTGACTATTGACAAGATTAATAGTACATGACATGCACAATGTGAAAATTATATCATTGAAAGAACCTTTCACAGACGAATTTAACGGTGTGCTTTGTGTAAGTTGCATGTCATATATCATTGCTCTAATATTTGGTCAAAGTTAGCATCGAAAAACGCATTAGGCCCTATATAGATGGAAGGAGGGAGTAGCTTTGAATAGCATTTGTATAGTAAAATGGGGCAGGACTCTCTCTTTGTGTGGTGTGAATAGTTTTATTTGTTTTGTTTTCTTTTTGGTTGAGGGAAGTGCAAATTGATTTGGTACGTATACAAGTACAATATTACTACACGTTAGGCTTGCCCCTAAAATTCAACCCGCGTCTTGTTATATCCCGAAAATTCAGATATCGTGCTCCCAAAACTGGCGCCTTCACAACCCGCGCCTTGCTATCCCGAAATTACAACGCGCGCGAAAACTCCCTCAAGCTGCCAAATCCCGACACGCGAAATCCCCCTTCTAACCCTGAGCCGAAAGGGTCGCTAGTTCAAATCGGTGGGGGTACTTTTGTAACACACCCTACATTTTGGACAAGCGTGTCCCTAAGTCATGCTTCACCCCCTCCCATCGCCCCCTTTTCACCATTCGAAATGCCAGTCCGCCATAACCTCTCCGCTCTAGCCGCGAAACCCCACCCTCCTCCGTCCGCCACGTCACCGCTGCCCAGCCGGAGCCTCTTCCCCGACGACGTCGTCCACCGCAACAGCTCGACGTCCCTCGTCCACATCCCCGAATGAGGATCTGTCCTCCATCTCGCCGTCCCGCCGGTTCAGCCGCCCCGTCCTCCACCTCCAAGGAGCTGCTCCAACGATCGCCTCGTCTATCGCGGCTGCTCCATCCCCATAGCGCCGCCTTAACCTGCTCCACTGGAACCGCAGCATCCTCACCGACTCCTCGGACGAAGCCGAGGCCTACTCGGCGCCACCAAAGAGGTTGTACACTCATCGCATCGCACCTTCTCCTTAACTCGACCTCCCGGCGCCGACGGTGCTCCATCCCTGTAACACCCTCGATGCGGCTATATCTCCCACGTGTCGGAGCACGACTTAAAGGCATAACTGCATTGAAGGCAATGTCGCAAGAGGGGTAATCTTTACACATCCCATGTACTGAATAAGAAAGAGGTATAGAGTTGGCTTCCAATCTCCACTTCACACAATACATCAATAAAGCATTACAACATCCAGATACAATCAAGGTCCGACTATGGAACCAAAATAAAAGAAGACTACCCCTAATGGTACAGGTCCCCGATCGCCCCAACTGGGCTCCACTACTGATTAACTAGAAACGGAACAACACAATGAACAAGATCTTCATCGAGATCCTCCTTGAGCTTGGTTGCGTCACCTATACGATTCAACGGCACCTACAAGCTGGTTTTGGAAGTATCTGTGAGTCACGGGGACTCAGCAATCTCACGCCCTCGCGATCAAGACTATTTAAGCTTATGGGTAGGGAAAAGGTATGAGGTGGAGCTGCAGCAAGCACTAGCATATATGGTGGCTAACTTACGCATAAGAGAGCGAGAAGACAAGGCAAGGCACGGTCGTGAACTAGAAGTGATCAAGAAGTGATCCTGAAACTACTTACGTTCAAGCATAACTCCAACAGCGTGTTCACTTCCCGAACTCTGCCGGAAAGAGACCATCACGGCTACACACACGGTTGATGCATTTTAATTAAGTTAAGTTTAAGGTTTTCTACAACCGGACATTAACAAATTCCCATCTGCCCATAACCACGGGCACGGCTTTCGAAAGTTCAAAACCCTGCAGGGGTGTCCCAACTTAGCCCATCACAAGCTCTCACGGTCAATGAAGGATATTCCTTCTCCCAGGAAGACCCGACCAGGCTCGGAATCCCAGTTACAAGACATTTCGACAATGGTAAAACAAGACCAGCAAAGCCACCCAGATGTGCCGACAAATCCCGATAGGAGCTGCACATATCTCGTTCTCAGGGCACACCGTATGAGCAAGACATCGGGTTGGCATAAACCTTGGTTACCCAGGGGGCGCCAGACATCGCTCAGGTTGGACCAACACTTAGAGAAGCACTGGCCCGAGGGGTTAAAATAAAGATGACCCTTGGGTTGGCCGACCCAAGGGAAATAAAAGGCTAGGTGGCAAATGGTAAAACCAATGTTGGGCCTTGCTGGAGGAGTTTTATTGAAGGCGAACTATCAAGGGGCTCCCATTATAACCCAACCGTGTAAGGAATGCAAAATCAGGGAACATAACACCAGTATGATGGAAACTAGGGCGGCAAGAGTGGAAGAAAACACCAGGAATAAGGCCGAGCCTTCCACCCTTTACCAAGTATATAGATGCATTAATTAAATAAGAGATATTGTGATATCCCAACAAATATCCATGTTCCAACATGGAACAAACTTCATCTTCACCTGCAACTAGCAACGCTATAGGAGGGGCTGAGCAAAGCGGTAACATAGCCAAACAACGGTTTGCTAGGACAAGGTGGGTTAGAGGCTTGGCTTAGCAATATGGGAGGCATGATATAGCAAGTGGTAGGTGAGGGAGTCCTGGATTAGGGGGTGTTCGGATAGCCGGACTATACCTTCAGCCGGACTATACCTTCAGCCGGACTCCTGGATTATGAAGATACAAGATTGAAGACTTTGTCCCGTGTCCGGAAGGGACTTTCCTTGGCGTGGAAGGCAAGCTTGGCGATACGAATATTTAGATCTCCTACCATTGTAACCGACTCTATGTAACCCTAACCCTATCCGGTGTCTATATAAACCGGAGGGTTTTAGTCCATAGGACAACATACACATCAACAATCATACCATAGGCTAGCTTCTAGGGTTTAGCCTCTTCGATCTCGTGGTAGATCTACTCTTGTACTACCCATATCATCAATATTAATCAAGCAGGACGTAGGGTTTTACCTCCATCGAGAGGGCCCGAACCTGGGTAAAACTTCGTGTCCCTCACCTCCTGTTACCATCCGGCCTAGACGCACAGTTTGGGACCCCCTACCCGAGATCCGCCGGTTTTGCCACCGACATTGGTGCTTTCATTGAGAGTTCCTCTGTGTTGTCGCCGTCAGGCTCAATGGCTCCTACGATCATCAACAGCGATGCAGTCCAGGGTGAGACCTTCCTCCCCGGACAGATCTTCGTCTTCGGCGGCTTTGCACTATGGGCCAATTCGCTTGGCCGTCTGGAGCAGATCAAAAGCTACGCCCCTGGCCGTCAGGTCAGATTTGGAAGTTTAAACTACACGGCTGACGTCCGCAGAGACTTGATCTTCGACGGATTCGAGCCACTGCCGAGCGCGCCGCTCTGTCACGACGAGCATGATTTAGCTCTGCCGCCGAACAGTGCCCTGGAGGCCGCACCCGCGTTAGCTCCGATCCCTAATTCAGAGCCAACTGCGCCGATCGAGGATGGGCGGTTGGACGCCGCCTCGGGGGCTGCAACCCTAATGGCGATTTAGCCGAACACCAGCCCCGCACTCCGCGAGACTCATGATTCCAAGGAGTTGGACTCCTCTCCGGACTCCGAACCATTCGCGCCGCTGCCAATCAAATCCGATTGGGCACCGATCATGGAGTTTACTGCCGCGGACATCTTTCAGCACTTGCCCTTTGGTGATATTATAAAATCACTAAAGTCTCTCTCTTTATCAGGAGAGCCCTGGCCGGACTACGGTTAGCGAGATTGGGATGCGGACGATGAAGAAATTCACAGCCCACCCACCACCCACTTTGTAGCCACTGTCGACGATTTAACCGACATGCTCGACCTCGACTCCGAAGACATCGATGGTATGGACGCCGGTGAAGGAGACGATGAGGAACCAGCGCCTATTGGGCCCTGGAACGCCACCTCGTCATATGACGTATACACGGTGGACGCACCAAAAGATGACGACGAGGAGCGGAAGGACGCACCGAAGGCTTGTTCCCTCGAAAAGCAGTCAAAGCGGCGACGGAAGCGCCACCCCAAATCTTGCCTCGACAGAAATAGCGATCACACAGACCCAGCGCTGGAGCAGGGCGAACCGCCTCCGGACAACGGCAATCCGGATAATCAAACCAAACAAAGAAATCCTATCAAGGATAATGGTCCGGACGACACAACGCCGGACAGACACCCGGAGCAGCAGACTGCCCGTAAAAGGCTTGTTGCCACCGCGAGGAGCCTGAAAAAGCAGAAGCAAAGGCTCAAGGCCACACAAGACATACTCCAATTCAGATGGAGTAAAATACTCAGCACAACAGCAAGGTATGGTGACAATCGCCCCTCTAAGAGCTACCCAAAGCGGAAGCTGCTACCCGAATTCGATGAGGAGGCCTCAGAACCTCCACAACCAAATATCAAAGCAGCCACCTGGTCGGATAGACGACCCCTCTACCAACACAGAGCGGCATACAACGCCGCTCACAATACAATATGCGACCCATGCGAGGGCTCGCACCCAAAGGACGGCGCAACAAGATCCATCTATGGACCACGCAAGCGCACCCCAGCATACAATGCAACACAAAAAACATCCGAACAACGCGGTACACCCAGCTACGGGGGTGCCGCACACCCCCTATGTTTCACCGATGAGGTGCTGGACCATGAATTTCCAGAGGGATTCAAGCCCATAAACACAGAGGCATACGACGGAACAAGAAACCTTGGGGTCTGGATTGAGGACTACATCCTCCATATCCATATGGCTCGAGGAGATGATCTCCACGCCATCAAGTATGTGCCCCTCAAGCTCAAAGGGCCAGCTCGTCACTGGCTCAAAGGCCTCCCTGAAAGCTCCATTGGAAGTTGGGAGGAGCTCGAAGACGCCTTTCGGGTAAATTTTCAAGGGACTTATGTCCGGCCTCCGGATGCGGATGATTTGAGTCATATAACTCAACAGCCCGGTGAGTCATCCCGAAAGCTTTGGAACAGGTTTCTTACTAAAAAGAACTAGATTGTCGACTGTCCGGACGCCGAAGCCTTGGTAGCTTTTAAGCATAGCGTCTGTGACGAATGGCTCGCCAGACACCTCGGCGAAAATAAGCCGAGAACGATGGCCGCATTAACAAACCTCATGACCCGCTTTTGCGCGGGTGAGGACAGCTGGCTAGCCAGATGCAGCACCAGCGACCCCAGTACATCTGAAGTTAGAGATGGAAACGGGAAATCACGGTGCAACAGCAATAACAAACGCTGGATTAAAGAAGACAGCACGAAGGGCACGGCAGTAAATGCCGGATTCAAAAACTCTCGGCTAGGTCAAAAGCCGCCCCCTAAAGGCACTAGGGATGAACTGTCCAGCCTCAACAAAATTCTGGACCAAGTATGCTAGATCCATAGTACCCCTGGTAAACCCGCTAATCATACCCACAGAGAATGTTGGGTCTTCAAGCACTCCGGCAAGCTCAACGCCGTACACAAGGGGGAGGATACACCAAGTGAAGACGAGGACGAGCCCCCCAAGCAAGACATAGGGGAACAAAAGAAATTTCCACCCGAAGTCAAAACAGTAAACGTGTTACATGTGATAAAGGGAAAAAACAATGCGGCACTCCCAGGAAAATATACCCAAGTGCCTGTCCCCGCGGAGTCCTGCCACTGGTCGTCTCAACCGATCACTTTCGACCATCGCAATTACTCAGATAGTATCCGACACGCAGGATGGGCTGCCCTGGTATTAGACCCAGTAATTGGCGGACATCACTTCACATGAGTCTTCATGGACGGTGACAGTAGCCTAAACCTAATATATCAGGATACAATCCACGGGATGGGGTTAGACCCAACACAAATTCGCCATAGCAATACTACCTTTAAAGGAGTAACGCCAGGCCCAGGGGCTCGTCGTACGGGCTCCCTCTTACTACAAGTTATATTCGGCTCCCCCGATTACTTCCGTTGCGAGCATTTAACTTTCCACATCGCTCCGTTTCAAAGTGGCTATCAAGCACTGCTCGGACGCGAAGCTTTCGCTCGCTTTAATGCAATACCACACTACTCCTCCCTTACACTCAAGATGCCCGGTCCACGTGGCGTCATCACAGTGCATGGAAATATCAAGCGATCTCTGCGTGCCGAAGAGAGTGAGGCTGCCTTGACAGCCGCACATTAAAGGCGCTGGACTAGCGAAAGCATCCAATAGGTCGTCAAGACCTCAGACACAACTAATAGAGTCCGGCGCCGCTACTTATCCCGAATAAATGGCCACACCCCTATTTGTCAATACAAGGGGCTCAACGCGTGCAGACAAGTGGCAATTTCTTATCATCTTCAATTACACATGGTTTTCTTTAAAAAACTATCTTTTTGCATGACAACTTTTTCACTTAACTTCCTCTCTTTTACAGACGATCATCGTGCTACACCCGTCCTGGATACGGCACAACGGAGACACAGGCGCAGACATGCAGCAGGGACCCACTCCAAGGATTCTTTTTAGATTAAGACCCTGCGTAAACCTTTTTTACTGTCTCTTGTTGATACATATCCACCGTTGAGAAGGATGCTGACGTCTTGGCATGTGTCCACACCAGAACAATGCATGTACCTGGACACAAGGGGCTTCTTACAAAGGCCATTATTTAGGCCCGGTTTATACCACAAAGACCGAATACCTTAGGGAGTGTTTGGCGTCGCGAGTTTGGCCCTATATGCATCAGCTCCGAATCATTGTCTTTGGTCAAATGTTGGGTTTGCCCGGCTCCTGTGTTTTGGTGCCTTACATTCCGCTTTACCGGCTAAGGTAGCACCAGGAGAACTACTGCGATTGTGCCCTGGTTCATCCGGACGAGCACCTCAGTAGAGAAAGTCGAAGACTGACTGTCATGATATAGCGTGAGACTGGTCAACCACTCGATGACCTGTGGGAATGTTAGAATTCCTCCGCCTTAACGAAGGGCCGTTTTTTGGCCAGGCATGTACGCACTCTGAGATCGGGAGAGTGCGGAGCCACCAGGGGCTATCTAGTAGCCCCACTGTCAAACTCCTATGGCTAAGTGAAAGTGTTAAAGCATTATAGTCCGATTGCCTCGCTCGCTCCGCTATCACCTCCTTAATAGGACCAAGACGTTGGGTTAAGTGTGAACGCGTGTCTTTGCGAGCACCTCCGCATTATATGCGTGGGGGTTGAAGCCGACGACTGCAATCTTTCAGGTTATACACATGTACACAAAAACGGCCGCCCAGGAGGCATCATATTACTTTCAGGCAAAAGTATAAAAATAGCCTTATAAACATTTATAAAAGAATTTCGCTTATAATGAGATTACATATCACTCAAACATAATATTTTTTGAGCACTGGGTCTCTACCAAACGGGCACCCTCAAGAACTTCTTCAAACTAGTGCTCAGCAGCCTTTCAACCTATGGCCGAATCCCGCACTACAACATTGGTAGCATCCATCTCCGCCCAGTATGCCTTGACACGGGCAAAGGCCATCTGTGCGCCCTCTATGCATGCCGACCTCTTCATCGCATCAATGCGCGGCACCACATCAAGTATCTACTGCACCAAGCTGAAATAGTTGTTCGGTTTTGACCCTTCCGGCCATAACTGATCCACAACAGACCTCATGGAGAGTCCGAACAACCTATTTAGTTCGGCCCATTCGGCTAATTGGTCAGTCAATGAAAGCGGACGCTCGGGAGAATGGAATTGTCTCCAAAACAGCTGATCGACTTCACGGTCTGTCTGACCCTGGAAGTACTTGGCCGCATCGGCAGCGCTCGCCGCCAAATCCATATACATATCCTCCGAACTCCACAGCCGATCCATAGGGGCATACCGTGGATCTCCAAACTTCCTCCGCAACATAAAGGATTTCCCAGCTACAATATCCCCAGCTTCCCGCAGCTCCTCCTTCTTTGCCCTCATAGCAGAGCGGAGGTCTTTTCTCGTCGCAGCAGCCTTCTCAAGGTCCGATGCCTTCGCCTAGTTTTCCTTTTCAAGAACCCGGCAACGGTCGGCGGCGGCTTTTAATTCTATGGCCATCTTGGCCATCTTGTCTCGGCTCTCGCCATGTGCGGCCTTCTCGGCTTGCAACTCTTCGACCACCTTTAAAGCAGCCGCATTACCCAACCTTGCTTGTTCCTTGGCTCGGGCAAGTTCTGCCCGCAAGGCTTCAACAGTGGCAGCTCCATCTGCAGTCGCAACATATTAAAGATGCTGGCATTATACTGCTATTGCTATTGTGGCGTTTTACCAGATAATGACACTTACCCTGTGCCTCGTCAAGCCTTTTATTAACAAGCTCGATGTCGGCGTCTGCCGCATCCAACTGCCGTTCTAAATGGGCAAACTCGCTAGTCCGGCTAGCCACCGGAGCTTCCATCACCTGCACATAGAGGCAGTATGGTTATTACCTGGGAATATGATCCTCTGTTCGTCGTCGTTTCCGACGACAACCAGAGTCTCAGGGGCTACTATCTACACAGGGCACACCTAGCATGTGCAGGACTATCATACATTCTTTTACGTACCTCAAAGCCTGTCAGTAGACTCATAAAAGCTTCATGCAACCCGCTTTCGGCGGACGATATTCTCTCCATCACCATATTCATCAGCACACGGTGTTCATCTGAGATGGCCGCTCGCCCTACCAACTCCCTCAGAACATCCGATCGCACACTAGACGGTGCCGGATTCTTTTGTCTGCTCTCTTCGGGAGCCGGACACTGGGAGCTTCGGGGGTCAATGGGATTATTTTCTGGCCTCACCGGACTCGGAGAGGCCCTCCGCGACGGCACTTCAGGGTCGCCCGCTTCCGGAGCGGAGGAGTGCGGAGGAGGCGTTTCACTCTCCATCATCTCTGGAAGAAGATCCCCCGAAGACGAGCTCAATTGAGAGGGGCTAAGGCCCGAACTACAAAAATATATGCGGTGGTTATCTTCTCAGAAGAAAAAGATGGCATATCTGTACTATTAAAGTATTTCGGGTCACTTACAACTCGCGGGAGAATTGATCCCCCCGCGGACTTTGTGCGGCAACGTCACCCCCAAGGTAGGACCCTCTGTGGGAGACTTCTTCTCCCGTTTGGAAGCTTCGGCTTCCGAATCCCCGGGCGCTGTCCTTTTCCTCTTCTGGTCATCTTCCTTCATGGAGACGCTCGCTCCCTCGGCTAGAATGGGCAGCGTTGGGGGCCCGCGTCTGCCCACACTATCCTCCACAGTATCTTCCTTCAAGGGCTCCGGGCAAGGTGCGGTGTGGAGCATCTTTTCTAATACCGGATTTTCCAAACCCTCAGGGAGGGGGGCCGAACACCGAATCAACTTCGCCTTTGTTAGCCAGTCCTGGTCAAAAAGCAAACTCTCAGAAATAGCTTCGTAGCAAAGGAGATATAGTATGTTCGGCCGGAAGATGCCTTACCTGTTCGGCGACGCGGTTACTACTCAGGCCCACGTCCTCGGAGATTTCCGGACACTCCATATGAGGTCCGAAGAATGACCTGTACATCTCCTCATGCGTCAAGCCGAGAAAATTTTGAATGACACACGGTCCCTCGGGATTGAACTCCCATAGGCGAAGAGGCCGACGTTTGCAAGGCTGGACTTGACGAACCAGCATAACTTGTATGACCGCAACCAAACTGAAATCTCCATTGAAGAGATCTCGAATGCGGCTTTGCAGTATAGGCATGTCCTTAGCTGGACCCCAGCTCAGACCCCTGCTGATCCATGACATCAGTTGTGGTGGAGGGCCCGAGCGGAAAACAGGGGCGGACGCCCACTTGGCGCTTCTAGGAGCCATGATGTAGAACCACTCCTGTTGCCACAATTCGGACACCTCTGGGATGGAACCTTTGGGCCACAGAGCTCCCATCATCTTGCGTATTGAGGCACCTCCACATGCTGCATGTTGCCCCTCGATCATATTCGGCTTCACTTCAAAGGTCTTGAGCCATAGGCCGAAGTGAGGGGTAACCCGGAGGAAGGCCTCGCACACAACAATAAATGTCGTGATATGAAGAAAGGAGTCCGGAGCTAGATCATGGAAGTCTAGCCCTTAATAAAACATCAAACCCCTGACGAAAGGATCCAGAGCAAGGCCTAGACCTCGGAGGAAGTGGGAGACGAACACGACGTTCTCGTTGGGTTCGGGGGTAGGGACGGCCTGCCCTCGGGGAGGCAGCAGATGCGAAATTTCGGCGGTCAGATATCTGGCCTCCCTCAACTTTTTGATGTCTTCTTCCGTGACGGAGGAAGGCACCCATCGGCCTTGAAGGCTAGATCCGGACATGACTGGAGGTTCGGAGCACCTGACCTGAACTTCGGGCGTTTGAGCTTGAGGTGGGGGAAGGATTCGATTGAGCACGGGAGGGAAAAATAAGAGCCTTGTCCCCTTTATAAAGAGGGTGAATATCAAGCATCCTCTCCGTGTCCGCTTGGACTTGCCTATAATCTAGGAGTCCTAGAAGCGGTTGGGTTACCCACGCCCGTATTAATGAGAATCCCGGAATAAGGGGACACGATCTCTGCTTTAACAAGACGTGCCAAGGAAACCTCCTCGCATGACGCGCTGAGATGGGACAGTAAAACGGTTCAAATAAAAGCTTGGCCGTGGTGTGATGTCACACTACGGAATACATCAGCAGATTAGATTTGTGTAAATATTATTCTCTCTATGGCAATATGTGGAAACTTATTTTGCAGAGCCGGACACTATCTTTGTGTTCAAAATCTTCTATGAAGTACTTGGAGGAGGAACCCGCCTTGCAATGTCGAAGACAATCTGCGCGCCGGACTCGTCATCATTGAAGCCTGGTTCAGGGGCTACTGAGGGAGTCCTGGATTAGGGGGTGTTCGGATAGCCGGACTATACCTTCAGCCGGACTCCTGGACTATGAAGATACAAGATTGAAGACTTCATCCCGTGTCCGGAAGGGACTTTCCTTGGCGTGGAAGGCAGGCTTGGCGATACGGATATTTAGATCTCCTACCATTGTAACCGACTCTATGTAACCCTAACCCTATCCGGTGTCTATATAAACCGGAGGGTTTTAGTCCGTAGGACAACATACACATCAACAATCATACCATAGGGTAGCTTCTAGGGTTTAGCCTCTTCGATCGCATGGTAGATCTACTCTTGTACTACCCATATCATCAATATTAATCAAGCAGGACGTAGGGTTTCACCTCCATCGAGAGGGCCCAAACCTGGGTAAAACTTCGTGTCCCTCACCTCCTATTACCATCCGGCCTAGACGCACAGTTCGGGACACCCTACCCGAGATCCGCCGGTTTTGACACCGACAGTAGGTATCGCAGCATAGGCATAGCAAAAGAGCAAGCATCTAGCAAGCAAAGATAGAAGTCATTTCGAGGGTATGGTCATCTTGCCTGAGATCCCGCAAGGAAGAAGAACGAGTCCATGAAGGAGACAAATGGGCGTAGTCAAACGGATCCTCACAACTCCGGAACGAAACCGAAGCTAATGCGAGAAGTAACCCGGAAAGAAGCAAACAACATAGTAAACAACCATCACATAATCATGGCATGACGCACAACAAGTATGATGCATGTCCGGTTCAAAGATACATGGCATGGCATGGCAAAGTGCACAAGCAAACCTACAAATTAAGTGGAGCTCCATATGCAACGAGTTGCATAATGACAAAACACCACATGACTTATTTAGTTCTCTCCCGTTTATGTACTCAACAATATTAAATGTTGATTAACATGGAAGAGGTGAAGCAAATGGAAAACTACCTATCTAGGCAAGTTTAAATGAGGCCGGAACAACAAACAACAATTCCGGAAACTCCTCATGTGCATATTTTAAGGTTTGGTACTGTTCTTCCCTAAACACAATTTTAGAGTTGTTAGACATGCAAAGTGATGCCACCATGTTAAACTAGGCATTTTTCTACCACATTTACATATAAAGTTTATTTAAAACCGAGCTATGGTTATTTAGTTATGAATTAAAGCATTTTAACCTATTATTAGAGCAAATTTAATCAAACATCAATTTAAGCATTTCAAACATGGATGAAAGTTGCAAATTATTAAACTAGACAGAATTCTAGGCATATTACATATATAAGTTGTTTTAATCCGATGCACGGTTGTGGAGATATTAAATGCATGAAGTGCAAGGGGTTTTCTGTAAAACTAGACGGCTCTGGATAAATAGATAAATCGCTGACAGAAGAAAAAAACCATGACTGGGCTGAAACTGAAGTGAACTGGGCTGGGAGAGCTACTCACGTCCGGCCTGAGGAGGCGCGGCTGGGCCGACAAGGAAACGGGCCGGCTCACTTGGCGCTGGGCCTTGGCAAGAGGCGTTGGATCCAGTCCATGAGCGAGGCAGAGGGGAGCGCTGACGATGCTCGCGCGGTCAACGGACGCAGGCGACGCGCGGTCGTTCTCCTCGCTCATTCAGGAAGCAGAGGAAGCAGGTGAACGGCGGCACGGCTGGACGACGACAAAGCAGCAACGGAGGGCGGCGATGGACTTGGGTATCTCCGGCGAGGCGAGGTCCGACGGGAAACGCGGGCTTCAGATCCAGCGCTGGGACAGGCTGCAGGAGGTTGACGCGGCTGGGCGCTGTACTGGCCGACGCGGACGGCAGAAGCATGGCGGCGCTGGCATTTGACGGCGACGGGCGGCAAGTGCGCACGGTGCGGAAACCCCGTGCGGTTCGAGGACTGGAGAAGGTCTTCACCGGCATTGAAGTTTTGGCTAGTCAATGGCTTGAAGACGGCGACTCCACGACCTCCTGTTCGGGCATGCAGTGCAAGAGAGAGCGAGAGATGAGACAGGGAAAGAAGAGAAATAAGGAGGTAGCGCGGGGAGGGAGTCCGGTCTAGCGGCAGCTGCTGCTGTACCATCGAGGCCACCGGTGGGTGGTGGAGCTTGGGGTCGAGGCGCTCGGGATCTCAGTGGCCAGATCGAGCGGGGGCGAGGGAGCTGCGGCCGGGAGGCAGGGACGAGCGTTGGGGCGTTGGGGAAGCCTCCTGGGCCGTCGGATCCGCGATCTGGCGGTCCAAATCGAGTGGGAGGTGGCGGTTGGTGGAGTGGATCTGAAAACAAGGGCTGAAGGTGATTGGCTTGGTGGGGAACATGAGGAGGAGACAAGAGGAGTTGCGGCGGCGCTAGGAGGATCCCTAGAAATTAGGGATTCTTCCACTGATTGCATTGCTATTTATAGAAAGTGGGTGTGGGTAGGGCTATCTCGTCCCTCCGATCGTAATCGGACGATCTCAGATAAATAGTTTGGGAGCCCCATTAACAAAACAGAGATGTTTTGTAGACGTTTGGGGATGATCTGGACATAATGGTGATGACTCCCGGGTCGGGTTCGGGACAACTTCCGGACGCACACGATGGGTTCGATGCACTGCGCAAAGAGGGGTAGGATGGGCCTAGGTGGACTGTGGAGACCGAGTTGGTCTGAGAGAAGAGGGGAGAGATGCAGCCCGACACGGTTTTCGGAGACTGAAAACGTCCGACGTTAGACCGGCAACGATGCCGCTATAGTTATCCGCTGGGCATCAAACAGACTCCAAATGCGATGAAACTTGACAGGCGGTCTATCTACACTATAATAAGACCGCATGGTAACTTTCATCCCAATCCGAGAACATTTTCCGGCCACTTATAAAATGTTATTTCGAACGTGCCACGGGCGCGTGCAAGTGTGGTTGGGATCATAACGGATAACGGACGGAACTGGGGGAACCCGGACGGATGCAAGTTTTAAAAACATGATGATGCAATGCACATGATGACATGGCAAGATGCAACACGCAAGCAAATGACATGGCAACAACGAATAACTGCAAGACACCTGGCGCAACGGTCTCGGGGCATTACAACACTCCACCACTACGAGAGGATCTCGTCCCGAGATCTAGAATGGCACCGGAGGGAAAAACGGAAGAGAAAGAGAAGAGGTAAAACTAAGTTGCTTCTTTGACAAACGAGTGAAACCAAAGAACCTTGTGAGGTTTAGTAAATTGTAATAAAGAAGGCAACGGTGATGAATGAAGTTGAAAACACGCCGTTAGAAAAAAGTAACAAGGAACACTACGAGAACCTTGTAGGTTGAAAAGCATAAGAAAAGGGGTTGCAATGGACGAGAAGTACATGCAAGCACTCCGGTTGAAACGAGATGTGAAACTTGATAAGATGAAAAGAACTTGAAGAGATGACACAACACTCCGGATAAAAGGATAAGCACAAAAAGAACACGATCCTCACAACTTGAGATGAAGAGAGAAATGAGAAACATCACAATGCCTCCGGATGAAGGAATAAAAGGTAGATCGTCGGAACAAAAGAACGGAGAAGAAAATGGCAACTTCTGCCACCAAAGAGCTTGGAAAGCATCCTTGCAAGAACGGTATAACGAAATTGTTGGAAAACCAACAACGAAACAAATAAACTTGTAGTTGGCTTATGAAAAAAACTTCTTAAAATTATGAGGTGAAATTCTGCCACTAACGGAAAACAATAGATTGGATAGATATGAACTAGGAGACGAGAAACTTATTTCACCGGGAGGATAAATGAAGAACTTGGGTCATTTATACGCAGCATAAATAGCAACAAACCTTAGGGAAGGCTTTAGGTGAAACATGACACAAGATAATTCCAAAGAAGAGGTTGATGGATTTAAAATACCTCGTTCTTAACAACATGTGAATCATGAATCATGAACTCAAATTATCAAGAATAACATAATACCACCTCAAAAGATATGCGTGAAAGAATTGCACTCCAGATTGCACGATGAAGAATAATTGAACTCCTTAGAAAAGAATCTCAATGAACATTTCGAGAAGGAATTTAAATCCTTGATGAACCACTATGTAGCGCCTCCATGAAGAACTCCGGTAACAAAATGATCAAACGAAAGGGAAAGTGAAGTTGAAAACACAAGGTGATGCCTTGTAATGGTTAGGTGGAGCTTCGCGATGATATAACCGAGAAAACTTGGAACTCCAGAAAAGAAAGATGAAACAATTGAAAACCGAGAACTTGATGAGCCTCCGGAATAAGGAATTGAATTTACTCGATGAAACAAGAATAAGAATTATATTATGCTTATCCTTCACCAATTAAATTGATGACAAGCAACGGATTTGGCATACTACTTATTCTTCTTGAAAAAGGATTGAGGAGAGATATAGCGCAAACTTGCGGAAGGTCTTCAACGAACCACCGGTAGGATTTGGGAGCAATGAATGAATAAATAGAATAGCAACGGAAGAGAATTATTGAACGAACCACCATAAGAATTGAACAAGAAAAGTAGCAAAAGCACAATTCATGGGGAAGAATTGGAAAATGAATGAAGATACTAGAGGGAATTTTTTAGATACAAGCGAAACGAAGAGATCCCGAGCTGATTTGAGAATATTTGAATGATGCACCGATAAGATTTGGAGAACAAGAGCTGAAAGCTGAGAATGAATAAATTCTGAGATGATGGGCTTCAGAGAATCAAACTGAAAAGACTCCTGAATTGCTCCGGAAGGATGAAAAGAATTCCCACAATCAAAAACAATTATGAGAGGAAGGCAACAAGCTAGAACCATGAATCTTTGAGGGAACGGATAAGATTTAAGAGGAACCCTTCTTCGGTCTTCAAATGCAGAGAATGACGATGAGAAACACCACCATGAATTATTGAGACACTCCAGGATAATGAAGAATAGAAATGTTGAGCCAATGGTGATAAGAATTTGACAGGTCTTGGAGAAAATACATAAGACTGATGATAATTCATTCTTACGTCAAACTTCGAAAAGAATTTGAGAAGCTCCGGGAAAATTAGAAGAGTCAGGTAAGATCCTGGACAAGACCTGTGGGTTAGGGCCCACTGAAAAGAAACACCGTTGAAATGATTTAAAGAGAGAGATTGCACTGGTTGATTTAAAAGGCTTGAATGAGATAACATCCTCGAAAGATCTAGAATGAATGAGAATAAACACTAGCATCTTCTGAGATATCTTCAGCACTCCGGAACAAATGAATAGCGAGAGGTGAATGATTAAGAATTGCACTGGCATGAGAAAGCATTGAAACAAGGAAAAAATATGATCAACAAAGCTTGATTTGAAACCACCGGAGAAGAAAGAAGAACGAAGAATGATGAACTAGAAGCTCCGTTAGAATCTTCATGAGAATCATCGGATAAGAACATTGACGGAACAAAAAAGGAATGGAGAGGGTTCCCATCAATAAAAGGATACTTGAATAAGAAATCTGAGTCCTTGAAGAAAAAGGGTGGGAGGGCGGGAAAACAAAGGCAATTAGGGATGGATGAAACAACAACATTGAGAAGAACTGAGATTGGATCTTGCAAATAGGAAAAATGATAGGATCATCTTGAAGAGAATCGCACCGGTAGAAAAGGATTGGAATGACAAACTTGCTGATCGAGAAAGATTGGTATTCACATAGAAATATGAAAAACACCGCTTAGACAAGGGATGGAATCCACATTTGACATTGAAGCAGCTCGAATACCACAACTCAAAAACAAAACAAAGGATTGGCTTGCAGAATAAGCCAGAACAAACATATGATAGATATTTTGTCCGAAGTTTTCGTGGTGGGGCCTACACGGGCTCGATCGTACAACACCATCATGTACAAGGCAGTGCACATGACATACGAAGCGTCCCTGAGTCAGCATAGCCAAGGACTCTTTAAGACACAATGAGACCACTCTAAAACCAATCGTGGATAGGCGGACCACTAGACGTCGAACCCCAATTTCATATCATACATCTGTCGGAAAAGATATCCTAAGAGCTACTTGAATTCCCACTTATAAACTCCTGAAACTTTCTGGTTATGCAATCAGGTGTTGGGGATACAGGGGAAGCATAATAACTCACCCAAAACTAGCAAATCCTACATTCAGCTGTATCCATCCTTCAACACATAACCAAGAAACCTTCGGAAATCATTTACCTCAACCTTCGAAAGCATCCGTTATACGAGTTATGTCGATACTCCCGGACTCCCGCCCCAGTAATGGGTGGCATCAAGGTTATCTCACCAACAACTACATAAAGGAGATTTTCGATGTCGGCGAAACTCAGGTCTTCCAGAACTGCAATGATAAAGTTGTGACGACAACACCTCGAAGCTCAACTCCTCGGGACACTGCCACAACCCCTAAATGTCAGGAGGAACCAAGAACAATGTTCCCGTCACAAAACCATCGGAATGATTCCAAGATACCCACGTGATCCTAATTTTTTTGTGAAATTTTAGGAGAGAAGAGTCAAAACTCTACGTCAGGATGCCTCACCAGAGCGACGAAGGGACTGAGGAGTAAAAAGAATCCTACTCTCCGATATATATAATCCTAAATGACTCAAAACATTTTTCTAGACTCAACAACGCCAACGATTCGATCAAGCAGGGGGCTCCTAAGTCGGGGAAGGCTCTGATTACCAACTTGTAACACCCTCGATGCTGATATATCTCCCATGTGTCGGAGCACGACTTAGAGGCATAACCGCATTGAAGTCAATGTCGCAAGAGGGGTAATCTTTACACATCCCATGTACTGAATAAGAAAGAGGTACAGAGTTGGCTTACAATCGCCACTTCACACAATACATCAATAAAGCATTACAACATCCAGATACAATCAAGGTCCGACTACGGAACCAAAATAAAAGAAGACTACGCCTAATGCTACAGGTCCCCGATCGCCCCAACTGGGCTCCACTATTGATCAACTGGAAACGGAACAACACAATGAACAAGATCTTCATCGAGCTCCTCCTTGAGCATGGTTGCGTCACCTATACGATTCAACGGCACCTGCAATCTGGTTTTGGAAGTATCTGTGAGTCACGGGGACTCAGCAATCTCACGCCCTCGTGATCAAGACTATTTAAGCTTATGTGTAGGGAAAAGGTATGAGGTGGAGCTGCAGCAAGCACTAGCATATATGGTGGCTAACTTACGCAAAAGAGAGCGAGAAGAGAAGGCAAGGCACGCATGAACTAGAAGTGATCAAGAAGTGATCCTGAAACTACTTACGTTCAAGCATAACTCCAACAGCGTGTTCACTTCCCGGACTCTGCCGGAAAGAGGCCATCACGGCTACACACGCGATTGATGCATTTTAATTAAGTTAAGTTTCAGGTTTTCTACAACCGGACATTAACAAATTCCCATCTGCCCATAACCGCGGGCACGGCTTTCGAAAGTTCAAAACCCTGCATGGGTGTCCCAACTTAGCCCATCACAAGCTCTCACGGTCAACGAAAGATATTCCTTCTCCCAGGAAGACCCGATCAGGCTCGGAATCCCGGTTACAAGATATTTAGATAATGGTAAAACAAGACCAGCAAAGCCACCCAGATGTGCCGACAAATCCCGATAGGAGCTGCACATATCTTGTTCTTAGGGCACACCGGATGAGCAAGACGTCGGGTTGGCATAAACCCTGATTGCCCAGGGGGCGCCGGACATCGCTCACGTTGCAGCAACACTTAGAGAATCACTGGCCCGGGGGGGTTAAAATAAAGATGACCCTTGGGTTGGCCGACCCAAGGGAAAGAAAAGGCTAGGTGGCAAATGGTAAAACCAATGTTGGGCCTTGCTGGAGGAGTTTTATTCAAGGCGAACTGTCAATGGGTTCCCATTATAACCCAGCCATGTAAGGAATGGAAAATCAAGGAACATAATACCGGTATGACGGAAACTAGGGCGGCAAGAGTGGAACAAAACACCAGGCATAAGGCCGAGCCTCCCACCCTTTACCAAGTATATAGATGCATTAATTAAATAAGAGATATTGTGATATCCCAACAAATATCCATGTTCCAACATGGAAAAAACTTCATCTCCACCTGCAACTAGCAACGCTATAAGAGGGGCTGAGCAAAGCGGTAACATAGCCAAACAACGGTTTGCTAGGACAAGGTGGGTTAGAAGCTTGGCTTAGCAATATGGGAGGCATGATATAGCAAGTGGTAGGTATCGCAGCATAGGCATAGAAAAAGAGAGAGCATCTAGCAAGCAAAGATACAAGTGATTTTGAGGGTATGGTCATCTTGCCTGAGATCCCGCAAGGAAGAAGAACAAGTCCATGAAGGAGACAAATGGGCGTAGTCGAACGGATCCTCACAACTCCGGAACAAAACCGAAGCTAACACGAGAAGTAACCCGGAAAGAAGCAAACAACATAGTAAACAACCATCACATAATCATGGCACGATGCACAACAAGTATGATGCATGTCCGGTTTAAAGATACATGGCATGGCATGCCAAAGTGCACAAGCAAACCTACAAATTAAGTGGAGCTCCATATGCAACGAGTTGCATAATGACAAAACACCACCTGACTTATTTAGTTCTCTCCCATTTATGTACTCAACAATATTAAATGTTGATTAACATGGCAAGAGGTGAAGCAAATGGAAAACTACCTATCTAGGCAAGTTTAAATGAGGCCGGAACAACAAACAACAATTTTGGAAACTCCTCATGTGCATATTTTAAGGTTTGGTACTGTTCTACCCTAAACACAATTTTAGAGTTGTTAAACATGCAAAGTGATGCCACCATGTTGAACTAGGCATTTTTCTACCCCATTTACATATAAAGTTTATTTAAAACCGAGCTACGGTTATTTAGTTATGAATTAAAGCATTTTAACATATTATTAGAGCAAATTTAATCAAACATCAATTTAAGCATTTCAAACATGGATGAAAGTTGCAAATTATTAAACTAGATAGAATTCTAGGCATATTAGGTATATAAGTTGTTTTAATCCGATGCACGGTTGTGGAGATATTAAATGCATGAAGTGCAAGGGGTTTTCTGTAAAACTGGACAGCTCTGGATAAATAGATAAATCGCTGACAGAAGAAAAAACCATGTCTGGGATGAAACTAAAGTGAACTGGGCTGGGAGAGCTGCTCACGTCCGGCCTGAGGAGGCGCTGTCGTGGTTCTAAGCCTGACAGTAATGTAGGGGGTAGGTATGGAGAGGCAAGATCTTAGCTATGGAGAAGTTGTAAGCACACGAGGTTTAAGAGTTCAGGCCCTTCTCGGAGGAAGTAATAGCCCTACATCTCGGAGCCCGGAGGCGATCGACTGGATTATGCGTGTATGAATTACAGGGGTGCGAACCCTTTACACTGAGGAGGGGTGGCTTATATAGAGATCGCCAGACCCCTCCGGCCCTCAGTTATGCAGGGTTTCAAATACATTAAGGTCGGGGGTTACTGGTAACGCCCCTAATAAAGTGCTATGATGACCATAAAAGCTACTTAATGACCGACTGTTAGCGTGCGGAGTGACCTTAGGTCTCCTGGCCGTCGAGTGGTTGGGTCTTGGTCGAGTGGTTGCTTCTTGGTCGAGTGTCTTCGAGTCTGTTGAGTGGAACACCTCCAAGTCGATTGAAAGGTGATTTCTTCTAGAGATGTCCTTGGGTAGGGCAGTTAGGATAGGTCCATGACCCTACCCTAGGTACATAGCTTCATCATTAGCCCCTGAATGGATCGAGGTTTGAGTGGGGAAGGAGTTGAGAACTTCTCCGACTCATTTTTCATGCCATGAGCATATCTTGTTTCGAGTCAACGGACCTGAGTGATGACAGCAACTTCCTTTTCAGTCGCCTTGATCCATTCTTAGTTTTTTGTCGAGTGAGTTTCTTCACTTGAGAGGCTCCGAGTGACGGCGTGGAGGAGATCTTCGGTCTTACAAGTTGTTCTGCTGCCCGCAGATTTCACGGGATCCGAATTTTGGGAAGCGCGCGGGACGGGAGAGGCCGCAGTAATCGGATGGGATAGGGCGGAGCCACCTTGATCCCCACGCCACCTTTTTCGCCACATATCGTGCGCGTGATTGTTACGGGATTTGACAGGACCGCCCGGGCCTACCAGTCAGCCACTTGGAAGCGGCCTCATATAAGGCATTGGACCGGGGTCTCTTGCATAGTGCGTTCCCATTCTCTCTTCTCCTCTTCAGGCTCCTTCGTTGCGCTCACTCTCGCCCCAGCACCACCGCTCCATACGCGTCACGCCGGCGACGATGGGAAAGAAGAAGACGGCGGCTCTGGAGCGGGCGAAGAAGGCGACGGCAAAGGCGAAGGGGAAGGCGACCAGTCAGGGTGGGTCTTCCTCGTGAACCGGCCTGCCGAAGGGCTGGATCTAGGGTGACTGGATCCGCTCGACGATCACCCAAGAAGACCTCGACGACCTAGTCGAAGGAGGGCTGATCCCCCATGAATCGGCGCGGCTTCCAGGGAAGGAATCTGAGCCGCAACCTCGGGAGGGTGAGCGTGTTCTCCTTGCCACCCACGTCGACCGTGGATTTTCCTTGCCTCCTCACCCTTTCTTTCGGGGATTTCTGAACTTCTTTGGGGCACAACTCCACCACTTCACTCCCAACACAATCGTTTATCTCGCTGCTTTCGTTTCTTTGTGTGAGAATTTCCTGGGTTGTCGGCCTCACTGGGGTCTGTTCAAGCACATTTTCACTTGTCGCTCTCAGACGGTGAAAAAGGCCAACCCGAGTGACGAGAGGACTCAAGTGATTCAGATGTGTGGGGGTCTTGGTGTTCAGATGAGAGGGAAAAGTTCCTTTCCGACCATGATTCTTCCCGACTCGGTTCGCGGATTGCAGTCGACCTGGTTCTACTGCAAAGACCAGTCGACGCCAGGGCAGTCGACTGGCCTCCCTCCTTTTACCATGGACCGAGTGAGGAAACCTTCCTCTTTGAAGGTGCTCCCGGAGGAGAACGCGCAGGTGAGGGTGCTGGTTGAGCGAGTGGTCCAGCTTATCCGTGACGGGGTCACTGGTATGGATCTCTTGGAGGTCTTCCTTCAGCAGCGCATCCAGCCTCTTCAAGCCCGAGACCATCTGATGTGGATGTATTCGGGTCTTGACGACTCCACTCGGATTCACCCGGAGGAGGTCGATGACGACACACTGGAGAAGTGGCTGTCGGGCATGACCGGAAACAAGGACAACCCCAGGGGAGCCAGGAGAGTTCCTCCATTCAACCAGTCCCATGTACCAGAGAAGGTCCGATTCTGAGCTTTGATTGTAATCTGAATTCACTCACGCGGCTGTTTATACTGCGTCGACTGACTTTATTCTTCCCACTTTCTTTCAGGCCCTTATCGAAATGTATTCGATGCCCAACGGAGAGCAAGAGCAAGATCTGGAAGGAGAGGCGAGCAGCGGCGACAGTGGCGAGTGGACTTCTGACGGTGAAGGGGACGGAGAAAGCGACGACTCAAGTGATGAAGAAGAAGTCGAGTCGCCTCCTCGCAGGGAGAGGTGATCCAAGCTTGACCAAGAATGACCGAGCGCCCGCGAAAAGGCGACTGCTCAGGCTGGTCAGTCTTCAAAGCGTCCTCGGGTCTCTTCACCAACCCCGGCTGAAAAAGTGCCAAAGCATCCCAAAGTTGCAGAGCCGAAGTCTCGGAAGGCGTTGCTGAAGATTAAGATTGACATCCCCGTCGCTTCTGTGTGAGTGTCTCCCTTTGTATTCACTCGACGCCCCGCGTTGTTTGTTTTTCTTGTTTTAACCAGACGAACTTTGGAACTTCAGCGCTGCTACTTCCAGGACCTCAGCTTACAGGGACGAGGATGGGGCAATGGAGGATGTGGTCACTTCCAATCTGGGTATGATTTCTGCCATTCTGTCTTTATTTGGTCGACTCAACTGCAATGTGCACCATTGGGTGATGTGATTTTGGCGATTGAACTTTGTACAGCTCCCAACATTATCGACCTCCCTGATGATGATGAAGAGCCCGGGAGGCTTTTGACGAGGAAGAATAGGCAAGCTCTTGCAAGCAAGGTGCCACAGTCGACGCCGAGGGCGGAACTAGTAGTTCAGGACACTGACGACGCCAATCGGGGTTCTGTTACCTTCGCCGTGCCACTGTCGAGTGCCTTGCCTTTTTCGTCGACTGTTCTGGCCCCTATCGACCAACCTTCAGTTTTCGCGACCCATCATGTCCCAGAGGACGAAGTGAATGCTGCCAAGGAAGCCATACGCCAGGCGGGCATCATGATGGAGAAGATGAAGATGGTGAGGGACGCCAATCAGGCCGCCTACGACGCCGGCTCGGCTCTCCAAAGCAACGTTCAGGTTAGTTGGTCACCGCTTGTTCTGTTAGGATATGCTATCTTGAAGACTCTTTCCGAAAATCTTTGCATCTGTACACCCACTAGGTGCGTCGATTGAATTTTTGGACTAGTGGGGGCACGCTGAGTGCACCCACTGGGTGTAGTCCCCGAGACTACGGTGGACTGCTGGCAGTCGACTGTAGTCTTTGTATTTTGTCGAGTGTAAACCGAATTGGTAGTTTGTCTCTTCCACTCGGTCTGGTCAAGTGGGATCAGAACAGGTGGGGGCACGCCAAGTGCACCCACTGGGTGTAGTCCCCGAGACCGCGGTCGACTGCTGGCAGTCGACTGTGGTCTGAGTTCTTCTCTCTCTTTTTTTTACTCTCTGCACTCGACTCCGGCGGTCCGGTCGAGTGGGATCAGAACCGGTGGGGGCACGCAAAGTGCACCCACTGGGTGTAGTCCCCGAGACTATGGTGGACTGCGGGCAGTTGACCATAGTCTTAGTACTTATTGTCTTTGTCGTTTTTTGCTACAAAATAACTTCTCCTCCTTGATTGCAGAAATCTTGTGATCTTGGAGCTCGCTTTGCTGACTTGGATAAACAGCAGATCCAACTAAACCTTGACTTGGAATTGGCCAAGACAGAGCTGCAAAAGGCCAAGGACGACGCCAACGGTAAGACACGCTTGTCGACTGGTTTGTCTTAGGCTTGAGTACCCTTCTGCCCTCTCTGAATCAAGCACCATTTTTTTTGCAGAAAAACTGAGAGAAGCTCTGGCAAAGAAGGATCAGGATTTGGCTGCTGCTCGAAAGGAAGCTGACGACAAAACCGCTCTGGCAGAACAGAAACTGGCTTCAGTCGGCCAGTTGGAAGAAGAGAATACCAAGATGAAATCTGCTCTGAACGAAGCCAACAAGGAGTGCACACGCTGGAAGAAGGACAATCTCAATCTGTGCGAGAAGATGGAAGGCATCGCTCGCAGGAGGGACGATCTGGAGAGCTATCTGAGGAGCCTTGCCAAGAAGTTGTTCATCAAGCTTGAAGGTACACATTTTGATCCGACTGATTTGTTTTGTCGACTCAGCGTGCAAAAATTGACTTATCCTTGGACCGTGAATGCAGAGTTTTGCCAGGACTTCGAGGAGGAGACTGGGCGGATTGAGCCAGGTTTGGACCCAATCAATTCTCCCGTGAAAGATGAAACTGCCATGAATCTGCTCCGACTGGAATCCCGCATCGACGGTGTTGTGGACTACTTGGCTCGACTGAAGGTCGCCACATCACGGATTGACCCGGCACTTTGGCCATAGGCCACGCTCCAGAATGATCTTGAGTCCCTGATGACTCGACTTAACGAGATCCCCGACCGAGTGCAGGAGTGGAAGAAATCTTCTGCCCGGTGCGGTGCTGATGTGGCTCTGTCTATGGTTCGTGTCCATTGCAAGGAGGTGCGACAAGAGAAGCTGGCAGCAATCAAGGTCGCCAACACCCATAAGCATGACTTCCGATCTTTTATGGAGACTTTCATCGCTGCAGCCACTCGGATCGCCGACGGCGTTGACCTAGACGAGTTCGTCGAGCCTGCTAGTCCTCCTCCCGCGGAGTGAACAAACTTTTATGCCTCACCTTAAATTTGCCTCGGAATGCCGAGTAGTTTTTGTAACCGTTAAACTCTTTCGGGCTGAATGCCAGAGCACTTCGATCTGTGGTCCGGATCTTTTGGGATTTATCTGAACTTGGTTTATCGTTGAATGTCTTTACGAATCCTCCGTCGAGTGGAAATCGTTCTTCACTCGAGACAACTTTTGTATTTGTGGCACAGCCCCAAAGGAGAAGGTAGTAGTCGACCTGCACCTAGTCGTCCTTGCGGGTCGGCGATGGAGTGCATGTTGTATTTGTGGCGAACCTCCCAAGGAGGAGGTGGCAGTCGACCTGCACCTCATCGTCCTTGCGGGTTGGCGATGGAGTGCACGTTGTATTTGTGGCAAAGCTCCCAAGGAGAAGGTGGCAGTCGACCTGCACCTCGTCGTCCTTGCGGGTCGGCGATGGAGCGCACGTTGTATTTGTGGCGAAGCTCCCAAGGAGAAGGTGGCAGTCGGCCTGCACCTCGTCGTCCTTGCGGGTCGGCGATGGAGCGCACGTTGTATTTGTGGCGAAGCTCCCAAGGAGAAGGTGGCAGTCGCCCTGCACCTCGTCGTCCTTGCAGGTCGGCGATGGAGCGCACGTTGTATTTGTGGCGAAGCTCCCAAGGAGAAGGTGGCAGTCGACCTGCACCTCGTCGTCCTTGCGGGTCGGCGATGGAGCGCACGTACTTAGGCGAGTACTGGACTGCAGCTAAGCCCCCGAGTGGGAGGGTCGCTCACCACTCGGTAGGATTTTCAAATACTTAGGAGAGTACTGGACTGCAGCTAAGCCCCCGAGTGGGAGGGTCGCTCACCACTCGGTAGGATTTTCAAATACTTAGGCGAGTACTGGACTGCAACTAAGCCCCCGAGTGGGAGGGTCGCTCTCCACTCGGTAGGATTTTCAAATACGTAGGCGAGTACTGGACTGCAGCTAAGCCCCCGAGTGGGAGGGACGCTCTCCACTCGGTAGGATTTTCAAATACCTAGGCGAGTACTGGACTGCAGCTAAGCCCCCGAGTGGGAGGGTCGCTCTCCACTCAGTAGGATTTTCAAATACTTAGGAGAGTACTGGACTGCAGCTAAGCCCCCGAGTGGGAGGGTCGCTCACCACTCGGTAGGATTTTCAAATACTTAGGCGAGTACTGGACTGCAACTAAGCCCCCGAGTGGGAGGGTCGCTCTCCACTCGGTAGGATTTTCAAATACGTAGGCGAGTACTGGACTGCAGCTAAGCCCCCGAGTGGGAGGGACGCTCTCCACTCGGTAGGATTTTCAAATACCTAGGCGAGTACTGGACTGCAGCTAAGCCCCCGAGTGGGAGGGTCGCTCTCCACTCGGTAGGATTTTCAAATACTTAGGCGAGTACTGGACTGCAGCTAAGCCCCCGAGTGGGAGGGTCGCTCTCCACTCGGTAGGATTTTCAAATACTTAGGCGAGTACTGGACTGCAGCTAAGCCCCCGAGTGGGAGGGTCACTCTCCACTCGGTAGGATTTTCAAATACTTAGGCGAGTACTGGACTGCAGCTAAGCCCCCGAGTTGGAGGGTCGCTCTCCACTCGGTAGGATTTTCAAATACTTAGGCGAGTACTGGACTGCAGCTAAGCCTCCGAGTGGGAGGGTCGCTCTCCACTCAGTAGGATTTTCAAATACTTAGGGGAGTACTGGACTGCAGCTAAGCCCCCGAGTGGGAGGGTCGCTCTCCACTCAGTAGGATTTTCAAATACTTAGGCGAGTACTGGACTGCGGCTAAGCCCCCGAGTGGGAGGGTCGCTTTCCACTCGGTAGGATTTTCAAATACTTAGGCGAGTACTGGACTGCAGCTAAGCCCCCGAGTGGGAGGGTCGCTCTCCACTCGGTAGGATTTACAAATACTTAGGTGAGTACTAGACTGCAGCTAAGCCCCCGAGTGGGAGCCTGGCTCACCACTCGGTAGGATTTTCAAATACTTAGGCGAGTACTGGCTGCAGCTAAGCCCCCGAGTGGGAGGCTGGCTCACCACTCGGTAGGATTTTCAAATACTTAGGCGAAACGGGTTCGCAGCTAAGCCCCCGAGTGGAAGGCTAGCTTACCACTCGGTAGGATTTTCAAATACTTAGGCGAAACAGGTTCACAGCTAAGCCCCCGAGTGGAAGGCTGGCTTACCACTCGGTAGGAAATTATTCTTACAAACTTAGGCGAAACGGATTCGCAGCTAAGCCACCCGCTGAGGGATTTCTCATGTAAACAAAAACAATAACAATCACTGGGAAAATTATAATGCTCTTGTCTTTGATAAATAAACTACAGAAGTTTTTCTTATTACATCTCATCCGAGTGAGAATTCAAGTATAAAAGGGGCGGAGCAGCTCCGCATTCCAGGCTCGTGGCTCATCAATCTGGCGATCGACGTTCTAAAGGTGGTACGCTCCATTGTGGAGAACTCTGGTGACTATGAAGGGACCTTCCCAAGTAGGAGCGATTTTGTGTGGTTTCTGTTGATCCACTCGGAGGACCAAGTCTCCTTCTTGGAAGGCTCGACTCTTCACATTTCTGGCATGGAATCGACGCAAGTCTTGTTGGTAGATGGTCGATCGGATCATGGCCATTTCTCTTTCTTCTTCTAGGAGGTCGACTGCATCTTGCCGGGCTTGTTCTGCTTCATCTTAGGAGTAGAGCTCGACTCGGGGTGCGTTGTGAAGCAGGTCACTTGGCAAAACCGCTTCGGCCCCGTAGACCAGAAAGAACGGGGTTCTTCCGGTCGATCGGTTCGGGGTTGTCCTCAATCCCCAAAGGACTGATGGAAGCTCGTCGACCCATGCACCTGCTGCGTGCTTGAGATCGCGCATCAATCAAGGTTTCAATCCTTTGAGAATTAAGCCGTTTGCCCTTTCTGCTTGTCCATTCGACTGGGGGTGAGCGACCGAAGCGTAGTCGACTCGTGTGGCCTGAGAGGCGCAAAAGGCCCTGAATTTGTCGGAATCGAAGTTTGACCCATTGTTAGTGATGATGCTGTGTGGAACTCCATATCTGAATATCAACTCTCTGATGAAACTGATAGCAGTGCAAGCATCAAGATTCTTGATAGGCTTAGCTTCAATCCATTTGGTGAACTTGTCGACTGCTACTAGCACATGAGTGAAGCCGCTCCTGCCCGTTCTCAGTGGTCCGACCATGTCCAGCCCCCAAACAGGGAAGGGCCAGACGAGTGGAATGGTTTTCAGGGCTGACGCGGGCTTGTGCGACATATTGGAGTAATACTGACATCCTTCACATTTGTCGACTATCTCTTTTGCCATTTCATTGGCCCTTAGCCAGTAGAATCCCACTCGGTATGCTTTAGCCACAATGTTCCGCGAGGACGCATGATGACCACAGGTCCCCGAGTGGATATCATCAAGGATCATCTGACCTTCTTCTGGTGTTATACACTTCTGGATGACTCCAGTCGCGCTTTCTCTATACCACTGTCCCTTTATGACTGTAAAGGCCTTGGATCGACGGACGATCTGTCGAGCCTCTTCCTCGTCCTCAGGGAGTTCTTTCCTTAGGATGTACGTGATGAACGGTATTGTCCAGTCGGGAATGATGACCAAGACTTCCATGACCAGGTCGACCACAGCTGGAACTTCAACTTCAGTCGGATCTGTGGAACTTTTTGGCTATGGGGCTTCTTCAGTGAAGGGATCCTCCTGAACTGATGGTGTGCGGATGTGTTCCGAAAACACATTGCTGGGGATGGCTTATCTTTTGGAACCTATTTTCGCCAAATCATCGGTTGCTTGATTTTTCAATCGGGGTATGTGACGAAGTTCTAACCCCTCGAATTTCTTCTCCAGCTTTCTCACTGCATTGCAATAACCAGTCATGGCTGGACTTCTGACGTCCCACTCCTTCATCACCTGATTAACCACCAAATTTGAGTCGCCATAGACCATGAGGCGATGGACGCTGAGTGAAATGGCCATGCGCAACCCATATAAAAGTGCTTCATATTCTTCCTCGTTATTGGAGGAATCAAAGTGGATTTGAAGAACATATCTGAGCTTATCCCCTCGGGGGGAAACCAATACCACTCCGGCACCGGAACCATTAAGCATTTTGTAACCATCGAAGAACATGGTCCAATGCTCCGAGTGAACCTGAGTCGGTAATTGCTGTTCAATCCACTCGGCGACGAAATCTGCTATTGCTTGGGACTTGATAGCTTTCTTTGCCTCAAACTTGATATCCAGAGGAAGGAGTTCAATCGCCCATTTTGCCACTCGACCAGTCGCCTCTCTGTTATGCAAGATCTCTGACAATGGAGCATCGCTGATGACTGTAATGGAATTATTAGAGAATTAGTGAGCGACCTTCTTTGTGGTCATATAAATCCCATATACAAGCTTCTAATAGTGAGGATATCTTTGCTTCGATGGGGTCAAAACTTCAGAAATATAATACACTAGGCGCTGAACTTTGAAGGCTTTTCCTTCTTCTTCCCGCTCGACCGTCAGTACCATACTGACGACTTGTCCCGTGGCTGCGATGTAAAGCAGCAAAGGCTCTTTGCTGATTGGGGCAGCAAGCACCGGCTGGGTGGAGAGTAGAGCTTTGAGCTCTGCAAACGCTGCATCAGCTTCAGGAGTCCACTCGAACTTGTCTGACTTCTTCATCAATCGGTAAAGAGGTAATGCCTTTTCACCGAGATGAGAGATGAATCGACTTAAAGGGGCCAAGCAACCAGTAAGCTTTTGGACGTCGTGCACTCGCACAGGACTTTTCATTCGGAGTATAGTACCGACTTTTTCCGGATTTGCGTCGATTCCCCGTTCGGAAACGAGGAAACCGAGTAACTTTCCGCCAGGAACTCCGAATGTGCACTTTGATGGATTAAGCTTGATGTCATACCTCCTGAGGTTGGCAAAGGTTTCAGCAAGGTCAGTCAGCAGGTCGGAACCCTTCCGTGACTTGACCACAATATCATCCATGTATGCTTCCACATTCCGACTGATTTGAGTGAGCAAACACTTCTGAATCATCCTCATGAATGTGGCTCCGGCGTTCTTGAGGCCGAATGGCATGGTAACGTAATAGAAGCACCCGAATGGAGTGATGAAAGCTGTTTTGATCTCATCAGGCCCATATAGACGGATCTGATGGTATCCGGAGTAGGCGTCTAAAAAAGACAGTCGCTCACATCCCGCAGTCGAGTCGACTATCTGGTCGATGCGGGGGAGAGGAAAATGATCTTTCGGGCAGGCCCGATTGATATGTTTAAAGTCAATGCACATGCGAAGTGACTTGTCCTTCTTGGGGACCATGACAACGTTGGCGAGCCACTCGGAGTGGTAGATCTCTCGGATGAACTCCGCTGCTAAGAGCCGAGCCACCTCCTCGCCAATAGCCTTTCTCTTCTGGACGGCGGACCATCAGAGATGTTCTTTGACAGGTGTTATTTTTGAGTCGACTCGTAGGCGATGCTCAGCTAGCTCCTTGGGAACACCCGGCATGTCAGAAGGCTTCCATGCGAAAATGTCCCAGTTCTCACAGAGGAACTGGATGAGCGCTTCTTCCTATTTGGAGTCGAGTGTTGTTGAGATATGAGTTGGAGCAGCGCTGGGATCGGTCGGGTGGATGTGAGCCGTCTTCGTTTCGCCAGACGACTGAAAAGCTGATTCTGTAGCGGGCTTTTTGGCTCGCAACAAATCACTCGGGTTCGCAGTCTTCTGGTATTCCTGCAGCTCCACCACTGCCATCTGAGCATCAGCGATCTTTGAACCTTTCTGAAAACATTCTTCTGCTTTCTTCCGATTGCCCGTAACAGTGATCACACCTTTGGGACCAGGCAACTTCAATTTGAGATACACATAACATGGTCGGGCCATGAAGCGTGCATAAGCCGGCCTGACCAAAATAGCGTGATAGGCACTCTGGAAGTATACAACTTCGAACGTCAACTTTTCTTTGCGGTAATTCTTGGAATCACCGAAAACCACATCAAGAGCAATCTGGCCGAGTGATTCAGCTTTCTTTCCAGGAATGACTCCATGGAAGCTCATGTTACTGGTACTGAGTCTGGACATCGGAATGCCCATCCCTTTCAATGTCTCAGCATATAGTATGTTCAAACCACTGCCGCCATCCATCAAGACTTTGGTCAGTCGAGTGCCTTCAACAACTGGGTCGACCACTAAAGCTTGCCTCCCAGGGGTGGCAATGTGCATTGGGTGATCGGACCGGTCGAATGTGATGGCAGTCTGAGACCACTTCAGATAACTGGGTGTCGCTGGAGCAACCATATTCACCTCTCGGTTGATAACTTTCAGTCGACTTTTGCTTTCAACATCAGCAAAAATCATCAGGGTGGAATTGACCTGGGGGTATCCATCGCACTGTCTTCCTTGTCCTTAACTTTGTCCAACTCCTTTTCCTTATCTTTGGGTTGCTTGCCCTGGAACTGCTGGATCAAGAGTCGACACTGTCGAGTGGTATGTTTCGGGTAAATGAAATTACCCTCTTCATCTTTCTTGGTGTGGATGTGACATGGCAAATCCAACACATCATTTCCGTCCTGGTCTTTAACTTTCTTGGGGTTCCAAGGTCCTTTGGGTTTCCCCTTAAACTTTCCTTGAGTCACAGCCAAGGCTTCCCCAGGAGCAGTTGGCTCGGCCTTCTGCTTCTGTTTCCGATTGGAATTCCCTCTGGTTTCTTGAGCGACTGGCTTGAGCTTGCCACTCCTGAGTCGATCCTCATCTTCACCATTAGCGTACTTGGTGGCAATCTCCATCATCCGATTGTTCTCTGTACTTGACGCCTTCTTTGAAGGCACAAACTGCTTGGTGGTCAGGCACATTCTCTACTGTGTGATGTAATGTGATCCACCTCTGGATGTAGTCCCTCAAAGTTTCATTCGGCTTCTGCACGCAAGACCGCAGTTCCGTCAGCCCCGCCGGTCGCTTGCATGTTCCTTCAAATGTGGTGACAAACACTCGGGCGAGATCTTCCCAAGTGTAAATGCTGCTGGGTGCTAACTGATTCAGCCACGCTCTGGCCGAGCCCTCCAACATGAGAGGCAGGTGCTTCATGGCCACTTTATCATTGCCACCGCCAATCTGGACGGCCACTCGGTAGTCTTCAAGCCAAGTATTGGGCTTGGACTCACTAGTGAACTTACTGACCCCAGTCGCCAACCTGAAGTTGGGAGGAATCACAACAGCCCTGATGGCTCTACTGAAGCACTCTGGCCCCAAAACATGTACTCTGCTGCTGGTAGGTGCATCTCTGTCGTGACCTTCTCGGTGAGCTCTGTTCCTGTCGACCAAACCTTGAACGAGAATGGATCTCGCATCAAAGCCTGGTTCCCTGGGGTCGACTGGAATCCTTCACCCAACACTATGAGGGCGCCTGTCATCCTGCTGCCGAGGCACATACGACCCGCTCCTCGGGGGAGGGGTGGGCAGTCGATGTCGATCGTCATGATCGAATCGGTGATCATACTGTTCACGGTTCCCATACTGATTCCGCCGTTCCCCACGTCCCTCACGCCTCGGGGGCGATCTTGGGCTATGAGCCGACTGGACTGTGTCTGCAGCAATGGATCTACTATGAATCCTATTCCGCGACTGAGAAACAGCGGAATTCTGGTCTCCTGCTGCCCGGAGTAACGCTCTGACCTGCAGCAAGCCTCTGCCAGCGTTTGACTAGGAAGGCCGAATCGATTCTGCTATACGGGCTGCAGCTGCTAAGTTTTGAATCGGAGTTCGATATACCTGCGGGGGCGGAAAGAGCTGACATCGACTGGATTCTGGAACCCGTTGTCACGCATGCTCATCGAGTGCTCGCTAGAGGTTCTCCAGTCGAGTGTGCTTGGCCAAGTTTGCCAAGCGCGCGTCCTCCAAGGCACGAGCCTCGGGGGTTTCTCCAACGATAGGAGTGTGCAGTGCATCCATGTTCCGGCAACGAAGTTCTTCTCTCTGCAGCGACGTGAGAGGCTCGGGGAGATATTTCTCATGGGGACGCGACGGGTCGCCTCCACCTGCGCCTCCGTCGGTGCGGGGAAAACCGGGAGGACTGGGTGGTCCATCGACCATTAGAACCTCCGCCGCTGGATCACTGCTGTCGCACTCGGATGCGGTCTCTGTGGAGCCAGTCGATAGGTCGAACAGGCCGTAGAGGGATTCGTCGGGCTCGATCGCCGTGACTTGAGGGGTGGCCGACTGGCGTGCCACCGCGTGTCTTACCCACCGCTGAAGTCTCGACCAACCAGAGCGCTTGCACCGGCGGGAAACAGGGAGGGAGGACAACACAGGAGCCGACCGATAGTGGGTCGACGGTTGCCGCAAGATGACGCCGCGGACGCACGCGCGAAAGTGCGTCGCCCCACGGACAGGGAGTGCATCCACGTCTAGCGGAGCCTCCTGAAGCCAAGCGGAGTCGTCGGCGATGAACGTGAGCGCGCCGAGACGGATCTCGCGGCCCTCCACCAAAACTCCGCCAGAAACCATGATGATTTGGATCGGAAAAGATCGCAAGTCCTCCAACAAATCGCTAAAACACCAGCCCCACGGTGGGCGCCAACTGTCGTGGTTCTAAGCCTGACAGTAATGTAGGGGGTAGGTATGGAGAGGCAAGATCTTAGCTATGGAGAAGTTGTAAGCACACGAGGTTTACGAGTTCAGGCCCTTCTCGGAGGAAGTAATAGCCCTACGTCTCGGAGCCCGGAGGCGGTCGACTGGATTATGCGTGTATGAATTACAGGGGTGCGAACCCTTTACACTGAGGAGGGGGGTGGCTTATATAGAGTTCGCCAGACCCCTCTGACCCTCAGTTATGCAGGGTTTCAAATACATTAAGGTCGGGGGTTACTGGTAACGCCCCTAATAAAGTGCTATGATGACCATAAAAGCTACTTAATGACCGACCGTTAGCGTGCAGAGTGACTTTAGGTCTCCTGGCCGTCGAGTGGTTGGGTCTTGGTCGAGTGGTTGCTTCTTGGTCGAGTGTCTTCGAGTCTGTCGAGTGGAACACCTCCAAGTCGATTGAAAGGTGATTTCTTCTAGAGATGTCCTTGGGTAGGGCAGTTAGGACAGGTCCATGACCCTACCCTAGGTACATAGCTTCATCAGGCGCGGCTGGGCCGACAAGGAAACGGGCCGGCTCACTTGGCGCTGGGCCTTGGCAAGAGGCATTGGATCCAGTCCACGAGCGAGGAAGAGGGGAGCGCTGATGATGCTCGCGCGGTCAACGGACGCAGGCGACGCGCAGTCGTTCTCCTCGCTCGTTTAGGAAGTAGAGGAAGCAGGGGAACGGCAGCACGACTTGACGACGACAAAGTAGCAGCGGAGGGCGGCGATGGACTTGGGTATCTCCGGCGAGGCAAGGTCCGACGGGAAACGCGGGCTTTAGGTCCAGTGCTGGGACGAGCTGCAGGAGGTCAGCGCGGCCAGGCGCTGTATTTGCCGACGCGGACGGTAGAAGCACGGCGGCGCTGGCATTTGACGGCGACGGGCGGCAAGTGCACGCGGTGCGGAAACCCCTTGCGGTTCGAGGACTGGAGAAGGTCTTCACTGGCGTTGAAGTTTTGGCCAGTCGATGGCTTGAAGACGACGACTCCACGGCCTCCTGTTCGAGCGTGCAGTGCAAGAGAGAGCGAGAGATGAGACAGGTAAAGAAGTGAAATAAGGAGGTAGCGCGGGGAGGGAGTCCGGTCTAGCGGCAGCTGCTGCTGTACCATCGAGGCCACCGGCGGGTGGTGGAGCTTGGGGTCGAGGCGCTCGGGATCTCAGCGGCCAGATCGAGCGAGGGCGAGGGAGGTGCATCCGGGAGGCAGGGACAAGCGTTGGGGCGTTGGGGAAGCCTCCTGGGCCGTCGGATCTGCGATCTGGTGGTCCAAACCGAGTGGGAGGTGGCGGTTGGTGTAGTGGATCTGAAAACAAGTGCCGAAGGTGATTGGCTCGGTGGGGAACACGAGGAGGAGACAGGAGGAGTTGCAGCGGCGCTAGGAGGATCCCTAGAAATTAGGGATTCGTCCGCTGATTGCACTGCTATTTATAGAAAGTGGATGTGGGTAGGGCTATCTTGTCCCTCCGATCGTAATCGGACGATCTTGGATAAATAGGTTAGGGAGCCCCATTAACAAAACGGAGATGTTTTGTAGACATTTGGGGATGATCCGGACACAATGGTGATGACTCCCCGGGTCGGGTTCGGGACAACTTCCGGACGCGCGCGATGGGTTCGATGCACTGCGCAAAGAGGGGTAGGATGGGCCTAGGTGGACTGTGGAGAGCGGGTTGGTCTGAGAGAAGAGGGGAGAGATGCAACTCGGCACGGTTTTCGGAGACCGAAAACGTCCGACATTAGACCGGCAACGGTGCCGCTATAGTTATCCGCTGGGGCATCAAACAGACTCCAAATGCGATGAAACTTGACAGGCAGTCTATCTACACTATAATAAGACTGCACGCCAACTTTCATCGAAATCTGATAACATTTTCCGGCCACTTATAAAATGATATTTCGGACGTGTCGCGGGCGCGTGCAAGTGTGGTTGGGCTTAGAACGGACAACAGACGGAACTGGGGGAACCCGGACGGATGCAAGTTTTGAAAACATGATGATGCAATGCAGATGATGACATGGCAAGATGCAACACGCAAGCAAATGACATGGCAACAATAGCGAATAACTGGAAGACACCTGGCGCAACGGTCTCGGGGCGTTACAATCCCGCACCCCCATGGAGCAGCTACCTTGAAGCTGGTGCCGCGGGCGACATCTCCACTGTGGCTCTCCCCAAGTGCGAGGCCCCTTCGGTGGCGGCGGCCATACCAGCCGGATCTGCTGCTGCTGCTTCGTCTCTCGCTCGCTCGCTCGCGCTGCTGCTGCTCCGGCTCTCGCTCGATCGCTCGCTCGCCCAGCTACTGCTGCTGCTCTCCCCCTCGCTCGTGCTGCTGCTCTACTCTGATTAAGCCACACTACAGTCGACTGAATCGAATTTTGGGTCAGTCGATTTTTAGGGGTTGGGGGGGCTCGTCGGAGTTAAGGAAGAACCACCCGCAGCGGGGACGGGGGCTCACTGAAGAGGTACCCCACTATCTATCTTAGGGTTCAGGGTGGGGGCGGTTGGCCTAGAGGGCTGGTCGGGGCGGCGGTGGCGAGTTGTTTCGGGGTGGCGAGGCGGCACTGGGGCCGGCGGTTCGGCCGGTGGTGGCTGGCGGCTCAGGGGGGTGCAGGTTGAAGATGAACTGCAAGCCCTCCCTAAACTACATGTCAAGTGCCTCTCGGCTACCATTGCGTTCAGTTTCGACAGTAGCATTCAGATTCCATAGTAAATTGCAGTTCCGACAGTTAAGTTTAGAGTCAACAGTTTTTACCTCATCTGTTGTAGTCAGGTGGTTTTTGGTGACGTTAATTTTACATCCATTTTACATCATCTATTGGAGATGCTATTAGAATCCCACTTGAGATTGACGATGTCTGTCTTGTGCTGCTTCAGCCTTGACGTCTTACGGCTCACCAGAGCTGCTCCAACAACAGAAGGATCCATCACAACAGAGCAGTGCCCTGGACGCCGTCTACAGATTCCTCAGATCTTCCTCCACACCTTATGCAGCCACCTCTGCCTCAACTGCTTCAGCGACCAACCCAATGATGCTAAGGTCGACACGGCTACGGCAAAGAGGTTGTACACTTGTTGCATCACTTATTACTATACATTCACGTCGATCCATTAGGGGTATTTTGGTTCAACGGAAAAATGTCGATCCACTGGTTGTTACCATCACTCTAAATTTCTGCATTCTCTCCTTACATAATCTCACCATATTTTTTTCGTATGTATGTCAGATATTGTAGAAAGTCATGCTGAACATGTAGAGAAAAAGAGAAGAGTTTTGCGCGGTAATACAATGTCATGCAGACATCGCTCCATGGTGGGTTCAATGGCAAACCCTCCCCACCCCTCTCCAGATTGTAATCCAGAGGAAGATATCTGTTCTGAGGCGGATTCAGACGCCGCTGACCACTCCTATTTACCACCCAAGGTGTTTGCTCTACCTTGGAATGATGATGTTAGTCATATCATGCATATGTTGCCTTGCAGTGCCTACTTTTGACATCATATATGTCATCTTCTTAGTTTAGACATGTTCTGTAATGCCACCTGTTTAGTTTCTATATCATATATGGGAATTATGCAGTCTCATGTATTTTAGCAAGCAATAATATATGTGAAATGTGCAATGCCATCCTGTTTAACCAGGCATCATATATTTGAATGATATCTTGCCCATCCTTTTCTTCATTACATTTCCATTTGTTGACAATGTTTGTACATTAAACTACTTTTCCTGTGAATTAGCCATTTGGGTGGGAGATGGAAAAATCTGGAGTGAAAACAAGGCCTTCAGAGCAGACAGTGCTACCTATCGAAGCAGATCTCTTGTTGGGTCCCGATAGCTCCTCAGAGATGGATTCAGAGACAGATGACCAGTCATATTCCCCCACTGAGGTGTATGCTCTAACTTGGCACGGTTATACTGCTCATATCATGCATCCGGTGTCTTGCATTGCATAGTTTAGACATCATATAAACAATATTCAACACCATGTTCTTAGTTCAGACATCATATCGAATGCCCTCTATTTAGCATATAAATCACATATATGAATTAAATTATGCGATCATGATTACTTAGATAACATGTAGGTGAATTATGTCATGCGATCCTGTTTAGTTATTCATCATATCTTTGAATTATGTTATGCTATGCTATCCAGTTTAGATAGACATCATATATGTGAAATTATGTCATGCTATCCATTTTAGTTAAACAATATACATGTCAACTCTTTCATGCCCTCTTTTTTCCACACTATCTATTGCATCTGTCTCTCATACAATGTATGTACATTCAACTATGTTTCCTGTTTATCAGCCATTTGAATTGGAGCGGGTGATGCCAGTATCTAGCGGACTAAAAACACGGTCTTCAAATAAAGCAGTGCTACCTCTTGGTGGAGATAGCACCCCGGTTGTACATGCACAAGAACCAGCCCTACCACACATAACCCAAACTCTCGCAGATTGTACCCCTACTGCGATGGACAGAGAACCAGCTTCATCCAATCTAACCCCAACCCCAGCCGATAGTAACCCAGTTCCTATTGACACAGCACCATCTCCACCACAGAGCTCCCAAACAAGAGCAGTTAGTAAGGCAGCTCTAGTGCCCAAAGGGCCAGTACTATCACGACGAACACCAACTCCACCAGTTAGTACGCCTATTCCTATGGAGGAAGCACAACCAGCTAGTCGTAGTTTAGCATCTATCGCATTTGATTTTGTTAAATCGTATGTGCGTATCTTCCCATCTTGGAAATATTATACTGAAGATGAAGGAAAATGCCAGTTGCAGGTGTTTGTCCAGGAGTTATGTGTAAGTAATGTTATTCATGGCAATTACTTTGCTTCGTCCCATACATCCTACCTCCATGATGGTTATAATACATCAAATTTTCCCATTTTCTCTATAGAGAAGGACCGATTTGGAAACTCAGGATGAGGTAACCCGTGCTAATACATCTGCTATCTTCAAGAATGCTTGGTGGCAGTATCGGAATTACCTGAAGAAAACGTACCTTACCGGCAAACAAACTCATCAAAGTCCCTTACGTTCTCCTGGGACACATTTACTGGACGATGACTGGGAATGCCTTGTTCTGTACTGGTCCCGAACCAAGAATGTGGTAAGGTCTATGAGCTCATTTTCTATTTTTAAGTATTATATTCTTGCATCTTGCTGTACTCTGTTCATGTAGAACAATTGCCTAAACCTGAAGAACAACTGTTCTAATTTAAGATGCCATTGCTATCATAGTTCAAAAAAGCACTAGGCGTTAATTGTGCATTTTGCCACCACCTTGCGCTTTACTGACCAAAGCGCATGCTTATGCGCAGTTATGCATAGTTATGCGCAATGCGTTTTGCCAACGCCTAGAGCCTAGGCGTGCTTAAGCGCTCGCTTAGGCGCACCTTTTTTAACTATGATTGCTTTGCTCTTGTATCACTGTATTTACTCATACAAACTTATTTTTAAATTGAAGGATCCAATCGAAACTCCGATGGCACAACAGGTATGTTCACGCATGTTTCTTTAACAGGTTTGCTCTTATCAATAGCTCTGTTGATTTCAATTTCAATTATGTATATAGTTGACTTTCATATCATGCACATTACTAGCATCACAACAGAGACAATAGTGTTGTTGTACATGTAGACCCGTGGTACCCATCTGAAATCTTGTTGTGCCGTGTAGTTTCCCACGCTTTGTATTCTTTCACTGCTGCTTTGTCTTGAACTGATATGATTTGAACCGTGTCTCTATTTTGATTCGACAAGACAATGCAGTGACCATAGGACATAGATATATGTTTGTTTTATGCTTTTATTATGTACTAGTACTTGGCAATAGAAGACTTGGTAGTTTAATCCTGTCCACCTTACTAATGAACTGGTTCACCGAAATGAGTTTCATATACTAGTACATGCTAAACTGGTTATGTGTCTGCTTGTTTCTTCTTTTAGAATGCTGGCAGAATATTGGGGAAGAGTGCCTTATTAAGCAATGGTAAAGGAAGTAATGCAGATAAGGTTCAGGATAGTGACACATCCTTGTTGGTCTCCAACAAAGCTGATAAAACAGCTAAGGAAGACTATCTTGAAGACAGCGAGACAACCCCAAAGTCCTGTCTTGGTTTAGTGTTCGAGTTACTGGCCACTACCGCTTGCACAAGCTATTCAAACTCATTGTCTGAATCAGTTCGGTTTCTTGAGTCTCAAATACAAGTTGAAAGACATCGATTAGCTGTGCTGCGACAAGAAGCGGAAGGACTGCGGAAGTCCCTAGAGCATTCAGATGCATACTTTCTGGTGCAACAGCAAGCGTTGGAGGATTTTAGCGCCAAACAAGACAAAGCTAATCAGCTTGCTAAGCTTATTGCCAGCATGGTGGATACCGAGGATAACGTTTCTTGAGCTCTTCTGAAGTTGTTTCAGTTATGCTCTTGTTTTGCTGCCGCGTTTATTTGCACTGGTGGCCAATTTTGATGGCCAGTGTATGTAATGTGCTGCTTTGTTCCCTATATTTGCACTGGTGGCGAACTTTGATGCCCAATGGATGTAATATGTGTAATAGATGTAATAGGCTAGCATTAATTGCTTGCTTATTTATTTCCTTATTGTCTTGTTTAGTTGTTTGCTTGTAGTCACTGCAGTTCTTTTTCTGTTTTTTTCTAGTGGCCACAATAGCCTATTTTTGGTAACTAGGCCAAAATAATCATGGGCCTTCTACGGGTTGTATGATCCATGGGCCTTCGTCCGGCCGTAGGATCCATCGGCCTTCTATACGGGCCTTAGGGTCCATGGGCCTTCTACGGGCTGTAGGGTCCATGGGCCTTCTACGGGCCATACGATCCATGGGCCTTCTACGGGCCGTACTATCCATGGGCCTCATACGGCCCGTAGGATCCATGGGCCTTCTATGGGGCGTATCATCATTTCACCAATCATGGGCCGTACTATTCGTGCACCATGAAGGGCCATTAATAGGCCGTATTTGATAACTCTATGAAAACAGCCCAACGGGTTTTTTTACATGAAAACGGCCCAACGTATTAACGGTCCGCAAATGGGCCGACTGTAACGCTGGGCTGAATTTGGCCCACAAGCAGAAAATGACAGTAATGGGTCGTATGTAACCGAATGCTGCAAATGAGCCCAAGAATCAATGGGCCCTGAGAAGGCCGAAAGATAACTTGGGCTAGAAATGGCCCAATGGAATAACGTGCCGTTAATGGGTATAGAGTGATACACTGTTCATTACGGGCCAGTTTCACCACGGGCCGTTAATGGGCCAAGAGTTACAAAGGTCCTCATATGGGCCGAAAGTTAAAATAGGCTGAATCATATTGGATGGCCCAGATGACTCTACTGGGCCTAATTCGGAAAAGGCGTAACGGGCCCTGGGTTAGCGGGCTGTAAATGGGCTTTATGCGAACATGCCGTTAACATGCTTTACGTGGGCCGGCCCGCCACCTTTTGACCAAGTCAAACGGGCCGGCCTTTTCACAGGAATGGGCCTCTGTTGGGTCGTGCCACATTTCGCCGTATCATAGGCGTCTTCGGTCCAATGAGCGGATGACATCTATCCCAACGGTGAGCCGACACGTGTTTCCTCCAGCCAATGATGATTTTACACGTGGAAAATCCCCATTGGTCGGGGCTGTTGATGGGTTATCGGATCCAAAACCCGACCTGATAGCTTAACGGCATTCCGTTACGGTGGATGCCACATGTCGGTCACCCTTGACGAAAGCACTTCTGTGACGCGCGATTTATCATCATGGAAGTGGACACTTCCGTGATGATAATTTTGGTAATGTCATGGAACACTTCTACGACAGCACAGGTATGACTATCTTGATTCTGTCATAAATTTGTCATGGATGTACATGCATGACAACAAATGCGACCTATTGTGCCAAAACGTATCATCACGGAAGTGTATTTTTTTTGTAGTGCTCACATTGCTCTGCTCTGAAGATGATCTTTGCGAAGATGGCTTCACCGAGAGCTTCAAGTTTGACTCCAGGACTCCGCAATCTGCAAGTTGGCGTTGCACACCTTCAATTGAAGATTCTGAACATTCTTCTTCGGCTGCAACTGTTATTGCAAGAGTCATCGATGAAGAAGATGACGACACTTCCCCAACTGTGGCTACACTGCACCACGATTCTGCTTCAGGACCATCTGCACCGCCCAACTCCAACGTCGACCCTCCTCCAACATCTACTCCTACTGGGAACGAGTAGTTCCTCTATGTCGTCAAACCTTTTTGGTCCTTACTAACAAAAGTGGGAGACTCATATGTGGTTGATAGTCTTCAAGCAGGTCCATATGGGGTGGTTGCATTATTTTTGCTAAGTTCTTACAACTCTCATTTTGGAACTATTTGGCTCTTGAGTTGTAACACTTAAACTTTATGGTCGTCTGCTACTTTTGCTGCTACTTTGTGATGCGATGATAAATTCCGCATGAAGTCACTCTGCAGACACCCATTTCTCATTATGCATGTCATTATCTTCGCTATTCTGATATATGCATGATGAATTGTCTTCGTAAGTTGAAGAGGATCTCCACAAATTAAAACCTGCCATGTGCATTTGCATTCAAAAGCAAACTACTTATATGCACATCATCAGGGGGAGCCTTTTGCAACTTATGAAGACAATGACTTTGATCTTTAACTTTCACATACTTTTATCCCCGTTGAAAACTTCAACCAGTTTGTCATCAATCACCAAAAAGGGGTAGATTGTAAGTGCATCTAGTGCCACCCCTGGTTGGTTTTGGAGTATTGATGACAAATTTGGTTGAGGGACTAATGTGTTTGTGAGAATTGCAGGAAAACACAGGTAGTAGTCCCTTATTGATTCGGTTTACCTACCAGAGATGACCCCTAAAATGTGTGAAGACATTGAAGACAATGGTTGTACGTGAAGACATTCACGATGAAGATTATGACATGTGAAGACATTCACTTGAAGACTATGGAGTAAGAAGACATAGTTGTTTTATATTTTCCTTTTCTTCTTTATTGAGTCGTAGGAACCATCGTACTATTAAGTAGGGTCCAAGTGAACAAAGTCAGAGTGACTCATGTGATGCTCAACCAAAATCCTATGACTTCGAGCGAAGACAATGAGAGTAAATCTTATCTAGAGTCGGATGAGTCAGCTTTACTTGTAGCCCAAGTCAAGCTGCCGCGTGTGTTTGAAATCCGTCCGTTGGACACGTGTCGGTTCCTTAGTGACCCAGGGTCATTTCGGACATATCATGTCGGGTTGCCTCGTGGCTATAAATAGCCCACCCCTACACCATAAATTGGTGGCTGCTCAGAGTTAGTGCATAGCTTTTGTCGTTTGAGAGCAACCCACCTCTGAAGCTTTTGAGAGAGAGAGAGAGAGATCCTTGCGAGGACAAAGCCCAAAACACCTAGAGCCAAAGAGTGTTAGGCATCACTGAAGTCTTTCTGTCCGTGTGACTTGAAGACTTGTTACACTTGAGGACTGTGAATCCTCCAGTCGGTTAGGCGTCGTGTTCTGAGCATCCAAGAGCCATTGTGGATTGCCGGTGAACGAAGTCTGTGAAGGTTTGAAGTCTACCTTGAAGACTTACCAGAGTGATTGGGCAAGGACTGGGTGTCCTTATCTCAAGGGTAATAAGGTGAAGACGCGGTCTTCTGAGTTCAATCTCAGCCTCCCTAACCAGACATACAGTTGTCACAACAACTGGAAGTGGTCTACCAAATCCTTGTCTTCACCAAGCAACTGGTTATATCCCCCACTTCCCTTTACTTTTAAGTTTGTCTTCGTAAAGTCATTGCTTGCCTGTCTGATCTGATTGACTTCATGGTGTGAAGACTATTACCTATTTCACTTCATACCGTCTTCCATTCTGATCCATACTACCTACCTGCTGATAGTCTCGTACTTTCACTACATTGCTTACTTGACTATGGCTTGCCTAGTGTAGTCTATCTTCCGCTGCATATCAATAGGTTCATTTCATCTGTTTGTCTTCAAAGACCTCGTGTTTTGAAGACTTTCATAAAAATCGCCTATTCACCCCCCTCTATTCGATAACTAGCACTTTCAAAGATTATGCCAGGTAGGATTCCATATCAAAATATATTTTTTATCATTTACCTACTCGAGGACGAGCAGGAATTAAGCTTGGGATGTTGATACGTCTCAGTCGTATCTATAATTTTTGATTGTTTCATGCCAATATTCTACAAATTTCATATACTTTTGGCAACTTTTTATATTATTTTTGGGACTAACATATTGATCCAGTGCCCTGTGCGAGTTCTCGTTTGTTGCATTTTTTTTGTTTTGCAGAATACCCATATCAAAAAAAGTCCAAACGCGATAAAAACTTACGTAGATTTTTTGGAATATATGTGATTTTTGGGAAAAAGAATCAACGTGAGACGATGCCCGAGGGCCCACAAGCCCTAAGGGCGTGGCCCCAACCCTGGGCGCGCCTGGGAGGCTTGTGGCCATCCCTTAAGGCGGTTGGTGAGCTTCTTTGGCCGGAAGAAAGCTAATATCTGGATAATAACCATGTTAAAATTTCAGTCCAATTAGAGTTACGGATCTTCGGGAATTTAAGAAACGGTGAAAGGCCAGAATCTGGGTACACAGAAACAGAAGGATACAGAGAGAGAGAGAGAGAGAGAGAGAGATCCCACCTCGGAGGGGCTCCGGCCCCTCCGCCGCCATGGAGTCCAAGGACTAGAGGGGAAACCCTCCTCCCATCTAGGGGGAGGTCAAGGAAGAAGAAGAAGAAGAAGGAGGAGGGGGCCCCTTTCCGCTCTCTCCCGATGGCGTCGGAACGTCGCCAGGGCAATCATCATGTGATGGCGATCTACACCAACACCTCCATCATCTTCCCCAACATCTTCATCACCTTCCCCCATCTATATTTAGTGGTCCACTCTCCCACAACCCGCTGTACCTCTACTTGAACATGGTGCTTTATGCTTCATATTATTATCCAATGATGTATTGCCATCCTATTATGTCTGGGTAGATTTTTGTTGTCCAATCGGTGATTGGTGAATTGCTATGATTGGTTTAATTTTATTGTGGTTATGTTGCTGTCCTTTGGTGCCCATCATATGAAAATGCGTGTGGATTACACCATAGGGTTAGTTGTATGTTGATAGGACTATGTATTGGAGGGCAAGGGTGATAGCAGCTTCAGCCTAGCATAGAAATTGATGCGTACGTGATTGAAGGGGGACCAATATATCTTAATGCTATGGTTGGGTTTTACTTTAATGAACATTAGTAGTTGCGAATGCTTGATAATAGTTTCAATCATAAGAGCATAGAATTCCAAGTAAGGATGACATGCTAGCAGTGGCCTCTCCCACATAAAACTTGCCATCGGTCTAGTAACGTAGTCAATTGCTTAGGGACAATTCTGCAACTCCTACCACCACTATACCAACTCTTTATCTAAGCAGCCTTTAGTTTTTATTTACGTGCTCTTTATTATCTTGCAAACCTATCCTACAACACCTACAAACTACTTCTAGTTTCATACTTATTCTAGGTAAAGCGAACGTTAAGTGTGCGTAGAGTTGTATCGGTGGTCGATGGAACTTGAGGGAATATTTGTTCTACTTTTATATCCTCGTTGGGTTCGTCACACTTACTTATCGAAAGAGGCTAAAACTGATCCCCTATACTTGTGGGTTATCATAGCTCCTGCAGCAGGTCTGTCACCTAGCGGTGCATCAAGGACACAATTCTTCTATGAAGCAATGAGGATAATCCTCAAGTCATGGACCTAGTCCGTGTAGTTGCTACCATCATCTTTAAACTTAGCTTTCTCTAGGAACGCATTAAAATTAAGGGGAACGATAGCTCGAGCCATAGATCTACAACATACATATGCAAAACTATAAGACTAAGTTATGATAAATTAAGTTAAATTAATCAAATTACTAATGAACTCCCACTTAAATAAATATCCCTCAAGTTATCTAAGTGATACATGATCGAAATCAACTAACCCATGCCCGATCATCACGTGAGATGGGGTAGTCATCAATGGTGAACATATCTATGTTGATCATATCTACTATATGACTCACGTTTGACCTTTTAGTCTCCAGTGTTCCGATACCATGTCTGTACATGCTAGGCTCATCAAGTTTAACCCAAGTATTCTGCATGTGCAGAATTGTCTTATAGCCGTTGTATGTGAACGTAGAGTCTATCACACCCGATCATCACGAGGTGCTTCGAAACGACGAACTTTGGCAACGGTGCATACTCGGGGAGAACACTTTTATCTTGAAATTTAGTGAAGGGATCATCTTATAATGCTACCGCCGTTCTAAGAAAAATAAGATGCATAAAGGATAAACATCACATGCAATCAACATATGTGACATGGTATGGCCATCATCATCTTGTGCTTTTGATCTCCATCTCCAAAGCATCATCATGATCTCCATCGTCACCGGCTCGACACCTTGATCTCCATCGTTGCGTCAGAGTCGTCTCGCCAACTATTGCTTCTACAACTATTGCTAATGCATAGCGATAAAGTAAAGCAATTACATGGCGCTTGCATTTCATACAGTAAAGAGACAATCCTAATGCTCCTGTCGGTTGTCGATATTACAAAACATGATCATCTCATACATCAACATATATCACATCACGTCTTGACGATATCACATCACAACATGCCCTGCAAAAACAAGTTAGACGTCCTCTACTTTGTTATTGCAAGTTCTACATGGCTGCTATGGGCTTCTAGGAAGAATCATTCTTAACTACGCAAAAACCACAATGGTGATTTATCAAGTTTGCTGTTTTAACCTTCTTCAAGGACCGGACGTAGTCAAATTCGACCCAACTAAAGTAGGAGAAACCGACATCCGCTGACCACCTTTATGCAAAACTAGTTGCATGTCAGTCGGTGGAACCAGTCTCATGTGCGTGGACATGTAAGGTTGGTCCGGGCCACTTTATGCCACAATACTGCTGAATCAAAATAAGACGTTGGTGGTAAGCAGTATGACTATCACCGCCCACAACTCTTTGCGTTCTACTCGTGCATATCATCTATGCATAGACCTGGCTCTGATACCACTGTTGGGAAACGTTGCATGGAAAACAAAAAAAAATCTACGCACACGCAAGATCTATCCATGGAGATGCATAGCAATGAGGGGGAAAGTGTGTCTACGTACCCTCGTAGACTATAAGCGGAAGCATTTGTTAACGCGGTTGATGTAGTCGAACTTCTTTGCGATCCAGCCGATCGAGTACCGAATGTACGGCACCTCCACGTTCAGCATACGTTCAGCTCGGTGACGTCCTCGCCTTCTTGATCCAGGAAGACAACAAATTAGTGGACGAGTTCCGGCAGCACGACGGCATGGTGACAATGATGGTGAATCTATCTCCATAGGGCTTCGCCTAAGCACTACAAAAATATGACCAAGGGACAAAACTGTGGAGGGGGGCGCCGCACACGGCTAAGCAATTGTCATGGTGATGTGTGGCGCCCCCTCCCACACACATATATATAGGTGGGAGGAGAGGGGAGAGGACAAGGGGCGCCCCAAGTATGGCCGAATCCTACATGGGGTCTTTCCCTAGCAGCGCCCCCTTACCATATTTGTCGGAGGGGAAAGGAAAGGGGGGGCGACTCCCCCCTTTCCTTCTCTCCCCAAGGGCTGCGGCCTTAGGAGGGGCTCGCCAGCCCCTTGTGGGCTGGTGTGTTTCCCCCCTTTGGCCCATGTGGCCCATTAACCTCTCGGGGTGTCCGGAACCCCTTCCGGTGACCCCGATTTCTACCGGGTACATCCCGAAACTCTTCCGATGTCCAAATATCATCGTCCTATATATTGATCTTTACACGCGGACCATTCCGGAGCTCCACGTCATGTCTGTGTTCTCATCCAGGACTCCGAACAACATTCGGGCACCAAATCATATAACTCATATAACACCATATCATCAATGAACGTTAAGCGTGCGGACCCTACGGGTTCGAGAAGTATGTAGACATGACCGAGACACCTCTCCAGTCAATAACCAATATCGGAACCTGAATGCCCATATTGGCTCCTACATATTCTACGGAGATCTTTATTGGTCGAACCTTATGACAACATACGTAGTTCCCTTTGTCCATCGGTATGTTACTTGCCCGAGATTCATGTTAACATAGGTAGAGTGAACGCATCACCACGTAAACAACTCCTGAGTCAACACCACATAGCTAGGCCCACCACGTAGGTTGAGTTGAGTGAATGTTAAGCACTCGTGCATGTTAACAGATCCCCTCCAAGACAACAACTTATACTATGGATTTTGCTCTATGCACCGGGCGATGCAGATCCAAATCTTATCACAAACTCATTTTGAGCATTTTCGATACATACCGGTACATCGGTGACCGTTGAGTGGCATTTAGATTAGTGTTGCCTCTCTCCCTACCTCTAAGTATATGCATGTACTATGTTTGGTAATTTTTGTATACGTCAAATTGAGTAACCCGCTCCCCTCCTCCCACACACACATCTTTCTCTATCTCTCTCCTCCACATGCATGCGTGGCAGGAAATGGAAATCCACCCCTCCCTCCTATCCAGTAAGTCCAATATTTTTATTCTACCTTGACAAAGTTAAATCAATCATATCTTTTAAACTATAATTTTAACACACACACACACACACACACATATATATATATATATATAGGAAAATGGGTTAGTACTCCTGAGAGTTCATACTCCCAGCCATATGTCCTTCAGCGATTTGTTTGCATCGATAGGGGAGTCAACCACATTAACCTTTTTACCTTTTATTTGGAAATATTGTTTTATGGATAATGCTAATGAATATTAGGACGTTGGTGAACCGATTTTGGGGGAGGTCTTTTATTCATTTCAGTCATGTCGTCCTATCTGAGTGCATACAACGTATCCCATTTTACTCTCGACGGTTGGTGGTGGCGGCGCTGTCGAAGAAGCTCGAGTGGATTTGGCCTACGTCCAACACCATCGTATAGCAAGCACCCCCCGGGCAGGCTCTATCATCAAGCCGATGATTTTGCACCGATCCACTACAAGAAGCTCCCAAAAAACCGCGAGCCGTTTGAAAGTTGATGAACTTTGACTTTTTTGGTGGCAGTTTTCTAGGAGCAATACAGTCATGAACTCATGACGTGCATTCTTCCATTCGGTGATTGTATCTTTTCTGAAGAAGTGTGGTGTGTGATAGAGGTGAAGGTTTCCAGATGTTTCGATGAGAAAGATATTGTTTTCTATGGGAGTCGACTTTGACGATCCGACTATGGACGTGCGAAGACGTCGCACCTTAGCAATCGCTAAACCAACATCCGAGTGTTATTGACTACGCCAGAGCACGATCAACCTAACCACGAGGGTCTATTTCCTGCGAGCAAACGAATAACAAGAAAGAAACTGAGATTGCTATATGGATATTGCGAATAAAAGAGGAAATATTTATTAATGAAGGTGGGGTTCTGTGACGTCTTGGTCTGGTTGTTGGACACAAACGAAGTACGCGAAGTTGCAGCTATGGCGAACTTTTAATCTAAACAAAATTCGAAGTCTAAACGACGCCCTAAGGGCTGTATATATGGAGGAAGAGGGAGGGATTTCGTGGCCCATGGGGAAAGGGTCTGAAACCAACCCTAACTCTTGTTTCCCCACACATACGGACTCTAAAAACAGCCTATACTTAAGTATTTCAAAAATACATGGGCCTAGCCCAATAATAAGGTGACGCAGCACCTAGAATAGCCTCTGGACGAAATTTATGAAGTGGCATCTTGTATATTTCGTCCAAGGCTTCATGCACTCCTTATGGTGGCTTCAAAGTCCTGAAATCATCACTTGTAACTCCGTTCTTGATCCCCTTGCGAATGCCATCATCTCCATGCTTGGTCTTGCTCCAGTGTTTATCCCTCTTATCCATGCCAGGCCCTTCATTTGTAAGCAAAACAAATGTATCCAATTTAGGCAGCATCATATTCTCAGGAACATTAGAATCATTACCAAGAAACGAAAGTACATGGTAATTCAATTGGCATGCACGAGCTCTAGTAATTGGTCCAGTATGTATAGCAGAAGGGGCTGTGGTTGGAACAATGGTATTGATGTCCTCATCATCCTCCCCTTCTTGAAATGAAGTCGTCCTCGACGGAAGCTCATCTTCCTCACCCAAATAAGGCTTCAAATCTGCAATGTTAAAAGTGGGACTAACCCCAAAATATGCGGGCAGCTCAAGTTTATATGCATTATCATTTATTTTCTCTAACACCTTAAAAGGACCATCATCACGTGGAATTAGATTTGATTTGCGCAAATTAGGAAATCTATCTTTATGCAAATGTAACCAAACAAGATCCCCGGGTGCAAACACAACATGTTTTCTACCCTTATCTCCAGCAAGTTTATATTTAGCATTCATATGCTCATTGTTTTCCTTAGTTAACTCAAGAATTTTTAAAATCAATTCAGCACATTCTTTAGCATCAAAATTAACCTTCTCCGAAGATGAAAGAGGCAACAAATCAATAGTTGCACGGGGTAGGAAACCATACACAATTTCAAAAGGGCACATCTTAGTAGTACAATGCAATGAACGATTATAAGCAAATTCAATATGAGGCAAGCATTCTTCCCACATTTTCTTATTATTCTTCAAAACAACCTAAGCATAGTAGACAATGTTTTATTGACTACTTCAGTTTGCCCATCAGTTTGGGGGTGACAAGTAGTACTAAAAAGCAGTTTAGTCCCCAACTTAGCCCATAAACATCTCCAAAAGTGGCTAAGAAATTTAGTATCATGATCTAAAACAATAGTATTTTGCACACCATGCAAGCGAATAATTTCACGAAAGAACAAATCAACAACATTAACAACATCATCGCTTTTATGACATGGTATAATGTGTGCCATTTTGGAAAATCTATCCACGACAACAAATATGCTATCCCTCCCCTTCTTTGTTCGAGGTAAACCTAAAACAAAGTCCATAGATATATCCACCCAAGGAACACTAGGTACATGCAAAGGCATATATAAACCATAAGGATTGAGTCGTGACTTAGCTTTTTGACATGTAGTGCAGCGAGCAACAAAACGCTCAACATCCCATCTCATCTTTGGCCAAAATAAATGTGTAGCAAGTATGTCCTAGGTGTTCTTCACGCCATAGTGTCCCATTAATCCTCCTCCATGCGCCTCCTGCAACAACAAAAGACGAATGGAGCTAGACGGAATGCATAGCTTGTTAGCACGGAACACAAATCCATCATTAACGACAAACTTGTTCCACGTTCTTCCTTCTTTACAATTCTGCATTACATCTTTAAAATCAGCATCATGCACATTTTGATCTTTGATGGTCTCCAAACAAAATATTTTTAAGTCAAGTTGTGAAAGCATAGTATAGCGACGAGACAATGCATCAGCAATAACATTTTCTTTACCCTTCTTGTGTTTAATGACATAAGGGAAAGTCTCAATGAATTCAACCCATTTAGCATGTCTACGATTCAGTTTAGCTTGACTTTTAATATGTTTCAATGATTCCTGATCAGATTGTATAACAAATTCTTTGGGCCATAAATAATGTTGCCATGTTTCTAAAGTCCGAACAAGAGCATATAATTCTTTATCATAAGTAGAATAATTCAGACCAGGCCCACCCAATTTTTCAGAGAAGTATGCAACCGGTTTGCCATCTTGTAATAACACACCTCGTAATCCAATTCCACTAGCATCACATTCAAGCTCAAAAGTCTTATTAAAATCGGGAAGTTGGAGTTAAGGAGCATGTGTCAACTTATCTTTCAATACCGTGAAGGCTTCTTCCTGTGAGGTACCCCAAACAAAAGGTACATCCTTCTATGTAAGTTCATTGAGAGGTGCAGCAATGGTGCTGAAATCTCTCACAAAACGCCTATAGAATCCAGCGAGGCCAAGAAAACTCCTCACTTGTGTGACCATTTTGGGCTACGGCCAACTCTCAATAGCTTCAATCTTGGCTTTATCAACTTCAATTCCCTGTGGAGTAACAACATAGCCAAGAAAAGAGACTCGGTCGGTGCAGAAGGTGCACTTCCCAAGGTTACCAAACAAACGTGCATCACGTAGAGCAATAAAAACAACACATAAATGTTCCAAATGTTCCTCCAAAGATCTGCTATAAATCACTATATCATCAAAATAGACTACCACAAATCGTCCAATGTAAGCACGTAAAACTTCGTTCATTAGTCTGATGAAAGTACTAGGTGCATTAGTTAACCCAAAAGGCATGACTAACCACTCATATAAACCAAACTTAGTTTAAAATGATGTTTTCCATTCATCTCCCAATTTCTTACGAATTTGATGGTATCTACTACGCAAATCAACTTTGGAGAAAATTGTAGAGCCACTCAATTCATCAAGCATATCATCTAGCCTAGGAATAGGATGATGATAATGAATAGTAATATTATGAATGCCTCTACAATCAACACACATACGCGATGTACCATCCTTTTTAGGCACTAGTATAATAGGAACAACACAAGGACTAAGAGATTCACGTATGTAACCTTTGTCGAGCAGCTCCTGTACTTGACGCATAATCTTCTTCGTCTCCTCTGGATTGGTATGGTATGGTGCACGGTTGGGTAGTGATGCACCGGGAATTAAGTCAATTTGATGCTCAATCCCTCGAATAGGTGGTAATCCCGGTGGCACATCTAGTGGGAAGACGTCAGTGAACTCCTGCAAAATGTTAGTGACAACGGGGGGCAAAGAGGAAGGCACGTCCTCGAATGAAAATAATGCCTCTTTGCACACAAAAGCATAGCAAATAGATTTGCTGAAATCTAGCTGATCAATATCAGATTTTGTGGCAAGTAAACATGCACTTTTCAATTTAATTTCAGAAGCAACACTAGATGGTTTATTATTAGGTTTCATTTGTTGCTCAAATTCTTTTGCCACAATCTGATTTTCACTCTTATTTTTCTCCTGTTTTGCTTTATTAGCTCTATTAATATCATCTGTCAAAATGGATTCAGGAGTCATAGGAAGCAAAGTAATATGGCTATCCTTATGAACAATAGTATACTGATTATTTCTACCATGGTGTACAAAATTTTTATCAAATTGCCATGGTCTACCAAGTAATAAGGAACATGCTTGCATGGGTACCACATCACAATCAACATAATCAGCATATGTAGAGATACTAAAATGCACACGAATAGTACGTGTTACCTTAACCTTGCCGCTGTTGTTGAATCATTAGATGTAGTAAGGATGTGGATGTGGTCTTGTGGTCAGAGATAGCTTCTCCACCATCTCCATGCTAGCCAAGTTGTTGCAACTCCCTCCATCTATGATGACGCGAACAGAACGTTCCTTCACAACTCCCTTTGTATGGAACAAATTATGCCTCTGATTTTTCTCAGCTTGTGTAACCTGCACACTCAAAACACGTTGAGCAACTAAACATTCATACCTGTCAGCATCTTCAGGAGCCATATATTGCGTCTCATGATCAGAATCCTCTCCATCGTGTTCTTCATGTGTAATAATGTAGCGACCAGACCTCAAACAGTCTGATCTCTGTGCTCTGGTGTCATCCCTGGATCAGTAATGTTGACACCACACAGTACTCGAAGGATTTATAGCAGAGTAGCAATCACACACTTATTACATCGAGTGTCTCAAAAGAGAACTTATTACAATAAATATGGCTTAAGGCCATCTAATAACGATAACAGCGGAAGGCTTGGAAGATAAGTGAGTCCATCAACTCCAACGGCATCACTGAGTATAGAACCACGACCTAAAAACTCCTTAATCGTCGTCTAAAAAGTCTGCAACATTAACGTTGCAGCCCGAAAACGGGTCAGCACATGGAATATGCTGGCAAGGTAACACATAGAGAGTAATGGAATGAAACAGCTATACTATATGCATATTTGGCTGGTGGAAAGCTCTATGGTTACAGTTTTTGCGTAAAGCCAATTTTTCCCTACTTCAAAGGAATAAATTTAATTACTATCATGGTGGTTGTTAAACATTGAGAATGGTTGACAGCATTCTCAATCCCAATTAAAATAACATCATTAAACCCAACAAAATTAACTTTAGAGTAACATGTTGAGATTCACATGATAATCCAGGTACTAGATACTCAAGATGTCCATAACCGGGGACACGGCTAACCATGATTAGTTTATTACACTCTGCAGAGGTTTGTGCACTTCTCCCCACAAGACTCGATCGCCTCCGTTTGATTTCTCGCACTACATGGTGTTTGAGAAACGGATGACCGAGACACAGTCTTTCAGAAGCACTAGCACCTTACGATGGATAGACCGGTACACCTACTTTCCCCTACATCTGCTAGTCTACCCTGTAAGAGTTCGCGCGACTTACTCAACTATGCCAGAGCCCATAATGGCTTGTGGCTGCACACGGAAGTTTCTAGTATGAATAATCTCATGATCCCTTTGAGCCTGGGTGGCGGTCCAAAAGAAAACAGGCAAGTCCTGGAATACCCAGGTGCCTCAATCCACCCAGATGTGTGTTTAGGTTGCCACCTTAGATAAACCCTTAATTAACAATCTCACATCTGTCATGGATATCACTCACCCAATCCACGTCTACTAGCATAGCATGGCATAATAAGCAAACGTAGAAATAACTCCCAAAGGTTTGATAATAAACAGGTAATAGGTACTACCTCATCTACTTCCCATCCCACAATTTAATTAGATCCTAATCATGCAATGTGTGAGGATTGATCTAATGCAATAAAACTGGGTTGTAGAAAAAGGTATGATCAAAGTGTTACTTGCCTTGCTGATGATCCGCGAAACCTAGAGATTCAAAGTAACAGTCGGCGCACTCCGGGTATTCTATCGCAGACAAACAAACAAGCATACAATAAGTACTCATCTAATGCACAGGTAAAAATCAAATAGAAGATCTAACCAGAAAGTTCAACTTAAGAACCCTGGTTTGCAAAAAGAATCAAATCGGACGTAGCAAAAGAAATCAAACGGCGAAAGAAAACAACTTCGTTCTAGTAATCTGGATCTAAGTCAAATTTTACAGTAGCAAAAACTTGTTTAAGTTGATTATTCGGAAAAAGGGTTTCGATACGAAACTCCAGGCGCTTGAATCGCCTGATTCCGATAAACGAGCGAAAAGTTATACTAAAACGAAAATCGGATCAGAAATCGCGATCAGAAAATAACCGTGAAAAATCCGACGAAAAAGAAAAACGACGAACAGATTAAACGTTAATTAACCTAATCCGAAAATAACTAAAATAAAAAAAATAAAAAAAATAAAAAATTTCGAAAATAAAACTGATGAAAAAGAAAATATTTTTTTTAAAAAAAAATCGGCACGGAAGTCGAGGCGGCGGCGAACCTCGGGCGGCGTGCAACTCCGGCGAGTCGGCGGCGGGTCCGGCGGATCGGGCGCGGGGCTGGTGTGGGCTGGGGGCTCGGGTGCGGCGCTATATAAAGACGCCCCGGGCGGAGTCCTGCTCGGGTACGGCCCAAGGTCGGTTTTGTTTTTTTTATAATTACGCTCGGAAGAAAAAATAAAAACAAATACTAAACGGACTCCAAAAATCATGAAATAAATTTTCCCGGGTTTCTAAAATCATGCCCGATAAAGTGAACATTTATTTGGGCCCTAAATGCAATTTTGAAAAACGCGCATTTTTCCTAAATTCAAATAAAAATACCGAAAAACTCCGAAATAAAACTTATTTGATTTTTTTATTAAATCCTCAATATTTCTATATTTTGGGAAAGTCATTTTATTCCCTCTCTCATATTTTTGTAATAGAAATATTTGATGATAAAATAAATAAAATCAAATGATCCTGTTTACAAAATTTGAGAAAACTCAAATATGTAAATAACGAAATCCCCAACTCTCTCCGTGGGTCCTTGAGTTGCTTAGGATTTTCTAGGATCAAAACCAAAAGCAAAATAAAATATGATATGCATGATGATCTAATGTATAACATTCCAAATTGAAAATTTGGGATGTTACAAACCTACCCCCCTTAAGATGAATCTCGCCCTCGAGATTCGGGTTGGCTAGAAAATAGGTGAGGGTGGTCCTTGAGCAAATCTTCCTCTCGCTCCCAGGTGGCTTCATCCTCCGTGTGGTGGCTCCACTGAACTTTGCAAAACTTGATAACCTTGCTGCGAGTGACTCGGCTGGCAAACTCGAGAATCTTGACTGGTTTCTCCTCATAGGTCAAATTGTTATCCAACTGAATTGCTTCCAATGGCACTGTGTCTCTCAAAGGTATGTCAGCCATCTCCGCGTGACACTTCTTCAAATGAGAAACGTGGAACACATCATGAACTCCTGTCAATCCTTCTGGCAATTCCAACTTGTAGGCCACTTCTCCCATACGCTCCAAAACTCGATATGGCCCTACAAATCGTGGCGCTAACTTCCCCTTAACTGCAAAGCGCTTAATCCCTCGAAGTGGGGATACTCGAAGATAAGCTCTGTCTCTGACTTCGTAAACTGTCTCCTTGCATCTAGAATCTGCATAGCTCCTCTGCCTGGACTGGGCTACCTTGAGCCTATCGCGAATCAACTTCACCTTCTGTTCAGACTCTTTAATCAAATCTGGTCCAAACAACTGGCGGTCTCCAACTTCGTCCCATGACAACGGTGTCCTGCACCTCCTTCCGTACAGAGCTTCGAAAGGGGCCATCTTCAAACTGGTCTGATAGCTATTATTGTAAGAGAACTCTGCATATGGAAAATTATCGTCCCAACTAGATCCATAATCTAGCGCACAAGCTCTCAACATATCCTCCAAAATCCGATTGACCCTCTCAGTCTGTCCATCTGTCTGCGGATGAAAAGCTGTACTAAATTCTAGCCTAGTACCCAAAGTCTCATGCAACTGCTTCCAGAACTTTGAGGTAAACTGGGTTCCTCTATCTGATACGGTACTCCTCGGAACTCCATGCAAACATACGATCCTGGTCATGTATATCTTTGCCAACTTAGCACTGGTGTAAGTGGTCTTTACTGGGATGAAATGAGCTACCTTCGTCAATCGATCAACTACAACCCAAATCGAGTCATAGCCTGAACGAGTCCTTGGTAATCCCGTGATAAAATCCATGCCTAGCTTATCCCACTTCCATTCGGGTATCGGCAATGGTTGTAACAATCCCGCTGGCTTCTGATGCTCTGCCTTTACTCTCTGACATACGTCACAAACTGCTACATACTCCGCAATATCCTTCTTCATTCCGGTCCACCAGAAAATATCCTTCAAATCCAAATGCATCTTGGTATTTCCTGGGTGAATCAAATACGGTGAATCATGTGCCTCTTGCAGAATCAACTTTATGATCTCCGGGTCATTGGGTACATAAACACGGTCTTCAAACCATAGGGCGTCGTGCCCATCCTCACGAAATCCTTTAGCTTTTCCTTGGCTCATTTTCTCTTTTATAGAAGCAATCTCCTTGTCAGATTTCTAAGCCTCTTTGATTTTATCCATCAATGTTGACTGAATCTCCAATGCTGCCACATAGCCTCTCGGAACTATCTCCAAACATAGCTCACGAAGATCCTCGGCTAACTCCTTGGGTATTTCTCCCACCATTAACGTATTGACATGGCTCTTGCGGCTTAATGCATCAGCTACTACATTAGCTTTTCCGGGATGGTAATGCAATCTCATATCATAATCCTTGATGAGCTCCAACCATCTCCTTTGTCTGAGGTTCAACTCCTTCTGCGTGAAAATGTACTTCAAACTCTTGTGATCCGTGTACACCTCACAATGATTTCCAATGAGGAAATGTCTCCATGTCTTCAATGCATGCACTACGGTTGCTAACTCCAAATCATGCGTGGCATAATTCAATTCGTGAGGCTTCAGTTGTCGTGAAGCATACGAAACAACTCTTCCCTCATGCATAAGCACTGCTCCAAGTCCTCGGCGTGAAGCGTCGCAATACACCTCATAATCCTTGGTTTGATCTGGCAAAATCAACACTGGTGAGGTAACCAAACGGTTCTTCAATTCCTGGAAACTAGCCTCACACTCCCCAGTCCATTCGAACTTAGTATCCTTCTTCAGCAACTCCGTCATAGGCTTCGCAATCTTTGAGAAGTTCTCAATAAATCTCCGGTAGTATCCTGCGAGTCCCAGAAAACTCCGGATCCCTCCAACTGTTGTTGGTGCTTCCCAATTGGTCACACTGATAACCTTGGTGGGGTCAACTGCTATTCCTTCTCCGGATATAACATGTCCGAGGAATCCAACTTCCTTCAACCAAAACTCACATTCACTGAACTTGGCATATAACTGATGTTCTCTGAGCTTCTCAAGTACCAATCGCAAATGCTCCTTATGTTCCTCTTCATTCTTTGAGAATACCAGAATATCATCGATGAAAACCACGACGAACTTATCCAAAAACTCCATGAACACTTTGTTCATCATCTTCATAAAATAGGCAGGTGTGTTAGTCAGTCCAAATGACATAACGGTATACTCATACAGTCCATATCTTGTGGTGAATGCTGTCTTAGGTATGTCCTGCTCTCGAATCTTCAACTGATGGTACCCTGATCGCAAATCGATCTTGGAAAACACTTTAGCCCCTTGCAATTGATCAAACAGATCATTGATCATTGGTAGCGGGTACTTGTTTTTGATTGTTACTTCGTTCAATCCTCGATAATCAACAACCATTCTTAATGATCCATCCTTCTTCTCCACTAGAAGTACTGGTGATCCCCAAGGCGAAGAACTTGGGCGAATGTAACCTTTATCTAGTAACTCCTTAATCTTCTTCTTAATTTCCACCAAATCTTTTGCGGGCATCCTATATGGTCGCTTCGATATTGGCCCAGTGCCTGGAAAAAGCTCAATCAAAAACTCAATGTCTCTATCCGGTGGCATGCCTGGCAACTCTTCGGGAAATACATCAGGAAAATCCTTTACCACTGGTACTTCCTCCTGCACAACTCCTGATAAGGAATTTACTTGTGTCCTGTTTGGCGCATGTCGGGATACATACTTGATCCTTCTTCCTTCTGGCGTTGTGAGCAAAATTGTCTTACTGGCGCAATCGATGTTTCCTCCATACATCGACAGCCAATCCATACCGAGAATTACATCCAAACCTTGGGATTCCAGAATAATTAAATCCATTGGGAAAACATGCCTTCCTATACTTAATGGCACTTGAAAACATCCTTGTCCAGCCATGTACTCTGCTCCTAGCAAGCTTACTAGCATAGGTGTTTTAAGAACCCTAGTGGGCAGGCTATACTTTTCCATAAATCCCCTTGATATGTATGAATGCGATGCACCAGTATCAAAAGGAACGAGTGCAGTAAATGACTTAACCAAAAACTTACCTATTACTGCATCGGGCTGAGCTTCAACCTCCTCCACATTAACGTGGTTCACCTGTCCCCTGTTGAAAGGGTTCGGCTTCTTTCCAGAGCTTCCATTGCCGTTTTGGCCTTCAGGACATTCATTGGCATAATGTCCGGTCTTGGAACACTTGAAACAGGTGACTTGACTCAGATCTCTCTTGGCTGGGGTTGATGGGGTGTTGCGGTTCTGTCCATTGCTTCCTCCATTCCCATTACCATTCTTGGTGCCATTGTGATTGTGCGAGCTACCTACTCCATGGGTATGCTGAAAATGTCCTCCTGGTCTAGGGGTAAAACGTGGCTTCTGCTGAGCTCCTGAATTATACTTTCCTTGTCCATACTTCCTCTTGCGGTTCTCAATTTGTTGCTGCTTCCCTTCAATCATACGAGCACGATCTACCAACTCCTGGTAGTTGTTGAAGGTGGCTACCATCAACTGCATACTCAACTCATCATTCAGTCCTTCCAGGAATTTCTCCTGCTTAGCTGCATCCGTAGCAACGTCATCTGGGGCATAACGTGCTAGCTTACTAAACTCCTCCACATACTGGCCAACTGTCCGTCCTCCTTGGCGCAAGTTACGAAACTCACGCTTCTTCATGGCCATTGCTCCTGCTGAAACATGGGCAGTATGAAAATCCTGCTGAAACTGGTCCCATGTGACAGTGTCGACTGGGAAGGTGGCTGTGAAGTTCTCCCACCAGGATGCTGCGGGTCCTTCTAACTGATGTGCGGCAAACTTCACCTTCTCCGCATCTGTGCATCCTGCTGTGGTCAACTCCCTAGCTGTATTGTGGAGCCAATCGTCTGCTACTATCGGCTCGGTGCTACTGGAAAACACTGGCAGATTCAGCCTAAGAAAACGGGCTAAGTGGTCAACAGGTGGTGGTGGTGGTGGTGGGTTGTTGTTGTTGTTGTTCCCCTGATTCTGATTCTGAACTAGCAACTGCATCAAGGTGTTCTGCTGCTGGATCAACTGGGTGAGCTCCGACGGAAAGGCAAATCCGGGGTCATGTCTCGGAGGCATCTGAGGGTTTAGAAAAGATGAGATATAAGAATAGAGGGGGTCTAAAGAGAAAACACTACCCATATGCACATGAGGCAAAAGCAAACAATTCACTTCATTCAATCAAACAAAGGCATACAATCGATCTAACTATCGCAAAGTGCTCGGACTACTATATTTACATGGTGGACTACTACTACTGATGAGGTGGTCTACTAGAAATATTCTACGGTTGTAGGCTCCATGATATCGGCTCCAGCTTCATCAATATAGTCATCATCGCTACTATCTGCTTCCGAGTCGGTGCCGTCGATGATGATGTAGTCTTCCGGGCTAATCTCCTTGGGTTCTTCGCCTTCATCTACTGGTGTCGGGCCTCCCATAATTATTCCAATCTTCTTGATCAGGTCGTCAATCTTCTCCACCAATACTTCAATTTCTTCTTCATAATCTTCACGTGTAGCCTTGAGTTCTTCCTCCAGTTCCTTGATTCTAGTCTTAGTCTTCTTCAGATCTATCATGTCGGCACACATCTGATTCTCCTGTCGTCGAATGTGATGGTTTAACTCCTGGATAAAAGCTGCAATTGATCTATCTTTCCTGGTGCTGATCATCTCCCAGTGTTCATCTCGGCGCCCACAAATCTGGTAGATAGTATCCTTGAGATCCTTGCGGTAGACTTCTCCAATGCGTCCCATGGCGATGTGAGCTGCCATACTCTTTCCTAGACTCCAAGTAGGTGCATCAAAAGAAAACTCTATGGGCTCCGTGACTGGCATGAACGTCCTTCCTGGAACTTGAACTTGAATCATCTAGCACTCTTCTTCAGGTAAAGTGGCGTTGTAGGTTCCCGTGAAGCTTGGTACTCCTATGTTCAGGTATCTAGTGACATCCTTCAAGTGGCGTCCAAAGGGTGTATCTTCATCTGGTTGTGTGAACTTGTTCCTTGCATCCGCCATCCTAAAGAGTAGAAAAGATGAGAAGTCAGAAGAGAAGAGAGTGAGTAGTGATCTAGGTCTTTTAGCTTAGTGGTCGTGTCCTACAGTCAGTGTGTGCTCTGATACCATCTCTGTAGCGACCAGACCTCAAACAGTCTGATCTCTGTGCTCCGGTGTCATCCCTGAATTAGTAATGCTGACACCACACAGTACTCGAAGGATTTATAGCAGAGTAGCAATCACACACTTATTACATCGAGTGTCTCAAAAGAGAACTTATTACAATAAATATGGCTTAAGGCCATCTAATAACGATAACAGCGGATGGCTTGGAAGATAAGTGAGTCCATCAACTCCAACGGCATCACTGAGTATAGAACCACGACCTAAAAACTCCTTAATCTTCGTCTGAAAAGTCTGCAACATTAACGTTGCAGCCCGAAAACGGGTCAGCACATGGAATATGCTGGCAAGGTAACACATAGAGAGTAATGGAATGAAACAGCTATACTATATGCATATTTGGCTGGTGGAAAGCTCTATGGTTACAGTTTTTGCATAAAGCCAATTTTTCCCTACTTCAAAGGAATAAATTTAATTACTATCATGGTGGTTGTTAAACATTGAGAATGGTTGACAGCATTCTCAATCCCAATTAAAATAACATCATTAAACCCAACAAAATTAACTTTAGAGTAACATGTTGAGATTCACATGATAATCCAGGTACTAGATACTCAAGATGTCCATAACCAGGGACATGGCTAGCCATGATTAGTTTATTACACTCTGCAGAGGTTTGTGCACTTTTCCCCACAAGACTCGATCGCCTCCGTTTGATTTCTCGCACTACATGGTGTTTGAGAAACGGATGACCGAGACACAGTCTTTCAGAAGCACTAGCACCTTATGATGGATAGACCGGTACACCTACTTTCCCCTACATCTGCTAGTCTAACCTGTAAGAGTTCGCGCGACTTACTCAACTATGCCAGAGCCCATAATGGCTTGTGGCTGCACACGGAAGTTTCTAGTATGAATAATCTCATGATCCCTTTGAGCTTGGGTGGCGGTCCAAAAGAAAACAGGCAAGTCCTGGAATACCCAGGTGCCTCAATCCACCCAGATGTGTGTTTAGGTTGCCACATTAGATAAACCCTTAATTAACAATCTCACATCTATCATGGATATCACTCACCCAATCCACGTCTACTAGCATAGCATGGCATAATATGCAAACGTAGAAATAACTCCCAAAGGTTTGATAATAAACAGGTAATAGGTACTACCTCATCTACTTCCCATCCCACAATTTAATTAGATCCTAATCATGCAATGTGTGAGGATTGATCTAATGCAATAAAACTGGGTTGTAGAAAAAGGTATGATCAAAGTGTTACTTGCCTTGCTGATGATCCGCGAAACCTAGAGATTCAAAGTAACAGGCGGCGCACTCCGGGTATTCTATCGCAGACAAACAAACAAGCATACAATAAGTACTCATCTAATGCACAGGTAAAACTCAAATAGAAGATCTAACCAGAAAGTTCAACTTAAGAACCCTGGTTTGCAAAAAGAATCAAATCGAACGTAGCAAAAGAAATCAAACGGCGAAAGAAAACAACTTCATTCTAGTAATCTGGATCTAAGTCAAATTTTACAGTAGCAAAAACTTGTTTAAGTTGATTATTCAGAAAAAGGGTTTCGAGACGAAACTCCAGGCGCTTGAATCGCCTGATTCCGATAAACGAGCGAAAAGTTATACTAAAACGAAAATCGGATCAGAAATCGCGATCAGAAAATAACCGCGAAAAATCCGACGAAAAAGAAAAACGATGAACAGATTAAACGTTAATTAACCTAATCCGAAAATAATTAAAATAAAATAAAATAAAAAAATTCGAAAATAAAACTGACGAAAAAGAAAATATATTTTTTTTTAAAAAAATTCGGCACTGAAGTCGAGGCGGCGGCGAACCTCGAGCGGCGTGCAACTCCGGCGAGTCGGCGGCGGGTCCGGCGGATCAGGCGCGGGGCTGGTGTGGGCTGGGGGCTCGGGTGCGGCGCTATATAAAGGCGCCCCGGGCGGAGTCCCGCTCGGGTACGGCCCAAGGTCGGTTTCGTTTTTTTATAATTACGCTCGGAAGAAAAAATAAAAAGAAATACTAAACGGACTCCAAAAATCATGAATTAAATTTTTCCGGGTTTCTAAAATCATGCCCGATAAAGTGAACATTTATTTGGGCCCTAAATGCAATTTTGAAAAACGCGCATTTTTCCTAAATTCAAATAAAAATACCGAAAAACTCCGAAATAAAACTTATTTGATTTTTTTATGAAATCCTCAATATTTCTATATTTTGGGAAAGTCATTTTATTCCCTCTCTCATATTTTTGTAATAGAAATATTTGATGATAAAATAAATAAAATCAAATGATCCTGTTTACAAAATTTGAGAAAACTCAAATATGTAAATAACGAAATCCCCAACTCTCTCCATGGGTCCTTGTGTTGCTTAGGATTTTCTAGGATCAAAACCAAAAGCAAAATAAAATATGATATGCATGATGATCTAATGTATAACATTCCAAATTGAAAATTTGGGATGTTACAAATAAGAGCCAAAGTCTCCTCATCATAGTCACTAGCGGAATCATACCCACCATCCTCAGTAGCAATCATCACACGCTGAGATTTGCATTCTCTCGCAAATGTCCTCTTCCCTTACAACGACGACAAATAATATCACTCGTGTGCCCTGTAGATGCCATGGAAGAAGAAGAGCTCTGCGCAGGCCTGGCAGGTGTGCTCTTGGCAGATAGTGGTGGTTGTGCCTGCTTTCTTGTATCACGGCTGGAGGTGGCACCCGATGGAGGTGCTGGTGCAGTGGAATTAGAGGATGCACGTGGTGTCCATGATGAAGATCGACCTGCAGAAAAGTTAGTTCGTGCCAATGCCTGTCGATCCTGCACTTCATGTTTAGCTTTACAAGCAAGATGGAATAAACGACTGATATTAGTATACTCCTTATACTCTAGAATGGTCTGAATCTCTCTGTTTAATCCACCCATAAAATATGCAAGCATAGCTTCATTCTCCTCAACGATACCACATCTAATCATGCCAGTTTGTAATTCCTGATAATATTCTTCTACAGAATTTTTTCCTTGTCTTAAACGCTGCAATTTTTGAAGTAATTCACGTTGATAATATGGTGGAACCCAACGAGTACGCATAGCAGTTTTCAAAGCAGCCCAAGTTGCTGGAATAGGATATAATCTACAATGTTCAGACCACCAAACACATGCAAAACTAGTGAAAGCACAAACAGCAGCAGGAACACGTCTCTCCTCTGGATATTGTAAACATGTAAAACATTGTTCAGTTTCTAACTCCCAAGTAAGATATATATCAGGAACATATCTACCCTCAAATGGTGGAATATTCAACTTCAGTTTAGGAAAAAGGTCATGATCTCGTACCTCAGGTGGTGGTGCAGCCCTACCGTTGCGATGATATACCTGAGGACGACCTGGTGGTGGTGGTGGTGGTGCTGGTGGTTGCGCGTAGTTCTGATTTTGATCAACCTCATCCTCGTAATGGTCCTCCACCTCTGCAGTAGCAGCAGGAGCGACAGAAGCATCAACAGCGGCACCCGAATTTTGCCCAGGGTCAATGGGAACGCGCTATGCTTGTCCCACTTGATTTGGAAGGTGACGTTGTTGTTGTTGTTGTTGTTGTTGTTGTTGTTGTTGTTGTTGTTGTTGTTGTTGTTGTAAAGGTGCGTTAGGTGCAGCCGGTGGTGGTGGAAGATGCACGAGCAATTCATTAAACTTGTTATCGATCTTTGTTTCGAACATCTTCTCCATGACATGTATCTTCTCCATGGCCTCTTCAAATCTGTTTAGCACATCTTGCACCTGTCCACTCATCATTTTCTGAAATTTATCATGCATCTCCTTATTCGTCATGTTCTCCTAGTCAGTCTCGTCAGCTTGTGATCCTGCCATGGTTAGCAGCAATAGAAACACACAAGAATATGATCCTACAGACTACTAACAAGAGGTGGTGGTGGGTGTCACAAATCAGTCAAGAAAATCTCAAATTCTTACCCAGCAGCAGGCGGTGATCAGCAACCGTCGTAGTCAAAACTCTCAAAGCTTGGATAGAGCGATTACCTGGGAAAGTCAAGCGCACGACGTAGATGTATGTGGAGCTGGGAAAGCTTATAATATGGTAGCAAAAAGGGTCAGCAATAATCAATTCAGAGATGCAAAGTTGAATAAACGCTCAACGACGGTACTGTGCTAGTCCTAGGCTAGACCGTGCTAGAGACGCGAGCCTAGAACACTAAAAATCACGGTGCTGCATGTAAACAAGGGAAAAGCACACTCTAGAACTTTTTTTGTTCTGTTTTTTTGGCGCTCCTCTTTGTTTTTGCTCTTTGTTTTTGCGAAAAACAACTATAATGGCGAGTGTCTGAAAACTCTTCCCTCGTGAAACTGACATGATGGGCCCAATTTTTTTTTTCAGAAATCAGGGCAGCGACGACGAAAAAGTGCGACAAAAAATCACTATGGTGGCACGTGGCTCAAAAGACTCAAAAAGACTAAAAAATAGGATAGGGAAAAAAATATTTTTTTCCTGTGAAAATTTTGGCCTAAAAAATGCCCGGGGGTCTCCAGACTTTTTTTTTCCAAAACCTACTCAGGCAAGGAAACACGAATCGGAAATTAGATGGATCTTGAAAACAAACCTAATATAAAAGTAACTCGGATTGGTAGTGGATATATGGTGGTAGGATATGGCAGCGGTGGTGGTATATGGATACAGATTGGTGGTAGTATATGGAGATGGATCGGTGGCGTATAAGCGGTGGTGGTAGATGGCAGGGGCGATGATGGTGGTGCGGCGGCGGCGTGACAACTTATGACCAGAACTCGAAACTCTAAAAGACTAGACTCTAACACCAGCAACCAGACACGATGATGCAACCGCAAATTCAACAAGGCAAAATACTGAAAAGACTATGCAAATGCTCAGACTGGTTCGGATATGATGAACTAACCCTATTTTTTGGCTTTTTCGTGGACTGGAGGTATGAAGAACAGACTCAATCTAAACTATGAAAAAACTGTAAAATCTCTCCGAGCAACCTGGAAATCTGATACCACTTAATAGAGGCGAAGGTGTCCCGATGTTTCGATGAGAAAGATATCGTTTTCTGTGGGAGACGACTTTGACGATCCGACTATGAACGTGCGAAGACATCGTGCCTCAGCAATCACTAAACCAACTTCCGAGGGTTATTGACCATGCTGGATCATGATCAACCTGACCATGAGGGTCTATTTCCTGTGAGCAAACGAAGAACAAGCAAGAAACTGAGATTGCAATCTTGGTATTGCGAATAAAAGAGGAAAGCTTTATTAATGAAGGTGGGCTTCTGTGACATCTTGGTCTAGTCGTTGGACACAGACGAAGTACACGAATTTGCAGCTATGGCAAACTTTTAATCTAAACAAAACCCAAAGTCCAAACGACGCCCTTAGGGATGTATATATGGAGGAAGAGGGGGGGGGATTTCATGGCCCTTGGAGGAAGGGTCCGAAACCAACCCTAACTCTTGTTTCCCCACACATACGGACTCTAAAAACAACCTATACTTCAGTATTTCGAAAATACATGGGCCTGGGCCCAATAATAAGGTGACGCGGCACCTAGAATAGCCTCTGGACGAAATTTATGAAGTGGCACATTGTATATTTCGTCCAAGGCTTCATGCACTCCTTATGGTGGCTTCAATGTCCTGAAATCATCACTTGTAACTCCGTTCTTGATCCCCTTGGGCATGCCATCATCACCATGCTTGGTATTGCTCTAGTGTTCACCCCTCTTATGCATGCCAGGCCCTTCATTTGTAAGCAAAACAAATGTATCCAATTTAGGGGAGCATCATATTCTCATGAACATTAGAATCATTACCAAGAAACGAAAGTACCTGGTAAATCAATTGGCGTGCGCGAGCTCTAGTAATTGGTCTAGTATGTATAGCAGCAGGGGCTGTGGGTGTAACAATGGTATTGATGTCCTCATCAGTGTGTGAGATACTTACCATGTCTCTCGTTCTCTTCCAAATTCTTTTTTCGCGGGAGCTTTTTTTTCAGCCATCCAGATCGTTGTTTCGCATAATGTTGCATCTAGATATTTTTTACTAACAAAGCAGTAAGATCAGCAGTGTGAATCAAGCCATGGCAGCCACGAGGAATAGCCTGGCACTGCCATTGGAGGAGCTGGGTAATCAGGAGGAGGATATTTTATCCCTTTTTAAACCGAAACCCGTAGAACAATCATTCTACGGTATATATGTATTAAAAATAAAGAGTGTGGGTATGTAGAGATGAAAAGCAAGAGAAAATGAGAAAGGAAAAAACTATCCAATTCCATATCTAGCAAAACCCAGCATGGTATATCAATTTCAGTTCAGGACTCGATCAATCCAGCTTGTAAGAAGAGCCTCAAATTTGTTCTTAATTCTGTGCTTGAGCAGCAGGAGATCATTCCTCGACATGCTTTTCCAGAACTGAAGATAAAAAGGTTTGAAATTGAATATTTTTTCATTTCTTTGGATCCAAATGTTCCAGCATCCCATGATTATGATTTCCATAGCAATGGAGGTTGGTAATGCCTGAGTTAAGAGCATTACTTCATCATAGACAGGAATACCTCTATGTCTAGCTCCCAAAATGGATTCCCAGTAGTTTAAGGCAAAGTTACAATCCCAGAACAGGTTGATGCGGAGCATCCTACGGTCGTCCCCATGTACACTTCAACTACTCCCCAATCCCCAAGTGCACCTGCGATGAGATCTCGAGTATGTGCCATTGGACATAAGGTGAACTCTCTCCTTGTTGAACTTCCCTTGGACCCACATGAGACATGGCTACTACCTCAAAGGAAGACACTTTGTGTGCTTAGGTACCGAGGTGTAACATCCTATTTTTTCAATTTGGATGTTATACATAGGTCATCATATGCATATGACATTTTATTTGCATTTTAGTTGTGATCCTAGAAATCTTAAGTAACTCAAGGACCCAAGGAGAGAGTTGGAGATTTCACAAATTTTCATATTTGAATTTTTCTCAAATTTGAAAGTGGATCAATTTGTTTTTTTATATTTTCCCTTCAATTATTTCCAATATTAAAAATAAAAGAGAGAAGATAAAATGACTTCTTCAAAAGAGAGGAATATTGGAGAAGAAATTTTAAAATCAAATTTATATTTTATTTGGATTTTATTTGCTATTTTATTTAAATTAGAAAAATATGCATTTTTTAAATTGCATTTTAGGCCATAAAAATGTTCACCTTATTCTAAATATTAGACTTAGATGGTGAAAATTGTTTTTGGTATTTTTAGAAATTTTTTTATATTTTAATAAGATTTTTCTTTCGGGCGAAATTTATTTTTTCTTTAAAAAAAATTTAGGACCGACCGGGCCAAAGGCCCAGCCGGCCCACCAGGCCGCCGCTGCCTTCCTCCCGGGCGGGAGGATTCCCGCCGCCGCACGCACGCCGAGGGAGTCCGAGCCAGACTCCCATCACCGTCCCCTGGCGCAAGTCGCCCCCCGGGCCTTTAAAAGGCCGGACCGCCCCGCTGCCTCCACCCCACCCTGATCCCGTAGCCGCCCGTCGCCGCCGCAGCCGCGCTGCCGCCAGCCGCCGCTGCTGCCGCTGCCGCACCGCCTGCAAGCCGCCGCCGCCGCACGCGCCTATAACACCCTGGATGTAACTTGCCATATTTGTAACTCCGACTCTTGCCATTTTCGGCTTTAAGTTGTGAGATTCCCTTTGTGGTTGGGCTTTTGTATTTGTTTTGCATTTTGTTCATGTCATGCATTTCATATCATGTCATCATGTGCATCACATTTGCATACGTGTTCGTCTCATGCATCTGAGCATTTTTCCCGTTGTCCGTTTCGCAATCCGACACTCCCACATGCACCAGCGCACCTCTCTTGTCTCTTTTCGTGAGCAGATGTTAAACGTTCTCAGAATGGGCTGAGATTTGTCAAGTGTCCTTGGTACACCACCAGTAGACCGCCTGTCAAGTTTTGTTCCATTTGGAGTCCGTTTGATGCTCCAACGGTTAACCGGGTAACCACAAAAGCCTCTTTTGTATTGCAGCCCAACACCCCTCCAAAATAGCCCAATAACCCATCTAAACCATCTCCATGTCCTCCGTCGTTGGATCATGATCGTGTGGGCGAAAACCGCATCTTATTTGGACACTCCAAACTCCCTCTACCTATAAATATGTGCCCCTCCCCGAATTTTCGCGCAGTCCAAACCCTAGCCACCTTCCCTCTCCGCGCCGGACGTGTCCGCCGCCGCTCCCGAGCCAACGGGAGGTCGCCACGTGTCCCAGCCGCCGCCGCCCACCGCCGGCCCGCCGCGGCCCATAGCGGGCCCACCCGGCCCGCACTCGCCCCGCCGCCTCGCGCCCAGCGCTGCCCGGCCGCGCCAGCCGCCGCCACCATCCACCAGCGCCACCCGCCACGCCGGCCCTATGCACCACCGCCACCCGCGGCCGCCGCTGCGTCGCCGGCCACCGCCCTCATCGGAGTCGCGAGCTCACCGGAGATCGTCGCCACCCGGATCTGGTCTGGATCTGGACCAGATCCACCCGCTCCACCATCCAAATGCCACGCCCCGTCCCGTCCCGATCCACTCCGTCCCGGAACCACCTCGTCCCGGGTTGACTTTCGCGGAGGTTAAATTTCACTAAGTCCCGAATATGTGTTATTTTTTATGTCATCTTCATCATGCTATATCTCCGTGCTCGTTGATCCAAATCTTGCATATGATATGTCGAATTTTTCGCCTCGTTGATCTCTTTATGTTAAAAGTATTTCCATGCATGTTAATGTCTGTTATGATGCAATTTTGCATTGATGCAAGAGTTCTATAAAATGTTAACTGTTGGTACTTATCAGATCATGGTGATTTGTCATTTTTTACATTTGATGTGAGCATCCTTTGAGCATGAGGTCTACATGTGTTTTGATATACAACATGCCATATTTACAGGGGTGCTTGTCATGTATTTTTGTGATCTATGTGGTGACTAGTACAAGCATGCAAACTAGGCTTCACAATGTTGCTGTTTTCAGGGACTTTGGATTTTGCCAAGTCCTTTCCCTGCTGTTATTTGGATGCCATGTAAACTTGATGCTACAATGAGATACATGCTTATTTTGAGATACTTAAGTAAGTATGTTTTGGACATGTGGTTATGCTCTATCTGTTCATGCGCCAGTTTGCAATTATGGAGTGCTCTAGCATGTCATTTTCTTGCTCTACTTTTGCTATAAAATGTTCCTGGCAGAATGTTAACATGTTAATCAATATTGCCATGGTTGTTGCAGTGATCCATGCATCCTATGAACTTGCTATTGCCATGGTTAGCTTCATGAACATGTCATCTTGCTATTGGTATGCTTATTTTGTTATGCAATGCTTTGTGGTGAGTGGCATGAGCTTGCAAAGTTGCTATCATGAATCTGTTTATGACATGCTCTGTTTTTTCTGCTAAATCTGAAACTGTTAATAAAGCTTGCTATGTTTACATGGGTGCCATCATATCCTCTGTGCCTTTTTCGCTCATGTTCAGTAAGGGACTTTTATTCTATGAATTTAGTAGAATCATTCCATGCCTTTTGTTGCTATGATATGTTCCTGTAGAAGGTTGTTTGCTAGCTCTAAACTGTGCTTCCTAAGGTCTACATGTGTTTTGATCTACAACATGCCATCTTTACATGGGTGCTTATCTTGTATTTTTGTGATCTATGTGGTGACTAGCACAAGCATGCAAACAAGGCTTCACAAAGTTGTTGTTTCCAGGGACTTAGGATTTTGCTAAGTGCTTTCCCTGTTGTTATTTTGATGCCATGTAAACTTGATGCTACAGTGAGATCCATGCTTATTTTGAGATACTTTAGTAAGGATGTTTTGAACAAGTGGTTATGCTCTATCCATTCATGCCCCTTTTTGCAATTATGGAGTGATATAGCATGTCATTTTCTTGCTCTACGTTTGCTATAAAATGTTCCTGGCAGAATGTTAACATGTTAATCAATATTTCCATGGTTGTTGCTAGTGATCCATGCATCCTATGAACTTGATCTTGCCATGTTTAGCTTGACGAACATGTCATCTTGCAATTAGTATGCTTATTTTGTCATGAAATGCTTGGTGGTGAGTGGCATGAGCTCACAAAGTTGCTATCGTGAATCTGTTTATGATATGCTCTGTTTTTTCTGCTAAGTCTGAAACTGTTAATAAAACTTGCTATGTTTACATGGGTGCCATCATATCTTCTGTGCCTTTTTGGCTCATGTTTAGTAAGGCACTTTTGTTCTATGCATTTAGTAGAATCATGCCATGCCTTTATTTCCTATGATATTTGCATGTAGCAGGTTGTTTGCTAGCTCTAAACAGTGCTTCCTGATGTTGTTTTTGACATGTTAGTATTTTCACTAAGTCAGTGATGCTGATATCTTTTGCACTTTTGCCATGCTTGTTTGAACCTGCTCTTGTGTGTTTTAGCCGTAGCTCAGTGTTCATGTTTTGTCAAGCATCTCTTGTGCATCACTGCCATATGCTTTGTTGCTATGTTGGAGTGCAGTAGCTTAGTTTCTTCTTGCATTCTAGATGGCATCGTGCTATTAATCGCAGAATTGTGTCATTCTTGTTTTGCTTGCCATTTGCAAACTGTGCATCCGTTTCCGGTGATCTTTATATCGATTTCAACCGAAATCATCTCATCCTTTCGGAGGCATACTTGGGTTGCCAAGTTGATGCCTTGATCATTCTTTCCCTTCCGGAGCACGCATATGCATTGCATATCATATCTTGCATATCATGTCATGTATTGCATCATGTTGCTTGTGCATTGCACCGTGATTGATTGTTGGTCCTCTAACCCACCTTCCTAGCAAACTGTTGTTAGGGTATGTTACCGCTTTTGCTCAGCCCCTCTTATAGCGTTGCTAGTTGCAGGTGAAGTTGAAGTTTGTTCCATGTTGGAACATGGTTTTTGTTGGGATATCATTATTATCTCTTATTTACTTTAATGCATCTATATACTTGGTAAAGGGTGGAATGCTTGGCCTTTTGCCTGGTGTTTTGTTCCAATCTTGCCGCCTTAGTATCCGCCATACCGGTGTTATGTTCCTTGGTTTTGCGTTTCTTACGCGGTTGGGTGTTATGGGAACCCCTTGACAGTTTGCTTTGAATAAAACTCCTCCAGCAAGGCCCAACCTTGGTTTTAACATTTTCCACTTAAGCCTTTTCCCTTGGGTTTTTGCGAGCCCGAGGGTCATCTTTATTTTAAACCCCCAGGCCAGTGCTCCTCTGAGTGTTGGTCCAAACTAGAGCACCGTGCGGGACCGTCCCTTAGCAACTTGGGTTATGTTGGTACATGTACGCTTAGCTTATTCGGTGTGCCTTGAGAACAAGATATGTGCAGCTCCTATCAGGATTTGTCGGCACAGTCGGGTGGTCTTGCTGGTCCTGTTTTACCATTGTCGAAATGTCTTGTAAGCGGGATTCCGAGACTGATCGGGTCTTTCCGGGAGAAGGAATATCCTTTGTTGACCGTGAGAGCTCGTGATGGGCTAAGTTGGGACACCCCTACAGGGTATAATCTTTCGAGAGCCGTGCCCGCGGTTATGTGGCAGATGGGAATTTGTTAATATCCGGTTGTAGAGAACTTGACACTTAATTAAAATGAATCAACCGCGTGTGTAACCGTGATGGTCTCTTCTCGGCAGAGTCCGGGAAGAAAACACGGTCCTATGTTATGCCTGAACGTAAGTAGTTTCAGGATCACTTCTTGATCATTTCTAGCTTCTCGAACATTGCGCTGCTTCTCTTCTCGCTCTTATTTGCGTATGTTAGCCTCCATATATGCTAGTGCTTGCTGTAGCTCCACCTCACTATCCCTTTCCTACTGATAAGCTTAAATAGTCTTGATCTCGCAGATGTGAGATTGCTGAGTCCTCGTGACTCACGGATACTTCCAAACAGTTGCAGGTGCCGAGGATACCAGTGTAGGTGATGATACCGAACTCAAGTGGGAGTTCGACGAGGTTTCGGGCCATTACTATGTTTCTTTTCCGGATGATCAGTAGTGGATCCCAGTTGGGACGACCGGGGATCTAGCATTTGGGGTTGTCTTCCTTTATTTTGGTTCTGTAGTCGGACCTTTGATTGTACCTTGGATGATGTATGGATTATTTATGTATTGTATGAAGTGGCGATTGTAAGCCAACTCTTTATCCATTTCTTATTCAGTACATGGGATTGTGTGAAGATTACCCCTCTCGCGACAAACCTACCATGCGGCTATGCCTCTAATTCGTGCCCCGGCACGTGGGAGGTATAGCCGCATTGTGGGTGTTACAACTTGGTAATCAGAGCCATCCCCGACTTAGGAGCCCACTGCTTGATCGAATCGCTGACGTTGTTGAGTCTAGAACAAAATGTTTTGAGTCTTAGGATTATATATATCGGAGAGTAGGATTCTTTTTACTCCTTAGTCCCTTCGTCGCACTGGTGAGGCCTCCTGACGTAGAAGTTTTGACTCTTCTCTCCTCAAATTTCACGACTTTTTTAGGATCACGCGGGTATCTTGGAATTGTTCCGATAGTCTTGTGATGAGAACATTGTTCTTGGTGCCTCCTGACATTTAGGGGTTGTGGCAGTGTCCCGGGGAGTTGAGCTCCGAGGTGTCATCGTCACAATTTTATCACGCAGTTCTGGAATACTTGAGTTCGCCGACACTGAAAATCTCTTTTATGCAGTTGTTGGTGAGATAACCTCGATGCCACCCAGTACTGGGGCGGGAGTTCGGGAATATTGCCATAACTCATATAACAGATGCTTTTAGAAGGTTGAGGTACATGATTTCAGAAGGTTTTTTGGTTATGTGTTGAAGGATGGATACAGCTGGATGTAGGAATTGTTAGTTTGGGTGAGATATTTTGCTTCCCCTGTATCCCCAACACCTGATTGCATAACCAGAAAGTTTCGGGAGTTTTATAGGTGGGAATTCATGTAGCTCTAGTATTTCTTCCCGCAGATATTTGGTTTGTGATCGGGTAATCCTTACCACTTATTTGTTCATGTTCATACCTTGTTGCTTTATTCATCTACCTTTATCTAAGTGGCTTCTCACCTAATGGACGTGTGATGATTTACTTTGGAATTCATTCATTCATCGTTGTTCAAATGTTAAGACTATATGTTGCAATTTTGATCCATTGATTCAACTTGTATATCTGTCTATCAAGATTCTAACGGATGTCACCCTCTTCAGGATGGCTCCTCCAATGCGTCAGAATCCGGATTGCAATGATGGGGATCAATCGAACCCTCCGCCACCACCTCCACCTTCGGAGGCATGGCAAGCTGTCATGTTAGCCACCAATGCCAACACTCAGATGCTTTTGCAACTCTTGCAAGAGCGCAACCAAGGGCAAGGCAACCATGGAAATCAAGGCCAAGGCAACAATCAGCCTCAGTTTGCTACCCTCAACCAGTTCCTCGCAAACCAGCCGAAGTCCTTCAGCAAGTGTGCAGAGGCCATAGACGTTGACGATTGGCTCGTGGATATCTGCAAGCATTTTGAATGTAGCAATGCCAGGCCTGAGGACTTTGTCAAGTTTGCTTCGTGTCAAATCAAGGACCAAGCTGCTGAGTGGTATGAACAATACAAAGATTCCAGAGGAGGTCGTGTGATTACCTGGGATGATTTCCGCCGAGACTTCAAAGCTCATCACATCCACCAAGTGTTTCTGAGAGCAAGCGTGAGGAGTTCCGCAATCTCAAGCAAGGCAGCATGTCCGTGTATCAATACAATATCCAGTTTCAGAAACTTGCTTGCTTCGCTAAACAAGACGTTCCTAATGAAAAGAGTGTGATCTATCAATTCAGAGGTGGCCTCAGAGAGGATCTGCAGTTAGCTCTCGTGCTTCTTGAGCCGACCAAGTTCGATCAATTCTATAACATGGCACTAAAGCAAGAAGCTGCTCAGCTCAAGTGTGAGGCTTCTAAGAAGAGAGTCAGAGATGCAGTTCAATCTTCTTCTTCATCACAAGTGGCAGCTAAGCAACAGAAGTTCTGGTTGCCTCCTCCTCCATTTCTCCAGCCCTACCAGCAGAAGAGCAAATGTGGCAATGGATCTTCCCACCCACCCAACCCAGGATATTAGAACAAAGCTCAGTCTCATACTCCAAGGTCAAGTGCTCCTTATCATCGGCCGCTCTCAGAGGTTACTTGCAACAAGTGTCAGCAGAAAGAGCACTATGCAAACAAGTGCTTCAACCAAAGGCGCCTTCCACCTCCTCCTCCTGTGAGATCTTCCAGCAATGCAGTAGTCAAGCATAATCCCAAGCATGCTAAAGTGAATATGATGAACGCAGCTCAGGCAGAGGATTCTTCAGAAGTGATCATGGGTAACCTTCCAGTTAACTCTATTCCTGCAAAAGTTCTTTTTGACACTGGTGCATCACATTGTTTCATGTCAAGATCATTTGTTTCAAAGCATGACTTCATTTTAGAACTGTTGGGAAAACCCATGGGAGTTGTTTCTCTGGGCTTTGCTATGAGGGCTACCACGATGATTCCGGATGTTTCCATCAAGATGGGCGACTGTAGATTTCTGTCTTCTCTAATGGTTCTTGGTGACTCTGATATTGATCTAATTCTCGACATGGACTGGATTTCTAAGCACAAGGCTCAACTTGATTGTGTTGCCAGGCAGATTAAATTGACACACTCTTTTTAGAATGTGATCATCTATGCCGCTCCTGACGAAACCATTCGACTATTTTCTCTCAATGAGAAGGGCGAGTTGAATGCCATCTCTCAAATTCCAGTCGTTTGTGAATACCAAGACATCTTTCCAGAAGAGCTTCCGGGAATGCCTCCTCACTGGCCAGTTGAATTCGTTATCGATCTTGAGCCTGGCATGGAACCTGTTTGCAAGCGTCCTTACAATCTTGGACCAGAGGAGTTGAAGGAGTTGAAGAAACAACTCGATGAACAAGAGCGTATGGGTCTGATCAGACCGAGTTCATCTTCATGGGGTTGTGGTGTTCTTTTTGTCAAGAAGAAGGATGGAACGGAGCGACTCTGTGTCGATTACCATCCATTGAACAAGAAGACAATAAAGAACAAGTATCCACTTCCTAACATCAATGAGCTTTTCGAGCAACTGAAAGGGGCCAAAATTTTCTCCAAGCTTGACCTTCGTATGGGTTATCATTAGATTCGCATTCATAAACAAGATATCCCCAAGACAGCATTCGGAACAAGCTATGGTTCTTATGAATATATTGTCATGTCTTTCGGCCTGGTCAATGCTCCTCCAACGTTCTCTCGCATGATGAACTTCATCTTCAACCCTTACACAAATGATTTCATCCTGGTGTATCTCGATGATATCTTGGTCTTTTCCAAGAATAAGGAGGATCATGCCAAGCATTTGAGATTGGTGCTCGACAAGCTCAGAGAGCATCAATTCTAAGCGAAGTTTTCCAAGTGTGAGTTCTGGCTTGACGAAATTCTTTACCTTGGTCATATCATCTCCGCCAAGGGCATCGCTGTTAATCCTCAGAAGGTGTCTGCAATTGTGAATTGGGAACCTCCTCAGAATGTGAAGCAGCTCCACAGTTTTCTTGGGCTTGCAAGCTATTGTCGAAGATTCGTTGAAAATTTATTTAAGATTGCAAAGCCTCTTTCCAACCTCCTCAAGAAGCATGTCAAGTATGTCTGGATGCCTGAGTGTGACGTTGCTTTCAACACCCTCAAAGAGAAGCTGGTTACAACTCCTATCTTGACACCTCCTGATGAATCCAAGCCATTCGAAGTTTTCTGTGATGCTTCCTTGCAAGGTCTCGGTGCTGTGTTAATGCAAGAGAAGAAAGTTGTGGCCTATACCCCTCGTCAGTTGAAGCCCAATGAAAGGAACTACCCCACTCATGACCTTGAGTTGGCGGCAGTTGTTCATGCATTATTAACGTGGAGACATCTCTTGTTGGGAAGGAAAGTGTACATCTTCACAGATCATAAGAGCCTCAAGTACATCTTCACTCAACCCAACCTCAACCTCAGGCAGACTCGATAGGTCGAAATGATTCAAGAATACAATCCGAGTGTTGAATATACTCCAAACAAGGCCAATGGCATTGTAGATGCTTTGAGCAGGAAGGCTTACTGCAACAGCTTAATTCTCAAGCCCTTCCAACCAGACCTTTGTGAAGCTTTTCGCAAACTAAACCTCCAAGTTGTTCCTCAAGGCTTTCTTGCCAACCTCCTAGTCTCTCCTACTTTGGAAGATCAGATTCATGAGGCACAACTCCTAGATTCCATGGTGAAGAAGGTGAAACATGGGATTGCCAAGAGCCAACCCAAATACAAGTGCTATCGCATTGATGACAAAGACACTCTATTCTTCAAGGACCGGATTGTGGTTCCTAAAGGTGATCTAAGGAAAGTCATTATGAACTCCTGGAAGTACGAAGATGTACCATGACTGCAAGCAGTCGTATTGGTGGACTCAAATGAAGCGAGAAATTGCTCAATTCATGAATGAATGTGATGTCTGCAGAAGGGTGAAAGCAGAACACCAACGACCAGCTGGTCTCCTCCAACCTCTTGCTATTCCAGAATGGAAGTTTGACCATATCGAGATGGACTTCCAGACTGTATTTCCTATGTCCAAGAATGGAAATGATGCTATCTTCGTTGTCATCGAAAAGCTTATGAAAGTGGCTCATTTCCTTCCAATCAATGAATCTATCACAGCAGCTCAGCTGGCAGCTATACACCTCCAGGATTGTCTCCTTACACGGCATTCCTCAATTGATATCTTCAGATCATGGAAGCATTTTCACCTCCAAGTTCCGGGACTCCTTTCAGAAGGCCATGAGCACCAACATTCTCTTCAGCACAGCTTTCCATCCTCAAACTAGTGGCCAAGTCGAGCGAGTCAAACAAATCCTTGAAGATATGCTGAGGGCATGTGTCATTTCCTTCGGTATGAAGTGGGAAGAAATGTGCCGTACTCCTCTCAATTGGTCAGAGACTGGTGAACGCCAACTTCTTGGCAATGACTTAATCAGAGAAGCTGAAGAAATGTGTAAAGTCATCCATGAAAGTCTCAAAGCCATGCAATTGCGCCAGAAGAGTTACTATGATAGCAAGCACCGTGACTTGGCTTAGAGATCGGAGACCATGTCTACCTCCGTGTCTCTCCAATGAAAGGTACTCGTCGCTTCGGTATCAAAGGCGGAGTCCGTGAGGAGAACACGGTCTTGTGTTATGCCTGAACGTAAGTAGTTTTAGGATCACTTCTTGATCATTTCTAGCTTCTCGACCATTGTGCTGCTTCTCTTCTCGCTCTTATTTGCGTATGTTAGCCTCCATATATGCTTAGTGCTTGCTGCAGCTCCACCTCACTACCTTCTCCTACCCATAAGCTTAAATAGTCTTGATCTCGTGGGTGTGAGATTGTTGAGTCCTCGTGACTCACAGATACTTCCAAACCGTTGCAGGTGCCGAGGATACCAGTGCAGGTGACGATACCGAACTGAAGTGGGAGTTTGACGAGGTTTCGGGCCGTTACTATGTTTCTTTTTTGGAAGATCAGTAGTGGAGCCCAGTTGGGACGATCGGGGATCTAGCATTTGGGGTTGTGTTCCTTTATTTTGGTTCCGTAGTCGAACCTTTGATTGTACCTTGGACGATGTATGGATTATCCATGTATTGTGTGAAGTGGCGATTGTAAGCCAACTCTTTATCCCTTTCTTATTCAGTACATGGGATTGTGTGAAGATTACCCCTCTTGCGACAAACCTACCATGCGACTATGCCTCTAAGTCGTGCCCCGACACGTGGGAGATATAGCCGCATTGTGGGTGTTACAGTGCCGCTGCTTGCCGTCGCCACCCTGCCACCGCCGCTACCTCGCCGTCTCGCCGGAAACTGCCACCGGATTTCGCCGGTTTTTAGGTATAAACCTAGATCAGTTTTTTTAGGTTTCGTCGGTTTGTCTTTTTCGGTTCATCAGTTTTAGATCCCTTTTTTAGGGTTCGCTAGTTAGAGAACGTTCTCATTTTAGTTCATTTTAATGAACGCGTTCGTTAGTTAGGTCTTCATAGCGAACGTTCGTTCGTTAGGTTTTTCTTTTTATTTTATTTTCGGCCAGGGACCTATCCGCGAATACGTTTCTCATAGATTAGTCCATGATCTTCGAACCCTCGCAACATTTTGCTCGTTCGTCTAAATCCAGTGAAACCAATGCCAAAATCTTCTTCTTGTTCCCCTCTTTCCAGATAATCAACGTGAACATGGTTTTGACAAATTAAAATTTGGTTTTAAGCAGATTTGAATTTGAACTTCTTTTGATCGTAGTTTGAGTTTCATAGCTCCGATTCGATTGATTCTTTTTACAAATCGAAGCCCTTCAGTCGAACTTTCAGTTTGGATCTTCTCATTTGTGTTTTACCCTTGCATCTTATGCTTGAGTTCTTCTGTATGCTATTGTTTGTTCACGACAGAGTTTCTGGAGTGCGAAGCGTGCTACTACGAGTCACTAGGGTTTTCAGATCGTCAACAAGGCAAGTAACACTTTGATCATACTCTTTTCATACCCAGTTTTTATGCATTACTTTAAATCCTCAAACATTGCATGAGTAGGATCTGTTTAACATGTGGGTATTCAGGAAGTAGTTGATGAGGTAGAACCTATTGTCTTTATTTCAAATCCTGGGAGTTACTTTTACATTATGCTTATACTGCTATGATATGCTCGTAGATATCGTTTGGGTTTGAGAGATCCATGACAGATGTGAGAGTTATCATTTACTAATGGTAAAATTAAGGTGGCTACTTAAATACACATCTGGGTGGATAGGTTGAGGCACCCTGGAGCACCCAGTGGTCGTCTGGGCACCTGGAGCAATCCAGCGATGTCCTGGGATATCCTGGAGTACCCGTGTGATCTTCCTACGGTTTGCCACCCAGACTCAAAGGGATCATAAGATTATTCATGCTGGAAACTTCCGTGTGTAGCCATAAGCCATTATGCGCTCTGGCATAGTTGAGTATGTTGTGTGACCTCTTTCTGTGGCAGGCTAGCAGATGTAGAGGATGTAGGTGGTAATGTCTACCCAGAGTAAAGAGTTAATGCTTCTGAAAGACTGTGTCTCGGTCATCTATTTCTCAAATGCCATGTAGTGCGAGAAATCCAACGGAGGAGATCGAGTCTTGTGGGGAAAAGTGCGCAAACCTCTGCAGAGTGTATAAACTAATCATGGTTAGTCGTGTCCCCGGTTATGGGCATCTTGAGTATCTGGTACTTGAATTATTGATTTGATCTCATCACTCTACTTAATTAATTTTTTGGGTTGATGATTATTAATTTGGGATTGAGTTGGAGCAACCTTCTCAATGTTTTCAACAAACTTTGTAGTTAAATAAAATCTATTCCTTTGTTGTAGGGGAAAACTATCTTTTTGCAAAAATAACCATAGAGCCTCCACCAGCCAAATTTGCATATAGTTATAGTTGTTACTTGTTCAGTGCTCTATAGTGTTATTTTGTCAACATATTCCATGTGCTGACCTACATAGGCTGCAATGTATCATGTTGCAGAGTTTTCAGATGAAGAGTAAGGTGCGCTAGGTCGTTGTCGTGCACTCAGCTATGCCGTTGGAGTTCATGGATTCATTTACTCTCGAACCTTCCGTAGTTATTTTATTTAGATGGCCTTTAGCCATATTATTGTAATAAGTACTCTCTTTGAGACATTCGATGTAATAAGTGTGTGATTGCACTCTGTTATAAATCGTCGAGTACTGTGTGTGTCAGCATTACCGATCCATGGATGACACTTATACACAGAGATTTGACCATCTGAGGTCCGATCGCTATAAGGAACCAACACTACTGGAATTAGCTTATTTTCCGTTTGCCAATTCTTTGCCGTCTGTTGGCTGATGGCAAAGAAGGTCTTTGCCGTCCGCTTACAGAAAACGGACGGCAAAGAACTGGCTGATGGCAAAGAAGGTCTTTGCCATCAGCCAGTTCTTTGCCGTCCGCTAACGGACGACAAAGAATCTTTGCCGTCAGCTGGCAGACGGCAAAGAGAGAGGTGGCCCCCACTAACAAGCTGATTAGAAAAACTTAACGGCCCCCTCTTTGCCGTCTGCTAGCAGACGACAAAGAGAAAAAAAGCAGACGGCAAAGGTGGGGCGTACGGCAAAGAACAAACCTAACTAACGGCCGAGCCCCACCCCGCCCCTTCCTCTCTCTGTTTCTCTCCCTCTCTCCCCGATGACCAGAGCCACCCACCGCCGCCCCTATCGCCGCCCTCGCCACCCGCCGCAGCCACCGCCCCCACCACCTGCCGCTACTTGCCCCGTCGCCCCACCACCCCGCCGCCCCCACCCGTCGATGCCCCGGCACCCCCACCACCCGCCCACCACCCCGGCGCCACCGTCCCCCCCCGGCGCCATCGCGGCCCCGTCGCCCCCTCCTCCCTGCCGGCTCGGCGCCGCCGCTCACCGCCCCCCCTGATCTCCCCGCCCCAGAGCCCTGTGGCCCCCGTCGCCACTACCACCCTACCGCTGCGAAACCCCGGCCCCCATCGGCTCCAGTGAGTTATTTTTTTTCTATTTTTTGCCGTTTAATTGTTAGTGTTAGATTTAGTGCTAGATATGTGTTAGTGTTAGATTTAGTCCATGGGTTTTAGATAATTAGTCATATTATTAAAAGAAGTATAAAAAGATGAAAAAAGAAGAAGAAGAAAAGAAGAATATGTAGAAGGGGAAGAAGAAGAAGAAGAAGAAGAAGAGGGGAGAAGAAGAAGAAGAAGAAGAAGAAGAAGAGAAGATGAGAAGAAGAAGAGGAAAAAGGAATATAAGGAAGAAATAAAAGAAGAAGAGAAGGAAATAAGAAGAAGAAGAAGAAGAAGAAGAAGAAAGGAAAGAAGAAGAAGAAGAAGAAGAAGAAGAAGAAGAAGAAGAAGAAGAAGAAGAAGAAGAGGAAGAATAAGAAGAGAAGGATAGAAGGAAACACCCCGACCCCCTGACCCCGACCCCGAAACCACACCCCGACACCCCGACCCCGAAATACCACCCGACCCCGACACGACACCCCGACCCCCGACACCTCACGAAAAGGTGCTCTTTGGCCTTCCAAAGGCCGACGGGGTCATATATTTGTGAATAATGAGTTAGGTCATTTATTTTTCGATTTTGTTATGAAAAACATCATATATAATTGTGTTGATCGGGTAGATTTAAATATGCAGTTGTTTCGTCACTGCGAGGTTTGGTGTTCGACGACCTCCCCGTGCGTTTGACGAGCTCTGCCCCTTCGTTTGTGGGTGAGAAAAAATGACATGTCCTCCTGCCCCCTTAATTATTTGCTATGTTCCGGTGTTCGTGCCGATGAAACTTGCTAGCTAGCTATATATGTGTCTTCAATCATCGGTATGCGTAACCAATATGTGTCTCCCGTTTGAAAGGGTTATAGTTATAAATATGCATGCATTTGCATATTTATAACCGTGATTCTTTCGAATTGTCCAACGCTATCCATGGATAGCCCGAGTATGTGTAGATTGGGTTTGTTTTCCCATATGCTTTGATCCGGATCCGACGCATAAATTTCGTTAGTGCCTCCCCTGCTGTTCTCCAGGTACACATCCTCTTTGTTTATTGCAGAGACGTGTATCAGGAGAACATCGGGGATGTGCTGCCGAAATTTTGCGTCGGATCCGGAGCATAGCATGGGAAAATGAACCCAATCTACACATACTCGGGTGGGATTAGGACCTATCATTACCTATTAGAGTGTAGGTTGCATGGACATAATAAAATTGACAAACTAGATCAACTGATGAATACATACATGGTGAATTATATATGTATATATATATATATATATATATTTGTTGTGTGTCTAGTAGCTCTGAAAGTCAAGATGAGTGATCGTGCGTGGATGTACACCGGTCACACTGGTCAGAACAAATGGAGCACTGAATGGTTCACAAAAACCAAGGGGTTTGTGGAAGCCGCATTTGCAAATGGCCAGAGGAAAACCTGGTGCCCCTGTTTCCGGTGCGACAATTGGGAAAAGAGGACAGAGGCTGAAATGGGCAAACACCTGCAGAAGAGTGGTTTTACGCCCGATTATAAGGTGTGGACATTTCATGGTGAGTCTTCCCAATGTGACCGAGCTGAGGTGGTTCAGCATCACCCCGACGAGCATGGTACCGGGATGGAAAACATGGTGCAAGACTTGGATGATGCTCGGGATTCGGATGAGGAGATGGAGGAATCTGCAAAGGCCATCAATGAAATGTTGGAGTTTTCAAAACGTCTGCTCCACGAGCACACTGAGCTTTGTCAGTTGGATGCCATATCACAAGTAATGGCTCTGAAGGCTCAGTTCAACTTGGGCAGAGAATGCTATGATGCAATGATGACAGTATTTGGACGCTTTCTACCCAAAGACCATGTAATGCCTGCAAACCTGTACCAGTCGGACAAAATCCTCCGTGCATTGAAGATGCCCTATGAGAAGATACATGCCTATGAGAAAGGATGTGCCTTATTTAGGCTTGACTACGCGGACTTGAACTATTGTCCCATTTGTAAGTCTTCCAGGTATGTTGTGGTAGACAATGGTATGGGTGAGAAGACGCAGACCAAAATCCCCGTTAGTGTTCTTTGGTATATGCCAATCGTACCAAGACTTCAACGTCTTTTCATGGTCGAAGAGATGGCCTGACAGATGACATGGCACAAAACGGGCGAAAGAACCGAACTAGATGCAGATGGGAATCTGATGATGGTACACACATCGGATGGTGTTGCGTGGAAAAAGTTTGATGAATTACATGATGAGAAAGCGGCAGATCTGAGGCATCCTCGAGTCGGCGTCAGCACGGATGGGTTCAGTGTGTTTGTTCTAACAGCAACCCAATACAGGTGTTGGCCAGTATTTGTCTTTCCACTCAATCTCCCCCCCAGACAGATTATGCAAAGAAAGAACATTTTCCTAACGTTGATAATTCCAGGGCCCAACTATTCGGGGAAAATATGAATGTGTACATGCAGCCATTTAAGGACGAATTGCAAGAAGCCTGGGATAATGGGTTCAAGACATACGATGCCTATAGCAAACGGAACTTCATAATGCATGTCTGGTACATGTACTCGACGCATGACTTGCCGGCGTATGCACTATTCGTTGGCTGGTGTGTGCATGGAAGGTTCCCGTGCCCCACATGCAAGGGAGCTCTTGAGTTTCATTGGCTTTATGCCGGTCGCAAGTTTTCTTGCTTCGACATGCATTGACAGTTCCTGGATCCTCGCCATAAGTTCAGGAAAGACAAGAAGAACTTCATCAGAGGTAGAGTTGTCAAAAACTCTGCACCACCTGCGTTAACAAGCCAACAGACCCTAGATCAGTTAGACGCTATCGAGCCAGATCCAGAGCATCCAGGGTACTTCAAGGGGTATAATTCTAAACACGCCTGGACTCAGAAGACATGCTTATGGGATCTACCTTACTTCAAAGACCTCCTTTTCCCACACAACATCGACGTGATGCACACTGAGAAGAATATCGCCGAGGCACTTTTTGGTACATTGTTCGACATAGATGGGAAGTCAAAGGATAATACTAAGGCTAGAGTCGATCTGGAGGCGCTATGTGATAGGTCGTTACAAAATATGAAAGAACCGAAAGGAAAGCAGAATTGGACGAAGCCTGGTTCAATCTTGGAAGGCCAGCTATGAGGGAAATTATCTTGTGGGTGAAAATGCAGTTGATGTTCCCTGATAGGTATGCAGTGAATCTAAAGGGGGGAGCGAGTCTTGATAAATTGAAGATATTTGGTCTCAAGAGTCATGATTGGCACATATGGATTGAGCGGGTAATGCCGGTGATGTTGTGTGGCTTCACCCCTGAGGATGAATGGCTAGTATTGGCAGAACTCAGCTAGTTCTTCCGTGTTCTTCATGCAAAAGAACTATCGCCTGGCGTGCTAGAAGAAAGGGAAGAGTTGGCGCCGGAGTTGATCTGCAAGTTAGAGAAGATCTTTCCACCGGGCTTCTTTAATCCAATGCAGCATTTGATTTTGCATCTCCCGACCGAGGCAAGATTGGGGGGGGCGTGCAAAATCGTTGGTGCTACCCAACTGAGAGGATGCAGAAGACGCTTCAAGAAAAATGTAAAAATAAACGTAGAATTGAAGCATCGATGGCTGAGGCATTCATCACCGAGGAGGCGGCAAACTTCGTGATAGCACACTACGAAGCCAAAAATCGTCATTTGCATAATCCGAAGCCTCGGTACAATGCCGACGACCCTAAAAAGGGTGGATCCATCCTCAGCCTATTCAAAGGAAATCTCGCACCAGCTAGTGGTTCGAAACCAATATCTTTGGATAATGAAGAATGGTGGACCATTTCGTTGTATATCTTCAACAACCTGACAGAAGTGCGGCCGTACATCAAGTAAGTCCTCGGTACATTGTTTCACAACTTCTATTTCCTTTGAACTGCTCTTATTCCTGGATATTTCATACAGTCGATACGTCGCCATATTCTGTATGGAGCGGTGATCCAAAAGGATTCCATCGAAGAGTATGAGCTTCCCGCAAAGCAAGGAGGCGGCTATCCCGGTTTTATCTCTTGGTTCAAACAAACGGTAATTTCTATTAGACCATTTCATTTCATTCTCTAATTTGTGCCTAATGCAATAATGCTTTCCATATTAAACTTGTAGGCTAATTCAGAGTCTATGGACGCCGAATTGAGACAAGTCGCTAATGGTTTTGACTATAAGGTCCGTTCATTTGACAAATACGACATCAACGGGTGTCGCTTTCATACCTATGGCAAAGAGCTATCTATGGCTGACCGAAAGTCCAAAAATTGTTGTGTATCTGCTATCGGCGAAGGAGGTACTGAGTAGTATGGGAGAGTTGAAGAAATTTATGAACTTCTATTCTATGGTGAAAACCCACCGAATGTCGTAGTCTTCAAATGTTATTGGTTTCAGCCGAAGGAGACTAGAAGGACTCATGAACATATAGGGCTAGTTGAAATCAAACAAGGCACCCATTTATATGTTCCTGATGTCTATATTATGGCTCAACAGGCGACCCAAGTATTCTATCTACCGTGGGCCTGCCAAACTAATCCAAATCTGAAAGGTTGGGATGTCGTTTATGAAGTTCCGCCACGTGCTAGACTATCTCCCCCAAAGGAAGACGATTATGAACCTCACATGAACCCAGACACATATGAAGGAGAATTCTTCCAAGAGACATGTCTTTCCAAAAAATGTTTCAAGAACCGCTATACTTCACCCCAAAACATTGAAGTAGATAGTGACAGTGAATTCGGCATCACCCCAGAGGAGGAACAAGAAGAGCCGGAACAAGAAGAGGTCACTGTTGCAGATGACATGTCAATGCTTGACCGATTATGTCAAGGTGGCCTTCCACATGTTGATGCCGCTGAACCCTATGAGCACGTCATTGATGGTAGTGATGATGATGATTATGCATTTATTGATGATAGTGATCGAGATTATTAGTAGTTCATGTCAGGTATTCAATTTTTTATGTTGTACTTGATGATGATACACTTAAGTGATATACATATTATTATTCATGTCGGTATTTTTTATGTTATAGTAATTTCGTTTACTCTTTGTCATGGCAGGTGTTGAAAGATGGTGGGCGGTGGTCGGGAGCGCTCTGAGGCTCCTTCTTCGTCGGTGCGTGGCGGGAGCTCTTCCATTCCACACGCACCTCTCCGTTGAGCATTGCTGGACAGTATGGCGACACCGCCGGGCCCTTCTTCATCGACCGTGGTGCTCATCAGGGGATGAGGTAAGGGAGGGAAGAATAGAGGAGTTGGAGCACGTGGTCGCGGGAGAGGAGGTAGGGTGACTGCTAGGGTGCCTTCCTCGCTGCCACCCCCAGCTATTTCACCCGAGCACGTGACTACTAGGGTGGACTCGTCCGAGGAGGAGGCTACACGGACTCCGGTCCACGAGCCTCAGGTCGACGGGCCTTCGACCCACGAGCCTTGGGTCGACGGGCCTTCGGCCCACGAGACCCCGGAGGAGCACACGTCTGGATGGGGTACCTGGCCGGATCAGCCTGAGGGGCCGAGTGGCCATGCTGATGATGGCGGGGAGCCGACTGATATTGAGGAGGAGGGGGGCATCGTCTACCAGCGTGGTTGTACACGGCTCCCAGAAGTGTCGGCGACCCGCGAGCAGAGGTGGTTGATTTTCCCTGATGGGGAGAGGTAAGTGCATTTAATCTTTTTGTACCTTCTGCATTCACGTTTCTTCAAATATCTAATGCATTGGCCTTGTCATGTTGTAGGGGTTGGGACCACCATCAGAATGTCCGCCGGCCCAACTTCGTCCTTGGAGTGCTTTGCCGGCAAAACTTCCCGGGGTTTGTCACATTGCCTGGTGAGAGTCGACTTCCAGAGCTTGGATTGAGCTGGAGCACTACTTGGCTACCCCGGCCCCGCCGGGTGAGATTATCGACAGTGTCTTGTGCGACATGAGGGCAGATGTGGTGATCAGAAAGTTCTGGGTAATTTATCCTTTACACAATTAAAAATCTTCAACTAGCTAGTTATTAATTGTACTAATCAATATTGTCTCATTTGATTGCAGACATTCTACAGGTGTGTGGAGGGATACGAGGAGGACGCGGCAAATGTTATCGATAACGTCTGCAAGCGCCTACTACAGAACTTACAACACAAGGCTCAGGTGCAGGCTGTTCGAGACTACTACGCCTTGCGTGGTATCAAGAAGACCAAGCCGACGTGCCGCGAGAAGTTCCTGAGTAAGGAGCATTACATGAAGGTAATTCTTAAGGGCTTGTACTTACTTCCTTCATTTAGTAATTCATAGCCGTAGCGCTCAAGTTTCTATTTGCTAACTTAGGTGCCTCCGAGATGGTGTGCGGATCAGATGGATTGTTGGGAGGTGTTGGTCAATCAGTGGTGCTCAAAAGAATGGCTAGCCGTCCACAACGAGGCCAAGGACAAACGTGCCCAAATGGAAGGTGTGGCACACCATCAAGGCAGCTCCAACTTATATCAGTTCGGGCGGAATTGGGTATGTGGTTTGCTCATGATTCATTCAATTCATTCATCATGCTAGCTTGAGCCCTTTAATTACTAATTTACTTTGTTTCTCTCTTTCAGATACGCTACAATAAGGCGGATAAGGTGCCAGAGGTGTACGACCTCTATGCCGTGGCCCATACTGCCTCTTACAAGAAAGTCAAAGCATTCTCTCTGTCTGACCTCGATGATCCAAACAACTTCACCAATATCTCCTCCCATGACAAGCTTGTGAAATATAGAGATCAGGAGATGGCAAGGAAAGGGGAGGACTTTAACCCGAGCCAGGGTCCCATTGATCCAGAACTGGTGATGATAGTTGGTGGCGGGAGGTCCCATGGCTCGATAGCCATTGGAGATGGACTTATCCGTTGTCCTAGCACTCTCCCGCAGATCAAGGCACGCCAGTCGAGCTCCGCTCCTGAGATAAGGCCTTGTGAACGGCCAGTCCAATTCGCCTTCAAGGTTAGTTATACGTACTCACCTATCTTTCTCCATTACATTGTGTGCGCTTCCATCAATGATTACAAATGCTAATGAGGAGTGGTGTTGCATGCTGCTATACAGAGTGAGAGAGATAGAATGACGAAACTTCTGGCGGAGGCGGCGGAGAGGCAGCGGGGGTTGGAGGAGAGGACAACAAAGATGTTGGAGGAGGAGAGGGCACGGAATGACATGCAGGAAAGGTCCATGTACGAGCTCGTTGTGGTAAGTTTCTTCTGTAGATTAGCCAAAACATTCATGTAGTGTTTGTCTCATTACTAACTAGTATGACTGAGTCGTCAAAACCAAATGTGCAGTCTGCCTGCGAGAAGGCCAGTCAGACCGCTCCGCTGATGCCAGAGATTTCTCTTGGGACCACGGTGAGTTTAATTTGAATGGACATTACTTGCTAGTATTAACATTTGAGTGTCATCATGCTAACGAGACATTGCAAATGATCTTTGGTGCAGCGTAACTCCAGACAAGCATCGCACGATCCTTCTCCAGCTACTGGCACGAGCCAGCCCGCTCCTACACCTCCATGATCACGGTAAGTTTTTCTAGTGTTTTGCTTAACAAATGCATAAAGACCTGGACTTAGCTTTATTTCCTCCAATATGCTTACCATAATGACCTAGAGTTAGCTTCTTTTCCTCCAAAATGACTTAATAAGCTTACTGACCTCCAAAACCATCCATTTTACCTAAGTTAGCTCTAAAATGATCTATACTTAGCTTTGTTTCCTCCAAAATGACCTAAGTTAGCTCTAATATGCTTAGTTAACTAGGTTTGCTCAATAATGACATGTACTTAGCTTACTTATGTCAAAAATGGCATAATTAGCTTAGTTAGCTCATAAACGATCCATTTTACCGAACTTAGCTCTAAAATGACCCATTTTACCTTAGTTAGCTCATAAATGATCCATTTTAACCAAGTTAGCCCTAAAATGACCCATTTTACCCAGGTTAGCTCCAAAATGATCCATTTTACCTAGGTTAGCTCTAAAATGACCCATTTTACCTAGGTTAGCTCCAAAATGACCCATCTTACCTAGGTTAGCTCTAAAATGATGCATTTTACCTAAGTTAGTTCATAAACGACCTATTTCACCTAGGTTAGCTCATAAACGATCCATTTCACTTAAGTTAGCTCACGAATTATCCATTTTACCTAGGTTAGCTCCAAAATGACCCATCTTACCTAGGTTAGCTCTAAAATGATGTATTTTACGTAAGTTAGCTTGTAAACGATCCATTTCACCTAGGTTAGCCCATAAACGATCCATTTCACCTAAGTTAGCTGACAAACGATCCATTTCACCAAAATTAGCTCATAAACGATCCATTTCACCTAAGTTAGCTCATAAACGATCCATTTCACCTAAGTTAGCTCATAAATGATCCATTTCACCTTAGCTAGCTCATAAATGATCCATTTGAACTAAGTTAGCTCATAAATGATCCATTTCACCTTAGTTAGCTCATAAACGATCCATTTCAACTAAGTCAGCTCATAAATGATCCATTTCACCTAAGTTATCCATTTCACCTAAGTTAGCTCATAAATGACATATACTTCTTCTTCTAATCACCTTTTTCTAACTTTCTTATTTGCCATTTTGCAGATTTCATTCACTTCACCGAAGCTAGCTTGCCATGATGGAGTGCTTGTTTTTTCTTTCATTCTCTTCTAGTATTCTTCTAGCTTGCTATGATGGAACTTCCTATCTTGATGAAACTTTGCATTGTAATATGTATGGATGGAACAATGTGTATGTGCAACTTGCTATGTATGAATGGATGGCACTATATATGTATGTACGATGAAACTTATGTGTTGGATATGTCATATGTTCGCTGTTAAATAGCCCTGTGAAATATATATATATATGTCATATATATTTGCTGTGAAAATTGTTCGATTTAAAAAAACAGAAAAAGAGGCAATGCAGGCTCTTTGCCGTCTGCCACCGACTGCAACGGGCTCTTGGCCGTCCGCCGCGGACGGCAAAGAAGCCACGTGGCAGCCACCTGTGCTTCCTGGTATTTAGTACAACCAAATTCAATTTATTCCTCACATGGCATACAATAATAGAATGCACCCACAATAATTGAACATCACATTGCAGAATTTAACCAAACAAAACAGTTAACTAAACACCACAACAAATAAACCAAATGTTAACTGATCACCACATTGCACAATATAACATACTCCTAATAGAGATCAGACAGTTAACCAAACCAAGCATGCTTAACAACTTGGAAATATAGCAATTGGTTGAAAAAACAAATTTGTGTCCTTCGGTGCATGCTTAGGTCCCATGCAAGAAATGGGAATGAATTTCAAACACCCTGCCACCGTCACACGGCCGCAAACATTGAGATACTTTGTTTTTAAATTCTAGTAAATCCAAAACTCGTCTGAAATTCATGAAACTTGGCATGCTATTATGGAGCGGCCTCAACATGTCGTGGTAAATTTTTTGTCCCATTTGGGGCAAGTTTGGGTATAAGCTTCTCCCAAACCAGAGCTTCTCACAACAAGAGTGACGGTTTCGGTAGGGAACGTGCCACCTTTGGAGACGAAATGATATCCTTTGCCTCTTATTGCTTTCAAATTTTTTCTAGTGTCAGCATAGAACAACAGGAGTGTTGTCTTTAATTTTGGAATTTTTAAGGGTTCGTTTGGACATTTTTATACATTAACTGGGTTTTGCAGGCATTTTATGTGCAGAATTCAGATTTAAACAACATGCACATGCTCTGGTGCATATAAGTTGGTTGAAAAATAAAATTTGTGTCCTTCGCTGCATGCTTAGCTCCCATGCAAGAAATGGGAATGAATTTCAAACACCCTGCCACTGTCACTCGGGCGCAAAACATTGAGATACTTGGTTTTTAAATTCTAGTAAATTGAAAACTCGTCTGTAATTCATGAAACTTGGCATGCTATCATGGAGCGGCATCAACAAGCCGTGGTAAATTTTTTGTCCCATTTGGGGCAGGTTTGGGTATAAGCTTCTCCCAAACCAGAGCTTCTCACAACAAGCGTGATGGTTTTGGTAGGGAACAAGCCACCTTTGGGGATGAAACGATATCCATTGCTGCTTATTGATTTCAAAAAATTTCTAGTGTGAACATAGAACAACATGTGTGTTGTGTTTAATTTTGGAACTTTTTAGGGTTTGTTTGGACAATTTTAAACATTAACTGGGTTATCCAGGCATTTCAGGTGCATAATTCAAATTTGAACTACATGCACATGTTCCATTGCATATAAATTGGTTGAAAAATAAATTTGTGTCCTTCGCTTCATGCTTAGGTCTCATGCAAGAAATGTGAATGAATTTCAAACACCCTGCCACGGTCACTCAGCCGCAAACATTGATATACTTGGTTTTTAAATTCTAGTAAATTGAAAACTCGTCTGTAATTCATGAAACTTGGCATGCTATCATGGAGCGGCATCAACAAGCCGTGGTAAATTTTTTGTCCCATTTGGGGCAGGTTTGGGTATAAGCTTCTCCCAAACCAGAGCTTCTCACAACAAGCGTGATGGTTTCGGTAGGGAACATGCCACCTTTGTGGATGAAATGATATCCGTTGCTGCTTATTGCTTTCAAAAATTTCTAGTGTGAACATAGAACAACATGTGTGTTGTGTTTAATTTTGGAACTTTTTAGGGTTTGTTTGGACACTTTTAAACATTAACTGGGTTTTCCAGGCATTTCAGGTGCATAATTCAAATTTGAACTACATGCACATGTTCCATTGCATATAAATTGGTTGAAAAATAAATTTGTGTCCTTCACTTCATGCTTAGGTCTCATGCAAGAAATGTGAATGAATTTCAAACACCCTGCCACGGTCACTCGGCCGCAAACATTGAGATACTTGGTTTTTAAATTCTAGTAAATCCAAAACTCGTCTGAAATTCATGAAACTTGGCATGCTATCATGGAGCGGCATCAAGATGCCGTGGTAAATTTTTTGTCCCATTTGGGGCAGGTTTGGGTATAAGCTTCTCACAAACCATTGCTTCTCACAACAAGCGTGATGGTTTCAGTAGGGAACGTGCCACCTTTGGGGAAGAAACGATATCCATTGCCTCTTATTGCTTTCAAAATTTTTCTTATGTCAACATAGAATAACAGGAGTGTTGTGTTTAATTTTGGAATTGTTCAGGGTTTGTTCGGACATTTTTATACATTAACTGGGTTTTCCAGGCATTGCAGGTGCATAATTCAAATTTGAACTACATGCACATGCTCCAGTATATAGCAATTGGTTGAAAAAACAAATTTGTCTCCTTTGGTGCATGCTTAGGTCCCATGCAAGAAATGGGAATGAATTTCAAACACCCTGCCACCGTCACACGGCCGCAAACATTGAGATACTTTGTTTTTAAATTCTAGTAAATCCAAAACTCGTCTGAAATTTATGAAACTTGGCATGCTATCATGGAGCGGCCTCAACATGTCGTGGTAAATTTTTTGTCCCATTTGGGGCAGGTTCAGGTATAAGCTTCTCACAAACCAGAGCTTCTCACAACAAGAGTGATGTTTTCGGTAGGGAACGTGCCACCTTTGGGGACGAAATGATATGCGTTGCCTCGTATTGCTTTCAAATTTTTTCTAGTGTCAACATAGAACAAAAGGAGGGTTGTCTTTAATTTTTGAATTTTTTAGGGTTCGTTTTGACATTTTTATACATTAACTGGGTTTTGCAGGCATTTTATGTGCGTAATTCAGATTTAAACAACATGCACATGCTCTGGAGCATATAAATTGGTTGAAAAATAAATTTGTGTCCTTCGCTGCATGCTTAGTTCCCATGCAAGAAATGGGAATGAATTTCAAACACCCTGCCACTATCACTCGGGCCCAAGACATTGAGATACTTTTTTTTAAATTCTAGTAAATTGAAAACTCGTCTATAGTTCATGAAACTTGGCATGCTATCATGGAGCGGCATCAACAAGCCGTGGTAAATTTTTTGTCCCATTTGGGGCAGGTTTGGGTATAAGCTTCTCCCAAACCAGAGCTTCTCACAACAAGCGTGATGGTTTTGGTAGGGAACATGACACCTTTGGGGATGAAACAATATCCGTTGCCTCTTATTGCTTTGCAAAATTTTCTAGTGTCAACATAGAACAACAGGAGTGTTGTGTTTAATTTTGTTCGTTTGGACATTTTTATACATTAACTGGGTTTTCCAGGCATTTTATGTGCATGATTAAAATTTGAACTACATGCACATGCTCCTGTGCATATAAATTAGTTTAAAATGGAATTTGTGTCCTTCGGTGCATGCTTAGGTCCCATGCAAGAAATGGGAATGAATTTCAAACACCCTTCCGCCGTCACTCTGCCGCAAAACCTGAGATACTTGGTTTTAAAATTCTAGTAAATCCAAAATTCGTCTTAAATTCATGAAACTTGGCATTCTATCATGGAGCGGCATCAACATGCCGTGGTAAATTTTTTGTCCCATTTGGTGCAGGTTTGGGTCTAAGCTTCTCACAACAAGCGTGATGGTTTCGGTAGGGAACGTGCCACCTTTGGGGACGAAATGATATACGTTGCCTCTTATTGCTTTCAAATTTTTCTAGTGGCAATATAGAACAACAGGAGGGTTGCGTTTAATTTTGGAATTTTTCAGGGTTCTTTGGACATTTTTATACATTAACTAGGTTTTATAGGCATTTTATGTGCATAATTCAAATTTGAACTACATGCACATGCTGCAGTGCATATAAATTGGTTGAAAAATCAAATTTGTGTCCTTCGGTGCATGCTTATGTCCCATGCAAGAAATGGGAACAAATTTCAAACACCCTGCCACCGTCACTCGGCTGCAAACATTGAGATACTTGGTTTTCAAATTCTAGTATATCCAAAACTCGTTTGAAATTCATGAAACTTGGCATGCTATCAAGGAGCGGCATCAACATGCCGTGGTAAAATTATTGTCCCATTTGGGGGAAGGTTTGGGTATAAGCTTCTCACAAACCAGAGCTTCTCCCAACAAGCATGATTGTTTCGGTAGGGAACGTGCCACCTTTGGGGACAAAACGATATCCGTTGCCTCTTATTGCTTTCCAAAATTTTCTAGTGTGAACATAGAACAACAGGAGTGTTGTTTTTAATTTTAGAATTTTTAGGGTTAGTGTGGACATTTTTATACATTAACTGGGTATTCCAGGCATTTTATATGCATAATTAAAATTTGAACTACATGAACATCCTCCAGTGCATATAAATTGGTTTAAAAATAAAATTTGTGTCCTTCGGTGCATGCTTAGGTCCCATGCAAGAAATAGGAATGAATTTCAAACACCCTGCCACCGTCACTCGGCCGCAAATATTGAGATACTTGGTTTTAAAGTTCTAGTAAATCCAAAATTCGTCTTAAATTCATGAAACTTGGCATGCTATCATGGAGCGGCATCAACATACCATGGTAAATTTTTTGTCCCATTTGGGGCAGGTTTGGGTATAAGCTTCTCACAACAAGCGTGATGGTCTCGGTAGGGAACGTGCCACCTTTGGGGACGAAATGATATACGTTGCCTCTTATTGGTTTCAAAAAATTTCTAGTGGCAATATACAACAACAGGAGTGTTGCTTTTAATTTTGGAATTTTTCAGGGTTCGTTTGGACATTTTTATACATTAACTAGGTTTTCTAGGCATTTTATGTGCATAGTTCGAATTTCAACTACATGCACATGCTCTAGTGCATATAAATTGGTTGAAAAATCAAATTTGTGTCCTTCGGTGCATGCTTTGGTCCCATGCAAGAAATAGGAATGATTTTCAAAAACCCTGCCACCGTCACTCGGCCGCATACATTGAGATACTTGGTTTTTAAATTCTAGTAAATCCAAAACTTGTCTGAAATTCATGAAACTTGGGATGCTATCATGGAGCGCCATCAACATGCCGTGGTAAAATTTTTGTCCCATTTGGGGCAGGTTTGGGTATAAGCTTCTCACAAACCAAAGCTTCTCCCAACAAGCGTGATGGTCTCGGTAGGGAACGTGCCACCTTTGGGGACAAAACGATATCCGTTGCCTCTTATTGCTTTCAAAAATCCTCTAGTGTCAACATAGAACAATTGGAGTGTTGTGTTTAATTTTGGAATTTTTCAAGGTTCGTTTGGACATTTTTATACATTAACTGGGTTTTCCAAGCATTTTATGTGCATAATTAAAATTTTAACTACATGCACATGCTCCAGTGCATATAAATTGGTTTAAACATAAAATTTGTGTCCTTCGGTGCATGCTTAGGTCCCATGCAAAAATGGGAATGAATTTCAAACACCCTAGCACCGTCACTCGGAAGCAAACATTGAGATACTTGGTTTTAAAATTCTAGTAAATCCAAAACTCTTCTTAAATTCATGAAACTTGGCATGCTATCATGGAGCGGCATCAACATGCCGTGGTAAATTTTTTGTCCATTTGGGGCAGGTTTGGGTATAAGCTTCTCACAAACCAGAGCTTGTCACAACAAGCGTGATGGTTTCGGTAGAGAACGTGCCACCTTTGGGGACGGAACGATATACGTTACCTCTTATTTCTTTCAAAAAAATTCTAGTGGTCATATAGAACAACAGGAGTGTTGCGTTTAATTTTGTTATATTTCAGGGTTCGTTTGGACATTTTTATACATCAACTAGGTTTTCTAGGCATTTTATGTGCATAATTCGAATTTGAACTACATGCACATGCTCCAGTGCATATAAATTGGTTGAAAAATTAAATTTGTGTCCTTCGGTGCATGCTTAGGTCCCATTAAAGAAATGGGAATGAATGTCAAACACCCTTCCACCGTCACTCGGCCGCAAACATTGAGATACTTGGTTTTTAAATTCTAGTAAATCCAAAACTCGTCTGAAATTCATGAAACTTGGCATGCTATCATGGAGCGCCATCAACATGCCGTGGTAAAAAATTTGTCTCATTTGGGGCAGGTTTGGGTATAAGCTTGTCACAAACCAGAGCTTCTCCCAACAAGCGTGATGGTTTCGATAGGGAACGTGCCACCTTTCGGGACAAAACGATATCCGTTGCCTCTTATTGCTTTCCAAAATTTTCTAATGTCAACATAGAACAACAGGAGTGTTGTGTTTAGTTTTGGAATTTTTCGGTGTTCGTTTGGACATTTTTATACATTAACTTGGTTTTCCAGGCATTTTATGTGCATAATTAAAATTTGAACTACATGCACATGCTCCAGTGCATATAAATTGGTTTAAAAATGGAATTTGTGTCCTTCGGTGCATGCTTAGGTCCCATGCAAGAAATGGAAACAAATTTCAAACACCCTGCCACTGTCACTCTGCCGCAAACATTGAGATACTTGGTTTTAAAATTCTGGTAAATCCAAAACTTGTCTTAAATTCATGAAACTTGGCATTCTATCATGGAGCGACATCAACATGTCATGGTAAATTTTTTGTCCCATTTGGTGCAAGTTTGGGTCTAAGCTTCTCACCACAAGCGTGATGGTTTCGGTAGGGAACGTGCCACCTTTGGGGACGAAACGATATACGTTGCCTCTTATTGCTTTCAAAATTTTCTAGTGGCAATATAGAACAACAGGAGTGTTGCCTTTAATTTTGGAATTTTTCAGGGTTCTTTGGACCTTCTTATACATTAACTAGGTTTTATAGACATTTTATGTGCAGAATTCAAATTTGAACTACATGCACATGCTCCAGTGCATAAAAATTGGTTGAAAAATCATATTTGTCTCCTTCGGTGCAAGCTTAGGTCCCATGGAAGAAATGGGAATAAATTTCAAACACCCTGCCACCGTCACTCGGCTGCAAACATTGAGATACTTGGTTTTCAAATTCTAGTAAATCCAAAACTCGTCTGAAATTCATGAAACTTGGCATGCAATCATGGAGCGGCATCAACATGCCGTGGTAAAATTTTTGTCCCATTTGGGGCAGGTTTGGGTATAAGCTTCTCACAAACCAGAGCTTCTCCCAACAAGCGTGATGGTCTCGGTAGGGAATGTGCCACCTTTTGGGACAAAACAATATCCGTTGACTCTTATTTCTTTCCAAAATTTTCTAGTGTCAACATAGAACAACAGGAGTGTTGTGTTTAATTTTGGAATTTTTCGGTGTTCGTTTGGACATTTTTATACATTAACTGGGTTTTCCAGGCATTTTATGTGCATAATTAAAATTTGAACTACATGCACATGCTCCAGTGCATATAAATTGGTTTAAAAATGGAATTTGTGTCCTTCGGTGCATGCTTAGGTCCCATGCAAGAAATGGGAATGAATTTCGAACACACTTCCGCCGTCACTCTACCGCAAACTTGAGATACTTGGTTTTAAAATTCTAGTAAATCCAAAACTCGTCTTAAATTCATGAAACTTGGCATTCTATCACGGAGCGGCATCAACATGTCATGGTAAATTTTTTGTCCCATTTGGTGCAGGTTTGGGTCTAAGCTTCTCACAACAAGCGTGATGGTTTCGGTAGGGAACGTGCCACCTTTGGGGACGAAATGATATACGTTGCCTCTTATTGCTTTCAAAATTTTCTAGTGGCAATATAGAACAACACGAGTGTTGCGTTTAATTTTGGAATTTTTCAGGGTTTTTGGACATTTTTATACATTAACTAGGTTTTATAGGCATTTTATGTCCATAATTCAAATTTGAACTACATGCACATGCTCCATTGCATATAAATTGGTTGAAAAATCAAATTTGTGTCCTTCAGTGCATGCTTAGGTCCCATGCAAGAAAATGGTAATAAATTTCGAACACCCTACCACCGTCACTCGGCTGCAAACATTGAGATACTTGATTTTCAAATTCTAGTAAATCCAAAACTCGTCTGAAATTCATGGAACTTGGCATGCAATCATGGAGCGGCATCAACATGCCATGGTAAAATTTTTGTCCCATTTGGGGGAAGGTTTGTGTATAAGCTTCTCACAAACCAGAGCTTCTCCCAACAAGCGTGATGGTTTCGGTAGGGAATGTGCCACCTTTGGGGACAAAATGATATCCATTGCCTCTTATTGCTTTCCAAAATTTTCTAGTGTCAACATAGAACAACAGGAGTGTTGCGTTTAATTTTGGAATTTTTCGGGGTTAGTTTGGACATTTTTATACATTAACTAGGTTTTCCAGGCATTTTATATGCATAATTAAAATTTGAACTACATGCACATGCTCCAGTGCATATAAATTGGTTTAAAAATAAAATTTGTGTCCTTCGGTGCATGCTTAGGTCCCATGCAAGAAATGGGTATGAATTTCAAACACCCTGCCACCGTCACTCGGCCGCAAACATTCAGATACTTGGTCTTAAAATTCTAGTAAATCCAAAACTCGTCTTATATTCATGAAACTTGGCATGCTATCATGGAGCGGCATCAACATGCCGTGGTAAATTTTTTATCCCATTTGGGGCAGGTTTGGGTATAAGCTTCTCACAAACCAGAGCTTCTCACAACAAGCGTGATGGTTTCGGTAGGGAACGTGCCACCTTTGGGGATGAAACGATATACGTTGCCTCTTATTGCTTTCAAATTTTTTCTAGTGGCAATATATAACAACAGGAGTGTTGCTTTTAATTTTGGAATTTTTCAGCGTTCGTTTGGACATTTTTATACATGAACTAGGTTTTCTAGGTATTTTATGTGCATAATTCAAATTTCAACTACATGCACATGCTCCAGTGCATATAACTTGGTTGAAAAATCAAATTTGTGTCCTTCGGTGCATGCTTAGGTCCCATGCAAGAAAGTTTCAAACACCCTGCCACCGTCACTCGGCCGCAAACATTGAGATACTTGGTTTTTAAATTGTAGTAAATCCAAAACTTGTCTGAAATTCATGAAACTTGGCATGCTATCATGGAGCGCCATCAACATGCTGTGGTAAATTTTTGTCCCATTTGGGGCAGGTTTGGGTATAAGCTTCTCACAAACCAGAGCTTCTCCCAACAAGCGTGAAGGTTTCGGTAGGGAATGTGCCACCTTTGGGGACAAAACGATATCCGTTGCCTCTTATTGCTTTCAAAAATTCTCTAGTGTCAACATAAAAGAACTAGAGTGTTGTGTTTAATTTTGGAATTTTTCGGGGTTCGTTTGGACATTTTTATACATTAACTGGGTTTTTCAGCCATTTTATGTGCATAATTAAAATTTGAACTACATGCACATGCTCCAGTGCATATAAATTGGTTTAAAAATAAAATTTGTGTCCTTCGGTGCATGCTTAGGTACCATGCAAGAAATGGGAATGAATTTCAATCACCCTGCCGCCGTCACTCGGCCGCAAACATTGAGATACTTGGTTTTGAAATTCTAGTAAATCCAAAATTCTTATTAAATTCATGAAACTTGGCATGCTATCATGGAGCGGCATCAACATGCCGTGGTAAATTTTTTGTCCCATTTGGGGCAGGTTTGGGTATAAGCTTGTCACAAACCAGAGCTTCTCACAACAAGCGTGATGGTTTCGGTAGGGAACATGCCACCTTTGGGGACGAAATGATATACGTTGCCTCTTATATCTTTCAAAAATTTTCTAGTGGCAATATAGAACAACAGGAGTTTTGCGTTTAATTTTGGAATATTTCAGGGTTCGTTTGGACATTTTTATACATTAACTAGCTTTTCTAGGTATTTTATGTGCATAATTCGAATTTGAACTACATGCACTGCTCCAGTGCATATAAATTGGTAGAAAAATCAAATTTGTGTCCTTCGGTGCATGTTTAGGTCCCATTCAAGAAATGGGAATGAATTTCAGACACCCTTCCACCGTCACTCGGCCGCAAACATTGAGATACTTGGCTTTTAAATTCTAGTAAATCCAAAACTCGTCTGAAATTCATGAAACTTGGCATGCTATCATGGAGCGCCATCAACATGCCGTGGTGAAATTTTTGTCCCATTTGGGGCAGGTTTGGGTATAAGCTTCTCACAAACCAGTGCTTCTCCCAACAAGCGTGATGGTTTTGGTAGGGAACGTGCCACCTTTGGGGACAAAATGATATCTGTTGCCTCTTATTGCTTTCCAAAATTGTCTAGTGTCAACATAGAACAACAGGAGTGTTGTGTTTAATTTTTGAATTTTTCGGTGTTCGTTTGGACATTTTTATACATTAACTGGGTTTTCCAAGCATTTTATGTGCATATTTAAAATTTGAACTACATGCACATGCTCGAGTGCATATAAATTGGTTTAATAATGGAATTTGTGTCCTTCGGTGCATGCTTAGGTCCCATGCAAGAAATGGGAATGAATTTCAAACACCCTGCCACCGTCACTCTGCCGCAAACTTGAGATACTTGGTTTTATAATTATAGTAAATCCAAAACTCGTCTTAAATTCATGAAACTCGGCATTCTATCATGGAGCGGCATCAACATGCCGTGGTAAATTTTTTGTCCCATTTGGTGCAGGTTTGGGTCTAAGCTTCTCACAACAAGCATGATGGTTTCGGTAGGGAACATGCCACCTTTGGGGACGAAACGATATACGTTGCCTCTTATTGCTTTCAAAATTTTCTAGTGGCAGTATAGAACAACAGGAGTGTTGCCTTTAATTTTGCAATTTTTCAGGGTTTTTGGACATTCTTATACATTAACTAGGTTTATAGGCATTTTATGTGCAGAATTCAAATTTGAACTACATGCACTTGCTCGAGTGCATATAAATTGGTTGAAAAATCAAATTTGTCTCCTTCGGTGCATGCTTAGGTCCCATGGAAGAAATGGGAATAAATTTCAAACACCCAGCCACCGTCACTCGGCTGCAAACATTGAGATACTTGGTTTTCAAATTCTAGTAAATCCAAAACTCGTCTAAAATTCATGAAACTTGGCATGCTATCATGGAGTCGCATCAACATGCCGTGGTAAATTTTTTGCCCCATTTGCGGGAAGGTTTGGGTATAAGCTTCTCACAAACCAGAGCTTCTCCCAACAAGCGTGATGGTTTCGGTAGGGAACGTGCCACCTTTGGGGACAAAATGATATCCGTTGCCTCTTATTGCTTTCGAAAATTTTCTAGTGTCAACATAGAACAACAGGAGTGTTTTGTTTAATTTTGGAATTTTTCCGTGTTCGTTTGGGCATTTTTATACATTAACTGGGTTTTCCAGACATTTTATGTGCATAATTAAAATTTGAACTACATGCACATGCTCCTGTGCATATAAATTGGTTTAAAATGGTGTGTCCTTCGGTGCATGCTTAGGTCCCATGCAAGAAATGGGAATGAATTTCAAACACCCTGCCGCCGTCACTCTGCCGCAAAACCTGAGATACTTGGTTTTAAAATTATAGTAAATCCAAAATTCATCTTAAATTCATGAAACTTGGCATTCTATCATGGAGCGGCATCAACATGTCATGGTAAATTTTTTGTCCCATTGGGTGCAAGTTTGGGTCTAAGCTTCTCACAACAAGCGTGATGGTTTCGGTAGGGAACGTGCCACCTTTGGGGACGAAACGATATACGTTGCCTCTTATTGCTTTCAAAATTCTCTAGTGGCAATATAGAACAACAGGAGTGTTGCCTTTAATTTTGGAATTTTTGAGGGTTCTTTGGACATTCTTATACATTAACTAGGTTTTATAGGCATTTTATGTGCAGAATTCAAATTTGAACTACATGCACATGCTCCAGTGCATATAAATTGGTTGAAAAATCAAATTTGTGTCCTTCGGTGCATGCTTACGTCCCATGCAAGAAATGGGAACAAATTTCAAACACCCTGCCACCGTCACTAGGCTGCAAACATTGAGATACTTGGTTTTCAAATTCTAGTATATCCAAAACTCGTTTCAAATTCATGAAACTTGGCATGCTATCATGGAGCGCCATCAACATGCCGTGGTAAAATTTTTGTCCCATTTGGGGGAAGGTTTGGGTATAAGCTTCTCACAGACTAGAGCTTCTCCCAACAAGCATGATTGTTTCGGTAGGGAACGTGCCACCTTTGGGGACAAAACGATATCCGTTGCCTCTTATTGCTTTCCAAAATTTTCTAGTGTCAACATAAACAACAGGAGTGTTGTTTTTAATTTTAGAATTTTTAGGGTTAGTTTGGACATTCTTATACATTAACTGGGTATTCCAGGCATTTTATATGCATAATTAAAATCTGAACTACATGCACATCCTCCAGTGCATATAAATTGGTTTAAAAATAAAATTTGTGTCCTTCGGTGCATGCTTAGGTCCCATGCAAGAAATAGGAATGAATTTCAAACACCCTGCCACCGTCACTCGGCCGCAAATATTGAGATACTTGGTTTTAAAATTCTAGTAAATCCAAAACTCGTCTTAAATTCATGAAACTTGGCATGCTATCATGGAGCGGCATCAACATACCATGGTAAATTTTTTGTCCCATTTGGGGCAGGTTTGGGTATAAGCTTCTCACAACAAGCGTGATGGTCTCGGTAGGGAACGTGCCACCTTTGGGGACGAAATGATATACGTTGCCTCTTATTGGTTTCAAAAATTTTCTAGTGGCAATATACAACAACAGGAGTGTTGCTTTTAATTTTGGAATTTTTAAGGGTTCGTTTGGATATTTTTATACATTAACTAGGTTTTCTAGGCATTTTATGTGCATAGTTTGAATTTCAACTACATGCACATGCTCCAGTGCATATAAATTGGTTGAAAAATCAAATTTGTGTCCTTCGGTGCATGCTTAGGTCCCATGCAAGAAATAGGAATGAATTTCAAAAACCCTGCCACCGTCACTCGGCCGCAGACATTGAGATACTTGGTTTTTAAATTCTAGTAAATCCAAAACTCGTCTGAAATTCATGAAACTTGGCATGCTATCATGGAGCGCCATCAACATACCGTGGTAAAAATTTTGTCCCATTTGGGGCAGGTTTGGGTATAAGCTTCTCACAAACCAGAGCTTCTCCCAACAAGCGTGATGGTCTCGGTAGGGAACGTGCCACCTTTGGGGACAAAACGATATCCGTTGCCTCTTATTGCTTTCAAAAATCCTCTATTGTCAACATAGAACAACTGGAGTGTTGTGTTTAATTTTGGAATTTTTCGAGGTTCGTTTGGACATTTTTATACATTAACTAGGTTTTCCAAGCATTTTATGTGCATAATTAAAATTTGAACTACATGCACATGCTCCAGTGCATATAAATTGGTTTAAACATAAAATTTGTGTCCTTCGGTGCATGCTTAGGTCCCATGCAAAAATGGGAATGAATTTCAAACACCCTAGCACCGTCACTCGGCCGCAAACATTGAGATACTTGGTTTTAAAATTCTAGTAAATCCAAAACTCTTCTTAAATTCATGAAACTTGGCATGCTATCATGGAGCGGCATCAACATGCCGTGGTAAATTTTTTGTCCCATTTGGGGCAGGTTTGGGTATAAGCTTCTCACAAACCAGAGCTTGTCACAACAAGCGTGATGGTTTCGGTAGAGAACGTGCCACCTTTGGGGACGGAACGATATACTTTACCTCTTATTTCTTTCAAAAAAATTGTAGTGGTCATATAGAACAACAGGAGTGTTGCGTTTAATTTTGTTATATTTCAGGGTTCGTTTGGACATTTTTATACATCAACTAGGTTTTCTAGGCATTTTATGTGCATAATTCGAATTTGAACTACATGCACATGCTCCAGTGCATATAAATTGGTTGAACAATCAAATTTGTGTCCTTCGGTGCATGCTTAGGTCCCATTAAAGAAATGGGAATGAATTTCAAACACCCTTCCACCGTCACTCGGCCGCAAACATTGAGATACTTGGTTTTTAAATTCTAGTAAATCCAAAACTCGTCTGAAATTCATGAAACTTGGCATGCTATCATGGAGCGCCATCAACATGCCGTGGTAAATATTTTGTCTCATTTGGGGCAGGTTTGGGTATAAGCTTGTCACAAACCAGAGCTTCTCCCAACAAGCGTGATGGTTTCGATAGGGAACGTGCCACCTTTCGGGACAAAACGATATCCGTTGCCTTTCTAATGTCAACATAGAACAACAGGAGTGTTGTGTTTAATTTTGGAATTTTTCGGTGTTCGTTTGGACATTTTTATACATTAACTTGGTTTTCCAGGCATTTTATGTGCATAATTAAAATTTGAACTACATGCACATGCTCCAGTGCATATAAATTGGTTTTAAAATGGAATTTGTGTCCTTCGGTGCATGCTTAGGTCCCATGCAAGAAATGGGAATAAATTTCAAACACCCTGCCACCGTCACTCTGCCGCAAACATTGAGATACTTGGTTTTAAAATTCTGCTAAATCCAAAACTCGTCTTAAATTCATGAAACTTGGCATTCTATCATGGAGCGGCATCAACATGTCATGGTAAATTTTTTGTCCCATTTGGTGCAAGTTTGGGTCTAAGCTTCTCACAACAAGCGTGATGGTTTCGGTAGGGAACGTGCCACCTTTGGGGACGAAACGATATACGTTGCCTCTTATTGCTTTCAAAATTTTCTAGTGGCAATATAGAACAACAGGAGTGTTTCCTTTAATTTTGGAATTTTTTAGGGTTCTTTGGACATTCTTATACATTAACTAGGTTTACTAGACATTTTATGTGCAGAATTCAAATTTGAACTACATGCACATGCTCCAGTGCATAAAATTGGTTGAAAAATCAAATTTGTCTCCTTCGGTGCAAGCTTAGGTCCCATGGAAGAAATGGGAATAAATTTCAAACACCCTGCCACCATCACTCGGCTGCAAACATTGAGATACTTGGTTTTCAAATTCTAGTAAATCCAAAACTCGTCTGAAATTCATGAAACTTGGCATGCAATCATGGAGCGGCATCAACATGCTGTGGTAAAAATTTTGTCCCATTTGGGGCAGGTTTGGGTATAAGCTTCTCACAAACCAGAGCTTCTCCCAACAAGCGTGATGGTCTCGGTAGGGAACGTGCCACCTTTTGGGACAATACGATATCCGTTGCCTCTTATTGCTTTCCAAAATTTTCTAGTGTCAACGTAGAACAACAGGAGTGTTGTGTTTAATTTTGGAATTTTTCGGTGTTCGTTTGGACATTTTTATACATTAACTGGGTTTTCCAGGCATTTTATGTGCATAATTAAAATTTGAACTACATGCACATGCTCCAGTGCATATAAATTGGTTTAAAAATGGAATTTGTGTCCTTCGGTGCATGCTTAGGTCCCATGCAAGAAATGTGAATGAATTTCGAACACACTGCCGACGTCACTCTAGCGCAAACTTGAGATACTTGGTTTTAAAATTCTAGTAAATCCAAAACTCGTCTTAAATTCAAGAAACTTGGCATTCTATCATGGAGCGGCATCAACATGTCGTGGTAAATTTTTTGTCCCATTTGGTGCAGGTTTGGGTCTAAGCTTCTCACAACAAGCGTGATGGTTTCGGTAGGGAACGTGCCACCTTTGGGGACGAAATGATATACGTTGCCTCTTATTGCTTTAAAAATTTTCTAGTGGCAATATAGAACAACACGAGTGTTGCGTTTAATTTTGGAATTTTTCAGGGTTTTTGGACATTTTTATACATTAACTAGGTTTTATAGGCATTTTATGTCCATCATTAAAATTTGAAATACATGCACATGCTCCATTGCATATAAATTGGTTGAAAAATCAAATTTGTGTCCTTCAGTGCATGCTTAGGTCCCATGCAAGAAATGGTAATAAATTTCGAACACCCTGCCACCGTCACTCGACTGCAAACATTGAGATACTTGGTTTTCAAATTCTAGTAAATCCAAAACTCGTCTGAAATTCATGAAACTTGGCATGCTATCATGGAGCGGCATCAACATGCCATGGTAAATTTTTTGTCCCATTTGGGGGAAGGTTTGGGTATAAGCTTCTCACAAACCAGAGCTTCTCCCAACAAGCGTGATGGTTTCGGTAGGGAATGTGCCACCTTTGGGGACAAAATGATATCCGTTGCCTCTTATTAATTTCCAAAATTTTCTAGTGTCAACATAGAACAACAAGAGTGTTGCGTTTAATTTTGGAATTTTTCGGGGTTAGTTTGGACATTTTTATACATTAAGTGGGTTTTCTAGGCATTTTATATGCATAATTAAAATTTGAACTACATGCACATGCTCCAGTGCATATAAATTGGTTTAAAATAAAATTTGTGTCCTTCGGTGCATGCTTAGGTCCCATGCAAGAAATGGGAATGAATTTCAAACACCCTGCCACCGTCACTCGGCCGCAAACATTCAGATACTTGGTCTTAAAATTCTAGTAAATCCAAAACTCGTCTTAAATTCATGAAACTTGGCATGTTATCATGGAGCGGCATCAACATGTCGTGGTAAATTTTTTATCCCATTTGGGGCAGGTTTGGGTATAAGCTTCTCACAAACCAGTGTTTCTCACAACAAGCGTGATGGTTTCGGTAGGGAACGTGCCACCTTTGGGGACGAAACGATATACGTTGCCTCTTATTGCTTTCAAAAAATTTCTAGTGGCAATATACAACAATAGGAGTGTTGCTTTTAATTTTGGAATTTTTCAGGGTTCGTTTGGACATTTTTATACATGAACTAGGTTTTCTAGGCATTTTATGTGCATAATTCAAATTTGAACTACATGCACATGCTCCGGTGCATATAACTTGGTTGAAAAATCAAATTTGTGTCCTTCGGTGCATGCTTAGATCCCATGCAAGAAATGGGAATGAATTTCAAACACCCTGCCACCGTCACTCGGCCACAAACATTGAGATACTTGATTTTTAAATTGTAGTAAATCCAAAATTGTCTGAAATTCATGAAACTTGGCATGCTATCATGGAGCGCCATCAACATGCTGTGGTAAATTTTTGTCCCATTTGGGGCAGGTTTGGGTATAAGCTTCTCACAAACCAGAGCTTCTCCCAACAAGCGTGATGGTTTCGGTAGGGAATGTGCCACCTTTGGGGACAAAACGATATCCGTTGCCTCTTATTGCTTTCAAAAATTCTCTAGTGTCAACATAGAACAACTGGAGTGTTGTGTTTAATTTTGGAATTTTTCGGGGTTCGTTTGGACATTTTTATACATTAACTGGGTTTTCCAGCCATTTTATGTGCATAATTAAAATTTGAACTACATGCACATGCTCCAGTGCATATAAATTGGTTTAAAAATAAAATTTGTGTCCTCCGGTGCATGCTTAGGTACCATGCAAGAAATGGGAATGAATTTCAAACACCCTGCCGCCGTCACTCGGCCCCAAACATTGAGATACTTGGTTTTGAAATTCTAGTAAATCCAAAATTCTTATTAAATTCATGAAACTTGGCATGCTATCATGGAGCGGCATCAACATGCCGTGGTAAATTTTTTGTCCCATTTGGGGCAGGTTTGGGTATAAGCTTGTCACAAACCAGAGCTTCTCACAACAAGCGTGATGGTTTCGGTAGGGAACATGCCACCTTTGGGGACGAAACGATATACGTTGCCTCTTATATCTTTCAAAAATTTTCTAGTGGCAATATAGAACAACAGGAGTGTTGCGTTTAATTTTGGAATATTTCAGGGTTCGTTTGGACATTTTTATACATTAACTAGCTTTTCTAGGTATTTTATGTGCATAATTGGAATTTGAACTACATGCACTTCTCCAGTGCATATAAATTGGTAGAAAAATCAAATTTGTGTCCTTCGGTGCATGTTTAGGTCCCATTCAAGAAATGGGAATGAATTTCAGACACCCTTCCACCGTCACTCGGCCGCAAACATTGAGATATTTGGCTTTTAAATTCTAGTAAATCCAAAACTCGTCTGAAATTCATGAAACTTGGCATGCTATCATGGAGCACCATCAACATGTCGTGGTGAAATTTTTGTCCCATTTGCGGCAGGTTTGGGTATAAGCTTCTCACAAACCAGTGCTTCTCCCAACAAGCGTGATGGTTTTGGTAGGGAACGTGCCACCTTTGGGGACAAAATGATATCCGTTGCCTCTTATTGCTTTCCAAAATTTTCTAGTGTCAACATAGAACAACAGGAGTGTTGTGTTTAATTTTTGAATTTTTCGGTGTTCGTTTGGATATTTTTATACATTAACTAGGTTTTCCAGGCATTTTATGTGCATATTTAAAATTTGAACTACATGCACATGCTCGAGTGCATATAAATTGGTTTAAAAATGGAATTTGTGTCCTTCGGTGCATGCTTAGGTCCCATGCAAGAAATGGGAATAAATTTCAAACACCCTGCCACCGTCACTCTGCCGCAAACATTGAGATACTTGGTTTTAAAATTCTGGTAAATCCAAAACTTGTCTAAAATTCATGAAACTTGGCATTCTATCATGGAGCGGCATCAACATGTCATGGTAAATTTTTTGTCCCATTTGGTGCAAGTTTGGGTCTAAGCTTCTCACAACAAGCGTGATGGTTTCGGTAGGGAACGTGCCACCTTTGGGGACGAAACGATATACGTTGCCTCTTATTGCTTTCAAAATTCTCTAGTGGCAATATAGAACAACAGGAGTGTTGCCTTTAATTTTGGAATTTTCGAGGGTTCTTTGGACATTCTTATACATTAACTAGGTTTTATAGGCATTTTATGTGCAGAATTCAAATTTGAACTACATGCACATGCTCCAGTGCATATAAATTGGTTGAAAAATCAAATTTGTCTCCTTCGGTGCGTGCTTAGGTCCCATGGAAGAAATGGGAATAAATTTCAAACACCCTGCCACCGTCACTCGGCTGCAAACATTGAGATACTTGGTTTTCAAATTCTAGTAAATCCAAAACTCGTCTAAAATTAATGAAACTTGGCATGCTATCATGGAGTGGCATCAACATGCCGTGGTAAATTTTTTGTTCCATTTGGGGGAAGGTTTGGGTATAAGCTTCTCACAAACCAGAGCTTCTCCCAACAACCGTGATGGTTTCGGTAGGGAACGTGCCACCTTTGGGGACAAAATGATATCCGTTGCCTCTTATTGCTTTCCAAAATTTTCTAGTGTCAACGTAGAACAACAGGAGTGTTGTGTTTAATTTTGGAATTTTTCGGTGTTCGTTTGGACATTTTTATACATTAACTGGGTTTTCCAGGCATTTTATGTGCATAATTAAAATTTGAACTACATGCACATGCTCAAGTGCATATAAATTGGTTTAAAAATGGAATTTGTGTCCTTCGGTGCATGCTTAGGTCCCATGCAAGAAATGGGAATGAATTTCGAACACACTGCCGCCGTCACTCTGCCGCAAACTTGAGATACTTGGTTTTAAAATTCTAGTAAATCCAAAACTCGTCTTAAATTCATGAAACTTGGCATTCTATCATCGAGCGGCATCAACATGCTGTGGTAAATTTTTTTGTCCCATTTGGTGCAGGTTTGGGTCTAAGCTTCTCACAACAAGCGTGATGGTTTCGGTAGGGAACGTGCCACCTTTGGGGACGAAACGATATACGTTGCCTCTTATTGCTTTCAAAATTTTCTAGTGGCAATATTGAACAACATGAGTGTTGCGTTTAATTTTGGAATTTTTCAGGGTTTTTGGACATTTTTATACATTAACTAGGTTTTATAGGCATTTTATGTGCATAATTAAAATTTGAACTACATGCACATGCTCTGGTGCATATAAATTGGTTGCAAAATCTAATTTGTGTCCTTCGGTGCATGCTTAGGTCCCATGCAAGAAATGGGAATAAATTTCAAACACCCTGCCACCGTCACTCAGCTGCAAACATTGAGATACTTGGTTTTCAAATTCTAGTAAATCCAAAACTCGTCTTAAATTCATGAAACTTGGCATGTTATCATGGAGCCGCATCAACATGTCGTGGTAAATTTTTTATCCCATTTGGGGCAGGTTTGGGTATAAGCTTCTCACAAACCAGTGTTTCTCACAACAAGCGTGATGGTTTCGGTAGGGAACGTGCCACCTTTGGGGACGAAACGATATACGTTGCCTCTTATTGCTTTCAAAAAATTTCTAGTGGCAATATACAACAACAGGAGTGTTGCTTTTAATTTTGGAATTTTTCAGGGTTCGTTTGGACATTTTTATACATGAACTAGGTTTTCTAGGCATTTTATGTGCATAATTCAAATTTCAACTACATGCACATGCTCCGGTGCATATAACTTGGTTGAAAAATCAAATTTGTGTCCTTCGGTGCCTGCTTAGATCCCATGCAAGAAATGGGAATGAATTTCAAACACCCTGCCACCGTCACTCGGCCGCAAACATTGAGATACTTGGTTTTTAAATTGTAGTAAATCCAAAATTGTCTGAAATTCATGAAACTTGGCATGCTATCAGGGAGCGCTATCAACATGCTGTGGTAAATTTTTGTCCCATTTGGGGCAGGTTTGGGTATAAGCTTCTCACAAACCAGAGCTTCTCCCAACAAGCGTGATGGTTTCGGTAGGGAATGTGCCACCTTTGGGGACAAAACGATATCCGTTGCCTCTTATTGCTTTCAAAAATTCTCTAGTGTCAACATAGAACAACTAGAGTGTTGTGTTTAATTTTGGAATTTTTCGGGGTTCGTTTGGACATTTTTATACATTAAGTGGGTTTTCCAGCCATTTTATGTGCATAATTAAAATTTGAACTACATGCACATGCTCCAGTGCATATAAATTGGTTTAAAAATAAAATTTGTGTCCTCCGGTGCATGCTTAGGTACCATGCAAGAAATGGGAATGAATTTCAAACACCCTGCCGCCGTCACTCGGCCCCAAACATTGAGATACTTGGTTTTGAAATTCTAGTAAATCCAAAATTCTTATTAAATTCATGAAACTTGGCATGCTATCATGGAGCGGCATCAACATGCCGTGGTAAATTTTTTGTCCCATTTGGGGCAGGTTTGGGTATAAGCTTGTCACAAACCAGAGCTTCTCACAACAAGCGTGATGGTTTCGGTAGGGAACATGCCACCTTTGGGGACGAAACGATATACGTTGCCTCTTATATCTTTCAAAATTTTTCTAGTGGCAATATAGAACAACAGGAGTGTTGCGTTTAATTTTGGAATATTTCAGGGTTCGTTTGGACATTTTTATACATTAACTAGCTTTTCTAGGTATTTTATGTGCATAATTGGAATTTGAACTACATGCACTGCTCCAGTGCATATAAATTGGTAGAAAAATCAAATTTGTGTCCTTCGGTGCATGTTTAGGTCCCATTCAAGAAATGGGAATGAATTTCAGACACCCTTCCACCGTCACTCGGCCGCAAACATTGAGATATTTGGCTTTTAAATTCTAGTAAATCCAAAACTCGTCTGAAATTCATGAAACTTGGCATGCTATCATGGAGCGCCATCAACATGTCGTGGTGAAATTTTTGTCCCATTTGCGGCAGGTTTGGGTATAAGCTTCTCACAAACCAGTGCTTCTCCCAACAAGCGTGATGGTTTTGGTAGGGAACGTGCCACCTTTGGGGACAAAATGATATCCGTTGCCTCTTATTGCTTTCCAAAATTTTCTAGTGTCAACATAGAACAACAGGAGTGTTGTGTTTAATTTTTGAATTTTTCGGTGTTCGTTTGGATATTTTTATACATTAACTGGGTTTTCCAGGCATTTTATGTGCATATTTAAAATTTGAACTACATGCACATGCTCGAGTGCATATAAATTGGTTTAAAAATGGAATTTGTGTCCTTCGGTGCATGCTTAGGTCCCATGCAAGAAATGGGAATAAATTTCAAACACCCTGCCACCGTCACTCTGCCGCAAACATTGAGATACTTGGTTTTAAAATTCTGGTAAATCCAAAACTTGTCTTAAATTCATGAAACTTGGCATTCTATCATGGAGCGGCATCAACATGTCATGGTAAATTTTTTGTCCCATTTGGTGCAAGTTTGGGTCTAAGCTTCTCACAACAAGCGTGATGGTTTCGGTAGGGAACGTGCCACCTTTGGGGACGAAACGATATACGTTGCCTCTTATTGCTTTCAAAATTCTCTAGTGGCAATATAGAACAACAGGAGTGTTGCCTTTAATTTTGGAATTTTTGAGGGTTCTTTGGACATTCTCATACATTAACTAGGTTTTATAGGCATTTTATGTGCAGAATTCAAATTTGAACTACATGCACATGCTCCAGTGCATATAAATTGGTTGAAAAATCAAATTTGTCTCCTTCGGTGCATGCTTAGGTCCCATGGAAGAAATGGGAATAAATTTCAAACACCCTGCCACCGTCACTCGGCTGCAAACATTGAGATACTTGGTTTTCAAATTCTAGTAAATCCAAAACTCGTCTAAAATTAATGAAACTTGGCATGCTATCATGGAGTGGCATCAACATGCCGTGGTAAGTTTTTTGTTCCATTTGGGGGAAGGTTTGGGTATAAGCTTCTCACAAACCAGAGCTTCTCCCAACAAGCGTGATGGTTTCGGTAGGGAACGTGCCACCTTTGGGGACAAAATGATATCCGTTGCCTCTTATTGCTTTCCAAAATTTTCTAGTGTCAACGTAGAACAACAGGAGTGTTGTGTTTAATATTGGAATTTTTCGGTGTTCGTTTGGACATTTTTATACATTAACTTGGTTTTCCAGGCATTTTATGTGCATAATTAAAATTTGAACTACATGCACATGCTCCAGTGCATATAAATTGGTTTAAAAATGGAATTTGTGTCCTTCGGTGCATGCTTAGGTCCCATGCAAGAAATGGGAATGAATTTCGAACACACTGCCGCCGTCACTCTGCCGCAAACTTGAGATACTTGGTTTTAAAATTCTAGTAAATCCAAAACTCGTCTTAAATTCATGAAACTTGGCATTCTATCATGGAGCGGCATCAACATGCTGTGGTAAATTTTTTTGTCCCATTTGGTGTAGGTTTGGGTCTAAGCTTCTCACAACAAGCGTGATGGTTTCGGTAGGGAACGTGCCACCTTTGGGGACGAAACGATATACGTTGCCTCTTATTGCTTTCAAAATTTTCTAGTGGCAATATTGAACAACATGAGTGTTGCGTTTAATTTTGGAATTTTTCAGGGTTTTTGGACATTTTTATACATTAACTAGGTTTTATAGGCATTTTATGTGCATAATTAAAATTTGAACTACATGCACATGCTCTGGTGCATATAAATTGGTTGCAAAATCTAATTTGTGTCCTTCGGTGCATGCTTAGGTCCCATGCAAGAAATGGGAATAAATTTCAAACACCCTGCCACCGTCACTCAGCTGCAAACATTGAGATACTTGGTTTTCAAATTCTAGTAAATCCAAAACTCGTCTTAAATTCATGAAACTTGGCATGTTATCATGGAGCGGCATCAACATGTCGTGGTAAATTTTTTATCCCATTTGGGGCAGGTTTGGGTATAAGCTTCTCACAAACCAGTGTTTCTCACAACAAGCGTGATGGTTTCGGTAGGGAACGTGCCAACTTTGGGGATGAAACGATATCCGTTGCCTCTTATTGCTTTCAAAAAATTTCTAGTGTGAACATAGAACAACATGTGTGTTGTGTTTAATTTTGAAACTTTTTAGGGTTTGTTTGGACATTTTTAAACATTAACTAGGTTTTCCAGGCATTTCAGGTGCATAATTCAAATTTGAACTACATGCATATGTTCCATTGCATATAAATTGGTTGAAAAATAAATTTGTGTCCTTCGTTTCATGCTTAGGTCTCATGCAAGAAATGTGAATGAATTTCAAACACCCTGCCACGGTCACTCGGCCGCAAACATTGAGATACTTGGTTTTTAAATTCTAGTAAATCCAAAACTCGTCTGAAATTCATGAAACTTGGCATGCTATCATGGAGCGGCATCAAGATGTCGTGGTAAAATTTTTGTCCCATTTGGGGCAGGTTTGGGTATAAGCTTCTCACAAACCAGAGCTTCTCACAACAAGCGTGATGGTTTCGGTAGGGAACGTGCCACCTTTGGGGAACAAACGATATCCATTGCCTCGTATTGCTTTCAAAAATTTTCTTATGTCAACATAGAAAAACAGGAGTGTTGTGTTTAATTTTGGAATTTTCAGGGTTTGTTCAGACATTCTTATACATTAACTAGGTTTTATAGGCATTTTATGTGCAGAATTCAAATTTGAACTACATGAACATGCTCCAGTGCATATAAATTGGTTGAAAAATCAGATTTGTCTCCTTCGGTGCATGCTTAGGTCCCATGGAAGAAATGGGAATGAATTTCAAACACCCTGCCACCGTCACTCGGCTGCAAACTTGAGATACTTGGTTTTAAAATTCTAGTAAATCCAAAATTCGTCTTAATTTCATGAAACTTGGCATTCTATCATGGAGCGGCATCAACATGTCGTGGTAAATTTTTTGTCCCATTTGGTGCAGGTTTGGGTCTAAGCTTCTCACAACAAGCGTGATGGTTTCGGTAGGGAACGTGCCACCTTTCGGGACGAAACGATATACGTTGCCTCTTATTTCTTTCAAAATTTTCTAGTGGCAATATAGAACAACATGAGTGTTGCGTTTAATTTTGGAATTTTTCAGGGTTTTTGGACATTTTTATACATTACCTAGGTTTTATAGGCATTTTATGTGCATAATTCAAATTTGAACTACATGCACATGCTCTGGTGCATATAAATTGGTTGAAAAATCAAATTTGTGTCCTTCGGTGCATGCTTAGGTCCCATGCAAGAAATGGGACTAAATTTCAAACACCCTGCCACCGTCACTCGGCTGCAAACATTGAGATACTTGGTTTTCAAATTCTAGTAAATCCAAAACTCGTCTGAAATTCATGAAACTTGGCATGCTATCATGGAGCGGCATCAACATGCCGTGGTAAATTTTTTGTCTCATTTGAGGGGAGGTTTGGGTATAAGCTTCTCACAAACCAGAGCTTCTCCCAACAAGCGTGATGGTTTCGGTAGGGAACATGCCACCTTTGGGGATGAAACGATATCCGTGGCTGCTTATTGCTTTCAAAACTTTTCTAGTGTGAACATAGAACAACATGTGTGTTGTGTTTAATTTTGGAACTTTTTAGGGTTTGTTTGGACATTTTTAAACATTAACTGGTTTTTCCAGGCATTTCAGGTGCATAATTCAAATTTGTACTACATGCATATGTTCCATTGCGTATAAATTGGTTGAAAAATAAATTTGTGTCCTTCGCTCCATGCTTAGGTCTCATGCAAGAAATGTGAATGAATTTCAAACACCCTGCCACGGTCACTCGGCCGCAAACATTGTGATACTTGGTTTTTAAATTCTAGTAAATCCAAAACTCGTCTGAAATTCATGAAACTTGGCATGCTATCATGGAGCAGCATCAAGATGTCGTGGTAAAATTTTTGTCCCATTTGGGGCAAGTTTGGGTATAAGCTTCTCATAAACCAGAGCTTCTCACAACAAGCGTGATGGTTTCGGTAGGGAACGTGCCACCTTTGGGGAAAGAACGATATCCATTGCCTCTTATTGCTTTCAAAAATTTTCTTATGTCAACATAGAAAAACAGGAGTGTTTCTTTTAATTTTGGAATTTTTCAGGGTTCGTTTGGACATTTTTGTACATTAACTAGGTTTTCTAGGCATTTTATGTGCATAATTCAAATTTCAACTACATGCACATGCTCCAGTGCATATAAATTGGTTGAAAAATCAAATTTGTGTCCTTCGGTGCATTCTTAGGTCCCATTTAAGAAACGGGAATGAATTTCAAACACCCTGCCACCGTCACTCGGCCGCAAACATTGAGGTACTTGGTTTTCAAATTCTAGTAAATCCAAAACTCGTCTGAAATTTATGAAACTTGGCATGCTATCATGGAGCACCATCAACATGCCGTTGTAAAAATTTTGTCCCATTTGGGGCAGGTTTGGGTATAAGCTTCACACAAACCAGAGCTTCTCCCAACAAGCGTGATGGTCTCGGTAGGGAACGTGCCACCATTGGGGACAAAACGATATCTGTTGCCTCTTATTGCTTTCCAAAATTTTCTAGTGTCAACATAGAACAACAGGAGTGTGGTGTTTAATTTTGGAATTTTTTGGTGTTCATTTGGACATTTTTATACATTAACTGGGTTTTCCAGGCATTTTATGTGCATAATTAAAATTTGAACTACATGCACATACTCGAGTGCATATAAATTGGTTTAAAAATCAAATTTGTGTCCTTCGATGCATGCTTAGGTCCCATGCAAGAAATGGGAATGAATTTCAAACACCCTGCCACTGTCACTCGGCCGCAAACATTGAGATACTTGGTTTTGAAATTCTAGTAAATCCAAAACTCTTCTTAAATTCATGAAACTTGGCATGCTATCATGGAGCGGCATCAACATGTCATGGTAAATTTTTTGTCCCATTTGGGGCAGGTTTGGGTATAAGCTTCTCACAAACCAGAGCTTCTCAGAACAAGCTTGATGGTTTCGGTAGGGAACGTGCCACCTTTGGGATGAAACGATATACGTTGCCTCTTATTTCTTTCAAAAAATTTCTAGTGGCAATATAGAACAACAGGAGTGTTGCGTTTAATTTTGGAATATTTGAGGGTTCGTCTGGACATTTTTATACATTAACTAGGTTTTCTAGGCATTTTATGTGGATTATTCGAATTTCAACTACATGCACATGCTCCAGTGCATATAAATTGGTTGAAAAATCAAATTTGTGTCCTTCGGTGCATGCTTAGGTCCCATTCAAGAAATGGGAATGCATTTCAAACACCCTTCCACTATCACTCAGCCGCAAACATTGAGATACTTGGTTTTTAAATTCTAGGAAATCCAAAACTCGTTTGAAATTCATGAAACTTGGCATTCTATCATGGAGCGCCATCAACATGCCGTGGTAAAATTTTTGTCCCATTTCGGGCAGGTTTGGGTATAAGCTTGTCACAAACCAGAGAATCACCCAACAAGCGTGATGGTTTCGGTAGGGAACGTGCCACCTTTAGGGACAAAACGATATCCGTTGCCTCTTATTGCTTTGCAAAATTTTCTAGTGTCAACATAGAACAACAGGAGTGTTGTGTTTAATTTTGGAATTTTTCGGTGTTCGTTTGGACATTTTTATACATTAACTGGGTTTTCCAGGCATTTTATGTGCATAAATAAAATTTGAACTACATGCACATGCTCCTGTGCATATAAATTGGTTTAAAATGGAATTTTTGTCCTTCGGTGCATGCTTAGGTCCCATGCAAGAAATGGGAATGAATTTCAAACACCCTGCCGCCGTCACTCTGCCGCAAAACTTGAGATACTTGGTTTTAAAATTCTAGTAAATCCAAAATTCGTCTTAAATTCATGAAACTTGGCATTCTATCATGGAGCGGCATCAACATGCCGTGGTAAATTTTTGGTCCCATTTGGTGCAGGTTTGGGTCTAAGCTTCTCACAACAAGCGTGATGGTTTTGGTAGGGAATGTGCCACCTTTGGGGACGAAACGATATACGTTGCCTCTTATTGCTTTCAAAATTTTCTAGTGGCAATATAGAACAATAGGAGTGTTGCATTTAATTTTGGAATTTTTCAGGGTTCTTTGGATATTTTTATACATTAACTAGGTTTTATAGGCATTTTATGTGCATAATTCAAATTTGAACTACATGCACATGCTGCAGTGCATATAAATTGGTTGAAAAATCAAATTTGTGTCCTTCCGTGCATGCTTAGGTCCCATGCAAGAAATGGGAACAAATTTCAAACACCCTGCCACCGTCACTCGGCTGCAAACATTGAGATACTTGGTTTTCAAATTCTAGTATATCCAAAACTCGTTTGAAATTCATGAAACTTGGCATGCTATCAAGGAGCGGCATCAACATGCTGTGGTAAATTTTTTGTCCCATTTGGGGGAAGGTTTGGGTATAAGCTTCTCACAAACTTGTTGACACACGAACACGTCACGTGTACCCTCGACGCCGGGGGTGATGCACCGCAGCTCACGTCGAAGGAGACCCGACCGACAGCGCGATACGCAAGACAGTCGACGGGCGCTTTTGCAGACCCGAAAACCCCACACCCCCGGGAGGGACCCCGTCAGGGAGTGCGGCGGCTATGGGCTGCCCTAGGTCGATTCGCTCGCCCCTAGAGCCTCGGTATTCGTGGCTCTCAAACACGAAGAACAGTGAAGAACGAGATAGAAAAACGGTGGAGAGATAAAACGTAGATGAAAAAGTAGTATATTGATTTGTTCGATTGTGTGTTGTTTAATCGGCCGTCACCCCCAACATATATAAGAGGCGGCTGGACTTCCCGTACAAGCAAAGGATTTATCTAGGCTTTCCTTACAAGAAAATTACATCAATTCACGTCCTAGAATCCTAGTTCTGGTCCCACTCGGATTCAGCCCGAATCTGGTCCAATCTTCTGTCTTGCTCCTTGCGTGGGCTGTGGAATCTGCATATGACTTCCGATGGAGACGGTTCAAATATCAATTATGTGTGCTTCGACGAGGCCAACAATCCATATGTTGATCACTTCTCCAAATAAGGCCATCTTGAATACTCCACGGGGTCATCTCTAATTTCGAGTCGGACTCGTTCATGTAGCTGACTGGACCGTCCGACTCTTGCAGCGTCTCTGCAGGTCGTATACTACGTCGGATGATGATGACTCCAAAAGCAAAGTTGACCGTTTCGACGTTACGAACAACTCCTATGTTGAACACTTCTTCATCCGAAGCCATCTAGATAAGTATTTGAGCCCATCTTCAGCATCTGGTCGGATTGGCCTCGATAGTTTCTACTGTTCACGGCAGCAAGCTTTCCCGGCAAGGTTACTGTTCACGGCGGCAAGCTTTCCCCGGCAGGTTACTGTTCACGGCGGCAAGCTCTCCCCCGGCAAGGTTACTGTTCACGGCGGCAAGCTTTCCCCGGCAAGGTTACTGTTCACGGCGGCAAGCTTTCCCCGGCAAGGTTACTGTTCACGGCGGCAAGCTTTCCCCGGCAGGTTACTGTTCACGGCAGCAAGCTTTCCCCGGCAAGGTTTTTGAGGCAGTAAACGACCTCGGATGAAAATGTGTCCAAAAGCAAAGTTGACCGTTTTGACGAGATGAAAAACTTTCGTGTTGAACGTTTTCCGATTCGAGGCCATCTTCTGGGCCAAAACACTCACGCATTACATCAGACACTTGCCAAGACATGTCTGGTCTTCCGCGTCATATTTCGCCTCTTGACAGGGCTGTATCCAGATAGCTCTAACTTTTGCATACGAACTCGTATTGAGATGATTTTTATATCAAAATCGACCGATTCGACGAGACGAAGACAATTCATGTAGGGCATTCCTTCATCCGAGATTGTCCTGGAGGCGTAATTGACCAAAAAGCACTCAGAACACCTAAACATGACAATCTGAGTGTAGTTTTGGTCTTTGATATGATGCCGAATGATTATGGTCCAAACATCAAAGTTGTTCCACTCGGCAATGTGAAATTTCTCATTTAGAATATTTTGTCATTTGAGGCCATCTCCATTGCATTCTGCATTGTGCCAAAATCAGGTGTCAACACAGGCCCCCCTGTTTTTCGGCAAAGCTTGCATGCCGAAAAATAATATGCATGGTGTTCGTTCTAAGGACGATGCCAACACTCCATCGGCCATTTATTTTTCTCAGGGCAATAATTATTTATCGGCCATGTTTTTGCTAAGGGCGATAATCGTATATCGGCCGTTGCCTACTTAGGCTTCCTGCCACACACTCGGGTGGTACTTCTTCAAATATCTGCCATTGAGAGCTCGAGGTAACAATGCCCCCTGCATTGATTCCACCAAATATGAATTTCCGGGAACAACTCTTGTAATCCTAAAAGGACCTTCCCAACTTGGAGACCACTTCCCGAATTTTCTATCTCTTGAACCAATTGGTAGAATCACTTTCCAGACGAGATCACCAACTTGAAAATTCTTCAACTTGACTTTCTTATTGTAAGCCCTTGCCACCCTCAACTTATCTCTCTCTATGGCATTCAAAGCAGCCAAACGTTTATCAGCAACCTCATCAATGTTGTCCATCATCAAGTTATAGAAGTCTATTGCCGATAAATCATTTTGTTTGGCTATTCTCAAAGCATTCAAACTTACTTCCACTGGTAAAATAGCCTCTTGACCATATACTAGCTCGTATGGAGTCACTTTCGTAGCACCATGCCTTGAGATTCTATGTGCCCATAATGCCTCAGACAACAAGTCATGCCATCTCCTTGGATTATCCTCAATCTTCTTCTTGATGAGCTTGATTAAAATTTTATTGCTAGACTCAGCTTGTCCATTAGCTTGGGCATAATATGGGGAGGAATTGAGCAACTTTATGTTATAAGATTCGGCAAACTCTCTGACTTGGTGTGACATAAAATATGAACCTTGATCTGTAGTTAACGTTTGAGGAATATCGAATCTATGAATAATGTGCTCGGTTATGAATTTAATTACCTCCGTATGCGTCATGTTCTTGAGAGGTATTGCTTCAGACCACTTAGTGAAATAATCAGTTGCCACCAATACGAACCGATGCCCCTTTGAAGAAGACGGATGGATTTGCCCAATAAAGTATAAACCCCATCCTCTGAAAGGCCACGGCTTGATAATAGGATGCAACATAGCAGTGGGAGCCAATTGAATATCACCAAATTTTTGACAAGCTTCGCACCCTTTATAATATCTGAAGCAATCATTAATCATGGTCGGCCAATAAAACCCAGCACGTCGTAATAACCATTTCATCTTGGGAGCCGACTGGTGAGTACCACAAATGCCTTCATGTACCTCTCCCATAGCAACTCTTGCTTGGTCCTCATCCAAGCACTTTAAAAGAACATCATCAACTGTTCGGCGATAAAGATCATCATCCCTCATAGTATATTTAAAAGCCATACGCCGAACAACCCTGTCCACCCTTTCACTCGGATCACGCAAGTAAGCAACAATGGGCTTCCTCCAGTCGGAATTGTCACCTGCACTAGATTTTTTGTTAATGACCGAATCAGTGGGTTCTGGTTCGGCCTCTTCTATACTGGTAAGACAAGACATCAGATTTTGAGAAATATGAAACATGCCATGATCAACATGGTATCCAGATGCTTGTTGTGCCAACTCATTTGCTTTCCAGTTGTCATGTCTAGATATATGTGCAATGCTAAAACAATCCAAAGTAGAGATTATATCCAGACATTTATCAAGATAAACATTAAGTGATTCGTCCAAACACTGAAAGACTTTGGATATTTGCTGTACCACTAGTAACGAATCACCATAAGCCTCAATATGTGTAACACCTATAGCAAGGAACATCTCTAGGCCGAATAACAATGCTTCATATTCGGCTTGATTGTTTGTGCAAAAATATTCTAAGCGGCATGAGGCTTCAAAAACAGCACCATGAGGAGATATATAAACAATACCAACACCTTGGCCATTGCTACAAACTGACCCATCAAAGTATAATATCCATGGTACTAATGAAATAAGGTTCATATCAACATCATGCTTGTCATTAATCCGATGTTCAACAATGAAATTAGCAACAATTTGGCCTTTCATGGACTTTAGAGATTCATAAGCCAAATCATATTCAATCAAAGCATAAGCCCACTTGCCAATTCTACCACTAAGAATTGGCCTATGCAACATGTATTTAATGACATCGGTTTGACAAGCTACTACACAAGCACTCGGCACTAAATAATGTCTCAGTTTTGTGCAAGCATAATATAAGCATAGACATAATTTCTCAATAAATGTATACCTTGTCTCTGCGTCCAATAAGCGGCGGCTCAAATAAGTGATGGCATGCTCTTTTCCTTCGGTCTCTTGAGTTAGAACAGCACCAATAACTTCTTCCTCTGCTGCAATGTAAAGTCTAAAAGGTTCCCTATGCTTGGGTGCCCTCATCACCGGAGGAGTGCACAAATAATTCTTGATCATATCAAATGCTTCTTGATGTTTTGCCCCCCAAGTGAAATCAGCATCATCCTTTAACCGAAGGATAGGAGTAAATGCATCAACTTTCCCTGACAGATTAGCTATGAACCTTCTCAAATAGTTGACCTTGCCAAGGAACTTTTGCATATCTCTCTTGCATGTTGGAGCCTCCACTTTCTGTATAGCCTCTATCTTTTTGGGATCAATCTCTATGCCATCTTCATGAATAATGAAACCCAAAAACTTGCCAGCTGACACGCCAAAAGCACACTTCAAAGGATTCATCTTCAGTCCATACTTTTTCATTCTTTCAAAAGCTAAACGCAAATCGGCCAAGTGAGATTCAAAAGCATCCGATTTGACAACAATATCATCAATATAAACTTCAAGTATGATACCAAGTAAATCATGGAAAATCAAATTCATAGCCCTTTGATATGTGGCTCCAGCATTTTTTAATCCGAATGTCATCACTGTCCACTCGAATAAACCAACGAAACCAGGGCATCGAAAAGCAGTCTTGTACATGTCCTCTTCGGCCATAAAAATTTGATTGTATCCGGCATTACCATCTAGAAAGCTAATAACCTTATGCCTAGAAGCATCATTAATAAGAATATCGGCTATTGGCATAGGATACTCATCTTTGGGTGTAGCCCTATTCAAATCTCTGAAATCAATGCACACCCTCAACTTGCCGGATCCTTTCTTCTCCACTGGGACAATGTTAGAAATCCACTCGGCGTACCTGCAAGGTCGAATGAAATTAGCTTCAAGCAGTCGACCGATCTCTTCCTTGATCCGGTCATATGTTTTCGGATTAAATTTTCTGGCCGACTGTTTATAAGGTCTAAAACCGGCCTTTATAGGCAACCGATGCTCCACTAGCTCTCGGCTTAACCCTGGCATCTCATGATATTCCCATGCAAAGCAACAAACATATTCTTTCAATAGCTTGATTAACTTAGCTTTACAATCGGCTTTCAAATTTTTGTTTATAAATGTCGGTCGAGTGACTGAACCATCTCCAATATCTACCTCTTCTAATGGATCGGCCGACGTAAAACCTTGTCCAAGTTTATCCATGTCATCCAACTCCTCTATAGACTCATACATATCGTTCTCGCTGGACCGATATTTCACAAGACGTTTTTGTAACCACTCAGAGCTAGAATCCATTTAAACATATCATACCTTGGAGCCGATTGCATTCAGTCGGCTTTAAAGAGACGGGCACAAAACCATTCTTGGTTGCGCTGAGAAAATCAAACTCTGATAAGTCACGTCCCGTCAAGCAAGTAGCATTGGGATGTTGCCAATCCACCGATGCATCGGCCAAAGCAACCCAGGCCGAGTTATCCGCATGAATGACTTCCACTTCATCATCAACCCACTGAAACAAAAACTGGTGCATAGTGGATGGCACGCACTGGTTTGCATGAACCCAATCACGGCCTAGTATGACGTTGTAGTTACCTTGCACCTCAGCGACAAAGAATGCAGTAGCCAAAGTTTTGCTTCCGACTGTAAGCTCCACATACATCACACCT